>NC_133516.1:98832500-101232500 GCF_049354715.1 Callithrix jacchus | reverse complement strand
AAAGTTCAGAGATGTGTGCTGCTTACTGAAAGTCACATAGATAGTTATGAGTCTGGCTGTACTATTTACTAATCTCTGCTGAGGCCAAAACTTTTCATCTTTTCCAAGTAGTCAGACAAAAAATACAATCATTTATATTGAGCTGGGGAGGAGGGAGAAGAATTTGCTTGTAAGTGCATTAAAAGGTAACACTGCCTATCTTTGAGAAGGAAAAGTGAGATGAAAACATGCATTTTAGTTTACAAAGTGTACTTTTATGTACATTTAAATTTTATGGCCCGTTCATGTGATAAAATAGCATAAATGCTAAGCTGCCTCCCCAATTATTTTCTTTCTGCTCTTAGTTGCGCTAAGACAATCTAAGGAAAGGATTTCCAGTCCATGCTCACCAAGTTTTAGAGGCGTATTGGAAGGTTAGTGGATTGAAAAAGTAATGATAGTTCTCATGACAGAACGAAAAACACTAAGACAGAAATGATGGTGAAGAGAAAAAGTGTCAGCACCTATCCTCCACCTCCAGCCTGTGCAATTTCTTTCTAGAAAACTACTTTCTGCTAAAACCTTGAATTACTTTTTTATTTTAATACTGGAGATGATACATTTATTGATTTTTATTCAAAAGAGAAAATGGTGTTCTATAATAATCCTGATCTAGGCTAAAAGGGAGTGTGTTATAACAAACATATCTCAGCAAGATATAAATACAACTTTCAAACAATAAAAACTGTTTATAGGTGAGGTACTTTTAAATACTCAACTCCTTATACATGTACTCAAGTTGAAATAAAAAGAGATCTGATAGCTAAGCAAAAACTAAAACTGATGCCACTACCAAATGCTGACAAAATTTAAGTGGAACTTACCTACTCACAGATGGTTGCACACTCACAAGGGGAAATTGGTCCAACCACTTTAAAAAGTAAACTTGGCAAATGCATCAAGAGCCATAAAAAAATGTTCCTAGTCTTTTACTTAGTTGTAAAATTTTTTCCTTTTAAGTTACAATACCTCCATGTCAACTGTGAAAAATATATTTTTAAGAATATGTAGTTGAACCTATAAAATCTTATTACAAATTTCATACTCATATTAAAATAAAAATATAACTAAATCCCAATAAATGAAAAGAGTATCAACAGTATTTCATGACATAGCATGAAATACCAGTTTTTGCTATTTTAAAAGCAAGTGTATTCACAACTTAACAGTCACTATGTTTTGCACTGGCCTGGTAAAATTCTCATTTTTTCTAATTATATTAATTGTAGCTCGGTTAAAAACAAATTAACTTCCAAACCCATAATATTTTCACCAAACCCTGAATGTCAATTATTTTACATTATTTCTAACTATATTACCCTCTTTGCACTACTGCCAGGCATTAACACACTTTCACACATCTAACTTTTGACAATATGCTTACAGATTATATTTTAATTTCACACTCATTCATGCAAATGCAGCTATTTATTTAAAATTTCATAACTTTGAATACGCTGTAATAATGTACCTTATGTGACATTAAAGCACTAAATGTCAACATAAATTTCAATGATTGAAAAATGCATATACATACATGTGCACATGCACACATTTGGCCTTTCATATCTGTGGGTTTCACATACACAGATTCAGACAACCATAGAATCTATTACTCAACTGGACATCAGCCTTCGCTGTGATGAGACTTTACCAAAGGATAAGCATTGTAAAAAATGGTGTTTTTAATTTTTTAAAACCAGATCCTCTCTTGTTTTGTGTGCTATTACTGATTACATAGGTCAGCTTTGAAAACACTTTGCCTAATATTGGCAGTTTACTTCTCAATTCCTACATGTTATGGAAAGAATGGACTATTGTAAAACATTGAGCTTTAGCTAATTAAACAATTAAAAATAATTGCAGCACTGTTTACAATAGCAAAGACCTGGAATCAACCCAAATGCCCATTGATGATAGACTGGATTGGAAAAATGTGGCACATATACACCATGGAATATTATGCAGCAATCAGAAATGATGAGTTCGTGTCGTTTGTAGGGACATGGATGAATCTGGAAAACATCATCCTCAGCAAACTGACACAAGAACAGAAAATGAAATACTGCATATTCTCACTCATAGGCGGGTGATGAAAAATGAGAACACATGGACACAGAGAGGGGAGTACTAAACACTGGGGTCTATTGGGGGGAAAAGGGGAGGGCCAGTGGGACGGGGAGGTGGGGAGGGATAGCCTGGGGAGAAAAGCCAAATGTGGGTGAAGGGGAGAAGAAAAGCAAAGCACACTGCCATGTGTGTACCTATGCAACTGTCTTGCATGTTCTGCACATGTACCCCCAAACCTAAAATGCAATAAAAAATTAAAAAAAAAAAACAACAAGCAATACTTACTTGAATAAACTCTGGGAAATGCCAAAAAAAAAAAAAAAAAAAAAAAAAAGATTTCAAAGCTTATGGAAAGTATAAAAGTGTTTAAGGTATAAAAAATCAGTGAGAAGAGGAATTATAAAAATATGTCATAATTACTATTATGTTAAAAATTAAAAGCTTTGGGAGGCCGAGGGGGGTGGATCACGAGGTCAACAGATCGAGACCATCCTGGTCAACATGGTGAAACCCCGTCTCTACTAAAAATACAAAAAATTAGCTGGGCATGGTGGCGCGTGCCTGTAATCCCAGCTACTCGGGAGGCTGAGGCAGGAGAATTGCCTGAACCCAGGAGGCGGAGGTTGCGGTGAGCCGAGATCGCACCATTGCACTCCAGCCTGGGTAACAAGCGAAACTCCATCTCAAAAAAAAAAAAAAATTAAAAGCAATCCTTAAGAAATTATGTTATATTCAAAATCAAGTAATATCACTTTACAGAGCTGCTGCAGAGAGGGAGTGGAGTGGGGTGTGGTACTAGATTAAACAAAAAAATCAGTTTTCAAATATCTCAAATCCTAAAGAGGAAATTGCTTCTCCTGACATAAAACATCTAAAATGTTCCCTTTTTCCTCTTCTGCACACACACACACCAAATACTAATTGAAAAGAAAACGAAATGGCCACAGGCAGGGAGCACTGAGGTTAGATAAGGAGCTCTAGAACTCAGTGGAAAAATCGGCATTTTTAGGCAGCTCAGCATCTTTCAAAACGTAGTCAAGGGAGTGCAGTTTAATTAAGTGAATAAAGACTTACTTGAGTAAACTTTGATGATACAGTGTTCAAAGACTAAGAATAAAGCCTTAAAATGTTTTCTCTAACAAATGTTGGCCAGGCATGGTGGCTCATGCCTGTAATCCCAGCACTTTGGGAGGTTGAGGTGGACAGATAACTTAAGGTCAGGAGTTTGAGACCAGACTGGCTAACATGGTAAAACTCTGTCTCTACCAAAAATACAAAAATTATCTGGGCGTGGTAGTGGACGCCTGTAATCTTAGCTATTTGGGAGGCTAAGGCAAGAGAATTGCTTGAATACTGGAAGTGGCAGTGAGCCAAGATCACACCACTGCACTCCAACCTGGGCGAAAGAGTTAGACTCCGTCTTTAAAAAAAAAGTATGCATCACAGCATAAACCAGCATGATAAACAAACGATGGGAAGATATCAATGAGAATCAGTAAAATTTGAAGAAATTCAGGATGAGTTGTAATAGTGATTACTTTCTTAGAGACAGATCATGAGTTATTTCTGTCTGTTCTTAGGTAGTGAGAACTAAGTTTATAGCAGACTCCTTTGCATATTGTTTACAGTTTATAAGGTGTATTGTATCAATGTAATCTTCATAATAATATGGGATATGTTCATACATGGAATCATCCCAGGGTCTGTGTTCAGTTATTTTCAATAAACTCATTTTCTCTGTTTCGAACGTCCATGTTAAAGTAGCCTGTCACATTAGTTTAGAAAGTTACTTTCCTGCTCGACGAAGTGGAATCCAGGAAAACAAGAACATGTCGCATACAGTGGGACAAAGGAGGTAAGTGTTTTTAATGGAATGTTGCTTTAACAAGATTAATTTCTGTTAAATACAACAAAAAGTAGGATACAGTCCAAAATGTGAATAGGATTTGTCTCTGAAAGATGAGGTTTTGACTGTTTCTAATCTCAATATTTATGGTTCCTCAAATACTTATAATAGTTAAGTTTGATATGAAAATAACATCTCTAAAAGTGTGAACACTTCCCAAACCTAGTAAGGAGATTACATAAACTTTCTCTTGGTTGTCTAGCAGTAATCCTTGTGAACTCAGTGAACCTTCTCTGGAGAGTGGCCCTTCTGTTAGGATAACTGAAATGTGTAGGACACCGCTTACCATTTACAGACACCCCCTGGGATGCCGTGAGTTTCCTATCTTCTTCCTCAGTTAAAGCTGAGACAACCCATGTAGCAACTTCTGGTGTTGTCTTCTAATTTGGTATTTGGTATATGATGCACCATCAATTGTCTACCAGAGCTAGTCAGTCTTCTTAAAGGACCTTATTTTTCTCATAACTCTAATTTCTTAGTATTTTCACTGAGGTATGTAAATATATACATACATATTTCCAGAAAACGATTTTTCCAGAGCTAACGTATCTCTCTTTCTCTCTGTCTCCCTCCCTCCCTCTTCTCTTGCCCTCTCCCTTCTTCCTCCTTTTCCTTCTCTTTTCTACCTCCTTCCTTTCTCCACCTCTCTTCCTACTTTCCTTCTTATTTGAGAGGCTAGCTCTGACTATAGAAAGAAAAAGCTTATGTTTATCTGAAACAAAAGAGAAACATTAATCTAATTACCATAAGGTAAATATTCATTTACCGTGCTCCTGATGGATGGACCATAACTATAAACCACAGCATTTCAGACACTCAAATCCAAGAGCCTATCTATGAATTTGGGGTAGCCAGAAATACAAAGATCATAGCATTCTTTTCCTAAATGTATTGGCCAGTTGTTCACTGTGCACTTGGCTGGGAATCCTGAAAAGTAAATCAAGAAAGGAGAGGGATCTTAGGAGACAGAGTTTTTTTTTTGTTTTACTGTTTTTGTTTTTTATTTCTGCCAGTGTGCTGACCTGCTGGTATCTCCTAAAGACCGATACCAATTCATAGAACCTGACATTTAGTGCAAGGGCCTTTCAGAGTTCAGAAGCATTCAGAAAAGATCAGTGAAAGCAACTTACATACCTGCCCTTATTGGAGCTACAGTTACCACCAGCTAAGAGGTGCTGAATCCTCCCAGTGAATTGTCTTCCCATGTCACGCGTGACTGATTAACTCTGATTCTTCCTATGCTTTCATCTTTTATTCATTTAGTCATTAAGGCTGAGTGCTGGGCTTTGGGAGTATTTTCTCTTTATTTATAAAACTATTGTCTCCAAAAAATAATCAAAATACCGAAAACTGAAAAACCAAAAGATAAATATTCACTAAGCACATACAAAAAAAATCACCAATATTAATTGCATTTCAGTGCCCTTTGTTCTGGTATTATTTTCCTTTGTCTCTTAGTTATTTTTCCTTCTTAGCTTTAATGTTCTCAGAATTTAGAAGCATACGTGATTGTGGCACTTCTTTTATATAGAATAACGTGATTAAGAGAAAGAGTAGTAGTATCGTGTTTTAGTTCTCAACAGGAGGTATATCGGAATGACTAGGAAGATTTTTCAGAAACAGTATTCCTCACACAAAGATATGCTTTCATGGAAAAGAAACAACGGTAGGGGAGGGTGTGATTGGTGCCTGTGCCTTTTGACTGAAATTCCCAAGTGACTCATACCCTCTCATAACTCAGGAGTGTGACTAAAAGAGACTCAACCTCTGAATCTGGAAACCTACATTTTAGCCAGAGTCCCACCATTCTTTATACATTCATTCATTCAACTAATACCAAGTGAGTGTTTTCTCTGCCAGGCACTGGGCTAGGCTCTACACCTCAAGTGTTAAGACAGACAAGTTCTCCGACCTCTTGGAGCTAAAAGTCTAGTTGATGTGACAGGCATTAAATAGATAACCATCTTAAAATTAATTTAATTTCTGAATAACATTTAAAAAAAATAAAATCCATATCATCAACGTAACCATCTGAAAAGTGAGGTTTGATTCAGAAAGGGATGACAGCTAAGAAAACCAAAGAGGCAAAGTAACATGTCTTAAGCACCTACTGTAAGCTGGGCATTGTGCAAGTTACTGAGGACACAGACAAAAACACAGACTTTCGTCTCAGAAAAGCATGTAACTCAGGAGCTAAAAGCAAGGGAAAAACCATGTTTTGTGGAAATGCAGAGTGTGTGCATATCCCAGAGGTAATAGGCAGACAGGACCTTGAGTGGATTTTTAACAATGAGTAGGAATAAATCAAGTAAAAAATAGAGGTCAATGGGGAGAGGCAGGCACAAAAATTATTATGGGAAAAGGCCAATAAGCCCATTAAATGTGATTCAGATTAGGCCTGAGAAGTAGGGGAAAACAGGCAGCGCATAGCTCACATCTGCAATCTGAGAACTTTGGGAGGCCGAGGCAGCCTGATTGCTTGAGGCCAGGAGTTCGAGACCAGCATGGCCAACATGGTGAAACCCGTCTCTACTAAAATTATAAAACTTAGCTGGACATGGTGGTGCACATCTGTAATTCCAACTACTCGGGAGGCTGAGGCATGAGGATTGCTTAAACCAGGAGGCGGAGGTGCAGTGAGCCAAGATCATGCCCCTGCACTCCAGCCCAGGCAACAAAGCAAGACTCTGTCTAAAAAAAGGGGGTGGGGAACAACCCAGTAGGTCTGTCTATATTCCTTTTTCACCATGGGATCCCTGGCAAGGAGCCCAGGTCCAGGCACATAGTAGGTACCCACATACTCATTAAAGGCAAGGCAGGAAAGGAGAATATGGGGTACCTGATCAGTTTTGTACTCTATTCTAATGACTTCAGATGTTATACCGAAACCCACAGGGATGTGTTGAACAATTTTAAATAAGAGCAATGTAGTCATAGTTATCTTTTCCAACCATTCATCTAACAACATTCTGGGAAGAGAATTGGAGTGGATCAAACATATAGGTGAGGAAATGGTTAAGCACCTATTAATGTAATCTTCCTCTGGAGGGTTGAAAAAGGTTTACAAAAATTAAGACAGGTGTAATGTTCTCTGATTGTTTCACCTGAATCAGAGACTCTCAAGTTTCCTTCCACAGCTGCCTTGAGTGTGAAATTTAGACACAGGTCAAAATATCAGTCAACACATAGTATATTTATATTGACCAGCCTGGGTGCTTTCTTGACTAATAAATTCTTTCCTGAGGAAATGACAATTTAGCTCCGAAGCACATCTTTGCTGTGAGAATATGTATGAAGCACAGACAAATAGAAAATGTCTTGTTTTATGGGACCTATTTTTTTCCCATGTCTTTTCAGCTTCTTTTTGGATTTTGCTCTAAGCCCTGAATATCAGTAACCTCTAGCACTCAAAAGTTCAGTCAAAGAAAACACTAGTTTGTACATGATTCTCTTCATGGCAAAATGGCAATATCTGCTTGAGGCTGTAAGATTGTAGATGAAAGGTGGATTGAACATCAAGCCACTAATATATCTGTCTGGCTGTCAGGCAGAAAAGGGCAAGTGGTCAGCTGGATGAAATGACTTAGAAGGCCTCCCTTACAAAGTCAAATATGTATCTAAGGATGGTCAGAAAATAAGCACAATCCATCCAGCCTTACCTCTGTTGTTCACTCGCTTGATTTACATTCATTCATACAATACCTCTTGAGAATCTATTTTACCACGGGCCCTAAGCTGGGTGTGAGAAGTAAAAGGGTGAACTAAATACAGATAGGCCCTGTTTTTGACTCACTGCCTCAAGGCAGTTTAGAGTTAAGCCAAAGTTCCCATGGTTTCTGAAATGTTATTCTAATTAGTTCTGTTCCCACACTTGGTTTGTGCCCTCATTTTCAGGATAAATATTTCTATCCTTCAAGAATTTACTCTTAATCTCTCTCATCTATAAATCATCCTTATTATTCTGACTCCAAATTATTTCTTTGTCTTATAGTTGTTTCACAAATGTTTGCCCTCAATTATGTAATGTACTACTCCGTGACTAATTATCTGAAAGAATAAATATAGATACAGATATGCTGATATACAGAGATCACAGAACAACATGTGGTTTTCCAAGCTTTCATTTGCCACACAAATAAAGATGAATATTTACAACTGATAATGTGTTTGAAACACCTTCAGCAGGACTGAACAACTAGTTTATATGAAAGTCACCAAAGATGACCTAAAAGTGATTGTTTTATCTTTCAGGTCAGAGCCCATTTAGGAGATATGACTAGATATGTCCCATGTTCAGTAGGAAGATAATGTTCATGCCTGAATGTGACAAGTGACATTTTTCAACTGTGAAACTTTAAAAGTTGGCATATAAAGAAATGAAGAAAAGAAAAGAAATTCTACTGCTCATCATCTTCTAAAGAACACATAAATCTGTCACAGAAGAGAGCAACAGAATTGTTCTCTACCCTCCAGCTGAAATATTTCAGAAACAGGAGATTAAAATTTTATTAGATCCTCAATACTTTGCCTGGGAGAAAGTGTTCTGCAGATTTTATGAACAATTTGCCAGCAGGGTCAGGTTTAGGGAAGAGTCTCAAAACCTTATCCGTCATTATTATCAATAAACTACTAAACACAAAACAAGAAATAAAGGCAAATAGGACATGAAAGTCTCAATAAATATTGAGACTTTTACACTGTTAAAATGTTTACTTCCTTATCTCAGCTTTCCATCCACTATCTGAAACTCGCACCACCTCCCACAGAAATCTATAAAAGATTTCTTCCTTCACTTACACTTCACGGGGTAAGATTTTCAAATTCTTTTATGTCCAAATATCAAAGGAATTGCTGTCTTCCTACACTGCACTGTCACATAAACACTCAAAAGGAAAAAAGAGAGCTAGTTTTTCTTTAAGTAGTTCATTCCCCTCTGTCCATTAATAGTTGAACAGGGCACATGTTTGATAGCTATCAAAAGGTCAAATATTATGGAGACATATTATGATGTATATGCTTGTAAACATTTTCATTTAATCCAAACATTTGTAACCACAAAAAATCCTGTTTTCCACAATGGTTAATTAAACTGTGATGTAACCTGGCTCTGAAAAACAGTCCAAATTACCATGATATCTAACTATAACTCAAGGAAATTTTACGTTCTACATCACACAACCAAAAAACTTTCTAATACTGATCTTATTCAGAAATAAAAGTTTATTTTAAATCATAAAGTAAACTAAGAAGTACTTAAGACTGTTTATAAGGTATGTCACTAACTACAATACAATAGTGTTAGTGTCCTTATAAGAAGAGACATCAGAGTTTCCTCTCTCTCCCTCTCCTTGCACACACCGAGGAAAGGTCACATAAGGACATAGCAAGAAGGCGGCAGTATGCAAACCAGGAAGAGAGCCCTCAACCTAAATCAAATCAGCTGAAACACTCATCTTGGACTTCTAGCCTCCAGGACTGTTAGAAAATAAATGTGTTTTATAAGTCACCTAGTCTGTGGTACTTTGTTATGGCAGCTTGAGCAGACTATGACAGACCCATAGTTCCTTTATTCTGGTAAAGTGACAGCAGCCCTTGGAGACTGACACAGGATTGAAAGACTAATTCCTTCAGAAACTGGAAGAATGCTAACAGCTGTCACCTCTCAGATCTCTCAAAACAATTGCCTTTGACTGGAGGAATCTGCCTTAACTGCGGTTCTCTTTGCTTCCTAGGGTAGCGCTCATTCTGGCCACAACATGGGCTAAGTAATTTGACCCCCACTTCACAGCAACCTGTGACGTTTGCTAAAACCTTCAATGAGGCTGCATGGGATCGAACTTCCCTCAGCAAATTCTGCTTTTTTTCCTATCTCTTCCACAGGTGCTGTTCATAAAAGCACAAAATAATGAACTTATTTTTCCAGACTTAGATTATGTCAGCATATGCTTTCTAGAGAAACCAATCTGCAGCTCCACCTCATCAGAATTATCTTTAATTTTGTTATTTTTTAATTTATGGCTTAGAGTGGATTTCCAAGAAAAGTTACAGGGGCAAAAAACGTAATAAACACAGCCTGATCCAAAGGATGAGAAGGAAAACATTGAAAATTTTAATGTGTAGAATTTTAATGTGCCTGCATTCTAGTTCATGGTTCTTTCATGTATGATTCTTGATTCTAGTTCATGATTCTTTCCTTACTAATGTTTGTAGCACCAATATATTCATATCATTCTCCAGGAACATCGTCAAATTCAAATACACTCACCGCTAAAAAACTTTATGTAATGAAAAGAAAACAACACTCATTTTAAACAGCAAACAGGTTTATCATGACTTCGAGAACTCTACATGTGCAATGCCTATTCCTGTGTCCTCTGCTTTGCTCATCCTCTCGCTTTCTTCTCATTCTTTATTAAATTTCAGTCTTTACTAACCTCCCTTCAGCATTCAACTCAAGTGTCAAATTCTTTATGAAATATCTGTCCACTCCTATTCCCTTTATCTGTAGAGTTTGTACATGCTATTCAATTAACTCACTAAAATATAGTTCTATAGTTTGTATCTCCAAAGATCTCACAAGCTTTGTAGAGACAAAGAATATGTATTGTTTTTCTTGAAATCCCTTAATGAGTCAAGTGCCTTACACATCACCTACTGGAAAAAGAGACAAAGACAGAAAAAGACTTCTTAGCAGTTTTTCAAAGAAAATCGGAGATAATCTTTTCGTGAACAATGCCTAAATCATCTTCTATCTGAAGAACAGGGAAAACATTTTCAACCCATAATTATATGGATAAATAATCAGTATCAATACCTTTTAAAAATATTAATATTGAAGATTGAGGTTTAGAGATAACTGGTAATTCTCAAACATTACTTATTCTATAGGTTAAACAAATGGATCAAATAAATAAAGATGGGCTTGTTTAGTTTTTGGTATTAATTCAACAGATAACTATTACACACAATATTCAAGAAATTAGCGACATGAAGCTCATTTCTCTCTAATCAAAGCAACATTATATTTTTTTACTAGTTCCAGGGAGCAAGTAAGAACAGGTAACCCACATGGCATTGGTCACCAAACTGACGAAAGCAAGGCACATTTCCAAAATTCACAGATCCAAATTCATTAAAAAATTCTCAGAGTATTAGTTTGTAGAATGTACTTTTAAAAACGTGACACCATTCATTAAGCATTTACTATGTAGCAAGTACTGCCATGTGCTTTACATATATTGCCTCATTTAGTCCTTAGTAAAAACCTATAATTGTGCATTATGCAGAGGAAGAATGTGAGAATCTGAAAGTTTATCAGAAGCTTAAATATTTTTCCCGATATTACATCAAGATATTTTCTGATTCCCAAAACTCTGCTCTTAACTATTACCCTGTACTAGACCCAGAAAACGAATATCGATGCTATTATTCTACCACGGGTCAATAAAAACGACTTTCAGAGAGACCTTGTTTGGTTGCTAAATCTTTTCTATTAGATATTTTTGCTTACATCTTTATGTAGTGTAATATACTCACTATTTCAATTTTCTTTTTTGCCTATGATAACAATTACAACTTTAGTTAGCTAAAAAGTATATTCAAATAACTCTGGTGGAACTTAAAAATTAAACTTTAATGTGTTTTTTCTACACCTGACAACTTGTTCCTTCTGGCCACCTTATTTCATAGATATCAAGCATTCTTTCTGCAAAACATTGAAAATGATATTGAGCCCTAGGAGTTTTGCATACCATGAAAAATTTGGAAAGCGAAATATTACAAAATATTGTTTTTGTCCTTCTTAAAACAAGTAAACATTGACCCCCATTTGTTTATGTATTATATTAGCAACTGTTTCCAAAATCTGACTTTACTCTTATTGAACCAAACTTACCATGCATGGTGAGTAAATGAAAATGTACTAACATCACCGTTTTAAATGTAAATCAGGCAATATAAAATCTTCACTTTAAATGGTGTCTTGTAAAAGACTTAAAAAACATCTCCTGACTTCCCCCTAAAAATATTTACTGAGAAAAAAGATAATCAGAATTTAAAATAGCAGTGAAAATTAAACAGAAAAACATCTATTGCTTACATTCACTGGAAATCCCCTAAATATATATGTGAACATTGACCCATGAGTGTCATGTTCAGCACTAAGAAAGCAGGAACCTGTAATCTTAGCACTTTGGGAGGCCGAGGAGGGTGGATCACAAGGTCAGGAGATCGAGACCATCCTGGTCAACATGGTGAAACCCCGTCTCTACTAAAAAATATACAAAAAATTAGCTGGGCATGGTGGCGCGTACCTGTAATCCCAGCTACTCAGGAGGCTGAGGCAGGAGAATTGCCTGAACCCAGGAGGCGGAGGTTGCAGTGAGCCGAGATCGCGCCATTGCACTCCAGCCTGGGTAACAAGCGCAAAACTCTGTCTCAAAAAAAAAAAAAGAAAGAAAGCAGGAACCTTCACCATTCATTTCTTCCTTCTGAGCTCAAAAGCTCAGAAAGGCAACAGCTGTGCAAATTTGAAGATTAATGAAAATAAGCAGCCATCTATGATATGTGTGAGAACTCTGACTGTTACCCAGAGTCAGTATCATATACCTCTACTCATCAATGAATGCCTGTTTCCAGCTAGAAAAAAATGGTAAGTTCCCGAAAATGATTTTTGACAGAAATAGTGGGGGACTGTCAGTGCTATATTAAAACTCAGGAGAAAACTTGGAAAGAGAGAGCAAAAAGAGAAAGAAAAGTAAAAGAAGGAACTCAGGAAGAATGTTGGAAAGAGTCATCTTCTGGTACTTCATCTGCTAATACAAGGAGTTGAAACACTTCATAGTGGAAAGAACCTGAAGATCTCACCACAGCCCAGCAAAATGAGCTGAGCAGAAAAGACTGTTGAGCACTGCACAATTAAGCATCATATTGTAAAATTTAGGAGAGATCTCAAACAACAGCATACAAAGTGCAGCTAACTAAATATACAAGAACCAGTACAGTGGCCTCAAAAATTCTTCAGAACAAAAGAAAGTGAATACTTGTATTATACTACAAGTCAAAATTAGAGATCACTTATGAACCCCAAGAACCAGAGACATTTTAAAAATATTTTTGGTGCTCACTAGGATGTATGAAAACTTGA
Organism: Callithrix jacchus; assembly: GCF_049354715.1. Taxonomy (NCBI): domain Eukaryota; kingdom Metazoa; phylum Chordata; class Mammalia; order Primates; family Cebidae; genus Callithrix; species Callithrix jacchus. The sequence goes on along the minus strand of NC_133516.1, from coordinate 101,219,340 downwards.
GGTTTTTTCTTTTCTTTTTTTGCCATTAAAGGTAATGGCAAAAACTGCAATTACTTCTGCAGCAACCTAATACCTTAAAAAGGTAACACAGTCAGAAGAAAAGGGAGGTGGCTTATATTGTTATAGTTTGAGACATTGGCAATAAAACACAGAAATGACACTGAATAAAATGAAAATTGTTATTAACCTACAATGACAAATAGAGTCCTTGTAGTGCAGAAGGAGTCATGGTAACAGACTCTCTCGGACAAAGTAAAGAAATCTAGGTGCTGAAGGTAAACTGAAACCATTGCGTCATTTGCTCCCAAAGCCATTGCAAGCCTCAGCTATTAGGAGCACCAGACGCCAAGGAAGGTGGCATGGGCTGAGGTCAGAAAAGACTAAGATTAGTTATAAGACTGTAAACATAGAAGTTGGAACACCCAGATCCTCTTCTACATGCCTGTAGCCAAGAGATTATTTCTCACATCCTTCTGAACTGGTAGGAGAAAAGTCAGCTATTCTCAGAAAGGCTCTGGACTTTGTAGCAGAACACAGTGGAGAGCAAGAGAGAGTATGAGAATGAAACATATAATAACGTATGCATACTTTTCTCCATTTTCTTTTCTCCTTTGTCTGTCCTTCTTGCCTCACTCAGGATTCTAGCAACTGAGTATAAGGATCCTCCTCTCTCTGCACCCTACTACATAAAGCTGAAAAAAAGATTTTTGGGTGTAAATCTATAACCACCCTGCAAAAAAGATCCTATTGTGACATTTTGTAGGTCTTTCAATTAAACGGCTGGCTCTCTTCCCAATCACTATGGTGCTCACAAATCTACAAACCAACACGCCCACTTTCCCAACAGAGATTTGGCTTTTAATAAGCTTTTTGGTGCCTCTTGAATATAAATAGACTACGAATGGAAAGATTAAGATGAATTTATTATTATTATTATTATTACACTTTAAGTTCTGGGGTACATGTGCAGATCTTGTAGGATTATTACATAAGTATACACATACCATGGTGGTTTGTTGCATCCATTCCCCCCGTCATCTACATTAGGTATTTCTCCTAATGTAATGAGAACATGTGGTGTTTGGTTTTCTGTTCTTGTATCAGTGTACTGAGAATGATGGTTTTCAGGTTCATCTATGTCCCCGCAAAGGACATGAACTCATCCTTTTTTATGGCTGCATAGTATTCCATGGTGTATATGTGCCACATTTTCTTTATTCAGTCTATTATTGACTGGCATTTGGGTTGGTTCCAAGTCTTTGCTATTGTAAACAGTGCTGCAATGAACATACATGTTCATGTGTCTTTAAAAGAGAATGATTTATAATCCTTTGGGTATATACCCAGTAACGTGATTGCTGGATCAAATGGTATTTCTATTTCTAGAAGATGAACAATTATTTAAAAATTGTTTAAATGTAAAAAGGAAAAACCAAAAGACCCAACTCAAAACTGGAACAAAGAAATTTTTAAGGAAACAAGCTAAGAAAATAGAGAAGAGGAAAGCTGATGAAAATCAAGTATATGTATGTATGTGTATAAGTAGAGAATTAGGATGGTAAATAGGATACAGGACTAACTTGCAGCTCCTGCTCAGAAGGATAGAGTAGTGTGTGGAGACCCACATCACGAACTTTTGGTCTAAGAACTACCTCAGGAACAGGTCCAAGGAAACAGCAGATTGGAGACGGGAGCCAACCAGGGCTCCACTGGAGGTGGAAATAGCAAAGAGTGGACACCATTTTAGACAAGTGTTCTTCAGCACCACTGACAACACAGTTCTGATGGTATTTCATGACAATGGATGATGACAGTTCTACAACCGATGCTTCTCAGCTAGGAATCTCTGCAGACTATATTGGAGGAAGTCATTATGTTATACAGCCTCACGATGACACTGAGGACAGCATGAGTGATCATGAAGACACAAAGGGTCCAAAGTAAGTTTCACAGAACAAGATATGTATCTTCCAATAGCAAACGTGGCCAGGATAGTAAAAAAATCCTATACCTCAAACAAGAAAGATTATCCCAAAAAATGCCAAAGAATGTATTCAAGAATGTGTAACTGAGTTCATCAGCTTTATAACATCTGAAGCAAGTGAAAGGCGCCGTCAAGAGAAACAGAAAACAATCAGTAGAGAACATATTCTCTTTGCCATGTATATTAGTCTGTTTTCACACTGTTGATAAAAACATACCTGAGACTGGGAAGAAAAAGAGGTTTAATTGGACTTATAGTTCCACAGGCCTGGGGAGGCCTCAAAATCATGGTGGGAGGTAAAAGGCACTTGTTATATGGTGGCAGCAAGAGAAAATGAGGAAGAAGCAAAAGCAGAAACTCCTGATAAACCCATTGGATATCATGAAACTTATTCACTATCATGAGAATAACACAGGAAAGACCAGCCCTCATGATTCAATTACCTCCCCCTAGGTCCCTCCCACAACATGTGAGAATTCTAAGAGATACAATTCAAGTTGAAATTTGGCGGGGACACACCCAAATCATATTATTATGTCGAACCTAAGCCTTGACAGTTATGTGGAACCTCTGAAATTATACCTTCAAAAATTCAGAGAGGCTATGAAAGGATAAAAGGGAGTTGGTGGAGCTGTCACAGTTACAGATGAACTAAATGAAGAGCTTACAGAGGAGGCATTTATGAACCAGTTACCAGCTGGCTAAACAACCATAGAGAGTCAACAACAAAATGTTACAGTTTACAAAACAGATTTCTGGTGTTCAACAAATTCAGCTTTCATGATCTGAAGAAACGATGGAGTAAGGGCGTAGAGAAAAAACATCTGTGTGATTCTGGAACAGACATCAGAAGGAAATGACTGGTGAAAAGACGTATTCTTGTGTATTAAATAGTTGTGATGTTTCACTAATTGAGGTGTTACTTCTGACTTGAGAATCTTTTTCATGAATGATTTTAAAGAGAAATTTGGATTTTAAAGGTATTAAAACATTTTTGTTTTGTCTGAGAGTTTGCTGCTCCGTATGACTCCCGTATGCATTGTATACTGCAATTTATTACTGTCAGAGATTTGTAGACAGTTTCTTATTTTCATATTGAATCATGTTACTTCTGTAATTCAAGTAAACAACTGGTTAATTCATGATGTTCGCCCTTTTAATAAAACATAAGGGTAGAGAAAATGAAAGAAAGAGAAAGAAAGAAAGAAAAAGAAGAAGGAAGGAAAGAAAGGAATAAAGAAGAAAGAAAGAAAAGAAAGAAAGAAAAAGAAAGAAAGAAAGAAAAAGAAAGAAAGAAAGAAAGAAAGAAAGAAAGAAAGAAAGAAAGAAAGAAAGAAAGAAAGAAAGAAAGAGCAAGCAAAGGACCACCACAGGAACATACCAGGAAAGCTGAGAGAATCCACAGACACTTCAAAGGAACTGGATCACCACTGCAGGCTCCCTGAGATGATGAAAAACTATGAGTCTGCTTGCTTTCTTAATGGGGAGGTTCATGGTCTGGGGCAAGTTCTCAGTCCTGGTCACCAGCTGCCTGGAAATAGACTCGGTGCTGTTGTTGGGGTAGAGTGAAAGTGAGACCAGCCGTTAGGACAGTGGGCTGCGTAGGAGCAGAGTGAGGCCTGTGACTGCTGGTTTTCTTCCACTTCCCTGGTGACCTGTATGAGTTAGCATGGGTAGCCACAATCCTCCTGGGAGCATAACTCCAATGAACTGAGAACTGCACCTCCATCCCCCACATTAGCCACAGCAAGATCTGCCCAAGGAGAGGCTGAGCTCACACACACCTATCTCTGCCCCACCTGGTGGTCTTCATTTATTTGTCTCAGTAGCCAAAGACAAAGGTCAGAATCTCTTGTGAGCTCTATGGCCCTGCCCACCATCTAAGAAATGTGAATACTTAACTGGCTCTGGGGCAAGTTTGCATCCTCCTTACAGGGCCAGAGTTGATGTATTCTTTAGATGGAGTATCACTGAGGCTGAAGTGCAGTGGTGTGATCTCAGCTTACTGCAACCTATGCCTCCCGGGTTCAAGCGATTTTCCTACCTCAGTCTCCCAAGTAGCTGGAACTACAGTGCCACCATGCCTGACTAATTTTTGTATTTTTAGTAGAGATGGATTTTGCTATGTTGGTCAGGCTGGTCTTGAACTCTTGGCCTCAAGTGGTCCATCCACCTTGGCCTCCCAAGGTGCTGGGATTACAGAGGAAAGCCACCCTGCCCAGCCTGATGCACTCTTGAAAGCACCACCTCCTGGTTGGAGGTCAAAACACACAAAAACAATGCACTAAACAAAAAAACGACCAAAGACCCTAACAGAGTTCACATCATCTCAATAGACACAGAAAAAGTATTTGTCAAAACCCAGCATCCTTAATGATTAAAACCCTAAGCAAAATCAGCATAGAAAAGACATACCTTGCCAGCTCCAGACAGAACAGTGGGTGGTTGCTCACAATGTAAACTTTAGCTCCAGACCAACTGCAAGAACAAACTAGCAATCCCCAGAGGACCCAGAGACCCTCTGAAGGAAGCAGACTGCTCCTGCAGAAACCAGGAGACCCCGCCAAAACTGTGAGTGCCCCAACTGCAGAAGTAGAAAAGGGACACCCTCCTTTCTCTAACACACACTCCCTCTGGAGAAGCTGAAGGTCTGTTTGTTGGAGAAGTTTCTGACATTACCTGAAATTGAGTCAATATGAAGAGCTGAGTGAAATACAGGGTAAGAGGAAGTGGCAGAAAGGCCCTGGGAGCTCACCGGCTCTCATAGCTGGCCATTCCTACCTAACACCACAGGGATCCAATGGGAGAGGAGCAGGGAGTAAAAGTACAGTGGGAGAAGCAAATCTCTAGCTGAACCTTGTAACAATTTCAACAGGGAGAGAAGTGTCCTGGCCAGAATTTGGAGAAGGGTGTGAATCTGGTGTGCAGACTCCACTGGCAGGGGAAGAACCAAGCCATTTTCTTCCACAGCTTGGATCCAAGTAGTTTGGGGGAGGGTTTCAAGCCCATATCGCTATCTGGAAACAGTCTGGGGTTTACTGGGGGGACACAGTGGAAAGGGCATGGCGCCTCATATTGAACCACAGCTTTCAGGCCTAGACCTTCACTTTGACAGAACCTATCCCAATAGTGAAGGAACCGCAAAACCAACTCTGGTAATATGACAAAACAAGGACTTTAACACCCCCCCAAAATCGCACTAGCTCACCAGCAATGGATCTAAACCAAGAAGAAATCCCTGATGTACCTGAAAAAGAATTCAGGAGGCTAGTTATTAAGCTAATCAGGGAGGCAACAGCAAAAGGCAAAGCCCAATGTAAGGACATCCAAAAAGCTATACAACATGTGAAGGGAGAAATATTCAAGGAAATAGATAGCATAAATAAAAAACAATCAAAACTTCAGGAAACATTGAACATACATATAGAAATGCAAAATGCTCTGGAAAGTCTCAGCAATAGAATTGAACATGTTAAGAAAGAAATTCGGAGCTCAAAGACAAGGACTTCTAATTTACCCAATCCAACAGAGACAAAGACAAAAGAATAAGAAAATATGAACAAAGCATCCAAGAAGTCTGGGATTATGTTAATCAACCAAATCTAAGAATAATTGGTGTTCCTGAGAAAGAAGAGAAATCGAAAAGTTTGGCAAACATACTTGGGGGAATGTTAGAGAAACATTTCCCTGGCCTTGCTAAAGACCTAGACATCCAAATATGAGAAGCACAAAGAACAACTGGGAAATTCATTGCAAAAAGATTGTCGCATAGTCATATTGTCATCAGGTTATCCAAAGTTAAGACAAAGGAAAGAATCTAAAGAGCTGTCAGACAAAAGCACTAGGTAATCTATAAAGAAAAACCTATCAGATCAACAGCATATTTCTCAGCAGAAACCCTACAAGTTAGGAAAGATTGAGGCCCTATCTTCAGCCTCCTCAAACAAAACATTTACTAGCCAAGAATTTTGTATCCAGTGGAACTAAGCATCATATATGAAGAAAAAAATACAGCCTTTTTCAGACAAACAAATGCTGAGAGAATTTGTCACTACCAAGCCATGCAGGTAAAAGGAGCTATAAATCTTGAAACAAATCCTGGAAACACATCAAAACAGAATCTCTTTAAAGCACAAATCTCCAGGATCTATAAAACAAAATACAACTTAAAAAGCATAAACGAAAAATGAAAACCAAGGCACACAGCAGTAAGAAAAATCAATGGAATGGTACCTCACATGTTAATACTCACATTGAATGTAAACAGCCTAAATGCTCCACTTAAAAGAAAAAGTACTGCAGAATTGGTAAGAAATCATCAACCAACTACCTGCTGCCTTCAAGAAACTCACCTAACACATAAGAACTCATGTAAAATTAAAGTAAAGGAGTGGAAGAAGTCATCTCCTGCAAATAGACACCAGAAGCGAGCAGGGATCGCTATTCTTATAGCAGAAAAAAAACAAACTTTAAAGGAACGGCAGTTTAAAAAGACAAAGAGGGGCATTATATAATGGTAAAAGGCCTTGTCCAACAGAAAAATATCACAATCTTAAACATATATGCACCTCACACTGGAGATCCCAAATTTATAAAACAATTACTAACAACCCTAAGACAAGAGATAGACAGCAGCGCATTAATCATGGGGGACTGCAATACCAAACTTACAGCCCTAGACAAGCCATCAAGACAGAAAATCAGTTCTGCTCTGACCTGAGTTATTTCTTGTCTTCTGCTAGCTTTTGAGTCTTTTTGATCTTGCTCCTCTAGCTCTTTCAATTTTGATGATAGGATGGTAATTTTAGATTGTTCCTCACTTTTCATGTGGGCATTTATTGCTATAAATTTTCCTCTAGACACAGCCTTAAATGTGTCCCAGAGATTCTGGTATGTTGTGTCTTCATTCTTGTTGGTTTTGAAGAACATCTTTATCTCTGCCTTCATTTCATTGTTTATCCAGTCAGCATTCAAGGGCCCGTTGTTCAGTTTCCATGAAGTTGCGTTGTTCTGAGTTGGTTTCTTGATCCTGAGCTCTAATTTGACTGCACTGTGGTCTGAGAGACTGTTTATTATGATTTCTGTTCTTTTGCATTTGCTGAGTGATTTACTTCCAATTGTGTGGTCAATTTTAGAGTAAGTGTGATGTGGTGCTGAGAAGAATGTATATTCTGCGGATTTGGGGTGGAGAGTTCTGTAGATGTCTATTAGGTTTGCTTGGTCCAGATCTGAGTTCAGGTTCTGGATATCCTTCTTAATTTTCTGTCTCATTGATCTAATATTGACAGTGGAGTGTTAAAGTCTCCCACTATTATTGTGTGGGAGTCTAAGTCTCTTTGTAGATCATTAAGAACTTGCTTTATGTATCTGGCTGCTCCTGCATTGGGTATGTATGTATGTATATATATATATATACAGCATTGTTAGCTCTTCTTGTTGCATTGGTCCTTTTACCATTATGTAATGCCCTTCCTTGTCTCTTTTGATCTTTGTTAGTTTAAAGTCTATTTTATGAGAGACTAGGATTGCAACTCCTCTTTTTTGCTCTCCATTTGCTTAGTAAATCTTCCTCCATCCCTTTATTTTGAGCCTATGAGTGTCCTTGCATATGAGATGGGTTTCCTGAATACAGCACACTGATGGGTTTTGACTTTTTATCCAAATTGCCAGTCTGTGTCTTTTGACTGGGGCATTTAGCCCATTTACATTTAAGGTTAATATTGTTATGTGTGAATTAGATCCTGCCATTTTGATGCTAGCTGCTTGTTTTCCTGTTAGTTGATGCCGTTTCTTGATTGTGTTGATGCTCTTTATCATTTGGTACATTTTTGGAGTGGCTGGTACTTGTTGTTCCTTTCTATGTTTAGTGCTTCTTTCAGAAGCTATTGTAAGGCAGATCTGGTGGTGATGAAATCTCTGAACAATTGCTTGTTGGTAAAGAATTTTATTTCTCCTTTGCTTATGAAGCTTAGTTTGACTGGATATGAAATTCTTGGTTGAAAGTTCTTTTCTTTAAAGATGTTGAATATTGGCCCCCACTCTCTTCTGGCTTATAGTGTTTCTGCAGAGAGATCCACTGTGAGTCTGATGGGCTTCCCTTTGTGGGTAATCCAACCTTTCACTCTGTCTTCCCTTAGCATTTTTTCCTTCATTTAAACCTGAATCTGATCATTATGTATCTTGGGGTTGCTCTTCTTGAGGAATATCTTTGTGGTGTTCTCTATATTTCCTGAACTTGAATGGTGGCCTGCCTTGCTAGGTTGGGGAAGTTCTCCGGGATAATATCCTGAAGAGTGTTTTCCAGCTTGGATTCATTCTCTCCGTCACATTCAGGTAAACCTATCAAATATAGATTAGGTCTTTTCATATAATCCCCCATTTCTTGGAGGCTTTGTTCATTTACTCTTTTTTCTCTATTCTTGCTTTCTCATTTTATTTCATTGAGTTGATCTTTAATCTCTGATACCCTTTTCTTCTGCTTGGTCAATTCGGCTATTGAAACTTGTGTATGCTTCGTGAAGTTCTTTTGTTGTGTTTTTCAGCTCCATCAGGTCATTTATATTCCTCTCGAAGCTGTTTCTTCCCATTAGCATTTTGTCAAACCTTTTCTCAAGGTTCTAAGTTTTGTTGCATTGGGTTAGAACATGTTCTTTTAGCTAACAGAAGTTTGTTATTACCCACTGTCTGTAGCCTGTTTCTGTCAATTCATCAGACTCATTCTCTATCCAGCTTTGTTCCCTTCCTGGTCTGGAGTTGTTATCCCTTGGAGGAGGAGAGGCATTCTCGTTTTTGGTGTTTTCATCTTTTTTGTGCTGGTTTCTTCCCATCTTTGTTGATTTATCTACCTGTGGTTTTTGTAGTTGGTAACTTTTGGATAGGGTCTCTGAGTGGACTTCCTTTTTGTTGATGCTGAAGTTATTTATTTCTATTTTTTAGTTTTCCTTCTAACCATCAGGCCCCTCTACTGTAGGCCTGCTGGAGATCCACTCCAGTCCCTGCTTGCCTGGGGATCACCCTCAGGGGCTGCAGAACATTAAGGGCTGCTGTTATCTTCATCCCAGAAGGGTACCTGCCAGATGTCAGTCTGAGCTCTCCTTTATGAGTGTGTCTTTGGATATACAGGGGTCAGGGAGCTGCTTGAGGAGACAGTCTGTCCCTTATAGGAGCTCAAGTGCTGAGCTGGGATCTCCATTGTTCCATTTATAGCTTCTGGGCACATATATTTAAGCCTGCTGCAGTGGAACTCATAACTGCTTTTTTCCCCAGGTGCTCTGTCCTGTGAAGATGGGGCTTTATTTATATGTTCCTGAGGTGCTTCTGCCTTTTTTCAGAGTTGCCCTGCCCAGCAAGGTGGTTGTCTAGCCACAATCTGCCAGTAGAGGCTTTACTGAGCTGCCGTGGGCTCTGCCCAGTTCCTGTTAGGACTGCCTCAGTGATGGTGGACTGCCTCAGTGATGGTGGTCTGCCTCAGTAATGGCTGACACCCTTCCCCCACCAAGCTGGACTGTCCCAGGTCCAGCTTCGCTTGTTCCAAAACTCTCAATCCAGAGCATTTCAGATTGTTGCTCTTTGTGGGGGGTGGGACCCGCAGAGTCAGATCACCTGGCTCCTTGTCACCCCTTTTTTCAGTTGAATAGGCAGCTCTATCTCCCAGGCATTCCAGGCACCTGTTGAAACGGCCACCCAGATTTGTGCAAGTTTTTGTGCAGAGACCCACAGCACTGGCTAAAACAGCCATGCTGGAAAGTTGGGGTGCTTTTCAGCCTGGGAATCTCCTGGTCTGCGGGCAGTAAAAACTTGTTTGGAAATGTGGTAATCACTCACCCCCTACATTCTTCTCACTGAAAGCTGCATTGCAGAGCTGTTCCTTTTGGCCATCTTGGATTTCTTCCCCATGAATTGATGTTATTAATGAAATAAATGAAATGTATATTATAAAGAAAAATTCCAGACATGGAAACAAGAATGTACTTTTAAAAACAGACGTTCATTCACTATGAAAATATAATTTATTTAATTAAGTCTTCATTTAAATATATATAGATAATTGCTATGAGCCAGACACTGGCAAGAGTGTATAAATATATGTTCTCCAGCTTTTCTGAAATTTCAGTCCAGCAGAAACAACAGGAATTTAATACATAATTTTAAAAATTATTAAAGTTTGAAATTCAATTAATACTTGTTTATTTCTATCTGTTCAATAATGATAAAGAACTATTTGTTAAGGAGGCAATATTGGTTCTGTTTTTATTTACTTACTTCATAACTGGTATAAGGACTGTAAATAAATGAACAACATATCTACTCCAGAAGTGACTGAGAGATGGATTTGAAATGTTGGAAAAACATGATGTTTCCAGTACGCTTTGATAAATAAAATGTTATTTTACCAACCTGGCTATTCTTTTTACTTAACATAGGTACTTGGAGAAACTACATTACCACTTTGAACTTTAGATTATTCTGTGAAACAGAGATTGCATTTTTCTCATAGTGCTGATATGAGGATTAAATGTTCAAAAATCATATCGTGTTAAATGCTATGCTAGAAATGTTACATAGAGTATGTAATCTAGTCTTTCAATTATTTATAAAGTTATTATCCCAATTTTGCAAATGAGGAAGGTGAGGTTCAGAGTGATTAAGAAAAGTATTCTGAGTCGCACACAGGGTCAGAGATGAAGTTGGGACAGGAAAGAAAGTCCATCTGATTCTAGATCTTATTCTCTTTCCATTAAACCTTACTTCATCTCAAGGCTATTCACATTTTAAAAGGTTATCGTTTTTTTTTTTAGTTGTAGTTCTTTCTCTTTTATTTTTATTTTTCTATTTTTTTTAAATTTTTTATTCGATTTTAGGTTTTGGGGTACATGAGCAGAGCATGCAAGACAGTTGTGTAGGTACACACATGGCAGTGTGCTTTGCTTCCCTTCTCCCCTTCACCCACATTTGGCACTTCTCCCCAGGCTATCCCTCCCCACCTCCCCCTCCCACGGGCCCTCCCCTCTTCCCCCCAAGAGACCCCAGTGTTTAGTACTCCCCTTTCTGTGTCCATGTGTTCTCATTTTTCATCACCCACCTATGAGTGAGAATATGCGGTGTTTCATTTTCTGTTCTTGTGTCAGTTTGCTGAGGATGATGTTCTCCAGATTCATCCATGTCCCTACAAACGACACGAACTCATCATTTCTGATTGCTGCATAATATTCCATGGTGTATATGTGCCCCATTTTTCCAATCCAGTCTATTATCAATGGGCATTTTGGTTGATTCCAGGTCTTTGCTATTGAAAACAGTGCTGCAATGAACATTCGTGTACATGTGTCCTTAGAGTAGAACGATTTATAGTCTTTTGGATATATACCCAGTAATGGGATTGCTGGGTCAAATAGAATTGCTATTTCTAAGGCCTTGAGGAATCGCCACACTGTCTTCCACAATGGTTGAACTAATTTACACTCCCACTAACAGTGTAAAAGAGTTCCTTTTTCTCCACATCCTCTCCAGCATCTGTTGTCTCCAGATTTTATAATGATCGGCATTCTAACTGGCGTGAGATGGTATCTCAATGTGGTTTTGATTTGCATCTCTCTGATGACCAGCGACGATGAGCATTTTTTCATATGATTGTTGGCCTTATATATGTCTTCTTTTGTAAAGTGTCTGTTGATATCCTTTGTCCACTTTTGAATGGGCTTGTTTTTCTTTTTTTCTGTAAATCTGTTTGAGTTCTTTGTAAATTCTGGATATCAGCCCTGTGTCAGATGGGTAAACTGCAAAAATTTTTTCCCATTCTGTTGGTTGCCGATTCACTCTAGTGGCTGTTTCTTTTGCCGTGTAGAAGCTGTGGAGTTTCCTTAGGTCCCATTTGTCTATTTTGGCTTTTGTTGCCAATGCTTTTGGTGTTTTGTTCATGAAGTCCTTGCCTACTCCTATGTCCTGGATAGTTTTGCCTAGATTTCCTTCTAGGGTTTTTATGGTGCCAGGTCTTATGTTTAAGTCTTTAATCCATCTGGAGTTAATTTTAGTGTGAGGTGTCAGGAAGGGGTCCAGTTTCTGCTTTCTGCACATGGCTAGCCAGTTTTCCCAACACCATTTGTTAAACATGGAATCCTTGCCCCATTGCTTGTTTTTGTCAGGTTTATCAAAGATTATATACTTATAGATATGTTGTGCTGCCTCAGGTGCCTCTGTTTTGTTCCATTGGTCTATATCTCTGTTTTGGTACCAGTACCATGCTGTTTTGATTACTGTAGCCTTGTAGTATAGTTTGAAATCCGGTAGTGTGATGCCCCCCGCTGTGTTCTTTTTGCTTAGAATTGACTTGGCTATGCGGGCTCTCTTTTGGTTCCATATGAAGTTCATGGTGGTTTTTTCCAGTTCTGTGAAGAAAGTCAATGGTAGCTTGATGGGGATAGCATTGATTCTGTAAATTACTTTGGGCAGTATAGCCATTTTCACGATATTAATTCTTCCTAACCATGAACATGGAATGTTTCTCCATCTGTTTATGTCCTCTCTGATTTCGTTGAGCAGTGGTTTGTAGTTCTCCTTGAAGAGGTCCCTTATGTTCCTTGTGAGTTGTATTCCAAGGTATTTTATTCTTTTTGTAGCAATTGTGAATGGCAGTTCGCACTTGATTTGGCTTTGTTTAAGTCTGTTATTGGTGTAGACAAATGCTTGTGATTTTTGCACATTGATTTTATATCCTGAGACTCTGCTGAAGTTGCTTATCAGTTTCAGGAGTTTTTGGGCTGAGGCGATGGGGTCTTCTAGGTATACTATCATGTCGTCTGCAAATAGAGACAGTTTGGCTTCCACCTTTCCTATTTGAATACCCTTTATTTCTTTTTCTTGCCTGATTGCTCTGGCTAGAACTTCCAGTACTATATTGAATAGGAGTGGTGAGAGAGGGCATCCTTGTCTAGTGCCAGATTTCAAAGGGAATGCTTCCAGTTTTTGCCCATTCAGTATGATATTGGCTGTTGGTTTGTCATAAATAGCTTTTATTACTTTGAAATACGTTCCATCGATACCGAGTTTATTGAGGGCTTTTAGCATAAAGGGCAGTTGAATTTTGTCAAATGCCTTCTCTGCATCAATTGAGATAATCATGTGGTTTTTGTTTTTGGTTCTGTTTATGTGGTGAATTATGTTTATAGACTTGCGTATGTTGAACCAGCCTTGCATCGCCGGGATGAATCCTACTTGATCATGCTGAATAAGTTTTTTGATTTGCTGTTGCAATCGGCTTGCCAATATTTTATTGAAGATTTTTGCATCAATGTTCATCATGGATATTGGCCTGAAGTTTTCTTTTCTTGTTGGGTCTCTGCCGGGTTTTGTTATCAGAATGATGTTGGTCTCGTAAAATGATTTGGGAAGGATTCCCTCTTTTTGGATTTTTTGGAATAGTTTTAGAAGGAATGGTACCAGCTCCTCTTTGTGTGTCTGGTAGACTTCGGCTGTGAACCCATCTGGACCTGGGCTTTTTTTGTGTGGTAGGCTCTTAATTGCCGCCTCGACTTCTGCCCTTGTTATTGGTCTATTCATAGTTTCAGCTTCCTCCTGGTTTAGGCTTGGGAGGACACAGGAGTCCAGGAATTTATTCATTTCTTCCAGGTTTACTAGTTTATGTGCATAGAGTTGTTTGTAATATTCTCTGATGATGGTTTGAATTTCTGTGGAATCTGTGGTGATTTCCCCTTTATCATATTTATTGCATCTATTTGGTTGTTCTCTCTTTTCTTTTTAATCAATCTGGCTAGTGGTCTGTCTATTTTGTTGCTCTTTCTAAAAACCAGCGCTTGGATTTATTGATTTTTTTGAAGGGTTTTTCGTGTCTCAGTCTCCTTCAGTTCAGCTCTGATCTTAGTTATTTTTCGTCTTCTGCTGAATTTTGAGTTTTTTTGATCTTGCTTCTCTAGCTCTTTCCATTTTGACGATAGGGTGTCAATTTTGGATCTCTCCATTCTCCTCATATGGGCACTTATTCCTATATACTTTCCTCTAGAGACTGCTTTAAATGTGTCCCAGAGGTTCTGGCACGTTGTGTCTTCGTTCTCATTGGTTTTGAAGAACTTCTTTATTTCTGTCTTCATTTCATTGTTTACCCAGTCAACACTCAAGAGCCAGTTGTTCAGTTTCCATGAAGCTGTGCGGTTCTGGGTCGGTTTCTGTATTCTGAGTTCTAACTTGATTGCACTATGGTCTGAGAGGCTGTTTGTTATGATTTCAGTTGTTTTGCATTTGTTGAGCAGTGCTTTACTTCCAATTATGTGGTCAATTTTAGAGTAGGTGTGATGTGGTGCTGAGAAGAATGTGTATTCTGTGGATTTGGGGTGGAGAGTTCTGTAAATGTCTATCAGGTTTGCTTGCTCCAGGTCTGAGTTCAAGCCCTGGATATCCTTGTTGATTTTCTGTCTGGTTGATCTGTCTAATATTGACAGTGGAGTGTTAAAGTCTCCCACTATTATTGTGTGGGAGTCTAAGTCTCTTTGTAAATCATTAAGAACTTGGCCTTATATATCTGGGTGTATTTGGTCCATATACGTTTAGGGTCATTAGCTCTTCTTGTTGTATCGATCCTTTTACCATTATGTAATGGCCTTCTTTGTCTCTTTTGATCTTTGTTGCTTTAGAGTCTATTTTATCAGAGATGAGAATTGCAACTCCTGCTTTTTTTTGCTCTCCATTTGCTTGGTAAATCTTCCTCCATCTTTTTATTTTGAGCCTTTTTGTATCCTTGCATGTGAGATGGGTTTCCTGGATACAGCACACTGATGGGTTTTGGATTTTTATCCAATTTGCCAGTCTGTGTCTGTTGATTGGTGCATTTAGTCCATTTACATTTAGGGTTAATATTGTTATGTGTAAATTTGATACTGCCATTTTGATGCTAAGTGGCTGTTTTGCCTGTTAGTTGTTGTAGATTCTTCATTGTGTTGATGCTCTTTAGCATTTAGTGTGATTTTGGAATGGCTGGTACTGGTTGTTCCTTTCTATGTGTAGTGCCTCTTTTAGGAGCTCTTGTAAAGCAGGCCTGGTGGTGACAAAATCTCTGAGTACTTGCTTGTTTGCAAAGGATTTTATTTTTCATTCACTTCTGAAGCTCAGTTTGGCTGGATATGAAATTCTGGGTTAAAAGTGCTTTTCTTTAAGAATGTTGAATATTGGCCCCCACTCTCTTCTGGCTTGTAGTGTTTCTGCCGAGAGATCTGCTGTGAGTCTGATGGGCTTCCCTTTGTGGGTGACCGGACCTTTCTCTCTGGCTGCCCTTAGTATTTTCTCCTTCATTTCAACCTTGTTGAATCTGACGATTATGTGCCTTGGGGCTGCTCTTCTTGCGGAATATCTTTGTGGTGTTCTCTGTATTTCCTGCATTTGAGTGTTGGCCCGTCTTGCTAGGTGGGGGAAATTTTCCTGGATGATGTCCTGAAGAGTATTTTTCAGCTTGGATTCATTCTCTTCGTCCCCTTCTGGTACACCTATCAAACGTAGGTTAGCTCTTTTCACATAGTCCCACATTTCTTGGCGACTCTGTTTATTCCTTTTTGTGCTTTTTTCTCTAATCTTGGTTTCTCTTTTAATTTCATTGAGTTGGTATTCGACTTCAGATATTCTTTCTTCTGCTTGGTCAATTCGGCTATTGAAATTGTGCATGCTTCGCGAAGTTCTCGTATTGTGTTTTTCAGCTCCTTGAATTCATTCATATTCCTCTCTAAGGTATCCATTCTTGTTATCATTTCCTCGAATCTTTTTTCAAGTTCCTTAGTTTCTTTGCATTGATTTAATACATGTTCTTTTAGCTCACAAAAGTTTCTCATTATCCACCTTCTGAAGTCTAATTCCATCATTTCATCACAGTCATTCTCCGTCCAGCTTTGTTCCCTTGCTGGTGAGGAGTTTTGGTCCTTTCTAGGAGGTGAGGTGTTCTGGTTTTGGGTGTTTTCCTCCTTTTTGCGCTGGTTTCTTCCCATCTTTGTGGATTTATCCGCTTGTCGTCAGCCTAGTTGCTGACTTTTCGATTGGGTCTCTGAGTGGACACCCAGATTGTTGATGATGAAGTATTTCTGTTACTTGGTTTTCCTTCTATCAGTCTAGCCTCTTCGCTGTATGACTGCTGAGGTCCACTCCAGGCCCTGCTTGTCTGGGGTGCACTTATAGCAGCTGTGGCACAGTGAGGGATGCTACCAGTTTCTTTTTCTGCTATCTTTGTCCCAGGATGATGCCTGCCAAATGTCAGTCTTTTGGATATAGAGGGGTCAGGGAGCTGCTTGAGGGGACAGCCTGTACTTTATAGGAGCTCAATTGCTGAGCTGTGAGCTCTGTTGTTCCTTCAGGGCTGTTAGGCTGCTATGTTTGATTCTGCTGCAACAGAGCTCATTTAAAAAACCCTTTTTTTCTCAAATGCTCTGTGTTGGGGGGTTCGAGCTTTATTTTTGGGTGTTCGTTGAGGTGTCCTGCCCAGCTAGGAGGCAGACTAGCCACTGTTTGCCTGCTGAGGCTCCGCCCTGCTGTTGTGTGGTTCGCCCTGTTGCTGCAGTCTCTGCTGTTCTGCTGCAGTCTCCGCCACCGGCTACGCCCTGTGGCGGAGTCTCTCTGTTGTAGTGGGTTGCCTTGGCAATGGCTGGCTGCGTCAGCAGTGGGCATGTATCTCTGTAGGGACGGGTTGCCTTGGCAATGGCTGGCTGCGTCAGCAGTGGGCGTGTATCTCAGTTGGGGCGGGTTGCCTCGGTAATGGTGGACGCCCCTCCCCCACGGAGCATCTCAGGGACCGTCTCCATGGCGAGCGTTTGAAATCGTGGTTTTGTTCGTCCCACTGGGCTACCCCAAACGCTCTGTCCCTGTAATCTCCTGGGCTGGCCCACTGTCCAAGTCTTGTTCAATCTCAAGTCCAGCCCTCTCAAGTCTCAGGTTGCCGGTTCAACAGGGCACCCGGACAAGCACGCCCTGTGGGGAGCGCTGGGTAGGGCCGGCCACCACCACCCCGGCTGCCAGCTTTGCCATGCAGAAGTACTGCCTGGCGTCCCATGTCTCCTTTATACTTGGGAATTTCCTCGTTCTGTGGGCAACAAAGATCAGTCTGGAAATGCAGCTCCGACTCACCTCTCTGCGGATTCAACGAGAGCTCCAATCCTGGGTTGTTCTCACAGTGCCATCTTGAGTCCTCCTCCAAAAGGTTATCTTTAGACATAATACATAACCCAAGAGATGAGACTGTAGTGGGGAAATGCCTGATTCCATGACATGCAAATAAATATCTGCCTGAAGTGAGTGTAATTCTGCTTGGAAACAGGGAGGAGAGACTGGACATTCATTTGAAGCCATTCTCAAGCCTAAGAATCTCTAAGAGTGGTTTTTGAAATGTAACCCCCTCCTTTCTTCATTTAATGGTGATACCGGCAAGATTCTTTTTAGTGAAGCCAAAAGCAGTAGATGTTGCCAAGAAAATATCCCACATTTTTTCTAATGCAGGTGTTTGAAGCTTGAGTTAGCAGTAGCAGTTTATGTGTTGGGAAGCTCCCGTGTCTGTCAAAATGCATTAGACACGGCATCAACAGCAAGCTGCTTAAATGATCACAGTGAATTTCTTTTTCTTTCTTTCTTTCTTTCTTTCTTTCTTCTTTCTTTTTTTTTTTTTTGAGATGGAGTTTCGCTCTTGTTACCCAGGCTGGAGTGCAATGGCGCGATATTGGCTCACTGCAACCTCCGCCTCCTGGGTTCAGGCAATTCTTCTGCCTCAGCCTCCTGAGTAGCTGGGATTACAGGCACACGCCACCATGCCCAGCTAATTTTTTGTATTTTTAGTAGAGACGGGGTTTCACCATGTTGACCAGGATGGTCTCGATGTCTTGAACTCGTGATCCACCCGCCTTGGCCTCCCAAAGTGCTAGGATTACAGGCATGAGCCACCGCACCCGGCCCACAGTGAATTTCTTAGCTATTTCCAAACTGTTTGGAAGTACGAAGGAAAAAAAAACTAAAAAATTCATAACATTTATAAAAAGTGTTTCAGCTTATGGGATTATAGCTGTTTTTAAAATTGTGTCTTATTAAAGTCCGTGAATATTCTAAACTGAAGCTGTCTAAATCATCAGATGACTACAGCTGGACTAGGCAGCCATAGATGACCATTTTATGTGATCTTCCCATAGTAATACATTCGGGAAGAAATCTAAGATAGTGGTATAAACCAAAAATAAGATTCTCAAGCACCCTAGCCAGCTGATTGGGTTTTCTCCCTGGCCAAGGTCGTCTTAAAATTTAACTTGAGATTGTTTTCAGCCCTGATGGAAAGTGATGGTCAGACATGCCTCATACCTCCCTAGCATTAACATCAATGCATCCCTGTAAGTCGGAGAAGAAACATTTTACAACCTAATCTCTCTGAAGCCTGTTACTGGAAAGCTTCCTCTGCAAGGAAGAACATTGGTATTCACAAGCTCTTAATCATAACCTAAACACTCCTTTCTATTGATCTCAGGTCTTTAGAAAAACTCAATCATCGTCAACCAGAAAATGTTTCGATCTACCTGTAAGCTGGAAACCCTCACCAACCCACTTCAAGTTGTGCCATTTCTGAATGAAACCAATGTATTTATTAAATGTATTTGATTGAAGCCTTATTTCACTAAAATCTTTAAAACTGAGAAACACCCTGACCACCTTGGACACATGTTCTCAGGATCTCCCGAGGGCTGTGCCGTGGCCATGGTCACCCACATTTGGCTCAGAATAAATCTTTTCAAATATTTTAGTTTGACTCTTAATTGACAGTGGCCATCATTCTGCCTCTGAAAAGTTTTTTCCTCAGAACAATTTATCTTTGGTTCAACCTATTTAAAAAGTGATAGGTACTAGTCTATATTTTAAAAGATTTCCTCTTACTCCCCAATTATTTTTTAAAATTTATTTATTTTACTTCAGGTGCATACTACATCTGGCCTTTCTCCCCATGTTATCCCTCCCCACCCCCTGCTGTCTCTCCCCTACCCTCCACCCAACACTCCCCAATTATTTTCTTATCCAACCAGCTCTGCCCAAACAAATGGGGAAGGGAAGGTGGGGAGTTCACTGTCTCCCCATTGCCCAGTACAGTCACTCTGATTTTGTGATTTCTTATATGTGTTAAAATCTGAGTAGAAAGCTAATTAAGACCAAAGACATTAACAAAAGTGTCTTTTCTGAACAATTTATTTTTGCCTATGTAGAGGCTTCCCTCTAACCTTCCACATTCTTTGGCTACACTACAAATTAAATTAACCTAAGGCAGCTTAACAGGAGAAAAAGCATTTTAATTACAGGCATATGCAAGGAAGTGCACAAAACATGAAACTCAAGGAAGGGTCAGATGGTTGAAGCTGATACACTATCCAGAGATACAGAAAAGAACAGGAGTTTGGGTCTTCTAGGGGGTGGAGCTAGTGATACAAGGTGTGAGGGAATGAGAGGAAGAAACATATGGTGATTGAAGTTGTCTTGTTATAAGTACTTGCTTATTATACTTACTTGTTAATAAGTATCTTGGGTAGCAAAAGTTGTCCGGAATGGCTCTCTTCTTCATACAGATACTTTTACTAATGTAGATTCTCTCTGTAGATGTAAATTTTCTGTACAATAAAAAAAGCTTTCAGATCTACTCCTGTGCCTGCAGTTTCCCATAATAACCAGCTCAAAATATGTCAAAGAAGTGTATTTTAGGGGCCATATCTGGTGTCCTACAGTCATATTTTGGTGTGGTGTGTCCTGAATCTCATCTTGTCCAAGGCAGATTCTAGATCTGAAATTAGAATTTCTAATCTTGGTTTCCTGGATTTTTGAAGTATTACAAAGTTCAACGCCTCAGTTTCTCTATCACTAAAGATGAAAATATTTGTGTTCTCTAATTTACATAGGAGCAGAAAAGAAAGTATCTGTATAGTGCATTCCTTAAATCTCTTTCGGAGAAAAGGATAATTTTTGCAAACTTTTGTCATAATTTTACTAGGTAAAAGAATAATATAGGCTCCAGTTGTTTCAATTTTGATATTTGCAGTTTATCTAAGTTTAAATTGAAAAGACAAGATGCTCCAAAACGATTAATTATTAAAATGTCAAATGCTGATCAAGTCATTGGATATCTTTTGTGCGTGTATGTCTGGTTTCAGAGACAAGCAGTTTGCACGTGTATGTGTGTGTATGCATGGATGTGTATGTGTTTTAACTGAGTGGCACTCAGAACTAAAGCCACATGGGAGGAATCACACGACAGGAATTCAGGCGTTGGTCAGGTTGCTATCTGCCTTATGCTGTAACATGACTCTATAGCCTCTAACTTGCTATACTTATTGTTTTTACTTAGTTATGCCTGCAGGTGTATTCTGTGTGGCTACTTTCTAATCTAGATCACTAAACAAACAAATTATTCTATGAGATACAATTGCAGTTCTAAGGTGTTGGAAACAAGGTAGAGGCCAGGTTTTATATTCATCTTGTATTCCCTTCCAACATCTAGTTCAATGCCTGGTACTCGATAAATGTTTGTTGAAAGGAAATTAAATACGAAACAGAGACAGAGATTGCGAGTTTAGAAGGGAGGGTGGGAGTTGTCCGCGTTGTGGATAGGGGCCCAGAATCCCAACTAAGAAAACTGCTTTTGTGTTCACTCGGTTTCTGTTTGTGAGACTACAGATTGACTGAGTGACAATTTAGTAGCCGAATGCAACCAAAGAGAGATCTTTTTTGCTTGTTTTCCATTAAACAGAAACCAAAAACCACTGAGACTTCCCTGAAAGAATCTGATCACGAGATTTCAGAACAAAGAAATCGTGACACAGTGTCTTCCTGTGAGTCCCAAACACCCGATACTTATCAAAGCTATACCTTCCAAATCTCCTCCACCCCTGCCGCCATTACTGTTTCAAAGTGCTAATCACGCTATCATCTGTCCTCCCTCCACAAAAAAAAAAAAAAAAAAAAAAAAGGAACACCAGAAAAAGAGTCCAGGGTTGCTAATCTATATAAAAGTCCTAAACAAAGCAAATACAGCTAATACCATGTCTTATTAAATTGAACCCTCACTTACTGGAGTGATAAAAGGTGATAAGATCTATGGGACTGAATCCATTTTACACACCTCTATTCAAACTAATCCTCCCTGTGGTTCAGGGAACAAAGAATTCTGCCATAGGGAAAACAGGGGTCCTGCTTTTTATTCTCTAACTCCTGTTCTTGCTGGTCAAAGGAAGAGCCATTAATCTAATACTCTGTCTGCACTTGTATTCAGAGCCACATAAAGCAATTGGTGGTCTGGCCAACTAGCTATTAAAAAACAAATAATCTTTCTAGCTTTAGAATCTTCTCGCATAGGCAGAGTAACCACAGAGAAATCATCAGCAAAAGGTAATAACTGGGCTGAGAGAACTTCTATTTTCAACCTATGGTTTAGCCTTGAATTTATCTAAAGTTCTTCAAAAAGATTAAATACTTTCAAATGTGAATTATTTTCTCTTCTGAGGAGAAAAGTTTTAGAATTCCAATTCCTATTGTATTAACTTGGTAGACATTTAATTGTTACCAAAAGAGTTATAGTAAATTAGTCTACCAAAGTCAAAACTTTTTTTCCTAACATTGAATATAATCAATATGCAGAAAATGATACAATTAGAACTCTTTACAGGAAAAATCAAAAGTTCTTCTGAGCTACAACTTTTCAAGAAACTATTATGGTATAACTTTAAGATTTTTGAGTTTTTTGATGACAGTTCTCTTGTAATTTCCTCCTCAGCTACCTGATTCCTCAGATTAAGTATAATGAAACACAGATTGATCTCTTTTCAGCGAACAGGCATTGTGATGTACTAAAGATGACACTACAGAGGTAGTGGCAACAGGACATGAAGCGGTATGAAATAGATCAGAGTTCCAAGGGGTGCTACCCAGAAGAGAACCAAGAACTCAGTATCTTTGTTTCCATTGCTTTATTAATAAATAATTATTTACTCTCAACTTTTAAAGTTGTGTGTAGAATTCAAGCATGAGTTCTTGACAGCTGAAGGAAGAATAAAAGCTAGAGTGAAATAGAGATAGAAATAGAGAGAGAGAGAGAGAGAAGAAGAAGAAGAAGAAGAAGAAGAAGAAGAAGAAGAAGAAGAAGAAGAAGAAATTTACATAGTACCCATTATTTAGTAAAAGATAGTTTCTGAAAAACAATTTTGGATCATTTAGTGAAAGACCACCTCGTCTAGGAGAAAACGTTTATTTAGTAGAGAAGTAAAAAAACAGTACCAGGAAGAAGAAAAGTAGATTAGAGCCAGATCAGACTAAGATATTTTTTAAAGAATAGAAGGAAGGAAGGAATTGTAGCAGGAGACTAGATTTTAAGAGCAAGGCTACTATAAGGATATAAGGTGGAATTTAAACTTAAAGAACTTTAAAGACAGGAATAATTTCAGATAAAAAATACTACAAAAAGAATGTATCAGATTTTGGGCAGGAGAATAGTTTGAAGCTGGGAAGAAGTTGCAGTGAGTCAAGATCATGACACCGTACTCCAGCGTGGGCTGCAGAGCAAGACTGTCTCAAAAAAAAATTATCAGACTCTATAGTTGATTATATTTCTGGAAGGGCAGAAGATAAACACTACACTGTCATAGTAAAGCATCAAGGTGTAAAATGGTGATGGCATGGCAGGGAAGATAAAAATCCATCGTCGGAGTGTTGGATATTCAACACCCAAGTATATGCTGGAGAAAGATCAAGGCCCTATCTACAAAACTGGGTATCACCACCCTAGAAGCGAGAAGCCACATTCACTAAGGCAGTGAATGTAAACGACAGAGCAGAGACTTAAGGGTTTGGATTCCATAACTGACTAATTTTGTTTCTTCCATTTTCAGTCACTTCCATTTATGCTCCTTGGCTCTCACTGCTCAAACATTTTCTGAGCAATCATTTGCCAGATTTTGTGCAGCTTTGAAAAAACATTGGTGAGATAGGAATGGTCCCAGTTCCCAAGGAGTTAGTATAAAATGTTGAGTGTTTGTGTAATTGTAGGTGAGTGTATAGAGCAGGGAGAATTACAGTAGTTTAATGTTACAGGAGTTTGAGTCAGAAAGCGGAAGCATACTTAAGACATTAGACTAAATCATGGAGGGTTAAACTGTATTTTCTGAAACAGATATATCACTACGGCTATCATACAGGATGAATTAGAAGAGGGCAAGATAGGAGTAAGGAAATCAGGTAAGAGATAAGAGCTTAAATTAAAATAGCAGCAATGACAAGAAGGATAGCAAGCATTAATATATTCAGGAAATATTTTAAAAGTAAAATTAATTAAAATTGAAGGGTAAGCTGAAGACCACTACAGCTGTCTAGGTTATATGACTATTTATATGTCCATATGATTAGCTGAGTTACAGAATTAAGGAAATGAAGCAGGTTAGATTGGTATTTTGTTAGGATGGTGAGGCCAAAACTTGCCAAGTGCAATCTTGATCATTCTGACATTTATGTAACCTTTTGGAAACCAAGTTAAGCAATTTAATAAATGGCTAAAACACAGATAAGAAGCAAGAGCTGGATTTGTAAACCATCAGTAAACAAATGATGGATAAACATCAAATTCAAAGAATATAATTTCAGGGAGAGTTTAGTTTTCTATTTTACAGGTGAGATATGCTTAATTTCTTTTTATTCATGAGCCTAGGTTGCTTTTGGTCTCAAGAGGAAAAAAAACAGCAAATTTATTTTTATTTTGAAAATTAAATACTAAATTTAGAATAAATGAAATTCCACAGAGTGACTGTCAAATGAGAAGAGAAGTATGAAGAAAGGAACATGGAAACATTTAGAGTATATCCACACAAGAACAGACTGCAGTGAGGAAAAGAGGAAACGTCAGACAACAAGAAGTGGGTTTAAACTTAATTTTTAAATTTCCAAGATGATTAATGATGCTTTCTTTGCCCTACTTCTTTGTCTTCCAGACTGACTTTTTAAAAAATACAAGTCATTATACCATGTGCTATAATGCTTAGGTATAAGAAACCTTAGAAAGCAAAGGTTGAATGATGTTGTAGATTTATTTGTGCTAAGCTGATTCTCATTGCATCCTCCCATGATGAATCCAGTTAACAATTTTTAATGACATAAATTTGTGATTTTGCTACTTTCCCTCCAAGTGAACTCAAGGCACTACAGTCATTATGTAAAGTATGTAGGTGACTCTTACACTGCTGTGTAGGGATAAGTTATTAAATATTTATTAAAGATGAATACTGGTGCTGAGACAACTTACCCACGACACAGTCCCCTACCCCAGGGAAGGTCTGTATGGCATCTCCTAAATGGGGAATAGAGATAAACTGTACAGTCATAGAGCTTTTTTCCTACATGTGATCTGCAAACAAAACTTCCATATTTTTATACATATTTTCATTAATATATATTTGGGTATGTTGCATATAAATGTTGAAAGGCAAGGATGTGGATCATTTGTCAGAATTTTATTATAATTCCTAGCTTGTGAATTCCTAGATTTACTAGGGTAGAAGATTTTTGACTTGATTCCAAGTTCATGCTTTATTCATCTTTGTCACTCATGCCTAGTGTCTGGTACAGTGTTTTATAAATGGTGGCCACTCCACCACATATTATATAGAATTTACTGAATTATTTTCAGACAGAATATTACCTCTATCTTTCTATTGTTGGTATGGAAAATCTAGACTATACATTTTATAACTCTATCACTATATTTTTGATTGGGGGGTCTCTTACTGACTCCACTGGCTTTTCAGCTATGCAGTTGACCTACAGTCTTTAGCTGTGTGCCTTTCTTAGTCTCAGAAACAAAAAACCTGTGAATAATCTGCATTATTTTATTACCGAAAAAAAATTGTTTCTATTTTCACCTAATCTTTGTGATAACACTTTTCTCTTTCTGTATCATTTTTTCTTCTCTATATCAACACCCACATACACCTAAGGATCTTTTAACATAATAATTATCTGATTTTGACTTTTTGACATTGTATTTTTACAAAAAGACTTCATAAATCATTTTTAAGTGATGGTAATTATAAGATAAATGTAATTCAATTGACAACAACCCCCATATTTTAGTGGAGGTAGGGCAGTATACTACTGGCATTTTTTGCTCCAGTGTTGCATGACAGAATGAAAAAGATTGGAGAATGTACTACAGAGAGACTGACAACCTCAGGAGCTGATGGGATACTCAGAAGGAAAGAGATAATAGGTGAGATTTTCGAAGATGATAAGGAAAAAAGCTCAGATGCTATTGAAAATTAGCCCACATGCCATTTTTTCATACACATGCTGTAAGTCCTGTTTTTAAAGTTTTTTAATGCACATTTTCTTCTTCTGGCTCCTAACAGTCCAATGTTATACAAAATAGAATAATGCAGCTGGATTTTAAATACCTGTTAATATGTAATTACATATTTTTTGTAATTAAATTTTTTATACATAGAAGTTGTTTTGCTTGGTTTGAAGAATTAAGAATTTGCTCTTGCTTAATTAAGTTCTATCTACAGCACAGAAGAATACATCTAGGTCAGGCCTGGCAAATATTTGGCTGTCATTGACTGTTTCAAGATTAGTTGCAAATTACTTTTTGCTGAAGATATAAAACTAGCATAAGTTTTAGGACATTTTCATGATGGTGTTTAGGGAAGTGATAACATTACCTTTGTTTTGGACCTACAGATTTTTTTTTTTTTTTTGCATTAGGAACCTAATGATGGAAAGAGAGAGCACAAAGCAAATAACTTTATTTGGAGTTCTTCTGCAATGCCATCGAAGTCTTATTTTTCAAATCAGCATAGGCTTGTTTTAAGCAAAGAAAATCTTTATTGAATATTTATTGAAACAGAACAGCTAAAATAAACATATTTTTTATGAGATAGTGTAAAAAATGCTTGGAGTATGTGGAGAGTATTTTGTTAATTTGAGAAGGAATGTTAGCTGTTTTGAACTAAAATAAACTGAAAACTGAAATACTTATTCCTGTTTCTAAATTGTCCACTGTTTGTCAAGTTACAATCTTGGTCCAGTGTTTCTTATTTTAAAAAATGGCTGCAAATGGATCTATTTATAAAAATCAACTGAAACATATGGTCATTTATATATTTTATCCTTTCAAATAATGTTTAGGAATAATACTTGGATTCTTTATGGCAGAGTATTAAAACACAAAGTAGTGAATATTTTTTTACATTTTTGTGTTTTATAAGTAGTAAAACCAAAACTGACAAGTTAAATTATGGTGGCAGCCACATAGCAAGTCATTCCTTACTCCAAAAAATCTTGTGCACCAAACTTTTATTTCTTTTCCTCTTTGGTAATTTATGGAAACAAGTTTCTTCAGAAGCAGAAAATATGGTTAAAAAATTGACTTGGAATTATTATCATGTCTTCACTATATAGAGGTATCTCTGAAAGGCATATTTGGTATAGAGGAGTAACAGAGTAACAGTAGCTGATTCTTTATATTACTTGGAGTCTAAGGAACATAGCAAAAAATTTATTTTAGACAGCAGCTGCTCTTGGTTAGAGGTGTGCATCATAGCAATAGTACCAGTAATGCCCATGTGAACAATTTTACCTATTGTACTTCCTTCTGATATGGTAGATAATTATAGGCAACACATTGTGAAAATTCAAATCTGTTGATTATCTATCTCCTGGCTATTTCTTACAGGTTGTTCCATATTTTACTGTCTGATTCAATGGCTATCAACAGGAAGAAAAGAAAGAAAGGAAAGGAGAAAAGAGGGAAGATTTTTAAAAAACTAGTAAATAATGTTTTTCTTTCTGTGTAGTGAGGGTGAAGCAAACGTGTTTCAGACACCTAGACAGTTGGGCTGTAAACAGAATGGAAATTGTCATCAGTCGATAGAACCTCAGAAATGAAAAAAACAAAAGTAAAAAGGAATGGGGTAAAGTACTATATTCACTGGTAAAAGAAAATGAACCCTAATAAGGATTGGCAAGAGCAAAAATTGTAATGGCAGAAAGTCAAGCAGTCATTCTTTTTTTCATTTAACAAAAATGTGTTAAGCACATCCTATATTCCAGACACTGTACTTACATTATGAATACAGAGATATGGCTAGATGCCATGAGTCACACCTGTAATTCCAGCACTTTGGGAGGCCGAAGTGAACAGATCACTTGAGGCCAGGAGTTCAAGACCAGCCTGGCAAACATGATGAAACCCCATCTCTACTAAAAATCCAAAAATTAGCTTGGCATGGTGGTGCACACCTGTAGTCTCAGCTACTCAGGAGGAGGCAGAGGTTGCAGTGAGCCCAGATGGCCACTACACTCCAGCCTAGGTGACAGTGTAAGACTCCATCTCAGGCAAAATAAAAAAAGACAGAAGTGAACTATATGATATTCATTGTCCTCAAAATGAGACAAAGTTGTCCACTCTTCACCACTTCTGTTCAATATAGTACTGGCCCTTGTCAGAGAAATTAAGGAGGAAAAAAGAAATAAAAGGGGATCCAAATCAGAAAGGAAGAAATAGAATTATCTCTTCTTGCAAACATAAGTTCATATAATAGAAAGCCCTATTGACTCTACTAGAAAATTGTTAGAACTGATTTTTAAAAATTCAGTGAAGTTGAAAGATTGAAAACATCACCATACAAAAATTAGTAGCATTTCTATACACTAACAAACCATCTGAAAACAAAAAATTAAATACAATTAAAAATAGAATGTAAATGAATAAAATAATTAGGAATATGTTTACCAAAGAGATGAATGATGTGTACATTGAAAAATGTAAAAAATTCATGAAAGAAATTGAAGAAGATGCTAATAAGTGGAAAGATACTTTATCATCATAGATTAGAAAAATTAATATTGCTAAAATGTCCAGACTACTTCAAGCAATCTATAATCAAAGTGCAATCCCTATCAAATTTCTATCTATGTGACATTTTTTACATAGACAGACAAAAACAATCAGAAAGTTTATGTGGACCTACAAAAGACCCTGAATAGCCAAAGTAATTTTGTGCAAAAAGAGCAAAGATGTAGGCATCACACTAACTAGCTTCAAAATACACTACAAAGCTGTAGTACTCAAAACAGCATGGTACTGGCATAAAAACAAACACATAGACTAATGGAACAGAATAAAGAGCCCAAAATAATTCACTGATTTACAGTCAACTGATTTTTGACAAAGATGCCAAGAACACCCTAAGGGGAAAAAATAGTCTCTACAATAAATGGTGTTAGGAAGACTGAATCTCTATACATAGAAGGAAGAAATTGAACCCCTATCTCATGCCATGCACAAAAATCAATTCAAAATGGATTAAAGACTTAAAGTAAAACCTGAAACTGTAAAGGTACTAAAAGAAAAAAAAAAACAGAGAATATGGTTATTCACATTGATCCGGTCAAAGATTTTTTGGATATGACCTCAGTGGCACAGTCAGCAAAACAAAAAATAGACAAATAAGATTGCATCAAATTAAAAAGGTTTTGCACAGTAAAGGAAACAGTCAACAGAATGAAGTTCCAATCTACAAAATGAGATAAAATATTTATAATCCATACCTCTGACAAAGATTTAATATCCAAAAATATATTAAAAACCCAAACAACTTGATAACAAGAAAACAATCTGATTTTTAAAAGGTTTAAGACATAGATATTTCTCAGAAGAAGATATACAAGTGGCAACGGTGTATGAAAAAAATATTTAACATTACTATCATCAGAAAAATGCAAATTAAAACCACACTGAGATATCACTTCACTTCTGTTAGAATGGCTATTATCAAAAAGACAAACGATAACAAGTATTGCCAAGGATGTGGAGAAAAGGTAACCCTGGTGCACTGTTGGTGGAAACGTAAATCGGCTCAGCCACTATGGAAATGGTATGGAGTTCTTGAAAAATATTTAGGAATATAGCTAGCATATATGTAATGCAGTAATTGTACTTCAAAGGACATGAAACCACTATCTCAAAAATATATGTATACTCCTATATTCATTGCAGCATTATTCATAAATGTTAAGATATGGAATCAATGTAAGAGTCCACTGACTAATAAAAGATAAAGAAAATATGTGTTTATGTGTGTGTGTATGTATGTACATAAGATAATAGTCTTATGAAAGAAGGAAATCCTGTAATTTGCATGATTAAATCTAGAAGACATAAGTGAGACACAGGTAGACGAATACTGCATGATCTCACTTATATGTGGAGGCTGAAAGAGTCTAACTCATAGAAGCAGAGAATAGAACGGTGGTTGCCAGGGGATAGTGGGTGGAGGGTAGGAGGGGAATGGGGAGATGGTCAAAAGGTACAAAGTTTCACTTAGGATGAAGAAGTTCTGGAGATCTATATTACAGCATAGCAACCATAGTCAATCGTAATAAACTTTATGCTTGAAAATTGTTAAGGGCGTGGATCTTAAATGTTCTCACCACATATACACACAAGTGATAGCTAGGTAAAGTGATAAATATGCCAATTAGCTTGATTATGGTAATCATTTCACAATTTATACATTTATCAAAACATCACATTGTACACTGTAAATACATATATTTACTTGTCAATTATATCCCAATAAAGAAAAGAACTGAAGACACAATAATAAAGTTGTCCTCTGCTGTCAATACAAATAAAAACTAGGGCCAGGTACAGTGGCTCACACCTGTAATCCCAGCACTTCAGGAGGACAAGGTGGGTGGATCACCAGAGGTCAGGAGTTTGAGACCGGCCTAATCAACATGGAGAAACCCCATCTCTACTAAAAATACAAAATTATCCGGGCCTGGTGGTATACACCTGTAATCCCAGCAACTCAGGAGGCTGAGGCAGGAGAATCTCTTGAACCCAGCAGGCGGAGGTTGCAGTGAGCTGAGATCATGCCATTGCACTCCAGCTTGGGCAACAAGGGCAAAATTCCATTTCAAAAAAAAATAAAAATAAAATAATTTTTTAATTTAAAAAATTATCCTCATAAAGTTGCAATCTAATGAGTAAACTGGTAAATATATATACACACATACAATATATTATCAGGCACTATAAGTGCTATGAATAAAAATAGATTAAGGGGTTAAAGAATGACTGAGGCATATTTTAAGTGGGATGATGAAAAAGACCTTTTTGAGGAAATAAATGAAATGAATAAAATGAGGAAGAGAGCTATGCAAAGATGTACAGCAAGTGCACTTCAAGAATAGAAAAGAGAAATTTCACAGTGCTAAGGAGGAAGGTGCATGGACAGTCCAATGAGTATCAAGACTACTGATTGACTAGCACAGAGAACCACAGGGTGTAGTCTGTTTTATCAGAGACTAGGGTTGAAACCCCTTCATTTTTCATTTGCTTGTTTGTTTTTGCTTTTCTTTTGCTTGGTAAATATTCTTCCCTCCCTTTATTTTGATCCTATGTGTATCTTGGCACATGAAACAGGTCTCCTGAATACAGGACACTGAATGGTCTTGAAACTTTATCCAATTTGCCAGTCTGTGTCTTTTAATTGGGGCATTTAGCCCATTTACATTTAAGGTTAATATTGTTATGTGTGAATCTGATTCTGCAATTATGATGCTAGCTGGTTATTTTGCCCATTAGTCAATGCAGTTTCTTTATGGTGTCTACAGTCTTTACAATTTGGTAAGTTTTTGCAGTGGCTGGTACCGGTTCTCCCTTTCTGTGTTTAGTGCTTCCTTCAGGAGCTCTTGTAAGGCAGGCCTGGTGGTGACCAAATCTCAGCATTCGCTTGAACTCAGTTCTGGACCTAACAGACCTAACAGACATCTACGGAACTCTCCGCCCCAAATCAACAGAATATACATTCTTCTCAGCACCACATCACACTTATTCTAAAATTGACCACATAATTGGATGTACGGTACTCGTCAGCAAATGCAAAATAATGGAAATCATAACAAACAGTCTTTCAGCCCACAGTGCAATCAGATTAGAATTCATGATTGAGAAACTCACTCAAAACCACACAACTACATGGAAACGGAACAACCTGTGCCTGAATGAATACTAGGTAGATAACGAAATTAAGGCAGAAATAAATAAGTTCTTTGAAACCAATGAGAACAAAGACACAACATACTAGAGTCTCTGGGACACAACTAAAGCAGTGTTTAGAGGGAACTTTATAGCACTAAATACCCATGGGAGAAAGCGGAAAAGATCTAAAATTGATACCCTAATATCCATCAAAAAGTACGCGAACGATTTGAACAGACACTTCTCAAAAGAGGACATTTATGCAGCCAGAAAACATATGAAAAATAAGCTCACCAACACTGGTCATTAGAGAAATGCAAATCAAAACCACAATGAGATACCATCTCACCCCAGTTAGAATGGCGATCATTAAAAAAAATCAGGAAACAACAGATGCTGGAGAGGATGTGGAGAAATAGGAATGCTTTTTCACTGTTGGTGGGAGTGTAAATTAGTTCAACCATTTTGGAAGGCAGTGTGGCGATTCCTCAAGGATCTAGAACCAGAATTATCATTGACTCAGCCACCCCATTACTGGGTATATATCCAAAGGAGCATAAATCGAATGAAGACACATGTACACGTATATTTATTGCAACACTATTCACAATATAAAATACTTGGAACCAACCCAAATGCTCATCAATGATAGATTGGATAAAGAAAATGTGACACATATATACCATGGAATACTATGCAGCCATAAAAAAGGATGAGTTCATGCCCTTTGCGGGGACATGGATGAAGCTGGAAACCATCATCTTCAGCAAACTAAAAGAAAACCACACACCATATGTTCTCACTCATAAGTGGGAGTCGAACAATGAGAACACATGGACACAGGGAGGGAAACATCATACACAGGGCTTGTCAGCGGGAGGGAGCTAGGGGAAGGATAGCATTAGGAGAAATACATAATGTAGATGATGGCCCGATGGGTGCAGGAAACCACCATGGCACATGCATACCTATGTAACAAACCTGCACCTTCTGCACATATATCCAAGAACTTAAAAGTATTTTTTTAAAAAAAGACCAAAAAAAAGTTTGTTAAACCTCTTCTCTTTTAGTTGCCAATCACATGGCTTTTCTTTGCCTTTCCTTCCTGAAATTTTAAATGTTAAGATATTTGTCTAGAGATTCTTGGCACAATAACAGTTGAAGAAGGGAAAAGATTAGTATTTTGTGAAACAGGACTTTTCAAACTTGAAATGTGAAATTATTCATGACAAATGCCTTGTGTTTTTTTCCTCATGAAGGTATGCAAGGTGGAGGTCACATTTTATCTGCCTATTTAACAAGTAACTAAAAAATTTTAAGCTTTCACAAATGTAGCATTTACACATGCTGAACACTGTTAAAAAGCATCATGATATCAATTTACTTTATTCTGTGGGTTTTGAAAATACATATTAAGAAGTTAATCACAATATATCTAACTGTGTATTCAATACAAATATATGCTTTTCAAAATGTCTTCTTTGTCTCATGGCTAACCTTGTTGCTATAATGTATGTGGCACCAGGAACATTGTTTTGTCTCTCCATACAAATGCTTTTCTTATAATCTTCAGTAGTTATGCACATGAAGAAAGTAAAATTATTGAAAATAAGGTATTTAGTAGAAGGTTGTATGCCTTCCTATTCTGCAATCTCTCAGTCTCCTTGAAAGTTTCATTTAAATGTCTCTATTGTTTATGTGTTGACATCCTTTTCAATTTAAGGGTAGTTGAATGAACAATATACTAAAATTCAAGTGCAACTGAGTTAAGGACACTGGTAAGTGCAGTATGAATAGAATTTATGAAAAGGTTTCAATCAGCTATGGCTTGAAAGCTATCGCTTTGTTGAAGGATGCTTTGTCATGAATCTGTCTCTCTACTGATACAAAGAGAGCCAAAAGTCTCTATGCTACCACATTGAAATGAGTCAAACACACTATATATATAGTGACATATATATTTATGATATACACATAAATGTCATAAACACATATTTTGCATGTATTTCATAAATATTTGGTTCAAAATGCATGCAGGGATCATTCTTAATTATTACTACCTATTTTGAAGTGCTTTTTATTTATGTGTTAGATCCTTCTATCATGTTTATAGTCACTGGTATTGAGCAAGAACTTTGGAAACACAAGACTGGGCTTTAAGTGGGTTATTGATTGGACTTTTCCAGATAAATTTACACATGGAAAAGCAGACACAAGTCATTTCTGTATGCTATATTTTTCTGGAAGTTTGTAGTACTCAATGCAAAAGTGATTCACATTTTCTAAGATCTTGCGGAGCTAAAATAATTTCATATTTTTTGTTAACCTAAATTATGAGATGTTTTGAATATACCAATATAAAACAAAAATGGTGAATTTCAAAGATGGTGAGCCAATTTACATAAGATAAAGGAAGCCAAAATCCAAATGAAGTAACATTTGCTACACAGTTACATAAAAGTTTGGTTTGGAGCCTTCACTGGCTTTACTGGCAGACACCAGAGAAAGGCTCTAGGTCCATACAGAGATTATTAGGTGAATAGAAAACTAAGCCTGGTTTCTTTGTATATATCATACATTACTGCTAGGGAATGATCCATTTGCAAGCTACAGGACCAGTCAGAGGAAGGAGCCTTAATAAATTAACAAAAAAATGCAGAACTCATGTGATTTGTTAACAAGATCAGCATGAGTTAGAACTATAAAATAATAATTTGTGTAGTAAATTTCCCCCACATTTGGCTTCTTAGAGTTATTTTAGTTGCTGATATTATGTTTTAAGGATCTGCATAAAGCAGAGGTCAGCTTTTCCAAATATAGTTAACATCAGCCAAGGAAGTACTGTAAAATTACATGTTTTATTTTTAATGATACTTTCTAT
Source organism: Callithrix jacchus (assembly GCF_049354715.1). NCBI lineage: Eukaryota > Metazoa > Chordata > Mammalia > Primates > Cebidae > Callithrix > Callithrix jacchus. The sequence continues at coordinate 101,185,446 of NC_133516.1, read as the reverse complement.
ATATTTATAGCAATGCAATAAACATCACAAGATAAATGAGCTCTTAGGCCAAATTAGCATAATTTAGGCTTCTAATACACAGAAACAAATATTAGAATAGTTTTTACTCTGTGACATATTTTGCTCAGTTGATCAGCACAGTGGCAATAAAGCCTGACAAACATCCAAGTCTTGTATTGACTGACAATTTTTTCATCCTTGCATGCCAGCTTGCATCTAACAAAATAAAGTGCCAGTGACAAAATGGACCAACAACAAAGGGTAGATCGGTCTCTCCCAGAAACATTTTTCATAAACACACACACATACAAACACACACTGTATTTCTCTGATGATTAGTGACGTGGAACATTTTTTCATATGTTTGTTAGTCACTTGTAGGTCTCCATTGAAGTAGTATCTGTTCATGTCTTTTGCTCACTTTTTGTTATGGGTTTGTTTTTTGCTTGTTGAATTGTTCAACTTCCTTATAGATTCTTGATGCTAGGTGTTTGTTGGATGCACAGTTTGTAAATGTTTCGGCCATTCTGTAAGTTGTCCATTTACTCTGTTGATAATTACTCGTGCTGTGCAGAATCTATTTAGTTTAATTCAGTCTCATTTGTCAACTTTTTTGTGGTTGCAATTTCGAAAACTTGGCCATAAATTCTTCCCCAAGTCCAATATCCAGAATGGTTTTCTTCTAGAATTCTTATACTTTGAGTTATTACATTTAATTCATTTTGAGTTAATTTTTGGAAATGGTAAAAGATGGGGTCCAGTTTCATTCTTCAGCATATGTCTAGCCAGCTCTTCTAGTTCCGTTTATTTAATAGGGAGTCCTTTCCACATTGCTTATTTTTGTCAACTTTGGCTAAGATCAGAGAGCTGTAGGAATGCAGCTTTATCTCTGGATTCTCTATTCTGTGTGCCAGTTTTTGTACCAGTACTATGCTGTTTGGGTTACTATAGCCTTATGGTATAGTTTGAAGTCAGGTAATGTGACACCTCCAACTTTGTCCTTCTTGCTTTAGATATTTCTGGCTATTTTATCTTTTTTGGTTTCATATAAATTTTAGAACATTCTTTTCTTTTTCCTAATTCTATGAAGAACAACATTGGTAGTTTGATAAGAATAGTGTTGAATCTGGGATTGCTTTGGACATATGTTCATTTGAATAATATTGATTCTTCCAATCTATGACGATATAAGGTTTTTACATTTGTTTGTGTCATCTATTATTTCTGTTAGCAGTGTTTTGTAGTTCTCCCTACAGAGATCTTCTACCTCCTTGATGAGATCTCCTAGTTGTCCCCTTTTGGTGTGACTATTGTAAATGGGATTGTGCTCTTGATTTGACTCTTAGTTTGAATGTTATTGGTATGTAAAAATGCTACTGGTTTTTATACTGTATTTTATATCTTAAAACTGCTGAAGTGGTTTATCAGTTTTAGGAGCATTTGGCAGAGTGCTTAGGGTTTTCTAGTTATAGCTTCACATTGTCCATGAAGAGAAATGGTTTTATTTATTTTTTCCTATTTGAACGCCTTTTACTTCTTTCTCCTGCCTGTTTGTTCTGGATCAGACTTCCAACACTATATTAAACAGGAGTGGTGAAAGTGGTCATCCTTTTCTTGTACCAGTTCTCAAGGAGAATGCTTCTAGTTTTTGCCCATTCTGTATGACATTGACTGTGGGTTTGTCATAAGTGGCTCTTATTATTTTGAGGTATATTCTTTCAATGCCTAGTTTCTTGAGTATTTTTATCATGAAGGAATATTGGATTTTATCAAAAGTTTTTTCCATACCTATTGTGATAAGCATATTGTTTTTATCTTTAATTCTGCTTATGTGGTGAATCACATTTGTCAATTTGTGTATGTTGAACCAACCTTGCATCCCAAGAATGAAGTTTATTTTATCATGATGAATTAACTTTTTGATATGCTGTTGTATTCAGTTTATTAGTATTTTTTGAGGATTTTTATATCTCTGTTGATCAAGAATATTGGCCTTTTTTGTGTGCTGCTATTGTTTTTGTTGATTTGTTTTGTATGTCAGGTTTTAGTATCAGGGTGATGCCAGCTTTGTAGAATAAGTTAGGGAGGAGTCTCTCCTTCTAGACTTTTTATTTATTTTGAACAGTTTTAGTAGAATTAGTGCCAGCTCTTCTTTGTGCATCTAGAATGATTTGGCTCTGAATACATCTAGTCCTGGGCTTTTTGGGGGGTTGGTAGGTTTTTTGGTACTGATTCAGTTTTAAAACTCAATACTTATCTGTTCAGGGTTTCAGTTTCTTCCTTACTGAATCTTGAGAAGTGTGTTTCTAAGAACATTTTCATTTCCTCTAGATTTTCTAATGTGTTAGCATAGAGGTGTTCATAATAGTCTCTGATTGTCTTTCATATTTCTGTAGGAAATACAAAGTTGTAACGTCAACTTTGTTGTTTCTGATAGTGCTCATTTGGATCTTCTCTCTTTTTTTCTTTGCTAATCTAGCACGCTGTCTATCAATTGTGTTTACCCTTTCAAAAAACAAACTTTTTGTTTCACTGATTATTTTGTGTGGATTATTGGATATGAACCTCTGAATGCCTGGAGATCTGTCTCAGGATGGAGCACAGAGGGTGCTGCTTTCCTAGTTGAAGAAAAGTGGGGTGACTCCAGCTGATGGTCCGGGAAAAAAGATGCTCCGGATCTATACTTGGGAGTGGAGTGCACCATGATCTCACAAGAACAGGCTGGGGCACCTAGCAATGATACATGCTAACCAGTTCCAGTACGTCAAGTAGGTCTTGGATGCAAGTCTTGCTGTCCAGAGAATCTACAGCTGCAGCAGATCTCCTTCTGCCCCAGTGACAGTGTAATTCCAGTGCTAATTGCTGAGACAGTTTGCATAGTTATGGCTATGGAGGTTCCTACTCTACTGCAGAGCAGGTGCTCCAATCTCTGGCTTGAGAGTAAATGCCTGCTTGGCCATGTTACTGGGTCACCAAAAATTGACTAACTTTGTGCCCAGATTAAAAATAGCAATGCTGCTGCTCTCAGTCCCAGGTCTGGAAAATGTCTGCAGATTTTTCCAGTGTCTTCTCACAAGCACTCTAAGCCTCTTCCCAAATTGTCTCCAGGGCCTGAAAGAAACAAAGTGCTCTCCATTGGTCTGGGTTGCTTGAATCCCCTGTGGAAAGATGAGTCACAGAGGAAGGCTTTCTTCCTGTCTCACATACTGGGGCTTCACTCACTTTTATCAGCTGGACACCACCACAAGGGCTGTTTTCCCACGTTCTCCTCCATGGAACCTGGGGTGTCCTTCATGATTCCAATGGATTCCCATTTTCCTTCTTGAATGAAAACTTGCAGAATTGATCTTTATGCCCTATCTTACTATTTCCAAGTGGCCTGGGCAGGCAGAAAACCTTTAATTTGCCATTTGGGGATAGAAAAAAATGTTTTCTTTTTTTAATGTGAAAATCACTTCATAGTGAGAAGCTAATGAAGCCGGGAAAGTATATGATGTGGTCTTTGAGAAAGAATAAAATGAAAATAAGTGAAGGAATTCTACTCAAGCAGGCATTGACATTCTGACATTGCATTGAGCAGAGTATTTATAGAATCAAGTCTGGCCTTCAGATCAGTCACTATATGGCTGTGAAGTATATTTCCACACAATTCATCAATATTTTGCTTTAGTTTTTCCTTATAAAGGGCAAACATCACCTTGTCTTACTTATGTTTATACTACTCATTCATTAAAAGAGATGTAGAAAGTACAAAATCAAGTACCAGAGATTCATAACCATGCTTTTTCATTTGCCATTAAGAACTTTTTCTCATTCTACGCATCCAGGAAGCATTATTCCACCTCATCTATATTTCATATGTTTTTAATCTTCCTTTACTTTTCTCAAAAGCCTTTCAGTAAGCTCCGAAGAATTCTACTGTGAAACAATATTCCTTTTATTTTCCTGGAAATGTATCACTTCTTTATAATTTCTATTGTATTGCTGGTCTTTATTATTTCCTATGGTAAAAACTTGAGTGATCAGTAGGAATTTCATGTAGCATACAAAATAAAATTTATAATTACAACAGAATATTTATCAAAGGAGCACATCAAATACCAACAGTAAGACAAACAGACTTCTTGTTAAAGGTTAATTATTAAAGTTTCATTTAAAATGCATATGGTGAAAAAAAAAGGTCAAGGAAGAGACTCAAAGACTTAGGAATTTAGTAGCAGTCACTAGAAAATGACTGTTGAGCAGGGAAAAGCCACGGTTCAGTACAACATGGGTTCCCAACTAGACCACCAATGAATAATTATCCTGGGTCCTTTTTCTTCCTACATTATAGTGATCTGCAATATCATCAGATAAATTCCCTACACATCCAATGGAGAAGCTGGTCTGCCTACACAATTCCTTAACTGGCATGGGATACTTTTCCCCAACTCTTATTTAAGGCAAAAATCTGTGAGAAAAGACACAAAGTCAAAGGAAACATTTAATTATTCTCATCAACATAGGTTTTGGTAGTCATAAATATATACAAATAATAAAGAGTCTCAAGATAGTCAAAGGGTACCATGAGCATAAAGAATGGCATATAAAATAATATATTTCAGTAAGAAAATTGGGAAATAGAAGTTTTGATCAACATGAGTAATATTTTTTACAATTATTATCACAGATGGCAAAGCAAAAGGATAATCAGAAAACATGACAATCATTGCAACTTTTTACAAATATAGAGTAAGTGATAGAAAAGAAATCTTGGGCTGGGCGCGGTGGCTCAAGCCTGTAATCCCAGCACTTTGGGAGGCCGAGGCGGGTGGATCACGAGGTCAAGAGATCGAGACCATCCTGGTCAACATGGTGAAACCCCGTCTCTACTAAAAATACAAAAAATTGGGGAGAAATGCCAAATGTGGGTGAAGGGGAGAAAGCAAACAAAACACACTGCCATGTATGTACCTATGCAACTGTATTGCATGCTCTGCACATGTACCCCAAAACCTAAAATGCAATAAAAAATAAAAAATAAATAAAAATATTAGCTGGGCATGGTGGCATGTGCCTGTAATCCCAGCTACTCAGGAGGCTGAGGCAGGAGAATTGCCTGAACCCAGGAGGTGGAGGTTGCGGTGAGCCGAGATCACACCATTGCACTCCAGCCTGGGTAACAAGAGCGAAACTCCGTCTCAAAAAAAAAAAAAAAAAGAAAAGAAAAGAAAAGAAATCTTGACTAAAATCAAAAAGTGAGAGATGGGATGGGAAAAAATTGAAAGAAAAGTTGAATGTGCATAATTTCTTATTTTCTTAGTAGAGATTCATTATGGATTGTGTTAATTTGACAAATCAGTAAAGCATATATCAAATAAGTACATTATTTGACATTTAATAGGCAATTAAAAGAAAAACAGAAAATTCATAGTGGTTTCCTTTGGATAGGGAATGAATATAAGAGAGGGAAGATGTCAACCAGATTTGATATTTTATTTAATTTACTAAATAGAGTAACTTAACAAAAAAAAAAAGAATTGATTTTATAATAAAAAGTTTATTACAAAACACGTTGAAGTAAATATCTCTGAAATATCACAAGCAGTTCGAAAATAAGTTTAGTTTTGCTTAAGTATTTCAGAAGTCATCACCTCAGAAATATAAAAAATACTTTAAGATTGTCAAAGTGTTGAATGACAGTGTTGAATGAACGAAAGCATTGAAGACCAAACAGCCAAAACCACTAGTAACATACTGAAAATCTAGATGTAGTCATATGTTCTATAAATATTCTCTTTTTTATTGGTAATATGATCTGGGTCAAGTGGAGAGGAAGACTACTTAGTAAAACCAGAAACTATGATCTTCAGCCAAAGATCTTCTGAATAAGCCCAGGAATAGCCAAAGCTCTACACCCTATTAGCTTATTCTGAGATGCCAGCTATGGTCTCTCCCTTTAGCCAGAGTGATTGAGTAGAATGTAAGATACCCTACACCTCTCTACTTACCTACTGAATGTCAGTGCAGAGAAAAGAAACCAGGCCTCATCAAAAAGTCAATGGTACAGTAGTTTCAATTGTGAAAAAAACCTTCCTGCTCACCAATGTTAAATATATGAATGCTCCTGCCCTTATGAGAGCTGGCTTTTTTTTTTTTTTTTTTTTTTTTTTTAAGAAAAAGAAGAATTTAAAGTGAGGCAGCCTCGGGTTTTCATTCCAATTTTCTCTTGTGAACTGAGATATCTTAATTAAGGAAACTGTACAAGTTAACACTGTTCTTAGCTTCAGTTTCCTCCTTGGTAAATTTAGATATCAATGGCAACGGCTCAGGATTATGCTATGAGTTGTAAATAAATATGCTCTCATCTAGGATCACCCATAATTCTTTGCATGGTTTAGAATGAGTACATTTTAAAAATTATTAATGTCTACATTTACGTTGTCATTCCTAATACAATTTAAGGTGTGGCAAGTAGTAGCAGTCTCTTTTTTGAGAAAATACTTAAAAATACTAAACACATATTTTAACTTATAGTTCCATTCATGTGAAATGGGGATTTATGAAAAATTAATCATCATCATAGGTCAAATTTTAGAGAATGACATTTAAAGCTCAAAAATGCACCAAGCATCCTTTGTTATCCAGGGTCTCTAAAATCAGTGAAAAAACGCCTATTAGGTAGCCAGAGATTCTGGTTTTTGTGTTTTACAGTTTTAACGGGTTGCTACTAGAGAATCAGATTGCCTCTTCCGCCAGAATGATGTAAAGGATGAAAGATGGTTAAATTCCACACCTCATTTTTTAGATATTAAAAATATTATAATTAAGAGGTCATTTTGTCAAGTATACAAATTAAAGAAGGTAGTTTTCTAAAGAAAAAGCCAGACTTTAGAAATGCCCTAGATGCATTAAATATGTGCTACCCAAACCAAAATGGAATAATTCTTATATCTTATATTCCTTTCATTATTATAATTCAGTTCCCCTTCTGACTGCATATATCAACCATTGCAAACATTCATTCCACTAATAATTTGGCTCCAGGAGAAAGACTACATTTGAGAGGAAAATGTGATTCTGCATTTCCTCCACACAAAACTGGGCTATTTTATAAACTTTAGCTTTTTTTTTTTTACATTTGTACTGAATGAAATAACATACACATTGACATCTAGTTTTTTAGATTGGTTTTCCCATGTATTACTTAAGGGATTTGTGGTAGCTATGTTGAAGGGCATGTACAATTAAATACATGTTTTTATTCCATGGTGTATTATAGTCACTGTACTCATAGAAGGTCACATATACCTAAGGCTCAGCTATAACTACATTATTGTTCCCCTCCACTTCTTTTTAACTCAGCATCCATTTAAGTCCCACTGTGTTCAATTCAATGAGAGTCTGATGAAGAACGTGTCCTCATTCATTTTTCTGAAGGTCTACAAGAGTTTAGGACATTGTTTTGCAAAGAGGAATAGTATCAGAATGATTTCTCTACTTCTCCATTCTCATATTATCCCACAGAGACTATTATTTTATTAGGTTCTCTTCCTGGAACTTCCTTCAGTATAGACTGTCTACCTAAATCAGAGTGTTTTAATTATTTACAATGATAAGTGTTTCTAAGTAGGATTAATGTACCAGCACTTAAAGTCAATTCCTGGCTCCCTGAGGAGTCTCACACGTTGCACTTAGCTTTTACAGGCTGTGCAAGTGTAGTTAACTATACTTGGCTCCTCAACTTTTTGCTCCTTTTTTCTTGTTTATATTAAGTAATGAGGATGTGAGCTTCACTTAATGTTGCTGAAATGCACTCTTTACTATTTGATAGACTTGTTGGAAAAGATTCCGAGGAGCACTCAATTGAGGTAATCTCCATACTGGGGGGAGAAAACAAACACATCATTCTGTACAATGAGCTCATAATTTTTCAATCTCAAATAACTTTTTGCATTCTGCATACTCTTTCCAAAATATACAAAGGCATTGTCTATTCAGTGTGACATGTGGAAGAGCTGTCTTAATTGCATTTCACACTTTCTTCACAGATTTTTTTTTTAGAAATGCTAAAATCTAAGGAATTTACCAAATGTCAAAAGAATAACACCTCCCTTCCTATTCCCAATGTTATACTTTCTTTAACTTTCAAACAAGTCCAAAAGCTTCATCACATCTTTCCATTCAAGCCAGAATAAGAACCTGGAAGAGCTTTAGTCACCCTGCTTCTACTCCTGTATTCACATTCCTGGCTGCCTGTATTGAACTCTTGCCCTCTCCGCTGTCCAGCCTAGATCTGATTCCAACAAATAAGCCTTTCTGTATCGGCACAATTTAACCCCACCACTCTCGTACTTCCCAAGTTCCTCTCCTCCACCCTCCTTACACAATTTCTGTTCCACTGTTCACTGCTTGAGGATTTTTTTGACTTGCTGTTAGTTGTATCTGTTTCCATGAGACAAAACTATGCCTGTTCATTTGTTTCTATTCACAGATCACAACACATGAAGTAGCTGGCGCGTCACTGAAAACCTATTGAAGTTGGTCAGAACACCTGGGTTTCACTCTTAATTCTGCCACTTACTGCCACTTCCTGATTATTAAAAATTTGGTAAATTATTTTATCTTTCTAAGCCAGTGTTTTTCCCTCTTTAAATAAGAGGTAATACCTTCTTCACATAATTGAAATCAAATGAGATGACATTAAACCCTTGCAATTTACCCTCAAATAAAGTAAATATCCATTGAATACTTAGTCATTCTCAACAAGCATCATGCATTCTGTCACATTGAGTATCTCTGTTCCTTTTAGCATAAGTAGTAATAATTTCATTATTAAAATTTAAGCATACTTGGTAAGAATTTACAATCCACTGTGTTAGACAAACACCATACCTACACATGTCTTTGAGCTACACCCTGTCTTCCTTGGGCTGAGAATCACTATGTTCTGGGACAATGCCATCAAGTTTCCCAGGAAGCCTTTTTTTCTGAGTCAAAGAAGATATCCTTAAAGATGATTGAATGAATCACAGATTATCTGTACTTGTGTTATAGTATTAAATACTTATTTGTTTCTGCTAGAATTAATTCATGTATACATTCATTGTATCATTTAGAGACTTATTTAACACTGAACTCTGTGTATGATTGCATTTTGGGCATTAAAAATGGAATAGACTATGGGCTCTGTCATAAGAAAACATATACTACAGAGCAATGGTCAGCAAACTTTTGCTGAATAGGCCAAATAGCAAATGTTTTAGACTGGTGGACCACACTGTCCCTGTGGCAACTACTCAGCTCTGCCATAGTAGCGTGAAAGCAATCATTAACACATGCATAGCCTCAGCCACTATCAACACCCCTCCTTTTTGTTGTATACTTCTTAATCTATAGATCAAATTGGAGATGACTAACATCTTGACAATACTGAGCTTTCCTATTTATGAACATAAAACATGCCTTCATTTAATTAGATTTTGTATTTCTTTTTTTTTTTTTTGAGACGGAGTTTTGCTCTTGTTACCCAGGCTGGAGTGCAATGGCGCGATCTCGGCTCACCACAACCTCCGCCTCCTGGGTTCAGGCAATTCTCCTGCCTCAGTCTCCCGAGTAGCTGGGATTACAGGCACGCGCCACCATGCCCAGCTAATTTTTTGTATTTTTAGTAGAGACGGGGTTTCACCATGTTGACCAGGATGGTCTCGATCTCTTGACCTCGTGATCCACCCACCTCGGCCTCCCAAAGTGCTGGGATTACAGGCTTGAGCCACCGCGCCCGGCCTGTATTTCTTTTAACAGTTTCACAGTTTTCCTGAATAGATCTCTATATCAATATTCTGTTATTAGATATAGAATTCAATATTCTGTTAGATATAGAATATTCTGTTAGATTTATACCAATTTCACTCTTTGGGGCGCTAATGCAAATAGTCTTGCAAAGAAAGAAAGTTTTATGTCTTCTTTCCCAATCAGTATAACTATATTTTATTTCTTGTTTTATTGCATTAGCTCAGACTTCCAGTACAATGTTTAGAAGAAATGGTGAGGGGAACATCCTTGCCTTATTCCTCATCTTAGTGGGAAAGACTCTAGTTCACACCATGAGGTATGATATTAGCTGTAGGTTTTCTGCAGATATTCTTTAAAGTTAAGGAAGTTCTCCTCTATTCCAGTTTTTGGAGTTTGTATAATATTTATTTTTAACATTTGTTAAGATATGTTGTAAAGCCTTGTTTAAAATATGTTTTAAAGGAAATGTGGTCTATCTTGCTGAATGTGCATATGAGCTTGAGAAGAATACCTATTCTGATGCTACTGGGTGAAGTGGTCTGTAGATGTCAGTTATACCCAGGTGATTGACAGTGCAATCTAGTACCTGCACAATTTCATCAGTTTACACCTAGTGTATTTTGATACTTTCTTGTTAGGCACATGCACATTAAGAATTACTATGTCTTCTTCCCCTGTTTTTTTATGTAATGCCCCTGTTTAACCCTGATAATTTTTTTCTTTGAAATCTGCTCTGAAATTAATATAGTTACTTCTGCTTTCTTTCAATTGTTGTTGGCATGGTATATCTTTCTCTATCCATTTAATTTTAATCAACCTATGTCTATATTTACAGTGGGTTTCTTGGGCTGGACACAATGATTCACCTCTGTAATTCAAGTACTTTGGGAGGTCAAGGTAGAAGGATCACTTGACCCCAGGAGTTTGAGATCAGCCTGGGCAACAAAGTGGGGCCTCACCTCTACAAAAACAAAATGTTATAGTGTGCATCTGTGATCCCAGCTACATGAGAGGCTGAGGTGAGAGGAATGCATGAGCCCAGGAAGTTGAAGCTGCAGTGAGCTGTGATTGAGCCACTGCACTCCAGGCTGGGTAACAGAGCAAGAGCCTGTCTCTAACTAACTAGCTAACTAAATAAATATAGATTTCTTGTAGACAACATACAGTTGAGACTTGGAGTTTTGTTTGTTTTTTATTTTTTTACTGGGGCATTTATTTCAGTCATTGATGTTCAATGTGATTATTGATATAGTTGGATTAATACCTATCACAGTTGTTGCTGTCTCCTATTCAATGCTCTTATTTTTCTCCTTGTGCTTCGACTCTTTTGAAAATTTTCACGGTCTTCATTGAGAGTTGTATATAATTCAGTTTCCTCATTTTTTATCCATTGGTTATATTTATTTATGTTATTTTTTTCTAGTAGTTTTCCTAAAGCTCACAATACACATTTACAACTAATCCAAGTCCACCTTCAAATAATATTTTTGAATATTGCTTATAAGTTGTGAGTACCTTAAAATAACAAAATCATAATTTCTTTCTCCTGTGCCTTATATCATTTCTGTCATTCATTTAACTTAAATATAAGCACGCATGGTTGATATTATTTTGAACTATTATCTGTTACATAGTTAGTCAAGAATGCAACAAATGAAAGTTTTTGCTTTACCTTCACTTACTACTTCTCCAATATTCTTTCTTTATATTAGTCTAAATTTCTGAGCTATAGTTTTTCTTGTCTCTAAATACCTTTTTTTATTAGTTTTTATAAGGCAGATGTACTGGCAGACAATTCATTTAATTTTTGAAGACCTGTATTTCTCTTTAAATTTTGAAGAATAATTTCACAATATGCAGAAGTATAGGTTGGTAATTTTTTAACTCAACACTTTAAATATTTCACTGTTGTCTATTCTTGTTTGCATGGTTTCAGAGAAGTAGGATATAATCCTTACCTTTACTCCTCTATAATAGGAGACGTTTTATTTATTTCTTCTGGCTTCTTTCAGGATATTTTTCTTCATTTATTTCATTTTTATTTTTTATTTTTTTTGTAGTTCAAGAATTATGTGCCTAGGTGTAGTTTTTGGCATTTATTTCACTTGATGTTCTTTGAGCTTCATGTACCTATGGATTCACGTCTGACTTAAATTTGGAAAACTTCTCATTCACTACTATTTTACATATTTTTTCTATTCCTTTCTCTCTTTTTTTCCATCTGATATTCCCATTACATATAAATCGCACATTTTGAGGTTGTCCCTCAGTTCTCGAATATTCTCTTTTGATTTTACTTGTCTTTGTTCCTTTTGCGTTTTAGTTTTGCAGTTTTCTCTTGATATAGCCTCGAGATCAGAGATTACTTCTTTAATGACATCCACTCTGCTAATATGCCCATCAAAGGCATCCTTCATTTGTGATACAGTTTTTTAGTCCTGTTTTTTTCTTAGAACGTTTATCTCTCTGCTTACATTGATCATCTGTTCTTGCATGCCCTCTACTGTATCTATGAGGGTCCTTGGCATAACACTCATAGTTGTTTTAAATTCCCAGTCTTTTAATTCCAACGTTTCTGCTATGTCTGGCTCTGATGCTTTCCCTGTTCATTCATATTATGTTTTCTGATGTTTCGTATGCCTTGTAATTTTTCTCAATGGCTTAATCGGAGGTACTGGCCATGAATAACTACGGTAAACATGTTTTTAAAACACAGTAGTTAAAGGTGGGGTGGGGAGAAGTGTTCTATAGTCATATTATTAGGTCTCAGTCTTTTTGTGAGTTTATGCCTCTGGAATGTGAACTTTATAAGGTTTTCTCAGTTTTTTTTTTCTCTTCTTTGAAGTAAGACAGGATGGCTAAAGTTGGCTGAAGTTAGACATTTCCCTTCCCTCAAGCCTGATGAAGATGAATTATCTGTAGGCTTGAAGCTGGTAGTTGATGCTGGTCATTATCTGGGAATTCAACTAAGACTGTAAGCAGAATGCCTACAGGTTGCCTTTCCTTGTGGCTTGACTCTCTCACAGCATAGTGGCTGTATTCTAAGAGGAAGTATCTCCAAAATATTTCCAGTTGTGAAGAAACAAAATATTTGAGGCTTTTAATGACTAGATACAGAAGTAGTAGAGTGTCACTTCTACTGTATCTTCTTATTAGTTAAAGCAGTCACAAAGCCTATACATATCTTCACATTAGAGTTGGGGGACATAAGTGAAATTCTAAGGGTCAAGGAAAAGAATGTTAGCAAAATCTCATCAGCTCTTAAGAAGACAGTGGGCAAGAACATAAATGAAAATAAAGACAGGTTATTGGAAGCTGGAGAAAGGGGAAATTGCTATCAGATAGCAACAAAGTTTGACAACATCGGCCAGGCATGGTGGCTCATGCTTGTGATCCCATCACTTTGGGAGGCTGAGGCAGGTCGATCTTTTGAGATCAGGAGTTTGAGACCAGCCTGACCAACATGGTGAAACCATGTCTCTACAAAAATACAAAAATTAACCAGGCATGGTGGCTCGTACCTGTAGTCCTTGTTACTTGGGAGGCTGAGGCAGAAGAATCACTTGCACCCAGGAGGTGGAGGCTGCAGTGAGCTGAGATCACACCACTCCACTCCAGCCTGGGTGAGAGTGAGACTCAATCTCCCAAAAAAATAAAGTTAGTTGCAACGCATTGGAACTACAAAATTTACTTAATAAACAAAATAATTTAGCTAAAGATATTTCCAAGCAGTGTTGAAAGTGTCATCTGGCTTCTTCTTACTGTCTGTAGTAAAATGAAAATTAAAAAGTTAATCTAAAAGAATAATTGTTAAATATATAAATTATCCAGAGCTTCCTATGTTTAAAATATCTAAATCCTGCCTATCCAGATGGCAAGCAATGCTAAAAATATGAAAATGGTTTCCAGGAAAGGATCAAATCCAGGACATTGTCAGGAAAACACTGTCTAAAGATGAAGGGTATCACTGTGAAAACCTTTATCAAGAATTTAGAAATATCCAATGTATCAAAAATGTAAAAAAAAATAGCATCTCTAAAAATCATAGAGGCAGACCTCATAGACTCATTTCATTAAATAATGAAACTTCCAAGAATTTTAGATGTGTTTTTCTATAGTAGCCACATAGAAAGTTCAAAATAAAGTTTATTGTGACAAAATTTGTTATCAATGTTGCTTTTTAAAAATATAGTACCCCCTTAAAAAGATTTCTAAGAGACTCATCTTTTTAAACTGGTTCTTTGCTCTATCCTCTACTTATTTTTTTTTTTTTTTTCTCTTCTTACACGCGGGCTTTATTGCATTTGGTCCACAGTGGGGTTTCACATTATCTCACGGAGCAGGGGCCCCGGGAGCAGTAGAGCCGGTCAGGTCCAGAGGGGGAGGAGGAGGGCTGGGGTTCCTGAAAACCTACTGAGGGGCCAGGCACAGGGGCTCACGCCTGTAATCCTAGCACTTGGGGAGGCCGAGGCGAGGGGGGTGCGTGGATCACCTGAGGCCAGGAGTTCGAGACCAGCCTGGCCACCATGGTGAAACCCTGTCTCTACCAAAAATACAAAAAGTAGCCAGCGTGCTGGAGCACCTGCCGTCCCAGCTACGTGGGAGGCCGAGGTGCTGTGAGTGAAGGTTGCCCCACGGCACTCCAGCCCGTGCAACAGGCCACGGGGAGGGTGGGGTACCGTGGAGACGGGGTCAGGCTTGGCCCCGACAACTCAGAATTCCACTTCCTTGTGCAGGCCTCAGTTTCCCCACCAGGCCCCCGGGGAAGGTCTGAGGGTCGGAGGGACATCCAGCCACTTGGGAGCCTGAGACATTCAGCATCATGGCCAGGCTCCCTTTCCAGGGGACTCATTGCCCGGCACCCTCCCCACTGTCCCTGCCCCATTCCTTGGCCGCGGTGGGGGGGGGGGAAGGGGAGTATTTTTCTTTTGTTACTACTTCCTGAAACTTTTGCGGGTACAGAAACCACAAACTGATCGGGTGACGAAAGTGAGAAGAGACGAGGCAACCGGAAATCTTCGGGGATCGGTTCCCTCCAAGCCCAGGCCTCTTCTCCCCAGCACGGCTCGGCCCACAGCCTGGACGTGCCAGCAGGGACCCTGACCCTACAGGTATCAGGATACAGCCTTGACCCCTTCCCCTCCCAGCCCGGTGGCTCAGTCCTGGGAAGGACCAAGGGGGAGAAAGCCCTGCTGCCTGATCCCAGCAACCACTCACAGACCCTCAGCTGCATGGCAGCACTGAACAGGTTAATAAAAAAAGATGAAAACACAGGGCCGGGCGCGGTGGCTCAATCCTGTAATCCCAGCGCTTTGGGAGGCCGAGGCGGGTGGATCACGAGGTCAGGAGATCGAGACCATCCTGGTCAACATGGTGAAACCCCATCTCTACTAAAAATACAAAAAACTAGCTGGGCACGGAGTGTGCACCTGTAATCCCAGCTACTCGGGAGGCTGAGGCAGGAGAATCGCTTGAACCCAGGAGGTGGAGGTTGCGGTGAGCCGAGATCGCGCCATTGCACTCCAGCCTGGGTAACAAGAGAGAAACTCCGTCTCAAAAAAAAAAAAAAAAAAATGGTGAAAACAGAAAAACCCAGACGGGGAGATGGGGAGACGACGTGGGGAGAGAGTGTGCTGGGAGCCTCAGTAGCCCGCCTCCTCCTGGTGGTAAGGGGGATATTCAGGGACCTCCTCCGGGCCCGGGCAGTCGCCAGCATCCGAGGGAGCCCCGTCGGCCACTGTGCCCTGTGGGCAGTACTTGGGGTCGTATATCTGCCGGCCCAGGCCGAAGACCTGGCCGCTCTGGTTGGCGCCCTGGGTGTAGCCCATCTGCAGGGACATGGAGGAGTTATCACACTTGTCGGTTCCCAGTTTGGTGTCATAGATATGCCGCCGCGTCCCGGGAGCCGTCATGCCCACCTGGCTGGCACACTTGTTGGTGCCCATCTGGAGGCTGATGGTCGAGTGGTCCATGGGGGGCAGGATATGGTTCTTGGGGTCGTAGAGATGCCTCCTCGTGCCATATGCGGTCATGCCCGACTGGCTGGCACATTTGTTGGTGCCCATCTGCAGCCCGATGACGCACTGGCCGGCCTTCATGGTGGCGTCGTCGAAGTTCCGCTCCTGCTTCTCCGAGTACTTGACGCCGATGTCCACCCCGCTCTGCAGCCCCTAGGTCTTGGCCTTTCCCGCCAGGGCGAGCAGAGACATCTGCACCTGCGTCATGTTCCCGCTCTCAAACAGGTCATTGGCCTCGAACAGGTCCACGGCGTTGATGCCGTAGCTGACCATGGCCTTGATGAAGTTGGAGAGGTTTTCTAGCTGATGCCAGTTCTGCATGGAGCGGTTGATCTTGGGGACTGAGCCCGGCTGGAGCTTGTTCATGAGTGTGCATAAGATAATCCCGTCCTTCAGGCCCTTCTGGAAGTCGGGGCCGACGGAGAGCCCGGTGAGTCCCTCGATCCAGCTTCGGAGCTCTGCCTCCTTCTGCGGGTCATACTTGGACAGGAGCCGGTTCTTGACCTCGGCCGACAGCCCGTACGAGGGGCCCTTGTTGAACTGCGTGGAGCTCATGGCTGGCGGGACGGGGCCGGACGGGACGGGACGGGACGGAGCGCGGGGCGCGCGGGGTGGGACCCTCGTGGCTCCTCTACTTATTTTTTAATTTAAACTTTTTTTACTTTTTTTTTCAATTTTTATTTTAGATACAGAGGGTACATGTGCAGAATTGTTACACAGGTATATTGCAGAATTCTGAGGCTTGCAATACAACTGATCCCATCACCCAGGTAATGAGCACAGTACCCAATAGCTAGTTGTTCAGTCCTTGCCCTCTTCTCTCCCTCACCTCTCTTGTAGTCCCCAGTCCATTTCTGCCATGTTTTTGTCCATGAGTACTCAATGTTTAGCTCCCACTTACAAGTCAGAAAATGAGATACTGGCCTTCTTAGCCTGAGTTAACGTCATAGGATCGTCTCCAGCAATATCCATGTGACTGTAGGAGACTTGATTTTGCTTTTTTTATGGCTTGTGTAGTGTTCCAAGGTGTATATGTACCACACTTTCTTTATTCCATCCATCACTGATGGGCATCTGGGTTAATTCCATTAATTTGCTATTGTAAATATTGCTATGATGAACATACAAGTGTATGTAATTTTTGGTAGAATGATTTATTTTCTTTTCAATGTCAACCCCGTAATAGGATTGCTGAGGTAAAACAGTAGTTCCAAGTTCTTTGAGAAATCACCAGACTGCTCTCACAGTGGCTGAATTAATTTACATTTCCAACGGTGTACAATTGTTTCATTTTCTCCACAGCTTTGCCAGCATCTGTTGTTTTTTGACTTTTTAGTAATAGTCATCCTGACTGGTATGAATACAGTTCGTGAATCTTTTCTCCCATTCTTTAGGTTGTCTGTTTACTCTGTTGATACTTTCACTTGTGCAGAAACTCTTGTTTAATTGGGTCTTACTCATCAAATTTCATTTTTGTTACAATTGCTTTTGAGAACCTAAATTCTTTCCCAAGGCCAATGTCCAGAATGGTGTTTCCTAGGTTTTCTTCTAGGATTCTTATAAGTTAATGTTTTACATTTTAATATTTAATCTATCTTGAGCTATTCTTTGCATATGGTAAAAAGTAGGAGTCCAGTGGCATTATTTTGCAGATGACTAGCCAACTATCCCAGCACCATTTATCGAATAGAAAATCCTTTTCCCATGGCTTATTTCGGCAACTTTGTCAAAGATAAAATGGCTGTAGGTGTGCAGGTTTATTTCTGGAGTCTCTGTTTTCTTCCATTGGTCTATGTGTCTGGTTTTGTTTGTTTGTTTTTACCAGTACCATACTTATAGTATAGCTTGAAATTGGGTAATTTGATGCCTCTGGGTTTGTTCTTTTTGCTTAGGATTGCTTTGGTTATTTGGGCTCTTTTTTGTTTCATAGTAATTCTTAGACTTTTTTTTCTAATTCTGTGGGAAAAAATGACGTTGATAGTTTGATAGAAATTGCATTGAATCTGTAGACTTCTTTGGACACTGTAGCCATTTAATGATATTGATTCTTTCCATCCATGAGCACAGAATATTTTTCCATTTGCCTGTGAGGTATGATTTTTTTCAGGAGTTTCTTATAGTTTTAAGAAACTTACTAATAAATTGTATTTGTAGAAATACTGTTAGTTTCAATGCAGAGGGGCAGATACAATGCAAAACAGAAAACTGCCTTGGACTCTAAAATTACTATGGGCTGGAAATAGCCTGAAAAACTATTCAGTTACCAACACCAGCCACTTATTACGAAAAAGAAAGGATGACTTAAAACATGGAATCATGATATCAGATATTGGAGTTAAGCATCAAATAGTATAAATGCCAGGTAGTAGGCATAGTCTTAGTTAAGAGACTGAAAACATGTCCAAATGAATTTCAGAATTGCTTGAGAATAGTTATACCTGTGGGCTGTCTATTTACCCCCTTTTTGAAATGAATGGCTTTGTGCAGTTATCCTATGTCTGTCCAACTAATGTATGTTGGGTGTCTTGGAGGCTGAAACTTACCTCTTTAGTTCACAGGTCTTCCACAGGAATTGCAGTTGAAGAGCTGTACTTTATGAACCTAACCTGTGGTACCTCAATCACACCTGAACTAGATTAATGACATTTTAGTCTGTTTGGGATGCAATAAAAAAATACCATAAATTGAGGCTCTTATAAACAGGAATTTATTTCTCACTGTTCTAGAGTCTATAGTTTCCAAGATCAAGGCTCCAACAGATTCAGCATTTGGTGAAGGCCCACTTTCTGATTCACAGATGGTGCCTTCTCACTGTATCCTTATATGATAAAAGGACAAAGGGGTCTTTCTTGAGTCTCTTTTAAAGGGCACTAATCCCACTCATAAGAGCACTGTTCTTTTTTTTTTTTTTTTGAGATAGAGTCTTGCTCTGTCACCCAGGCTAGAGTGCAGTGGCACAATCTTTGGGAGCTCCATTCTTGTAACTCTCTGTAGAGAGATACAGAAATAAAAAGAAGAGGTCCAAAGACTAATCCCAGAGACATTTCCAACATGTAGGGATCCAACAGGTGCAGGGAAATTAGCAAAGGAAATTTTAGGCAGTGGCTATCCAGAAAGAAAAAAACAGATACAAGTGATCTGCTAGAAGCTAAGAGAAGAAAGTGTTTCAAAGAGGAGGACTAATCAATAGTGTCAAATGCTGCTGATGGATCAAGAGGGATGAGAACTGAGAATGTGAAGTTCACTAGTTGCCTTGATAAGAGTGGTTTGAGGAAATCTAATTTAAGCCAGTTTAACAAGCCAGAGAGGAGAGAAATTAGAAGCAGTGTGTATAAAGCACTCTTTAAAGGATTTTGTTAAATGAGA
The DNA here is from genome assembly GCF_049354715.1 of Callithrix jacchus. Lineage (NCBI taxonomy): Eukaryota > Metazoa > Chordata > Mammalia > Primates > Cebidae > Callithrix > Callithrix jacchus. The sequence goes on along the minus strand of NC_133516.1, from coordinate 101,166,289 downwards.
CAGTAATTTGAATGCAACTAGACCCTCCTCAGAAAGGTGCTGATCTAAGAATAAAAGTATATTATTCCAACCTCTCAAGGAAATCTACAAGCTCCAAACACGATGGTGAAAGAAAGTACTACCAAATATATGTGTATTCCATATTGAAAAGCTGAGTGGCCAGAACCGACAAGAAAAGGAAACCTAGCAAAAGCATCAGAAGATCCATATAACTTCCAAAATGATGTACCAGCAGTCCTGGCTGCCACACCGATTCACATCTTCACATAATCTCCGCAATAAACATAAACAGAGCCAAAGAATCTCAGCAATCATATGATACTGTGCTATCATATTGTGTCAGACAACTGTTATATTGCTTCTTATAATCACAAAATTAAACCATAAGTGAGGAAGATGATTTTTGGATTCCAAGAAAAAATATGTTCCTGCTTCTATGTCTACTAAAGTCATTATATAAATGATAGATTACTGTCAAACATTTTGAATGCTTAGAAACAAGGACAAATTAATTTGTGTAATTATTACTACCTTATGAGATGGAAAAGGCAGACATGGGAAGTTAAGAATACATATATCAGAGCGTAATGTTTTGCCATTATGGAAACAAAGATTAATAAATCTGCTATGGTTTAAATGTTTGTCTCCTCTGAAAATCATGTTGAGACTCTTCAGTGTTACAGTATTAATAAGTAGGGATTTTAGGAGGTGATTAGACTGTAAGGGCTCTGCCCTCACAAATTGATTAATTCATTCATGGATTGATGGGTTCTCACGGTAGCGGGTTAGTTATCACAATGGGTCGTCAATAGAAACCAGTTTGGCTCTCAGTGTGCTTCGGTCCCTGTGACGCTTTCTACCACATTGACACAGAAAGGAGAGCCTCACCAAATGAAGCTCCCTGACCTTGGGCCTCCCAGCCTCTAGAATTGTAAAAAAATAGATTTTATTTTAATTATAGATTACCCAGCCTCTGGTATTGTATTATAGCAATAGAAAATGGACTCAGACAGAAAACCGATACCCAAAGTGGGGCTGTTGTAATACTAAATTCCTAAAAATGTAGAAGTGGCTTTGAAACTGGGTAATGAGTTGAGACTAGAGGATTTTGGAAGAGCAAAGTAGAAAAAGCCTATTTCACCATAAACAAAGTATTAAGGCAATTTTGATAAGAGCCTAGAAGAAGACAAAAAAAGAAAAAAAAAAAAACTAGGAAAAATCTGGGACTTCTTAGAGATTACTTAAGTGGTCACAACCAGAATGCTGACAGAAATGTGGAATGTAAAGGTCATGCTGATGAGATCTCAGATGGAAAGAAAGAATAAGGTATTGAAATCCGGAATAAAGTCTGTTTTGTTAAAAGATAGCAAAGGTCTTGGAAAAACTGTGCCCATGCCCTGAGGCTAAGATATCTGGGGGAAGATATTTTTAATCTCTAAAGCATTCAAGATGCTGCATAGTTACCTTTGGTTGCTTACAGTGAGATCTGGGAACAAACAGATGATTTAAAGACAGAATTTATAATAAAAGAGAAGTAGAATATAGAAATTTGGAAAATTCACAGTCTGGTCACATAAAGAACAAAAAGCATGTTTGGGTTTGACTAGTACTGATAGAAAAGAACCAGATGCTATTTATGAGAACAAGGGGAGAAAAATGACATGCTAGAGATCTTTGAAGCGGCCTCACTTGACCTCAGAGACCCAGAGACCTAGGAGGACAGGGCCAAAGCACCCTCCACAAACTCACTGCTCAGAGCCACCTCAGGACTCTGCTTCCTACATCATGCTGCAACATTCCTCGGCTGCTCCAGCTGTGGCCGGTCTGCTGCTCTGAGAGATACAAACTAAACCTTGGTAGCACCACACCATGGCTCAAGAAAGCCCGGTTGTGGCTGGTGCTGCTACTCCAGAGAGCACAAGCATTAAGACTTGCTTGGTGTCAATATGTTGCTAATTTTGCAATTGTGTAGAATGCAAAAACTGATACCATCGTGGCCTTCACCTAAATTTCAGACAATGCATTGAAAAGCCTGGGGCCAAGGCAGAGACTTCTTACCGGGATGGATCCACCCCTGAGAGCCCCAACCAGGGCAACGCTGAACTGAAAGGTGGAGTGAGAGCCAGGATTGCTCTTGAGATTACACAATTGCCAGGTCACTGGTAGCATATAACGCCCATCTGGGAAAGCTGCAGGGACCAGTGTGCAACGCCAACCCAAAAGAGCTGAAATATAGGCTGAGTCCGACGAAACCACAGGGACAAGATTGCCCAACATCATGGGAGGCCTGCTTTCTGCTCCAGAGGGCACAGGATGCTGGACATGAAGTCAGAGATTATTATCCAGCTTTAAAATTTAACTCCTTCCTTGCTGGGTTTTGAACTTGCTTGGGACATTTGACTCTCTCCTTCTGGCCTATTTCTCCCTTTTAAAATAGGAATGTATGTCCTATAACAATCCTACCATTGTGTCTTAGAAACAGATAATTGTTTTTATTTTATAGGCTCACAGTTGAGACTTTGGATTTTGGACTTTTGAGTTGGTGCTGGAATGACTAAAGATGTTGGGTCTATGGGGATAGAATGAATGTGTTCCTATATGAGATTACGACTTTGGGGAGACCAGAGGTGAATACTATAATCTGAATGTTTGCCCCTTCTTTTGAGCATATTTTGAAACTTAATCTCTAATGTAACAGTATGAAGAGGTGCAACCTTTAGGAGGTGATTCGGTCATGACTGTTCTGCCCTCAGAAATGGATTAAATCATTAATGGATTCATGGGTTGTTCCTGGAGTGGGTCTGTTAAAAAAACCAGTCTGGCTCTCAGTGTCCTTCTCTTGCTCTGTAACACCTTCCACCATGTCATGATACAGGAAGAAGGCCCTAATTAGAAGAAGCCCCTTGACCTTGGACTTAGCCTCCAGAACTGTAAAAAATTAATTTACTTTTTATCATAAATTACTCAGTCTCTGGTATTGTGTTACAGTAATAAAAGCCAGACTGGGACAGAATCCATGGCATGAAATGGTGTCTTAGTCGTGGACATAACATGAATAGAGGCTTAAAGCCTCACTTGCTACTTCTTAGCTATTCCATCCAAGCCATTTATTTGGGCCTCCTAACCTCAGATTCCATGCCTCTAAAATCAGGGCAGTGACAGTTGTCTTGCAGATCTATTAAACGCATTAGGAAAAATAAAAGGAAGCATGTTGCCTACCCTAGGATGGGCGTATTTGTCAACTTGGGCTACCATAACACAATAGTATAGGCTGGGTGCCTATAAAAACAGAAATTTATATTCTCACTGTTAACTTGAATAGCTGAGATCTGGGTGCCAGTATGTTTAGAAAGCCTGGTTTTCTTCGTGGCTTGTGGACAACTGCCTTTCTGCTGTGAGCTTACATGACCTTCCCTTGGTATGTGCACACAGACAGAGCAAGATAGAGGGCTAGCTTTCTTATGTCTCCTCCCATAAGGACACTAATTCTATCATAGGAGCCTATCCTTATAACCTCATCTAACTCTAATCCCTTCCCCAAAGTCCCATCTCTAAATACTGACACATTTTGGGGGTTAGGGCTGCAACATATAAATTTTGATTCATCACATTCAGTTCATAACAAAAGAGGATCAGAAAATAACAATGATGATGAAATTGTAACAATTGTTGTTACAATTGGGACTCTCTTATAATTAAACCTGCTACTAATAATAATCTTGATCCTAGAATTTTATTTATGGTTTCTTTTGATAAACACAGTGCTATAATTGTCTTTCCTTTATAAGAATTTTGGGTTTTTAAATTTATTATCAAAATGCTTTATACTCAAGGTTGGCATCCTTGGATTCTAAGCTTTTTTAGTGTAACCATTGTGCCACATTCATCTAGAACATAATAAATATTTTATAGCTATTTGATGAATGAATGACTGAAATGATAGTCCCTACTCTAAATTCATTTTTCTTTCATTATTGTACTTGCAGTGGATAAATAAAATTTGAAAGCATAGAGAATAATATAACTTGCCGTAAAGAAAGGTTGCTGTTTTTTAAAATTATAATATGTAAAGTCTATTTTGGAAAATGTATTTTGGGTATTTTTGAATAAAGTCCACAGTCTTAAATTTCTTATGCTATCTCTTTGCACTCTGACAAGAAAAGTGGTTCTTTTCCACAGTAAACTGGCCGCTGTAAAAATCTAACTGCTTTTGGCAGGGAAATTAGCAGACAGACTTGGCTGTGGTGTTTAATGGAAATGTAATCAGCAGTCTGTCTTTATAAGGGTACACTGCTATCACCAAATATTCACTTAGGTAGTGAGGCCAAGGCTGCGGGCAGCAGTCCAAAAGCATTAACATTCCCCAGGTGACAATAAAAAAAATGAAATATGCTCATGGGGAGAGGATTCATTGCAGATTTCCCAGTATTTTAAAAGTAAAAGAGAAAGTTGGTCATTTTACATCAATTTAGTCTGCTGAGGTTCTCTAATTTGCCAATAAAAGACTTTGCCACCATCTATCCAATGAATTCACGGTACAGGCTTTAATTGAAGGGTGTATTTTCTCTGCAGTCATAAGCTAACTAGCTACCAGTAAAAGCCATCAGAATAGTTCTAGATTCTAACCATAACACAAAACACCCTTCATAATCTAGCCTTGTATTTCCCATTAAAATGACCCCTCCTAGTACTGTCTTTCTCAAAATGTGCATAAAAAATTATAGAACTACTGGCATTTTCTAACTATGCATACAATTCGGTGCTTCTGTATCTTTGCATATCCTTCTGTTCATCCTGGAATGCCTTTTTCCCTGGTTCACTTGGAAAATACCTTAATATTATTCCATACCAAAATCAGGGACCATTTCTACTATCGATAGTAATTTCCCCAAAAGGTTATCCAAGAGAAAATTCCCTCCAACAAATTTTTTTCCTTAGAATTTCTGCTTTGGACCAGGATGTATTTCTCTCATTTCACACTGAATTTGAAATGCTCATTTTTAAAAAGTCTGTCTCTTTCACTACTTTCTGAGCTCCCCAAGAGCAGGATCAATACCTATGTTATTTTGTATCTCAAAATCTTAAGACAGCACCAGACACATAGAATTTGAATTTATAGGTCCAAATGTATTTGACTTCTAAAGGTACATTTAAAATACCTAAAGATACTTTCAAAAGGTAGAAAACCATTATTTTCAGTATAGCTATAACTTTCAAAAGAACAGTTATCTTTAGAACAATGGTACTTGTTAAAGGTTAGATTATATAAATCATGAAAGAAGCACATTTTCTGAGACATTCTGATATATAATCATTCCTCGTTTATCTGTGGCCTTGCTCTTGCAGTCTGAGTTACCCATAGTTAACCACAGTTCAAAAAAACGTGTATTCTGTAGCTGTTGGGTAGAATGCTATAAATGTCAGTTAGGTTCATTAGTCAACAGTGCAGTTTAAATCTAATATTTTCCCCCCTTATTTTCTGTCTGAACGATCTGTTCATTGTTGCAAGTGGAATGCTGACATTGCCTATTATTCTTGTATTGCAGCCCTTTCCTCTTTGATCTATTAATATTGATTTTACATATTTTGCTGCTCCGATGTTGGGTACATATATTGTATAACTGTTATATCCTCTGGCTGAATCAATCCCTTTACCATTATATAATGACATTCTTTGTCTCTTTTTACAGTTTTTAATTTTACATCTATTTTATCTGATATAAGTATACCTACTCCTGATTTCTTTTGGTTTCCATTTACATGGAATATCCTTTTTCATCTCTGTACTTTCAGTTTATGTGGATTCTTACAGGTGAAGTGAGTCTGTTGCAGCCAGAATATTGTCGAGTTTTTTTTCATACATTCGGCCACTCTGTGTGTTTTAACTGAAGAATTTAATCCATTTATATTCGAAGTAATGATTGCTAGGTAAGGGCTTACTGCTTCTAGTTTGATTTGTTTTCTGGTTATTTTACAGATTCATTCTTCCTTTCTTCCTCCATTACTGACTTCCTTCCATCACTGTCTTAATTTGTGGTTAAGTAATTTTTTTCTACTAGAATGTTTTGATTTATTTTTTGTGGTGTATCCCTTTAAGTCTTTGTGATTACCATAAGGCTTACAAAAAAAAACATTTTATAGTTATAAAAGAGTATTTTTAAATATCCACAACCTAATTTTGATTGCAAATAAAAATAAAACAGAAAAATTTTCTATTTTTTCTACTCTTTTAACTCCACCCTCCCATATTTTGATTTTTGATGTCACAATTTGCATCTTTTTACATTACACATCACTTAACAAATCATTGCAGTTATTACTTTAATTGTTTTGTCTTTTAACCTTTGTGCTAAATATATAAATCATTTAGATACCAGCATCACATCATTAGAGTATTCAGAATTTTACTATGTATTTGCTTTTACCAGTGGATTATGTACTTTTAGATGTTTTCATGTTATTCATTAGTATCTTTTTCAAAATTATTTTTGAAGACCTCTTTTTAGCATTTCTTATAAGACAGATCTGGAGGCAAATTTGGTCAGCTTTTGTTTTTCCAGAAAACTCTTTCTCTCTCTTTCATTCCAGAAGGACAGCTTTGCTGGGTATGATATTTTTGGTTGGCAATTTTTTTTCCTCCACTACTTTGAATATGTCAGTCCCTTCTCTGCTAGCCTCTAAAATTTTTGCTTAGAAGTCTGTTAAGCATATTGGAACTTCCTTATATGTAACTTGTTTATTTTATTTTACTGTTTTTAGGATTTTCTTTGTTACTGATCTTGGACGCATTAATTAGAACATGCCAAGAGGTCGTCTTATTTGTATTGAATGTAATTGGAGATGACCTTCCTATACCAGGATATTTACATCCTTTTCCAGATTTTTCTCTTATTTTTTTAATAAGCTTCCTACCCTTTTATGTTTCTCTGCTTCCTATTACACACTAATGCCTCATCAATGTTCTCTTTTGATGTCATCCCATAAATCTTTTAAGCTTCTTTTATTTAGTTTTTTCCCTGTGAGTCTATATTTTTAATTAAATGCTTTTTGATTTTATAAATTCTTTCTTCCATTTAATCAATACTGCTATTGATACTCTCTATTGCATTTTTTGTTTTGTTCATTGTAATTTTTAACTGAAGGATTTGTTTGGGGTTTTTTCTTCTAATTTGTTCAGTCTCTCTGTTAAAATTTTCTGATAAGTTTTTGAGTTGTTCCTATGTATTTTCTTGAAGTTGCTATTTCCTTAAAAGACTTATTTTGAATTTTTTTGTCAGGAAATTTTTCTCTTTCCATCTCTTTAGGATCAGCCACTGACATCTTGGTTCATTTGGTCACATCATATTTCCCTGATTGATCTTCATATTTGTAGCTGTTTGTTGATGTCTGCACATTGATGCAGGTATCTGTTCTAGTCTTCAGTCTTGCATTGTTTGGGAGCTTCCTTCAGCACTAAGCCTGTCCAGAGATTTAGGGCAGGTTGACTAGTGAGATCCCCAAACCCATTACTATTACACTCTAACTCTTGCAGAGCTAGGGGGCACCCTAAGCCAGTACTGCCATGGCTGAAATTCCTTGACTACCAAAGCAGAACACAGTGCAGGTCACACCTGAAGCTCATTACTGCCAAGACCAGCACAGCATTGGGGCATGCACAAGGCCTGCAGTTTCTAGAGCTTAACCAACACTGAGGTTTAATGCCCAAAGTTGCTATAGTGGACCAGTGGTAATATAGTCCAGATTTCAAGTTTGTCTTTCCAGGTTCCTGGGTTCCTCTCTGGCACCAGGCCCTGAGCTCCCATGTGACACTGTAGCAGTTCTAAAGCCTCTGCTCAGAGGTATAATCTCGTGTCAGGGTCCATAGGATTTCGCCTAGTACTGAGTTTCACTGTAAAGATTCCAAGGCAAAGACATGCTTACTTCCTTCTCCATTCCCCAAGTGGACAGTGTGTCTCTCAGCACTGCAATACCTAGGGGTTGGAGGAGTGATGTAGGCAATCCCATGGTCACAGAGACTGACACAGGCCTAGTTCACCAAATCCCACTGCCACTGACACCAGTGCAGCCCTAGATCATGCCTAAGGCCTGTAGCCTACCTGCCACTTGATTCAGGGCCCAAGGCCACTGTATTCATCTGATGATGATTCAGGTCCAATTCTGAGTATATCCCACAGGAGCAACTAGCACCACTCTCTTGTCAAGGTGGGTCCATGTCCATGAGTATTAGCCTGACATCTAGGACTGGAGGCTTCTGCCTAGTGCTGGGTTTTACTGTGGTAGCACCACTACAGGGTTCTAAGGCAAAATCTCATGCTGAATTGTTTTCCATTCATCAAGCAAATGGTGTCTCTCTCTCTCTGCTCTACTGCCTGGGATTCGGGAAGGGGTGATGTGGAAAATGTGAAACTGTCCATTCTACTGCCTTCAATTAGTCTTTTCCTATTATTATGCTAAGATTAGGTACTGTGATATCTTGCCTGGTTTTCTTACATCTTGTGAAGATTTGAGTGTGGATAGTTGTTTAAACTGATGTTTCTGTGGGAGAACAACCAATTGATCGCTGAAGAATCCTACTCTGCCATCTTGCTCTGCCACTCTTTATACATATTTCAAAACATCATATAAACACAACAAATACATATAACTTTTACTTGTCAATTAAGATTAATTAATTTTTTTTAAAGGAAAAGATAAAAAATTGAAAATTGGAAGGAAATTATGTGCGTTAAACCGAAGTAATTCGGAGCATGTCATTATTTTATTACCCTTAAAAAAGGTTGTTTAATTGCAGCTAGCTCCAAACAGATACAACTTATCTGAAACCTCAGGCATCTAAATACAGAGTGGATCATACTTACATGAGTTTCAATACCTGCTATATCACGACTCTCAGAAAGAGAGAAAGAATGACCTTCCACTTAATTATATAATGAGGTTCATCACTAGAAAATTAATTGATGTCTCCTATGACTCTATCTAATCAATGTTGAAGACACTTTGACTATCATTTAACTCATTTACTATTATAAGTACACTTCTTATCTTAAGCCTTTGTTGGCTCCTGTCTATACAGTGCCCTACATCTTTTTTCAAATATACTCATTCCATTTGTATTCCTTTATTCTGACGATGTTTATTAATGCCTCCTGTATACTAAGGATTATGCTAGACTCAAGAGAAAGAATGGTGCACAAAAGAACACATGATCTCTGATCTCCTTACAGCAACGGTTCCACTGCTAAGGTTCCACCTGAGGGAGATCTGAAAATTCACTTACGCCCAGGCCCATGATGTAATTTTTACACATAAGCATAAATTTAACTAACTTACTCTGTTACCATGTCTCTAAGTGACATATACAACTTCCCTAACATTCTTCACAAATTAAAAGATCTTGAGGTTTTTGAAAATGGTCTTCTCCTTTTTTTTGCCTGGTTTCAAAGCAGAAACAGAAGAAACTACCCAGCATGATGCAATTGACCTCTCTCAACTTCAGTTACTGTCTTTTATTCAGTAAATGTTAATATCTGTCTAACACCAATTTTCTTCTTATGTTATTCCTACCAATGCTAATATCCATATATTGGAAAAGTGGTCCTTTTCCTGTTACTATAATTTCTTCTACTTAAAAAGCTTGACTATAGCTACAGGCTGCTGATTTTTTGAAAAGGACATAATCTGTTTTCCAGTTTAATAAAATTATTTAAAATACTTCATAATCAAAACATAGTTTTGAAACACTGGATAAATGACTGATTTTTAAGACACAACTGTAAAGACAGTTCTCCAAGGCAAATGTTCTATTCTGGTTCATATATTCTCCAAAATTCTACTTACAATAATGGTAAATTATTTCACTGAATTTGTCTGGTTATTGTGTCTTCTCATTGCACAGTCAGGTTTTTAAAGGTCAGTCTCCTCACTTCTACAGTCAAGCGCTCTAGAGCTTCTTCATAGCTCATTTTCTTCTTCTAGGCCAACAGGAAGGTAACTTTATTTCCTCACTTTTCTGCATTTATCAAGGCCATGTGACCATTTTGGCTAATTGTATCATGCATTTCTTCTAGACCAAAGCATTTTAACTTCTGGTGAAAATCTCTCCAGCATTTTGCCTCTCTGGCTGTGCTCTCTGAAAAACTTGAGAATCCTGTGTTCCAGATGGTGGTGTCTCTGTAGGATAAATGGTAAATTCTTCAACAACCTGTGTCCCCGAGTGACTATGTTGAACAGAAGCCTTTGCCAATCTGCATGGGATACTGGCATGAATAAGATATAGTAATTTTTGAATTGTTGACTACAACATAAGGCTACCCTAACTTGACTAATATAACCTTATTGTCTTGAAATCAGAAGCAGTTTGAGTGATAAGACAGGTTATTAATGACTTCATTCTTTTTTTCTCAGTGAACAGTGGGTTTCATCAGCCTCTGTCAAACAGGTGTAAAAAGCCAAAAAGGTCAAACCTTGAGGTTGAATTTATAGACATAACAGCACATTGCTTTTTTTTAACTTTCTTCTAAAATATTATAAATGGGTAACATCAATGAGTAACAAGAAAGTATATTATTATCTTGAAAAGCTCTCCTGAATTTTTGGTCGACTTACGTTTTCCAGGCCTGAATTTCTCTAATTTTTTTCTAAAGGCTCTAATTACTTTTCTTGTTTAGAACCAATTCATACCTCTTTGGGACTGGCTTTCTGGAATAATGCCCCGGACTCAAAAGAGATGCTATGTGAGAAGAGTAAGACAGAATCATAGATTCGCCAACCATAATTGTAAACATTATGGTTATTCAAAATATTTGTACTTCCAAAAGTAAATTAGATTTACTTTTGCTGAGCCATTCCATTTACAGCTGTCATTCAATATGCTGCAAATGTTTTCCCTTTCTGTTCAAAGGGTATGAGGAATGCCAATCTACCTCTTCTTTTTCTCTCTGTTTTTTTTTTTCTAACAAAAGGATAGGTAAAGGGATAGATGGGAAAAGGATAGTAACTAAACAATGGAGAAAAATTTCCCTGACCTAAAGAAATATTTGAGGCTGCAAGTTTTGAGAGTTCAGTGACTATTACATAGAATTTATGATAAAAAAGATGTGTACCTAGACACATAGTGGTTAAAGAAAAGCCTTACAGAACATCAAATATAACAATTATTTACAAAGAAAAAGAAATTAGATTGGCATTGGATTTTCATCTGTTGCACTAGAAACTGTAAAATAATGAAATAACTCTACCTCTTCAAGAAGGCATGAAACAGTCATGGAAGATGAAACAGAAGCTGCATGTCAATTCACTCCAAGCATCAGTATAAATAACTGCCAAATAAACTTCATTCCATTTAACTTTCAATGAAGTCTTCATTTTTTTTTCAGAAAGAAATAAAATAATGCCTTTCTTTTTCTATGCTCATTCTATGCCAAGCAAACTATTATTCCTATTTATAATTAACTTGGGCTGTGACGGAAAAAAATTGCATTATTTCTGATTATGCCTATTAGGCAAGTGGTTTTTATTGAGAACATATTGATATTTTAGGCAAAATTTAATAGTAAATTCAGATCGACATAGACATTGCCCACTAAAAGATTGTTTTACCAAGAACAATACGTCTAAATGTAACCAGATTAAAGTATCTCTGCTAGAGGAAGAAAGAGTGTATTAAGTGGGTTTTCCTAGCTTACTCTATACTAACAAACTATCCCCAAATCTCAATGACTTTCGACAACAAGTTTATATCTTGCTTATGTTTATTTTTATTACTTGTCAGCCATTATTTTGCTCAATTTGGGGGTCCCACACTATAGCCACAATCTCTGTCAGTGACATGCCATTGTTGTGGCAGAGGGAAAAGAGCATCAGTAGAATCAGGCAAGAGCCTGTAAATCTTCTATAAAGTGAAACACATCACAATGCTCACATTTCATTTACCAAAGCAAGACACAAAGTCTAGGCTCATGACAATAGAGTGGGAGAGGCAGCAATTACTTAAAAACAGTAATAAAATATATCCAAAGTTATCTTTTTCATGTAATAATTCTTCAATTGTTAAGGTTCAATGACTGATATGAAGCCTCCCTCAATTTGACTAGACCCAAAACTTATTTCTGTCAGCCCTAAGTTCCTTGAGATATATCAAGCTAATTTCCATCACCATGTATTAAAGGTGAAGGTCTACTAAAACTTTCCCTGTACCTTTTAGACCCCAGAGAGCTGAAAGTGTAGTGATGAAAATCTCAAGAACGGACGTTTCGTTCTTCTCTTTTAAAGCTATTTAATAAACCCAGCAGGAACACTGCTGTTTCTTTTTGTTATGTCACGGCAATCTTTTGGATCTAAAGCTTCAATTTTAAATACTATGCACTGAGGAACAAATCCAATCTCTTAGACTCTTAATCACCTTATGACTATCAGATGTTTGCAATTTTGTCAACTTTTTATTTCTATTTGAGTATTAAGACATCTGCAAACTAAAGTTAATGTAGATTAATACTGTTTCAACACATTTATAATTTTTTTGTACTTGGTTTGAGTTATAACTCTTAACACTCACAAACTGTGTGGACGTGAGCAAATCATGAACCTCCTAAGAAGTCAGAATACTAAAACTCAGACCTTAGAGTCCTCCACTAACACCTTCATCTAAAAGAGATGAAAGCTAAGCTCTTGTGGTTAAGAATCTCATTTGATAAGAACTGGATGCAGACCGTGTACTGATTTCAATACTTCTATTTTTTCCCCAATCCTGGTTAACTACTTACCATGCAACCACAGCCAAAACACTGGGTGCAGAAGAGCCTGACAGACTATAAACTAGGAACCCAGATGTGAACCTCTGGTATAGCTCACCACCTAACTTGTCTATGCTTCTCCTAAATCTGACTACATTAGGCCCTGCACTCTATTACTTTAGAAATACAACATCCACGTGACAATTTCTGCCTAAATGAATTCTACAAAATCCAACTCTTTCTTAGTTATCTTAGAGCAGTACCAATGATTAAGGTGGTGGGGGGAGTCGCTGGAGTAATAGTAAGAATGGTAAGAAACTCATTTCATCTTCAAATAGACCTATGGGTACTATGGCATGGAGGTGAAAAAACTGAATCACTGAGAGGTAGTTTCTTGCTTAAAGTTACACAGATAGAAAATAACTCAGCTCGGCCGGGTGCGGTGGCTCATGCCTGTAATCCCAGCACTTTGGGAGGCCAAGGCGGTGGATCACGAGATCAAGAAATCAAGACCATCCTGGTCAACATGGTGAAACCCCGTCTCTACTAAAAATACAAAAAATTAGCTGGGCATGGTGGCGAGTGCCTGTAATCCCAGCTACTCAGGAGGCTGAGGCAGGAGAATTGCCTGAACCCAGGAGGTGGAGGTTGCGGTGAGCCGAGATCGCGCCCTTGCACTCCAGCCTGGGTAACAAGAGCGAAACTCCGTCTCCAAAAAAGAAAAAAAAAGAAAGAAAGAAAATAACTCAGCTCGGATTTAAATATAGACGGTGTGTCCTCACAGCCCAGCCTGTAGCCACTATGCTTTACATGTCTTTCCTTCTACCAAGTCTGCTAATCTAAGTTCTTGTCTCCCTGCATTATGACAAGAACTTTGTTAAGTTTCTCTTTAAGAAAAATTGCATCACGAGAACAAATATGTGGGACCAATCATTTATTTCTCCTTATCTTCATGTTATGACATTATTGAAATAAAATCCAATTACAGAGCAAATTAAACCTATAAATTTTGGGCCAAAACAATGAATATTATTTGAACAACATGATTCTTCCTATAATATAAATTACTATGTAATATCCTGTTGCATAGACCCATAAATCTAGTCATTTTAATGAAAATATAATATATTTTGTCATTTGTGATCATCCATTTACTAAAATACATACAAATATGGTTGTCCTCAAAGCATCTTGACTTATTACTGTAATAAATGTTAAATATATTTTGTTTTAAGATAAACATAAGCACATAATTTTTTTTTTGAGACAGAATCTCACTCTGTCACCCAGGCTGGAGTGCAGTGGCATGATCTCGACTCACTGCAACCTCCAAATCCCGGGTTCAAGTGATTCTCATGCCTTAGCCTCTTGAGTAGCTGGGATTACAGGCACGTACTACCACACCTGGCTAATTTTTGTATTTTTTGTTTGTTCATTTGTTTGTTTGTTTTTGCTGTTGTTTTAGTAGAAATAGGATTTCACCTTGTTGGCCAGGCTGGTCTCGAACTCCAGATCTCAAGTGATCCACTCAGTTCAGCCTCCCAAAGTGCTGGGATTACAGGCATGAGCCACTGTGCCCTGCCAGCATATGAATTTTTAAGATAAACATAGCCATATGAAAATTTTAAAGAATTTATTTGAGCAGAAATTAATGAATTGGGGAAGTGCCAGAACAAAAATGGTTGGGCTCCACCAAAAGGAGTGTGGGAGGAAAGCTTTATTGAAAATGTGTTTGAGGAACCAAGACAAAGCAAACATTTGACTGGTTAAAGTATCTAGTTAGAGTATAGCTGGTGATTTCTGATTGGTTAAGCTTGTTTTATTTTACTGTTTACAATGAATTGAGTTTCAATTCATTGTAAGTAAGTACCAAGTAAGTACTTTACCTTGTAAGTAAGCCCAAGGTAATAGAGCTGTCTCAGCCTAACAGCCTCCTAATCATTTTTTATATTTGCATAGATTTAGGTGGTACAAATGCAGTTTTATTATATTGATATATTGCATAACAGAGACGTCTGAGCTTTTAGTGTAACCATCACCTGCCTTGTACAGCTGAATAATTTCTCATCTCTAACCCCACACCCACCTTCGCACCCTTCCCATTCTCCACTGTCTTATTTCACACTCTCCGTCCATGTGTACAAATTATTTAGCTCCTACTTAAAAGTAAGAACATGAGGTATTTAACTGTTTCTGAACTATTTCACTTAAATTTTTAAAAACAATATATACAATCTTTTCTTCTTTTCCCTTAGTCCTAATGTACATTAGTAGCCATGATTACCATTTATTACTCTTTTCTAGATTACATTCAAGTATCTTAGCAAACAAAGAGATTTCTAGATCTTTCAGGAACGTTGAGAGCAAGTTGAATACATTACAGAAAATTCCTATGTGATCATAAAACCCCTTTATTAACATCATTTAGAGACTATTTTGGAACCGTGTAAATAAAGACAATAATTTTAGAATCACAAGATAGTTTGATAGTTTGATGGAATCACAAGATCGTTTGAGCTGCTCTTTTTCTCAACAACATTAGCAAGGAAAAATCACTGTTAAACCTTATTTTAAAGATATTTAACAATCTTTCCGATTCAAATATTTCTGTAGCCCTTTCAACATGGTAACACTTCCAACTTAGTAATAAGAGGTGAAAATATTTTCAAATTGTTTGGAATGGTGGCAAATCAAGTTAACTCACATACCTTCAAGATCCTATTTTTAAATTACTATTTTAACCAAAATAAGGACAAAACAAAATAAACTGAGAAATCTGGTTTATAAGGAAATGTTTTAAGAAATGCTATGGAGACTGAAATCTAAGTAATACCTCAAGTTAAGTACATTAATTTTTTCTGCTTTATCTGTACAACCTAACTCACTGGACTCAGGTGATTTAAATTGAAATGCCTCCAAAGTACTTAGCAAATTTGTAGATTCGTGAGGGTCAGATATTACATCTCTCATCTTAACTTCTAGTACTCAGAGTAATGCATTTGTTCAACAACTATCTCCTAAATTACTGAACAAATGAATAAAAAGTAATAAAGTTTAGAAACTTTAATGCTTCCTTAAAAGTCCTTTAAGACTCTTTAAATTTGTATGTTGCAAGAAATGTCCTGAAGTTGATAGTTCATCCTCTACAAAAACAAATGAACAAACAAGCAAACAAAAGCTTGCATGTAAGCAATATATAGAATTTTCTGAGCACAAAGGAGTGTCAGAGATTATCTGAGGTAGAGTTCACTCAGTGGGAAACACACTCTAATTTGTGGAACTACTCCAAATCCAAATCCTACAGATTTTGCTTTTTATTTTTTTCCTTTGAGATGGAGTCTTGCACTGTCGCCCAGGCTGGAGTGCAATGGCGTGATCTCCGTTCACTGCAACCTCCGCCTCTCAGGTTCACGTGATTCTCCT
The DNA here is from genome assembly GCF_049354715.1 of Callithrix jacchus. Classification (NCBI taxonomy): domain Eukaryota; kingdom Metazoa; phylum Chordata; class Mammalia; order Primates; family Cebidae; genus Callithrix; species Callithrix jacchus. The sequence continues at coordinate 101,150,135 of NC_133516.1, read as the reverse complement.
GCCTCAGCCTCACAAGTAGCTGGGAGTACAGGCACACACCACCACATCTGGCTAACTTTTTGTAGTTTTAGTAGAGATCATGTTTCACCATGTTGGCCAGACTGATACCAAACTCCTGACCTTGTGATCCTCCTGCCTTGGCCTCCGAAAGTGCTAGGTATACAGACATGAGCCACCACCCCGGGAAGATTTTGCATATTATTTTAATTATAATTTCATGCTCAGAAAAGAAGAAAGAAGTCCTGTATTATTAAAGTAAGAAATTTTTTGTCTTGATCTAGTATGACTTTATATTAACACAGTGTTCTGGTGAATATTTCCTTGTTGGGGTCTAAGGTATATTAGACCGTCAATCACCCTTCTCTTGTGAGGACTGGAAAATCCCTTGGTGCTTCAAAGAAACAAGTAAAAATCAGTGACTTGGAAAGGCTGTGAGCAATGTTAAGGATGTCACAGTGCCGATGTAGAGCAGTGTTCATTTTGCAGTTTGACCCTCTATCCATCTGATCTTTGAGGTTAAAGCTCTATACCTGCCCCTGCAGGTTCAGTGCTGCCATTCTCCCCTAGTAGGCAACTGTATGACTGAAGATCAGCAGCAAGTCTCTTCCAGAGTTTCTGCCTTAATGTCCTACTCCAATTCCTTTCTCCTTCTCAGGTGACATATTCCTTCAGTTTGTCCAGTTTCTATGACTGATCAACTCTATTCTGCCCTCTACATACACAAACTAAGCTCACTCCCATCCATATACTCATTCCCAAGACACACACACACACACACACACACACCCAGGTACATACACTTAATGCCAGGTAAAAACAATTGATACACACACTTCCCATACATAACATTGAGCCTATTGCTCCACTCAAGACACAGCACGCTTCCTGGGATGGCTTCATTCTTACATATTTATTCCCCTTTCAAGTTGAACAGGGTGGGTCTCATTTTTTTTTTTTTTTTTTTACTGTCACATTTTATATTGAAATAAAGTGTGTTTGACAAGCATCTGCTACTTAGGGTTTTTCTAAAGCCTATCACCTGGTACATACATGTTTTTAACTTAGTGTATAAAGAACCATTATGTACTTTATCTTCCATATTTGTTAACGTGTTGCATATAGAGACACTAAAAATTAAACAAAAATCTGAGAGTAGGAAGAGATAAAATGATTTTGTTAACCCAATATAGAAATGTTTATTTGTTTCAGAATTTTACACGACCTTAAGTGTGTTTTATTTTTAAAAACCTTTGATTTTTTAATGTAACAGAGAGGCAGAGCCATGATTTAACCTGCCACTGTGTTAATAATTCATAAACACCTCATTGATATTGTTTAGCTTTATTTTCTAAAAATAAAAAGTAATTTGACAATAAATAATTTTTTCCTAATCTAGTTTGCTTTTTCAATGTGAACAAATTGTATTGGCAGATGAAATTTTGTTTAATCATTTTTCTGTGACATTCATCTGTAAACATAACGGTGCTTTCTAGTTCATCAGGAATGCTTTAGGAACTGCATAAATGTTAGTGCATAGTTGCTATTGTGCTGCCGCTTATGGCTGCAACAAGAAAACCTGCCCAAATCTTACTAGCTTATCACAGCAGAAATACAGAAAGCTTTCCACCTGGTAATTTAGGTACAGTTTGAGCCTTTCTTTTTTTTTTTGAGACGGAGTTTCGCTCTTGTTACCCAGGCTGGAGTGCAATGGCGCGATCTCGGCTCACCGCAACCTCTGCCTCCTGGGTTCAGGCAATTCTCCTGCCTCAGCCTCCTGAGTAGCTGGGATTACAGGCACGCGCCACCATGCCCAGCTAATTTTTTGCATTTTTAGTAGAGACGGGGTTTCACCATGCTGACCAGGATGGTCTCGATCTCTTGACCTCGTGATCCACCCGCCTCGGCCTCCCAAAGTGCTGGGATTACAGCCTTGAGCCACCACGCCCGGCCCTAGTTTGAGCATTTCTAACCCAAAAATCCAAAATTCAAAATGCTCCCAACTCCAATACTTTAGATTACCTACATAATGCCATGACATGAAAAATGGAAAATTCTACACTTGACCTCATGTGACAGGTCACCGTTAAAACTTTCACACACACACAATTAAGATGCTGTGTCCAAAAACTCCTGAAACTGATAAACAACTTCAGCAAAGTCTCAGGATATAAAATCAATGTGCAAAAATCACAAGCATTCGTCTACACCAATAACAGACTTAAAGAAAGCCAAATCAAGAGCGAACTGCCATTCGCAATTGCTACAAAAAGAATAAAATACCTTGGAATACAACTCACAAGGAACGTAAGGGACCTCTTCAAGGAGAGCTACAAACCACTGCTCAACGAAATCAGAGAGGACACAAACAGATGGAGAAACATTCCATTTTCATGGTTAGGAAGAATTAATATCGTGAAAATGGCTATACTGCCCAAAGTAATTTACAGAATCAACGCTATCCCCATCAAGCTACCATTGACTTTCTTCACAGAACTGGAAAAAACCACCATGAACTTCATATGGAACCAAAAGAGAGCCCGCATAGCCAAGTCAATTCTAAGCAAAAAGAACACAGCGGGGGGCATCACACTACCGGATTTCAAACTATACTACAAGGCTACAGTAATCAAAACAGCATGGTACTGGTACCAAAACAGAGATATAGACCAATGGAACAAAACAGAGGCACCGGAGGCAACACAACATACATACAACTATACAATCTTTGATAAACCTGACAAAAACAAGCAATGGGGCAAGGATTCCATGTTTAACAAATGGTGTTGGGAAAACTGGCTAGCCATGTGCAGAAAGCAGAAACTGGACCCCTTCCTGACACCTTACACTAAAATTAACTCCAGATGGATTAAAGACTTAAACATAAGACCTGGCACCATAAAAACCCTAGAAGGAAATCTAGGCAAAACTATCCAGGACATAGGAGTAGGCAAGGACTTCATGAACAAAACACCAAGAGCATTGGCAACAAAAGCCAAAATAGACAAATGGGACCTAATGAAACTCCACAGCTTCTGCACGGCAAAAGAAACAGTCACTAGAGTGGATCGGCAACCAACAGAATGGGAAAAAATTTTCGCAGTCTACCCATCTGACAAAGGGCTGATATCCAGAATTTACAAACAACTCAAGCAGATTTACAGGAAAAAAACAAACAAGCCCATTCAAAAGTGGGCAAAGGATATGAACAGATACTTTACGAAAGAAGACATATATGAGGCCAACAATCATATGAAAAAATGCTCATCGTCACTGGTCATCAGAGAGATGCAAATCAAAACCACATTGAGATACCATCTCACGCCAGTTAGAATGGCGATCATTAAAAAATCTGGAGACAGATGCTGGAGAGGATGTGGAGAAAAAGGAACACTTTTACACTGTTGGTGGGAGTGTAAATTAGTTCAACCATTGTGGAAGACAGTGTGGCGATTCCTCAAGGCCTTAGAAATAGAAATTCCATTTGACCCAGCAATCCCATTACTGGGTATATATGCAAAGGACTATAAATCGTTCTACTATAAGGACACATGTACACGAATGTTCATTGCAGCACTGTTTACAATAGCAAAGACCTGGAATCAACCCAATTGCCCATTGATAATAGACTGGATTGGAAAAATGTGGCACATATACACCATGGAATATTATGCAGCAATCAGAAATGATGAGTTTGTGTCGTTTGTAGGGACATGGATGAATCTGGAGAACGTCATCCTCAGCAAACTGACACAAGAACAGAAAATGAAACACCGCATATTCTCACTCATAGGTGGGTGATGAAAAATGAGAACACATGGACACAGAAAGGGGAGTACTAAACACTGGGGTCTATTGGGGGGAAAAGGGGAGGGCCAGTGGGAGGGGGAGGTGGGGAGGGATAGCCTGGGGAGAAATGCCAAATGTGGGTGAAGGGGAGAAGAAAAGCAAAGCACACTGCCATGTGTGTACCTACGCAACTGTCTTGCATGCTCTGCTCATGTACCCCAAAACCTATAATCCAATAAAAAATTAAAAAAAAAAAAAAGATGCTGTGTAAAATTATGCTCAGACTAAATGTATAGGGTGTATATAAAACACACATAAATTTAATGTTTACGCTTGGTCCCATTCCCATGATATCTCATTACATATAGGCAAATATTCCAAAATCCAAACAAATCCAAAATCTAAAACACATTTGTCCCCAAGCACTTTGGATAAGGAATACTACATTTGTATCAGAATTCTCCTTTCTGATGGCTCTATCCTCTTCCACGGTGTCTTAGCTCATTTGCGTTACTACAAAGGAATACCTGGGACTCGGTAACTCATAAAGAAAGAGGTTTACTTGGCTCACAGTTCTGCACGTTGTACAGGAAGCACGACACCAGCACCTGCTTTTGGTGAAGGCCTCAGGATGGTTCCACTATGGTGGAAGGTCAAGGGGAGCCAACGTGCAGAGATCACATGTTGACAGAAGAAGTAAGAGAGAGTGGGCAAAGGGGTGGCGGGGCGGGGGGGGATCGGAATTGCCAGGCTCCTTTTAACAACTGATTACTCAGGAACTAGTAGAGCAAAAACTCCCTCACTCCTTGATCACCCTCAGGGAGAGTATTAATCTATTCATGAGGGATCCACTCCCATGACCCAAATGCCTCTAATCAGGCTCTATATCTAACCTTGAGGGCCAAATTTCAACAAGAGTTTTCCAAGAGACAAACATCAAAACTTTCACACAGGGTCTCCTCTGCATTTGAAGGGGGAGTTCACAGACTCTAAAGCAAACAGCAACATAAACGAGTAAAGCAAGTAGGGTATAATACTACAGGGAGTCATAGAAACTGCAGAGAACCCCAAAGAATACTCTCTGAAGATGTTCCCATGCAGAGAAGCCTGTACATTATTAGCAGAACTTTGCAAGAGAAAAAAAAAATTCTGTACTTTTAAAATGCAAAATCTCAGGAGTTTTAAATGTAAGCAACTAAGTTTAAAAAAAACTGTGTATGCTGCTTTAAAATATTTCTGTGAAAGATTTGACTCAAAGAAGATGTACCTCCAAGCTCTGGTGTATATGGTACCTTCTTTCTGGTAAATTCATCCTTCAACATAAAGGAAGAATGGCTATTGTCCTCACAGAATGAATGTTCTCCAAATTGTTTTGATTTTGCAAGAAAAAAACGTGTAAAAGTACTCCATGTGTGTGTCTGTGTGCATGTCATACATACATTATACATTATCTATATCCATCTAGGGACAAGATGGCTTGCTATCTCAAGAATTACTAATATTTCAAGGCACAAGATGCATCTCGGGTGAGTTTCATTATTAATGATATAGACATAAATCCACACTTCAAATAATCTTTATAACTTCATTTTTAAGGAGCTTCATGACAGATATGATAGGATAATTGTTCTACCTCTTAATGTTGTGGAAGAAGAGGACACTGGAATGGGAGAAACATTGTTTCCTCTATTTTTATCTTCACTTCTGCTTATTTTCAATACAAATTTATTCACAGGGATTTTTTAGCTCTTTTTTAAAAATGTTATTAACATATTAAATATTAGTAAAGCCTAATGTCTTCCCAATTATTAGACTGAATAAAAACCAACAGAAGCTCTTGAATTCTATGATTGTCCTGATTGCTTTGAACATCCCTTTTTATGCACACATCACATTTTGCCCAGGATAGTACCCTCTCTTTTACTAGGTAACATCTGGAGTATAATTGTTCATATTTACACACAGTTCTGTCTAGGCCTATATGATACCTATTAAGTATTATCTCACCTTGAAAGATTATATTTTCATTTGGTTGGTTTTTCAATAAGCCTTTATTTATTTTAAAAGCATATAAATACTGTTAGTGTTTTATAAACTTGAGGGGAATCTTATTAGTTAATCATGTTACTAAGAGTATTTTCTTGGTAATTACAATAACAAAACACTAGTTTATATAAAATAAAATTTAGTGCCTTTTAGTTGGGCTCAACAAAAAAGGGAGAAAGGAAGATTAGAGCTAGGTTCTCAGGCAATTTTGGTGTAAAACGTGTAAAAGATGGAGAGAATAATTCTTCTCTTGGTTCCGTGAGAGTTATGATAGTGACTCCTCATACATAAAAATGAGCATATGTCTTGAAATATGTTGTTACACTAAATAACTATTTATATTTAAAGTTCACGATTGGTTGGCAGTCAATCTAATTAGGCAAAAGAAAATCTTTCTTTTCTGTACCATAGAGAACAGAGGTACTTCACAGTATTGTCCTTATGAGGTGAATGAAAAAATGCAAATCATGAAATTGCTTATCCCCCTATACTGCTCCTGCGTCAACCTATTTTTTTCGTATTGGCGATCTTCTTTCATATCAGAGATTACTTGATATTTCCTGGATGAAAACTGACTGTAATTAGATTTTTGGTTTATTAGATTCTAGGACTTAATTTTACATATGACCAAGGTAAAGAAATCCATGAAATAAATTATAAGACAAACTCTTAACAGTAGGGAAGGTAATATAAATATTATGTTTATTTGATATTACATCAAATAAGTTAAAAGCCAAACACTTAACAGTGAAAAGGACCCTTATTATTTTTACTTTACATATTTTTGTGTTATTTGAATACTTTCACATTTTTGAAGGAAAAATATATATCAATATTAAGCAAAAATGAATTTCTCTCTCTCTCTAACAGGCAATTCTCTGAGCCCTTTACATATGTTCTTCTAATCCTGTGGGATCTGACAAAGTTACTTAATGCCTACATTTACTATGCTTAAAGCAATAGAAATATCAATTTCTATTATCTGTCCCATGAAGTGGTTGTGGCTGTGAAGAATGAATATTGCATTTAGAACAATGCCTGACACTCTATGTGTCAAATAAGTGTTGGTCAGCAACTACCCAGTAGAATGTGAGCTTCATGAAGACAGGGGTTATTACCTCTTTTTTTTTTATTTCTGTAACCCCAATACCCAGTATTAAATAACTCATAACGCATGTTCAAAGAACAAATGAATGATTTTGTTTACTACTAACATAGCTGAGACAGATAAATTATCTAACATGGCCTAGATTTCACAGCCAAAATCACATGGTTTGTAAATGATAAAACAATTATTTTTAACCCGGCCAATTTGACTCCAAGGGGTTTCACACTTGTCCCTCTCTACTCTACTGTCATCCCTTTTAGAACTAATAAGCTATAGAAAATAGAAGAAGAATTGCTCCTTAAAATAGGAACATGTGGCCTGGTGTGGTGGCTCATGCCTATAATCCTAGCTCTTTGGGAGGCCAAGACAGGCAACTCTCTTGATCGCAGGAGTTCAAGACCAGTCTGGGCAATATGTTGAAACCCCATTTCTACAAAAAATACAAAAATTTGCCAGTTTGGTGTTGCATGCCTGTAGTCCCAGCTAGTTGGGAGGCTGAGGTGGGAGGATCACCTGAGCCTGGGAGGTCAAGGCTGCAGTGAGCCAAGACGGCACCGTGGCACTGCAGCTTGAGCGACAGAGTGAAACCCTGTCTCAAAAAAATAAGTAAATAAAGTAATTAAAAGAAAAATATGATACTCTTCTAGCCTTGAAAAGCTATTGCAGCAATCAAGTACCGACATGTTGCAGATACAGTTTTTTGGGATTGAATGTAGGAAAGGGTACCCTAAGCAGGCGTACTTTGCCTAAGAAGCTAGACAAAAGCACACCACAATTTTAGGACTATTTCATTTTTTAAAACTTGAGTTTTAAATCCAGTAACAAGATGTAATCACAGCCATCCACTTACGCCCAGAAGGCTGAGCTTTTACCCCCACCTGAAGGTTTTACGGTAGAAGGTATTTTATTTGTTTCCTTCAGAGGAGATTTTCAACAACTTTTTTCTCTGCTGGTTGTGATGCCCTTCCCAAATGAAATCATGTACTTAATCAACTTGTAAACCACAAAAATCAAAATTCAAAAGTAATATATCAGAAAGGTCCTTAAAAAGCTGTTTCTCCAGGATTTTTCTGCGCAGAATCCGGGATCTCTTATTGAAATTCATTCATTCATCTCAAAGCAAAATCGTTACCCTGACTTCACGGTAATGAATTAGAGTGGTATATGCATATTAAAGGCATATCCAATTGTATTACTTTTATTCTAAAGGTCAAATATGAATTTAGTAAAAATCAGTTATTTGTGGGAAAAAAATGTAATACCAAGAGAGGAGTAATAGGGACGGGAGAGTACCTAAGAGAAAAACAGAAAGAAAAGGAAGATCAAAAAAAGATCCTGCTCAGCTTATGATGAAGTCACCTCTGAAGAAATACATCATAAAGTTGAAAATATCTTAACCTGAAAATGCATTAAATACACCTAACCCACCAAACATCATAGCTTAGCCAAGCCTACCTATACTCAGAGCGCTCACGTCAGCCTACAGTTGGGCAAAATCATTTGGCAACAGTACACTATAGAGCACATGTCAGTTACCTGTGTGATCCTCTGGCTATGAGCTGCATCTCCTGCTGCTCTCCAGCATAGTGAGAGAATATCTTACCACATATTGCTAGCCTGGGAAAAGATTAAAATTTAAAATATGAAGTATGGTTTCTACTTTTCCACCATTATAAAACTGAAAAATTATAAATCAACCCATCATAAGTCAGGAATTGTCTGCATTACATATTAAATATCAAATCAAATTTTAGAAAGATCTTTAGAAAATCCAAAACTCTAAAAATGTGATACTGATGTGCTTATTCTGTTCTGTTCAAAAAGTTCTCTTTTGGTGGCTTTTGGCTCTGACTCTTAGAGATAGATTCAGTAAGGCTAATACTTGTAATAAGTTAATTTTTTTTCCTTCCGTTACTAATTATCTACTGAGAAATTTTAGATATGATAATTTACATTTAACTTTTTCTTAAAGAAATGGTCCCTTTATTTTTAAGATTTATACATTTTCTTTCTTTCTCCATTTTACTGTTGCCTTTGCTTTGGACAAGAGGATAAAACAAACTTCATGTCATAATATTTGTTAGAGTTCTTGGTTATAAGCAACAGAAACTGACTCTGATTAGCCTAAGCACACAAAGAATATACCAGTAGCAGCAATTGGATTTGAACCCCATTTTGAGCAATGAGTCCCCAGTTGTTTGCTGGCAACTCTCTCAAAATTCAAAGTCTTACAAAGAAGCATTCGATTTGCTCAACCCAAGTGTGTTCCTAGTTCTTCTTCCTCCATCCATACAAGGACAAGGAATGGAAGGACTGTTATATTTCTCCAAGACTATAAACAAATGAGAGAGTACTCCAGGGCAAGCTCAGGATGCTTTTAAGAATATGGGATTCAATACTCTTCAGTCAAAAAATTACAAATGCCCGGTACGTAATTAAGTAAGGACGGAAGTTAGTTGAGTCTAAGGCAGAATTAATCAAAGGATACTGTGTATAACAGTGTAATGAGCACTCATAGGTTTTGAGCAAATTGTTTAGGGCCAAACCCTGGTTGCTTCATATCCTAGATGTGAGATCTTGTATGAGGAACTTAACCTCTCAAAGCCTGTTTCTTCATCCATAAATACTCTCAACATCGGGATTGTTCTGAGGTTTAGTGATAACCAACTTGGCATGCAATAGAAACTCAATAAATAACTCTCAATAAATAAGTAGTTGTAAAACAAATGTTACCTTTAATTTTATAAATTAAACTATAAAATTGCTGGCATTAACCTACCTAATGTTTGTGCAAACTTTGTACTCTTTAGCCATGAAAATGCTTCAGCTTCTCCAACTGCTTGAAAACATCACAAACTGTCCTTTATTGGGCCAGTCTCCTCCTCTTGACCATTTCTGAGAAATTCATATTATTCCTCTCTTTAACATTTAGTATAATCCAGGATTATTACTCTAGATTTTCCTTTTGCTAAAACCACCCGAATTTGTTATTAGAATAGTAATTGTCTTGAGAAAAGTGAGAATTTGCTACATTATTAATTTTTATCATTCCTCACATTGTAAATCTGTATTTTTTTTAAATTTTATCTTGGTCAGCACATGGTTAGATTCTTATGAGGAAAACGGACTTTCAAAAATAAGACTGCAGTTGCTGGAGAAATGACCTATGGTCTGAATCCTCAGCTGGACAACTTAGCAGGCAATGGCAACCTAACTATCAAAGGGAAAGTAAACCCAACCTTGGGTTTCAAAGACTGTGATTCTCATGAGCTCCGTTGTCATTAGGTTAGTTAGCTCTTTAATTGGTGAATGTGTCCACATGCACTTTTCTTAAGAGCCACTCACGGTCTTACCCTGTCGGCTGAACAGACGGGCCTCCCCAGGTACTGGGAACTCCAGCTCTGCTTCCAGCTTCTCTCACCCCAGAAGCTGTAGCTGATCCTTAACAACAACAATAACAAAGTCTTTTCTTGTTATAGTTAGTACATAAACTAGCTAATGAGCTTATACTAAAAAATAAATGTTGGGAGGCCAAGGCAGTGGATAATGAGGTCAGGAGTTCAAGACCAGCCTGGCCAACATGCTGAAACCCCATCTCTACAAAAAAATACAAAAATTAGCTGGACGTGGTGGTGGGAGCCTATAATCCCAGCTACTCAGGAGGCTGAGGCAGGAGAATTGTTTGACCCAGGAGGCAGAAGTTGCAGTGAGCTGAGATAGCACCATTGACAGTGCAAAGACTCCATGTCAAAAAAAAAAAAATGTATGCATTGTGGAACTATATGAGATTTAACAACAAAAATAAAACCATTTATCTCATGCATTATCTCAATTATAGGTAATTAGCAGAAAAATAGACTTACATAAAGTCATGTTATCATTAATGGAAGGTGATAATTACAGTTTACAAGGGTGTCAGTATAATCTTTTGTAATCCTTATGATCCTTTGAATAGATGTCAATTATCTTCAGTTTGCACAAACATTAGGTAGGTTAGTGCAGGCAATTTGATATTTTAATTTATAACATTAAAGGTAGTATTTGAGATGTCAATTATCTTCAGTTTGCACAAATATTAGGTATGTCAATGCAGGCAATTTTATATTTTAATGTATAACTTTAAAGGTAGCATTTGTTTTACAACTACTTATCAGATAAAACTGGGCAACAAATCTTTTACGGTCATTTGGAGAATTGTTTCGTGTGTTAATATGTTAATTGTGCTATAAGTAAATATCACTCAATGTACAAAGCAAGCGATAGATTGCACTGATTTGCTTATAGTGTCATTACATTATGTTATATTATTTATTTGTGAAATGTGTGGTTAAATATAAATGGCATTTTGGTGTGTATGTGATATTATATATTACTCTGCTATTTTACATTTTAAAAGAGTTGTACTTAGGCAGATGCTAATACTAGTTTTATATTTTATGTAGTAAGCCAGTAGTAAAACAGAAAATAATATTACTTTAAAATGGTAAATGCTAATTGTTGAAATCTCATTGTAGTGGTTTGCACTTTATTTTAAAAACTGTTTATCATCCGATTAACCATTAGGCCGTAAACTGTAAGAACATAAAGACCATGTCTCTTATCTGTTATACATAATATTCTTGAAGATCTGCACAGCATCTTTGACATACAAAGTGCCTAATTATTTAGCACTGAAAGAATATCTGTGGAATCACTGTGGCGCTCCTGTGCCATCCTCTAAGTCCCTGTAATCACTCTGCTCTATCAAATCTTTTATTCTCAGATTTTTGAGCACTATGGTAGATACAATGGCAATTATGAAACAAAGTCTCTTCTCTCATGCAGCGTCCAATCTAATTTAAAGATAACATTATTATTTTTGAAACACTTTGGTATTCCACTAAGGGGGTATGATATTAAGAAAGAAAAGATCAATGCCCCAAACACCGAAAACCCTGAAGACTTAATAATATTTTTGAGATTCAAAGTACATAGTGATGAGTGTGGACACAGTGTAAGTAATAGTCCCAAGGAGAAAATAAACTGTGTATGTGGTTCTGTCTGTGAGTAACTGTGTTTATTTGTGAGTGTCTGTGTGTGTCTCCATGTGCATTTTTTTGAGTACGTGTCTGAGACTCCTTATGTGTATTTCTCTAGTGTTGTGGATCAAGTGAGAGGCACAGAACACAGGAACTCCTCTTCAAGTTAGGACAGCACTCATCCTCTGAATATGAGCACCATCTTGCCTAATCTAACATAGCCTGCTGCTTTCAGCTTCTTTCCTTCAGGCCTTATATTAATTGGAAGCTTTCTGGTTGTTGGTCATGCTCAGTTTAATCACCAGACAAGATATACCTTGACCACTACCTACTGAACTGGCCAGAATTCTCTGATGTTTTCTGAAAACAAGTGATGCCTCAGCCTTTCCACACTAATTGCCAGGCAGCTTAACCATGTGTAGCCCTGGGGGTCCTAAATATTAGGCCCAGGTTGGTATAAAAGGGAATAGAGTGAGTAGATTGACATTTCCTCAATTTTTTTTTAGTTTAATCCAGTGATCAAGACACGGACTCCAAATCATGATAAATCCAGAACATCTTTGGAAAAACCATAAGAAAAAGTAATTATTGATTATACAAATATACACTATTCCAAATTGTTAGAAATTTGTGGGAAGATAATTAATCACCTGATCTCCCTTCTGGGACCCCCAAAATAAAGTCCAATAGGTGGCACAGGCCAAAGCACAGTTTTTGCTAATGACAAAGCAGATTTGGAGAGCATAGCTCACACTAAGGGCTGAAATGGACCTGGCTTTACCTTCCCCTCTTAGTTAAAGATACAGAGATTCAGAGGTAAGCAACATGACTCACCTAGGCCTTTCTTAGGTGAAAAGTTCATCTGACAGAGCAAAGACCTATTGCAGCAAAACTCTGCCTGCGCTGATTTGTGCCTGGTGACAGCAGGTCCATGAGGGAGGATGTAAATGCCAAAGAGATGGACACCGGTGGTTTGGGTGTCAATGTGCAGTCTCTCTCCACGGTTAAAGTGTCCACTGTCAGTCAGGTCTTTTTCATCCTCACCTAATAGACTAGTCACCCTGCCTTGTGTTTACTCTCAATAGCACTGGTTTTCAACAAGGGGTATTTTTACTCTCCCAGTTGGAGAGATTTCACAATATCTGGAGATTATTTGTTTGTCACAATTCTTGGGGTGGGTGCTACTGAATCCAGTGTGTAGAAGCCAAGAATGCTGCTAAACGTCCCACGATAAAAAATTATCCAGCACAAAATTCCATAGTTTCAGGATTGGGACTCTGCTTTATAGAAATGAGAGGATTAGGAAGACAGATGTTTCCACCTTATATGGACTGATAGCAAATTGATACAATTCATATTATGCTGAAACATTGTCACAGTTAAAAAAAAAAAAAAAGCATCAATTTAGGGCTATTCCCAAGGCAGTGATTTTGCTACAGTATTTGTGTTCTAGAGAGTATAGAGCAATTGGTGAAAGGGTCACTTCAGCAACTATAAGCAGGATGCAAGACCAAGGCTTAGAACCTGAACACTGCTACATTTTGCTAGTTTCCCCTGTACCCCCAAATAAGAATCCTCATTTGAAAAACTGATAGCAAGATTACGATCAAAATAAGTCAGGAGAGTGTCAATTATCAGAAACTATCCTCCATTTTTATGGAAGCATAAAATTGTATAACCACTTTAGGAAAGAGTTTGGCACTTTCTTATAAAACTGCGACGAATCTTTTTCTTTAAATTTTAAGGTCCCTGAAGTTGTATTTACTTGTGCAAAAGATTAAAATTGGGTGTACACGGTTTTCCGTCATTGAAATAGCATACTACCTTTTTACCCTTGAGGATTTAGAAAGACTACAAGGTTTGTAGACACTTTTAGACACTTGATCAGGTAGTTGGCAAGTGGCAAGTAGCAGAAACTAATTTCCTACGTTTTTGGAACAAGAGTAAGGAAAGAAAGCCCCACGTTTGCTATAGGAAAAAAAATCTTCATATATGGTTAGAACAGCTGTTTCATTAGTCGTTAGAGAGAAGGGGCAGTAAATGCAAACTGGTTAAGCCTCATCAACTACTGCCACAAGGGCTAGTCTCAATGAAAGTTTGTCTGAGACAGCCAAAATATCTCTTTACTTTTTTCTTTTGGTAAAATTTGTTTAAGAAAAAGAGAAGCAGCATTAAATGTTTGTAGAAAACGGTAGAAGGCCTCGGAGCCAGTGACTACCCTTTGTAGTTAGTATTGAAAGATCCAAAAATTGGAAGACAGATTTGTGGCAGAAGAGCTTCTGTAGTCATGAGGCTCATCAGACCTCCTTATTCAAAATCAAAAGGCCTTTAGGCTTACATCAAGGAATCCAGGTTACAAATACCCACATTTGTTTTCCTTACATGTAGTGAAGCTGGACACCTTCAGTCCCCTTTTATACTGAAAAAATCTTTATATAAGATATGTCCGTAAATGAACATGGTGTTGTTTAAGACATCAACGAAATCATTGTCTAGGCAACATGTTAAAAGTTCACTAAAACTAGAAAGGCATTAACTTAGCCCTTAGAAGAGCATACTTCGAAAGAACTTAAACTAAAGAAAGAAAACAGTAATTATCAGAACTAAGCAAGTCAATTCAATTGGACACTAAATTTTGCTTTACATGTTTTCATAGTGAAGGCAAAAAAGAAGTCTGGGCTTTCTAAAAACAAAACGTATACATATTCATCTCCAGACTTGTTTTTTCCCTATATCATCTAATTCAAACAGAAATCTACAAAAGTAAGGAATTCTAAACAATATAATGAAGATAATTTAAAGCTATATTTTTTAAAAAACAGTACATTTTAATAAAAAATTTAAAACTTAGCTGTTGGTACATAAGTCGTTCAAGGTTTCTCAGATGCAAAGCAAGCTCCACACTCAATCTTTATAAACTTTACTAAGGTAAAGATTGTGATGAATCTTTGGCTTTAAAGCTTAAGGTCACTGAGGTCATATTTACTTGTGCGAAAGAGTACAATGAGGTGCACACGGTTTTCCATCATTTAAATAGCATAATACCTTTTTACCCTTGAGGACACAGAAAGACCAGAAGATTTAAAAACCAATTTATTTAAAGTTCCTCTCCTGAAGTTTGTAAGTGTGATTGGGGGTAAAGAAATCAATTCTCATTATCTTCAGGAAGAAAAGTCTTTAATCTTTGCACAATAAATTGTGCTTCAGAATTGAGAAAAATAGAACCCAATTCTACTATGTGTCTAAGTATGTGAGCTCATGTAATGGACCTAAGCTTGCCAGTTAAAGGTGGTAAGTCAATGCTTTATAGGCCAGATGTACACAGCTGGAACATTTGGAATATATACAACATGGGAGTTGAGAGACAATTTAGTAGATTGAACATTGTTTATCTGAGGTCACTCCCAAATGCTGATGAAGTTGGTATGAAGAAAAACTAATAGTTTAGTATTTGCTCTGTTTATAAATTTCACAACTTATAGAACTTGATTAATTCAATCTACTCATTTTACAGAAAAGGCCACTAAAACTTAGGAAAATTAAAGAACTTAGCCTAAGTCTCACAGCTAGTAAGCGGCAAAACCAAAATCTGCCAAGTTATTCAAAGCCTAGCATCTCTCTACATTACCTTGACAAGACTAGGTTATTATTTAATGCTTTTAAGTGATCTAAATCACTTCCCAAATTATAGAATTGCATGGCTTTCTAAATTTTAAAGCATTATTTCTCATTATAAAAACAATTCTATGAAATTGGAAGGAATCAGGGGCTGAAACCACACATTTACATACTTTTGTAAATGTTATCTTTCTCCACTAGTACTTTCCCACCTTCCTGACCAGGACTTCTTGTCTCACTGTTGAAAATGTGTGCTAACATCACATGACTGGCTTTCATGACTGAAAATTGACACTTCACTTTAGATTATTTTTTCTCTATGTCAGTCAAGAGACTAACCTGTATTTTGAAGATAGCTGAATTGACACAGCCGCCTTAATGCCCATTTATACCTGAGGCATAAAGAAACAGAGAAACTCAGCTTCTACCAGTGCCAACAGGAATTGTTGTTCCAGGAAGATTTGCCTGTCGTCGTTGATTTACTATTGCAACGACACCTAGAGTATTCAGTAAACTCATGCTTTTTTTTAGAAATTCCAGTAAATATCATCCTACTAAAGGCACCACTGCATTCAAAAATATTATCCTTCAAGCTTCAAACGCTTGTCAAGCTCAGAACTGAAGAAAGCCTTGCAAAGTTATGAAATAATACTGCTTGCTTTTCCAAAAGCGATGTAATTCTGTTTACTTACAAAAACCAAATAAATTTGATTGGGTTCAACCTACTTGTTTTTTATTGCCTCTTCTAAGCAATATCTACAACCCAATCATAAAATGACAATATCTCTGAAATGAAAAAACCTCACTGGTGTAAGCTTTTTCTTTTCCATTGCCCTAATTCTATAATTATGGTGACTGACACTGCCATTTATTTGGTATTTTTCTGAAACTGGTGATTATTTTTGTTCTTGTACTTACTTATAACGAGTACTGATAAATGAATTCCTTTGTGTTTGTTTCTTAATGATCTGAATGCTCTGTGTTGCACGTATCCATCTTTTGGGTTCTGATTGTCATCCACTTTTCCTCAGTCCTTTTTAATCATAATGTTCTTTCATCAAACAAGGGCACAATGTGATTAGAATACATTTTTGTGTATTAAATTTCATTTGATTAATGTAGAGATGACATAGTCAACTTCAAATATAAAAGCATTGGCTCATATTTCCCAGGAAAATCAACACAAATTAATGATTATGTGTATTAATTTATTGAATAAATACTAATTGCCCACCTATTATATGACAAACATTAGCATTATCTCTGAGTCTGTAAAAGCAAATTAGATGGTGGTCTCAGTGTCTGGGGAAGGTAAGAATGAAGGTACTAGTGTTTAATGGGTACAGCATTTCAGCTGAAAAGATGATGTTCTGGAGATAGAGGATACTGGTGGTCACACAGCAATGTCAATGTACTGAATACCACAGAACTGTACACCTAAAATGGTTACAAAGGTAAATTTTATGTTACGTATGTTTCACTACAATCAAGCTAATTTGAGAAGGTCCTCAAGAAGTTTACAACCTTGTTGGAGCAACCGAGAGGCAAAAAAGTTGCTACTGTTCACAATAGACATGAAAATCTCTACAATAAAGTACTCTTTCACCATTCAGTGAATATGAATTAGGGACATCTAGACCAAATCAGGGTGGGGAAGCAGAAGGGAGGGTGTTACTGCACAGCGTCCTGAAGAAAGGGTAGAAGTGAGGTTGTCAACTGTGGAATAGAAAGATTATCGGCAGAGTACTAGGTGTGAAGCTTCCCAATGCAAGAACAGGAACACGTGAATCCATTCTACTGTTCGAAGCTGGTTATGTCCAGCAGTTTTCTGCATGCCCCTCCTCATCTTTGGGAATTTATCCAGTGGCTCATCAGCCTCCATCCTGCACTTTCAGCCTTGGATATTTTACTGGGTAATTCCCATTAGCACTTAGCACTCGGATATGTTCTAGTGTCCTCTATCTTTAAAACACACACACACACACACACACACACACACACACACACACACACACGTGTTCCTTGATTTCTACACTCTTCTACTGGCCCCCAATCTAGTTCTACAAGAACTATATCCCAAGAGTTATGTATAGAGTGAAAGTGGGGGAAGGCTTACTTGGGATTCTAACTAATTTATATTATTTAATATAGTTTTAGAAGGTTTAGATGAGGCTTGTTAGGATTAGTACGTTTGGTGTCCCTTTTGCCTAGTCATCACATATGTCCATACTATTGCAGGACCCCAAGAATAAGGCAGATTGACTAGTAAGCTTTGAGTCCTCCAGAAGGAAGGCAGAATTACATTCTCATCTAAAGGACTCATATCTGAGTTGTAAGTAATGGGAACTATAGCAAAAAAAAAAAAAAAGGAGTGGGGCTTAAACAAGTTGTTTGACCACATTTCTGTAATGAGTGCCACCCTTAACATTAGCCATCGATAGAGATTCTTGCTGTCACAAATAATATCATTCTTCCCATCATGAGACTTTGAGCAGAGCTGGCTAGAGAAACCACTTCATGCCAAGTGTTTGTTGGTCACAAAGACCATTAGTGCGAACATCAGTGGCCTGAGCACTGTGTGTTATTAACCTCAGAACATGTTTGCAGGCATCATTGTCAGAACAAGTGGCATCTTCGAGACTCATCAGTAGCCTGATTCCTGCTTTGCATATCAAGACAGGATATTTCTCCCAATGGGCCAATGATGGAGAGGAGGAAATGTCAAAGTCATGGAGTTTCCAAGTACAGGCATCAGTGGCACATATATTGTGCACTTTCTAAGGATTATCAGAATCATTGAAGGAAATTTTAGAGAAGTTAGTTCTTCTGCAAGTCAAGTGAATGTATGAAGCAAGAGAATGACTATTTTGCGATTAATCCTATTATTCTACTTTAAATCCCCGACTAGCATGGTTAAATATATTTGAGGACACATTTAAATGGTCTCAAAGTTTAAAATAAATATACTTTGCATAATTAAGTAATGATTCAAGAGGATCACAAAGAATACTTTACAATAATGACCTAAGTTCAAAGACTAATTATGGCTAAATATTAACACTGTTTTAAAATGTGACACATATCCTACAAAGAATTAATTTTCTAAGGCTTTGGTCTCCTTTGAAGATCAGCTATTATGGATATTAGTTTTATATAAGGTTCTCTAAGCCTCTAAGTATTATAACTATTTTTCACTTACCTCTATGGTAGATGTAGGTGAAACTTTTGTACTGCAATAGGAAATCGCATTAAAAGCCCCCCATGTTTTTCTTCATACCAATCACTTTATCTCTTACAACATTCTTAGCCTCAGTGACCTGAAGCATTTGAAATATTCATATGAACATTTTAAGATGCCTTTAGGTTTTAAGATAAGTAGATTATCTATGCAACCTAAAG
The DNA here is from genome assembly GCF_049354715.1 of Callithrix jacchus. Classification (NCBI taxonomy): domain Eukaryota; kingdom Metazoa; phylum Chordata; class Mammalia; order Primates; family Cebidae; genus Callithrix; species Callithrix jacchus. The sequence goes on along the minus strand of NC_133516.1, from coordinate 101,131,160 downwards.
GAATTATTCCAATTCTACAAAGAAAAACAAATCACTGAACAAATCAAAAATCTTGCCTTCATAGCATTTCCCAGATTTGTAACACAGAAGCCTTTTTTACTATTCTTCTGAGGATAACATAATAATAACATAATGTTCTATGCTTATATTCTACTTTTCTAATAATTATCAACTCATTTATCTTTTTGACAGCCCTGAGTAATAAAGGGTGAAAGAATATTGTTTCTATATATATTTTTTTGAGGCGTTGTCTCACTCAGCCGCCCAGGCTGGAGTGCAGGGGCATGATCTGGTTCACTGCAACTTTCACCTCCCCAGTTCAAGCAATTCCCTGCCTCAGCCTCCCGAGTAACTGGGATTACAGGCACACACCGCCATGCCTAGCTAATTTTTTTGTATTTTCAGTAGACATAGGGTTTCACCGTGTTGGCCAGACTGGTCTCGAATTTCTGACCTCAGGCAATCGGCCTCCCAAAGTGTTGGGATTACAGGTGTGAGCCACCGTGTGCAGCCATTTCTATTCAGTAATGAGGAAACTGAGGTGAAGAGTGCAGAAAAAGAAAAAATTGCCTATGGAAAACATTTGCCTAGGGGGAAAAAAGAGAAAAATAGCCTTAGTTGTTTATCTAAAACTAATTTGAATAAAGAAAAGACAGAAAAATAAGATGCATGGGGCAAATTAATCACTGCTCCTTATCATTAAAAGTGGACAGGAGTTGTTTCATCATTGAAAAGAAAAGGGATGAATGGACTTTATATATTAGATTAAAATACCTTTTATGGAAGCCCACAGCTTGTCATAGGCTATGGAGGTAGAGGAGACTATGGCGCAGTAATGAAGAACACCTAAACTCTAAGTAGTTTAATGCAAGAAACTTTATTTTTTCCTAAAGTTAAAATCCAGTAAAGCTGAATTACTCTCCTTGATGGTTCTCTTTCAAGTGACGATTCAGGAATCTGAGCCCCCGTCAGTATGTAGCTAAACTATCTAAAATACGGATTCTGAAGTCAGCATAGAACGAAAAGTGAGACTACAGGAAGGGTTCACTTGAGAGATAAGTGCCAGTCCCGAACCTGGCTTAAATCAATTCTGACCATTTCCTATTGGCCAGAGGTTAATCCAATACCGTCGATATAGTCCATTCAGGGTGCTATGGCAAATACCGTAAACTATATGGCTTATGAACAAAAGGACATTTATTTCTCACAGTTCTGGAGGCTGAAAATTCTAATATTTTGAGTGCTGGCAAATTCGATTCCCAGTTGAGAGCAGAGTTTCTTGTTAATATAGGATGCTTCATACTGGCTGTATGGTCAAGGCAGTGAGAGGATTATTGCTGAGCTTCCTTTGCAAGGACACTATTCTCCTTAATAAAGGTCCGCTCTTATGAACTGGTCATCTCCCAAAGACCCACCTTCTAATGCCATTACCTTGGGGGTTAGGATTTCAGAATAGGGATTTTCAGGGGACACAATCATCCAGGCCATTGTATGAAGACTGGAAAACATAGCCTTGTTTGCCTAAGAAGGGGAAAGTGCACCAGGACTTGGTGAGCATCATAACATTGTCTCTGCCACTGGCTAACGTGGGTAAGCAAGAGGTTGATGGAACATGTATTAAAAAGCAGATCAGCTTTCAAGTAAACCTGTATCTCATCCTACTTCTGAAGATAGCTCTTAATTTTATTTTTGGAAAATTCCTTAACTTACAAGGCTTCAGTTTACTCATGGGTAAAATAAGGGAAGGATAAGCTATGGGAGCCAAGATGATATAATACATGATAACAATACCAATCAATTTCTAAGTGTTTACCATCTGCTATATGCTGTGCTACATTCTTTAAATTGTATCTCATTATCTCCTAAGTCAACTTTTAACATTCTATGATGCTAAGGAGGAAATACAGTTCAACATTTTTGTGTCAGACTACAAGAAGCAATAAAATAAATTAGTATTAAGTGCTATTTAGAATTACAGGGAAATGAGAAGTAGCACTTGTGTCTCAGGAATGATCCGGTTAAGAATAGAGAAGGTCAAATCTCATTAGAAGAAGAAATGGAAATGATAGTTGATTGGTGAAAGTCCCTTGCTGACAATCACAACGTTCCCCTCTTTATTTCTATAAACCATGGCTCGTTCCTCCTTCTATTCCTTCAGATACATCTTTGCTGAGCTTCTACAATGTGGGAGGCTTCAGGGATGTCAGCCAAGAATTAAAAGAAAAGACAATGACTTTTACATTGTGGACTTCTTTATGACTCATGAACTGAGAAAATAAAATATATAATTTTTACGAGAAAGAAAGAACAGTTGAAAAAATTGAAATTCAAATTCTTCTTTGTAGACAATAGCGTCAGCTCTACAAAGATGTCTCACAACATCTTTTACTGAGACTCTTATAAAATGAATAGAGCTTGTTTCATAACTAACCATAAATGAAAAACCTCTTGTGTTAGAGAATTACAGTCTCAAAAACTCAACTATAAATATTTCTAAAATACTTTTGCTGGAATTACGAAGAGAGTGTTGTCCGTCGGCTTTCAGGCTACTCCTCATAATTTTCTCTTAACATCTTTTTTCTCAAAACTGCTTTGATAGAAGTAGATTCCTAGCAGATGAGGGTCACCTAGGGATGCCTTGCCTTGAAACTTTACTGTCTTATTGGAGAATTAACAATTAGTTTAAATATTCATTAGTTTAAATTTAAATATTAATTTAAAATTAATTAAAAATTAAATTTAAATATTAATTAGTTTAAATTTAACCCAGCAATCCCATTACTGGGTATATATCCGAAGGATTATAAATCATTCTACTATAAGGACACATGCACACGAATGTTCATTGCAGCACAGTTTACAATAGCAAAGACCTGGAATCAACCCAAATGCCCATCAATGATAGACTGGACAGGGAAAATGTGGCACATATACACCATGGAATATTATGAAGCCATCAAAAACGATGAGTTCGTGTCCTTTGTAGGGACATGGATGAACCTGGAGAACATCATTCTCAGCAAACTGACACAAGAACAGAAAATGAAATACCGTATGTTCTCACTCATAGGCGGGTGTTGAACAATGAGAACACATGGACACAGGGAGGGGAGCATCACACACTGGGGTCTACTGGGGGGAATAGGGGAGGGACGGTGGGGAGGGACGGTGGGGAGGGGAGTTGGGGAGAGATAGCATGGGGAGAAATGCCAGATATAGGTGAAGGGGAGGAAGGCAGCAACTCACACTGCCACGTGTGTACCTATGCAACTATCTTGCATGTTCTTCACATGTACCCCAAAACCTAAAATGCAATAAAATAAATAAATAAATAATAATAAATAAAATAATAAATATTCACATTTTTTTCTACTCAGATCTAGCAAAGATAGATGAGAAAGGTAATTTATTTTTGAAGGAAGAAAAAGATGTACAATGATGCCTTTTAATAAATGTTTGTCAGTGCTTTATAAAATAAGCAGTGGTGTTATTCTGCACATCAAAAAGAAAATGTTTAAAGACTTCATGGACACTTTTAAAAGACCTCACCAATAGGCTTTTAAGTTACTAATGAAGAGAATTTGTCCTTCATGTTGGTAGATAGCCAAGCAATGATAAATAATTGTATCGAAGCCAGTTCCTGACCTCAACGTTCCAATAGATTTCACTCAACTCATAGACTGAAGCTTCAAAATAATCTTTCCTTGTTGCATATCAGCATAGAGCAGGTATGATTCTCAGAAACCCTGTGTTCTTAACTAACTGTAATCAAATCAGATAAATTATCATCAACATTCAGCTGCCATTATCTTCTGTCTAGAGATTATTGTCTCTCTTTCAATAGAAAAGAAATATTAATATTTATTTTGTTATGTAGAAACACCATTGCTTTTGCCAAGTGCCTGCAGGAAAAGATTTCTCATTAAAATATTAACAATGAAAGCTCCAGAGTTGTTGCTTTGTTTTTACATCTGAATGTCTTGGAATTAAAGATACTATAAAATTTAAGATATACACAGTTCCGGATTTATATTAGCTTTATTCACTATAATGTTAAACTAAGCTATTAAACTGTATTTGGATATATTCAATTAAAACATTAATCTCTTAATTAAAATGTTTCCAAGGCTTAAATTTTTAAACAATTATTTGCTGACTTACACTTTGAAAAATCTGTGTATATTGAAAATATACAATTATAAATGGGTGATTCACTACTTTTTGAAAAATGTTCGTGTCACAGAAAAACCTCATCCCAAACTAAATGATTCAAAGTGATTTTCACCAAGTGGTTCTAAATCTGTACTACACGTTAAGGTTTCCCACGGAGATTTAAAAAACTCTGATGCCAGACCACACCCCAGATCAAATAAAGCAGAATCTCTCTGGGCAGGACCAAGGCTTTAGTGATTTTAAAGGGCCCCAGGATATTCTAACATGCCCACAAAGTCAAGAAGCACTGTTCTAACAGATGATCATATCGGGTAAACTTATTTGTTAAGATCACAAAGTTTTGAGGAAAATAGATGTTCAATTTCCAGACTGCAATTATGAGCCTCATCTTTAGCAATTCCCCATCATTTATTATCTCTTATCAATAAACTATTCATAGAATATTTTTCCTAGTCTCTGTTCTATTTTGTACGTGCAGGCAACAGTCATGCTGATTTCTTTTTACTAAATAATAGCATGGATTTAATTAGCATAACACTAAAATTACCAAAGGTGTTGGCCTTTCTGACTAGCGTATTTGCATCTTAAGGTGCCAGGGAGTACAGCTATCAGATTTAAGGGAGTCCTTTCCATTCCCTCTCTTCTCTATTCCCCTTAGAGCTGTGTGAGAGCCCTTACACTTTACCTTTGCACTAACGAGGGTAAAGTGCCGGAGCTGCACATTCCATGGCAGGCGCCACAAACTTAACAACAGGATTTATGAGGTGTGTGCTTGCCAGAATGTCTTTAATGTGCAGGTTCACTCATCCCAAGCCTTAAATTGGCTCTCTTGGTGCTATTTTAATCTGTACAGACCCAATCACACACAGCGTACAAATGGTGGTTCCAAGAAATGCACATAATAACGTGGCAGAGGATGTAATTTCTCTCAGAGAACACCATTGTTAACTATGATTGAAAAGACATGAATCGTGCTAAAGATATAAAACACTTTTTAGGTCTACTGAATTTTAGAGGATAGAAATATCCGAAAGATAAAATGTAAATCCTTCTGGGAGCCCCGACCAGATAAGGGCACCTACAAATAATGCATGCAGTTGGAATCCACTTTACATACTAATAAGCAAAAGTTGCAAGGGTTACGGTAGACCACACAGAATGAGTTAGACCTGTGGGAGGTCCCTGACCCGTGGACTCAGCGCGTCCTTTTACTTTTGTGCATCTACTCTGACACTGAGTTGATATTCCCTACCGAAAAACAGGCATTTTGATAAGCAAAGGAATACTGACTCGACTCCTCACCAAAGATCTGAGAGGACTAAGTGTCTGGTTTTGCCCCTAAGAACAACAAGCCAATGAATTACACAAACGCAATTCATTATATTTTTCCTACTCTATGGTGTCTTTTCTTGTTTGAGTCTTTGGAGGTCATTCTAGAAGCTAAAAATTCTAGCAGTCACAACTGATGTGACATGGGCTCAGAGCAATCCAGTAAAACAAGAGCTGCTCCTGCTGAGTCCCTTCCAAGCCAGAGTCTAAAGCTTTCATTTCTAGATGCTGGAGAAATCTTGAGAACCTTAGTGACCCTTATGCACCCTGCAAGAGTCTTAGTGGCAAGAATATATTCAAAGGTTTGTGTCAACAGATAGGTACCATTTGGTAGAAAGGTATTTCAATATTTCAATGACTGGTCTGGCTATCCTGAGTAAATATTAGCCCTGGCTCCTAATACATGGGTTAATACAATACTAGCATTGTTCTCACTGATCAAAGACTGAGTTTTATTTGGATTTTTGGCCTAATGGTGTTGGTCTTGGTTAGTGTTATATATTTTCTTCTCTTTTATAAAAATAAAATACTTGACAAAAGATAATAGAGAAAAGAAACATAGAGATTTGGGTAGGAAGGAGGTTGAGAAAAATAGAGAGAGAGAAAGGCAGGTATAGCTAAACAATGATTTCAATTATACAAACAATCCACCCACCCCCCGCAACCTTTTCTGACATTTCAGGCTTGCAAAGGATTTGCAGCCACAAGTTCCTGCCACTCACAATCAGTTCCTCCATTTATCAATTTTACCTTGCACAGTCGTCGTCAGAATACAAATGCAAAGACACAGGAATAATGATAATCTTAGCACAGGCTCCCGTAGATAGTAATGACTGTTGGCTGGAGCAGGTGCTGCGATGTAATAAAATTCATGTTAAGCAGCATTCCTATTCTGTAGTCTATCACATGCACTATCTCTTGGTAGCATATGGCAAATAATCAGTCAATTCTATCTGACTATTTAGTGAGCAGTGAAAGAAATGTGCTTCTGTCACAAGCTAGAACTTGTACTGGGTCAATTCTACTGGATGCCATGAGGTTAACTCAACTTCCCAGCGTTCACTGATTAAGTGGTAAAAAGTCTGAGTTCCACAGCTATGTGGTCATGATTTCTGCATCTTTTACACTATTAACCTTTATACAATCCAATTGAAAATGCTCCTTCTGTTTTGTCTCAGACTGAATTTAATAACTGTTACCAGATTGACAATCTGACAGATTGAATCATGATGCTCTGGCCAGTGATACTCCTAGGAGCACTCAATAAGGGATGGCCAAGGTGGTGTCATTAGGGAGATGTTAGGAAGCAGCCAATCTCTTTAAATTATTTTTACTTTGTAAGCTAGGAACCCACTCCAACAAGTTGTGGTACCTGTTAGCTTCAAGCTCTATCCCTTTCAGAAATGTTTTCACCACTGAATGAATGACTCTATATTTTATCAATCATTTGAACCATCTAATGAAATTAGGTTTATCACATCCTTTCCTGAAAGAAGTTTCTGTAAGTAAAGGGATGAAAGTACATCAGTCTTATTACTAGAAAGATAAGGACTTGAGGGAGAAGATGAAGAGAGATGTATAGATGAGAAAAAGGCGTACTGTACAGTTGTCTGACTCTTATTTTTGCCTAAATGGCCTTGTGCCTACCTCTAATTAAAGGAGAACATCTCACCTTACTCCCCTTCCCAACCCCAGACTGAATCAACTTCTTCTCTCCTCCTCCTTTAAAGATGCTCATTTGGCAAGACACTCTCATATTGTGACTGAGGCTAGTTGCCTTCTGTGTGCACTCTCCTTCCCTAGTAAATAACATGGTTTTAGCAGAACATATTGCTGCTTAAAATACAAGATTAGATTTTCCAGAATCCCTTTAAGCTATGTATTACCACAGGACTAATCGGATCACTGAAATGTAAGTTTTGGGGAGTTCCAAAAGAGCTTTTTAAAAGAAGTTGACTAGTTAGAGTGAGAGCCATTTTGCTGTCCTCTGCTCTCTTCTGTTACCAATTTGGTCAGTGAGAGTTTTAGCAGTCAGCTTGAATGTCACACTCACTCACTAAATTAATACCTTTGTATATTCTTTGCTTCTTGATCCTCTTTGCACATTACCTCATTGTCTTATAATCTTAGGAAACACACATTTTCATCTGCTTTGTATCTGTAACCATATAGCTAAAGTTGAAGATAAGACACAAAATCATAATGAATGCTCTCATCTTAAATTCACATTTTTTTTATTTATTGTACTTTAGGTTCTGGGGTACATGTGCATATCATGCAGGATTCATAGGTACATGCATGGCAATGTGGTTTGCTGCCTCCATCCCCCCGTCACCAATATCTGGCATTTCTCCCCTTGTTATCCCTCCCAAACCTCCACCCCCACTGTCCCTCCCCATCTCCCTTTAACAGACTCCAGTGTATGATCCTCCCCTCCCTGTGTCGATGTGCTGTCATAGTTTAACACCTGCCTATGAGTGAGAACACACAGTGTTTTGTTTTCAGTTCTTGTGTCAGTTTGCTGAGAATGATGGCTTCCAGGTTGATCCATACCCTACAAAGGACACTAACTCATTGTTTTTATGGCTGCATAGTATTCCATGGTGTATATGTGCCACATTTACCTTGACCAGTCTATCATCAATGGGCATTTGGGTTGATTCCAGGTCTTTGCTATTGTAAATAGTGCTGCAATGAACATACGTGTGCATGTGTCTTTATAACAGAACGATTTATAATCATTTGGATATATACCCAGTAATGGGATTGCTGGGTCAAATGGAATTTCTATTTCTAAGGCCTTGAGGAATCGCCACACTGTCTTCCACAATGGTTGAACTAATTTACATTCCCACCAGCAGTGTAAAAGTGTTCCTATTTCTCCACATCCTCTCCAACATCTGTCGTCTCCAGATTTTTTAATGATCGCCATTCTAACAGGTGTGAGGTGGTATCTCAATGTAGTTTTGATTTGCATCTCTCTGATGACCAGTGATGATGAGCATTTGTTCATATGTTTGTTGGCCTCATATGTCTTCTTTTGTAAAGTGTCTGTTCATATCCTTTGCCCACTTTTGAATGGGCTTGTTTTTTTCTTGTAAATCTGTTTCAGTTCTTTGTCGATTTTTGATATAAGTCCTTTGTCAGATGGGTAGATTGCAAAATTTTTTCCCATTCTGTTGGTTGCCAGTTTACTATAATGATGGTTTCTTTTGCTGCACAGAGGCTATGGAGTTTAACTGCATCCCATTTGTCAATTTTGGCTTTTGTTGCCAATGCTTTTGGCGTTTTAGTCATGAAGTCCTTGCCTATGCCTATGTCCTGAATGGTTTTGCCTAGGTTTTCTTCTAGGGTTTTTCTGGTATTAGGTCTTATTTTGAAGTCTTTAATCCATCTGGAGTTAATTTTAGTGTAAGGTGTCAGGAAGGGGTCCAGTTTCTGCTTTCTGCACATGGCTAGCCACTTTTCCCAATGCCATTTATTAAACAAGGAATTATTTCCCCATTGGTGGTTTTTGTTTCAGGTTTGTCAAAGATCAGAAGGTTGTATATCTGTGGCATTGCCTCCGAGCCCGCTATTCTGTTCCACTGGTCTTTATCTCTGTTTTGATACCAGTACCATGCTGTTTTGATTACTGTAGCCTTGTAGTATAGTTTGAAGTCAGGTAGCATGATGCCTCCAGCTTTGTTCTTTTTCTTTAGGACTGTCTTGGCTATGTGGGCTCTCTTTTGGTTCCATATGAAGTTTAAGGTGTTTTTTTCCAGTTCTTTATTGTGTCAATGCTCTTTACCATTTGTTACATTTTTCAAGTGGCTGGTACTGTTTGTTCCTTTCTATGTTTAAGGCTTTTTTCAGGAACTCTTGTAAAGCAGGCCTGGTGGTGATGAAATCTCTGAGCAATTCCTTGTTCATAAAGGATTTTATTTCTTCTTCTTTTATGAAGCTTAGTTTGGCTGGATATGAAATTCTAGATTAAAAGTTCTTTTCTTTAAGGATGTTGAATATTGCCCCTCTTCCACTCTCTTCTGCCTTGTAGGGTTTCTGCTGAGAGATCTGCAGTGAGTCTGAGGGGCTTCTCTTTATGGGTAACCTGACCTATCTCTCTGACTGCCCTTAGCATTTTTTCCTTCATTTCAACCCTGTGAATCTGAGGATTATGTGCCTTGGGGTTGCTCTTCTTGAGGAATATCTTTGTGGTGTTCTCTGTATTTCTGGGACTTGAATATTGGCCTGCCTTGCTAGATTGAGGAAGTTCTCCTGGATAATAACCTGAAGAGTGTTTTCCAGCTTTGATTCATTCTCTCCATCACATTCTGGTACACCTATCAAATGTAGATTAGGTCTTTTCACATAATCCCATATTTCTTGGAGGCTTTGTTCATTTCTTTTCACTCTTTTTTCTTTAATCTTGCCTTCTTGTTTTATTTCATTGAGTTGATCTTCAATCTCTGATATCCTTTCTTCTGCTTGGTCTATTCGGCTATTGAAACTTGTGTATACTTTACGAAGTTCACATGTGTTTTTCTGTTCCACCAATTCATTTATATTCTTCTCTAAGCTGTTTATTCTCATTAGCATTTCATCAAACCTTTTTCAACGTTCTTAGTTTCTTTGCATTGGGTTAGAACATGTGCTTTTAGCTCAGAGAAGTTGGTTATTACCCACCTTCTGAAGCCCGTTTCTGTCAATTCATCAGACTCATTCTCCATCTAGTTTTGTTCCCTTGTTAGAGAGAAGTTGTGATCCCTTGGAGAAGGAGAGGCATTCTGATGTTTGGTGTTTTCATCCTTTTGGCCCCAGTTTCTTCCTATCTTCATGGATTTACCTACTGGTGGTCTTTGTAATTGGTAACTTTTGGATGGGGTCTCTGAGTGGATATGTTTTTTGTTGATGTTGAAGCTATTTCTTTCTGTTTTTTGGTGTTCCTTCTAACAGTCAGGGCCCTTTGCTGCAGGACTGCTGGAGGTCCACTCCAGACCCTGCTTGCCTGAGGACCACCTGTGGGGGCTGCAGAACAGTAAGGGTTGCTGCCAGTTTCTTCTTCTGTTATATTCATTCCAAAATCGTACCCACCAGATGTCAGCCTGAGGTCTCCTTTATGAGGTGTCTCTTTGGATATATGGGGATTGGGGAGCTGCTTGAGGATACAGTCTGTCCCTTATAGGAGCTCAAGTGCTGTGTGGGGAGTTCCATTGTTCCATTTAGTGCTGCTGGGCAGGTATGTTTAAGTCTGCTGCAGCAGAACTCATAACTGCCTCTTTTCCATGGTGCTCTGACTTATTTATAAGTTCCTGATGTGCTGTTGCCTTTTTTCAGAGATACCTTTCCCAGCAAGGAGGTAGTCTAATTATGGTCTGCCAGCAGAGGCATTGCTGAGCTGCCACAGTCTCTATCCAGCTGCTGTGTAAACTTCCTTGTGATTTTGTTTACAGAGGTACAGTTAGAACTGCCTTAGTAATAGCGGACTGCCTCAGTAATGGGAGATGTCCTTCCCCACACCAAGCTGGACCACACCGGGTCCAGCTGCACTTACTGCAAAACTCTCAATCCAGAGTGTTTCAGATTGCTGGTCTTTGTAGGGATGGGACCCGCCAGGCCAGATCACCTGGTTCCCTGTTTCAGCTGCTTTTTCAGTTGAATGGGCAGCTCTGTCTCCTAGGAGTTCCTGGCACCAGTTGAAATGGGCACCCAGATTTGCGTGAATTTTTGTACAAAAACCTTTTGCCCTGGCTGAAACAGCCATGCTGGAAACCCATGGCACTTCTTGGCCCAGGAATCTCCTGGTCTGTGGGCAGTAGAAACTAGTTTGGATATGCAGTGATCACTCACCCTCTGCGGTATTCTCGCTGGGAACTGCACCCCAGAGCTGTTCCTATTCAGCCATCTTGGATCTCTCAAATTCATGACTTTTTTAAGTTTTTATTTATTTATTTATTTATTTATTATTTTGTGGGGCTTTTTTTTAGACAGGACGCCTTGCTATGTTATCCAGTTTGGTCTGTAGCTCCTGAACTCAAGTGATCTTCCTATCTTGGCCTCCTAAAGTCCTGGGATTACAGGCATGAGCCACTACAGCCAGCATAATTTTTAATTGTCACAAAGATACATAATATAAGATTTACTATCTTAACCATTTTTTAGTGTACATTTCAATGGCATTAAGTAAATGCACCCTGTGGTATAACCATTAGTAGTATCCATATTTAGAACTTTAATTTGTAAAACTAAAACCCTGTATCCATTAAAAAATAACTCTCCAATCCTTTTACCCATAATCCCTGGAAACAACCACTCCACTTTCTGTACTTGTGGTTAACATGAGGATTATACTTAATGCTCTAAAACTATAGCTCTCTAATTTGAATCTATACCAGCTTAATTTAATAACATACAAAAACTCTACTACTATAGTACTTTATTTCTACCCCTTTTTCAGTTACCAGTGTAACAAAATTACATCTTTATGCATTGCATGTTCAGAAACATACACTAAGAACTGGTTTCTATTTTCTTAAATGGTGTAGGGAAAAAAGTGGAGTTACAAACCAAAGTTACAATAATACTAGCTTGTATAATTATCATGCAAATACTTATACCAGAGAGATTTATTTCTACATACATATTTGGGTTATTATCTAGTATCTTTTCATTTCAAATTGAAACAGGGCTTAATTTAGCATTTCATCCTAGTCTAGTGGTAACTAGCATTTCATACTAGTTGTTTAGTGGTAACTAGCATTTCATACTAGTTTAGTGGTTAGTGGTAACAAACTGACTCAGCTTTCGGTTTTCTGGTGTTGTCCCAATTATTTTCTTAGTTTTGAAGACAGTTTTGCCAGATATAGGAATCTTGGTTGACAGTTTTGTTTGTTTGTTTGTGTTTTCTTTAGCATGTTAAACACACCAACCCATTGTCTTGTGGTCTCCAATGTTTCTGACAAGAATCTACTAATATTCTTACCCATCACCCCTTACATGTGGAAAGTTGCTTCTCCCTTGTGACTTTCAAGATTCTCTATTTGGCTTTGGCTTTTAATATTTGATTTAAATGTGCTTCTTTGAATTTATTCTGCTTGGAGTCTGTTAGGTTTCTTGGATATTTGTGTACATAACTTTTATCAAATTTTGGAAGTTTTTCAACATCAATTTTTCAAGTGTTCTCTTCCTCTTTCTCTCTCTTCTTCCTGAGACTCCCACAATGTATATGTTGGGCTATTTAATGCTATTTCCAAAATCACTTAGATTCTATTCACTTTTCTTCAAACATTTTTTTCATTCTGTACTTCAGAACTTTTTATTGTCCTATTTTTAAGTTCATAATTTTTTCTTCTGCCTGCTTATATCTGCTTTTCCATATCTCTAATAATTTTTTCACTTCGGTTATTGTAATTTTCAGTTTGAGAATTTATTTTTGTTGATTTTTAATCCCTTTATTAGTATTTCCATTTTTCCTGCATTATTTTCTCTTCTTGACTTTGTCCTCTCTTGTTTTAGCTCTTTGAACATCTTCAATACTGTTCTTTTAAAGTCTTTGTCTAGTTAGTACGCCATATGATCTGTCTCAGAAATCGGCTCTGTTTATTAATTTTGTTTACTTTGAATGGGCCATGTTTCCTATCTTTTTATATGATGTGATTTTTTTGTTGTCGAAAACTGGACTTTCCAATCTTATAATGTGGTAAATATGTAGATCCTTCTGGGCTCCTTCTTCTTCCTCAAGCTTTGCTAATTTGTTTCATTTTGTTTTGTTTCTTACTGTTACAGAGTATCCGTGTGCTGGTAATCAGCTTAAGGTATGGATTTAATATCTTCCCAAGTCTTTCCTGAGCCTATACTTTCCTTTGGTATGCTAGTCACCTTCCAAATTCCCCTGTTTACATCGTTTCTTCTGAACATTTCAGTGGTTAAACATCCTCCACCACAAAGGGGGAAAAGTAGAAAAATGAAGCAGAGATAACACATTAAATTTTCTAGAAGTCGCCTCAGCTAGAAGGGAACAGGATTGCAAAAGGAGGGCAATAACGGCTGCATGCCTCTGTGTCTGCATCTTCACTATCAGAGCAGCAATTCAGGGAACCAACCTTCAGTATTTGGTAGACAGAGAATCCTTATCACCCTCACTGGCTCCCACAAGCTGCTCTAGGGATCCGTGTACAGGTTGTCTGCCATGGGGCCAGGAGTTGGGGAAAGGGTAGCCACTGCTGGGCCAAAAGATAAAAGTGACTGAAAGTAACCACGATTTACCTTCCAAGCCTTCTCCTGGAAGTTGGAAGCCTTCAATAGACTCCAGAGTTTCAAAATAACTAAATCAAACAGATCCTGTCAGTACAATTGTTGTTTATGTGAAAAGATGTATTTCTGGTGCTTCTTGCTCTGCCATCTTCCGTCTAACTTCACTATGACTACTGACTCATAAAGTCACTTGCAAATTGTATCTTTCTTTAGTTAATTTATTCTTCCACTCTTTTGTAAACCATGTCATAACTTCTGTCTTCTCTAGCCTGGAACTCCTCCTCCCACATCTTTAGTCTCAGCTGATAGTCTTGCTTCTTATACTGACAAAATAGATTTAATCAAAAGAATACTTCCACATGCTTCCATCACCATATCTACATACATAGTAGCATTTGGTGTCCCCAGGTATTTTATCTTCTTTCCCGTGACTATGGATAAACCCCACCACCTATACACAAGATCCCATCTCCTCCATTATTTTCAAAGACATCACTCCAGTATTCCAGGAGCTACTTCCTCTGTCTTCTTTATCAACATTTTTTTCTTCCTACTGGAATTTTTCCATTGGCATAAAAGAGACTGTTTTTTTCTTTTATCACTTAAAAGACGAGAACACATCTCTTAACTACACAGTGTCCTCTATCCATTAACCCATATTTCTCTTTTTTTCATAACAAAACTTTTTTTAAAAAATCTAAACAGTCTGTAATTTTGTTGCCTCATTCTTTCAGGGACCCACATATATTAGAATTTAACTCCCCAGTGAAACTGCTGAAACCAAATGCTTCCACACTGCCTGATCCAATGGCAAATTCACCACCATTTTGTGAATTGACCAATCAGTTTCATCTAATATAATTGACCATATTATCCTCCTTTAAACACTTTCTTGTGTTTTTCTCTATATCTTAAGACTGCTTCTCAAGCTCCTTTGCTACCTTCTCCTTATTTCTCATTCCTGAAAACTTTAGAACAAGGTTTAGTCTTGTATCTCTTCTCTTTTCTCTCTTCTCTCTAAATGCACTTCCTTTAAGAGCTAATCCAGTCTCATGCTTTTTACCCTTATTAATACAATTTTGGTTTCAAATGTGTATTCCCACCCTGAATCTATCCTGTGAGCTCCAAGGTCATATGTTTCTACCTGCTAGTTAGACACAGGCTATTATAACCCCCAACTGCCTACATACCATCTTCATTTGGGGGTTACAGTAGCCTGTGTCTAACCAACAGATAGAAACAATATGGGAAAGTGTAAAATAAAGAATTGTTAACTATGATAAAAGAGCAAAAGGAAAACATGTGGTACCCTAGGACTGATGGAGGGTACTCGAGCAAGGAAAAACTTGAAAGGAATTCAAACTTTACTGGAGAGGTTATGGTTCAGACTATTGGATAACAAAAAAGACTAGTGTGTAGTTGCCAGGAAAGCAATGGGCCACTCTCTTGAGTGCAGGCGTGAAAAGGTGATCATTGGCCAGTGGTTTACAGAGGGAACTGGGGCACAGGCAGAGGAAGAAAGCCCTCAGAGACCGTTGAGACTCTGGTTTCCATGTTAAGGGGACTACAAAACAAAGAGAAAAAAAGTTATCACCAGCAGTCTGAGGCCACAAAGACAGAGGGACCAGGTCTTGATCCTAAGGCAAAGGAGGATTCACTGGATGTCTTCGCACCCACGCTTCCAGTGCCTAACCTCCCAGAAACGGCTGGAAAGTCTCCTTGCAATGCCCTCCAGCACTGTCTACTAAGAAATCTTATCATTGTGCTCACTTTAAAGGACAAAGCAATGCTATTATTTATCACAAAACATGTTTTGGAGCTGAGAGGCAATAAATTGATAACTGACACCAATGTCTAACAGGTTAACACGTTGAAACTGAACTCTTGGTCTCAACCCAGATCATCTCCTCTTGCAGTCTTCCCCATCTCAGTAAATGGCAACTCCATTCCTCCAGTTTATCAGCACAAAACCTTTGGAACTGTTGTGACTCCTCTCTTTTGCTCTCGCGCCACACTCATTACATTTACAAACAGTATTGGCTCTATCTTCAAATGAAATCTGGAGTCAGTGTACTTCTCATCACTTCTACAGCTACCCTCCTGGTGGGAACCACCATCATCTCTTCCTGATAATTACAATAGCCTTCTGACTTATGTTTATGTTTTCACTTGGTCCATTCAATGTTGATTTATTCTCTAACACAGCAGCCAAAATGATCCCAATGAAACTAAAGCATAAGTCAGATCATGTCTCTTTTCTGTTTAACACCCTCCCCATCTCGTACTCTCAGGGGCGAAATGAATTGAAAGTGTTTTCAGAGCCTAGAAATCTTACACAGTATGTCACCCTCTCCCATCTGTCTTATGTCCCTTCTGCTTAACATGGTACTCATCTAATGCTGGCCATGTTGGCGTCTTTGCTTTTCTGCAAATATGGCGGGCCCATTCCAACTATAGGGACTTGCAAACACAGCAGGCCCATTCCTACTATAGGAACTTGCAAATACAGCAGGCACATTCCTACTATAGGGACTTGCAAATACAGCAGGCCCATTCCTACTATAGGGACTTGCAAATACAGCAGTCCCATTCCTACTATAGGGACTTGCAAATACAGCAGGCCCATTCCAACTATAGGGACTTGCAAATACAGCAGGCCCATTCCAACTTTAGGGACTTGCAAATACAGCAGGCCCATTCCAACTTTAGGGACTTGCAAATACAGCAGGCCCATTCCTACCATAGGGACTTGCAAATACAGCAGGCCCATTCCAACTTTAGAGACTTGCAAATACAGCAGGCCCATTCCAACTTTAGGGACTTGCAAACACAGCAGGCACATTCCAACTATAGGGACTTCATCTCTTTGCTCTGTTTTGGACACTTACGCAGATCCCTGCATGGCTGCTCCTTAACCTCCTTCAGCTTTTTACTCTAAGAGCACCTTTCCAGCAAGGTATTTTGTGGCTACTCTATCTAAAATGCAATTAGAACCTAGAATAGTTCCAATGATAGGGTAGTTCTCCAATAAATAATGGTTAAATAAATAACAAAATCTTGCTATGAGGTGATCTTGTGAATGAAAGTCACACTGTGAAAGAGATGGCATGAGCATGGGTTCCCGAGAGTAGCACCGAGCCACCGCACCAGCCCTGCAGTGACTCTCTCTGGATTTCTTTTAAGTAAGAGAAAAAATATATATTTTATTTAATCCACTCCTACTCAGGAGTTTTGCTTATATGCACCTGGTAACTGACTAAGCCTGATAGTTCTTCCTAGAGCTCACTGATTCTCAATCCTTGATTTATGTTAAAATCACCTGTAAAGTTTCAGAAACTAGTAATACTCAGTGGAGTCAGACATTACTATGTAGAAGCCTCCTAGCAATTCTACTACGCAGCCAGGATTAAGATGAATTGCTATAATCTTTTTTGTTAAATGTTTTTGTATTATTATCTCAAAATAAATATAGTCATCCCTGGTATCTGCAAGGTACTGGTTCCAGGACTGCTCACAAACACCAAACCTGGTGCATATTCAAGTCCAGCCCCACAGAACCTGCAGATACAAAAAGTGGCCCCTTGGCCACTCCGTATATCCAGGTTTCACATCCTGCTAACACTGTATTTTCAACGTGCATGTTTGATTATGGGTGGAGAACCAGCCAACATAGAAGCCCAGTTGTATTTATCTATTTTTTAAATCTGATTATAGGTAGACCCATGCAGTTCAAACCTATATTGTTCAAAGGTCAACTGCAGTTCTTGATTTTTGGTCCCAGTTTTTATAAAATGACTCTTGTATCTGCTACTGCTGGGTTATACCACAGAAGTAGAATAATAAGAGCAACAATAAATACAATTTACATGTTATTTATACTTTATAGTGTCTTCACAGAGCAACCAATTTTATTGAGAGAAATTTGATTGCTTTTTTATTTTGCAGAAGATGTGACCTCTTACTAAGTGAGCATATCCTTGGCTAGGTGTCTCTTTTCAAAATGACTTACCAGTATGCTCAATTCTTTGGTCTGTCCCAAGCCTCACAATAACTTGGCATGGTTCAGCCCTTCTTCCTTGAAAGCCAGAGAATGGAATGGAGCTTTTAACTGAAATGATTAGAGAAAGGAAGTAAGTCCTAGATCAATATCTTGTAGACCCTGACTCGCATAATTCCCAATAAAGTCACTCAAAACCTGAAGAGTACAAAAACAAAAATAATAACTAAACAAACTGAATAAGAAGATGGATCCTAAGATTGTAAAATAAGACTTTAAATGCCACTACAGAAGGGAGGTTGCACCCTTAGTGATTTGCCTTTGGAGTATTTTTTAATGCAGAGCCAAATCTAGGTTCATTAAGTTTGAAAAATAATAATAAGGTTGTAGATTCGCAGCATTTCTATACTATGATTTTATCTATAACCGAGACACCAGAGACCCAAATATCTATACCCTACAATAAAAAAGAAGACAATTTCAAGAGTTTTATCTCACCTCTGATTCCTAGCCAGCCAATTTTAGCATTACTAATGGGCACTCTGATGGTTATTGTTGAGTGTCACCTTGATTAGACCGAAGGATGCAAAGTACTGTTGTGGGCCTGTCTATGAGGGTGATACCAAAGGGAATGAACATTTGAGTCAGTGGACTGGGAAGGGAGACTCACCCTCAGTCCTGGTGGGCACAATATATCTCATCAGCTGCCACTGCAGCTGGAAGATAAGCAGGCAGAATAAAGTAAAAAAAAAAGAATAGACTGGTTTATCCTCCCAGTGTACATCTTTCTCTTGTGATGGATGCTTCCTGCCCATGAACATTGGACTTCAAGTTCTTCCGCTTTGGAACTTGGACCGGCTCCACTGCTCTTCAGCTCAGAGATGGCCTATTGTGGGACCTCACCTTGTGATCGTGTGCATCACTACTCCTTAATCAACTCCCCTTTCCGTATACGTGTATCCTATTAGTTCTGTCCTTCTAGAGAACGCTGACTGAAACAGCCACCCATGTTAAATGAGAGGACAGAAACTTCAGGAGCTGAGAACAGAATGGGAAAGGTCATAGCAGAAATCCCTTCTCTGATCCAACTGGAGGATCAATTATGCCATACTTTCCATGCTTAGTAATTACTGTTTTATTTCTATTTTTGAGATGCAGTGTACCTTAGTGTCTACAAATGTCACAGAAATATTTTATGACTCAGCTTTCTGATTAATCAAATGTAAACAATATATCTCTTAAGTTAGACTATTGCAGGGATTAAATGAGTTGTCACATAAAATGTTTTTTAAAAGTGCCTAATGCCTATTTGCTATTATTATTTATATTGTTAGTAACATAATAATTTGTAATATCATCATAGAGAAAACTTCATTTAACACAATATCAAACTCAGTTAGGCAAAATGTAATTGTTATGGAATAAATTGTGTCACAAAATTTATATGCTAAAGTTCTAATCCATAGTACCTCGAGTATGACTGTATATAGAGATAGGGTCTTTAAAAAGATAATTTAGAAAAAATTAGGTCTTATGGGGAGTCCTGATCCAATATGAGGGGTGTACTTATTAAAACATGGAGATTAGGACACAGACATACACAAAGACCATGAGCACACAGTAAAGACACAGGGAGAAGACAAGACAAGAAAGGCCTCAAGAGAAATCATCCTACTCATACCTTGACTTGGACTTCTAGCCTCCACATTTTTTGAGAAAAGAAATATCTGCTGTTCTACGTGTAGGGTCTATGTACTTTGTTATGGCAGCCCTAACAAACTAATACAATAATGCATTTCTTTATTTTCTATAAATGTACTTAATACTTACCTCTTGCCCACTTCTTGCCAAGATAGTAAAAAATGTATCTCAGCAATTCTTGTGGACCCTCTACTACCAGAGTAATGAAGTATGTGAAGGTCTCAGGTAGCACAATGACAGAGGGTGGCTCCTGGGTCATTGGTCATCTGTACAATGTTTACTACCTAGACACTGGAGTCTGTTCCACAGGGTCCAGAATCCACATCCAGCTTCTTCCTCACTGACGCTTTGGTGCACCACACTGAGAATGGAGGAAATTTTGGCAAGCCTGAAACCCACCATTTTCCTCCTGAAATCTTGCTTCCTGCACACAGCACTGATAGTGAGCAGGGTTCCTGCTGTGGCCCTTGAGGAATCCCTACAGCAGTTCCACATCCTTACACTACCATCTGGAAAAATCACAGATCTCCAGGTCTTGGAGTAAGGAAACTGGGTGTAAGAAAATTCTTTTCACAATAGTAAAAGTAATACCTTTTCTTTTATTTCTCTCAGGAGGCATTCTCTCTCTCCTCTCTTTCAAGGGCATTCAACAGAGTTTTATCAAAAGGTATAGACTGTTAGAAAATGAAAATCTAGTTTGGAAGTAAAACTTCAGTTCTTTTCAAACTCAAAATGTCCTTGAGACAAAGAAGCCACGAGACTGGTTACCTAATAAATGAAGGATATGAAGGAACAATAGAGACATAGCAATTGATCAATTGATATCTTCTACCCTAAAGTGCTACCAATAGTTTTTTACACAGATCCTTAACGCCATATAAATTGCGGTGGTTTCTATTTTTTTAAGTGTTTTCTTCCTCTCTCTTTCTCTTGTCAGCTTATTAACATGCTTATTCATTTGTAAAATTAACAGCATATCCAGGCAGAAAAGCAAGAGGTTTCTACTGTCCAGGCTCCTCTTCTCTGGCCTCTATTCTTTTGATCTAAGAGATAGACAATATGTCAAGAAGGGTTCTTATTTGCAAGCAAAAGAAATCAATCGTGATGGAATAAATGGGAGGGGGAAAAAAGAGTTTATTTTAAAAACTAATGGGTAGCTCTCTGAATGGCCAGGAGAGCCAAACCATCTTGCTCAGAATAATAAATCTTGAAACAATGCCCCAACTGCGGCTGCAAAACTGGGTTGATGAGGAAACTACCTCTGCCCCCAAAAACTAGAACACTGAGTGTCCTAGCTACAGTTGTCACTGATATATGAGGGACACAATTATGCCATAACCACTTCCTTTATCAGAGAATGACTCCCTTTCCATGTTTTTTGGTGTCACTAACTTCCTACTCAAAAACCGGTATGAGTGCATCCAACATAGAGAGCCCAAAGTATTTACCCAAACCCCAGCTTCAAATCAGGCTGAGAAGGTATCGGACATTTTTAGGCTTTATGGTTTATATAGTTAATGTTTCTATAAAATTTGGTCTTTCTCCCACCAAGATTCATCTCACATAGAAAGGGGATGCAAATGCTAGTCAGACAAAAAGACTGAAAAAACAAATCTCCACAAAAGAAAGACTGACACAAAGCTGAAAGAGAAAACAGGACAGGAAGTTAGAGTATAATTAGAAATGTCTGTGGTTTCAAATAAAATATCCAATTAGGTATTTTTAAAAAGCAATTTTAAAACTAGAGGCAGTCTTTTTTAAAATCACAGAATACAAAATCTGAGAGTAAGAACTTGTTGCTTTCATTTGCTCAGGAGATCAGCAATGTTAAGATTAAGTCAAAAGTTCTCTTGTCCTTTTCCTCCTAATTCCAAAATGACTATTTTTGCTTCAAAGCAGGAAAAAGACAGAGAGAGAGGATAAGAAGTGTCAACAGACTTCTCTACACATTTCATGAGCAAGAATCATTGGAACCAGTCCATACAAAATATATCACTGAAACCACAAGCTAGGGCAAGATTCTCCTTATGTGTGAAGTAACATGATCCTACAAAGTTCCTTGAAATGATCCCAATTAAAACTTTTAACAGATTTGTTCCTCTTTTGTTGCCAAAAATATAAGCATCCCAACCTTGAATGATAAATTCTATGAGTAAAAATCTATATTTTCAAAAATTTAACCATTAATTATGTATGGACTCATATGCAATAGAAAATATAAGTAAATACACATTATGTTACAAAATTAAAATCATGGAACTCAAGGGATAGTCACCTCGTTGACAACTGCCTTCCCTATTAAAAGACATACTGCAGAATGGATGTATTCCTGCATCTGCTGTTTCATTTCTCTCCAGTCAGACATAGTTCTTAGGTCTTGCCAAGAGCAATTCCATTTACTTTAACTGTTATTAGAGTGTTCATATTTCCGTGACTTTTCATCTGTTTTCCTTGCTTCTGGAATTCTCTGAAGGCTTACTTTAGATGGCCTTGCTTGATAACATCTAAAATAGCATTTCTAAGGTCCCGGTGTCTTTCCCCATCATTTGTCTAATTGCCATTATTGATGCTAGTTGGATTCTGGCATTGTAGACATTCCCTTAGCTCATCTCCGTGTTGCTCTTTATTTATGGCAGTAAACAGAAGTCCATATCATATGTCCCCATGAATGGGACATCAGAATTAAATGACATAGAAATGAAAACATTCCTGAGAAAATCGCTCAGGATGCTCTGGATTGGAGTCTATCCAGGCTGTGCTATTTATTATTCAGGTGACTTTGAGCACGTCAATTAATCTCTTGAGTCTCTATTTCATTGTACGTACCTTGCTTTATATAAATATTCCTGTGAGAAATCTCGTGAATATTTGGAATATAGAATCTCTTTGAGGTAACAAAGACTATATGCTATTGTCTGATGTACTCTTTCATCCTCCTGAAA
The DNA here is from genome assembly GCF_049354715.1 of Callithrix jacchus. Lineage (NCBI taxonomy): Eukaryota > Metazoa > Chordata > Mammalia > Primates > Cebidae > Callithrix > Callithrix jacchus. Next base: position 101,108,786 of record NC_133516.1, on the reverse strand, counting down.
TGCATTCAGCAAATTCTGCTTATCCTTACTACCCCCGCTTCCTGCCCCACTCTCTCCTTCAGGCTGGACCCCTGCTACCTGCTTCACCTTGACCTCAATATTCTTATTCAACATGGGAGATAGAGCAGGTAAACAAAAGAAGTTGGATTTTGTTAGATTCTGCTTGGGACCAACTACAGAGGTCAATCTGGTTTTAATTACTTTATTCTCTTTGTCAGAATTCCAAGAAACACGTACTGGTCTCTATATTAGCTGTAAAGGCCGATTATTTATTTCACAGTATTGAAGTCTGTGGCCCGTATAGTTGATTGCTCTTATCCATCCAGCCCTATCTGACACTTAGCTCCTGATCTGGGCCTTTGCTACAGATTCTACATCCACTCTGTGGGTTAATTATGCTGACTAGCAGGATTCTTGATACTTGGCTTTAGCCTAGCAATTGGTTTCATTGTGCTTCCTATTTTCTTGAGAAAGACACAATAAAGTGTTTAAAGTGAGTCCATAAAGTCACCTACAGTCAGATTAGACCGTTGCTCTCATATCTTTATGACGAATGCTCCATGAAGCTGAAACTAACTGACATGAATTTTATAAAGGCAGGGAAGCCCATTAGCCAGGCCTGGCAGTGCACACCCACTTCCTTTTGAAGGATTTCTTTTGGCAGTTTAATCCAAAACGTGCCCAAAGGCTGAAGGAAGATATACAGCATTTACTTGTAGTTTTCTCGTACATCTTTATTTTTTTTACTCTCTCCTTAAGACTCCTTTTCAGATGATGTCTTTTTTGCCTGCAGGACCCCTACTGACAATTTTGGTTTGTCTTTGATTTTTAAAATTTCTTGATATATGCATGAAGCAAACTGCTCGTTTTTCTGTTGTTGTTTTTTTTTTTTTTTAATCTCCACAGCTTTTGTCTTTCAATGTTTATACTTTGGTAAATTTGGACTCAAATTTTTTTCAAAAATGAAGAACATTTGTCTTATAAAGAACATCACTTTTACATGTACTGATTTTTAAGTGTGTTCCTGCTTTTTCTCTTACCCATGAAGGACTCTGTCCATGAAAGCCTTTGTGGTGTTGAGGACACAGGGGACCAACTGCCCACCAGCAAACATGAGAGCAGCTCAGCACATGCATTCTCTGGGGAAGACTTGCTTTCTGAATGGCCATTTCCAAAACTGTCCAAGGCCTAGAGCCCTGTAGCAAGATGACAAAAGCACCAAAATCTGAAGTTTTTAAAGGAATTATTTATTTCTGAAATTAGAAAACAAACAAGCTGTCCCCTCTCCCGTTATGTAAAGAATTGCCATTTGTGGGAAGAAAATAAGTTTCTCTATCCAAACACTGGAAAGAAAAAACGGTTCTAACTGAAACATGAGAAATTTCTGTTGGAAGATTTGTCCTCCTAAAAACTTTGTTTTTACGCATCATTCTTTCATCAAGGTATTAGTTACTCCCTATTTCCTGTGACTCTATCCACTGATTACTTCAACAAGAACTTTTAAGGTTCTCTTGGGGAAAAACAGTGCACTATGCAGGGTGGGGCAGCTTGTGTGAGACAGGAGATCTGAGTGTGCTGCTGCATGGAGGGCAAGCTAAAATGCCCGAGGACACTGGGGACAGAAAGCTGGAGGACGCCAGAGAAAGATGAGAGGGCCAGATGAGTGACAGCTCATACTCCCACTTGCTTATACAAATAAAAGTTATGGTACTGGCTCCCATAACTGAGAAAGATGATGCGATGGTACATAATATAAAAAAGGGGCCGGGCGCGGTGGCTCACGCCTGTGATCCCAGCACTTTGGGAGGCCGAGGCGGGTGGATCACGAGGTCAAGAGATCGAGACCATCCTGGTCAACATGGTGAAACCCGTCTCTACTAAAAATACAAAAAATTAGCTGGGCATGGTGGCATGTGCCTGTAATCCCAGCTACTCGGGAGGCTGAGGCGGGAGAATTCCCTGAACCCAGGAGGCGGAGGTTGCGGTGAGCCGAGATCGCGCCATTGCACTCCAGCCTGGGTAACAAGAGCGAAACTCCGTCTCAAAAAAAAAAAAAAAAAAAAAAAGGAAGAGCTGCAGTACCAGAGCCTGCCGATAGGAGCGGGAATTCGGAAGTCGTTATCCTTCTGCAACCTCAGGAGTCTGCGTCCCTTTCCTGGGCTTACTTTTCAACTTACTCATCAGGGAAAGTGGCTATCAGATGGGTTTTTGTTCAATCATGCCCCTACATCCTCACAGAAATTATTTCTCTTGTGTTCATATAAAATAGGCAGACAAAACAAAAGAAGTCTCTGGTCCTACTTACAGCGTTGTCAGATTTCGCAAACAAAAATAAAGGAGACCCAGTTAAAATTGATTTTCAGATAAAGAACAAATAGTACTTAAGTATAAATTGTATCAGTATGAATATATTCCATATATTACTTGAGAAGAAAATCATATCGTAGACCTCTATTCATGTTTATCTGAAATTTAAAATTAAGTGGGAATCCTATATTTTGTCTGACAATTCAGCATACTTGGGTCTAACTCCCATCCCAGAGCAAACACTGTGTCCACGGAGGTGGGGTCGCTATGCTAGGTCAAGTCCGAGCCCTATAAATACCCCATGTCCCCATCCAATCCAAATATGAAGGTAAAGTCTGATACCAGAAGAGCAGTAATGAAGGAAAGATACATTGCATGTACAGGCAAAAATAATAGCTATCCAATTCCATAACAGAGATGGTTTAAAGTAGGTAAAGAAAAGCCAAGGGAAAATAAGTCAAATTTATTCACCATTTGCCTGAAAAAGAAGATGCCGATTACAATTGCTTTTCACTGTTGATGATCCACATTATTATGCATTTCCATTGATTACAGGACAAAGTCATGGAAAACCCTCTTCTGATGATTTTAGAAAGCAGAATAATTCCTACATAATTGACACATTGCTATAAAAGACAAGTAGTAGGGGTGGACTAAATTACTATGTTTTGATATTGAGACATTGCCAGGATTGTAGCCAGTCTTATTTTACGATATTCCTAGGATTCAAGAAGCTTTGTTGAGCTTCTCTAAGTGGTGATTATAAAATAATAAGCAAAACAGTATGTTGGCTCTGGCATCAGGCAGGATGACAGAAATGTAGGCTTGCCTGAGTTTGGCAACAGCACACTTAATTACATTGACAATGTGTAGCTGTGTCATTTCTTAGGAACGAATTATTCTTTTGGAAAGAAAATGTCCCTAAGGACATAGTTTTTGAAATACAACTTTTTGACCAAGCACTTTAGAAACAGTGTTTCAGATGATGATGACCAAAAGTTGATATGATGGCTTGAAACTTTAAAACAAGGATAACCATTTTAAATACCTATATTCCTTTACAGAGATAATGTAGGTAGAAATGGCTATGGAATTGCCACAAAGTATTCTTCCCCTTATAAAATTTCAAAGGTGAAGTATGATTTCTCAGAGGAAAATCAAGCTTTAAAATTAACATGTTCTATGTAGAATGAGAAAAGTAATTTTTTCCTAACATCAATTTAAGTAGGAGGAACCAGTGCTGTGGGTAAATAGTGCTTTATCAAAGATCATTTAAGTGTAATGAACTAATTTGATCTGACAATGTAACTAGCATAGAAATTGTCAAATACTAATGTATATTTATGTGTGTGTGAGAGAGAAAGAGGGACAACACAAACACACACACACAGAGAAAGAGAAATACATAGAGAGAGAGAGAGGATTTACATTGTGAAGGAAGAGCCACACACTGAAAGACGGAATCATGAAGACTGCTTTGGACATCACATAGAGAAAGAGGCACGGGCTTTGGACATCACATAGAGAAAGAGGCATGGGCTTTGGACATCACATAGAGAAAGAGACACGGGCTTTGGACATCACATAGAGAAAGAGGCACGGGCTTTGGACATCACATAAAGAGGCATGGGCTTTGGACGTCACATAAAGAGGCACGGGCTTTGGACATCACATAGAGAAAGAGGCATGGGCTATGGCAACTGTATTATTCTCAACCAGCCTGTGACTCTCCCTCTTTCCCTTGCTGGTTTATCTTTCTTTTCCTTTTACCCACAAAATTTGGGTATTTCTCAAAGTTCTTTCTCTATACTCCCTCCCTCACTTAATGCCTGTAATAGAACTACCCCCTCTTTGGGCATACAGCTACAGTGTGGGTTTGAACTCCAATGCACGACTCGAGTCCCAGTCACGTTGTAGTCTATGTGCCAGGCAAATCTGTCAACTTTTACATGGCAGTCAGCTACGGATAATCCAAATCTATCTCTACCACTCTTTTGTCTAATGATCTCTGAGCATAAAGTCCTGAGCATAAAGTGCTTATCCAACTGTTCCTTTTAATTGGAAAATAAATGCCAATTTTATTTATTCTCTAAGAGAAGTTTTGTTTTGTTTTGGATTTTTTTTTAGAAACCCCCTTTCTCTCCCAGCACACATATATTTCCTGCCTTTAAGTAATGTATGCTCTGAAAGGGGAAAAAGGCATTGAGATACAAAAGCACATTATAAGACAGAAAACTCTATGTGCCATTTCCTATCATTCATCTTGATGTGAGCAACCATTCCGGAAGAGGTACAAGTGCCACTGCTTCTTCTCTCTCTCATCTTTCTTCTACTTCTGCCTTTGCAGTCTTGTGCATACCGCTGTGGCCTCCTCACCTATTCCCAGCTCTTCTCTATTTTTTTTTTAATTGTTCTTTAAGTTCTGGGATACATGTTCAGAACATGCAGGTTTGTTACTAAGTATACACATGCCATGGTGGTTTGCTGCCCCCATCAACCTATCATCTACATTAGGTATTTCTCCTAATGCTATCCCTCCCTTTGCCCTCCCACACCCCAACAGGCCCCCATGTGTAATGGTCCCCTCCCTGTGCCCATATATATTTTCATTGTCCCACTTATGAGTGAGAACATACAGTGTTTAATTTTCTGTTCCTGTATTACTTTGCTGAGAATAATGGTTTCCAGCTTCATCCATGTCCCTGCAAAGGACATGAACTCATCTTCTTTATGGCTGCATAGTATTCTATGGTGTATATGTGCCACATTTTCTTTATCCAGTCCAACATTGATAGGCATTTGGGTTGATTCCAAGTCTTTGCTATTGTGAATAGTGCTACAATAAACATACATGTGCATGAGTCTTTATAGTAGAATGATTTATAATCCTTTGGATTTATACCCAGTAATGAGATTGCTGGGTCAAATGGTATTTCTAGTTCCAGATCCTTGAGAAATCACCACACTGTCTTCCACAATGGTTGAACTAATTTACACTCCCTCCAACAGTATAAAAGTGTTCCTATTTCTCCACATTCTCTCCAGCATCTGAGGTTTCTTGACTTTTTAATGATCGCCATTCTAAATGGCCTGAGACAGTATCTCACTGTGGTTTGATTTGCATTTCTCTAGTGACCAGTGATGATGAGCATTTTCTTTCATATGTTTGTTGACCACATAAATATCTTCTTTTGAAAACTGTTTGTTTCTATCCTTCATCCACTTTTTCATGGAATTGTTTTTCTTGTAAATTTGTTTAAATTCCTTGTAGATTCTGGATAGATGGATAGATTACAAAAATTTTCTCCCATTCTGTAGGTTGCCTGTTCACTTGAACTGATGATAGTTTCTTTTGCTGTGCAGAAGTTCTTAAGTTTAATTAGCTCCCATTTGTCAATTTTGGCTTTAGTTGCAATTGCTTTTGGTAATTTAGTCATGAAGTCCTTGCCCACGCCTATGTCCTGAATAGTATTGCCTAGGTTTTCTCCTAGGGTTTTTATGGGTTTATGTCTTATACTTAAATCTTTAATCCATCTTGAGTTAATTTTTGTATAAGGTGTAATGAAGGGGTCCAGTTTCAGTTTTCTGCATATGGCTAGCCAGTTTCCCCAACACCATTTATTAAATAGGGAATCCTTTCCCTACTGCTTATTTTTGTCAGATTCGTCAAAGTTCACACGGTTGTAGATATGTGGTGCTATTTCTGAGGCCTGTGTTCTGTTCTATTAGGCTATACATCAGTTTTGATACCAGTGCCATGATGTTTTGGTTACTATAGCCTTTTAGAATAAAGTCAGGCAGCGTGATGCCTCCAGCGTTGTGCTTTCTGCTTAGGACTGTCTTTGCTCTCTGGGCTCTTTTGTGGTTCCATATGAAATTTAAAGTACTTTTTGCCTAATTCTGTGAAGAAAGCCAATGATGGCTTGATGGGAAGAGCATTGAATCTATAGATTCCTTTGGGCAGTATGGCCATTTTCATGAGACTAATTCTTTCTCTCCATGAGCATGGAATGTTTCTCCATCCATTTCTGCATCTCCATCTCTTATTTCCTTGAGCAGTGGTTTATAGTTCTCCTTGAAGAGGTCCTTCAGATTCCTTGTAAATTGTATTCCTAGGAATTTTATTCTTTGTAGCAATTGTGAATGGGAGTTTGCTCATGATTTGGCTCTCTGATTGTGTATTGCTGGTGTATAGAAATGCTTGTGATTTTTGCACATTGATTTTGTATCCTGAGACTTTGCCGAAGTTGCTTATCAGCTTAAAAAGTTTTTGGGCTGAGACATTGGGGTTTTCTAAATATACAATGTCTTTTGCGAACAGAGATAATTTGACTTCTTCTCTTTCTCTTTGAATACACTTTATTTCTTTATCTTGCCTGAATGCTTTGGCCAGAACATCAAATACCATGTTGAACAGGAGTGGTGAAAGAGGGCACCCTTATCTGGTGCCAGTTTTCAAAAGGAATGCTTCCAGTTTCTGCCCATTCAGTATGATATTGGCTATGGGTTTGTCATAAATAGTTCTTATAATTTTGAAATATGTTTCATCAATACCTAGTTTACTGAGTGTTTTTAAGCATGAAATCTTGTTCAATATTATTGAAGGTCTTTTCTGCATCTATTGAGATAATCAAGTGGTTTTTGTCATTGGTTCCTTTATGTGATGGATCATATTTATTGATTTGTGTATGTTGAACTAGCCTTGCATCCCGGAAATGAAGTCATCTTGATTCTTTTGGATAAGCTTTTTAATGTGCTACTGGATTCGGTTTGCCAGCATTTTATTGAGGATTTCATATCAATGTTCATCAGGGATATTGGCCTGGAATTTTCTTTTTTTTGTTGTGTCTCTGCCAGGTTTTGGTTTCAGGATGATGCTGGCCTCATAAAATGAGTTAGGGAAGAGTTCCTCTTTTTCTGTTGTTTTGAATAGTTTCAGAAGGAATGGTATTAGCTCCTCTGATACCTCTGGCAGAATTTGGCTGTGAATCTGTCTGCTTACGAGCTTTTTTTTGGTTGATAGGCTATTAATTACCGCCTCAATTTCAGAACTTGTTTTTGGTCTATTCAGGGATTCAACTTCTTGCTGGTTTAGACTTGAGAGGATGAATGTGTCCAAGAATTTATCCATGTCTTCTAGATTTTCTAGTTTACTTGTGTAGAGGTGTTTATAGTAGTCTATGATGGTAGTTTGTATTTCAGTGGCATCAGTGGTGATCTGCCCTTTATCATTTTTTATTGTGTCTGTTCTATTCTTCTCTCTTTTCCTCTTTATTGGTCTGGCTAGCAGTCTATTTTGTTAGTCCTTTCAAAACAGCTCCTGGAGTCACTGATTTTTTTGAAGTATTTTTCATTTCTCTATCTTCTTCAGTTCTGCACTGAGCTTAGTTATTTCTCATCTTCTGCTAGCTTTTGAATTTGTTTGCTCTTGCTTCTCTAGTTCTTTTCATTGTGATGTTAGGGTGTCAACTGTCTTGCATGCTCTGCTCATGTACCCCAAAACCTAAAATCCAATAAAAAATTAAAAAAAAAAAGATCTTTCTCACTTTCTCCTGTGGTCATTTAGTGCTATAAATTTTCCTCTACACACTGCTTTAACTGTGTCCCAGAGATTCTTGTACATTGTGTCTTTGTTCTCATTAGTATCAAAGAACTTATTTATTTCTGCCTAAATTTTGTTATTTACCCAGTAGTCATTCAGGAGCAGGTTGTTCAGTTTCCAAGTAGTTGTGCAGTTCTAAGTGAGCTTCTAAATCCTGAGTTTGATTGCACTGTGGTCTGAGAGACTGTTTGTTATGATTTCCATTCTTTTGCATTTGCTGAGGACTGTTTTACTTCCAATTATGTGGTTAATTTTAGAAGAAGTGCTCTGTGATACTGAGAAGAATATGTAACCTGTTGATTTGGGGTGAAGAGTTCTGTAGATGTCTATTAGGTTTCCTTGGTTCAGAGCTGAGTTCTAGTCCTGGATATCCTCGTTAATTTTCTGTCTGGTTGATCTGTCTAATACTGACAGTGGGGTGTTAAAGCCTCCCACTATTATTGTGTGGGAGTCTAAGTCTCTTTGTAGGTCATTAAGAACTTGCTTTATGTATCTGGGTGCTCCTGTATTGGGTGCATATGTATTTAGAATAGTTAGCTCTTTTGATGCATTGATCAGTTTACCATTATGTAATGCCCTTCTTTGTTTTTTTTTTTTTTTTTGATCTTTGTTGGTTTAAAGTCTGTTTTATTAAAGACTAGGATTGCAACCTCTGCTTTTTTTTTTTTTTTTTTTTTTTTTGGTTTTCCATTTTCTTGGGAAATCTTCCTCCATTCCTTTATTCTGAATCTACATTTTTCTTTGCATGTGAGATGGGTCTCCTGAATACAGAATACCAATGGGTCTTGACCCTTTATCCAATTTGCCAGTTTGTGACTTTTAATTGAGGCATTTAGCCCTTTACTTTAAGGTTTATATTATTAAGTGTGAATTTGATCCTGTCATTATGATGCTAGCTGATTATTTTGATGCAGTTTCTTCATAGTGTCAATGGTCTTTACATTGCGGTTTGTTTTTGCAATGGTTAGTACCTGATTTTCCTTTCCATATTTAATGCTGCCTTCAGGAGCTCTTGTAAGGCAGGCCTCGTTGTGACAAAATCCCTCAGCATTTGCTTGTTTGTAAAGGACTGTATTTCTCTTTTACTATAAAACTTAGTTTGGCTGGATATGAAATTTTGGGTTAAAAATTATTTTCTTTAAGAATGGTAAATATTGGTCCCCATTCTCTTCTGGCTTGTAGAGTTTCTGCTGAGAGATCTGCTGTTAATCTGGTAGGCTTCTCCTTGTGGTTAACTCAACCTTTCTCTCTAGCTGCCCTTAACATTTTTTTCTTCATTTCAACCCTGGTAGATCTGACGATTATGTATCTTGGGGTTGCTCTTCCCAAGGAGCATCTTTGTGATGTTCTCTGTATTTCCTGAATTTGAATGCTGGCCTGTCTTGCTATGTTGGGGAAGTTCTCCTGGATAATATATTGAAATGTTTTTGAACTTGGTTCCATTCTCCCCATCACTTTTAGGTACACCAATCAAATGTAGATTTCGTCTTTTCACATAGTCCCATATTTCTTGGAGGCTTTGCTCATTCTTTTTTATTCTTTTTTCTCTAATTTTGTCTTCATGTTTTATTTCATTAAGTTGATCTTCAGTCTCTGATATTCTTTCTTCCTATTGATTGATTTGGTTACTGATACTAGTGTATGCTTCACAATGTTCTGGTGCTATGTTTTTCAACCCCATTCAGTCATTTATGTTATTTTCTAAACTGGTTTTGCTAGTTAGCAATTCCTCTAACCTTATATCAAGGTTCTTACCTCCCATGCCTTGAGTTAGATAGAATACGCTCCTTTAGCTCAGAGGAATTTGTCATGCCCACCTTCTGAAACCTACTACCATCAATTTGTCAAACTCATTGTCCATCTGTTTTTGTTACCTTACTGATGAGGACCTGTGATCCTTTGGCGGAAAAGAGGCATTCTGGTTTTTTAAATTTGCAGCGTTTTTGCACTGGTTTTTCCTTATCTTCATGGATTTATCTACCTTTGGTCTTTGCCGTTGGTGACCTTCAGATGGAGGTTTCGCATGGTCATCCTTTTTGTCGATGTTGATGCTATTTCTTTCTGTTTATTGGTTTTCCTTTTAGCAGTCAGACCCCTCTTCTGCAGGTCTGCAGGAGTTTCCTGGAAGTCCACTCCAGACCTTGTTTTCCTGGATATCACCAGCAGAGGCTTCAGAACAGCAAAGTTTGCTGCATGGAAGCTTTGTCCCAGAGGGGCACCTGCCAGATGCCAGCCCGAGCTCTTCTGTATGAGGTGCCTGTCAACCTCTACTGGGAGGTGTTTCCCCATCAGGAGGCATGGAGGTCAAGGACCCACTTGAGAAGTCAGTCTGTCCCTTATAGAGGTTGAGCACTGTGCTGGGAGATCCACTGCTCTCTTCAGAGCTGGAAGGCAGAAACGTTTAAATATGCTGAAGCTGCACCCACAGCTGCCCCTTCCTGCAGATGCCCTGTCCTAGAGAGATGGGAATTTTATCTATAAGCTCCTCACTGGGGCTGCTGCCTTTCTTTCAGACATGCCCTGGCCAGAAAGGAAGAGTAGAAGTTTAACAGTTCTCTAATTAGTACCTAGAAAAACAAAATCTCTAACCACCTTTCTCACACAAAATTGTAAACTAATCTTCTTAGTAACATGTCATTCATTGCTCAAACTTTCAATTATTTTTCACAATGCAACAAATTAATAGAAAAAATGATTAAGATATAATTTCTGTCATATTTCTATACAAATCTTGTCTCACTCTATTTTCCCTAGATTGACTGGAGTTTATGTCATTTCTTAAATGGATTTCTTACATTGTACATTTGGTTGTTCATTATACTTCCTCTACCTCGTTTTACACCTACCTCACCAGCCAAAATGCTACACTTCATTCAAAAGATGACACTAATGCCACTTGTCTTATGAATTACTTTTAGTTACTCCCCAGACAATGGTAATCTCTCCATCTTTTAAATCGCACCAGGTGCTTTGCCAAGACTGCAGCCTCTGAAACTGAACAGACTAGGGTGTGAATCCATTTACACCACTTACTTAGCTCCATATTCTAGATAAGTTATATAACTCTTTTACTTCATTTTTCTCATTTGCACAATGATTTTCTCATCTATAAGTTTAAAAAATAATGTTTACCTTTCAGGATAATTATAAAGATAGTATAAATTGCATAGCAGAAAACCTGGCACATGATATGTGCTAAGTTAATAGTACCCATTGCTATTACTATTAATTCTACAATCTTCTAACCCTTGCCAGGTGGGTACTAAGCGACTTAAGCCAAAAATAAGGAAGCCAAAGCAGGTTACTTAGAGAACAAGAGCAAATTCACAGGTGGTAATGGAAATCCAAATCAGATCAATGTTTTAGAAGCTTCACAATCAGCCCCAAGTTCAGGCCAAATTCTAACCAACGTTTAAGTGTTGTTTTGACTGAATTGTATGAGTGCTTGCTGGATATGTGAAAGTTTCTGCCAATAGAGTGCCTTAATGTCGAGTTAAAACTTCTGACAGCATTGTAACCAATTATTTGTCATTCATTATCTAGTTGATTGACGCATCTTTGCTTGTACAATGACCTAAACATTTCCTATGTTTATAACTTAGCTCTTCACTTTGATTATCAGCTTATTAGGAGTGACCATATCACATGCTATCATTCTTTTTGTCCTACTTAGATCTGCATATGGTAAATAATACGCATCAATAAAGCAATACTGTTTGCTTGCATCCAATTAGGTTCAACATTATTGACACTTGTGTAATGGCATTTTTCATAGAGAAATAGTGAACATTACTATCTAAGCAAAATAACAGAATCACTACTGAGCTATTGCCTTTACTTAGTGTATCATTTGTAGGATGCCTCTACCCCTTGTACCCATTTTCTCCTGTGTAATTTAACATATGACAGAAAAGTTCATGTGCAAAGCTGAAAACCTGTCCCTACATATGTAGATACTAATACTTAAATTGGAAAAAATACAATGAAACCCTTACCTTGGACTGAAAGTTATTAGGTTATTGTTTTCTTAAATTCATCCAAAGAAGCATCCAAACAAAAGTTTTACCTAGAAAATATTTATTCAGCACCTGTTATGTTCATCAATTTTCCTATATGCCATTAAAGATAAAGAATAATATTTCAAAATTTAATTGTAAGAATGAATATGTAAAAGGTTCAATTAATTAAATGCTGAAATGAATTATAGAGCTAATAGAGAGGAATAAAGGAGCAAAAGCAATTCATCCAACTTGAAGTATTCTGTAAGGGGAGATAGCACTCTGATGCTTAAAAATATTTAGTACTTGAACATGCACAAGAAGAAATGAAGACTATTTCATGCAGAAGAAACAATATGAGAAAAGATATATCTGGATGAGTGGATGGTTTGTGGGTGTTTGTGTGTTTAAGTGACATGAGATCATGTATATTCTAGACAAATTAAGGTTTCTTTTTATCTTGCTATAGAGCTATATGCTGCTACAGTTGTCATCTTAAAAGTGGGTGTACGGGCAGCTTTTTCGCCCTCTCTCATCCATTTTTTCCTTTTAACATCAAAAAATGTAATTCACTAATCACATCAATTGTCCTTATTATATTTTAATATGCTTAGTCTCCCTTCAGCTATTTCCTCAAGTCTTCTACCTAACTGTTTTCTAATTCCATCACTAACCACTGCAGACAAATAAGCATATCCAGATATCCTTTAAGATTTCACTAAGATTTCACTCACTCACTCACCAGCCTGTGATTATGAAAACCCTATCCTCTCCAGGGCTTCTCACAGGGCTGGGGTAAGGTGCGTGTTTGGAGGCAGGGTGTTCACAGCAGACCAGGATGGTAATACTCTCCTAGTCATCAATGTTCCCATTATCCAACTCTTAAGGAACTCTTCATTTCAGTGTCCCCTTTTTGGCTTCCTTCTCTCTGGAACTTACCTACTTACAAAAAAAAGAATATAGTTCTTTTTTTCATACTTCTGTGACAACCTCTCACGCTTTCCTCCCCCTACCCCACTCCCTAAATAGCCTCACAAAGGACTTCTATAAATGTAATAGTCTATTGACATTTGTGCTCCATCATTTTAATGCTTAGAAATGCTTTTTAATGTATTTTTAAAATTTAGTAGAATCACTGTGTAATGTTTGTGCCTGAGCCCCTTTAAATGTGAGGTTTTCTCCTACTTCTCAGTTTTTACTTAGGTATCCTGCCTTTTCCTGAATCTAACATATAACATCTTAGAAAACATCTTTTTTTTAATTTTTATAACTCAATATTCAAACTTACCGCTATGAAGTTCTACTTTGTTTTCTAGTTTTAAGTCTCTATATTTGTACCATATTTTGTATCCTTAATGTATTAATACTTTTATTTCTCTAGTTTATTGATCTTTTGTCTTTGTTAATGTTTATTTTTACTCTTTCCTTAGGTTTACACAGCTAGTTTTTTAAGTTGATAAAATAGTTCCTGAAACTATGAATCCTTATCAGTAAATTGTGTTAGTTAGGTTTTCATATGTGACTCTATCTTTGTTGTTTCCAAAAAGTTTATAACAGTATATTTCAGTACTCCCTTTAAACCAATTTAGATAAGTACATTTTAAAAATAATCTTGAATAAATTTCAGAAATTTATTTAAAAAATTAAATGAACATACTTATTTTGAATATACTTTTCTGATTAGTGTCCCTTTTATTGCTTGTAGTTAAAGAATTTGTTTTGTATAATTTATCTCATTTAGAACTAGCAGATATTCTTTACAGCATAATAACATGCTTGGTGTTTATGAATGTTTCATGGACATTAAAAAACTGTGTACCTTCTGTTCATTGGTACAAAATTATATATACAAACCTATTATATTGAATATAGTGATAGTGTTACAACTTCTGTTATTTTACTTATTATTTCCTTCATCTGTAAATTTCCAAGAGAGGTGAATTAAAGTCCCCAATTAAAATTATTGATTTATTTCTGTTTCAATTTTGCTTTATATTCCTTTATTTATGACAAGAAAATATTAATAAAAATTAAAACTTTATCATTCATTAACTTTTTCTTAATGTAAAATGTTTCTTTTTCTCATGTAACGTATTAGAACTAGTCTATTTATCAAATATTGATAACATCATCTTTTTGAAATATACACTAGGTACACTTTTGTTCCAAACATATATTATGAAAGTTTTTTCTCTTAAATGTAAGCTTTTGAGAATATAATGTTTAAAAAGTCTTTTTTCATTTTATTTCGAACTTCCTTTACTTTTTCTGAGTGATAATTTCAACTGCTTTGGTTTTAGTTTTTCACTTTGATTTTATAATGCATCTTTTTGCTGACTTCCACTCCTTTTTCATGTTGCAGAACTGTCTCCAAACCATCTTTTTATTCCATAAAGTTTGTGTGAGTGATGAACATTTTGAAGTCCTGTCTCTGCAAAAATTAGTATTTTACCCACAAACTTCATTATAGTTTGACTAGATGGAAAGTTCTTTGTTAAAAAATCATTTGTCCTTTTGAAGTTATTTTTCAGTGTCTTCTAGTAGCCAGGATTATAGGTGAGACTCATGATACTACCCATATTCTTGATCTTTTATAGGTGTATACTTAGTCTGCTACTGCTGCACGTTAGAGTATAAAGACTAAAACAAACGAACTATTTTTCACTATGAAGGTTCATGATAGGATAGCACAAGTGTAAGTTAATTCAGTGTTACAACAATGTTGCTAAGGCCCAACTACTTTTCTACTCTTTTAATACTATTTAAACTATACTGACCAGATGTTCTTATAGTAAGACATGGCTTCCAGCATTCCAGAATCATATGCACCCTTGCAGCATAGGAAGGGATTTTGTTGTTGTTATTTGTTCTTCATCTCTCTCTCTCCAAAATAGCAAACGTTTTGTCCTATGAACAAGAATTTAATCACATTTCTATGCCAAAACCAAGCCTTGGAAGTAGAATAAGAACACCACTATTCTCCCACTTAAGGAAGAAATCTACCTTCCTAAAGAAGTATAGAACCTACCAATTACCTGATAAAAGCAGAGTTCTAGCAAAAACAAACAAACACACACACAGAGTATTAAAAAACACAGAGTATTAGGGGATGGATTACTGGCAGACACGCAGCAGTGCCCATTGAGTAAGTAGCCTTTCGTTGTTTTGTTGCTGTTTCCGGAATCTTTTTACAAATTTTATCTTTGTCTTTATGAAACCAGCCTGATTGTCCCATAGAACTGATGTTTACTGTTTCTTTTGAAAAAAAGTATAAAGTGACCCTTCCAATCTTAAAACTTGAGAACATTATATTTGTGTTCTCATGTTCTTAAAACTTGAGAACATTATATCTGAGTTGCTTTCTCAAGATACCAAACATCAGGGCTCTCAGATAGTATCAAGAAACTGAAATTCACCAGATCACCACATCTGGACAAGGAGACACCAGAATCCTCATCCATTATGATTGCTTAGTCGATCACTGCTTCCTATTGACCAACTCCTCTTCCTTACTATCCCTAATAACTGCTTTTCAATACGTAGATACATTTTTCCCTGATATATACATCCCCAGTTTTAGCCAGTTGAGGTGATAAATCTGAGGCTGATCTTTCATTTTCTTGGACGCAGCACCCAAATAAAGCCTTCTTCCCTCGCAATGCTCATTAACACAATAATTGGCTTTCCATTGAGAGAGCAACAGGACCTAGACTGAACTGCTGGCGTTTTGGTAATATTTAGAGATCAGAAGTTTAACTAGAATTTGTCTACATGTTTATTTTTATTTTTTTCCAGCTTCCTATATGGTGAGCTTTTACAAGTTAAAGACATGAGTCTATCTACAAGCCAGGGAAATTATCTTCTATAATTTCTTTGAATATTGCCTGCCTTCATTCTCTCTGGTCTCATCTTAAACTTCAAATTTAACTTTCAGATCACTAATTTCTTTCTCAGTAGCAGTCACCTTAATTTTTAAACTTTCTCTTGATTTTTTAATTGCTGTTTTAATAGAAATTGTTTTTATTTCCTCATTACTCACTTTTCACAATTTCCAGGATAATTTAAAATTATCCCCAATCTCTGCAACCACTAAAAGAGAAGTTTGTATAAGATAATATTTTATTTCCAGAATCATTTCTGTTTTTACTGGAGTTATTCCTGTTGTCTTATGGTTCTCTACATTATACTATGGCTTTAACTCAAATATTTGATGATTCTTCATTTTACATTTTTTTTTTTTTTTTTTGAGGTGGAGTTTTGCTCTTGTTACCCAGGCTGGAGTGCAATGGTGCGATCTCGGCTCACCACAACCTCCGCCTCCCGGGTTCAGGCAATTCTCCTGCCTCAGCCTCCCGAGTAGCTGGGATTACAGGCACACGCCACCATGCCCAGCTAATTTTTTTTTTTTTTTTTTTTTGTATTTTTAGTAGAGACGGGGTTTCACCATGTTGACCAGGATGGTCTCGATCTCTTGACCTCGTGATCCACCCACCTCGGCCTCCCAAAGTGCTGAGATTACAGGTTTGAGCCACCGCGCCTGGCCTCATTTTACATTTTTTAAGTGAAGGTCTAGACTCATTAACATAAGCACTCAATTTTAGTTTTCTTTGAGGTTCTGATGGTTTTCTTTCTTGGGTTTCATGAAGGCAGTGATGATGCAGTGGGTGTTTGCAGATGGTGCTAACAATAGGATGACAGGTTCTCTATAAATGGATGGTGTGAGCCACTTGATATGCTTTCCTTCTTGTCTATGGCTTGGCACAAACAGGCAGGCTAAGACTCCCAAGTTAACTAAAGTAAGGGAAGCTCTACGTGAAAAACATAGATACTTTTTACATTTAAAAGCAGCTGCCTTCCTTGTTCCCTCATCTTATTTGTCTATTGTAATGATCCACAGTTACTTCAAGGTCTACCCTGCTTCTCTGTTCATTCTCAGTATCTAATATAAGCGCTGTCTACATGTGGAGCCTATTAATTGGTAAGTCATTCTTAGCATCTCATTCTGGAGTAAATTCTAAAACTAACAGTTCTACAAAAGAGGGGCAGGGAGATGTAGAAGGAGAATGTAAAAGATTATTAAGATCTTTTAAAAGATCTATATGAAAGATCCTTTAAGGAATTACCCTGATGATAGCATTCATGCTCATTTCTGATTTGTAAGCCCAACTGCAAACTTGAAGTTTCTCCAAATTTTGCTTTCTAGCAATTCTCTCTGCTAGTTTGGACTATTCTGTTTTCACTCTGGTTTTTCTGTCAATCGGATCCCATTTTCTTTTCACCTTCTAGATTCTTCAGAGTGTGTTGTTTCCTGCTGATGCTTATTCCATTATTTTGAAACATTTATGGGTTTAACTAGTCTGCAATTTCAATGGGTTTAGGATAGAGAAAATAGATAAGCTCAGGCTCAGGGTACTCTCTCAACTCATTATTGAAAATGTACATTTGAAAATAGTTTCTCTGTTTTTAACACTTCACAATTCCCTCCCTGTTTCAGCACTGTTCCAAAATCATGGTCGTGAGGGATATTATCAAGAAAAGCTAGTGACTCATTTGGACCTTTGCCCCCAAACTTTGAGACTGTCTCTTCTCAGTGCGCCCAGGCTTCCTCCTCCATGTGCTATTTCAACTTCACATTTAACTCCACAACTCAGATTTTCTCCTGTGTCCAGTATTGATAGACTAGAAGTAGGATTATTAAGATCCTACCTGTCACCTTGATAAAAATGAAGGCAACTTTTCCTAAATCAAAAAGGATCAGTAAGTTTTACTAAAGTAATACTGCTCAACAGGTAGGGATATACCTGTGCAGAAGGTGAGACTGTAGCCTGGCTTAGTATCCAACTGACTCTGATTCTCAACCAGCACTGCTCAAGGGGCAACTCCATTCAGAAGAGCTCCCTGGCTCAATTCTGAATACAACCTCAGTAATGTCTAGAGTAGAATTTTAGTAATCCTTCCCTCCTCCCTCCCTCCCTCCCTCCCTCCCTCCCTCCCTCCTTCTTTCCTTCCTTCCCCCCCTCCCTTCTCTCTCTCTCTCTCTCTCTCTCTCTCTCTCTCTCTCTCTCTCTCTCTCTCTCTCTCTCTCAGATAGGATCTCACTGCATTACCCAGGTTGGAGCACAGTGGTGCAATCTTGGCTCATTGCAACCCCCACCTCCCAGGCTGAAGTGATCCTCCCGCCTCACCACCCCATGTAGCTGAGACTACAGGCACCCCCCACCACATCCTGCTAATTTTTCTATTTTATTAAAGATGGGTTTTCACCATGTTTCCCAGGCTGGTCTCAAACTCCTGAGTTCAAGTGATCCCCCCACCCATCTTAGTCTCCCGAAGTGCTAGGATTACAGGCATGAGCAACTGTCCCTGGCCATAAACAATCTCTTAAATGCATCCATAGAGGCAATGGTTGTCAACTCAGAGAGTCTAAAAAGTGAGAGACTCTGGCACTGACTAGTGATTATCCTTAAAATATTAATGTCCAACCTCATCTGTCCTCAGTTTCCATTGCTTTCATAACTATGTTAGTCTGTGTGATCTCCTGGGTCCGTCACAGATAAATATTTCTACAAGCTGCAGCATAAGAATGAGAAGGGATTTGCTACAATGCTTGGCAGGGAAACACAATCATCAGATTTTAGAGCAGTGTTTTTATACAAACAGCTAGGACTTCGTTTTCCTATAAATCAAAAGTGCCTACGTTTGATATAGTTTATGGTGAAAGATAGGTTTGATACACGGCAAATGTCTTGTAATTATAAAGAAGACCTGAGAAATTGCCCTGTATTCATAACCTCTCAAATAATTGTCTAAATAAAAAGTTTTATTTCCTAGATCATGATGCGGGTAATATTAGGTACAGCAGGAACCATATCAAAGGCTGATCTTCCCTAACATCAACGAGAGATTGTCCAGCAATGGAAAGAACACAGTCTTAGAGCCCTTGTAACTGGGTGTGACTTTTCACTGTATGGCCTCGGGCAGATAAATTATTCTCCCAAAAAAAAAAATTATTCTCTCATTTGTTTAATGGTAAAATGGGATGTTGCTATGTGTATTACCTGCTTTGAATGTTTATTGTGAAGAAAAGGAAATAATGGGATTTGGAAAGCAAATCAAGAAGGGTAAAAAATTGTTATAATAGATACCCAGTGTTGTCCCAGATACTTATTAAAGCTGTATAGTAAGTGCATGTAGGACTTTTCACCTATATCATAAGTACAGTAAAACAAAAGGCTGCATATACTAAAAAAGTTAAGCTTCTCCAGAAATTTTTTCCTGAGCAAATTAAGTGAGCAGAATGCACTTTACTCTTTTTGGAGGTCATAATTCTATTCTTGGGGATGGAGGTAACTTACTAAACATCTTTCCCATATCACATGGTAGTGGTGGTATTACAGGCCCTGAAATTTGTTTTTGCATATATTAAAATCCTTACATTAAACCAGCATTTTGTGGAGCCCTAAGGAGTTAAAAGAAAATTGAAAATGGGCTTAGCTGACAGGAACAGAAACGGGTGGAGGAGAACAAATATTCCGAGAAATGAGGTCAACCACAAGTGGCTCACTAGCACCCAAGCATCCTGATGCAGGCATTCAGTTCACGGTGCCCCTGCACCCAAGCAGCTTGTTAGCAGGCATTCAGCCCAAGCAGCACAACCTTTTAAAACCTCCCTCCAGCCCCTGCCTCTTTGCAGACAGCCTTCCCTCTGCCATATTGTCCATTGCTCCCTTGCAATGTATCTCCCACTTTTATCTAATAAATCTGCCTTTCTTTCCCCACAACTGTCTTGGTAAATTCCTTTACTGTGCAAATAAATTTCCTTTACACTGGTTTCAGGCAGTCATACACTCTTTATGTGTTATGGCTCTCTCATCTCTGGTGTACTCTCTGCTGGAAACAGACTAGTTTTGTTTTTGAAGGGGGATTCTAGCTTTCACATTGTGGAGCTGCTAAGTGTATCTGAGCTGGTGCATCATCCCCTACTAGTCATTAGCAGCAGATGGCTCTTGTCTGAGTAAAGTAGATTATTGGATAAGAACAAGATTTGGAACATGAACCTGTTCCAGGAACACATGTATTTTGTAAAGTAGAATAGATATTTTTGCTAAAAATTCATTTTTTATTTTTCAATATTTCACATTTTAAAAAGTAACAAATATAAACAGCTTCTACTAATGGCACTAAATAGTAACAAACAAACAGAAAAGAATCTGAAGCATTTAACATTTTGCTGATGAGTAAAACCAGTAGTTTCTAAAATTTGTCTGTGATGCCTAAAGGGAACATGTGGGGAAGGAGACGAATCTAAACGGTATCAAACTCGCCGGGAAATGGCACCCGTGAACAAGCCCATTGCCAATTCAACGATAATTTGTCAGATTTGATTAAAACCTGAATTAGCCAGTCCTCATTAGAACCTCAGAAGGATGAATTATGCTGCATAAACAGATTACTCATGCCCTGAAAGCAACACTGGCACCACACACCCGGCTAGTAACTTTCAATTACATTGATAAATGAGAAGTTAAACTGTAATTTTTTTAGCACTATCAATTTTGTCTCTAATATCCTGCCACTTCTGTTTTTATTGTGATTGAAAATAGAGGCTGCAATGAAATAAACAGTCATCTGGATCAGTGTCACAAACCAAATCGGGAGATGATGCGGGCTTGGAGTTAGAGTGAGAAAAAGGATGTCAAGAGGGTAAAAGGTTATCATTATATATTTCCAGTGTTGCCCCCAATACTTATTAAAGTTGTAGAGTAAGTGTATGTAAGACTTGTCTTCACATATATTATAAGTACAGTAGCCAAATTATGGGATGAGCCACTAATTACAGTGTCTTAAAAGTGCTACTGGAAAATTTAATTCCGCAGGTCAGGCACTTGACTTGTTAATCAGCCAGTGAGTCAATAGATTTCCTTTGCCTTAGTTAATCTTTGTAGCATGTCAAGAATAAAGAAGACAGCAGAAGCACTTAGCGTGTTGGTCACCATTTCCTCCTCTCCAGTGTTTGTAAGCATTAATTAAATTCCCAGTTCATACTTTTCGTTCCTGCCACACAAGCATTTTTCCTATTAATGCAAATTGTGACAATTTTGGCTAAGCACTTATACGAAATAGGGAATGTATAAAAACTATAGTTATATTTTCCAAATGAAAATGAGTCTTCTGGCTCTAACTCAGAGGCCCATCTCAGCATGATGATGCACCCAAGGAAACAGAAAGCCAAAATCCCCAAAATTTGAAAAGCTCTATACCTATACAGAAGTATTTTGGATAAGTGGAGAGAGAGAGAGAGAGAGAGAACCACATCTAATAATGATTCACACAAAGAAACTTCAAATCTCCTCTATCCATATCTGCATCTCCAAATTTTTACTCTAAGAAGTAGCTGTTTAAGCGTTTTTTACCCACACCTCAAAATTTTTTCAAACTCTCTTAGCTTAACTTCTGCACTTTCTTTGTCTGGCTGCCCTCTTTTGCCTTCAGGAGCTTTTGTTTTCTTCCACACGGAGGCTCATATTGAAATTAATGTGGGTTTGCTGGGCTTCCTCTGGTTCTCTTCTCCACCCAGTTCCGTAATTGGGCAATAAAAAACCATGATCCAAATAGCATAAGGAATCCTCCTGATAGGGGGAGAGAAAATATCTGATTCTTACCCTTTAATTTTTTTAGAACAGTTCTATTACACGAAGGAACTGGGAAGTTCTTTCTAAAAGATAAATTGCTAGAAACTTCTCTGGTAGGTAGAGGTGTCTTGGATAGAGATTAGTTTGAAGGCAAATGGCTCTTAGGTTTTTTACCTCATTCTACAGCAGGTTTATGCCAGTATAAGTCAGAGGTTCTTCAGAATCTTCCCCTTTGATATAAAATAACTTGAAATTGAGAGAAAATAAATTTGGAGGGGAAATTTCAGCACAGAGGCTTGGAGAAGAAAGGATAATACCAAACAGAGATGAGATGTTAGGCAAGAAAGCATCAGAGACAAACTGCCTACATCAAAGGTAGCCTGAAGTTTGGAGCATAAAAAGATCATGTAGAAATGAAAGAAGACTGTAATGATTAAGGCCGAAATTCTAAATTTGAATACCTCTACTCTATTGGTTTTAGAAATATCACCTCTCTGAGCCTCAGTTTAAGTTTCTGGAAAATGAAGGAATTTGACTAAAACGTTGGAAAGACCCACATTGATTTTATAAATCCTTATCCACCTTATCCTTATAAATGCTGTATAATGACCACTCCAACAACCCTATCATTGCTGCAATCTCTGGAACTCTAACTCTGCTCTTGTCTACATATTGTGAAGATACGTGGTGTTTTTGCTGACTGCTGAATGCCAGTGATCGCTGGATGCATGTACGTTTTCTCCATTATTAAATTCATCATCTACAACAAAATAGTATTTTAATTACCTGATTTATTATGATGCGACACTAAATTTACAAAATAATCCCATAGGTGTTGATAAATTGAGATAAATAAAGCTGCTATGGCAGGAGTTACACATACAAAAAATAAAAGCATTAAATTAAAATCCAACTTAGCAGTAAGTATAAGTTATGTGAGTATTTAGCTATGAGCTGTTTTAGCTGTTAAAATCTATATATTCAATGGATAATCTCTTTCAAAACAGTTACCTAGAAAGAAATTTTTGCTGCCGTTGGAATCGTTCACCAGTCACAAACAAAACTACATTGACCCTCCTTGACTTTGTTTCCCAAAATGGAATTTATTGATTTTCTTAACTAACTTATTTGCTGAACTCGATTTCAAATGATCTTGATCTTTTCCAAAGATTGGGATAAAAACCACGTTTCATGTTCCAAAGGAAAGTCAGAGGAAGAATTCTAAAACATGTTGCTCTATTTAGTATCTATTTTTCCAACCTGAACACTTTGAAACAATAACAGTCATTTGGAAGGAAAAATTTCGGATTAATAAAATTGTCAGGTTGTTTTTTTGTCATACAATCCATACCTGTGGTATATATATTTTAGACATAAGAAACACCTTGGTAATAGAAAATGCTTTATATGGATTCCCAGTGTCACCAAGATAAGATGCCATCCTTTGCAGAGCTAGAGTTCCCCTCACTACTAAGCTCACTGTTGGGCCCTGATACGGTTTGGTTTGGATATTTGTCCCTTCCAAATCTCATGTTGAAATGTGATCCTCATGTTGAAGGGTCCTAGTGGGAAGTGTTTGAATCATGGAGGTGGATTTTCATGAGTGGCTTTGTGCCTTTCCTGCAGTAATGAATTAATGCAAGACATGGTTGTAAAAAAGACTGGGACTTCCTCTGTCTCTCCTGCTTTCTCTTTTGCCATGTGACATGCCTACTTTCCCTTTGCCTTCTGCCATGAATAACAGCTCCCTGAAGCCTCACCAGAAGCCAAGCAGATGCTGGTGCCATGCTTGTACAGCCTAGAGAACCATGAGCCAAATAAGCCTCTTGTCTTTATATACTGCTCAGTTTCAAACAGACTCATACAGGCCCTTAGTCAACACTCTTACATGTTTGACTGAACAAGATTCAAATCTTTACATTTGACAGAAAATTGAGGATTGGTCATTAAGTTCTGCAGGAGGTTGAACCAGAGGTAGGATGAAACTTAAAAGTCCTAATTTTATTATAAAACTCCAACACCTTAAACGACAAAAGTGTTTGCAAATACTTGAATATTATTTCAATATATTTTGAATAAAAATGGTAAAAATGCAAGAAGAAAAAAACTGCTTTATGTATATTATTTCTGTTTTATTAGTCTTTTCCTTTACTCCACAATACTGAAGTAATATGAAAATATAAATTACATTGAACAAAAAGACTGGAGGGAAGATCCAAGATGGTCCTTTAGGAGCAGCTCAGGATTGTAGCTCCCAGTGAAAATGCAGAGGGTGAGTGGATGCTGCTTTTCCAGATGGATCCTTATCACCCACAGACTAGGAGATTCCCAGGCAGAGGAGCCCCATGGGTCACCCGCACGGCTGTTTTGGCCGGCATGGCTGTTTTGCCAGTGCCCCAGCACAGTGGTTCTCCATACAAAATACACTGGTCTGGTTGCCCTGTTAAGCTGGCAATTGGAGCTCTGGGAAGGCAGAGTCACCCATTCATCTGATTAAATGGGGGACTGAAACAGGGAGCCAGGCCAGGAGATTCCCTGGCAAAAAAAGCACCATGAATCTCCGCGCTGTTCTTTCAGCCTGCACAGTGGGTCGCTGCACGGGAAATCACACAGATCCCAGCACCTTTTCAGCAGGCAACTGGAACACCTGTGAGAGAGTCAACCGTTCAACTTAAAAAAAAAGGCTCTGAGGCAGGGAGCCAGGTAATCAGGCTTGGTGGGTCCCACCCCCACACACACACACACAAAAAAACAGTAATTGGAAATGCTCTAGGTTGAGAGTTTCACGGCAAGCACAGCTGAACCCGGGATGGTCCAGCTCTGTGGCGGAGGGGTATCCACCATTACTGAGGCACCCCACCCCTATGGAGGTAGTCCGCCATTGCTGAGGCAGCCTGCCATTGCTGAGGCAACCTGCCATTACAGAGAGACTCCACCTTACATAGGTGGGCCACTATTGCCATGGCAGTTTTAACCACACACATATAAACAGGACTGCATAGAAGTTCACATGGCAGCAGGGTGGAGCCCACAGCAGCTCAGCAAAGCCTCTGCAGGCAGACAGTGACTAGAATGCCTCCTTGCCGGGCAGGGCAGATCTGAAAAAAAAAAGCAGCAGCACAATGTAAACTCATAAATAAAGCTCTAACTCCACAAGACAGAGCACCAGGGGAAAAAAAGCGGGGGAGGGGTTATGAGTTCTGCTGCAGCAGAATTAAATGTTCCTGCCCAGCATCTCTGAATGAGCAATGGAGCTCACAGCTCAGCACTTGAGCTCCCTTAAAGGACAGACTGTCTCCTCAAGCAGCTCCCTGACCCCCATGTATCCTAAGAGTCACCTCATAAAGGACTGACCAGACTGACATGTGGTGGGCATCATTCTGGGACAAAGACAGCAGAAGAAGAAACTGGTAGCAACCCTTACAATTCTGCAACTGCTGCAGGTGATTCCCAGGCAAGCAGGGCCTGGAGTGAACCTCGGCAGTCCTACAGCAGAGGGGCCAGACTGTTAGAAGGAAAACTAAGAAACAGAAATAACTTCATCATCAACAATCTGGACATCCACTCAGAGACCCAATCTGAAAATCAGCAACTACACAGACAACATGTGGATAAATACACAAAGATGGGAAGAAACCAGCACAAAAAGGATGAAAACACCTGAAACCAGAACACATCTCCTCCTACAAGGGATCACAGTGCCTCACCAGCAAGGAAACAAGACTGGATGAAGAATGAGTGTGATGAAATGACGGAATCAGGCTTCAGAAGGTGAGTAATGAGAAACTTACATGAGCTAAAATAACATGTTCTAACCCAATGCAAAGAAACTAAGAACGTTGAAAAAAGATTTGACCAAATGGTAACAAGAATGGACAACTTATAGAGGAATATGAGTGAATTGATGGAGCTAAAAAACACAACGTGAGAACTTCATGAAACATGTACAAGTTTCAACAGCCAAACTGACCAAGCAGAAGAAAGGCTATCAGAGGTTGAAGATCAATTCAATGAAATAAAATGAGAAGGCAAGATTAGAGAAAAAAGGGTAAAAAGAAATAAACAAAGTCTCCAAGAAATATGGGACTATGTGAAGAGACCTAATCTAGGTTTGATAGGTGTACCTGAATGTGACAAAGAGAATGAATCCAAGCTGGAAAATACTCTTCAGGATATTATTCAGGAAAATTTCCCCAACCTAGCAAGGCAGGCCAATATTCAAGTTCAGGAAATACAGAGAACACCACAAAGATATTCTTCAAGAAGAGCAACCCAAGGCACATAATCTGCAGATTCACCAGGGTTGAAATGAAGGAGAAAATGCTAAGGGAAGCCGGAGAGAAAGGGCAGGTTACCCAAAAAAAGAAGCCCATCAGACTCACAGCAGATCTCTCAGCAGAAACCCTACAAGGCTGAAGAGAGTGGGGGCCAATATTCAATATCCTTAAAGAAAAGAACTTTCTATCTAGAATTTCATATCCAGCCAAATTAAGCTTCATAAGTGAAGAAGAAATAAAATTCTTTGCAAACAAGCAAGTACTAAGAGATTTCATCACCACGAGGCCTGCTTTACAAGAGCTCCTGAAAGAGGCACTACACACAGAAAGGAACAATCAGTACCAGCCACTCCAAAACATATCAAATAGTAAAGAGGATGGACACAATGAAGAATCTGCACCAACTAATGGGCAAACCAGCCAGCTAGCATCAAAATGGCAGTATTAAATTCACGCATAACAATATTAACCCTAAATGTAAATGGGCTAAATGCCACAATCAAAAGACACAGACTAGCAAATTGGATAAAAAGCCAAAACCCATCAGTGTGCTGTACCCAGGAAACCCATCTCACATGCAAAAATACACAAAGGCTCAAAACAAACAGTTGGAGGAAGATTTACCAAGCAAATGGAGAGCAAAAAAAAAAAAGGAGGAGTTGCAATCCTCATCTCTGATAAAATAGACTTTAAAGCAATAAAGATCAAAGAGACAAAGGAGGACATTACATAATGGTAAAAGGATCGATACAACAAGAAGAACTAAAAATCCTAAATATATATGGACCCAATACAAGAGCACCCAGATATATAAGGCAAGTTCTTAATGACTTACAAAGAGACTTAGACTCCCACACAATAATAGTGGGAGATTTTTTTTTTTTTTTAATTTTTTATTGGATTATAGGTTTTGGGGTACATGAGCAGAGCATGCAAGACAGTTGCGTAGGTACACACATGGCAGTGTGCTTTGCTTTTCTTCTCCCCTTCACCCACATTTGGCATTTCTCCCCAGGCTATCCCTCCCCACCTCCCCCTCCCACTGGCCCTCCCCTTTTCCCCCCAAATAGACCCCAGTGTTTAGTACTCCCCTTTCTGTGTCCATGTGTTCTCATTTTTCATCACCCACTTATGAGTGAGAATATGCGGTGTTTCATTTTCTGTTCTTGTGTCAGTTTGATGAGGATGATATTTTCCAGATTCATCCATGTCCCTACAAACGACATGAACTCATCATTTCTGATTGCTGCATAATATTCCATGGTGTATATGTGCCACATTTTTCCAATCCAGTCTATTATCAATGGGCATTTGGGTTGATTCCAGGTCTTTGCTATTGTAAACAGTGCTGCAATGAACATTCGTGTACATGTGTCCTTATAGTAGAACGATTTATAGTCTTTTGGATATATACCCAGTAATGGGATTGCTGGGTCAAATGGAATTTCTATTTCTAAGGCCTTGAGGAATCGCCACACCGTCTTCCACAATGGTTGAACTAATTTACACTCCCACCAACAGTGTAAAAGTGTTCCTTTTTCTCCACATCCTCTCCAGCATCTGTTGTCTCCAGATTTTTTAATGATCGCCATTCTAACTGGCGTGAGATGGTATCTCAATGTGGTTTTGATTTGCATCTCTCTGATGACCAGTGACGATGAGCATTTTTTCATATGATTGTTGGCCTCATATATGTCTTCTTTCGTAAAGTATCTGTTCATATCCTTTGCCCACTTTTGAATGGGCTTGTTTGTTTTTTTCCTGTAAATCTGCTTGAGTTGTTTGTAAATTCTGGATATCAGCCCTTTGTCAGATGGGTAGACTGCGAAAATTTTTTCCCATTCTGTTGGTTGCCGATCCACTCTAGTGACTGTTTCTTTTGCCGTGCAGAAGCTGTGGAGTTTCATTAGGTCCCAATTGTCTATTTCGGCTTTTGTTGCCAATGCTCTTGGTGTTTTGTTCATGAAGTCCTTGCCTACTCCTATGTCCTGGATAGTTTTGCCTAGATTTCCTTCTAGGGTTTTTATGGTGCCAGGTCTTATGTTTAAGTCTTTAATCCATCTGGAGTTAATTTTAGTGTAAGGTGTCAGGAAGGGGTCCAGTTTCTGCTTTCTGCACATGGCTAGCCAGTTTTCCCAACACCATTTGTTAAACATGGAATCCTTGCCCCATTGCTTGTTTTTGTCAGGTTTATCAAAGATTGTATAGTTGTATGTATGTTGTGTTGCCTCCGGTGCCTCTGTTTTGTTCCATTGGTCTATATCTCTGTTTTGGTACCAGTACCATGCTGTTTTGATTACTGTAGCCTTGTAGTATAGTTTGAAATCCGATAGTGTGATGCCCCCCGCTGTGTTCTTTTTGCTTAGAATTGACTTGGCTATGCGGGCTCTCTTTTGGTTCCATATGAAGTTCATGGTGGTTTTTTCCAGTTCTGTGAAGAAAGTCAATGGTAGCTTGATGAGGATAGCGTTGATTCTGTAAATTACTTTGGGCAGTATAGCCATTTTCACGATATTAATTCTTCCTAACCATGAACATGGAATGTTTCTCCATCTGTTTGTGTCCTCTCTGATTTCGTTGAGCAGTGGTTTCTAGTTCTCCTTGAAGAGGTCCCTTACGTTCCTTGTTAGTTGTATTCCAAGGTATTTTATTCTTTTTGTAGCAATTGCGAATGGCAGTTCGCTCTTGATTTGGCTTTCTTTAAGTCTGTTATTGGTCTAGACAAATGCTTGTGATTTTTGCACATTGATTTTATATCCTGAGACTTTGCTGAAGTTGTTTATCAGTTTCAGGAGTTTTTGGGCTGAGGCGATGGGGTCTTCTAGGTATACTATCATGTGGTCTGCAAATAGAGACAATTTGGCTTCCACCTTTCCTATTTGAATACCCTTTATTTCTTTTTCTTGCCTGATTGCTCTGGCTAGAACTTCCAGTACTATATTGAATAGGAGTGGTGAGAGAGGGCATCCTTGTCTGGTACCAGATTTCAAAGGGAATGCTTCCAGTTTTTGCCCATTCAGTATGATATTGGCTGTTGGTTTGTGATAAATAGCTTTTATTACTTTGAGATACGTTCCATCGATACCGAGTTTATTGAGGGTTTTTAGCATAAAGGGCTGTTGAATTTTGTCAAATGCCTTCTCTGCGTCAATTGAGATAATCATGTGGTTTTTATTTTTGGTTCTGTTTATGTGGTGAATTACGTTGATAGACTTGCGTATGTTGAACCAGCCTTGCATCCCTGGGATGAATCCTACTTGATCATGATGAATAAGTTTTTTGATTTGCTGTTGCAATCGGCTTGCCAATATTTTATTGAAGATTTTTGCATCTATGTTCATCATGGATATTGGCCTGAAGTTTTCTTTTCTCGTTGGGTCTCTGGTGGGTTTTGGTATCAGGATGACGTTGGTCTCATAAAATGATTTGGGAAGGATTCCCTCTTTTTGGATTGTTTGAAATAGTTTTAGAAGGAATGGTACCAGCTCCTCCTTGTGTGTCTGGTAGAATTCGGCTGTGAACCCATCTGGACCTGGGCTTTTTTTGTGAGGTAGGCTCTTAATTGCTGCCTCAACTTCAAACCTTGTTATTGGTCTATTCATAGTTTCAGCTTCCTCCTGGTTTAGGCTTGGGAGGACACAGGAGTCCAGGAATTTATCCATTTCTTCCAGGTTTACTAGTTTATGTGCATAGAGTTGTTTGTAATATTCTCTGATGATGGTTTGAATTTCTGTGGAATCTGTGGTGATTTCCCCTTTATCATTTTTTATTGCATCTATTTGGTTGTTCTCTCTTTTATTTTTAATCAATCTGGCTAGTGGTCTGTCTATTTTGTTGATCTTTTCAAAAAACCAGCTCTTGGATTTATTGATTTTTTGAAGGGTTTTTCGTGTCTCAATCTCCTTCAGCTCAGCTCTGATCTTAGTAATTTCTTGTCTTCTGCTGGGTTTTGAGTTTTTTTGATCTTGCTCCTCTAGCTCTTTCAATTTTGACGATAGGGTGTCAATTTTGGATCTCTCCATTCTCCTCATATGGGCACTTATTGCTATATACTTTCCTCTAGAGACTGCTTTAAATGTGTCCCAAAGGTTCTGGCACGTTGTGTCTTCATTCTCATTGGTTTCGAAGAACTTCTTTATTTCTGCCTTCATTTTGTTGTTTACCCAGTCAACATTCAAGAGCCAGTTGTTCAGTTTCCATGAAGCTGTGCAGCTCTGGGTCGGTTTCTGAATTCTGAGTTCTAACTTGATTGCACTATGGTCTGAGAGGCTGTTTGTTATGATTTCAGTTGTTTTGCATTTGTTGAGCAGTGCTTTACTTCCAATTATGTGGTCAATTTTAGAGTAGGTGTGATGTGGTGCTGAGAAGAATGTGTATTCTGTGGATTTGGGGTGGAGAGTTCTGTAAATGTCCACCAGGTTTGCTTGCTCCAGGTCTGAGTTCAAGCCCTGGGTATCCTTGTTGATTTTCTGTCTGGTTGATCTGTCTAGTATTGACAGTGGAGTGTTAAAGTCTCCCACTATTATTGTGTGGGAGTCTAAGTCCTTCTGTAAGTCATTAAGAACTTGCCTTATGTATCTGGGTGCTCCTGTGTTGGGTCCATATATGTTTAGGATCGTTAGCTCTTCTTGTTGTATCGATCCTTTTACCATTATGTAATGGCCTTCTTTGTCTCTTTTGATCTTTGTTGCTTTAAAGTCTATTTTATCAGAGATGAGAATTGCAACTCCTGCTTTTTTTTGCTTTTCATTAGCTTGGTAAATCTTCCTCCATCCCTTTATTTTGAGCCTTTTTGTATCCTTGCATGTGAGATGGGTTTCCTGGATACAGCACACTGATGGGTTTTGGATTTTTATCCAATTTGCCAGTCTGTGTCTTTTGATTGGTGCATTTAGTCCATTTACATTTAGGGTTAATATTGTTATGTGTGAATTTGATAATGCCATTTTGATTCTAAGTGGCTGTTTTGCCTGTTAGTTGTTGTAGATTCTTCATTATGTTGAAGCTCTTTAGCATTCAGTGTGATTTTGGAATGGCTGGTACTGATTGATCCTTTCTATGTGTAGTGCCTCTTTTAGGAGCTCTTGTAAAGCAGGCCTGGTGGTGACAAAATCTCTGAGTACTTGCTTGTTCGCAAAGGATTTTATTCTTCCTTCACTTCTGAAGCTCAGTTTGGCTGGATATGAAATTCTGGGTTGAAAGTTCTTTTCTTTAAGAATGTTGAATATTGGCCCCCACTCTCTTCTGGCTTGTAGTGTTTCTGCCGAGAGATCTGCTGTGAGTCTGATGGGCTTCCCTTTGTGGGTGACCCGACCTTTCTCTCTGGCTGCCCTTAGTATTCTCTCCTTTATTTCAACCCTGTTGAATCTGACGATTATGTGCCTTGGGGTTGCTCTTCTTGCGGAATATCTTTGTGGTGTTCTCTGTATTTCCTGCAATTGAGTGTTGGCTTGTCTTGCTAGGTGGGGGAAATTTTCCTGGATGATGTCCTGAAGAGTATTTTCCAGCTGGGATTCATTCTCTTCGTCCCCTTCTGGTACACCTATCAAACGTAGGTTAGGTCTTTTCACATAGTCCCACATTTCATGGAGACTTTGTTCATTCCTTTTTGCGCTTTTTTTCTCTGATCTTGGTTTCTCGTTTTATTTCATTGAGTTGGTCTTCGACTTCAGATATTCTTTCTTGTGCTTGGTCAATTCGGCTATTGAAACTTGCGTTTGCTTCG
Organism: Callithrix jacchus; assembly: GCF_049354715.1. NCBI lineage: Eukaryota > Metazoa > Chordata > Mammalia > Primates > Cebidae > Callithrix > Callithrix jacchus. The sequence continues at coordinate 101,077,245 of NC_133516.1, read as the reverse complement.
CGAAGTTCTCGTATTGTGTTTTTCAGCTCATTTAATTCATTCATATTCCTCTCTAAGGTATCCATTCTTGTTATCATTTCCTCGAATCTTTTTTCAAATCTTTTTTCAAGGTTCTTAGTTTCTTTGCATTGATTTAATACATGATCTTTTAGCTCACAAAAGTTTCTCATTATCCATCTTCTGAAGTCTAATTCCGTCATTTCGTCACAGTCATTCTCCGTCCAGCTTTGTTCCCTTGCTGGTGAGGAGTTTTGGTCCTTTCTAGGAGGCGAGGTGTTCTGGTTTCGGGTGTTTTCCTCCTTTTTCTGCTGGTTTCTTCCCATCTTTGTGGATTTGTCCGCTGGTCGTCTGCGTAGTTGCTGACTTTTCGTTTGGGTCTCTGAGTGGACACCCAGAATGTTGATGATGAAGTATTTCTGTTACTTGGTTTTCCTTCTACCAGTCTAGCCCCTTCGCTGTATGACTGTTGAGGTCCGCTCCAGACCCTGCTTGTCTGGGGTGCACCTCTAGTAGCCGTGGCACAGCGAGGGATGCTACCAGTTTCTTTTTCTGCTCTCTTTGTCCCAGGATGATGCCTGCCTAATGTCAGTCTTTTGGATATAGAGGGGTCAGGGAGCTGCTTGAGGAGACAGTTTGTACTTTATAGGGGTTTAATTGCTGAGCTGTGCACTCTGTTGTTCATTCAGGGCTGTTAGGCTGCTATGTTTGATTCTGCTGCAACACAGCTCATTAAACAACCCTTTTTTTTTTCTCAAATGCTCTGTGTTGAGGGGTTTGGGCTTTATTTTTGGATGTCCGATCAGGTGTCCTGCCCAGCTCAAAGGCAGACTAGCCACTGTTTGGCTGCCGAGGCTCCGCCCTGCTGTTGTGTGATTCGCGCTGTTCCTGCCGGCTCTGCTGTGGTCTCCGCCACGCCCTGTGGCGGAGTCTCTTCGTTGTAGCGTGTTGCCTCAGCAATGGCAGGCTGCGTCAGCAGTGGGCGTGTATCTCAGTAGGGACGGGTTGCCTCGGCAACGGCTGGCTGCGTCAGCAGTGGGCGTGTATCTAAGTTGGGGCGGGTTGCCTCGGCAACGGCTGGCTGCCTCAGCAGTGGGCGTGTATATCAGTTGGGGCGGGTTGCCTCAGCAACGGTAGGCTGCGTCAGCTGTGGGCGTGTATCTCAGTTGGGGTAGGTTGCCTCAGTAGTGGGCATGTATCTCAGTTGGGGCGGGTTGCCTCCGTAGTGGTGGACGCCCCTCCCCCACAGAGCATCTCGGACTGTCTGCCCGGGATAGTTTGAAATCGCGGTTTTGTTCGTCCCACTGGGTATCCCAAGCGATCTGTCCCTGCAATCCCCTGGGCTGGCCTACTGTGCAAGTCTCGTTCAGTCTCAAGTACAGCCCTCTCAAGTCTCAGGTTGCCGGTTCAACAAGGCACCCGGACAAGCGCGCCCTGTGGGGATTGCTGGGTAGGGCCGGCCGCCGCTGCCCCGGCTGCCGGCTTCGCCAGGCAGACCTACTGCCTGGCGTCCCGTGTCTTTTTATACTTGGGAGTTTCCCCGTTCTGTGGGCAACAAAGATCAGTCTGGAAATGCAGCACTGACTCACCGTTTGCGAATTCAACGTGGGCTCCGATCCTGGGTTGTTCTCACAGCGCCATCTTCTATGGTATCAATAGTGGGAGATTTTAACGCTCCACTGTCAATATTAGACCAATCAACCAGACAGAAAATTAACAAGGATATCCAGGACTTGAACTCAGACCTGGAACAAGCAAACCTGATAGACATTTACATAACTCTCCACCCCAAATCCACAGAATATACATTCTTCTCAGCATCACATCACACCTACTCTAAAATTGACCACATAATTGGAAGTAAATCACTCCTTAGCAAATGCAAAAGAATGGAAATTATAACAAATAGTCTCTCACCACACTGCAATAAAGATAGAACTCAGAATTCAGAAACTAACTCAGAACTGCACAGCTTCATGGAAACTGAAAAACTGGCTCTTGAATGTAGACTGGATAAACAATGAAATGAAGGCAGAAATAAAGAAGTTATTCAAAACCAATGAGAATGAAGATACAACATACCATAATCTCTGGGACATATTTAAAGCAGTCTCTAGAGGAAAATATATAGCAATAAGTGCCCACATAAGAAGCAAGGAGAGATCCAAAATTGACACCTTATCATGAAAATTGAAGGAGCTAGAGGACCAAGATAAAAGAAAACCTCAAAACCTAGCAGAAGATAAGAAATAACTAAGATCAGAACAGAACTGAAGGAGATAGAGACACAAAAAACCTTTCAAAATATCAACAAATCCAGGAGCTGGTTTTTTGAAAAGATCAACAAAATAGACAGACAACTAGCCAGATTAATAAAAAAGAAAAAGAATAACCAAATTGAAGCAATATAAAATGATAAAGGGGATATCACCACAGATTCCACAGAAATTCAAACCATAATCAGAGAATATTACAAACAACTCTATGCACATAAACTAGTAAACCTGGAAAAAATGGATAAATTTCTGGACACTTGCCTCCTCCCCAGCCTAAACCAAGAAGAAGTCAAATCCCTGAATAGACCAATAACAAAGTCTGAAGTTGAGGCAGCAATTAAGAGTCTACCACACAAAAAAAGCCCAGGTCCAGAAGGGTTCACAGCTGAATTCTACCAGACATACAAAGAGGAGCTGATACCATTCCTTTGGAAACTATTCCAAATAATCCAAAAAGAGGAAATCCTTCCCAAATCATTTTATGAGACCAACATCATCCTGATACCAAAACCAGGCAGAGACTCAACAAGAAAAGAAAACTTCAGGCCAATATCTGTGATGAACATAGATGCAAAAATCTTCAATAAAAAATACTGGCAAGCCGATCGCAACAGCACATCAAAAAGCTTATCCATCATGATCAAGTAGGATTCATCCCAGGGATGCAAGGCTGGTTCAACATACACAAGTCTATAAACATAATTCACAACATAAACAAAACCAAAGACAAAAACCACATGATTATCTTAATTGATGCAGAGAAGGCATTTGACAAAATTCAACAGTGCTTTATGCTAAAAACCCTCAATAAACTAGGCATTGACGGAACGTATCTCAAAATAATAAAAGCTATTTATGACAAACCGACAGCCAATATCATAATGAATGGGCAAAAACTGGAAGCATTTTCTTTGAAATCCGGCACTAGACAAGGATGCCCTCTCTCACCACTCCTATTCAATATAGTACTGGAAGTTCTAGCCAGAGCAATCAGGCAAGAAAAAGAAATAAAGGGTATTCAAATAGGAAAGGAGGGAGCCAAGTTGTCTCTATTTGCAGACGACATGATTGTATATCTAGAAGACCCTATCATCTCAGCTAAAATCTCCTGAAACTGATAAGCAACTTTAGCAAAGTCTCAGGATACAAAATCAACGTGCAAAAATCACAAGCATTCCTATACACCAATAACAGACTTAAAGAGAGTCAAATCAAGAATGAACTGCCATTCACAATTGCTACAAAGAGAATGAAATACCTTGGAATACAACTCACAAGGAACGTAAGGGACCTCTTCAAGGAGAACTACAAACCACTGCTCAACAAAATAAGAAAGAACACAAACAGATGGAGAAACATTCCATGTTCATGGTTAGGAAGAATCAGTATCGTGAAAATGGCCATACTGCCCAAAGTAATTTACAGATTCAACACTATCCCCCTCAAGCTACCAAAGACCTTCTTCACAGAACTGGAAAAAACACCTTAAACTTCATATGGAACCAAAAGAGAGCCCACATAGCCAAGTCAATTCTAAGCAAAAGGAACAAAGCGAGAAACATCACACTACCGGACTTCAAACTATACTACAAGGCTACAGTAATCAAAACAGCATGTTATTGATACCAAAACAGAGACATAGACCAATGGAACAGAACACAGGCCTCGGAGGCAACACAACATATCTACAACCATCCAATCTTTGACAAACCTGACAAAAACAAGCAATGGGGAAAGGATTCCCTGTTTAATAAATGGCATTGGGAAAAATGGCTAGCCATGTGCAAAAAGCAGAAACTGAACCCCTTCCTGACACCTTACACTAAAATTAACTCCAGATGGATTAAAGACTGAACCCTAGAAGAAAATCTAGGCAAAACCATTCAGGACATAGGTGTAGGCAAGGACTTCATGACCAAAACACCAAAAGCAACCCAAAGCACATAATCGTTAGATTCATGAGGGTTGAAATGAAGGAGAAAATACTAAGGGCAGCAGAGAGAAAGGTCAGGTTACCCACAAAGGCAAGCCTATCAGACTTACAGCAGATCTCTCAGCAGAAACTCTACAAGCCAGAAGAGAGTCAGGGCCAATATTTAACATCCTTAAAGAACAGAAATTTCAGCCCGGAATTTCATATCCAGCCAAACTAAGCTTCACAATTGAAGGAAAAATAAAATCTTTTATGAACAAGGAAGTACTCAGAGATTTTATTACCATCAGGCCGGCTTTACAAGAGCTTCTGAAAGAAGCATTACACATAGAAAGAAACAACCAGTATTAGCCTTTCTAAAAATATACCAAAAAGTAAAGAGCATCAACATAAAGAAGAATTTACATCAACGAATGGATAAAACAGCCAGTTAACATCAAATGGCAGTAATCCTAAATTTAAATCGACTAAATCCCCCAATCAAAAGATACAGCCAAAACCCAACGGTATGCTACATCCAGACCCATTTCATATGCAAGGATACACAGAGACTCAAAACAAAGCGATGGAGAAAGATTTACCAACCAAATGGAGAGCATAAATAAATAAATAAATAAATAAAAAGCAGGAGTTGCAATTCTCACATCTGATAAAATAGATTTTAAAGCAACAAAAATATAGTGGTAAAAGGATCAATGCAACAATAAGAGCTAACAATCCTAACACCCAGATACATAGAGACTTAGACTCCATTAGACGAAAAATTAATAAGGATACCCAGGACTCGAAGTCAGATCCAGAAGAAGTAAACTTAATAAATATCTATAGAGCTCTCCACTTTAAATACACAAAATATACATTCTTGTGAATACCACGTCACACCTACTAATAGGTTTAAATGAAATATTGATTGGCCATTATTAATACCTATTTTTTAGAATAAAGCAACATTTCCATTCTCTCTCCCTCTTTTTCTTCCTCTTTCTTCCTCTCCTTTATTCTTTCTTTTTTCTTTCCAAAAAAAAAACACCAAAAGCATTGGCAACAAAAGCCAAAATAGACAAATGAGACCTAATCAAACTCCACAGCTTCTGCACGGCAAAAGAAACAGTCATTAGAGTGAATCGGCAACCAACAGAATGGGAAAAAATTTTTGCAGTTTACACATCTGACAAAGGGCCGATATCCAGAATTTACAAAGAACTCAAACAGATTTACAAGAAAAAAACAAACAACCCCATTCTAAACTGGGCAAAGGATATGAACAGACACTTTACAAAAGAAGACATACATGAGGCCAACGAACATATGAAAAAATGCTCATCATCACTGGTCGTTAGAGAAATACAAATCAAAACCACATTGAGATACCATCTCACACCAGTTAGAATGGCGAACATTAAAAAATCTGGAGACAACAGATGCTGGAGAGGATGTGGAGAAAAAGGAACACTTTTACACTGTTGGTGGGAGTGTAAATTAGTTCAACCATTGTGGAAGATAGTGTGGTGATTCCTCAAGGACCTAGGAATAGAAATTCCATTTGACCCAGCAATCCCATTACTGGGTATATACCCAAAGAATTATAAATCATTCTACTATAAAGACACATGCACATGTATGTTCATTACAGCACTGTTTACAATAGCAAAGACCTGGAACCAACCCAAATGCCCATTGATGACAGACTGTACAAGAAAAATGTGGCACATATACACCATGGAATATTATGCAGCCATAAAAAATGATGAGTTTGCGTCCTCTGTAGGGACATGGATGAATGTGGAAACCATCATTCTCAGCAAACTGACAGAAGAGCAGAAAATCAAACACCGCATGCTCTCACTCATAGGCGGGTGTTGAACAATGAGAACACATGGACACAGGGAGGGTAGCACTACACACTGAGGTCTGTTGGGGGAATAGGGGAGGGACAGCGGGGAGGTGGGGAGTTCAGGAGAGATAGCATGGGGAGAAATTTTAGATATAGGTGAAGGGGAGGATGGCAGCAAATCACACTGCCACGTGTGTACCTATGCAACTATCTTGCATGTTCTTCATATGTACCCCAAAACCTAAAATGCAATTAAAAAAAGAAAATATAAATTACATTATAATATTCATTCATATGTACCCAAAGTATAATGATTCTGTGTTGGGGCCTGGGAAAATTTTCTAATTGTCAAGCAGTAAGAAGAGAGAAACCTTCTCATTTAATCTATTCTACACTTCTGTATGTGTTAAAATATACAGTTCCACAAGGTTTAAAAAGTATTTTTAAAACATTTAACAGTCTCTAGTCCCCACCTCGACTCATGCACCCATCCTACCTTCCTCCCTCCATTCAGAAATTTACATGGCAGATGTCTTAAACTGAAGATTTTATTGACCTCATCTCTCCAGAAAATCCACCTGCCTTCACAGAGGGGAAGGGAGGAGTGGGTAACTGAGATTCAGGGCTGAAGGAGGAAACCTGGGAATCTGTTTCTTCAACACCTTTTCCAAAATAATATTCCTGCTTCTCAGTGCTATTTGCATTCAGAGTTTCAAAGATACTTCATGTCTTCATGTCTTCTAAGCTGCTTTGCTACCGGGCTTCACTCCCTACCCAGTTTAGATTTCAACTTCATTCAGTCTGTTGATATTTAACCTTCATCTAGCTACTATGCTGTTTTCTCCTATATTGCTTGTCTTGCCATTGTGGATTTGTGGCTTTAAAAAATCACTTTACTGTCCTTTTATTGGGGTTTTAAGGGGGAGTGTGATGGTTAATACTGAGTATCAAGCTGATTGGATTGAAGGATGCAAAGTATTGATCCTAGGTGTGTCTGTGAGGGTGTGGCCAGAGCAGATTAACATTTGAGTCAGTGGGCTGAAGAAGACAGACTCACCCTTAACGTGAGTGATCACCATCTAATCCGCCAGCAAGTATAAAGCAGGCAGAAAAACGTGAAAAGGCTAGACTGGCTTAGTCTCCTAGTCTACATCTTCCTTCCATGTTGGATGCTTCCTGCCCTCAAACATCTGACTCCAAGTTCTTCAGCTGTGGGATGCAAACTGGCTTCCTTGCTTGTCAGGTTGCAGATATCCTACGGTGGGGCCTGGTGGTAGTGTGAGCTAATACTACTTAATAAACTCCCCTTTATATACATATAAATAAAATAGTAAGTAGAAAACATTGCTTTTTATGTTATTTTTGTTATACTAATCTTATACTAAACTAAAGAGTTTATTAAGTAGTATTAACTCACACTATCACAAGGTCCCACAGCAGGAGACCATACATATATGCTGAAAGAAATGATGAACTCAGGGATTCTAACTCCCAGATTTAGAAGAAGATACTGAGCCTCAAATCTTCTAAGACTGCCCTGAGTCAGAGGGAAAGAGTCAAGTCTAGAAGGAGCAGAAATTGTGGAAAATCAGACACAAGCTCTTATCATGTAGTGGCTGACCAGCAACGAAAGGTGCATGCACAGCCTTGCCACGTGTCTACTGTTAAAGTGAGGGCATTAGCTGAAAAACAATGGGATCCTACAACTCAGAATAGAGATGTTGAGGAGGGCCTTAATGAAGCTGTGGAAACTGGGTTTGTAAACTCTGTTGAACCTTTCTTGCCAGAAGAAACAAATTCCCCATTCCCAGTAATGGCAACATCCCCTCTGCAACCCATGCTGCCACTTGGCCTTTCCACTGTTGTTTGAGGAGATAAACCCTGTGGTGACCAAGGCAACAGTGATTGCCTCCCCTGAGGCAGATGCCAGGCGAGATCATGTTGATTCTCCTCAGGAGCCACCCCCAACACCCGTTTGCGTCTGGACTCATAACTAAAGTGCTGGTGGGCCCCTAGAGGTGAGGTTCAGAGTGTGACCCATGAGGAGGTGCACTACACTTGAAAATAACTGCTTGAATTTCTCATTTATATAAACAGAAATCTGGAGAACAGGCATGGGAATGGATATTAAGGGTGTGGGATAATAGTGGAAGGAATTAGAGTTGGATCAGGCTGCATTTATTTATTTAGGTCCACTAAGTAGGGACTCTGCATTTAATGCTGCAGCTTGCAGAGTTAAAAAAGGTTCTAATAGTTTATTTGCTTGGTTAGCTGAAAATAGATTAAAAGATATCCCACTGTAAGTGAGCCAGAAATGCCTAATCTTTCTTAGTCTAATGTAGAGGAAGGGATCCGAAGGCTTAGGCGGATTGGGATAGTCACTTTAGACCTACTCATCCCAGATGGGAGGGTCCAAAAGATATATCCTTGACCAATGCCTTGAGAATAGATTTGTGAGAGCAGCCCCCATATCTTTGAAGAGCCCTATAATTGCTCTTCTCTGTATGTCAGATCTAACAGTGGGAACTGCAGTCACTCAACTACAGAATTGAAATACAATGGGAATAACTGGATTCTGAGGTGGCAGGGGCCGAGCAGTGGCCTTCAGCCATCAAAGGCAAGGAGGATGTAGCTACCGCCATGAACAGCAGAAGCAAAGCAGCAACCAGAAGAGTCTTACTTTATGTAAAGCTCTGGCATTGGCTAATTAATTATGCTGTTCCTAGAAGTGAAATTGATAGGAAGCCTACTGCACTCCCACTTAATTTATATAAGCAGAAAACTTGTGGGTCGAAGAAAGAAGAGACTAATCTGAATTACAAAAACAGGTCATCACGACCCCTCAATCAGTTCCCGCACTTGAGCCAGTGTACAGACCCAGAATGCCTTGAATGAAGGGGAGTCCAGGTCCCCTTGAGGAAGGATCCCACTAAACTACTGACAATTTAGGCTGTTAATCTTTCTCCCATTTTTCCCCAAAAAACCTCCATCCTTTTTTACCAGGGCAACTGGACATCAGGGAAAGGAACATGATCTGACATTTTGGGGACTACTGGGCACTGGCTCTGAGGTGATATTGATTCCAAGGACCTAAAATGTCACTGCAGTCCTCCAGTTAAAGTGGAGGCTTATGAAGGTCCAGTAATAATAGAGTTTTAGCTCTGGTCTGACTTACAGTGGGTCCCTGGAATCATCCTGTGATCATTTCCCCAGTGCCAGGATATATAATCAGCATAGACATACTTAGCAGCGGGCAAAACCCCCACACTGGCTACCTGACTGGTAGAGGGCTATTAAGGTGGGAAAGGCCAAATGGAAGCCATTAGAGCTGCCTTTACCTAGAAAAATAGTGAATCAAAAACAATATTGCGTCCCTCAAGAACCTAAAAGATGCAGGAGTGCTTATTCCCACCACATCCCCATTCAACTCTCCCATTTTGCCTGTACAGAAGACATATGAATCTTAGAGAATGACAGTGGATTGTCACAAGCTTAACCTAGTGGTGACTCCAGCTGCAGCTGCTGTAGAAGATGTGGTTTCATTGATTAAGCAAATTAACACATCTCCAGGTACCTGGTATTCAGCCATTGACTTGGCAAATGCCTTCTCTTCACTCCTGTCCATAAAGCCCACTGGAAGCTTCTGCCTTCAGCTGGCAAGACCAGCAATATACCTTTACTATCCTACCTCAGGGGTATATCAACTCTCCGGCTTTGTGTAATAATCGTATTCAGAGAGACCTTGACAAATTTCCCTTCCACAAGATATCACCCTGGTCCATTATATTGATGACATTATGCTGATTGGATCCAGTGAGGAAGAAGTAGAAAACACATTGAACTTATTTGTGAGATATCTGTGTGTTAGCAGACAGAAAATCCAACCAAAACTCAGGGACCATCAGCTGGGTGGAGTGACTGACACCTGTAATCCCAGCACTTTGAGAGGACAAGGCATGCAGATCACAAGATCAGGAGTTTGAGACCAGACTGGCCAACATAGTAAAACCCCATCTCTACTAAAAATACAAAAGATCAACTGGACGTGGTGGTGGGCACCTGTATTCCCAGCTACGTGAGAGGCTGAGGCAGGAGAATCACTTGAACCGGGGAGGCAAAGGCTGCAGTGAGCTGAGATCACACTGCTGCACTCCAGCCTGAGCGATAGTATTAAACAAAAACAATCAGGGACCATCTACCTCAGAAAAATATCTAGGGGTCAAGTTGTTTGGGGCATGTCGAGATATTCCTTCTAAGGTGAAGAATGAATTGATGCATTTGGCCCTTCCTACAACCAAGAAAGAGACAGAATGCGCAGCGGGCCTATTTGGATTTTGGAGGCAACATATTTCTCATTTGGGTGTGCTACTCTGGCCAATTTACCCAGTGACTGGAAAGGCTGAGTGGGGTCCAAAGCAGGAGAAGGATCTGCAACAGGTCCAGGCTACTGTGCAAGCGTATCTGTCTCTTGGGCCATATGACCCAGCAGATCCAATGGTGCTTGAGGTGTCAGTGACAGATATGGACGCTGTTTGGAACCTCTGGCAGGCCCCCATAGGTGAATCACAGTGGAGACCTCTAGAATTTTGGCGCAAGGCCCTGCCATCTTCTGCAGATAACTACTTTCCTTTTGAGAGACAGCTTTTCGACTGTTACTGGGCTTTGGTAGAAACTGAACATTTGACTATGGGTCATCAAGTCGCCATGTGACCTGAAACACCTATAATGAACTGGGTGCCTTCTGACCCTTCTAGCTATAAAGAGGGTCATGCACAGCAGCATTCCATCACTGAATGGAAGTGGTATATACATGACGGGGCTTGAACAGGTCCTGAAGGAATTAGTAAGATACATGAGGAAGTGGTTCAAATGCTCACGGTGTCCACTTCGGCCACCCTTCTCTCCCCCAGCCTGCACTGATGGCCTCATGGGGAGTTTCCTATGATCAGTTGACAGGCAAAGAGAAGACAATGGCCTGGTTCACAGATGGTTCTGTACAACATGCAGGCATCACCTGAAGGTGGACAGCTGTAGCACTACAGACCATTTTTAGGACATCCCTGAAGGGCAGCAGTGAAGGGAAATTTTCTCAGTGGGAAGAACTTCCAGCAGCGCACCTGACTGTGCACTTTTCATGGAAGAAGAAATGGCCAGATGTGTGATTAGATAATGATTCAGGGGCTTTAGTCAGTGGTTTGGCTGCATGGTCAGGGACTTGGAAGAAGCATAATTGGAAAATTGGTGACAAAGAAATTGGGAAAGAAGTATGTGGATGGACCTCTCTAAGTGGTCAAAAACTGTGAAGATATTTGTATCCCACGTGAGTGTTCACTGAGTGACCTCAGCAGAGAAGAATTTTAATAATTAAGGGGATAGAATGACCCATTCCACGGACACCACTCAGCCTCTTTTCCCAACCACTCCTGTAATCACTCAATGGGCCCATGAATAAAGTGGCCACGGTGGCAGGGATGAAGGTTACACATGGCTCAGCAACATGGACTTCTGCTCACCGAGGCTAACCTGGCAGGGGTTTGTCTTCACTAAAACAGATGCTTACTCCAGATAAGGGTTTGCCTATTCTGCAGACAATGCTTCTGCCAAGACTACCATCTGTGGACTCATGGGTTGCCTTATCCACTGTCATGGTATTCCACACAGCATTCCATCTGACCAAGGCACTCACTTTATGGCTAAAGAAGTGTGGCACTGGATTCATGCTTATGGAATTCACTTGTCTTACCATGTTGCCCATCATCCTGAAGCACCTGGATTGATAGAATGGTGTAATAAACTTCTGAAGTCACAATTACAATGCTAACTAGGTGACAATATTTTGAAGGGCTGGAGCAAAGTTCTCCTGAAGGCTGTGTATGCTCTGAATTAGCATCCAATATATAGTTCTGTTTCTCACATAGCCAGGATTCATGGTTCCAGGAATCCAGTCGTGGAAGTGGAAGTGGCACCACTCACCATCACCTTTAGTGATCCACTAGCAAAATTTTGCTTCCTGCTCCTGCTACATTACTTTCTGCTGGCCTAGAGGTCTTAGTTCCAGAATCAGAATGCTGCCACCTGGAGGCACAATAATTCCATTGAACTAGAAGCCAAGATTGCCACCTGGCCATTTTGGGGTCCTCCTACCTTTAAGTCAATAGGCTAAGAAGGGAGTTAGAGTATTGGCTGGGGTCACTATCCCAAACTATAAAAATGAAGTCAGTCTACTATTCCACAATGGAGGTAAGAAAGAGTGTGCATGGAATACGAGAGATCCATTAGGGCATCTCTTAGTATTACCATGCCCTGTGATTAAGGTCAATGGGAAACTATAACAGCCCAATCCAGGCAGGATTATGAATGGCCCAGACCCTTCAGAAATAAAGGTTTGGGTCACTCCACCTGGAAAAAAACAAACAAGGCCTGCCGAGGTGCTTGCGAAAGGCAAATGGAATATAGAATGGGTAGTAGAAGGTAGTCATCAATACCAGCTATGAATATATGACTGGTTGGAGAAACAAGGACTGTAATTGTCGTAAGTATTTCCTCCTCCTTTTGTCAGAAAGATGTTTGTGCATGTATACACTTGTACCAAGAAAATGTCATTATATTTCATTTTTCCTTTGTCTTGTGATATAAGATTTATTGACATATGATTTACCAATACTTAAATTCATATAAGTATATAAGTATTGTTAACATTATGTAATAGCATTTGGGTTGGGGAAGTGGTGCATTACCAGTTGTAAGAAAAATAGTTGTATTATGTTACACATAATTATGACCTTATTGTCTTTATTTGAAGATTATGTACGATCTCAGGAGATGTCTATGGGCTCAAGTTGACAAGGAATGGACTTGTGATGGTTAATACTGAGTGTCCACTTGATAGGATTGAAGGATGCATAGTATTGGTGCTGGGTATGTCTGTGAGGATGTTGTCAGAGATTAATATTTGAGTCAGTGGGCTGGGAAAGGCAGACCCACCTTTAACCTGGGTGGACACCATCTAATCAGCTGCCAGCAAATATAAAGCAGGCAATAAAAACACAAAAAGCCTAGACTGGCCTAGCCTCCCAGCCTGCATCTTTCTCTGGCGCTGGATGCTTCCTGCCTTCAAACATCAGACTCCAAGTGCTTCAGCTTTGGGAGTTGGACTGGTTTCCTTGCTCCTCAGATTCCAGACAGTCTATTGAGGGACTTTGTAATCCTGTGAGTTAATACTACTTAAAAACCTAATAAATTCTAGTGCTGTCCCCCTAGAGAAGCCTGACTAATACGGAGAGCATGAGTTAAAATGTGTGTGTGTGTGTGTGGAATCTTTCATGTTTTAGCCAAAAACCTCAACCTTTTTTTTTTCTCTATATACTTATACATTAGAAATTTACTGGTATGCTTTTTTTTTCACCCCAGACTTTTAAAGAAAATACTTTATATTGAAAAAAAAATGGGATCTAATTTTAAAGCACAGCATATGTGAGTCAATTAATCTGAAACAATAACCATAACTCAAAATCTCCAAGACAGGAAATAAAACAGTACATATATATATATTAAATTTTTGTCATAATTGAAGTTCCTCTTCATGTTTACAAAAATGAAATCAGGAAATACCGACGAAAGCAGCAAGATTATTCTTTCTCATTTAATAACAAATTCCAGTAGACTCAATCAAAATTTTCAGTTTTCTTTTTGTAAACCGCATTCTTGAATTAAAGTTATGATTGGAATGTTAACATGTCCATAGGGAAAGCTTCCTAGTCTATTTCAAAATCATGTAAATAAAGAACAGTTTTTATATGTCATTGCTGCTTTAAAAAAATTCCATACTTGCAGCATAAAATGTACTGCTATTCTGAAGTATATTTCTTTGTAAGAATCAACCCTAGAGCTTAGACAGTGCATAGATATACCAAGCAGAATCTAGTCCTATCAAAAGACCATAATCATCTAACATTTGAAGCATTACATTTCTAGCCTGCCTTATGAAAATGTTTAAGAAAGCCAACTCTATGCACACAAACCAGTACATCTAGATGAAATAGAAAAATTCCTGGGTATTTCCAGCCTCCAAAGACTAAAAGAGAAAGAACTTGATTCTCTCAATAGACCAATAACAAGGTCTGAAGTTGAGACAGCAATTAATAGCCTACCAACCAAAAAAAGTCCAGGAACAAATGGGTTCACAGCTGACTTCTACCAGACATACAAAGAGGAGCTGGTGCCATTTCTTTTGAAACTATTCCAAACAATACAAAAAGAGGGAATACTCCCTAACTCATTTTATGAGATCAACATCATCCTGACACCAAAACCCGGCAGAGACACAACTAAAAAGGAAAACTTCAGGCCAATATCCATGATGAACATCGAAGCAAAAAGCTTCCAAAAATTCTGGAAAACCAAATGCAACAGCACATCAAAAAGATTATCCATGATGATCAAGTAAGCTTCATCCTGGGAATGCAAGGCTGGTTAACCATCACAAGTCTATAAACAAAATCCATCACATAAACAAAAACAAGACAAAAACCAAAAATTACCTCAATAGATGCAGAGAAGGCCTTCGACAAAATTCAACAGCTCTTTATGCAAAAATCTATCAATAAACTAGGTATCAAAGGACCATATCTCAAAATAATAAAAGCTATGACAAACCCACAGCCAATATCATACTGAATGGGCAAAAATTAGAAGCATTCTCTTTGAAAACTGGCACCAAACAAAGGTGTCCTCTCTCACCATTCCTACTCAACATAGTATTGGAAGTTCTAACCAGAACAATCAGGCAAGAAAAAGAAATAAAGGGTATGCAATTAGGAAAAGAGGAAGTCAAATTGCCTTTGTTTGCAGATGAAATGATTGTATATTTAGAAAACCCCATCCTCTCAACCGAAAATCTCCTTAAGATGATAAGTAACTTCAGCAAAGTCTCAGGATATAAAATCAATGTGCAGAAATACAAACAGAGAGCCAAATCAAGAGCGAACTCCCATTCACAATTGTTACAAAGAAAATAAAATACCTAGGAATACACTAACAAAGGATGTGAAGGACTTCTTTAAGGAGAACTACAAACCACTGCTCAATGAAATAATAGAGAACACAAACAGATGGAGAAACATTCCATACTAATGGTTAGGAAGAACCAATTTTGTGAAAATGGCCATACTGCCCAAAGTAATTTATAGATTCAATGTTATCCCCACCAAGCTACCATTGATCTTCTTCACAGAACTGGGAAAAACCACTTTAAATTTCATATGGAACTTAAGAAAAGCCTGTATAGCCAAGACAATCCTAAACAAAAAGAACAAAGCTGGAGGCATCATGCTACCTGACTTCAAACTTTACTATAAGGCTACAGTAATCAAAACAGCATGGTACTAGTATCAAAACAGAGATATAGACCAATGGAACAGAACAGAGACCTCAGAAGTAATGTCACACATCTACAACCATCTGATCTTTGACAAACCTGCAAAAAACAAGCAATGGGGAAAGGAGTCCCTGTTTAATAGTGCTGGGAAAACTGGCCAGACATGTCAGAAAGCAGAAACTGGACCCCTTCCTGACACCTTACACTAAAATTAATTCCAGATGGATTAAAGACTTCAACATAAGACCTAACACCATAAAAACCCTAGAAGAAAACCTAGGCAAAACCATTCAGGACATAGGCATTGGCAAGGACTTGATGACTAAAACACCAAAAGCACTGGCAACAAAAACCAAAATAAACAAATGTGATCTAACTAAACTTAAGGGTTTCTGCACAGCAAAAGGAACAATTAGAGTGAACCAGCAACCAACAGTATGGGAAAAAAATTTTTGCAAGTTGGATATTACCCCATCTGACAAAGGGGTAATATCCAGAATCTACAAAGAACTAAAGCAGATTTACAAGAAAATAACAAACAACCCCATCAAAGGGTGGGTGAAGGATATGAACAGACACTTTACAAAAGAAGACATTTATGTGGCCAACAAACTTATGAAAAAATGCTCGTCACCACTGGTCATTAAAGAAATGCAAATCAAAACCGCATTAAGATCACCACAGTTAGAATGGCAATCGTTAAAAAATCTGGAGACAACAGATGATGGAGAGGATATGGAGCAATAGGAACACTTTAACACTGTTTTTGGGAGTGTAAATTAGTTCAACCATTGTGGAGGATAGTGTGGCGATTGCTAACAGATCCAGAAATAGAAATACCCTTTGACTTAGCAATCCCATTACTAGGTATATATCCCTAAGATTATAAATCATTCTATTATAAACATGCACACGTATGTTCACTGCAGCACTGTTTATAATAGCAAGACCTGGAACCAACCCAAATGCCCATCAATGATAGACTGGATAAAGAAAATGTGACACATATACACCGTGGAATACTATGCAGCCATAAAAAAGGATGAGTTCCTGTCCTTTGCAGGGACATGGATGAATCTGGAAACCACCATTCTCAGCAAACTGACACAAGAACAGAAAACCAAATACTGCATGTTCTCACCCATAGGTTGATGTTGAACAATTGAGAACACATGGAAACAGGGAGGAGACCATCACACATTGGGATATGTGGAGGGGGTTGTTCAGGGAGGGATAGTGGGGGATGGGGAGGCTGGGGAGGGATAACACTGGGAGAAAAGCCTGATGTAGGTGACAAGGGGATAGAGGCAGCAAACCAAAATGGCATGTGTATACCTATGCAACAATCCTGCAAGTGCTGCACATATACCCCAGAACTTAAAGTATAATAATTTTAGAAAAATGTTTAAGACAACAAGAAACTCTTCTTCATATGTCAGTAAGTGAACAGAGAGATGACCATCTTCAGCATAAAAGCAGCTCATGGGTCTTGTAATGAAAAAAATACATACAAGATGGCATTTGCTTTGATGAGAAAACTGAGCTAATCTGAGCAAGGGGGAAAAAAAAACAGTAAAGAAACTAGAAGCCAGATTGGTATTTTGCATCATGTATGCTTCTTTGAAAATCTTTGGTCCTGAAGTAAATATTTGGCAACCACAGTGATTACCAGTTAAAGCAATTTCAACAAAATAAGATGTCATCAAAAACGGGCTATTTGCCTGAAAGAACAGTACCTATATTATAAAGATTAAACTTCACAGCTTAGCACAACCATTTTCAAAATTTAACTCCTCTTATCTTCTTTTAAATTAAGAGAGTATCACTGGTGTTCCATCATGGGATTACGAAAAAGTAAAAATAAAAACAAAACAAAAAAGAAACAGTCATGCCTAATTTTAGAATACAGTATTATGTAGCAATCCAAAACATTCAAAACAAATTAAATAGTTTAACTTATGTGACAGGCAGATAAGCATTTCAAAAGCATAATGAAGTCCAATTATATAGTGCAAAATGCAGACAGGAGTAGAATCTAACATAATGTAGACATTTTCTAAATAAAAGCTCCCTGTAGAACAACTATACATAAACACGGGTAAGGTAAGTAGAGACTAGTTCTGTGGAACCATTTGAAATCAAAAGTCTGAAACACAATACATTTTTCAGGTAGGCACCAAGTTATCTTGAAAATTTTTCATGTTGGTTATTCTGACATTGTCTTTTCATCAGATAGTCTAGTCACATCAACAACACATATGATTTGTCAGAAAAAAAAATTTCCCTCAAACCAAAACAGCATTCCAGATCCAGTACACATAAATATATCACCCTCATTGAAAGTGCTATTAGAACTGTCTTTGTAACTAGCCCAAAGCGTATATTTAAGAAGTTGTTATAAATTGTTTTGTGATGTTCATATGTTTAATTCTTATGCCAACTGTTTTTTGAGAAATACAGCATTGTGCTTTTTGCAAGAATGGAAACCTCAAAATAATCACCATTTTCCTTCTAAGACTTATGGGAGAATAAACTAGGATGGTCCACAGATATCAAATGAAATCAATAATGCTGGAATTATAAATGTTTCGAGTGGCCCGGATTAGAAGACAAACCAAAACCACCATTAGAAGAACGAAATATAATATGTTCCAAGATGTATCCTTAAAGGTTTGTCTGAACCCTCATTCTGAATTGTGAGGATTGATCTTCAGTTCAGTCCAGCCAGCAGAAATTGACTGTACAATTTTCTGTTGTATTTATTGTACAGACTGTGTACATTCTAGTAGGTTCCTTTAGTGCTACACTGTTGTTCTTTTTGTCCCAGCAATTTGAGGGTGTGCAAATTCCACAAAGTCATCAATAAAAAAGGCCATGCTTCTTCATCACAATTAGAAATGTAATCTGCAATCATTGTACTAAAGACGAAAAGAAGATTCTAGGGGATCCAAGATGGCCAAATAGGAACACCTCCGGATTGCAGTTCCTAGTGAAAATGCAGAGGGTGAATGATTATTGCATTTACAAACAAATTTTTGCTGCCCACAGACCAGGAGATTCCCAGGCAGAAAAGCACCACAAGCCTCGAGCACAGCAATTTCAGCCAGGGCAGCAGGTCTCCACACAAAATCTCACAGAAATTCGGGTGGGTGTCTTTTCAACTGGTGACAAGAACACCTGGGAAACAGAGTCACCCATTCAACTGATAAAAAGGGGACTGAAACAAGGAGCCAGGTGATCTGGCTCGGCCGGTCCCACCCCCACAAAGACCAGCAATCTAAAATGCTCTGGATTGAGAGTTTCGCAGCAAACACAGCTGGACCCAGGACAGTCCACTTCTGTGGGGGAAGGGTGTCTGCCATTACCGAGGCAGTCCACCACTACCGAGGCAGTCTGCCATTACTGAGGCATTCCATCATTATTGAGTCAGTCTGCCATTACCGAGGCAGTCCACCATTACTAAAGCAGTCTACCAGACATACAAAGAGGAGCTGGTACCACTACTTCTGAAACTATTCCAAACAATCTAAAAAGAGGGAATCTTTCCCAAATCATTTCATGAGACCAGCATCATCCTGATACCAAAACCCAGCAGAGACTCAACAAGAAAAGAAAGCTTCAGGCCAATATCTATGATGAACATAGATGCAAAAATATTCAATAAAATACAGGCAAACCAACTGCAACAGCACATCAAAAAGCTAATGCATCATGATCAAGTAGGCTTCATCCTGGGGATGCAAGGCTGGTTCAACATACACAAGTCTATAAATGTAATTCACCACATAAACAGAACCAAAGACAAAAACCATAGGACTATCTCAATAGATGCAGAGAAGACCTTCTACAAAATTGAATAGCCTTTATGCTAAAAACTCTCAATAAACTAGGTATCGACAGAACATATCTCAAAATAATAAAAGCTATTTACAACAAACCCACAGCCAATATCATACTAAATGGGCAAAAACTGGAAGTATTCCCTTTGAAATCTGGCACTAGACAAGGATGACCTCTCTGACCACTCATATTTAATATAGTACTGAAAGTTCTAGCCAGAGCAATCAGGCAAGAAAATAAAATAACGTGTATTCAATTAGGGAATGAGGAAGTCAAATTTTCTCTATTTGCAGTTGAAATGATCGTATATATAGAAGACCCTATCATCTCAGCCACAGATCTCTTTAAACTGATAAGAAACTTCAGCAAAGTCTCAGGATACAAAATCAATGTACAAAAATCACAAGCATTCCTATACACCAATAACAGACAGAAAGAGAGCCAAATCAAGAACAAACTGCCATTCACAATTGCTGCAAAGAGAATAAAATACCTAGGAATACAACTAACAAAAGATGTAAAGGACCTCTTCAAGGAGAACTACAAACCACTGCTCAACAAAATAAGAGAGGACACAAACAGATGGAGAAACATTCCATGCTCATGGTTAGGAAGAATCAATATTGTGAAAATGGGCATACTACCCAAAGTAATTTAAAGATTCTATGCTATCCCCATCAAACTACTGATGACCTTCTTCACAGATCGGGAAAAAACCACCTTAAACTTGCTATGGAATCCAAAGAGAGCCCGCATAGCTGAATCAATTATAAGTGAAAAGAACAAAGCAGGAGGCATCACACTACCTGACTTCAAACTATACTACAAGGCTACAGTAATCAAAACAGCATGGTGCTGGAACCAAAACAGAGATACAGACCAATGGAACAGAACAGAGGCCTCAGAGGCAATGCCACACATCCATAACCATCTGATCTTTGACACACCTGACAAAAACAAGCAATGGGAAAAGGAGTCCCTGTTTAATAAATGGTGCTGGGAAAACTGGCTAGACATGTGCAGAAAGCAGAAACTGGACCCCTTCCTGACACCTTACACTAAAATTAACTCCAGATGGATTAAAGACTTGAACATAAGACCTAATACCATAAAAACCCTAGAAGAAACCTAGGCAAAACCATTCAGGACATAGGCATGGGCAAGGACTTCATGACTAAAACACCAAAAGCAATGGCAACAAAAGCCAAAATAGACAAATGGGATCTAATCAAACTCCAGAGCTTCTGTGCAGCAAAAGAAACAATCATAAGAGTGAACAGGCAACCAACAGAACAGGAAAAAAAATTTGCAATCTACCCATCTGACAAAGGACTAATATCCAGAATCTACAAAGAACTGAAACAGATTTTCAAGAAAAAAAAAAACAAACAAACAAACCCATCCAAAAGTGGGAGTGGGCTAGGAACAGACACTTTTCAAAAGAAGACATATGTAAGGCAACCAAACACATGAAAAAATGCTCATCATCACTGACTATTAGAGAAATGCAAATCAAAACCACATTGAGATATCATCTCACGCCAGTTAGAATGGCGATCATTAAAAAATCTTAAGACAATAGATGCTGGAGAGGATGTGGAGAAAAAGGAACACTTTTACACTGTTGGTGGGAGTGTAAATTAGTGCATCCATTGTGGAAGACAGTGTGGCAATGCCTCAAGGACCTAGAAATAGAAATTCCATTTGGCCCAGCAATCCCATTACTGGGTATATATCCAAAGGACTATAAATCATTCTACTATAAGGACACATGCACACGAATGTTCACTGCAGCACTGTTTACAATAGCAAAGACTTGGAACCAAGCCAAATGCCCATCGATGATAGACTGGACAGGGAATATGTGGTATATATACACCATGGAATACTATGCAGCCATAAAAAACGATGAGTTTGTGTCCTTTGTAGGGACATGGATGCACCTGCAAACTGTCATTCCTAGCAAACTGACACAAGAACAGAAAATCAAACACCGCATGTTCTCATTCATTGGTGGGTGTTGAACAATGAGAACACATGGACACAGGGAGGGAAGCATCACACACTGAGGTCTGTAGTCGGGAACAAGGGGAGAGATAGTGGGGTTGGGGAGTTGGGAAAGGATAACATGGGGAGAAATGCCATATATAGGTGATGAGGAGGAAGGCAGCAAACCACATTGCCATGTGTGTACCTATGCAACAATCCTGCATGTTCTTCACATATACTCAAAAACCTAAAATACAATAAAATATATTTTAATAAAGAAGATTCCAAGTATCTTTTGGTATTGATCGTTTATGATGTTCCAACAAAAATTTATTTCATAATTCTAAGAACTTAAATTTTCCATCCTGCACTAAGTTCCAGCATGCAATGACCATTTCTAGATCTAATCCTTTTTGTCCTGGATTCTTTGCAAAATTAAAAGTAAACTATTAAAAATCCTTAAATTCTCCTGGTTCTTTCAATTCTTCTTCCATCTTGGTTATCTAGGCCTCTAGTTTTTCTATGCTGTCACGTCCTTCTTCTGTCATGCCACCCATGAACCCCTGTTTGGAGAACTCACACTGCATTGCTGCTGTGAACTTCCATGTAATAATCAACACACTAATCCTGGCTGGATCGAGTGCCAGGTCATCGTAGAACTGCTGCACACCATCTACTCCAATTTCATTCTCATCTTGAGAACGTTTGTACCTATTGTCAGTTGTTCTGACATCTTCCTGTCCAATGATCATTTTACACTCTCTCATATACAGAGCTCAGGATTTTGAAAGATATTATCAGTTGCAACATCTCACTGCCAGTCATTTAGAGATAGACGACTTACTGCTGTTTTTTCACTAGACTGTGTTAAGATCATTAACTGATGAACTTTACCCTTCTGCGATTATTTCAACTTGTTCATGCTGGTGTCCTCCAGTCCTCTCCCAGGATACTTTCTATAATTAAAAATAAATGTAGAATTTGCCTATGGAATCTGTAATAACTCTTCTTCTATGCAGAGACTTTCTAGAAGTTTTTCACCATTTCTTGTTTTGTGGAAAATTCTAGAAGCTTAAACTTGTTTGAAAATGTATCTCTTAAGTGTTCCAACCTCTATATAATCCAAAGACATTCAAAATAATATTCAGCAAAAAGATCAATCAAGTCACCCACATAACAATTATTGAAGCCAAATGCTATTTTTATACAAAAAGATTCAGAATAGAGTTTATGAAGGTAAACTTCCCAAAAAAATGTAACAACTATTTGTTCTGTATGTTATTCAGGCTGCCACATATAAAAGCACTTGAAACATAATTTACACTAGATCCTTCTGCTTATAGTACCCTAATGCTCTCCTCTTAGAGAATGATGAGCCATATTTATTCTTAAAGTACAGTTTAAATATAACTTTCCTTTTTCTTTAGTTTTCTCTTTTCCCTTTTATTTCTTATACCATAACACAAGGCACTGAATTGATTTAGTCTGTATCTATACCAGATTTTGAGCTACTCAAAAACAGAATCTGTGTTCTATTTTCTTTTGGTGTCATCAGTAGCTAGTACAGTAACAAGAACTCAAAAAAAAATCAGTAAATAATCTTGAACTTAATTACAATAATGTAAATAGCCCTTCTACTTGAGAAAGCCCAAGAGTGAATAGGGAGAAATAGGGGTGAATATTCAATTTAAAGTCTACAGTGAAAAGACTATGCTAATCCAGTTTCTCCTCACTAAAACTACTTGGGGAAGGCATCATCCATATTTGACAGATGAAAGAATTGAGACTCAAAGAACTTGGTCAAAATCAAAGCTAATAAATGTTAGAACAAAAGCATTTGAACCCTCATCTTGTTCCAATGCTAGAGTTTTAGTTTTTCTTTTTAATTCCCCTTTGTAAAAGATCAAAGAATATATCATATAAAAAGAAACAGGTTTTAATCCACATTTTGCTAGATCTCAGTTTATAATTGATGATAGTCTTCAAATGTAAGTTAAGAACAGAAATATGTCCCAATGTTTGCTTTTTGATTTATTTTTACATTGTTTATTTCTGAGACATTACATCTGCTATGGTTACTTAAGCCTGCTGTGAACTTGTACAATCTGAGATTGCTATTACTTTAAATGGTAGTTCTTTTTTTTTTGCATTTTAGGTTTTGGTGTCCATGTGCAGAACACGCAAGACAGTTGCATAGGTACACACATGGCAGTGTGTTTTGCTGCTTTCCTCCCCTTTGCCCACATTTGGCATTTCTCCCCAGGCTATCCCTCCCCAGCTCCCCCCGGCCACTGTCCGTCCCCTATTCCCCCCAGTAGACCCCAGTGTTTAGCACTCCCTTCCCTGTGTCCATGTGTTCTCATTTTTCATAGGCGGGTGATAAATGGTAGCTCTTAGTGCATGTAGATGATATTCCCAACTGTTCTACCTTCAGGTAAGAAAAAAGGGTACAACCAGTTCCTTGACTTGCATTCTCAACTACATGTTGTGCTTCTGCAATTTACATACATTGGGAAGTGTGCCTAGTGGGACTTTGATTTTTGTCTTGTTTTTAGAAAAAGAAAGTACAATGTATTGTGGAACACATCCATAAAACAATAAACCTTGTTGGATGTACAATTAGTGTAATGTATTTTGTTTGACTCCTTTGAGTGCCTGAAATATTGGCTGCAATATTCACATTTGAGTCTTCATATACGTAGCCATACAAATTCCTATGCAAATATAGATGCACTATGCAAAGTGAACATAAATTTTTTAATGTCAATTCCAAGTCCCTCTTCTCCAGGAAATGAGTAACGATTAATCAGTGTGGTCAATAAAAATCGTTTCAATTCTAGCCAGTCTCATGTTTCTTTTTCGAGATCTTGCTGATGCAATCCTATATAATCACGGACTCTTAAGCCATACGTTTCATATTCTCTAAACCATGCTGTATTTTGCTATCATAGCCGAATACAAATCCTTGACTTGATCATTTCCATGCCTGTTTTGTTTTGTTTTGTTTTGCTTTTTAGCTTGTTGAAAAATTCAGTTAAAAAGGCATTGGGCTTTCAGTTTATCTGTGATATGCCCTGTTACCCAAGATATTACTTAAGTATAGTTTTATTTATTTACTTTCAATAGGTTTTTGGATAACAGGTGGCATTTTGTTACATAAATAAGTTCTTTATTGGTGATTTCTGAGATTTTGGTATACTAATCACCTGGGAAATTTGTAGTCCAAACCCAGTGTGTAGTCTTTTATCCCTTAATCCCCTTCCACCTTTTCCCCTAAGTCACCAGAGTCTGTTATATCATTCTTATGCTTTCGTGTCCTCATAGCTTAGCTCCCACTTATGAGTGAGAACATAAACATATAAACAGATGTTGTTTGGTTTTTCATTTGCGAGTTACTTTATTTAAACTAATGGTCTCCAATTCCATCCAGGTTGCTTTAATGCCATTATTTCATTCTTATTTTTATGGCTGAGTAGCATTCGCCTTTATATATACGTGTGTGTGTGTGTGTGTGTGTGTGTGTGTGTGTGTGTACCACTTTCTTTATCCACTCATTTACTGATGGGCGTATTTTTGCAATTGCAAATTGTTGCTATAAACATGTGTATGCAAGTATCTTTTCTGTATAATGACTTCTTTTCCTCTGGCTAGATACCCAGTAGTGGAACTGCTGAGTCAAATGATAGATTCACTTTTGGTCTTTAAGGAATCTCCGCATTGTTTTCTATAGTGGTTGTACTGGTTTACATTCCCACCAACAGTGTAAAAGTGTTCCCTTTTCACCAGATGCATGTCAACATCTGTGGTTTTTTAATTTTTTGATTATGCCCATTCTTGCAGCAGTAAGATTGTATCACATTGTGATTTCCATTTGCATTCATCTGTTATTAGGGATGCTGAGTATCTTTTCATGGTTGTCAGCTGTTTGCACATCTTCTTTTGCAAATTGACTAGTCCTGTCCTTAGCTTGCCTTGTGATCAGATTGCTTGTATTTTTCTTGCCAATTTGACTTCATTGTGCTTTCCGGATATTAGCCCTTTTTCAGATGTATAGATTGTGAAGAGCTTCTCCCACTCTGTGGGTTGCCTGTTAACTCTGCTAATTATTTCTTTTGCCATGCAGAAGCTTTCTAGTTGAATTAAGACCCATGGATTTATCTTTGACTTTATTTCATTTGCTTTTGGGTTCTTGGTCATGAAGTCTTTGCCTGAGGCAATGTCTAGAAGTGTTTCATCAATATGATCTCTCAGAATTATTATGATTTCAAGTCTTAGATTTAAGTCCTTAATCTAGCTTGAGTTGATTTTTGTATAACATGAGAGAAGAGGATCCAGGTTTATTCTTTCACATGTGGCTTGTCAATTATCCCAGCACCAATTGTTGAATAGGGTGTCTTTTCCTCAGTTTATGTTTTTGTTTGCTTTGTCGAAGATCACTTGGCTATAAGTATTTGGGTTTATTTCTGGGTTCTCTATTCTGTCCCATTGGTCTATGTGCCTATTTTTCTACCAGTACCGTGATGTTTTGGTGACTAGTATAGTTTGAAGTTGGACAATGTAATGCCTCCAGATTTGTTCTTTTTGCTTAGTCTTGCTTTGGGCCCTTTTTGGTTCCATATAAATTTTAGGATTTTTTGTCTAGTTCTGCAAAAATGATCATAGTATCTTGATGGGAATTGAATTCGTAAGTTGATTTTGGCATTATAATCATTTTCGCAATATTGATTCTATCCACCCAAGAGCATGGAATGTGTTTCCATTTGTTTGTGTCATCTACACATTTTTTTCATCAGCGTTTTGCAGTTTTCTTTGTAGAGGTCTTCTACCTACTTGGTTCGGTATATTCCTAAGTCTTTCGTTGTTTTTCAGCTATTGTAAAAAAGGTTGAGTTATTGATTTGCTTCTCAGCTTGGTCGCTGTTGGAGTATAGCAGAGTTACTGATTTGTGTACATTAATTTTGCATCCTGAAACACTGCTGAATTCATTTATCAGCTCCAGGAGCTTTTGGGGCGAGTCTTCGGGGTTTTCTGGGTATATAATTACGTCATTAGTGAACAGCAACAGTTTCACTTCTTCTTTTCTAATTTGGATCTCCTTTATTTCTTTCTTTTGCCTGATTGCTCTGGCTAGGACTTCCAGTACTATTATGAATATAAACGGTGAAAGTGAGCATCACTGTCTAGTTCTATTTCTCAAAAGGAATGCTTTCAACCTTTCCTTGTGCAGTATTATGCTGGCTGTGGGTTTGTCATAGATGGCTTTTACTACATTAAGATAAATTCTTTTGAGGCCAATTTTGCTGAGAATTGTTATAAAGGAATGCTGGATTTTTTTCAAATATTTTTTCTGCATCTATTGAGATGATGATGTGATTTTTTAAATTCTGTTTACGTGGTATATCACATTTATTGACTTCTGTATGTTAAACCATCCCTGCATCCCTGGTTTGAAAGACACTGAATCATGGTGGATTATCTTTTTGGTATACTGTTGGATTCAGTTAGCTAGTATTTTGTTGATGATTTTTGCATCTATGTTTTTCAGGGATGTTGGTCTGTAGTTTCTTTTTCTGTTGTGTTGTCCTTTCCTAGTTTTGGTAATAACATGATACTATCTTCAGAGAATGATTTAGGGAGGATTTCCTCTTTCTCTATCTTTGAAATAGTGTCAATAGACTCCTTACCTGTTGAGGGCTTCTTACTTCAAGCAACTGTAGATCTTTACAGAAGGCTTTATTATTATTATTATTATTATTATTATTATTATTATTATTATTTTGAGGCAGAGTTTCGCTCTTGTTACCCAGGCTGGAGTGCAAAGGCTCTATCTTGGCTCACCGCAACCTCCGCCTCCTGGGTTCAGGCAATTCTCCTGCCTCAGTCTCCAGAGTAGCTGGGATTACAGGCACGCGCCACCATGCCCATGCCCAGCTAATTTTTTGTATTTTTAGTAGAGACAGGGTGTCACCATGTTGACCAGGATGGTCTCGATCTCTTGACCTCATGATCCACCCACCTCGGCCTCCCAAAGTGCTGGGATTACAGGCATGAGCCACCACGCCCGGCCAGAACGCTTTATATATTTGCTAGTGAAGGTTCAGTCTGTGCATGGGGAAATCCACAGACGGCAGAAAAGTGCAGTTCCTAGAGAAGTGCAGTTCCTAGAGCAACCCCAAACACTGCAAAGGGGAGCTCATAAATAAGTGTCATAGCTTTGTCACTCATCAGGGAGACATCCTGATATCTGTTCTGCACTGACTCTCAGAAATCTCCAGCAGGGCTAAGCCCCACTTTCTCATGGTGATAATCTCCTGATTCGAATATTGGCTTCTGACTAAATCCATTTTCTACTGCTACAACAGAATACCATACGCTGTGGAATTTACTTTAAAAAGACATTTATTTCTCACAGTTCTGAGGCTAGGAAGTTCAAGAGTGTGATGCAGTCATCTGGCAAGGCTCAATCCATGTGGAAGGCAAGAGGCAAAAGTGAGCACCAGAGATAGAGAACAAACGGGGCAGGAGTGAACTGATCCTTTAATCAAGATAACTAACCCACTCCTATGATAACAACATTAATCCATTTATGAGGGCAGAGCCCTCGTGACCTAACATCACCTCTTTAAGACCCCACTCTTAATATTGCTATAAATGACAATTACATTTCTTTTTTATTTTTATTTTTATTTTTTTAGAGACAGGGCCTTGCTCTCTTACCCAGGCTGGAATACAGTGGCACAATCGGAGCTCACTGCAGTCTCAAGTTCCTGGGCTCAAGGGATCCGCCTGCCTCAATTTCCTAAGTAGCTGAAGCAACAGGTGTGAGCCACCACATCTATTTTCTTCTACATGTTTTGTAGAGATGGGAGTCTCACTATTTTGCTCAGGCTGATCTTGAACTCCTGGCCTCAAATGATCCTCCTGCCTCAGCCTCCCAAAGTGCTGGGATTACAGGTGTGAGCAACTGCACCCAGCCTAAATTTCAATGTGAGTTTGGCAGGGACATTCAAACTATAGCTGCTTTTCCCCTACTGTCTCACTTCCCTGCTGATGCTACCTGTGATCTCCTCCCACCTAACTTCTAGCCCCAACTCCTGTGATAGATAAGAGTCACTTTAGAAACAGCGTTCATCAGGTGATACTATGAAAATTTGTTCTTTCCCATAGACAAAGAACAACACCAGCTCCTAACTCTCTCATTCCACTAGAATTAGACTTTTGCTTATGTTTTAAGTGCTTCAGTTCTCTCTAGCTTGGCGGTCCTGTGACAGTGGCTACGTACTCTGCTTATGATAGCAAAATTAGGGGCATTTAAAACTTCTTGGTAGAAAAAGAGTCACTGTCCTATCTGAGTCCAAGATGAAAATAGATTCCCTCCCACCCTAAGAATAAAGCAGTGCCTTTGCAGTTTCAACTACTCCTTCCTTTCCCAGATGTCTTCCACCTCTGTGGTTACTATTTAACCATTCATATTCCTTTCCCCATATGCTCCCAAGTAAGCATTTACCACCCTTTTTATCTGGTAATTTACATACACACACACACACACACACACACACAGAGAGAGAGAGAGCAAGAGAGGGAAAGCTTTATTTTATTTAATAAGTATATTCATATCTTATTGCTACTATGACAAATTGTCACAAAATTACTGTCTAAACAACATAAAAACATCTTACAGTTCTGGAGGTATATATATAAAAGTATACACACACACATATACACCTATATAAAGCTATACTTATACATATATACATATATAACTACATATATTATATACACACACACACACCTATATAAAGGGAGTATTCTTAGCCTATATTCTTGACATTCTTAGATCTAAATTATGTGCTGTGTATAAGGACAATCTTATTACCGTACTCATCCTAGGAACAAAATCTATCTAAAACATTGAACTTATGAGTTCACATCCTCCAAGTTGCCATCATCGAGAACTTGCAATGTGTCAGATATTCAATGTGCTAAGCTATATTCATCTTAGCATGGCCTTCAAAATCAGACAGGTCTGAACTTAGGTTTTTGCTCTGCCACCTGGTAAGTGGATATAACTCTGGACAAGCTATTTAAGCTCTCTGAATCTCATTCGCTCAAGTGTTAAAGAGACAATCATGCCTTCTTCATAAGTGTGATAAGTGGAACATTTTATTATTTTAATAACTGACACAATTCCTCAATAAATGTTTGTCATTGTTTAAAAAATTAAATAAGAAGACTTTTAACTTACATATAGGATTACCATATGTTTATATTTTTAACCTTTCCAAAATTTTACCAGAACGGAAATTGACAAATTAAAATTCTATCAAGCCATAACATAGAGAATGAGAGAAGAGGTGATAGTAAGTGGAATTATTTCAGCAAATATTTGAGAGCTGAAAAAAATAGATGGAAGAGTTGTAACTGACATCTCAGAATACAGAAAGTTAAAGACTGCATTAATTGCAGAGGATACCAAAACTAAGCTAGGTAATTTACCCAACAAAATCCCTGGAAAATCAGCTTTTGAAGCCAACCAACAAAACTAAAACTAGGGCGATAGTAAAACTTCAGTGGTTGCCAGGGTCTAGGGCATAGGAAAGGATGAACAGGTAAAGCAGAGAGGATATTTAGGGAATGAAAATACTCTGTACAAGACTATAAGAGTAGATTGACGCCATTATACATTTGTCCAAACCCACAGTATGTGCAACACCAAGAGTAAACCCTAATTTAAACTATGAGCTTTGGATGATAATGCTGTGTCAATGTAGGTTCATTAATTTCAACAAATGTACCACTTTGTTGGAGAATGTTGCTAGTGGCTGTGCATGTGTAGGAGCAGAGGGGCATATGGGAAATTTCTTTAGCTTCTGCTCAATTTTGCCATAAACCTAAAGCCCTGAAATAATGTTATTTTAAAAACTGGAAACTGTTCTAGAATAAAAATAGGTCTTCTGAAAATGAAAGATATTTTAGATATAATTTTTAAAAATCAAAAGCAGGGATGGCAGTTCAAGTTGAGAAATCCAGGAAAGTAAACTAAAATGTAAAACAAGATAGAAAATAACAAAGACGCAATAACAAAATTAGAGAATCGCACTCAGCTTTCCAACATCTAATAGGAGTTCCAGAAATCCTGAATATCGATATTATTTCAAAATAGATTTGGTTTCCCTGAAGTGAAGGAAATAATTTTCTGTAAGGAAAGGGCTCCAGAATGCCTACCACAACAAATGAAAGAAAACTACATGGGAAACATCATTAGAAATGTTACCAAGTTAAAAGAAGAGTTAGAAAGCTTACAAGATACACACACACGAGAGAGACACCCATAAACAGATCCTTAGAAAATAATGGGCATTTATAAAATAGAATGAGTTCACGTCCTTTGCAGGGACATGGATGAAGCTCGAAGCCACCATTCTCAGCAAAGTAACACAGGAACAGAAAACCAAACACCCCATGTTCTCACTCATAAGTGGGAATTGAACAATGAGAACCCATGGACACAGGGAGGGGAACATAACACACCAAGGCCTGTTGTGGGGTGGGAGGCAAGGGGAGGGATAGCATTAGCACAAATACCTAATGCATGAGGGGCATAGAACCTGGATGGCAGGTTGATAAGTGCAGCAAACCACCATGGCACGTGTATACTTGCGTAACAAACTTCTGCACATGTATCCCAGAACTTAAAATAAAACAAACACTTTAAAAAAGAAAATAATGGGTATCGCATGACAATAGCAGCAGTAGGTATTCAAAGAGAGTGGAGCGAAATCTCTCAACTTTTGATGCAAAATTATTCTCAGTCTAGAATTCTAATCTAGCTGTTTCAGCCTTAGTTGCAAACAATGAAATGCACACAGTAAACCACAAGAAATTACATTTGAAGGGCAGTAGGCAGCTCCCTGAATCACTGGGAGGGCTAGAGAAACAGGTTCAAGCTTAGGCTTCTAGTAGCAAGGTCCAGAGCCACGCTGAAGAACCACTCTGGTAAGAAAACTTTATTCCTCCATCAACCTTGCATTAGAATTCACCATAACTACTCCTATTACCGGCAGTAGCAAAACTGCTGCCCCTGAACCTTCACCAGCAAAATTCTTGCCCCTTTCAAAGCTCAAGCTATGTGTTTCTTAGTGGAAATCTTGTATATAGTTTGTCTTCTTGGGTGAAGTCACAGAACTCCACAGTAGTTACAAAGGCGTCTTGTGAAAAGTATATTCTGCATCGCACCTTGGAGAGACAGAACTCACAAAACAGAGAACCATAAAAGTATAGAGAAGATATCTGATATTCAATGGCCACTATTCCAGCCAAATGATAGATACATAGTATTCTAGACAAATAATCAAATGTAAGAATAAAATAAAGACACTTACAAGCATGTAAGAATTCAAAAAATTTATTTGCCATGCACTGCTTTCCAGACAGATGCTGAAAAATAACCTTCAGCAAAATAAGGGAATGAACCAAGAAAGAATCCATGGCATCCTTCATTATAGATGCTGCTGGGGGAAAGAATGGGAAAGCGGTGAGAAATAAAAGACTACCTGTTGGTTACAGAGTACACTGCTCAGGTGATGGCTCCACCAAAATCTCAGAAATCACCACTAAATCATAGAACTTATCCATGGAATAGAAAAAAACAACTCTACCCCAAAACTATTAAAATAAAAATAATTTTTTTTTTTTTTTTGAGACGGAGTTTCGCTCGTTACCCAGGCTGGAGTACAATGGTGCGATCGCGGTTCACCGCAACCTCCGCCTCCCGGGTTCAGGCAATTCTCCTGCCTCAGCCTCCCGAGTAGCTGGGATTACAGGCACTCGCCACCATGCCCAGCTAATTTTTGTATTTTTTAGTAGAGACGGGGTTTCACCATGTTGACCAGGATGGTCTCAATATCTTGACCTGGTGATCCACCCGCCTCGGCCTCCCAAAGTGCTGGGATTACAGGCTTGAGCCACCGCGCCCGGCCCTAAAAATAAATTTTTAAAAAGTTAGCTACAAAAGAAGAAGAAAGAGGAGGAGGAGATGAAGAGGAAGAAGGAAGAGGAGGAAAAAGGAAGAAGAAGTAGGAGGAAAAAGGAAGAAGAAGGAGGAGGAAGAAGAAGAAGAAAGAGGAAGAAGAGGAAGGAGGGGGAGGAGGAAGCGGGGGAGGAGGAGGCTGCGGCAAGAGGAAGAAGGAGAAAGGAGGAGGAAGGAAGAGGAAGGAGGAAGAAGGAAGGAGGAGAAGAAGGAAGAAGGAGAAGAAAGAAGAAGGAGAAAGAAGAAGAAGAAGAAGAAGAAGAAGAAGAAGAAGAAGAAGAAGAAGAAGGAAGAAGAAGAAGAAGAAGGAAGAAGGAAAAGAAAGAAGAAGGAGAAAGAAGAAGAAGAAGAAAGAAAGAAAGGAAGAAAGAAAGAAAGAAAGAATAGGAGGAGGAGAAGGAGGAAGAGGAGGAGGAGGAGGCAGTGGTAGCAGTGGCAAGAAAAAGGAGGAGGAAGAAGGAAGAAGGAGGAGGAGGAGAAGGAGAAGGAAGAGGAAGAAGAAAGAAGAAGGAAGAGGAGGGGAAGGAGGAAGAAGCGGGGAGGAGGAGGAGAAGAAGAAGAGAAGACAAGTAGTAGTGGAGGAGGAGGAGATAGATAGAGGAAGAGGAGAAGGAGGAGGAGGAGGAGAACAACATGGTATTCTAGAAATAGTATTGAGCAATGAAGAAGATCAAAGGAAATTCCAGGATGACTTTTGTTCATGAGGCCTAGAGTGTAACCAGCTGAGATTGGAGAATGATGAAGGAATAGGAGGCCTTGTTTCAGATGGGAAAATATTTGTAATGTGTTATCTATGTTTTCAGATTTGAAAAAATGTC
The DNA here is from genome assembly GCF_049354715.1 of Callithrix jacchus. NCBI lineage: Eukaryota > Metazoa > Chordata > Mammalia > Primates > Cebidae > Callithrix > Callithrix jacchus. Next base: position 101,044,153 of record NC_133516.1, on the reverse strand, counting down.
AGATTTATTGGAGCCTTTGGAAAAATAGAAAATAGAGTAATAGAAACAGAATGATAAAAAAATAGTACAGTAATGGAGTAAATTTGGAAAAGAAAATAATAGTATACTACCAGGCTCGGCAATAAATCATATTCAACTATTCAGTAATGTGGAGACTGGGTACTGAGTTAATTACAAATTGTATTAAACTAATATTGAGAGGACAGTATGAGGTAATGCGTGTGTGTGTGGAGGGAGGTGTTGAAATGGAAACATCCTGAACTACCAACATGGGAATGCTAAAAGGTACTGAGACTGATAAATTACAAAAACAGAGACGCATACATCCTTTTTTTTTTGTTGTTGAGATGGAGTCTAGCTCTGTCGCCCAAGATGGAGTGCAGAGGCCTGATCTTGGCACATTACAACTTCTGCCTCCCAGATGCAAGCAATTCTTCTGCCTCAGCCTCCCAAGTAGCTGAGATTACAGGCACCTGCCATCACGCCCAGCTAATTTCTGTATATTTAGTAGAGATGGGGTTTCACTGTGTTGGCCAGGCTGGTCTCAAATTCCAGACCTTGTGACCTGCCCACCTCGGCCTCCCAAGTGCTGGGATTACAGGCATGAGCCACCACACCCAGGCCAGGCATAAGTATTTTTAAAGATGCTCGACAATTACAGAAGAAACCCGAAAAAAGCTAAAGTTGATCAATTAGGAGAGTAGGACTGGAGAACAAGGAAAATGGGACAGTAGATCATACAGTTTTTTTAATTCCCCCATTCTTCTCATTTGATTTTTAACTCTGTACATTGATAAATCTAGCATTACTTTTTTTAAAAACTATTTTTGCAAATAATGACATGGAAAGCAGGATCTCAAGAGCCTGAATATCATACATTTTTAAATAGGAGAATTTGTTTTGCATAACAGAAGAAATCAATTTGATATTCTAGGTGAATCTAACAAGAAAAAAGGTTAAAAAAAAGTGTGGGGGTGGTTAAGAGTCAGTAGCCAGCAGGAAGGTGAAATTTTATAGCATAAACATACAATTTTTCCCCATGACACTATAAAATCATCAGCACCATATTTTAAGCTCAAAATGATTGGTGTGAGTGATCTGTGACCAAGAAACTAGAGAAGAAACTGGCACTCTTTAAAACATGGTTGACAACCAATGGAGGATCCAGTAGGCTGAGTTAGCCCTTAAAAATAATGTCCTTCTATAAATCGCTCTACTATAACAACACATGCATGCGAATGTTCATTGCAGCACTGTTTACAATAGCAAAGACCTGGAACCAACCCAAATGCCCATCAATGATAGACTGGACAGCGAAAATGTGGCACATATACACCATGGAATACTGTGCAGCCATCAAAAACGATGAGTTCGTGTCCTTTGTAGGGACATGGATAAACCTGAAGAACATCATTCTCAGCAAACTGACACAAGAACAGAAAATGAAACATCGCATATTCTCACTCATAGGCGGGTGTTGAACAATGAGAACACATAGACACAGGGAGGGGAGCATAACACACTGGGGTCGGTTGGGGGGAATAGGGGAGGGACAGCAGGGGGTGGGGAGTTGGGGAGAGATAGCATGGGGAGAAATGCCAGATATAGGTGAAGGGGAGGAAGGCAGCAACTCACACTGCCACATGTGTACCTATGCAACTATCTTGTATGTTCTTCACATGTACCCCAAAACCTAAAATGCAATAAAAAATAATAATGATGTCCTTGAGAATTAGCAGAAATCTGAGGAGAGTTTTGAATTTTCAGATTTGATTTTTCCTGGAACTAGAGCAGCAGCAAAGTACCCAGCTGATACCAGATTTACTGTGGAGTACACATAAAATAATGCATCTGATAAGCTTTGCACAGCGCTAACCCATAGAGAATTCAGTATAGGGTAGATATTATATACACTCTCACATGAGGCTCACAACAACCCTCTAGGGTAGGCAATATTCACCTTATTTCAGAGAAAAAGGCTCAGAGGCATGATTTCTTCAAGATCACACATATCAATGTCTCATCAGACCAAGGTCTCTGACCAATACTATAAGAATCACCCAATTCATCCTTAGGTAAAAGTAGAACCATGCACACTATTAAGATTATTTCCCCTGTATCCTGTTTTGAAAAGAGTGTGACAAGATAGAAAATATATGACCTTTCTCTTTAGAACCTAAGATGCGCTATCCTTAAACAGACTGAATGGGGAAAACTGCGTAGGAGTGGAAATGATGGTGATAATTCAGAGAAAATTTTAAATATGCTCATATTTCATGTAGGAGAGTTGCTTGGGTTTTTTATGACATGTTGTTGTGGGAGGTTAACTTCTGTCTCTATTCTGTTTTAAGAAACTTATCTACCCAGTCACTCAATATGTTATTAGATCCTGTATATCATCCTGATTCTGAGTACTGTATCTTCAACTACCAAAGCAGAAAGTCTGAAAATACCAAAAAGAATGAACAAGTTAAGAAATACTGTACACAAGTATCTTACTTAGAAACACATTGGAAAATTAGACATGAGCCTGATGTACCAGTGCCTTGTAGCATTAATAATCATGTTGTCTAGGTTGTATCACAAATAGAATTATTGTTTTCCACTGTCCCAATTTGCTGTATTATCTTGTTAAGTACTATCACAGAAAGGAGTTCATTGAAAACTATATGCCCTGTGTCTTATAGATTACTCTCTTTTATCTCCAAATTCTTACAGACCATCTAGTCTTGCCATTATGTATTCTAGAACCTTGCACAGGATCAACGTCAACATTCTATTGGACTCTAAACCACAGACGCAACCAAGAATTACTCATAGGATAAAACTGGGGCACACAACAGAGGGAGGTGTTATAAACTAGAAGATACATGGCCCTAAAAGTACTCAGATTCAGTAGCCTCTTCTGTACTACTCAATAGATTCTTACCACCTTTATGTGTCTGTCCGATAGGTCACCAGTTTGTGACTTCTTGCTAAAAGTGCTCTCTGCTTGTCATCAACATCTTTTTCAAAATCAGACAGATATTACCATCCTCAGTCCTCACTGACTTCTCGGAGGCCACATGCAAGGATTCAGCAAACTCCTTTGTTCTTTGAAGAGATGGTGAGTCCCATGTAACTTCCAGAGGTACTAGCTGCCAGAGGAACTGGGGCAGGGGACGGAGAAATAACAGACTTAGAGCTTAGAGTGTAGATAGAAAAATAAATTGGCCTAACCATACAAATACATATGTACTTACAAATTAAAATATACACCGTTATACAGGGGCTAGCAGGGACAATGAGTATTGATCTGTGTTAGGTTGTCCAAGACTTCAAGGGCATATTTCATCTAGCAAGAGACCTGAGCTCATTTAAATCTGTTAGGGGCTGTCTCAAAGTTTCTTTACTTGTATAGCCTTAGATTTCTCAGTAACCAATGTTTGTTTCACCCTCCTATGATTTGAAGATCACTCCATTTGACAGTAAAGACAAAAGCAAAGCAAAACTTGAGGGCTTCTGCTCCTTCCTATCACTTTTCAATATTATAATTGCAGCCCTGATCAGCACATGGTTTCTTCATTGACCTTTTGCTTCAAACACAGCTTTGTAAAAATTAACTTCTAATGGTCATTGTGTGTTTGTTTGAGTCTCAGATTTTAATCCGGATGCCAAGTTTTCAGAGTCGATTCTTAAGCAGTTGGTTTAGTAAAAAGATGGCTTTGGTTCAGATTCAAATCCTTAACCAAGCACTAACAAGTGACTTTATCCTATGCAATTTATTTTATCTAAGCCTCACTTTCCTCATTTAAAAATGAGAATAATAATTTATAACGTGTAATGCTGTGGTGAAGACTAGATTAGGTTATGGGAGCAAAATGCCTAGTACAATGCCTGGCAGAGACAACAGCCCACAGAGTAACTTATAGCTATTATTATTCATTATGATGATGATGATGATGTGGAGACAGATTCTTGTTCTATCACCAGGCTGGTGCAGTGACACAGTCTTGGCTCACTGTACCCTCTGCCTCCCAGGTTCCAGCTATTCCCCTGCCTCAGCTTCTAGAATAGCTGTGACTATAGGCGTGCACACACCACCATGGCCACCTAGTGTGTGTGTGTGTGTGTGTGTGTGTGTGTGTGTGTGTGTCTATTCATGTATTTTAGTAGAAACAGAGTTTGACCATCTTGGCCAAGATGGTCTCCTGACCTTGTGATCCACCTTCCTTGGCCTTCAAAAGTGCTGGGATTACAGGTGTGAGCCACCATGCCCGGCTGGCTATTATTTTTATAGGTCCAACCAGTAGATGTTTGACCTCACCTGTGTTATGGATTTCTTAGAAGCAAACTATTCTTTCTACTTCTTTTCTCTCTCGTATCTTCTCTTCTCTCTCTAATAAATACAGCATACTACCATATTAGTGAAGATTCTTCAGAGAAACAACAGGCAGGTGCATTGAACATTAGTACCACTGAGGAAAACTTAAACAGAATTCTATAGTTGGCAGTACTTTTAGTTTAGCAATGAAGACTTACTTTTACCTTGTGAATATTAGACTTTATGCTCCTTTTCCAGTGAAATGCAGTGTGTATACCACTAATTGTCACTGTACCGGCCTCTGCGCCAAAGAACATTCGTACACTGTGTTTACAGGACTACACTTCAATTTTTGCATTTCTGTTCTCAGAAAACACATATCCTACATAAAAAAGGGCTTAGCTCCCTAAACCAAGCAACTCTCTACCTGACATTTTTATTAAGTGAAGCAATGTGCTCAGTTATTTTGATGTCTGCTAAGCAAAGGTAAATTTCATTAAACACCATTAGTGTGAGGTAGAGAAGAAAAAAAACTAGTTCTATATTTTACAGACTCTTTTCCAACAGCAAAGAACTTTTATTTTTTTAATTGCATGTTAGGTTTTGGGGTACATGTGAAGAACATGCAAGATAGTTGCATAGGTACACATGTGGCAGTGTGATTTGCTGCCTTCCTCCCCTTCACCTATATCTGACATTTCTCCCCATGCTATCTCTCCCCACCTCCCTACCCCCCACTGTCCCTCCTCTATTCCCCCCAACAGACCCCAGTGTGTAGTGCTCCTCTCCCTATTGATCAACCACCCCTGTCCCGAGGGAAATTCTTTTTTTTTCTTTTTTACTTTTACTTTTACACTCAAGGGTACGCGTGCAGATTTTTTACATAGGTAAACTTGTATCATGGGATTTTCTTGTGCAGATTATTTCATCACCCAGGTTCTAAACCTAGTACCCATTAGTTATTTTTCCTGATCCTCTCTCTCCTCCCTTGCCCCACCCTCTGAAAGGCCGGAATGTGTGTTGTTCCCCTCTATGTGCCCAACAGCTCTTAACTAATAGTGCCATTGTTGGAAAATCTGACCCCCTTGTCTCCACTTGGAATAGACTTTGAGGTATAAGTTATCCTCCAGAGCTCTCTCGCGATGCTAGGCAGAGGCTATGTCTTTAAGTAAAGCGGGATCCTTGCTTGGCCTCTAACTCTTCCCTGTCCTGCTTCTCCCACTTAATTTAGAGATCTCACTGAAGCACTTCTTTAATAAATCACTGGGACGCAAGTCCTTTTCTCAAGGTCTGCTCCTAGGGAACCAGACCAAGACACCTGGGATGCTTACTCTCTACAGAAGGATCCATTCTGGCTGACAATTCTGTATGATATTAGTCAAGGTTCTTCAGAGAAACCAAACAAATGGTGTATGTGTGTGCCCGTGTTTAAGAAAGAGAGAGAAAGAAGAAAGAGAAAGAGAAAAAGAGAGAAGAAGGAGGAAGGGAGGAGGAGGAGGAGGAGGAGGAGGAGGAAAGGAGGGAGGGAGGGAGACATTTAAAGAATTAGCTCATGTAATTGCAGAGATTCACAAATCTACAGGGCAGGCCAGCTAGCCGGCAAATTTAATGCTGTAGTCTTGAGTCCGAAGACAGTCTGGAGGCAGACTATTTCATTGCTATAAATTATCCTTGTAAACACGGTAGAGTCCTATTGTCAGATAATCTCTTTGAGGATGAATTCCAGAAGTAGAATTGCCAAGCCAAGTGGTGTGTACTTAATAAAGCTAATGAAGTATTCTTTAATGGTCCTCCGGAAACACTATGCCAATGTGCATAACCCAAAGCTATTCATAACCGTACTTGATATCTCTACATCCTCACAACGATTTTTTTCATTCTCTAATCTTTTGTCAATTCAGTGGGGGAAACTCCTTGTCTTAACTTGTGTATTTTAAATTTAGCATGCTTTATATGTCAACAAAAATATAATAAACATTTCTTCTCTTCTAAACTGGATGTTATATTCATATGTTGTGCATTTTACCTATTGAGATGATTTTCTTTTTCTTAGTGAATTGTAATAACTTTTCATATATTTGGAAACTTAACCATTCAGCAAATATATTTTAAGCACCTACGCTGTTGCAAGGACCAATCTGGACAGACAAAAATGAATAAATTAGAAAGTCATAACAAATTTTCCAATGAAGAGTGTATAAAATGGGAGTTATATTATTTTGGACCATAGTGGGGGTTAAACTTTTGTTGTTGTTGTTACACTAAACTAAGTATATTACTATTCATATATTGCTAGCATACTGATGTGGTTTGACTGTGTCCCCACCCAAATCTCATTTTGAATTGTCATCCACATAATCCCCAGTGAGAGGCACCTGGCAGGAGGTAAGTGAATCGTGCAAGCAGATTCCCCCATGCTGTTCTTGTGGTAGCGTGTGAGTTCCCATGAGATCTGATGGTTTTATAAGCACTGGCATTTTCCCTCTGACACTCTCTCTCTCCTGTTTCCCTGTGAAGAGGTGTCTTCCACCATGATTGTAAGTTTCCTGAGGCCTCCCCAGCCATGTGAAACTGTGAGTCAGTCAAACCTCTTTTCTTTATAAATTACACAGTCTCAAGTATTTCCTTATAACAACATAAGAACAAGCTAATACACCTGCATTGCCATTAGACTTAGAATTTTTAAATGTTCTCTCCAAAGGACTAATTTACATTTTAAAATTATATTCTAGGAGCATTTCACTTTCTAATGGAAGGATTCTTCCCTCTGACATCAGAAAAGAGGTTTTTTCACACATATAGTATTTCAACTCCATCAGTAACTTAACCTGCCAACTATTCCTATACTGTCACCTTCAGAATCAAAGTTACTAATTTCTCAGAAACACATGGATCTGGAGCTATAGGAAACTTATACGCGCAAACATACACACACATATTTTAACACTTCATTTAACTTCTTCAATGCCTAGACCAGCAGCTACTTTGTAGAAGGCATTCAATACGTGTTACATGAATAAAATAACAAATGGCCGAACGTGTAGACAAACTAAATAGACCTCTATTGAGCAGCCACCATATGTCAAGTACTGACAGGCCCTGTGGATACTGCAGTCAGCAAAACCAGTCATGGAGCCTCCTTTCGTGAAGTTTACCTTCCATTAAGGCAGAAAGACAGACATTCTCTGCACACGTACACTCTCCCCCCTACCATCCTCACAGAGTCAAATGTGCCCTGAAAAGAAATGATGATTTATAGAGAAAAAAGATATTCTATATGAAATCCAGCAGCAAAGACAAGAGTCAACACGGCTCATGCCTAGTATGGTCTCACTCCAGTGACTCCTAGAGCTATGAGCACCCATTTATATGTATGCATCCCTGGAGCATTAAGGATGGCTAATATTCTCAGAAGTTTGTATATTAAAACAGATGTCTTTATAAGGGGAATTTTATTTTCAATAAACTCCTTAAAGTCCTTGTATAGCAAGTATTCATGCAAAGTAGGGAATCATCTCTAATCAGTTTTGCAATTTATCTTTATGGTTTACTTACAGCCTAATCAATCTGCAACGTTATTAAGTAATAATGTAGTAAATTGCTATGGCCAGGAATTAGAGGAAAGCTGGTAATGGGTTTCAGCAGAGGTTGAGAGAATTTGGTCCCCTCCCCAAGAGGAATATGCTTCCAAGAAACGTTTTGCATCCACTCTTTTTAAAAAGGATAAGCTCCTGCACATCACAGAATAACATGTTAGAATGATTTTGTTTTATAAAATCATGATAATTTTATTGACAGAATAAAGAATCCCATTTAATTTTATTAACTGTTTGCTTACTTTAGTAAAAATTGTATTTAGTATGATGCTATGGGAAATTACCTTAACTCCCCTGCAGCTGAACTGGCAAGCCGATAAACAATTTTACTCATGCTGAGAACATTTCCTAAGTTTGCTAAAGTAAAGACGTCGTGAGTGCCATACGTAGCAATGGTCCTGCTGCTGAAGGAGAAATGGCTGAGGCAACTCTGAACCCAAAAAACATCACTGAAGTTTAAGATAGCAAATACCACCTGATAAAGATAAACTTTCCATCTGGAAACAGGATATGATTGCTGTAATGATTTCTTCTTGCATTTTACAAGAGTGTTCAGAAGCCTTGGTCCTGGAACATAAAAACAGTGTTGAAAGATTCTCTGGATAACACTCATACTTGTAAGAAAAAAGAGAAGGTAGAAAATCTTCAGCCAATTCTGATATCTTGATTATAGGCTGCCTCGTATGGTCCAACAGTGTCTCTATCACTCACTGGGTCTTCGACCATGCAGGTCAGGATTTGTGGCAGGCAGTGTGGTGTAGAGTAGACAGCACAAGAATTAGTCATAAATTTGTTGTTTAAATTCCAACCTGGTAACACAGAAAATGTGCAACACTTCATACTCAACCCTTTGAGTAGGGCTTTCCTCGTCTATGAAATGGAGTCAGAATGCATACTTTAAAGATTGTTAAGAGGGCTAAATGGAAATTCAGATAGAGCTTTGAGCAATCAGAAGTATTTCCTGGTGTCCACTAGAAAAGTTGAGTTCATGATGGAAGCTGCTAGGGCAAGTCTCACACCAAGTAGAAAGCTAGTGATTCCACAAAGCTCAGCTTAAGTACAACAGATCCCTGTAAATTTTAGTTACCCATTTACGTTTTGACTTCTCAAAACCATGAGCATCAGGGTTTTAGAATCACTTACTTCTCAGTTCATGGACAAGAATTCATCTTAAACATATATTAATTTTAGTAGCAAAGGTCATTTATTTGCCTATATGTCACATTTTTTAAAAGAGGGTTAAATTATGGATGTATAATTATTTGCATGGTTACATGTCAGATTTTAAATAAATGTTCAAATATCTGGTTGTCTTCATCTCATCACTAGGGAATGAAGAGTAGATGTTTGTACAATTACAGAGAATCCTTGGGGTACATTCATCAAATTTTTTCAGCTTCCCTCCTCTTACTTACTTCCAAATGAGAGAGTTGTGTGGGTCCTCCCTGTCTCTGAGAAGGTCTGCTGTACTACTAGTGCCCATCTGTCCATAGCCTTCACATTCACAACTGACTCTTCCTTTTGAATCCAACCAACCTTCAGATTCATCTTGATAAAACTTTACTCTGATCACATGGTTTCATTGCTCTGCAACCTTTACTGCCTACAAATGTCTACAAGAAAAATGTTCTAACTCTAAGACATTCAAGATGCTCATTCTCATTATATATGTGTGGATATAATAAAAATAGAAAATGTATGCTTAAGCCAGGCGCGGTGGCTCACACCTGTAATCCCAGCGCTTTGGGAGGTCATGGTGGGCAGATGACCTGAGGTCAGGAGTTCAAGATCAGCCTTACTAACATGGAGAAACCCTGTCTCTACTAAAAATACAAAATTATCCAAGCATGATGGCGCATGCCTGTAATTCCAGCTAACTCAGGAGGCTGAGGCAGGAGAATCACTTGAACCAGGGAGGCAGAGGTCATGGTGAGCTGAGATGGCACCATTGCACTCCAGCCTGGACAACGAGAGAAAAACTCCATCTTAAAGAAAGAAAGAAACAGATAAAGGAAGAAAATTTATGTTTAAAATTGCAGTCAAAATCTACTAATACAAATCCTAAACCATAATATAACACCCTATGCCTAAACAGATTGAGAATCAGTTATATAAATATATAGCTAGTTGGCAACAGATGTCTTTGAATCCTCCTCTTTCTAGAATTGCTAGAATGTCTCTAAAATTTTATAAGCCATTTGCTCTTTGTAACAAATAGAGAGTTATGATGGGTTGCATAGCAAAATGGTCTGAATAAAGCAGTCACTTAAGTCTTGGTTAGGTGGACTAATGATAATAGCAACTGTCCAATGATGTCTATCGCAGCCCAGTTTCCCCAGAAAGATTAAGTGAAGACCTTACTGCTAACACATTTTTAAGTAGAGCTATTCCAGCAAAGCAGAGATAAAGGGGGAAAAGGCACTTATTATCCTAAGCAAATTAACACAGAAAGGAAAAACCAAATACCGTATGTTCTCACTTGTGAGTGGAAACTAAACATGGAGTACCCATGGACTCAAAGATGGGAACAACAGACACTGGGGATTCCAAAGTGGAGAGGGAAGTAGAAGGGCAGGGGCTGAAAAACTATCTCTAGGGTACTATGTTCACTATTTGGGTGATGAGGTCATTGGAAACCCAAACCTCAGCACTGTATAATATACCCCCGTAACAAACCTGCACATGTACCCTCAAGTCTAAAAATAAAGTGAAATAAAATAATTTTAACAAGTAAAGATAAAAGGAACTAAAGGAGGGAATATGTTACTGAACCAGCCACAGCTCTGTAGCAAGTTCCATTAATTGCTCTGTCTCCCTGAATAGTTTTCGAAAGATGCATAGAGCTACTGTGTTTCCAAACAGTGCAAAAAAGGGATGAAAGAGTCATTGCCTCTTCGTTCCTACCCCACTGCTCATTCTTCACACCAATGACAATTAATTCCTTATGCCTGGTGGTATTACCTGCTCCTTCAGTAAATGCTAAGGAAATCAGAACCTGCATCCTTCACCTTGGTGCTTGTTTGAGATTGAAGGTGATGACAGAAACCAGGTCCCAGTTGAGTTGATGGAATTTACAGGCTACATGGAGCTGACCACTGAAACAATGGAGCTTTACCAAAGAGGCTCCACTGAGTGGATGCCACTGTGTGCCCATGCTGAGTTAGTTTCAACCTCTTCTGTGTCTGTTTGCCACGGAAACAATGGAGCTTTACCAAAGAGGCTCCACTGAGTGGATGCCACTGTGTGCCCATGCTGAATCAGTTTCAACCTCTTCTGTGTCTGTTCAGAATTAAAGGACTTATTTAGGGATAATTCTCATGAAAGGAAAATTTAAAGAGGGAGGATACAGATTGAGCAGGAAAAGCCTTTAGACCACTTAACAGATGTGATATCTGTGAAAGGAATGACAGAAGGAAGTAGAATTGAGCTTGGCAAGACTCAGGATAGGATGCAGATCTGATAAAGCTTAGGCCAACTGGATAGGGTGCTTTGGAGAAAAGACTACTTATTGAAAGAGTACACATTGGGCGGAAATGGCAAGGCCCTAATGTCCCTACCATGATCAGTAGTGGGCTGACAGCCACCTGGGATGATGATGACCTTGTTCCAATTGCCATGGCAGATCCTGGAGTTCTGTAGTTGGGTGCTGTTAGCTAACTTCATCCTACACAGCGAAATAACAGTTCTTCTTTAAGGGAGATCCCAGAGATGCATCTCCACTATTCCCACACCCACAGAAACCTTGCCTCAAGAGTGGCTGGACTGATCAGCTGAGAGGTTAATGAGACTGGACTCCTAATTATAAAATCCAATGCACGGTTTTCTTATTTGAACTTTCTGATTTTCAGACTGTTGACCAGTCTCTTCTAGTTAATCTTGCCTGGTAGCCAGTAAGTATACTACTTTATAAAACTTTGAAGGGGAAAAAAAAAGAGGCCAATATTATTTTGTGGCAGTTTTAAAACAATATTCTGAGATATGCATAGATCTCTATAACTGAAGAACCAAAAGTTTTTCATCCTCTTTGGAGCAATTTAATCACATAGAGCAGGTGACAGAGAGTGTCCCATGATAAGCCATGTTGATGATTACATCATGGTTGATTGACGAAGTACAAAAAAAAATCAGATTAGTTCATCTAGTCTTTACAGTTCCTGAAAAGGACCAAAGAGGTCTGTAAATGCTTGAAGGGAAAACACTAAGAAAGAAAATACAATTAGTAGAAAAGCAAGGAGGAGTAGTAGAAAAGTTTAAAAATTTTTTTTCTTTATTTGCTGAAAAAAACTTCCTGAACTAGAAGAAGCTTATGAAATTATATTTAAAAGTAGACTAGAAAGAAACTCAGGTTATAGTAAACAATTTTGTACCATCCCAAAGGGGGATCAATTTATTGGATTTTTTCCCCATTTCTTGTTTATCTCCTTCTGTGTCTATACCAAAACTTGTTACTTTCCAGAGACATTATTAGTGCTCTTGGCCACTCTGGGCACAAATGGATAGCTAATTATTTCCCTGTGGAAGAATCCAGTATCTTTAGAGAGAGAGCTGAACTGGAACTCTTCGAGCTACTACTACATTCTCTCCTGACACGGCAGCTGGTCTCCTAGAGAGAAGCACAGGAAGTCCCCAACCAAAGAATAAGCTGTGTTCTAAAAGCTTCAGTGTTCCTCATACATTGAATATCATGAGACAGATGCCATCTGGATCAAGCTTAACCTCTAATGTACTCAAAATGTCATGATAATATTATCACTTAGTATTAGTTTAACTAAATCTAGCTTAAAATTTGCCTATATCACACCTACATACTGATTTCTTATATATATATATATATACATACTTTATTGTGTTTTAGGTTTTGGGGTACATGTGAAGAACATGCAAGACTGTTGTATAGGTACATACATGGCAATATGGTTTGCTGCTTTCCTCCCCATCACCTATGTCTGACATTTCTCCCCATATTATCCCTCCCCAACTCTCCATCCCGCCGCTGCCCTTCTCCTTGTTCCCCCACACAGACGTCAGTGTGTGATGCTCCCTTCCCTGTGTCCATGTGTTCTCATTGTTCAACACCCACTTATGAGTGAGAACATGCAGTGTTTGATTTTCTGTTCTTGTGTCAGTTTGCTGAGAATGATGGTTTCCAGGTTCATCCATGTTCCTACAAAGGACACAAACTCATCATTTTTTATGGCTGCATAGTATTCCATAGTGTATATGTGCCACATTTTCCCTGTCCAGTCTATCATCGATGGGCATTTGGGTTGGTTCCAAGTCTTTGCTATTGTAAACAGTGCTGCAATGAACATTTGTGTACATGTGTCCTCATAATAGAAAGAGTTATAATCCTTTGGATATATACCCAGTAATGGGATTGCTGGGTCAAATGGAATTTCTATTTCTAGGTCCTTGAGGCATCGCCACACTGTCTTCCACAATGGTTGAACTAATTTACACTCCCACCAACAGTGTAAAAGTGTTCCTTTTTCTCCACATCCTCTCCAGCATCTGTTGTCTCCAGATTTTTTACTGATCGTCATTCTAACTGGCGTGAGATGGTATCTCAATGTGATTTTAATTTGCATTTCTCTAATGACCAGTGATGATGAGCATTTTTTCATATGTTTGTTGGCTTCATATATGTCTTCTTTTGTAAAGTGTCTGTTCATATCCTTCACCTACATACTGATTATTAAGGGAAAATGCATTGCAAGCAAGTAGGACATCAGAAAAACAAGGCAGTCTCACTAGAGTGATGGGCATGGACATTCGATCCTTGCAGCAGCTCTCGGACAACAAGTGGAGGCAAGAAGGAGACACTTTGCACTACAACTATTCCTACTCAGAGCTGGCTTCATGGGCTTATGATCTGTGCAGTCACACAGGGCCTTGTGCTCAGAAGGACCCTGTGCTTCTGTCAACAACTTGAAATTCTTGTTTGTCTTTTAACAAAAGCCCTGAATTTTTATTTTGCACTGGGTCTGGCAAATTAGGTAGTCACTCCTGCTATTACTTTCTTAAAATTAGCAAAGTGCTTTACCGTATATTATCTCATTTTTTATTTTCATAAATTCTTGTAAGGTAGGTAAGGCATGGTTTACTGTCTCTCTTTTGTTGTAACACACTGAGGCTCAAAAAAGATCAGGAATTTATTTCACAAATCTAATATATGGTGAGGCTTTGACCCAACCCCAGGACTTCCAAACTTCAAGACAAGGGCTCTATCCATTAGCCCACATGGCCTCCTAATATCCTGCACTGGGGTTCCGCTGTAGAATAATATAAAATAAAGGGTTGGGAAGATGATAATAGTGTGTTCTTGGTAACTCCACATTACTGATAGTATTTCATCTCAAATTCTTTCTTTCCTCTTAAGTGACAAGATCTCATAGAAGCTTTTCTTTTCTTTTTTGTTCCTGAACAGACTTTAAAATTTGGCTATTTAGTCATTATCTAAACCCCATTGATCTTCATGTGTAAATGTCCTTTCTTTAATTGGCAGGGTTATTTCCGGATTTCCAGTGATTATTTGACCTCTGTCAGTTACAGATATGATCTTGCTAGCTGTGTTAGGCTTTCTGGGTAACTTTTTCTTAGCTTTAAACCATAAAAAGGGGAGCTGCTAATTAGGAGTCTTATGAGGCATAGCTGAAGGATTTTAAATAGCATGCGATAAAGTGCATCTATCCTTGTTAGAAAACGCCTAGAAGCATCAGGCGAGGGAATGAAGTAGCAATGATAAGATATCAAGTTATGGGGATTACAGAAGCCTGTGGAGAGACACAACATGGCAGGAATGACCAGGGGTTTCTCACTTTGTACCATAGATCTGAAGACAGAAACTTTCTAAAGGCTTCCATTTGTAAGTATAAAAGCAGATTTTAAACCTAGGAGGACAAAAGGTTATTTTTCTCTCCAAAATATATAAGACATAAAGGATTGTATTTAACTCACCAAGGTCTTTGGTCTTAAGGGAAGGTTATAGCCATCCCAATAGTGGATATAACTAAACTTCAGGGTTAGAAGATAAGTGAAATATGTGTGAAAATATTTTACACACATATTTCTTTATCGAAGACTCAGAAAAATCATTATAAAAGATTATATTACAATCACACTCTTAGTTTCAGAAAATTACTAAGAGTAAAAATAATATGGCAGCTTAATATATTCTAGATCTTAACACCCTGTAGTATATAGCATAGAGGAAAAGGCAAGTGCTCCTAGAGTGCACAGACCTAGGGTAGATCTCCAGCTCACTTATATCACAGTCACTTATTTCATAGTTGTATAAGCTTAGAAAACTTACTTAACCTCAGTGAATTTTTCTAAATTCATAAGAAAATGGGAGATAATAATGGCATCCACAAAAGTTTACTGAGAAAAATAACCATCCTTCTATCATAGTGATTGACACAAGGCAAATATTCAAAAGAGGGAGCTATTACTATTATCATTTATTCCCCCTCAATCAAGTTAACTTACAACACTTGGCTCTTACAGAAGTCATTCCTCCCTATCCTGAGCTGATTCTTTGCCCAGTAGCACGGAATCTACATTTTCCAGTGCAAAGGCACAGGCAGCTTCTCCATTTACAAGTAAGAGAATCTTAAAATTGGAGCAGAGGGGAATGTGGTTCTCATCTTATGTCAGCTCAAGCTCCAATGCTCCTACAAGAAAAATTATATTTAAAATTATCCTACTGCATCCTCCTCTTCATCCATCACTGCTTCCATTTCAACACTGGCATGGCCAGATTCCAAGTCCAGCTTTATCCTCAGAGGATCTGTTATTTGAGGTACCACTGTGCATTACATGAGGACAAAATTTTAGAACTTTGATTATATGCTGTTTTCAACACAGAGTTATTTTGTGCAAGCTGCAATTAAACATTTGCAGTTCATTTAAGAGCAGTAAAAGAGATATGGCTTTAAAAACATAATTGCAATGTTGGCTTTACAGGGATCTTTATATCTAAATATTTGTAATCATGCAATATTGATATATATGTAGAAACCACCTAGGGAAGAAGAAAACATTCCATAGTTTTATAGAGTGACACTGAAGATTTTGCTATTAGAAGTTATAAAAAATTATAATATTTTAGTACAGTCAAGGGATTTTATGACTTTTTCATATTTTGAATAGTGATAATCTTTATTTGTATGTGTAAATGGTAATCATCAGCACCTTATTTTTCTAAAGGGACCATTACCTTCTGACTATAACGAAATATACATAGCAATAGCTTGAGTAACATTGTGGTCAATTAACTCTCTCTCTCAATAATTATAACAATCCAAAAATATGCCCTTATATGCTAATATAAAATAATTTTAGCATATTTCATTGTTTCTCTGCTAAGATACCTTACTTCTGATTTGGTGTACCCTTCCTTCCACACCTGGCCCTTAGTGTACTACAGATGAGATTCTCAAATATTTTCAATATGAGGAAGAAAGCCAACATAGTAACACATAAAGAAAGACATCAGAGGATTAACAGTCAAGAGACATGCATTCTCTTTTCTACTCTTTAATTTACCAGCTTTTGATCTTAAACTGGTTGCTTCACTTTTCTAAGCTATTTTTCCTGTATTTGAATTTAGAAATGTGGCTAAGATAAACTATGAAATCTTCACCAGTTACAGACTCCTGTGACTCATTTGCGTTATGTCGGTGTAAAGAATCAAGTGGTCTACTCTTTGCCGCATCCTCCTGCCTTGTTTGCCATATCATGAGGCCAAAAATATTCAGCCAGAATAGATGGAAAAAAGTCATTAAAGAAACAAATGGGAGAAGCAGTGTGACTGAATCATTTTACCTAACTGTGTATTAGTGAATTGTTAATTCACATTACGGAGCAAAATGGTCTTTAAAAGCATCTAGGTAAAAATGTCTTAGTTAATGGATGGAAACTGAAACGTGAAGCAATTGTCCAAGATTCACTACTTAACTAGAGTCAAAGCCCAGGACCAGGACTAATCTCTTGACTCCAGTCCATTGTTGTTGCTTATTTGTAAATGCGTCAGGGTTAACAATAATATGACAACGAGTAAAACTTTAAGAAATTCTGTAGAGATGACATTTAAAGCCACGTTCATCTTTTTTTTTTTTTTTTTTTTTTTTTTTTTTTCTGAGACGGAGTTTCACTCTTGTTACCAAGGCTGGAGTGCAATGGTGCGATCTCCGCTCACTGCAACCTCCGCCTCCTGGGTTCAGGCAATTCTCCTGCCTCAGCCTCCTGAGTAGCTGGGATTATAGGCACACACCACCATGCCCAGATAATTTTTGTATTTTTAGTAGAGACGGGCTTTCACCATGTTGACCAAGATGGTCTCGATCTCTTGACCTCATGATCCACCCGCCTCGGCCTCCCAAAGTGCTGGGATTAGAGCCGTGAAGCCACGTTCATCGTTTTGTGTACCTCCCAATATTGCCTGTCCCAAACAGTATGGCAGAAGCTGGGAAGAATGCGAAAGGAATGGATGATGAGATAATAGCTTGGGCCTCTCCAACTCAAAGGCCAGTAGTTGCTTACAGCCTTCATGGATCCACTACGATCTTAATTCAGCTTTTTGGTAATGACCACAAAAGTTATCTATCAATTAATATGGTTAGAAAGAAAGTTGATATTTCAAAAGTAATCCAACACAGACTGCTAGTATATTGAAATCTATCCTCAGTTTAGTTATGATAACATGTAGTGAACATAATTTATCTGTGACTTTATTTCCTCTCTGTATTTATCACTAGTTTTCTTTATTGTGTTGCTTCTAAAATATTTCTCTGACTGCTCAATACTTGAGTCATCTTTTATAATCGGTACTGCATTCCCCAGGACCTCGCCTAAAATGTCTCAAAGATCAGAAAGGGGCATTACTGGTCTGGCAGGAAGGCACAGGGAGGCCAGGACACCTGCTTGAGCTTCACTATTCCAAACAAACCAGTAAGACGCCGGAAGGCAACTGGTCTTGTTACAATGAGAAAAGTTTGAACTAAATTGGAGCATGGTCACCACACACTACCATAATAAATGTCTCTCTAGTCCTTCAGGAGTTAAGATATCTGCTTTCAAGAAATCTAAAAGTATTAAGAAAAAATTTTCAGAATTAGCAGCTAAAAAGACCACAATCACTTCGGACTCTGGGATTGCTTCCATTTAGAATCTTTTATAATATGTTTTATTGGTGGCTCTTTCTTCTCCAGTATATTTAATGTAAGTTATCATCTCAACTGCTGATTGACTTCTCTAACTTAGATTTTTAAAATGTATTTTTACATGTGTCATAGAAAATTATAGCTCCTTACCAAAATCTGTTTTTTTCTTTTTCTGCTGGGAATCTGACTGACACAGACACTGAAAAGAAGGCATGCGTAGACAACATCCTTCACTCAGCGTTGGCAGAGAAACACAGAAGCCAACAACCCTGGGAAACTGAGAGAAGAGATATCTGTACTTCGTCTCTGACCTGCTCTCAGTTCCCCTGTCAGAGGAGTCAGGACTTGAAAAGAGACAGAAGCAACATCAAATGCGAAGACAGATCATCACCCATGAATTGATGGGAGAGAAAGAGAATAAAGCGATCAGAAGAGACCCATGCTCAAACATAAGTATGAACTTTTAAAAGAACAAGAAAATAAAGACAAATAATAAATGACGTTGGAAGGATAAGCAAATTAAAAAGAATGCACGAGGAATTAAAAAAATTGAAGGGAAAATTTCAAGAAGTATTAGGGAAACAAATTGACTAAATCACCGTGGTAATCCCTATTTCACAGATGTAATCACTGAAGTTGGTCAAGAACATTTCATGGTTAACCTGCAATCAAAAAAAAACCCAAGGGCAGAAACAGTCCTGGATTTTTACTTGGCTCTCTGCACCACAGTCCCTCTAAGGATGTGGCCTTTTACATTTAATATCCCTTATAAAAACATTAGTGAGTGACCGAAAACCACAAAGCAGGCATATTTTCTATGAGGAAGTGAAAAGGTAACAAAAGAGTTTTCTAAACACAGAGGAAAGAAAAAGCCAGCCCTTTGCATTCAAAAGCCCACACAACAGCATGTCATTCAATTAACCTTAAACACTTATTTGTAAGTGACATTTTATAAATGTATTCTGAAAGGGAACAAGTCTAGTCTTCATTTTTAATAATGGATGTAATTCAGGAGCTAAGTATTGAATTCTAATATCCTAAAGCTAGCTCTCTGTCTTAAATCCACAGTTCAATTTATATTAATAATCATAAATGAAGATGGTCTTTTGGCTAAATATATAAACAGATGCAACATATGCAATAGGACAATTTAGACCCATCCCTTTCCTATCACCAGATATTAATTAGGTTAACTGCTTTCTTTTTTAAGAGCTTACAAAACTCATCAAGAAGCAGGCAAACTGGAATTCCACTGTCAAGTATGTTCATGTTTAAAATTATATTTATTTTTGAATGTACTTTTTACAGTTGAGAGGGCATTTTTGCTCTGTGATTACTAACATAAATTATATTATATCATATTGCTCAGTAGGTCATACTGGCATTAGAGATGTGTCCAAGATCACCTCAAAACTCTTTGGCCAACATTCAGCCATCATCTTTTAAGATGGCTCTAGTTCAGTTTACAAATGAAACATGCTTTTCTGGTACTTTTCAGCAGGGTGGTGGCTGTCGGTGTGGTGCCACCATTGCAGCAATCTGCACGTGCACGTTTGTGCTTAGGAACATGTACGTTAATTCACATGTTCCGAAAACAGCTTTTCCTTAAAACAGCAATTGGAGGCTCACATTCATAAAACTTTATTTTCTAGAGAAGACTCATATTTCAACTACTAAATTTAGCCTTAAGAGCCCTCCAATAGCGTCCCTTATACTCTTTCCATTTCATTTCCAAGTACTGATTTTTCTCCCTTCTGCCCTTTCTTATCATTTCTTCACACTTTTGTTCAGCTCATGTTCTTACTTCTTTCCCTCTGGCCTAATTCTATTCATTATTTAGGCTTCAGGTTGGTTTGGTTTTTTTTAGCTTTATTAAGATATGCTGATAGATAAGTTAGATAATTTATTGCATACAGTGTGATGTTTTCATATACTTATACATCTCAAAATGGTGGAATCAAATGAATTAACATATCCATCACCTTGCATAATGCTCTTTTTAGTGGTGAGAAACTCTCTTTCAGAAATTACTCTTAGCTAGGGTCACCATGCAGTACCATGGATCTCCAGAACTTACCAAACTTGTCTGAAACTTTCACTCGACAAACATCCCATTTTCCCTTCCTCCAGCCACTAGTAACCATCATTCTACTCTGTTACTGCACTTCAGCATTGTTAGACTCCACATATAAATGTGATTATGCAGTATTTGTCTGTTTTGTGCCTGGCTTGCTTTGATTAGCATAATGTCTTCCAGGTTTGTTACAAAAGATAGTATTTCCCTCTTGTTTTCTTTGTCCATTCATCCATTGATGAACACTTGGGTTGATTCCATATCTTAGCAATTGTGAATAACGCAGAACTTAACACGGGAGTGCAGATATGTCTTTGAGAACTAATTTCGTCTCTTTTGGATATATACACAGAAGTGAAGTTGCTGAATCACATTACAGTCTTACTTTTAATATTTTAGAAACTGCCATACTATTTTTTATGACTGTACTAATCTACCATTCCCAGCAGCAGTGTATAAGTGTTCTCTTTCCTCTGTATCTGCCTCAATACTTGTTATCTTTTGTTTTCTTGCAAACAGGCATTCTAACAGGTAAGAAGTGGCATCCCATTATGCTTTTAACTTGCATTTTACTAATTATTAGTGATGTTGAACTTTTTAATATACTTTTTGGCCATTTGTATATCTTCTTTTGAGAAATGTCTGTTCAGGTCTTTTGCTAGTGTTTTAATCACATTGGTGTCCTGTTATTGGGTTGCTTGAGTTCGTTTTATTTGGGATATTAAACCCTATCAGATGTACAAATTTCAAATATTTTCTCCCACTTCATAAGTTATCTTTTTACTCTATTGATTGTTTTCTTTGCTGTGCAGAAGCTTTTTAATATGATGCAATCTTACTTGTGCATTTTTGCTTTCCTTGCCTGTGCTTTTTGACGTCATAGCCTATATATACACATACATACACACACACACACACACACACATACACATATATATAATATATATGTATGTATGTATATGTATGTACGTATGTATGTGTATTATTTCCCAGGCTAATGATAACAAGCTTTTTCCCTGTGTTGTCTTCTAGTAGTTTTACAGTTTCAGGTTTTAAATCTGTTTTTAGTCCATTTGAGTTGATTTTTGTATATAGTGTGACATGGTTGGCTTTGTGACCCTACCCAAATCTCACCTTGAATTGTAATAATCCGCACATATCAAGGGTGGGACCAGGTGGAGGTAACTGGATCATGAGAGTGGTTTCCCCCATGCTATTCTTGTGATAATCGGTGAGTCTCACTGGATCTGATGGTTTTATAAGGGGCTGGAATTCCCGCTGCTTGCACTCACTTTGTTCTGCCCCTCCGTGAAGAATGTGCCTGCATCTCCTTTGCCTTCAGCCATGATTGGGCATTTCCTGAGGCATCCCAGCCTTGCAGAACTGTGAGTCAATTAAACTTTTTCCTTTATACGTTTCCCAGTCTTAGGTCATTCTTCATAGCAGTGTGAGAATGGACTAGTACAGTACATTGGTACTGAGGTGGTGAGGCACTGCTTTAAGGATAACCAAAAATGTGGAAGTGACTTTGGAACTGGGTAATGGGCACAGGCTGGAGCAGTTTGGAGGGCAAAAAAGAAGACAGGAAAATGCTGGACATGATGGCTCAGGCCTGTAATACCAGCACTTTGGGAGGCCAATGAGGGTGGATCACGAGGTCAGGAGTTCAAGACCAGCCTGGCCAAGATGGTGAAATTCCATCTGTACTAAGAATACAAAAATTAGCCAGTCATGGTGGCTGGCACCTATAATCCCAGCTATTCAGGAAGCCAAGGTTGCAGTGAGCCAAGATCATGCCACTGAACTTCAGCCTGGGCAACAGGTCAAGATTCCATCTCAAAAAAAAAAAAAGAAAAGAAAAGAAAAAGAAGACAGGAAAATGTGGTAAAGTCTGGAACTTCCTAGATACTTGTTGAATGGCTTTGACCAAAATGCTGATTAGTGATATATAAAATAAAGTTCAGCAAGGTGATCTCAGATGGAGATGAGAAACATCTTGGGAAATGGAGGAAAGGTGACTCTTGCTTTAGCAAAGGGACTGGACAGTATTTTGCCTGTGCCCTAGAGATCTGTGGAACTCTGAACTTGAGATAATTTAGGGCACCTGGCAGAAGAAATTTCTAAGCAGCAAAGCATTCAATACAAAGCAGAGCATAAAAGTTTTGGAAATTTGCAGGCTAACAATGTAATAAAAAAGAAAAACCCATTTTGGGGGAAGAAATTCAAGCCTGCTGCAGAAATTTGCATAAGTAGGAGCCCAATGTTAATCACCAAGACAATGGGGAAAATGTCTGCAGGACATGTCAGAGACCTTTACCACAACCTCTCCCATCACAGGCCCAGAGGCCTAGGAGGAAAAATGGTTTCATGGTCTGGGCCCAGGCTGCTCTCTGATGTGCAGCCTCAGGACATGGTGCCCTGCGTCTCAGTTGCTTCAGCTCCAGCCATGGCTAAAAGGGGCCAAGATATAGCTTTGGCTATTGCTTCAGAGTATGCAAGCCCCAAGCCTTGGTGGTTTCCATGTGCTGTTGCACCTACGGGTACACAGCAGTCAAGAATTAAGGTTTGGGAACCTCCACCATGATTGCAGAGGATGTATGGAAATGTCTGAAGTTCAAGGCAGTTCACTGCAAGGGTGGAGCTCTCATGAAGAACTTCTAAGAGGGCAGTGCAAATGGGAAATGTGAGGTCAGACTGCCCATACAGAGTCCCCACTGGGGCACTGCCTAGTAGATCAGTGCAAAGAGGTTCACAGAGAACCTCTGCTAGGGCAGTGTAGAAGGGAAATCTTAAGGTCAGAGTGCCCCCCCAGAGTCCCCACTGGGGCACTGCCTAGTAGAGCTATGCAAAGAGGGTCACCATCCTCCAGGCCCAAGAATGATAGATCGAATGATGGCTTGCACTGTGCATCTGGAAAAGGCATAGACACTCAATGCCAACTCATGAGAACAGCTAGGATCAGGATGTACCCTGCAAAGCCACAGAGGTGGAGCAGCCCGAGGCCATGGGAGCCCACCTCTTACATCAGTATGACCTGGATGTGAGACATGGAATCAAAGGAGATCATTTTGGGATGATAAGGTTTAATGACTGCCCTATTGGTTTTCAGACTTGCAAAGGGCCTGTAGCCCCTTTGTCTTGACCAATTTCTCCCATTTTAAAAGGATCTATTTACCTGATGCCTGCACTCCCATTGTATCTAGGCAGTAACTAACTTGATTTTGATTTTTCAGGCTCAGAGGTAGAAGAAACTTGACCCTTGTCTCAGTTGAGACTTTAGACTTGGATTTTAGGTTAATGCTGGGATTAAGACTTTGGGGGACTGTTGGAAGGGACTATGTTTTGAAAGGGCATAGTGGCTCAAGCCTATAATCCCAGCACTTTTGGAGGCTGAGGTCAAAAGATCGAGACCATCCTGGTCAACATGGTGAAACCCCCCGTCTCTACTAAAAATACAAAAATTTAGCTGGGCAGGTGGGGCATGCCTACAGTCCCAGCTACTTGGGAGGCTGAGGCAGGAGAATTGCCTCAGGAGGCAGAGGTTACGGTGAGCCAAGATCACGCCATTGCACTCCAGCCTGGGTAACAAGCGAAACTCCATCTCAAAAAAAAAGAAAGAAAAGAAATATGAGGACATGAGATTTGGGAGGGGCTAGGGGTGGAATTGTATGGTTAGGCTCTGTGTCCCCACCCCAATCTCACCTTGAATTTAATAATCCCACATATCAAGGACAGGATCAGATGGAGGTAAATGGATCATGGGGCAGTTTCCCCTATTCTGGTCTTGTGATAATGAGTGAGTTTCATGGGATCTGATGGTTTTATAATTGTCTAGCATTTCTCCTGCTTGCATTCACTCCATGCTGCCTCCCTGTGAAGAAGGTGCTTGCCTATCCTTTGCCTTCCCCATGATTGTATATCTCCTGAGGCCACCCCAGCCATGTGGAACTGTGGGTCAATTAAACCTCTTTCCTTTATAAATTACCAGTCTTGGGTATTTCTTAGTAGCAGTGTGAGAACAGACAATACATGATGTGTGACAGGAGTTGAATTTCATTCTTCTGCATGTGGACATCCAGTTTTCTCAGCAACATTTATTGAATAAACTGCTTTCCCCATTGTATCTTCTTGGCACCTTCATAAAAAATCAATTGACCATAAATGTGTGGGTTTATTTCTAGTCTATTCTGTTCCATTGGTCTATGTGTCTGTTTTAGGTAAGTACCATATTGTTTGGTCACTATAGCTTTGTGGTATATGCTGATATCGGATAGTGTAAGACTCTAGCTTTATTCTTTTTGCTAAATATTGCTGATTTGGCTATTAACGTGATTTCATACAAATTTTAAGATTTCTGTGGTTTCATATAAATTTTAAGATTTTTTTTCTATTTCTATGAAAAATGTAATTGGAATTTTTAATGCAATCATAGGGATTGCATTGAATCTGTAGAGCACATTAAATAGTATGAACATTTTAACAATATTATTTTTAAATTCATAGAAATAGGGTATCTTTCTGTGTATTTGTGTCTTCTTCCATTTTTAATAGGTAAGATAAACCACAGGATAATGTACTGGGATAATTTTGTTCCTGTTTTTTTTTTTTTTAAATCAAATAGCTTACATGGTGAGGGATTAATGGAGTGAGGATGACGAGTGTACCTTTCCCACTTTTGTCACAAATGAAGAAAAACATTTTTATAGATGTAAAACTGTAAGCAGTACATTTATATTTTGAAGAGAAATCAAACTGTAAAATATCTCTACAATAATACAATGTTGATAGAAATCAGTCATGTATTGGAGTGATTTTTGTGAGCTGCCATTGTTTAAATATAAGAGGTCATTCTGTGTCTTCCCTGTATTGCCTTGCAGCTCAAATTCTGCCTGAGCTGCAAGGATAACCTACAACTCTCTCTCTCCTGGAGTCCTTTATTTTCTTTTAAAAGTAAGAATTTGTTTAATAAATTACTGCTAAATTTCACACCCTGAACACACACACACACGATGGCACAAGGAAGCACTTCTGTTGTTGTTTCTTTAACAAACAGTATTATTCATTATAAAAAGTACAGTGCTTTGAAGACAATGATTACTAATCATGTGATGAACTTATGAACAGTAACTCTTTGTGTGGTATTTTATAATACTCAAAGCTATTTCAAATATATTACAGTTTCCTCACAACTTTGAAGTGGACCCACTGCCATATAAAAATGAAAAGACTGAGGTTAAGTAGAATTGAGTGACCTGGACAAGATCTCACAGAGACTAAGGGGAACTCTAGAGTCTTAATTCCTGTTCCTTCCACTTGTCTCTTCACCTTGGTGATTAGTGGGCTTCCTCCTCATTCCCAAGAATTAAACTCCACCTTTTGACCAAGTCTGATTACAAAGTTTTAACCCTTATTCTTGCACCAAGTCCTTACCTTAAAAATCTTCCTGGATTCCAGACTCTAGGACCAGTAGCTGCCCTTCAAAGGCTGGAGCCCAGTGCCTTTATTGCTCCCTCAGTAGCTGAGCCCCCAGCCCAGAGATAGACTTCTCTGGTTTACTCTGCTTTGAACTTCTTGGAAGCCACTCCAACTCCTCAGGACATGTTGGTATGATATCTTAGACTCACCCCCTCACTCCTTAGCCTCTTCATCATCAAGTACCATTTGCTTGATTCATCTGTAAGGTATTATTTCAGAATCTAGGAAACACTGTGCCTTTTTTTTTTTTTTTTTTTTTTTTTTTGCCAGACTAGACAGCCTTGAGTATCTGGGATGATACACATCCCTCAACCTGCCCCAAATGAGAACTGCCCCTCCCAACTTACTTCATCTTCTGAAGCTAACCAAGCCATGCCCAGTCTTGTCTGAAAATACTGTGATGGTGACATAAAATCTTTCCTTCTAAAATTCCAGCTCTGAGACAAGGTCTACTCCAAGCCACTTCAAATAAAAAGGTGAGTCACATTCATTGTCAACAACAAAGAACAAAGATGCTTACTGCGATAGTACAAACCCTTAGAATTTTGAGGAACTCTTTTCGTAACTTTATTTCTCTCAAGTAAATTTTAAATTTGCCTGGTAATAATGTGGTAGGTACAGCAGGATCCTACAAATATCAGTGAACAACCTTTAATATGACATAAAAATTCTCAATATGCATTGACTCGTTTCCCATAAGAACAGCTATTTCACAAGAAAAAGGGCAAACCCGCCAGCTAGTCTTCAGATTAGAAGCAGGCCCTGGAAGTGTTTCAGCAGCTGTACAAAGACATATCAAAGCAAGCACTTTTTCTTTGAGTGCTTCTGAGGAAGCATTGCCCTTTTCCCCAAGTAATATCTAATTATTAAAGCTGTGCCTAAAAATAGTAACACCAATGCTCATATGCTCATTGTCAGGGGTCTGGAGTACGGAGCAGACGTGGTCTAATCATCATAGAGCTTCTTTCTCTATATCATGAATCAGAAAAAGGCAATTAGCAGAGAGACCGTTATTGAGATGCCATTTCAGGTGTGCTAAATAATACAAGTTCTAGCCCCAAAGCCACCTTTTCTGATGAACTGATATTAGCATAATTGAGAAATCGCATGGGCAAGGAATAAATTAGGAATCTGAAAACAGAAACCAAACCTGATCTTTTTTCTTTCAGTATTATCGCTGTAAATGTTGCTTGAAAATATCTCAGTCTCTGCTTCTCATCTGTAAAGTGGGTCTATCCATACTGTTCATTACTATGAGGATGAAATGAATAAAAGTGCATATACTACTTTTAAAAATGTAAAGCCTTACGCACATATAAGTGATTATCATTCTTACTGACACTCCAAGACAGGACTTACAAAGAAGCAAAGCTAGACAAGGAAGAGCTTTCAGGGAATATTATCACTAGACTCTTCTCAGAAGACACATGGGGAAAGCAAATGATAGTTTAGATAATTTCTCATCCAAAAAATATCAAGCAAGAATCTTTGCATAGGAGAGATGGGTCATACGTTTGAAGCAATACTTGAGACCACAAAGCATGTCTAGTAGCCCTAAAGAGTTTGAAGTTTGAGAAAACCTAGGCAAAACCATTCAGGACATAGGCGTAGGCAAGGACCTCATGACCAAAACACCAAAAGCATTAGCAACAAAAGCCCAAATAGACAAATGGGATCTAATTAAACTCCACAGCTTCTGCACAGAAAAAGAAACAGTCACTAGAGCGAATCAGCAACCAACAGAATGGGAAAATTTTTGCAGTTTACCCATCTGACAAAGGGCTGATATCCAGAATCTACAAAGAACTAAAACAAATTTACAAGAAAAAAAAACAAGCCCATTCAAAAGTGGGCAAAGGACATGAACAGACACTTTACAAAACAAGACATATATGAGGCCAACAAACACAGGAAAAAATGCTCATCATCACTGGTCATTAGAGAAATGCAAATCAAAACTACACTGAGATGCCTTCTCACGCCAGTTAGAATGGCACTTTAAAAAATCTGGAGAAAACAGATGCTGGAGAGGATGTGGAGAAATAGGAACACTTTTACACTGCTGGTGGGAGTGTAAATTAGTTCAACCATTGTGGAAGACAGTGTGGCAATGCCTCAAGGACCTAGAAATAGAAATTCCATTTGACCCAGCAATCCCATTATTGGGTATATACCCAAAGGATTATAAATTGTTCTACTATAAGGACACATGCACGCAAATGTTCATTACAGCACTGTTTACAATAGCAAAGACCTGGAGCCAACCCAAATGCCCATTGATGATAGACTAGACAGGGAAAATGTGGCACATATACACCATGGAGTACTATGCAGCCATAAAAAACGATGAGTTCATGTCCTTTGTAGGGACATGGATAAACCTGGAAATCATCATTCTCAGCAAACTGACACAAGAACAGAAAATCAAACACTGCATGTTCTCACTCATAAGTGGGTGTTGAACAATGAGAACACATGGACCCAGGGAGGGGAGCATCACACACTGGGGTCTGTAGAGGTGAAATAGGGGAGGGACAGTGGGGAGTGGGGAGTTGGGGAGAGATAGCATGGGGAGAAATACCAGATATAGGTGAAGGGGAGGAAGGCAGCACATCACACTGCTATGCATGTACCCATGCAACAATCTTGCATGTTCTTCACATGTACCCCAAAACCTAAAATGCAATTTAAAAAATAAATAAATAAAAATAAAAAAAATTTTTAAAGAGTTTCAAGTTTGTTTTAATAAAATTTAAATATAAGTGAGACCATGTACCTCTATTATAATACCACTTACCAAATAAATATAACCATATGACTCGAGGGGGAAGGAATCGCCTTTTACTTTCTGGCCATAAAGAAAGAATGAAATTCTAATCTTTTACTTTTCTGTTTCTTTCCATTTAATCAATAAAGAAATACAGTGAGCATTCAGACTGAGTTATACATTTCAGGTAAAGGCATGAAGTATAACGCACTGGACATTCAAATTATCTCATGAAGAAAACTTGAGTTCTGAGCAATTCTCAATCATCACAGATACCTCAGTACAGTCACAATCGCTCACATTTGCATTACTTACCCAAAATGTTATGGACAGTTCTAGGCATCATACTAAATCAAGATTTCAAGAGAGGAAGAGAAGATGGTGCTGGAGGACCAGCTCAGGATTGCAGCTCCTAGTGAAAGCACAGAAGGACTATAAATCATTCTAGTATAAGGACACATGCACACGAATGTTCATTGCAGCACTGTTTACAATAGCAAAGACCTGGAACCAACCCAAATGCCCATCAATAATAGACTGGACAGCGAAAATGTGGCACATATACACCATGGAATATTACGCAGCCATCAAAAACGATGAGTTCGTGTCCTTTGTAGGGACATGGATGAAACTGGAGAACATCATTCTCAGCAAACTGACACAAGACCAGAAAATGAAATACCGCATGTTCTCACTCATAGGTGGGTGATGAACAATGAGAACACATGGACACAGGGAGGGGAGCACTACACACTGGGGTCTTTTGGGGGGAATAGGGGAAGGACAGTGCAGGGGGGGGAGTTGGGGAGAGATAGCATGGGGAGAAATGCCAGATATGGGTGAAGGGGAGGAAGGCAGCAAATCACACTGCCGTGTGTGTACCTATGCAACTATCTTGCATGTTCTTCACATGTACCCCAAAACCTAAAATGCAATAAAAAAAAGAAACTCAGAAAAAAAAAAGATTTCAGTCTACTAATAAGAAAGTAAACAGTTGAAAGTCTAGTTTTCCTAGGTACCTACTCTATGCCCAGCAAAGTGTCAATCACTGGAAAGAGAAAGTGTACACCTAAGACACCGCAAGACTTGTGCAAGTTCCTGGAGACACAAAGATGGCAAAAGACACTTTCTGCTGGAGTATAAGTCTCAGTTCAGTGGATGAATGAGGAGAAAGAGGAATCTGTTCCATAGTTATAGCTATGATCCGTGGGGTTATTCTCTCACATATATGAGTATTTCATGTCGTAGACCATTTTAAAAGAAGCCAAACATCTTCTCAAGGAAAGATCTCAAAACGAAAAGCAGACTGCAGAGAGTGGTGCTTTTTTATCTTTTCTTTCTCTTTTGCTGATTTTTCCAACCAACGGAATTTTAAATGCACATGTATTTTGTGTTTCTTTAATACATTAAGTTATTCTTTGATTCCTTTTGTCAAAGAGAAGCTGTTAGTACAGCACAGTACTGATATATACCCACCATCTAGTGGCCAAATCTGGTCACTACAGGCTTGCTCACAGCGGGCTGAGAGGAACATTTTTCCTCACATGATTGTCAGGTGGTTTTTAAGGATTACATTTACTAAAAAAGCAAGTATCAGGTCAATGATGAATAACACACAGAGACAGTTTTCTCTATTTCTCCCAAGCACAAATTAGGAAACATAGAAACAATTTCTATATAAAGGATGTCCTTCCTTTGAGTGCTGTAGGGAACTGTGGCTCAGCGAACCACGGCTCTTGAAGGTTTGTCCAGCTTCAGGTGACACAACACTGGTTACACTGGTGGAAACATGATTAGTAGATACAAGCAGACGCACCTTCAGATCCAAACTCATACATCTCCACCCTGTGCTCACTGCAGCACAATTCACAAAGGCCAACATGTGGAAACGACATGTTGTATCTTCATCAACAGAAGACTGGATACAGATAATGCGGTAGATATAAAAAATGAAATACTATTCAGCCTTAAAAAAAAAAAAAGAAAATCTTGTCATGTGCTACAACATGAATGGCCTGGAGAATATGCTAAATGGAATAAGCCAGACACAGAAGGACAAACACTATGCATCATGATTTATATCTGAATCTAAACTAGTCAAGCCCACAAGAGCAGAGAGTGGAATTGTGGTTTTCAGGGGCTAAGGGAGAATGGGGAGAAATTAGTCAAAGAGTACAAAGTTTCAGTTATACAAAATGAATAAATCCTAGGTCTCTATTGTATAGCATAATGTCTACAGATAACACTATTGTGTTGCCTACTTAAAAACTTACTAAGAAGGTAGATCATATATTGTGTTCTTATCACAGTAATAACAATGATGATGAATAAGTGACAGTGATGATTTCATAGGTGGTGTGGTTTGGCTGTGTCCCTATCCAAAGCTCAAGTTGTGGCTCTCATGGTTACCACCTGTTATGGGAGGGACCTGGTAGGAGGCAGTTGATATGGGAGCAGGTCTTTCCCATACTCTTCTCATGATAGTGAATGGATCTCATGAGATCTGATGGATTTATAAAAGGGAGTTTCCCTCAGAAGGCTGAGGTAGGAGAATGGCTTGAACCCAGGAGGCAGAGGTTGCAGTGAGCTGATTGTGCCATTGCACTCCATCCTGGGTGACAGAGCAAGGCTCCGTCTAAAAAACAAAAATAAAAAAAGGAAGTTCCCTTGCACACGCTCTCTCTCTCTTGCCTACTGCCATTTAAGATGTTCCTTTCTCCTCCTTCACCTTCTGCCATGATTGTGAGGACTCCCTAGCCACATGGAACTCTGAGTTCATTAAACCTCTTTTGCTTCATAAATTGCCCAGTCTCGGGTGTGTCTTTATTAGCAGCATGAGAAGGGACTAATACAATGGGTGTGTACTTATCTCCAAATACATAAGTTGTATACTTGATATGTGTACAGCTTTTTATACATTAATCATATCGCAATAAAGTGGTTAAAGAAACAGTACTCTAATTTTTCATTATGTCCTCGAAATCCTTATGGGATCTACCTACTGGGCCTCCCCCAAAACCTTACTGCTTTGGCCCTTGGCCTCTGCTATCCAACCTGGTGGCCTCCTTGCCGTCACCTGATCCTGTGTTCATTCCTGCTGCAAAGCCTTTGCACCTCTGTCACATCTCTCCCACTGATTCTTCCTACCACCTTCTCCTTCTCTTAGTTCTCTGTTTACATATTTCCTCTTCAGAGAGACGTTCCTTGGCAAATATAATTCTAGATCCTTTTTTTCCCCAGCTTACCTTATTCTTGACACTTGTTACTATATGAAGTTGCACTGTAATTTACAGGTTCAAAGACAAAGTCTCCAAATCCACAGTTTGAATTCCAAAAAAGGAGGAATGGTTTGTATGGTTTGCTGTTACCTTGAGTTGTGTTATCATGTAGAAGGTACTCACCAAACACTTGAGGGCAAGCAAATGAACGTAGCGAGTACCCAGGAAGGTTCTGAGCAAAGGGGTAGCTGGGCAGGCTGAAGTCCATACAGAATCGCATGGTGGCCTTAGAATAGGTCTTAGATTGTAGCTATACATGCCGAGAGTGAAGCTGGAGCAGCTAAGAGAGTAACAGCTACACTCTTCACTAGGTATGTGGCAATTCTCCAGTTCTCTCTCTCTCTCTCTCTCTCTCTCTCTCTGTGTGTGTGTGTGTGTGTATATGTGTGTGTGTTTAAAGAGGGTAGGTAGTTATCGTTTTACAACAATTTCTTCTCAGTTCTGCTAGAGGATCTTCGCAAGTTGTAGATCCTAGTGCAACTAAATATTTTACTAACACAAACTCAGTGTGCTTGAAAACTTTAAGCAGTAAGGAGGCTATGAAAAGGCACCAGAGAGTAGCAGGGAGACAAGGAAAAGTGAGCTGCAGCCAGCCTGGGGAAACCTCACACCACCTGAACTGTCAGGAAAACAAATGTGATGGAAGTACACACTTCCATTTGAAAATTCAGGGCTGGGCGTGGTGGCTCATGCCTGTAATCCCAGCACTTTGGGAGGCTGAGGCTGGTGAATTGCCTGAGGTCAGGAGTTCTAGACCAGCCTGACTAACATGGTGAAGCCCCATCTCTACTAAAAATACAAAAATTAGCTGTGTGTAGTAGCAGGATCCTATAATCCCAGCTACTCAGGAGGCTGAGAGAGGAGAATCTCTTGAACCTGGGAGGAGCAGGTTGCAGTGAGCCGAGATCATGCCACTGCACTCCTGCCTGGGCAACAGAGCAAGACCCCGAGACTTTGTCCCAGAAAAAAAAATTTAGTGGCAAAATAGAGTTCTGCCTTGAGCTTTGAAACAGTGACAAGTGAAATATTGGTTAGTCTCCTGTTTGTTTTCTTTTTAAACCTCCAGAGAAGAAATACAAAATGTTTGCCAGTACTGGAACAGCTCCAGTCATCTTGTTAGACTGCCATGCCACCATGACATTGAAATTCCTTTTCTGTGCTAAGTTCCATCTGATCTTAGTCACACAGTTTTCTACCTTACCCAGAAATGGCCCAATCAGGAGCATCTAACAGTAAGTAGACAACTACTCAGACTGACTAAGTCGCAGATCTTACAGCTCAAGAGTGAGCCCATCTGGAAAATATGGCATGGGAGCTCTTGGTGTCCCCATGAATAGGCACATGGTCAGGCTTCATCAGGGCATGTTGGTAGTTCTAGAACTCCCTTTTAGTCAGGTCCTCTTGAATGTACAGATGTTTGCATCCCCTCCCAAAGTGCTGGGATTACAGGCAGTGACTAAAGCAAAGTCACATGTACTTCTTGGTTAAAGCCTTCCCATAAAATGGTCCACAAATGGACACTGCTATGCCAAGAAAAATGAAAGCACTTAGAAGAATATTTAGCACTTCTAATGCAAAGCATTTTGTAATCCTCTATTTGCCAAACCTCTCTGGAGAGGAGGTCAGTAATTTTCCCATTATCGTACTAAGGAAACAAGTCAGCTGTTATTCCCAAAGTAACACATGGTCAATCAATATCTGGAATTAGAATGCAAAGCATTCTAATTCCAGGGACCAGGCTGAGCCAACAACAAATTTGAGTGTAAGAGTACTGTGAGTTCTGGAGACAACCAACATGATGAAATCATTCTCTGATGACAGGACATGCATATGTATAAAGTTGAGGAAAAATAGGAATTCTCAATTACATTTAAAGCCGGCCATTTGTTCTTTTGTGCTTCGTTAAGTTTCAATAATGCATTAGTTGAAGGAAGGAAAGGGAAATATGTAAAGGGAGAAGGAGAAAGAGATTGGATAATATGGCAGAGAAATTTCAAAGTAAAAATAGAATCTGAGCATTTATGAAATTAGCTTAGTCATGTTTTTAGTTTGACAGCTCTCTACCTGTGTCTGAAGAAAGTAAAGGTTTCAGAATATTTCGTATATGACTATAAATCTCATGTCATAAATTCAGTCTCCAAATGGAATATATTAAATAAATAAAAACATACTATTTTGTTACTCTCGGAATAGCAAGATTGTCAAGATATTATTTTCCGACAACGCAGAAATATAAAGAAAATGATTTGTATTTGCCATTTAGGTTAACAAAAACATACAGCCTCTCCCCTACTCAACACATATATCTTAAGAAACAGCTTTAAAGTTATCCTGGCCACAGCACCACGTTATTACTGATGTTACCCTTGAATGAATTTTTGTCCTTTCCTTGCCTGTGTGTTGTGAGTCTTATAAATTTTTATTGTAATTTCATTGGACTAAAATCTAGTAAAATTATCTTTTTCGTGTAACCTTAAGTGTTCGTGGGCATTTTAATTTAAAATCAATTAAATGCAAAACATGACAAAATCCAAACCGTGCCACTCCAGAAATAACCACACTATTTTCCTTGCACGTGTTAGTTTCTTAATCTATTTCTAATAATTTAAGAAGGTTAGGTGAAATGTGCTTTCCTATGACTACACTAAAAACTACTTACATTATTCTTAAACTAACATCACCTGGTTTATTTTAAAAAAATTAATATTCTTCTTAGAAATGTCCTAGTTGATTTTTGAACACAACACACACACACACACACACACACACACACACTCATTTAGAGAAAGAGAGAAAGAGATGTTTTAATATATTTGGGGAGTTGAGAGATTGGCTGTATTTCATTTAATATTTCTTGACACACAGTAATTTGCTTATATTGAAAGTGACATTTCTACAGTACCCTGGGTGCCCTGTGTGCAATTAATTTAGACCATCACCACCATCAACTCTCTATTTTTGAAAAAATATCGGTTAAAGAAAACTATTTCAGTCTTAATTATAGTGTCTCACATCCAGGAATCATCTGTGAGTGGCAAAAATCATAGATTTCTTTTTCATCTTTCTGAAAGAAAGACAAAAACAGCATCTCCAAGATTTGCTCTCAGCTTGCCTGAAGATGCTGGTTTTGTGCACATGGATCAGAGTGCCATTGCTCCAGATTCCAGCATCCTCAGCTAACACGGTCAGATGCGCAAATACTGCCTCTGCAGTTGCTTCCGTCATTTCCACGAATCTAAACAGAGACCGACTTTGAACCTTCAGCGTCAAGCACAGGCAATCCAAAGATGGCTGAGGAATTCTGCAAGATTTGTATTTTGCAAATATAGGACAATCAATCACTCTTTTTGTAAATACACCCACAAGGTGACTAGATGTTCTCTGCCAGCTTTCTTCTTTCATTCAGTGTGGCCTGAGAAGTTGTTTGATGACGGGGAAATTGCTATGGGAAATCCTAGGCCTGTCCCTGGATGTCAAGGATGGGTTGCAAACACATGCATCACAGGCCGTACTGCTTTAAAACATCGATGAAATAAATTGTCCATCCTCAGTTATTCATTTGCTATAAATTTACCTAGAGTCAAATCCTCAAAATGCAGAAAGATTGGGCAGTTGAGAATTTACTCTCCAAAGCAAATATACCAAATTAATAGAAGCATCTATTCCTTTATGCTGACATAAAGCAGCAGGATTTGCAAAATGTTACTTGAAGGATACACAAGAGGTAAATGAAAAATCTATTTTTCTTCACTACTTTGTTTTAGAACACATACAGGGAGTTAAGTAGGTTCTTCAGGGCTGAGCAAAAATTTATCACGGTAGTTTGCCCTACGAGGTGCCCACCTAGACTACTGGCTAACTCACCTTCTCTGGGAGAGCCCCCATTAATATACCAAGGCAGGCCCTGACAGCCTTATTTGACTACATTCCCTAATATCCCTCACTTCTGGCCATTGATTCAAACTGCTCAGTTTCTCTCTCCTGAGATTTGTACTTTGGCCAATAAGGCAGCCATCCACAAGTGCATGGAAGTATAACAAAGGAACACGTGAGCTCTGAGCTGTGATTTCCTGAAGCCCAGCTTCATTCCTGTTCTTAATTTCCACGTAATATTCCTGCTTTCTTCCATAACTCTCCCATTGGTTTTTTTTTAATCTAACTTAAGTTGACTTCTGATACCCTTACCTAATACAAAGGAGGCCAACAGCTTATTTAGATAGACAGATACATAAATAGGTAGGTAGGTAAGTAGGTAGATAGATAGATGATAGATAGATAGACAGACGGATTTTTTAAAATGTGTATATGGCATGGAATTAACCTAGGCTCCTTTCACTAAGGCACATCATTAGGGGCTTGTAGATTCTTCCCATATCTTATCCACAAATCCTTTTCACTTTCAGATTATCCTTAGTTTTCATTTTATTTTACAGAGAAAAAAATTGAGAAGCACATATTAGATTCTCAGTACTTTGCAGAACACAGAATAGATTGACCTGTCTAGACTTCAGAAGGAAGGAAGTAAACACAGTAATTTCTATGAGCTTGTGAACCTGTTTCATTCATGTTTATGCTTCCTCCTCCCGCATTTATCATTTTTCTGTGTCCTTAAGTGCTCACTAGAACTCCCACATTGTACATTCATTTTGGAGAGAAAGCTTGTTAAAAAATATACAACTATTTTTCTTTAAGTCTAAACAAGTGAAATGACCTTTGCAATAAGCAATTGGAAAAACCTGTTCTTTCCTTTTAAACATTTCTGCACATCTGTACCATGCTGGCATTCAGTAAATGTTAAACATCTGTCACAAGTATTGTATTATGGCAATGCTCATTAATACGGAAAAAAAAAATCTGACAGCCCAATCGAGAGAGGCAATAGTGAGACTGGCAGAACTGGCTCAAGGGCCCTGAACCTTCCACGTCTGGAGTCGCCTGACATCTAAGCCAGTATCTTCATGCTGCACTCAGGGAACCCCACTCAGCTTCACTGATCAGGCATTATCAACTAAGCTTCCAAACAGTAGTTTCTCAGACCTAATTTTATTTTTATTGTTATCCTCCACCTTATTTCACCAATGATCTAAGGAGTTTATCAGAGTACATTTTTTAAATAGAAAAGAATTTTAAAAATTGGTCAACAATCATATACAAGAAAATATATTTAATTGCAAGAGAGACATCCCTATTGCAATCTCCCAGAAATTAAGGAGAAGGATAGCAGTTTGCCCAAAATATCTCAACAGGTCCTTAAATGTGACCACACTAACCCTCAAATAAAAGAAATAAATGTTTGCCTCCTTTAAGCTCGGCATTTTTTAGACCTTCATTACTTAAAACTTAACTTAGCTCTCCCAGACTCAAAGGCTGGTCTCCCTTAAGATCTACCCTCCATTCTCCTGGAGCATATATCTCCAAATCTGATCTATCCCATCTAATAGAATGCCTGGGAACTTCTACCAGAGAGTCTAGGATTGACTTTCACATAGTCCAGTGGATGTGATCTTTACTTAACTTTTGAGTGCAAGTTAAGACCTTAATGCTAAGTTCATCTGATGTCAAACAGATGAGTGTTAAAAGACACACACACACACACACACACACACACACACACACACACACAAATACATAACCCTCACCTCAAAATCAGAATTCTACCTATGTCAAAAACCAATTAAATGTTTATTGCATAACTTTTATGTGACAACCACTATCTAAATACATCTTATACTTTTTTCTCATTATTGTTTACATCCATCTTTGAGGTAAGTACTATTTTTTGTCACTCTCTGTAGGTAGCTCACCTTCTCAAGGTCATCTTATTGTTGAAGCTGACTGCTAGAATCCTTGACATGACATCTGTATTCTAACAGGAAAAAGACAACCACAATGAAAAGTGCGACAACTTTTTTTAGAAACATTTCTTAAAAGTTGCACACACTTACATCTCATCATCCAGGATTTAGTCACGTGGGTATACCTGCAGCAAGGAAGTCTGGAAAACGGGGTCTTTATTACAGATAGACATCTACCTGGCTAATAATCAAGCATTCTGTGGCTGAGGAAAAGGAGGAAACAAATTATAGACAACTAGCTGTCTTTGCCATGGGAGGGGTTTCCCAAATTGATCTCAAGGAGGACATGATGCTGAGAATCAGTTAATATCTAGATGATTCACGGGGATTAGGAGATCAATTCTCCCTTGGATTCCAAGTACTACAGGATAGTGAAGCTGGAAATGATTGAGGGGAGTTTGATGTTTCAGTTATATATACATAGAAGGTCAACGCTTATGGGAAAGTGAAAACAGAGAAAAGTTCTTACTGCTACTAACTAACCATTTACACATTTCATCTTTCCCAGAAAGAGGTAAAACAGGCCAGGCGCGGTGGCTCAAGCCTGTAATCCCAGCACTTTGGGAGACCGAGGCGGGTGGATCACGAGGTCACGATATCAAGACCATCCTGGTCAACATGGTGAAACCCCGTCTCTACTAAAAATACAAAAAATTAGCTGGGCATGGTGGCACATGCCTGTAATCCCAGCTACTCAGGAGGCTGAGGCAGGAGAATTGCCTGAACCCAGGAGGCGGAGGTTGCAGTGAGCCGAGATCGCGCCATTGCACTCCAGCCTGGGTAACAAGAGTGAAACTCCGTCTCAAAAAAAAAAAAAAAAAAAAAGAAGAAGTAAAACAGTGTATCTAAGGGAAACAAGTGTTTCCAGACACTGCTTCTCGAAACATATGAACAAACTTGGTGGGACTTTATACAGGAGACATAAGTCACGTGCATGAAATCCTTGTTACCTTAAACAGTTTATTCAGTAGAAATAAATTATCTTAATTCTATTAAGCTAAAATGTAACTGAAAGGTGACCTGTCTTAATGTATTAAAATCCCCCAAAATGTATATCCTCTAAAAAGATAAAATTATATCTAGTAGTAAGATATTTTACATATATGAAGGGGCTGAAGAGCATTCTGGTTGCCCTTCAGATTTTATCTCCTGAAGGTGAAAGATCTCTACGTGGAGAACTACAGAACGCTGATGAAAGGAGTCCCAGATGACACAAACAAATGGAGAACCATATGCGGAAGAGTAATACTTGACCCCTATCTCTCACTGTATACAAAACTTCACTCAAGATGGATTAAAGACATAAACGTAAGACTTGAATCTACAAAAATCTTAGAAGAAAACCTAAGAAAATATTTCCTGTGCACTTGTCTAGGCAAAGAACCTATGACTAAGCCCTTAAAAGGAAATATAACAAAAATGAAAACAGACAAATTTAACATTTAAACTAAAAGGCTTCTGCACAGCAAAACAAATAATAAATAGACTAAACAGATAACCTACAGAATAGAAAAAAGTGCAGACTATCAAAGGGCTAATATTCATAATCTGTAAGGAATTCAAATAACAAGAAAAAATAAATAACCCTGTTAAAAACAGAGCAAAGAACATAAACAGAAGTTTTTAAAGATGGCATCCAAGCAGCTGACAAAAGTGAAAAACAGTGTTCGACATCACTAATCATCAAAGAAATGCAAACTAAAACTCCAATAAGATATGATCTCACAGCAATCAGAATGGTTATTATTAAAAAGTCAAAAAAAAAAAAAAGACGGAGTGAATATGAAGAAAACTTCCTACATACTGTTGGAAGAAGTGAAAATAAGTACAACGTCTTTGGAAAGCATTTTGGAGATTGCTCAAAGAACTAACAATAGAACTGCTGTTTAATCCAGCAATCCCACTGCCAGGTTCTACCCAAAGGAAAATAAATTATTCTATTTAAAAGACACCTGCACTCATATGTTTATCAAAGTACTATTCACAATAACAGAGTCAGAGAATCAACATAAGTGTTGACCAAGAAATAATTGGATTAAAAAGGTAGTATATAGATGCAATGGAATATTACTCAGACATAAAAAAGAATGAAATGTCTTCAGCAACGTGGATGGAACTTGAGGCCACTATCCTCATGACTCAGAGAAAGAAAGTCAGAAACCACATGCTCTCACTTACAAGTGGGTGCTAAACAATGGGTACACATACACATACAAATTAGAATAATAATCATTGGAGGTTCCAATAGGTGGACAGGTGGAACGGGAGTGAGAGATGAAATACTACCTATTTAGTACAAAGTACACTATTTGGGTGATGGGTATGCTGAAGGCCGAGACTTCACAACTACACAATTGATCCATGCAGCACAACTGCATCTGTACCTCTAAAGCTATAGAAATAAGGCTCTGGAATTCCTTTTTTAAATTAATATAAAGGGTCTTCAAAATGCAAAATAATTACACTTGCTTAAAATATTCAAGTGCTTTTACTGTAGCCATTTACGGTATGTTTCACACATGCATATTTGATTAAGACTTTGATAGAAAAATAAATGTGGTATAAAACTGGACCCCTGCATATATTCAAAGTTACCACAATAGGGATAATATTCTGGCACTTTTCTAAAGAGCATGATGTGAAAGATCTTAAAGAAGCAGAGGTCAAGAGGGGAAGATCTCAGAGATGGATTTATCTATCAACTTTTTAAATATTTGCAATAATATATCCATATTTTAAAGTTTAACAGACAATCATGGATGTATAAATTAATACGGATATCGCATCATCAGTTGGGATTCCCAATTCCTTCCCACCTGCTCCTCTGGCTCCTGAGAATGCTCAGATTTGGGGAGGATTTGGATCCACGTCATTTCTCACATCTCTTGCCCTTTGCATCTTTTCACCTGTATGGTTTGTCATGTCATTTATAATAAACCAGTAAATGTAAAAAAAAAAAAGAAAAATAATAATAAAACAAATTATACCATGCTGAGATACACATTAAGTTATTAAAGTGGCTGTGATTTTGGTGTTTTGTTCATGAAGTTCTTGCCTACTCCTATGTCCTGAATGGTTTTGCCTAGATTTCCTTCTAGGGTTTTTATGGTGTTAGGTCTTATGTTGAAGTCTTTAATCCATCTGGAGTTAATTTTAGTGTAAGGTATCAGGAAGGGGTCCAGTTTCTGCTTTCTGCACATGGCTAGCCAGTTTTCCCAACACCATTTATTAAACAGGGAGTCTTTTCCCCATTGCTTGTTTTTGTCAGGTTTATGAAGATCAGATGGTTGTAGATATGTTGTGTTGCCTCCGAGGCTGTTGTTTTGTTCCATTGGTCTATATCTCTGTTTTGGTACCAGTACCATGCTGTTTTGATTACTGTAGCCTTGTAGTATAGTTTAAAGTCCAGTAGTGTGATGCCTCGCGCTATGTAGACAAATGGAACCTAATCAAACTCCACAGCTTCTGCACAGCAAAAGAAACAGTCACTAGAGTGAAGCAGCAACCAACAAAATGGGAAAAAAATTTTGCAGTTTACCCATCTGACAAAGGGCTGATATCCAGAATTTACAAAGAACTCAAACAGATTTACAAGAAAAAAAAACAAACAAGCCCATTCAAAAGTGGGCAAAGGATATGAACAGACACTTTACAAAAGAAGACATACATGAGGCCAACAAACATATGAAAAAATGCTCATCATCACTGGTCATTAGAGAGATGCAAATCAAAACCACATTGAGATACCATCTCACACCAGTTAGAATGGCAATCATTAAAAAATCTGGAGACAACAGATGCTGGAGAGGATGTGGAGAAAAAGGAACACTTTTATACTGCTGATGGGAGTGTAAATTTGTTCAACCATTGTGGAAGACAGTGTGGTGATTCCTCAAGGACCTAGAAATAGAAATTCCATTTGACCCAGCAATCCCATTACTGGGAATATATCTGAAGGACTATAAATCATTCTACTATAAGGACACATGCACACGAATGTTCACTGCAGCACTGTTTACAATAGCAAAGACCTGGAACCAACCCAAATGCCCATCGATGATAGACTGGACAGCAAAAATGTGGCACATATACACCATGGAATATTATGCAGCCATCAAAAACGATGAGTTTGTGTCCTTTGTAGGGACATGGATGAACCTGGAGAACATCATTCTCAGCAAACTGACACAAGAACAGAAAATGAAACACCGCATGTTCTCACTCATAGGCGGGTGTTGAACAATGAGATCACATGGACACAGGGAGGGGAGCACTATACACTGGGGTCTGTTGGGGGGAGTAGGGGAGGAACAGCGGGGGGTGGGGAGTTGGAGAGAGATAGCATGGGGAGAAATGCCGGATATAGGCGAAGGGGAGGAAGGCAGCAAATCACACTGCCACGTGTGTACCTATGCAACTATCTTGCATGTTCTTCACATGTACCCCAAAACCTAAAATGCAATTAAAAAAAGGATTAAGAAGCAAAAAATAATAATAATAAAGGGGCTGTGATTGATAGATTCAGAATAGGGACTTCTCTCTCATCTTCTTATTAAATATCTGTTATATAATTTTTTCCCTTTTGTGTTGCAATGTAGGGTAGTAACCCAAGTGCTTTGTACATGAACTTAATTAGGGTGGTCTGCCTGATCAGTTTCATGGACAAAGGAGAATGGGATCACCATGAGCTAGTAGGAAAAGAAGTGTGTATTTGTGTATGTATGTCTTCCTTATAATGAGTAAACAGCAAAATACTCAGCTGCACTGTGTGTCTGCATGCATGTGTGCACATGTATGTGTATATGCCCACACCTTTGAAACATGTACAGATTGAATGGGTAGCTATTTGATGTTGTTTGGCTGTGTTCCCACCCAAATCTCATCTTGAATTGTAGCTCCTATAATTCCCACATGTTGTGGGAGGGGCCTGGTGGGAGATAATTGAATCATGGGAGCAGTTTCCCCCATACTGTTCTCATGGTAATGAATAAGTCTCGTGAGATCTGATGGTTTTATAAGGGAAACCCCTTTCACTAAGCCCTGATTCTCTCTCTCTGCCTGCTGCCATCCTGTAAGTTGTGACTTGCTCCTCCTTGCCTTCTGCCATGGTTGTGAGGCCTCCACAGCCATGTGGAAATATGAGTCCATTAAACCTCTTTCCTTTATAAATTACCCAGTCTTGGGTATGTCTTTATTAGCAGTGTGAGAACAGTCTAATACACCATTTATGTGCTATAATTTGAATGACACTTCTTGGTTGCTATAAAAAAATACCTTCCTATTCCGTTTGGCTTCGGGTTTTATCATTAGAGTCAAAAAGTCTGAACAAGGAAGCAAGAAGAGTCTTTCCAAAGGTCCATGAAAAAGCATGCTATTCTGAAGCCACCCTTAGCTCTTTCTGGTAGGTGATAAGATTACCAGATTAATTAATAGACACAGGAAAGAAAGGCCAGACTGCTAGAAGGGATTGTAATAAAGGAAATGGCTTCAGATATAAATGCTGCCTCTTCAAGATCTATTTTGAACCCATTCAATAAGATAAAACATGGCAAAAGGCAAAAAGAAGAAATTCTCCCCAATGTCAAAAAGGAACTCTGCATTCCTGGCACTCCCTTATCTGAAAAGCAGATCTTGACATACCCTGCAAAATCCCAGGCTTTCCAGGAGCAGAGTTTGAACACTGATGCTCTAGTTCAAACCTCTCACTTCACAGATGAATACCTGACTTTCCGATTGTACAGGTCAGAAGATACATTAGTAGAACCATCAGGAATAGAATCATGGTCCTTTTATTCTCAATCTAAATCTTTTTCCATTGTATCCTTGAGTCTTGAGAACACAGGTGACCAGATTAAAAGAGCTCAGAAGTATAAATATCTACAATCTCTCTCTCCATTTTGCACTAGGTAACATAGCGAACTTTTGAGAGGCAGGATTGTATGGTGCTTAAACAGGGGAGCAAGGGCACTGAATCTCAAGTGTCTAGGTTCAAATCTAGATAGCCCACCTAGTAGCCATGTGATATTGGGCAAACTGATTCAGCACTGTGGCTCTGTTTTCCTATTTGCAAATGGGAACAGTTACGGTAGCTACTTGATAGAATTACTGGGAGGATAAGATTATGAATCTATGCATAGCATTCAGAACAATGAACTGGTATTATAGTAAATACTCTCTGATATGGTTTGGCTGTGTGTCTCCATCCAAATTTTCATCTTAATTGTAATCCCCATAATCCCCATATGTCAAGGGCAGGACCAAGGCTGGAGGTAATTGGATCAGGAGTGCAGTTCCCCCCATGGTGTTCTCCTGATGG
The DNA here is from genome assembly GCF_049354715.1 of Callithrix jacchus. NCBI lineage: Eukaryota > Metazoa > Chordata > Mammalia > Primates > Cebidae > Callithrix > Callithrix jacchus. The sequence goes on along the minus strand of NC_133516.1, from coordinate 101,000,326 downwards.
CGAGTGAGCCTCACGAGATCTGATGGTTTTATAAGCATCTGGCATTTTTCCTGCTTGCACTCCTCTCTCCTGCTGACCTGTGAAGAAGGTGTCTGCTTCTCCTTTGCCTTCCACCAGGACTGTAAGTTTCCTGAGGGCTCCCTAGCAATTCAGAACTGTGAGTAAATGAAAACTCTTTCCTTTATAAATTACCCAGTCCCTGGTATTTATTCATAGCAGCATGAGAACGCACTAAAACATTATCTAAGCATTTACTACTGCTGTTGTCTTTAATCATAGAGACACAGGAAAAAAGTATCATGGATATCTGAACTAAAAAAATATGGAAATCAATATTCCAGTTTCCCTGACCAGCAATGTTTGTATGCTGAATACTGAGCATTAACTTTTAGAGAAAAGAAAAACACTTTAAGTCTCTGGTCATGACTTATTAAAATTTTTTGCTGTTAATCGAATTGTTAATTTTTGCTGTTAATTTATTTTTCTTTCTTTTTTTCTTTGTTTTTCTTTTGACTGACAACAATTGTGTATGGTTGTGGGGTAACATATCATATTTTGTGAAATGGCTAAGTCAAGATAATTAACATATCTTGTTACCCCACAAAATTATTTTTTTGTGACAGGAGCATTTAAGATCTACTCTCTTAGTGATTTAAAAGCATATAACACATTGTTGCTAACTATAATCACCATGTTTTACATTTCCTGAGTTCATTACTCCTATGTAACTGAATTTTTATATACAAATTTTTGTATCATTTACCCCATATCTCCCCAATCCCCAACCCACCAACAGCCCCTGGAAACCACCATTCTACTACTCTTTGCTTCCCTGAATTTGACTGTTTTAGATTCCGCATTTAAGTGAGATGATGCAGTATTTGTATTTCTGTTCCTGGCTTATTTCACTTAGCATAATGCCTTCCGGGTTAATTCATGTATTGCAAGTGACAAATTTCTTTTTCTTAAGTCCAAACAGTATTCCATCGTGCATATAAGCCACATCTTCTTTATCCATTCATCCATCGAGGGACACTTAAGTTGATTTCGTACATTGGTTATTGTGAATGAAGGAATGAACACGGTGTGCAGTTCCTTGTTTGACATACTAATTTCATTTCCTTGGGATATGGAAGTGGAATTGCTGGATCGTATGGTTGTTCTATTTTTAATTTTCTGAGGAACCTCTATAGTGCTTTTTCATAATGGCTGTATTGATTCACATTCTTACCAACAGTCATGACTTGCATTTCAAAGTCACAGGGCCAGGGATAAACGAGTAACAAAATATATAAGAAAATATTCCTTATATACCAATATCTTGCCAAATCTAGTTCGTATTTCAATTAGAAAATGTGGAGCTGTATTGGTAGAAAAATCTCAGAAAAATCTAAAATTTTAGTGTTTTCTGCAGTCTTTTATACTAAGATTAAAATGCCCATCTGTCACAAAGCAGATGCTTTTTCTTCTATTTTGTGATTTTAAAACAATGAAAACAATATTAGTAACAATGACACTCTGTGATGGGTTCCAAGTACCTCAATGACAAAAAACTTTCCACATTAAAACTGACAGAAGGGTAGGTCACTGTGCAAGGGGAGGAGTGAATATCCTGGAGGGGGTTATTTTCTGCAGTGTTAAGGGGGCAGATGTTGGCAGAGAGTGGGTCCAATCAGAGTTGCAAGTCAGAAGGGAATTTTCCCAAGAGAGGAACAGTGGGTGGGAATGCATCAGAGTGAGTGGCCCAGGCTCAAAAGGGGCCAACAGTAGAGTGAGGGGCAAGAGGTCACATTCTGGGACGTTGATATACTATTTGTATATCTAGGGGGTTCATTGGATCATGAGATTATATTCCAAAATCTACTGTGGTGTGCATTTTTAGCTTTTATCAAACTCATTAGAGCAGCAAAAGTGGGTGATTGTCAGGAAATCTTACAGAGATTCTAAATGCTTTTTTAAAAATATGCATATTCTTACAGGACACTTTAAAAAAAAAAACTCCTCTTTTAATTCAACACTAAAACAGAGTTCTTAAAAATAATGTTTTAGGTAACAAAACAGCCTAAACTTCAGAGCATAGATGCCTCTAAAACCTCCGAGTTTGCAGAATCAATAACATGAGATTAAAGGTCTGCAGCTATCTTAAGATTTTTCTCCCAGGAAACTGAGAGGCATTTCCCGAGTTTCTAACCACAAGCTTCTCACTATTATCACTGGGCATGGTTGGTGCCCTTTAGGGTTATTACAGGTACATAAGTAGAGGACAGGATAAGATTCAAAGCATTCTGTAATAGTGCTTAAATGAGTATATTTAATGTTTCACTCTTTCGTTCATCTTTTAAAACAGTCATGTCAGATATTATGCTGCATATTTGTGAATTATATATATCCCTCTAGTTACTAATTAATTCCATAAATTTGTTCAACTGCCATTTTGTATCAGGCATCGTTTCAGGTGCATTAATAAAGCCAAATGAACTAGAGGGTATGGCCCTTGTTCTTACAAAGTGCGCACTGTAATAGAGGAGATGGAAAGCAAAGGCATAGGCAACATTTCATGTAATAAATATTATAAAGAGAAGGAAAAAGCATAATGTGATAGAAACAACTTATGACAGGGTGGTCACGGAAGACCCCTCTGAGGCAGTAACCTTTGTTGTAAGACTTAAATGGTAAGAATGACTTAGTAGGCCGGGTGCGGTGGCTCAAGCCTGTAATCCCAGCACTTTCGGAGGCCGAGGCGGGTGGATCACGAGGTCAAGAGATCGAGACCATCCTGGTCAACATGGTGAAACCCCGTCTCTACTAAAAATACAAAAAATTAGCTGGGCATGGTGGCGCGTGCCTGTAATCCCAGCTACTCGGGAGGCTGAGGCAGGAGAATTGCCTGAACCCAGGAGGCGCAGGTTGCATGAGCTGAGATCGCGCCATTGCACTCCAGCCTGGGTAACAAGAGCGAAACTCCGTCTCAAAAAAAAAAAAAAAAAAAAAAATTACTTAGTCATGTGAAGATCTAGGAAAAGAGCAGCCTGGACATGCGAAGATCATAAACTTGAAACTTGGTAGGTTGAGGGGTCAAAAATCAGCTGAGGGTGGCTTGATTTTAGTAAAATGGGTAGTGGAAGAAAACAAGGATGTGGGGTAGGATGAGGTCAGACAACTCTAGGATCCACAGGTTCCAAGTAATTTAGGATTTATAGCATGTCACTCTCAGGTTTTTTGTTTGTTTGTTTGTTTGTTTTGAGGCGGAGTTTCTCTCTTGTTACCCAGGCTGGAGTGCAATGGCGCGATCGCGGCTCACGCAACCTCCGCCTCCTGGGTTCAGGCAATTCTCCTGCCTCAGCCTCCTGAGTAGCTGGGATTACAGGCACGCGCCACCATGCCCAGCTAATTTTTTGTATTTTTAGTAGAGATGGGGTTTCACCATGTTGACCAGGATGGTCTCGATCTTTTGACCTCGTGATCCACCCGCCTCCGCCTCCCAAAGTGCTGGGATTACAGGCGTGAGCCACCGCGCCCGGCCCACTCTCAGTTTTAAAACAGAGGAATAACTTAATGTAATTTGTGATTTTAAAATATTACTGTTACAGCCATATGGAGAATGAATTATAAGCAATGATGCACGAATAAATATTTAACAATTAGCTATCTAATAAAACATGTATTTAAAAGCCCTGATTTGTAGCATTTCCCAATGCATATTGTCTAAATACCTTTTCTGTGGCCAATTTCAAGCTAGAAGCTTGTCACTGAATGTGGAGCTGGAAAGTGATGGGCACAACTGCCTCTTGAGAGTCTGAACAAGACAGATCCAGGCCATCGCAGTGACTGCAGAGCAGCAGGGGCGGAAGCAGAAGCACCAGTACTGAGATTTCAGCAGCTGCCCAGCCAAGAGAGATGGCTGCTTGGTAGAATAGGCTGAGTGTTTGCAGATGCCGCTGAAAGAAATAGACTTGAGAAGTATTTATGAGAGAAAAATAGATAGGACTTAATGATAAATTAAAAAACCAGATAGATACACATCACAAATGAATTGCATGTTTTGAAAGCATAAAATTCCATTCAGTTACTTACTCTCTCTCAAATTCTCTCCATCTTTCCTGTATCCTACCCAGGTTCTTTTTTTATTTAAGAGTTTTAAAAACATAATTCATACCTATTTGTCTCTTCTCCAATGCAGGGGAAATAAAGAAGTTTCTTCCCCATGTGCTTTTAAGTAGATGTAGCCCCGTAGGGACTACTGAAAGTGAAGGTAGAAATTCTGGATTCAATATTCACTTTCTTTTACAAATTAATCAATTTTTAATTGACAAAAATTGCATACATTTATTATGAACAACATATTGTTTTGAAAGACTTAGATATTGTAGAATGGCTAAATGAAACTACTTAGCATACATTATCTCTCATACTTATTTTTATGATGAGAACACTTAAAATCTCATTCCTTAGTGATTTTCAGAAATCCAATACATTGTTATGAACTGTAGTCATCACGTTATTCAGCAGATATCCTGCACTTATCCCTCCTAACTGAAATGTTACATCCTTTGGCCAACATCTCCTCAGTCTTCTTTCAACCACGCTCCTGCCAATTTCATTTTACACTCTGCTTTGAGTTCAACTTCACTGGATTCCACATGAAAGTGAGATCATGTGGTTTAATACCAAAGTTCTTACTCCCTATCCCTGCCATACTTGCTGTGGTACAATTGGGCAGTTCAGCCTGTGTTCATGTTTGTACAAATGAGGGTAGTTAGTTATGATGGGTTTTGAAGAAATAGTATTAAGATAAGTCACATTCTTTCCTACCCAATTGCAAAACTTACTATTTCAACTATCAATTTGACAATGAATACTGAAGTCTCATTTACTATCCCTATTTGTGTAAGAAGGTATTTGACCATTTGACGAAACCCATTTCTAACTGAGTACCATTTCATAACTGAAAGTTGTTACATAATAATTTTAGTGTTTGCTGTGAATGCATTTTATTCATTGTAGTCATTTCCTACTGCCTATGATTATTTTTTGCAGTATGTCTTAAATGTTTTTTTTTTTTTGAGACGGAGTTTCGCTCTTGTTACCCAGGCTGGAGTGCAATGGCGCCATCTCAGCTCACCGCAACCTCTGCCTACTGGGTTCAGGCAATTCTCCTGCCTCAGCCTCCTGAGTAGCTGGGATTACAGGCATGTGCCACCATGCCCAGCTCATTTTTTGTATTTTTAGTAGAGATGGGGTTTCACCATGTTGACCAGGATGGTCTCGATCTCTTGACCTCATGATCCACCTGCCTTGACCTCCCAAAATGCTGGGATTACAGGCGTGAGCCACCACACCCGGCCTCTCTTTAATGTTTTAACCAGCTGTATCCACAGAACCAAACTATGTTTTAAAATTATATGTATAAGTACATTGCATTGGACCAGCTTTCAGGAACTCCCTCACCTTTAATTTGACTGAGGATGACATTGAAATTTGGTGACCCAGAAACTGACAGAATATTTTATGGATAATATTGTCTATTTGCTATCACAGTTTTCAATGGAATCAATCGAACTAATAATGAGCTGAGTGGCAGAAAGAGTAAATGCATTTATTTTGGTAATTGATACATGCTTATGTTCAAGATATTCTTTCCATCAAATCTCTTCTTCTTTACTCTCCTGTTGCCCTATATTTATGACACAAGTGCACTAAAGAGAACTTTCTTTCTCCCCGAGTAATATACATATTGAATTTATTGACATGTTTTATTTTGTCCAGACATCACAGAAGATTTCAATAATAATATGGTTTCCTAGCCAATGTTGAAATCCATCACTGTCACACAACATAGGAGGAAGGTTATTGAGCTATTAATAGAAGATCTGAGTTTCGGGTCCTTAATGACTTGCTGTTTGACTGTGGGAGGTACACTAGGCCTCTGTGACTTTATTTATTTATATAAGGAAGCACTTAAAAATAGGCATTTTAAAAGTTTCCCCTAGTTCTCAGTATATCTGAAGCTTAGAAACTTGTGTCTAGCTTATATAGACTCATATGCATTATCAAAACATTGTATACTGCCTCTTTCTACTTCTATATTATTAATCACAATTGAAGTTAAGCTCTTTTTTTTTTTTTCTTGAGAAGGAGTTTCACTCTTGTTACCCAGGCTGGAGTGCAATGGCACGATCTCGGCTCAATGCAACCTCCGCCTCCTGGGTTCAGGCAATTCTCCTGCCTCAGCCTCCTGAGTAGCTGGGATTACAGGCAGGCACCACCACGCCCAGCTAATTTTTTTGTATTTTTAGTAGAGACGGGGTTTCACCATGTTGACCAGGATGGTCTCGATCTCTTGACCTCGTGATCCACCACCTCGGCCTCCCAATGTAGTTAAACTCTTAATGAATCACTGCCTATATGTTAGTCAGAACTTGACCCAAACGAGCTTATGAAGAAGAAGTAGGGGAAGGAGGAGAGGTGTCTTGATTCACACAACGGGGAAGGACAGTGATGAGTCAAAGGACTGATATGATGCTGTCTGACTTGCCACTCTCCAAATCTTGATGCTGAGTTTTGACGATTTTCCCTACACCTTCCACATGACAGCAGGTTGAGGGTGGGGGGCTGTGTGACCGAAAGTAACTTCAACATTACATCATCCTCTATTTTACTCAAAATATGAAACCCCAGGGAAAGACTGCAACTGGCTCAAAAACGACTGTATTAATAACTGGCTCAGTCACTGTACCCTGAAAAAAAATAATTTAACTTGTGATGAAGCCTGGGTCGACTTTCATCTCCCATGGTTTAGAGGGTGATGAGAAAGGGCAGAGTTCGCTGAGTATCAGCACAACTTAAATCTTAGGTACAGAAAAGGTTGAGTCCCTCAGAAGGTGGTAGTCTTTACAGAGAAGAAGGAAGGACACTATCCTGAGGAAAATAAAATATAAATACCAGGAAAATAAAATATAAAGTATAAATTTAAAGTTTATCCCTGTAAAAGATATGACATTTCTTTCTTTTTTTTTTATGTTTTAATGTATGCTTTTATTTGTAATTTTCCATTATTATAATATTGCAATAAATATTATATAGTTTTTCTGATTTGAATTTTGTCTATTGCTATCAAAATTGGAAATGTGGACATTGCTTTCTTTTGAGCTTTAAAATGGACCTTGATTCTTCTTGTTGACACATGTCATGGTGTTAGAAGCCTCACTGGAGTAATCCATCACCCCAGAAAGAAACAGTGTAACTTAACTTTTTACAACCCACATCACTTATTCAAGCAGCTACTCAACAAATATTTAGTAATAATGAAAAAGTTTCAGTTGGTGTAAACCAGTTTCAGTTTACGATTAACTTCTTTACATTACCTACTTCCGCTATTTTTGACTCAAATGATTGTGGCAGGGTGTACTGTTCCTAGATAGTTCATCTGTGTCAGCTTTAGTAGAGTTTTTTTGCTTCATTAGACAGTGCTTGATCTCTTCTGACAGCTGCAATCCTATAATACTCTTCCCCAAAGGCTTTACTTAAAGTCTAGATATCTCTATACATCACAGAGGTTCAAGTTCATGACCTCGCTCTTTAGTAAGCTCATTGAAATTCCAAGGATCCTGGTATTTGTTACATAGGAGTCTTCTGTGGGAGTTATTAAAGGCTTTGCAGTTCTTGGCCAGAACTTTTATACATGTGAGGTCACAAAATGCATTTTTTTTATCTCAATGATTATGTTCCTTTTCTTTCCATTGATCCTCAGGAGTAAGAGATCATGTGCATAAATCCATTTTCTGCCACAGTGCCTGTGATTTATAAATAAATAAAGTGAAACAATTTTTACTATAGTAGAGCAAGCTCTATATTAAACAAAAACTGGTGGTTGTTTCTTTCCTTGATAGTTACTCTTCATTTTACTGGATCAGTTTTACCATATTTAGTTTACAATGGTAATAGTGGAAATATATACTTCCATATATCAAGTATGTGCTGATATACTTGATGAATGTATGGATATGCATATACATATTTTTTCTGAGACAAGGAGTACAATGGCATGATCTCAGCTCACTGCAACCTCCACCTCCTGGGCTCAAGTAATCCTCCTACCTCAGCCTCTTAAGCAGCCAAGACTACGGGTGCATGCCACCACACACCTGGTTAATGTTTGTATTTTTTCGTAGAGATAGGGTTTTGCCATGCTGCCCAGACTGGTCCCCAACTCGAGAGCTCAAGAGATCCACCCCGTTTGGCCTCCCAAAATGCTGGGAATATAGACATAAGCCACAATGCTCAGCCCATATATGAATATATTCATATAAAAATGATTAGAAGGAATCTGCCAGGTCAATAAAAATCTTCCCCAAGATAATTTGTATAGGAAAGTAAATGTTTAATAGCATATGGAAGATCTGAAATGTAATTGTATCCACAACATTTTCTATATGTCTTGGTTTATGCTTCAGCCAGTATTTTGTTTAGACATCCGTAATACTTACCACCACAAACTTTGACAGTCATCTGGTTTCTCACAAGTTGTAGTTATATAACTTTTCGAGACAGTTTCTTCTCTATAGAATGTACCTGACTTGCAGGACGGTTGTAAAAATTAAATTAAAAGCATATAATAAAATTGCACAGTAATATATTATTCTGAATCCACGTTCCTTCTAGTTGCTATCACATTACATCAACCTTTGTAGCAAAAGTTTTTGAAGACATATTTTATTAAAAAGTTTCTGTCTTCACTCCCTGTATTTCCATTCTGTCTTCAATCCACTCCAATTAGGCCTTTTCTCACCAGTCCTCAGTCCCGCCTCTTAACATGGCCATCAGTTACCTCTCTTTTGCCAATTCCAGGGTCAACTCTCTCCTCCTCTAGTTTTACCTTCTCGCAGAATTGGATACATTTGATGACCACTTTCTTCTTGAAACACATTCTATTAATGATTAAGAGAAAGGTCGGCAAACTTTTTTTTGCACAAAGTCAGATAAATATTTTAGGCTTCATGGATCAAATAGTTTTTGTTGCAACTGTGTCACTCAGTTGTTGTAGCACAAAAGCAGCTACCAACAATACGCAAATGAGTAATTATGGCTATCTTCCACTAGAACTGGGTTCATAGACACCGCTTTGAATTTCACATAAATTACATGTTTCACAAAATATTATTCTTCTTTCAATGTGTAAGAATGTAAACACATTCTTCTTTCAAATATTTAAACATGTAAAACACATTCTTTGCTCAACAGCCATACGAAACAGCCAACAGGATTTGCCACATGAGCTTTAGTTTACCCACTCCAAACTAGATGTATTGGCCAGGACAATACATGTCTTCCTCTTCTTCCTATACTTGTTGGTCCCTCTTAGTCTTTTTTGCTATGTGTCACCTTTCAATGTTGCAGTGCCTCCAGGTTCACTTCTTTACCTTTTTCTCTATTCACACTTCCTCCACTTAGAAATCTAACACTCATTTGACACCAGCAACCTATCCAGATCTAGAATTTTTTATTCTTTCCCTTAAATGCTCTATTAGTCTGTTCTCTTGCTGCTATAAAGAACTATCTGAGACTGGGTAATTTAAAAATAAAGGAGGTTTAATTGACTCAGTGTTCACAGGCTGTCCAGGAGACATGGCTGGGGCAGCCTCAGGAAATTTACATTCATGGCAGTAGGTGAAGGGGAAGGAGGCACGGTCTTTACATGGCCAGCAGGAGAGAGAAAGAGCAAAGGGGAGGACTGGGCGCGGTGGCTCAAGCCTGTAATCCCAGCACTTTGGGAGGCCGAGGTGGGTGGATCACCAGGTCAAGAGATTGAGACCATCCTGGTCAACAAGGTGAAACCCCGTCTCTACTAAAAATACAAAAAATTAGCTGGGCATGGTGGTGCGTGCCTGTAATCCCAGCTATTCAGGAGGCTGAGGCAGGAGAATTGCCTGAACCCAGGAGGTGAAGGCTGCAGTGAGCCGAGATCGCGCCATTGCACTCCAGCCTGGGTAACAAGAGTGAAACTCCATCTCAAAAAAAAAAAGCAAAGGGGAAAGTGCTACACACTTTCAAACAACCAAATCTCATGAGAATTCTATCCACATGGGATTTGGGTGGGGATGCACAAACCCCATGTGGATAGAACCATATCAACTGCTATTCCGTTTTTCTCATCTGGGTAAGAGGTCATGCCATTTACTCAGCTGCTCAAGACAAGAACCCAGGGATCATCTTTTATTGCCTCTCTTTTCATTATACTGACATCCAGGTCAGAAACAAGCCCTATGGGTTTTACCACTTGCCACTACTCACCAATTCCAACAGGGCTTAAGCCTTTTTACATTTCTTGTCTAGATTACTTTGTTGGCTTCCTGACTCAAGAACCTGCATTTATGCTTATCTTCTGGCATTCTGTTCTCAATTTCGCCACCAGATTGATAATTTCAAAATGTAAAATAGGTATTATTCTCTTGCTCAACATTCTCTAATGGTTTTTTATCTTAATCAGAATAAATACCAAAATCTGCACCATAATCAACTGCACTTCCCAGGATCTGGCTGCCAATAGCTATGAATTCATCTCCCATCACTCTCTCTTTCTTTTTTTTTCTTTTTTATATTGAATTTAATGTAATTTTAAGTTCTGGGATACTTATGCAGGATGTGCAGGTTTGTTATATAGGTAAACATGTGCCATGGTGGCTTGCTGCACCTATCAACCTATCACCTAGGTATTGAGTGCCACATGCATTAGCTATTTATCCTCATGCTCTCCCTCTCCCTGCCCCACTGACAGGCCCCAGTGCTGGTCCTCTCCCTTTGTCCATGTCTTTTCATTGTTCACCTCCCACTTACCAGTGAGAACATGTGGTGTTTGGTTTTCTGTCCCTGTATTAGTTCCCTGAGGATAATGGCTTCTAGCTCCATCCACATCCCTGCAAAGTACATGATCTCATTCTTTTTTTTGGCTACATAGTATTCCATGATCACCCTCTCCTTTCTATTGGCTCTGTTCCAGCCATTCTGGCTTACATAAAGTCTTTTCCCCAAGTGCTTCACTTGGATTGTTCCCTCACTTCCTGCAGGTCTCTGCTCAATATTACTTTCACAGAAAGAGTCCCTGACATCCTACCTAAAACAAGTGCATCCCTCTCTCTTTTATGCTCTATTTTTTCCCCCGTTTTTCTTTATTAAACGTCCACTTTCCCAAATGATATCAAATGCTTGTGTGCTTTATTACTGGTTACATTTCCCACTAGAAAATCAGCTTCATGAGAAGACCTATCTGTATCTCTTTACATCTGTATCTCACTGCCTAGAACAGGTAGATTCTACTTATAAACAAACGAAAGAAGAAAAACTAATTGATTTATTGTTTGATCAATTAATGAATATGAGGGAAAAAAGGCCAGCACAAAATTTTGTAATAGTAAATTTTAATAAAACTTTATTGACTATCCTATTTGATATGTAAGGATATTCCCCAGTATACATTTTTGAAGATTATAGTCTATGAGCTGACTCTGTCTATCAACCAAGAACTTGATTACTTTGCATGTGTTGCTAATGTACTTTGTCTTTTGTAAACAAATTATTTATTTTATGTAGAATACTATATATACCCCTCTCTCTGTCTCTTTCTCTCTCCTTTCTCTCACATGCACACACACACACACACACACACACACACACACACACACACAAAAGCATAAAAGCTCATACAAATTTGATTTTCTCGGACTGCTGACATATTTTCCTGGGCACTATATTTAAGAAGAACATTCACTTAACTTTTAATGATGAAGCTGTATATTTAGTTTTAATTGTATGCTTCTATTTTGTTAAATATTTTTATTACACAAATACATCTATATATTAAATATGTAGTAACTTTCAAAATAATTTAATATATTGAATATGTACTGATACATATTATTGCAGAATACTGCCATATAATCAATTGCATTCTCTTAAATACAGTTAAATCTTTTATCTCAAACATAGTCAACTACATTACTCTGCAATTATGTTTTCTTATAAGCAGTTTTACCCTACCTGATTACTTTGTCCTTTCAAGCTTTTATTTTGTATTCTTCTTTACAGTGAAAAAGAAAATCATAATTTGAAAAATTAGTAAGGACTAAAATGATGCCACAATAATGAATATAATAAATAAATTATATTCATCAGCCTGAAAAGTGACTGCCAATAATATTGCTAATATGATATAAGCCTATTCAAGTATTTTACATTTTTTAAATATATATATATATATGTGATTAAAATAGTGAATGTAGTATAAGATAGAATCTTCCCATCAAACCCAGATGACAAGTTTTTTCTCTTCATTTAAAATCTGCTATGAACAAGTTCTTATCTTGTCTTGTCTGTGCCCTCAGCAAGGCTTAAGAAGGTAAAATTTGGGCTAAGGGCAAGAGCAATGCCTTCACCAAGCAGCAAGTTATTTTTTAAGGAATGAGTCCACATTCAGGAGGATCCAGAGAGCTGCCCTGGCAATCTGCTCTGCCTAACCAGGTGTTGATTCCTATCTCTTTGTCCCATGCCCTAGGAGACCAGTGAGCAACTTATTTCATTTTATTATAAATTACTGACTTAGAAAGTTTCATTCCATCTGCAGCATCTACTCAGGTATCTTTGTGTCGTCCCCGTGGGACTTGGAAGGCAAGGTGAACTGACATAAATTGATATTCATAAAGCCTGGTGTGCCATCAGTAATAAAATATTCTGTCTCTAATCCAGTAATCTCATGTTATTTTATTAAAAGTAAGAGAAACTAACCCTAGATAATTAAAGAGGTTGAAAGGTAAGGTACTTACTAGAAGTACAGTAAATACTTCACAGAACTGAAGAAAAGCTGAGTAGAAAAACCTCAAGAAAGATAAGCCTAGGAAACTGAACAGAAGAAACCCCTTTCTAATTCTGACATGATATTAATCATCATTTTAATTAGCCATTTCATATTCTGCATATTTTAAAAGTCAAATTTCAGAAAGAAATTATATAATTAGCTTTGATCACATGCCACACCCCACTATGGTGAGGGGAGGTAGGACCACAAAATTGACAATCTTACCATTATTTTTATTGAAGTAAGTTTTAAAGTGGTTATTTTATTTTTTGATTGATTTATTTTATTTTATTATTTTTATATTTTATTGTCATTTCAATAGGTTTTGGAGAACAGGTGGTGTTTGGTTACATAAAAAAGATTTTTAGTGGTGATTTCTGAGATTTGGTGCATCCATCACCCTGGCAGCGTACACTGCACCCCATGTGTAGTCTTTTGTCCCTCACCCCCCTCCCATGTTTCCCCCTGAATCCCCAAAGTCTATTGTATCATTCTTATGCCTTTGTGTTCTCATAACTTAGCTCCCACTTATAAGGGAGAGCATAAGATATTTGGCTATCCATTCCTGAGTTACTTCACTTTTAATAATGGTCTCCAACTCCATCCAGGTAGCTGTAAATGCTATTATTTTGTTCCTTTTTATGGCTGAATAATATTCCATGGGGTGTGTGTATGCGTGTGTGTGTGTGTGTGTGTGTGTGTGTCTGTGTATCACATTTTCTTTCTCCACTTGGTTAATGGGCACTTGGGCTGGTGTTGTATTTTTGCAATTGCGATTTCTGCTGCTATAAATATGCATGTTCAAGTGTCTTTTTCATATAATGACTTTTTTTCCTCTAAGTAGATACCCAGTAGTTGGATTGCTGGATCAAATGCTGCATCTACTTTTGATTCTTTAGGGAATCTCCAAACTGCTTTCCATAGTGGTTGTATAGTTTACATTACCACCAGCCGTGTACATAGTGGGAATGTACTAGTTTATATTCCCACTAACGCATCCACACCAACATCTATTACTTTTTAATTTTTTAATTATGGCCATTCTTGGCAATAGTAAGATGGTATCACATTGTGATTTTGATTTACATTTCCCTGATCATTAGTGCTGTTGAGCATTTTTTAATATGTTTGTTGGCTATTTCTATATCTTCTTTTGAGAATTGTCTATTCATGCCCTTAGCCCACTTTTTGATGGGATCATTTGGGTTTTGTTCTTGCTGATTTTGTTTGAGTTTCCTGTAGAGTCTGGATATCAGTCCTTGGTCAGAGGCACAGTTGGTGGAGATTTTCTCCCTTTCTGTGAGTTGTTCATTTACTCTGCTTATCGTTTCTTTTGTTGTGCTGAAGCTTTTTCATTAATTAAGTCCCATCTATTTATCTTTCTTTTTGTTGCATTTGCTTTTGGATTCTTGGTCATGAACACTTGGCCTAGGCCAATGTCTATAAGAGTTTTTCCAGTGTTATCTTTTGGAATTTTTATGGTTTCAGGTCTTAGATTTAAGTCTTTGATTCACCTTGAGCTGATCCTTATATAACGTGAGAGATCAGGATCCAGGTTTGTTCTATGTTTGGCTTGCCAATTATCTCAGCACTATTTGTTGAATAGGATGTCCTTTCCCCACTCTATGTTTTTGTTTGATTTGTCAAAGACTAGTTGGCTGTAAGTATTTGGCTTAATTATTTTATTAGGAGGAAACGAACAAAAAATTACCAATATAGACCCATAGACAAACATACCACCATTTCACTCTTCTCTGACTTTGCATATGCTATTGCTTTTGTCTAGAAGTCTCTTCTCTTCTTTATTCACCAGGCAAGTTTCTTTTTTTTTGAGACGGAGTTTCGCTCTTGTTACCCAGGCTGGAGTGCAATGGCGCAATCTCGGCTCACCACAACCTCCGCCTCCTGGGTTCAGGCAATTCTCCTGCCTCAGCCTCCTGAGTAGCTGGGATTACAGGCACGCGCCACCATGCCCAGCTAATTTTTTGGATTTTTAGTAGAGATGGGGTTTCAACATGGTGACCAGGTTGGTCTTGATCTCTCGACCTCGTGATCCACCTGCCTCGGCCTCCCAAAGTGCTAGGATTACAGGCTTGAGCCACCGCGCCCGGCCCGCAAGTTTCTACTTGTTTGGAAAGACAGTTATATACACCTTGTCACCCTTTGCCTAGCCACATAAAAGTGGCTGTGTATCGAGTAGAAGATGGAATCTTCTCATCAAACCCAGATGACAAGTTTTCCTTTTTCATTAAAAAACAAGCTATGAACAAGTTCTTGTCTTTCCTTATTTCAGAACATTTCTTTTGAAAGAGATAAAAATCCCTCACAGCCTTTGCTGGGCAGGTCTCTTTGCTTGGAAATACCTTTCCCTTTCTGGGCTTCATGTGTGCTTTTTTTGTCGTGCTTTAGAGTGTAGTACCTCGTCAATCCCACTGATATTTCTGTTCCCTTGGGAAGGAAATGTGATTCATTACCAGCAGCGCAGGAAGGGCAAATGCAGACCTTCCCGCTTCATCAGCTCTAAGGAAAGACTGATGGCCCTGGGAACTGACCCTAACAATGAAAGATGATCTTGCTTTGTCTCTTTTCAATGTGTGTAAAGTGTTGTTCCAACCAGTGACTATGTGACTTATCTTTCTTGGTGACCCCAACACCTGCAAGCCAGGCAGTGAGTTGACATCCTGGAATTGCTGCTGATGATAGGTATTATACTGGTTGCTATCCTCTATGAAGAGGATCTCCCCTGTTGGAAGTGGTAGGAGGTGGCACTTGCTTGACATTGCTCATTGTTTAGAACTACACCATTGTAAACCCTGTTCTTTCTTCTCCTATAGTACTTTTACTTAACTGTAGAACATGACCTGTGTTAATCACTTCTGAAATTTTTTGTTTAAATGTCTGTATACACTAGTAGATAGACATTTCTTTGGATAGGTCTACACATTAATTATTAATATATTGCTAACACCTACTCTGGTTCCTGACATCTAAGAAAGTTAACATTGACAGGCTGCAAGAAGATGGCTGAATAGGCATAGCTGTGGATTGCAGTTCTCACTGAAAACACAGAGGGTGAGTGATTACCACGTTTCTGAAAGAATATTTACTGCCCACAGACCAGGAGATTCCCGGGAGGAAAAGCACCACAAGTCTCCAGCATGACTGTTTCAGCCAGTGCAGAGTTTCTCTGCACAAAAGCTAACACAAATACAGGTGTCATTTCAACTGGTGACTGGAATGCCTGAGAGACAGAGTCACTCATTCAACTGAAAGAACGGGGGCTGAAACAGGTAGCCAGGTAATCTGGCTCAGCTGGTCCCACTGCTACAAAGACCAGCAATCTAAAATGCTCTGGATTGAGAGTTTCACAGCAAGCACAGCAGGACCCAGGACAGTCCAGCTCTGCGGGGGGAAGGACATCCACCATTACCAAGGCAATCCACTACTACTGAGGCAGTCCATCATTACTGAGGGAGTCCATCATTACCGAGGCAGTCTGCCATTACTGAAGCAGTCCACCATTACTGAAGCAGTCTGCTATTACCAAGGCAATCTGTCATTACTGACAATCTGCCATTACTGATGCAATCTGCCATTACCAAGGCAATCTGCCATTACCGAGGCAATCTGCCATTACCAAGGCAGTCTGCAATTAAAGAGAGAGTCCACCATTACTGAGGCAGACCATCATAACCAAGGCAGCTCTAACTATACCCCTATAAACAAAACTGCAAGACACTTCACAAGCAGCTGGGGAGAACGCACAGCAGCTCAGCAATGCCTCTGCTGGCAGACTGTGACTAGGCTATCTCCTCAGTTGGCAGGGCATCTCTGAAAAAAGGCAGCAGAATGACAGGAACTCATATATAAAGCCACACATTCCCAGGAGAGAGCATCTGGGGAAAAAAAGTCGTGCATCAGACTTAAGTGTACATGCCCAGCAGCTCTGAACAGAACAACAGAGCTCACAGCTCAACACTTGAGCTCCTATAAGGAACAGACTGTCTCATCAAGCAGCTCTCCAAGTCCCATATAACCAAAGAGACACTCTATAAAGATGTCAGCCCAGGCTGACATCTGGCAGGAATCCGTCTGGGAAAAAGATAACAGAAAAAGAAACTGGCAGCAACCCTTACTACACTTGCAGCCACTGCAAGTGAGCCTCAGGAAAGCAGGGTCTGGAATGGGCCTCCAGCAGTCCTATAGCTCATGTACTGACTGTTAGAAGGAAAACTAAAAAACAGAAAGAAATAACTTAATCAGCAGCAAAAAGGATGTCCATTTAGAGACCCCATCTGAAAATCACCAACCACAAAGGCCACATGTAGATAAATCCACAAAGATGGGAAAGAACCAGTGTGAAAGGATGAAATTACCCAAAACCAGAATGCCTCTCCTCCTCCAAGGGAATACAACTCCTCACCATCAAGGGAACAAGGCTGGATGGAGAATGAGTCTGATGAACTGACAGAAACAGGCTTCAGAAGGTGGTAATAAAAGAACTTCTATGAGCTAAAAGATCATGTTCTACCCAATGCAAAGAAACTAAGAACCTTGAAAAAAGGTTTGATGAAATGCTAATGAAAATAAACAGCTTAGAGAGGAATATAAATGAATTGATGGAGCTGAAAAACACAAAATGAGAACCTCACAAAGCATACACAAGTTTCAATAGCTGAATTGACCAAGCAGAAGAAAGGATATCAGAGATTGAAGATCAACTCAATAAATAAAATGCAAAGGCAAGGTTGGAGAAAAAAAGAGTAAAAAGAAATGAACAAAGCCTTCAAGAAATATGGGATTATGTGAAAGAACTTCCCCAATCTAGCAAGGCAGGCAAATATACAAGTCCAGGAAATACAGAGAACATCACAAAGATATTCCTCAAGAAGAGCAACCCCAAGGCACATAATCGTCAGATTCAGCAGGCCTGAAATGAAGGAAAAATGTTAAGTGCAGCCTGAGAGAAAGGTCAAGTTACAAAGGGAAGCCCATCAGACTCACTGCAGACCTCTCAGCAGAAACCCTCCAAGGCAGAAGAGAATGGGGGCCAACATTCAACATCCTTAAAAAAAACAACTTTCAACCTAGAATTTCACATCCAGCCAAACTAAGCTTCATAAGCGAAGGAGAAATAAAATCCTTTAGGAACAAGCAATTGCTCAGAGATTTCATCACCACCAGGCCTGCTTTACAAGACCTCCTGAAAGAAGCACTAAACATAGAAAGGAACAACCAGTACCAGTCACTCCAAAAACATACCAAATGGTAAAGAGCATCGACACAATGAAAAAACTATGTCAACTAATGGGCAAAACAACTAGCTAGCATCAAAATGGCAAGATCAAATTCACACATAACAATATGAATCTTAAACATAAACAGGCTAAATGCCCCAAACAAAAGACACAGACTGGAAAATTGGATAAAAAGCCAAAAACCATCAGTGTGCTGTGTCCAGGAATCTCATCTCACATACAAGGATACACATAGGCTCAAAATAAAGGGATGGAGGAAGACCTACCAAGTAAATAGAGAGCAAAAAAAAAGTAGGAATTGCAATCTTAGTCTCTGATAAAATAGACTTTAAACCAACAAAGATCAAAAGAGACAAAGAAGGACATTACATAATGGGAAAGGGATCAATGCAACAAGAAGCGCTAACGATCCTAAATATATACACACCCAATACAGGAGCACCCAGATACAACAAGCAAGTTCTTAATGACCTACAAAGAGACTAAGATTTCCACACAGTAATAGTGAGAGACTTTAACACTCCACTGTCAATATTAGACAGATCAACAAGACAGAAAATTAGCAAGGATATCCAGGAATTTAACTGAGACCAGGACCAAGCAAACCTAATAAACACTTCCAGAACTCTCCATCCCAAATCCACAAAATATACATTCTTCTCAGCACCATATCGTACCTATTCTAAAATTGACCACATAATTAGAAGTAAATCACTCCTCAGCAAATGCAAAAGAATGGAAATCATAAGAAACAGTCTCTCAGACCACAGTGCCATGAAATTAAAACTCAGAATTCAGAAACTAACTCAGAACTGCACAACTTTATGGAAACTGAACAACTGGTTCTTGAATGCTGACTGGATAAACAATGAAACTAAGGCAGAAATAGGAGAGAGAAGATGGTACTGTAGGACCAACTCAGGATTGCAGCTCCCAGTGAAACCACAGATGGTGAGTGCATGCCGCATTTCCAGACAGATCTTTATTCCCCACAGAACAGGAGATTCCCAGGTGTGGGAGCCACATGGGCTGCCAGCATGGCTGTTTGGGCCAGCGCGGCTGTTTGGGCCAGGGCCACAGCACAGCAGCACTCCGTACAAAATTCACTGGTTTGGTTGCCCTGTTAAACCGGCAATTGGAGATTTCAGAAGGCAGATTAGCACATTCATCTGATTAAACGGGACTTAAACAGAAAGCCAGGCCAGGAGATTCCCAGGCAGCAATGTGGTTCCAGCCAGTGCAGTGGGTCGCTGCATGGGAAATCACACAGATCCCTGCGCCCTTTCAGCAGGTGACTGGGACACCAGGGAGAGAGTCAACCATTCAATTTAAAAAAAAAAAGGGCTCTGAGGCAGGGAGCCAGGTGATCAGGCTCCGCGGATCCCACCCCCACAAAAATGAACAAAACAGCAATTGGAAACGCTCGGGGTTGAGAGTTTCACAGAAAGCACAGCTGAACCCAGGATGGTGCAGCTCAAAGGTGGAGGGGCGTTTGCCATTACCAAGGCACTCGACCCCTATGGAGGTACACTGCCATTGCTGATGCAGCCTGCCGTTGCCAAGGCAACCCGCCGTAACAGACAGAGTCCGCCATACAGAGGTGGGCCATCATCACCACGGCAGCTCTAACCACACACCATATAAACAGGACTACAGGGAATTACACTTCGCAGCAGAGCGGAGCCCATGGCAGCAGGGCAGAGCCCACAGCAGCAGAGCAGAGCCATGGCAGCAGGGTGGAGCCCACGGCAGCAGGGTGGAGCCCACAGCAACAGGGCAGAGCCCACAGCAGCTCAGCATAGCGCCTACAGGCAGGCAGTGATTAGACTGCCTCCTCGCTGGTCAGGACAGTACAACGAATATTCATAAATAAAGCCCTAACTCCCCAAGACAGAGCACCTGAGGAAAAACAAGGAGCTTTATGAGTTCTGCTGCAGCAGACTTAAATGTACCTGCCTAGCAGCCCTGAATGAACAACAGAGCTCGCAGCTCAGCACTTGAGCTCCTATAAAGTACAGACTGTCTCCTCAAGTATAAAGTAGAGCCAGTCTCCTCAAGCAGCTCCCTGACCCCTGCATATTTAAAGAGTCACCTCACAAAGGACTGATCAGACTGACATTTGGCAGGCATCATTCAGGGACAAAGATAGCAGAAGAAGAAACGGGTAGCAACCCTCATGATTCCTCAGCTGCTACAGGTGTACCCCAGGCAAGCAGGGCCTGGAGTAGACCTCAGCAGTCCTACAGCAAAGGGGCCAGACTGTTAGAAGAAAAACTAAGAAACAGAAATACTTCATCATCAACAATCTGGACGTCCACTCAGAGACCCAATCAAAAAATCAGCAACTATTCAGAGGACAGAAGGATAAATCCATAAAGATGGAAACAAACCAGTGCAAAAAAAAGGAAAACACCTGAAACCAGAACACCTCACCTCCTACAAGGGACCACAACTCCTCACCAGCAAGGAAACAAAGCTGGACAGAGAATGAGTGTGATGAAATGACAGAATCAGACTTCAGAAGGTGGGTAATGAGAAACTTCCATGAGCTAAAAGAACATGTTCTAAATCAATGCAAAGAAACTAAGAACCTTGAAAAAAGATTTCAGGAAATGATAACAAGAATGGACAACATTAGAGAGGAATAAGAATGAATTAAAGGAGCTGAAAAACACAACACGAGAACTTCGTGAAGCATACACAAGTTTCAATAGCCGAATTGACCAAGCAGAAGAAAGGATATCAGAAGTTGAAGATCAACTCAATGAAATAAAACGAGAAACCAAGATTAGAGAAAAAATAGTGCAAAAAGGAATGAACAAACTCTCCAAGAAATGGGGGACTATGTGAAGAGACCTAACCTACGGTTTATAGGTGTACCAGAATGTGACGAAGAGAATGAGTCCAAACTGGAAAATTCTCTTCAGGATATTATTCAGGAAAATTTCCCCAACCTAGAAAGAGAGAGGCCAATATTCAAGTCCAGGAAATACAGAGAACACCGCAAAGATATTCTGCAAGAAGAGCAACGCCAAGGCACATAATCGTCAGATACAAAAGGGTTGAAATGAAGGAGCAAATACTAAGGGCAGCCAGAAAGAAAGGTCGGGTCACCCACAAAGGGAAGCCCATCAGACTCACAGCAGATCTCTCAGCAGAAACACTACAAGCCAGAAGAGAGTGGGGGCCAATATTCAACATCCTTAAAGAAAAGAACTTTCAACCCAGATTTTCATATCCAGCCAAACTAAGCTTCCTCAGCACTCCTCAGCAAATGCAAAACAACTGAAATCATAACAAACAGTCTCTCAGACGATAGTGCAATCAAGATAGAACTCAGAATTCAGAAACAAACCCAGAACCGCACAGCTTCATGGAAACTGAACAACTGGCTCTTGAATGTTGACTGGATAAACAATGAAATGAAGGCAGAAATAAAAATGTTCTTCGAAAACAATGAGAATGAAGACACAACATGCCAGAATGTCTGGGACACATTTAAAGCAGTCTCTAGAGGAAAGTATATAGCAATAAGTGCCCACAGGAGGAGAATGGAGAGATCCAAAATTGACACCCTATCATCAAAATTGAAAGAGCTAGAGGAGCAAGATCAAAAAAACTCAAAACCTAGCAGAAGACAAGAAATAACTAAGATCAGAGCTGAACTGAAGGAGATAGAGACACAAAAAACTCTTCAAAAATTTAATAAATCCAAGAGCTGGTTTTTTGAAAAGATCAACAAAATAGACCACTAGCCAGATTGATTAAAAAGAAAAGAGAGAACAACCAAATAGATGCAATAAAAAGTGATAAAGGGGAAATCACCACAGATTCCACAGAAATTCAAACCATCATCAGAGAATACTACAAACAACTTTATGCACATAAACTAGTAAACCTGGAGGAAATGGATAAATTCCTGGACACCTGTGTCCTCCCAATCCTAAACCAGGAGGAAGCCAAAACTATGAATGGACCAATCACAAGGTCTGAAGTCGAGGCAGCAATTAAGAGCCTACCACACAAAAAAAGCTCAGGTCTAGATGGGTTCACAGCCGAATTCCACCAGACACACAAAGAGTAGCTGGTACCATTCCTTCTGAAACTATTCCAAATAATCCAAAAAGAGGGAATCCTTCCCAAATCATTTTATGAGACCAACATCAACGTGATACCAAAACCCGGCAGAGACTCAACAAGAAAAGAAAACTTCAGGCCAATATCCATGATGAATATAGATGCAAAAATCTTCAATAAAATACTGACAAACCAATTGCAACAGCAAATCAAAAAACTTATCCATCATGATCAAGTAGGATTCATCCCAGGGATGCAAGGCTGGTTCAACATACGCAAGTCTATAAACGTAATTCACCACATAAACAGAACCAAAAACAAAAACCACATGATTATCTCAATTGACGCAGAGAAGGCTTTGACAAAATACAACAGCTCTTTACGCTAAAAACCCTCAATAAACTCGGTATCGATGGAATGTATCTCAAAGTAATAAAAGCTATTTATGACAAACCAACAGCCAATATCATACTGAATGGGCAAAAACTGGAAGCATTCCCTTTGAAATCCGGCACTAGACAAGGATGCCCTCTCTCACCACTCCTATTCAATATAGTACTGGAAGTTCTAGCCAGAGCAATCAGGCAAGAAAAAGAAATAAAGGGTATTCAAATAGGAAAGGTGGAAGCCAAATTGTCTCTATTTGCAGACGACATGATAGTATACCTAGAAAACCCCATTGCCTCAGCTCAAAAACTCCTGACACTGATAAGCAACTTCAGCAAAGTCTCAGGATATAAAATCAATGTGCAAAAATCACAAGCATTCCTCTATACCAATAACAGACTTAAAGAGAGCCAAAACAAGAACAAACTGCCATTCACAATTGCTACAAAAAGAATAAAATACCTAGGAATACAACTTACAAGGAACATAAGGGACCTCTTCAAGGAGAACTACAAACCACTGCTCAACGAAATCAGAGAGGACACAAACATTGATTAGGTCCCATTTGTCTATTTTGTTATTTCAAGGAGAAACATTTGTTATTTGTTGTTGAAATAACATATTTGTTATTTCAAGGAGAAACATTCCATGTTCATGGTTAAGAATAATCAATATCATGAAAATGGCTATATTGCCCAAAGTAATTTACAGAATCAATGCTATCCCCATCAAGCTACCAATGACCTTCTTCACAGAACTGGAAAAAACCTCCTTGAACTTCATATGGAACCAAAAGAGAGCCCGCATAGCCAAGTCAATTCTAAGCAAAAAGAACACAGTGGGGGGCATCACACTACTGGACATTAAACTATACTACAAGGCTATAGTAACCAAAACAGCATGGTACTGCTACCAAAACAGAGATATAGATCAATGGAACAGAACAGAGGCATCGGAGGCAACACAACATATCTACAACCATAGAATCTTTGATAAACCTGACAAAAACAAGCAATGGGGAAACAATTCCCTGTTCAATAAATGGTGTTGGGAAAACTGGCTAGCCACGTGCAGAAAGCAAAAGCTGGACCCCTTCTTGACACCTTACACTAAAATTAACTCCAGATGGATTAAAGACTTAAACATAAGACCTGGCACCATAAAAACCCTAGAAGAAAATCTAGGCAGAACCATTCAGGACATAGGAGTAGGCAAGGATTTCATGACCAAAACACCAAAATTATTGGCAACAAAAGCCAAAATAGACAAATGGGACCTAATCAAACTCCATAGCTTCTGCACGGCAAAAGAAACAGTCACTAGAGTGAAGTGGCAACCAACAGAATGGGAAAAAATTTTTGCAGTTTACCCATCTGACAAAGGGCTGATATCCAGAATTCACAAAGAACACAAACAGATTTACAAGAAAAAAACAAACAAGCCCATTCAAAAATGGGCAAAGGATATGAACAGACACTATACAAAAGAAGACATACATGAGGCCAACAATCATATGAAAAAATGCTCATCAACACTGGTCATCAGAGAAATGCAAATCAAAACTACATTGAGATACCATCTCACGCCAGTTAGAATGGCGATCATTAAAAAATCTGGAGACAACAGATGCTGGAGAGAATGTGGAGAAATAAGAACACTATTACACTGCTGGTGAGAGTGTAAATTAGTTCAACCATTGTGGAATACAGTGTGGCAATTCCTCAAAGACCTAGAAATAAAAATTCCATTTGACCCAGCAGTCCCATTACTGGGTATATATCCAAACGACTATAATTGTTCTACTATAAGGACACATGCACACGAATGTTCATTGTGGCACTGTTTACAATAGCAAAGACCTGGAACCAACCCAAATGCCCATCAATGATAGACTGGACTGGAAAAATGTGGTACATATACACCATGGAATATTATGCAGCCATCAAAATCGATGAGTTCATGTCCTTTGTAGGGACGTGGATGAATCTGGAGAACATCATTCTCAGCAAACTGACACAAGAACAGAAAATAAAATACCGCATGTTCTCACTCATAGGTGGGTGATGAACAATGAGAACACATGGACACAGGGAGGGGAGCACTACACACTGGGGTCTATTGGGGGGGATAGGGGAGGGACAGTGGGGGACGGGGAGCTGGGGAAGGATAGCATGTGGAGAAATGCCAGATGTGGGTGAAGGGGAGGAAGGCAACAAATCACACTGCCACGTGTGTACCTATGCAACTATCTTGCATGTTCTGCACATGTACCCCCAAGCCTAAAATGCAAAAAAAAAAAAGAAAGAAAAAGAAACTAAGGCAGATATAAAGATGTTTTTTGAAATCAACAAGAATGAAGACACAATGTACCAGAATCTCTGGGACACATTTAAAGCAGTGTCTACAGGAAAATTTATAGCAATAAATGCTCACATGAGAAGCAAGGAAAGATCTATAATCAACACTGTATCATCAAAATTGAAAGAGCTAGAGGAGCAAGATTTTTAAAAAAAATCTCAAAAGCTAGCAAAAGACAAGAAATAACTAAGATCAGAGCAGACCTGAAGGAGACAGATGTAAAAAAACCTTCAAAAAAATCAATAAATCCAGGAGTTGGGGTTTTTTTAAAGATCAACAAAATAGACAGACCACTAGCCAGATTAATAAAAAAAGAAAAGTGAGAAAATCAAATAGATGCAATAAAAAATGTTAAAGGGGATATCACCACAGATTCCACAGCAATACAAACCACCATCAGAGATTACTACAAACAACTCTATGCACATAAACCACTAAACCTGTAAGAAATAAATAAAAATCCTAGATGCTTGCACCCTCCCAAGCCTAAACCAGAAAAAAGCTGAAACCCTAAATAGACCTATAACAAGGGCTTAAGTTGAGGCAGCAATTAATAGTTTACCAGTCAAAAAAAGCCCAGGTCCAGATAGGTTCACAGCCAAATTCTAACAGACATACAAAGAGGAGCTGTTACCACTCCTTCTGAAACTATTCCAAACAAACCAAATAGAAAGAATCCTTCCCAAATCATTTTATGAAACCAACATCATCCTGACACCAAAACTTAGCAGAGACTCAACAAGGAAACAAAACTTCAGGCCAATATCCATGATGAACATCAACGCAAAAATCTTCAACAAAATACTGGCAAACTGATTGCAACAGCACATGAAAAAGCTTATCCTGCTAAGCATGGTGGCTTAAACCTGTAATCCCAGCACTTTGGGAGGCTGAGGAAGGTGGATCACGAGGTCAAGAGATCGAGGCCATCCTGGTCAACATGGTGAAACCCCGTCTCTACTAAAAATACAAAAAATTAGCTGGGCCTGGTGGCCCATGCCTGTAATCCCAGCTACTTGGGAGGCTGAGGCAGGAGAATTGCCTGAACCCAGGAGGCGGAGGTTGCAGTGAGCAGAGATCACGCCATTGCACTCCAGCCTGGGTAACAAGAGCGAAATTCCATCTCAAAAAAAAAAAAAAAAAAAAAAAGCTTACCCATGACGATCCAAGTAGGTGTCATTATGGGGATGCAAGGCTGGTTCCACATATGCAAGTCTACATATGTAAATCTCCACATAAACAGAACCAAAGACAAAAACCACGTGACCATCCCAATAGATGAAAAGAAGGCCTTTGACAAAATTCAACAGCCCTTTATGCTAAAAACTCTCAATAAACTAGGTATTGATGGAACATATCTCAAAATAATAAAAGCTAATTATGACAAGCCAACAGCCAGTATCATACTGAATGGGCAAAAACTGGAAGCATTCCCTTTGAAATCTGGCACTAGACAAGGATGCCTTCTCTCACCATTCCTATTCAATATAGTACTAGAAGTTCTAGCCAGAGCAATCAGGCAAGAAAAAGAAATAAAGAGTATTCAAATAGGAAAGGAGGAAGTCAAATTGTCTCCATTTGCAGATGACATGATTGTATATTTACAAGACCCGATCGTCTCAGCCCAAAATCTCCTGAAACTGATAAGCAACTTCAGCAAAGTCTCAGGACACAAAATCAATATGCAAGAATCACAAGCATTCCTATACACCAATAACAGACTTAAAGAGAGCCAAATCCACACAATCTCCATTCTAGTTTTTCTTTTCAGATCTTTTATTTTCACCTGTCTCTAAATTACTCTCCGGAACGCCGTTATTTTCTTGCTCTTTGTAACTTAATTCTAACGTTAATACTCAACTCCTCTTGAAAACTATACAGTCAGATTTTTATTTTAAATGCCAAATTCTTCCTCATTTCTATTATCAAGTTTTCTTACATACTGCTTCCAGTTCTATCACATTTGGTTTACAACATTTTAAGAATTTCTCGTCCACACTACATTGAAGCCTATGTAGCTCACTTAACTAGTTAGTAGCTAAGATTGTGTTTCAGCCTATCATGTACTAAGAGTTTTCTTTGTGGCCGGGTGCGGTGGCTCACACCTGTAATCCCAGCACTTTGGGAGGCCGAGGCCCAGCACTTTTGGATCACGAGGTCAAGAGCTCGAGACCATCCTGGTCAACATGGTGAAACCCCGACTCTACTAAAAATACAAAAAAATAAAAAAAGCTGGGCATGGTGGCACGTGCCTTTAATCCCAGCTACTCAGGAGGCTGAGGCAGGAGAATTGCCTGAACCCAGGAGGCAGAGGTTGCGGTGAGCCAAGATCACGCCATTGTACTCCAGCCTGGGTAGCAAGAGCAAAACTCTGTCTCAAAAAAAAAAAAAAAAAAAAAAGAGTTTTCTTTGTTTCATAGTGCTATATGCTACCTAATAATCTGAAAAATGTAACATCTCTTCAAAATTGCTTAACTTAAGACATAATTGGGGTTATCTGCTTTGTTATGTAAAGCAAAGCAAATGCCCAACTTTTTACCTGAGATCTTAAGAAGCAGAACAGGGAAGTATATGTTTAGGAGGTATAAGAACACACGAATACCCTTGAAAAATTGTACTCCCTATTAATGCCTTTTGAGAATTCTGCATACAATTTTGTTTTAAATCACTTTGTTGATACCGAACAATGCGCTGTTTTTTGCTTTAGTTACCTTCTTTGTGAAACTCCAGGAAAAAAATTATACCCTACAATGTCACCTCTCATTTAGACTTATAAAGGAGAAAATGTTTTCTTCTTTGCTTGCTTTTTAAAAATAATTGAAACACTTGCTCTCTCTCGCTAATTGAGCCCATTCACCTGTGACAAATGCAAGCTGTGCTACAGGTAGAACAACACACGTTTGTCAGCAGAATCACTCGCAGAGTGACCTGGCTGTTTGCTAGGGAAAATTTGCTGATGTCCCAGAACATTCTTAGTTGTTAAATGCTAGCAGGTGACCATAAACAAATAGCTTCATTTATTCAAGAAAGGGAAAAAGTAGAGGGGGGAGTGGAGATGTGACAATTGCTGTTTCTATCCTTTTGCTAAGTCAACCAAATTCTGCACAGCATAGCACATCCATTATACATGATACATATCTTTTCTGGCAGAAACAGATTGGATTAAAGGCTCTTGCATATTTGTTAACTTAGTTCTGTATGTTGCTCCTTTATGGAGATTCATCTGGAGCAAGGATTTGAGGAGAAAAAAATGCCAGATACAAATATATTGGGATTATGGCTATTCCCTATAATGATGCTGCCTGTCTTTCATAAATTTATTTTCCGACTGTGCACATTTTCATAAACAATTTATGTGACATATTTATTAAACTTACATCTTGAATACATAGTATGATTCTTGACACATCAGAAAAGTGTGTTTTGTTACTTAAATGAATGAGAAAACGAATGAATATGAATAAATTATTTCTAACTAGTCAATAAGCTCTTGATGTTTGTTTCCTGGATTAACCTTTTTTTTTACATTTCCAAATAGCGTGGCAAATAACCTTTCTTATCTTTCTTTACTAACAGGAGTTCTGAAACAAAAAAGGTATGGAATAAAAATGAATTGACTATATTATTTATAAAACATTGGATTTTACTTCTAAACATCTTATAGGGTCACTACATAGTCCACTGAAGACCTTAAAGCCATTGAAAGCATAGCTCAACTCTTTCTGAGTAGCCAGGGATACATCATTTTGTCCCTTTGGACAGTAAATGAAAAAGGTGAAATTAATCAAGAGAAGCTATACTCTGTTGCATTTCTCTGACTAACAGATGGCAACTTCAGGAAAGCTTCTTTGTTTCGTTTTCAGGTGGTATTATTTGATGTACTAAGAAAGCCCTCATGGGAGTAGCATGGGCTGTTACATGCCATTTTTATTCCCCTACCACAACCACTGTCCACTCACACTGTTCTCTGACTGAATCTGGCAATCCTAGACTTCCCCAAGTTCCAGGCCATGTACTTGCCCTCAGCAGAATGATGAGAATTATGTTGGGGGCAAATGACCAAAGCCTCGAGCAAGAACTCTTCTCAGAACTGAAATCTCCTTGTAATTAACACCTGAATTGGCGTTTAAAAAAAAAAAAAAAAACTCTTATTGTTGAAAACATTGTGAATGAAGCTTCGTTAAGACCAGCTGATGTGTTCCCAAAAGTTGAACGTAGAACTAGCAATGTGAAAGTAAAGCTGCCAAAGGAAAGAATAAACACAAGAGAAACACCTATTTATGAACTTTATCCGAGGCTAGGGCTGAATATCAGACTTCCGTACTGACCTTAGCCTGCAAACCTCAAACACTGTTGAGTGATATGTTGAATACGGATTTGCCATTTTTTGATAAGTGGATAAAAAATTTGCCTTATCAGATGTTGTCTCCTTTTTTCTTCAAACTGTTGCTATATCAACCTGTTTCTTAGATGTTTGGATCTTATCTTTCAAAGAGAATTTGTCCTCCAATTGTTTGCAAAACAGATGATGAGCTATGCGGGAAAGCTTTTGTGAATACATGATTGTTAGTTCTGTAACAAATTTAATGAAAGTCAGAAAGAATAACTTCAGGCTCCACCCAAGGCAAAATCTGGAGTTTAAAGAACATATTTCCAAGAATGGGGTGGTCTAAGAAAAGGAAAATTTTCTAGGAAAAAAATCAATAAACTGTCTATTATATGTCAGTTTAGAGAAGTAAAGCAGCTGTTAGGAAGTGCATGTTCACTGTTTATCACAATGCCAGGACATTTTAATAGGGCAAATAAAATTGAGATGCTCCTAACTAATGCACGTTTGAGAGACAAGTGATGTTTTGCATGGACACAGACGACTTCATGTTTCCACATGCTTCAAGAAGGACGGATCCATTTGTCTTAGGTCTTCAGAAAGCAGAATTTTCAAGGCCAAAAAAAAAAAAAAAAATCCTGACGTTTTATATTCTTACAATATTTAAAGAAGAAAACTTAACATTGTATGTAACAGAGATGATGAATATTTATTGGATTTATTATGGTTTTTAGCATGATTATTTTTTCTCTGGAATTTATAAGAAAATCAAATCGTTCTGTGGTTGAATCCACATAAACTAGCTTGCAAGTACTAAAAGCACAAGACAATTTTGCTCTTGTACATTTTATTTCTGACAATTTTATGTATACATACATTCATAATCTATTTATTTTAACTATATTACTGATTTTAAAAATTCCTCTTGTTTGTAACATTAGCACAAATGAGGTCTTATTCTCAAATAGAAAAAAAGTTTGATTGGTCATGTTTTCACCTATTTTATTTCCCACAAAATATTTCCTATATTATTTCCTCTTTTTGTCATTTTGTTTGTTAAATGCTTTCTTTGCATCTTTCTCACGCCTATCCATTTCATTTCTAATAATGCCCCATACCACTTTCATGTTTAGCTATTCTATAGCATCATGGAAACATTAAACTAGGAAGTCAGAAATCATTCTAAGCCAGAATTTATGTCTAATTAATTATGCGGTATATTTCTTCCCTGAATCCACTACGTGCAAAATGATTAGATTGAATGTAAAATCCAGTGTAATGTAAAATTACATTGAATGTAAAATCTAGTTGAATGTAAAATTCTGTGTGTACGTGTGGTTTTCTTGAGAAAAAGACTTGTCATTTATCAGTTTTTTAGAGGATGTTTTTAAACCATAGCCAGTAGCTCATCAACATTCATTTCTCTCTCGTCTCCTAAAATAACTGAGGCAATAAGTAGAGCTGTTTTTTCCAGTAAATACCTTAAAAGTATTCAGATAGTTCTAGAAAATAGGAAATTCTCGAGAAATTCAATAGATTTTAGAAAAATCTGGTTGACAAAGATTTTCAGGAGACATCAAAAATAAAATTTATTAAAATGATATTAATAAATTAATAAAGTTGAATATTGATAAATGTACTATTAATGACTTTAAATAAGGAATGCAGTATATAAAAATATCTTCTAAAATAAGAAATACAGCATCTTGAAGTGATGGAATGCTATACAATAATGCTTTTTCATCCAATTACTGATTAATTTAACCATATTATTACTAATGTTTGTTTGGAGAAATATAGTGTTTGGACATGGAATTTATGCTATACAGTTCAGAACTTAAAGTTATAGTATAATAAATATGCAACATGAGTAAATATTTAATAATATATAAATATCAGATTATTTTAAGCTTATTTCATATGCAGAGCACTGGAAAGATAGTTCACAAATTTTTCAGTCCAAAAAATTGGTATAGATAGAAATGCAGAGAAGTAAGCAGAAATGAACATATTTTAGTCTCAAGGCAACTTTCCCAACCTAATGAACTTAAGTTTTCTCAGCCTTATGGATTATAGGAAAGGAAATCCAAAACCCAAGGTAGGCAGTTTAGTAGCAGAATCTTTGCTGTAAAGCCAGAAAACCACAGTGCTGTATCCTCGGTGTAAAAATGAAGTAAAAGTAAACGTGCCTATCACTTTGAATCCCATAGAACTCTAGAACTACCAGGAATTTTGCCTTGGTAAAGAGCAAAGCAGAAGAAAAAATATATATGCCTTCCAGGCTATTGTCACAAATCAGTTGTTGCTTATAAGTATAGCTACAGTATGGGGTGATCCAAAAAACCTCAAGTCATTCATTCAACTGAAAATAGTCCAACGACATAATTCAAGTAGGCACAATTTTCTTTTTTGAAAGAACAGGTTTGGTCCATGACCTCAGAAGTGGTCCACAAATAAGCCTCCCTCCCTAATTAGCACACCCCAGTCTATAACTATTGAGGATATATCATAGTTAATTCTTTTTTTTTTTTTTTAATTTTTTATTGGATTATAGGTTTTGGGGTACATGAGCAGAGCATGCAAGACAGTTGCGTAGGTACACACATGGCAGTGTGCTTTGCTTTTCTTCTCCCCTTCACCCACATTTGGCATTTCTCCCCAGGCTATCCCTCCCCACCTCCCCCTCCCACTGGCCCTCCCCTTTTCCCCCCAATAGACCCCAGTGTTTAGTACTCCCCTTTCTGTGTCCATGTGTTCTCATTTTTCATCACCCACCTATGAGTGAGAATATGCGGTGTTTCATTTTCTGTTCTTGTGTCAGTTTGCTGAGGATGATGTTTTCCAGATTCATCCATGTCCCTACAAATGACACGAACTCATAATTTCTGATTGCTGCATAATATTCCATGGTGTATATGTGCCACCTTTTTCCAATCCAGTCTATTATCAATGGGCATTTTGGTTGATTCCAGGTCTTTGCTATTGTAAACAATGCTGCAATGAACATTCGTGTACATGTGTCCTTATAGTAGAACGATTTATAGTCTTTTGGATATATACCCAGTAATGGGATTGCTGGGTCAAATGGAATTTCTATTTCTAAGGCCTTGAGGAATCGCCACACTGTCTTCCACAATGGTTGAACTAATTTACACTCCCACCAACAGTGTAAAAGTGTTCCTTTTTCTCCACATCCTCTCCAGCATCTGTTGTCTCCAGATTTTTTAATGATCGCCATTCTAACTGGCATGAGATGGTATCTCAATGTGGTTTTGATTTGCATCTCTCTGATGACCAGTGACGATGAGCATTTTTTCATATGATTGTTGGCCTCATATATGTCTTCTTTCGTAAAGTATCTGTTCATATCCTTTGCCCACTTTTGAATGGGCTTGTTTGTTTTTTTCCTGTAAATCTGCTTGAGTTGTTTGTAAATTCTGGATATCAGCCCTTTGTCAGATGGGTAGACTGAGAAAATTTTTTCCCATTCTGTTGGTTGCCGATCCACTCTAGTGACTGTTTCTTTTGCCGTGCAGAAGCTGTGGAGTTTCATTAGGTCCCATTTGTCTATTTTGGCTTTTGTTGCCAATGCTCTTGGTGTTTTGTTCATGAAGTCCTTGCCTACTCCTATGTCCTGGATAGTTTTGCCTAGATTTCCTTCTAGGGTTTTTATGGTGCCAGGTCTTATGTTTAAGTCTTTAATCCATCTGGAGTTAATTTTAGTGTAAGGTGTCAGGAAGGGGTCCAGTTTCTGCTTTCTGCACATGGCTAGCCAGTTTTCCCAACACCATTTGTTAAACATGGAATCCTTTCCCCATTGCTTGTTTTTGTCAGGTTTATCAAAGATTGTATAGTTGTATGTATGTTGTGTTGCCTCCGGTGCCTCTGTTTTGTTCCATTGGTCTATATCTCTGTTTTGGTACCAGTACCATGCTGTTTTGATTACTGTAGCCTTGTAGTATAGTTTGAAATCCGGTAGTGTGATGCCCCCCGCTGTGTTCTTTTTGCTTAGAATTGACTTGGCTATGCGGGCTCTCTTTTGGTTCCATATGAAGTTCATGGTGGTTTTTTCCAGTTCTGTGAAGAAAGTCAATGGTAGCTTGATGGGGATAGCGTTGATTCTGTAAATTACTTTGGGCAGTATAGCCATTTTCACGATATTAATTCTTCCTAACCATGAACATGGAATGTTTCTCCATCTGTTTGTGTCCTCTCTGATTTCGTTGAGCAGTGGTTTGTAGTTCTCCTTGAAGAGGTCCCTTACGCTCCTTGTGAGTTGTATTCCAAGGTATTTTATTCTTTTTGTAGCAATTGCGAATGGCAGTTCGCTCTTGATTTGGCTTTCTTTAAGTCTGTTATTGGTGTAGACGAATGCTTGTGATTTTTGCACATTGATTTTATATCCTGAGACTTTGCTGAAGTTGTTTATCAGTTTCAGGAGTTTTTGGGCTGAGGCGATGGGGTCTTCTAGGTATACTATCATGTCATCTGCAAATAGAGACAATTTGGCTTCCACCTTTCCTATTTGAATACCCTTTATTTCTTTTTCTTGCCTGATTGCTCTGGCTAGAACTTCCAGTACTATATTGAATAGGAGTGGTGAGAGAGGGCATCCTTGTCTGGTACCAGATTTCAAAGGGAATGCTTCCAGTTTTTGCCCATTCAGTATTATATTGGCTGTTGGTTTGTCATAAATAGCTTTTATTACTTTGAGTTGGTCTTCAACTTCAGATATTCTTTCTTCTGCTTGGTCAATTCGGCTATTGAAACTTGCGTTTGCTTCGCGAAGTTCTCGTATTGTGTTTTTCAGCTCCTTTAATTCATTCATATTCCTCTCTAAGGTATCCATTCTTGTTATCATTTCCTCGAATCTTTTTTCAAATCTTTTTTCAAGGTTCTTAGTTTCTTTGCATTGATTTAATACATGATCTTTTAGCTCACAAAAGTTTCTCATTATCCATCTTCTGAAGTCTAATTCCGTCATTTCGTCACAGTCATTCTCCGTCCAGCTTTGTTCCCTTGCTGGTGAGGAGTCTTGGTCCTTTCTAGGAGGCGATGTGTTCTGGTTTCGGGTGTTTTCCTCCTTTTTGCGCTCGTTTCTTCCCATCTTTGTGGATTTGTTCGCTGGTCGTCTGCGTAGTTGCTGACTTTTCGATTGGGTCTCTGAGTGGACACCCAGAATGTTGATGATGAAGTATTTCTGTTGCTTGGTTTTCCTTCTACCAGTCTAGCCCTTTCGCTGTATGACTGCTGAGGTCCGCTCCAGACCCTGCTTGTCTGGGGTGCACCTCTAGTAGCCGTGGCATAGCGAGGGATGCTACCAGTTTCTTTTTCTGCTCTCTTTGTCCCAGGATGATGCCTGCCTAATGTCAGTCTTTTGGATATAGAGGGGTCAGGGAGCTGCTTGAGGAGACAGTTTGTACTTTATAGGGGTTTAATTGCTGAGCTGTGCACTCTGTTGTTCATTCAGGGCTGTTAGGCTGCTATGTTTGATTCTGCTGCAACACAGCTCATTAAACAACCCTTTTTTTTTTCTCAAATGCTCTGTGTTGAGGGGTTTGGGCTTTATTTTTGGATGTCCGATCAGGTGTCCTGCCCAGCTCAAAGGCAGACTAGCCACTGTTTGGCTGCCGAGGCTCTGCCCAGCTGTTGTGTGATTCGCGCTGTTCCTGCCGGCTCTGCTGTGGTCTCCGCCACGCCCTGCGGCGGAGTCTCTTCGTTGTAGCGTGTTGCCTCGGCAACGGCTGGCTGCGTCAGCAGTGGGCGTGTATCTCAGTAGGGACGGGTTGCCTCGGCAACGGCTGGCTGCCTCAGCAGTGGGCATGTATATCAGTTGGGGCAGGTTGCCTCCGTAGTGGTGGACGCCCCTCCCCCACAGAGCGTCTCGGACCGTCTGCCTGGGATAGTTTGAAATCGCGGTTTTGTTCGTCCCACTGGGTATCCCAAACGATCTGTCCCTGCAATCCCCTGGGCTGGGCTACTGTGCAAGTCTCCTTCAGTCTCAAGTCCAGCCCTCTCAAGTCTCAGGTTGCCAGTTCAACAAGGCACCCGGACAAGCGCGCCCTGTGGGGATTGCTGGGTAGGGCCGGCCGCCGCCGCCCCGGCTGCCGGCTTCGCCAGGCAGACCTACTGCCTGGCATCCCGTGTCTTTTTATACTTGGGAGTTTCCCCATTCTGTGGGCAACAAAGATCAGTCTGGAAATGCAGCACTGACTCACCGTTTGCGAATTCAACGCGGGCTCCAATCCTGGGTTGTTCTCACAGCGCCATCTTGATTCCCCTCCTTCTATCATAGTTAATTCTATGTGTCAACGTGACTGGGACACAAGGTGCTAAATATTTGGTCAAATATTATCCTGGGTGTGTCTATGAGGGCATTTATGCATGAGATTAACATTTGAATGGGTAGACTGAAAAAAGCAGATTGTCCTCACTAATATGGGTGGATCTCATCCAATTAACTGAAAAACTGAAAAGGGTGACCATCCCCCAAGTAAGGTAATTCTCCTACCTGACTACCTTTCAACTAGGACATTGACTTGTTTCTGGATCTTGAGCCTGTGGCCTTTGGATGTACTATACTGTCAGCACTCCTTCCATCTGGTGTCCAGCCTGCCAATTAACCCCTCAAATCTTGGGACTAGTCAGCCTCCATAATCACATGAACCAATTTTTACTATAAATCTCTTTACGTACATGCACTATACATGTACTTCGATTTTTTTTTTTTTTTTTGCTTTAAAATAAACTCATAGTAATAACATGTCTGAACAGGATGCACTTTGAGACACTAAGAAGGATAAGATGTCAGCTTGAAAACAGCCCCTATTAAAGCAACGTGAATTCTGCTAAAATTGAAGCCAGAACAAATGTCAAATTTATGATAATTCTCCGGTGAAAGCACGGTGAAATCACAGACGCTTTATGAAAAGTTTGGACAATTCACCAAAGAAATCAGCAGTTCACAAATGGATAACTCATTTTAAGTAGAGATGAGAGCATGTTGAAGATGAAGCCCATAGCAGCAGACCCTTCACACCAATTTGCAAGGAAAAAATTAATCTTGTTTGCATGCTAATTGAAGAAGACAGATGATTAATAGCAGAAACAAAAGCCAACACCATAGACATCTCAATTGGTTCAGCTTATACAATTCTGACTGAAAAGCCAAAATTGAGCAAACTTTCTGCCTGTCATGTACCAAAACTGTTGGACCCATATCAGCTGCAGACAAGAGCAGAGCTTTCAATGGAAATTTAAACATGTGGGATCAAGATCCTGAAGCATTTCTTCAAAGAATTGTAACGGGAGATAAAACATGGCTTTACAAGTATGATCCTGAAGACAAAGCACAATGGAAGCAATGGCCACCAAGAGGCAGAGTTGGTCCAGTCAATGCAATGGCCATCAAGAGGCAGAGTTGGTCCAGTCAATGCAATGGCCACCAAGAGGCGGAGGTGGTCCAGTCAATGCAATGGCCACCAAGAGGCGGAGGTGGTCCAGTCAATGCAATGGCCGCCAAGAGGCGGAGGTGGTCCAGTCAATGCATTGGCCGCCAAGAGGCGGAGGTGGTCCAGTCAATGCAATGGCCATCAAGAGGCAGAGTTGGTCCAGTCAATGCAATGGCCACCAAGAGGCGGAGGTGGTCCAGTCAATGCAATGGCCACCAAGAGGCGGAGGTGGTCCAGTCAATGCAATGGCCATCAAGAGGCAGAGTTGGTCCAGTCAATGCAATGGCCACCAAGAGGCGGAGGTGGTCCAGTCAATGCAATGGCCACCAAGAGGCGGAGGTGGTCCAGTCAATGCAATGGCCACCAAGAGGCAGAGGTGGTCCAGTCAATGCAATGGCCGCCAAGAGGAGGAGGTGGTCCAGTCAATGCAATGGCCACCAAGAGGAGGAGGTGGTCCAGTCAATGCAATGGCCACCAAGAGGCAGAGGTGGTCCAGTCAATGCAATGGCCACCAAGAGGCAGAGTTGGTCCAGTCAATGCAATGGCCACCAAGAGGAGGAGGTGGTCCAGTCAATGCAATGACCACCAAGAGGCAGAGGTGGTCCAGTCAATGCAATGGCCACCAAGAGGCGGAGGTGGTCCAGTCAATGCAATGGCCACCAAGAGGCGGAGGTGGTCCAGTCAATGCAATGGCCACCAAGAGGCGGAGGTGGTTTAGTCAATGCAATGGCCACCAAGAGGCGGAGGTGGTCCAGTCACAGCACAAGTGCATAGGCCAAGAACAAAGGTCATGGAAAGAGACTTTTGGGATGCTCATGCATTTCATTTGTAGCCTTTCTGGATGGCAAAAGAATTATAACATCTGCTTATTACAAGCATGTTTTGAAGAAGTTAGCCACAGCTTTAGCAGGAAACACCAAGGGAAGCTTTACCAGAGAGTCCTTCTCCACCTTATTCCTCTCATCAAATAAGGGCAATTTTGTAAGAGTTTCTATAGAAAATCATCAGATATCTACCTTACAGTCCTGATTTGGCTCCTTCCGACTTCTTTTTGTTTCTTAATCTTAAAAAATTTTGAAGTGTATCCATTTTTCTTTAGTTAATAAAGTAAAAGAGACTGCATTGACATGGTTAAATTCTGAGGACTCTCACTTCTGTAAGGATGAACTAAATGGCTAGTATCATCACTTACAAGTATCTTAAACTGGATGGAGCCTATGTTGAGAAATATAAGAAAAATTTAATAATAAAATACATGTTATTAAAGATTGGCTTGAGTTTGCAGGTTGACATACGGAAAATACATATTTTATGATAAAGTATGGCTTCCTCCCCTAGTGTCATAGCCAAATGAAAATGATGTCACCTAACCACTGTGGAGGTCTACATGGTCAAACAGAACTGTCCCAATGGACTTTTGTCAGGAAGATATTTATTGGTGTTTCACAGAGTCTGGCATAATGCTGCATATATGGAAATACTAATTTCAATCCTGACACTAAACAGGAAGTAATTAGTTTTTCCTAGAGAGGTTTAAGTTTTCCACGGCCACACTACACTGGATACTAATCCCCACAGAGGCAAAGCATATACAGCCTGCTCACACTAGATAAACACAGACACTACATTAATCCATAGTGATAACCAGTATTTTGTAGGCATATTTCATGAAAACAAAGATCCAGTAAGCTCTACCTGGCATATCCCAAAGAAACAACTATTAAGATTTAAAGAGATCAGTAAATGGTTGGTACAAAAGGCAGTATCTGTCCATTATACCAGCAATAACCACTAGAGTATAATGGGAAAAAATAGCACATTAACAATAGCAACAAAACCCATAATATACCTAGGATTAACTGAATATGAAATATGCAAATTTTATTTAAGAAAAGAGAGAGGATTTATAAAATGTATTTTTCAAGGAAAAGTGATTTTAAATTATCTCTGTGGAATGGAAGAAAAATATTGCAAAGACATTAATCTTCCCCTGAATTAATTCATAAATTTAATTAAATCCAGTAAAATATGAAGTTTGCTTTTGTCACAAGCTAGTTCTAAGGTATACCTATATCATTTAAAGTTAAATAACAAACCACTTTCACTGTTCATCTTCTATTCAATACTTGGTATTATTGATAGCACATAATAGGTCCTTGACTTATAAATATATTAATTGAATAAATAAATGAGTACAATTCAAACACTAAATATAAGTGTGTAACAAGAGCCAATATATTTTTAAAAAGGAAAAGCAGTCTACCATATATCAGACTATTTTATGAGGCTACGTCCACTGCGTACCGTGACTATCATGTTCCAGATTAACCCTCCTATTGCCAACAACTATAAAACTGGAAGAAATAAATGTGGCAACCATTTCCAGGTGATGAACAAAAGACGATGAAATACTCAAATCTCCAAAGGAAGGACAAATCACAAGGTGAGTTTCACTTGTGCCCCAGACAGAACAACTTCCTAACCTTGGCATTGAAAGGAAGAACTCAAGTAGAGTATGGCAGTCTGTTACAGACTTTACAGAACAATTATACACCAAAATCTTTTATTAACATAGACCTTTGAATCCTCAAATCCAGAAATATATAAAATGATAGGTATTTTCTGACCAAGTAGAATTTATCTCAGGAATGCAAGGTTAGTTCAACAGTCAAAAATCAATGTAGGTTTTTGGTTTTTGGTTTGTCTGCTTTTACCAACATGGCAGATTACAGGTTTTCCACATTCCTCAGCCACTTGGAAATAGCAAGATGGTACATACAGATCAACTCTGTGGGCTTTAATTCAAGAAGGAAAATGGG
Source organism: Callithrix jacchus (assembly GCF_049354715.1). Lineage (NCBI taxonomy): Eukaryota > Metazoa > Chordata > Mammalia > Primates > Cebidae > Callithrix > Callithrix jacchus. The sequence goes on along the minus strand of NC_133516.1, from coordinate 100,960,802 downwards.
AATTCATCAAAATTGTGAAGAACATCCCAGATCTGGAAGAGGAGAATGCTGGCAAACAGCCCCCTTAACTCTGTCCATCTGATAGCAGTGAGTGAAGCCCCACTACATGAGAGAGGCAGAGAGCCTCCCTCATGACTACCTTTACAGTGAGGATCCAAGCAACCCAGGCCAGAAGAGAGCACTTTGTTTCTCCCAATCTCTGGAGCTAACTTGGGAAGAGGCCTGGAGATGCTGTGAGGAAAAGATACAGGGAAAAGCTGCAGACATTTTTGCAGACCCAGTACTTACAGCATAATGTCATTTTTAATCCAAGTGCATGTGAAGTCAGCTCTTCCATGGCCATTCAGCAGCATTGCCATGCAAGCATTTCAGTCTCAGGCCAGAGATTGGAGAACCTGCTCTGGAGTGGGTAAGTACCTCCACAACCAGAACTGTGGAAAGTGCCTCAGAAGTAGGTGCTAGAATTGTGCTCTCCCAGTTCCAAGCCTGGGGTCAGAGGAGAGCTGCTACAGCTGCAGATTCTCCTAGACAGCAAGACTTGCAGCTAGAGCCAGCCTGATGAACTGGAACTCATTTGAGTTCTACTTCAGTGGGTGAAATGAACTGGAGCTTATATCAATTGGGCTCCCCTGAGATTACGATGCAGCAAGGCTGTCTCTACTCCATACTTAGGTAGATCTCCAGGAATCTGGAGTACCCATTCCCCTGGATTAGGAATTTAGGCCACCCCTGAATCTCTGTGAAGAGAGCTTCGAGCCGAGGAGCTGCATGTCTAGTCACACTCCGGGCACTTGGTGGCTGCCTACTGGATTCTCCCTAAGTGCTAGTGTCTGTGCCTGCCATCAGGGGACCTACAGATGGACCTCTCTGATCTGACCCCACTCTTTGTGGTCCCTGCCCCAACCCTTTGGGATTCCTGCCCCCCTGGGGCTGAGCAGGGACCTCAGACTACTGCGCATTCCATGAGTCAACCCATCGCCTATGACAACGAAAACTTTTTGCTGGTAAATAAGAATCAAGTATTTACTCAGCTACACTGGCTGCAGCTGACTCTTACCTACAAATCCCATCTACAGGCCTGTAGGTCAAACTGCACAACTGCTGTGCAGAACATAAAACCTGCTGACAGAAGTGTCTAGGGCCACAGAAGCAAAGCAAAAAGACTCGCCCCAGAATTCTCCAAAGTCACACTCCCTAAGGAGGAAGGAAAGGGAAATTAAAAGTGTCTAGGGCAATTATAATAATAATATAATAGGGAAACAAAGCAAAAAATAAAATCTTACCCACACAAAAATAATTACAAAAATTTAAAGTGCCAGCATTTCCAGATGAGAAGGACTCAGTGCAAGATTTCTAGCACCACAAAAAAACAGTGCAGTGAAACCACCAGGCAAATATCCTGGCACTCCAGCAATGGTCCCTAATCAAAATAGAAACAAAAATGACAGATTCAAAGCATGGATTGCAAATAGGCTCAATGGAATCCAAGAAAAGACTAAAAGTCAACACAAAGCAACTTCTAAAGAAATCCAGGAAATGAAGGAAGAGATAAACATATTAAAAAGAAAGAAATCAGAAGTTCTGGAAATAAAAAAACTCACTTGCGGAATTTCCAAATACAATTGAAAACCTTATCAATAGACTGGACCAAGCAAAAAAAGAATTTCAGAGATTGAAGACTAACCATTTTAACGAACCCAGTCAGACAAAAGAAAAAAAAAAACTTTAAAAATATGAACAAGTCTTTGAGAAATACGGGATTATGCAAAGAAACCAGACCTATGAATTATTGGCATTCCTGAGAGAAGGAGAAAAAGTAAGCAACCTAGAAAACATATCTGGGGAAATAATTCAAGAAAACTCTACTAATCTTGCTAAAGGTAGACATCCAGAAACAAGAAATCCAGAAAACACCTATGAGATACTATGCAAAATAAACATCAGCAAGGAATATAGTCACCAAACTGTCCAAGGTTGAAGCTAAAAAAAAAAAAAGCTCTTTTTCTTTGAGACAGAGTTTCGCTCTTGTTACCCAGGCTGGAGTGCAATGGCACAATCTCGGCTCACCGCAAGCTCCACCTCCTGGGTTCCGCCAATTCTCCTGCCTCAGCCTCCTGAGTAGCTGGGACTACAGGTGTGCACCACCATGCCCAGCTACTTTTTGTATTTTTAGTAGAGATGGGGTTTCACCATGTTGACTAGGATGGTCTCGATCTCTTGACCTCGGGATCCACCTGCCTCGGCCTCCCAAAGTGCTGGGATTACAGGCTTGAGCCACCATGCCCGGCCAAAAAAAACTCTTAAAGGCAGCTAGAGAAAACAGTCAGATCATGTATAATGGGAAACCTTTCTGACTAACAGCAGACTTCTTCAGCAGAAACCTTACAAGCCAGGAGATATTAGGGGCCTATTTTTTTGCAAAAAAATAGAAAATAAATTCCAACCAAGAATTTCATATTGACAAATTAAACTTTATAAACAAAGGAGAAATAAAATCTTTTCCAGACAAGCAAGAACTAATGGAATTTCTTACCACTAGGCCAGTCTTAAGGACATTCTAAACATGGAAACAAAAGAGCACACCTGTTTCAAAAACACAGTTAAGTAAATAGCCCATAGACCCTATTAAAGCAACTGCACATCAGACACTAGAAAGCAAACAGTTAACAACTCACAATAGGATCAAAACCTCACATATCAATATTAACTTTGAATGTAAATGACTTTGATGCCTCAGTTTAAAGGCACAGAGTCACAAGTTGGAGACTCATCCACCTGCCATTTTCAAGAGCATCTCACATGTAATGACACCCATAGGCTCAAGGTAGAGAACTGGAGAACGATGTCCCATGCAAATAGAAAACTAGAAAGAGCAGGAGTCTCTATTCTAATATCAGATAAAACAGACATTAAACCAACAACAATAAAAAAGGACACAGAAGGGCATTACAAAATGATAAAGGGCTCAATTCAACAAGAAGACTTAACTATCCTAAATACATATACACCCAAAATTGGAGCATCCAGATTCATAAAACAAGTACTTCTAGACCTACCGAAAGACTTAGACAACCACACAGTGATAGTGGGAGACTTCAACAGCCCACTGACAGCATTAGACACATCACTGGGGCAGAAAACTAACAAAGTAATTCTGTATGCAAACTCAACACTTAACTAACCGAACCTAATAGACACCTACAGAACACTCCACCCATCAATCACAGAATATACATTCTTCTGATCCACACATGGAACATATTCCAAGATTAACCACATGATAAACCATAAAGCAAATCTCAATAAATGCAAGAAAATCAAAATCATAACAACAATACTATTGGATCACAGTAAAATAAAAATAAAAATCGATACCAAGAAGATCTCTCAAAACCACACAATTATATGGAAATTAAAGACTTGTTACTGAATGACTTTTTGGTAAACAATGAAATCAGGGCTGAAAATTTAAAAATTCCTTGAAATAAATGAAAACAGAGACACAAAATACCAAAATCTCTGGGATGCAGAAAAAACAGTTTTAAGAGAAAAGTTCATATAACTGCATGCCTACCTCAAAAAGTTGGAAAGATCTCAAATTAACAATCTAGCATATTACCTAGAAGAACTACAAAAACAAAAACAAAGTAAACTCAAAGTGAGAAGAAGAAAAGAAATAACTAAAATGTAAGTAAAACTAAATAAAATTGAGACCCAAAAATCCATGAAGAATCAATAAAAGCACACGCTGGATGGTTGGCAGGATACAAATAGTTGACAGACCACTAGCTAGATTAACAATAAGAAAAAGAGAAGATCCAGGCCAGGCGCGGTGGCTCAAGCCTGTAATCCCAGCACTTTGGGAGGCCGAGGCAGGTGGATCACGAGGTCAACAGATCGAGACCATCCTGGTCAACATGGTGAAACCCCGTCTCTACTAAAAATACAAAAAATTAGCTGGGCACGGTGGTGCATGCCTGTAATCCCAGCTACTCAGGAGGCTGAGGCAGGAGAATTGCCTGAACCCAGGAGGTGGAGGTTGCAGTGAGCCGAGATCGCGCCATTGCACTCCAGCCTGGGTAACAAGAGCTAAACTCCGTCTCAAAAAAAAAAAAAAAAAAAGATCCAAATAAGCACAATAAGAAATGACAAAGGTAACATTAAAATAAATCCACAGAAATACAAAACTATCCCCAGAAACTATTGTGAACACCTCTACACCCACAAACTAGAAAATCTAAAGGAAATAGAAAAATGGAAGAAATCGAAACATTAAACCGAACAATATCAAGTTACAAAATGGAAACGGTAATTAAAAACCTTCCAGCCCAAAAAGCCCTGGACCAGATGGATTCAGAACCAAATTCTCGTAGATGTACAAAGAAGAGCTGGTATCAATTCTACTGAAACTATTCAAAAAAAAAAAGAAAAGAAATTGAGGAGGAGGGACTTCTTCCTTACTCATTCTATAAAGTCTGCTTCACCCTAATACCAAAACCTGGCAGACACAATGAAAAAAGGAGTCTGCAGGCCAGTATCTGTGATGAACATAGATGCAAAAATCCTCAGCAAAATACTAGCAAACCGAATCACCACATCAAAAAGTAAGTTCACCATGATCGAGTAGGCTTTATTTCTGGGATGCAAGGTTGGCTTTACATACACAAATTTATAAATGGGATTTGCTGCATAAGCAGAATTAAAAACAAAAACCGTATGATCACCACAATAGATGCAAGAAAACTTTCAGTAAAATCCAACATCCCTTCATGAAAAAAAACACCCTTAAGAAATTACGCATCAAAAGAACATACTTCAAAATAATAAGAACGATCTCTGACAAACCCACAGCCAATATGACACTGAACGGGCAAATCTCTAAGCACTCCCCTTGAGAAATGAAGCAAGAAAATGATGTCCACTATCACCACTCCTATTCTACATAGTACTGGAAGTGCCAGCCAGGGCAATCGGGCAAAAGAAAGAAAGAAAAGACATCCTAATTGGAAAAGAAGAAGTCAACATATTTCTCTTTATAGACAAAATGATTCTACACCTAGAAAACATTGAAGACTCTGCCAAAAGGCTTCTGGAACTAATAACTTTAGTAAAGTTTCAGAATACAAAATCAATGTACAAAAATCAGTCACATTTCTTTACATTGACAATGTTCATGCTGAGAGCCAGATCAAGAACACAGTCCCATGTACAACAGCCCCCGACAAATGCAGTCACACACACACTTGAGAAAACAAAAATAAAAATCTAGGAATGTATTGAACCAAGGAGATGAAAGATCTCTACAAGAAGAACTACAAAACATTGCTAAAAGAAATTATAAATGACACAAACAAATGGAAAAACATTCCATGCGTATGAATTGGAGGAATCAATATTGTTAAAATGGTCATACCACCCGAAGCAATTTATATATTCAATGTTATTCCTATCAAAATACCAACATCATTTTTCACAAAACTGGAAAAACTATTCTAAAATTTATATTAAACCAAAAAGGAACCTGAAGAGTCAAAGCAATTGTAAACAAAAAGAACAAAGCCAGAGGTATCATGTTATCTGACTTCATACTATAAGGCTACAGTAACCGAAACAGCATGATACTCATACAAAAATAGACACATAGACCAGTGGAAGAGAATAGGGAACTCAAAAATAAAGCTGCACATCTGCAGCCATCTGATCTTCAACAAAGTCATCAAAAATAGCAGCAGGGAAAGAATTCCCTATTCAATAAATGGTGCTGGGATAGCTAGACAGCCGTATGCAAAAGAATGAAACTGGACCCCTACTCTTACCATATACAAAAAATAACTGAAGATGGATTAGAAATTTAAATGTAAGATCTCAAACTACAGGAATACTAGAAGAAAACCTAGAAAATACTATTCTGGACATCAGCCTTGAGAAAGAATTTATGACTAAGTCTATAAAAGCAATTGCAACAAAAACAAAAATTGTCAAATGGGACCCAATTAAACTAAAGCACTTCTGCACAGCAAAAGTAACTATCAACAGAGTAAACAACCAACAGAATGGGAGAAAATGTTCACAAACTATACATCCAACAAAGGTCTCACATTTGAAATCTGTAAGGAACTTCATTCAACAAAAAATAAACAAATAATTCCATTAAAAAATGTGCAAGGCCAGGCATGGTGGCTCACTCCATAATCCCAGCACTTTGGGAAGCCAAGGTGGGTGGATCTCCTGAGGTCAGGAGTTCCAGACCAGCCTGATCAACATGAAGAAACCCCATCTCTACTAAAAATACAAAATTAGCCAGGTATGGTGGTGTATGCATGTAATCTCACCTACTCAGGAGGCTGAGGCAGGAGAAAAGCTTGAACTTGAGAGGCAGAGACTGCCTTGAGCCAAGATCATGCCATTGCACTCCAGCCTGGGCAACAAGAGTGAAACTTCATCTAAAAAAAAAAAGAAAAGAAAAGAAAAAATGTGCAAAAGACATGAACAGATACTTCTCAAAAGACAGCATCTAAGCAGCCAAGGAACATATCAAAAACTTCTCCACATCACTAATCATCAGAGAATTGCAACTGAAAAACACAAAAATATACCATATCGCACTAGTCATACTGTCTAGAATCAAAAAGCCAGAAAACAACAGATGCTAATGAGGTGTGGAGAAAGGGGAATGCTTAGACACTCTTGGTGGGAATGGAAGTTAGTTCAGTCACTGTAAAAAGCAGTTTGGAGGTTTCTCAGAGAACTTAAACAAGAACTACCATTTGACCCAGTAAGCCCCATCTGAAAAAGAAAGCAAATCATTCCACCAAAAAGACATATGCAACTGTATGTTCACTGGACCACTATTCAGAATAGCAAAGACATGAAATCAACACAGGTGCCATCAATGGTGAGTTGGATTTTAAAAATGAGGTATGTATATACCATGGAATACTACATAGCCATAAAAGAATGAAATCATGCCCTTTGCAGCAACGTGGATGCAGCTGGAGGTCATTATCTTAAGCAAATTAATGAAGGGATTATAGGGATAGACCCTATAATCTCACTTATATGTGGAGCTAAACATTAGGTACTCACAGATATAAAGATATCATCAATAGACAATGAGGACTACTAGAGAAGGAAGGAAGAACAGGAGCAAGGGCTGAAAAACTAACTGTTGGGTACTATGCTCAGTACCTGGGTGATGGAATCATTTGTATCTCAGCATCACACAACATACCCAGTAACAAACCTGCATATGGATCCCCTGAATCTAAAAAAAAAAAAAGTTGAAAAAAGATGTAAACTACTATATTTAAAAAATATTCAGTGAAACCAGAGTAATTAAGTCAATAGTAGTAATAAACACCTTGTTGTAAGAAAAGAAAATTTTATCATCAAGCTGAATAATGGGGAATACTTTAAAGAAAGTCCAATAGAAGTAGTTCCCATGATTTGGAGATTGTAAGTTTCTTAGAGAACAGAAACTGGAAACTGAGATCAAGACCAACTAATTATATGTAAATATAAAATGAAAACAATATATAATTTTAATATAGAGCATGAATTTTAGTAATTCTTATTCATAATGGCCAAACTGAAGGGCCGCCCTGACTACTGCTTTATAGGTATACAAAGATCCAGTAGATCTTATTTGGCTTTTAGCTCCCAGTTATTAGATGGGCAAAGAATGGCCAGTTATTCTTTTTACAGAATGAAGCTTTAGTAAGCTTTATCTCTATGTGGTGTGTTACACATTCATAGATTAAAATACACGTGGTTTCTAAGAAACAATTAAGTTTAAGCTCTAGTGTTTATTTCCAGATAAATAGCGGTATTCTTCAATAAACCACATACTAGAAAGAGTTACAGTGCATCAGCTATATATTCTGCTTTTACTATACTGCACTTCCAAACTATTTCAGTACTTATGTTCCCCAACTCCTGTGAGTATAAGAAATCCAGATCACCAATGCTTAGCTGATTTTCTAGGTTACAAATCTTGTGGAAAGTGGAAAGAGCCATATCGTGTCACAGACTTGAACAAATAACCCCAGGGTGAGTACTAGTTAAGAAGGAAGAGAATATCTATTTCAGCCTCTGAACTACTTTTCTTTGGCTTCAGCTTTGATTTAAGGCATTTAGTCTCAGGCTGATAGTGTTTTCATTCTGGCTAAAACGCCATTCCTGAGCCCTGCTTTCCAATGCATTCCTTGTTGTTACCTTCTGCTTTATATGGATGGGGGATTGACTACAACAGGCTCCCACATCATCCGGATTGTGGCTTGGCTAGTTAGAAGAATTACAGAAGGTGGGAAGCTAGAGGGAGGAGAAGCCAGGATATTTCCCCTTTTTGTTCAACCTTGATTATTGAGATGACTATTATTATACATTAGGTATGTTAAATATATTTACATCACTTACAGCTAAAAAATCTTTACTGACAATATACAAAGAGCATTAATGTTTTGGGGTTTTTTTTACTCTTGTTTTTGAGATGAAGTTTTGCTCTTGTCGCCCAAGAGCAAAACTTGGAGTGCAATGGCACAATCTCGGATCACCACAACCTCTGTCTCCTGGTTCAAGTGATTCTCCTGCCTCAGCCTCCCAAGTAGCTGGGATTACAGGCATATACAACCATGCCGGGCTAATTTTGTATTTTTAGTAGAGATAGGGTTTCTCCATGTTGTTCAGGCTGGTCTCAAACTCCCAACCTCAGGTGATCTGCCTGCCTCGGCCTCCTAAAGTGCTGAGATTACAGGTGTGAGCCACCTGTCCAGCCAAAGATCTCTAAATTTATTTTTAAATGTAAATAAACTATAAATTGCTATAAAATAATTTAGAATTGATGTCTTCCAAAGTTATTGGGCTTAATCTTTTAATCCCTGGTTTAATTATGAAAAAAATCAGTCATTATCATCATTTACCAAACTGGGTCAGCATTACCTTGTACCTCTATAAGGACATTGGTTTTTAACCATTTCCCAGAGAACATTTGTCCAGTTCTCAAAATAATATTTAACATTTAGAGCATAATTAATAGAGGACCTCTCATTTGTTTGCAAAGCCAAGCAGACAAGCAAGAACACTAAGAGCAATAAGTTATACAGAAGACCTAGCACCTTTTTGCAATGAACTAGTAGGTGAGTCCCTTTCCTACTTTATTTATAGTTTATAACAAGCCTTGAGAGATTTTTAAAATCTTGGTTATCTAAATATATAAACCAACTACATTAATAAAGAAAATATCTGGTAGAAGATATGTTGAAAATAGTTATCAATGTTACTTAAGGTTTCTATTTGAAATGTCAATCTTTAAGAAAAGGAAGATGAAAAATAAAACAGTGTGATGCTAAAAACATTAAGCAACACATAGCAGTGCACAATACACAAAGTACATGATTATTATCATCTTATGCTTATAAATTACAATTGTGCACAGTATAGGCTGAGCAAATTGCCCGAAGTTACCATGAATAAATCACAAACCTGGGAGCTGCTACCAGTTCCTCTATCCAAGAGTGATGGTATACATAACAATTGTTACATCAATGATAATCATTTAAATGTATTGGCTTAGAAAACTGCAAAGTCCAGGAGGACATTTGGCTTGAAGCGTAGCTTCAGTCACGGCATGAAGCTCAAGTGAGGTCATCAGCGTCTGCGTCTCTCCATCACTTTGAGGTACTGAACAAATCATGACCAGGAGTCCGCCATCCACTGGTGTCATTGTGCTATTCCATAATCATGACCAGGAGTCCGCCATCCACTAGTGTCATTGTGTTGTTCCATAATCATGACCAGGAGTCCGCCATCCACTGGTGTCATTGTGCTGTTCCATAATCATGACCAGGAGTCCGCCATCCACTGGTGTCACTGTGCTGTTCCATAATCATGACCAGGAGTCCGCCATCCACTGGTGTCACTGTGCTGTTCCATAATCATGACCAGGAGTCCGCCATCCACTGGTGTCACTGTGCTGTTCCATAATCATGACCAGGAGTCCACCATCCACTGGTGTCATTGTGCTGTTCCATAATCATGACCAGGAGTCCGCCATCCACTGGTGTCACTGTGCTGTTCCATAATCATGACCAGGAGTCCGCCATCCACTGGTGTCACTGTGCTGTTCCATAATCATGACCAGGAGTCCGCCATCCACTGGTGTCACTGTGCTGTTCCATAATCATGACCAGGAGTCCGCCATCCACTGGTGTCATTGTGCTGTTCCATAATCATGACCAGGACTCCGCCATCCACTGGTGTCATTGTGCTGTTCCATAATCATGACCAGGAGTCCGCCATCCACTGGTGTCATTGTGCTGTTCCATAATCATGACCAGGACTCCGCCATCCACTGGTGTCACTGTGCTGTTCCATAATCATGACCAGGAGTCCACCATCCACTGGTGTCACTGTGCTGTTCCATAATCATGACCAGGAGTCCGCCATCCACTGGTGTCATTGTGCTATTCCATGTTCCCACTGGATCCCAGAATACAACGTGAATTATTCTTTCTGGAATTGGACACGTGATCTTCTTGATAATCTAAGTACAGCTGTAGGACTAGAAGAACCCTGGTCTGAAGGATGCCACATGGCTCACAATCTACCAGGTCCCCTTGGATTACTTATGAAAGAGGAATAATTATAAACATCATGCCTAAGTAAGCATTACTGAAAGTCTTCTCTGATTTCACCAAATGATGTGTACAGGAATGTTCATAGCAGCTTTACTACCAGTATCTCTGTATTAGTCCATTCTCACACTACTATAAAGAACTTCCCTGAGACTGGGTGATTTAGAAAGAAAAGAAGTCTCATTGACCCACAGTTCTGCATGTTTGTGGAGGCCTCAGGAAACTTACAATTATGGCAGAAGTGTAACCATCTTTCCTTGTCTGAGATAATGCCCGGAGTTCTTTGTCCTACCTCCAAGATGTTTAAGGAGCACGGACAGGAAGATGAAGTTAGAGCAAAAGTTCATAATTGAGAAAAGAAAGCTCTCTGCTGGAAGAGAAGGGGTCCCAGACAGGACTGGGGTCCAGGGTTTTCATGGACTGGGAAAGGTGCTTAGTCTGAGAGCTGTTTTGGTGAATGTGTGACTCACCTTGGCCAAGGATCAACCAGGAGCGGAAGTGATGATTCGTAGAGGCTGCTCAGCTTGGCCAAGGACCTATTATCAGAGGCTGAAGTAATGATTCACACAGCTGGACTTACAACCCTAATAAAGGAAAGTTGAGTATCCACTGGAATCCACCAGAGCCCACCACACCTATGCCCACAAAGGGAGAAGGAACTGTTCCTGGAAGTCCACTGACCATATACAGGACAAAGGCCTTTCTATGCCAGGACTTATTCCCTTATCTGAGTGAGCTGGAGGTTTGTTCAAGTTTTTATCTAAATGGGCCAGAGGTTTTTTTCTATCTGCAGCCGTGGGCATATCTCCAGGCCCAGCACCCTGTGCTGGTTCCCTGCAGCTTGAATTTTATCCCAGGCTGCTTTTTATGTTATGTGGGGACTGAGGCAGTGATCCACAGGCCAGGGGCTCTCTGGGACCCTTCCCTTGTTATCTGCCTAAGGCAAGCTAACTAACTCCTTTCAGGAGAAGTAGGTACATCTTACATGGTGGCAGGCAAGAGAGATGGATGAAGGAAGAACTTCCAAACACTTAAAAAACCATCCAATCTCACGAGAAATAACTCACTATTATGAGAACAGCATGGGGGGAACAAACTGCCTCCACGATCCAGTCACCTCCCTCCCTCAACACATGGGCACTATAGTGACACTTGGGAATTACAACTTGAGATAAGATTTGGGTGAGGACACAGAATCAAATCATATCACTATCCCAACTGGAAACAACTGAAATACCCATCATTAGGACAATGGATACATAAAGTGAAAATTCATGCAATAGGATACACATGGTTCCTGACTTTTTTTTTTAGTGATATAACAGTTTTTGTTTTAAAATACCAGTATTTACACAACACCAGCAAATACGTACTTTGTCAACTAACTTCCCATGAAAAAATTTTAGATGGCAACTTAGATGGGTGAGGGGATACATGATTTTTCAAACACTTTTGGGGGCACATGAGCAGAACACTTTGTGGACCACTGTTTTCTAAAACACTATTATTTCTCCAAGTATGGTTGAGGGACAACTTACAGAATCACCTGGGAAGGGTGGCCGACTTGTAAAAAAATGCACACTCCTGGGCCCCTTCCCCAAATTGGGTTATTGGGTTTGGGGTGGACCCCAAACAAATTTTCAACATGCATCCCAGGTGGCTCTCATGCAAACCGTTTAGGAAGCACTACTTAAGAAAATAAAAACTAGCATTTTACAGTATTGTAGCCATGGCTGGAGGTGGAAACAACCTCACATACATTTCTGGACTGAGAATAGAGAACTGAAATAAAAGCTAAACAGAAGTCGGAGCTCACAAAATAGCAGCACCCATGGAGGAGCCTAGAAGTAGGAAAGGGTCACCAGGGAAGTAAGGCACTTTCCCCGGAATTACCAGCATGGTCAAGGAACAGAACAAGAATGGAAGGGCTTAGGCAGGCTAAGCCCACTGTGGGCTCTCCACTGTGGTTGCATTACGGAAGAAATCAGAAGGAAGTCTTTTTCCATCTTGAACCAGCCTGAGGAAAGTTCGTGTTTAGGAGGGTCGACCGTCACACCAAAATAAAACATGCACGAACAAAGCTGATTGCAAAGCAGGTGACAGAGCACACTGGGAAGCACTGCTGGAGAGGGCAGAGGGGTACTTGCCTGAAAATGCCCTTGGGACCCTCTGACAACACTGTTGGGATGGTTGAGGCTCCTGTTTCCTTTTGGTCCCACCGGTGGCCTAAAGTGTGGTCACAGAGCACTTATCTTCTGCCTGCTCACTGAGTGGGGCTTGCCAGCATCTCTCTCTTCCTAGGATCACAGAAGAACTGCAGCTTTCTGGGGAGCAGTTTCACCTCCACAGGCATTGCTTCATACTCCTCACTGTCGATGCTAAAAGAGCCCCCGGCCCCCTCGGGGACAAGCAAAGTGCACTGGCTGGCTTGGAGATACTCCATGCCCTCAGCATGCCGCTTGGGGTTCCTCACCTTTCGACTTCCTATAGTCATAAAGTCTCCTTTGCTGATGGAGTCAGGTTCAATGCAGATGTTCATAAAATCTTCCTTGCTAGTTGGGTCAAGATGGTTGTTCCGTGTTGTGATGGACAGTTCAATGGTGGACAGCTGCCCATCTTTCCAGACCTCTGGGCTCACCTCTTGGGAAAGGGCATCCTGTGGTTGTGCCCAGAAGGATGCAAACCTTCGTAATATTCTCCTGTACAAAGAAGGCCGTTGTACAGGTGTCTCTTCTGGTTCGCTGGGAGGTCTCTCTGTAGGTCCCGTGTACGAGACAGAGGCTTGATGAGTCTGAGGCCACTCCTTAAGAGTGCTGAAAACGTGGGCTGCTTTAGTTTTTAGAGGCCCAAGACACCAGTACGATCCCCATCGAAGGATCCCCATCGAAGGCCGGTCACTGCAAACACAGGCTGTTCCTTTTCCCCCTTGATCCGCAGGACTTCAAGTGTAACTGTCTCTCCTCTCACAACGGCAAGCGTGGCATCAGTAATATGTTGGACTTTGTTTCCACTTTTGGCAAAGAGGATATGACTCAAACTGCTGGTCTTTCCCAGTGGGATAAATCCAATGGGAATCTTACTGAAGGTAGCCTCATCTGTCGTCGAAGAAGTCCAGTTACGACCTCCTGCCTGTCCCGTGTCCTCCTGCAACAATGCTCACGTCTGTGTTTTCCATCAGGTCCAGGCTCGTCCCTCGTAATCTTTCCTAACAGTAGTCACATCCATGCCGGATAAATGTAAAATTGGGGCAGCATTTCTTTCAAATAGAGTCCTGGCTTTGCCTTTGCAAGCTGCAGGATTGAGAAAAACAGTTGCCTTCTTCATTTGTGCATTGGGAGGAATGAGTTGATTGCCAAACACCCATAGTCCCAGCTGCTCAGGAGGCTGAAGCAGAAGAATCACTTGAACCCAGGAGGCAGAGGTTGCAGTAAGCCAAGATCACATCACTTTACTCCAACCCGGGCAACAGAGCGGGCCTCTGTCAGTGTTTTCCATACAGCCAATGGCCTCCCCAGGTCAGCAGGCAAAGCCCAGCGGTGGTTTTCTTCCCATTATTTCGAAGTGTTTTAAAGAACACCATCATCTTCTAGAGATTTTCACGGCTGGTCCCGCTCGCTGGTTCCTGACTCAACAATGGTTTGAATGACTTATGATTTTTTAACTTTAAGATGGTATGGAGACCATACTTCAAGTACCCATACAACCATGCTGTTTTTCACTTTCAGTACAGTGTCCACTAAATTACGCAAAATATTCAACAGTTTATTATCAAGTAGTGTTAGATTTTTTAGCTCAAGTATAGGCTAATTTAGGTTCTCTGAATATGTGTAAGGTAGGTGAGGCTAAGCTATGATGTTCAGTATGTTAGGTGTATTAAATACATTTGACTAACTATATTATCAACTTATAACAGGTTTATCAAGATACACCCCATTATAAGTTGAGGAGCATCTGTACTATACAGCAGGAAAAAAAGAACTGAGGGGAAAGGATGCCCTAATTCATAAATAATGTTGAGAAAACTGCTTAGCCATATGCAGAAAGCAGAAACTGGAATCCTTCCTTACACCTTTTACAAAAGTTAACTCCAGATGGATTAAAGATTTAAACATAAGAACTAACACCATAAAAACTCTAGAAGAAAACCTAGGCAATATCACTCAGGACATAGGCATGGGCAAGGACTTCATGACTGAAATACCAAAAGCAATGGCAACAAAAGCCAAAATTGATATATGGTATCTAATGAAACTCCAGAGCTTTGGCACAGCAAAAGAAACCACCATTAGAGTGAATCGGCAACCAATAGTATGGGAAAAAATTTTTGCAATCTACCCATCTGACAAAGGGCTGATATCCAGAATCTACAAAGAACTTAAACATATTTATAAGAAAAAAATCCCACCAAAAAGTGGGTGAAGGATATGAACAGATACTTTTCAAAAGAAGACATTTATGCAGCCAACAAACATGAAAAAAATGCTCATCATCACTGGTCATCAGAGAGATGCAAATCAAAACCACATTGAGATACCATCTCATGCCAGTTAGAATGGCGATCATTAAAAAATCTGGAGACAACAGATGCTGGAGAGGATGTGGAGAAATAGGAACACTTTTACACTGTTTGTGTGAATGTAAGTTAGTTTAACCATTGTGGAAAACAGTGTGGCAATTCCTCAAGGATCTAGAAATAGAAATACCATTAGACCCAGCAATCTCATTACTGATTATATACCCAAAGGATTATAAATAATTCTGTTATAAAGACACATGCACTCATATGTTTACTGCAGCACTGTTCACAATAGCAAAGACTTGGAGCCAACCCAAATGCCCATCAATGATAGGCTGGATAAAGAAAATATGGCACATATACACCATGGGATACTATGCAGCCATAAAAAAGGATGAGTTAATGTCCTTTGCAGGGACAGGGATAAAGCTGGAAACCATCATTCTCAGCAAACTGACACAAGAACAGAAAACCAAACACCACATGTTCTCACTCATAAGTGGGTGTTGAACAATGAGAACACATGGACACAACGAGGGGAACATCACCCACCAGGGCCTGCTGGTGGGTGGGAGGATAGGGAAGGTATAGCATTAGGAGAAATACCTAATGTAGATGACAGCTGATGGATACAGCAAATCACCAAGGCACCTGTATACCTATGTCACAAACCTGCACATGCTGCACATGCACCCCAGAACTTAAAGTGTAATTAAAAAAATAGAGAAAAAGAAAAGAAAATGAGAGGAAAAAAGAACAAATGAATACTGGCTGCAATCATATGGCTCCAACTTTTAGACTTTATGTTTGGTGAAAGCAGCCAGGTGATAAAGAACACATACTGCATAATTCCACTTAAATGAAGTTCAAAAACAGGCAAAACTAATTGATTATAACAGAATCCAGACTCAGTTTCCTTGAAGTGTCTGGGTCTTGACTGAAGAGGGGCATGAAGGATATTTCCAGCTGCTGAAAATGTATCACATCTCAATCTAAGTAGTAGTTATTTGGATAAATACGTAAAAATTTCGTTGCGCTGACACTTAAGAATAGTGTACTTTATTCACTTTATTATATGTGTGCTAAAAGTCGATATTAAAATTTGGTTTTAAATCTGCTCTGAATCATTTGACCATGAGCACACTGACTAATCTGCCACATCATAAAATACTACAGTGAACCATCACAGCAATACATCTAAAAATGCCACCATCCTGGTACTCTTCTTAAACGTATTCCTCCTGGACATGCAGTGACCTTTATGTTTTCAAGACGATATGTTCTGAAAGAACATGAATTTTGAATTTTTATTCAGTTTCAGTAACAGATATGCTCAGACTTGCCTGTGTTCTGAGATTTAGCTGCTGTGTTATCAGCGACATGTATTTATCAACACACCCGGTGCAGAGATGCAATTCCATATGCAATATATGTCCACTAGTAATCATATCAGCCAGCAACAACATAGCCTTATGCAACATATAGATTATTTTAAGTGGGGCAAAATTGAATTTTTATAAATGGAAGGCTACTCAAATTCCATTTTCAAGATTTATTTTTCCTAATTTCTCCATTCAAATCAGCAAAACACTTAAGTAATTCATTAGCTAAAGCCACCTCAATAATAATGCTTCTTAAAATATTCCTTTAATAAAATATCCTGTTTCTTTTATAAGTTTCTCCCTCTTTTTCAATTTGCTTAAAACTACACCACAGGTCAAGCAGAGAAAAACACAAGTTCTGATAACTTCTGTTTTTTCTTTTTCTTTTTCCTTTTTTTTTTAGAGATTAGGTCTCCCTCTGTCACCCAGGCTGGAGTGCAGTGGTGTGATTGTGGCTCACTGAAATCTTGACCTCCCAGGCTCGAGCTATCCTCCCACCTGAGCCTCCCCAATAGCTGGGACTAAAGGAAAACGCCACCACAACTGGCCTAGTCTTGTATTATTTGTAGACGCAGGATCTCACCATGTTGTCCAGGATGGACTCCAACTCGTGAGCTCATGCAATCCACCCACCTCAGCCTCCACATGTGCTGGGATTTCAGGCAGGAGCCACCACATCTGGCCTTTTGTTTTGTCTTTCCTCACTAAGTCTTCGGTAGTGAGTCACTGGAAGAACAAAGAGATCGAGTAATAAAATCATTTAAAGTCAGGCCCACCCAGCTTAAGTCAGATGCAATTTGTTAACATGAGGCTTATGAATCCCAGGTTTTATTAGAAAACATTGATTTCCAGAGGTTTAGGAGTCTGAAGATCTTGGTAACTGGCCCCCTATGCTGACCAAGAACTTGGGGAAATTGCAGTCTCTTTCCAGACTACTTTTCAAGAAATTTCTCCCTGGTTGCTTTTCAGAACTAAATGATTTTTTTTGCTCGAAAAATTGAACAAACAACTGAATTCTGGCCTCGCAAAGGACTCTTCTGTTTTCGGGTTGGTGGCATTTTGGCTACAGCGTGTCATCTGCCTTTTCAGACTGTGCTATCTCCCAGGACATCCCTGAAAATAAGATCACGTATTTTAATAAAAAGGAATGGATGTGTGATATTGAACTTGTTCTTGCTCGTGTTAAGCCAAACCTATTCAAGAATTCATGAGGACCTGATATTTATTAAAATTTCACTAAGTACAAAATTATAAATTTTGACTGTCTTCTAGAAAAAGAATATATTTTATTTCATATAAGGGCCAAAAATAGTATTATGTATTGACAGTGAAATATAATAGACAACCTTTACAATGCTAGGTACATAGGAAGTGCCTAATACTTTCTCACTGACTGATCTACATGTAAATGAACTGCGTGATTCTTAACAAACTTTTACGGATTGGGAAGCTCTGAAAATTTGTTACTTATTCAAAAAAGATCTAAAAGATCAGTCCCTGAATGAGCAGCTCTATTGCTCTGTCCAACTCTCTTTGGCCTAGGTGAGAGGATATTTAACTTAGATTTAACTGGTCTTCAGTTGTGTCTACTTGACCTTCCATGTCACAAATGGACTAGAAGCCAGATATGCACAGAGCAGAAAAGTCAATAGCTGACCTCCAAAATCAATTCAGGGAAGCATTTTCAGTACTTAACTTTGTATTGTTCAAGTTTCTGTACAAAGAAAACAAACTAGGCCAACTTCTGGCCCTGTAGGCACTCATAATGCATAGCGTTCTGGCCTCCAGCATAAATCTATCTACTGAAGAACGAGGTGATTGTAATACAATAGTAGTTCTCCCTGACACCCAGGGTTTTGTTTTTTGTGGTTTCAATTACCCAAGGTCAACCAGAGTCTGGAAATAGGTGAGTACAGTACAATAAGGTATTTTGAGAGGGAGAGACAAATCACATTCACATAACTTTTATTACAGTATATTATTATAATTGTTCTATTTTATTATTTTTGTTAATGTCTTAACATGCCTATTTGTAAATTAACCTTAATCACAGTTAACGTATGTCTAGAAAAAGACATCGCATATATAGGGTTAGCTACTATCCACAGTTTTAAGAATTCACTGGAGGTTTTGGACCATTTCCCCACAGAAAAGAAGAGACTGAGGTATACAGTGTTCAAAGATAAATATCCCTTCAGGTTGAAGCTGAATGAATGCATATTTGGAGTGAATAGAGACAGAGATATGAGAGTATTTGTTTATATACCCTGATCTAGAAAGCAGGAAGCTGTTGAGTTGTTTTCTCTTTTATTTTTTTTTCTTTTGAGACAGGGTCTCATGGAGTGCAGTGACACAGTAACTGCTCACTACAACCTCAACGTCCTAGACTCAAGCAGTCCTCCTACTTCAGCCTTCGGAGTAGCTGGGACTACAGACGTGTGCCACAATCCCTGCCTAATTTTTTTTTTGTATATATAGGATCCCACTATGTTTCCCAGGCTAGTCTCGAACTCCTGTGCTCAAGTCATCCTCTGGCCATGGCTTCCCAAAGTGCTGGGATCATAGGCATGGGCCACCATGCCCAGCTGCTGCCTTTTTTTTAAAAAAATATCATTTTGCTTCTTTTGGTTTTTGTCCTTTAATTTCAACTTAGTCTTTATGTTCTACCAATGTTCAAGAGGTATATTTCCAGAAAGAAAGCTTGCTAATTCAATATTATTAGTTTATCTGAGTTTAGTATACCATCTGTAGCATATTATATTAGCTAATTTTTTTCAAAGTTCAATTTACATACACTAGCCAAAGTCTTTGTGACTTCAGTAATGCTGATAAATTGGAAAAGGATATAGAAAAAATCCTCTAAACATTGGCTTCCTGAAATTGAGCACATTTCATGAATTATAAGTAGTTATTCCAGTATTTCAATAGGTAACTACATAAATATTTCTGACTGTCTCACTGACACCATTAGTATTGAGTCAATTCTGGTCCCTCAGGAAAACAGAAGCCACCCGGTGCATCATGGATCTTAAAGATGCATGTAATAAAGAATTAGGGTGTTAGGGTGGCTCACGCCTGTAATCCCAGCACTTTGGGAGGCCAAAGCGGGAGGATAACTTGTGGTCAGGAGTTCAAGACCAGCCTGGCCAACATGGTTAAAACCTGTCTCTACTAAAAATACAAAAATGAGCCAGGCATGGTGGCAGCACCTGTAATCCCAGCTACTCAGGAGGCTGAGGCAGGAGAATCACTTGAACCTGGGAGGCGGAGGTTGCAATGAGCTGAGATAGTGCCATTGTACTCCAGCCTGGGTGACAAGAGCAAGACTCTGTCTCAAAGAAAAAAAAAGAGGGATTTATACTTCCATCAGAAAATAGGAGAATAGAGATAGAGAAGCTTTTACCAAAATTTAGGAGTCTTGCCTCTGAAGGTTGTTCTGCACATGTACCCCAAAACCTAAAATGCAATTAAAAAAATAAAAATAAAAAAAGAAGTCACCATAGCCTAAAGCACTGAAGTGGTTGGTTGAAGGTCTTTTCTGGAAGCTGCTGCAATTCTCCGGTGTCTCTAGAAAAGTCTTATGAAGAAACTCAGAATGAAACCACTAAACTGGTGGTTCTCAAGTGCTTACCTCTGACCACACATCTGGCTGCAACCATTTCCAGAGAAGAATTATTTTCTTCCAAGTTTCTTTCATTGCCAAACTCAAACCTGGGATTACGCAGGGAAGGGGATTCTGGGATATACAGTTCACAGTTTCTTTGCTGAAACGTACAGGAGACTTTGGCTCCCATCTAAAAGACTGTTGGGTGCACAACGGACATCAGGTGGTCCAGCAGAAGTGCTCCCAATCTGTGCATCAATTTCTAAAATAGTGCTCATGATAAGGTATTATTATCTTAAAAGGACACTTGTGTTCCATTTAAAAGTTGGAAGGATTCTTCAAGAAAAAAGAAAAGTGTGATATTTTAACCCTGGCTTGGAAAGTAATAATGAACAATAGCATAGAAAATGTACCAAAAAGCTGATGAAAAACAAAAGAAAACGTGAATTTATTTAATCCAATATTTTCACACTTTCTGGATGAAGAAACACTTATGTATGTTCTGCATCGCTTGTTAACAACATTCCACAGTACACTTTTATATAAACCCTATTCTAGAGGATGCTTTTAGTGTGCTTCAAGGTTACTAAACAAATCTACAGTTAAATGAAATGTACTGACTAAATGTATTTATCTCTTCTTTCTCCTGGCACTTCACTGAAATCACAGTATTGTGATCACTAAGGCATAAACCCCCAAAACAAAAGGAATGAAAAAAAAACATTCACGATGACAGATTTCAGCAGTTTTGAAAGATAGATAATAAATGTAAAATTAGTAACTGGGGAAACGTCCTTTAAAATATTTAACAACCAGGATGACCTGGGCACCAGCCAATCGGAAGAGAATCTAGAATAGTTTAGAGCTGAGTCTTGGAGGCTCCCTGATGGGCGAAATATTAACTCACTCATCAGTGGTTCGATGGTGGGGAGTTGAAGACTGAGTTTGAAGCTAAAGACTATTTTTCAGGGTCAGAGGATGTGATTTTTCATTGCTATGCTCAATTCTTTATTTCTTTTCCTTTTAAAGAATACCCCACTTGACTCAGGATTCTTGACTTTAGTTTGAATACATACAACAACGAGTAACATTGCTATTATTGATCTTTAAAGATCATTAGGATTGAATACTTGGCATTTTCTTGGTGCTGATTCACATTATTAGATTCTCTAGTTGCTTGTTGAAGGACAAGAAAGGTGAAGGGTTAAGTGAAGTGCTGGTCAACAGTTAAATTACTTTGCTACACTCTGGACCCAGGATACTAATTTATATCTCAACAACTATGCTAATTCTGTTCACCAAAGAGAATGGCTTTCCCTGTTTTCTCTGATGTTTTTAATTTTATTCTTCCCTTATGAACAAATTTA
The DNA here is from genome assembly GCF_049354715.1 of Callithrix jacchus. Taxonomy (NCBI): domain Eukaryota; kingdom Metazoa; phylum Chordata; class Mammalia; order Primates; family Cebidae; genus Callithrix; species Callithrix jacchus. The sequence goes on along the minus strand of NC_133516.1, from coordinate 100,939,302 downwards.
AAATTCTATTTATTTAAAAGCTTTTCCACTAATTCTAGGCCATACTGAGCTTTCATTCTTCTGCCATGCTACAATGCCTGCTTTCTGTGTCATACATTTGGGCTTATAACAAAGACAATCTTGAGCCATTATCTGTGCTTTTCATCTGATCTCATACTACCTATGAGATTGTGAACCTCTTGAGAGAGAGAATACCCCTTGTCAAAAATATTTGCTGGGTGTATTAATCAGGTCCAACCAAAGAAACAGAACTAGTAACAAAACTAGCAGGAGACATATTTATTACAAGGAACTGGCTAGTATAATTGTAGGGACTGGGCAAGTAAGTTCAAAGTCCATAGGCAGAGGATAAGCCGGATGGAATCACACAGGCATGAACTGAAGCTTCCTATTCACAGGTAATGGTCAGAAAGAAAGATTCACAGGGAAGGGAGAACAACTATAGACCCAGCAGCTGCCTGGAGTCTTGCCTTAGGAAAAGCCTAAGCCCTCTTCTAAAAGCTTTCCAAGTCATTCAGATTCACCCAGAATAAACTTCTTCTTCATTAACTTAGAGTCAACTGATTAGGAACTTTAATTATATCTCTAAAATCTCTTCACAGCAGTACCTAGATTAATATTTTAATAAATGGAAGAAGTTGTATGTATGCTACAAAATGACCGCTGCCTCTCTACTTTCTCATGAGAGAATAACCTTTGTAACCTGCCCTAGTCAGACACGTATAGAGAATCCGGGGATGATAGTTCAGCCCAGTCAAACTGGCAAATCGAAAAGCTATCGCACTAAGCATGTAGTGTGTAGGAAGTAGAGAAAATTTTTGCTGTCCTTTAAGAAGAAATAAAGTCCTACATACTTATTTCCTGTCTCCCCAAATGCCTGGCTCTATGCTGGATATATAACAGTTACACAATAAATACCTAAAGAAATAGGTGGCCTTGGCTAATTTCTATCCAATTTGATTTTGATTGATTTGGGTACTAAAGAGCTTGATGAGAACATTGTTTTGTCTGCATAAAATGATTTAATGGGAAGAAATGGTTGAGTTAATGGCAGCATTGTGGTTTCTCTCATTTAGATCTGTTAAGAAGTACATGCCGAATGCTAATTTCTGAAAATAGCACAAAATGCTCTGTTTGATAGAGCATTTATTCAGCAAGTCATTTTAAATTCACAGCATAAGCCATCAATAAGAATTATCAAAATAATGGAAAAAACAATGATAACCCGTCCTCAAGGTCAGTAATACTGTTTACTCGTTCATTTAATAAATATTAATCAAGTGTCTTCTATGCACTATCACGGTTCCATGCGCTGGAGATATGGTGGAGGACAAAACACTTTCTACACACATAGAGCTTGTTATGTGGGAGGTGACAGAAGATTTTTAAATGAACAATTTAATATATAAAATGTCAGTTAATCAGAGCAGATTCAATAACTTAGGGCCTGAAATTTACACAACTTTAATAGTCTTGATTTAAAGAAAAATAAATCATAAAATCAATGAATACCTACAAATGAATTAGACTGAATTAGATATATGAACTAATACTTATATTGAATGGGAAAATAAATTATAAATTTTACAAACCTGATGTGATGATTAATTTTTGTTCCAATTTGACTAGGCTAAGGGATGCCCGAGAGTTGGTAAAACGCTCTTTTTGGATGTATCTATAAAGGTGTTTTGGAAGAGATTAGCATTCAAATAGCTAGTTTGAGCAAAAAAAGATCTATCTTCATCAATGTGGGTAGATGTCATTCAATCCCTTGAGGGCCCAGATGGAAGACAAAGGCAGAGAAAGAAAAAATCTACTTTCCCTTTTCCGAGGCTGGAGCATCCATCTTTTCCTGCCCTTGGACATGAGAATTCTAGATTCTCAGGCCTTTGGACTCCAGGACTTATCAGTGACCCCAGATCTCAGGCCTTTGACCTTAGACTCAGAATTCTAACATCAGCTCCTCAAGTTCTCAGGCTTTTAGACTCAGATTGAATTGCACCACCAGCTTCCCCGGTCCTCCAGTTTGCAGATGATATATGGGACTTTCTGGCCTCCACAAGCATATGAACCAATTCTCATAGTCTTTTATGCTTGTGGAGGCCAGAAACCTTTTATATAGCCAGAGGCCAGAAATCTTTTATATAGCCGTATGTATCCTACGGGTTGTGCTTCTCTGAAGAAACTTGACTAATACAGCTGACAAATAATTTTAAAAAAAAGAAAATTTAGGAAAATACCGTAATGTTTTAATTAATTCTCGGCCACACCATTTAGTCACTTTTTGCTACATTTTTGGCAGCATATTCTGATGACTATGAAAATTATAATATTCTGCAATAATTTCTACACAGAAAAATGCTAATTCAGGTTTCCTTCTGTAATGGTTGATCAAATTTTTGTTATTATTTGTATTACTGATGATGATGTTGATGATTTAGAAAGATTTTGCTTTCAGCTTCACCACTCCTTATTGGTAATGTCATACAAATTTTTGTAGTATATTATAAATTTTGTGCTAAAACACAGAGAACATGATATATTATATTATAGGATTCCCATCAAAAGGGTTTTTCTCATTATATGTTATGTATTGCATTATAAAATATATTCCTAATACCACAACATTTTGCTTTTGATTAGGCATCAATGAGAACTAGATCTTCCACTAATAATTTTTTATGTCTAGTGGAAAAAACAGTTTTCCATGGAGTCACTTCTGGCATTTTATGCTTCAAACCTTGTTTCTTCCCCATTGCCCTCATAATTCCTAGGCCAGGCCCTGTGAACACACTCCAGTTGTCCTAAGACTTCTGGCCCTGCCCCTCTAACCCAAAATGCCCAGTGTATCCCCAACTCAACTTCCCCTTGGTTAGACCTTAACAATGCCTGCTGCTATTCCAATACCACCTGGAAAGAAGAGAAATAGGATACGTGATTATGATTTTAAAAATAAACTTACTTGGAGAGAGATCCAAGATGGCTGATCACTAACAGCTCAGGATTGTAGCTCTCAGTGAAAGCTCAGAGAATGACAGGACGCCGAACTTTCAGATGAATTTTTGTCGCTCATGGACCAGCAGATTTCTAGTGGAGGAGCCCCACGGGTCGCCAGCGTGACTCTTGTGGCCAGCGCAGCGGTTTAGCAGCACCGTGGCGCAGCAGCTCTTCATGCAGAGTAAACAGGACTGGTTCCCTTACTGACTGATGCTTGGAGCTCTGGGAAGGCAGAGCCACTTGTTGCGGACTCAAGAAGGAAGCCAGACAAGAGATTCCCAGGCAGAAGAGCACCATCAGTCTTATCTTGGCTGGCACAGTGGGTTGCTTGAATCCCAGAACTGGGAATCAATAAATTGGACATCGACTCAGAAACCTAATTAGAAAGGCAGTAATTGTAAAGATGATAGATGTATAAATTTATAATAAAAGGAAAAAAACAGCCTAAGAAGGCCGACCATACCCCAAATCAGAACCCCTCTCCCTCTACAGGGGATTGCAGTTCCTCATCAGCTTCGGAACAAGCCCTGATGGAAAAGTAGGCTTCAGAAGGTGGATGATAAGAAACTTCTGGGAATTAAAAGAACTTGTTCTAACCCAATGCAAAGAAACTAAGAACTTTGAAAAAAGGTTTGATGAAATGCTGAAAAGAATAGACAATATAGGGAGGAATATAAATGAACTAACAGAGTTGAAAAATACAACATGAGAACTTAGTGAAATATGCACAAGTTTAAATAGCAGAATGAATCAAGCAGAAGAAAGAATATCAGAGGTCGAAGACCAACTTAATGAAATCAAACAACAAGACAAGAATAGAGAAAAAAGGATGAAAAGGAATGAGCAAAATCTCCAAGAAATATGGAACTATGTAAAAAGACCCAATCTACGTTTGATTGGTGTACCTGAATGGATGGAGAGAATGAATTCAAGCTGGAAAATACTTTTCAGGATATTATCCAGGAAAATTTTCCCAATCTAGCAAAGCAGGACACTATTCAACCCCAGGTAATACAGAGAACACCACAAAGATATTCCTCAAGAAGAGCAACCCCAAGGCACATAATCATTAGATTCACCAGGGTTGAAACGAAGGAGAAAATGCTAAGGGCAGCCAGAGAGAAAGGCCAGGTTACCCATAAAGGGAAGCCTATTAGACTTACAGCAGATCTCTCAGTGGAAACCCTACAAGCCAGAAGAGGGTGGGGGCCAATTTTCAACATACTTAAAGAACAGAACTTTCAGCCTAGAATCTCATATCCTGCCAAACTAAGCTTCACAAGTGAAGGAAAAATAAAATCTTTTATGAACAAGCAAATACTCAGAGATTTTATTACCACCAGGCCTGCTTTACAAGAACTTCTGAAAGAAGCATTATACATAGAAAGGAACAACCAGTATGAGCCTTTCTAAAAATATACCAAAAAGTAAAGAGCATCAACATAAAGAAGAATTTACACCAACAAATGGATAAAACAGCCAGTTAACATCAAATGGCAGTAACCCTAAATTTAAACCAACTAAATCCCCCTATCAAAAGATACAGCCAAAACCTAATGGTATATCCAAAGATACACAAAGACTCAAAACAAAGGGTTGGAGAAAAATTTACCAACCAAATGGAGAGCAAAAATAAATAAACAAACAAAAAGCAGGAGTTGCAATTCTCACATTTGATAAAAGAGATTTCAAAGCAACAAAGATACAGTGGTAAAAGGATCAGTGCAACAATAAGAGAGTTTAATACCCAGATACATAAGACCCACAATGAGATTTGGACTCAACGAGACAGAAAATTAATAAGGATATCCCGGACTTCAAGTCACATCCGGAACAAGTAAACTCAAGAAATATTTATAGAGTTCTCCATTTTAAATACACAAAATATTGATCGGCCATTATTAATACCCACTTTTAGAATGAAGCAATATTCCTGTTCTCTCTCCCTCTTTTTCTTCCTCTTTCTTCCTCTCCTTCTCTCCTTTTTTTACTTTTCTTTTTTTTTTTTTTAATTTTTTATTGGATTTTAGGTTTCGGGGTACATGAGCAGAGCATGCAAGACAGTTGCGTAGGTACACACATGGCAGTGTGCTTTTCTTTCCTTCTCCCCTTCACCCACATTTGGCATTTCTCCCCAGGCTATCCCTCCTCACCTCCCCCTCCCACTGGCCCTCCCCTTTTTCCCCCAATAGACCCCAGTGTTTAGTACTCCCCTTTCTGTGTCCATGTGTTCTCATTTTTCATCACCCGCCTATGAGTGAGAATATGCGGTGTTTCATTTTCTGTTCTTGTGTCAGTTTGCTGAGGATGACGTTCTCCAGATTCATCCATGTCCCTACAAACAACACAAGCTCATCATTTCTGATTGCTGCATAATATTCCATGGTGTATATGTGCCACATTTTTCCAATCCAGTCTATTATCAATGGGCATTTTGGTTGATTCCAGGTCTTTGCTATTGTAAACAGTGCTGCAATGAACATTCGTGTACATGTGTCCTTATAGTAGAACGATTTATAGTCTTTTGGATATATACCCAGTAATGGGATTGCTGGGTCAAATAAAATTTCTATTTCTAAGGCCTTGAGAAATCGCCACACTGTCTTCCACAATGGTTGGACTAATTTACACTCCCACCAACAGTGTAAAAGTGTTCCTTTTTCTCCACATCCTCTCCAGCATCTGTTGTCTCCAGATTTTTTAATGATCGCCATTCTAACTGGCGTGAGTGGTATCCCAATGTGGTTTTGATTTGCATCTCTCTGATGACCAGTGACGATGGGCATTTTTTCATATGATTGTTGGCCTCATATCTGTCTTCTTTCGTAAAGTATCTGTTCATATCCTTTGCCCACTTTTGAATGGGCTTGTTTGTTTTTTTCCTGTAAATCTGTTTAAGTTCTTTGCAAATTCTGGATATCAGCCCTTTGTCAGATGGGTAAACTGCAAAAATGTTTTCCCATTCTGTTGGTTGCCGATACACTCTAGTGACTGTTTCTTTTGGCATGCAGAAGCTGTGGAGTTTGATTAGGTCCCATTTGTCTATTTTGGCTTTTGTTACCAATGCTTTAGGTGTTTTGTTCATGAAGTCCTTGCCTACTCCTATGTCCTGGATAGTTTTGCCTAGATTTCCTTCTAGGGTTTTTATGGTGCCAGGTCTTATGTTTAAGTCTTTAATCCATCTGGAGTTAATTTTAGTGTGAGGTGTCAGGAAGGGGTCCAGTTTCTGCTTTCTGCACATGGCTAGCCAGTTTTCCCAACACCATTTGTTAAACAGAGAATCCTTTCCCCCTTGCTTGTTTTTATCAGGTTTATCAAAGATTGTATAGTTGTAGATATGTTGTGTTGCCTCCGGTGCCTCTGTTTTGTTCCATTGGTCTATATCTCTGTTTTGGTACCAGGACCATGCTGTTTTGATTACTGTAGCCTTGTAGTATAGTTTGAAATCCGGTAGTGTGATGCCCCCCGCTGTGTTCTTTTTGCTTAGAATTGACTTGGCTATGCGGGCTCTCTTTTGGTTCCATATGAAGTTCATGGTGGTTTTTTCCAGTTCTGTGAAGAAAGTCGATGGTAGCTTGATGGGGATAGCGTTGATTCTGTAAATTACTTTGGGCAGTATAGCCATTTTCACGATGTTAATTCTTCCTAACCATGAACATGGAATGTTTCTCCATCTGTTTGTGTCCTCTCTGATTTCGTTGAGCAGTGGTTTGTAGTTCTCCTTGAAGAGGTCCCTTACGTTCCTTGTGAGTTGTATTCCAAGGTATTTTATTCTTTTTGTAGCAATTGTGAATGGCAGTTCGTTCTTGATTTGGCTTTCTTTAAGTCTGTTATTGGTTTATAAGAATGCATGTGATTTTTCACATTGATTTTATATCCTGAGACTTTGCTGAAGTTGCTTATCAGTTTCAGGAGTTTTTGGGCTGAGGCCATGGGGTCTTCTAGGTATACTATCATGTCGTCTGCAAATAGAGACAATTTGGCTTCCTCCTTTCCTATTTGAATACCCTTTATTTCTTTTTCTTGCCTGATTGCTCTGGCTAGAACTTCCAGAACTATATTGAATAGGAGTGGTGAAAAAGGGCATCCTTGTCTAGCGCCAGATTTCAAAGGGAATGCTTCCAGTTTTTGCCCATTCAGTATGATATTGGCTGTTGGTTTGTCATAAATAGCTTTTATTACTTTGAGATACGTTCCATCGATACCGAGTTTATTGAGGGTTTTTAGCATAAAGGGCTGTTGAATTTTGTCAAATGCCTTCTCTGCGTCAATTGAGATAATCATGTGGCTTTTGTTTTTGGTTCTGTTTATGTGGTGAATTATGTTTATAGACTTGCATATGTTGAACCAGCCTTGCATCCCCGGGATGAATCCTACTTGATCATGGTGAATAAGTTTTTTGATTTGCTGTTGCATTCGGCTTGCCAATATTTTATTGAAGATTTTTGCATCTATGTTCATCATGGATATTGGCCTGAAGTTTTCTTTTCTTGTTGGGTCTCTGCCGGGTTTTGTTATCAGAATGATGTTGGTCTCGTAAAATGATTTGGGAAGGATTCCCTCTTTTTGCACTGTTTGAAATAATTGTAGAAGGAATGGTACCAGCTCCTCTTTGTGTGTCTGGTAGAATTCGGCTGTGAACCCGTCTGGACCTGGGCTTTTTTTGTGTGGTAGGCTCTTAATTGCTGCCTCGACTTCTGACCTTGTTATTGGTCTATTCATAGTTTCAGCTTCCTCCTGGTTTAGGCTTGGGAGGACACAGGAGTCCAGGAATTTATCCATTTCTTCCAGGTTTACTAGTTTATGTGCATAGAGTTGTTTGTAATATTCTCTGATGATGGCTTGAATTTCTGTGGAATCTGTGGTGATTTCCCCTTTATCATTTTTTATTGCATATATTTGGTTGTTCTCTCTTTTCTTTTTAATCAATCTGGCTAGTGGTCTGTCTATTTTGTTGATCTTTTCAAAAAACCAGCTCTTGGATTTATTGATTTTTTGAAGGGTTTTTCGTGTCTCAATCTCCTTCAGTTCAGCTCTGATCTTAGTTATTTCTTGTCTTCTGCTGAGTTTTGAGTTTTTTTGTTTTTTTTTTGTTTTTTTTTTAATTTTTTATTGGATTATAGGTTTTGGGGTACATGAGCAGAGCATGCAAGACATTTGCTTAGGTACACACATGGCAGTGTGCTTTGCTTTTCTTCTCCCCTTCACCGACATTTGGCATTGAGTTTTGAGTTTTTTTGATCTTGCTCCTCTAGCTCTTTCAATTTTGACGATAGGGTGTCAATTTTGGATCTCTCCATTCTCCTCATATGGGCACTTATTGCTATATACTTTCCTCTAGAGACTGCTTTAAATGTGTCCCAGAGGTTCTGGCATGTTGTGTCTTCCTTCTTATTGGTTTCAAAGAACTTCTTTATTTCTGACTTCATTTCATTGTTTACCCAGTCAACATTCAAGAGCCAGTTGTTCAGTTTCCATGAAGCTGTGCGGTTCTGGGTCGGTTTCTGTATTCTGAGTTCTAACTTGATTGCACTATGGTCTGAGAGGCTGTTTGTTATGATTTCAGTTGTTTTGCATTTGTTGATCAGTGCTTTACTTCCAATTATGTGGTCAATTTTAGAGTAGGTGTGATGTGGTGCTGAGTAGAATGGATATTCTGTGGATTTGGGGTGGAGAGTTCTGTAAATGTCTATCAGGTTTGCTTGCTCCAGGTCTGAGTTCAAGCCCTGGATATCCTTGTTGATTTTCTGTCTGGTTGATCTGTGTAATATTGACAGTGGAGTGTTAAAGTCTCCCACTATTATTGTGTGGGAGTCTAAGTCCTTTTGTAAGTCCTTAAGAACTTCCCTTATGTATCTGGGTGCTCCTGCATTGCGTCCATATATGTTTAGGATCGTTAGCTCTTCTTGTTGTATCGATCCTTTTACCATTATGTAATGGCCTTCTTTGTCTCTTTTGATCTTTGTTGCTTTAAAGTCTATTTTATCAGAGATGAGAATTTCAACTCCTGCTTTTTTTTGCTTTCCATTCGCTTTGTAAATCTTCCTCCATCCATTTATTTTGAGCCTTTGTGTATCCTTGCATGTGAGATGGGTTTCCTGGATACAGCACACTGATGGGTTTTGGCTTTTTATCCAATTTGCCAGTCTGTGTCTTTTGATTGGTGCATTTAGTACATTTACATTTAGGGTTAATATTGTTATGTGTGAATTTGATACTGCCATTTTGATGCTGAATGGCTGTTTTGCCTGTTAGTTGTTGTAGATTCTTCATTATGTTGATGCTCTTTAGCATTTAGTGTGATTTTGGAATGGCTGGTACTGGTTTTCCTTTGTATGTATAGTGCCTCTTTTAGGAGCTCTTGTAAAGCAGGCCTGGTGGTGACAAAATCTTTGAGTACTTGCTTGTTCGCAAAGGATTTTATTTTTCCTTCACTTCTGAAGCTCAGTTTGGCTGGATATGAAATTCTGGGTTGAAAGTTCTTTTCTTTAAGAATGTTGAATATTGGCCCCCACTCTCTTCTGGCTTGTAGTGTTTCTGCCGAGAGATCTGCTGTGAGTCTGATGGGCTTCCCTTTGTGGGTAACTCGACCTTTCTCTCTGGCTGCCCTTAGCATTTTCTCCTTTATTTCAACCTTGTTGAATCTGATGATTATGTGCCTTGGGGTTGCTCTTCTTGCGGAATATCTTTGTGGTGTTCTCTGTATTTCCTGCATTTGAGTGTTGGCCCGTCTTGCTAGGTGGGTGAAGTTTTCCTGGATGATGTCCTGAAGAGTATTTTCCAGCTGGGATTCATTCTCTTCGTCCCCTTCTGGTACACCTCTCAAATGTAAGTTAGGTCTTTTCACATAGTCCCACATTTCTTGGAGACTTTGTTCATTCCTTTTTGCACTTTTTTCTCTTATCTTGGTTTCTCATTTAATTTCATTGAGTTGGTCTTCGACTTCAGATATTCTTTCTTCTGCTTGGTCAATTCGGCTACTGAAACTTGTGCATGCTTCGTGAAGTTCTCGTATTGTGTTTTTCAGCTCCTTTAATTCATTCATATTCCTCTCTAAGTTATCCATTCTTGTTATCATTTCCTTATATCTTTTTTTCAGTTCCTTAGTTTCTTTGCATTGATTTAATACATGTTCTTTTAGCTCACAAAAGTTTCTCATTATCCACCTTCTGAAGTCTAATTCCGTCATTTCGTCACAGTCATTCTCCGTCCAGCTTTGTTCCCTTGCTGGTGAGGAGTTTTGGTCCTTTCTAGGAGGCAAGGTGTTCTGGTTTCGGGTGTTTTCCTCCTTTTTTCGCTGGTTTCTTCCCATCTTTGTGGGTTTATCCACTTGTCGTCTGCGTAGTTGCTGACTTTTCGATTGGGTCTCTGAGTGGACACCCAGATTGTTGTTGATGAAGTATTTCTGTTACTTGGTTTTCCTTCTACCAGCCTAGCCCCTTCGCTGTATGACTGCTGAGGTCCACTCTAGGCCCTGCTTGCCTGGGGTGCACCTCTAGCAGCTGTGGCACAGTGAGGGATGCTACCCGTTTCTTTTTCTGCTATCTTTGTCCCAGGATGATGCCTGCCAAATGTCAGTCTTTTGGATATAGAGGGGTCAGGGAGCTGCTTGAGGAGACAGTCTGTTCTTTTTAGGAGCTCAATTTCTGAGCTGTGAGCTCTGTTGTTCATTCAGTGCTGTTAGGCTACTATGTTTGATTCTGCTGCAACAGAGCTCATTTAAAAAAAACATTTTTTTCTCAAATGCTCTGTGTTGGGGGGTTTGGGCTTTATTTTTCGATGTCCGTTGAGGTGTCCTGCCCAGCTAGAAGGCAGACTAGCCACTGTTTGGCTGCCGAGGCTCCGCCCTGCTGTTGTGTGATTTGCCCTGTTCCTGCAGGCTCTGCTGTGGTCTCCGCCACACCCTGCAGCGGAGTCTCTTCGTTGTAGCGTGTTGCCTCGGCAACGGCAGGCTGCGTCAGCAGTGGGCGTGTATCTCAGTAGGGACGGGTTGCCTCGGCAACGGCTGGCTGCATCAGCAGTGGGCATGTATCTCAGTTGGGGCAGGTTGCCTCGGTAGTGGTGGACGCCCCTCCCCCACAGAGCATCTCGGACCGTCTGCTCGGGATAGTTTGAAATCGTGGTTTTGTTCATCCCACTGGGTACCCCGAACGCTCTGTCCCTGCAATCCCCTGGGCTGGCCTACTGTCCAAGTCTCGTTCAGTCTCAAGTCCAGCCCTCTCAAGTCTCAGGTTGCCGGTTCAACAGGGCACCTAGACAAGCGCGCCCTGTGGGGATTGCTGGGTAGGGCTGGCCGCCGCCGCCCCGGCTGCCGGCTTTGCCAGGCAGACTTACTGCCTGGCGTCCCGTGTCTTTTTTATACTTGGGAGTTTCCCCGTTCTGTGGGCAACAAAGATCAGTCTGGAAATGCAACTCCGACTCACCTCTTTGCGGATTCAACAAGAGCTCCAATCCTGGTTTGTTCTCACAGCGCCATCTTGAGTCCTCTCCCTTTTTTTACTTTTCAACATCCTAGTTCCTCAGCTCTACTCGATACATTCCTCTGAACACCTGATTCCTTGTGATTCTCCCATCCCAATCCATTAAAAACCTCCAATCCATTAAAAAAAAAAAAGATTATAAAGGGTTCAATTCAGCAAGAGGATATAACAATTTTAAATATATATCCACCAACCATAGGAATACCCAGATATATAAAGCAAGTGTTATTAGAGCTGGAGAGAGAAATAGACCCCAATATAATGTTAGCTGGAGATGTCAACACCTCAATTTCATATCCTGCAGACAGAAAATAAACAAAGAAATATGGAACTTAATCTGCATTACCGACCAAGTGGACCTAGAAAAAATAATAATAATTTAAAAAAATAAAAAATAAAAATAAACTTACTTTCATAATTTTTTATAAAATGCATGGCCAAATGAGAGGCCCAGAATAAATAAAGATCAAAGTTTGCAGGACAGTTTAGCAGAAAATTTACTCTGTTATCTGAAATCTGTATTGATTTATTCTATAATATCCCCCATTTCTTCCCTGAGTCGTGCTCATTTTATTGATCTTCATCTGTAAAATAATTGCTTGCAGTATATTGTTGAATCCTGTACTCCCAGACTTTTTGTTTGTTTTGTTTTTGAGACAGAGAGTTTTGCTCTTGTTACCCAGGCTGGAGTGCAATGGCGCGATCTCGGCTCACCGCAATGTCAGCCTCCTAGGTTCAGGCAATTCTCCTGCCTCAGCCTCCTGAGTAGCTGGGATTACAGGCACGCGCCACCATGCCCAGCTAATTTTTTGTATTTTTAGTAGAGACGGGGTTTCACCATGTTGACCAGAATGGTCTCGATCTCTTGACCTCGTGATCCACCCGCCTTGGCCTCCCAAAGTGCTGGGATTACAGGCATCAGCCACCGCACCCAGCTGCCAGACTTTTTACATGGTGTGATGCCTACTGGGTTAAGTCAGTGTCAAATCCAGGAACTTCACATCACTAATACATTTCAGTAGGGTAACACGTGGAATATTATGTTTAAAACAGCGTTATGTATTTTTTTCCGTTTTACCTCACCATCCCACGCTAGCTCTGGTCCCCTGTCTTCTTCCACACTTACTAAGGAGAATAGCTATATTTTGTGAGTGCTATACAGAGTCCAATGGGAGGAAATAAGGTCTCTTCCTAGCTTTGCTTTCCAAAAGCCTAAAGTCCTAAAATGGCCTGGTGAACTGAGACTACTCCTAACCTAGAAATGAGGGAAACAATAAAAGAGAGTGGTACCTTGAGTCCCTAGAGAGAAAGAGTCCCCCACTAAGGAAGGGAACAAAAGATGGAGGAGACATGGTAAGGGTGTAGGTATCAGAGAGGAGGGCTAAAGGGGTGTGGAAGAGTGATGTGGGGCTCCCATTTATGGGCCCTGTGTCCTTTATCTAGGCAAAGCCCTGGGGGTGTGTCACCAAGAGTGCAGACAAAAAACATGAGTAGAGAATCTAGGCAGTTGGGTGTCAGCATCATGGTGGCTTCAGTGCCTCCACCCAGCATGGGATCCTGTGACCACACCGACCACTCATGGAGCCACACAGACAGAAATGAGGATGTGCCAGGGCTGACATGTGTGAAATGAGAAATAGACAAGACGGATGCCGAAGCAGATATGTGCGAGGACAAATGACATTAAGAATCCACTCAGCGCTGGGCGCGGTGGCTCAAGCCTGTAATCCCAGCACTTTGGGAGGCTGAGGCGGGTGGATCACGAGGTCAAGAGATCGAGACCATCCTGGTCAACATGGTGAAACCTCGTCTCTACTAAAAATACAAAAAAAAAAAAAAAAAAAAAATTAGCTGGGCATGGTGGCGCGTGCCTGTAATCCCAGCTACTCGGGAGGCTGAGGCAGGAGAATTGCCTGAACCCAGGAGGCGGAGGTTGCGGTGAGCCGAGATCATGCCATTGCACTCCAGCCTGGGTAACAAGAGCAAAACTCTGTCTCAAAAAAAAAAAAAAAAAAGAAAAGAAAAGAAATCCACTCAGCTAAGAAGGAGTAGAGAACATTCTTCAATTGACCAAGATTAATTGTCTTCCACCCTTCATAAATGGAAGACTAAAAATAGACATCATATCCAGGCACAAAGAACTGTAAGTAGAATTATAAAAAATTTTAACTAGAACAGTTTTAAAAGAATTGCATGTATATGTACATATACAACAAACACAGCACACGTGTATGTCTTGCAGAGTGTATTTCACACACCTAGTTATTAGAGGCCAAGCCATTCTGTTTGAGGGATTCAAAAAATGGCTTTTTCTAAGAAAAATCAAAGAATACATTAGTAAGAAAAGTCTCAAAATTCTCAAGAAAATTCTATGTAACTCTCAGTAACTCAGATTAGTTTTTAGTTGTGGAGAAAGACATTAACATTAACATATTCTGGGTGTATTTCTACAGGTATTTATATTTCACACACTAAGTAGGGTAGATGTGTCTCAGCATTAATCTAGTACTTGCTCTATAAAAGCCATGTCTTCGTTGTAAATATCTCATTTTAAAATTGTCATTAACAAACTAGTCAGGTTTTTTAAATTACCTGACATAACATAAACATAAGAAGAACCTTTATGTTGATTTTCAATATATTAGCTATATTCTAAATTAAATATGGCTATTTTTATGAGGTCCATATTTTTTAGTCCTTAACTTTGAAAAAATCTTATAGAAGATTAGAACATCATCTTCAAATTGGCATACATGATGAGTCACTAACTGAACATGTCTAATTCAGCTAATAAGGAATATATTGTTCATTTTTTCAGAATGATAGTTACTATTTCAGACCAATTAGATGTGCTTGCTATGCTCTTCCACCTCTTCAACGTGTTGTCCCCACAGACCCTTATATAGGAAAGGTTTGCGGGGGCAATATTGCACCTAAGATTGCAAGTGTGCAAGTATACACAGCTGAAAATTGTTTGATTTTTTTCTGACCTAATTAATTTATTTTTAAGTTTTAGGGTACAGGTGCAGGATGTGCAGGTTTGTTACATAGGTAAATGTGTGCCATGGTGGTTTGCTGTACCTATCAACCTGAACATTTTAAATTTGAATAATAATAGTCAAGAATACCGTAGAAAATGTCAGTTTGGAAAAGTTTACAATTTTAGTTTGTAGTCAGTCACCTAAAACCTAAATATTATTTCAAATGCACTTGTAGGACGCTAAGTAGAGAATTGAGAATAAGAAAAACAGCACAGTAAGTAAAAAAATCCATGGACTTCCCTCTCCTTTATCCTATTGTATTGTCTTATTTTCATGTGCCTTTTTAGCCACCTGGATTTCTTCAGGGCTTCCTGTTCTTTGAATTATGATGGAGAATTACTCACTCTCCAGCAGCCAATATTGGAAATAGATACGCTGGAGAAGGGTCCAAGGAGCAGAAAACTGGGCTATTTGTCTCTGGCAAATAATGTTTTGTAAGCATCCAAATTTGCATCAGACTGGGAGAGGGGATTAAGGTTGGGTGGAGAGATTCGTGCTGAGATTTGAGGGCTGTACATAAACTATAACTTGAAATTAAATCTCATTATCATTTGCAGGTTCTAATAAAGCAAAGGAAGAAAATGTCAGCTAAATCACTAATTAAATTCTCCCAGAGAATCAAGTGTGACTATTCTGTAAAGTTCCTACTCTCTGAAATTTTATGTCAAATATAAACACAAAAATAAATACCAAGAAAAGGAATTATTTTCTTTTAACATAGTAATGACTGAAAGAAACTATCAGATAGGCTGTCAATGACAGACTGCATAAAACATGCCTGTAGAGCAGCTGACAGTCACACGCGTAGCACTTTCTCACGTAGACATTCAACAAGTATTTTTAAGCACCGCTGTTAGAATGCAATGATAAATAAGAAAGATGATGTCCTTAACTTTCATTAAATATATAGTTGAATATATGCATGTATGTGTGTTGGAAGAGAGCAGAGATTAATCAAATAATTTACTCATTCATCGAACTAATATTACCAAAGGGCTACAAGACGCCAGGTCTGTTCTACATACTGACAATATACAAATTTCTGTCCCTGTGATGGTTTACATTCTAATGAAGGAGACTATAAACGAACAAATAAATTTAAGATATTGGGGTAAATCCTACAGAGAAAAAAAAAAAAAAAGCAAGGGAGATTGTGTGAGTTATGTGTGAGTGCATCCTATTGAAGATTGTAAGGTTTAGTCATTTACAACAGGCCCCTCTGGGGAGGTAACATTTTATCAGAAACCTGAATAAAGTGAGGAAATGAGCCATGAGAATACTTAAGAATGAAACATTTTAAGAAGAGAGAATTTTAAGACCATAGGCCCTCAGCTGGAAATGTGCTTCCATGTTTAAGAAGTAGCAGGAATACCAAATGTATCGAGCACACAATGTAGTGAGCTCTATGTGCCAGGAATCAAAGATCCACGAGTGAAAGCAAGTCCCCAAGGATTACAACAGAAACAGACATAAATTTCCCCCACCCAACCACGGCTACATCGTTGGAAACATTTTCTTAGAAAGCCTCTGACGAATTGCTGCCTTCTTGCTTTATTTCATTGAGTCGTATGCAGCCATAAAAACGGATGGGTTCATGTCCTTTGCAGGGACATGGATAAA
The DNA here is from genome assembly GCF_049354715.1 of Callithrix jacchus. Lineage (NCBI taxonomy): Eukaryota > Metazoa > Chordata > Mammalia > Primates > Cebidae > Callithrix > Callithrix jacchus. Next base: position 100,923,164 of record NC_133516.1, on the reverse strand, counting down.
GTTGGAAACCATCATTCTCAGCAAACTGACATAAGAAGAGAAAACCGAACACCACATGTTCTCACTCATAAGTGTGTGTTGAACAATGAGAACACACGGACACAGGGAGGGGAACAACACGCACCAGAGTTTGTTAGGGGTTGGGGGGCTATGGGAGGAATAGCAGGGAATGGGGGATAGGAGAAGGACAGCATTAGGAGAAACACCTAATGTAGATGACCGGTTGATGGATGCAGCAAACCACCATGGCACATGTATAACTATGTAACAAACCTGCATGTTCTGCACATGTATCCCAGAACTTAAAGTATAATAATAAATAATAATAAAATAAATACTTAAAAAGCAAAAATAAAGTCTCTGATAAAGTTAACATGTTGAATGAATATTATTAAAGGGTATAAGAAATTGAAATCTGCAAAACCAAACCAGTTCTAAGGGAAAGCCATGACCATTATACTCAGGAGTGTTCTAGATATAAATGTCATCAGCAGGAGAAGTGTAGAGAGGCATGGAAAGGAGAGGAGAAGAACATATGCCCTTATAAAAAATACCTGATGTGGGGGGGATTCGGGGAGGGACAGTGCAGGGTAGGGACTTGGGGAGGTATAACATGAGGAGAAATGCCAGATACAGGTGACGGGGATGGAGACAGCAAACCACATTGCCATGTATGTACCTATACAAAAATCCTGCATGTTCTTTACATGTACCCCAGAGCCTAAAATGCAAGTTTAGATATATATGCTTGCTATGGTTCACCTTTGCTGCTTGTCTCACAGACTGTCGGGACAGTTTTCCCTGATCCCCCAGAAACCATTACACTTGGCTTGGCGTCCTCGCCTTTCTCAATTCTAAGCACTTTGCTAGGCTTGGTTTGCCTGAGAATATTACTTTTTGGGTGTCTCATCATTCATCTTCATAGGGAAATAGGAACACCGACACAAACTTTTCTTCAGCCCTTCTGAGTTCAGGTAGTCTTCATTACAAAACCAAATTTACAGAAAAAAAGCCATATTCTATTATTTTAAATAATAGTAATAGTTTGTTTTAGTTTCTGGCCCTTAGTTCCCCTACTTCTATAGAAATCTGTATATTAGAATTCTCTGGTGGGATTAAAAGGTGTTTTATAATGAAAAAAAGAATACATTTGATTAATAAAATGGCACCACCACCTCCACTAGGAAGTACATAAACAAAAGCAAAGTCAGTTAAGACGAGTCATGTGAACACTGCTAATTCATTACCTAAATATCACACTCAAATGTTTATGTAGGTCATTTCATTGTCAATGACGGGTGTCAGTTAATGGGACTGTGTAGACAAAGATGTTAATCAAAAAATCAAAAAGATGGCCGGGCACGGTGGCTCACACCTGTAACCCCAGCACTCTGGGAGGCCAAGGCGGGTGGATCACAAGGTCAAGAGATCGAGACCATCCTATCATCAAGGTGAAACCCTGTCTCTACTAAAAATACAAAAAATTAGCTGGGCATGGTGGTGCGTGCCTGTAGTCCTAGCTACTCAGGAGGCTGAAGCAGGAGAATTGCCTGGACCCAGGAGGCGGAGGTTGCGGTGAGCCGAGATCGCGCCATTGCACTCCAGCCTGGGTAACAAGAGCGAAACTCCGTCTTGGAAAAAAAAAAAAAAAAAGATTTCCAAGGTATCTGTTATCAGCAGCCTAAAACATACATTCTATGTTGAAATATATCATCTTTAGGTATTTTAAATAATTTTATTAGAAATTATTCTATTTTGGCCAGATGCAATAGCTCACACCTGTAATCCCAGAGCTTTGGTAGGCCCAGACAGGAAGATACCTTGAAGCCAGAAGTTTGAGACTAGCTTGAACCACATAGTGAGATCTCATCTCTAGAAAAAAAAAAAATCAGAAAAGTTAGCTGGGCGTGGTAACGAACACCTGCAGTCCTAGCTACTCAGGAGGCTGAGATGGGAGGATTGCTTGAGCCTAGGAGGCAGACTGCAGTGAGCCAGGACTGTGCCACTGTACTCCAGCTTGGGCACCAGAGCGAGACCCTACCTCAAATCTGTGAGACCCTGTTGCAAAAAGAAAACAATAAAAAAAATTATTCTACTTTTGAGTTAGCTAGGTAATCTATCACCTTCTAAGAAAATTGAAGGTTTTTCAAGATTGTCATGTATAATCTATTCCTTGATCAAAAGGTACGTACATCTTTGCCATGTGCTTGTACAAAAAATACAACAGAATATGTTACACAGGTGTGATACAAAGTGTACGACCATGCTGAGGTTAGCCATCCCTTTTATTTCTAGAATACCTCAAATTACTAAGGCAAGATTTTGTGCAAAGGCAACAGAACTGAGGAGAGTGGATACAAATTTGACTAAATTTTCTATTAACATCATTTCATCAGTTTTAAAAATTAAACTGTAGATAATTTATGATAGCCTTAGATGTTTTTCTTTATGAGTTTGGGCAAATTAGATTTCATTGCATTTGGGATTTCTTAGAATTAAATGTCCGTATATTCTGAAACAGCCATTTCTAACAATTGACACAGAACTGTAGCCTCAAAAAGAAAAAGAAGAGAAAAGAAAACCCACTACGCAGGTTAAGAATTTAATGAAACTGCAACAAAGCCAAGGGCAAGAACTGCAAATTCATACCTTCTGAACCTCACAGATTTACACCAATCTAGCCTTTGAAATTAACATTGGCACACTATCCCAATGCAAAAGAAATCCATCAACTGCCTGTGTCTTTTTGTTTCTAGTACTTAGCCACAGAAGGAAAAATCAAAATCAAATGTCCAAATACTGACTATATGCTAACTTCTATGTAAGGTACTCTATGGGCTCTTTGCCTCTTAAAGGTGTATAACAAAACAGTTTCTAAAAATGATTTTTGACAAATTTGTTCTTCACTTGCTGTTCTAACCTAAGCTATCAAAAATAATACTCCAAAAGAGTGAGTAGACCTGAAACATCGTGACCCTAATCATCTACTCTTATACCTTGCAATTGAAAGCAAACAGCCTGTTAGGAGCAAATGAAATTTATTCTGTGGAGGCAAGAACCCTACACCCAAACATGTAACTTTCTTAGACACATTTATATAGTCAAGTTAAAAAAAGCACGAACAATTATGACAGAACTCATTACTTACATCTGGTATTTCTGTTTATGAATGTATATAAGCAAGTCTTGTGTATACAGATAGGTTCAGACCTTTAACTTCATTCATTCAGAATATTAAATCAAAGAATTTTTCTCCATCTAAATCTCTTTTTATACAAAAATGGCTGGTGTGATTGAAGAATGGTAAGAAAACTTACATCAGTTATACTAGAGATAATCCAGAGACATAATATGAAATTAAGAGACTCCTGGGAAATTTCGAAGGTTTCACTGAAGGTATCGCTTTGATGGATTCTGAACCACCCTTTTCCCCTTCTTCTTAAATTATTATCTATCAACTGAAAGTGAATTATGAGATGTCATTTGATCAGTCAGTTAACATGCTGAAGTGAACCCTAAGTCCAAGTACTTCTGCTGGGAAACAAATCATCAGGGTTCTTTGAGAAGAGTAAAGAATATTGATGTAAAGCACAAAATAATTCCATCATAAAATTGCACTTCTAGTAAGCATAAAGTGAATGCTTATAGGTCAAACTATATTTTCGCTCTAAATAATAAAATTGAAGATATGTTTTTGAAGTGCAAACACAAATGATGAATATGATAAATCTTTAAAATGCCTTATATTTTACATTGTCCTTTAAAGTGTTTATTCTCTTTGAAGCAACAATTCAATTTTTAGAAATGTATTTTAAGAAAATAATTAGAATTTTACCCAAGCAAGGGTTTTTATCACAGCATTATTTATAAGAATAAAATTATATAAACAGGCTACATATCTGCCACTAAAGGAAGAATTTTAAATAAGGGCAGATCCATATAATAAAATTTATTCTTTAAAAATTATGTTTTCAAACACTTTTTAATATCTTAGGAAATGTTCATGATATAATAAATTAAAAAGTAAGATACAAAATAGATTATTATTTTCTAACATTTTGTATGTATAAACGTACAAAACAGGGGGCTAAGAAGGAAATAAAATGGCAGCAGTGCTTCTTTTTGAATAGTAAGATCATATAGTTTCCTTTTTATACTATAATAAAGTATACTATATTATATATTACACATACTTATAATGATAAATGTGATATTTTTGTTCAGCATACAGATACTTTTTAATTATTAATTTTGTCTAAACTTCCTAATACTCAAAATATCAATAAGAGTAAGAACTACATTTACACAAAAATATGTTGAAACTGAATTCAGAAAATTTCATTCCGAAAATCTTGCTTATACATCAAATCCAATGAGCCAACTACTATTTTTTACATTTGTTGCTATTTTGTCAATAGTTTTTAACTCAAGTAGTTAGTACTCCAAGGGATTGTTTAATTTTTTGGTTTTTTCTTTTGGGTTATTATTACTATTATTAGTTTTTTCTTCTCTGGAAATTCTGTTTTGTCCTTCCACTCATTATATGATTAGTAACCATTAACCAGCATTAGCTAGCTAATTAACGTATTTAAAATCCAGTTGCCATTTATGAAATAAATGCCTGTATCACATAACAGCAACATTTTCCAAGTGACATCTATGAAAAAAAGGTCTCAGGCTGGGCACAGTGGCTCATGCCTGTAATCTCAGCACTTTGAGAGGCTAAGACAGGCCAACAGCTTGAGGCTCAGGAGTTCAAGAACAGCCTGGGCAGCATGGCAAAACCCCATCTCTGGAAAATACAAAAATTAGCCAGGTGTGGTGGAGCACATCTGTGGTCCCATATACTTGGGGGGGACTAAGGCAGGAAGATCACTTGGGCCTGGGAGAATCACTTGATTGTAGGAGGTCAAGCCTGCAATGAGCTGTATCCCACCACTGCACTCCAGCCTGGGCAACAAAGTGAGACACTGTCTCAAAACAAAATAAAAAAAAATTCTCATCATTAACAAGTTTGGAAAACACTGCCTAACCACTCCTACCACATTCCAACTTGGAGAATCAGAATTTATACATGGATGTGATCAGAGTGATCCTGCTGTATTAAGAACATACTCAGCTATACTTAAACAATATATATTGTTTGCTGAATTTATTTCTTACAGAATCCTTTCTTAGAATTTATCTTTTAATAATCTCTGGAAATTGTGTTCTGAGACAGTGCTTAACAAGTTTAATCTACAAAAAAGTTATCTGGGGATATTACCGCAATCATAATCTGACCTAGTAGGTCAAAGATAAGAACTAAGATTCTGCATTTCTAACAATCTGCACAGTGTAAACAGTACTGCAGGTCTGCTGACCACACTCTGAGTTTCAATGCTAGAGAGAACATACTTTAGGAACCAAACAGAAGTCCCCACACACACAATCTTACTGTTTACCAGATATTTATTGAACATACAGATACTGTGTGGGCATGACATCAAACAAATACTAAATGAAAGCTTTAAAAATTAGATACATTTTTTAAAAACAGTTTTTGCTTAGAGAAATGGCTTACTTTATTTTCCCACAAAGATTAATTCATAGTCTGAAATTCCTGGTTTAATAAAAATATGGCTGAATAGGTGCTTAACATTAAAATACCCGTGGTGCAGGCTGGGCCTTCGGCTCTAATAAACTCAGATGGCAGCTTATTTGCATGGAGCACGTGTTTAAACTTTTGAAAAGTTCATAACTGTCTTTTTATATTAACTCTCAGACCAAGAGCAAACTCTAGTTAATTCTCTTAAGTTTAATAGTCTTGAAAACATATCAAAGATTTTAAACACATATGTATACTTAAAATGTGTATTAAAGTACATATTTTATAAGATATGTATATCTTTTGAAAAATGTACATATATAAAATATGTACTTTAATATAAGAGTATATCTTTTTTCAAAAGATATAATCATGGGAATTTCATTGCTTAAATTTCACTTTCTCTGAGGTAATGGTCTCAACCAGGGCAACTTTAAGCCTCAGAGCCATTTAACAATGTCTGGTCACATTTTTGGTTGTCACATGGGAGGACGGGTTGGGGAGTGTTTCTGAACTCTAGTGGGTAGAGGTCAGAGATGCCACTGAACATTCTGCAATGCACACAGCAGTCTTCCACAACAAAGAATCATCTGGTTCAAAATGTCAGTACTGCCAAGTTTGAGAAACCTTGCTCCGAGGCCAAGTACTTGGGCCATTTCTTAGTACTGCCCTTGACAAATGCAGGATGTGTATTGAAAAACTTAAAAAAAGAGCATCCCAAGCCCCAGATCTTTTTAACCTGGGGTACACAGAAACTACTGATTGCTGACTCTCCTAAGAAGAAGGCATTTATGCAGAATATGTAGAAGTCCAGTGGCCCTAGTCACTGTCCTAGGAAGGGAGGTGGAGTAATAATGGGCCCTTATTAGAGTTGGTAACTGTGCCACTTTTCATGTGTCCATTTCAGATTTCTCTAAAACACTAAAAGGCTAATCTTGCCCAGTGATCCTTCAGAAAAGCATAGTTTCCAATAGGGTAGCTGAGGAGTTGTGAAAAGTGGCAGTCTTCACATATGGAAGCTGTATGACAGGAGGCGATATGCTTAACCTCCTTGTTCATACAGAGCTGAGTTGCAGAATGCACAATGATGGTACTGAAATTCTTTCTGTCCAAATGCTCTTGCTATTTAACATTCAGATGCAGACCATTTTCACATACTCCAGCCCCAACATTAAAACTGTTTTAAAGACTGTCAGATATTCACTACGTATGAGAATGAAGTGGGAGTATGAAGGCTGCACTCGGATTCACTGTCACAGACCAACACTTGAAGTACTCAAGGACAGTGATGGACAGGAATCAGCAGCCACAGCCTATGTGGTATTGCCTGCATCATAGGCTGCTAACACAAAGGTCATCCTCAGGAGCCTCGGATGACCCTATCTTAAGTAAACAACTTCCTGCATTAATTTTTTTCTGCTACAATTACAATAAAATACAATATGAAACAGAAAGTATCTCATAAGGTTATCATTTTAGACTTTGTATTAATTTAATGGGGTGAAAACATGACTTGGTTTTCATAGGTTTATTTTCCTCAGAAAACAAATGTCTGGAAGATAGGCTGTCTTCTAGGTTTTGTGTTGTTTTTTTTGTTTGTTTTTTTAAGAGATTTATGTTATTTTATTTATGTTTTTTTTTTCTTTCTCGGGTAGACTACATTCTTGAGGGCAAGAGTATTCTAATGTTTCTCTATACTCAAATTATTCTCAATTAATACTTCTTTGAGAGAATTAGCAGAGTATTAGAGAAAATATGATAGAAAAAATGCTTGGTTAAAAAATAACAAAATAATCAAACACTGTTTTCTATTCAAACAAGAACCAATTAGAAAATGAAAGAAAAAATCACTTCAATGTATAACAGGAAAAACAAATGAAAATCCAGAAGAGAGATCCAAGATGGCCAAATAGGAACAGATCTAGATTGCAGTTCCCAGTGAAAATGCAGAGGGTGAGTGATCACCACATTTCCAAACAAATTTTTACTGCTCACAGACCAGGAGATTCCTGAGTGGAAAAGCACTACAAGTCTCCAGCACAGCTGTATCAGCTAACACAGCAGGTTTCTGCAGAAAAACTCACACATTTCCAGGTGCCATTTCAACTGGCAACTGGAACACCTGGGAGACAGAGTCACCCGTTCAACTGAAAAAAAGTGGGCTGAAGCAGGAAGCCAGGTGATCTGTCTCAGCTCGTCCTACCCACACAAAGACCAGCAATCTGAAACGCTCTGGAGTGAGAGTTTCACAGCAAGCACAGCTGGATCCAGGACTGTCCAGCTCTGTGGGAGAAGGGCATCCACTGTTACGAAGGCAGTCCACCATTACCGAGGCATTCCCACCATTGCAGAGACAGTCTGCCATTACTGAGGCAGACCACCATTACCAAGGCAGTTCTAACTATACCCCTATAAACAAAACTGCAAGGAAGTTCACATGCAGCTAGGCAGAGCCTATGGCAGCTCAGCAATGTCTCTGCTGGCAGACTGTGACTAGGCTATCTCCTTGCTTAGCAGGGCATCTCTGAAAAAAGGCAGCAGAATGATACGAACTTATAAATAAAGCCCGACCTTTCCAGAACAGAGCACCTGGGAAAAAAAGGTGCTGTAGCAGACTTAAATGTAACTGCCCAGCAGCTCTGAAGGGAACAACGGAGCTCACAGCTCAGCACTTGAGCTCCTATAAGGGACAGACTGTCTCCTCAAGCAGCTCCCTGACCCCTGTATATCCAAGGAGTCACCTCATAAAGGAGAGCTCAGGCTGACATCTGGCGGGTATCCTTCTGGGACGCCAATAACAGAAGAAAAACTGGCAGCAACCCTTACTGTTCTGCAGTCCTTACAGGTGATCCCCAGACAAGCAGGGCCTGGAGTGGACCTCCAATAGTCCTACAGCAGGGAGACCTGACTGTTAGAAAAAAAAAAAAACAAGAAATATAAAGAAATAACTTCATCAGCAACAAAAAGGACATCTACTTAGAGACCCCATCTGAAAGTCACCAACCACAAAGTCCACCTGTAGATAAATCTACACAGATGGGAAGAAACCAGAGCAAAAAGGATGAAAATAACCAAAACTAGAATACTTCTCCTCCTCCAAGGGATCACAAGTCCTCACCAGCAAGGGAACAAGGCTGGATAGAAAATGAGTCTGATGAAGTGACAGAAACAGGCTTCAGAAGGTGGGTAATAACAAACTTCTCTGACCTAAAAGATCATGTTCTACCCCAGTGCAAAAAAACTAAGAACCAGATAAAAAGGTGTGATGAAATGCTAACGAGAATAAACAGCTTAGAGAGGAATATAAATGAATTGATGGAGCTGAAAAACACAACACACAACGCATACACAAGATTCAATAGCCAAATTGACCAAGCAGAAGAAAGGATATCAGAGATTAAAGATCTACTCAATGAAATAAAACAAGAAGTCAAGATTAGAGAAAAAAGAGTAAAAAGAAATAAACAAAGCCTCCAAGAAATATGGGATTATGTGAAAAGATCTAATCTACATTTGATAGGTGTACCCGAATGTGATGGAGAGAATGAATCCAAGCTAGAAAACACTATTCAGGATATTTTCCAAGAGAATTTCCCCAACTTAGCAAGGCAGGCCAACATTAAAGTCCAGGAAATACAGAGAACACCATAAAGGTATTCCTCAAGAAGAGCAACCCCAAGGCACATAATCATCAGATTCACCAGGGTTGAAATAAAGGAAAAAATGCTAAGGGCATCCAGAGATAAAGTTCAGGTTCCCCACAAAGAGAAGCCCATCAGACTTGCAGCAGTTCTCTCAGCAGAAACCCTACAAGCCAGAAGAGAGTGGGGGCCAATATTCAACATCCTTAAAGAAAAGAACTTTCAACCCAGAATTTCATATCCAGCCAAACTAAGCTTCATAAGCAAAGGAGAAATAAAATCCTTTGCAAACAAGCAAGTACTCAGAGATTTTGTCAACACCAGGCCTGATTTACAAGAGCTCCTGAAAGAGGCACTACACATAGAAAGGAACAACCAGTACCAGCCACTCCAAAAATGTACCAAATGATAAAGAGGATCAATACAATGAAGAAACTGCATCAACTAATAGGCAAAACAGCCAGCTAGCATTGAAATGGCAGGATCAATTTCACACATAACAATATTAACCTTAAATGTAAATGAGCTAAATGCTCCAATCAAAAGACACTGACTGGCAAACTGGATAAAAACTCAAAACCCACCAGTGTGCTGTATCTAGAAAATCCATCTCACATGCAAGGACACACATAGGCTCAAAATACAGGGATGTAGGAAGATCTACCAAGCAAATGGAGAACAAAAAAAAAAAAGCAGGAGTTGCAATTCTAGTCTCTGATATAACAGACTTTAAACCAACAAAGATCAAAAGAGACAAAGAAGGGCATTACAAATGGTAAAAGGATAAAGGCAACAAGAAGAGCTAATGATCCTAAATATATATGTGCCCAATACAGGAGCACCCAGATACATAAAGCAAGTTCTTAATGACCTTCAAAGAGACTTAGACTCCCACACAATAATAGTGGGAAACTTCAACACTCCACTGTCAATATTAGACAGATCAACCAGACAGAAAATTAACAAGGATATCCAGGACTTGAACTCAGAGCTGGGCCAAGCAAACCTGATAGACATTTAAGGAACTCTCCACCCCAAATCCACAGAATATACAATCTTCTCACCACCACCTCGCACCTACTCTAAAATTGGCCACACAATTGGAAGTAAATCACTCCTCAGCAAATGCAAAAGAACAGAAATCATAACAAACAGTCTCTCAGACCACAGTGCATTCAAATTAGAACTCAGAATTCAGAAACTAACTCAGACTCACACAGCTTCATGGAAACTGAACAACTGGCTCTTGAATGTTGACTAGAAAAACAATTAAATGAAGGCAGAAATAAAGACATTCTTTGAAACCAATGAGAACCAAGATCCAATGTACCAGAATTTCTAGGACACATTTAAAGTAGTGTCTAGAGGAAAATATACAGCAATAAATGCTCACATGAGAAGCAAGGAAGGATATAAAATCGACACTCTATCCTCAAAATTGAAAGTGCTAGAGGAACAACACTAAAAAAAACTCGAAAGGTAGCAGAAGACAAGAAATAACTAGATCAGAGCAGAACTGAAGGAGATAGAGACACAAAAAAAAAAAAACCTTCAAAAATCAATAAATCCAAGAGCTGGTTTTTTGAAAAGATCAACATAATAGACTACTAGTCAGATTAATAAAAAGAAAAGAGAAAATAATCAAATAAATGCAATAAAAAATGATCAAGGGGATATCACCACAGATTCCACAGAAATACAAACCACCATCAGAGACTACTACAAACAACTCTATGCACATAGACTAGTAAATCTAGAAGAAATTGATAAATTCCTGGACACTTGCACCCTCCAGAGCCTAAACCAGAAAGAAGTAGAAACCATCAATAGACCTATAATAAGGGCTGAAGTTGAGGCAGCCATTAATAGCCTACCAACAAAAAAAAAACCCAGGTCCAGATGGGTTCACAGCTGAATTCTACCGGACATACAAAGAGTAGCTGATGTGATTCCTACTGAAACTATCCCAAATAATCCAAAAAGAGGGAATCCTTCACAAATCATTTTATGAGACCAACATCATCCTGATACCAAAAACCAGCAGAGACTCAACAAGAAAAGAAAATTTCAGGCCAATATCCATTATGAACACAGATGTAAAAATCTTCAATAAAATACTGGCAAACCAATTGAAACAGCAAAATCAAAAAGCTTATCCATCACAATCAAGTAGGCTTCATCCCAGGGATGCAAGGCTGGTTCAACACACATAAGTCTATAAACATAATTCACCACATAAACAGAACCAAAGGGAAAATCCACATGATTATCTCAAAAGATGCAGAGAAGGCCTTTGACAAAATACAACAGTGCTTTATGCTAAAAAACTCTCAATAAACTAGGTATTGAAGGAGCGTATCTCAAAATAATAAAAGCTGTTTACAACAAACCCACAGCCAATATCACACTGAATGGGCAAAAACTGGAAGCATTACCTTTAAAATCTGGCACTAGACAAGGATGCCATCTCTCACCACTCCTATTCATAATAGTATTGGAAGTTCTAACCAGAGCAATCAGGCAAGAAAAAGAAATAAGGGGTATTCAAATAGGAAAGGAGGAAGTCAAATTGTCTCTATTTGAACATGACATGATTGTATATTTAGAAGGCCCTATCATCTAAGGCCAAAATCTCCTGAAACTGATAAGCAACTTCAGCAAAGTCTCAGGATACAAAATGAATGTGCAAAAATCACAAGCATTCCTGTACACCAACAACAGATTTAAAGAAAGCCAAATCAAGAACCAACTGCCATTCACAATTGCTACAAAGATAATCAAATACCTAGGAATACATCTAACAAAGAATGTAAAGGACCTCTTCAAGGAGAACTACAAACCACTGCTCAACGAAATCAGAGAGGACACAAACAGATGGAGAAACATTCCATGCTCATGGTTAGGAAGAATCAATATCGTGAAAATGGCCATACTGCCCAAAGTAATTTACAGATTCAATGCAATCCCCATCAAGCCACCAATGACCTTCTTCACAGAACTGGAAAAAACCACTTTAAACTTCCTATGGAACCCAAAGAGAGCCCGCATAGCCAAGTCAATTCTAAGCAAAAAGAACAAAGCCAGAGGCATCACGCTACTTGACTTTAAACTATACTACAAGGCTACAGTTTGATTACTGTAGTAATCAAAACAGCCTGCTACTGGTAGCAAAACAGAGATATTGATCAATGGAACAGAACAGAGGCCTCAAAGGCCACGCCACACATCTACAACCATCTGATCTCTGACACACCTGATAAAAACAAGCAATGGGAAAGGATTCCCTATTTAACAAATGGTGTTGGGAAAATTGGCTAGCCATGTGCAAAAAGCAGAAACTGGACCCCTTCCTGATGCCTTACACTAAAATTAACTCCAGGTGGATTAAAGATTTAAACATAAGACCTAACACCATAAAAACCCTAGAAGAAAACCAAGGCAAAACCATCCAGGACATAGGCATAGGCAAGGACTTAATGACTAATACACCAAGAGCATTGGCAACAAAAGCTAAAATAGATAAATGGGATCTAATGAAACTCCAGAGCTTCCGCACAGCAAAAGAAATAATCATTAGAGTGAACCAGCAACCAACAGAATGGGAAAAAAATAATTTGCAATCTACCCATCTGACAAAGGACTTATATCCAAAATATACAAAGAACTAAAACAGATTTACAAGAAAAATAAACAAATCCATTCAAAAGTTGGCAAAGGATATGAACAGACACTTTTCAAAAGAAGACAGATATGAGGCCAACAAACATATGAACAAATGCTCATCGTCACTGGTCATAAGAGAAATGCAAATCAAAACTACATTGAGATACCATCTCATGCAAGTTAGAATGGCAATCATTAAAAAATCTGGAGACAACAGATGCTGGAGAGGATGTGGAGAAATAGGAACACTTTTACACTGCTGGTGGGAGTGTAAATTAGTTCAACCATTGTGGAAGACAGTGTGATGATTCCTCAAGGACCTAGACATAGAAATTCCATTTGACCCAGCAATCCCATTACTGGGTATTTATCCAAAGGATTATAAATTGTTCTCTTATAAGGACACATGCACACTAATATTCATTGCAGCACTGTCTACAATAGCAAAGACTTGGAACCAAACGAAATGCCCATCGATGGTAGACTGGACAGGGAAAAATGTGACATATATACACCATGGAATACTATGCAGCCATAAAAAACGATGAGTTTTTGTCCTTTGTAGGGACATGGATGAACCTAGAAACCATCATTCTCAAGAAACTGATGAAAGAACAGAGAAACACCTCATGTTCTCACTCATAGGTGGGTGTTGAAGAATGAGAACACATGGACACAAGGAGGGTAGCATCACACACTGAGGTCTGTTGTAGGGGACTAGGGGTGGGACAGTGAGGGATAGGGAGCTGGGGAGGGATAACATGAGGAGAACTGCCAGATATTGGTGATGGGGATGGAGACAGCAAACCACATTGCCATATATGTACCTATGCAACAATCCTGCGTGTTCGTTACATGTATCCCAGAACGTAAAATGCAAATATATATGTGTGTGTGTATAGATATAATTCATATATAAATTATAATAAATTATATATATACATTGCAATTATACATATATAAATTGCAATTTATATATATAAAGGCTATATATATATTAGGCTATATATGTGTGTGTGTGTATATATATATATAGCCTAAAATGCAATTATATATGTGTGTGTGTATATAGATATAATTCATAGATAAATTATAATAAATTATATATATACATTGCAATTATACATATATACATTGCAATTTATATATATAAAGGCTATATATATATCAGGCTATATATGTGTGTGTGTGTGTATATATATATATATATAGCCTAAAATGCAATTATATATGTGTGTGTGTATATAGATATAATTCATATATAAATTATAATAAATTATATATATACATTGCAATTATACATATATAAATTGCAATTTATATATATAAAGGCTATATATATATTAGGCTATATATGTGTGTGTGTGTATATATATATATATATAGCCTAAAATGCAATTATATATGTGTGTGTGTATATAGATATAATTCATATATAAATTATAATAAATTATATATATACATTGCAATTATACATATATAAATTGCAATTTATATATATAAAGGCTATATATATATTAGGCTATATATGTGTGTGTGTATATATATATATATATAATTTATATATAAATTATAATAAATTATATATATACATTGCAATTATACATATATAAATTGCAATTTATATATATAAAGGCTATATATATATTAGGCTATATATGTGTGTGTGTATGTATATATATATATATAGCCTAAAATGCAATTATATATGTGTGTGTATATATAGATATAGTTCATATATAAATTATAATAAATTATATATATACATTGCAATTATACATATATAAATTGCAATTTATATATATAAAGACTATATATATATTAGGCTATATATGTGTGTGTGTATGTATATATATATATAACCTAAAATGCAATTATATATGTGTGTGTATATATAGATATAATTTATATATAAATTATAATAAATTATATATATACATTGCAATTATACATATATAAATTGCAATTTATATATATAAAGGCTATATATATATTAGGCTATATATGTGTGTGTGTATATATATATATATATATATATAGCCTAAAATGCAATTTATATATATATGAAAATCTAGAAGAAACAAGATATAATCAGAACCTTTTTGAAGAAATACTCAAGACTCTACTGAGAAACATAAAAAATGAATAATAGAAGGACACATCTTATTCTTGGTAAGACACAGTATTATAAAGTTGTCAATGTCATCAATCACCATAAAAACTACAAATAGATACCCATTATTTTTATCTTTCTAAGAAACATTTATTACTGTGACAAAACGCATGCAAAATAAGCTGACCATGTTAAGCATTTTTAAGTATGCAGTTCAGCGGTGTCAAGGACATTCACATTGCTGTACAACCATCACCACTGTCCATCTCCAGAATATTTTCATCTTGCCAAACAAAAACTATGTGTCCATTAAGCACTAATTCTCTCTGCCTCTCAACCCCTGGTCCCTGGGAATTAAGATTCTACTTTCTGTCTACAAATTT
This sequence comes from Callithrix jacchus, assembly GCF_049354715.1. Taxonomy (NCBI): domain Eukaryota; kingdom Metazoa; phylum Chordata; class Mammalia; order Primates; family Cebidae; genus Callithrix; species Callithrix jacchus. The sequence goes on along the minus strand of NC_133516.1, from coordinate 100,907,777 downwards.
AACTACTATAGATATCTCACATAAGGAAGATTATGCAATATTTGCCCTTTGTGACTGCCTTATTTCACTTAGCAAAAATGTCTTCAACTTTCCTTCATGTTGTTGCATGCCAGAAATTCCTCCCCTTTTAAGGCTGAACACTATTCCATTGTGTGGGTATATCTCACCATTTCTATATTGATTAATCACTTATATTACTTCTGCCTTTTGGCTATAATGAATTATGCCGCTATTCACTTGGGTTTACAAATATGTCTTCAACCCCTTTGTGTATATACCCAGAAGTGGAGTTGCTGAATCATACGGCAACATGTTTAATTTTTTGAGAAATCACCATATTGTTTTTCACAGTGGCTGCATCATTTTACATTCCCAAAAGCAATGCAAAAGCATTCCAATCACTCCACGTCCATGCTAATGCTTCTCATTTTCTGCTTTTTCATGCTAGCCATCCTAATGTCTATGAAGCAGCATCTCACTGTGGTTTCTGTTTGTATTTCTCTAATGACCAGTAATGTTGAGTATCTTTTCTTCTGTTTATTATCCTTTTGATAAATATCTATTCAAGTCTTTTGCTCCTTTTTTATTTGAGTTTCTTTAATGTTGAGTTACAGGTATTTGTATGTATTCTGGATATCAATTGTTAACAAATACATTATTTGGAAATATTTTCTCCCACTTAAAAGTTTGCCTTTAACTTTGTCAATTATGTCCTTTGATGCAAACAAGCTTTTAATTTTTATGAATCCAACTTTTCTATTTTTTTCTTTCATTGCCTGTGCCACATTTTTTTCATTAACCAAGTCTAAATTCTACCTGAAAAAAATGCACATTAAAGAATAACTAGGACATTTCCGAAAATGAAGAGTAGTGAGGAAATAGTCTTCCCTGATAATAAAATGTATTCTATTTTTTTTAACTAACCTGTCTTTGTAAAGCTAAAAATTGTATTCTCAAATAGCATCATCTTGGCTCAGAAATAGACAGGCAGGCACATCAGTGAATCATAGTAGAAAGTTCTAACATATTGTCCTTTACATTTTGGGAATTTAATGTATCACAAGTATAGCATTTCAAATCAATAATCAAAAATTGATAACTTTGCTGTTTATTTGAGAAAAAGCTGAAAGCCTACTTCACATCTTTTATCAAACTGAATTTCAGATTGATCAATGACTTAAATGTAAAAATTAATTTAAATTCAAAGCTTAAAATGAAAAAAAATTCAGAAAGAAAATATGGAAGGCGATCCTTATAATATAATAAGGCAACAGTCTTCCTAAGCTTATCATAAAACCTAGAAGCTATCAAGAAATCTATATGGGCAATTTTGACTACATATCAATTTAAAATGCCTATACAGATTTCTGTTCTCAGCAAGCAGATTAAGTCTCTTGTCGAAAATAAAAATAAAAGCTTGAGACAATATATAAAGCAATTATCTGAAGACAATAAGAATTTTTTAATTTCAGGCAACATTTAAAGTATTACAGTCTTTGAAAAAGCGAAATACGGCTGGGTGCAGCAACTCATGCCTGTAATCCCAGCACTTTGGGAGACCGAGGCAGGGAGATCACTCAAGGTCAAGAGTTCAAGACCAGCCTGGCCAACATGGTGAAATCCTGTCTCTACTAAAAATACAAAAATCAGCTAGGCATGGTGGCACTTGCCTGTAATTCCAACTACTCAGGAGGCTGAAGCAGGAGAATTGCTTGAACCGGTAGGTGGAGGTTGCAGTGAGCCAAGATTGCTCCACTGCACTCCAGCCTGGGTTACAGAGCTAGACATCATCTCAAAAAAAAAAAAAAGAGAGAGAGAGAGAAAGAAGGGAAACACACAAAATAATATTCATATTCAAACTTTTTCTCTTTAAACAGTTTCTGATTTGCTGTCTCTGAAAGGGTGGGAAAGAGAGCCTTATTGGAAAGCAGCAGTCAATCTGGGCTGAGGAGGTGCATACTGGAGAATGGGACCTGAGGAGTGAAGCCCTAAGATAGCATCTGAAGACAATCAGTCCAAAATCCCACTACAAATTTCCTTCCAAACGTTGGCTGATTCTTAAGCAGCATATGCACAGGATAACACCCTCAAAACCCACAGGAAAGCCTCATTCTAGTGTGTAGTGGGAAATGCATAACACTCTGGAGAAAGACTGGAGCTTAGTCAAATTTTTGAAAATAAATTATTGATGTTTTATTTTGTACTGACAAAATTATTGCATTCAATTATAGAATTATGTAACAAAATATGTAAATCAAGTAAAAAAAAACCCACTGGAAAACAGGATTTGGAAAACTAAAAGCTGAGCAGAGATGTCAGCAGCCATGGAGAATGAGACTGGAGTTCAAAGCCTGTTTTTCCAGGTAAGAACCAAAAAGGACCAAACTTACAAGTAAGGGACATAGGTGAGTGCATTTGTCAGCAAACTACAGCTTGCAGGCCAAATCTGGCCTGTCATTTGTTTTTGTATGTCCCTAGAGCTAAGAATAGTTTTCATTTTTTTAAATGGTTTAAACATTTTAAAGTAAAAGACCGTCGTGAGACATTGACTTTCTTCACAGAACTGGAAAAAACCACCATGAACTTCATATGGAACCGAAAGAGAGCCCGCATAGCCAAGTCAATTCTAAGCAAAAAGAACACAGCGGGGGGCATCACACTACCGGATTTCAAACTATACTACAAGGCTACAGTAATCAAAACAGCATGGTCCTGGTACCAAAACAGAGATATAGACCAATGGAACAAAACAGAGGCACCGGAGGCAACACAACATATCTACAACTATACAATCTTTGATAAACCTGACAAAAACAAGCAAGGGGGAAAGGATTCCCTGTTTAACAAATGGTGTTGGGAAAACTGGCTAGCCATGTGCAGAAAGCAGAAACTGGACCCCTTCCTGACACCTTACACTAAAATTAACTCCAGATGGATTAAAGACTTAAACATAAGACCTGGCACCATAAAAACCCTAGAAGGAAATCTAGGCAAAACTATCCAGGACATAGGAGTAGGCAAGGACTTCATGAACAAAACACCAAAAGCATTGGCAACAAAAGCCAAAATAGACAAATGGGACCTAATCAAACTCCACAGCTTCTGCACGGCAAAAGAAACAGTCACTAGAGTGGATCGGCAACCAACAGAATGGGAAAAAATCTTTGCAGTTTACCCATCTCACAAAGGGCTGATATCCAGAATTTACAAAGAACTCAAACGGATTTACAGGAAAAAAACAAACAAGCCCATTCAAAAGTGGGCAAAGGATATGAACAGACACTTTACGAAAGAAGACATAAATGAGGCCAACAATCATATGAAAAAATGCTCATCGTCACTGGTCATCAGAGAGATGCAAATCAAAACCACATTGAGATACCATCTCACGCCACTTAGAATGGCGATCATTAAAAAATCTGGAGACAACAGATGCTGGAGAGGATGTGGAGAAAAAGAAACACTTTTACACTGTTGGTGGGAGTGTAAATTAGTTCAACCATTGTGGAAGACAGTGTGCCGATTCCTCAAGGCCTTAGAAATAGAAATTCCATTTGACCCAGCAATCCCATTACTGGGTATATATCCAAAAGGCTATAAATCGTTCTACTATAAGGACACATGTACACGAATGTTCATTGCAGCACTGTTTACAATAGCAAAGACCTGGAATCAACCAAAATGCCCATTGATAATGGACTGGATTGGAAAAATGTGGCACATATACACCATGGAATATTATGCAGCAATCAGAAATGATGAGTTCGTGTCGTTTGTAGGGACATGGATGAATCTGGAGAACGTCATCCTCAGCAAACTGACACAAGAACAGAAAATGAAACACCGCATATTCTCACTCATAGGTGGGTGATGAAAAATGAGAACACATGGACACAGAAAGGGGAGTACTAAACACTGGGGTCTATTGGGGGGAAAAGGGGAGGGCCAGTGGGAGGGGGAGGTGTGGAGGGATAGCCTGGGGAGAAATGCCAAATGTGGGTGAAGGGGAGAAGGAAAGAAAAGCACACTGCCATGTGTGTTCCTACGCAACTGTCTTGCATCCTCTGCTCATGTACCCCAAAACCTAAAATCCAATAAAAAATTAAAAAAAAAAATAAAAAAAGAAAAATAAAGTAAAAGGACTATTACATGACATTTGAAATTTATATGAAATTTAAATGTTAGTGTCAATAAAGTTTTCTTGGAACGTAGCCAAGCTCATTTAATTACATATTGTCCATCACGGCTCTTCTGCTATAACAGCAAAGCTTAATAGTTATGGCACAAAACATATGGCTTACAAAGTCTGAAGTATTTATTATTTGGCCCTTTACAGAAAAGGTTTGTTGACCTCTGTCCTAGAAGTAACAGCAAAACTGCAGTAGATCAGCCCTACCGAGCTGAAGATTGACCTTTCACAGGATCGATGTGATCTGCCAGAATAAAATCTAACCCTCATTTGAGAGATGTAACATTACCCAGAACCTCTATAATTTTTTCACAGACATTATCCAGGATCCAATATAAATTTCAAAGATCTATTAAAAAAGAATGAAATGGCCAAATGCCAAAAAAAAAATAAAAATAATAGAGGTGATTTAGATACTAAAGTTATGAGATAAGAACTTAAAAAAATCTGTGATTAATACACTCAACAAAATAGAGGAAAAAATAAAATATTTTAACATAGATTTGAATTTTTTAATTAAAATAAAAATCTTAGAATCCAAAAATACTATAACTAAAAGAAAGAATTGAAAATATTTATTTAGTAGCAGAGTGCACACAGAACAGAGGAGTAGTAACTGGAAAACAGGATTATCGATACAAGTGCAGAAAGATGAGGAAAGCTGAAAAAACAGGAAAAAAAGAACAAAACAGACATGGTGAAAACCTCTAATTAGATATAATTTGGAGACCCAGAGGTAGAGGAGAGAAATAATAAAAGAGAAAAATATTAGAGCTCTTCAACACTGGCAAGGAACATCTAAGTGCATTTCTCAAGAATCTCTACAACCCCACGTGCATTATGGCCAGCCAGCAATCAAATGGAAAGAGAACAGCTTCAGAGAAAGAAAACACGCTATTGAAACAAGATATTTTCCCTGATCCCTTCACGGGTGACAGAGTGCCTCGCTTTCTCGGCCTGCAGCTCTTAACCCCTCGCGGGGCGGGGAGCACACAGGTGAGTGGGTACAGGAGCCAGGATGTGTGCTTCTGGGCACTGGCAGGAGCAGAAGCCCGTGTGGCCCCAAGGCAGCATCTAGGGGTATACATACCCATGACCCCTGGAGCCCCAGAGAGCGTGTGTCACAGTGCTCTTTTAGCTTTGCGGTACACAGATGGCTTAACTGTTAACCGGTTCAAGGATTTGCACTCATGGCTCCCCAGCTCTTGTTCAGCATCCATGGAGATTCAGGTAGCACAAACCAATTGGAGGGTGGTGAATACGGAGGATTTACTGCTGAGGAAAGTGGCTTTCAGTGGGAAAGGAAGCTAGAAAGAGTATGGAGTGGGAATATGGTCTTCTCCTGGGGTCTGACCAACCCCATGGGGCTCTTCTCTGACTTCCCCGCCACCAAGCCATGCCTCCTACGCTGCTTCTTCTCAGTATCTGCTGCTGCTTCTCTCTTTGCCACTCCTCTGCCAGCGGAGCCTGGGCTTTACATGGGTGTAGGATGGGGAGCAGGGTGGCCAGGGTGGTTTTGGAAAAGGCCAACTTTCGAGCAGGAAAACTGGAATAGAAAGTTCTCACTTCGGGCCACGGTTCCAGGGACTACCCTTCTCTACCCAGTATTTCCCTGTCTCCTGTCTGTATCACTGTGTGCAAAGCCGGGGGATAAATAATCTGACTGAAGAATTTTCAGTTAAAACTAAGTGATATCCTTAAAGCGCTCACCAACTTAGAATTCTATGCCCAACTACATATGCTTCAAAAATTAAAGATGTTTTCAAATAAAATATGAGAAAATTCATCAGAAGCAGATTTGCAAAAAAAAAAAACACACACTAAAAGAAGTTCTTCAGGCAGAAGGAAAATGATCCCAAATGGAAGCACGAAATGAGAATGGAAAGCACCAGAAATTATAAATACATATATACATAAATAAATTATAAACACCAGAAATATAAATATAAATACACTTGAAAATGGCAATAATCACTACGTCTTGCATAGTTAAAAATCAAGTATAACAAATTATATCGCAATCTTAGCACAGAAAGCAAGGAAAGTTAAAAAAAAAAGATTTCAACTGTTCTAGGTTTCTTTCCTTCAGCAAATAGTTAAAACATTAACCAAGTGAAAGATGTACACTGTAATTTATAGGGTAAAAAGTAAATGAATAATGAGTGCATGATTAAATAACTATAAAAGAAAAATGGCAAAAAAGGGTTTTTTATTATACTTTAAGTTCTGGGATCCACGTGCAGAGCCTGCAGGTTTGGTACACAGGCATACACGTGCATGGGGGTTTGTGGCGCCCATCGATCCATCATCTACATCCGGTATTTCTCCTAAAGCTATCCTTCCTCTAGCACACCGCCAGGCCCCAGTGTCATTAGAAATGACATTTTTCAAATTTTTAAATGTGGATGCTTTTTGATCAGCACACGACTTCTAGAAAATAATATATGCGCAGATATGGATAGCTGTATCCAAAGATGTTTGCAGAAATGAAATAAAAGAAGACAACTTCAATTTCTCTCACATTCTATACCTTAGAAGCAATTCACTAAGTCCGGCTTATATTCAAGATGAGGGGAATAAGATTATCATACTTTTTCATGGGAGTAATGTACAAGAATTTGTGAACATGTTTTAAAGCACCACGAAAGGACGTGATTGCAACCATTGCATGAATCAAGCAATGAAGCAATTTTTATGCACTGATAAGAAATGATGTCTACGTTTTAAAAGTTTTTAAAGAAGTTGTTAAGAATTGTAATGAGCGAAAAAATATATAATTATATTATATATTTATATATTAGCTAAAAAATATATAAATATATATTTTTATATATTTAATATATTATATATTTATATATTATATATATAAATATATAAATATAAAATATATATATTATATATAATATATAAATTTATATATTTATATTTATATATTTATATAATATAATATATAAAATATATTTAAAATTATTTAAAATATATTAAATATAATAAATTATAAATATATTTAAATATATTATATATTTATATATTAGCGAAAAAATATATAAATATATTAATTCCCCTTATTGGTAAAATATGGGGAACTGGGCTAGCAGGTGACTTAGATCCCTTGCAGTTTTTATATTCTATAAATCATAAGCCAGAGTAGCTAGAAAGATCAAAACACAGGGCAAAAGCTAAAGAAGCTGTACTGAAGACACATCCTAAATATGTCAGTATCCTGTGTTCTCTAGTGAAAGGCAGACTCCTGAAGAGTGTAGCCAGGCCTTGGATATTGCAGCCATAATATGAAAAGCAGACTTTTCAAGACAGCAGCCTTCGATTCCCACTTAATAGTAAACAACGTTTTTCTTTTGCTTCAGTGGCAGATATAAAGATTTTCAATTTCTTTAAATATCAAGTTCTTTCAATAAATGTTCTTATCATTTTCCCATTTCAAATATCTTTTCTCATTTCTCACTCTTTGAAACACAACTCATTAAAAAAAATGAATTCATCAGCATAAGATAATTTTAAAAAAGCAAATCACAAGAATGCATGTTCACTTCATATTTCAGCTTTCTCCAACCTACTGATACTGCTAATATCGCTGACTCGATAAACATTTTTCATGTTGTGTAGAATATATTTCACAGCCTTAAAAATCTAGATGTAAAAGTATCATCACAATTCAAGCATGGTTTTTTTCCTCTCTCTTTCTAGTGTCAAAGTAGGTATTTCTCATGTCAAATGAGCTGTGTTCCAGAATTTAATCTTTAAATTGGCTTTATACTTGTCTTTCCCACAGAAAGATTATTAAAAATACTGCATGTGTTCTCAACCTAAACTACAAATAACTTGTTTAATGTATAGTGTGTCTAAATCTGAGGGGTAATGGAACATAACAAAGTGAACTCTTTGGAGTCAGAACAAGGTTGGAATCCTAGTTCTGCCACTTCCCAGTTAAGCAAATCAGTTAAAATCAATGATCTTCAGTTTCCTCTGGTGAAAAACTGAAATCATAGCATTTATGTCCCAAAGGTATCTCAAGAATTATCTGAGATAATGTAAGTGGTCATTTCTTCCTTGCTGCCACCCCACTAGACTCCTATTTATCCTAAGTTTTGCTACCTTACCTACTATTTTCAAACTAGTTTTCTGTTATTTGCTCTATACCACAATTATATTATTAAGCTACAAAGATGGGCTTGTCTAATTCTAATCATAGCCCCAAGCATCACCTGGAAGATGAGTACTGGTTCAACTCTGGAGAAGCAGGAGAACAGAGCCGCAGAGCTCCTGCCACAACCTTTGGTGGTGATGGCTCATATCAGAGTAGTCATCAATAGTCATCAGTGACTAAGACCACAGGCTCTGCAGTCAGAGATCAAGTTCAAAATCCTAGATCTACCACTTCCCATGTATCCAAACTGCAACAATATATTTAACTTCTCTGTTCCTCCATTGTCTCATCTGTGAAGTGGAGATAATAATAGAACCTGTCACCTAAAAGTTTTCCTAAAGACTAAATGAAACAATGCATGAAAAATGCCAGTGTCTTTCTGATCAATTTTTTCTATAACTTAAGCTTATTAATTATAGTTATAATGCTTTTTAACTAAAAGTTTAAACAAAAGAGAAAGCATGTATATACTGCTAAATTCAGTTGGGAAAATATTGCAACTTAATTTAATTTTTTAATTTTTTAAAAGGATACTTCTACACGTATAAATTTGGGATTTGAGGTTTCATGCATTCTTAGTGCACACTGATGAATCAGCGCAAAAGGATAAATCAGTTCACAAATCAGGTGTGAAACTCATAATTGCATTTCGTTTTCTCTAACAATCTGATTTTTTAAATAGTCCCCTTCCAGCCAAGATGACAGAAATTTGATCTCTGCAGTGTGGGCTTTCCTAGGAATAGCATTCAATTTATAGAGACTTTGCACCATCCTAAGACATAGGGTTGAGGCATCTGGTACTTGATGCCATCTGTTCACACAGGTGCCTGCCTGCTGAGACATCTTATTGGGTCCTCAGTCATCACTCAGAGTGATTGTCCACGAACATTTCCTTAACCATGTCAACTGGCCTTATGGCAGGAGATTCTGCTACCTCCATGCCTCATTTGCATTTCTTTGCTCCTTTCATGCCATGTTGGGGCTTAGAAATTGCTCTATGGCTATTGAAAAATCCCAGAAAACACCATGTAGTTTCCTCTCTCCACTTCCTGAGGGTTTGGCCGGTAAGCCAAAAGCAGTCTTTCTGTCTGGGACCTACCATCATCTATATTTCACTTCACTTCTCTTCCATCTCTCCCCTAATATGATAAATCTTTAAAAGCTTTTGAAAGCAATGGCATTGGGGTTTTTTCAAATGACAATGAAAGGAATGAGGAGAGCATTTGTGTGTGGCATATGGTGAGGAAGTAAAGAAGAGAATGGTAACAAACCTTGGACTATTTGAATTTTTTTTTTTTTTCTTATTTTTTGAGACGGAGTTTCACTCTTGTTACCCAGGCTGGAGCGCAATGGCGTGATCTCGGCTCACCACAACCTCTGCCTCCTGGGTTCAAGCAATTCTCCTGCCTCAGCCTCCCAAGTAGCTGGGATCACAGGCACGCACCACCATGCCCAGCTAATTTTTTTTATATTTTTAGTAGAGACGGGGTTTCACCATGTTGACCAGGATGGTCTCGATCTCTTGACCTCGTGATCCACCCGCCTCGGCCTCCCAAAGTGCTGGGATTACAGGCGTGAGCCACCGCACCCGGCCCTATTTGAATCATTTTTAAGCTGTGTCAACAAAGAAGCTTCTTTTTCTCTCTTTTTTATTCCATTTCTTTATGTTCCCTTTCCTAACTGTACTTTGCTTGTTTGTTTGGTTTGTTTGTTTGAGACAGGGTCTCACTTTGTCACGCAGGCTGGAGTGCAGTGGCACAATCTCAGCTCACTGCAGCTCAACCACCCAGACTCATTATTCTCTCACCTCAGTTCCCCAAGTAGCAGGAACTACAGGTGTGGGCCACCATGCCTGGCTAATTTTTGTATTTTTATTAGAGATGAGGTTTTGCCATGTTGCCCAGGCTGGTAATTCGCCTTTTTCCTGGGTGTGCTAAATAACTGTTTGTTAGCGGTACCCAGAGGCCTTTTTGAGACCGCTTTGCTTAGACTTAATTTATTTCTATCCTAACTCATTCCAGGTTACTTAGTAGCATTATTCATACTGACTCCCTGATCACATTATCAATCTCTGCCTTCCTTCTCTTAATCATCCTGGATGCTTTTTCTCTGCACTCTCATCTTTCCTGATTGGGAGCCTCTCTAGGTCCATTTATATTATGTTTCTATTTTTACTGACATTTTGAGCTAGTTTTTAGTTTTTGAGCTAGTTTTTAGTTCATGAAGTTCTGTTACTTTCCAGGTCAATTTGACTCACATTTAGAGTATTGCAAGAAACTGTATCAAATGTTTTCTCTCATTTTGTCACTCAAAGGAATCTTACCACATTTCCCTGAAAGACCAAGGACAATTTGGAGATATTTCTTATTTTTTGCATTATTTTTCTAAGGTAGTTTTATACTGTGTACTATTGAATTTCAATTTGAATGTCTTGGGGCCTCATCTTTTGAAACTCTTTGGAAATATGGACATCTGGTTACCTCGTTCTAGCACACAGGAGACATTTGAAAAACTAAAGCCTTAAATCTAAATAACAGAGCTATTTCCACTTCTAATAAAATAACATTTTCCCTATGAAGTCTTATTTAAATTATATATTATTATTTGTATGTTTTATATGCAGAATATAGTGCTTATGTTAGTTTGTTTTTTAATTTTAAAGCAACTACACAAACTAGAATAGGTTCCCAAGGACAAGACCTGAAAGAAATAAGTTCAGAATTAAAAAAATAAGAGGCTCTCACCCAGATTATTTATAATAAAACAAGACAATAATATCGCATTAACTCAGCCATCAATAACGTCATATTTTTTCAAGCAATAATACCAAGCACCTTGGGACTGATGATGGTCCTCTGTTTTGACACTCTATTTTATTATATTATCTGTCTTTTGAAGGGTAGGTTGTGCTATTTCTTATACAGACAGTACAAAGATAAACAAAGTTCCAATTTATGTTTAGGTTTAGAAATTATCACAAGAATTTTTAGAACTGCTGCATAGGAGAGACAGACCAAGGTGCTTTTCCAAATATTAGAACTTATGCTGACTTTTCATAGAATTTGATATAAAATACCCTCCAAATAAAGTGAAAGAAAAAAAAAAAGATCACTGAGCTTATTGAACGTTTACAACAAAACTGATTAACAACAGATAAAACTTACGAGTTAATTGGTATCTTCTAAATATTTTGTCTGTGACTTTATGTCATTTTTAAACTGCTTTATAAATCTGAAATGCATACAAACACAGGGTTGGAATTTATATTTTTTTATAAAAAGAAAAAGATTCTGAACATATCTGAGAAAGCTCTACTCTCCTTGGAACTTTGGTATGAACAAACAAAACAGTAGTACACAAAGCGTCACGAGAAAGGCAGGGTAGTAATCTGTGCTTTGACGGGACCTTCCTGTTAACCCGAGTCATCCTATTTCGGGTATTGTAATCACTGAGAGTCAAGTCCCTGTACTGCTCTAGATAAGCAATCAGTTGGATTATAATTTTCCCATGATTAATGCTGCATCTCTTCTTTACAGGTAGATTCAGAGGTGTGATTTCATATTATTTTCCCAAAGAGGGTGTTCATAGTGCTTATTCTCACATTGGAAACACCCACTTACCCTCTCTCAATTGATCCTCTTGGGAACTTTATGAATGATCACAGAGAGAGAGCTGACCCCAGAACTCTGTGAGGCTAATACTTCCTGACAAAGCTAGAACTTCTTCCCATCAGCCTGTACCCAGGGACACAATGATGTAACCAACTGGCCTAAATGGCCACAGGCAACAGATACCATCATGCTGGGATTGGGGAAACATAATAGAGAACTAGAAACTTTTTTGGTTTTAATAACGGGCTAACAGGCTATGCTTTTTAGACTTCTTCCTTCCTGCAACAAAAGAAAAGTGCTCTGGATAAAATCTTAAGTTTTAGAGAATGACAAAACTTAACATCTATACGATTATCACTAGTGTGTAAATTTTATAGGTATGTGAATAGAAATTAAATGGAATGTAGAAAAATAGAAGAAATCTACATAATTCAGCTTTTTCTGTGTTTTAATACTTTGTTGTCAACCATGTTGTTTGTACTAAATACACACGATATAAAAACTCATCCTTCAATTGGAAAAGAATTGTGAATTCACACTTTTCTCCCACTGAGACTGTGTCCACATTTTAGTTTACCAGGTGATATATACATATATATACATGTATATATTTATATCTGCAGAGAGATAGAGATATTTTTTATTCTTTTGGTATATTTGACTGAAATTTTAAAAGGCCTTCAATTTGGTAAGTCATCAACAGCTAACTGAAGTTTCAGCTGATTTCTAAGGAAATTGAGAAAATACAGTTAAAAAAAGTGTTAAAAATGTCTTCTTGCATTAGTCTTGTGATACAAGTTATTTTAAGCAAGGTTGAGGAAAAAATAAAAAGCATCCAAATAGGAAGATAGAAATTCAAACTATTCCTGTTTGTGGATGACATGATTGTATATTTAGAAAATCCCATAGTCTCTGCCCAAAAGCTCCTTGATCTGATAAATAACTTCAGCAAAATCAATGTACAAAAATCAATAGCATTCCTATGGACCAACAACATCCAAGCCAAGAGTCAAATCAGGAATGCAATCCCATCCACAAAAAGAATAAAATACCTAGAAATACAGCTAACCAGGGAGGTGAAACATCTCTACAGCAATTACAAAACACTGCTCAAATAAATGAGAAATTACACAAACAACTGGAAAAAAATTTCATGCCCACGGATAGGAAGAATCAATATATTTAAATGGCCATACCATCCAAAGCAATTTATAGATTCAATGCTATTCCTACCGAACTGCCAAGGACATTCTTTATAGAATTTAAAAAACTTTTAAAAGTCATATGGAACCAAAACAGAGCCCAAATAGCCAAGGCAATCTTAAGCAAAAGGACAAAGCTGGAGGCATCACATTACCTGACTTCAAACTGTACTACAAGGGCTATAGTAACCAAAACAGCATGGTACTGGTATAAAACCAGACTTCAAACTGTAGTACAAGGCTATAGTAATCAAAACAGCATGGTACTGGTATAAAACCAGACTTCAAACTGTAGTACAAGGCTATAATAACCAAAACAGCATGGTACTGGTATAAAACCAGACACAGATCAATGGATCAGAATAGAGAGCCCAGAAATAAGGTCAGACACCTATGACCATCCAATCTTGGACAAAGCTGACAGAAGCAACCAATGGGGAAAGGACTCCCTATTCAATGAATGGTGCCAGGGTGACTGGCAAGCCATATGCAGAAAATTGAAACTGGACCCCTTCCTTACACTATATACAAAAATCAACTCAAAACAGATGAAAGACTTAAACTCAAAACTATAAAAACCCTGGGAAATAACCTAGGAAATACCATTCTAGACATAGGATCTGGCAAAGATTTCATGATGAAGATATAGAAAGCAATTGCAACAAAAACAAAAATTGACAAATGGGGTCTATTTAAACCAAAGAGCTGCACAGCAAAATAAACTATCAATAGAGTAAGCCGACATCCTATAGGATGAGAGAAAATATTTGTAAACTGTAAACTACGTATCTGACAAAGGTCTAGTATCCAGCATCTATGAGGAACTTGAATTTACAAGAGAAAAACACACAACTCTATTAAAAAGTGGGCAAAGGACATGAATGGACATTTTTCAAAGAAAGACACATGCAGCCAACAAGCAAATGAAAAAAAAAGCTCAATACCATTGAGCATTAGAGAACTGCAAATCCAAACCACGATGATATACCATCTCATACCAGAATGATTATTATTAAAAGTCAGGAAATTACAGCTGCTGTTGAGGTTATAGAGAAAAGGGAACACTTATATACTGCTGGTGGGACTGTAAAATAGTTCAGCCTTGTGGAAAGCAGAGTGGTGATTCCTCAAAGAACTTAAAACAGAATTACCATTCAGATTACCCAATCTGGCAATCCTATTATTGGGTATAAATCTAAGGGAATATAAATCATTCTATCATAAAGACACATGCATGTGTATATTCATTGCAACACTGTTTACAATAAAAAAAAAGACATGGAATCAACCTAGATGCCCAGTAACAATAAACTAGATGAAGAATATGTGGTACACATACATCATGAAATATTAAACAGCCATAAAAAAGAACAAGATGACGTCCTTTGCAACATGGATGGAGCTGGAGGCCATTGTCTTTAGCAAACTAACACAAACAGAAAAACAAAGACCCCATGGACACAAAAAAGGGAACAACAGACCCTGGGGCCTACTCGAGGGTGAGAGTGGGAGGAGGGGGAGGAGCCAAAAACTACTTACCAAGTATTGTGCTCATTTTAAAATAGCTGTGTGACAAAATAATCTAGACACCCGACTCCCATGACATGCAGTTTACCTGTGTAACGAAACTGCACGTGTACCCTGAACCTAAAATACGAGTTAAAAAACAAAAAGGTGGAAAGCTTATACTATGTTACGTATTTAATAAGCAAAGTAATATAAAGTTTCATAAAGTTTTTTGGTGTTCATGGTAATAATGATTATTATAATCGCAATCTTACTTTATTCTGGGAATACTGAGATAAATATAATACTTTCTAGTCTCAGATTGTGCATGGTCTAATAGGAGAGACAAATATTAGTTTTTGAATAATCAGTTACAATCTAAGCTAAAAGCAAGTATAGAAATACGCAAGTTGCAGTGATTCTTTTTTTTTTTTTTTGAGACGAAGTTTCACTGTTGTTACCCAAACTGGAGTGCAATGGTACAATCCTGGGTTCAGGCAATTCTCCTGCCTCAGCCTCCTGAGTAGCTGGGATTACAGGCACGCGCCACCATGCCCAGCTAATTTTTGTATTTTTAATAGAGACGGGGTTTCACCTTGTTGACCATGATAGTCTCGATCTCTTGACCTCGTGATCCACCCGCCTCGGCCTCCCAAAGTACTGGGATTATAGGCGTGAGCCACTGTGCCCGGCCTGCAGTGATTCTTACAGTTTTTAGAAATAACGATGAAGCTGGGTGGGAGGAACAAAATGGAGCCTCAACACAGGTTATATTTCAGTTGGGTTTTATAGAGTAACTTGAATTTCACTACATAAATATTATGAGCTGAATTGTTAGACCTATAATATATTGAAGTCTTAACCCTCAGTACCTCAGGACAAGACCCTATTTGGAGATACAAGCTTTACAGAGGCAATTAAGTAAAAATGAGCTCTTTAGGGTGGGCCCTAATCCAACGTAACTGGTATCACTTACGTGAGGGATACTATGGGCCGTGTGGGATAGCTCATGCCTGTA
This sequence comes from Callithrix jacchus, assembly GCF_049354715.1. Taxonomy (NCBI): domain Eukaryota; kingdom Metazoa; phylum Chordata; class Mammalia; order Primates; family Cebidae; genus Callithrix; species Callithrix jacchus. The sequence goes on along the minus strand of NC_133516.1, from coordinate 100,892,086 downwards.
GTTCTAGCACTTTGGAAGGCTAAGGTGGGGTGATCACTTGAGGCCAGAAGTTTAAGAGCAGCCTGAGCAACATAGTGAGACCCCAACTCTACAAAAATTTATCAAAAAATTAGCCAGGCATGGTGCCTCGCCTGTAGTGCCAGCTACTTGGGAGGCTGAGATCAGAGGATCACATGAGTCTAGGAGTTTGAGGTTACAGTGAACCATGATCACGCCTTATCTTCAACCTGTGTGACGGAGTGAGACCCTGTTTATTTAGAAAAAAAAAAGGAAAGGAAAATAAATATAGATACAGATAGATGCATAAAGAGAAGACAGTGGTGCAGACTCAAGAAGGTAATGGCCGTCTAAAAGTCAAGGAGAGGAGCCAGGAACAGATCCTTCCTCAAAGCCTGCAGAAAAACCAACCCAGATTTCACCTTGATTTTGGATTTCTAGGCTCTAAAACTGTGAGACATTAAACTTATGCTGTTTAAGCTACACAGTTTGTGAGCCAGGTAGGAAGTAGCATTCTAGGCAGTGGTAAAAGAATGGCAAACTCTCGTGTGTTTAAAGAACACAGGGGCATGTTACTGCTGACCAAGCCTCACTGGCCATCAGATAGGACATTGAATAGATTTAACCCAAACGTCTGAGCGGAACCACGGAGAGGCTTCATGCCAGGGAGACAGAATTCCCAAATACACGTGAATCTTCTTGATGTATAAATTTTAAACATCATATCCTTTCTAATTATATAGGTAAGTCTGTATATGACCTTCATGTCCAATTTTGCCTGGAATAATCTCAGTTAATTGCTTTCTAGCATTCTATCAACAGCATTTCTTTTTACTCTCAATGTGTCCCACTTTGGAAGATAAACCATATACTACGCAGTCACCCCACCTTTAAATCTCTTATCCACCACCTTATCTCTCTCTCTCCTATCCAACGCAACCATGTACTTTAAGTTTAAATTATAATATCATTATAATATATATTAAATTATATATTTATTTTAAATATAAATATAAATGTATATTTAATTATAGAATAAAATATATTAAATTATATATTTATATTATATAAAATAAGTATATGAGTTATATCATTTGAAAATAAATAATGTCATATAATAATGAATTATTATCAAACATTTCCTGAATGTTTATTGTCTGTCAGGCATGCGTCCATGTGCTTTATATGTTTTAAAACATTTTATTCTCATTTGGTTCTTTGAGACATATTCTTTTTTAAACAAGGAAATTGAGTCACAGAGAAACTAAGTAGCTAGCTTGTTTAACATGAGTTGTATTCTAAAGTCAATCCTAGTAATTTAGCTATAGTTCATGCTTGCTACCACTAAGTCCTCATTATAATCACATGTTGTTTAATTTAGAATCAATAGTACAAATATTTAGGTTTGTATTCTTCTTGTGTAACCTCTGTTTTTTGGTTTTTGTTTTTTTTTGGGTTTTTTTTTTTTTTTTTTGAGACAGAGTTTGACTTTGTCACCCAAGCTGGAGTGCAATGGCACAATCACAACTCACTGAAGCCTCAAACTCCTGGGCTCAAGGGATCCTCCTGCCTCAGCCTCCTGAGTAGCTGAAACCGCAGGCAAGTACCACCATGCCCAGCTGACTTTCTGTTTTTTTGTAGAGATGAGATCTCACTATGTTGCCTGGGATGGTCTTGAACTCCTGCAGTCAAGTGACCCTTCCACCTGGGGCCTCCCAAAGCGTGACCAATTTTTCTAACATGCTTAATTCTTTCTAGATGCTCAGTCATTATATCCACTTCATCAAATTTATTTCATTTTTCCTGGGGAGCTTTCTCCTAGATGTCCCACACTTGTTCTTTCATTTGATTCTTGACTTACTGTTCTCTTGGTTTTGCTGTTTGTACAGATCTACTGCTTTCAAAATTTCAATTCTTCCTCATTCTTAGCGTGCTCCTTTGTTTCCTTGAAGCATATTCCTTACTTCTCCTGAGAAAATGATTGCTTGAAAGGCAAATCTCATTTGAGTCCTCAAAACTCTGATATCTTAATTCCTTCCTGAGATTTGATTCATGCTTTAGAACACTACAATGTAATATAATGTTATAGCTCAAAAATTTTCCATCAGGATTTTGAAAATAATGTGTATTGCATCCTAGTATCTAGAATGGTTTTGAGACATTCAATGCCATTCTAGTTTCCATTATTCTGTATGTAATCTAGCTTATATTCTCTCAGAAATACAGCACTGTGCCTTGATGTGGGTTTGTTCTCATTACTCTTGGTACCTGATAAACATTTTCAATTTGAAGACTGTTTTCACTTCTCAAAAATACTCTTATATCATTCCTTTGATAACTCCCTACTCTCGAGTTCTCTGTTTTCGCCTTTTTGGATGATGGAACTTCTGCATTCATTGTCTAAGTTGTTTATTACTTTATTCCTTTTCAGCACCTTTTCTTACGTTGGTTATATTTTCTGAGAGATTTATCTGAATTTTTCATCCAGTTATTCCATTGATTTTTAAATAAATTTTGCTATGACTTTTACTTCCTCCTTTACCTATCCTGATTTTTCCTGTTTTTGTAGACTGCTATTCCTGTTATATAAATGTGTACATTTTTATAGCTCTCAGTATATTGAAAATTGATTTTTACACATTTTTTGTTCCCTGAATTATCAACATCTCTGACTTATTTATTCATTTTTACTCTTTTCTCTTATGAGGTGATAGTGTTTTCACAATTATTCAATAATTTTTGTTGATACGTCAAAGAGACACTTAAAGAGAAGCTTACTTGTTCTGACATCAGGGAAGAAATTTTTACTGGAAGGCTTTATTTCTGTGGGTAGTCATGGAGTTGGCCACTTTATTGAGTTATTTAAATTTTGGAGACTTTTTGTCACGGGGGTTTTCAGGGCTTTCTGAGAAAAATTTCAGGCTTTTGTTTGTGGTGTAGATGCCAAACTGCTTCTGTTCTGTAAATGTGGTGGGAGAAAAGGGAAATGATCCTCCCACTGTTTAGAGACTCTAAATTAATTCTGATTAGACCCTAAGTCTCAGCCCACTCAGACTGACTTTTCAGTATAATAAATCTCTCCACTCTACTCCAGGAGGAATTTTCTAAATGCCAATGCTTTGTATATGTCTTTCTTACATACATTCCTGATTTCTTACCCCACTTTTCTTCCTCACCATCCATGGGAACTCATGCTTTTAAACCTATGGCTTCGAAGGATGAACACATTTCTTTTTCTTAGTCTCCTCTGCTGCATGCAGATTAAATTATGGCCCCCTGCATACTGTTAAATAATTTTTAAAATAATCCACCTGTTTCCCACTTTCCAATGTTTTGTTGAACTCTTTCATCAATTGGTGTTCTCATTATCACTAAATACGTTCTTGGTAGTAAAAGAAGATAAGCATGTAGACCATTTCTTTACAGTAACATGAAGGATAGATTTGTGGGTAATAAGACTAGAAGAAGACATAAAAGTTAAGCTATTGCAATTACCTGGAGGTAGGGTGTGGAGCTATAATATATGCCTATAATGTATGATTGTGAATAAAGAGAACAAGTTGAAAGAGATTCATACGTAGAATCCACAGACATTTGTTACTGAGAATATGTAACATGAGAAAAAGTAATAGTGTAATGATAATATTAGCCTTAAACAAGAAGGACAATGTTACCTGTAAATAGAAAAGATGAAAGGCTGATTTCAAATGTTAATGAATATTCCAAATTGGAGAGACATTAGTATTCATATTTTCAATCAGCAAAACTCTTTAAAATTCATCAAGAGCTAGACAATGTGCTAGACAATGGACATAAGAAAAGATAACTCTTGTCCTAGAGGACCTTATAGTTTAGTGGATTCCATTGCAATTTAAGTAGGATGGCCCCTACTGAATTAGAAATACCAAAGCACATCAATATCAATCAGAACAGTTATGTGAGCTTCTCCAGAATCACTCACCTACTCTCAAGTAGGAACACACTTGAGCATGTAGATGAAGGTAGATAAATAAATGAAGGTAGATACTGGAGAAGGGTAACTGGAATAAGTTTCTGAATTAATTGGTGAGTGAAATACTATGCAGCCATAAAAAATAATGAAATAATGTCCTTTGCACCAACATGGATGCCAATGGAGGCCATTATTATAAGCAAATTAACACAGGAGCAGAAAACCAAGTAAGACATGTTCTCACTTATTAGTAGGAGCTGAAACATTGTGTACTCATGGACATAAAGATGGCAACAGTAGACACTTGGGACTACTAAAGCAGAGCAGATGGGCAGAGGGAAGTGTTGAAAAATAACTGTGGGGTATTATGCTCAGTATCTAAGTGATGGGATCATTTGTACCCCAAACCTCAGCATCACACAATATACCCAGGTTAAGAAAACCTGCATGTCTACCTCCTAAATCTAAAACAAAAGAGAAAGAATTGGTGAGATATGGTTTCTAAAAACTATACAAACTAAAATAATATCTCAAAAAACATAGCTTTTTGAAAAGCAACGTACTGTTGGATTTTTATTGTGGAGAGAAGGAAGTGAGACCAGAAAAGCCCTGATGAAACTGGCTATGAATGCTGGATCAAGAAACTATGGATTCCCACGAGGTCAATGAAGAGAAGCACAGTTAGAGTCGTGGCAGAAACAGCTAGTTGTGTCCCCAAACAACTCCCTCTGTCTTCTTTCTTTGGAGTAAAAAGAAAACATCCCAATTTTTGGCTGCACACAAGATTGCTCAGCTAGGGACTGTATTTCCCAGTGTCTCTTTTAGGAAGTTCAGAGCATGGGACCAAGCGTTAGTCAATAGCATACGGGTGTAAGAAATATGTGCAAATTTTAGGTCACATCCTTTAATAAGAAAACTCCTTACCCTTCATTCTCTCTAAGGCTGGAAAGCATAAACAGTAGTAACAAACTAGCTTTAAGTATGTGAAGAAAAGCTGGGCGTGGTGGCTCATGCCTGTAATCCCAGCACTTTGCAGGGCTGAGGTGGGTGAATCACAAGGGCAGGAGTTCAAGAACAGCCTGGCCAAGATGGTGAAACCCCACCTCTACTAAAAATATAAAAATTAGCAAGGCATGGTGGTGGACACTTGTAGTCCAAGCTACTCAGGAGGCTGAGGCAAAGAATAGCTTGAACCCAGGAGGTAGAGGTTGTAGTGAGCTGAGATCACCCCACTGCACTCCAGCCTGGGCAACAGAGTGAGACTCCGTCTCAGAGGGAAAAAATTATATATATATATGTGTGTGTACATATATGTGTGTGTGTGTGTGTGTGTGTGTGTGTGTGTGTGTGTGTGAAGAAAGACAGTCCCCAGAGGGTAACAAAACTATGATATAAAAAACTCTGGTTCCTTGATGACCTTATAAAACAGAGCCATCTGCCACCCTACACCACTCACTTCTACACTATAACATGAGGAAGAGCCCTTGGATTTGGGGTCTGTTTGTTTCAACAGCTTACCCTCTAACTAATGTGAGTCAAGTAATGTGTGACTGGAAAAAAAGTTGCAATCAGAGAGTAGGCTATTAGATTTTGTGACTTCAGATATGACATGGTTCTGGAGTACATATGGTTCAAGACAGCATCGTGGGATTTTGCTGTTGAAAGAAAATGAAGGTAAATAGCGTAGAAGATGAAAAGAATATCTGAATTTAGCACATCTAAATAATGATCTATATAAATATCAAGAGCACCTGAATGAAAACAAGAAAAAGAATGGCAAAACAAAAATGATAATCCTTGTGATGGAGTTCTCAATGACGTTGGAAAACTTTAAACATAGTAAATGATAAGGACATGGAAGAAAGAAAATTGCTACAGTAGATTGACATGAGCCCAGAGGAAGAACCATGTTATAGGAGCAGTAATACTGGCTACTGGTGATTTTGGTCAGACACTATCATTAACTAACTTGGAAAATCATTTAACATCTGTGGTTCAAAGGTCCCTCACCTGAAAAGGAGAAAATTGGATTAGATTATACCTAGTTTCCTGGCAGCACTAACATTTCATGATTTTAACTTAGAATTGAATTGAACTCCCCTAATTCTAATAAGAGGCCAATCTTCCACTTGCTTCAAAACCATAGTGTCACTGCACGTTTCACAGAACATAAACCCAGGGGCAGTGCCTCTTCGGAAGAGTGATGAAATGGTACGTAAACAAGTCACTTCCCTTCTCTTTCCAGCAGAGATGCTCAACTTCAAATCCGTTTCCTCTGTATCTGTGAGCAGTGGTTCACAGCTGTGTGAACTGATTTCCAATTACCATGATTTACAGGAAAATCGAAGCCCAGAATGAGATGAGGCCTAAGGGAGGAGAGAGTCTTGGGCCAGTTAGAGAGAGCATCTTGGGTGACCTCTTTCTGACCTGAGCTGTTTTATTATCCAGCTGCCAGTGGATAATATAATAGCTTATATAAAACCATTTCCTTTCCTTCACGTATTTGGATGTTTCCTGTTTGACTTATTTTTCTCTTTTTTATTTCAATCATTTTCTTTTTTGAATAATTTCAAATTATATGTGTGTGCATTACACATAAACATATACACACATACATACAACATAACATTACTAAATTTCCAAGCTTTCACATAACCCAATCACAAGTTTTTAAAATGAGTGTTACGAGAAAGATAATATTCTGACACTGTGCTAATGAGTCCCAAGTTTTTCATTTTGGCTTCTTTCACCTTTGGCAATGATACTTGGCATCTTTTTCACCATGAATCTTGTGCACTTCCCATCGTGGGCTTGACAAAGCTAACTTGAGTACACGGCTTCCCCCCACACCCACTCTACCACCTGTGTGTTTACTTTCCTTTGCCAACAACAACAGAACAGGACACTTGGACTCGATCACTAAGGTAAAGAGTTTATCACTAATAATCACGGAATAGGACAATTCATAACCATTCTTTCCCAACACTAATTGACTGCTTTTACTTACATTTTAGATTCTGGGGTACACGTGAAGAACATGCAAGATTGTTGCATAGGTATATACATAGCAGTGTGGTTTGCTGCCTTCCTTTCCATCACCTATATCTGGCATTTCTCCCCATGTTATCCCTCCCTAAGTCCCCACCCCACGCTGTCCCTCCCCTGGTTCCCCCACACAGACCCCAGTCTGTGATGCTTCCCTCCCTGTGTCCATGTGTTCTCATTGTTCAACACCCACCTATGAGTGAGAACATGTGGTGTTTTTCTGTTCTTGTGTCAGTTTGCTGAGAATGATGGTTTCCAGGTTCATCCATGTCCCTACAAAGGACACGAACTCATCGTTTTTGATGGCTGCATAGTATTTCATGGTATATATGTGCCACATTTTCCCAGTCCAGTCTATCGTCGATGGGCATTTGGGTTGGTTCCAGGTCTTTGCTATTGTAAACAGTGCTGCAGTGAACATTCATGTGCATGTGTCCTTATAGTAGAACGATTTATAGTCCTTTGGATATATACCCAGTAATGGGATTGCTGGGTCAGATGGAATTTCTATTTCTAGGTCCTTAAGGAATCGCCACACTGTCTTCCACAATGGTTGAGCTAATTTACACTCCCACCAACAGTGTAAAAGCCAACACTGATTCTTAATAAAGAGACTATGTGGGATCACTATTTCTTATGGGTCACTGTGAAAACATTTAGGGTCTGCTTATACCAAAGCTTCCCAGTTATTCATAGATTTCCATGGTCACACAATGGTCTATGAAATAAACTCTAACCCTTTAATTTGGGAGGGAGAAAGTTTAACTAGGGAAGAGATCTTGGTTAATGCTTATTTACTTGTTCTTTAGTTAGTGCTATATTTCTTGTTTTGGATGGCAATTTTCTATTAGAGAGACATCAGTTGTGAAGCTAATGCTAACAGAACTTAACATTCTCCAGTCCACCAGACTGGGCCAGGATGTCTTAGCATCCATTCAGATCCTTGTAACACTTAGTATGGTCGTAAATTAATCATTTGTGGTTTCTTTTTGAGCGACACCTGCTAATTTGCAATCTCCATCAGTGCTAGGAACATAGTGCTATTTTTCACCACTGTACCATGAGTTGGAATTGCTAGACACTTAGAAAATTAAGTGAATTTCAATAGCAAAGACAAGGACTCAGCCTAGGTGCCCATCAGTAATAAACTGGGTAAAGAAAATGTGGTACATGTACACCACAGAATACTACAGAATCATAAAATCATGTCTTTTGGAGGGATATGGATGCAGCTGGAGGCCATTATCCTAAGCAAATTAATGCAGGAACAGAAACCCAAATACCACATGTTCTCACTTATAAGTGGGAGCTAAACACCGACTACTCATGGACATAAAACTGGTAATAATAGACACTGAGGACTACTGGGGGCAAGGGAAGCAGGGCAAGGGTTGAAAACCATTGGACACTACACTCAGTACTGGGTGACAGGATCAGTTGTGCCCCAAACCTCAGCAACGTACAATATACCCATGTAACAAACCTGCATATGTATCTCCACATCTAAAATAAAAGTTGAAATTGTAAATAAAATGACATTTTTAATAAAAATAAAATGAAATTGAGTGAATTAATGTAAGTAACTTTACACTGAGTAATAATTTGCAGAATTTTTTTTTTTTTGAGATGGAGTTTCGCTCTTGTTACCCAGGCTGGAGTGCAATGGCACGATCTCGGCTCACCGCAACCTCCGCCTCCTGGGTTCAGGCAATTCTCCTGCCTCAGCCTCCCGAGTAGATGGGATTACAGGCACGCGCCGCCATGCCCAGCTAATTTTTTTTTTTTTTTTTTGTATTTTTAGGAGAGATGGGGTTTCACCATGTTGACCAGGATGTCTCGATCTCTTGACCTTGTGATCCACCCACCTCGGCCTCCCAAAGTGCTGGGGTTACAGGCGTGAGTCACCACACCCAGCCTATTTTGCAGAATTTTTTAAGTGTTCATGCCCCTGAGGCATATGGTTTCTAAAAGGTCCTGCAGAAGTATTGAGGCTTGAAATTGCCCTGTGGTGTTTGCTAGGTAAGGTTTGAACAAGAATTACATTTGATTCCTTATCCTGATTAATTGTTACAATGCCCTTAACTGCACTGGTAATTTTCAAAGTAGCAAGAAAGAACTTACAACACAAAGTACACACATTCAGAATGTAATTTCTTTTTTTTTTTTTTTTTTTGTTACATTAAACTCAGCAGGCATTCAAGGACCATCACTGTTAACATCAATTATCTCTACATTCTAAATGTGTGGAAGTGCAGCTAAGGAATTTATGCTTAACATCGTGCCATGTAAGCCAGGGTTTACAATAAAATGTTATCTTAGTGTCACTGAGCATAATCTCTCATCTACCTCTCACACGTTCTCCTCTGTATTAGCAATTTCCAAGTATTTATTGCTGCTTTTTCCCTCTGATTTGCTATTGATAGCAGGTTGGATGTACTAAAGGAACAGATGTGATTCAAGCCAGATTTAGTTAAAGTTCTATCATACTTTTATTCTCTTCAAAACTATGGTATAAACATCTATATTTCTTATGTTTATTATCATTAAAATCTCTCATGCACATATAAAAGATAATAATTTCTGTGTGCTTCAAATCAAATGAGGAGGAAGAACTACTTGCATCTCACAGGACTTCCCTATGAGATTACCACCTACTGATTACCCAAACCATCGATGAATATTTGAGTAAATACTTGTGTCCAAACCTTAAGCCTATGCCTCCCAATACTATTCAAAGAGCAAATCTCCTTAGGAAGGCTTCTGACTAATTGGTTATGATTGTTGCTTTTATAACTTTTTTTTCATTCCTATACTCATACTTCAATATAATTTTTTTTTTAATTTTTTATTGGATTTTAGGTTTTAGGGTACATGAGCAGAGCATGCAAGACAGTTGCGTAGGTACACACATGGCAGTGTGCTTTGCTTTTCTTCTCCCCTTCACCCACATTTGGCATTTCTCCCCAGGCTATCCCTCCCCACCTCCCCCTCCCACTGGCCCTCCCCTTTTCCCCCCAATAGACCGAGTGTAAATTAGTTCAATATAATTTTTAGGTTAGAATGTTTATAGGTCTGCTTGCAGTTCTGGCAAGTTGTAGAAACTATGAGTCTATAAATGAGGATACCTCACTCCAACAAATTCGCATTTTTATTCATTTGACCAGTTATTAATAGTACTTAGTATTTTGCTTACTTAAAAGGTTATTCAAAACTGAATTTTGTTTACATTGTTTCATTTATTCCTTATATCTAACCAGATGTAAGTGTCTTACATTTTCCCCTCCCTCTCCCTTCCTTATTATCTTAACACACCTCTGTGTAAGAAGAGTAAGCGCTGCCTCTAATAGGAAGTCCAAACTCCTGCCTTCTTCAAGAGCCTCCATAACATGGCTCTAGCCATATCCAACCTGTTTCAACATCAGTTTTGGTAGACATACATTTGTTTATTCTTATCTTTTACACTTACTGTGCATACAGCTCTCAATGGCCCTCCTTCTTACTCATCCTTCAAGACCAAGTTCAATTCTCACCTTGTGAAAGAGATCCTCTATTTACCCCTCCAGCCCTGCTCTCCATCCTTTGACCTTGACCTCTACCAGAGGCTCATGGAGTACATTGACAGATCTCTTTGACCTATAGTTGTAAATTATGTTTGGCCAAATGGAAGCCCAGGCAGAGGATGGGAAAGGAGAAGAGAAGAGGGTGAGGTTGTGGTATGTATTCCTCTAATCTATTCTTATAAGGGATCGGGACCTGAATTTTATTCCTCAATAAAAAGAAGGTCTCTCCACAAGAGTCCTTCCTTCCAGATTCTAAGAATTACTCCATTTCTTAATCCCTTCAGATGGCAGTGGCCTTGTCACTATTAGCCTCATGGAATGAAGTATCTCTTATGGTTTGCATATACCCTGGATACATTTTTGTAGTTTCTTTATTAAATCTTATTGAAATTATCTGTTTCCTGTTAGGACCCTTATTAATACAGTCAAGATGTCAAGTAGGTCTGCAGTCATCTGAAGGCTTGACTGCGCTTGGAAGCTCTGTTCCAGTCATTCGCGTGGCTTCCAAGAAGCCTCACCTAGTAACTCCAGTTCCCTTTCAGGTGATACAGTACCCATTCATCACACAGCAGTGTCTTTAAAGTATGTCCACAAATTATTTGATGCTTCTTTCTTCAAAGAGTAAGGAAGAAGCTAATTCCCCTCTCCTCTGTTCTGTGCTTTAGGAAGTGGCAGAAATCTCAGTGTGTGACTTCTCTATCAAAACACAGAAGGCATCATGACTTCCTCCTTGCTCTGCCTCTTGAAACACTCACTCTAGGAAAGCCAGTTGCTAGCTGACACTGAAGCAGGTTTAGTTAGAGGCTCACACAGCAAGAACTTGGGGCCCCTTGCCAATAGCCACGTGAATGAGTGGAGCAGAGCTTCCAAGCCCAGTCAAGCCTTCGGATGACTGCAGACCTAGTCGACATCTTGACTCAACTTCATGAGAGATCTTGGGCCAGAAACACCCAGCTAAGCTGCTCCCAAATTTCTGATCTACAAAAGCTGTGAGATAATAAACACCTGTTATTTTAAGCTGCGAAGTTTTGGAGAGTAATTTACTATGTAGCAATACATAGCTAATGCTAATAGAGAACTAAGATAACAAGACACACATAGCTAGACACATATCTTATATAGAGCTTTGGGCCATGATGGTGCAATACGGATTCCAAAGTGGATCACCCTAGAACGCTTTGTCTTTAATCATCTCACTTTGTTCTCTGACAAGCAATCTTTGGATACTCCCAATAATCATGCCTCCAAATTTATCTCTAGCTTTGCTTTCAGTGTCTCTTAGTGAACTTCCTGCCCGTGACATCAGCAATGCCCCATAATTTCGCTCCATGTACCATACACTAAACCTAAGCCCTACTCACTACTTCTCCAGTCCTGACAATAAGGTTTTTTATCACCAATCTTATGTCACACAAAGTTAACACTTTCACATTTTTCTCTTCATTTTCCTATTACATTTACATTATGCAATAAGACTTAAGTAGATTATGCCTTGTCTTTCTTAACTCTACTGCAAAGAAAAGAATTATACTCTTATTTTTCTATATTCTTGATTCTACTCCTTTCAGTTCTGTTGGCTATCTAGTAAAAAATACCTAGTAAAATTACTACATATTCTGTATTGATGGTAAATCTTTAGTTTTTCTGGTTTCAGTTTTTCTGTTTGTTTGTTTATATCAATTTGCTAGTCAAATGCATCACCTTCCTCCATAATCTCTAAAGTAATTATACGGAAAACATTGTTTCTGTTTTCTAGACTGGACTTGGCATAAATGAAGATGACTCTATCCTGGTATTACTGAGTTAGCTCTTGGAAAAACAGGAACATAAGTAGCATGTCCAAGGCAAATGGATGATTTATTCTCCTAGATAACTTGATTTGGCAAAAAGAAAACCAGGCTTCCAGGCTCTTTTTCCCTTTGTCCAATAAAAATAAGCCTTTGAGGCAGCTTCTCTCCCATTGACACTCCATTAACTGTCCATACAGAGGAGCTACACAGCTATAAATATGCAAAATGTGATGTGCACAAGGCTATTTTGCATAGTGTGCCTGTGTTCCCAGCTGCTTGCTATTTTTGTTCAAGTCAAACATGTTTTGATGTGCCTATTTTGTTGTTTTTGTTTGAATTCTGTTATACTGAATGATTAAAAGCAGCTTAAAAAGTCATCAGATATCCAAATGTTGCTGAAATACATCCAAAATCTAACCTTCTGTGTTTGAATATAAATATAGAAGATAATATGGCGGTAACACAGATATTTGTGCTTTACTAAATCCATCACACACAGGACCTCAATATGCATAAATCATACAGCAAATGTACATATAAACTCCAGAAGGTTGAAGTGTGTACAGTTGAGTTACATAAAACAAGAGCAAAATAGAAATTCAGTAAGACTTTAATTCAACCCTTTCATTTCATTTATGGTGAAGTCAATGCCAAGGTATGCTAACGTATTTTTTTCCATAATCACACGGCCAATTCAATGACAGACATACACAGAACTAAATTTCTAGTGTTTCAGTGTTCCTTTCCTGAAAAAAAAATCAGAACTGGTACTTTGTTATATAGAAGAAGACAGAATGCCTTATCCATGAGTGCCTTATTCTCCATGTTCTAGGAGCTGATGCTCTGCCTAGACAGTTCAGCCTTTCTCTTTTTATGCCCAGGAACAATTTTTTAGAAGGAGAATCTCACTAAATCAAAGGTATCTAACACTGAGGTAGTCATGAGAATGACAATTTCTAATTTAACAATAAGTAGAAAATTCTGGAGAACATAAGATTCAGTCGGCATTGATACTACACTCAAGCTACATAGAAAGCTAGATATACAACACTATTCATTCACCATGAGAATCTATCAGATATCAAGAATGTGTTCTTATGTAATCAGAGAATTTCCCTCCTAGGCCCAGAGGATAAAAACTCAAAAGCCTACAGGAGCTAGAGGTTAGGTTGGGGAAACAGCTGGGTGAAATACCACAGGGAATAGAAATATTTTGGTAAGTGGAATACAAACATGCTGTTTAAAAGAAGCAGCTGCTTTTACTATTCAGCCTTAAAAAGAAGTAGATTCTGTCTTTTGTGACAACATGGATGAACCTGGAGGACATCATAAGTGAAATAAGCCAGACACAGAAGCAAATACTACATGATCTCACTTATATTGTGAGAATATGAAACAGTTAAACTCATAAAAGCAGAGTAGAATGGTGGCTGGCAGGGATGGGAATGGGGAAGATAGAGAGATGTTGCTCAAAGGGTACAAAGGTTCAGTTACACAGGATGAATCAGTTCTGGAGATCTAATGTATAGCACCACAACCATAGTCAATAATACTGCATTGTACACTTGATGAATCAGTTCTGGAGATCTAATGTATAGCACCACAACCATAGTCAATAATACTGCATTGTACACTTGCCCCTCCATATCCATGGGAAATTCACTCCAGGACCTCCTCCTGTGGATACCAAGATCAAGAATGTTTATGTCCCTGATACACAACGGCATCATATTTGCATAAAACACACGCACATCCTCACATATACTTAACCAATCCCTATGTTCCTTATAATACTTGCTACAATGTAAATACTATGAGTATTAGTCTGTTCTCATGCTGCTAATAAAGATACCTGACACTGAGTAGTTTATAAAGGAAAGAGGTTTAATGAACTCACAGTTCCACACGGCTGGGAAAGCCTCACAATCATGGCAGAAGGTGAATGAGGAGCAAAGTTACATCTTACACGGTGGCAGGCAAGAGAGCTTGTGCAGGGGAACTACCATTTATAAAGCCATCAGATCTTATGAGACTTATTCACTATCACAAGAACAGTATGAGGGAAACCACCCTGTGATTCAATTATCTCCACCTGGCCTGACTTGACATATGGAGATTATTACAATTGAAGGTGAGATTTGGGTGGGGACACAGCAAACCATATCACTATGTAAATAGTTTATACATGCTATCTTTTAGGGAATAACAAGAAAAAAAGTCTGTACGTGTTCACTACAGATGCAATTTTTTTTTCTGAGTATTTTTTACCCGTGGTTGGTTGACACCATAGTTGCAGAATCCATGGATATGGAAGGCTAACTATATTCTTGAAATTTGCTAAGATCTGATCTTGAGTGTTCTTATCACAAAAAAAATGATAACTGTGATGTGATTCGTATGTTAATTATCTTTACTGTGGTAATCATTTCACAATGTATACATATATCAAAACATCACACTGTACATTTCAAATATATATAATTTTTATTCCTTACATATACCTCGATAAGGTTGGAAAATAAATAAACATATAAAAGGGTCAGCTGCTATTTATCTCCAGCCAGTTGCTACTATCTAGAAATCTAGAAATTTGAATCTAATCTTACAAAACTTTCTATTTTTGGAGAGGAAGCAAGATCAATTACAAATTACTTTCAAAATTTGTATATATTTATGACTACTGAAGAACATTTAATTATGTAAGAAAAATTTTATGGCCTGAATTTGGACTCTGAGTCCTTAGTTCACAGCATTTTCTATGCAGAGTCACACAGAAAGTCAGATCATAACCAGGTGTTTGCTTACCTATGACAGAATCAGAACAAGAGGAGTAAAGATTGTTCAATGTCACTAGTCTAATTAAGTCCCAAGTAGCATTTCCACTAGAGATAGCATTACCAATGAGGATCAGAAATACCATAAGTTCACTTAATCTATTTCCTGCATCTATTTCCAAACCAAGAATGGCCTCGCCATTGGCTGAGAGATACTTGTGATCCTATAGTTGAGATTCCACTTTTCCTTTATTGTACATATAGCTATGTCCAGAATTTTCTCAACAACTCTCCATTCTTTATATGCCTTAAGGATGACCAACCCCATTCTGATTTTTTACAAATATCTTTTATAGATATTTTCATATATTCCTTTTTGTTAATGAGAGATTGGTGGGCCTGGGAATAGTCCTGTCTCCTCCAAGTTAATTTCAATTTGTCTGCTCAGCCCCTTCCTGGGAAAATCTTATATTTAACTTTTCAATGTATAATTTATCTTCTTCATGTCCAAATTCTTGGGGGGTCTATGTCAGTGTGGCCTCTAATTCTGACCTGTATTAAGACTAGCTCATGGCACAGAGTCCTCAAGGTCATGGAGTGGCATGTATTTCCAGATGCAATAAATACATACATAAATAGGCTAAAGATTAGTCTTTGTCTAAAATATCAAATGTCCATAGGTGGCATTTATAGTATCCTGTGCTCTCTGGGTCTTAATGAGTGCGAATAACCTGCCATTTGCCCAGAAGGAATTGAGAAGATCTTTGTATTGTTATTTTTTAAAAATTGTACTACATAATAGGTATATATATTTATGGAGTGTGTGGGATATTTTGATACAGGCATGTAATGTGAAATAAGCATATCATGGGAAATTGGGTATCTATCCCCTCAAGCACTTTTCCTTCAAGTTACAAACAATCCAATTATACTCTTCATTTTAAAATATATAATTAAGTTATTATTGACTATAGTTCCCCTGTCGTGCTATCAAATAGTAGGTCTTATTCATTCTTTGTATTTCTCGCACCCATCAAACACCCCCGCCTCTCCCACAGTCATCTACTACAATCTGTATTGTTCTTAGCAATCAGGGTACACTACACCCCGATATCAGACACTCTAATTACTGCCTCACTGCTTCCTCATTTTCCACACACAAACAGTGCAGAGGGAACAAAGCGTTGAATTTTCACAAATAACCAATCATGTTCTTCCTAGGATCTTGAGCTGACGGGGCCATGGGGGTGGCACCACTTAGCCAGTTCTGTAGGGGTTGTGGCAGTGCTAACACAATATTCTTGCTTAGCATCCCACCTAGTTTAACAGGGAGCTTGCCATGAAAGCACTTGCTGGACAGCAGCTCCAAGTTTCCCATCAATGACTATAGAGGAAATAAGAGTCAAACAAATAGGCAGGTGGTTTCTTAGTTGTTGTTTAATAAAGCTCCAATATTCTTTTACATGTGATCAGTTTGTACTGGTCACCACTTCCCATTACCTAAGAACTACATATGGCTTTCCTTCTTTCATGCTTACCTTGTATACTACACAAAGAAGCAATATGGTATAGGGAGGAAGAAAGAGAGGAAGGAACGGAGGGAGGGAGGGAGAAAGGGAGAGAGGAAGGGAGGGAGGGAGGGAGGGAGGAAGGGAGAGAGGAAAGGAGGGAGGGAGGGAGGAAGGAAGTTAGTTTAGTATCTTTTGATCGTCTCCAACACACACATGCACATACATTTACAACTGGCACCTCACCAAGAGACTATAAATCAGTAGATATATATTTTTATAGATTCTAATTGTAAGGAATAGCCAGGGCTGATGTTTATTGTATTATGTTTGGCAAGTAATATGGTTGGGCTGTGTCCCTACCCAAATCTCATCTTGAATTGTAGCACCCATAATTCCCACATGTTATGGGAGGGAGAAACCCGATGGGAGATCATTGAATCATGGTATGGTTTTCCCATACTCTTCTCATCATAGTGAGTAAGTCTCTCAAGAGACTTTCTCTTCATCAGATGATGGCTTTTTAAGGAGTTTCCCCTTTCACTTGGTTCTTATTCTTTCTTGCCCGCTGCCATGTAAGACGTGCCTTTCACCTTTCACCATGATGGTGAGGCCTCCCCAGCTATGTGGAACTGAGAGTCCATTAAACCTCTTTTTTTTAAATAAATTACCCAGTCTCAGGTATGTCTTTATCAGCAGCATGAAAACAGACTAATACAGCAAGCAAAAAGTCAGCTTGTATTAGGAAAAAATATTCTATATTGATCCAAATGTTTCACATGAAAATGCAAGGGTAGGAACATTGTTTTATTATCCTGGTCCAGATATGAAAACCAAGGAAAATAGCTAATATTTCTGAGTACTTACTCAGTGTCAAGCACTGTTCCAAATGTGCTAAATATATTTTATTTTCACTGTAACAACAACCCTACCTTAGTATCTTCATCTTTACTGATAAAGAAATTGAGGAATAGTATGGAGAAAATAAGTAATTCAGGTCACGTAGCAGATACAGCCTGGCCCTCAAAAGTAGCCACAGCAGTATCGAAACTGTGCCCCTTTAGCTTTGTTTATATAGTGCTAAGCACAAGACTAAGTACAAATTATTTTGTGCCCAATAAATATTTAGCAGAAGCAGCACATGGCTTATCTTGTCTCTATCGGAAATGAGAAAACATACAGGTGAGCATAATAAGATTAAATCACAAAAACCACTAAGGTAAGAAGTGGATATTCAACTATAATGCTGCCATTGAAGGTAGGAAGATGGCAGACGATGGGATAGAAAATAATACAGCAGAGAAAGTAATGATCCAGCTGTATACATAAAATGTATTCTGAGCAATAGGTGACACATTTACATGGTACATTCACTCTGGGCATTCTTTCCCTTCCACCAGCATCCAGCATCAGGGTCAGCTTTATGATGTACAACTTGTGTAGACACACAGGGCCCATGTATAGAAAGGCCCTGTTCTTGGTTTAATGCCCTGCTCTCAATGTCCTGAAAGTTTTAATAATTTTTGAACAACAACAACAACAAAAAAAAAAACCACCACATCTTCATTTTTACACTTAGTCCTACAAATCATGTAGCTTAGTCATGATCAGGAGGTTCTGTAAAACCTCTCACTGCACAGCAATATGTAAAGGAGATATTTTGTAATAGGCAACCACAGTCACCATATTTGCAAAAATGGAGGAAGTTGCTTGAGTATCTATAATCATAAATAGAGAATTGTTAGATTTACAGAAATGTGGACAGAGACTTACAAGTCCTTGCAGTCAGCATCTCTGTCTTAAATCACGGGAGCGACAAGGCTGACATGAAGCAGATTAGATCAGCAGGTATTGGCCCAGCATGGAAGACAGAACTGGATCAATGGACAACGGTGAACAAGGAAAGTGAGAAAACAGACATGGATGAAAATTAGAAGGACAATACCCTTAGCAGTACTGGCAGAGTGTTTTTTTCCCCAAAACTCTCTAGAAAAATGAATTGGTAATAAATATCAGGGGGACATAAATTTATCTGGATATCATTTCTGATGATGTTTATACATAACCGAACTGCTTAGTAATCTCTATATAATTAATTTCATGATGTGAGTTCAGTCATTTTCGATTAATCATTCTGATGTCTTTGTAAACTATTGAGTTAGAGGAACCCCTCCAGAATTGTTAATCAAAGAAAAGTAACTGGATATTTATGCTTAAATTCTAATTGCTCTCAGGGAACAGATGAGGTAAGCAGAGAATAATACTGAATGGTCCTATAAAGACTCTTTCCCCGTTTAAGCGAGCTAGCTGCTTAGAAGATAGCACTTGGAAGAAACAGGTGTTCATAACAATGGCTAATACTTCAATATTTTATGTGCATTATCTTTTTAATCCCTGTAAGAACTATTTGAGGCAGATGCTATTTTGATCTTCACTTTATTGATGGGGAAACTAATGTACAGAGGGGTTAGGTTTATCCACAACATCATATAATGAAGCCATACTTGAATCAAACAGCAAACAGGCACATTAAAGAAAACAAATATAATTTATATTATCTGAGAGATACACTTCTATGCAGGAGTATAATTCTAGCGCAGTGCTCTGACATATGCTTTGTACTACATTGTTTGTTCTTTTGTGTGCCTTGTAACTAGAACTTATCATCCTGGTCCTCCCAAACACTGTGAACTAGTTCATTCATTTTACAAAGTAACTTTCTCCCACTAAATTGGGATGCTCATATACCAAATACAGTCGTTCCCTGGTATATGTGTTGGATTGGTACCAGGACTGCTCATGTATATCAAAATCCATGCATAACCAAGTCCCACAGTCAGCCCTCCTGGAACTCAAGTATAGGTATATGTGAAAAGATGGCCCTCCATATTGGGTTTTGCATCCTGAAAGACTGTATTTTTCATTCATGCTTGGTTGGATAAAATTCATGTATACGTGGACCCATGCAATTCAAACCCATGCTGTTTAAGCATCAACTATGAGTTATATACACATATATAGGCACACGTGTATACTTATATATGTGTACATATATATACAACAAGCTCAGCCTTGAATGCTCACATACAAAAACTAATTGCAGAATAGATTATAATCCAAATATAAAATCTAAAACTATGAAACAGAAGCCTGGACCATCACAGTATCTTCAAAATGGACTTTTAGAAAAAGCATTAAGCCGTAACCCTAAATAAAATACTTTTTCCATCCCTTTGTCAAATTTAGCTTTTTTAAGTGATGTGATTAAAAGAGAATGGGTGGAGGACTCAAGATGGCGCTGTGAGAACAACCCAGGATTGGAGCTCTCGTTGAATCTGCAAAGAGGTGAGTCGGAGTTGCATTTCCAGACTGATCTTTGTTGTCTACAGAACGGGGAAACTCCCAAGTATAAAAACGACATGGGACGCCAGGAAGTAAGTCTGCCTGGCGAAGCCGGCAGCCGGCCCTACCCAGCAATCCCCACAGAGTGCGCTTGTCCGGGTGCCCTGTTGAACTGGTAACCTGAGACTTGAGAGGGCTGGACTTGAGACTGAACGAGACTTGGACAGTAGGCCAGCCCAGGGGATTGCAGGGACAGAGCGTTCGGGGTACCCGGTGGGACGAACAAAACCGCGATTTCAAACTATCCCGAGCAGATGGTCTGAGACGCTCTGTGGGGGAGGGGCGTCCACCACTACCGAGGCAACCTGCCCCAACTGAGATACATGCCCACTGCTGACGCAGCCAGCCGTTGCCGAGGAAACCCACCCCAACTGAGATACACGCCCACTGCTGACACAGCTAGCCGTTGCCGAGGCAACCCGTCCCTACTGAGATACACGCCCACGGCTGACGCAGCCAGCCGTTGCCGAGGAAACCCACCCCAACTGAGATACACGCCCACTGCTGACGCAGCCTGCCATTGCCGAGGCAACCCGTCCCTACTGAGATACACGCCCACTGCTGACGCAGCCTGCCGTTGCCGAGGCAACACGCTACAACGAAGAGACTCCTCCGCAGGGCGTGGCGGAGACCACAGCAGAGCCTGAAGGAACAGGGCAAATCACACAACAGCAGGGCGGAGACTCGGCAGGTAAACAGTGGCTAGTCTGCCTCCTAGCTGGGCAGGACACCTCAACGAACATCGAAAAATAAAGCCCAAACCCACCAACACAGAGCATTTGAGAAAAAAAGGGTTTTTTTAATGAGCACTGTTGCAGCAGAATCAAACATAGCAGCCTAACAGCCCTGAATGAACAACAGAGCTCACAGCTCAGAAATTGAGCTCCTAAAAAGAACAGACTGTCTCCTCAAGCAGCTCCCTGACCCCTCTATATCCAAAAAACTGACATTTGGCAGGCATCATTCTGGGACAAAGATAGCAGTAAAAGAAATGGGTACCATCCCTCACTGTGCCACAGCTGCTAGAGGTGCACCCCAGACAAGCAGGGCCTGGAGTGGACCTCAGCAGTCATACAGTGAAGGGGCTAGGCTGGTAGAAGAAAAACCAAGTAACAGAAATACTTCATCATCAACAATCTGGGTGTCCACTCAGAGACCCAATCGAAAAGTCAGCAACTACGCAGACGACAAGCGGATAAACCCACAAAGATGGGAAGAAACCAGAGAAAAAAGGAGGAAAACACCCGAAACCAGAACACCTCGCCTCCTAGAAAGGACCAAAACTCCTCACCAGCAAGGGAACAAAGCTGAACGGAGAATGACCGTGACGAAATGACGGAATTAGACTTCAGAAGGTGGATAATGAGAAACTTTTGTGAGCTAAAAGAACATGTATTAAATCAATGCAAAGAAACTAAGGAACTTAAAAAAAGATATGAGGAAATGATAACAAGAATAGATAACTTAGAGAGGAATATGAATGAATTAAAGGAGCTGAAAAACACAATACGAGAACTTCGCGAAGCATGCACAAGTTTCAATAGCCGAATTGACCAAGTAGAAGAAAGAATATCTGAAGTCGAAGACCAACTCAATGAAATTAAACAAGAAATCAAGATTAGAGAAAAAAGCGCAAAAAGGAATGAACAAAGTCTCCAAGAAATGTGGGACTATGTGAAAAGACCTAACCTATGTTTGATAGGTGTACCAGAAGGGGACGAAGAGAATGAATCCAAGCTGGAAAATACTCTTCAGGACATCATCCAGGAAAACTTCCCCCACCTAGCAAGACAGGCCAACACTCAAATGCAGGAAATACAGAGAACACCACAAAGATATTCTGCAAGAAGAGCAACCCCAAGGCACATAATCGTCAGATTCAACAAGGTTGAAATAAAGGAGAAAATACTAAGGGCAGCCAGAGAGAAAGGTCGAGTTACCCACAAAGGGAAGCCCATCAGACTCACAGCAGATCTCTCGGCAGAAACACTACAAGCCAGAAGAGAGTGGGGGCCAATATTCAACATTCTTAAAGAAAAGAACTTTCAGCCAGAATTTCATATCCAGCCAAACTGAGCTTCAGAAGTGAAGGAAAAATAAAATCCTTTGCGAACAAGCAAGTACTCAGAGATTTTGTCACCACCAGGCCTGCTTTACAAGAGCTCCTAAAAGAGGCACTACACACAGAAAGGAACAACCAGTACCAGCCATTCCAAAATCACACTGAATGCTAAAGAGCATCAACATAATGAAGAATCTACAACAACTAACAGGAAAAACAGCCACTCAGCATCAAAATGGCAGTATCAAATTCACACATAACAATATTAACCCTAAATGTAAATGGACTAAATGCACCAATCAAAAGACACAGACTGGCAAATTGGATAAAAATCCAAAACCCATCAGTGTGCTGTATCCAGGAAACACATCTCACATGCAAGGATACACAAAGGCTCAAAATAAAGGGATGGAGGAAGATTTACCAAGCAAATGGAGAGCAAAAAAAAGCAGGAGTTGCAATTCTCATCTCTGATAAAATAGACTTTAAAGCAACAAAGATCAAAAGAGACAAAGAAGGCCATTACATAATGGTAAAAGGATCGATACAACAAGAACAGCTAACGATCCTAAACAAATATGGACCCAATGCAGGAGCACCCAGATACATAAGGCAAGTTCTTAAAGACTTACAAAGAGACTTAGACTCCCACACAATAATAGTGGGAGACTTTAACACTCCACTGTCAATATTAGACAGATCAACCAGACAGAAAATCAACAAGGATATCCAGGGCTTGAACTCAGACCTGGAGCAAGCAAACCTGATAGACATTTACAGAACTCTCCACCCCAAATCCACAGAATATACATTCTTCTCAGCACCACATCACACCTACTCAAAAAATGACCACATAATTGGAAGTAAAGCACTGCTCAACAAATGCAAAACAACTGAAATCATAACAAACAGCCTCTCAGACCATAGTGCAATCAAGTTAGAACTCAGAATACAGAAACCAACCCAGAACCGCACAGCCTCATGGAAACTGAACAACTGGCTCTTGAATGTTGATTGGGTAAACAACGAAATGAAGGCAGAAATAAAGAAGTTCTTCGAAACCAATGAGAACGAAGACACAACATGCCAGAACCTCTGGGACACATTTAAAGCAGTCTCTAGAGGAAAGTATATAGCAATAAGTGTCCATATGAGGAGAATGGAGAGATCCAAAATTGACACCCTATCGTCAAAATGGAAAGAGCTAGAGGAGCAAGATCAAAAAAACTCAAAACCCAGCAGAAGACAAGAAATAACTAAGATCAGAGCTGAACTGAAGGAGATCGAGACACGAAAAACCCTTCAAAAAAATCAATAAATCCAAGAGCTGGTTTTTTGAAAAGATCAACAAAATAGACAGACCACTAGCCAGATTGATTTAAAAGAAAAGAGAGAACAACCAAATAGATGCAATAAAAAATGATAAAGGGGAAATCACCACAGATTCCACAGAAATTCAAACCATCATCAGAGAATATTACAAACAACTCTATGCACATAAACTAGTAAACCTGGAAGAAATGGATAAATTCCTGGATTCCTGCGTCCTCCCAAGCCTAAACCAGGAGGAAGCCAAAACTATGAATAGACCAGTAACAAGGTCAGAAGTCGAGGCAGCAATTAAGAGCCTACCACACAAAAAAAGCCCAGGTCCAGATGGGTTCACAGCCGAATTCTACCAGACACACAAAGAGGAGCTGGTACCATTCCTTCTAAAACTATTTCAAACAATCCAAAAAGAGGGAATCCTTCCCAAATCATTTTACGAGACCAACATCATCCTGATACCAAAACCCGGCAGAGACCCAACAAGAAAAGAAAACTTCAGGCCAATATCCATGATGAACATAGATGCAAAAATCTTCAATAAATATTGGCAAGCCGAATGCAACAGCAAATCAAAAAACTTATTCACCATGATCAAGTAGGATTCATCCCGGGGATGCAAGGCTGGTTCAACATACGCAAGTCTATCAACGTAATTCACCACATAAACAGAACCAAAAACAAAAACCACATGATTATCTCAATTGACGCAGAGAAGGCATTTGACAAAATTCAACAGCCCTTTATGCTAAAAACCCTCAATAAACTCGGTATCGATGGAACGTATCTCAAAGTAATAAAAGCTATTTATGACAAACCAACAGCCAATATCATACTGAATGGGCAAAAACTGGAAGCATTCCCTTTGATATCTGGCACTAGACAAGGATGCCCTCTTTCACCACTCCTATTCAATATAGTTCTGGAAGTTCTAGCCAGAGCAATCAGGCAAGAAAAAGAAATAAAGGGTATTCAAATAGGAAAGGTGGAAGCCAAATTGTCTCTGTTTGCAGACGACATGATAGTATACCTAGAAGACCCCATCGCCTCAGCCCAAAATCTCCTGAAACTGATAAGCAACTTCAGCAAAGTCTCAGGATACAAAATCAATGTGCAAAAATCAAAAGCATTCGTCTACACCAATAACAGACTTAAAGAAAGCCAAATCAAGAACGAACTGCCATTCACAATTGCTACAAAAAGAATAAAATACCTTGGAATACAACTCACAAGGAACGTAAGGGACCTCTTCAAGGAGAACTACAAACCACTGCTCAACGAAATCAGAGAGGACACAAACAGATGGAGAAACATTCCATGTTCATGGTTAGGAAGAATTAACATCGTGAAAATGGCTATACTGCCTAAAGTAATTTACAGAATCAATGCTATCTCCATCAAGCTACCATTGACTTTCTTCACAGAACTGGAAAAAACCACCATGAACTTCATATGGAACCAAAAGAGAGCCCGCATAGCCAAGTCAATTCTAAGCAAAAAGAACACAGCGGGGGGCATCACACTACCGGATTTCAAACTATACTACAAGGCTACAGTAATCAAATCAGCATGGTACTGGTACCAAAACAGAGATATAGACCAATGGAACAAAACAGAGGCACCAGAGGCAACACAACATATCTACAACTATACAATCTTTGATAAACCTGACAAAAACAAGCAATGGGGAAAGGATTCCCTGTTTAACAAATGTTGTTGGGAAAACTGGCTTGCCATGTGCAGAAAGCAGAAACTGGACCCCTTCCTGACACCTTACACTAAAATTAACTCCAGATGGATTAAAGACTTAAACATAAGACCTGGTACGATAAAAACCCTAGAAGGAAATCTAGGCAAAACTATCCAGGACATAGGAGTAGGCAAGGACTTCATGACCAAAACACCAAAAGCATTGGCAACAAAAGCCAAAATAGACAAATGGGACCTAATCAAACTCCACAGCTTCTGCACGGCAAAAGAAACAGTCACTAGAGTGAATCAGCAACCAACAGAATGGGAAAAAATTTTTGCAGTTTGCCCATCTGACAAAGGGCTGATATCCAGAATTTACAAAGAACTCAAACAGATTTACAGGAAAAAAAACAAACAAGCCCATTCAAAAGTGGGCAAAGGATATGAACAGACACTTTACGAAAGAAGACATATATGAGGCCAACAATCATATGAAAAAATGCTCATCGTCACTGGTCATCAGAGAGATGCAAATCAAAACCACATTGAGATACCATCTCACGCCAGTTAGAATGGTGATCATTAAAAAATGTGGAGACAACAGATGCTGGAGAGGATGTGGAGAAAAAGGAACACTTTTACGCTGTTGGTGGGAGTGTAAATTAGTTCAACCATTGTGGAAGACGGTGTGGCTATTCCTCAAGGCCTTAGAAATAGAAATTCCATTTGACCCAGCAATCCCATTACTGGGTATATATCCAAAAGACTATAAATCGTTCTACTATAAGGACACATGTACACGAATGTTCATTGCAGCACTGTTTACAATAGCAAAGACCTGGAATCAACCAAAGTGCCCATTGATAATAGACTGGATTGGAAAAATGTGGCACATATACACCATGGAATATTATGCAGCAATCAGAAATGATGAGTTTGTGTCGTTTGTAGGGACATGGATGAATCTGGAGAACATCATCCTCAGCAAACTGACACAAGAACAGAAAATGAAACATCGCATATTCTCACTCATAGGTGGGTGATGAAAAATGAGAACACATGGACACAGAAAGGGGAGTACTAAACAGTGGGGTCTATTGGGGGGAAAAGGGGAGGGCCAGTGGGAGGGGGAGGTGGGGAGGGATAGCCTGGGGAGAAATGCCAAATGTGGGTGAAGGGGAGAAGGAAAGAAAAGCACACTGCCATGTGTGTTCCTACGCAACTGTCTTGCATGCTCTGCTCATGTACCCCAAAACCTAAAATCCAATAAAAAATTAAAAAAATAAAAAATAAATAAAATAAAAGAGAATGGGTTTCAAAGTTCAGCCTAAACTATAATACAAGAAAATAATAAGAATTTCATGATGCTTTCTGCTTAAAAATGACTTTTTTTTATACATTATCAAAACAAACCAAAGCACCAGAGGATCAGTCAGGGTTTAGGATTAAGTCCTGAAAAATACTTTTCCCTTTGAATACAGAATCTCTAGGAAATTTCCTAATGCTTGCCCAACACAGACACACTTAGCTTAATAAGATCTGCAGTGGTACAAAAGCGATACACATTCAGTAGAAACCATACTTCTAGTACCCATATAAACATTCTGTGCTCACTTTTAGTACAATATTCAATAAATTACATGAGATATTCAGCACTTTATTTTAAAGTAGGCTTTGTGTTAGATGATTTTGTTCGACTGTAGGCTAGTAAGCATTCTAAGCACATTTGGGGTAGGCTAGGTCAAGTTACGATATTCAGTAGGTTAGATGTATTAAGTGCTTATTAAGACATAACTTCATTATAAGTCAAGAAACATTTGTATATTCGTTTGCTAGAGAGTGCATAAGAAAATAATACATACTGGGTGGCTTAAACAGCAGAAATTTATTTTTTCACAAGTCTAGAGGCTAAGAGTCTAAGATCAAGGTGTTATCAGGGTTGGCTTTCTCTAAGACTTCTCTCCTCTGGGCATGCAGATGGCTTCTCTCTTGCTGCTCTTCACACACAAACACCTTCCTGGTGTTTCTTTTTTCCCCCATTTTCTAATATTTTTACTGATGTATAATAGTGGTACATATTTGTGGGGTACGTGTGATATTTTTATGACTTACACAATGTATAATAATCTAGTCAGGTTGGTGAGGATATCCATCACCTCAAACAGTTTCGTTTGTGTTAGGACATGACAATTTTTCTCTTCTGGCTATTTTGAAATATACAATATATTATTGTTAATTATAATTTTCCTACTGCACCACTGAAAACCTCAACTATTCCTTTCATTAACTGTCTTTTGTACCCCTTAACCAACTTCTCTTCATCCTCCTCATCCTCCTTCTCCCAGCCTCTGGTAATCACCATTCTATCCTCCACCTCCATGAGATTCACTCTTTTAGGCTCCCACATAGGAGTGAGAACACATGATATTTGTCTTTCTGTGCTTGGCTTATTTCACTTAATATCTCCATTTCCATCTACGCTGCTGCAAATGTCAGGATTTCATTCTTCATTATGGCTGAATAATATCCCACTGTGTATACACACCACATTTTCACTATCCATTCATCCTAATGATGATGGGCATTTAGGTTGATTCCATATCTTGGCTATTAGAAAGAGTGCTGCGAAAAATATGTGAGTGCAGATATCTCTTTGATATATGGATTTATTTTCTCTTGGATATATACCCAGAGTGGGATTGTCAGACATCAGTCAAATTGGATTAGAATCTACCCCAAAGGCCCCATTTTAACTTAATCACCTTTTTAGTGCCTTATCTCCAAAAACAGTCACATTCTGAGTCACTAGGGGTTAAGGCTTCAACATATGAATCTGGAGGGAATGCAATTAAGCTCATCACAATTGGAAAGAAGACACACAGGGAGCGAGAGAAAAACAGCCACTGGTGAGAAAATGCCAAAGCCAGGCTTGGTGTCCTTCCCAATCCAGCTGTGAGTTGGCCTGCCTCTTTCTTTCCTCTTAGCTGTCTTCCTACAGAGAGAGTAAAGAATGATCCTTGGTCTCATCCTCCAACTCTGAAGAGTGTGGAGGCATAAAGCAAGGTAGAGAATGAGAGAAGAGCTTGGGAACCAGCTGTATTGAAACTCCAGAATGCTAGGGTTGAGAGAAAGTTCTAACTGGGGCATAAAAAGCAGCCCTTTATCTGTTGACCCTTTCATCTTTCTTTAGGACAGATCATAGAGAAGCTCTCTCTTGCTTTTTATTCCTCACCAGTTGGCTTTGTGGTCCTCCAGAGCTGTTCAAGAAGCATGGAGATAAAAATTATGTGATGCTGAATGACGCACAGCTCCACAGATTTATTACACATCAGTACCCTCTTTCCTATTAGCTTATCCTATGGAACAAATGTCATTCCTAATTTTCAGCATAAACTATTCGGAAGTTACATTGCTTTGGATTCCAAACTAGTCGAGTTGAAAAATGTGCTGTCAGCTGGGTGCGGTGACTCATGCCTGTAATCCCAGCATTTTGAGAGGCCAAGGCAGGCGGATCACTTGAGCTCGAGTTGGAGACTAGACTGGCTAACATGGCGCAACCCGAGCTCTACTAAAAATACTCAGACTAGCTGGACATGATGGTGCATGCTTGCCTGCAATCCCAGCTACTCAGCCGGCTGAGGCATGAGAATCACTTGAATCCGAAAGGCGGAGGTTGCAGTGAGCTGAAATCACGCTATTGAACTCCAGCCTGGATGACAGAGCAAGACCCTGCCTCGGCAGAAAAAAAAAAAAAAAGAAAGAAAAGAAAAATGTGCTGTACTGATGGCAGTAAAGGCATTGGATCAATATTATAGTAAAAAAAAAAATGTGTAGCGCACACTTAACATCAATGCATTTCAGGATAAGGATATATTTCCCCTGGAAAAGTTTGCCACCTTCTGCGGTCCTACGATAATCATATCAGGTAAAACAGAATGATTATAGCACCTCAAAATTACCAATAACCCTTTTTTTTCCTAGTGAAAATTTATTGGAACATAGTTTTCTAATTACAGAGATTTGCACTAACGTTTAAAATGATTTCATGTATAAAATCCATAAAACTGAAGAGATATCTATCCCTGATTCATGCAAAATGTTATGCTCCATTTTTCAAAGTGGATGTTAATTTGTAGCAGTGTAATTAGATGTGCGTAGATGATCCATGCAGGTGAATGGTTTGATTTTCATTGAATAATTTTGTGTCAAATTTTCTTACTCTTAAGTGGTTCACATTTATTTTTTGAGAGTACCAGATCTCTTCTGGCTCATTTTATACTCTGTGTCTGACTCCCAGGAAATTTCCTGTTGTGAGGTTTTTATATCACAATTTACAGCTGCGACAAGATGACCAATCTGAAGCAAGCAGCTACCGTATTTCATGACCAAATAACAAAGTTGTTTTGCACTCAGAAAACAGTCGGTAGAATTTCACTGAGTTTTGTAACTTATAGCAGAATGCAAGTGACTCAATTCCACCAAAAGAAAATTATTTCCGATTTTCTCTGTCTTCATCTGTATTGCCAGTAACATGATCCAGTTTGGGTGCTCCTTAATACCCAGTCCTGAGTTACTGCAATATCTTTTTAACACATTTCGTTAGTTCAGAGTCTACACAATCCCTGCCATAATTTGTTTTGTATCCACCAGCCAGCTGATCCCATTATAGCACTGAGTGCTGCCGTCAGACTACTTACCACGTGCTACGATGTTTTCTCAAAAATATCCCCAATCGACGTCAACAGAGAACACAAACTTTATCCTCTGTATTCATGACCTCTACAAACTGTCTAATATTCCAACATTCCAGCTGCCCAACACAAACCATATTATTAGATCTATCTCTATATCGGCATCTGCATGTCCGGTATTTATAATCATATTTGTCCTCATCTTCCCACCAATCTAGAAAATTATCTTATCCTCCTTACCTACCCTATATTTTTTATATGTCTCACCTTCTAAATAAAGCTTTTGATAACCATTCAGGGTACAATGATCTCAGCAAGCCCTGACTTCTCACTTCCTTTACTTTCTGAATTAAGCAAACCACCTACACATAAACATGTAAATGCATCTAATGTAATGTTATAGGTAAATATTATATGTAAATGCCTCTCTCTAACAAACTACATGTGTTTCAAAGGAAGAAAATCATTTTGTTCCTCATTTGATTTCTCCTACATGCTTTACATATTATCAGGCACATGGTAGAAATACAGATGTAGATACAGATATATAAATATATGTATATAAATAAGACAAGCACTTATTTAATTCCATTTATCATTTTAATTAATGTATTTTTAATTATATTGATAGTAATCAGTAAGATTTATTCAGAAGTAGGACCACTTATTCACTATGTGATTTTTGAGTAATTTGCTTAACCGCTCTATGATTAGTTTTCACATATGTAAAATGAAAATGATAACAGTACTTTCCTTATTTTGATTTATTGTGAGCATGGAGTAAATAATAGCTTAGAACCATATCTAGCACATAGAAAGCACTCAGTGTTTTACCACCACACCCTCTTTCTCCTTCCCACACTCCTCCACTAGCTGCTGCTGCTCCTGCTTCTTCATCTACTCATATAGATGAGTCTATTCACCCACTCATACTTTCATTTATTCAATGAGCAAGTCAGTCAACAAATATTTGTC
The DNA here is from genome assembly GCF_049354715.1 of Callithrix jacchus. Classification (NCBI taxonomy): domain Eukaryota; kingdom Metazoa; phylum Chordata; class Mammalia; order Primates; family Cebidae; genus Callithrix; species Callithrix jacchus. Next base: position 100,861,312 of record NC_133516.1, on the reverse strand, counting down.
TTCTTATGTAGCCCACATAGTTTACCTCTAATGCAGTCATTTTCAAACTTTGCACTTTAGAGCCCCACCATGGCTGTTATAAAAGAAGTTGGGTGACCAGGAAACATAATGCCAAGCCATCTTGGCCCCAAGCCAACCAGAGAAACAAAGCTTTCATTTGTATTACAGAAGAACAACAGCTGAACAAGTCTGAAAACTACTGCTCTAACGCATAAATTTAACTGCAAATATTGCTTTCATAGGCTCTGTAGCTCCCAAGCTTGCCACTACCCATTCTTTTATAAATAGTCTTCCTCAAAATTCAATGCAAAGGCTAAAATAAAATTATAAACTACAGAGGGAGGGATCCAAGATGGCTGATTAGGAGCAGCTCAGGACTGCAGCTCCCAGTGAAAGCACAGAGGGTGAGTGGATGCCGCATTTCCAGACAGATTTTTATTGCCCACAGACCAGAAGATTCCCAGGCAGAGGAGCCCCACAGGTCGCCAGCATGGCTGGTTTGGCTGGTGTAGCTCTTTTGGCCAGCCCGGCTGTTTTCGCTGGTGCAGCTGTTTTGCCGGTGCCCCGGCGCAGCAGTTCTCTGTACAAAATACATGGGTCTGGGCACCGTTTTAGCTGGCGATTGGAGCTCCAGGAAGGCATAGTCACCCATTCATCTGATTAAAAATGGGACTGAAACAGGAAGCCAGGCCAGGAGATTCCCAGGCAAAAAAGCACCACAAATCTATTATTTCAGCTGGCACAGTACATCACTGCAGGGGAAATCACACAGATCTCGATGCATTTTTAATGGGCAACACGAACACCTGGGAGACAGTCGACCATTCAACCAAAAAAAAAATAAAGACTCAGAGGCAGGGAGCCAGGTGATCAGTCTCGGCTGGTCCCACCTCTGCAAAAATCGGCAATTAGAAATGCTCCAGATTAAGAGTTTCACAGCAAGCACAGCTGAACCTGGGATAGTGCAGATCTGTCAGGGAGGGGTGTCCGCCATTACCAAGGCAGTCCACCACTACGGAGGTAGTTTGCCATTTCTGAAGAAGCCTGCCATTGCTGACTCAGCCTGCCAATACAGAGAGAGTCTGCAATTATAAAGGTGTGCCACCATTGCCGAAGCACCTCTAACTATACCTGTAAAAACAGGACGGCAGGGAAGTTGATGGGGCAGATGGGCAGACCCCACAGCAACTCAGCAAAGCCACTGCAGGCAGACAGTGACTAGGCTGCCTCCTCACTGGACAGGGCAGCCCTGAAAAAAGGCAGCAGCACAACAAAAACTCACATATAAAGCCCTAACTCCCCAGGACAGAGCATCAGGGGAAAAAATGGAGGGGGGTATCAGTCCTGCTGCAGCAGACTTAAATGTACCTCCCCAGCAGCTCTGAATGAACAATGGAGCTCACAGCTTAGCACTTGAGCTCCTATAAAGGTCAGACTGCCTCCTCAAGAAGCTGCCTGACCCCCATATATCCAAAGAGTCACCTCATAAAGGACAGCTCAGACTGACATCTGGAAAGTATCCTTCTGGGACATAGATAGCAGAAGAAGAAACTGGCAGCAACCCTTACTGTTCTGCAGCTGCTACAGGTGATCCCCAGGCAAGCAGGGCCTGGAGTGGACCTCTGCAGTCATACAGCAGAGGGGCCAGACTGGTAGAAGGAAAACTAAGAAACAGAAAGAAATAACTTCATCATCAACAAACTGGACATCCACTCAGAGACCCAATCTGAAAATCAACAGCTATAAAGACAACAGGGGGATAAACACACAAAGATTGGGAAGCAACCAGTGCAAAAAGGATGAAAACACCTGAAACCAGAACACCTCACCTCCTACAAGGGATCACAACTCCTCACCAGCAAGGAAACAAAGCTGGACAGAGAATGAGTGTAATGAAATGACAGAATCAGGCTTCAGAAGGTGGGCAATAAGAAACTTCTGTGAGTTAAAAAAACATGTTCTAACCCAAGCAAAGAAACTGAGGACCTTGAAAAAAGATTTGATAAAATGCTAACAAGAATAAACAACATAGAGAGGAATATAAGTGAATGGATGGAGCTGAAAAACACAACATCAGAACTTCACGAACCACACACAAGTTTCAACAGCTGAATTGACCAAGGGGAAGAAAGGATATCAGATGCTGAAGATCAATTCAATGAAATAAAATGAGAAGGCAAGATTAGAGAAAGAAGAGTAAAAAGAAATGAACAAAGCCTCCAAGAAACATGGGACTATGTGAAAAGACCTAATCTACATTTGATAGGTATACCTGAATGTGACAAAAAGAATGAATCCAAGCTGGAAAATACTCCTCAGGACATCATCCAGGAAAATTTCCCCCACCTAGCAAGACAGGCCAACACTCAAATGCAGGAAATACAGAGAACACCACAAAGATTTTCCACAAGAAGAGCAACCACAAGGCACATAATCAGCAGATTCACCAGGGTAGAAATGAAGGAGAAAATGCGAAGGTCAGCCAGAGAGAAAAGTCAGGTTACCCACAAAGGGAAGCCCATCAGACTCACAGCAGATCTCTCAGCAGAAACCCTACAAGCCAGAAGAGAGTGGGGGCCAATAATCAACATCCTTAAAGAGAAGAACTTTCAACCCAGAATTTCATATCCAGCCAAACTAAGCTTCGTAAATGAAGGAAAAATAAAATCCTTCTGAGCAAATACTCAGAGATTGCATCATAACCAGGCCTGCTTTACAAAAGCTCCTGAAAGAGGCACTAAACATAAAAGGAACAACCAGTACCAGCCACTCCAAAAACATACAAAATGGTAATGAGTATCAACACAATGAAGAAATTACATCAACTAATGGGCAAAACAGCCAGCTAGCATCAAAATGGCAGTATCAAATTCACACATAACAATATTAACCCTAAATGTAAATGGGCAAAAGGCTCCAATCAAAAGACACAGACTGGCAAATTGGATAGAAAGCCAAAACCCATCAGTGTGTTTTGTCCAGGAAACCCATCTCACATGCAAGGATACACAAAGGCTCAAAATAAACGGATGGAGGAAGATTTACCAAGCAAATGGAGAGCAAAGAAAAGCAGAAGTTGCAATTCTCATCTCTGAAAAAATATACTTTAAAGCAACAAAGATCAAAAGAGACAAAGAAGGACATTACATAATGGTAAAAGGATCAATGCAACAAGAAGAGCTAATGATCCTAAATATATACACACCCAATACAGGAGCACCCAGATACATAAAGCAGGTTCTTAATGACCTTCAAAGAGACTTAGACTCCCTCACAACAAAAATGGGAGACTTTAACACCCCATTGTCAATATTAGATCAACGAGACAGAAAATTAACAAGGATATTCAGGACTTGAACTCAGACCTGGACCAAGCAAACCTAATAGACATTTACAGAACTCTCCACCCCAAATCCACAGAATATACATTCTTCTCAGCACCACATCACACCTACTCAAAATTGACGACATAATTGGAAGTAAATCACTCCTCAGCAAATGCAAAACAACTGACAACAAACAGTCTCTCAGACCACAGTGCAATCAAGTTAGAACTCAGAATTCAGAAATTAACTCAGAACCACACAGCCTCATGGAAACTGCACAACTGACTCTTGAATGTTGACTGGATAAACAATGAAATGAAGGCAGAAATAAAGATGTTCTTCAAAACCAACGAGAATGAAGACACAACATACCAGAATCTCTGGGACACATTTAAAGCAGTCTCTAGAGGAAAATATATAGCAATAAATGCCCATGTGAGAAGCAAGGAGAGAAGCACATCACACCTACTAAAATTGACACCTTATCATCAAAATTGAAAAAGCTAGAGGAGCATGATCAAAAAAACCTAAAACCTAGCAGAAGACAAGAAATAACTAAGATCAGAGCTGAACTGAAGGAGATAGAGACACAAAAAATCCTTCATAAAATCAACAAATCCAGGAGCTGGTTTTTCGAAATGATCAATAAAATAGACAGACCACTAGCCAGATTAATAAAAAAGAAAAGAGAGAAGAATCAAATAGATGCAATGAAATCGATAAAGGGGATATCACCACAGATTCCACAGAAATTCAAACCATCATCAGAGATTATTACAAAAAACTCTATGCACATAAACCAGTAAACCTGGAAGTAATGGATAAATTCCTGGACACTTGCATCCTCCCAAGCCTAAACCAGGAAGAAGTTGAAGCCCTTAATAGACCAATAACAAGGTCTGAAGTTGAGGCAGCAATTAAGAGTCAACCACCCAAAAAATAGCCCAGGTCCAGATGGGCTCACAGCCAAATTCTACCAGACATACAAAGAGAAGCTGGTACCATTCCTTCTGAAATGATTCCAAATAATCCAAAAATAGGGAATCCTTCCCAAATCATTTTATGAGACCAACATCATCCTGATACCAAAACCAGGCAGAGACTCAGCAAGTAAAGAAAACTTCAGGCCAATATCCATAATGAACATTGATGCAAAAATCTTCAATAAAATACTGGCAAGCCGATTGCAACAGCACATCCAAAAGCTTATCCACCATGATCGAGTATATTCATCCCAGAGATGCAAGGCTGGTTGAACATACGCAAGTCTATAAACATAATTCACCACATAAACAGAACCAAAGACAAAAACCACATGATTATCTCAACTGATGCAGAGAAGGCTTTGGACAAAATTCAGCAGCACTTTATGCTAAAAACCCTCAATAAACTCGGTATTGATGGAACATATCTCAAAATAATAAAAGCTACTTACCACAAACCAACAGCCAATATCATACTGAATGGGCAAGAACTGGAAGCATTCCCCTTAAAATCTGGCACTAGACAAGGATGCCTTCTCTCACCACTCCTACTCAATATGGTACTGGAAGTTTTAGCCAGATCAATCAGGCAAGAAAAGAAATAAAGGGTATTCAAATAAGAAAGGAGGAAGTCAAATTATCTCTATTTGCAGATGACATGATTGTATATCTAGCAGACCCCATGGCCTCAGCCCAAAATATCCTGAAACTGATAAGCAACTTCAGCAAAGTCTCAGAATACAAAATCAATGTGCAAAAATTACAAGCATTCGTCTACACCAATAACAGACTGAAAGAGAGCCAAATCAAGAACGAACTGCCATTCACAAGTGCTACAAAGAGAATAAAATACCTAGAAATACAACTAACAAAGAACATAAAGGACCTCTTCAAGGAGAACTACTACAAACCACTGCTCAATGAAGTAAGAGAGGACACAAACAGATGGAAACATTCCATGTTCATGGTTAGGAAGAATCAGTATCGTGAAAATGGCCATACTGCCCAAAGTAATTTACAGATTCAACCCTATCCCCATCAAACTACCAATGCCCTTCTTTACAGAACCAGAAAAAAACACCTTAAACTTCCTATGGAACCAAAATAGAGCCCGCATAGCCAAGTCAATTCTAAGCAAAAAGAACAAAGCAGGAGGCATCACACTACCAGACTTCAAACTATACTATAAGGTTACAGTAATCAAAACAGCATAGTACTGGTACCAAACAGAGATATAGACCAATGGAACAGAACAGAGGCATTGGAGGCAACACAACATATCTACAACCATCTGATCTTTGACAAACCTGACAAAAACAAGCAATGGGGAAAGGATTCCCTCTTTAATAAATGGTGTTGGGAAAACTGGCCAGCCATGTGCAGAAAGCAGAAACTGGACCCCTTCCTGACACCTTACACCAAAATTAACTCCAGATGGATTAAAGACTTAAACATAAGACCTAACACCATAAAAACCCTAGAAGAAAATCTAGGCAAAGCCATTCAGAACATAAAAGTAGGCAAGGACTTCATGACCAAAACACCAAAAGCATTGGCAACAAAAGCCAAAATAGACAAATGGGACCTAATGAAACTCCACAGCTTCTGCACGGCAAAAGAAACAGTCACTAGAGTGAATCGGCAACCAACAGAATGGGAAAAATTTTTGCAGTTTACCCATCTGACAAAGGGCTGATATCCAGAATTTACAAAGAACTCAAACAGATTTACAGGAAAAAAACAAACAAGCCCATTCAAAAGTGGGCAAAGGATATGAACAGACACTTTACAAAAGAAGACATACATGAGGCCAACAAACATATGAACAAATGCTCGTCATCACTGGTCATTAGAGAAATGCAAATCAAAACCACATTGAGATACCATCTCACCCCAGTTAGAATGGCGATCATTAAAAAATCTGGAGACAACACATGCTGGAGAGGATGTGGAGAAATAGGAACACTTTTACACTGTTGGTGGGAGTGTAAATTATTCAACCATTGTGGAAGACAGTGTGGCGATTCCTCAAGGACCTAGAAATAGAAATTCCATTTGACCAGCAATCCCATTACTGGGTATATATCCAAAGGATAATTAATCTTTCTACTATAAGGACACATGCACACGAATGTTCATTGCAGCACTGTTTACAATAGCAAAGACTTGGAACCAACCCAAATGCCCATCGATGATAGACTGGACAGGGATAATGTGGCACATATACACCATGGAATATTATGCAGCCATCAAAAACAATGAGTTTGTGTCCTTTGTAGGGACATAAATGAACCTGGAAACCATCATTCTCAGCAAACTGACACAAGAACAGAAAAGCAAACACCGCACGTTCTCACTCACAGGTGGGTGTTGAACAATGAGAACACATAGACACAGGGAGAGGAGCATCACACACTGGGGTCTGTCGGGGAAAGAGTGGAGGGACAGTGGGGGGTGGGGAGTTGGGAAGAGATAGCATGGGGAGAAATGCCAGATTTAGGTGATGGGGAGGAAGGCAGCACATCACACTGCCATGTGTGTACCTATGCAACAATCTTGCATGTTCTTCACATGTACCCCAAAACCTAAAATGCAATAAAAAATAAAAGAAAAAAAATTATGAACTACAGCTTTCTCCCCCAAAATATTTCCTCAGATTTTTCTACAATGTTTCATTCCAGGTTTCATAATCAATGCTATCACAATGGTAAAATACATACAGTGGAGGAGTACAAAAACTAATCACTGAAAATCAAGATTCAGTAAGATTAAGTCATTTTCCAGCCCAATTATTAAATAAATATTTATGAAGTGCTCACTGTATGCCAGGGATTGTTCTCAAAACAAGCCTGAGTCACAAATACTAGAAAATATATTATCCCAGCAGTGCTTCTCATCATCTTTTAATTAATGTGTTCTTTGAACAAATATGGAAATATCTCTCTTCAATATTATTTGGAAATTAAACTTACAGCAAATATTTTCACAGAATAAAAATCATAAAATAATCATTTTAATACATATTATTATATACTTTCAATGTGTACAGTTGGTTTGCCTACCACAAATTCTTTCTCTAGCTCTTGGGTAAGATAGACTGCAGGTAAATTTCCGCCCCAAACTTGTTGCTTTGCTTTCATAGCTAAAAATTCAGAAAACCACACTTAAAATAGGCATGCAATTACAACACTAAATATGCATTTCAAGCTGCACAGTGCTCTCACCCACTTATATGCACATATAAAAGGCAATGGCTAATAAACAAAGAATTTTAATACGTGATGTAATGCTGCATTAATGACATATATATAGCTTTAATTTCCCCCACTGTCTCACTTTTGAAAGGTCTCCTTTCTATAATAGATCATATCATAAATGTTTTGAAGGAGTCATTTAATTAATTCCCTCCCTGAAAACAGCAAGCCTAATGCTGAAACTACTCAGGAATGCAGTTATCTCTACTTTTAATTAAATTTTTCATTATTTTTAGCTCATATCTATTTGATTAATGAAAAAACTACACCTATTTTTATTTATACTGGATGAAAGAAAAAAGATAAAGATGTCTTTTTCATCAACTTAAATAAAACTCTGACAATATAAGCCATTAACCAATAGTATCCCATCTTTGAATAAGGTTTCAACACGAAAGGCACCTTCCTTACTATTTAAGAAAGAAGTTATTTTCACAATTTGCAGTGAAGGCTCACTGATGTCATTACCCTCAGATTCCTCAGATTTTGTGACTCTGTTTTCCACCCTTCTCTCCATGTGTACCAATTGGAGTTTGTGACTTTGGAGTACTAATGGCATAACTGGGGATATAACAGGCAGTAACCAACAAACCACTATCTCGTGTTATACACATAACGAGGTTTTTGGGGTTTGGGTTTGATTTGGGTTTTGTTTGTTTTGTTTTGTTTTCTGTCTGCCTTCTTGGCTTTTCATTGGTTGTTTCCTGGAAACTGAGAGCAAGAGATAAAGCAAATTTTTAAAAAAAGAGTTAGAAGGAGGATCTTCTGGGGGCCAGCAGGGTGACTCATGCTTGTAATCCCAGCACTTCCCGAGGTCGAGGTGGGGAGATTGTATGAAGCCAGGAATTCGACACCAGCGTGACTAACATGATGAAACCCATCTCTACTAAACATACAATAATTAGACAGGAGTGGTGGTGCACACCCGTAACCCCAGCTACTCAGAAGGTTGAGGCACAAGAATTCACTAGAACTCCAGAGGCAAAGACTGCAGTGAGCAGAGACTGCCCCACTACACTCCAGTCTGGCCAACAGAGGAAGTGAGACTCCGTCTCAAAACAAAAAACAAAACAAAACAAAAAAAAAAGAAAAGAAAAATAAAGTTGTTCCAATACAACATCAGCAGACGATGTTATGATGACTGGTAATGTTTTCTTGCTTTATAGGAATGTCTTAATAATTTTTTTCTATCAAATTTTTACTCTCAGTTAAAGAAATCAGAATCTATCAGCTGCCAAAACCAACAGTCATGCCCTACTATGTTTCTCCATCCAAGGAGCTCAATTTATAGGCAGCAGGAAAAGATTTATTTGAAACACCAACGGCCAGATTAGTAATTAGGTAGTTGACAGTAGTGAAAGCTGCGGGACCTGAATTATAAGAGGGGCTATCTGGTGAAAGCTTCTCTTTTTTGTATTAAAACTGTGCCATCCCTGGATCTCTCTAACTCTGTGCTTCTCATTTCTCCTTCTTCAGTTCAAACTCCTTATCTTTTGTTATCTCTGCTACTTTCCTTCCTCCTTCCTACACATGAATGTTTCTGCCTGAAATTCAGTTTAAAGACTTTGCGATATTCTTCTTGAATTTAATTTTTTACTTTTAGGTTTTACGATATTCTTGACCTATTCCCATTTTGCTCCATAGAGTCAGACTTCAAATCTCGTCTAATTTTAAACTGTTTCTTTCTTCCTATTGCCATTAACACTTTGCTCATGAGTTTTCATCCTGCCTATACATACTCTGACAGTTTCTGAAGTCAAACGAAATATCACATGCTAAGCACATACCGCAAGGACCAGCACATAACAACAGATGCTCAATAAATCTAGTTCCTATCCTTCCTCATCTCCCAACTGGTTTTGTTGATGTCAGCCTGCTTCTCAGCAAAAGTTCTTACACATTAACACAGTTTTTGCATACATTACTTTCTACTTGTTAACTTTCAATTTACTTTCTAACTCTCCTGACATGTGACACCACACATCTTTTTAAAAAAAAAAAAAAGCTACTCTTAATCCTACCATATCTCCCTAGTATTCACCAAATGGCCATTCATATTTCCACTTTTCTTTCCATGCCCACTTCATTCCCTTTTCCTGCTGTCCGCTAATATATCTAACTCTTTTTTTTTTTTTTTTGAGGAGTTTCCCTCTTGTTACCCAGGCTGGAGTGCAATGGTGCGACCTCGGCTTACCGCAACCTCCGCCTCCTGGGTTCAGGTAATTCTCCTGCCTCAGTCTCCTGAGTAGCTGGGATTACAGGCACGCGCCACCATGCCCAGCTAATTTTTTGTATCTTTAGTAGAGACGGAGTTTCACCATGTTGACCAGGATGGTCTAGATATCCTGACCTCGTGATCCACCCGCCTCGGCCTCCCAAAGTGCTGGGATTACAGGCTTGAGCCACCGTGCCCGGCCTATAGCTAACTCTTTAAAGTGTATCTTATGTCCCATATTCTCCGACTGCTTCCGTCTTATTCTGAGTCCCTTTGTTATTTACAGATATTTACAATCATTAGGATGTGAAAAGCTGTTTGAAATCCCATCTATTTGTAAGGTCAAAGTGACCTATAGTAAACACCGTCAACCCGTCTTGTTGTTGGCATGCTTTGCTTTGGCCGACAGCATTGCTCATATCAACAATATTTTCAACTTTAAAAATGTCCTAAGTAGAAGTACTTTTGTAGCATGAGTTTCAATCAATAAATCTATCTCTCTCTCTCTCTCTCTCTATATATATATATATATACACACACACACACATATATGTTATAATTTTGCAGTATTATCTTTTAGCAAATGTTTACTCCAGCTAGCAAATGAGTGGCTTTGAGGCTTATACAACCTTAAACATGTTTGTTTCCTACTTCCCTAGAATAATAACCATCTCAGTCAATATTTGTTGATTATAATAAAAAGAAGATGAAAACCTTTTTCTCACGTCACAGAAATATTGTCGTGAAAATATGATATATTTAAAGCACGGTGAGCTCCTTCCTCCGACTGAGACATGCAATATATTTATACTGGAAGAAAATATGGGGTTTTTTTGTTTTTACTCTCCTTGCAGTGTTGGATTCTGAGGGAAAAGAATACCAATACAAACCTGTCATTTCTCAAAGAAAAATGTGTCCTTACAACCTGTTCAATATGGCTATGTGGACTCTGAAGCAATTAATTATTTGTATAATTATCTGGGAAAGACAAAATCATATTCATTAGCCAAAAATACTATGACATGCCAGCACTCGGTTGATTTTAGAAATGGAGCTTGAAATACAAACTGACGACTCAACACAGAGCATAAAGGGATTTTGCTTCTAGTTCAACGCTCACAGGGAATTGTCCATTAAGCTGGCACAGGGCAGGCTCCGGGACAATGTGAAAGGAGAGATTTACAACATTCTCACTGAAATTTTGAAAATAAGATACTCTTAGAATCTAAGACAGGGCTGTTATATTAAATTCCACACTATATAAATTTGTTCTCTTGTGAAACCCAAAGTGCCTTCATGTTAAACAAAATACTAAATTCAAGTTTCATATGCATAAGAAATTTAGATAAGGAAAAACAGGTCTCAAAGAACTTAAGAAATCAAGATAGAAAGTACACAGAAAAGGTGTCATCAAATTATTAACACATCAGTGACAGGAAGTGACCACAGATCCATATTTTAAACTGTATTATTACGTAGACAGTAAGAGTGTTAGGCCAGAGACTTACAGCCTAGAAGTCGTTTATTCATCTTTTATTTTGTGATCTTCTCTCAGCAAGTCAAAATTCTTGTCTGGAAAACAGTAGTCCAAATAGGCTTAGTGCAGCTACCCTGATACTCTTGCACTGGTGCATGGTATGGGCAAAAGGTATGGACCTTTTTCCCCATAATAGGTTGTCATGAAGAAAAATTAAACAACGTTTTTAAATGTAATTTGATTTCTTTGAGAAACTTGCACACATAAATCCAATTACACATGGTTGTAAATTTGTTATTCACTTTTTCCTCAAGCTACTAATTGCCCCAAAACAGCTAAGAAAAGCAGCTCAGTTAGGAAACAGCAGAGTTTTCTGCATTTTCATCTGTTTCTGATCTAACTGAGCCAGGCTAGAACATTGCTGTTGATAATAGCACATTTGAACAAATTTTATCTAAATAAATCAGGAACCCATTACTTCCCAATTTGGATTTGAAAATAACTGCTGGAACAGAGAGCTTGGGTAATTTGAACACCTGAGCTTCTGCATTAACTAGAGTAAAAGACAGTCCAGTAAACGTATAAACCAAATACTGCCCGGTTTGTACAGCTCACCATCATAAAGTCTGTTTTCTATTAAGCACCAGTGCAAGAGTATCAGGGTAGCTGCACTAAGCCTAAACCACAAATAGACTGCTTTTCGTGGAGTGTCGTGTGCACCTATCTGTTTGTGTCTACAGATATGAGGAGGTTTTAATTTTCCAGTTGAAGAAGAAAGGGGACATTTTGTTGTTGGTGGTAATGGTACAAGTAAGACAATAATGGTTGTAAAAAAGAGTATTCATAGAGGCACTAGGAAGGATAGATGTTGTGCTGCCCCTTCCTTCAACTGATTAATCAGTTTTAAACTTCTGAAAATGAAGGGGTAAAGAAAAAACTTACACTTAGCATCAAAAATGTTATGAAGCTCTAGGCTTATACAGTGCTACCTTGAGGTCCAGTGGAAAATTAAAAGGGGAGAACAGCAGAAAATACCTGTCACCCAGAAGACTCCAATATCACAGGTAGCCAAGCCAACAAGTCAGAAATAGTCACGAGCACATGAGAAGTCTTATTCCAGGGCACATGGGATTCCATCATGCTAGAGATGTCTGACATCACCCGGGGAGACAACATTTGAGGGTAGACTGAAGCCATGCAAAATGGTTTGGATATTGGCGCAATTGAGATTTAGCTGTTAGTGTTAATTGTATCATATATGTTCTCACAGGGTAGTGAAATCAGTTACATCTAACTTATTTACATATGCAAACTGCATCGATTTCAATTTATCATCTCATATTTATTCAGCAAGAATTCAATAATCCATTTCCAGAGTAAATGATATATACCCTCTTATATATCATCTAAATTCCTTAGCTGAAGTGAAATTCTTTTTCTGCTTCAAAACGTCCCAGATCTTTTGAGTGCTGATCTGTATGCAAATATAATGGCTACTCTGGTTCCTATTTTAAATAAATAAGTCACCTTTATAAATACTAAAGTGTTATTAACTATTTTTGAATTTAGAAACAATATAAGAAAAAGTTGTTACTGTTAAGGAATGTTTGAGTCATAAGAGATTCCTGCTATTCTAGAATTTATCATTCTTTATAACCCTCCAGCAACTGAAGGCTTTCCTGTGTTTGTGGATCTCCCCAGCCATGAAAGCTGAAAATGCCAACCATTTACCATCCTGTATTCTTTGTAATTAGGGCCTGGCACAAGACATAGGCTCTGCTACTCAGACTTGGTGGTCCTAAATTTTCACTAGCAAAAAGATGGCAAAGAAGTAGAGATGAAAACAATGTTCAGCGGTGGCTCTACCAGTCCCTGCAAACTGAAGCCCTGCTCAGCTTTGTTAGGGGTTCCAGCAGTGGATATTCCCATTTGGGGTAATAGTGGCTGCGTTTTTCCATCATAACACTTTTCCTGTCCATGTGAGTCGCCCCCAAGTTTTCTACCCACTTGGAGCATCTGTGAAATATCAAATATGTTTTTTTTTGTTTTTTGGGAGAGAGTTTTGCTCTTGTCACCCAGGCTGAAGTCAAGTGGCATGATCTCAGCTCACTGCAACCTCTGTCTCCCCAGTTCAAGTGATTCTCCTGCCTCAGCCTCCCAAGTAGCTGAGATTACAGGCACTTGCCACCATGCTCAGCTAATTGTTATATTTTTAGTAGAGACAGTTTCATCATGTTGGCCAGGGTTGGTTTGAACTCCTGACCTCAAGTGATCCACCCACCTCAGCCTCCCAAAATGCTGGGATTACAGGCTCCAATATGCTTTTAATAAATACCTTTCTGTAACTTGTGACAATGAATGAACTCTAATTAATAAATTTGCATTTAGGATGAGTCATCTTAGTAGTTTAAAAAAAATGTTAAACTATTTAATTTATCAAATTTGGATGCTCTTCTATCCTTTATTAAAATCTCTGCCAAAAATCATCTTATCAGAGAAGCCATTTCTGACCAACCTTTCTAAAATGCACTCCCTATCAATTGCACCCCCTCATGCACTGCTGAATTTTCCTTGATATTGTTTTATTATTATGTTTTCTCACTGATACATAAGACCCATGAGAGCATGGGCTTGGTATGAGAGAGTTTTCTATGAGTTCTTTCACTGCAGCTTTTTTCCTAAATTTATTATTTTATTTCAATAGGTTTTTGGGAAAGAGTAGGTGTTTGGTTACATAAATATGTTCTTCAGCGGTGATATCTGAGATTTTGGTGCACTAATTACCCTAGCAGTGTACACTGTACCCAATGTGTAGTCTTTCATCCATCACTCCCATCACATCCTTTCCCCAAAGTCCATCATATCATTCTTATGGCTTTGCATCTTCATAGTTTAGCTCCCACTTATAAGTGAGAACATACAATGTTTGGTTTTCCATTCCTGAGTTACTTCACTTAAAATAATAATCTCTAATTCCATCCAGGTTACTGCTAATGCCATTATTTCATTCCTTTTTATGTCTGAGTAACATTCTATGGTATGTATACATTTACCACAATTTATTTATCCACTTACTAATTGATAGACATTTGGGTTAGTTCTATATTTTTGCAATTGTGAATTCTGCTGAATAAACATGTGTGTGTGAGTATCTTTTTCATATAATGACTTCTTTTCCTCTGGGTAGAGACCCAGTAGCAGGATTCTTGAATCAAATGGTAGTTCTACTTTTAGTTCTTTAAGGAATCTCCACACTGTTTTCCATAGTGGTTGTACTAGTTTGCATTCCCAGCCAGGTCAAAAGTGTTTCCTTTTCACCACATCCACACCAACATCTATTACTACTTTTTAAAAAAATTATGGCCATTATTGCAGGAATAAGGTGGTATCACATTACACTTTTGATTCTCATGTTCCTGATCATTAGTGACATTGAACATTTTTTCATATGTTTGTTGGCCATTTGCATATCTTCTTTTAAGAAATGGCTATTCATGGCCTTAGCCCACTTTTTGATAGGATTTTTGTGTTTTTTTTTCTTTTTTGTTTTACAACTCCATGTGAATCTTTAGTTTTCTCCGTAAAATTTTCAGTTAAAAATAAATAAATTAAAACAACACCGATACAATGAATAGGTGGAAAGATGTGAAGAAAACCCAGTCTGATTACATCCCATGTGTAAACAAACTGACCTTAGAGCAACTGTTAGTACCTTTTTTTTTTCAGATATACTAATCTTTTTTTAATTGCATTTTAGGTTTTGGGGTACATGTGAAGAACATGTAAGATTGTTGCATAGGTGCATGCATGGCAGTGTGATGTGCTGCCTTCCTCCCCATCACCTATATCTGGCACTTCTCCCCATGCTATCTCTCCCCAACTCCCCATCCCCCGATGTCCCTCCCCTATTTCCCACCCACCACAGACCCAAGTGTCTGATGCTACCCTCCCTGTGTCCATGTCTTCTCATTACTCAACACCCGCCTATGAGTGAGAAGATGTGGTATTTCATTTTCTGTTCTTGTGTCAGTTTGCTGAGAATGATGTTCTCCAGATTCATCCATGTCCCTACAAAGGACACAAATTCATCATTTTTGATGGTGCATAGTATTCCATGGTTTGTATGTGCCACATTTACCTTGTCCAGTCTATCATCGATGGGCATTTGGGTTGGTTCCAGGTCTTTGCTATTGTAAACAGTGCTGCAGTGAACATTTGTGTGCATGTGTCCTTATAGTAGAACAATTTATAATCCTTTGGATATATACCCAGTAATGGGATTGCTGGGTCAAATAGAAATTCTATTTCTAGGTCCTTGAGGCATCGCCACACTGTCTTCCACAATGGTTGAACTAATTTACACTCCCACCAACAGTGTAAAAGTGTTCCTATTTCTCCACATCCTCTCCAGCATCTGTTGTCTCCAGATTTTTTAATGATCGCCATTCTAACTGGTGTGAGGTGGTATCTCAATGTAGTTTTAATTTGCATTTCTCTAATGACCAGTGATTATGAGCATTTTTTTATATGTTTGTTGGCCTCATATATGTCTTGGTTTGTAAAGTGCCTGTTCATGTCCTTTGCCCACTTTTGAATGGGCTTGTTTTTTTCTTGTAAATCTGTCTTAGTTCTTTGTAGATTCTAAATATCAGCCCTTTGTCAGATGGGTAAACTGCAAAAATGTTTTCCTACTTTGTTGGTTGCTGATTCACTCTAATGACTGTTCCTTTTGCTGTGCAGAAGCTGTGGAGTTTGATTAGGTCCCATTTGTCTATTTTGGCTTTTGTTGCCAAATGCTTTTGGTGTTTTGTTCATGAAGTCCTTGCCTACTCCTATGTCCTGAATGGTTTTGCCTAGGGTTTCTTCTACTGTTTTTATGATGTTAGATCTTATGTTTAAGTCTTTAATCTATCTGGAGTTAATTTTAGTGTAAGGTGTCAGGAAGGGGTCCAGTTTCTGTTTTCTGCACATGGCTAGCCAGTTTTTCCAACACCATTTATTAAAGAGGGAATCCTTTCCCCATTGCTTGTTTTTGTCAGGTTTGTCAAAGATCAGATGGTTGTAGATGTGTTGTGTTGCTTCCGAGGCCTCGGTTCTGTTCCATTGGACTATATCTCTGTTTTGGTACCAGTACCATGCTATTTTGATTACTGTAGCCTTATAGTATAGTTTGAAGTCTGGTAGTGTGATGCCTCCTGCTTTGTTCTTTTTTCTTAGAATTGACTTGGCTACGTGGGCTCTCTTTCGGTTTCATAAGAAGTTTAAGGTGGTTTTTACTAGTTCTGTGAAGAAAGTCACTGATAGCTTGATGGGGATAGTGTTGAATCTGTAAATTACTTTGGGCAGTATGGCCATTTTCACGATATTGATTCTTCCTAACCATGAACATGGAACGTTTCTCTATCTGTCTGTGCCCTCTCTCATTTCATTGAGCAGTGGTTTGTAGTTCTCCTTGAAGAGGTCCTTTCCATCCTTTGTTAGTTGTATTCCCAAGTATTTTATTCTCTTTGTAGCAATTGTGAATGGCAGTTCATTCTTGATGTGTCTCTTTTTAAGTCTGTTATTCGTATATAGGAATGCTTGTAATTTTTGCACATTGATTTTGTATCCTGAGATTTTGCTTGATAGGATTTTTTTCTCAGTGATTTGAATGAGTTCCTTGTAGATTCTGGATATAAGTCCTTTGTCAGATATATAGATTGCAAAGATTCCTCCCACTTTGTGGATTGTCTGTATACCCTGCAGATTGTTTCTTTTGCTGTGCTATTTTGCACGAAAAATTTGCCATGGTTAATTTCATTTAATTAAGTCCCCATTTATTCATCTTTGTTTCTGTTGCATTTGTTTTTGGGTTCTTGGTCATCAAATCCTTACCTAAGCCAATGTCTAGAAGGGGTTTTTCTGATGTTATCTTCTAGAATTCTTATGGATTTAGGTCTTAGATTTAAGTGCTTAATTCATCTTCAGTCGATTTTTGTATAAGGTGAGGGATGGGGATGAGGATCTAGTTTTAATCTTCTGCATGTGGCTTGTTAATTATTCTAGCATCATTTGTTGAATAGGGTGTCCCATCCCCAAATTATATTTTTGTTTGCTTTGTCAAAGATTAGCTGGCTGTTAAGTATTTGGCTTCCTTTCTGGGTTCTCCATTCTCTTCTATTGGTCTTCATGCCTATTTTTATACCAGTACCATGCTGGTTTGGTGACTACAGCCTCCAGATTGGTCTTTTTGCTTAGTTTTTCTTTGGCTATGCAGGTTCTTTTTTAGTTCCATGTGTATTTTAGGGTTGTTTTTACTAGTTCTATGAAGAATGATGATGGTATTTTGACAGGAATTGCTTTTAGTTTTTAGATTGCTTTGGCAATATGGTCATTTTCACAATATTGTTTCTATCCAACCATAGGCATGGGATGTGTTTCTATTTGTTCATGTTGTCTATGATTTCTTTTAGCAGTGTTTTGTAATTTTCATTCTAGAGATCTTTCATCTCCTTGGTTAGGTATATTCATAAGTATTTTATTTTTTGCAGTTATTGTAATAGGGGTTGAGTTCTTGATTTGATTATTAGCTTGGTCACTGTTGGTAAATAACTGATTTGCATATATCAGTTTTGAGCTACTTATTTGTATACATTAATTTTGTATCCTGAAATTTTGCTGAATAAAATTAAGATGGAAATCTGAAAATTCTTCAAACTGAATGATAATAGTGACACAACCTATCAAAATATCTGGGATATAGCAAAGAAGGTGCTAAGAAGAAAGTCTGTAGCCCTAAATGTGTACAGCAAAAAATCTGAAAGAGCACAAACAGACAATCTAAGGTTACACCTCAAGGAACTAGAAAAACAAGAACAAACCAAACCTAAACCAGCAAAAGAAAAGAAATGACAAAGATTATAGAAGAATTAAATGAATCAAGAAAAATACAAAACATAAATAAAACGAAAAGCAGTCTCTTTGAAAAGATAAATAAGATTGATAGCCCATTAGTGAGATTAACCAAGAAAAGAAAAGAGAAGATCCAAATAAGTTCAATTAGAAACTAATTGGGAGATAAGTATAATCCATACTATAGAAATACAAAAGATCAGTCAAGGCTACTATGAATACCTTTACACACATAAGCTAGAAAACCTAGAGGAGATGAATAAATTCCTGGAAATATACAACCCTCCTAGATTAAACCAGGAAGAAATAGAAACCCTAAATAGACCAATAACAAGCAGCAAGATTGACATGGTAATTTAAAAACTGATCACAAAAGAAAGTCCAGGAAGAGACAGATTCACAACTGAATTCTATTATATCAGACATTCAAAGAAGAATTGGTATCAATCTTATTGACAGTATTCTGCAATAAGATTGCAGAATAAATCATTCTATGAAGCCAGTATCACCCTAATACTAAAACCAGGAAAGAACATAACAAAAAAGAAAACTACAGACCAACATCCCTGACAAATATAGATGCAAAAATCCTTAACAAAATATGAGCTTGCGAAGTCCAATAGCATATCTAAAAGGTAATCCACCAGGATCAAGTGGGTTTCATACCAAAGATTCAGGGATGGTTTAACATATGCAAGTCAATAAATGTGATATACCACTAAACAAATTATAAACAAAACTCAATGATCATCTCAATAGATACACACACAATATTTGACAAAATCCAGCATCCCCTTATGATTAAAGCCCTCAGCAAAATCTGCATAGACAGGATATCCTTTAATGTAATAAAAGAAAAGCCATCTATGACAAACCCACAGCCAACATTGTATCAAATGAGGAAAAGATAAAAGCATTCCTCCTGAGAACTGCCACAAGACAAAGACAAAAACAAGACTGCCACAAGACACTCACCACTTCTATTCAACTTAGTACTCGAAGTCCTAGCCAGAGCAATCACACAAGAGAAAGAAAGAAAGAGCATCCAAATGAGTAAAGAGGAAGTCAAGCTGTCGCTGTTTGCTGATGATATGATCATATACCTAAGAAATCTGCAAAAAACTCCTAAACTTATTTTTAAGTTGATGGATAACACTATGTTTTATCATGCATAACATGCTGTTTTGAGGTTTATATACACATTATGGAATAGGAAAGTCTAGCTAATTAATAAATGCATTACCTCATGTAGTTATTGTTTTGGCAAGAAGACATAACATCCACTCTCTATATTTTTTAAGAAAACTAGGGAGGAGCAGAAGAAGATGGCACTGTAAGAGCAGCTCAGGATTGCAGCTACCAGTGAAAGCACAGAGGGTGAGTGAACACCGCATTACCAGACGGATCTTTATTGCCCACACACCAGGAGATTCCCAGGTGGAGGAGCCTCATGGGTTGCCAGCATGGCTGTTTTGGCCGGCACGACTGTTTCAGCCAGCAGTGCAGTGCAGCGGCTCTCTGTACAAAATATACTGGTCTGGTTGCCCTGTTAAACTGGCAATTGGAGTTCCAGGAAGGCAGATTAGCCCATTCATCAATCAGATGAATTAAATGGGACTGTTTCAGCCGGCACAGTGGGTTGCTGCACGGGAAATCACACAGATCCCAGCACTCCTTCAGCAGACAACTGGAACACCTGGGAGAGAGTTAACCATTCAACTTAGAAAAAAAAAAAAGGGCTCTGAGGCAGGGAGCCAGGTGATCAGGCTCAGCAGGTCCCACGCTCACAAAAACAAACAAACAAACAAAAACAGCAACTGAAAACTCTCAGATTTGAGAGTTTCATGGCAAGCACACCTAAAACCGGGATGGCCCAACTCTGAGGGGGTGGGGCATCCACCATTCCTGAGACACTCCCCCCCTACGGAGGTAGTCTTCCATTGCTCATGCAGCCTGCCATCTCCAAGAAAACCTGCTGTAGCCGAGGCAGCCCACCATAACAAAGAGAGTCTGCCATTACAGAAGCGGGCCAACATTGCTGAGGCAGTTGTAACCACACCCATATAAACAGGACTGCAGGGAAATACACCCAGCAGCAGGACGGAGCCAGCAGCAGGGTGGAACCCAGAGCAGCTCAGCAAAGCCTCTGCAGGCCATGACTAGGCTGCCTCCTTGCTGGGCAGGACAGCCCTGAGGGGGGAAAAAGAGGCAGCAACGCAACGAATACTCATAAATAAAGCCCTAACTCCCCAGGACAAAGCCCCTGGGGGAAAACAGAGGGTTTATGAGTTCTGCTGCAGCAGACTTAAATGTACCTGCCTAGCAGCTCTGAGTGAACCATGGAGCTCACAGCTCAGCACTTGAGCTCCTATAAAGAACAGACAGTCTCCTCAAGCAGCTCCCTGACCCCCGTATATCCAAAGAGTCACCTCACACAGGACCGATCAGACTGACATTTGGTGGGCATCATTCTGGGACAAAGATAGCAGAAGAAGAAATTGGTAGCAACCCTTACTGTTCTGCAGCTGCTGCAGGCGACCCCCAGGAAGCAGGGCCTGGAATGGACCTCAGCAGTCCTAAAGTAGAGGAGCCAGACTGTTAGAAGGAAAACTAAGAAACAGAAATAACTTCATCAACAATCTGTATGTCCATGCAGAGACCCAATCTGAAAATCAGAAACTAAACAGACGGCAGGTGGATAAAACCACAAAGATAGGAAGAAACCTGCACAAACAGGGGGAAGACACCCAAAACCAGAACACCTCTCCTTCTACAAGGGATCACCACTCCCCACCAGCAAGGGAACAAAGCTGGATGGAGAATGAGTGTGATGAAATGACAGAATCAGGCTTCAGAAAGTGGGCAATGAGAAACTTCTGCGAGCTAAAAGAACACGTTCTAACTCAATGCAAAGAAACTAAGAACCTTAAAAAATATTTGAGGAAATGATAACAAGAATGGACAATGTAGAGAGGAATATGAGTGAATTGATGGAGCTGAAAAACACTACACAAGAACTTCACAAATATGCACAAGTTTCAACAGCCAAATTGACCAGGCAGAAGAAAGGATATCAGAGGTCAAAGATCAACTCAATGATATAAAATGAAAATGCAAGATTAGAGAAAAAAAATGCATAAAGGAATAAACAAAGTCTCTAAAAAGTGTGGGACTATGTGAAGAGACCTAACCTATGTTTGATAGGTGTACCTGAATGTGACAAAGAGAATGAATCCAAGCTGGGAAATACTCTTCAGGATATAATCTGGAAAACTTCCCAAACCTAGCAAGGCAGGCCAATATTCAAGTCCAGGAAATACAGAGAACACGACAAAAATATTTCTCAAGAAGAGCAACCCCAAGGCACATAATCATCAGATACACCAGGGTTGAAATGAAGGAGAATATGCTGAGGGCAGCCAGAGAGAAAGGTCAGGTCACCCACAAAGGGAAGCCCATCAGACTCACAGTAGATCTCTGGGCAGAAACCCTAGAAGCCAGAAGAGAGTGGGGTCCAATATTCAACATCCTTAAAAAAAAAGAACTTTCAACCCAGAATTTCATATCCAGCCAAATTAAGCTTCATAAGTGAAGGAAAAATAAAATCCTTTGCAAACAAGCAAGTACTCAGAGATTTTGTCACCACCAGGCCTGCTTTGCAAGAGCTCCTGAAAGAGGCACTACACATAGAAAGAAACAACCAGTACCAGCCACTCCAAAAACATAAAAAATGCTAAATAGCATCAACAAAATGAAGAATCTGCATCAACTAATGAGCAAAACAGCCAGCTAGCATAAAAATGGCAGTTTCAAATTCACACATAACAATATTAACCCTAAATGTAAATGGGCAAAATGCACTAATCAAAAGACACAGACTGGCAAATTGGATAAAAAGCCAAAACCCATCAGTGTGCTGTGCCCAGGAAACCCTTCTAACATGCAAGAATATACAAGGCTCAAAATAAAAAGATGGAGGAAGATTTACCAAGCAAATGGAGAGAAAAAAAAAAAGCAGAGTGGCAATTTTCATCTCTGATAAAGTAGACATTAAAGCAACAAAGATCAAAAGAGACAAAGAAGGACATTACATAATGGTAAAAGGATCGATACAACAAAAAGAGCTAACAATCCTAAATATATATGGGCCCAATACAGGAGCACCCAGATATATAAGGCAAGTTCTTAATGACTTCCAAAGAGACTTAGACTACCACAAAATTATAGTGGGAGATTTTAACACTCCACTGTCAATATTAGACAGATCAATCAGACAGAAAATTAACAAGCATATCCAGGACTTGAATTAAGACCTGGAACAAGCAAACCTGATAGACATTTACAGAACTCTTCACCCCAAATCCACAGAATATACATTCTTCTAAGCATCACATCACACCTACTCAAAAACTGACCAAATAATTGAAAGTAAATCACTCCTCAGCAAATGCTAAAGAACTGAAATCATAACAAACAGTCTCTCAGACCACAATGCAATCAAGTTAGAACTCAGAATTCAGAAACAAACCAAGAACCGCACAGCTTCCTAAACACTGAAGAACTGGCTCTTGAATGTTGACTGGATAAACAATGAAATGAAGGCAGAAATAAAGAAGTTCTTCGAAACCAATGAGAACGAAGACACAACATGCCAGAATCTCTGGAATTCATTTAAACCAGTCTCTAGAGGAAAATATATAGCAATAAGTGCCCACATGAGAAGAGTGGAGAGATCCAAAATTGACACCCTATCATCAAAATTGAAAGAGCTAGAGGAGCAAGATCAAAAAAACTCAAAACCCAGCAGAAGACAAGAAATAACTAAGATCAGAGCAGAACTAAAGGAGATAGAGACACAAAAACCCTTCAAAATATCAATGAATCCAAGAGCTCGCTTTTTAAAAAGATCAAAAAATAGAACACTAGCCAGATTAATAAAAAAGAAAAGAGAGAATAACCAAATAGATGCAATAAAAAAACAATAAGGGGAAATCACCACAGATTCCACAGAAATTCAAACCATAATCAGAGAATATTACAAACAACTCTATGCACATAAACTAGTAAACTTAGAAGAAATGGATAAATTCCTGGACACTTATGTCCTCCCAAGCCTAAACCAGGAAGAAGTCGAAACTATGAATACACCAATAATAAGATCTGAAGTGGAGGCAGCAATTAAAAGGCTACCACCCAAAAAAAGCCCAGGTCCAGATGGGTTCACAGCCGAATTCCACCAGACACACAAAGAGGAACTGTTACCATTCCTTCTAAAACTATTCTAAATAATCCAAAAAGAGGGAATCTGTCCAAAATCCTTTTATGAGACCAACGTCATCCTGATACCAAAACCCAGCAGAGACTCAACAAGAAAAGAACACTTCAGGCCAATATCCATGATGAACATAGATGCAAAAATCTTCAATAAAATACTGGCAAGCCGATTGCAACAAGACATCAAAAAGCTTATCCACCATGATCAAGTAGGATTCATTCCAGGGATGCAAGGCTGTTTATGTGGTGAATTATGTAATTCACAAAAACAAAAACAAAAACCACATAATTATCTCAATTGATGCAGAGAAGGCATTTGACAAAATTCAACAGCCCTTTATGCTAAAAACCCTCAATAAACTTGGTATTGATGTAATGTATCTCAAAATAATAAAAGCTTTTTATGAAAAACCAACAGCCAATATTATACTGAATGGGAAAAAACTGGAAGCATTCCCTTTGAAATCAGCCATTAGACAAGGATGCCCTCTCTCACCACTCCTATTCAATATAGTACTGGAAGTTTTAGCCAGAGCAATCAGGCAAGAAAAAGAAATAAAGGGTATTCAAATAGGAAAGGAGAAAGCCAAATTGTCTCTATTTGCAGACGACATGATAGTATACCTAGAAGACCCCATCGCCTCAGCTCAAAAACTCCTGAAACTGATAAGAAACTTCAGCAAAGTCTCAGGATACAAAATCAATGTGCAAAAATTACAAGCATTCCTACACCAATAACAGACTGAAAGAGAGCCAAATCAAGAACGAACTGCCATTCACAATTGCTACAAAAAGAATAAAATACCTTGGAATTCAACTCACAAGAACGTAAGGGACCTCTTCAAGGAGAACTACAAACCACTGCTCAACGAAATCAGAGAGGACACAAACAGATGGAGAAACATTCCATGTTCATGGTTAGGAAGAAACAATATCATGAAAATGGCCATACTGCCCAAAGTAATTTACAGAATCAACGCTATCCCCATCAAGCTACCAATGAGGGAGGGAGGGAGGGAGGGAGGGAGGGAGGGAGGGAGGGAGGGAGGGAGGGAGAGAGGAGAGAAGGGAAGGAAGGAAATTTGGCAATGAGAGAGACAATGCTGACCTGGATCTAGAGGTCTACAAGTTGATTTCTTTTTTTTTCTTTTTTTGAGAGAAGAAAAGAAAAAAAAGGAGTGAAGGAGAGGAAGAAAGAGAAAGAAAAAAAGGGAGAGAGAAGGGAAATGTTGCTTTATTCTAAAAAAAATGGGTATTAATAATGGCCAATCAATATTTCATTTACACCTATGAGTAGGTATGATGTGGTATTGACAAGAATGTATATTTTGTGTATTTAAAGTGGAGAGCTTTATAACTATTTATTAAGTTTACTTGTTCCGGATCTGAGTTCGAGTCCTTGATATCCTTATTAATTTTCTGTCTCGTTGAGTCTAAATCTCTTTTTAGGTCTTATGTATCTGGGTGTTTGGTTCATTAGCTCTTCTTGTTGCATTGATCCTTTTACCACTATATCTTTGTTGCTTTAAGATCTATTTTATCAGATACGAGAATTGCAACTCCTGCTTTTTATTTATTCATTTATTTATTTTTGCTCTCCATTTGGTTGGTAAATCTTTCTCCATCCCTTTGTTTTGAGTCTTTGTGTATCCTTGCATGTGAAACAGGTCTGGATGTAACATGCCATTGGGTTTTGGCTGTATCTTTTGATTGGGGGATTTAGTCAATTTAAATTTAGGGTTACTGCCATTTGATGTTAACTGGCTGTTTTATCCATTCATTGATATAAATTCTTCTTTATGTGGATGCTCTGTACTTTTTGGTATATTTCTAGAAAAGCTAATATTGGTTGTTTCTTTCTATGTGTAATGCTTCTTTCAGACGCTCTTGTAAAGCAGGCCTGGTGGTAATAAAATCTCTGAGTATTTGCTTGTTCATAAAATATTTTATTATTCCTTCAGTTGTGAAGCTTAGTTTGGCAGGATATGAAATTTTGGGCTGAAAGTTCTGTTCTTTAAGGATGTTGAATATCGGCCCCCACTCTCTTCTGGCTTGTAGAGTTTCTGCTGAGAGATCTGCTGTAAGTCTGATAGGCTTCCCTTTGTAATTAACCTGACCTTTCTCTCTGGCTGCCCTTAGTAATTTCTCCTTCATTTCAACCCTGGTGAATCTAACGATTATGTACCTTGGGGTTGCTCTTCTTGAGGAATATCTTTGTGGTGTTCTCTGTATTACCTGGGGTTGAATATTGTCCTGCTTTGCTAGTTTAGGAAAATTTTCCTGAATAATATCCTGAAGAATATTTTCCAGCTTGGATTCATTCTCTCCGTCGCATTCAGGTACATCTATCCAACGTAAATTTGGTCTTTTCACATAGTCCCACATTTCTTGGAGACTTTGCTCATTCTTTTTTATCCTTTTTTCTCTAATCTTGTCTTCTCATTTTATTTCATTAAGTTGGACTTCTACCTCTGATATCCTTTCTTCTGTTTGAACAATTCAATCGTTTAAACCTGTGCATACTTCTCAGGGTTCCTGCATTGTATTCTTCAGTTCCATTAATTCACTTATATTCCTCTCTAAGTTGTCTATTCTCATTAGGATTTTGTCAAACCTTTTTTCAAAGTTCTTAGTTTCTTTACATTGGGCTGCAACATGTTCTTTTAACTCACAGAAGTTTCGTATTATCCATCTTCTGAAGCCTGATTCTGTTAATAGGATGTGCTCCTTCTCCATCAAGCCTTGTTCCCTTGTTGATGAGGAACTGTGATCCTCTTTAGAGGGAGAGGCATTCTGATTTTGAGTATCCTCAGCCTTTTTATGCTGGTTTCTTCCCATCATTTTAAATTTATCCACCTATTGTCTTTGTAATTACCAACTTTCAAATTAGGCCTCTGAGTGGACATCCAAGTTGTTAATTCCCAGGGCCGAAATATGAGCAACCCACTGTGCCAGCCAAAACAGCGGCGTTAAGACTGATGGTGCTTTTCTGCCCAGGAATCTCCAGTCTGGCTTCCTTCTTGAGTCTATTATAGGTGACTCTGCCTTCCCGGAGCTCCAAACCTTGGTCAGAAGGGGAACCAGTCCCGTTTACTCCACACCAAGAGCTGCCATGCAGAGGTGCCAGCACAACTGCTGCATCGGCCACAAAAGTAACGCTGGTGACCCGTGGAGCTCCTCCAAACCTCAGTCAGAGGGAAACCAGTCCCGTTTACTCTGCACCGAGACCTGCCGCGCCAAGGTGCCGGCAAAACCGCTGCACCAGCGACAAGAGTCGCGCTGGTGACCCGTGGAGCTCCTCCACTGGGAATCTTCTGCTCCATGAGTGACCAAAATTTGTCTGAAAGTGTGGTGTCCTCTCATTGTCTGAGCTTTCGCTGGGAGCTGCTATCCCAAGATGTTAGCAATCAGCCATCTTGCATCGTTCATCATTTTTTTTTTTATAAAGTCCTTTTGGAGTGTGGATCATTAGGTCAGGAATTTGAGACCAGCCTGGCCAACATGGTGAAACCCTGTCTCTACTAAAAAAATACAAAATTGAGGGAAGAACTCAAGATGGCGCTGTGAGAACAACCCAGGATTGAAGCTCTCACTGGATCCGTGAAGAGGGTGAGTCGGGGACGCATTTCCAGATGGATCTTAGTTGCCCACAGAACAGGGAAATTCCCAGGTATAAAAGAGACGTGGGACGCCAGGTAGAGGTCTCGGCTGGTGTAGCCGGCAACTGGTGCAGCTCCGGTCCATGCTGGAGCACAAAGGCGTTCCACAGCGCTCCATACAAAAGCGCACTGTTACGGGTCCCTGTTGAACCGGCAAACTGAGACCTGAGAGGGCTGAACTTGAGACTAAACAGGACTTGGGCAGTGAGCCAGCCCAGGAAATCCCAGGGAAAAGGCGTTTGGGCTAGCGCAGTGCGACAAACAAAACGGCAATTACAAACGCTCCCGGTGAGGAGGTTTTCTTAAAGCGCAGCTCCGCGGGGAGGGGTGTCCGCCATTACCGAGGCAATCAGCCCCCACTGAGGTACACGCCCATTGCTGACATAGCCTGCCGTTGCTGAAGCAACCTGGTACAACAGAGAGACTCTGCTGCAGGGCGTAGCCCGTGGCAACAGGGCGGAGACCGCAGCAGAAAGGCAGAGCCTGCAGCAACAGGGTGAACCTCACACCAGCAGGGCGGAGCCTCGGCAGGCAAATAGTGACTTGACTGCCTCCTAGCTGGGCAGGACAGTGAGGAACACACTCATAAGGAAAGCCTCAAACCCCCCTCCCCCAGACAGAGCATCTGAGAAAAAAAGGGTTTTTTTCAGCCTAACAGCCCTGAATGAACAACAAAGCTCACAGCTCAGCACTTGAGCTCCTACAAAGTACAGACTGTCTCCTCAAGCAGCTCCTTGACCCCTCTGTATCGAAAAGACTGACATTTGGCAGGCATCATTCTGGGACAAAGATAGCAGAAAAAGAAACGGGTAGCATCCCTCGCTTTTCCACAGCTGCTATAGGTGCACCCCAGACAAGCAGGGCCTGGAGTGGACCTCAGCAGTCATACAGCGAAAAGGCTAGACTGGTAGAAGGAAAACCAAGTAACAGAAATACTTCATCACCAACAATCTGGGTGTCCACTCAGAGACCCAATCGAAAAGTCAGCAACTACGTGGATGACAAGTGGATAAATCCACAAAGATAAGAAGAAACCAGCGCAAAAAGGAGGAAAACACCCAAAACCAGAACACCTCGCCTCCTAGAAAGGACCAAAACTCCTCACCAGCAAGACAACAAAGCTGGACAGAGAATGACTGTGATGTAATGATGGAATTAGACTTCAGAAGGTGGATAATGAGAAACTTTTGTGAGCTAAAAGAACATGTGTTAAATCAATGCAAAGAAACTAAGAACCTTGAAAAAAAGATATGAAAAAAGATTTGAGGAAATGATAACAAGAATGGATAACTTAGAGAGGAACATGAATGACTCAAAGGAGCTAAAAAACACAATACAAGAACTTCGCAAAGCATGCACAAGTTTCAATAGCAGAATTGACCAAGCAGAAGAAAGAATATCTGAAGTCGAAGACCAACTCAATGAAATAAAACGAGAAACCAAGATCAGAGAAAAAAGCGCAAAAAGGAATGAACAAAGTCTCCAAGAAATGTGGAACTATGTGAAAAGACCTAACCAACGTTTGATACGTGTACCAGAAGGGGACGAAGAGAATGAATCCAAGCTGGAAAATACTCTTCAGGACATCATCCAGGAAAATTTCCCCCACCTAGCAAGACAGGCCAACACTCAATTGCAGGAAATACAGAGAACACCACAAAGATATTCCGCAAGAGGAGCAACCCCAAGGCACATAATTATCAGATTCAACAAGGTTGAAATAAATAAGAAAATACTAAAGGCAGCCAGAGAGAAAGGTCGGGTCACCCACAAAGGGAAGCCAATCAGACTCACAGCAGATCTCTCGGCAGAAACTCTACAAGCCAGAAGAGAGTGGGGGCCAATATTCAACATTCTTAAAGAAAAGAACTTTCAACCCAGAATTTCATATCCAGCCAAACTGAGCTTCAGAAGTGAAGGAAAAATAAAATCCTTTGCGAACAAGAAAGTACGCAGAGATTTTGTCACCATCAGGCCTGCTTTACAAGAGCTCCTAAAAGAGGCACTACACATAGAAAGGAACAACCAGCACCAGCCAATCACAAATCACACTAAATGCTAAAGAGCATCAACATAATGAAGAATCTACAAAAACTAAAGGGAAAAACAACCACTTAGCATTAAAATGGCAGTATCAAATTTACACATAACAATATTAACCCTAAATGTAAATGGACTAAATGCACCAATCAAAAGACACAGACTGGCAAATTGGATAAAAATCCAAAACCCATCAGTGTGCTGTATCCAGAAAACCCATCTCACATGCAAGGATACATAGGCTCAAAATAAAGGGATGGAGGAAGATTTACCAAGCAAATGGAGAGCAAAAAAAGCAGGAGTTGCAATTCTCATCTCTGATAAAATAGACTTTAAAGCAACAAAGATCAAAAGAGACAAAGAAGGCCATTACATAATGCTAAAAGGATTGATACAACAAGAAGAGCTAACGATTCTAAACATATATGGGCCCAATGCATGAGCACCCAGATACATAAGGCAAGTTCTTAATGACTTACAAAGAGACTTAGACTCCCACACAATAATAGTGGGAGACTTTAACACTCCACTGTCAATATTAGACATATCAACCAGACAGAAAATCAACAAGGATATCCAGGGCTTGAACTCAGACCTGGAGCAAGCAAACCTGATAGACATTTACAGAACTCTCCACCCCAAATCCACAGAATATACATTCTTCTCAGCACCGCATCACACCTACTCAAAAATTGACCACATAATTGGAAGTAAAGCACTGCTCAACAAATGCAAAACAACTGAAATCATAACAAACAGCCTCTCAGACCATAGTGCAATCAAGTTAGAACTCAGAATTCAGAAACAGACCCAGAACCGCACAGCTTCATGGAAACTGAACAACTGGCTCTTGAATGTTGACTGGGTAAACAACGAAATGAAGTCAGAAATAAAGAAGTTCTTCGAAACCAATGAGAACGAACACACAACATGCCAGAACCTCTGGGACACATTTAAAGCAGTCTCTAGAGGAAAGTATATAGCAATAAGTGCCCACATGAGGAGAATGGAGAGATCCAAAATTGACACCCTATCGTCAAAATTGAAAGAGCTAGAGGAGCAAGATCAAAAAAACTCAAAACCCAGCAGAAGACAAGAAATAGCTAAGATCAGAGCTGAACTGAAGGAGATTGAGACACGAGAAACCCTTCAAAAAATCAATAAATCCAAGAGCTGGTTTTTTGAAAAGATCAACAAAATAGACAGACCACTAGCCAGATTGATTAAAAATAAAAGAGAGAACAACCAAATAGATGCAATAGAAAATGATAAAGGGGAAATCACCACAGATTCCACAGAAATTCAAACCATCATCAGAGAATATTACAAACAACTCTATGCACATAAACTAGTAAACCTGGAAGAAATGGATAAATTCCTGGACTCCTGTGTCCTCCCAAGCCTAAACCAGGAGGAAGCTGAAACTATGAATAGACCAATAACAAGTTCAGAAGTCAAGGCAGCAATTAAGAGCCTACCACACAAAAAGAAGCCCAGGTCCAGATGGGTTCACAGCCGAATTCTACCAGACACACAAAGAGGAGCTGGTACCATTCCTTCTAAAACTATTCCAAATAATCCAAAAAGAGGGAATCCTTCCCAAATCATTTTATGAGACCAACATCATCCTGATAACAAAACCCGGCAGAGACCCAACGAGAAAAGAAAACTTCAGGCCAATATCCATGATGAACATAGATGCAAAAATCTTCAATAAAATATTGGCAAGCCGATTGCAACAGAAAATCAAAAAACTTATTCATCATGATCAAGTAGGATTCATCCCGGGGATGCAAGGCTGGTTCAACATACGCAAGTCTATCAATGTAATTCACCACATAAACAGAACCAAAAACAAAAACCACATGATTATCTCAATTGATGCAGAGAAGGCATTTGACAAAATTCAACAGCCCTTTAGGCTAAAAACCCTCAATAAACTCGGATGGAACGTATCTCAAAGTAATATAAGCTATTTATGACAAACCAACAGCCAATATCATACTGAATGGGCAAAAACTGGAAGCATTCCCTTCGAAATCCGGCACTAGACAAGGATGCCCTCTGTCACCACTCCTATTCAATATAGTACTGGAAGTTCTACCCAGAGCAATCAGGCAAGTAAAAGAAATAAAGGGTATTCAAATAGAAAAGGTGGAAGCCAAATTGTCTCTATTTGCAGACGACATGATAGTATACCTAGAAGACCCCATCACCTCAGCCCAAAAACTCCTGAAACTGATAAGCAACTTCAGCAAAGTCTCAGGATACAAAATCAATGTGCAATAATCACAAGCATTCATCTACACCAATAACAGACCAAATCAAGAACGAACTGCCATTTACAATTGCTACAAAAAGAATAAAATACTTTGGAATTCAACTCACAAGAATCTAAGGGACCTCTTCAAGGAGAACTACAAACCACTGCTCAACGATATCAGAGAGGACACAAACAGATGGAGAAACATTCCATGTTCATGGTTAGGAAGAATTAATATCGTGAAAATGGCTATACTGCCCAAAGTAATTTACAGAATCAACGCTATCCCCATCAAGCTACCATTGACTTTCTTCACAGAACTGGAAAAAACCACCATGAACTTCATATGGAACCAAAAGAGAACCCGCATAGCCAAGTCAATTCTAAGCAAAAAGAACACAGCGGGGGGCATCACACTACCGGATTTCAAACTATACTACAAGGCTACAGTAATCAAAACAGCATGGTACAGGTACCAAAACAGAGATATAGACCAATGGAACAAAACAGAGGCACCGGAGGCAACACAACATATCTACAACTATACAATCTTTGATAAACCTGACAAAAACAAGCAATGGGGAAAGGATTCCCTGTTTAACAAATGGTGTTGAGAAAACTGGCTAGCCATGTGCAGAAAGCAGAAAGTGGACCCCTCCCTGACACCTTACACTAAAATTAACTCCAGATGGATTAAAGACTTAAACATAAGACCTGGCACGATAAAAACCCTAGAAGGAAATCTAGGCAAAACTATCCAGCACATAGGAGTAGGCAAGGACTTCATGAACAAAACACCAAAAGCATTGGCAACAAAAGCCAAAATACACAAAAGGGACCTAATCAAACTCCACAGCTTCTGCACGGCAAAAGAAACAGTCACTAGAGTGAATCGGCAACCAACAGAATGAGAAAAAATTTTTGCAGTTTACCCATCTGACAAAGGG
This sequence comes from Callithrix jacchus, assembly GCF_049354715.1. Classification (NCBI taxonomy): domain Eukaryota; kingdom Metazoa; phylum Chordata; class Mammalia; order Primates; family Cebidae; genus Callithrix; species Callithrix jacchus. Next base: position 100,828,983 of record NC_133516.1, on the reverse strand, counting down.
CTGATATCCAGAATTTACAAAGAACTCAAACAGATTTACAGGAAAAAAACAAACAAGCCCATTCAAAAGTGGGCAAAGGATATGAACAGACACTTTACGAAAGAAGACATATATGAGGCCAGCAATCATATGAAAAAATGCTCATCATCACTGGTCATCAGAGAGATGCAAATCAAAACCACATTGAGATACCATCTCACGCCAGTTAGAATGGCGATCATTAAAAAATCTGGAGACAACAGATGCTGGAGAGGATGTGGAGAAAAAGGAACACTTTTACACTGTTGGTGGGAGTGTAAATTAGTTCAACCATTGTGGAAGACAGTGTGGCAATTCCTCAAGGCCTTAGAAATAGAAATTTCATTTGACCCAGCAATCCCATTACTGGGTATATATCCAAAAGACTATAAATTGTTCTACTATAAGGACACATGTACACAAATGTTCATTGCAGCACTGTTTACAATAGCAAAGACCTGGAATCAACTCAAATGCCCATTGATAATAGACTGGATTGGAAAAATGTGGCACATATACACCATGGAATATTATGCAGCAATCAGAAATGATGAATTTGCGTCGTTTGTAGGGACATGGATGAATCTGGAGAACATCATCCTCAGCAAACTGACACAAGAACAGAAAATGAAACACCGCATATTCTCACTCATAGGCGGGTGATGAAAAATGAGAACACATGGACACAGAAAGGGGAGTACTAAACACTGGGGTCTATTGGGGGGAAAAGGGGAGGACCAGTGGGAGGGGGAGGTGGGGAGGGATAGCCTGGGGAGAAATGCCAAATGTGGGTGAAGGGGAGAAAGAAAGCAAAACACACTGCCATGTGTGTACCTACAAAACTGTCTTGCATGTTCTGCTCATGTACCCCAAAACCTAAAATGCAATAAAAATTTTAAATTAAAAAAAGGTCCTTGTATATAGTCCTTGCTTGCTTTTTTCCTCCATTATTCTGGTGTCACTTTTAAATGTCCATAGTTGAACCTGCTATTAAGCTGAATTACTAAAGCAAAAATACTACTGGTAGCATCTTGCATTTAAAGTTTTTTAGGTTATTTCACATATTAAAGAATATTAGTGGTGGCCCAACAGTTTTAGTGAGCAAAAGTTTTCATTTAATATAATTTCCATGGTAAAAATAGGGTTTTGCAGTCCCATACGCTGATTAACCAGACTATTTCTTAAACATGAAGGGCTTTACCACTCTGCATATTTTTCTGAGGACCTCTGATATTTTACAGAGAATTTTTAAATTGCAAAATTTTAATGGAAACTCCAGAAGTATAGGAAATGTGACATGGCCTCATCTCAAACCTCGAACACTCCTCGAGAGTCATAATCTCTAAGCCTCTTGTCACTGTCAGGCAAGTGCTTTAAAATAGTTTAAGCAATGCTAGGTATGAAGACTCTATATTTTTTTTAAGCTTTCAAGGTTTTATTTAAATGCCATCATCCAAGATGGAATTGATCTTGTTGAAAGCAGCCACATCCATGGACTGCACACAGTCCTCCAAAGCAGCGATCTGCTCCTCCAGCCTATCTGTTCCAACTTCATCATCTTCAGCTACACACTGTATTTGAAGTTTCTTAATTCCACATCCCACTGGAACTAGTTTAGACAAGCCTCAGACTAGGCCATCTGCTTGAATACTTCCGAGGCGCTCCTCTAATTTCGCCATATCTGTCTCATCATCTCAAGGTTTCACGTCTAGTAAGGTGGAAGACTTGGCAACAAGCACAGGTCTTCTGGCTTTCTTTGGTTCATATTGTGCAAGAGCTTCTTCCCTCACCTCTTTGCTTCTCCACTTTCCTCCTCATCATCATCTTTACTATCTGTAGCTCCACTTCCTGTAGTGTCTTCCACATCCTCAGGACCATATCTGCCCAAAGCTTTCTTCACTCCTGGCAGTCCGGCCTTTTCCTCTTCATAAGACTTGATGTGATTATGCCAACGTAGGGTATGCCACAAGTCGGCAGGCGGTGGGCTGGACACTGCTTCAAATACTGCCACGTCTGCTTGTAATGGCAACCCCCCCCCCCACCACCGCCTCGATGTAGCTCTTGTCCTCCAAGTAGTCGTTGAGCACGTGGGGGCCCGTGGGGCTTTTCAGGTCTCCCAAACCCATGGTGTCAGCTGTATCCGAGAGCTGGGAGCAGCAGAGAGAGCATACACTATGGGCAGCCCGTGCTGAATGAGGAAAAAAATAAAGACCCTGTATTTCAAATCGAGATCTCAAGTTGTTCCAAGAAGAGCAGCTGCAGTGGTGGAAAGAGCTCTTTGTCAGGATTAGGAGGTCTCAGCTTAAATCCTAGCTCTTCCACTAACTAGCTTTGTGAATATGAGCCTCAGTATCTCATCTGGAAAACAGGGGAGTTGAATTCTTATTCTAAAATTCTTATTCTGCAAGATTTTTCTAATCTGAAGAGAAGACCAGATGTTTGCTCTAAGAATAATAATACCGAAACTGATTCCATACCAGTGCATCCAAGCTAGTTATACACAACAGCCTTGTCTGTGTTTTGTGCTTCAAGGGCACTTAAACTTCAGTCACTGAGTGCAGTCGTGGTGATCAAACAGAGCTCTTGTAGGAGGTGGGAGATGAGCGGGTGCCATCGTGTTTGGCTCATCCTTGCCAGGAGCCTGTGTGGCTATCTCCTGAATAAGAGAGAGTAATATCATTGACAAAATGGAGTAAGAAAACCAAGACGACCTGGCAAAAGTCTCGGAGTTCCAGAGCAGGTGGGATAGCACACATTCCCCTGATCTCTAGCTTCCTTTCCAAGCACTCCATCTATGACAGTGTTCAGCTTGTGTTTTCTTGTCACTAGTACCAGGCAGAAACAGGCTGTGGGGAGATACAATACTCTCTGCTGGTTTACCTGAATTGAAGATGGTAGGTTAACAATATCGAGGATTTGCATTTCTCATATTAAGTGATTACGTTCAAAAGCTTTTCTGTCCTCAGGCAAAGATCTAAGTGTACAACTATTCAGGTGATAAATAACTATGAGTGCAGAAACCTTATAGGCCTCAACTGTCTACATCCACAGGCAGAGTATAGGGTCAAACATCCAACTGACAGCTGGGGTTGGGATTACAAATGATTTTTGAAAGTCATGATAACCTCAAAGCTTTCAACTAGGTATTCGAAAGAACTGAAATGTATCCTTAATCTCCAGGTCTTACCTTACTGGGACATTAGTGACATAAACGCTTTCACCATAGGTTATGATTTATTGCAAAGCTCTCTTGAAGAAATGCATGTTAAGAGGGGGAAAGTACTGCTTTTGGCTTTTGCTTCCTATGAAACAGTGGTGTGAAATATGGCTGCACATAGGAATCAACCAGAGCTATGAAAAAAGAAAAAACAAAACTGACGCTTCTGCTCCGGTTTTGGAGATCCCAGTTTAATTGGTCCGGGTGCTGCGTAGGGGTCTGCAAGTTCAGTGTCAGGTGATTCTAATGCTCAGCCAGGGCTGAGAACCACTGCTGATCGAGGCTGCCAGCTAAGGGCGCAGTTGGTCTCCTTTGTGATTCTTAGCTTAGATACAGAACACCTGTTTACCGAGAAGCCGGGCTGAGGCAGCAATTCATTCTATTCAGAGCACAAAATCACATTCGGTTGTTAATGGCTTTTTCACTGCACTGACCTTCTTTGGATTCAAACCAACAATGACCTTCGCTTTCCACTGCCTGTAATTAAGGATGTCTGCAACCACCATAATCCAGTTTGGGGCTTGATTAATTCTCATAATTACCAAATGCATTTTTGCAGCTGTAGGAAAAGAAGGTCTAGGCCACTGAAATGAGATGGTTCCACAATAGGGAAAAAAATAAACTACAATAATGTTTAGTCTTTATTTCACGTTTAATCATTATTTTGTAAGTTCTTGACACTCATTAACGAATTATTCCATATGGTCTTCCTGGGAAACTAATGCAGAATTATTATTTGCATTTTATTCCCATCAGTGGGACAGAAAAGTATTTTGTCAGGTCTTGGGAGTTATAATTTTTAAACCTTTTAGTGCATGATTAAGCTTGCTGCCTCCCTTTAGAGAAAAAAGCAAAATCAGGGCTGCTGGTGGTTACTCACAGACAGTGAAACATGCACTGATCTCAATAAATAACCTCCACCAGAGTGGACAAATGAATGACGCGTTTTATGACCAGCTCGTCACTGTGCTCCACTGTTCTTTGCAGGGTCTACTAGTAACTGTCAAGGGATTTTTTAAAACTCTATGTTCAGGAAAACAATCCAGAGTCTTTTCACCTTAATAACTCTGACATCATATTCAAAAGGCAGATAGTATTATTTTTAAAGTTCCAAGCCTCATAGAAAGAGGAAGAGAAGAAACACCCTAAATTATCCTGCTTCTGACTCTCTTTTTCAACATTCCCCAGTACTCACAAAGGACTGAATATGGAATCTTTTTATCAGGTTTCACCTATTGGGAGGTGACCGTGCCTAATATTGAGAAATACCTTTACATCCTGTAAGACATTTACTCCCCACATGCTATCTAATAGGTAATGTTTACTATTTAGTCCCTCCCCCATATGATGGATAAGAAAACTAAAACTTGATGAAATGTAAAGAGAGTTACAAAATGTAACTGAGAGGAGCAAGGTTAAAACCCAGTTCTTTCTGCCTGACTCGAGAAAATGAAAAAGAATGTTTTAAAAACTGTAGAAATTATTGAAGTCTTTCTTTGGGTTTTCTTCTCTCTCTAAAAATTCCTTCAGTGAATTTCTTCCACTGCAATGACTCGCCCAGTGTCTAAGACTTAGCCTTCCTGTCATTCCCAAGAAGTGTACCTGACATGCTCTTCTGTCAGAGCCTCGCCAGCTACCTAAATCCAATTTAACATCTGAGAGGCACCATCTTAGAACCCCTCCTTCACTCCTGGATTCCAGCTGCTCACTAACTCCTATCAGTCATTTCCTTTTAATCTGTTTTCTATTTCTGCCGTTACTTATCTTAGTCAGTGCTCTACAACAGGCTTCCCTCACTCTCACGCTGCCCTGCTGAGCCACTAATTGCCACTTGAATCAATAACCCCCTAAACACTGTTATTTATCACGGTACAGTTTTCTGACTCAGTCCTCCCTGGATCCTCATTTCCTATCATAGCAACTTTTTTTTATTGCATTTTAGGTTTTGGGGTACATGTGCAGAACATGCAAGATAGTTGCATAGGTACACACGTGGCAGTGTGATTTGCTGCCTTCCCCCCCTTCACCCACATTTGGTATTTCTCCCCGTGCCACCCTCTTAAAACTTTATTTCCTACTTTTAGTGCATTTCATATTATTTCCCTACATTATTAACATAATTTTCACTTCCTATTCAATTTAAGCTCAGCTTTGAGATCTCATAAACTTTAATTAGATTTATTAATTCGTCATTATTAGAGCTGATGATTAAATATTAATACTAAAATCTAATAACTGGTTGCTAATTTTAAATCTCACACTTAAGTAATTGTGGCTGGCACATGGGATTGTCCAGTGAATTGTCATAGGGGATTTTCTCTAGGAAAATTGTCATTGCTCATTTTGCCTGGCAATGAACAAGAAGGGGCCAGTATATCTTATTCCCACCAGAAAAGTCTTGATTTCTATTTCCCCAGAGTTTTCAGGTTCTGGGCAGCAGGCATTCTTGGGCTATCTTAAAGAAATCTTGCTCAAGCGTAGATGATTTGGCACCCAAACTCAGACCATTCCCCTTACAAGCTGGAGTCACTCCCCTAAAGAACAGTCTCACTGCATGCAGCTGTCCCTGATGTAAACATTGCTCTGAGCAGGGCACTAGGAGAATGAGCAGTGCTGGCATCCATAGAATTTTAATGGAGAGAGGGGCATGGCCTTTTTCAACAATTCCAAACAGCAGAGGGTTAATATTATATTGGTACAAAAGTAATTGCGGTTCTTGCCATTGGAAGTGATGGCAAAACTTAAATGTGAGATTAAAAACCACAACTGCCTTTGCACCAGCCTAATAGTGTAGATCTCAGAAATGTTGTATGGTCCAAGGACTAACTGAAATAAATTTAAATTAGAACAACAGGAAGGTGAACACTATTGAATTATAAGCTATGTAGTCTCTATAGTTATCGCCAGTACTTCACACAGGTGGCAGCTTCTGAACTACAGCAGACTTCCTTTCCATTAAGTTCAAGTACACAGTCTCCAATTCAGAAAGTCAAAAATAAAGGCAATAAGTAGCCCACAAGAAGAAAGGCAGAGAAATAAGGAAATGGAGTTCAAGGTTACCTTAAACCTAAAATTCCTAGGAACTTCAAAAGCTGGAGTAACAAGACAGAGACGGAGGAGAGGAAGATTCATTTCAGTCATATTGAAGTGAATGAGGCAGAACAGTTAATATTGAGCTGTAAAATGGTCTATATACTGATGACATAGAGTCATCAATGGATTATAATATAAAAGTCATCCAGAAAGAAGAGAACAGCAGAAAGAATAGCAAACACATTTTTATTGAGGGCAACCTGCACCAGACAGAGTGTAAATACTTTATATGGATTATTTTATTAAATCCTTAAAACAAATCTATATGGTGGATGCTGCTGTTTTCCTTTCTCACTAGTAACAAAATTGAGTTCCAAAGAGCTTAAGTCTCTTGTGTGGTTTTAATCAAGAAAAAGGACTAAAGGGGAGAGGAGCAGATAAGTCATTCCCCTGCAGTCACACAATTAGCAAAGAGCAGAGGCAGAATTCAAACCCAGCTCTGCTCAATTCCAGGTCTCAAGCTCCTAACATGCAAACACTTGTTGATGGATGGGACCACAGTGTAACAATTACTTCAGAGGTGGTACGTAGACACCCACACAGAGGTGTCCCTGATCCTCTAGTTGACAAGCTGTGTAAGAAAACAATAGATCAATGGATTTGACACAAGAGGCAGCATTGCCGCCATCCTTCGCCTTTGGTTAATGAGGAGCAAACATGCGGGACAAAAAGTGTTGGAAAGAAATCGGGCTCAAATGCTGGTAGTTAGAGAACTGTTGTGCAGATAGGCTGTGACACAGGCAGCATGGACAGGGCAGAGTGGCAATGCTCACGGGACATTTGCTGATGTAGCATCACAAGCAACGTTGATATCCAGATGCTTTTCTTCCTGATCCACGAGTAAAGGAAAGCTAAGAGAAAACCCAGAATGAAGACAGCAAGATGGATGAAAACGAAGGTTTTGTTTAATGTGTTCACTCACATGGGCAGACTACTGGTTTGCAAACAGGTATGTACACCCTGCTCTAGATGAGGTTCGCAGACATGGAAAATGTAAAAATATATAAAATGCAGTCTGTCTTCAAGGAGCTTACAGCTAGGGAGACATTACATAGCACAGCGTACCAAATCGTGTGCAGCGTAAGGACCTCACCATCCAATGAGGTTCATGAATCTTTAATTCCCCAGCTCTTAATATCATACTTAGTGTGTATACACAACTGTCTAGCTTCATTTAGAAATGTTTGTTGAACACACCAAAAGCAAGATATCTTTGCTTCACAGGAAGAAATAACTGTAAAATTCTAGGATATAATCTTTTTTTTTTTTTTCATTTCCTTCTTGTAACATGCCATAGATGAAGGAAGATCACTTTAAGGGAAACTTAAATCAATCTTGCAATTAGTTTAAAATTTTTCAGGCTGCTGATGTACCATTTTGATGAGTCTTTATCAGCTATGTGCCATACAGATTTTACAATCAAATCATTTTTCCTGCTCCTTAAATTATGAATGATTTACAAAAGGTCCTGTAAGCATTGACACTTTTGTATTTATAAAAAAAGGGATATTCATACCCTGGAAATACTCTTACAGTTTCCCTTGTAAATTAAAAATATGAAATATTGAAATTTTATAAACCTAGAAGGGCCAGGGCTGGTTTTTGACCACTTAGCTTTTACTAAAGACACATTAATTTATTTTAAATGGTGGGCATTTGAATGAAGGCATAATTTTATGACTCTCGCTAGAAGAGGGAAGATTTAGCCGACAATCCAAACTACCACACACTTGCACAACCATATAGAGTCAAACCTCAAAAGAAACAAGGTTACCAGGTAAACTTTAAAGAAACTGGTATGCTCCTGAAAATAGATAAACAAATAAACTAAAACTGTAAACAATTTAAGGGAAACATTTCTTAAGCTAACAATAAAGATTCCCAATTAATTCCTCATCTACTCTACATCAGAAACTGAGTTAATTGCTTTGCATACTGTTGAGCACAGCAAAAGCTGAGATATCTTTGCTATTAGTCCAAAAACAGATTAATACAGATTAATTTCAGACTCATAAGTATTGGTTGATTTAATACCTTATTTTTATTATTTTTTATTTTTATAGGTTTAGAGAGTAAAAGTGCATTTTCTTTTGGAGACAGGGTCTTCCTGTGTCTCCCAGGCTGGAGTGTGGAGGCACAATCACTGCTGGCTGAAGCCTTGAAGGCCTCAAGCAGTTCACAAGTGCATTTTGTTACATGGGTATATTGCATAGTAATGAAGTCTGCATAGTAATGAAGGCTTTCAGTGTAACCGTAACTCAAATAATGTAAATTGTACACAATTGGTAATTTTTTATCCCTCACCCACCTCTCACTCTCTCACCTTTTGGAGTCTTCAATGTCTATTATTCCACCCTGTCTGTCATGTGTACACATTGTTTTCACTCCCACTCATAAGAACATGTGGTATTTGACTGTGTTTCTGAGTTATTTCATGTAAGATAATGGCCTCCAGTTCCAACCACAGAGCCACCAAAGACATGATTTCACTTTTTTATCGCTAGGTAGAGTCCATGATGTATTCCACATCTTCTCTGTTCAATGATCAGTTGAGAGACTCTTAGATTGACTCCGTGATTTTGCTGTTGTGAGTACTGCAGCAACGAACGAGTGCAGGTTTCATTTTGTCTCAAGATTTCTTTCTCTTTGGGTAAATAAGATTGCTGCATCAAATAATATTTCTAGTTTTAGTTCTTTGGGAAATCTCCATACTGTTTTCCATAGAAGTTGTGCTTATTACATTCCAGTGCATCTGTTTATTTTTTGACTCGTTGATAACAGCCATTCTCACTGGTGTTAAGATGGTACCTCATTGTGGTTTTCATTTGCATTTCTCTGCTTATTAGTCATATGGTTTGTCTGTGTCCACACCCAAATCTCATTTTGAACTCCTACATCCTGTGGGAGGGACCCGATGGAAGGTAATTGAATCACTGGGGCAGGTTTTTCCATGCTGTTCTCGTGATCCTGAGGATCTGGTGGTTTTTAAAAAGGGAGTTCCCCTGCACGAGTTCTCTTTTTGCCTGCTGCAATCCATGTAAGGCGTGGCTTGCTCTTCCCTGCCTTTCACCACGTTTGTGAGGTCTCCCCAGCCACTTGGAACTATGAGTCCTTTAAATCTCTTTTTTTTGTAAATTGCCCAGTCTGAGGTATGTCTTTATCGGCAGCATGAAAACAGACTAATATAGTAAACGGGTATCAGTGGAGTGGGGCGCTGCTTTAGATATCTCAAAATGTGGAGGCAACTTTGGAACTGGTAACAGGCAGGGGTTGGAACTGTTTGGACAGTTCAGAAGAAGACAGGAAAATGTGGGAAAGTTTGGCCCTCCATAGAGGCTTGTTGAATGGCTTGGACCAAAATGCTGATAATGATATGGACAATGAAATCCAGGCTGAGGTGGTCTCAGATAGAGACGAGAAACTTTTTAGGAACTGGAGCAAAGGTGATGACTCTTGTTATGTTTTAGCAAAGAGACTGGCAGCATTTTGCCTCTGCCCTAGAGATCCGTGGAACTTTGAACTTGAGAGAGATTATTCAGGGTATCTGGCAGAAGAAATTTCTAAGCAGCAAAGCATTCAAGAGGTGACTTTACTGCTGTTAAAGGCATTCTGTTTCATAAGAGAAGGAGAGAATAAAAGTTTGAAAAATTTGCAGCCTAACAATGCAATAGAAAAGAAAATCCCATTTTCTGAGGAGAAATTCAAGCTGGATGCAGAAATTTGTATAAGGAACAAGAGTGGAATGTTAATCACCAAGACAATGGGGAAAATATCTCCAGGGCATGTCAGAGGTCTTCACATAACCCCTTCCCATCACAGACCCTGAGGCCTGAGACCTAGGAGGAAAGAATAATTTTTGGGGCTAGGATCAGGGTACCTCTGCTGTATGCAGCCTAGAGATTTGGGGCCCTGTGTTCCAGCTACTCCGGCCATGGCTGAAAGGAGCCAACATAGAGTTCAGGCCATGGTTTCAGAGGGTGCAAACTCCAAGCCTTGGCAGTTTCCATGTGGTCTTGAGCCTAAGGGTGCACATAAGTCAAGAACTGGGGTTTGTGAACCTCTGCTTAGATTTCAGAGGATGTACAGAAATGCCTGGATGCCCAGACAGAAGTTTGCTATAGGGTCAGAGCCATCATGGAGAACCTCTGCTAGGGCAGTGCAGAAGGAAAATGTGGGGTCAGAGCCCACACACAAAGTCTCTACTAGGGCACTGCCTAGTGGGGCTGTGAGAAAAGGATCCCAGTCCTCCAGACCCCAGAACGGTAGATCCACCAACATCTTGCACCCTTCACCTAGAAAAGCCATAGACACTCAATGCCAGCCCATGAAAGCAGCCAGGAGGGAGGCTGTACCCTGCAAAGCCACAGAGACAGAACTGCCCAAGACCATGGGAACCTGCCTCTTGCATCAGCATGACCTGGATGTGAAATATGGAATAAAAGGAGATCATTTTGGAGCTTTTTTTTTTGAGACGGAGTCTCGCTCTTGTCACCCAGGCTGGAGTGCAATGGTGCGATCTCGGCTCACTGCAACCTCTGCCTCCTGGGTTCAGGCAATTCTCCCGCCTCAGCATCCTGAGTAGCTGGGATTACAGGCAGGCGCCACCATGCCCAGGTAATTTTTTGTATTTTCAGTAGAGACGGGGTTTCACCTTGTTGACCCCCATCGAGAGGATGGTCTCGATCTCTTGACCTTGTGATCCACCCGCCTCGGCCTCCCAAAGTGCTGGGATGTTTTGGAGCTTTAAGATTGGACTGCCCTGCTTGATTTCAGACTTACATGGGGCCTATAGCCCCTTTGTTTTGGCTAATTTCTCCCATTTGAAATGGCTGTGTTTACCCAATACCTGTACCCCTGTTGTATCTAGGAAGTAACTAACTTGCTTTTGATTTTACAGGCTCATAGCTGGAAGGGACTTGCCTTGTTTCAGATGAGACTTTGGAATGTGGACTTTTGAACTAATGCTGAAATGAGTTATGTCTTTGGGGAACTGTTGGGAAGGCATGACTGGTTTTGAAATGTGAGGACGTGAGATTTGGGTGAGGGCAGACATGGAATGACATGGTTTGGTTGTGTCCCCACGCAAATCTCATCTTGAACTCCCACATGTTGTGGGAGGGACCCAATGGGAGGTAATTGAATCATGAGGGCAGGTCTCTCCCATGCTATTCTCATGATCATTAATAAGTCTCATGAGATCTGACGGTTAAAAGGGGGAATTTCCCTGCACAAGCTCTCATTTTGCATGCTGCCATCTGTGTAAGGTGTGACTTGCACCTTTGCCTTCTGCCATGATTGTGAGGCCGCTCCAGCCACTTGGAACTGTAAGCCCATTAAACCTCTTTCTTTTGTAAATTGCCAGGTCTCCGGTATGCCTTCATCAGCAGCCTGAACACAGACTCATACAATTAGTGATGCTGATCATTTTTTCATATGTTTGTTGCTCACTTGCATGTCTTCTTTTGAGAAATCTCTGTTTAGGCCCTTTGTCCACTTTTAAATGGGGTTGCTTTTCTTTTCTTGTTGAGTTATTTGAGTTTCTCAGATTCCGGATATGATTCCTTTGTCAGATGCATAGTTTGCAAATATTTTCCCCCGTTTTGTAGGCTATTTACTCTGCTGATTATTTCTTGTACTATGAGAAGTTTTCAAGTTTAAGTTCCACGTATATTTGTTTTGTATTTGTTGCATTGATTTTTGAGGACTTGGTCATAAATTTTCACATAGGCCAATGTCCAGAAAAGTTATTCCTAGGTTTTCTTCTAGGATTTTTACAGTTTCAGGCCTTACAGTTACATCTGTAATCCATCTTGTATGATTTTTGTATATGGTGAGAGAGATGGGTCCAGTTTCATGCTTTTGCATATGACTATTCAATTTTCCCAGCACCATTTATTGAATAGAATGTCCTTTCCCTGCTGTTTATTTCTGTTGACTGTCAGAGATCATTTGGCTGTAATTACGTAACACCTCATTTTCAATAGTCACAAAATAAAAAGGCATGAAGATTTTATTAATTCCGGGTGATAAAATTTGGTTGAATAGCTAATAAATGGAGGAGCCTATGCACCTTTCTCTATGCTGAGATGCCCCTCACCTAGTGAAAGAAATATAATGATTCTTCATTGATTATAATTTACAAAAGATTGACTTTGTTTTCTATAATTTGCATGTACGTACACTGGGCATTTGAAAGGACTCTTCTAAATAGCAGGCATAAGGTAAATACAAATACATCATTCTACATGCATAACTGAGTGGTTGAAAATGTCATTACTTAACATTCGTTATCAGGAATTTGCCTATACACGTTATTGAGATCCTTTGAATGAGACAGAGTGGGATATTGAAAAATTACTTAACCTGATGATAATTATGAAAACAAACCTAATAGTATATAATGTATAATTAAATCTCCACGTGTATTTTCTTCAATTATTAATACATTTTAATTTTCTCTAATTCCTTTATTTTATTAAAATTAATTTTTTTTTGTTTGTATCAGTTATCTAACATAAACATGTATATATACACAGAGAAAGAGAGAAAACGAAGAAACACTTGTTAAAGGAATATTCTAGATTGCAGAAACAGAACAAGTGGATTTGAACACAGCTAACGTTTAGTGTCTTTAGTCTTTTCTACCTCTTTTAAGCATAAATTACCAATAATGAACAATTATGCAGACTTTTCATTTCTTTCTTTTATTAGAAACAAACTGAATGTGCTTTCTTCTCTCTTTTTTATAGTTTTGCTATTTTTATATATCTAGCACCATTTATTTCCCCAAAGTATATCATGATCAATCTAAAAATCAGCTTAACTGGTGTCATTTACTGGTATTTTCAAATTGGAAATGGAGAAATTACGATAGAGAAAACTTGAGACTGACAAATATCCTGAATCCAATGAGGAAAACAGAAACAAAAATACTTGCTTCAACTCCAGGATATGTATCCTAAAGACTAAAATTAAAATGTTGATTACTCTTATTTTTAATGCACTGTCATACCTGTGAACTGCGAATTACAAGTAATAACATTTAAGAGTAGATGTTTCAAATATAAAACAAATCATATATATCTTATTTCTATAAAAGTTTAATTTTTAAATAATTATATTAAATTTAAGCAAAGGCAAGTCAGATATAAAGTATAATATAATATTAGATTATCTGTATTTGTATTTTATTTACCAGTAATTGAAGTAGGAAGAACACACATCAAAAAAATCTGTTTATCATGGAACCAAAAGAGAGCCCGCATAGCCAAGTCAATTCTAAGCAAAAAGAACACAGCGGGGGGCATCACACTACCGGATTTCAAACTATACTATAAGGCTACAGTAATCAAAACAGCATGGTACTGGTACCAAAACAGAGATATAGATCAATGGAACAGAACAGAGGCATCAGAGGCAACACAACATAGCTACAACCATACAATTTTTGATAAACCTGACAAAAACAAGCAATGGGGAAAGGACTCCCTGTTCAACAAACGGTGTTGGGAAAACTGGCTAGCCATGTGCAGAAAGCAGAAACTGGACCCCTTCCTGACACCTTACACCAAAATTAACTCCAGATGGATTAAAGACTTAAACATAAGACCCGGCACCATAAAAACCCTAGAAGGAAATCTAGGCAAAACCATCCAGGACATAGGAGTAGGCAAGGACTTCATGAACAAAACACCAAAAGCATTGGCAACAAAAGCAAAATAGACAAATGGGACCTAATGAAACTCCACAGCTTCTGCATGGCAAAAGAAACAGTTTCTAGTGTGAATTGGCAACCAACAGAATGGGAAAAAATTTTTGCAGTTTACCCATCTGACAAAGGGCTGATATCCAGAATTTACAAAGAACTCAAACAGATTTACAGGAAAAAAACAAACAAGCCCATTCAAAAGTGGGCAAAGGATATGAACAGATACTTTACGAAGGAAGACATATATGAGGCCAACAATCATATGAAAAAATGCTCATCGTCACTGGTCATCAGAGAGATGCAAATCAAAACCACATTGAGATACCATCTCACGCCAGTTAGAATGGCGATCATTAAAAAATCTGGAGACAACAGATGCTGGAGAGGATGTGGAGAAAAAGGAACACTTTTACACTGTTGGTGGGAGTGTAAATTAGTTCAACCATTGTGGAAGATGGTGTGGCAATTCCTCAAGGCCTTAGAAATAGAAATCCCATTTGACCCAGCAATCCCATTACTGGATATATATCCAAAGGACTATAAATCGTTCCACTACAAGGACACGTGCACACGAATGTTCATTGCAGCACTGTTTACAATAGCAAAGACCTGGAATCAACCCAAATGCCCATCGATGATAGACTTGATTGGGAAAATGTGGCACATATACACCATGGAATATTATGCAGCAATCAGAAATGATGAGTTCGTGTCGTTTATAGGGACATGGATGAATCTGGAGAACATCATTCTCAGCAAACTGACACAAGAACAGAAAATGAAACACCGCATATTCTCACTCATAGGCGGGTGATGAAAAATGAGAACACATGGACACAGAGAGGGGAGTACTAAACACTGGGGTCTATAGGGGGAAAAGGGAGGGCCAGTGGGAGGGGGAGGTGGGGAGGGATTGCCAGGGGAGAAATACCAAATGTGGGTGAAGGGGAGAAAGCAAACAAAACACACTGCCCTATGTGTACCTATGCAGCTGTATTGCATGCTCTGCACATGTACCCCAAAACCTAAAATGCAATTAAAAAAAAAAAAAATCTGTTTATCACTGCATGTTCTCACTCATAGGTGGATGTTGAACAATGAGAACATGTGGACACAGGGAGGGGAACATCATACACTGGGTCTGTCGGCGGGGAATAGGGGAGGGACAGCAGGGGGTAGAGAGGTTGGGGAGGGATAACATGGGAAGAAGTGCCAGATATAGGTAATGGGGAGAAGGAGGCAGCAAACCACATTGCCATGTATGTACATGCAACAATCCTGCATGATCTACACATGTACCCCAGAACCTAAAGTGCAACAAAACATATAAAAACTGTTTATATACTCTCTCCATTATTTGTGGGGTTTGGAGTGACCTTAATAAATTAAATATTATGAATACACTGATGCTTGAAATCAAGAATGAAGAAGCCGTAAGCATTCCCTTGCAAATCTATGACCTTGCGTGCTTGCTTGAGAGATACAGAAACTGTCATGGCCACGCCAATCTGAATGATGGATATGTTTAAATGTGCCAGGGAACACAGAACAGAGTCCTTTACTGAAAGCGACAATGGCTTTACATAAAATCTGGCCCATGCAGAGTTCTCAAAGCTTAGAGAGAAAGATAAAGAATTCAGGAAAGTTGGTCATGGGCTTAAAGTTTTTTCTACACCTTAGTGAGCATCAGACCTTGGGCAAGTTATTTCATTGCTTTAAGCCTCAATTCCCTTTTCAGAAAAACAAGACTAATAATGCTAGACTTGAACAGTTCAGACAAGAAAGAGATTCACTTGGTATAGACAGACTTGCTGATTTCATTCATTGCACAACTGAGTCTTCAGGATGGAAATTTAACCTCAGCCTAATTGTTGATATGACACAAACTTAACACATGTCCTTGGACAAGTCATTGCTGAGTTTCTCCATCTAATATGTCAACTCCCTCATAAGTATAAAGCAGGAACTTCTTGGAGTAATAATCTACAGAAGGAGATTTCTATTGCATCTGACAATAGTTGCTTTTATTATTATTTATATTTTAATAGGGATTATAGTTTTTTCTTCAGGAGTTTGGTTAGGCTAAAAAAAAGTCCATGAGATTTGCCAGTTGAATTTTGTGTAATTTTAAATTTATATGATTTATCCAAATCATACCTAATGACCTTCAGTAAATATCAGGGCTATATAATTATCAGCTATCAGTGGACATAGCAGCCCTTTGCTAGTATATCCAACACTTTTATTTTTATTATTTTTTTTTTTTTACCCTTTCATACCTTTATTCTTTTTTTTAACCAAAAAAGTTTTTCTTATAAAATAAATTTTGGGCAAACATCATGCAGCCCTTCTTGATGATTTTCTCCCAGAGAACAAAAATTCAACAGGGCCCTTTGGGGCAAGGAGCCCCTTTTCCCTATCTCCTTCCTCTAAGAGGTACACCCAGACCAGCTGGTTATCAGCGGAGCCCTCGCTGCTCCTCATGAGAACGCTGGTGGAAGACGAAGGTGACGGCAGTGGAGGCAGCATCCCAGGCAGCCTGGAGTACCTCATCCTGGAGCCCCCGCTTATCAGTGCAGTGGTTCCACTGAGCCAGGTCTGAAGTGCAGTCAGAACCATCAGGGGGTGGCCGAATCTGGCGGCTGTTGACACAGCGTCGGCAGTGCAACCGATGGACTATTGAAGGGTTCTACAACCTTGGCTCGCTTCTTAATGGACATCGTGCCATCCAGGCGGACATATAAGTACCTTCGGGCCCGGCACAGCTTCTCAAAGAGATCCAAAGTCTGGGCGTAATTCGACACCAGCACGACTTTGTCACTGCTACAGCTTCGGGTCACCGCCAGAATGTAATCCAGGACCAGCATCTTTCCTGACAGCTGTGGCTCCAGGGCCTTAGAGCTGTAACCAGGAGGGAAGAGGTCCAAGGCACCCTCAAAGCCATCCTCCCCTTCCACACACTTATCATGGATTAGAGCTGGATGATTACAAAGCTTCTTTAGTGAGGTGATAGAAGAAAGAGAAGACACACTCATCTTGCCCTCATGCAATTCTTCTGCCGGCTTCGCTTGTCTCAGAAACCTCTTATATAACTCAGTCTGAAGGGGTGTCAGCCTGCAACAAACGACCTGCTCAATCTTCACAGGCAGATGTTTAGAAAGGATATCTGATGTCCTCCTTATCAGGCATCTATTCACAATGCTGGTGAGCTCCCGCAGCCGCTCCTCTCCTAGCTGCCTGTCTGCCTCACTAGCAGCAGCATCTCGACCCTTCAAAATTGGCAATTCAAAATGCTTCTTGAATTCCTGGGCAGTCCCTAGGATGCCAGAATTAACAAAATGTACCAAGCTGAAATACTCAAGCAGATCATTCTGGATGGGGGTTCAGAGATGAGCACCCACCGGCTAGTGTTCAAGCTGTCCAGGGCTTGATAAGTCTGATTCTCAGAGTTCTTGAGCCTGTGTCCCTCGTCACATATGACCAAACCAACACTTCCTTTCTGGAGGACTCCAACATGAAGGCGGAAGGTCTCATAGGAATCGATAAGAATGGGAGAAGGCACTCTGGCTCCACGCTGGTTCATGAATCCTTCCAGCTTTTGGTCTATGTTGTCCTTACATCCTCCATCGATGGCCAGAGGTTGGATCCTCCCTCCGAGCCATTTCCCAACCTCATTGTACCAGTTTTTCACCAGGCTGGAGGGTGACACCACTACTGCCTTGTCAATTTCTGGCTTGCACTCTGGACTCTGGCACAAAAGTGTCCACATCAATGTGATGCACTGCAGCATCTTTCCCAGGCCCATCTCATCAGCCATGATGCAGCCATGGCTGCCAGGGATGCGCCGACTGGTGACACACTCCCACAGGAATTTCACTCCCTCTCTCTGATGAGGCCGCAAAACCTTACTGAGAACCACATGGACAGGGAATTTCTCCTTGTGGAGCTTCAGCTGGTCATGGGCGCTCAGTGGGGGAGGCTCATACAGAACCAAGGCATCTTTCTCCAGGGGATCATGGAGGGCCCGGCGGACCCCAGCCCTTTTCAGGCCCAATGCCCGAGAGCCCAGAGGACCTTGATAATTTGGAATGGGGACTTTGAATGGCTTCGACAAAATGCTTCGAATAAATGCTTCATGCTGACTGCTATCCAGACAAGGTGGTTGATTAGTTAGCTGACTCAAAGGTTTCCGAAAAGGAGACAGGAAACACTCCTGGATCCGGGTCTCACTGCTGGATTTCCGTTTCCTAGGAGTCACCAGGCCAGGTTGCCAGTCCTCATCAGATGACCTGCCTTCCGGTTTTCTCTTGGCCAGCTGGCTGGGAGCTAAGCTCCTCCTCATACTGGACCTAAGAGCTTAAAACGTCAAGTACCCATGAGCCAAAGGTCAAAAGCAGGCAGCGGCTAAGAGTGTAGGACCAGGGTCTAATCTGTAGAGGGGGCTGCTACATTATTGAGAGGACTGGCTAATTAAAGAGGGGACAGGGATGGCGGGAATCCATCCAGGAACTGGGGGTTTGGGTAAACTTGTGAGTGTCCGTCGCCAGTAAGCCGAGGCGAGATTACGCCAAAGTGGAAGAGACCAAGCAGAGATTAGCGTGGGACTGGGGGAGGAGGCAGGTGGAGACTGGGCGGAGTGGAGGAAGGATGATGGTCCCAGTCCAGGTGGAGGAGGTAGTTGCGCGGCGAGGCGGGGTGGGGATGGGAGTGGGTAATCACAGGCCAGGAGAGAGAAACAGTGGTGAAAGTCCAAAGCCTGGGTGGGGAGTGTGAGTCCGAAGAAAGGAGATTTCCCAGGGCTGGAGATGGAAACCAGGATCAGACTCAGGGAGGTCGAGCAGGAAGCCACAAATGAAGCCCTGTAAAAGACCCAAGATAGGAGGGGAATACCAGGAGGAGCTGAAAAGAGCGAAAGAGTTGCACGCAGACCCCACCACGTCTCTCGCAACCTTCCTCTTCCAAAGCACCTATCCAACACTTTTAGATAGTCTCTTTTGAAAAGTTTAATTCCCTATGAGAAACAAAATTATTTTCATCTCAAAATCTGAGAAACGTGATGTGCATCTAATTTTGATTCACAAACATAGTGATCAACTAACATCTCAAATCTAAGAGTTGAGCATTTTGCTTTTTCTTGTGTGCTTACTTGTTTGCCTCTTTGTTTACATACTTGTTTAATTCTTTTCTTCCTCCCTAGGAGTGAAAATTGGCAGCTCATTAAAACTGAGAAGTCAGAGCCATTAAATGCAACAACAACAACAAAAAGGAAAAATTATT
This sequence comes from Callithrix jacchus, assembly GCF_049354715.1. NCBI lineage: Eukaryota > Metazoa > Chordata > Mammalia > Primates > Cebidae > Callithrix > Callithrix jacchus. The sequence continues at coordinate 100,809,670 of NC_133516.1, read as the reverse complement.
CACACTAAACCAAAAGAGTTTTCTCTGAGAGCTACATTGAACAGTGTATAATGTTAACTTTTCATTGTTTTTTCTAATTTTATTGATTGATTGATTGATTGATTGATTGATTTTGCTGTCAAATTCCTGGCAAGCAATTAGAGGAAGAGGGATGGAATGAAGGCAAAAGAGCCCTGAAAGCACTTGGCTGATTTTTCATATTGAGCTCTGCTCCCTTCCTGTCTGACTCTGCAGTAAAGACCAGCTCCAGTAATGGGTCCCTGAAAAATATGAGATTCCTCAGTCACAAGTGTTACTTCACACAGCTTCATGAAGAAAAAAAGAACCAAGAGGCACCCTGGCCGGCTATACAGTTCCTTAAAGACAAGGTCCAGGACTTATCATTCCTCACGGTACTCTGAGCTGCCAGTCAGGATTCGCTGTTTGTAGAATCTATTTGAATGTCATTGTGTATTTTGGGGGGGTGTTAGGCAACAAGATCCTTTAAATGCATTATTTATAAAGCATATTTTTTCCATGACCAAACTATATCAAATCCACTGACTGTGTTAATCAATCCATGAATCTGCCCCATCAGATACATATACATTTGCTGTAATCGATTATTTTTTCTCACTGGCTTATCCCCATCTTTAGCTTATTAATCATCTACTGCCAGATGTCCTTGCCTGTCCAGATGTTCTGACTAGTTTCGGTTTACCTGGGATATTCCAGTGCCCAGCCTCCAAGATTATCTTTAATCCTCTCTTCCTAAATGGTACAGGAAAGTGAACCTAAGCGCATTCTTCTAGCAAACTGCAGGCTGGGTTTGCTCTCTCCAGCCAACCTCTGCTACTCCGGCTGGCTGTTTAACGACAGCTCGGTTAGTAGGAACTCAGTCTTCTCCACAGCAGCCTTCTCTGGAAACTCACCTGCCCCACTTCCACCACTTTACCACCAAAGCTCTGAGAGAACTCTATGTCCTCCAGACTCTGTCTGGGTATTGGTTTAGGGTTGAGTTTGGGGTTTGTTTGTTCAATTTGCGGCAATGTGGCTTTTGAGCAGTGGCAGTAGTAATGGAGCCAATAACGTCCCAACAAGGCAAGCTGTGAGCAGCGTCAGGTGTTGAGGGTTTAACGGCATCTTCTTGTTAAAGGTGCTAAAGGCTGCAGCATACAGTATTTGTGAGCTTCCCATCAATCTGCCGTGAGACAGAAAGTGCTTCAGAAAGCTGAAGTTCAGACCTTATGCTAAGCGATTTGAGTCAGTAACTATTGACTACGTTGTTTGTATCAACAAACTCTCAGCAGGCTGGTGGCCCGGAAGCACCTGCTACCACCACAGATGTCACTGTAATGGAGCCTTCTGCTCAACAATTACAGGTCCACAACCCAGAGTGAAATTCTCCTGCAAAAGTGACATTTTAACTAAACTTGATTCTCTTTGAGAAATAATGCAGTAAGCTAAATTCTCCCCGTGCCACCTATCTTTAAAGTCATCATTCTAAGCCAAATCAACTTTTAGAAAGGTTAACATTCTGATTTCAAAATTTTCTATATATGTTGGCTATTCTAGTTAGTAAAAAAAAAAAGATTTACTATAAAGATACATGAATCCAGACAATATGGTATTGGCATAAAGATAGGCACGGGGCAAAGACAACTTAGTAGAACAAAAGAGAGCACTCAGCAAATGGTGGTAAAAGAACTGCATATCCATAAGTAAAAAATAAATAAATAAACTTTAGTCTATACATCATACCATGTACAGAAATTAAACCAAAATGGTGCATAGGTATAAATACTAAACCTAAAATTATAACAAAACTTATCTAAGAAAATGTAGGAAAAAGTCCTTGTAACCTTTAGATAGCCCGAGTTTCTAAGATATAAAATTTTATATTTTATGTATAATAATTCATTTATTCTTGTAAATATTTACATAACGTGGCATCATTAATTTCCCCATGTCTTCACATGGCTTCATAAGAAGAGGAAGAGAAAGAGAGATCTCTCCCTTCCAGGCGTACATGCCACAGAAAGGCCATATAAAGACATAGTGAGAACGTGGCTGTCTGAAGGCCGGGAAGAGAGCCCTCATCAGAAACCAAATTTGCCACCACCTTGGTCTTGGACTTATCAGATTCCAAAATTTTGACAAAATAACTTTTCATCCTTTAAGCTACCTAGTCAATGATATTTTGTTATGACGGCCCAAACAGACGAATACACAACCCAAATGTCCATCAACAGGTGACCGGATAAACAAATTGTTGTATGTCTACACAATGGAATACTAGTCAGAAATAGAAAAAAATAAACTGTTGATACATGCAAAATTATAGATGAACATATAATTAGGTTGAGCAAAAGAATCTGTCAAAATAGAGCAAAATTATAGATGAATATATAATTAAGTTGAGCAAAAGAATCTGTCACAATAGAGCACATGCCATATACTTCCACTTATATAAAATCTAGGAAGTCCAAACTAAACTAGGATGATCAAAGCAACTGCCTAGGAGAGAGGAATAGGGAAGAGGGGAAGTAAAATCACTGCCTAGGAGAGAGGAATGGGGAAGAGGGGAAGTAAAATCACTGCCTAGGAGAGAGGAATGGGGAAGAGGGGAAGTAAAATCACTGCCTAGGAGAGAGGAATGGGGAAGAGGGGAAGTAAAATCACTGCCTAGGAGAGAGGAATGGGGAAGAGGGGAAGTAAAATCACTGCCTAGGAGAGAGGAATGGGGAAGAGGGGAAGTAAAGGATGCAAAGACACATGAGAAAACCTCAGGAGCGAAGAACATGTTCACCATCCTGACTGCGGTGATTTTTCACAGGTGTATACTTACATCGAAACTCATGAAACTTTGGCCAGCTATGGCAGCTTACACCTGTAATCCCAGCAGTTAGGAAGGCTCAGGCAGGAGGATTACTTGAGCCCAGGGGTTTGAGACCAGCCCTGCCAACATGGAGAGACCACCCTCCTACTCCCCATATCTTATTTTAAAAATTTTTTAACACATTTTTTGAGTTTTCTGTTTTGGTTTGGTTTGTTTTTTTTAGACAGTCTCACTCTGTTGCCCAGGCTGGAGTGCAGTGGCGTGATCTTGGCTCACTGAAACCTCCGCCTCCTGGGTTCAGGCGATGCTCCTGCCTCAGTCTCCCACATGGCTGAGATCACAGGCGTATGCCCCAACATCCAACTAATTTTTGTATTTTTAGTAGAGACGGGGTTTTGCCATGTTGGCCAGGCTGATTTCAAACTCCTGGCCTCATGTGATCTACTGGCATTGACCTCCTGAAGTGCTGGGATTACAGGTGTGTGCCACGGAGCCCAGCCTAAATTTTATACTTTAAATAAGTGCAGTTTCCTCACAAAAGAAAGTAGATGAGAAGGACAGAAAGACTCCCACCATTTATTGCTAAGTGTAAAAAGCAAAGTCCAGGGTCATACTACTAATACTCATAGCAACTCAGTATTTATTTGTGGTAGATATTCTTCTAAATTATTATGTATAATAATTCATATATTCTTGCTAATATTCACATTCACATAAAGTGGCATCATTACTTTCCCTTTTGCAAATGAGGGAACTGAGGCTTATTGCAACTACGTAGCTAAAACTGTGAATCAGGGCTGCTTTCCCTGCAGATGGATTCTAATCTGCTCTTAACCACCACACTTGACTGCAAGATCTTACTAAGTAAAATAACTGTGCTTGCAAGGGCAGATGTATTGGAATGGGGAAGGAGATGGAACTATGGGAAGGGTTCTGGTGAAGGGAAATTTACTCCCTAATGTAAAACTGTTTCTTGCTTAAATATCATAGCAATCAGCCCTGTGTCAACTGGTTCTTCTGGAAACATAATCCAAGATGACAAGTGAGAAGTACAAGTGGTTTATTGGGAAGTAACGCCTGTGAAAGTTAAAATAAAAAGAAAGATAAGTCAGGGAGAGCCTCAGATTACCAAAAAGATCAGCCTAAATCTCAGTCAACCCAGCGGGGAACTCTGAGGCAAAGAATACCCTTTAGAAATTTTCCACCTCATGTTGAGTAGAAATGACTAGACCCTAGTAATCTTGTGATTGTCATTGCTGTGGACTCTCAGCCTGAAGGAACTGAGGAGATCCTGAAGATACTGCAGAGGAAGGGTGTCAATTTCCCATACTCTCTGGAGTGAAATAGCAAGTTCTCTCTTAAAGGAAGATATGAACAGCTCTCCTTCATGGATACCACACTATCAAACAGGAAGACTATATTTTGTTACACAGCTCTTAATGTGCAGTAGGTTGCCTAATTATTGATCAAAATCATTGAGAAAATATCCATTTTTTTAGTATGTTTTTTCCCTTTGGGAGAAGGAAAAACAAATGATATGCCCAAGTGATACACTGAATCTTCCACAAAGACATCGCTTCTTTAACTCAGGAATGGAAGATCAAACGTTGTATGTTCTCACTGATCTGAGGGAGCTAAGCTATGAGGACACAAAGGCATAAGAATGATACAATGGACTCTGGGGACTTGAGAGGAAGAGTGGGAGGGGCTGAGGGACAAAAGACAACATGTGTGGTGTAGTGTATACTGCTCGAGTGATGGGTGCACCAGGATCTCACAAATCACCACTGAAGAACTTACTCATGTACCCAAACACCACCTGTACCCTAGTTACTTATGGAAAAATAAAATAAAATAATAATAATTTTTTTAAAAGACTGCTTCTCTATGGCTATCTAGTGTGGAAAATGACTCAACTGACCTCTCAAATTCTACTCCAGTTGGCCTTACATGTTGCTGATTATACTATCTCAAGTAGGAAAGCTATACTGGTATTTATTTACTATTAGTATTATCACTGCCCAGTAACAGTTTCATGCAAAGGGGAACAAGTCAAGGTGGAATCAAAAGTCATCAATGCAAAAGATTTCCCTTTTAGTTCCAAATCCAATTGAAGCAGACACACAAATCACCATTCTCAAGAAGGAAATGATTTTGCTATTTTGCTACTTATCCAATCAAGAGAAAGGAGATAAATCTCCAGCATATTGAGTGAAAAAGATCCAGTGAAATACCGTGGCAGGTCAATTGTATTTGAGAAGCGGTTGCATTACTAAGTCACATGAATAAACAACTCTTGACCCTGGCAGGAAACAGAAGATGAAGGATAATATCAAGTACCTCAACTCTAACTGGAAAAAAAAGTCATTTTCCATAAAAATCAGTAGTTCTCACTTGATAAACTGGTACAAAAATATTACTTGCCTCTATTTGAGAAATTAAGAGATAGCACTTTTTAAATTTTACCTGATGGTCTTTGATGGTTATATATTCTTTTCCCTATGGTTCTCTCTTTCCTTTTTCAATAAATTCTTCTCTCAGCATGAGCACACGCGCGTGCACACACACACACACACACACACGTTCACCTATAACACTACATTTTAAACCTGTAACGTGATTATGGAAATAGATTGTGAATCAGAAGAACAAGCTTTCATATTCACATCTGCTAGCAAATATTCTGCCTTAAGTTAGTCAACTAATTTTTCATTTAAATTGATTTTTAATTCAACCTTTGCAAATGCCCACGTAATGATTAACTAAAATGTAAATAAGCAAAGATAATGGTTCCGTGAAACGGAAATGTTTTCAGCCTCCAAAACACCAGACAGAGTCTTTCTCCTCAAGTAGCATTTTGTCTTAGTCTAGGAAAAAGCAAGAACCAATAGAAAGTCTGTGGGCAAACACCAGGGAAAAGGGAACCCTCTAATGAAGAATCTCGAGCTCCTTGCCTGTATAACTGCAGTGGCAATAGCCAGATGTGTTTGAAACACCTGCTGAAGATGAATTTGATTGTGCAAACATCAAAAAACAAACAAGAAGTTCAAGAATGCGAATCAGCTAACATTGAGCTTTTGCTGTGTTTCAGACTGTGCTAAGCACTTCACTGGCATTATTCTATTTATGCCCTAACAACATCTTAGGAAGTAGATATTAAAATCCTTACTTCAGAGATGAGAAAAATCAAACCATAAGGATTAAATACTTGACAATGAAAACACCTAGAATTTTAAAGTAGGGTTGTTTTGGTTTGTAAGTTTGTTTTGGAACCATCATGTTGGCTCTCAACCCTTAGTGTCCCTCAGAACCACCTGACAGACTTATTAAAACAAACATGTGCGCCCCCCCAACCCCCCGCTTAAAGTTTCTGATTTGGTGGGTGGGGCCAGAGGATTTGCATTTCTAAAAAGCTCCTAGGTAATGTTGATACTGCTAGTCTAGACATCGCATTTTGGAAGCACTGTTCTAAACCAGCGGCTCCCAGACCTTTGGATTTCAGGCAGCAATTTTGTTTAATGAAGTTTGAGTGGGCAAAGAACACAAATTGACATTTAAAAAAAAAAGACATAAATGGCAATGAATATTTTTTTAAAAAAAGATTAACATCACTAATCATTAGAGAAATGCAAAGTAAGGCTGGGCGCGGTGGCTCAAGCCTGTAATCCCAGCACTTTGGGAGGCCGAGGCGGGTGGATCACGAGGTCAAGAGATTGAGACCATCCCGGTCAACAAGGTGAAACCCCGTCTCTACTAAAAATACAAAAAATTAGCTGGGCATGGTGGCGTGTGCCTGTAATCCCAGCTACTCAGGAGGCTGAGACAGGAGAATTGCCTGATCCCAGGAGGCGCAGGTTGCGGTGAGCCGAGATTGCGCCATTGCACTCCAGCCTGGGTAACAAGAGCGAAACTCCATCTCAAAAAAAAAAAAAAGAGAAATGCAAAGTAAAACCACAATGAAATATTACCTTACCCCGGTCAGAGTAGCTATTATTAAAAAGACAAAATAACAGATGTTGATGAAGATGCAGAGAAAAGGGAAATTTTGTACACTGTTCAGGGAAATGTACACTATTGGTAATAGTACAAAATCTGTGAAAAACAGTATGGAGATTTCTCAGAGAGTTAAAAATAGAACTATCATTCAATCTAGCAGTCCCACTACTGAATATATACCCAAAGGAAAAGAAATAAATGTATCAAAAAACACATCTGCACTTACATGTGGCAGCACTATTCACAATAGCAAATATATGGAATCAACCTAAATGTCCATCAGTGCAGGATTAAATAAAGAAAATATGATAAACATACACAATAGAATATTATTCATCCATTTAAGAGAATGCAATCCACAATATGGATAGAACTAGAGGTCATCGTCATAACTGAAACAAGCCAGACACAAAAAGTCAAATATTGTATTTTCTCACTCATAAACGGGTGCTAAAAAGTGTGTGCACACAGATGTACAGAATGGAATGATAGACGATGAAGATTCAGAAGGGTGAGAGGATGGGAAATTACTTAATGGGTGCAATGTACATTATTTGGGTGATGGATACCCTCTGAAGCCCTGACTTGACCCCTATGCAGTCTATGAATGGAACAAACTTGTAATTGTACCACATAAATTTACACCAATTACAAAATTAAAAAGTTCAACAGACCACCAAATTTGACTGTGCTTGGTTGTGACATAAATAACACAAAAAGGACACGAAAACTGTATTCTAATACCTCTATAATTTATTTTTGTTTTTTGAAAATTAAGGCACCACCAAATTTTACTGTGCTTGGTTGTGACATAAATAACACAAAAAGGACACGAAAACTGTATTCTAATACCTCTATAATTTATTTTTGTTTTTTGAAAATTAAGGCACCACCAAATTTTACTGTGCTTGGTTGTGACATAAATAACACAAAAAGGACACGAAAACTGTATTCTAATACCTCTATAATTTATTTTTGTTTTTTGAAAATTAAGGCACCACCAAATTTTACTGTGCTTGGTTGTGACATAAATAACACAAAAAGGACAAGAAAACTGTATTCTAATACCTCTATAATTTATTTTTGTTTTTTGAAAATTAAGGCATAATTTACATATAATAAAACAACCTGAAAGTTTTGACAAACATATATAGTAATGTAACCAACACGACAATCAATATATAGGAGGCAGGAGCAGGGTCTCACACCTCTAATCCCAGCACTTTGGGAGGCCAAGGCAGGCAGATCACCTGAGGTCAGAAGTTCAAGACCAGCCTGGCCAACCTGGTGAAACCCCATCTCTACTAAAAATAGAAAAGTTAGCCAGGTGAGGTGGTATGCACCTGTGATCCCAGCTACTGGTGGGGAGCGGGTGAGGCTGAGCCAGAAGGTGGAGGTGGCAGTGAGCTGAGATCACACTGCTGTACTCCAATCTGGGCGACAGAAGGAGACTTCTTCTCCAAAAAAAAAGATATAGAATGGTCACATCATTACAAAAAGTATCCCCACGACTTATTATAAAGAAAATAAGAAAAAAAGAAATGCCCTCCTCCATCCCTAGACTATAACAACCACCAATGTTTTCTGTTTCTGTAGTTTTACTTTTTCCAAAATATCATATAGTCAGACAGTATGTAGCCACTTGAGTCTGGCTTTTTTCCCTTAGCATAATGTATTTTCATCTATTTTGTTTTGTGTAGTTGTTTCTTTATTGCTAAAGAATATTTCATTGTATGGATATATCACCATTTGCTTAACTAGTCCCAAGTTGAGGAGCATTAAAGTTGTTTCCACTTTGGGGCAATTACCAAAAAAAAGCTATTATAAACATTCATGACATTCAAATACAGGTTTTTGTGTATGTACCTAAGAGTAGGACTGCTAAATGACATAGTAAATTTATGTTGAACTATATAAGAAACTTCCAAACTATTTTCCAAAATGGTGGCACTATTTTACATCCTCACCAGCAATGTATGAGAGTTATTCCACATCCTCACCAAGACTTAATATTGTCAGCTTTTTATTTGTCTTTAATCCTGGCCATTCTAATATAGAAACAGAAAAATCTCATGAAGTTATCATTTTTATTTCCCTAATTACTAATTATTTCAGCATCTTTTCATGTCTTCCAACTTCGTTCTTTTTCAAAATTGTTTTATCTATTGTATCTCCTTTGTCTTTGCATATAAATTCTAGAATCAGCTCATTAGCTTCTATAAAAATATCCTGTCAGAATTTTGTCATTTCATTGACTCTATTGATCAATTTGGGAAGAATTAAGATCTGAACAAAATTGGGTCTTTCAGTCCATGAATATGGCTTATCTTCCATTTATTTAGGTCTTTGATTTTCTTGTTCTCGGCATGTAAATCTTGAATATATTTTCTAAGATTTATGTGTACGTATTTTATATTCTTGTAGTGGTACTTATGAAATTTCAATTTATCATTTTTCATTGCTAGCCTATCAATAGGTTAATTTTTAAAGATGTTTTAGTGTTAAAGGTGGGAATGGTGCACAGTAAACTATTAATAAATATTTTTTGGTTTAGTGAACAATGAATAAGTAAAATGAGAGAAAAACAGAATAAAAAAGCAGTGTCCAATTCTAGAGAAGAAAATAAACCTAAGGAAGTAAACAGTCAAGATGCCTAATTTGCATCTTGATATTACTCAAATATCCTCTGGAGTTTATCTCTTGTTTCCTAGACCTTCAAATATGTACCTCCTTCTTGACATTCAAGTCTCAGCTTATATGAAACTCACTCAGACAGTCCAATCTTTGCCACCCCTAGTCATTTTCTGTCAGTTCACCTTGTTTTAACTTTTTCATAATGCTTTATATTACTTGACCTTTTCTTTTTATTAACTTATTTGATTATTTTTGGTCTTCCCTCACTAGTTTTCTTTACTGCTGTATCAAGCACTTAGAACAATGTTTGATACACAGATGGCACCAATATTTGTTTACTGAAAGAAAGAAGGAGGAGGTGCCTGGATACAGGAATGAGCTGGAAAAATAACCTTTTATTAAAGGGACAAAAAATAAAACCCACTCAAAAGAGAAAAAAATGTCTATCATAAGGTACTTGAAATACATTTTTTAGGTACGCAAGACCTTAATGAAAAAAATATAAAATATTGCAAGACATAAAAGATGTAAGTAAATACAATATTCATAATTGAGAAACTCAAAATCACAAAAAGGTACTAATTTTTCCTTTAAAAAACTATAAATATATTATACCTGTTAGGATCAGCCCTAGGGTAAGGAGAGTAAGGTAAGTGAGGGCCTTGGCTGGGGTGCAAACTTTTAAAGTCCACCAAAAAGCACAGACATCAAGATAAGTAATATTTTAATTCACTGTTTTCAACAATCCAAATCAACGCAAAAAGTCAATGATTAACAAAGTGTAAACATTTTCAGGAAATAATAAAAGAGACGGTCAATCCTCATTTTCCATTTCACCTCTGCCTCTAATATGGTTTGGCACAGTGCTATGACACACCCCTTTCCCAAAATTGTTGATATATTGTTACGTAAAGATTTTGTGCATTAAATTTTATTTTTAAAATATTGCATTCAAATATGATTTATCTCGATTACTGAATATTTCTGGCAACTCCTTATATTTTGCACCTGAGGAAAATATCTCACTCACCTCAACTAACTCACCCTAGTTTGGGTTCAGATAATTTCTATAAAAATGACACAGGATGTTTTTTAACTTACTAAACTGATCCTCAAATCTATACGGAAGAATACAGGTATTAAAATAGTCCGGAGCTGCCAGGCGTAAGAATACAGGTATTAAAATAGTCCGAAGTTGCCAGGCATAGTAGGTCATACCTGTAATCTCAGCACGTTGGGAAGACAAGTCTAGAGTCAGGCCTAGGAGTTCAAAACCAGCCTGGGCAACATAGAGCAACCCCAACTCTACAAAAATAATGAAATTACCCAGGTGTGGTGGTACTTGACTCTGGTCCCAGCTACTTGGAAGGCTGAGGCAGGAGGACTACCTGGGCCTAGGAGGTTGAGGCCAGGGTAACATATTGCACTCCAGCTTAGAGCAAGACTTTGTCTCAAAAAAATAAAAAAGAACAGTCAAAAGGCATCGAAATCTAAGAGTGGGCAATCCTTGAAGAACCTAGTAATGTTTTATCAGAAGGTCACATCCTCTCTCAGTTCACTGACTCCCATGTTCATCTCCTCCGGAAACACCCTCACAGACACCCAGAAATAATGCTTCACCCTCCATCTAGGCATCCCTCGATCCAGTCAAGTTGAAAGCCCTGAGAAGCTGCTGGTGCAAGCCTCAGAGTTCAAAAGGCAAAGAACCTGGAGTCTGAAGTCCAAAGGTAGTAGGAGTAAAAGTGTCCTGCTCTAGAAGGGAGAGAGAAAGTTGGAAGGGAAAAATGTTCCTTCTTCTGCAGGATTGTTCCAGCTGGATCCCCAGTGTGAGGGCAAGTCTTCTCTCTCAGTTCACTGACTCCCATGTTTATCTCCTCTGGAACACCCTCACAGATACCCAGAAATAATGCTTCACCCTCCATCGAGGCATCCCTCAATCCAGTCAAGCTGACACCTTAAATGAACCATCACAAGCAGCAAGGTCAAGAAAATAAACTCTGAAGTGCTGTCAATCAGCCATACAGATCACATGGGTGGCACAGAAAAGCAACGAAGGGACCTGAGTCACCCAGGAACAAGGAGGACAAAGGACTCGAAGCCTGGAGTCCCAGTTACTTCATTAGGTAATATCAAGGAAACAAGGGATACCTTTAGAGCCATACAAGAACAAAACTATCTGTTCATAGATCAACTGAAAAGAACTGCCAACTAGATTGACATCCCTCACAAATCTTCTTGTACCCACCCTTGCTACATGGTAGCTGTAGATGGTTCCTTTGGATTTGACTTGTGCTATTTTTTTCCTTCTATTCTGGATTCATTCCGATGCCTGTGACAGCCTGAATCATAGATTCATCCCTTTTGACTTTCAGGTTTCCCCTGCCACCTTCCCTAAGCAATTAACTCTGCCCACTCCCTCCCCTCCTGCTGATACCTCCCAGTTGGTTTCTCTCTCCCAATTATAATCTTCACCTCTTCCTAATTCTAGCCCCTCACAAATAGACCCAAAGCTGTATTGCCTCAAGAGAGAGAACTTTATGTATTTTCCTATCCAGTCAGTGAAATGTAAAAATGAATTAACAGAAAAATATAAACTCATTTTTGTGTTATGGGACAAGAGTTACTACTAAAAAAATGATTAAGTTTAAACTAAAAAAAGAAAAAGACCAATTTTATCTGCTATTACATTGAATATGAACTTGAAAAGGGATGTTAAGATACAGAATTCCTACTGATTATTTTATCAGCAACTAATGCTCATACATTTCTAGCAAGTGACCAACTACAAGTATACCAATCATCACAAAATTGAAGAAAAGGTCTCTGCAGTAAAGAGAGGTTTCTAAAATCTTATTTGGCCCCATCCAACCCTTTTTAAAGCCTCTTGTAAGCCTGAGAAAGACAAGCAGATTATGCCTTTTCTACTGTCAGATGAAACTCTGATTTTCTAAGCGTAGACACATCTCTGTCATAACCAGACAAAGTTCTTGCATTAGGAAACTTAAACCATGTTAGCAAAAACTGACATAGTTAGCACACTTACGACGGCCTATATTTGGGAAAAACAAGGGAAAAAATGAATATTTGATGATACCTATGAATCCTCTCAGCAGTAATTTTACCAACTTCCTGTATTCCCCAAAACATTAAAAAATCTCACTTCTCAGTTATTACACCTTTATATCTAGTGAATTTCTCTTTGATTAAATTAACATTGTCAGACCAGTGATAGTTTGAAAAATGGAAGTTACATAGTGAGTATAGTTACTAGGTAATACCCAAAAGAAATTTATTGTCCAATGTTAATTTTTTTCTTGACATAAATTGCAAGCACAAGCCGCATAATATTGCCATAACTAAGCATGCTGGAGGCTTTATGATGCCTTATCCGTGGTGTCCTGAAAACATTCTAGAGCTTATTATCTTTTTCCCTATTTCTAATCCCCTAAAAGACGGGTTGCCTTTTTATCTTCCACTTTGGGCTGCTTCATTTGCTTGATATTATCAAGAGGAAAATGATAATGCATTCTATAGGTCACAGACTCCTTTATTTCTTATGCTCTTCTCAGAACAGAAGCCTGCATATTTTCAATTAAACAATTCCAGAATCACAAGACGAGGTAACATTGTTTATGTAGAGACTGGGCTGGGAATACTAACAAGCTTGGCTCATCAATTCATGGTAACTTCCTGCATATCCAGTAATTCTAAAGTTCACCTTGAAGTTCGTATTGCATTTTGTCATTCTGTTTAAATGTGTGCCCTTGCCAAAAGAGAGCAATGGAACTTTTTACTTTATTCTATTAGTAATCCTTAAAGACAAAAATAAAAGTCAGTACAAAACCACTGCTTTGTCAAATGCTAAATTTCAGTGGTATATATTTGTTTGGTCCAGAACATTTTTCTTTCTTAATTTCTTTTCTTTACTAATGCATTCTAAAATGCATGCATATCCACTTTCTTTAAAAGGTACAAAAACTAGTCTCCCAGAAAATATTTCAATAGGGTAATATTTTAGCTTCTTCTCTAAAATAGTTTTAAGAGATTTGCATTGACTAAAGAATCATGGTAGCTCTATATTCTGGTAGATGGTAGATAGAGCAACTTCCAAAATTATAAGTATTATTCAAATTTGACAATATGATACAGCTTTCCTATTGCAAACATGTAATTTGCAATTCAATCTAACTTTCATCTTGTAAAATCCATGTCTTAACCATATCAAATTGGCATCTTGGTGCAGATTCTCATGCTTTTCTAGAATTTGGAATTACAAATCCATTTTCATTTATTGTAAGGCAGGTCAAATCTTCACAGAGTATAGAAATAGTAATATAAGTTTACTATACTCTATCAAAAGTACAAAATATGTATTGGTCATTTACTATATATTATGCACAGCTCTAGGTATTAGAGCACGTGACTGAACTAAACCCCCAAAAAACTCATTTTTTTTTAGTACTACAGTTAGACTGGGAGGAGGAAAGAAAATAAATAATAAGTTAACATATAATGTGCTATATGATATTAAGTGTCATGAAAAAATAAAGTAGGGGAAAAGAGATTAGGACTGCAGGAAGAAAGACTAGATGCATTTTTTAACAGGCCAGGGAAAGAATTTCTGAGATTATACATTGAAGTAAAAACAAAATCTGTAAAATGCACAGAAGAAGCCATACATATTTCTGAAGTAGAAGCAGAGAGCACAGCAAGGTCAATGGCTTTGAAGTGTATTTAGCATAGTTGAGCAATAGCAAGCAGACCAAGGGGATTGGGTCAGAATAAATGGAATAAAAGTAATAGGAAGGAAAGTCAGAAAGATAAAAGGAGGAGTGGTGGGCTTAGAGCTGGCATTGACACGTGATTTCTATATGGCTGACACCCTCTGAAGTGGTGCAGCTGTGCATGACAACTGCGGGCAGGTGGAACTATATAGGGCTTGGTGGGGTATTGTAATGATTTTGGTTTTTACTCTGAGTAAAATAAAAAGACACTGGAAAATGTTGAGGAATACAGTGAAATGTTCAGACTTAAAATTTAGCAGGATTACACTGGCTGCTTATATTTTTTTTTTTTAAAAAAAAAGAACAGACTAAGTTGGGACAACAGAGGAAGCCAGGAATTCTATCTAATACAAGGTTTTTGGAATAATCCAGGCAACAGATGATGGGGGTGTGGATAAGAGGAACAGAAGTAGAGGTCATGAGAAGATAGTAGAATTTGATTATATTTTCACGATTTGCTGACGGCCTGACAGTAATTTGTTCTCCTGGCATCAGTTGAGTCCACGTTGTAGTAGTGCAACACTTGTAAAAACAGCCTTATTATGTGCCATCAAAGACCCTCAGGGACAGCTAGCCACCACCCAACTCCCCAGTGGGCTAAATACCAGCCTCACAGATCCATCCTCTGAGCCCAGAGATAGTACCACCTGAGAAGCATGCCGGCCGCAAGGCCAGGATTTCAATTTTATGAGCCCCTCCTCCAACCTTCCAAGTTTAATCGCTGTATCTTCTTCCTTTTATGCTCAACTGTAGGAGTGGTAGCTACTTTCTGCAGTTACTATTCCCATATCATCGTGTTCCTTTTTTGTCTATTTTTAGTTCCAAATATCTAGTCAGTAATTCTTATATTGAATTCTCTCCATTAAAATAACTGATATGGCTTCTGTCTCCTGATGACCACTGACTTTTATAATGCATGGAAACATTGACTTGCAGACAGTAGACTCAAAATATTTTAAATAAACAAACACACAGGGGAATTTTTATTTTTGAAGAATGTACTTTAAAACAGATCCTTTAAAATAACATGCATCGCTGGGTGCAGTGGCACATACCTGTAATCAGTACTTTAGAAGGCTGAAGCAGGAAGATTGCTTGAGGCAAGGAGTTCAAAAATAACATGGATATTCATCACAAAGTCCTAATAAATTAACATTACATTTTTAAATAAATCTATTAAAACAATCTAATTAAGGGAAGATGCTAAACAGAAAATTTTGAAAAATTGGAAAGCCGATAAATAGCAACTGACCTTGAAAAATCTAAGAATGCTAAAACTTAAGCCCCTGGGGAAGAGAAAGCACAGAAGAAAACCAATATAAAATCTGAAGCAAAGAAATGTTTCACTAATTGGAAGGATGGGTACTCCCAAGCAATGAATTATCCTCATTTTCGTTTTGCCGTATACATCCCAGACTGAGCACTGAAGAAGCCAGTCACCTGGAAATACCAATAAGCACAAAAATGCTTCCTAAAAGTTTTCCCTCTCCAGCCAAATAAGGAGGTACCATGCATGGTAGGAAAAACAATTAGACAATAACCGCTACATTCCAGCTAAACACCACAGAGGGAGAAAAATGTAACCCCATCTGCACCTTCACCGCCAAAGCCAAGTGACTAGGCTCCTACCTTCACTAAACTGTAACAAGTGACCCCAATTCTTCTGCCAGGGAAGGATCAGTGAAGACTAAGAAAAAGCTGAAACTTTCTTCTCCACTGAGTGACCTTTTACTGTAGGGTCAGTAGAATAGTGGAGACTTCACTTTTCTACTGGAAAAGTCTTCACTTTCACCTCATCCGGAGATATTAAGACGCCCCTCCCCCTCCTTGCTGAGCTGGTATCAGAGAAGGCCTAATGCAGAGTCAGGACAAAGTAACCTCCTGCCTACTGAAAGTGTCAGGGAAACCACATGAGAAGCAGGAAAGAGAAATCCCTCTGACTCATAGACAGATGGTCTTAGTGGATGAATAATAGAAAGCCTGATTGTCTACCCTTGCCCATCAGTAGCAAAGAGCACCCCTGCCCAACTGTCAGTGGAGGTCAAGTAGGGAAGCTGAACTTTTACCCCCATCTGACAATAATGACATGATGGCTTTCTTTCCCTTCTGGAGGGTGTCAGAGAATCCCTGCTATACCTACCATTTAAATAAGTTCAAAATAACCAATATTGGCCAAGCACGCTGGCTCACACCTATAATTCCAGCACTTTGGGAGGCTTAGGCTGGCAGATCACCTGAGGTCGGGAGTTCAAGACTAGACTGACCAACATGGAGAAATCACATCTTTACTAAAAATACCAAAGTAGCCAGGTGTGGGGTGTGTGCCTATAATCCCAGCTACTCAGGAGGCCGAGGAAGGAGAATCACTTGACCCTGGGAGGCGGACGTTGCAGTGAGTAGAGATTGTGCCACTGCACTCCAGCCTTGACAACAAGAGCAAAACTCCATCTCAAAAAAAAAATTAATATTTCCAGAATTCAATTTAAAAAATTACTCATCATACTAGAAAATTCTGAACTAGAATAAGAACAATCAACAGATGCCAACAGTGAGACACAGACATGGGATTATCTTGCAAGAATTTTAAAGGATCCACAATCAAAATGCTTCAACAATTAGGAATATGTTAGAACAAAAGAAAAATACAAAGTATTTTGTATACAAAGTATACAAAAAATACAAAGTATCAGCCAATGAATAAAAAATATAAAGAAGACCAAAATGATATTTTTAGAACTAAAATATTCAATAACTAAACTTTAAAAAACTCAATAAATGTTCCCAACAGTAGAATGGAAAGGATAAAGGAAAGAATCAGTGAACTGGAAGATAGAACAATGGAAATTAACCAATTTGATCAACAGAGAGGAAGGAGAAAGACAGAGGCCTTTGGGACTATATATAACAAAAAGTTTAACATTTATGTCATGAACAACTGGAAGGAAAGGAGAAAGATTGTGTGGCTGAAAAGGTATGCAAATAAAGAATGGCTGAATGTTTCCCAAATTTGTCAAGAAAACATAAGCTTACAATTTTGAGAAGCTGAGTAGATCCCAAAGAGAACAAGCCCAAAGAAATCCCACCTAGGCACATCAGAGTCAAATTCTGAAAACTGCAAAATAAAAAATATCATGAAAGCAGGGAGAGCGATATGACACCTTATCTACAGGAGAAAAATAATTCAAATGACAACAGATTTCTCATTAGAAATCACAAAGGCCAGAAGGAATTGATACAATTCATAAATGCTAAAATAAAAGAAATGCAAATTCAGAGTTTTTTAGCCAGCCAAAAATATTTTTCAGAAATGAAGGGAAAAGCTATTCTCAGAGGAAGAGAAACTAAAAGAATTTGTCAGCCGCAGAGTTACTGTAAAGAATGGCTAAAGTTCTCCAAACAGAAAGGTACTGATAAACTAAAAACTTTAGAACATCAGAAAGGATGAAAGAATAACAGAAAAAGAAAAATCATGGGTAAATATCATATATTTTTCCCACCTGTATTTTCTAAATTATCTTCCACAGTTAAACAAATATTATAATGCTTTATGATACATTACAAACTGTCTCAGTATGTTAGAAAATAAGTAAGTTAATTATACTCTACATGAGTGAGGGTAAAGATTTCTATACTTTACTTGGACACCAATAAACAGCAGTAGACTAAGTGATATAAATTTAATGTAATGTCTTGAGTAACCATTTAAAAATCTATACAGGATACACTTAAAAAACACCTTAGATAAATTAGTATGGAATTCTAAGAGATGGCCAAGTAACTATAGAAAGAGAGAGAAAATAAAATGGAAAAATAAGAAACAGAAAGAACAAATAAAACACAAAAGTAAAATGGCAGAGTTAAGCCTTGGCTTATCAAAAATTGCACTAAATATACAAGGTTTAAATACAAAAACTGTATAAATCAAAAATTGGTAGACTCAACTCTATGTTGTCTATAAGAAACTCACTTCAAACATAATAATATAGGTAGGTGGAAATATTCAAAGATGGAAAATGATATACCATGCAAACATTAAACAAAAAAAACCAGGAACGTTTATATGAATATCAGATAAAGTAGACTTTAGGGCAAAGAAAATTACCAGGATACAGAGTAATATTACATAATGATAGAAGGAAAAAATCTACCAAAAAGGTATAGAAATTCTAATTATGTATGCACCAAACAACAGAACTTTGATATACATGAGGCAAAAAAGCTAATAGAACTAAAATAAGAAATAAAATGGATGAATCCACAGTCATAATTAAGGATGTCAACACTCTGCCCTGAAGCAAATGATAGAACTACTAGACAGACAGAAAATCAGCAAGGATATAGAACTCAACATCATCAACTAACAGGATCAAATCAACACGTATACAACAGTCCACACAATAACAGCCAAATACACACTCTTTTCAAGTGTCCATAGAACATGTAACAAGATTGACCATATTCTGAACCATAAAACACACTACAAAAAGTTTTAAAAAATTAAACTTATTTTTCAGAAATGAAGGAAAAACACATTCTCAGATGAAAAAAAAGCTAAAAGAATTTGTCGCCAGTAGAATTACCCCAAAGAATGGCCATAGAGAATCATCCCTGAAAACAACAGAGTCAGACTACAAATTAATAAGTAAAAGATGATGGGAAAATCTTCGAATACTTGAAAACTAAACATATTTCCAAGTAATCCATGGGTCAACGAGGAAGTCCCAAGGAAAATTTTTTTAACATATTGAATTGAATAAAAATGAAAATATAACATATTAAGATTTGTGGGACAGAAATGAAGCAATGACAAGAAAGAAATTTAGAGCATTAAATGCTCACATGAAAATAGAAAAAAGATCACAAGTCAATAATCTAACTTTCTGCCTCAAGAAACTAAAAGAGAAGAACAAAATGAACTCAAAGTCAGCAGAAGAAAGAGAATAATAAAGAAAACAGCAGAAATAAATAAAATTGAAAACAAAAAAATAGAGAAAATTGATGAAACCGAAACCTGTTTTTTGAAAGCTTTTCTGTAAATGACAAATATTTAGCAAGAATTTCAAAGAAAAAGACCGAAATTAGCACTCAGAAAGACTATAGGTACTACTACAAATTAGCACTCAGAAAGAATATAGGTATTACTACAAATTAGCACTCAGAAAGAATATAGGTATTACTACAAATTAGCACTCAGAAAGAATATAGGTATTACTACAAATTAGCACTCAGAAAGAATATAGGTATTACTACAAATTAGCACTCAGAAAGAATATAGGTATTACTACAAATTAGCACTCAGAAAGAATATAGGTATTACTACAAATTAGCACTCAGAAAGAATATAGGTATTACTACAAATTAGCACTCAGAAAGAATATAGGTATTACTACAAATTAGCACTCAGAAAGAATATAGGTACTACTACAAATTAGCACTCAGAAAGAATATAGGTATTACTACAAACCCTGCAGACATCAAACTCAAAAGAATAAAGGAATACTGTGAACAATTACGCACACATACATTTGACAACTTAGATAAAATAGACTGTTTTCTCAAAACACACAATCTACCACAACTCATGCAAAGTGAGATTAATAATGTGAATAGGCTCATGACTATTAAAGACATTCAATTATGAATTTTAAAACTCTTCAAAAAGGCGTACCCAGGCCCAAATGGTTTCAAAGGAGAATAAAACATTTAAATTAAAATTAACACTAAGTCTACACAATTTCTTCTGGAAAATAGATAAGAAGGCAACATGGCCCAATTCATTTTGTGAAGCCAGGATAACCCTTATTCCAAATATAGTACAGAAAATAAAAACGACAGACCAATATTCCTCAAGAATATACTTGCAAATAGACTTCAGCAATGTGTAAAAAGAATTTTATAAGACTGTATTGGACATTTATTGCAGTAAAGCAAAGCTAGCTCAATATTAGAAAATGTAGTGTAGTTGGGTGCAGTGGCTCATGCCTGTAATCCCAGCACTTTGGGAAGACAAGGGGGATGAATCACCTGAGGTCAGGAGTTCAAGACCAGACCGGTCAGCATGGTGAAACCCCGTCTCTACTAAAATACAAAAATTAGCCAGGCATGGTGGTGCATGCTTGTAGTTCTAGCTACTCAAGAGGCTGAGGCAGGAGGATTGCTTGAACCTGGGAGGCAGAGGTTGCAGTGAGCCGAGATTGCGCCACTGCACTCCAGCCTGGGTGACAGAGCAAGACTCCATCTCGAGAAGAAGAGAAGGGAAGAGGAGAGAAGAGAGAAGACAGAGAAGAGAAGGAGGAAGAGGAAGAGGAGAGGAGAGAAGAGGAGAGGAGAAAATTTAGTATAATCCACCATATTAACACGCTGTAAAGAAAAACACAATGACATCAATTGCTGGAGAAAAAGCATTTGACAAAATTCAACATCTATTCAAACTTTAAACTTTGAGAAAATTAAGCATAGAGGAGTCCTCCCCTGACTTCATTAAGGGCATCTACAGCTAACATCACATTTAATCATGAAAGACTGAAAGCTTTCCTCCAAGACTGCCACAAGGCAAGGATGTTTACCCTCATCACTTCTATTCATCATAATTATGAAACTCTCATTCATGTAATAAGGCAAATAAATGAAAGAAAAGGCATACAAATAGAAAAGGAAATATAAAATTGTCCCTATTTGCAGATGACATAATCATCTATGTATAAAACTCAAAGGAATCTATTGACTATTTAGTGATTTCAGCAAGGTTGCAGGATGTAAAATCAACACAAAAAACTTCATCGTATTTTTATATACTAGCAGTAAACACATGGACATCAAAATTAAAAGTAAATGCCACTTACAATTGCTTTTAAAAAATAAATTCTTAGGTGTATATTTAACAAATCACATACAGGATCTAAATGCATAAAAGTCACAAAATTCTGATAAAAGAAATCAACCAAGACCTAAATAAATGGGAAAGCATTTTTATGTTTTAGTCAGGTTCTCCAGAGAAGCAAAATTAATAGAATAGAATAGAATGAATAGAAGATTGATTGACAGATGAGAGAGAGAGAGAGAGAGAGAGATTTAAAGATATATTTCAGAGGAGATCTATTATAGAAATTGGCTCACATAATTATAGAAGCTGAAAAGTTCCATTATTTGCAAGCTGAAGAGCCATGAAAGTCAATAGTGTAAGTTTCAATCCAATTCTGAAGATCTGAGTACCAGGAACACAGATGTCTGAAGGCAGGAGAAAATAGATAACCCCGCTTAAATAGAGGTAGTGAATTCACTCTCCCTCCACCTTTTTCCTCTACTCAGGCACTCAATGGATTGAATAATGCCCATCCATATTGGTGACAATAGCTTTCTTTACTCATTCTGCCTAAATGTTAGTCTCTTCCAGAAACACTTTACAAACACACCTAGAAATAATATTTCAGCCGCTCTCTGGGCATGCCTTAGCTCAGTAGAGTTGATACATAAAATTAACCATCACACTGTACAATGGATTGGAAGACAACATAGTAAAGATGTACATACTGATAAACATTTATCATAATTCCTGTCAAAATCTCAGCAGGATATTTTTGTAGATATATATAAGATTATTCTAAAATATGTGGAATGGTAATGGAACTTGGATATATAAAACAATTTTGAAATGGAATAAGGTGCGAAGAGTTATTTTATTAAAGTTTATTATATAGCCACAATAATCAATACTGTGTGGTTTTCACAGATGTATAGACACATAGATCAAGGAAATATCATAGAAAACCCAGAAATAGGCCCATACGAGTGCAGCAAACTGACGATACAAAGGTGTGTTAGTGTTTTCACATTGCTATAAAGAACTACCTGTGACTGGGTAATTTATAAAGAAAAGATGTGTAGTTGACTCACACTTCCACAGACTTAACAGGAAGCATGACTGGGAACCCTCAGGAAACCTAAATTCAAGGCAGAAGATGAAGGGCAAGCACACACATCTTCACAGTAATGGAGTAGGAGAGGGAGAGCAAAGAGGGAAATGTTACACACTTTCAAACAACCGTAACTCATGAGAACGCACTCACTCTCATGACAGGAGCAACAGGGAAGTCTACCCCCATGATTCAACCACATGACACCAGACTCCTCCAACAATGAAATCAAGATGAAAACTAGAAAATTTTTCAAACTGAGTAATAATAGTGACACAATGTATCAAAACCTCCTATCAAAATCTACAGGTGCTCAAGGGAAAGCCCAGGGCATCAAATGCCTATATCAAAAAGTCTGAAAGAACACAAATTGACAACCTAAGGTCACACACACCTCAAGGAACTAGAGAAACAAGAACAAATCAAACCCAAGCCCAGCAGAAGAAAAAAAAAATAACAAAGACCAGAGCAGAACTAAATGAAATTGAAACAAAAAAATACAAAAGATAAAAAAAAAAATCCAGTTCTTTGAAAAGATAAAGAAAATTGATAGACATTAGTGATATTAACCAAGAAGAAAGAAGATCCAAATAAGCTAAATTTGAAGTGAAACAGGAGATAATACCACCGATTCCACAGAAATATAAAAGATCATTTAGGGCTACTATGAACACCTTTATGTGTAAAAAGCAGAAAATCTAGAGGAGATGGATAACTTGCTGGAAATATACATCCCTCCTAGAATAAATCACAAAGAAACAGAAATTGAACAAACCAATAACAAGTAGAGAAACTGAAACTAATAAATTGCCAGCAAAAACAATGTCCAGGACCAGATGGATTCACAGCTCAATAGTATTAGACAATTAAAGAAGAATTGCTACCAATCCTACTGAAACTATTCTAAAAGAAGAAGAGGGATCCTCCCTAAATAATTCTATGAAGCCAGTATAACCATAATATCAAAACCAGGAAAGGACATATTGAAAAAAGAAACTACAGATCAAAATCCCTGATAAACATAGATGCAAAAATCCTCAACAAAATACTAACAAACCAAATCCAACAGCATATCAAAAAGATAATACATCATGAGCAAGTGAATTTCACACCAAGAGTACAGGGATGGTTTAACATACACAAGTCAATAAATGTGGTACATTACATAAACAGAATTAAAAGAAAATATTATAAGATCATCTCTATAGATGCATAAAAAGCATTTGACAAAATCCAGCATCCCTTTATGATTAAAATCCTCAGCAAAACTGGCATAGAAGAAGCATATCTCAAAGGAATAAAAGTCCTCTATGACAAACGCATAGCCAACATCATACCTTACAGGGAAAAGTTGAAAGCAATTCCCTTGAGAACTGAAACAAAACGAGGATGTCCACTTTCATCACTTAAATTCAATGCCGTATTGGAAGTCCTAGCCAGAGCTATCAGGCAAGAGAAAGAAATAAGGAGCATCCAAATTGGAAAAGAAGAATTCACACTGTCACTGTTCACAGATATGACTGTATACCTAGAAAACCCTAAAGACTCATCCAAAATGTTCCTAGATCTGATAAATGAATTCGGTAAGTTTTCAAGAATCAAAATCAGTGTACACAAATCAGTGGCACGCCTGCACCAACAACGACCAAGCTGAGAATCAATCAAGAACTCAATGTTTTTTACAACTGCAAAAACAAATAAAATACTTAGGAATATACTTAACCAAGGGAGGTGAGAGATCTGTACAAGGAAAACTACAACACACTGCTGAAAGAAATCAGAGAAGATGCAAAGTAATAGGAACACATCCCGCGCTCCCGAATAGGTAGAATTACTGTGAAATACCATACTACCAGAAGTAGTCTAAAGATTCAATGTAGTTCTCATCAAAATACCACCATCATTTTCAAAGAACTAGAAAAAAAATCCAAAATTTATAGTGAACCATAAAAGTGCCCAAAAGCAAGGCTAACCAAAAAGGACAAATTTGGAGGCATCACATTACCTGACTTCAAGCTATACTACAAGGCTATAGTTACTGAAGCACTACGGCATTGGTATAAAAATTGGCAACGAAGACCAATGGAACAGAAGAGACAACCCAGAAATAAATGCAAACACTTACAGCCAACTGACCTTCAACACAGCATACAAAAACACAAAGTGGAGAAACACCCCATTTAATAAATGGTGCTGGGATAATTGGCAAGCTAATACAGAAGAATGAAACTGAATCCTCATCTCCCACCTTGTACAAAGATCAACTCAAGACGGATCAAAGATTTAAGTCAAAGACTTGAAACATTAAAAATGCTAGAAGATAACACCAGAAAAACTCTTCTAGGCATTGGCTTAGGAAAAGACTTCCTGAACAAGAACCCAAAAGCAAATGGATAAATAAATGGGACCTAATTAAACTAAGAAGCTTCTGCACAACAGACAACCCACAGAGCGGTAGAAAATTGTCACAAACTATGCATCCGACAAAGGACTAATTTCAGTCTACAAGGAATTGAAACTAATCAACAGTAAAAAAGCAAATAATCCTCTTAAAAAGTGGGCAAAGGACATGAATAGACAATTCTCATAAGAAGATATACAAATGGACAGCAAATATAAGAAAAAAATGCTCAACATCACTAATAACCAGGGAAATGCAAATAAATCAAAACCACAATGTGATACCACCTTACTCCCTAATATATATAAGGAGAACCCTCATCCCATCAGTTGAAGTCTCAAATAAAACAAAAAGTCTGATGCTCCTCTACATAGGAGAGAATAGAACTAGTGTCCTTATAAAATAGGCCCAGAGGAGACCCCTGGCCTTTCCATCTTGCGAGGTTAGAGTAAGAAGATGACTAGCTCAGAAAGCTGGCCCTCACCACACACCATCTTGTGGTGACTTGATCTTGGACTTCTCAGTCTCCAGACTTCAGCTCTTTATAAGACTCCTGGTCTATGGTGTTTTATCATAGCTGCCTGAACAAACAAAGGCACTCAACAAACAACTTCTGGTTTGAATGTAACTTTCCATGTACAACTTCTCACCTTGAAAAATGCTCCCTCTTCAGGCTAAGTATTTTAGGCCGTGTGTCAGATTATGTAGATACCTGTTATTTTTGTCTAGCTGGCAACCATTCAGCCTTCTTTTGAAGAGAACATTTTCATTTCCCTCAGTCCATGTTTGTGGAAATATTACGCATCTTTCCAGATACAGGAATAGGAATGTGATTTAGGCCTAGATAAGGCAAAGCTACTCTGATTGGTTTCATGATGGATGTGATCAAATCTAGATCAATGAGAATCAGCCACAGGAGATGTGCTGGAACCATCTGCAAATATTTGGACTGAGATGTGCTCATCCAAATAAATAGAGTTGCTAAACTGCTAGAAGATAAACCTGAAGTTCTATATAGCCAGTTTTGCCATACTTACTTGCCTAAGAGTAAAGCTAATACAGGTGAAAACAATGCCAGAAGACAGGTTAGAATCCGTGCCACCTAAGTAACT
Organism: Callithrix jacchus; assembly: GCF_049354715.1. Taxonomy (NCBI): domain Eukaryota; kingdom Metazoa; phylum Chordata; class Mammalia; order Primates; family Cebidae; genus Callithrix; species Callithrix jacchus. Next base: position 100,784,012 of record NC_133516.1, on the reverse strand, counting down.
GAATCCATTTGTCTCTAAAGATAGCACTGTTCTTTCTCATTATAAAAGCCAGCCATTTTCATCATTTTATTTTGTTTTGCATAAACCAGCTTGAGTTGGGCTTTTGTAATTTTCCATAGAAAGATCTGAGTCGTGCAAATGGAAAATTTTAAAAATAAAGCCTAAGCCTCCACAGGGTCAGGTTCCTCTGGTTTATGCACTGGTCTCTGTGAACCTAGTTAGTGAGCTTATTCTTGGAGTGCTAACAGCTTGTGTTTTTTAGTGTACAGAAATGAGGACCAAACTCTGGACTAGGACAAATTTACCAGTCCAAATGCTGGTTTTGAAGCTGTATTGCATATAAATTAAAAGCAGAATCAAGCCTTCACATTACATTTTTGCTTACGTGTTCACTTAATGAGGGTTCTTAGGCAGGAAAATTATTTAACTACTATAAGTCTCAGTGCCCACATCTGTGCAAAGGATCTAGAATTCCACTTCCAGTACCCCATACACATACATCTGTATATCATGCTTATTTCATATATTACTCTCAATAATTTACATGTCATAGTTTGTATTTTTTATCCCTGCATGTGTGCACATGTGTATTTCTATGTGTAAATGAACATGTGTGTATATATAAATTTGACTTTGCATGTACCTGTGCAAACCTATATATATCCTATATAGAATCTATATTGAAGAACAGTATCATGTTAAAATATTTTTAATAATCAAAACTTATTAAAAATTTAGTATGTAAACATTTGCGTCTAAGTTCTGGGTCATTTAACTTGCAAGACAACACTGAGTTGCATAGGTGAGGAAGCTAAAACTCAAAACACATTAGAGGTTTGACTGACATCATACAATTCGAGGGTACCAAACTCATAATTTGACTCAGTTTTACGAAAAGTTCTCACCTAAGCTTCTATGCTGCTTTCTTAATAAAGCAATATAAACAACACAGAGAAGACTGAGGACATGTCTTTTCATGCAAATGGAATCTACTAAATAAACAACTTAGTTAAAAAGTAACTTTCATGCCTAAGGGATTATCTGTGTCTTCTGTATGTGAATGCCTCTGACCTGAGTATTAACGATGGACTTCTATAAGGTTGATAGGAATAGGGTGATCATCACTTTTCCAAAACTGCCCATTGCACTTTGGCAGATATTTAGGTTTTCTCAAACAGGAGAATGCCCAGAAGCACAGGCATGAATCTAAATGCATAGGGCTTTTAGCAGAAATCTTAGGGGGGGGGGGCAACTTTACAAGTGCCTGAAATAATGACCAAAGCAATTTTAAAACTGTATTCAAATAATAGTTGTGAACACAAATTGTTCCACCTAAGATGCAAAGGAAAGGTAATTACCTGTGAAACACATAAAATATATATTGTTTACTCATCAACTCTGAACACCTTTATGCTAATGAATAGAATAAGACATGCTCCCAGCAATAAGGTGACATAAACAGACAGAGTGAGTGGGAGGGGGGGCACAAAGACCTCTCAGATGAATAAATGACATCCCAGTGACCTTGAAAAATCCCTTTTACCAGCCACAGACTTCAGTCACCTGTGGAAGCAATAAATTATGCCAGAAGACCCAAATAGGCATTGCAGATTGCTTTACAAACATGATCTTATCTTAAACAGCCTCTAGCAAGGTGACAGAAAACCTCACTGTAGGTGAAGAAACAGAGTATCAAGGAAGAAGATAAATGACAAGACCCAATAGAACAGTCACAGCCCCAGTTCTCTGAAGCCCAAAAATATTTTGCCATTATTGCTACTTCTCCAAAGTTTGTATCATGTGGGGTTCCTTTAAGTTCTTCATTTATAATTTTAAGAAAGCATTTCTGGAAAACTTTTAAATTATTGAAGTAGAGGCTTGCTTTTACCTTCTATTCATTTTTCCTCCTCCACATTCTTAGGGAAGCACAGAAGTTAACTAATGTTTATGAGATGCTGCACTGTGCCAGGCAACTTATATGAATTATATATAGAAACACGTGTTCTCCACAAACCTTTTAGTACTTTTCTTCTTTTATATCCACGGTTCCCTTCGGGAAGCAGAAATTAGCAGAGGAACTGTTGCATAACTGTAAGCAGAGTAAAAGGGCAGTACCAGTCACTCCTGATCCTGACAGTTTTCTTTATTATGTGGTAGCTTCAGTCAATTCTGAAAGGAATTTTGAGAATAAAAGAGTCTGTGATTTTTATCAAGGACTTTTACTCAGCTCACGGTAACTTCAGTAATGGAGAAAGAAGGAGACCGCCAATAACAGCACAAATAATGTCAATGAAGAAATTATAGATGATGGATGGAAAGATGGACAGATAAGCATAGATAGATGATAGACAGGCATAATAGACATGAAGGGCTCTTCCCAGGGCCACAAGGGGCAGAATTTCAAAGGCAGGAGTTTCCCAGGTCTACCTCTCCATCCATAAAGTAACGTTCTTTGTCTGGGTTTCCTGCCTTGGGGTAGGTGGAAAAATCCAGGTGGGCTTCTTTTTCCGAAAAGCCTGCCAAAAGCTCCAGGAGGAGGGGGCTCCTTTTGTGGACCAAGCTGCCAATCCAGTATCAGAGTCAAAGATCAATCACTCCAGAAAAAGTTTAAAAGAACTCCTCTCATTGGACAACAACATGAATGGGGAGGGAATAACTCAATGGTTAAAATCCAGCAGCTGCTCCCTCCCAATAAGGATTCCTTCTTTCCAACCCCTCCCATGGCAGCATAGAAGCGCGCTCTCTCTGTCTCTCTCTCTCTCTCTCTCTCTCTCTCTCTCTCTCTCTCTCTCTCTCTCTCTCTCTCTCTCTCTCTCTCTCTTTCTCTCTCTCTCAATGCCCCCCCCCAATAAATCACTCTGCAAAACTCTTTGGGTCCACTATACTTATTAGAAAGGCAAACTCACTGTGCCTCCCAGACCCCTTTCCCCATTCTTCCAGGTAAGAGAGGCCAAGGACCTCCATTCCGGGAGCATCTTCCAGACGCCTCTGTTCCCTCCCCTGGTTACAGATAGATGATAGATAGATAGATACATAGATAGATGATAGATAGATAGATAGATAGATTAGATTAGATAGATAATTTTCACTTTCAATCCTCTTTTTTTCTATCTAAACATTTCTAAATGTTAATGCAGGAAACATAGTGAGGCAAAGATTTTCTCTTTCAAAGGTACCAATGGAAGGTTAAACTTGAAATTAAAATACATTTCTCTAGCAGAGTGATGAAATTAGAACACTCTTCCAATTGTCCATTGCAAGCTCAAGTGAGAACTGGACTTAATTCCAATTTCTGATTCATATCTAAAATGTTTCATATGTATTCCCTAAGACATTTCTTGCTAAATCAGCAAACTACCTTTGATTTTAGTAGCTGGTAAGAGAGAAAATATACCAAAATATTAATGAGCAAAAATGCTTGAATCAACTGCCTGAAGTTCAACTATTGACTCCACCATTGGGTAGCTATGTGATTTAACACAATATTTAATCTTTTATGCTTCAAACTCCTTATCTATAAAATGCAGATCATGGGAGTATCTACCTCATGAGTTGTTTTAAGGATAAAATAAATTTTAAAAGAAGAAGAAAGAAAGAATCCTAAAACAATTCTTGGTACATTTTATGCACTCAGTAGATGTTAGCTAATATAATTATCACCAAATTTCAAGATGTTAAAACTGTGGCAGGACACTTTAAAATATTAGTCTATGTTTTGTCTTTGGTGCAACTGAAAGCTATTGTATTTTTCTTTCCTCTCTCAAGAAAAGACCCAAAATTTTGAGTCCTAGGATGCCAGTATTTCGCTTGAGAGAAATTAGAATCAACAACCTCTGTTTTCCAAATATTTTCATAAACGAACATGGCTAAATTTCATTAAGAAAGGTGGGAGGAGGGGGCAAAAAGATGAAAGACAAGAATGTGGCCTGGAAGAAATGAGAGGCTGAGCATCGTACAGACTTAGAGCTGGATAGGTTGAATTTTCAGCAAGTGGAGGAGACCCATGACCCAGCTGCACACAGCACCTCACATGGAGGATGGAGAGGAGTATCTCATGTTGGCCTCTAAGGACCTAGGCATTGAGAGAAGCATCAGGGGTCTCTGGACCAATGAGTAAAAGCACTCAGATACCTGAGATGGCCCAGTACAGCTCTACCAGAAAAATAACAGAAGGTAAGTCTGTGCAAAGTATTGTGCAGCAGAATAAACTCTGGTCATGATCCAGACATGCTGGGCTATGGATCAGACCAGTTACTCATCACAACTTGCCCCAACTCAAGTCTTACAGAACCACATAGAGGAGCCCCAAATAAAAACTAATACTGTTTTCCATACTCCCTGTTCATGGAAGACTAGACCCAAAATTAGTTTGTTTTAAAAGGGTGAAACTCTTTATCTCAAACAATGCAGGGCACGAGTGTAGGTTTGGAAGTCATTTTGACCTCAGTTTAAATGCTATGTGTGACCATGAGTAAATGACTACTTGACTCTACCCATATAGCAAACTTAACTGGAAGAGTGTGTGTAAAAATTAGTAGTTGCTAAATCATTAATTAATAGACACATTATGTAGTATGCAGTCGGTTCTCAGTAAAGGGAAACTATGATTATTATAATATAAATGTGCTCCTTTATGCAGAAAAATGATCAATGAAAGGTGATCCTATATAAAAGAGGGCCTGTAGCAGGTCCTGTGCCATGTGGCTCAGATTCCCTTCAGAACTAACGCACTCTTGAACTAGGTTGCCTAGAACATGGGTCATATAACACATTCAATAGCAGAAGGGTGAAGAGCATATGTAGAACTGAATCTAAAGGTGCTAGAACAAGGGGTGTTGGAACATAAAGTTGGGTAAGAGAAAGTTTATCAATATGAGAGTACTATCCTGTGATGAAGGATTTAACATCCTGCAAGAACACTGGGAGATGGTCTAACATGCCAATCAGATGGCCTGAGATGCACGAGAAAGTGACACATTAGATGAATTAGAATACTAGAAATTCTTCATTCATGAACAGACTGAGTCAGTATGTGAGTACAAGTTGAAAATTGACAACTACTACATCTCACTCAGAGATGACTTTGAAAAAACAACAGAAAGGAAGATTTCTCACAATCGGCAGAGCTTCAGCAGGTGTACCCAGCCATCCGCTTTGTGTAGAATGAAAAGTGGCCCATATATACATGTGCATTCATGAGCAATGGCAAAGGACTTTACTGGTTAATCAATACACAGAAGGGAAAAAAACCCAGGAAGTCTGGTACAGGGAAGTGTGGAAAAGAGGTATGTGGATTGACATAGAGGAATGAACACAATGTGTGAAAACCTTTGTACTGCATGGTAATATGCTTATGAATCATTGTGTATTCTGACACACAGATGATCCCCCGAAGCATCCTTTATACTGCCCCGCTCAAGGTGAAGAACAGTCCTACTCTCCTCAGACTCACTCGCCTATTTCATTGTTGAGGGTACTTCCTTATAAATCTCCTGTGTACAGATCTCTCCCTCAGCATCTGTTTCTCAAAACAACCAGTCCAAGAAAGGGCCAAACAAAACATGTATAACTTAAAAGGAAAGACAATGGAAATTTTATGTGAAAGATAATTAACACTTTCATCATAAAGTGTGTATTTTAAGACCTTGAGCATGAACATTTTAAAGAAGATTGAAGCAGGTGGCTAAAATTATCACCACCACCCACCCCACACCTGCTAACCATACAGAGATACACTCACAGACATACCCACACACATATACTACTCATTCTTTGGAACACAAAAGGACAGAACATTAGGCTTTCTTACAAAATCAGATTTAAGGCTGGAAAAAAAAGCCAGAATAGAAAGAATCTAGAATATGTATAATATACATATCAGCAAATAAATGATAAAACACATTATTTGTATCTATACGATAAAATACTATGCCACAAATGAAAAATAACTTTAGAAAAGTTAAACGTAATTATAAAGTTTGATATATTAAAAAGTGAATAAAATGCAAAACAAATGTGGTATACCACCTTGCACTCATTATGATGGCTATTATCAAAAAACAGAAAACAAAGTGTTAACAAAGATGTGGAGAAATTGGAATTTATTTTTTTTTTTTGAGATGGAGTTTTGCTCTTGTTACCCAGGCTGGGGTGCAATGGCGCGATCTCGGCTCACCGCAACCTCCGCCTCCTGGGTTCAGGCAATTCTTCTGCCTCAGCCTCCTGAGTAGCTGGGATTAAAGGCACGCGCCACCATGCCCAGCTAATTTTTGTATTTTTAGTAGAGACGGGTTTCACCATGTTGACCAGGATGGTCTCGATCTCTTGACCTCGTGATCCACCCGCCTCGGCCTCCCAAAGTGCTGGGATTACAGGTGTGAGCCACCGCGTCCGGCCGGAAATTGGAATTTTCACGCATTGCTATTAGAAAGGTAAAAGGATGCGGATGCTGCGGAAGATGATGTTTTCTCAAAAATTAAACATAGAATTGTGATCTGACCCAGTAAGTCTACTTCTAGATCTATACACAGTGAAACCGGAAGCAGGGACTCAAACAGATCTTTGTGCAGCCATGTTCAGAGCACCATTATTCACAATAAGCAAAGGGCAAAAACATCCAAAATTGTCCCAGATAAATAAACAAAATATGGCATGCAATACTATATATATATATATATATATATATATATATGTAAAATACACATGCACACTATAATCAAGTGATATTTAGGCCAGGCATGGCAGGTCTCACACCTGTAATCCCAGCATTTTGGGAGGCCAAGGCAGGAGGATTGCTTGAGCCCAGGAGTTGAAGACCAGCCTGGGCAACACAGTGAGACCCTGTCTCTCAAAAAAAAAAAAAAAAAGTGAAATTTAGATACATGCAGCAAGGATGAACCTTGAGGACATTAACTGAAGTGAAATGAGACAGACACAAAGTAAGTATTGCATGGTTTTACTCATAAGAGATGCCTAAAATAGTCAAATTCATAAAGTAGGGGCAAAGAGGGCATTTGATTTCATGAGTATAGAATTTAAGTATGGATGACTTAAAAGTTCTGCAGATCAATAGTGCTGATGGTTACTCAATGTGAATGTACTTAATGGCTCTAAAATGTAAAAAATGGTAAATTGTATATTACATATTGCCACAATAGAAAAATTAATAAAAAGAAAACAAAGAGAAACAAAATGTGGTATACTAGAATATCATTTAAAATATATCTATACGTAGGTGAAGGGAGCATCTATTGTCTATGATTGTCCACTTCACTGTATTTTCCTTCTTCTGATAAAATCACTTTTTTCTTCTTTTCAGGACTTACTGTTCTATTCCTTTTGGTGAGACTATTACCCTCTTCTCTTACTAATCTAAGATGAAGTTATTCAAACTATTCCTTCCGGAAATGTGAATTCAGAGTAGATTACAAATACTGAATATTCCATCAAGGATTCTAAATACTTACTCTATTTTATGTGTATCAATAAGAAAAAGCCTGAAAGAACTTTAATAGGAAAGATTAAAAACCTTTGGTAGAAGGGATTAAGAATTATTTTCTTTCAATGTGGGACATATACACCATAGAATACTACACAGTCATAAAAAAGAATGAAGTCATGTCCTTTGCAGCAACATGAATACAGCTGGAGGCCATCATCCTAAGTGAACTAATGCAGAAACAAAAAATCAAATCAAATACTGCATGTTCTCTTATAAGTGGGAACTAAAAAGTGGGTACATATGGACACAAAGATGGAAACCTTAGGCACTGAGGACTTCAAAAGAAGAGAGGGTTGAGGCAAGAACTGAACAATGACGTATTGGATACTATGTTCATATTTGAATGAGGGCTTCAACAGGATCCCAAACCCCAGCATCATGCAATGTATTCACGTAACAAACCTGCACGTGTACCTCCTAAATCTAAAATATTAAAAGTTTTTAATAGAATTATTTAAATGCAATACTTCAAACTATAAAAATCCATGAAGACAATCTAGGAAATACTCTTCTTGACATCAGCCTTGGCAAGGAATTTCTGACTAAGTCACAAAAACCAAATGCAACAAAAATAAAAATAGAGAAGTGAGACTTAATTAGACTAAAGAGCTGCTGCACAGCAAAAGAAATAGAGCCAAAAGACAGACTACAGAATTGGAGAAGATAGTCACAAACTGTGCATTTGACAAAGAACTAAAATCTTTGGGTGTATAAGAACTGTGGGGAACTTAAGCACATCAACAAGCAAAAAACAAATAACCCCATTTTAAAAAAAAAAAAAAGGGCAAAGAACATGAACATACACTTCTCAAAAAAAGACACACAGCGGCCAATAAACGTGAAAAAATGCTCAGCATCACTGATCATCAGAGAAATGCTAGTCAAAACCATAATAAGATACAATTTCATACCAGTCAGAATTGCTACTATCAAAAGGTCAGAAAACAGCAGATGTTGGCAAGGATACAAAGAAAACGGAATGCTTATAAACTGTTGGTAGGAATGCAAATTTGTCCAGCCACTATGGAAAGCAATCTAGAGATTTCTCAAAGAACTTAAAACAGCCAGGATGAAGTGGCTCATGCCTATAATCCCAGGACTTTGGGAGGCCGAGGCAGGTGGATCATTTGAGGTCAGGAGTTCAAGACCAGCCTTGCCAACATGGTGAAACCCCGTCTCTACTAAAAAAAAAAAATTTAACTGGGCATGGTGGCACATGCGTGTAATCTCAGCTACTCGGGAGGCTGAGGCAGGAGAAATCACTTGACCTGGGAGGCAGAGGTTGCAGTGAACCAAGATCATGCCACTGCACTCTAGCCTGGGAAACAAGCATAAGACTCCATCTCAAAAAAAAAAAAAGAACTTAAAACAGAGCTACCATTCAATCTAGCAATCCCATTACTGGGTATATACCCAAAGGAATATAAATAATTCTGCCAAAAGACACATGCACTTCTATATTCATTGCTGTGTTATTCACAATAGCAAAGACATTGAATCAACCTGGTCCTCAATGGTGAATTGGATAAAGAAAATGTGCTACATATACATCATAGAATACTACACAGCCATAAAAAGGAATGAAACCATGTTCTTTGCAGCAACATGAATAGAGCTAAAGGACATAATCCTAAACAAATTAGTGCAAGAACAGAAAATCAAAAGCTGCATGTTCTCACTTAGAAGTGAAAGCTAAGCCTCGGGCACACATGGACATAGACGTGGGAACAACAGACACCGTGGACTACTAGAAGGTGGGTTTAAAAAACACCTATCGGATACTATGCTCACTACCAGGGTGAAAGGATTCATATGCCAAACCTCGGCACCACACAACATCCCATGTAATAAATATTCACATGTACCTCCGTATCTAAAATAAAAGTTGAAAATTTTTTAAGTAAATAAATTATCTTTCTTTCATCCTTTTTCTATTTTCCACATTTCTACAAAAGAAAAGAATTGTGTAAATACACACAGATACACATACATGCTTATATACATAATGCAAAAATATAACAAAATATTAACTGGTTTTCAGGAAATTATACATGCATTGGATTTAACCTTGTCTTTGATTTCTAAGCTTTTTACAGTTCACATTTTCTTTCTATAATCAAAAATATAACCATAAAAAATATTTCGAGATAATTCAGGAATTTACTTCCCAGAAAGAAAGCATTAGGAATAAAGATTCCTAATATTTTATATGCAACCGGAACAGAAATGGATTTTAAAAACAAAATCCCTCAATTGACTGGGTGGGGTGAGGTCCCCCTTGCAGTACACACAGTATCCCATTCCAATTTTATTGTCAGTTTAATCATTAAGAAAATCTTTAGAAAGTCCCAGGGAGTTTATACTGACATTTCAAGAGGTCTCTTCAGGAAAGAAACACTTTTAATTTCTTTGATAAAAGTTTTTATTGTTTGATACAAAAGTTTTCATTATTTGCTAAATGATAAAAGTTTTCATTGATAAGTTTTCATCATTTGCTTTTCAAAGTGCTTTATTTCATATTGTTATATTATCACAGCTCAGTGATGTGAGAAATACAAGCATTTTTATCCCTATTGTATAAATGAACAAACTAGGTCTGAGATTAAGAAAGTAGCTCAGGGTGATTGCTTCACAGGCTTAGCCTACAACCTAGGTATCAATTCTTCATTAAGAAAAAGATATACATTCACCCTCGCCTTCGTTTCTTCTTTCCTTTCTTCAACGACTTGTTGAGCACCTACTCAGTGTCAGATTCTAAATGCTGGAAACGCAAAGATTTTCCTGTGATTTCTAAGACAGAAGAGGTTCTCATACAGGGCACACAGACCCATAATTCAGTATGAGAAAAGGGAGAGTGAAGAGAACACAGCACCATAATTTGATGAAGGGCTCTCATGAAGATAAGCGGAGAACGCTGTGAGGGCAATCAACTCTGCTATTACTCTGCTCCCAATTAGGGTCTGTGAGCTGTGAGCAGTAGGACCGACACGGAGTGTTTGTACAAAAATATATTCTTCAACAAAAAAATATTTTGGGGCACCTACACTATAAAGAATATGACACCCGATTTAAGGCTTCTGTCTTCTAACAAAACTTTCATGAGTAATCTCTAAAAAGACAACGCCTATAAAACATCAGTTAAGAACAAAATATATATTAGAATTCAAAAATTGAAAATATTTATAGTAGAGAAACAGTGTAATTTTTTTAAAAGATAGCCAAGGTCAGATGAGCTGAAAGCTAGCCCCAATTTAATCACTTAAAACTGGGTAACCACAGACTAATTATTTAATTTCCTGGGCCTCAATTTCCTCACCTATAAAATGAGGATTAGAAACAGATACTATGAGTCTTCATCACTATCTTTCTTAGATTCTACCTGCAGCGTTTTCGCTTACTGCATTAATAGAATTAGGTAGGGTATCTCAGATTTTGCAATAACTCAGATTATCTTTGTATCTGTAGCTGTCAGTTTTATACTGGAGAGATGAACCAAATGAACTCAGAGAAGATAAAAAGAGAAAAAGTTTTCTCATGAATAATACTAGGACATCCTCAGCAAGTATGAGATTAATAATCTTAGATAATGAGAACAATCAAAACTTCTCAGTTTTGGACCTCTGAGGCTTATGGGCATCTGGTGAGACTCAGCACATTACCAACTGTGGTGGCTATGGGATAAAACTCCTTTGTTTGAGAAAAGCAGAAGGAAAAGCAAATGGCACTTTTTCTTATACCTTAGGTACCAGCTCAGACACATGGTGATAGAGTACCAAGTGGGCTCTTAGGGTCCCTGATTCCAAGAGCAGACTCAGGGATGGCATTTCTGGACTTTCCCTGGGCCAGAAGGGAGACCACTGCCCTGAAGGGTGAGTCCCAAGCCAGGCAGCATATACCATGAGCTGACTTAAGAGCCCTTGGGCCTTCAGTAAACATCATGGGTAGTCTGGCAGTACACCCTGTGGCCTGTGGTGGCAACCGCTATGGGATGAGGGAGGAAGAGTGGGAAGGACTGTGTCTTGTCTGAGCCCAGCCACAGTACAATAGAACATTGGGTAGACATCTAAGATTGTTGGCTCTAGTCCCTGACTCCTGGACCCACTGACTTCTGGACCCACGAAGCAATTGGGGGAACTTGCCATCTTAAAGGGAAAGACAGAGGCCTGGCTGGCTTTGCCACCTACAAAGTGTAGAACCCCAGGGCCTTGAGAGAATATAGGCAAGTATCCAGGCAGTAGTTACAGCAGGACTTGGGCAAGACTAAATGCTCTGATGGCCCCAGGTCTGACCCAGCAAAGTCATAGTGGTGGTGGCCCAAGGGATGCTTGTGTCACTCCATCCCCAGCACTAGGTGGCTCAGAAGAGAGAGAGAGAGAGAGAGAGAGAGCGAGAGAGAGAGAGAGAGAGAGAGAGAGAGAGAGAGAGAGAGATTGAGAGAGACTTTCTTTGGAAGAAAGTAAGGAAAGAAAACAAGAATTTCTGCCTGGTAATCCAGAGAATTCTCCCAGATGTTGGGCAAGACCATAAATGAGGTACCTCCATGAGTCTGCAAGAATGACAGCATTGCTAGGCTTGGGGTGCCCCCTAAAGCACACCCAGTGTAGATCACAATACCCACATCCTTTCAAATATCTGGAAAGCCTTCCCGAGAAGAACAGCTACAAATAAGCCCAGACAGTGAAAACTACAGAAAATACCTAACTCTCCAACAGCCAGACACCAAACAACACCTACTAACACCAACACCACACGGGAAAACATGACTTCACCAAATAAACTAAATAAGGCATCAGGGACCAATCCTGGAGAAACAGAAATATATGACCTTTCAGATAGAAAATTCAAAATAGCTGTGCTAAGGAAACTCAAAGATATTCAAGATAACAAAGAGAAAAAAATTCAGAATTCCATCAGACATATTAAACAAAGAGACTGAAACCATTACAAAGACTCAAGTAGAAATTCTAGAGCTGAAAAATGCAACTGACATACCAAAGAATGCATCAGAGTCTTTTAATAGCAGAATTGATCAAGCAGAAGAAAGGATTAGTGAGCTTGAAGACAGGGTATTTAAAAATACATGGCCAGATGAGAAAAAAGAAAAATAATAAAATAACAATAAAGCATGCCTACAGGATTTGGAAAGTAACTTCCAAAGGGCAAATTTAAGAGCTACTGACCTTTAAGAGGAGGTAGACAAAGAGACAGGAGTAGAGTTTATTCAAAGGGATAATAAATTTTGGGGGGGTTTCATTTTTATGAAAGAACACAAAATACACAAAAGTACACATAGTGTTTATTAATACTAATGATTTTAGTGTTGGAAACAAAGAGGTATTTTGAGTATTTTTAGTTTTTTACAGTGACAAATATGATACACAATTTTGAGATTTGAAATGTATTTCTTCTTAAATCCCTGCTATATTCCCTGCAGGTGAGTTTTAGGCATATTATTTGGCAAAATAATCCAACTCTTCATTTCACTTGTTGCGCTGAAGAGATAAAAATGTTAGTTGTTTCCATTATAAGTGGTTTTCTTCATCACAAAGCCAATCTGCATTTCTTAAAATCAATTAAGTCCTTTTAAAACTCTTTCTACTTTCTATGCTCTGAATCTTTTTTTTTTTTTTTTTTTTTGAGACAGAGTCTTACTCTGTTGTCCAGGCTGAAGTGCAATGGTGCAATCCAGCTCACTGCAACCTCCATCTTCCAGGTTCAAATTATTCTCCTGCCTCAGCCTCCCAAGTAGCTGAGATTATAGGTGATCACCACCATACCCAGCTAGTTTTTGTATTTTTAGCAGAGACAGAGCTTCACCATGTTGGTCAGGCTGGTTTTGAACTCCTGACCTCATGTGATACATCCCCCTCGGCCTTCCAAATTGCTGGGATTCTAGGTGTGAGCCACTGTGCCCAGCCCCTGAATCTTTAATACCTCAAAGAAATGTAGAAAATGCTAAAAATGTTTCAAAGAGACGTCTTTTACTGCTGAATTAATATACAGGGATTCTTCAAAACACCCATGCAATATGGAAAAACCAGGAGCCAAAACATGTGGCTTTTGTCCCCTTTGAATCCACCACTACCTACTGATGTGACCTTGGGGAAGATCACACAGCAATCTGATTCTCAATCTTCTCTTCTGTATAAAATATTAAATAAACCCTATCAAATCAGTGAAAGGATTCTATGAAAATGACATATGCTAAAGTGTGCTATAGAATCTAAAGTGCTAATCAAAATTAAAACATAGAATAACATATTTGTTAAGAGAAATTTCCTGTTTTTTCCTCCACAAAAAAATATATTTCATAAGCCAGCAAGCTCAGAATAAAAACCTTTTAGGGATGATGAGGCATTGTACATAAATGATCCTTCGCTTGCGTTATAAAATGTGTTCCGTTGAAATGTTGATACTGGAAAACAAATTACATTTATCAGCCTCTTAAAACCTAACCTTATAAATTATAGTGTTTGCATACTTTGTAAAATTTATGTATAGAAACACATTTAAATTGTTTAGCAATCTAACACAATTATTCAGGTAATTATTATTGAACTGAGACTCTTAAATTACTAGTGTAATTAAGGTTATTTATGTAAGAATAAATCTTGAGGCCAGGCACGGTGGCTCAAGCCTGTAATCCCAGCACTTTGGGAGGCCGAGGCGGGTGGATCACGAGGTCAAGAGATCGAGACCATCCTGGTCAACATGGTGAAACCCCGTCTCTACTAAAAATACAAAAAATTAGCTGGGCATGGTGGTGCGTGCCTGTAATCCCAGCTACTTGGGAGGCTGAGGCAGGAGAATTGCCTGAACCCAGGAGGCAAAAGTCGTGGTGAGCTGAGATCGCACCATTGCACTCCAGCCTGGGTAACAAGAGCGAAAACTCCGTCTCAAAAAAAAAAAAAAAGAATAAATCTTGGTACAGGAGGACATTTTTCCCTTTTTTTTCCTTCATTTTAAAAATGTATTTGGGGTGGGTATACTTCACACTCTGTGCTAGTTCTGGAACTTCTACTAAGTAGTTATAAGACCACAGAAAAGTTGCTAAAATAGTTTTATGATAAACTATAATAGTAGTGGAATATTAAGAGTAGTTAAAGGCTTGGTCTTTAGAGCCAGACTCTGAGTTTGTATCCTGGATCTTTTACATCTTAGCTGTATGCCCTTATTCAAGTTACAAAACCTCTCTGTGCCTCATTTTCCTTGTTTATAAAATGCAGATGATAAGGGTACTTATCTTAGAGGGTTGCTGTAAGGGCTAAATAAGGTGATACATGTGAATTATAGTGCCTGGCAGAGAGTAAACAGTCAAATAAATAAATAACTAAAATGTTTTTGACCAGATATAATAAGAATACAAATTATTTATTTATCAACAACCATAAATAAGTGGGAATGATTTCAGGCAAAGTGGTGATTCAAACTTCTCACTGCTCTTTGGATATAAAAATGTAGTGAGAAGAATGCAGGTACTTTTCTTCATTGCTCTATGCTCTAGGTAATATTTCTGAGGATGACTTCTTGCTAGTTTTTCATTGTATTTTTCTGGAAAATCTTTTTGTAGCATTTGTTTACAATGATCCCCAAGTTGCATCATACATGTGATTTTGTTACTCTAAAAAAGAGGGATCCCTCTCTAAATCCATCTTAGACAGGGATTTCAGGGCTAGCTCTGAAAACTGTGGTTTAACCCACTCATACTGTGGTTCGAAAATCCAGAAAAAAAATTTTCTCAAAGTCTTTCTCAGATTGTTTCTTTGCTTTTCCATTTTCTGGGTAAAACCCATTCTTCCACTACTAGGGACTCCACCTCATTAGTTTTGAGTTCCTCCTTGATATTTTTGCTCAATGATACAAAATTCCCCATTTCCCAAGAAACAACTACTAGGGCTGAAACAAAAGTTTTATTGCACTGTCTGCCTTGCTTTATTTTTAATAAAAGTTCTTACAAACTTTTAGACCAGAAATTCTTTAGGCCAGAACTATTTTATCAGTTTAGAACATAGTGCATCCAGCTCTCCAAAAACAGATACTAAAGTTAAGAAGTAAATCTACCCGGAAATGCCTTCTCCCCCAAAACCAGACTTGAGGAAAATACAGCACAGAGATTTCAACTTACAGAATTACCAAGGTTTAACCCATGGAGTCTCTGCAGTATTCTGAAAGTCTTGGTGGTGCCATATGGCTGTCCTGATTAATAAGAAGATGCAGAAAGCCATTGTGTCAAATTCAGAGATATTTAACATTATTTAAGTTAGCTACTGGAAATGTGCTATACCTTCCCAAGAGAGATTTGCACTGGAGAAACTGTGGGGGTCAGGACTTACAGGCCGATTTTCTGCATTTTATTAAAATTGAATTACTGGTTCCTTTATGTATCCTTGAGCAAATCATTTAAGCAGAAAAAAAAAATTGACAATGCTAAAAGAATAAATCTTCTTAATAAAAAAAGGACAAGGTAAGTATAAAATGAGTATAGAATAACAATGTTATGATAATTGTCACATTGCTCTGTTTTGTATCTAGGTCACTCTAGGCTTCTAATTACTTGTCATTTTCATTTGTGTACATTAGACAAGATGCAATGAGCAAATACCCAATACTACACATTAGAGATTGCGCCTTTCTGCCCTGGTCCATAAATAACACTCCCATGACTCAGAGGCAGAGAAGACCCATTGGAATGATGTTCCGGAAACTGAAGTCGGATCTAAGGAACCAGCTGCAACAGCACTCCTTCCATGAACTCCAGTAAAGCTAGGAGGGAACCTTGCAGGTCATGAGGGAACCGCAGCATAATGAGGTCTTCATGCACTCATGCAGACAGAGATCTTATACGTTACTCATGCATTAACCTGCTGGATGGATGACAAGTACTAAGTACTTCTAAGCACTAAGAAAGACGCAACAGTATTCAGCCTATTGACAGTATACAGATGATGTCTAATAAATATTTCTTGACCTCCAAAAGCTTACAAGAATTAAAAATGGTAAGATACTCGAATGAGCTAAGTAAAAGTAAAAAGTAGGATATTGGGCCGGGCGTGGTGGCTCATGCCTGTAATCCCAGCACTTTGGGCGGCCGAGGCGGGTGGATCACAAGGTCAAGATATCAAGACCATCCTGGTCAGCATGGTGAAACCCCGTCTCTACTAAAAATACAAAAATTAGCTGCGCATGGTGGTGTGTGCCTGTAATCCCTGGTACTCAGGAGGCTGAGGCAGGAAGATTGCTTGAACCCAGGAGGTGGAGGTTGCAGTGAGCCGAGATTGCGCCATTGCACTGCAGCCTGGGTAACAAGAGCGAAACTCTGTCTCAAAAAAAAAAAAAAAAAGGTAGGATATTGAGGTAGTGATATTATGCAGTATTGCATGATAGAGCACAGGCTTATACTGATATCGATATTTGTTATAAAACTATAGTAATATAAATACTGTGTTATTTGCACAAGACTAACCAAATAGATCAGTGGTGCAGAATAGAGAACCATGTCACAAATAAACAAATCAAATGAATAAAAAGAGCAAGAACATACCACTTTCACCAAACAAATTAAGTGCTTGATAATACCAACTGTTGACAAAAATGGTGAGAAAAGGAAACCCTTACACACAGGAAGTAGAACAAATTATAATAGCCCCTAGGAGAGCAAGTTGGCAGTATCTAGAGAAACTGGAAATATTCAAACCGTATGACCCAATTCAACTTCTCAGTTTTTATTCTATAGAAATTTTCACACAGTTCCTCACTCTGAAACTCTGCACAAAGAGACATAAAAATATGTTAAATTCATCACTGTTATAACGAGGCATGAAGAAAATGTAATGGTTGATCAAAGAATGGTGTTAAGGCAAAGAAGACCATAGATTTACAATTTTAAATAAAACTTGGTTATTTACTAAAAATTGAACTGCAGGAATGAAGGAGGGCCATATTTACTATCCAGAGACTGAGCAAACACTATATACCTCAGTTCCTTAGTATATCAAAATCCTAGACTTCCTTCAGTATATAAGCACTTCCTTAAAAAGCCCTTAAAAAGAATTTACTTGGGTTTTCAGGGGAATTGAAGCCTTCTGATATTCACATAGACCTGATGATACTCAGTAGGAAGAGGAGAGTAGACTTCATCAGAATATTTCAGCATTCTTCAAATCGCTGTCAGAAAGATATGCTGGTAAGATGTGTTTAAAAAAAGATTGGGGAAAGTGGAAAGATGGCGCTGAAGGACCAACTCAGGATTGCAGCTCCCAGTGAATCCACAGAGGGTGAGTGGACTCCGCATTTCCATACAAATCTTTATTGTCCACAGACTAGGAGATCCCCAGGTGTAAGAGCCCCACAGGCTGCCAGCGTGGCAGTTTGGGCCGGCGCACCTGTTTGGGCCTTCGCGGCTGTTTGGGCCGAGGCCGCAGCACAGCGACACTCCTACAAAATACGCTGGTTTGGTTGCCCTGTTAAACCGGCAATTGGAGATTTCAGAAGGCAGATTAGCACATTGATCTGATTAAACAGGACTTAAACAGGAACCAGTCCAGGAGATTCCTGGGCAGCAATGTGGTTTGAGCTGGTGCAGTGGGTTGCTACACGGGAAATCACAGAGATCCCAGTGCCCTTGCAGCAGGCGACTGGAACACCTGGGAGAGAGTCAACCGTTCAACTTAAAAAAAAAAGGGGGCTCTGAGGCAAGGAACCATGTGATCAGGCTCGGTGGGTCCCACCCCCACAAAAACAAACAAAACAGCAATTGGAAATGCTCAGGGTTGAGAGTTTCACCACAAGCACAGCTGAACCCAGGACAGTGCAGCTCAAAGGGGGACGGGTGTCCCCCACTACCAAGGCACGCAACCTCTACGGAGGTACTCTGCCATTGCGAATGCAGCCTGCCATTGCCGAGGCAACCCGCCATAACAGAAAGAGTCTGCCACTACAGAGGTGGGCCACCATCTCCACTGCAGTTCTAACCACACCCATATAAACAGGACTATGGGGAATTACACATGGCAGCAAGGCAAAGCCTACGACAGCAGGGCGGAGCCCACAGCAACAGAATGGAGCCCATGGCAACAGGGAGGAGCCCACAGCAGCTCATCATAGCCACTACAGGCAGGCAGTGACTAGACTGCCTTCTCGCTGGACAGGAAAGTGCAACAGATACTCATAAAGCCCTAACTCCCTGGGACAGAGCACCTGAGAAAAAAAAAGGGGGGGGCTTTATGAGTTCTGTTGCAGCAGACTTAAACGCACCTGCCTAGCAGCCCTGAATGAACAACAGAGCACAAAGCTCAGCACTAGGGCTCCTATAAAGTACAGATTGTCTCCTCAAGCAGCTCCCTGACCCCCTTATATCCAAAGAGTCACCTCACAAAGGACTGATCAGACTGACATTTGGCGGGCATCATTCAGGGACAAAGATAGCAGAAGAAGAAACAGGTAGCAACCCTCATGGTTCCGCAGCTGCTATAGGAGTTCCCCAGGCAAGCAGGGCCTGGAGTGGACCTCAGCAGTCCTACAGCAGTGGGGCCAAACTGTTAGAAGGAAAATAAGAAACAGAAATACTTCTCATCAACAATCTGGACATCCACTCAGAGACCAATCGGAAAATCAGCAACCACTCAGACGACAGGTGGATAAACCCACAAAGATGGAAAGAAACCAGTGCAAAAGGAGGAAAACACCCAAAACCAGAACACCTCACTTCCTGCAAAGGACCAAAACTCCTCACCAGCAAGGGAACAAAGCTGGACAGAGAATGAGTGTGATGAAATGACAAAATCAGACTTCAGAAGGTGGGTAATGAGAAACTTCCATGAGCTAAAAGAACATGTTCTAAATCAATGCAAAACTAAGAATGTTGAAAAAAGATTTGAGGAAATGATAACAACAATGGACAACTTAGAGAGGAATATGAGTGAATTGATGGAGCTGAAAAACAAAACACAAGAACTTCGTGAAGCATGCACAAGTTTCAACAGCCAAATTGATAAAGCAGAAGAAAGGATATCAGACGTCAAAGATCAACTCAATGAAATAAAATGAGAAACCAAAATTAGAGGAAAAAAGCACAAAAAGGAATGAACAAAGTCTCCAAGAAATGTAGGACTATGTGAAGAGACCTAATCTACGTTTGATAGGTGTACCTGAATGTGACGAAGAGAATGAATCCAAGCTGGAAAATACTCTTCAGGATATTATCCAGGAAAATTACCCCAACCTAGCAAGGCAAACCAATATCCAAGTCCAGGAAATACAGAGAACACCACAAAGATATTCCACAAGAAGAGCAACCCCAAGGCACATAATCATCAGATTCACCAGCATTGAAATAAAGGAGAAAATGCTAAGGGAAGCCAGAGAGAAAGGTCAGGTCACCCACAAAGGAAAGCCCATCAGACTCACAGCAGACCTCTCAGCAAAAACCCTAAAGCTAGAAGAGAGTGAGGGCCAATATTCAACATCCTTAAAGAAAAACACTTTCAACCCAGAATTTCATATCCAGCCAAACTGAGCTTCAGAAGTGAAGAAAAAATAAAATCCTTCATGAACAAGCAAGTACTCAGAGACTTTGTCACCACCAGGCCTGCTCCACAAGAGCTCCTGAAAGAGGCACTACACATAGAAAGAAACAACCACTACCAGCCATTCCAAAAACATACCAAACGCTAAAGAGCATCAACAAAATGAAGAATCTGCATCAACTAACGGGCAAAACAGCCAGCTAGCATCAAAATGACAGTATCAAATTCACACATAACAATATTAACCCTAAATGTAAATGGGCTAAATGCACCAATCAAAAGACACAGACTGGCAAATTTGATAAAAAGCCAAAACCCATCAATGTGCTGTATCCAGGAAACCCTTCTCACATGCAACAATACAGAAAGGTTCAAAATAAAGGGATGGAGGAAGATTTACCAAGCAAACGGAGAGCAAAAAAAAGCAGGAGTTGCAATTCTCATCTCTGATAAAATAGACTTTAAAGCAACAAAGATCAAAAGAGACAAAGAAGGTCATTACATGATGGTAAAAGAATTGATACAACAAGAAGAGCTAACGATCCTAAATACATACGAACCCAATACAGGAGCACCCAGATATATAAAGCAAGTTCTTAATGACTTACAAAGAGACTTAGACTCCCACACGATAATAGTGGGAGACTTTAATACTCCACTGTCCGTATTAGACAGATCAACCAGACAGAAAATTAACAAGCATATCCAGGGCTTGAACTCAGACCTGGAACAAGCAAACCTGATAGACATTTACAGAACTCTCCACCCCAAATCCATAGAATATACATTCTTCTCAGCACCACAGCACACCTACTCTAAAATTGGCCACATAATTGGAAGTAAATCACTCCTCAGCAAATGCAAAACAACTGAAATCATAACAGTCTCTCAGACCACAGTGCAATCAAGATAGAACTCAAAATTCAGAAACTAACTCAGAACCGCACAGCTTCATGGAAACTGAAGAACTGGCTCTTGAATGTTGATTGGATAAACAATCAAATAAAGGCAGAAATAAAGAAGTTCTTCGAAACCAACGAGAATGAAGACACAACATACCAGAATCTCTGGGACACATTTAAAGCAGTCTCTAGAGGAAAATATATAGCAATAAGTGCCCACATGAGAAGAGTGGAGAGATCCAAAATTGACACCCTATCATCAAAATTGAAAGAGCTAGAGGAGAAAGATCAAAAAAACACAAAACCTAGCAGAAGACAAAAAATAACTAAGATCAGAACAGAGCTGAACTGAAGGAGATAGAGACACAAAAAACCCTTCAAAAAATCAATAAATCCAAGAGCTGGTTTTTTGAAAAGATCAACAAAATAGACAAACCACTAGCCAGACTGATAAAAAAGGAAAGAGAGAACAACCAAATAGATGCAATAAAAAAAAACAATAAAGGGGAAATCACCACAGATTCCACAGAAATTCAAACCATCATCAGAGAATATTACAAACAACTCTATGCACATAAACTAGTAAACCTGGAAGAAATGGATAAATTCCTGGACTCCTGCGTCCTCCCAAGCCTAAACCAGGAAAAAGCTGAAACTATGAATAGACCAATAACAAGGTCTGAAGTCGAGGCAGCAATTAAGAGCCTACCACGCAAAAAAAGCCCAGGTCCAGATGGGTTCACAGCCGAATTCTACCAGACATACAAAGAGGAGCTGGTACCATTCCTTCTGAAACTATTCCAAATAATCCAAAAAGAGGGAATCCTTCCCAAATCACTTTATGAGACCAACATCATCCTGATACCAAAACCTGGCAGAGACACAACAAGAAAGGAAAACTTCAGGCCAATATCCATGATGAACATAGATGCAAAAATCTTCAATAAAATACTGGCAAGCCGATTGCAACAGGACATCAAAAAGCTTATCCATCATGATCAAGTAGGATTCATCCCGGGGATGCAAGGCTGGTTCAACATATGCAAGTCTATAAATGTAATTCACCACACAAACAAAACCAAAAACAAAAACCACATGATTATTTCAATTGACGCAGAGAAGGCCTTTGACAAAATTCAACAGCCCTTTATGCTAAAAACCCTCAATAAACTCGGTATTGATGGAACATATCTCAAAATAATAAAAGCTATTTATGACGAACCAACTGCCAATATTATACTTAATGGGCAAAAACTGAAAGCATTCCCTTTGAAATCTGGCACTAGACAGCGATGCCCTCTCTCACCACTCCTATTCAATATAGTATTGGAAGTTCTAACCAGAGCAATCAGGCAAGAAAAAGAAATAAAGGGTATTCAAATAGGAAAGGAGGAAGCCAAATTGTCTCTATATGCAGACAACATGATAGTATATCTAGAAGACCCCATCGTCTCAGCTCAAAAACTCCTGAAACTGATAAGCAACTTCAGCAAAGTCTGAGTATATAAAATCAATGTGCAAAAATCACAAGCATTCCTATACGCCAATAACAAACTTAAAGAGAGCCAAATCAAGAATGAACTGCCATTCACAATTGCTACAAAGAGAATAAAATACCTAGGAATACAACTTACTCAACACTGTCCCCATCAAACTACCACTGACTTTTTTCACAGAACTGGAAAAAACCACCTTGAACTTCATATGGAACCAAAATAGAGCCCGCATAGCCAACTCAATTCTAAGCAAAAAGAACACAGCAAGAGGCATCACACTACCGAAATTCAAACTATACTACAAGGCTACAGTAATCAAAACAGCATGGTACTGGTACCAAAACAGAGATATAGACCAATGGAACAGAACAGAGGCATCGGAGGCAATACAACATATCTACAACCATACAATCTTTGACAAACCTGATAAGCAATGAGGAAAGAGCTCCCTGTTTAATAAACGGTGTTGGGAAAACTGACTAGCCATGTGCAGCAAGCAGAAACTGGACCCCTTCCTGATACCTTACACTAAAATTAACTCCAGATGGATTAAAGACTTAAACATAAGACCTGGCACCATAAAAACCCTAGAAGAAAATTTGGGCAAAACAATTCAGGACATAGGAGTAGGCAAGGACTTCATGACCAAAACACCAAAAGCATTGGCAACAAAAGCCAAAATAGACAAATGGGACCTAATCAAACTCCACAGCTTCTGCACAGCAAAAGAAACAGTCACTAGAGTGGATCGGCAACCAATAGAATGGAAAAAAATTTTGCAGTTTACCCATCTGACAAAGGGTTGATATCCAGAATTTACAAAGAACTCAAACAGATTTACAAGAAAAAACAAACAAGCCCATTCAAAAGTGGGCAAAGGATATGAACAGATACTTTACGAAAGAAGACATATATGAGGCCAACAATCATATGAAAAAATGTTCATCATCACTGGTCATCAGAGAGATGCAAATCAAAACCACATTGAGATACCGTCTCATGCCAGTTAGAATGGCGATCATTAAAAAATCTGGAGACAACAGATGCTGGAGAGGATGTGGAGAAAAAGGAACACTTTTACACTGTTGGTGGGAGTGTAAATTAGTTCAACCATTGTGGAAGACAATGTGGCGATTCCTCAAGGCCTTAGAAATAGAAATTCCATTTGACCCAGCAATCCCATTACTGGGTATATATCCAAAAGGCTATAAATCTTTCTACTATAAGGACACATGTACACGAATGTTCATTGCAGCACTGTTTACAATAGCAAAGACCTGGAATCAACCCAAATGCCCATTGATAATAGACTGGATTGGAAAAATGTGGCACATATACACCATGGAATATTATGCAGCAATCAGAAATGATGAGTTTGTGTCGTTTGTAGGGACATGGATGAATCTGGAGAACATCATCCTCAGCAAACTGACACAAGAACAGAAAATGAAACACTGCATATTCTCACTCATAGGCGGGTGATGAAAAATGAGAACACATGGACACAGAAAGGGGAGTACTAAACACTGGGGTCTATTGGGGGAAAAGGGGAGGGCCAGTGGGAGGGGGAGGTGGGGAGAGATAGCCTGGGGAGAAATGCCAAATGTGGGTAAAGGGGAGAAGCAAAGCAAAGCACACTGCCATGTGTGTACCTACGCAACTGTCTTGCATGCTCTGCTCATGTACCCCAAAACCTACAATCCAATAAAAATTTAAAAAAAAAAAAAAAGAAAACAATATATATTCACAGTAGTTCCATGAATGAAATTGATGTATATGTATCTGCATGGTAGATCTACAAAATGAATATAAGTAAAATAAGCAGTAGCAAAAAGATATATGTTGTATAATACATACATTGTTTAAAAAAATAAGGACTTTAAGGTTTTAGGATGCATATAAATGTAATAAAATGAACTAACAGGATATACAATAAAGTCATCATAAAGATTGTTTGAGGATAAAAGAATGAATTGCCTTTTGTTTATTACAGAACACCTGAATTGCCTGTTGAGACATAGTAGTAGAGGATATTTGCTGGATGGTATAAGCAATCAGGCCTTTAATGAGGGGTATCTTTATAGAAACAAATACAAAGTTTAATGCTTGGTGCAGACTATAAACCCAGGTTTTTAGTTCAGGAGACAGTAAGTTGAGATGATTTCTAGACATTGAGCTCTCAGTGTTTTTAGACGGTGGAGTGAAGACAGCAGGGGCTACCCGATGGAGTTCCTAGTTTACAGTTTGAATGTTTGTGATCATGGCATAGATATCAGTGTCATGGTTATAGCTATTTTCTGGAGCAGAGTTTGGAAGATGTGGGAGTTCCTATGACACTTTTTAGTGGCCCATGGAGTAGCAGCTCCTGGAACAAATGTTGCTCAGACATAGTTCGTTGTAGTGATAAGTTATTTGAAGTCTATACCACGTTGCCTGGCTTCAGTGTGGAGGGCTTTCCCAAATCCTGGGGAAAGGGCAGATACAAGGCAAACTCAGTCCTTATAACGATCTGGGCAGTCAAGTTTCAGTTCTCAGTGATGCCAAGTCAGGAGGGAGAGAGGAAAATTGGAAATATCAATTTGGAGAGTTACAACTAGATATTGAAGGAAACTAGAAAAATTGAGAATTTGGTTAGGCCTGAAAAAAATGTGTAAAATGGATGGGTCAGTTCAATTTATGGGTAGATAATAAAACCTTAAAGGGAATAAGTAGAATTATAATCTGATAATCATAAGGGCATTAACCTCCTTTTTGATTAAAGATAATCAAAGTAATATTATTGTTGTTTATAAAATTTTTTTTCTATTTAAATTTGCCCTGGTTATTTCGATAAGTTCAACAAGAATAGTAACTGACCATATAGGCCTATTTAGATATGCTTTATGAAATTTTTTATTTTAAAAAAATCTCAAGCTGGACTTTTAAAATTTTGTTGAGGCTATGAAGCCAAGCCAAGAATTTATCATTAGTCTTCATCTGTAGTATCTATAAATTTGAGTGAATCTCAATCTTCTTGAGGGGCTACCCTAAGGTTCTTGGGATTGCCAGGAAGTGAACCTTCTTACTCACCTGTAAGGCTAGGAAACCTGTAAGTCAGGTACCAGGCTAGTTTTTTTGAGAGCACTTTGTAAGCAGAGTTAATCAAGTTAACCATAGTTCCTTAAAACTGTGCAATTATGATATGGATGGGATGCAGGGAAATGCTGGTAGAAGGCAGGATCCCTGGTGAGGGCTCCAACCTCAAGCCTGGACCCACTGCCCAAAGTGATAACTAGTTCTGTTTTCTTAGCCAAATGTTGCCTTTTGGCCAGCCCCACTCCCTATTCAGCATCCATAAGAGTCCGAAACCCCAGACTCAGAGCATACATACACCCAGAAGAGAGAAGTATCTGGACATCAAGAGGAGAAGAAGCAGCTTCACATCAGAGA
Source organism: Callithrix jacchus (assembly GCF_049354715.1). NCBI lineage: Eukaryota > Metazoa > Chordata > Mammalia > Primates > Cebidae > Callithrix > Callithrix jacchus. The sequence goes on along the minus strand of NC_133516.1, from coordinate 100,758,160 downwards.
CTATACAGAGGAGTTCAGCAGGAGATGGCAGGACCCCAAGGGAAGATTATCTTCCCACTACAGCCACTTTCAGGCTCCCCGTCCCTCTAGAGCCACTTCCACTGCTCAGTAAAGTCCTTCACATTACCACTCTTCAGTTCATTTATGTGACCTGATTCTTCCTGAATGCTGGGCAAGAACTCAGGCACTAAGCGGGCAGGGTGTAAAAGGCTATCAATCTGACCCTCCACTGAGCTGGTTAACAGCCATACATGGATGGCAAATACTAAAAGAGCACTGATTGTAACACACACCCTGTGGGACTTCAGGTGTCGCAGACAACCCCTCCTGGACCCCAGAGCTAAAAGAGCATTGTCACAAGCTTGGGAGCTGTCGTGGGCCAGCACAAAGCCTGTTTCCCCCAAAGAGGGGCAACCAGCCAGTCCCAGCTTTCATTTGTTCTAGTTCCTACACAGGTATGCTTGCATGCTCCCTCTCCTGCAAGGGGTTGGACGGCTGTGGAAAAACTCTCTGCAATGTGAGGCTATAACAAGAAAATGAACATTTGCAAGCTAGGAAGACTGCCCTAATGAGACACTGAGTCAGCCAGCACCTTCGTTGTGGACTTCCCAGCATCCAGAACTGCGAGAAATAAGTATTTATATAGTGTAAGACATCCAGTCCATTGTAATTTTTTTTTTTTTTTTTTGAGACAGAGTCTTGTTCTGTCACCCAGGCTGGAGTGGTGGCACAACCTCCACCTCCTGGGTTGAAGCAATTTTCCTGCCTTAGCCTTCTTTGTAGCTGGGACAACAGGTGCTCACCATCAGGCCTGGCTAATTTTTTTCATTTTTAGTAGAGACAGGGTTTCTCTATGTTGGTCAGGCTGGTCTCAAACTCCTGACCTCAGGTGATCCACCCACCTATGCCTCCCAAACTTCTGGGATTACAGCCATGAACCACTGCACCCACCCAAGTCTATGGTAATTTGTTATAGCAGGCCAAACTGACTAAAATGGCCATTTTATGAGCTCTTCAGCTTTTTTCTTGGAGTTTTGGAAATCCTGATTATTGGTATGATCTCAAAATTACTTAGGCAATGCCATCAGAACTCCATATCTCAAAATACCTAACATAGTCCTTTTCCATGGGTTTCTGAGACAGTTTTTTTCATATAAAGACAAGCATTCTGTACCTGTAAGAGCTCTTAGGAAAGCATGAGAGTAAAATAACTATCTGTGGATGACAAAAGACTTAGAATGGCTATAGTTGAAGATGTAATGAAAGTTCATTATAAGTGGGGGGATCCCAAGATGGCCGAATAAAAGGCAGCTCCAGAAAGCAGCTCCCAGCAAGAGTGATGCAGAAGCCAAGTGGTCTCCACAATTCCAAACGAGGTACCAGGTTCGTTTTGTCGGTCTGGTTGGACAGTGGGTATAAACCAAATAGGGCAAGTCGAGGCAAGGCAGAGCATTGCCCACCCAGGAGGTGCATGCAATTGACTGGGAAACTGGGGGATCTCCCCCTCCAGGACTTCAGTTTGGATACAGGGCTCCACCCAAGCCCTCTACAACCCACAGAACAGGAGATCTTCACAGGGCTGAAAAGCCTCAGTGAGCTGCCTGAACAGGGCAGAGCAGCAACTTCAGCTGGTACCAGGGCTGTTAGCCTAGATCTAGATGGAACCACTGGCTGATGCAAAAGCCAGAAAGCCAGCTGGATGGAGCCACCTTCCCCCTAGAAAGAAGAGGAACTGAAAACAGGGAAACAGCCCATACAGCAGGACGGGTCCCCACCACCACCCCCCACCCACCCCCACCCCCCGCACAAAGCACAGCAGGCTAAAAAACTCTCACTAGAGTTTTGTACTTAGAACATTAGTTAGAGAGTGACCAGGAATGATCGAGCTCAGCAAGAGGAAAGGCAGCTGCCATTGCAGAAGCTGGCCTAATTTTCCTGAGTAAATAAAAGATGCAGCAGCTCCACTGAATCCGTGGCAGCCCAGCAGCGACTCTGCATGCAGACAAAGGAAAGGCCACCTTCCCAAGCAGCTACCTGAGATCAAAACTATACAAATCCAAGAAGATGGAAAGAAACCAGAGCAAGAGAATGAAACCATCAAAAACCAGAATGCCTTTCCCCCACTACGAGATCACAACTCCTTACCAGCAAGGGAACAAAGCTGGACAGAGAATAAATTTGACAAACTGACAGAAGCAGGCCTCAGAAGGTGGGTGATAACAAACTTCTCTGAGTTAAAGGAACATGTTTTATCCCAATGCTAAGAAATTAAAAACCTTAAAAAAAAAAAAAAAAAGGTTAGAAGAAATGCTAACAGCTTAGAGAAAAAGATAAACGACTTGATAAGGCTGAAAAACACAGCACAAGAACTTTGAGAAGCATATACAAGTTTTGATAGCCGAATCAACCAAGCAGAAGAAAGGATATCAGAGACTGAAGATCAACTCAATGAAATAAAACAAGAAGGCAAGAAAGAGAATAAAGAGTGAAAAGAAATGAACAAAGCCTTCAAGAAATATGGGATTATGTGAAAAGACCTAATCTATACTTGACCAGTGTACCAGAAAATAATGGGAAGAATGAATCCAAGCTGGAAAACACTCCTCAGGATATTATCCAGGAGTACTTCCCCAACCTGGCAAGGCAGGCAAACATTCGAATACAGGAAATACAGAGAACACCACAATGATACTCTTCTAGAAGAGCAACCCCAAGGCACATAATTGTCAGATTCACAAGGGTTGAAATGAAGGAAAAAATACTAAGAGCAGCCAGAGAGAAAGGTTGGGTGACCCACAAAGGGAAGCACATCAGACTCAAAGTGGAGCTCTTGGCAGAAACCCTACAAGCCAGAACAGAGTGTGGGCTAATATGCAACATCCGGAAGAAAAAGAACTTTAAACCCAGAATTTCATATCCAGCTGAACTAACCTTCATAAGTGATGGAAAAATAAAATACTTTACAGACAAGCAATTGCTGAGAGATTTTGTCCCTACCAGACCTGCCCTACAAGAGCTCCTGAAGGAAGCACTGAACAGAGAAAGAAAAACCCAGTACCAGGCACTGCAAAAAAGAACCAAATGGTAAATATCAATGATACAATGAAGAAATTAAGCCAACAAAAGGGCAAAACAACCAACCAGTAATAAAATGGCAGGATCAAATTCACACATAACAACATTAACATTAAATGTAAACGGCCTAAATACCACAATCAAAAGACAGGCTGGCAAATTAGATAAAAAGCCAAGAACCATCAGTGTGCTATGTTCAGAAGGCCCATCTCATGTGCAAAGACACACATAGACTCAAAATAAGGGGATGGAGGAAGATTTACCAAGCAAATGGAGAGCAAAAAAAAAGCAGGGGTGACAATTCTAGTCACTGATAAAACAGACATTAAACCAACAAAAATCAAAGGAGACAAAGAAGGGCATTACATAATGGTAAAAGGATCAATACAACAAGAAGTGCTAACTATTCTAAATATACATGCACCCAATACAATAGCACCCAGATACATAAAGCAAGTCCTTAGTGACCTACAAAGAGACTTAGACTCCCACACAATAATAGTGGGAGACTTTAACACTCCACTGTCAATATTAGACAGATCAACCAGACAGAAAATCAACAAGAAAATCCAGGACTTGAATGCAGATCTGGACCAAGTGAGCTTAATAGACATTTACAGAACTCCCAACCCCAAATCTACAGAATATACATTCTTCTCAGCACCACATTGAACTTACTCTAAAATTGATCACATAATTTGAAGTAAATTGCTAATCAGCAAATGCAAAAGAACAGAAATCATAAGAAACAGACTCTCAGACCATGGTGCAATCAAATTAGAACTCAGGACTAAGAAACTAACACAAAACCACACAAACTTCATGAAAACTGAACAACTGGCTCCTGAATGTTGACTGGATAAACCCTGAAATGAAGGCAGAAATAAAGACGTTCTTAGAAACCAATGAGAACAAAGACACAACATACCAGAATCTCTGGGACACATTTAAAGCAGTGTCTATAGGAAAATTCATAGCAATAAATGCCCAGATGAGGAGTAAGGAAAGGTCTAAAACTGACACCCTATAATCAAAATTGAAAGAGTTAGAGGAGCAAGATAAAAAAATAACTCAAAACCCAGCAGAAGACAGGAAATAACTAAGATCAGAGCCAAACTGAAGGAGATGGACACACAAAAAACCCTTCAAAAAAATCAATAAATCCAGGAGCCGGTTTTTTGAAAAGATCAAGAAAATAGATAAACCACTAGCCAGACTAATAAAAAGAAAAGAGAGAAGAATCAAATAGATGCAATAAAATATGATAAAGGGGACATCACCACCAATTCCACAGAAATACAAAGTACCATCAGAGATTACTACAAACAATTGTATGCACACACACCAGTAAATCTGGAAGAAATTGATAAATTCCTATACACTTGCACTCTCCCAAGACTAAACCAGGAAGAAGTTGAAACTCTGAGTAGACCAATAACAAGGGGTGAAGTTGGGGCAGCAATTAATAGCCTACCAACTAAAAAAAGCCCAGGTCCAGATGGGTTTTCAGCCAAATTCTATGTACAAAGAGGAGCTGGTACCATTCCTTCTGAGACTATTCCAAACAATAGAAAAAGAGGGAATCCTTCCCAAATCATTTTATGAGATCAACATCACCCTAATACCAAAACCAGGAAAAGAGGCAACAAAAAAAGAAAACTTCAGGCCAATATCCATGATGAACATAGATGCAAAAATCTTCAATAAAATACAGGCAAACAGAATGCAACAGCAAATCAAAAAGCTTATTCATCATGATCAAGTAGGCTTCATCCCGGGGATGCAAGGCTGATTCAATGCACACAAGTCTATAAATGTAATCCATCACATAAACAGAATCGAAGACAAAAACCACATGATTATCTCAATTGATGCAGAGAAGGCCTTCGACAAAATTCAACAGACCTTTATGCTAAAAACCCTCAATAAACTAGGTATCGATGGAATGTATCACAAAATAATAAAAGCTATTTACAACAAATCCACAGCCAATACAATACTGAATAAGCAAAAACTGGAAACATTCCCTTTGAAATCTGGCACAAGACAAGGATGTTCTCTCTCACCACTCCTATTCAATATAGTACTGGAAGTTCTAACCAGAGCAATCAGGCAATAAAAAGATTAAAAAAGGATATTTGGTTAGGATAAGAGGAAGCAAAATTGTCTCTATCTGTAGATGACATGATTGTACATTTAGAAGACCCCATTGTCTCAGTCCAAAATCTCCTGAAATGGATAAGGAACGTCAGCAAAGTCTCAGGATATAAAATCAGTGTGCAGAAATCACAGACCTTTCTATACACCAATAACAAACAGAGAGCCAAATCAAAAATGAACTCCCATTCACAACTGCTACAAAGAGAAAAAAATACCTAGGAATACAACTAACAAAGGATGTAAAGGACCTCTTCAAGAGCTTACTAACCACTGCTCAATGAAATAAGAGAGGACACAAACAGATGGAAAAACATTTCATACTCATGATTGGGAAGAATCAACATCATGAAAATGGCCATACTGCCCAAAGTAATTTATAGATTCAACACTATTCCTATCAAGCTACCAATGACCTTTTTCACAGAACTGGAAAAAACCACTTCAAACTTCATATGGAACCAGAAGAGAGCCTGCATAGTGAAAACAATCCTAAGCAAAAAGAACAAAGCTGGAGGCATCATTTTATACTACAAGGCCTGACTTTAAATTATACTACAAGGCTACAGTAATCAAAACAGCATGGTACTTGTACCAAAGCAGAGACAGACCAATGGAACAGAACAGAGGCCTCAGAAGCAACACCACATATCTACAACCAACTGATCTTTGACAAACATAACAAAAACAAGCAGTGGGGAAAGGATTCCTTGTTTAATAAATGGTGTTGGGAAAACTGGCTAGCCATATGCAGAAAGCAGAAACTGGACCCCTTCCTGACACCTTACACTAAAATTAACTCCAGATGGATTAAAGACTTAAACATAAGACCCAACACCATAAAAACCCTAGAAGAAAATCTAGGCAAAACCATTCAGGACTTAGGCATAGGCAAGGACTTCATGACCAAAACACCAAAAGCATTGGCAGCAAAAGCCAAAATAGACAAATGGGACCTAATCAAACTCCACAGATTCTGCACAGCAAAAGAAACAGTCGTTAGAGTGAAGCAACCAACAGAATGGGAAAAAATTTTGCAATGTACCCATCCAACAAAGGGCTAATATCCAGAATCTATGAAGAACTAAAACAGATTTACAAGGAAAAAAAAAACAAACCCATTCAAAAGTGGGCAAAGGATATGAACAGACACTTTACAAAGAACACATATATGAGGCCAACAAACATATAAAAAAATGCTCATCATCACTGGCCATTAGAGAAATGCAAATTAAAAACACATTGAGATACCATATCACACCAGTTAGAAGGGCGATTATTAAAAAACCTGGAGACAACAGATGCTGAAGAGGATATGGAGAAATAGGAACAATTTTACACTGTTGATGGGAGTGCAAATTAATTCAACCATTTTGAAAGACAGTGTGGTGCTTCCTCAACAACCTAGAAATAGAAATTCCATTTGACACAGGAATCCGATTACTGGGCATATACCCAAAGAATTATAAATTGTTCTATTATAAAGATACATGCACATGTATGTTAATTGTGGCACTGTTTACAATAGCAAAGATCTGGAACCAAACCATATGTCCATCAGCGATAGACTGGATAAAGAAAATGTGATACATATACACCATGGAGTAATATGCAGCCATAAAAAACGATGAGTTCGTGTCCTTCATAGGGATGTGGATGAATTTAGAAACCATCATTCTCAGCAAACTGACACAAGAACAGAAAAGCAAACACTGCATGTTATTTATAGGCAGGTGCCCAACAATTAGAACATGTGGACACAGAAAGGGGAGTATCACATATGGAGGTCAGTTGGGGGGGCTAGAAGAGGGACAGCAGTGGGTGGGGAGGGTGGAATGGGATAACAAGGGGAGAAATACCAGATATAGGTGATGAGGGGATGGAGGCAGCAAACCACCTTGCCGTGTATGTACCTATGCAACAATCCTGCATGATCTGCACATGTACCCCAAAACCTAAAGTACAATTAAAAGAAAAGAAGGAATACAATTGATGAGAAAATTTGCTTTCTGACATGATATTTTAAGTAATAACTGAACTTTTAACCAATAACATTATATGAGAACATATCTTAAATAGGAAGAGCATTGATGATTTATAGAAACTTTATTTTCCTTCGGAAATATCTCTTCTTTGATAATGCTTCGCATGGAATTTAGTGAAAAAAATAATAACAAACCTAACTAGTCTAGCGTATCTTTTTTAACAAGGTAAGAAAACAAATCCTTTATGTTTTCCAGGGGCTCTCTGGGAAACTTCAAGTTTACTTCAAAATCAAGAAAACTTTACTTAAAATTTGATTGAGGGAAGTTGTCAAAAATGTCAAAAGATTTGAATATTCAATTAAACATCATAGGTAATTGTGAAAAAATAATTATCTTTTTAACAATAATGGTCATACGTCAAATATAAGTATAGGAGATAACATGAGAGAATCTGTTCTCCTAAAAAAAGAGGACATGATAAAAACAACACAGCATAGAAAACTGTTTTGAAAAGACACAGAATCTTTGTTTTCCAGGCTAAACAGAAACCCTTTATCATCTCTTATTTATTTATTTATTTTTAAGTCTAGAGCTCCTGGGCTCAAGTGATCCAATCAGCTCAGGCTCCCAGAGTGCTAGAATTAACAAGCATGAGCCTCCATGCTCAGTTATAATTTCTTATTAAGAATAGATTGATAAGCCAAGAAACTATCATTTTAACAGAGACAAAAATCAAACCCTAGTCTTGTGTCAATACATCTTCCTAAATAAAAAAAAATAAAAAATAAAAATAAAAGCCTAGGCATAGTGGCTTACCCCTGTAATCCCAGCACTTTGAGAAGCCAAGGAGGGCAAAACACCTGAGGTCAGGAGTTCAAGACTAGCCTCACCAACATGGTTAAACCCCGCCTCTACTAAAAATACAAAAAAATTAGTTGGGCAGGGTGGCACACACCTGTAGTAGTCCCAGTTACTTAGATCAGTGCACTAACAGAAGGAGACTCCGTCTCAAATAAATAAATAAATAAATAAATAAAAATAAATTTTAAAAATCTGTCCAGGCACAATGGCTCACACTGGTAATCCAACAATTTGGGAGGCCAAAGCAGGAGAATCACTTGGGGCCAAAAGTTCAAGGCTACATGAAGCTATGATCATACCACTGCACTCCAGCCTAGGTGACAGAGTGAGACCTGACCTTTGAGGGGAAAAAAAAAAAAATTTTTCTATATGCAAGCCTATCTGAATGAAAAAATAAATCTTATAAATAAAGCCATTTAATCTTAGTTTTGAACCCACAAAATTAAATTCCTTTTTTGCATATTTTCTACAACTTTCTATATTCATTCAGATTCTGTCCTGTGCTTTCCTTTTTTCTCATTTTACTTTAGGACAAAATTATTCTCCTTTTTTCTTAACAAAACCGCATTCTACATTCCTTGCATATGCTTTGTATAAAAACACATCGTACATTACTTCCATATCTTATAGACAAAGTGTTTTTTTCAATATTATAGTTTCTAGAAGTTTTATTTTTATGTATTGATTACAAGGTTTAACTATTTTTACTAATGGTCCAAATATTTTCTAAAACTATTGGTTTACTGTCCAGTCTTTCTTAACTTTTGAGTTTATCAAATAGTTTTATTCCAATGTAAAAGGCATCCAGCTTATGCAGACTGCCATACAACCAGAGGCTAAAATTCCAGATTTCATAAAGTTAAATAAATTTAAATAATATTGAATATAATCATTTACTTACTAGTATTTTTATTTTTTAATTTGTTTTTTAATTGACATAATAATTATACATATATGGGATATGTAGTGATGTTGTGATACAAAGTATAGTGATCAGATCAGGGTAATTAGCATATACATCATCTCAAACATTTATCATTTATTTCTGTTAGAAATGTTTAATATCATCCTTTAGCTATTTGAAACTACATAATATATTATTTTTTTGTTTGTTTTTTTTTTGTTTTGTTTTGTTTTTTTGAGACAGTGTTTCGCTCGTTACCCAGGCTGGAGTGCAAGGGCGAGATCTCGGCTCACCGCAACCTCCGCCTCCTGGGTTCAGGCAATTCTCCTGCCTCAGCCTTCTGAGTAGCTGGGATTACAGGCACGCGCCACCATGCCCAGCTAATTTTTTGTATTTTCAGTAGAGACGGGGTTTCACCATGTTGACCAGGATGGTCTCGATCTCTTGACCTGGTGATCCACCCGCCTTGGCCTCCCAAAGTGCTGGGATTACAGGCACGTGCCACCGTGCCCAGCTAATTTTTTGTATTTTAATAGAGATGGGGTTTCACCATGTTGACCAGGATGGTCTCGACATAATATATTATTGTTAATTATAGTCATCCTACGATGCTATAGAGCACTAGAATTTATTTCTCCTATTTAGCTGTAAGTGTGGAACCTTTAACAAATCTTTCCCTCTCCTTCCCTTCCCCCTTTACTTCCCAGCCTCCAATACGTTCTGTTCTAAGTTTTACTTCTATGAGATCGATGTTTTTTAGCTTCTACATATGAATAAGAACATTCATATTGCCACAAATAACAGGATTTTATTCTTTTTCACAGATGAATAGCAGTCTGTTAACTATATATCACATTTTCTTTATGTATTCATCTGTTGTTGGATACCTAGGTTGACTCTGTATCTTGGCTATTATAAATGGTGCTACGATGAGAGTGCAGGATTTCCTTTCCTTTGGATAAATGCCCAGAAGAGGGATTGCTGTAGTTCTATTTAAAGATTCTTGAGGCACCTCCACACCGCTCTCCATAGTGGCTGTACTAGTGTATATTCCCACCACCAGTGTGTAAGAGTTTCCTTTTCTCCACATTCTTGCCAGCATTTGTTATTTTTTGTATTTTTCCTGATAGCTACCCTGAGATGATACATTATTGTGACTGTGACTCACATTTCCCTGAAGATTAATAATGTTGAGTATTTTTTCCATTTTTTTTTTTGGCCATTCATATATCCTCTTTTGAGAAATGTCTGTTCAGATCATTTGCCCATCTTTTAATAGAAGTGTGTGTGTGTGTGTGTGTGTGTGTGTGTGTGTGTGTGTGTGTTGTTTGTTTTGGTTTTGGTTTCTATTGTTGAGAAATTTGTGTTCTTGTATATTCTGGACACAAATCCCTGTTGGATAGTTTGCAAATTTTTTTCCCATTCAACGAGTTGTCTTTTTACTCTGTTAGTTGTTTCACTTGCCCTGAAGAAGCTTTTTAGTTTGATATAATCCCATCTATTTCTGCTTTTGCAGCCTGTGCTTTTGAGGTGTTGTGCACTAAATCTTTTCCCAGGCCAATGTCCCAAAGCATTACCCCTATGTTTTCTACTAGTAGTTTTATAGTTTTTAGTCTTACATTTAGGACTTTGATTCATTTTGAGTTTTCTTTAGGGTGAGAGGTGGGAGTCTAGTTTTCCTGTTCCGCATATGTGTATTCAGTCTTCCAAGCAACATTTACTGAAGAAATTGTATTTTCCCCAATGAGTGTTCTTGGTGCTTCTATCAAAATCAGTTGTAACTTGATCACCTTTGTGAAGAAGAAAAAAAGAGGAGGGACTACAGGCAGATGGAAGGCAAGACTAGATTGCAGCTCCAATTCGGACAGACAGTGCAGTGTGTGGAGATTCTCATTGGGAATTTTTGCTCCAGAAGAACTGTAGGAATAAATCCAGAAACCAGAGAGGACCCACAGACCCCCTGAAGAAAGAAGATTGCTCCTAAAATAATGTACTGGTATCCACAGATGAGAGACACCCAGGAGATACCCAAAATAATGTGCTGGTATCCACAGATGACAGATCCACAAATGGTTCACATCACAGGACTCTGCGCAGACAACCCCTGGTACCAGTCTGGAACCAGGTACACTTGCTAGGTGACTAGATCCAGAGGATAGGTAACAACCACTACAGCTCGGCGCATAGGAAGTGACATCTATAGGAAAAGGGGAATAGTACTACATGAAGAGAACACCCCTTAGGACAAAAGAATCTGAACAACAGCCTTCAGCCATAGAACTTCCCTCTGACAAAGCCTATCAAATGAGAAGGAATCAGAAATCCAACTCTGGCAATATGACAAAACAAGATTCTTTAACACCTCCAAAAAATCATACTAGCTCACCAGCATGGACTCAAACCAAGAAGAAACCCTAATTTACTTGAAAAAGATTTCAGGAGGTTAGTTATTAAGCTAATCAGGGAGGCACTAGAAAAAAAGACAATACTATGCAAGGAAATCCAAAAAAAAGCAGTATAAGAAATGAACAGAGTAACTTTCAAGGAAATGGCATAAATAAAAAACAATCAAAATCTCAAGAAACAATGGAGACAATTATAGAAATGCAGGCCGGGTGTGGTGGCTCAAGCCTCTAATCCCAGCACTTTGGGAGGCCGAGGCAGGTGGATCACGAAGTCGAGAGATTGAGACCATCCTGGTCAACATGGTGAACCCCCGTCTCTACTAAAAATACAAAAAATTAGCTGGGCATGGTGGCACGTGCCTGTAATCCCAGCTCCTCAGGAGGCTGAGGCAGGAGAATTGCCTGAACCCAGGAGACAGAGGTTGCGGTGAGCCGAGATCGCACCATTGCTCTCCAGCCTGGGTAAAAAGAGTGAAACTCCCTCTCAAAAAAAAAGAAAAAAAGAAATGCAAAATGCTCAGCAAAGTCTCAGCAATAGCATTGAAGAAGTGGAAGAAAAAAAAAATCAGAGCTAGAAGACAAGGTCTTCAAATTAACCCAATCCAACAAAGACAAAGAAAAAGAGTAAGAAAATGTGAGCAAAGCCTGCAAAAAGTCTGGGATTAAATGACCAAACCTAAGAATAATCAGTGTTCCTGAGGAAGAAGAGATATCTATAAGCTTGGAAAACATATTTGGGGGAATACTTGAAGAAATTCCCCAGCTTTGCTAGACACCTCAACATCCAAATACAAGAAGCTCAAAGAACACCTGGGAAATTCATTGCAAAAAGATCATTACCTAGGCACATTGTCACCAGGTTGTCTAAGATAAGATGAAGGAAAGAATCTTAAAAACTGCAAGACAAAAGTACCAGGTAACTTACAAATGAAAACCTGTCAGATTAACAGCAGATTTCTTAGCAGAAACCCTAGAAGCTAGAAGGGAATGGGGCCCTACCTTCAGCCTCTTCAAATGAAACAATTATCAGCTAAGAAATTTGTATCCAGTGAAACTAAGCTTCATATATAAAGGAAAGATACAGTATTTTTCAGACAAACAAATGTTGAGAGAATTCTTGGTAGAGAGAATTCTCTACCAAGCCACCGCTAAACCAACTGCTAAAAGGAGCTCTAAATCTTAAAATAAATCCTGGAAACACGTCAAAACAGAACCTTTTTAAAGCATAAATCTCACAGGACCTATAAAACAAAAATACAATTTGAAAAAACAAAAATGAAACACAAAAAAACCAAGGTATACAGGTGACAAACAGCACAGTGAGTGGAATGGTATCTTTCTTTTTTACTCTTGAAATACAGAATTTTATTTAGAAACTGTTTAAAGTAGAAAAAAACCCTGTCAAGAAAGACCAAGTGGAAAATGGGTTCCCAATAAAATGGAATTTTAGGGCAATGAAAGTCGAAAAGGCCACAAAAGAGAAACAGCACCACTGTCATTGGAACAATGGCTGCTTCCTTGCATTTTTTGGCATTGTTAATCACTGAATCTGGGTTTTCCTCTGAATTCCACACAGAGCGTGCACTACACAACAATTTTATCATAAAACACTTGCTTTCTACACACATTTTAGGACAAGCTACCACCAGAAACAAACCAATACAAATACATCAGGGGCTGAACAATCTCAGTAGTAAGTGAGACACATTTTGCAGAATCCTGCCAAAAAGGAACTGAATAGGCTGTGGGCAGAGTAAATCAGGGAGAGCTAAGGAATGAAATATTTTAAATATTAATAATTAATTCAGACACGGTACTGTATTTTCTGCAAAAGAAAATTAACATTTAGTAACACACTAATGAATTTTATCTCCAAAGAGATTAGTGCACTGGCAAAGCATTCGGATTACAGTGGAGAGCTGTGGACGGCAGATTCCAAAAACACCCCAGCCTTGCAGATCCTGAAAACACCCCAGCCTTGCAGATCCCAAAAACACCCCAGCCTTGCAGATCCCAAAAACACCCTAGCCTTGCAGATCCCAAAAACACCCCAGCCTTGCAGATCCCGAAAACACTCCAGCCCTGCAGATGCCGAAAACACCCCAGCCCTGCAGATCCCGAAAGCACCCCAGCCTTGCAGATCCCAAAAACACCCCAGCCTTGCAGATCCCAAAAACACCCCAGCCTTGCAGATCCCGAAAACACCCCAGCCTTGCAGATCCCGAAAACACCCCAGCCCTGCAGATGCCGAAAACACCCCAGCCCTGCAGATCCCGAAAGCACCCCAGCCTTGCAGATCCCAAAAACACCCCAGCCTTGCAGATCCCGAAAACACCCCAGCCTTGCAGATCCCGAAAACACCCCAGCCTTGCAGATCCCGAAAACACCCCAGCCTTGCAGATCCCGAAAACACCCCAGCCTTGCAGATCCCGAAAACACCCCAGCCTTGCAGATCCCGAAAACACCCCAGCCTTGCAGATCCCGAAAACACCCCAGCCTTGCAGATCCCGAAAACACCCCAGCCTTGCAGATCCCGAAAACACCCCAGCCTTGCAGATCCCGAAAACACCCCAGCCTTGCAGATCCCGAAAACACCCCAGCCTTGAAGATCCCGAAAACACCCCAGCCTTGAAGATCCCGAAAACACCCCAGCCTTGCAGATCCCAATAACACCCCAGCCTTGCAGATCCCGAAAACACCCCAGCCTTGCAGATCCCGAAAACACCCCAACCTTGCAGATCCCGAAAGCACCCCAGCCTTGCAGATCCCGAAAACACCCCAGCCTTGCAGATCCCAAAAACACCCCAGCCTTGCAGATCCCGAAAACACCCCAGCCTTGCAGATCCCGAAAACACCCCAGCCCTGCCGATCCCAAGGTAACGAGGCCTTCACCGACCACTCCCTTCGCCAGAGGTCCCAAAAGAACTTGCAGCATGATCGCCTGCCTGCTGCATTTCCAGCTCTAAGCAGCAAACTTCAATGAGCCAAAGAGGAGTCCCCAGTGGGCAAGGGGACCCGAGAAGAGAAACGTGGTAAATGTAAACCCAAAAGACAGTAAGATGGGATACAATCGCCACTGAAATCCCAGAGATGTGGGCAAGTCCCAAAAAGTAGTTGTCAGATTAAACAACTGGGCACACCTCACTTCCCCAAAAACATAATACATGGAAATTTTGGGGACAACTGGAAAAACAGAGAAATGCTCAATGAAAACCGAGCTCTTCAACTCAAACATCTCAGGGCTGAAACACATCCTCCGTTATTCAGGCAACGATGCCTCTTGCGTTTTAGCAAGGATGCAACTGGTCAATGACACCAAACGGCTTTACAGGGCAACTTTTTAAATGTTCCTTTTAGACCAAAGCCTAGGCTGGTGAGGATTCAAACAGCCCTGTAAGACCTGTGACAGCAGGTTCCAAAGGGTCCAACGTCTGACCCTTCCTTCCCAGACACAATGTCAAATGCAAAATCTCCTGTCATGTACATTTTATATTTTGAAATATGGAAGCATATTTTAAATACTCTTAAGGCATTTGTTTATTACAACATTCTCTGATTTCACATTAGCTTAAAATTCAATTCAGTCTTTACATTACTTCACTGAGGTCGCCGCCTCAGCGTATAACATAACCCCTCCTCCGGCACTCAGTGTGACCCACATCCGCACAGTGAGCCCCACAGTCAGCCTCTTTGTTTCCCAGGTGAACCAACTAGATGTTGATACTGCTCTGCTACAAGGTAAAAGCTCCTAACTCAAACTTATTGGAAAAGGATTGAAACGTCTGCAAAGTGCACTTTAAGAAGAGGTACTTTTTGCTTATGAAAAGAAACCAGTGAGTCCTCTAAGGATAATAAAAGGGAGTATTTTACAGTTGAGCACACGATTTGGAGTGAAGAATTTGGAGGTTGCTCTGCTGGTCCAGGCTGTCAGTACTCTTCCTGCTCCTCCTGTGGGCCCCCTTCTTCAGGTATCACAAAGCCTTCATCTGTGGCATACAGAACGTCTACAATCCTCTGCAATACAGGGTCGTTTCCCCCCCTCATTCTCCTGGCAAATCAATTCAATGTTCCATAGCTTTCCGAAGTAGAAGCCCCTCTCTTTCTCCAAGTCTTCAACAGTAAGTTTCAATACGTTGGCCTGCTGCATCAACTCAGCTGCCTCGTCATCCCCATTGCCCACACCGGGGTTCTTTCGCAGCACACCAGGGCCAGCCTTAGGAGCCGCAGCAGTTCTCTGTGTTGAGATGGGCCTCTGGGGAGCTGCACTGCTAGAACTAAGAGGCTTCTTCGGTTTATTCAGAGCTGGAGCAATGAGGGACGGAGCCACCACAATTTCTTGACCTTGTCTGGAAGCCACAGGGTCATAGTCTTTTCCATCATAGTTTGTATCAAAAAACTTCTTGAACCACTGAAAAATTCAAAATTGTCCCGAAACTTTCCTTTTACTCATTTGTCCACAGGAATTATCTTGTCAACACCCATCCTCTTAAAACCCGCTTGTAGTATTTTGAAGTTCTGGATGTACTCGTGTTCTAGCTTAGCTTGGCATTTCACTTTCTTCAAGGCAATGGAGCCAGGAAACAGCATGTCCATTAACTGACAATAGGCAGCCCCTGAGCACAACTGTTCAATCTTTGTCAGATTCAACTGCAGAGACTCATTGATCCAGGCCAGCATGTCATGTCAACTTAGATGATCACTGGCCACTGACATTGAGTATACATTCACTGCCATCTTCTGCTCGGGGCAGAACCGCGTTCACTGCCCGCACCCAGCTCCGGTTCCGTCTTCTTATTCAAACAGCCGGACCTGGAATGGTATCTTACATCACAATACTACCATTGAATGTAAATTGCCTAAATACTCCACTTAAAAGATACAAAAGGCAGAATGGATGAGAATTTACCAACCATCTGCTGCCTTCAAGCGATTTACCTAACACATAAGTACTCACACAAACTTAAGGTAAAGGGGTGGAAAAAGACATTTCAGGTAAATGCACAACAGAAGCAAGCAGGCGTGAGTATTCTTATATAAGACAAAACAAACTTTAAAGTATCAGCATTTTAAAAAAGACAAAGACGGACATTATGAATCAAATCAAGAACTCAACCCTTTTTGCAATAGCTGAAAAAAAAAAAAAAACTTTAAAAATACATCTAACCACCTAACCAAGGAGGTGAAAGACCTTTACAAGGAAAACTACAGATCAATGCTGAAAGAAATCATAGAGGACATAAACAAATGGAAATACATCCCATGCTCATGGATGGGTAGAATCAATATTATGAAAAGGACCATACTACCAAAAGCAATCTAGGAATTCAACACAATTGCCATCAAAATACTACAATCATTCTTCACAGAATTAGAAAAAAACAATTGTCAAATTCATATGAAACCAAAAAAGAGCCTGCATGGCCAAAGAAAGACTAAGCAAAAAGAACAAATCTGGAGGTATCACATTACCTGATTTCAAACTATACTATAATGCCATAGTTACCCAAACAGCATGGTACTGGTATAAAAATAGGCACCTACCAATGGAACAAAACAGAGAACCCAGAAATAACCCCAAGTATTTACCAACTGATCTTCAACAAAGCATAAAAAAAACATAAAGTGGGGAAAGGATGCCCTATTCAACAAATGGTGCTGACAGAATTGACTAGCCATATGTAGGAGAATGAAACTGGATCCCCATCTATCAACTTATACAAAAATCAATTCAAGATGGATTAAGTACTTAAATCTAAAATCTGAAACTATAAAAATTCTAGAAGATAACATTGTAGAAACCCTTCTAGACCTTGGCTTAGGCAAGGATTTCACGACCAAGAACCCAAAAGCAAATGCAATAGAAACAAAAATGGCTGGAGCCAAATTAAATTAAAGAGCTTTGCACGGCAAAAGGAACAGTTCACAGAGTAAACAGACAACCCACAGAATGGGAGAAAATCTTCACAATCTCTACATCTAACATGCCTGTAATCCTAGCACTTTAGGAGCCTGAGGCGAGCAGATCACTTAAGGCCAGGAGTTCAAGACAAGCTTGGCCAAAAAGGCAAAACCCTATCACTACTAAAAATACAAAAATTAGCTGTGTATGATGCCACGTGCCTGTAATTCCAGCTACTCAGGAAACTGAGGCACATTAATGGCTTGAACCCAGGAGGCAGAGGTTGCAGTGAACCAAGATTGCACCATTGCACTTCAGCCTGGGCAACAGAGAACAGTCTGTCTCAAAAACAAACAACCCAAGAAAAGGAGAAAAGGGTGAAGCTAGCAGAAGTTAGTTCATGAGGTTTAAGAAAAGAAGCCATTTGTAAACCACAAAGGTGCAAGGTGAAGTAGCAAACGCTGAAAATGCCATTTAGGACTTTCATGGCTAGAGAGAAGTCAATGCCTGCTTTCAAAGCTTCAAAGGACAGGCTCATTCTCTTGTTAGAGGTTCATGAAGCTGGTGACTTCAAGTTGAAACCAATGTTCATTTACCAATCTAAAAATCCTAAAGCCATTAAGAAATACCCTAAATCTACTCTACCTGTAGTCTATGAATGGAATCACAAAACCTAGATGACAGCACATCTGTTTACATCATGGTTTACTGAATATTTTAAGCCCATTGTCGAAAATTACTGCTCATTAAAAAAAGATTTCTTTCAAAATATTAAGGTTGATTGACAATGCAACTGGCCACTAAAGAGCTCTGATAGATATGTACAAGCAGATTAATGCTTTTATGCCTGCTAACGCCACATCTATTCTTCGGCCCATGGATCAAGAGGTAATTTTTACTTTCCAGTTTTATTATTTAAGAAATACATTTCATAAGGCTATAGCTGCCATAAACAGTGATTCCTTCAACAGATCTGGGCAAAATAGAGAACTTTTTAGAAAGGATTCATAACTCTAGATGCCATTAAAAACATTCATGATTCGTGGAAAGAGGTCAACACATCAACATTAACGGGAGTTTGGGTTCCAACTCTCGTGAATGACTTTGAGAGGTCCAAGTCTTCAAGAGAGGAAATAATGGCAGATTGGGTAGTGATAGCAAGAGAACTAGAATTGGAAGTGGACCCTAAAGATGTAACTGAACTGCTGCAATATCATGATAAAGCTAGAACAGATAAAGAGTTGCTTCTAAAAAAGCGGTTTCTTGAGACAAAATCAATTCCTGGCAAAAATTCAGCGAACATTGTTAAAATGACAGCAAAAAATTTAGAATATTACATAAACTAAGTTGATAAAGTAATGGTAGGGTTTGAGAGGATTGACTCTAATTTTGCAGAAGATTCTACTGCATGTAAAATAGTATTAAACAGCATCTCAAATCTTTCATGAAGGGAAGAATAAATAGATGTAGAAAACTTGATTTTCTATTTTCAGATACCACAGCCACCACAACCTTTGGCAATCGCCACCTTGATCAGTCAACAGCTGTCAACCTCAAGGTGAGAGCCTTCACCAGCAAAAAGATACAACTTGCTGAAGGCCCAAATGATCAGTAGCATCTTTGAGCAATAAAGCTTTTCATATGCTATGTATATATATTTTAAACGTATGTGTATTGCACACTTAACACACTATAGCATAGTGCAAACATAACTTTTATATGCGTTGGAAAACAAAAAAATAGTGTGACTTGCTTTACTGCAATTTATGTTTATTTTGGGGGTCATGAACTGAGCCTGCGGTATCTCTAAGATATGCTTTGTCTGAATAGAAAGAAACTTCTTTAAAGGTATCTTCTAGAAGAATTATATTTGATGAAAGATCAGAATCATTCTTGTTTGGGTTGAAACAACAGAGAAATACCCACTGTCAACAGCACTCACATCATTATATTATAGATTCTAGCCACTACAGTTAGAATTGAGGTATAAATACCAGAAACAAATAGACCAGACTAATTATTTTCAGGTGATTTGACAAAATCAAATACTCAAAAAATCTGGAATAACTGCTATGAGACTGTAAAACCACAGGTTCTGCTAACTTAAATACTACATGTCTGACAATATTTTCTTTTTCACTCCACAAACATATATTTTGTATCATGTGTTAGTCATCATGCTAAATCTTAGAGCTTCAAGGGAAGCAACATAGCAGTCTTTGACATTTATGAAATTGTATCTACTGTGAGAGACAAACATTAATCAAATGTTATGCTGACATCAATCACAGAGTGGGACAAATTCCTTTTTTTTTTTTTTTTTTTTTGAGACAGATTCTCACTCTGTCACCCAGGCTGTAGTGCAGTGGGGTGATCTCAGCTCACTGCAACTTCTGCCCCCCAGGTTCAAGTGATTCTCCTGCCTCAGCTTCCCTTGTAGCTGGGATTACAGGCACCTGCCATTGTGCCTGGCCAATTTCTGTGGTTTTTAGTAGAGATGGGGTTTCACCATCTTGGCCAGGCTGGTCTTGAAGTCCTGACCTCGTGATCCACCCACCTCGGCCTCCCAAAGTGCTGGGATTACACATATGAGCCTCCATGCCTGGCCAATAACTCTTCTTAATGGAATAAACAGCAACTTATGGGGAAGTCCAACTTAATCTAAAGAACTGGAAAAAAATAACTTTTTAAGACATTTAAGAATGATGAAAAGTTAATTAGATGAGACAGAGAAAGGAGGGAAAATGTTTCCAAAAGAAAAACACATGCAGTAGCACTCAGAGTGAGCATAGGCCATTACAGACACTGAAAGATGGTCAGTGTCGTTGAGAGACATTTCTCCATAAAAGATATTATAGATTACTTGAATCAACTCTTTTGCTGGACTATCTTTCCAAAATATTTACATAGCAAAGAACCTTGGAAGATACATAGTTTCTCCCTCTGGGGAAAAGTGCAGAATAATAAAAATAACATCTTTCTCCAGGGCAAAGTTTGGACAAGTTTGATAGTTGCCTACTTTTTAGAATAGATCCTAAGCTGTGACACACGTTCACTGTGTGTACAGCATCCACCTGAGTCTCCTCCGTATCATTCTCATGGGACTTGAGGGTCAAGAGAACCTTGTGAATATTAATCTGCCTCTTGTGCCATGCACAGTAATATTCTTTGTCTCTGACCCAGAGTTTTTGTGTCTTCTGGCAGCATCTGTGAAACTGTGGCAACTACATTGATTTATACTAGTTTCAAGTAACATAAAATCTTTTACCCTCTGGAGTTTGTGACAAGTAGGAACACAGCAAAGACAGCTTGGGAGAGAATTTCAAAATCTGAATCTAGAAAAGATAGCAGGATTTTATGATACAATGGTCAGAAGTAATATTGCAAATACTAAACAACGATTCTAACACAGGCACTAACCAATGTGAATGAACTCGAGACAACTGGATGAGCCATTAACAAGCCAATATGGTTTTAGAGCTTCATACCAGCTGAATATCACACACGGTCTGGGGTATTTTACCTTAAGAAAACTAAAAAATCACCATAAAACATTTAGCTAGGGGACGGTACTGGCAGATCTTGGTTTTTTAGATGATTATTCTGATGGCAACTAAATGTAAATTGTGAACATAGATAGATGTCTGAACCAGAGAAAAAATTAATCTACAATGATGATATTAGTGGGGAAATCTGAAAACGTGATCAAGATTCATAGATTATATAATAGTTTTATATTGTTAATTTTTTGATGCTGATCACTGTACTTTGGCCGTGTAAAAAATTACCATTTTAAAGAAATACACACTGAAGTATTTCCATATAAAGAAGTATCATATTTCTAATTTACTCTCAAACAGTTGAAAATATATAACTATAGAGAGAGAAAAAAGGAAAGCAGAAAGGAAGGGAAATGGGAAGGAAGAAAGAGAGAAAGGAAGCAAGAGAGAGTGATAAATGTGGTAAAATGTTAACATTTGGGAAATCTATATAAAGATTATATGGAATTTATTTTTGAAACTTATGTAAATCTAAAATTATATCAAAAAAACTTAAAAAGTACTGTTGGCAATATGGAAATGGTTTAAAGGAGGTCACATATAAAGTGAGCAAAACATTTTTAATTAATAAAATTATCTAATTTTTATATGCAAATAATGCCCATTATCACTTGGTCTAGTTGACTTCTGCCTTACCACTATAAAATGCAATGCAGTCATCTAATTTTCGTCTTTCATTATTCAGACATTCTATAATAACATCGATTTATATTATTATATTTTTCCATGATCATTTTTAGCAATTTTCCATCCTTATATCAAAAAGTTATAAAGGCTTTTCTTGCTCTTCTCAATTTTCACTGGAGTATTGTCCTGAATTTTATGTTTCTAAAAGTTTTTTCCACTGCCCTATTTTAATTTTCCTCTCCTCTCTACAAAGCTATGGTTCTTTTATTTCTCATTCATGACCCAACCCAATTTCCACACTTCGTGACAGTCTCATCTACTTCTCCACTGCTTCGTGTAGCTCTGAAATTAACTAACTTTATATGCCGTTAGCTTGCCCAGCATAGTCCCATCTGCAGACATAATGAACAATCTCTCTATTCCATCACTGGAGAAGATGCTAAGTAATTATTCAATTATAAGGTAGGGTATAAAGAATCAATTTCTCTTTCTCTCTCTCTCACATGCACGTGCATGAGTGCACGCATGCGCGTGCACACACACACACACACACACACACATACAGAGGCACAAATACAGGTACAGACAAGCTAATTTTTAATTCTGGAAAGGTTAGATGACATAGGAGAATCTCAATAAAAAGCCTGACTAATTTCTGAATGCTTATGTGCCATGCTAATTGTCATTAGTCCACTGACCAAAATAAAACGTGTTAGGATCTGCTGCTACAGGAAAGTCTCATACTTAATCAACAAAAAAATGCCGTCTGTCATCTATTTGCAGCTAGATTGTACCACCTCGAAAACTGGCTAAGTTGTGTAAGGTATCAGAGACACAGAGTGTTCTGCTGGATTTTTTTGCATTTCCGTAGAGGTTACAGATACCCTGGAGGGGCCTGAGCTGTCAGCTCACTTTCAGTATAACCCAGGAGCCTTAAGCCTGGGTGAGGTTCTTCCTAGAAAAAGAACTGAAGTTAATTCCCAGCTTCATTTTTTTTCTCCTACGAAAATAGTATTATCTAAAGGACATATAATTAAAATGAACCAAAAAGGAGGCTCTAGAGTCCAGAAGTCTAGGGTTTCTGTTTCTTCTTTAGTCCCGGAGAAGCCTTTACGTATCGACAGGATGCACTCACCCTTGAGTAGCGTGTCAACCCTGAGGGTATCAGGAAAATCAGAGCAGAGAGAATTAGACAGAGGCCAAACGTATCTTTGGAAAGCATTTAAAGAAATCAGGTAATAGTAGCATCTGCTGTTTCAATTACAAAATCAGTTCGTATTTGCTTTGATGATATTATGGCAGCAGTTATCAGCGAAACAAATCCTACACTCTGAGGAACAGAGGCAGGAAATGACACACCACCAAGCTCAGCACAACAAGTACAATTTAAATGAATTCATACTTGGGTCATTCCATGTGCTGTATAGAGATAGGGGATAAGTTGGGTGACTGTTCACTCTACCCTTCGGCTCTACCATTTCTGTGTCTGTGGAACAGGTGGCTTCTCAGAAACAAACCTGACTTGATGCATTAAAATTTGACCACTAGCTAACATCCATCTCTCTGGTATTAGGTCCATGTCTAAAGTTACTACTGAAGAAAAGTTAATATAGGGGAGTCTCAGGTGTCTGCTGTTACGTAAATAGCTACTTCTTTTTTTTTTTTTGAGACAGAGTTTCGCTCTTGTTACCCAGGCTGGAGTGCAATGGCGCGATCTCGGCTCACTGCAACCTCCACCTCCTGGGTTCAGGTTATTCTCCTGCCTCAGCCTCCTAAGTAGCTGGGATTACAGGCACACGCCACCATGCCCAGCTAATTTTTGTATTTTTAGTAGAGACGGGGTTTCACCATGTTGACCAGGATAGTCTCGATCTCTTGACCTCGTGATCCACCCAAAGGATCATGGCCTCCCAAAGTGCTGGGATTACAGGCGTGAGACACCGCGCCCAGCCTAATAGCTACTTCTAATAGACTATTAGATTATCTGTGGATGACAAAAAAATGTCACCATCTCACCGCCTTTGGGTATGTAGTAAAACAATAAACAACTAGAAATAAAGTCTTTTTCATGCTAAGAGGAGAACAGCTGGGTGTCTCTGGTCTATCTTTATTTGTTGGACATTTTAGCCAATATCTTATACCTAACCAGACAGAATGGGGAAACTTTGAAGCAGAAAACCTCCTAATATAATCCTTTTTTAAAAAAATAGTGGTCCAGAAATGTAAACATTATTTGATGTTATCTTACTTTTGGTTCTTATTATTACTAGTGATGAGGCAGGAATATTTCCCTAAGCTGCTGAGTTTTCCCATCCCCGTGCTGTCCCATGGACACCTGATAGCCACAGGTAGAAGAATCATTGTCTAGAATTATTTCTCCTGTTCCACTCTAACACTGTATTAACCACTGACTCTCTGACCTTCTAGTCTTTTCTGCTTGAACCAAAGAGGAAATTGAGTTCCAGGTATTAGCGGCCTAGATTCCATAAGGGATATCATCTCTTTGAATTTGTATCAGGAAAGTCACAGGCATGCATCATTCTAACCTGTCTCATCAGAGTGTCAGTGTCCAGGCACATGTGTGCAGAAAACCCTGCTAGTGCCCAGTAAACAGGGATTTCCTATTTGTGCATTCATTAAACAATTACAGGTTAGGCACAGTAGCTCAAACCTGTAATCCCAACACTTTGGGAGGCTGAGGCAGGTGGATCACTTGAGGTCAGGAGTTGGAGACCAGTCTGGCCAATATGGTGAAACCCCATCTCTACTAAAACTATAAAAATTAGCCAGGCATGGTGACATGTGCCTGTAGTCCCAGCTACTTGGGAGGCCTAGGCAGGAGAATCACTTGAACCCAGAAGGCAGAGGTTGCAGTGAGCAAAGATCACACCACTGCACTCCAGCCTAGGTGACAGAGCAAGAACATCTCAAAAAATTTAAAAATTACAAACCAATTTTTAAGCTGCAGAACATTGAGCTCTAATCTCAAGAAAATTATCATTCATCAGAGGAGTTCCCTAATTCTTCCTCTGTGTAAACCCTTTTTCATGTTGACCTTTGCTTTTGTTGTTGTCTTTTCTCCATTTGTTGCTTACATGTTTCAAATGTCCCATCTTACAGACTTACTGCCTCTAAGCTGAGCAGTCCAGCCAACAGGCTGCTCTTTATTCGTGTCTATCCTGTCCCCAGAGACTCTCCTCCCAACCTCTCTCCAGCAACTACATTTCCACTTTGAACTGATTGTCCACTAACCTGGACGAGGTGTTGCAGCTCAGAGGCAGATGTGAATCTAGAATAGATGACACCTTGATGGGTGCAGATTGAGAATATATAGCAAGTCAATTAGAGAAATTATGCCAAGGACTGTGCTAATCACATTCCAACTATGTTTCATTTGGTTTCCACAACAATGCTATGAAATAGATAAAGACCATCAGTCTTAACATGAAGAAAACTGACGCTTAGAGAAAGTAACTTCCCCCAACTCACATAGTTAAGAGATAAACCATATTTCCAATCCAAACTATACCTTTTTCCTACTTCACTAAATTGTTAGCTTGCATAAGATTGGGAATATTTCCCTTTGATAGTTAGGTCATAAATCTAAACTTGTTTTCTGGAAGATTTTTCTGATTAACTGAGAACCACTAACTGTAGCATTTAATCTCAATTCCAGAGCAAGTCACTCCTCCCTAGTGTGCAAGAGTCAAGCATTCATCGATTTGATCCTTTTCATTAGACTGTAAGTCCCCTGAGAACAAAGCTGACATACATTTACACCAAAACAACTTTCATGGCCTGAATGAAGCACAGCCCAGGATCGGAGACGATTCGATGAGTATCCAGAAAGCTTCTCAAGCAGACTACCCTGCACACGTGCTCCCGTTACGCATAGAGACTGTGTTTTCGTGTTGGTTTCCACTATGATTTTAGATAAATACATCTTAATTTTTAATTGCTCTATAATTGGCAGTGAATTCCTAATTCTTTAATTTTCTCTGCCCTGGTTTCTAAAATAGTTAATTGTGTGTAAAATAAGCAGATGTACTTTTACAGCTGGCTTCTAGAAGTAACCCCTTGACAGATCTTTTCAGTAAGTTAAAGATCACTTATGAAAAACTTCCCTAACTTTTTTGCATGTATATTTTTTTATAGATGATGGTGCTCCTATGGTCTAAACTTCAGTTCCCAGAAAAAAATCACTTATCTTGTGAGTACAGAACTCTGTAGAAAATGAAAAAAGTGCAAAGCTTGAATTTCCACAAAATCTAAGAACAAACGCTTTGGAAAATTAAATTCTGTTTACCAGGCATTTCCACTCAAATGGCAGGTTGTGGTGCTAGAAAATTTACGTCGAAAAATAGTATCTACTTGATACAGTTGGTTTAGAACAAAGCAAGTTAAATATGAAAGGAAAATGCTATGACACATTGACAACAGCAAAGTACATGTCATATGTGCCAGAGAAGTATGAGAAAAAATATTGTTGTGATGGAAGGTAACAACCAACAAACTACTTTTCCTCATTTAAAGCTGTCAAAATGGATGGAATGGGAAGAGATTTAGAGTTTAATCTTCTTTTTTCCTTCCTAAATGGAAAACCAAACCTGTTAAGGTAAAAGCCTAATTTACTAGAGTATGTTTTAGTCTCCGGCAACTTTCAAACAGCATTTTTCACCCCAGTTTCCTGCAATGTACATTATTAATCGATTTCTCTCTTTTTCTCTGTGCTGCAGCAAAAGTATTTAACATATTGATGTTTGCATTTGGATTATAAGTCTGACAGGCAGCTTTATACTGAGAACTCAACTGTGGTTCTGTTGTTGTTGTTGTTTCCAGCTTCCAATATTATTAAACTTTGGGCCAGGCACAGTGGTTGACACCTGTAATCCCAGCACTTTGGGAAGCTGAGGTGGGTGGATCACTTGAGGTCAGGAGTTCAAGACCAGCTTGGCCAATATGATGAAATCCCATCTCTACTAAAAATACGAAAATTAGCTGGGCATGGTGGTATATGCCTGTAATCCCAGCTACTCAGGAGGCTGAGGCAGAAGAATCACTTGAACCTGGGAGGTGGAGGTTGCAGTGAGCCCAGATAGCACCATTGTCCTCCAGCCTGGGCAACAGAGCAAGACTGTCTCCAAAAAAAAAAAAAAAAACTTTGTGCCTGTCAGTGTGTTTCAAAAAAACACATTTTGTCAGTTTTGTTAGTATACCACTTAATGTTACACAGAGTAAATCTAAAGGATGGATACTCCTCTGGCATTGTATTTGAAAACCCATAATTTAAAAAATAATGTCTAAAAATATTCTGATCATGTTTGGCAAATGAAAAAAAAAATCTAGCAACTTGAATTTTTTAAATATTCTGGTTTGTCCCTGGTCTTTACAGAATAATTTCACCAGACATTTGCTTCCACCACCAAAGAAAACAAGTGGAAATAAATGTATACCAAATCTCATGGCTTCATCTTAGCTTCGCATCTGGAAGTCTTTCTGAATTCTACCTTGAATCAGCCACTTAATATAAAACTCAAATTTTACTACTTTAAAGTTTGTTTAATAATAATAATATACTCTAAAGTATCAGCCTTAGATGTTTTCTGTGAACTCATTTGTTAATAGCGATATTTTCTTCAGAAAACTTAAAATTATAGTAAATAGAACAAAGTGAAGATATATATGTGTATATACAACCACGTACACACAGACATATTCAGATATACGTATACAGAAAAAGCTTGAAATGCTCATCCCCTGCCAAGCTTAACCCTTCATGTACTCCAAATCAGAAGGAAAAAAAGTTGGACATAAACAAAATGGAACCTTGCAGGTAAGTAATTAGGCAAAGCGTAAGTGACCATTCTCAATCTTGTATTCAATGGTTAATTATATATATGACTTCATTGCTACAGCTTGGGTTATATAGCTGTAAAATATGGTTGAGTATACTTCATTGCAAGCTATATTTACAAAGAAAGTTGAGATCTTAGGATAACATAGGTTGACATAAGCTACCAAATATTATTAGTGGACTTCCTCATTACCAAAATCCATTTCCAAATATTCTAACAGTCCCAAGGACTCATGTCCTGTTTCTCCCTAGTACTACTAAGTTAGGAGGCTCGTCAGTTTGCGACACTTGACGGTGTATTCTGGCTTTACTGATTTTTATTTTTTACCCTATAGACTACATTCAATGATTTTCTTTCCTCCAATTTCAAATCATTATCTGTGGATCAAGATTACATGTCTTGACTTTTTTCATCAAGTATTTCTTCTCCAAAATGTGTGCTGTCAGTTGCAAAACAAAAAACAAAAATTGAGTGGGACCTAATTAAACTCAAGAACTTCTGCACAGCAAAAGAAAGTACTGACAGAGCACCACCCACAGAATGGGAGAAGATATTTGCAAAGTATGCATCTGACAAAGGCCTAATTACCGGAATCTTTAGGGAACTTAAGCAATTCAATAAGCTAAAAACAAATAACCCTATCAAATGGGTAAAAGACATGAACAGACCATCCTCAGAAGAAGATATACAAACAGCCAACAACACAGGAAAAAATGCTAATCATCAGAGAAATGCTCATCAAAACTGCAATGAGAGAGTATCTCACACCAGTCAGAATGGCTACTATTAAAATATCAAAAAACAGCAGATGCCGGTGAGGCTACAGAGAAAAGGGAACACTTACACACTGTTGGTGGGAATATAAACTTGCTCAGCCACCACTGTGCAAAGCAGTTTGGAGAGCTCTCGAAGAACTTAAAACAGAACTACATTTTGACCAACAATTTCATTACTAGTTATACATGCACAAAAATAAAGTGTTCTACCAAAAATACATGCACTCATATGTTCATTGCAATGCTATTCACAATAGCAAAGATATGGAATCAACCTAGGTGGCCCCCCAGTGGTAGACTGGATAAAGAAAATGTGCTACATATACACCATGGAATACTACACAGCCACAAAAAAAGAGCAAAATCATGTCCTTTGGAGCAGCATGATTAGAGGCCACAGTCCTAAGCAAATTTACAAAGGAATAGAAAACCAAATGTCACATATTCTTACTTATAAGTGGGAGCTAAACAGTGAGCATACATAAACATAAGCATGGGAATAGACACTGTGAACTACTAGAGGGAAGGAGGAGGAGAGGGATGGGTGTGTTGAAAACTACCTATTGGGTACTATGCTCACTACCTGTGCGTAATATACCCCATGTAACAAGCCTTCACATGTACCCCCTATCTAAATAAAAATTGAATCTTAAAAATAAAATTAAAACTACAAAAAAAACCAGAACTGCTAAGATTGTTTTTCACTTGCATTTGATTTGCTAATGAAGCAAACTAGACTGACAAAGAAAAGATAAACTTACTAATTCAAGATCGTTTGGTGATTTCACTTTTCTTACAAAATTTAGCCAGTTCCTATTAAAATGTAAGTAATTCAAATTTAACTCTAAAACCATTTGAAACTATAAAAAGGAAAAAAGAAAGTAAAAGAGACTGTTCTTTAAAAAATCAAACTGCCATGGAAACTTCTTTACTGAAAATTTTGGTCCATAACCTTCATAAGGTTAGCTATCAGGGCAAATAACATTTAGCCTATGAATACTTCCCTTTGTCAGAAATATAATTTGGATCCAACTGTCTTTTATAAACTGGTGAGTTTGTGTTATTAACTCATGAATTAGATTCTAAAATGAAAGCTAAAAGGTCTGTATTTTGGTGTATGTATATATACACAGGAATAGAAAACCAAATGCCGCAAACATGTATATATATGTGTGTGTTTGGATGGATTTATGCATGTGTACATGTATTATGTTATATGTTGTATCTACATGGTAAAACCTAATATAGTCAACCAGAAATTCCTCAAAGATAAATGAGTACTCATATAAAATATGAAATTTATAGTAATAAGCCTAAATATCTTTTTATAAGACTTAAGTAAATCATTAATACATTTTAAAATTTAGTTTAAAAATTGTTGGTAAAATAAAAATAAAATATGTCTTCAAAAAAATTGTGGCCCACAAACACCATAGAATTCTGTTCATCCTGTTTCTCCCTAGTGTTAGATTTCATTTTCGTCGTCAGTGAATGACAGCCTAGATTCAGTGCACCTGGGAAAGAAGGTATGGTTCACTCTGGGGACATTTTAAAGACACCTTATCACAGCTGCTAAGAAGCAACAATGCAATTTAATATGAGGTCACTGTTACCCCCCAGAAACTTCAGTATGACACCCTATTTATATGAGCAGGAGCGTCTCCACATCAAATATACAAATGGCCAATAAATACATAAAAAGAGTTCAACATCACTAATGATAGGGGAAATGAAATCAAAACCATAATGTGATACCCCTTTACTCCGTCAAGAGTGGCCATAATAAAAAAATCAAACAATAGAAGATGTTGGTATGGATGTGGTGAACAGGAAACTACTTCTACACTGCTGGTGGGAATGTAAACTGGTATAATCGCTATGGAAAACAGTGTGGAGATTCCTTAAAGAACTAAAAGTTGAACTACCATTTGATCTGGCAACCCCAGTACCCAGAGGAAGAGAAGTCATTATACAAAAAAGATGCTTGCACACACACGTTTATAGCAGCACAATTCCCTGAATAGGAAATCCTTAAGCTGAATTAAGAAAAACAATTCTAAACTCATATGGAACCAAAAAAGAGCCTGAATAGCCAAAGCAAGACAGCAAAGAGAACAAATCTGGAGGCATCACTTTACCCGATTTCAAAATATATACTTAAGCCACAGTCACTCAAACAGCATAGTACTGGTATAAAAAGAGGCACATAAACCAATGGAACAGAATAGAAAACCCAGAAATAAACCCAAATGATTACAGCAAACTGATCTTCAACAAAGCAAACAAAAATATAAAGTGGGGAAAGGACTCCCTTTTCAACAAATGGTACCAGGATAATTGGCTAGCCACAGGTAGGAGAATGAAACTGGATCCTCATCTATCACCTTATACAAAAATCAATTCAAGATAGATTAAGAACTTAAATCTAAGACCTGAAACTATAAAACTTCTAGAAGATAACATTGGAAAAACCCTTCTAGACATTGGCTTAGGCAAGGATTTCAGGACCAAGAACCCAAAAGCAAATGCAATTAAAACAAAAATAAATTGCTGGGACTTAAACTAAGAAAACAACAAAATCCCATCAAAAAGTGGGCTAAGGACAGGAATGGGCAATTCTCAAAAAGAGATATACAAACGGCCAAGAAACGTATGAAAAACTGCTCAGCATCACTAATGATGAGGGAAATGCAAATCAAAACCACAATGTGCTATCACCTTACTCCTGCAAGAATGACCATAATCAGGCCAGGCGCGGTGGCTCACACCTGTAATCTCAGCACTTTGGAAGGCCGAGGTGGGCAAATCACTTGAGGTCAGGAGTTCGTGCCAGCCTGACCAACATAGTGAAACCCCACCTCTATGAAAAATACAAAAATTAGCTGGGCATAGTGGTGGGTGCCTGTAATCCTAGCTACTTTGGAAGCTGAGGCAGGAGAATCACTTAAACCCAGGAAGTAAAGGTTGCAGTGAGCCAAGATCGCACCATTGCACTCCAGCCTGGGTGACAAGAGTGAAATTCCATCTAAAAAAAAAAAAAAAAGAATGACCATATTCAAAAAATCTAAAAATAGTAGATGTTGGCATGGATGCAGTGAATGGGGAACACTTCTATGCTGCTGATAGGAATGTAAACTAGTACAACCACTATGGAAAACAGTGTGAAGATTCCTAAGAACTAAAAGTAGAACTACCATTTGTTCCAGCAATCCCACTACTGGGTATCTACCAACCCAGAGAAAAAGAAGTCATTATTCAAAAAACATGCTTGCACATGCATGTTAATAGCAGCACAATTCACAATTGCAAAAACATGTAACCAACCCAAATGCCCATCAATCAACCAGTGGGTAAAGAAATTGTGATTGTGTGTGTGTGTGTGAGAGAGAGAGAGAGAGAGAGAGATGGAATACCACTCAGCCATAAAAAGGAATGAGCTGATGGCATTTGCAGTGACCTGGATGAGATTGGAGACTATTATTCTAAGTGAAGTAACTCAGGAATGGAAAACCAAACATCATATGTTCTCACTCATAAGTGGGAGCTAACCTATGAGGATGCAAATGCATAAGAATGGCACAATGAACATTGGGGACTCAGGGGGAAAGGGTGGGGGGTGAGAGATAAAAGACTACAAATAGGGTGCAGTATATGCTGTTCGGGTGACAGGTATATCAAAATCTCATAAATCACCACTAAAGAACTTGCTCATGTAAACAATACCACTTGTTCCCCAATAACCTATGGAAAAATTAAAAATTTTTTAAAAGAACCCTGCAAGAGTTAAATTGCCCATTCAGAGCCAGGAATAGGACTGAGAAGGAAGCAATAATTTCCCTCACCTCATTTGTCCCTCATTGTTAAGTCTTAATTCACCGAGTAATAATCGGACTCAGTATTTGCAACACAAAAAAATATAGCTGAGCAAAACGAGTTTCTGGTTATTAGAGATTCCACAACAAAACAATATGATGGTGGTTATCACAGCCTAGGAAGCAGGAGGAATGAGGCTTTAGACCTCCCAGATCTGAGTTTGAATTCCAGTTCTGACTCTTAAGCGCTGAGTATCCTGGCGACATAGCTTGACCACCCTGAAACTGTTTCCTCATCTGTAAAATGGAATGATAAAACCTGCCTGTGGAGATTAGGTCGAATAATACGTCAAAATAATTAGTAAAGTTTGCAGCACTACTAACTACTAAATAAATGGTAGCTAAGATTATCATAATTTAATTATTTGAGTAAAATAAACACCATATTCTGGTAGGCCAGGGATGGGCCTAATTCAGTCTGCCATGCTGGAACCAGAGAAAAACAGGCCAGTTTTGCCAGCAGCAGTATTCTTGGTACTTTAGAAAGGACAATCTGGCCAGGCAAGGTGGCTCACACCTGTAATCCCAGCACTTTGGGAGGCTGAGGTGGGCAGATCACCTGAGGTCAGGAGTTCAAGACCAGCCTGACCAACATGGAGAAACCCCGTCTCTACTAAAAATAAAAATAAAAAATTTTTAAAAAGGACAGTCTGATTTTCTGACTTTGACTTTAATCTCTAATTCTAAATGAATGACAATAAATATAACCTTGTTTTATAAATAAGATCATCTCCATGATATTAGTGGTTAAAATCTAAAAAATGAGATACTGATCATGTATTTGCTATTTACTATAACTTTGGCAGGCACTTAACATTACTGAACCACTATTTAATTTTCTTTAAAGGGAAACATAATAGCTATTCAACTTTATATGCAGCATGTGATATATTTTTTACTAATACCTGGAAAAATAGTTTCTGGTTTGAAATTATTAGGTAAGTCTACTTAAATATTAAAATGATAGCTTTGCTTGCTGTTACACTCTTTTTTTTTTTTTTTTTTTTTGAGACGGAGTTTCGCTCTTGCTACCCAGGCTGGAGTGCAATGGCGTGATCTCGGCTCACCACAACCTCCGCCTCCTGGGTTCAGGCAATTCTCCTGCCTCAGCCTCCCGAGTAGCTGGGATTACAGGCACGTGCCACCGTGCCCAGCTAATTTTTTGTACTGTTAGTAGAGACGGGGTTTCACCATGTTAACCAGGATGGTCTCGATCTGTTGATCTCGTGATCCACCCGCCTCGGCCTCCCAAAGTGCTGGGATTACAGGCTTGAGCCACCACGCGCGGCGCTGTTGCTGTTCCACTCTTAACTAAAGCTGTTGTTAAAAACAAATACATTATCTAAAACAGGCAGATTTGTTATCATTTTAAGATATTTGCAATCAGAAATTACTCATTCATCACAGAGAAAATTAGAGAAGGTATGGGAAATTAATTACATATTTACATGCTTTACTCTAACAAAATAATTTTTAAGTTACTTA
This sequence comes from Callithrix jacchus, assembly GCF_049354715.1. Taxonomy (NCBI): domain Eukaryota; kingdom Metazoa; phylum Chordata; class Mammalia; order Primates; family Cebidae; genus Callithrix; species Callithrix jacchus. Next base: position 100,724,699 of record NC_133516.1, on the reverse strand, counting down.
TTCATTTTCATTTAAAAATTTACCGAGTACATACTATGTGGCAGGTTCAGCCAATGGAAACATGAACAAGACAGTCTCTACTCGAAAGATGTTTATAGCAAATCAAAACCACATTGAGATACCATCTCACGCCAGTTAGAATGGCGATCACTAAAAAATCTGGAGACAACAGATGCTGGAGAGGATGTGGAGAAAAAGGAACACTTTTACACTGTTGGTGGGAGTGTAAATTAGTTCAACCATTGTGGAAGACAGTGTGGTGATTCCTCAAGGCCTTAGAAATAGAAATTCCATTTGACCCAGCAATCCCATTACTGGGTATATACCCAGAGGATTATAATTGTTCTACTGTAAGGACACATGCACACGAATGTTCACTGCGGCACTGTTTACAATAGCAAAGACCTGGAATCAACCAAAATGCCCATCAATGATAGACTGGACTGGAAAAATGTGACACATATACACCATGGAATATTATACAGGAATCAAAAAGGATGAGTTTGTGTCCTTTGTAGGGACATGGATGAATCTGGAGAACATCATTCTCAGCAAACTGACACAAGAACAGAAAATGAAACACCGCATATTCTCACTCATAGGCAGGTGATGAAAAATGAGAACACATGGACACAGGGAGGGAAGTACTAAACACTGGGGTCTATTGTGGGGAAAGGGGGAGGGCCAGTGGGAGGGGGAGGTGGGGAGGGATAGCCTGGGGAGAAACGCCAAATGTGTGTGAAGGGGTGAAAGCAAACAAAACACACTGCCATGTGTGTACCTATGCAACTGTATTGCATGCTCTGCTCATGTACCCCAAAACCTAAAATCCAATTAAAAAATAAGAATAAAAAAAAAAGATGTTTATAATCTTATAGTACGCTTAATAGAAAATGTCCACAGTTACATCTTATTTTACAGATGTGTTTGTATAATTCAGGTCATTTGTTTAAATGTCTCTTTCTCTTCTGAGTAATAAAGTGTTGAATTTTAAAACGTGGATCATCTCATTGACACCTCCCTGCAAACATTCAGCGCTCAATGCATTTAATTTTCAATGCTCTTGATTTTAAATTGATTCTGCTTCCTTAAACCTGTAGCCCATTCAAGTGATCAGAATGTGTTTTGTAAAAGAACAGAATAAGCAGTTTCATTAGCACTAGGAAAGGTAAAAATACCTAATACAGCCTAGAAACATGCCAATGGAAACACCAGCATTAAGCAATTCTTTCCACCTGTTAAAAACGGAGTTAACTCACAGAAGTCACAGAGTAAGTATTTATTTGTACCAAAGGCAGTAAAAGATACTGCTTTCACCAAGCTTTACATGACATTCACAGAAAAATGTGGGCTCCGGGATCTCTAGACCTCAGTTCTCAGAGCCTGATTCTCCAGAACTCAGCCTTAGAGCAGACACTAAATTTCCAGCAAAGAAAGACAAATCCAAACAAGGAAAAGAAGCAAGAGGCAGGTGGCTGGTTTACAGGAATAAGCTGTGGAAGGAGCAGGGATCAGATTACAATGATTTTATTAAACAATGGGTTCATTTCAGCCATCATCTCCTTATTAACAGAGGTGTAGTTCAACTTGAAAGATTCCCAGTCTACAAACCACAAAACAGAAATATAGTTTATAGGATAACTTGGTTGCTGGATAATTTGTTTTTACATGTGGCTTCCAAAAGAGATGCATTAAATAGCAACATAAATACTGACCAATTTTCAAACTGCTGCTATTTCATTTAGTATAGATTTCAATGTCACTCTGTATATTGAAGTGTAAGACTGATTAATTAATAAACTACAGTGGGATCCATTGGAAAATGTTTATTTTCTCTCAATAAATACTCCATGAGAATTACTCCACCATATCAGAAAATTTCTTCGAATTCCAATTAAGGCATATTAGCTATGCATGAATTAACATTGGCATAATAAATGCCAAATAAATTAATAACTATCAACCACTAATTATATGAAGAGACAGCAGAAAAATTGAAAAAGATTAAAATACAATTTGGGAAGAGGCAGTTCCTACTTGTTTATTCAACCACGAAGAGCTTGGCTGTTGTTTTTATTCCTATTTTTGAAATTCCCATAAATTTGTATTGCCCTAATATTCAACATTTCACCATCATTTAGTTGTCTTTTGTTTCTTCTCTACTTGATTTTTCTTTATCCTTTTTGAAATTGAAGTTTGAGACATAGCTGAAGTTATAAAGACATAACCCTTCAAAAATATTTTTTAAAGTATTACATCTCTCAGACTACAAATAACTTCCGCAGCCACGATTATTTACCACTGTGTTTGTCACAAGCGGCCTTAAAAACCAAAACAAAATCTGCATAGGAAAGTTGTCTTAGTATGACATTCCTGGGGAGTGAGCAGCAGCTATACAGCAAACATCTGACTATCACATGAAGTTCCATGACAAACAGTATATGAATTGCATGCTTTAGAAGGCAATTAATTTTGCACTCAAGATTTCAACACAAGCTTTAAAACTATTTTGTTCTTGGCTGGATACAATCTCCACACAGGCAAAGTCCCGTGCAACACCCTAAAGTACATTTGTCCGAGGAATGGCTTATATTTATTTTCACTTTACCTTAAAAGCACCCACATTTTAAGATATATCATTTTATTGGGAAAAATTTACTAATTGCAAGAATATGAATCTGTTTAAGCACCTACACTGGGTATGACTTTATACCAAAAATGTATACTAAAATGATGTTTTTTTAAATATATTTTATTGCATTTTAGGTTTTACGGTACATGTGGAGAACATGTAAGATTGTTGAATAAGTACATACATGGCAGTGTGGTTAAAGAGATGTTTTTAAGCTTCAATCTCCTTAATCCCCTAATCGCATTTGTGATAAAGCTGATGCCATCCTTTTAAAGTTGCAATTATTGCTATAAAATATATACTAATTGATTAGTCTTGATAATTAAGGAGCAATTAATCACCTACAGGACACTTACCAAGTTGATCCTGTTCACAAGAGTTTTTTTATTTATTTATTTATTTATTTATTAGTTTTAGTAATTCATATTTTTTTTTCTTTTTTTTTTCTTTTTTTTATTGCATTTTAGGTTTTGGAGTACATGTGCAGAGCATGCAATACAGTTGCATAGGTACACACAGGGCAGTGTGTTTTGTTTGCTTTCTCCCCTTCACCCACATTTGGTATTTCTCCCCTGGCAATCCCTCCCCACCTCCCCCTCCCACGAAACACTGCATATTCTCACTCATAGGCGGGTGATGAAAAATGAGAACACATGGTCACAAGAGTTTTTAAAGTTGTTTTTCAATGGGCTGCACAAAAGACAGATGTACAAATATGTGCAACAAAAATCGGGTCACTATCAGCAATATATCAACCTTAACTAGCCTTATCCAAAGCAGCCTAGTATCTTTTACCACTATTAGCAAAATATCAGCTCATTTTAAACACCTACACATATATTTTATTATAAATATGAATGCTATTTCTTTTTCTTCTCAGTTGAAATGGTTATGAATCTAGCGACAGAATTTTGAAAGAGTCACACGCAGCTTTTCATGGATAACTGCCAATTTTGGAATGTAAAGCATACTCTTTTAAGAGAGGGGGAAAGGAATATTAGACTGGAATGAGACATTAGACGTGTTTCTGGGTGCTTATTGATTTTTTACGGATAGATGGTTATAAATGTATCAGTTTGAGCTACATGTATATGATTTGTGTACTTTTCTCTATTATAACTGACACCTGCTTCACGGATATACAGTGTGATGGTTACCACAATTTACGTAAACACAGTTTTCCATTCACATTGTTATTTTCTTTTAGCCTTGTCAGAGGGAGGACAAGGTTGGATTTTAATTGAGTCTGTATTTTCTCCTTATCCTCTTCAAATGCCAGACAGTCTAGCTCTGGCAATAGGTACTAGACAGTGAGAACTTTTGTAGCAGGAGGATTTGGGGGATAAAAGACATTATTTCATCAAAAATTCATCCTCGGGACAAACTCAGTGGGGATATTGTTTGTAAATTTTCGCTCTTTGTATAAATTACCAAATGGGTGACACATAGTTAATGTTCTATGCTGGTAACTTAAATATTAATCGTTAAAATAGAAGTATATAGCTACTCCAAATTGCACATGATTCTAAAAAAGTTGTTAACTCCCTGCACTTTCAGCATTGTATTAATAAACTAACAGGCAGAATTTTCATCTGATCATGGATACCTACATGTTATTATATTAGTGCAAACTCAGGCCAACAACAGGGAAGTCTGGTGAAATGTACCTTCCCTTTTGAACAAACGGAAGATGTATTCTAGTGGTTCTGAGGAATTGTAGCACACTCCCTAGCACGCGCACACACACACACACACACACACACACACCTTTCTGAATGACTTGGAAAGCAAAACATATTTTTCCTTCTTCCTTTAACAAACCCTACTTACTCATGGCTGAGAAGCCGCGAATCTCTAGAGCCCCCTTTTCACTTGGGACCTCATGCAGCAAGGGCCAATATGAAGGTGGACCACCATTTGATTGAAGCCAGCTGGGCCTTAGGTTACACCGCATGACTTCAGATGCTATTCAGCTACTTATTGGCAATCTTGGATATGGCACTCAGTCTCTATGGATCTCAGTTTCCTCCTCTTCTCTACAGAAGGAGATAATTTTAGCTACCTAATAAATATGTTATTACAATTAAACTTATACATGTAAAATACTTGCCAGTAGGTAAATGATGAATAAATGGGAATTATTATCTGTTCTGTTAAATATAATATATAAAGGCATATAGATACATGTGTATCTTATAGTATGTCAGTGGTCAGCAAACTTTTCTCTGAAGAGCTAGACAGTAAACATGTTAGGATTTGAAAGCTATACAGTCTCTATCACGTTTACTTTACTCTGTTATTGTAGTGCAAAGACGACTATAGACCATATGCAAACAAAGAAGTTTGGCTATGTTCCAATAAAACTTTATTTATAAAAACAGTGGTAAACCACATTTAACCAGTAATTTGTCAAATACTGGTATTGATATTACATATACTGCGTGTACATACATAGTCACACACACACACACCCACAAACATATATAACTTAGATATGATATGTTTTTCTTTTTCTTTCTTTCTTTTTTTTTTTTTTTTTGATGGAGTTTCGCTCTTGTTACCCAGGCTGGAGTGCAATGGCGCGATCTCGGCTCACCGCAACCTCCGCCTCCTGGGTTCAGGCTATTCTCCTGCCTCAGCCTCCCGAGTAGCTGGGATTACAGGCACGCGCCACCATGCCCAGCTAATTTTTTGTATTTTAGTAGAGACGGGGTTTCACCATGTTGACCAGGATGGTCTCGATCTCTTGAGCTCGTGATCCACCCGCCTCGGCCTCCCAAAGTGCTGGGATTATAGGCGTGAGCCACCGCGCCCAGCATTATTGCCAATTTTTAAAGGTAATGGCAATAGTCAAATGCAATGAATGAGGCCGGGCGCAGTGGCTCACCGCCTTTAATCCTCGCACTTTGGAAGGTTGAGTTGGGCTTGAGCTCAGGAGTTCAAGACCAGCCTAAGCAACATGTGAAACCACATCGCTACAAAAAAATTAGCTGGGCATGGTGGCACCTGCCTGTAGTCCCAGCTACTTGGAGCACTGAGTTGGGAGGATTGCTCGAACCCAGGAGGTGGAGGTTGCAAGGGGGCCAAGATTGCACCACTGCACCCCAGCCTGGCTAAAGAAAAAAAAACCGAAAATTAATGGGAATTTTTTTAAATATCAAAACTACAAGGTTCAATGCCTAGCTTAATTTCACATATCTAATGTCAAAGAAAGTTTTTTTGTTTGTTTGTTTTTGAGATGGAGTCTTACTGTTGCCCAGGAGGGAATGCAGTGGTGCCATCTCGGCTCACTGCAACCTCTGCCTTCTGGGTTCAAGCTACTCTTCTGCCTCAGTAGCTGGGATTACAGGTACCTGCCACCACGCCCAGCTAATTTTTATATTTTTTTTAGGTGGAGACGGAGTTTCACCATTTTGGCCAGGTTGGTCTCGAACTCCTGACCTCAGGTGATCCTCCCACCTAAGCCTTCCAAAGTGCTGGAATTACAGGCATGAGCCACCGCACCTGACCTAATGTTATAGAAAGTTTTTAAATGTGCAAAGATATAGGAAAAAAAAATACACTTTTTCAAATTTTAATAATTCTTTGGAAGTCACAGCAACACTCTAAGACCAAGCCCTTTTTAAATGTTCCTACCGTGTTTATTTCCTCATTTTTGTTCACGCAGCTAATCTCCTCATGATTGATTTCTTGTTTAGAAGTAACGCAGCCTCTTGGTCTGACTTTAGACGCTGGGCCCTATACCCTGGCCTGAGCTTCTCTTTTTAGTCCTTATTGTCTCCTCTGAGGACCTCCCTCCCCTTTCACTGCCTGTGTCAGCATAATGACCCCAGACCCACTTAAACAAGGTCCCTGCTCTTTGTAGCTAACCAGCCCTTGGCTAAGCCATATTTCCCAACAGTTGGCATGCTGCCCCTTAACACAGTGTCTTTAGAAAATGCCAACAGAGAAAGAAACATCACCATGTTAAAGAAGTTGGAATACTGACTTTATTCATTCTTTCCGTGTCTAGTGATCAAGTTACTCATTACCTTGATATTCATTGTACTATTGTTAACTCAAGTATATACTAAATCATTTAATTGAAATGGTTAGAGCCCATATGATACAATGAATGAACTAATGCATTATTATTTAGTAGAAAATAAATATTTCGGCTGGTCCGAGTGCAGTGGTGTTCACAACTAATTGATCACAACTAGTTACAGATTTCCTTGTTCCTTCTCCACTCCCACTGCTTCACTTGACTATTAAAAAGTAAAAAATAATAAATTTTAAAAAAGAAAATATTTCCATAAGAATTTCAAGATGTGTAGCTACTAGTTGTACCACTGCATGAAGAAACACACAAAAATCTTATACAGTCTTGAACTTTAAAATAACTATCATTTACAATTATATTTCACAGTATTTGTAACATTTTTATGTTTCACATATATTACAGAATAAGTTCAACTTTGTATTTTTCCCCTAAAATAGCTCTCTTTTTGTTAGATGTTCTTGTTGCTGAAGAGAAGAGAAGGGAGGGGAGGGGAGGGGAGGGAGGGGAGGGGAGGGGAGGGGAGGGGAGGGGAGGGGAGGGGAGGGCAGCCTATGTCCTGGACACTGTGTTAGTCACTTTCAATGTATTATTTCTAACAGCAATTTTGCAGTTCACCTTATTATTCTTATTTTACAGAGAATAAAACTGATTTTCAGAGAACTTAAATAAATGAATTAAAGTAACAAAAACGAGGTTGGGTGAACGCAGGATTTAAACCCAGTCAGCCATATTCTAAGGCCTCGATGTTTTGTACCACTCACCGTTACCCTCAGAACTCATTACAATTGGATTCTCTTTCTAGGAGAGGCTCACAGACTTCAGTAGAGGAGACACATTCAGTGCAGTGCACTATTCTGGATTCCTGTGCGTGAGCTCTTTGGTAGTAGAGAGGATTGTATAAAGTAAGGAAATTCAGAGGTGCTTGGAGATGAAGATGCTGCACCTTGGACCCTGCGCTCTCTTCATACTTGCCCAAGCCAAGTCTGGCCTGGGTAGTCTGGAGGGAAGGTTAAGTTACCTGGGAGCTAGGGCCTGGAATGAGGAACCTCGTAACTCTGCTGATGGCGCGTCCCACTGTGGCTGAACTGGTTTCTATGTTGCTAGACAAAGCCCTCTTCACTCTTCCCTCTCCTCTCCTTAAGTGAAAGGAAGGGGTCACTTTTGGAGCTGTGAGCTCTGCTGCCTGTGGTTGAGGGGAAGGGTGCTGCAGGTACTCTTTTATCCACTCAAGCTTGTGACTCACAAGCTGCGTGTCCCCCAAGTCCACTGGCTCCAAGCCTAGCACAGCACTGAAGCTTGCCTAGGAATTTTAATCTTGCCTGGAATTACGTCCTAGATTGCCTTTAAAGTTTATTTAAGACCCCAGAGGCTTAGCCCAGTGGCAATGCTTGCTGAAACTCAAGTTCTAACTACTGGAACGGGCAATTCCCTTCTGGCTAGGGCTAGTCTAAATGCATCCTCTGTGGGTTTTGGCCGAGTTCTGCCTGGTATTGGCAGCCCTGAGTTCCAATGCAATGTCCCACAATTTCTGCAGTCTTCCTCTGCCAAGCACACCCCATGTGACACCCGTCTTTGTGCCACATTCCACTGCCAAGAGATGAGGAAGGGGTTGTGTAGGCAATTCAAGACTGTCTTTCCTACCCTCTTCAGTGCCCTTCAGTGATGCGATATTAAAACCAGGTATTGTGATCATTTGCCTGATTGTTGGTTCTTACAAAGGTGTTTTTTGGGGAGACGGTTGTTAAATTTGGTGTTTTTGCCAGTAGGATAATCAGTGGAGGCTTCTATGCAGCCATCTTGCTCCACCTCCTTGGCCAATAGTATGTTTTTAATAAATAATTATCTTTATAATTAAATTTTTGTCTGAGATTTCTTTTAAAATAATTTAGTCATGAGTTGGTAAGTACTGAAATTGAAGAATAGATATATGAGTCATCTTGTAGGCCAGGTGTGGTGGCTCATGCCCGTAATCCCAGCACTTTGGGAGGTTGAGGCGGGTGGATCACAAGGTCAGGAGTTTGAGACCAGTCTGGCAAGCATGGTAAAATCCCATCTCTACTAAAAATATAAACAATTAGCCAGGCGTGGTGATGCACACCTGTAATCCCTGCTACTCAGGAGGCTGAGGCAGAAAAATTGCTTGAACCTGGGAAAGGGAGGTTGCAGTGAGCCAAGATTGTACCACAGCACTCCAGCCTAGGCAACAGAGCAAGACTCTGTCTCAAAAAAAAAAAAAGAGGGATCATCTGTGTAGCTTATATATAGGTTTTTATATGGTTAAAATATTAGAAATAAAAATGTTTTAATAAACTACTTGTCTAAAAGTATTTTTGACATCTTCCCAACCAAAGATAATAAAAAAATTAGAAAAGTTGAACCTAGAGAGAAAAACTAAAAGAATTAATATCAGCTTTGCCCAGATGCAAGTGAAAGCCAATCTGATCAAATATCTGGAATGGTTATATAACAAACAAACTTTGTTTTCTTTCTCATTCCCCAAATACCTGAATACAGGAAAACTTTTCTCCACTGTAGAAATTAACATAATAGAATAGGTAATAGGATTAATTATAACTTCAATAGAAGATTGAATCAATTATAATAGAACAAATTATTACTTCTAATTTTTTAGAATAAAATAATTAGACGTAACGATAATACATTTTTGTTGCTGTGAATAAAAAAATCTTTTTTGAAGTAACCCTTCTCTTCTAAGCAATGCTTCATAGACACGGCACAGAGAAATCCCCACGTTCAACTATTTTCATCACTGCCTAGCAGGGGAATCTCAAAGCACCTGAATCATGTGAGTACCCTGATAATGATGACTGATAATGAATTAGTGCCTTTTACCCAGAAGAATCCATGCTGAGCCTTTCTAGAGGAATTCAGTCAACTTTGTGGGCCTGATAACAAAGTTTCTTGGGGCTTAGTGTTCTGTGAATCATAAACCTTTCAAAGAAAACACACAGATTCCTACATCCTAAGGAGCATGTGGTAAATGAATATTAGTTTTTCTACACAATGTCCCATTTTCTCTTCTTCTGGTAAAAGCAGCTCAATTTTCATTAGGTAAAACACCCTCTCTTCACAATTAAGTTCACAAGGCTTAAGTAAGGATAAACTTGCTCCCCTCCTCAACTCAGGCAGCCAAATAAGAGTTAGAGATTGCAGACTGACTACAGAAGAAGCTTAAAAATTTAAACTCTGTCAAAGAGAGTCATCCCTGAAACTTTTGAGGATGGAGCACTGATAAAATTTTAGGTCAACTTTTTTTTTCACTTTGTAGGAAAATCTTGCCTGAAAAGGAAACCAACGCAAAGGAATATAAAGCTGAGACAGAGGGAGCCCTGGGGGTGTCACTTGCGGCTCTGAACTAAATGTGCTCTTTTCTTGTTTAAATTATAGTTGTTGTGGCTAGGCATAAAAATGGTCCTCAAAGATGCCCACTTCTGCATCCCCAGAACCTATAAATGTTACCTTACATGGTAAAAGGAACTGTGCAGATGTGATTAAGCTAAGCATCTTGGCAGGGAGAGGTTATCCTGGATTATCCAGGCGGCCCAATGTAATCACAAGGATTCCTAAAAGACAGGAAAGAGGTCGAACTCCGAGATAAGAAGTGACAACAGAAGTAGAGGTCAGAGTGATGTCGAGAAAGGGGCAGGAGCCAAGGAATATGGGCAGCCAGAAGAAGATGCAAAAGACGAGGAAACAAATTCTCCCCCAGAGCCTCAAAGAGGAACATGGCCCTGCTGACTTTAGCCTATCCAGCTTGATTTTTGGACTTTTGACTTCCAGAATTGTAAGAGAATAAATTCGTGTTGCATTGAGCAACCCCGTTCATGATATTTTGTTACAACAGCAGTAGGAGAGGAAGCGGTTGTCATTCTGACACTTTAACTGCTTACGATTATTGGTCCTAATGATTACGGTTCACATGAACAATTCAAAACTGGTTGTGAAGGAGAAGCACAACCTCCTGAACGGATCTCCACACATCATAAAACATGCGAAGCTTCAGGAGTGAAGTCACTGGAAACATGAATCCGATCGCAGCGTTGGTTCTAAAGCAGAGCCGAAAGTAACTTGTAATGGCATAATTACTTGAGCATATTTTACCGCAAAGCTGAAAAGTACAGAAGAAAATTCCTATAGGGACATTTCCCCAAAATGTTAAGTTGCTTAAAAGAATGTGACAAGAACATGATGTGGATGACGCAGGACATACAGTTTATAACCAACGACATCGAGGCTGACTTTTTGTTTTCTTTTATGTTGACCTGCTCGTCAAAGAAAAGTGAGCCAAAATTTGAGAGTAGAAGGAGATAGATATCGAGAGTTTGGAAATAACCTTAAAATGTAAGAAACGCAGATAAAGGGAAAAGTCATCTGTGGATTCATAGCTTGATGGGAAGAGAAAGGAAATTAAAGAAAAAAGAACTGGAATTATAAGTCTCAGAACACTGACCATCTATCTGTTTCCTTCCTCATCTCCTACCTCAAACTTAATGGGGAAAACAAGAAAAAAGACTGTCTCAGCCAGTTCAGCCCACTATAACAAAATACCTCAGACTTGGTAATTTGTAAAAAATAGATATTTATTTTTCCTAGTTCTGAAGCCTGGGAAGTCCAAGATCAAGTTGCCAAAGATTTGATGTCAGGTGAAAGAGTTAATAGACCACTTGCTGTGTCCATACATGGCAGAAAAGGCAAGGCAGTTCCCTATTAACTCTTTTAAAAGGGTCCCAATCACATTCATGAGAGCTGAGGCTTTACTACTTCACCGTTTCCCAAAAGGACCCAACTCTTAAAACTATCACACTGGGTATTAGGTTCCAACACAGGAATTTGGGGAGGACACCAACACTCAGACCATAGCAAAGACCAAAAGGGGAAGAAAGAAGAAAATGGGTTGATGAAAGGGCAGCTCTATAATAATTTTCAGCCACTCGTTTGGACACCTGAAGTACTCGATCAATTGAAGGGAAAAAGGCAACAAAACAAAACAAAAAAAATGCTGTAGAAGCATTTTAAAAATCTAGAAACAATCTAAAAGGAAAAATCCAGAAAGATGTGATTTGGTGTTTTGTTTTAGTAATGCTCACTAGATGCTAGCTCAGGTGCTGGGGACACAGGCTAGTGGAGGACTGTGGAAGGGGATAGGCTAATTCCTCCTGCAAAAAGTTTATATTCAAGTGAAATATGGAGAACTAAAGCAGAAAGGTTATTTCTTTTTTCTCTCCCCCTGCTCCACCATTCATCTTTTTCCCCACTCCTATATACCTAATTTAAACTGAGGAGCCCCAGCTACCAGGAGGCTGAGACAGGAAGATCACTTGAGCCCAGATGTTCAAGGCTACAGTGATCTATGTATAATCACACAACTGCACTCCAGCCTGGGTGACAAAGCAAGATCTTGTCTCTGAAAATAAAAAAATAAACTGAGAGCCCTTTTAAAGCAGTCAGAGTCAATGCCTGATAGAAACAGAATCTGTAGACAGTGACAATTCTCAATCAACGATTTTTTAGTTATTTCTAGGTCAACACAGTAAAACCTTACCATAATTGTTCTCAAGTGATTTTTATATAATTATGTGCCAAGGCAATTTCAATTTCAATCCACCACCAAGACACTGCCTGATACACAGCAGATGCTCAATGAACGCATGGCAAATCAAGGAGAAACACAAAGATGCCACGGGCTATTCATTCTTGTCATGGAGAAAAGAGAAAAAGAAAGAGCTGAAAAAACACATGATACTAATCAAATTAGTGATGCAGCTACAGATCAGTGATACAGTTTACTCTGGTGTAACAGAGGAGAGAATTCTGTGGTTTTACATCCGAAATACAAGTATTTAGTAGCTACTCCTCTACAATGCATGTGAAACTACCAATTCTTTTTTCACTTGCGCTTAGAAATGGAGCATTTATTGTACAATGACTAGAACTGTCCAATATAACAGCCATTTGCCACATGTGGTTCTCTTCATTGGAATTAAATTAAAAATGATATAATTCATTTGCATTAGCCACATGTCAAGTGCTCAACAGCTACATGAGTCTACTGGCTATCATATTAGACAGTACAGAGTAGAAAATTTCCATCGTCACAGAAAATCCTATTTTACAGCTCTGTGCATACCATGATGCTTTATAACATATAAGTGGCCAGAATTTTACAAGTTAGAGAAATAAGACACAAGGTCACACACACACAAAATTATATGGAGTGTTCTATGCAACCCAGTATTGAAAGTAACGGAAGCAATATGTTCTCTCATCTCACTTTCTCCCAAATATTTGCATTTAAATAGTAGAGATCATTGTATTTAACATCTAGCAACAACTGAGAAACCCCAGCACCATTTGACATAATCAGCCACTTCTGTTTATTCAGTCCTTCAAAGCCCGAGACTATCTTTTCATTTTTATCTGCCAACTCCTGGCATTTGTGGACTTGTGCATTCCTCTGATGGGCACTGGTTGAAAGCCTTGCCTCTAGTTGACAGTTCAGCTTTAGAACTGTGTTCCAGACCTCAGCAACATACCTGCCAAGCCACAAAGCCAGATAAATATGCATCTTATTTCTAAACGCCCTCAGCAGCATGTGTACCCAAACTCATAAGTCTCTGGTATTACATAATTCCCTAGACTTTGCACTTCAGGAAGATGTCTAATAGATACAGACTGATTCACCAATTAAATAAAATCTGCATTTTCCTGAATCAAAAACAAGCTCACTGAGTTTTATTTAGCTAGAAATCCTTTGTTAAATTATTTTTTAAAAGTAAGACATAAACAGGGCAAACACCACTGCATGATGAGTAATGAGAAAAATGAATGACTTTTTGTCCAAATTAGAGGTTGAAGGGAAAACTCACCACTACCTGGGGATTAAAAATAAAGCGCCAGGCGCGGTGGCTCAAGCCTGTAATCCCAGCACTTTGGGAGGCCGAGGCGGGTGGATCACGAGGTCAAGAGATCGAGACCATCCTGGTCAACATGGTGAAACCCCGTCTCTACTAAAAATACAAAAAATTAGCTGGGCATGGTGGCGCGTGCCTGTAATCCCAGTTACTCAGGAGGCTGAGGCAGGAGAATTGCCTGAACCCAGGAGGCGGAGGTTGTGGTGAGCCGAGATCGCGCCATTGCACTCCAGCCTGGGTAACAAGAGCAAAACTCCATCTCAAAAGAAAAAAAAAAAAAAAAAAAAAGCAATGGGGAGTTGGGGAGAGATAGGATAGCATGGGGAGAAATGCCAGATATAGGTGATGGGGAGGAGGGCGGCAAATCACACTGCCATGTGTGTACCTACGCAACAATCTTGCATGTTCTTCACATGTACCCCAAAACCTAAAATGCAATTTAAAAAAGAAAAATAAATAAAACAAAGCTTAAAGTAAACAGAATATAATACATCAGTTTATATATGTGTTCCTAGCATATATATAAACACAGTTTATATATGAGCTATATTTTTTAACACAAAAGGAAAAGATGATTAGATATGAATAAATTTGGAAATACTTGCATACATTCTTTGCTTTAACCTATTCCTACTGAATTAGAGATTTCCCTCTTCTAGATAGGAGTAATATAAAATGAAGAAAATAAACTTGGAAAAGCATATGACCTTTGGTGAAATAGTATTAAATTATTTACAAACTGTCCAAGTTATAAAGAGTAAAAGAGAACAAATTCTAATAATGGGACTGCCAAAATGCAAGAAGTCTATTGCTCCTTCAAAAACACAAACATTGCTTGGCATGATGGCTCACACCCGACAATTTGGGAAGCCAACGTGGGCAGACTACTTCAGCTGAGGAGTCTGAGCCCTGCCTGGGCAACATAGTGAAACCCCATCTCTATAAAAAATACAAAATTTAACCAGTGTGGTGGTGCACAGCTGTAGTCCCAGCTACTCAGGAAACCGAGATGCGAGGACCATCTGAGCCCAGGAGGTAGAGGCTGCAGTGAGCCGTAATGGCACCACTGCACTCCAGCCTGGGCAACAGAGTGAAACCCTGTCTAAAAAAAAAGCAAAACAAAACAAAAGTTAAATGACTTTTATAGGAATTCGCAAATCCTGGTCTGCTTAGCAACATCCTGAAAATCTGAAACCCTCACTTTGCAGAGGGAGCCCAAAGTGACAATCTTAAGAAGGCACATGAGATCATATTTTCAAACAGGCAATGTAATGAATGATCTCATAAAAGTTTTACATGCCCTACTACTTTTCATGATAGAAGTCACGTTTGATTAACCCACTTAAACATCCATTGTCAAGAGCAGCTTAGGTGGATAGAAATGTCCTCTCTTACCGCCAAACTGCCCCTTAGACTTATTCAGAATCTTATCCATGTTTAAGGTTTTTCTCTCAGGTTATAAATTATCTTTTTTATAAAGGCAGTCCCAAAAATGCTTAATATACTTGAAGAGAGCTCCAATATATAGTTATTGGAGGAAAAAAGACAATTTTAGCATTTATTTTCCAAAAATCTGACTTTGCCTCTCTATGCAGAGGAAGAAGCCAGAATTTTCCTTCAAAGATTTGTTAAAATAAGGAAGATGCCACTTTCTGGCAATGCACCTGGCTAGATGGCCAGGGAAAAAAAACAGCTAGTGGTCTCTCCATCCAATATTTGAGGCTAACTTACATAAACATGACTGACATACAATAAAACAATTATTTTTATGCTCGTGCACTAAAACAACTTAAAATTATAATCACTACCATTCATGAGCAATTTGTTTCTGGCAGGCAGTGGCTTCAGCACATTTAAAAATAGAATTAACAACTCTATTAAATAGGTATTATTAATGCAATGCTCAGATGAAAAAATTGAAACTCAGATCATTGAAAAGATATGTCAGGTTTAAATAGGAACCAGCGGAGATGAGATTTACACTACAGTCAAATCCTGAGTCTAAAATTTGAGTGTTTCCATAGTGCTTCTCAAATTGCCCATATTACAAATTGACTGAGTTTTCTTATTTAGAAGAAAAATGAATTTTGATTTCCCGTTCTGCTTACTTTTAAAACGGCATTGGGACTGTCTTCTTCAATTGATTCACAGAGTTGCTGTCAGATACAATTAGAGTAGAGGGTGCAGTGGCTCAAGCCTGTGAACCCAGCACTTTGGAAGGCTGAGGTGAGAGAATCATTTGAGGCCAAGAATTCGAGACCAGCCTGAGCAACTTAGCAAGACACCATCTCTACAGAAAAATTGTGTTAATTAGCCAAGCATGGTGCATGCACCTGTAGTGAGCTTCCTGTGAGGCTAGGGCAGAACTGCTTGACCCCAGGAGTATGAAGCTGTGGTAAGTTAGGATCACAACACTGCGCTCCAGCCTGGACAACAGAGTATGTTTAGTTCATCTCTAAAAAAACAAAGAAAGACGGTCTTCTCACCTCAATTCTCCAGTAGAAACTGATAATGTTAGTCAGCCTCAGAAGGCAACCAGTGTAGTTTCAGGAAAGGAAAGGAAGGGAACTTTTTCACTACATGCCACGTAACTACATTAACTGATCAAAGAAATAAAATTAATTTTTAAAAATAATTTTTTAAAGTCTACATATAAGTGAAATCATACAGTATCTGCTTCTCTGTGTCTGGCTTGTTTCATTTAACGTAAGTTCCTCCAGCTTCATCCGTGTTACAATTAGCAGCATTTCCTTGTTTCAGAGCTGAATGATACTCCATTGTATTATCACATTTTCTATAAATATTCATCTGTTCATAGACACTTAGGTTGTTTCCATATCTTGGCTATCATGAATAACGCTGCAATGAAAATGGGAGTACAGATATATCTCTTTCTTTCTCTCTCTCTCTCTCTCTCCATAGGGTCTCACTGTGTCATCCAGGCTAGAAAGCAGTGATGTGATCTCAGCTCACTGGCAGCCTCAACCTCCCGGGCTCAAGTGATTCTCCTACCTCAGCCGCTGGAGTAACTGGGATTACAGGCACGTGCCACCACGCCAGGCTAACATTTTGAGACCAACATCATCCTGATACCAAAACCTGGCAGAGACTCAACAACAAAAGAAAACTTCAGGCCAATATCCATGATGAACATAGACACAAAAATCCTCAATAAAATACTGGCGAGCCGATTGCAACAGCACATCAAAAAGCTTATCCACCATGATCAAGTAGGATCCATCCTGGGGATGCAAGGCTGGTTCAACATACGCAAGTCTATAAACGTAATTCACCACATAAACAGAACCAAAGACAAAAACCACATGATTATCTCAATTAATGCAGAGAAGGCCTTTGACAAAATTCAACATTTTGTATTTTTAGTAGAGACAGGGTTTCACTACGTTGCCTAGGCTGGTCTCAAACTCTTGGACTCAAGCAATCCACCCACGTTGGACTCCCTGAGTGCTGGGAGGAGCTACCACACCCACCCAGAATCTCTTTGAGACACTGATTTTTCTTTATTATTATTTTAATTTTAAAAAAATAAGCCTGAAATCGCTGAATAATAAACTGCAATACAGGAAAAAGTAGCATCTGATGTTAGACACTCTGCTGACAGGGAGCACCCCTTCAGTGCCAGCAAAGGCTCTACAGAGACGTCTACAGTATTCCACACTGCCTCCCCCTGTTCAGAAGTCCCTATGAAATAAGGACACTGAGGCACATAGGTGAAGAGACTGGCCTGGGGTTAGACTGCCAGGGGAGGCACATGGGAACTGGGCCCCCAAAATTCCAACGGTTTTATACAAAATGCTACCCAGCAGGGAAAAAGAGCCATTGTCTTCTTCCAAGTGACCAGTAATGCCACACTTGTGGGGCAGCAGGAAGGGTGGCAAGAGAATCAGGCTCCAGCCTGATGAGCTCAGTGATCAGACCAGAACCCAGCCAATAGTACTTGCCCACAGGTCCAGGCTCACCCTTTCATCTCCACTGCACTGCCCTCAGTCCAAAGCCCAGTCCTTCTTGTGGAAGACCAGCTGCACAGCCTTATTCACATCATTCACCATGTGGGAGTCTTCCATGAGCCCTGACTGAAGCAGAAGTCTCAGCGCCTGTGGAACGGAGGCTCCCCTTCTCCAAGGATAGGCTCCATGGACTGCAGGTCCCTGGGATTACACACACCAGGTCCCATGGACTGCAGGTCCCTGGGCTTGTACACACCAGGTCCCGTGGACTGAAGGTCCCTGGGATTACACACCAGGTCCCGTGGACTGCAGGTCCCTGGGCTTGTACACACCAGGTCCGTGGACTGCAGGTCCCTGGGATTACACACGCCAGTGCACACCAAGATGGAGATGCAGCTCTGGCTTGCTGAGGGCTGTTGCCAGGGGGGCCCCCCGGGAGACACTGATTACATTTACCTAAAAGTCAAACTTTTATAGAAGCAGAGACTAGAATAGTGGTTGCCAAGGGCTTGGGGGTGGAGGAGCTAAAGAGATGTTGGTCAGAGGGTACAAATTTTCAGTTATAAAGTAAATAAGTTCTGAGGATCTAATGTACAGGAAAGTTACTGTGTGGTTTACTTAAAATTTGATAAAAGTACAGGTTTTCAGTGTCTTCTCCATGCAAACATACACACACAGCACTTACACAGAAAATAGTAACTATGGATGACGATAAATGTGTTCATTTGGTTGTAGCAATGATTACACAATGTATATACATATCAAAGCATCATGCTGCAAATCTAGAATATATACATTTTTATTTGCCATTATATTTCAATAAAACTAGAAAAAAATCAAGAATGATCTATGCAGTAATAATGGATTTGAGTTCTATATATCACTATAAATTCATGTTTAGCTTAATATAGATACAGACATGTAGAGATACATGTATACGCATGGGCTAGTATATGCACGTATACTTTTTGCTCTGCGGCTGAGAAGGCCTAATATCCCACAGCAGCAAACATATTAGAGTCCAGAACTTGGTTGTTGTTTTTTTTTTTTGAGATGGAGTCTTGCTCCCATTGCTCAGGCTGGAGTGCAGTGGTGCAATCTTGGCTCACTGCAACCTCCGCCTCCTGGGTTCAAGCAATTCTCCCGCCTCAGCTCCCCGAGTAGCTGGGATTACGGGCATGCACCAACCATTCTTCACCAAAAGGAATAAGGGATCTTTGAAGAAATGGCTGGCTTAAGTCTCAGGGAGGAAATATACAAGATCAGTCTTCATGTCTTGTGTCAAAAAGTAAGGAAGAGCAGAAAATAAAACAAAAAGCCACATTGCTGGCCGGGCGTGGTGGCTCACGCCTGTAATCCCTGCACTTTGGGAGGCCGAGGCGGGTGGATCACGAGGTCAAGAGATCGAGACCATCCTGGTCAACATGGTGAAACCCCGTCTCTACTAAAGATACAAAAAATTAGCTGGGCATGGTGGTGCGTGCCTGTAATCCCAGCTACTCAGGAGGCTGAGGCAGGAGAATTGCCTGAACTCAGGAGGCGGAGGTTGCGGTGAGCCGAGGTCGTGCCATTGCACCCCAGCCTGGTAACAAGAGCGAAACTCTGCCTCAAAAAAAAAAAAAATCCACATTGCTATAGACACAGTGAGACACAGCAGGGGCTCCCTTTTTAGCAGCCTGCAAATCTCAAGCATGAACATAAAGGAAAATCCTGAAATTCCTTCAAGGGAAATTCCAGGCATCTAGTTAGCCCTAGAAGTAAATAAGTAACTTGTGAAGCAAGAAGCAAATCATAGCCTAAAACAGTAGCCAAGGAAATTAAAGTTCCAGAAGTGTTTGCCTTCCCTATAGAAACTAAGAATAACAACGTGTGTTCCTGAGTTGTCTTTCAGAAGCTGGTACTCCCACTTAGGACCCCAGCAAAATGGATCCACTGGCACATACACCGCCAGTAAAGAGGAAGTGAAGACTAAACTTGATTCACCCTTTATTCTGTTTCTTTCAGAGGGGCTTGGAGAAAAACGGCCCCCTAGCCAGCTAACATTTTTCCACTGACCCCAAATTTTTAAACAAATCTTCTCTTCCTCACCCAATGGCTAATCAGAAGCTCTTGAATCTACGTACAACCTGCAAACCTCCAGTGCAAAATATCCTGCCCTTTTAAGCTCAAACCAACATGTGGCCACCGCGTTGATTTATGATTTTGCCTGTAACTTCTGCTTTTCTGAAATGTGTCCTTTCCTGTGAAAACTCACTGGGAAATCTAGGCTTGAGCATTTAGCTGTCTGCTCTTCCTTGAGTAGTACCATGCAGTCAACGTCTTCCCATCTAGCACTGCAAAAACCTCAGTGTAGACGTCTGTTCTTACTGTGCCAGGCGAGTGGACCCCAGCTCAGTTCTATAACAACAGGAGCCACTGAAAGAGCTCTCAGCAGCCAAAAGTGGAAGGAGTTAAGCAAAAAATAAATCAAGTAGTACTGGACTATAACTCAAAGTATAAAATAAATATCCTGGTGCCTGCAAACGCAAATAGGGAGATTTTGGTGAACATCAGCAACCATAAACCCTGTTTATCATATGTATCCTTGTTATGATGAGATGAAAATGGCAGTTTGCCTCAGTCTTCCTCCCAATAACTCACAAACCTGTCTTACCATGAGGAAAACATCAGTCAAATTCAAATAGCAGGGGCTAGAGAGGATCATGGCAGACAGGAGGCATGACGAGATTGCAGCTCCCACTCCGACAGACAGAGCACCAGGTGGAGGCTCACACCATGAACCTTTGCTCCAGAACTAATGCAGGAATAAATCAGGGAAGTTGAGAGAACCCACAGACCCACTGAAGGAAGTGAATTGCTCCTGCAGGACCCAGGAGACACCCCAAATACTGTGAATGCCCAAACTGTGGAAATAGGAAAGGGAGATTGTCTGCCCTCGAACATACACCCTCACTAGGGAACCCAAAGGTCTAGCACATGGGAGAAGAGTCTGAACTCACCTTGAGCCGAGGGAAACACAGGGGTACAAGAAGCAGCAGGAAAAGTCCAGTGGGCTCTCTGGGTCTCCTAAGAAACCATTTCTGCCTTGCCTCACTGGGGTACTTGAAGCAGGCTGCCTGGGGTACTGGGAAAAGGCCACAGGGAGAAGGAAACCTCCAGCTGAACTTTGTAACAATTCCAACCTAATGAGAAGTCTCCTGGCCAGAACTCAGGGGAGGATGTGAATCTGGTGTGCAGACCCCACAGGTGGGGAAGCACGAAAGTTCACAACTGGGAGACTGACAGCCTGGAGAAAGTTCTCAGCCTTGCTTCTCCACTGCCTGGAAACAGACTCAGTGTTGTTGTGGGGGTGCGGGGGAATGGTGGAAGTGAGATTGGCCTTTTGGGTTGCAAGGGAACAAGGTGAGGCCTGTGACTGCCGGCTTTCCCCCCACTTCCCTGACAACCTGCATGACACAGCAGAGCCAGCCAAGTCTCCTGAGAACATAACTCAATTGACCTAGGAACCACCTTAGTAGCTGAAGACAAAGGGCATATACTCTTGAAGTTCTAGGGCCCGGCCCACCACCTGATCCTTGCCATACTACCACAGCGAATGCTCCATTGAATGCTCCACCTCCTGGCAAGAGGCCCATCCAGCACAAAGACAGTGAATTTAAAAGCAAAACTAAGGACCCTCACAGAGTCCATTTCACCCCCATGTCACCTCCATCAGAGCAGGTGCCGGTATCCACAGCTGAGAGACCCATAGATGGACTCTATACAGGCAACCCCCAGTACCAGCCCAGAGCCTGGTAGACCTGCTGGGTGGCTAGATCCAGAAGAGAGATGGCAGAATCAAGAAGGCACATCCCTAGGAAAAGAGGGAGAATACTATATCAAGGGAACACCCTGTGGAACAAAAGAATCTGAACAACAGCCTTCAGCCATCTCACAGAGCCCACCAAAATGGGAAGAACCCAGAAAACCAGCTCTGGTAATATGACAAAATAAGGTTCATTAACACCCCAAGAAAATTACACTTGCTCACCAACAGTGGATCCAAACCAACAAGAAATCCCTGATTTACCTGAAAAAGAATTCAGGAGGGCAGTTATTAAGCTAATCAGGGAGGCACCAGAGAAAGGCAAAGCGCAGTGTAAGGACCTTTTTTTAATAATACAAGAAATGAGAGGAGAAATCTTCAATGACATAGATAGCATAAATTTAAAAAAGCAAAACTTCAGGAAACAATGGACAAACTTACAGAAATGCAAAATGCTCTGTAAAGTCTCAGCAATAGAATTAAACTAGCAGAAGAAAACTTCAGAGGCTGAAGACAAGGTTTTTAAATTAATTCAATCCAACAATGACAAAGAAAAAAAGAAAATATGAATGAAGCCTCCAAGAAGTCTGGGATTACGTTAAATAACCAAATCTAAGAATAATCAGAGGTCCTGAAAAAGAAGAGAAATCTAAAAGTTTAAAAAACATACTTGGAGCAATAATCAAGGAGAACTTTCCCAGCCTTGCTAGAAAACTAGACATCCAAATACAAGAAGCACAAAAAACACCTGGGAAATTCATCTCAAAAAATCATTACCTAGGCACATTGTCATCAGGTTATCTAAAGTTAAGAAAGAATCTTAAAAACTGTGAGACAACAGCACCAGATAAAGGAAAACCTATCAGATTAACAGCAGATTTCTCAGCAGAAACCCTGCAAGCTAGAAGGGATTGGGGCCCTATATTCAGCCTGCTCCTCAAACAAAACAATTATCAGACAAGAATTTTGTATCCAGCAAAACAAAGGTGAATAAATGAAGGAAAGATAGTCTTTTTCAGACAAACAAATGATAACAGCATTTGCCCCTACCAAGCCAACATTACAACTACTAAAAGGAAATCTAAATCTTAAAATGAATCCTGGAAACATATTGAAATAGAACCTCTTTAAAGCATAAACTTCCCAGGACCTATAAAACAAAAATACAATTTTTAAAAAAGTATTCAGGCAACAAATAGTATGATGATTGGAATAGTACGTCACATCCTAATACAAACACTGAATGTAAATAGCCTAAATGCTCCACTTAAGAGATGCAGAATTACAGAATGGTAAGAATTCACCACCCATCTGCTGCCTTCAAGAGGGTAACCTAACACAAAAGGACTCACATAACTGAAGATAAGGGTGGGAAAAGATATTTTATGCAAATGGACACCAAAAGTAAGGAGGAGTAGCTCTTATTAAACAGAACAAACTTTAAAGCAACAGCAGTTAAAAAAGACAAAGACGGATGTTATATAGTAATAAAAGGCCTTGTCCAACTGGAAAATGTTACTATCCTAAATATATATGCACCTAACACTGGCTCCCAAATGTATGAAACAGTTACTACTAGACCTGAGAAATGAGATAGATGGCAACACAGTAACAGTGGGGAACTCAGTACTCCACTGACAGCACTAGAGAGGTCATCAAGACAGAAAGTCAACAAAGAAGCAGTGGATTTAAGCCACATCCTAGAATAAATGGACATAACAGATATTTCCAGAACATTCTACCTAACAACCACAGAATATGCATTCTATTCATCGGCTTGTGGAACCTTCTCGAAGATAGACCATATGACAGGCCACCAAACAAGCCTCAATAAATTTAAGAAAATTGAAATTATCTCAAGCATTCTCTCAGACCACAGTTGGAATAAAACTAGAAATCAACGCCAAAAGGAAACTTCTAAACCATGCAAATACATGGAAATTAAATAACATGCTTTTGAATCATCATTGGGTCAACAATGAAATCGAGGTGGAAATTTAATAATTTTTTTTTTTGAGATGGAGTCTTGCTCTGTTGCCAAAGCTGGAATGCAGTAGCATGCCCTTCGCTCACTGCAACTTCTGCCTCCCAGGTTCAAGCAATTCTCCCTGCCTCAGTCTCCTGGGTAGCTGGGATTACAGGCGCCTGCCACCACACCTGGCTAATTTTTGTAGTTTTAGCAGACACAGGGTTTCATCATGTTGGTCAGGCTGGTCTTGAACTCCTGACCTCAGGTGATCTGCCTGCCTTGTCCTCCCAAAGTGCTAGGATTACAGGTGTAAGCCATTGCACCCAGCGGGAAATTTAAAAATTCTCTGAAACTGAATGACAATAGTCACACACCCTAGCAAAGCTGGTATACCACAAAGGCAATGCTAAAAGGAAAGTTCATAGCCCTAAATGCCTGCATCAAAAAACCTGAAAGACCGCAGACAGACACTCCAAAGTCACACCTCAAGGAACTAGAGAAACATGAACAAACCAAACCCAAACCCAGCAGAAGAAAGGAAATAACCAAGATCAGAGCAGAACTAATGAAATTGAAACAACAAACAAACAAACAAAAAAAATACAAAAGATAAATGAAACAAAAGCTGGTTCTTTGAAAAGATAAATGAAATTGATAGACCATTAGCAAGACTAACCGACAAAAGAAGGGAGAAAATTCAAATAAGCTCAATTAGAAATGAAACAGGAGATATTACATCTGAGAGCACATAAATACAAAAGACTATTCAAAACTACTGTGAACACCTTTATGCTCATAAACAACAAAACTAGAGGAGATGGTTAAATTCCAGGAAAGATACAACCCTCCTAGCTTAAATCAGCAAAATGACCACACTGCCAAAAGCAAACTACATATTCAGTGCAATTTCCATCAGAATACCACCATCATTCGTCACAGAACTAGAAAAAAGATCCTAAAATTCATAAGGAAGCAAAAATTAAAATAGAAAGCCTGCATAGCCAAAGCAAGACGAAGCAAAAAGAACAGATCTGGAGGCATCACATTACCTGATTTCAAACTACGCTATGAAGACATAGTCGCCAAAATGTCATGGTACTGGTATACAATTAGGCACATAGATCAATGGAACAGAATAGAGAACCGAGAAATAAAGCCAAATTCTTACAGCCAACTGATTTTCAACAAAGCAAACAAAAACATAAAATGAGGAAAAGACACCATATTCAACAAACGGTGCTGGGATAATTGGCAAGCCACATGTAGGAGAATGAAACCTATACATGTACCCTCTGAATATAAAATAATAGTTGAAATTATTTAAAACATATATATGAAGAAAATTATAAGGCATATTCACTTTAAACCAGTGTATATTAGTTATCTATCACAGCATATCATTTTATCCAAAACTTAGTAGCTAAAAACAACAAACATTGATGATTCCACATAGTTTATGAGGGTCAGGAATCTAGGAGTGGCTTAGTTGGGTGGTTTTGGTTCAGGGTTTCTCATAGGGTTTCAGATAAACTGTTAGTCTGGGATGTAGTCATCTGGGATCGGAGGATCTACTTCCAAGCTGACTTCACCAAAGTAAAAAACCTTTGCTCTTCCGATAACACTATTAAGAAAAGAGAGGGCCGGGCGCGGTGGCTCAAGCCTGTAATCCCAGCACTTTGGAAGGCCGAGGTGGGTGGATCACGAGGTCAAGAGATCGAGACCATCCTGGTCAACATGGTGAAATCCCGTCTCTACTAAAAATACAAAAAATTAGCTGGGCACGGTGGCGCGTGTCTGTAATCCCAGCTACTCAGGAGGCTGAGGCAGGAGAATTGCCTGAACCCAGGAGGCGGAGGTTGCCGTGAGCCCAGATTGCGCCATTGCACTCCAGCCTGGGTACCGAGCGAAACTCCATCTCAAAAAAAAAAAAATGTTTAACATCATTAGTTATTGGGAAAATGCAAATCAAAACCATAAAGTAGTTGGTATAATGGATAAAATTAACGACAATGACCATACCAAATACTGGTGCAGACATCAAACAATGGACATAGCCAGGCACAGGGGCTCATGTGTGTACTCCCAGCACTTTGGGTGGATCACGAGGTCAGAAGTTCAGGACCAGCCTGGCCAACATGGTGAAACCCCGTCTCTACTAAAAAATACAAAAAATTAGCCAGGCGTGGTGGCGGGCTCCTGTAATCCCAGCTACTCAGGAGGCTGAGACAGAGGAATTGCTTGAACCCAGGAGGCAGAGGTTGCAGTGAGCCACGATGACACCATTGCACTCCAGTGTGGGTGACAAGAACGAAACTCCATCTTACAAAAAACGAACGTGTTCATATATTGCTGGGGACTCTAAAGTGGTACCAACACTTTGATAATTTAGCAGTTTCATAAAAGTTCAACATAGATCTACTGTATAATCCAACCATTCCAACTCTAGATATTTTACCAAGAGAATTAAAGAATATATTTATACAAAGACAGACATAGTCTTATAGAGAGACTTCTACTTGCTCATAGCAATGGCATTAGTAAGAGTCAAGAACCATAGAAAACGCAAGTGCCCAATAAATCAGTGAATGGGTGAACACCCAATACTGCTCAGCAATAAAATAAGAAGCCTTCTTCTTTTGAGACAAAGTCTCACTCTGTAACCCACGCTGGAGTACAACAGCATGATCTCGGCTCACTGCAACCGCCTCCTCCCAGGTTCAAGCAATTCTCCTGCCTCAGCCTCCTGAGTTGCTGGGATTACAGGCGCGTGCCACCACGCTGGCTAATTTTTGTATTTTTAGTGGAGACGAGGTTTCACCATGTTGGTCAGGCTGGTCTCAAACTCCTGACCTTGTGACTCGCCCACCTCATCCTCCCAAAGTGCTGGGATTACAGGTGTAAGCCAACCCCAGCCAAAAAGTAAGAAACTATTGATAGATTCAACAACATGGATTAATCTCAAAATAATTACATCAAGTGAAAGAAGCCAGAACCCTCGCTCCAAAAAATGCACACAGTAGAATTCCACTGCTATAAAATTCTAGAGAAAATGGAAATTAATCTACAGTGTTAGAAATCAATTGGTGCTTTCCTGAGAATGGAGAGAGAGGAAGGGAGACTGGATTACTAAGAAGGACAAGGAAACTTTTGGGGATTGATGAAAATGCTTATTTCATTGATTACATGACAACTAAATACGATACCAGTCGCTTGAGGTCAGGAGTTTGAGCCCAGCCTGACACACATGATGAAACCCTGTCTCTACTTAAAATACAAAAATTAGCCAGGCATGGTGGCACACACCCGTAGTCCCAGGTACTCCGGAGGCTAAGGCAGGAGAATCACCCGAACCAGGGAGGCGGAGGTTGCATGAAACAATATTGCACCACTGCACTCCAGCCTGAATGACAGAGAGACTCCATCTCAAAAAAAAAAAAGAGAGAGAGAGAACAATGCTCCCCCTCAACATGCAACTGTGGAGGAAAGGCCATATGAAGACACAATCAGAAGGCAGCTATCTGCATGCCAGGAGGAGCGTCCTCACCGAAACCTAGCCATGCAAGCACCAGAACCTCTAGAACTGTAAGAAAATATATTTCTGAGACCGGGCACATGGCTCACACCTGTAATTCCAGTACTTTGGGAGGCCAAGGCAGGTGGACCACCTAAGGTAGGGAGTTCAAGACCAGTCTGACCAATACGGTGAAACCCCATCTCTACTGAAAACACAAAAATTAGCCAGGCATCGTGGTGTGCACCTATAATTCCAGCTGTTCAGGGGGCTGAGTTAGGAGAATCTTCCTGGGAGGTGTAGGTAGCAGCGAGCCAAGTTCATGCCACTGCACTCCATCTCAAAAAAAAAAAAAAAAATACACATCTGTTGTTTAAGCCACCCAGTGTTTGCTATTTTGTTATTAGAGTCCAAGCTAAGACATTCCCTTTCCCTCATTTCCTTTCTTCTTCAAGTTCTAATTCAGGATCAAGTGTCATATTTACTTTTCATGCTTGTTGCCACAATGTCACCATTATGAACACGTAAATGAACTAGAGAGGAAGTGGCTATTACAGATGTATTATTTTAGAAAGTGTTTTTCTTCCAACTACAACATAATAATAGTAATAAGAATAATAAAGGGTAATTTTTTTTAAAGCACTTAGCACTCAGGCCTGTAATCCTAGCTCTTTGAGAGGCCGAGACCGGTGGATCACCTGAGGCCAGGAGTTTGAGACCAGCCTGACCAACATGGAGAAACCCCGTCTCTACTAAAAATACAAAAAAAATAGCTGTGCATGGGGGCACATGCCTGTAATACCAGCTACCTGGGAGGCTGAGGCAGGAGAATCGCTTGAACCTGGGAGGCGGAGGTTGCAGTGGGCCGAGATAGTGCCACTTCACTCCAGCCTGGGCAACAAGAGTGAAACTCTGTCTCAAAAAATAAATAAATAAAAATGAAAATAAAAAAGGAAAAAGCACTTAGCAGCTAGTATGTTAAGGGCTTTAGAAGGTTTGCCTCACTAAATCCTCCCCACAATATGAGGTGGGTTCTACTGTTATTCCCACACCGCCCATTTGTTAATGACTTAGAGAAGCGAAGTCTGTTTCTCAAAGTCATGGCAGTATTTAACTGGTAGCGCTACAGAGAATTCTCCAGAACACAGCTTCTTAAATGCACATGCAAATTCCACCACGGGATCTTGTTAAAATGCAGAAACTGATCCTGTATGTCTGGAGGAGGATGAAGACTCTGCATTTCTAATAAGCTCCCAGGCGATGCGGAGTCTGTGCTCCACCACTCTTTGAATAACAAGGCTGTGGACGGACATGACAGCTAAACTAAGCCCTCACTAGGTACTTCCTGAATTATTTAACAATGGCGGAGATGAGGAGAGAGAAACAAAGATATTTTTAAACCTGTCGTTGACCTCACTGAGGTTAGCAAGTCATGATGACTGTAACTTTTCTTCACGTGAACGTCGTAAAATCAAATGTCTTGTGGGAGAGTTGGAAGATTTCCAGGCAGAGGACACTGCACAATTACAGAGGAGAAAGCTGAGAACAGATCATCACCAGACGGTGAACTCTCTACCGCCACGTGTCTCTACTTAGCGGCAGCATGATTTCAGCAAGGCTCCGTTCCTTGTCCATTCTTCTTTCCATTGACCCAGTTAGTGAGAATACGAGTTAAGACTAAATGTCTTACCCTCTAAATGTCATACAAGGTTGTTGGGGCTGCAAAAATCCTGTCAGGAAGAGAAGAGTCACTGGAAACAGAGCTGAAGGCAAATGGTAGCGAAGGGTCTGTGGGTAGAACTACCCATCGAAGCAAGTTACCGACAGAACAACTGCATAGTACCGTTCCCAAGTATAAAGCACATTACGGGTTGGTGTGTGGCAACCTCCAGAAAAGATCAGTTTTGAGACAGATCTTAAATACTCCTTAAATATTCCTGCCAATCATTATTAAAAAAAAAAAAGCTTCACTGATTGACATGCCATAAGCTGCACATCACATATTCAAAGTGTACAATTTTATAAGTTTTGACAGATGTACGTACATACATGAAACCATCATCACAATCCAGACGATGAACAAATCCATCATCCTCTGAAAAGTTTCTCATAACCCTTTGCAATCCCCACCCACTCCTACCTCCAGGCAACTACCCATCTACTTTCTATCACTGCAGACGAATTGACATTTTGCGTTCTCCTTTTGCCTGGTTTCTTTCACTCGGCATAATTATTTTGAGACTCATCCATGTTGTGTGTATCAACAGTTTGCCCCTTTTATAGCTGAGTAGTATTTCACTGTACAGATATACCACAGTTTGTTTACCACTCATCTGTTTGTGGTATATAGATTATTTTCTTTCTTTCTTTCTTTCTTTCTTTCTTTCTTTCTTTCATTACAAATAAAGCTGTTGTGAGGGCATTGTCACTTTTACCTGTAGAAACTCACTTTAGGTCTTTACAAAAAAGTATCTCTTTGAGCATATGATATAGAGTTATAATAACTGGCTTTAATGTCCTTTACTTCCAACATTTATATCACTTCTTTTTTTTTGGGACAGAGTTTCACTCTTGTCACTAGGCTGGAGTGCAATGGATGGCACAATCTCTGCTCAATGCAACCTCCGCCTTCCATGTTCACTGATCCTCCTGCTTCAGCTTCCTGAGTAGCTGGGATTACAGACACCCACCACCATGCCCAGTACTCATTTTTGTATTTTTAGTACGGACAGAGTTTCACCATGTTGGCCAGGCTGCTCTCAAACGCCTGACTTCAGGTGATTCGCCTACCTCAGCTTCCCAAAGCACTGGGATTGTAGGCATGACCACCGCACCTGGCCTCTGTATCACTTCTCAATCCAATTCAACTGACTGATTTTCTCTTCGTTATGCATCATTTTTTTCTGCTTTTTTTCATGCCTAGTAAAAGTGTGAATTTCACCTTCGTGAGTTCTGCATCTTTTTGTGTCTCAATAAATATTCTTGAGCTTTGTTCTCAGATATAAAGTTACTTGGAAATGGTTAGATCCTCTTTTGGTCTTGCTTTTAAGACATTAGTAATGGGTGGGGCGTGGTGGCTCCCACCTGTAATCCCAGTATTTTGGGAGGACAAGGCAGGGATGTAGATCACTTGAGGTCAAGAGTTTGAGACCAGCCTGGCCAACATGGTGAAACTGCATCTCTACTAAAAATACAAAATTAGCCAAGCGTCGTGGCACATGCCTGTAATCCCAGCTACTTGGAAGGCTGAGGCACAGGAACCAATTGAACCCAGGAGGCAGAGGCTGCAGTGAGCTGAAATCATGCCCCTGCACAGCAGCAGCCAGGGCAACACAGTAAGACTCTAAAAAAAAAAAAGACATTAGGAATGACCAGAGCCATAATTAATCTTGGGTTAACTATTCCACACTCCACACTACTGAGTCAAGGCCGTTCTCAGTGTTGTCCCCCATCACCCCATGAATTGTGACCTTCTCTAGTCGAGCTAAGACAGCAGTTTCTCTCGCCTTGTGTGAATGTTACATGCTCTTCTCTCTAAGCCTCTCAGTGGTTTTTTTCCCCAGCTTCGTGTCAGCTTTCCTCTCACAGATGTGCTGACCAGCTTTCTCCTAAATACTAAAGGACACCGTCTGCAGATCTCTAGAGTTCTTTTTCTTTTTTTTTTTTTTTTTTTTTGAGACGGAGTTTCGCTCTTGTTACCCAGGCTGGAGTGCAATGGCGCGATCTCGGCTCACCGCAACCTCCACCTCCTGGGTTCAGGCAATTCTCCTGTCTCAGCCTCCTGAGTAGCTGGGATTACAGGGATGCATCACTGTGCCCAGCTAATTTTTTGTATTTTTAGTAGAGACGGGGTTTCACCATGTTGACCAGGATGGTCTCGATCTCTTGACCTCATGATCCACCCGCCTCGGCCTCCCGAAGTGCTGGGATTACAGGCGTGAGCCACCGCGCCCGGCCTCCAGAGTTCTTCCTGGGGCAGCTCCTTCACTTCTGGCACTCTGTCCTGTGAACTCTAGCGGCCTAAGTTTCCCCAGACTCTCAACTCTGTCTTCTTAACATACAGAGTCTACCAGACCCTGCCTGGGTTCCCTTGAGTCCCCTCACTTTCCGACCTTCCGTCCCCCCTGCCCGCCTTCTCCTGCCGCCGCCGCCTCCCGCAAGCCGTTTCCACGGAGGAAAAGGAATCGTATTGTTTGTCCGCTATCCAGAAGCTCCACTCTTTCTATGGCTTTGCTGATGCAGGTAAGGGTGGCGATAGCTGATTCCTGCTGGCGCTGAGGATTATATCCATATAAGAATTCAACAGAGGCCGGGCGCGGTGGCTCACGCCTGTCATCCCAGCACTTCGGGAGGCCGAGGCGGGTGGATCATGAGGTCAAGAGATCGAGACCATCCTGGTCAACATGGTGAAACCCAGTCTCTACTAAAAATACAAAAATTAGCTGGGCATGGTGGCGCGTGCCTGTAATCCCAGCTACTCGGGAGGCTGAGGCAGGAGAATTGCCTGAACCCAGGACGCGGAGGTTGCGGTGAGCCGAGATCGCGCCATTGCACTCCAGCCTGGGTAACAAGAGTGACACTCCGTCTCAAAAAAAAAAAAAAGAAGAGAGAGAAAAGAAAAGCAGAAAGAGTGGAAAGCAGTCACTACGTCCAGCACTGACTCAAGTACAAATGTTTACCCAGAAAATAAAAGCTTTAAAGGATCCCACAGAGTCACTGCTTATATTAAATATGTTATACAATCTATCAATTTCAACCACCTCTCATCATCTCTGCTCTGGGCTTGATAATACCCCTCTCAAGGAATGTCTGACCTAAAAGTGCAGAGTGGAGGCACAAAAGCAGAGAAGACACACCCCTTTAATGCTTCCGTTATGTTCCCTATGCTCAATCTATCAAACGTCACATTCCCTTATTAGTGGAACAGGAGGGTCTACACATAGCAGTCTTCCCAATACTTGTTCCTGCTTTCTCTCAGTCTTTTGTAGCTTTTTTTGAGATGGGGTCTCACTGTGTTGCCCAGGCTGGAGTGCAGTGGCATGATCTCAGCTCATTATAACCTCCATCTCTTGGGCTCAAGTGATCCTACAGCCTCTGCCTCCCATGTGGCTGGAACCACAGGCATGCACCAACACACTCAGTTAATTTTGGTATTTTTGGTAGAGATGGGGTTTCACCATGTTACTCAGGCTCGTCTTGAACTCCTAAGCTCAAATGAATCACCGCACCCAGCCATCTTTTGTAGTTTTTACCAGATGTATTCTTTTTTCTGTTTCTCAGCCTGTCTTCTCTTTTTTTTTTTTGAGATGGAGTCTTGCTCTATCAACCAGCCTGGAGTGCAGTGGCACAACCTCGGCTCACTGCAACCTCTGCCTCCTGAGTTCAAGCAATTCTTCTGCCTCACTCTCCTGAGTAGCTAGGACTACACACATGTACCACCATGCCCAGCTAATTTTTGTATTTTTAGTAGAGATGTGGGTTCACCATATTTGCCAGGCTGGTCTCAAACTCCTGACCTTGTGATCCACCCACCTCTGCCTCCCAAAGTGCTGGGATTACAGATGTAAACCACCACATTCAGCCTTTTCTCTCTCTCTCTTTTTTTTCTTTTTGACTATAATAAAACTAATTCTGGCCAGGTGATTCTGGCCAGGTGAGGTGGCTCACCCCTGTAATCCTATCACTTTGGGAGACCAAAGCAGGAGGATCACTTGAGTCCAAGAGCTCAAGACCAGACTGGACAACATACTGAGACCCTGTCTCTACAAAAAAAAAAATTCAAAATTAAACACATTAGCCAGGCATGGTGGCACGCTCCTGTAGTCCCTGCTACTCAAGAGGCTGAAGAGGATCATTTAAGCCTGGGAGGTCGAGACTGCGGTGAACTGTGATTGCACCACTACACTCCAGCGTGGGTGACCCTGTCTCCAAAAAATAAATAAATAAAACTAATTGTAATTGCACTTGTATTTTATATTTCAAGTATTATATCTTTGAGCCTACTAAATTTCTAATGAAAAAATTACTAAACAGTATCAAATGCATAGTCATATGTGTTAAGTTTCTTATTGAAAATATGTTGGGGTCCGGCACGTCTGCCAGGGGGC
This sequence comes from Callithrix jacchus, assembly GCF_049354715.1. Lineage (NCBI taxonomy): Eukaryota > Metazoa > Chordata > Mammalia > Primates > Cebidae > Callithrix > Callithrix jacchus. The sequence goes on along the minus strand of NC_133516.1, from coordinate 100,691,733 downwards.
TACCGACCTGCGGGAGTCCCCAAGACCGCCAACGTAGATGTCTCGTTCAACCTGAGGGAGAGAGTGCGCGGAAGTGAAAGAAAAAAGAAAAGCGGAGTCTGGAGGGCTGGCTTAGGCTATGTCCAAGCAGCAATTTTATTTTTGCAATATGTTCCATTATAAACTTTTCTGAAGTTAATGTTGTTTACGCCAGATCAACATACTTAAGTTCCACTAAGTTACGCCCAGTAATTAAGTTAAGCCCAGTAAGTAGTTACGCCCAGTAAGTTACCTAAGTAAGTTAAGCCCAGCAAGTAAGTTACGCCCAGTAAGTACTTAACAATTGTAAGCAAGTTACAGTTACACCCAGTAAGTTATGGTAAGTAAGTTACCAAGTATAAATACTTAAGTTAATATTTTACAGTGAAGGTAACAAGGGTCCAAAATGAACACAATCAAGCAATAAACCATAAGGAGCCGAAAGTAGACACAATGCCTTCCAAGTCCTCATATCCACAAAGTAATGTCTGTTAATTATCTAGAATAACACAGTCCCTCTCTCAGTTCCTGCTTTCCTTCAGCTCGACTCCCCCAACCAGGGATCTGTGTCCGGGCTCAAGCTCACCGTATGGCGAGGCCCATTTCCTAGGGGCCTCACATGGGAGCAATCCCCACAGGTCTCCCTTAAAAATAACTGGTTTTGAATTCATATAAACATCTACAATTGGCCAGTGTAAGCAAAGATGATGGTAATGGACCTTAATTAAACAACCATCACTGCAATGCCATACTATTCCTTCCATTTTACCTACTCTGCAACTGTCAAACCAGGACAACAGGCAGGGCGCGGTGGTTCACACCTGTAATCCCAGCACTTTGGGAGGCCGAGGGTGGATCATGAGGTCAAGAGATGAAGACCATCCTGGCCATGGTGAAACCCCATCTCTACTAAAAATACAAAAATTAGCCGGACATGATGGCATGCGCCTGTTGTCCCAGCTACTCTGGAGGCTGAGGTGGAAGAATCACTTGAACCCAGGAGGTAGAAGTTGCAGTGAGCAGAGATTGCACCACTGCACTGCAGCCTGGCAACAGAGTAAGTCTCCGTCTCAGAAAAAAACCAGGACAGCAGATCGTTGTGCTTCAGTGTAGGCAGGTTTTTTTTTCTTGAGTCTGTGTCTCACTCTAAAACCCAGGCTGGAGTGTGGAGTGCAACTCTGCTCTCTGCAGCCTCCACCTCCTGGGTTCAAGAGATTCTCCTGGCTCAGCCTCCTGAGTAGCTAGGGTTACAGACTTCCACCACCATGCCTGGCTAATTTTTGTATTTTTGGTAGAGACGGGTTTTCGCCATGTTGGCCAGGCCGATCTCAAACTCCTGACCTCAGGTGATCCTCTGACCTCAGCCTCCCAAAGTGCTGGGATTACAGGCATGAGCCACCACACCTGGCCTGATGTAGGCAGGTTTCTTATTTGAAATGGTCCACGTGGTATAAGATACCATGGATGCTTCTTCCTTCCTAACCCAGACGATTTCCATTAATATTTGTTCCTATAAGCTCTAGAATTTGTTCTAAGAGATCTGATAATGGCACTGTACTAATTTCCAAAAGCCTAGGATCCTCAGGATGATGCTTTAGTACCAGACCAACTGCAAACTCATAATTAACCACAGAGAAATGCCAGTGACGCTATTTGTTATTTTTTTCTAATGGTGCCCAACCGGAAGTGTGTCCATGTTTCAGCACGAACCGGATTCCTATTTAACTGTCCTGTTTCTTTTGCTGCTATCCAGCACTCGAGCAGCTTCGAAGTACTCCTCAATATTCCAAGAAAATTCTTTGACGTTTTCTTTTGAATGTAGAAAATTTTTAAATCTTTTGTCAGCTTGTTTGTTAGGTTTTCTATCTAATCAAGCCCAGAGGTATCTCTGTAAGTAGCAACGTAACATGTGCCATCCACTTTTTCTGTTGGAACTGCACTGTATATATTTCCATCTAATGCCTCATGACTTACAGTTCCCCTGCCAAAATTTTAAATGGCTGATGCTGCCTTTTGGTGGAGAGCTCCTCTTTCACCTCCCTGCAAACACACGGCATTTTCCACTACGAAACCCAGGCGCCTCATGGTGAGCCCAGCAGGAGGAGGTGCAAGGGGAGTGCACGCTTGTGAGCAGAGCCGAGCACAGGCCGGAAGAAAGTCCTGCAGAAGTAAACCCGGTGGCAAGCACTACCACACCCAGCTAATTTTGTATTTTTAGTAGAGATGGGGTTTCTCCATGTTGGTCAGGCTGGTCTCAAACTCCCGGCCTCAGGCGATCCGCCTGCTTCAGCCTCCCAAGGTTCTGGGATTACAGGTGTGAGTCACCACACCTGGCCCAGCTTTGCTTTTTTTATGTTAAAAAGAGGACTTTAGGCTGGGCATGGTGGTGTGAGGCAAGTGGATCACCTGAAGTCAGGAGTTCAAGACCAGCCTGATGCCTGTAATACCAGCTACTCAGGAAGCTGAGGCAGAAGAATTGCTTGAACCTGGGAGGCAGAGGTTGCAGTGAGCCAAGATCAGGCCATTGCACTCCAGCCAGGGAAACAGGAGCAAAACTCCATCTCAAAAAACAAAAAAAAAGGCCTTAGTACATCCAATTTTATTGCCTGGGCCTTCCCTACCGGCACAGTAGACAGACCAGGTAGTAAAGATGAACCAATCCATGACTGTTTACTAGCTGGATAGCAGTGGGGAAGCTAGTTAACTTCTCTAAACTTCAGTTAACTCATCCTTTAAAAATGAAGACAAGATGACCGGGCGTGGTGGCTCATGCCTGTAATCCCAGCGCTTTGGGAGGCCAAGGCAGGCAGATCACAAGGTCAAGAGATCGAGACCATCCTGGCCAACACAGTGAAACCCTGTCTCTACTAAAAATGCAAAAATTAGCTGGGCACGGTGGCGCGTGCCTGTAATCCCAGCTACTCAGGAGGCTGAGGCAGGAGAATTGCCTGAACCCAGGAGGCGGAGGTTGCGGTGAGCCGAGATTGCGCCATTGCACTCCAGCCTGGGTAACAAGAGCGAGACTCTGTCTCAAAAAAAAAAAAAATTAGATAAGCATGGGGGCAATGCACCTGTAGTCCCAGCTGCTCAGGAGGCTGAGGCATGAGAATCGTTTGAACCAGGGAGGTAGAGGTTGCAATTAGCCAGGATTGCCACTGCAGTGCACTCCAACCTGGGTGACAAAGCAAGACCTTGTCTCCAAAAAAATAAATAAATAAATAAAAGTAAGGAGTATCCCAAATCCCAGCTTCTACTTAAAGCTTCGTTTAAAAATAAATAAATGAATGAATCATTCTGTTATAAAGACACATGTACACGTATGTTTATCGCGTCACTGTTCACAATAGCAAAGACTTGGAACCAACCCAAATGCCCATCAATAATAGAACAGATAAAGAAAATGTGGCACATATACACCATGGAATACCGTGCAGCCATAAAAAAGGATGAGTTCATGTGCTTTGCAGGGCATGGATGAAACTGGAAACCATCATTCTCGGCAAACTGACACAAGAACAGAAAACCAAACACCACATGTTCTCACTCATAAGTGGCAGTTAAATAATGAAAATACACAGACACAGGGAGGGGAACATCACACACTGGGATCTGGGGGGGTGGGGGGCTGCGGAGAAATAGCAGGGGGTCGGGGGATTGGGGAGGGATAGCATTAGGAGAAATACTAATGTAGATGACAGGGTAATGGATGCAGCAAACCACTACCATGGCACGTGTACACCCATGTAACAAATCGGCACGATCTGCACATGTACCCCAGAACTTAAAGTATAATAAATATATAAATACATAAAAGATGAGCATATGCCTGTGTTTACAAAGAAAGAAAACTAGTGGTTAGCCCTCACTGATAAAAGGATTGATTGATCATGATAGGAGTAGTTAATTCATTGATTTATTCATTTAACAAATATTTGAGGGCTAGAGAATAAATATCTAACTACGTATGAGACAAAATGTCATGGTTTTATCTCCGTACCTTTTTTTTTTTTTTTTTTTTTTTTTTTGAGACGGAGTTTCGCTCTTGGTACCCAGGCTGGAGTGCAATGGCGCAATCTCGGCTCACTGCAAACTCCACCTCCTGGGTTCAGGCAATTCTCCTGCCTCAGCCTCCTGAGTAGCTGGGATTACAGGCACGCGCCACCATGCCCAGCTAATTTTTTGTATTTTTAGTAGAGACGGGGTTTCACCATGTTGACCAGGATGGTCTCGATCTCTTGACCTCGTGATCCACCCGCCTCGGCCTCCCAAAGTGCTGGGATTACAGGCGTGAGCCACCGCGCCCGGCCTCTCCGTACCTTTTTACACATTCTTCCCCTTGCCTGGAATGTCAACACACACACATACATATACACATACACATATACACACATACATACATGCATACACACAAACACACATATATACACACACATGCGTACACACATACACATGCACACATGCATACACATACACATAAACACACACATACACACACCCCTCCACGATCTTGCCAGCCCCGCCACACTTTGTCCTCACTCTGGTAGAAAGCAGCTATTCCTCAGTCTGTTCTGGCCTTCCAACTTCTGCACACATCTTTAATTCCCCGGTTAAACTCAGGAATAAAGGAACAAAGGAAGACCATTTAAAAAGGAGAAAGAAAAGAAAAAGAGATGCATCTGGAGAGGTGCCAAAGGAAAGAAACCAAAAACAGAATTTAAAAAGTAGAGATGAAAACAGAAAACTAAAATAAAGAATGAAAAAGATGAGACCAAGCAGCAATTTAATAATACTTCTTAACACATGAAGGACATTTACCTGGCTTTTCTCCTTAGGGGATTATAAGGAAGGAAATCATTTGCAGTGAAAGTGGCAGAGACAGAGTTGGTAGCTTTACTGGGTACTTACCATAGGTGGGGTATGATCTCTACTATCAAGGGACTTACAGATTAATGGAAACGACAGCTGTGCAAAGAAAAAAATGACTAATAATCAATTTAAGGGAACAGATTACAAGAGCAATGATTTCAGAGGAGAGAGAGAGATCTCTATGAATTCATGAGCTGGGATAAAAAGGAAACACTTAACTGAAAAGATAAAATGGGAGTTTCAGCCAGGCACGGTGGCTCATGCCTGTGATCCCAGCACATTGGGAGGCCGAGGCAGGTGGCTCATGAGGTCAGGAGATCGAGACCATCCTGGCTAACATGGTGAAACCCCCTCTCAACCAAAAATATAAAAAATTAGCTGGGCATGGTGGTGTGCGCCTGTAGTCCCAACTTCCAGAAGGCTGAGGCAAGAGAATTGCTTAAATCCGGGAGGCGGAGGTTGCAGTGAGCCAAGATCGCACCATTGCACTCCATCCAGCCCGGGTGACAGAGCAAGACTCCATCTCAAAAAAAAATCAAAAAGGAAACGGAAGTTTCTATCAACGGAAGAGAGAATGGACTTGGGCAAAGAGAAGAACAGGAGATAATTGCACAAAACATGATTGGAAAGTCCAAAAAATGCATTCTTAGTGGCTCCTTACAAAACCCAGTTCTTCCACTCACCCACTACAACCTACACCAGCAAATCTATCCTCCCTAAGTTTTTTCTCCTCTTTCAGCTGGACAATTTTTTTTTTTTTGACACGGAGTCTTGCTCTGTTTCCCAGGCTGGAGTGCCGTCGTGACACAATCTGGCTCACTGCAACCTCTGCCTCCTGGGTTGAAGTGATTCTCCTGTCTCAGCCTCCCAAATAGCTGGGATTGCAGGTGCGCACCACCATGCCCAGCTAATTTTTGTATTTTTAGTAGACACAAGGTCTTGCCATGTTGGCCAGACTGGTCTTGAACTCCTGACATCAGGTGATCCTCCTGACTCGGTCTCCAGAAGTGCTGGGATTACAGGTGTGAACCACCATACCTGGCCTTAGTTGGACAATTTTATCAACACTCTCTTTTTCTATAAATACACAAAAACAGGACCGGGCTCAGGGGCTCATGCCTATAATCCCAGCACTTTGGGAGGCTGAGGCGGGTGAATCACAAGGTCAAGAGATCGAGACCATCCTGGTCAACATGGTGAAACCCTGTCTCTACTAAAAATACAAAAATTAGCTGTGCATGGTGGCGCACGCCTGTAGTCCCAGCTACTCGGGAGGCTGAGGCAGGAGAATTGCTTAAACCCAGGAGGCAGAGGTTTCGGTGAACCGAGATCGTGCCATTGCACTCCAGCCTGGGTAACGAGCGAAACTCTGTCTCAAAAAAAGTACACAAAAACAAAACTACTTCTGTTCTAGCTATATTCTCATTTCTCTTTTTTAAACAGGAAAATTCCTTGAAATGGTTATCTATACTCCCAGCTACTGCTCTTCTAGAGTTCTCTTTAGATCCCACTGCAATCAGGCTAACCCCACAGCAAACACCAAACTGCTCCTACCAGGTCTTTAGTACCATCCATATGGTTAAATTCACTAGTCAATCCTCAGTCATCTCACCTGACCTCTTAGAAGCATTTGACTAACCTGATGCCTCTTCCCTTCTTGAAATGCTTTCTGTCCTAGCTTTCAGGATACCAAACTCCTTTAAGTTTTCTTCTGGTGTTTTGTTTTGTTTTAAGAGAGGGTATCACCGTGTCTCCCAGGCTGGAGTACAGTGGCTTGATCATGGCTCACTGCAGCCTTGACCTCCTGCAATCTGTCAATCCTCCCATCTCAGCCTCCGAAGTAGCTGGGATTACAGGCACACGCCACCTCACCCAGCTAATTTTTTCGTAGAGATGGGGTTTCACTATGTTGCCCAGACTGATCTTTCTGGGTTCAAGCAATTCGTTGGCCTCAGCCTCCCAAAGTGCTGAGATTATGGGCATGAGCCACTGCGCCCGCCTACTCCTTTGTTTTCACTCTCTTAGTGATCTCATGCCATCCCATGGCTTTAGATACCATCTATATGCATTCTTGTGCTCTTTTTTTTTTTTTTTTTTTTTGAGACAGAGTTTCAGTCTTGTTACCCAGGCTGGAGTGTAATGGCACAATCTCGGCTCACCACAACCTCCGCCTCCTGGGTTCAGGCAATTCTCCTGCCTCAGCCTCCTGAGTAGCTGGGATTACAGGCACATGCCACCATGCTCAGCTAATTTTTTTTTTTTTTGTATTTTTAGTAGAGATGGGGTTTCACCATGTTGACCATGATGGTCTCGATCTCTTGACCTCGTGATCCACCCACCTCGGCCTCCCAAAGTGCTGGGATTACAGGAGTGAGCCACCGTGCCCGGCCCTCTTGTGCTCTTATTAAAAGGAAGATGTAAGTAAGAGAAATTGGTCAAGATATTTCTTCTAATACTTCTTCACATTCACAGACTGGCTTTTCTGAATTATTTTTCAACTCAGTATTGTTGGGGTTCAGGGGAGCCCTCAGCTTCCCTGAGAGGACGTTTCTCCAGGTTCTTCGTCTACCACTCTCTCAAGAATGAGAGAGGAGACCATGGCGCAGTGAGTTCGTGAAATAAATACCAGACCCCAAAAGTGCTGCAGAAAAGTAATTTATTTAGGCAGAGAAAATGAAGGAGAGAGAAAGAAACAGGTAGCTCTCACACTGAATAAGAGAAAGAAAAGGCGCTCATGCTGAGTGAGAAGGGTTCCCAGAGGGAGAAATCCAGAGAAGGAAAACTACGCTGGCACTGAGTGAGAGAATCCAGAAAGATGGAATCCAGGGGAGGAAAGCAGCTTCCACACTGGCTGGAAGGAGACCCCAGAGGAGAAATCCAAGAGAGGAAAGAGAGCTCCCACTACGTGGGAGGGGATTCCAGAGAGCTGGAAATCCGGTGTGAAGGAGCAGGGGAACTTATCCTGGGAGAAATTCCCACCTTCCCAAGTTCCTCTGGCCAATTAAAGAAGTTCCTTTTAACTTCCGCTGGGGTGATTGAAATTTAAACATAAACCGTTAAATCTCCCAGATGGAGAGAGATGGGAGGGGGGCATGGCGCTGGGAAATTCCTGCCCTTAAAACTACACCCCCTTGTGGAGCTGGAAAGAGAACACATTCCCACAGTATCACTGATGACCAACCTTTTCCACCAACTTTGTCCATCATACCATCAGAGCAAAAGAACACCGATCTCGGGTGGCTTTTCTGATCTCACTGTACAGTGTCAATATAAGATGTCTAATCCATGACCGGTCGCGGTGGCTCACACATGTAATCCCAGCACTTTGGGAAGTCGAGGTGGGTGGATCACAAGGCCAGGAGTTCGAGACCAGTCTGGCCAATACGGTGAAACCCCATCTCTATAAAAACTATAGCCCAACGTGGTGGCGGGTGCCTGTAGTCTCAGCTACTTGGGAGGCTGAGGCAGGAGAATTGCTTGAACCCGGGAGGCAGAGGTTGCAGTGAGCCGAGATCGCACCATTGCACTCCAGCCTGGGTGACAGAACAAGACTCAATCTCAAAATAAAAGATTTCTAATCCATAACCAGGCTTTATAGTCTTTCTCGACTGTTCCTCAAGTCCCTGAAATGATCCATTGGTTGCAATGCTGAGCAGTTGCAGTTTTCCAGTCACACCCCCAGGAATAATAATGTAGGACTCTCATACCTGGGCAACTAGTCACCTCTACCCCCGCTGACAATTAACGTAAGGCGCCCTAGATTGTAAGATCGTTCATATATGAAGCCCCAGACACGTCCCCATTTCAGAAACATTAAGTGTGTGTCTCAACACTGATAACGTGGTAACAAATGTCACTTTTCTTCTGGTGTGTGTGCACCAAAACTTCCCCTGCTAAGTTCTGCGACACACAGAATCTTTTACCGCTCCACAGCATGGAAAGATTTGATCTGCGGCAAGAGATCTTGAAATTGGTATGGAGGCTGCTACCAGAGGTTAACAGAAGAGAACTGATAGAAACTAGATTCCTGCTCAGGCTGGGTCACGTACAGAATAATGTCACAAGTTAGTTATGAGGGATACCTGTGTCAATTTGGTTTTGCTTGGCCACTTGCAAATAAAAGATTTTGTGAATTTTTGTAGCTAGACTAAGTTATAATAATAAATGGCTTGGATAGAGATAAAGACCCACAGTTTAATACATTCATGTTTAAAAAAAAAGAAAACTCAGATTTGATGTCATTATTTAACATTTATTGAGTTCCTTAGTTCTTTTAACAGTTTATGAAATACAGTATAAGAGGTAATCCTATAATCCTCAGGAAAAAAATGTTGACTTTCAACCCTATGATGAAAAGAAGGAGCTTCCTGTGCTATAAGCCAATTCACAGTCTTTAGAAAACCTATTAAAGTAGCTGCATATTATTCTCAAATCTCTTAGACTCCTTTGGTACAAGACAAGGATTAGAAACTTGGCTATAGAGAAATGTTTTAGACCTCTGCAGCATTAAATCTACTCCTATGTTTGAGATGGCTGGAGTTTCCTCTGTGTAAGAAAACATTGTGATTTTTTTCTTCTCATCTAGCATTATAGCAATGTTAAAATAAAGCAAAAAAAAAAAAACAATACTTAAATAAATTTATCGCAAAAATAAACATCTCAGTATTCAGGGGAAGGGAAGAAGTGAAAGGGGCTAGGCATCCGCACCACACCAGGCTCTTGATGGGGATCATCTTATTCAATTCCCACGGCATATTTATGAGGGGGGGATTTTTGGAAACTAAGGCGTGGGAAGCCTAAGGAGGGTCACAAGGCTGGTGGAAGCAGGGTTGAGATAGGCTCAGTCTGCTTAAGCTTCTTGGTTTATGCTCTTGACGCTCACATTTGCTAACAGATGATCTGCTCTACCAAAAGCCATGATTTCTGCTTCATATATTTCTAGATTTACGAAAGGGAGAATCAAGGAAGAAGCCAATTCACATGAGACAGAGGCAGAGATTCTGTTTCTGTCTGCCCGGTAATAAGTTGAATAATCTATCTGTTAAGCAGAATTGTTAGAATACCCTCCGGCTATAGGTTACTTTGCGGACACCACTAATTAGATCCTTACCCAGGGCCTAGTCAAGGCTATTTTGTAACCCGCTACCTCCCTTCCTTGTTCTACTCCCTCTGCCTTATCTAACATTGGATAATTGTGAATGGAAATCCAAATAGAGGAGGCAGTGCTCCTGCACCCTAATTTTGTAACTTAGAGTCTTGGGGCTCCAAATCAAGCTTAATATTGGAACAATTAAGCAGCCTGATGCAGCATCACCCATCGTTATGACGAGTCCTGCAAATCCAGCCAGAATTCAGGGTGTTTAAACGACAATACATTCTGCTAGAGCCCATAGCAGGTGCATTTTGTAGTTGAATGGGCCCCTGATTTTTTTCCAGATGTGATTTTTCTTCTTCTTTCTTTAAAGACCTCGTTTTATGGATGGAGACAGCAGCAGGAAATCTCTTCGGCTTTCTTCCCCCTCCCTGCTACCCTATTTATAGTGCCAAATGTTGCCAGGTGTCAGCAACAAAACTAAAGAGGGACGGCTGGAGTCTCTCCAAGCTGTTGTTGTTACTTAGGGTGCAGCTAATATTTTACATTAGCAAGTTGCAGTGCAGCTGCATTTATTCAAATATTCTGAGCATTTTAAAGATGCCTAATGATTTACTGTTTTTCAAGCCCCAAGCAAAGCTCCTCTCTATACCGTGTACATTTTAGCTGCTAATACTTGAAGAATTGAGCCCGAGGGAATGATGATCCAAGCTGAAACCGTTCACTAAAAGTGGCTGTGCTGGCTGGAGTGTGCTCAACTTCATGTTGTGATAAAGCAGATAAGTAGCTGTGTTTTAACACCGGAGAAATGGTACAAGTGCTCTAGGTCTGAAGGCATTCCCCATGCCTTTACAAGCAGCTGTACCGTTTGTCAACAGGTTCAATTTATTCATCTAGAAAAATGGGAATAGTTCTAATTAAGTGATAACTTATGGGGGTGGGGGCAGAATGCTTTCTCTATTGCTCTTTCTATTGCTCTCGATTAATTATTTACAAAAGGATGTGGTGGCTCACCTGTAATCCCAGCACTGTGGGAAGTCAAGGCAGGTGGATCATGAGCCCAGGAGTTCAAGACCAGCCTGGGCAACACAGCAAAACCCTCTCTCTACTAAAAATACAAAAAAATTAGCCGATGCACTTCTGTAGTCTAGCTACTCAGGGGGCTAGGCTGGGAGAATCACCTGAGCCCGGGAAGTAAACCTGAAGTAAGCCGTGATCATACCACTGCACTCCAGACTGGGTGACAGAATAAGACCCTGTCTCAAAGAAAAAAAAAAAAGAAAGAAACCTAGAAACTCATAGCCTACCAAGTTTCATAGCCGTGACAGGAAGTATGCAGGAGGTTGTATGGAGGGACAGGAGTCACAGAACACAAAGTGTTTTGCTGTATTTCTGAGTATAGTCCTTTATGAACCAGCCTATTCTTCGATGTAGCCAGGTACTGCCATCTCCTCAATCATGCCAGGCAGTAGAAATGAAAAGAATGCCACGGTGAAAAAATAAAATAAACAAACCTCAAAACAGTAACCATGAGTTTCCCAAAGAATAAATGGTCATGAGGGCTGAATTATGATGACATAATTAATGTCTGAGACCTGAACTTACCAGGAAAGGTTGGAAAGTTAGCAGGGCAGCTTTCGTGAGACCAAAAGATGGGGTTGGAGAGGGACATGAGAAGAACTAAACTTCTCTTCTACTATTTGCTTTGAGCAATTTTATGTGTTTTAGAGTTAATTTTCATCAAAACCTTTGGAAGATACTTTTTTTTTTTTTTTTTTGAGATGGAGTTTTGCTCGTTGCCCATGCTGGAGTGCAGTGGCCTGATCTCGGCTCACTGCAACCTCTGCCCCGCAGGTTCAAGCGATTCTCCTGCCTTGGTCTCCTGAGTGGCCGGGTGGCGTGCGCCACCACACCCAGCTAATTTTTTGTATTTTTAGTAGAGACAGGGTTGGTCAGGCTGGTCTCGAACTCCTGACCTCAGGTAATCTGCCCATGAGCCACTGCGCCTGACCAGGAAGATAAATATTTTTATATCAACTTAAAAGATGTTAAAAATGCCCGGTGTGGTGACTCTGACCTAGAATCCCAGCACTTTGAGAGGCCAAGGTTGGTGGATAGCTTAAACTCAGGAGTTCAGGATTAGCCTGGAGGACATAATGAGATCTTCTCTCTATGAAAAACAAAGAATTCGCTGGGTGTAGTGTCATGCACCTATAGTCCCAGCTCCTCAGGAGGTTGAGTTCGAAGGATTGCTTGAGACCCAGAGATATAGGCTACGGTGAGCCGAGGTCACACCACTGCACTCTACCCTGGGCAACAGACCAAGACACTGTCTCTCTCTCTCTCTCTCTCTCTCTCTCTCACACACACACACACACACACACACACACACACACAGATGAAAATAAGGCGTACAGAGGCTCTGAACTTGGTCACATGCCAGCATAGAGCTGACTCACCGCAAAACCATAAATAATCATGATATGCAGATGGAGTGGAGAATCAAACTCAAGTCCATCTGGTTACAAAATCCATGCTCTTTTCACTTTACTTTTTGAGTTTGTTTTTTTAATTATTATTCTAGGAGAAAAAAAACCATTCGCCTACATAAATAATAGTTTACACATGGTGAGTTATACTTAAATGTATTTCAGTTCCAAAAAACAATAGAAGTACTAATAGCCAAGGAGCCATGACTGGACGTCCAGGAATGAAGGCAAATCAGAAGCCTTTGGAAATTAGAAGAGAGTCACAAGGTCATTTTGTGGCTTTCTACAGAAATCATCCATTTACCAAATTATCGGTTTCTTTCGCAGCACACACATCCATCACCACCACCACTGAAGGGAAGAGAAAGTTAGCTTTCTATTTTCACACCTCAGGTGAGTGAAGGCCGGAGCATCCCCAGAGAGAACTATCACCAGTTACTCTAAATCATGCCTCAGGCTCTCACCACTGAGCTAGGGACTTAATTACAGAACAAAATATAATAACTGTGATGTATTCCATCACTCACCATGGCCCCCAGCCCCAAGTTCTGCTCCAGGGTCCAAGTGCAATTGCAATAGCCCACTTCAGAATAGTTGAGGGCAAGGCTTGATTCCCAAATCTCATTGTGTTGATCATTAGCATAAACATTAATCTGTCTAGTATCTAATGACATTTTAATTGCTCTAGCCTTAGTTAAGCGGGGACATTTACTCTCTATTCAGTTTTTGGTGGTGATAGGGTGTGTTCATGTGTGTGGGGGAGGATAGGGGAGCTCTTGACAAAGGATGCTTCAAATTTAAAACTTTACAAAATTTCTGAAAGCCTTCCTCCCTCCCCCGCCCCCCGCCACCTCCCTCCAGGAGATGGTCTGTCACCCGAGCTGGATGCAGTGGAGCGATCCTGGCTCACTGCCACCTCCCTCCAGGAGACGATCTGTCACCCGAGCTGGATGGATCCTGGCTCACTGCAACCTCTGCTTCCCAGGTTCAAGCGATTTTCCCACCTCAGCCTCCCGAGAAGCTGCCTGGGATTACAGCCATGTGCCACCACGCCTGAAGCCTTCTTTTTTAACGACAGCAAAAGAAGATGTTTAGACAAAACACTTGGTTTTCATAGTCCCAAGCTTTTTATACTTGGATTTTCTCATTTCTTTACAAGCAAAATCAGTGTGTAAATACTTGTATTAAAATGCAGAGGATTTGCACTGTTTGCAGGTGTCCTAGAGCTTAGAGAACAGTTGGTTTAACTGCAGCTATCTCATACTGATCTTTCAGTCATCTTCAGGATTAATTGATTTGCTTCAAGTAAGATTTTTGTACTACTAGCATCAGGGAGAATTTCAAAACTCCAATAGGGAATTTAAATAAGCAGAAAACATAGAAAGTATCATAACAAATAAATCTTTTTTCATTTACTCTGCAAGTTATTCCAAAGAAACTTCTGAATTGCATGAATGAAACACAAAGTTATAGAAATAAATGAAGACCAATCAAATGAGAAATGCAAATGCTATTTTTTCACAGCCTGCTGTATAGCAAGTCAGCTACTGTCACTGCATTTTGGCAGTGATTCAAAGGCAGAGAAATGAGAAAGTTTCATAGCATGGGTAAAACGGGAAGGGTTCAGGTGCATCCCGACTGGCGGCTGTTGCCATGGGGAAGCCATAGGCGGGCATACTGCATGGGGGTTGGGTGCATGTTTCACTTTCTCTGGTTGGTCTTAAATTGGAAGTACACACAAAGATTCGGGTAGATGTCAGTTACTGATCAAGTCCTGGTGGTGTGGGACCAGTTGTTACAGAAGTTACCCTTTAGCTTCCTGGATCGTTACTAGAGATAGCAACCTGGCTTCCAGCAACTCTGACTGTCAGAAGAAAAGCTTCTTCATATAGTCTTATCTTCAGTACTTGGGGCTTGTACTGATAAAGAAAGAAAAAAGAAGTTTTCTTTGCATACAACAAAAAAGTAGCTTGCCCACTGAAGTTAGAGGTTCATATACCTAATTTAGTAGAGAAAAGGGAGAGGGCAGAAAAGGTTCTCATAGAACAAATAGGTTTCTTTAGGAAAAACAGTTTTTAGGAGAACAAACGGGAGTTAAGAAAATTTGTTATAATGTTTGTTTATACAGGTGTGGTGATCTTTTCATCTTCTTCATAGCCATGAGACTCCCCAGGAGAGGGGATTTATGGTAGCCTCATTTGTCAGAAGTTGCTGCTCTTAGTCAGATAAGACAACCTCCAAGGATGCTATCCTCTGCATCTGTTGAATCTCAGATATCTTCAGTTTAAAATAATCTTCATATCAACTCTCATTTTCAAGTGGGTCCCGGCAACTTATAGCAGGCTGGTGTCCTGAACTATTTATTGTAGATAAAGAAGTTCGTTTCCTAAGCAGGTTGCTGCAGGTCATAATTCAGAGTTCTATTTTTATATATGATCCAACCATTTTTCGTTTATACATTCAGTCTCTCATGGTCATGTGTGATGACATTTTGCAGGGAAGGAAGGCAGACCTTTTTTCTCTTCCTTTTCTTACAAATTCATATTGTCATGAGCATAAGCATATGTGCCTGTGGTTTAAAGGAATTCAGAATGAATATGGCATATTTTCAGCAAAGTCAGCTTTTCCTTTTCTTTTTAGTTGTAATTGTGCTGCAATTACACTCTGTGCTGGAAGAAGATCTACATCTCTTAGTCAATAGACACAAAGAAAATGCAATGGAGATGGATATATGGGGCTAAAATCCAGAGGCAAATGAAGGGTAGAATCAAGGGAGGGGTTGGGTGCTCTTGCAGTGACTGGATGTCTGGCTTTCACTCAAGAAAAGCCATGGGGAATGCATGACAAGGTGATGGAGAAAGACAAGGGAGGAGAGAAATAGCACAAATAGGAAAAGACACTGATACCCAATAATTCTAATTATCATGTAACTTCCATTCATCCAGAATGATTAGGGTGACTAACCCTCTTCATCCGTACAAGCCAGCGTCCTTTTCTGTCTTCTCCTTTAGCCACTCTAAATTGGGTTTTCCTTTAATTCTGAGGCTAACCCAATGGTCTCATCCTCACTGAAAGAGAGTACAGAAACTTGTAGGACAAAATCAGTTGACCAAAGCAAAACGGAAATTGCAGGGAAAAATAAAAGGTAGGAATCAAATATTGGCCAGGCGCAGTGGGTCACACCTGTAATCCAGCACGTTGGGAGGAAGAGGCGGGCAGATCACTTGAGCTCAGGAGTTTTGAGACCAGCCTGGCCAACATGTGAAACCCCATCTCTACTAAAATTACAGGCTGGGCATGGGAGGCCAAGGCAGGCAGATCACCTGAGGTCAGGAGTTCAGGACCAGCCTGGACAAAATGGCAAAACGCCATCTTTATTACAAATACAAAAAAATCAGCCAAGCATAATGGCACATGCCTGTAGTCCCAGCTACTCAGGAGGCTGAGCCAGGAGAATAGCTTGAACCCAGGAGGCAGAGGTTGCAGTGAGCTGAGATTGTGCCATTGCACTCCGGCCTGGGTGACAAGCTAATTTTGTATTTTTAGTAGGGATAGGGTTTCTCCATGATGGTCAGGCTGGTCTCGAACTCCCAACCTCAGGTGATCCGCCCGCCTCAGGCTCCCCAAGTGTTGGGATTGTAGACATGAGCCACCACGCCCAGCCAGTAGACTATGTTTTCAGACTTTTATCTCAATTTTTTAAAGTAACTGTAATTTAATACATGTAATACACACTATCTGTACCAAAAAGGGGCAGAAAGTGAAGACTGGCTTGTCTTGGGAAGAAAAAATGTCAAGATGTGCTTTAGATAGGGAGGGCTAATTGGCATCCAACTTAAAATACTCAAGAATTAGCCTACACTGACAGGCCATTATCTCAGTAACTAAGGAACATTGGGAGACAGAACATGTGTCATGCTTGAAAAGGGCAGAAGTTGTATTCATTTTTAATTAGAAAAATTGTGATGGCCCTATAAATTATAGAATATGCGACTTTCCTGGGACTCCAAGGAAAGTCGCATATTCATAATTGTGGTTTTACTCTTCATACAATCAGTGCAAAAACACCAACAGTGCCACATATGGAAGAACACTTAGCCTTACTCTGATTCTCTGAAGAGAAACTCATCAACCCATCTGGTATCTCCTGTAAGAACCTACCTAGCTATACAGACAAAGTAAATACAACTGATGGAATGTTGTTAGACTTGAATAAGATTTTAATTCTTTAATACATGATGTTCTCAGCTACAAAAAGATTTAGAGTTATAGTATAAAATTTGTAAAACCTTGGCAAAAGTCTGTATCCAATGTGTTCAAAAGCTTAATAACTCAATATTGCCAGAAGGGCATTTCAAAGAATGTCCCATTTAAAGGCAGACATTAATATTTTGGTCCCCACCTGAGGCTTCTGACGCCCTATCATTAGTCAGAAAAAGGCACCTTCTCACCAGAAGGTGACTGGATGTCAGCTCGTGCTTATCCCTGCCCACTTATCCTGGTGCAGGACGCAGCTAAGCAGGTGGTCTGAATGCAACCCCTCCGTCCTCTCTGGCTCCTTTGTCCCTGATTTATTTTCTCCACAACATACAACAGCTTTCAGCTCGTAGCATACTGGATGAGTTAGCTGATTTCACTTATTTGTTACCTCCGGACCATAATAGATGCTCCGTGACTACAAGAATTTTTGTCCGTTCTGTTCACTCTCTTGTCACCAGCACCCAGTGTGCCTGATTAATCATGATAGTGTTCAATAATATTGCTGAAATAAGAAACTATAGAGGAAATGAACCAGGTCAAGTGAAATAAAGACAAAATAAATTTTGAAGGCAAAAGGAATAGGATTTCCCTGTTATTTGAAGGCCGGGCGTGGTGGCTCAAGCCTGTAATCCCAGCACTTTGGGAGGCAGTGGCCGGTGGATCACAAGGTCAAGAGATCGAGACCATCCTGATCAACATGGTGAAACCCTGTCTGTACTAAAAATACAAAAACAAAAATTAGCTGGGCATGGTGGCGCGCGCCTGTAATTTCAGCTACTCAGGAGGCTGAGGCAGGAGAATTGCCTGAACCCAGGAGGCGGAGGTTGCGGTGAGCCGAGATCGTGCCATTGCACTCCAGCCTGGGTAACAAGAGCGAAACTCCGTCTCAAAAAAAAAAAAAAGGATTGCCCTGTTATTTTCTGTTTTGTCAGTAATGTCCTACCATGATAGCCAAAATCAAGAGATGATCATATGAGACTCATGACCTAGACCTGAGCACCACTGCACGGCATCATGACCTAGACCTGAGCACCACTGCACAGCACTTATGACCTAGACCTGAGCACCACTGCACGGCACTTATGACCTAGACCTGAGCACCACTGCACGGCACTTATGACCTAGACCTGAGCACCACTGCACGGCACTTATGACCTAGACCTGAGCACCACTGCACGGCACTTATGACCTAGACCTGAGCACCACTGCACAGCGTTACAATCTTCCCTCTTCCTCCTCCTTTTGGTTCTTTTCTTTGCTCTCCTTGAATTCACCAATACCAATTCCATTCTGAGTTAGTGTGACGTTTGCCTTCTAGTGATCTGCAAGTCTGTGAAATCAGAAGGAATTGGATCTACTGCTCTCATCACTTTCCATGGCATAAAAGAAGCACTTTGTTTTGAAGAATTTTCAGAAAATTTCCACATAGAGACCATTATAACTGAAGACCACTATTTTTTTTTTTTTTTTGAGACGGAGCCTTTCTCTGTCACCAGGATGGAATGCAATCGCACGACCTCGGCTCACTCCAACCCCTGCCTCCCCGGTTCAAGCGATTCCCCTGCCTCAGCCTCCCAAGTAGCTGGGACTACAGGTGCATGCCACCACTCCCAACTAATTTTTTGCATTTTAGTAGAGACGAGGTTTCACCATGTTGGCCAGGATGGTCTCAATCTCCTAACCTCGTGATCCGTCCACCTCAACCTCCCAGAGTGCTGGGAATACAGGTGCTAGCTACTGTGCCTGGCCTAAAGACAACTATTCGAAGGACAGAGAGGGAGAAAGTGGTAAAGCCTTGATTTGAAGACTAATAGAAGAGCTACCACTTAATTTTATCAGTCATTCTGTTTCTTGGTTTTGTTTGTTTGTTTTGAGACAGAGTTTCGCTCTTGTTACCCAGGTTGGAGTGCAATGGCGCCATCTCAGCTCACCGCAACCCCCGCCTCCTGGGTTCAAGTAATTCTCCTGCCTCAGCCTCCCGAGTAGCTGGGACTACAGGCATGCACCACATGCCCAGCTAATTTTTTTTTTTATTTTTAGTAGAGGCGAGGTTTCACCATATTGGCCAGGCCGGTCTCAAACTCCTGACCTTGTGATCCACCCACCTCAGCCTCCTAATGTGCTGGGATTACAGACGTGAGCCACTGTGCCCGGCCCTTTTCCCCCCACCCCAGCCCCATAGACTGTTTTTTCTGGTTTTTTTTTTTTTGAGACTCAGTCTCCCTGTGTCACCCAAGCTGGAGTGCAGTGACACGATCTCGGCTCACTGCAACTTCCACCTCCAGGGTTCAAGCAATTCTTCTGCCTCAACCTTCCAAGTAGCTGGGATTACAGGCATGTGCCACCACGCCTGGCTAATTTTTGTATTTTTAGTAGAGATGGGGTTTCACAATATTGGCCAGGCTGGTCTGAAATTCCTGACCTTGTGATCCGCCCTCCTCAGCCTCCCAAAGTGCTGGGATTACAGGCGCGAGCCACCCCACCTGGCAGTCTCCCCTTTCTTACCTTCAGATACCATTCATTTCAGTTCACTTTACTCAGGCTTCTCCATCCACACACATTCTCTCCTACTTCTTTCTTTCTCCCAAGCTGTTTCTTCTCCATCCTTTTGCTGGATCCTTTTGCTCAGCTCTTAGATAGAGATTGTCTCTCTTCTTAGACCTCTCTTTGATTAACATTCTTTTTTTTTTTTTTTTTTGGAGATGGAGTTTAGCTCTTGTTACCCAGGCTGGAGTGCAGTGGCACGATCTAGGCTCATCACAACCTCCGCCTCCTGGGTTCAAGCAATTCTCCTGCCTCAGCCTCCTGAGTAGCTGGGACCTCAGGCGCGCGCCACCATGCCCAGCTAATTTTTGTATTTTTAGTAGACACGGGGTTTCACCTTGTTGACCAGGATGGTCTCGATCTCTTGACCTCGTGATCCACCCGCCTCGGCCTCCCAAAGTGCGGGGATTACAGGCTTGAGCACCGCACCTGGCCTGTTTCTTAAACAGTGACACTCCCTCTTTGGAGTCAGTTCATGACCTCAGCCCCAACGTCTCTGCAGAACTCCAGATTAATATGTCATCTCTACCTGGATGGATGACCTTTGGTCATACCGAAATTAAACATACAAAACTGAAGTATTAAATTCCAATACAACTTCGTTACTTTTTTCTTCCAGTTTTTTCCTCTTTTGGACCCCCTCGTTCGTGAATGGCACCATCGTCCTCTAAGTCGAGACAAAACCTGTCAGGGGTGTCATTGACTCCTCCTTCCCTGTCAGCTTCCGCATCCAGATAACACGGGCACACGCTGCGTTTCCTAGGAAGCAAACTCTTAGATGGAGGTTTGTGAGCAGACAGTTTATTAAGGAGAGTCCTTGGGACCAATCCCTGAAGGGGGAAGGGGAAACAGGCAGGACTGAGCAGGGAAAGAAGTGAAGTCAAGCAAGAACTGGCTCAACTGACTCCATGGGGGACTCCAAAGCTGAAGTGACTTCTCAGAGTTACTCTGAGATGAGCTCAGACGGCAAGGCCTTTATACTCCCACATTAGGACCGGCTCTATGATCTGCAGGTCCCAGTGCAAAACGAAGATGCAGCACTCCTTGCTAAAAAGTTAAAAACTGTGGCTGGGCGCAGTGGCCCATGCCTGTAATCCCAGCACTTTGGGAAGCCGAGGTGGGTGGATCACCGGAGGTCAGGAGTTCAAGACCAGCCTTACCAACGGTGAAATCTCGTCTCTACTGAAAATACAAAAAATTAGCTGGGCGTGGTGGCAGGTGCCTGTAATCTCAGCTTTTCAGGAGAACGTGGCAGGAGAATTGCTTGAACCCACCTTGACTAACATGGAGAAATTCCGTCTCTGCTAAAAACACAAAATTAGCTGGGCGCGGTGGCACATACCTGTAATCCCAATTACTCAGGAGGCTGAGGCAGAAGAATTGCTTGAACTCAGGAGGCAGAGGTTGCAGTGAGCTGAGATCCCACCACTGCCCTCCAGCCTAGGCAACAAGAGCGAAACTCCATCTCAAAAATAAATTAATTAAAATTAACAATTGTAAAAAGGTGACAGGAGAACACTAAACTACTCCCCAGCCACCTTCTGTGTGACTACCCAGGTCACACACACATGAAGCTAAGCCTGTGGAGCTCGCTCTGGAGCTGTGGAGCCACGAAGCCCTCCTGACCACTCATAGATACCGGCAAGGTCTCTCTGCAATTGAGACAATCCCTGAAAAGGCTGGCAGATAAAGACTATTTGCCAATGGCACTCCCACACAAACTAGGAGTAGCAGGAGTCAGTATGCAAAATGAAGAAGATGCTTCTTGATTAGGAGGTCTCTGATGCCACTTCTGGAGTCCTGAGGTATACGTCACCAGTGGTTATTATGAAATAATAAAAAGAATTGCACAGGCCAGGCTCACACCTGTAATCCCAGTACTTTGGGAGGCCAACATTGACAGATCACTTGAGGTCAGGAGTTCAAGACAAGCCTGGTCAACATGGTGAAACCCTGTCTCTACTAAAAAAATACAAAAAGGGCCGGGCGCAGTGGCTCAAGCCTATAATCCCAGCACTTTGGGAGGCCGAGGCCGGTGGATCACGAGGTCAAGAGATCGAGACCATCCTGGTCAACATGGTGAAACCCCGTCTCCACTAAAAATACAAAAAATTAGCTGGGCATGGTGGCGCGTGCCTGTAATCCCAGCTACCCAGGAGGCTGAGGCAGGAGAATTGCCTGAACCCAGGAGGCGGAGGTTGCAGTGAGCCGAGATCGTGCCATTGCACTCCAGCCTGGGTAAAAAGAGCGAAACTCCATCTCAAAAAAAAAAAAAAATACAAAAAAATTAGCCAGGCGTGGTCCCAGCTACTCGAGAGGCTGAGGCAGAAGAATCCCTTGAACCTGGGAGGCATAGGTTGTGGTGAGCTGAGAGCCACTGCACTCCAGCCTGGACAACAGAGTGAGAACTAGTCTTCAAAAAAATGCATAAATGGTTTAATATTTTTATTATAGGAATATATTAAAAATCATTTTCAGAAACTGGCACTCCCAGAAACCGGAATAACTGAACATCCTTGAAGAGAGATCTGGGCATGGATCTTCCTTTCAGGTATCCACCACAGTCGCTAAGCCTGTCAATTTCACCACCTTGAAATTTCTTGGATCAATTCTTTCTTCTCAATTGATCCTGCCAGTCTTGGTTAAGAGTCTCATCATTTCAGCTGGGTGCAGTGGCTCACACCTGTAATCCCAGCACTTTGGAAGGCCAAGGATCACGAGGTCAGGAGTTCAAAATCAGCCTGACCAAGATTGTGAAACCTGATCCTACTAAAAATACAAAAATTACCTGGGCAAGGTGGCAGGCACCTGTAATCCCAGCTACCCAGGAGGCTGAGGCAGGAGAATCGCTCGAACCCGGGCAGCACAGGTTTCAGTGAGCTGAGATTCCACCACTGCACTCTGGCCTGGGCGACAGAGTGAGACTCCATTTCAAAAAAAAAGGTTCTTCTCATCTCTTGCATTAACTACTGAAATAATCCCATATCTATTATTTCTCTACTTCTATTCTAGCCTTCACATTCCCCCTACTGCCAATGAGACTATCATTCGCATTCTTAAAATATAAATAGCTTTGTTTTACCCAAAAGATTAAAATCTAAACTAACATTTCTTAAACTGTGTTTCATAAAACACTAGTCTTCAGGCTGGGCGCGGTGGCTCACACCTGTAATCCAAGCACTTTGGAGGTCAAGGTGGGGGGATCACCTGAGGTCGCGAGTTCAAGACTAGCCTAACCAACATGGTGAAACCCCATCTTTTTAAAAAAAAAACACTAGTCTTCAGAATAAAAAAAAAAAATATATATATATATATATATATATATGATGCTGGCAATTTTTCTTTTGAGTTGTTTTTAATATATTCATCTAATAAAAAACTAAACCATTTATGCAGCTGTGTTTAATAACTCACGATAACCACATCTAAGATTGGAGCCATACAGACCTATTCAGCAATCCTTTCACTATGAAATTACTTTTGGGAGTAACTCCCTCAAGTTAGCAGACCAGAAAATCCATTTATTCATTAAGTAAACTTTTATATCATTAAGATATAAGTATACAAAGGTCAAGCTGCGGGAGCAGAGAGCCGGAGTCAACACCACACCCGGGAGCCGGCGGCGGAGAAGGGGTGCGGGGCCTGGGGATTAGATTTCAACAGACCAATTTGTGGGGGACACCAAGATCCTGACTATCAGCCTCATAAACATTTTATTAAATGATACATACAGAAATAGTACACACAGAAAGGTACCGTGCATAGGTTATTCAGCATGAAAGTTAACACACTGGTGCCACAACTACCAAAATCAAGAGATAAGGTATTATGATCGAACCACTTTCCTTTTGCTCTTCCAGCCGCTATTCTTTTCCTCTTCCCCAGTTGATCACTAACCAACTTCCACAATTTACAATCTACTTGTATCCAGGCTTGACTTACGTGAGCCCCTGCTGACGTGTCATTAGTGTGTCAACTAACAGTAGAGCTGGGATTCAAATTCGACTCTGTCTGTTTGTAAAGTTTATGATTTGGGAATGTTCTTAATGGTCGTTTCCATTCCCTACTGACACAGCGGAATTGCTAAGAAAAAGAAAGCCTAATTATTACTTCAAATCACCCATGTTCCCACACTGCACCTTGACAGAAGAGAAAAATGCCCTTCACAGCCAAACAAAACATGTGAATGAAAAAGAGCATTAAATTCAATTGTTTATTAAATTATAAAGCTACTGGCCAGGCACGGTGGCTCACGCCTGTAATTCCACACTTTGGGAGGCCGAGGAGGGTAGATCACCTGAGGTCAGGAGTTCAAGACCAGCCTGGCCAACATGGTGAAACCCCATCTCTACTACAAATACAAAAATTAGCTGGGCATGGCGGGGTGCATGCCTATAATCCCAGCTACTGAGGAGACTGAGGCAGGAGAATCGCTTGGACCCAGGAGGTGGAGGTTGCAGTGAGCCAAGACTGTGCCACTGCACTCCAGCCTGGGCGACAGAGTGAGACTCCATCTCAAATAATAATAATGATAAAACTTCTGACTCTAACACCTTTGGATGGGCATAAGAACCGTATATAGGATATATGAACTGTACGTGAGTGCGTATGTATGTTTACATATACATATGTATATGATATATGTAAATATAATATACAAACACACACAGATTTATGTGTATTAGAGAGAGAGAGAATGAGAGAGTCCACAAGCAAATATTTGCACTAAAATATCTTCCTAGAAGTTTGGCATAAACTCATTTGGTAGCACATCCTGCCCTGAACTGATATTAAAATAAATATAGTATGTTTATTATGACAATATAATTTTATAAGTATACATAAGCATATCTTTATGATCAAATGTATGTTTAGACAAGTTATACCATCCCAAACTTCACTAGGTGTGTCACGTAACATGGCATATGTATTATATTATCTGATTTCTAGTATCATTAATATGACAAGTACACATTCTCTTCCACTACCACCCACCTCATATTAAAAAAAAGAAAAGAGAGGCCAGGCGCAGTGGCTCAAGCCTGTAATCCCAGCACTCTGGGAGGCCAAGGTGGGTGGATCACGAGGTCAAGAGACCGAGACCATCCTGGTCAACAAGGTGAAACCCCGTCTCTACTAAAAATACAAAAAATTAGCTGGGCGTGGTGGCGCGTGTCTGTAATCCCAGCTACTCAGGAGGCTGAGGCAGGAGAATTGCCTGAACCCAGGAGGCGGAGGCTGCGGTGAGCCGAGATCGTGCCATTGCACTCCAGCCTGGGTAACAAGAAACTCCATCTCAAAAAAAAAAAAAAAAAAAGAGAAAAGAGAAAAGAAATCTGGTAGTGTACACATAGTTTTTTTTGAGATGGAGTTTCACCGTTGTTACCCAGGCTGGAGTGCAATGGCACGATCTCGGCTCACCGCAACCTCCGCCTTCTGGGTTCAAGCAATTCTCCTGCCTCAGCCTCCTGAGCAGCTGGGATTACAGGCACGCGCCACCATGCCCAGCTAATTTTTGTATTTTTAGTAGAGACGGGGTTTCACCTTGTTGACCAGGATGGTCTCGATCTCTTGACCTCGTGATCCACCTGCCTCGGCCTCCCAGAGTGCTGGGATTATAGGCGTGAGCCACCGTGCCCGGCCAGATTGTTATGTACTTAAAAACAAATCGGTTGAGGCTGAGAATGGTGGCTCACACCTGTAATCCCAGCGCTTTGAGAGGCCAAGGCAGGCAGATCACCTGAGGTCGGGAGTTCAAGACCAGCCTGACCAACATGAAGAAACTCTGTCTCTACAAAAAAATTAGTTGGACGAGGTGGCACAGGCCTATAATCCAGCCACTAGGGAGGCTAAGGCAGGAGAATCACTTAAGCCCAGGAGGTGCCATTGCATTCCAGCCTGGATGACAGAGTGAGACTCCATCTCAAAAAAAGAAAAAAAAAAAACTGAAAAAAATTGAGACTGTTGAACCACTGTAGCCAAAAGAAAGTAATGCAAACAGCCAGGCATGGTGGGTCACACCTGTAATCCCAGCACTTTGGGAGGCCAAGGTGGTGGATCATCTGAGGTCAAGAGTTCAAGACCAACCTAACCAACATAGTGTAACCCTATCTCTACTAAATACAAAAAATTAGCTGGGCATGGTGGTGCATGCCTATAGTCCCAGTTACTCAGGAGGCTGAGGCAGGAGAATTACTTGAAACTGGGAGGTGGAGATTGCAGTGAGCTGAGATTGCACCATTGCACTCCAGCCTGGGCAACAAGAGCGAAACTCTGTCTTAAAAAAAAAGAAAAGAAAAGAAAGAAAGTAATGCAAACAATGTCATTTTCTGCTGAGATGACTAGAAAACAGGAATGAGGCTGGGCCTAGTGACTCACACCTGTAATCCCAGCACTTTGGGAGGCTGAGGCAGGCAGATCATGAGACCAGCCTGGCCAACATGGTAAAACCCCATCTCTACTAAAAATACAAAAATTAGCCAGGCATGGTGGCAGGTGCTTATAGTCCCAGCTACTCAGGAGGCTGAGGCAGGAGAATCACTTGAACCCAGGAGGCAGAGGTTGCGGTGAGCCAAGATCGTGCTACTGCACTCCAGCATGGATGACAGAGCGAGACTCTGTCTCAAAAAAAAAAAAGAAAACAGGAATGAGACCTTGGAAAACAATAACCATATTTAATGGAAAATCTTTGTAATTCTGTGATAGAACAAGCTGCCCCTTTCACCTGTCTGTAACAAAATAAACAGAAATGTTATTTAAATATCAGTATACTTGACTTCAGGATTTTTTCCATTTGATCATTTCTGAAATCCAAATGTGTCATTCAATTAATGTATGTTTTTGGTGTACAAGTAAAACATCTAACTAAATCAGAGCCTTAGAGTCATTGATATCTCAGGATATATATTATGTCTCATCGCACTAAGCCATTAACCTAGCTGTTTCTATTAGAAGGCTATAACAATAAAATTACAAGGTCTTCAGAGGAAAGACAACCTTAGAATTCTAAGCAATGTGTTAGTGTGTAAGGCTTTAAGATTGGAGCCGTATAGACCTATTCAGCAATCCTTTCACTATGACTAAATTACTTTTGGGAGTAACTCCCTCAAGTTAGAAGACCAGAAGATCCATTTATTCATTAAGTAAACTTTTTTTTTGTTTTGAGATGGAGTTTTACTCTTGTTACCCAGGCTGGAGTGCAATGCCGCGATCTCGCTCACCGCAACCTCTGCCTCCTGGGTTCAGGCAATTCTCCTGCCTCAGTCTCCCGAGTGGCTGGGATTACAGGCGTGCACCACCATGCCCAGTTAGTTTTTTGTAATCCCAGCTACTCAGGAGGCTGAGGCAGGAGAATTGCCTGAACCCAGGAGGCGGAGGTTGCAATGAGCCGAGATCGCGCCATTGCGCTCCAGCCTGGGTTAAAAGAGAGAAACTCGGTCTCAAAAATAATAATAATAATAATAATAATAATAAATAATAATAAATAAATAAATAAAAGGAAGATATGGCTGGGGGCGGTGGTTCACGCCTGTAATCCCAGCACTTTGGGAGGCCGAGGCGGGTGGATCACGAGATCAAGAGATCGAGACCATCCTGGCCAACACAGTGAAACCCCGTCTCCACTAAAATACCAAAATTAGCTGGGTGTGGTGTGCGCGCCTGTAGTCCCAGCTACTCAGGAGGCTGAGGCAGGAGAATTGCTCGAACCTGGGAGGCGGAGGTTGCAGTGAGCCAAAATCACACCACTGTACTCCAGCCTGGGGCCTGGTGACAGAGTGAGACTCTGTTTCAAAAAAAAAAGGAAGATATGACAATGAACACATATTTTGCAGTCCTGCTTTTTTTAATTGCCACATAGTATCCAAAGGGTGGCTGTTCCACAGACATTTCCCAAAGTAATGAACATTTTTATTGTTTCTAATTTTTTGCTGTATCAAATGTGCTTCAGAATATCTCTAGAGGGCATGTTAAAAATGGGTATATCCTGGTTGCCTGTAGGAAGAACAAATCGTAGAATAGACACAAGGATTTGAGAAAGATCTTTGCTTTTCCCTTAATACCCTATTATACAGTTTAGTTTTTTATGTGAAAATAATAATTACTTTTTTAAAAAAAGTTTAGGGCCGGGAGCTGTGGTTCACGACTGTAATCCCAGCACTTTGGGAGGCCGAGGCAGGTGGATCACGAGGTCAAGAGATCAAGACCATCCTGGTTAACATGGTGAAACCCCGTCTCTACTAAAAATACACAAATTAGCTGGGCATGGTGGCGCGTGCCTGTAATCCCAGCTACTCGGGAGGCTGAGGCAGGAGAATTGCCTGAACCCAGGATGTTGCGGTGAGCCGAGATCACGCCATTGCACTCCAGCCTGGGTAACGAGAGCGAAACTCCGACTCAAAAAAAAAAAAAAAAGTTTAAATACAATATAAGTTCTGTATAGCCATGAAAATTGAAAAACACAAAACCCGCAATGAACTTGGCTTGTTGGGTGTATTTTATGGCCGCAATCTACTAGGCACTGTGTTAAGAGCTGTTTGTATGTTGTCTCATTTTGCCTCACTTAATCTTCATAGTAATCTTACAAGACAGGTATTGTCCCTACTTTACAGATAAGAAAATTGAGTGTGAACGAGTTATTTTCTCAAGTCACAGAGAGAGGCAGTGTGTGACAAAACCAGAATTTAAACCAGGTTTTTCCGGCTCAAAACTCCTTGCCCTCAGCCACTGAATTGTAATAACTGCTCTGCCTCCAGAAACTGCTAACCTCTCCTACCTCAGGTTTCTGGTGAACTAGATGTTCCCATGTCCATGCACTTTTGCACATTTTGTCTTTTCTGATTACAAGCCTTCTCCTCTTTTTTTTTTTTTTTTTTTTTTGAGATAGGCTGTCTGTCACCCAGGCTGGAGTGCAGTGGCACCATCTCTACTCACTGCAACCTCCCTCTCCTGGGTTCAAGCGATTCTCCTCCCTCAGCCTCCTGAGTAGCTGGGATCACAGGTGCGTGCCACCACACCCAGCTAATTTTTGGTAGTTTTAGTAGAGATGGGGTTTCACCATGTTAGCCAGGATGGTCTCTATCTCCTGACCTCATGATCCACCTGCCTCGGCCTTCCAAACAGCTAGGTTTCCAAGTTTAAGACACCATGCCCAGCCCAGCCTTCCCCTCTTGATTAATCCTTACCTCTTGCAATCTTTCCCTAAGCATCAGACTTGGTTGAAAGCCTTCTGTTTGCCTTTTCAGCATGCTGTGCTACCAGTGTGTTCATTAACCTATCAGATCACTTGTCTGTCTTCCAGTCGACGGCACATTCTTAGTGTCAGAAAAATCTAAATATTCCTCATATCATATTACTAGTCCCAATGCTAGTAATATTTAGCACACTTATTTAGCTAGTAATATTTAGCCTCAATTACTATAGGCTGAATTCAAGTTCAAGTTAAGGACTAATATATACAAAGAATCATAGAATGTGGGAGCGACTGAAGTGGTTTTCTTTTCTTTTCTTTTTTTTTTTTTCTTTTAAGAAAGAAAGAAAGAAGGAAAAAAGTTGGGCGCGGTGGCTCAAGCCTGTAATCCTAGCACTTTGGGAGGCCAAGGCAGGTGGATCACGAGGTCAAGAGATCGAGACCATCCTGGTCAACATGGTGAAACCCCGTCTCTACTAAAAATACAAAAAAAATCAGCTGGGCATGGTGGCGCATGCTTGTAATCCCAGCTACTCAGGAGGCTGAGGCGGGAGAATCGCCTGAACCCAGGAGGCAGAGGTTGCAGTGAGCCGAGATCGCAGCATTGCACTCCAGCCTGGGTAACAAGAGCAAAACTCCGTCTCAAAAAAAAAAAAGGAAAAACAAAAAGCAAATCTGTGTAAAAATAAAATATAAATAACCTATATATCTCTAGAAGAATACACAAAATATTAGTAATAGTGTTTACCTTTGGGAAAGGGAACTAGAAAGTTCAGACAAATGGGTGGGAGGGAGAATTATATTTTACTGTATACTCTTTTGCACATTTTTTTTCACATTTTGCACATTTCTTTCTAGTTAATAGCCATTAACTAAAATTTATTTTGGATGTGATATTGTGTATCAACTGTGAACATAGGAGTTATAATTTTATGTTTGTATTCAGCCAGCCGTAGTGGCTCACTCCTGCAATCCCAGCACTTTGGGAGGCCAAGGAAGGTGGATCACCTGAGGTCAGGAGTTCGAGATCAGCCTGGCCAACATGGAGAAACCCCATCTCTACTAAAAATACAAAAATTACCTGGGCATGGTGGCACCCACCTGTAATCCCAGCTATTCAGGAGGCTGAGGCAGGAGAATCACTTGAACCTGGGAGGCAGAGGTGGCAGTGAGCTGAGATCGCACCACTGCACTCCAGCCTGAGCAGCAGAGTAAGACTGTCTCAAAACAATAAATAAATATACCTTATGTGTGCATATATTTTATGTATTAATAAAATAAATTAAATCAATATTTGGACCCAAAAAGGCATATATATTTTTCTTTAAACTGATTCAAGCTGGGTGCTTACATCTGTAATCTCAGTGTTTGGGAGGCAAAGATAGGAGGATCACTTAAGGCTATGAGCCGGAGTTCAAGAATGGAAGAATGGGCCTGGACAACATAACAAGACTCCATCTCTAAAAAAAAAAAAACTGTTAGTCGGGTGTGGTGGTGTGCTCCTGTAGTCTTAATGACTGAGGCAGGAGGATCATGGTTGCACTGAGCCGTGATCACACCATTGCACTCCAGACTGGGCAATAAAGTAAAACCCTGTCTCCAGAATTAATGAATAAATAAATAATAAACTGATTCATACATTACTCACCAGGCAGGGGGCAGGTGTGTGCACATGTATTGGGGGGTCAGTGGGAGGAAGCATCCAGCAGAATTGAAAAGGTTCATAGGGGACCTAGGAAGAACTCCACTAGTGGCCATGAGCATGGTTGCTGAAGAACCAGCAGAGGGCAGACAGGGCACGCCAGTTGCTGAAATGGGCCACTGAGATGAATTTAGCCTTTTCCCTAAGAACATTGAGAAGCCCTTGTTCTTGACATTACACTAACCATTTCAGAAATCTATTTTTGTGGCAGCATTTAACATTCTAAAATGACATTATTTTAAAATATCATTTGTTTCTCTCCAAATTAGGTCAAAGGATTATACACCATGATCAAGTGGAATTTACCCTGGGATGCAAGCGAGACTCCATCTCAAAATAAACAGAAAATAAAAGATGAAAATCACATCGTCATTTCGATAGAGGCAGAAAATGCATTTGACAAAATGTAACATAATTCACAATAAAACCTCTCAACAAATTAGCTATAGAAGAAACAGACTTCAGCTGGGCATGATGGTTCATGCGTGTAATCACAGCACTTTGGGAGCCCAAGGCAGGCAGATCACTTGAGCTCAGGAATTCGAGACCAGTCCCGGCAACACGGTGAAACCCCATCCCTACCGAAATACAAAAAAAGTTAGCTGGGCATGATGGCACTTGCCTGTAGTCCTCGCTACTCTGGAGGCTGAGGTGGGAGGATCACTTGAGCCTGGGAGCTAGAGGTTGCAGTGAGTGGAGATTGTGTCACCACACTTCAAAATGGGTGACGGAATGAAATTCTGTCTAAAAAAAAAAGAAGAGAAAGAAAAAAAAGAAAGAAATGTACTTCGACATAATAAAGGCCATAGATGCTGGGCACATCCTAGCACTTTGAGAGGCCGAGGCAGGTGGATTGCCTGAGCTCGGGAGTTCAAGACCAGCCTGGGCAACACGGTGAAACCGCATCTTTACTAAAATACAAAAAATTAGCTGGGCATGGTGGCATGTGCCTGTAGTCCCAGCTACTCGGGAGGCTGAGGCAGGAGAATTGCTTGAACCCAGGAGGCGGAGGTTTCGATGAGTCAAGATTGCACCATTGCACTCTAGCCTGGGCAACAAGAGTGAAACTCTGTCTCAAAAAAAAAAAAGGAAAAAAGAAAAGAAAAGGAAAACACAAAAGACTCCACACCAAAAGAAAACTATTAGAATAAATTAATTTAGTAAAGTTGCAAGATACAAAATCTAAATACAAACATCAACCGCATTTCTATACGGTAGCAATAAACTATTTGAAAAAGAAATTAAAAATACAATTCAATTTACAATAGCATCAAAAAGATAAAATACTTATAAATTACCGAAGCAGTGAAATCTCTGTACAGTAAGAGAGATGGAGAGTGGTGACTCACGCCTGTAATCCCAGCAGTTTAGGAGGCTGAGGTGGGTGGATTGCCTGAGGTTAGGAGTTCGAGGTCAGCCTGGTTAATATGGTGAAACCCCGTCTCTACTAACAATACCAAAAAATTACCCAGACGTGGTGGCACATGCCTGTAGTCCCAGCTACTTGAGAGGCTGAGGCAGGAGAATCGCTTCAACCCAGGAGGCGGAAGTTGCAGTGAGCTGAGATCGCACCACTCCACTCCAGCCTGGATAACAAGAGTGAAATTCCATCTCAAAAGAAACAGAAAAAACTGTAAGACGTTAATGAATAAACTTGAAGAAGACACAAATAAAAGAAAATATAGTCTACGTTCACGGATTAGAAGAATCAATATTGTAAAAATGTTCATACTATCCAAAGCAATGTACAGATTCAATGAAATCCCTATCAAAATTTCAATGTAATTTTTATAGAATTGTTTTAATTCTAAAATTCATACTAAAAATTAAAAAAACCTGAACAGTCAAGGCAATCATAAGCAAAATGATCAAAGCTAGAAATATCACACTTTCACTGGGCGCAGTGGTTCACACCTATAATCCCAGCATTTTGGGAGGCTGAGACAGGTGGATCACCTGAGGTCAGGAGTTCAAGACTAGCCTGGCCAACATGATGAAACCTTGCCTCTACTAACAATACAAAAATTAGCCGGGCATGGTGGCAGGCGCCTGTAATCCCAGCTGCTTGGGAGGCTGAGGCAGGAGAATGGCTTGAGCCTGGGAGGTGGAGATTGCAGTGAGATGAGATTGCACCACTGCACTCCAGCCTGGGTGACTGAGCGGGACTCTGTATCAAAAAAAATAAATAAATAAAAGAAGAAAGGAAAGGAAATACATATCCTACTTTATCATTTTAAGCTGTATTACAAAGCTGTAATGTAGTTTGTTTGTTTATTTATTTATTTATTTATTTTGAGGCACAGTCTCACTCTGTTGCCCAGGCTGGAGTGTAATGGTGTGATGTCAGCTCACTGAAACCTCAAGTTCAAGTTCAAGTGATTCTCATGCTCAGCCTCCCAAATAGCTGGGATTGCACGCAGGTGCTACCATACCTGGCTAATTTTGGCATTTTTAGTAGAGATGCCCAGACTGGTCTCGAACCCCTGACCTCAGGTTATCTGCCTGCTTCAGCCTTCCAATGTGCTGGAATTAACATGCATGAGCCACTGCGAGCCGCCTTGCAATACAGTTTATGTATCAGACAGAGGCCAGGCACAGTGGCTCAAGCCTGTAATCCCAGCACTTTGGGAGGCCGAGGTGGGTGGATCACAAGGTCAAAAGATCGAGACCATCCTGGTCAACATGGTGAAACCCCGTCTCTACTAAAAATACAAAAAATTAGCTGGGCATGGTGGCGCGTGCCTGTAATCCCAGCTACTCAGGAGGCTGAGACAGGAGAATTGCCTGAACCCAGGAGGCGGAGGTTGCGGTGAACCGAGATCGCACCATTGCACTCCAGCCTGGGTAACAAGAGGGAAACTCCTTCTCAAAAATAAATAAATAAATAAATAAATATCAGACATATACAGAAAAACAAACTGTATGATCTCATTTACATGCAGAAATCTAAAAAAGTCAAACTCACAGAAGCAGGAGGTACACTGGAACGCTGGGATTGCCAGGGGTTGAGGGTGTCTGAAATGGAGACGTGCTGGTCAAAGGACACAAACGTTCAGTTATAAGATGAATAAATTCTGGGGATATAATGTACAAGATGGTGACTAAAGTTGACAATACTGTGGTAGTGTACTTGAAATTCGCTAAAAGAGTAGATCTTGAGCAGGGCGCGGTGGCTCATGCCTGTAATCCCAGCACTTTGGGAGGCCGAGGCGGATGGATCATGAGGTCAAAAGATCGAGACCATCCTGGTCAACATGGTGAAACTCGTCTGTACTAAAAATACAAAAAATTAGCTGGGCATGGTGGTGCGCGCCTGTAATCCCAGCTACTCAGGAGGCTGAGGCAGGAGAATTGCCAGAACCCAGGAGGCAGAGGTTGCAGTGAGCCAAGATAGCGCCATTGCACTCCAGCCTGGGTAACAAGAGAGAAACTCCGTCTCAAAAAAAAAAAAAAAAAAAATACAAAATTAGCCAGGTGTAGTGGTGCAGGCCTATAATCTCAGCTATTCCAAAGACTGAGGCAGAAGAATCACTTGAACCTGGGAGGCGGAGGCCGCAGTGAGCAGAGATCGCGCCATTGTACTCCAGCCTGGGTGAAGAGCAAGACTCCATCTCAAAAATAAATAAATAAGACTATAAAGGAGCTGAAAAGTTCCTGTAGCCTATAATATAACACTGTAGCCATCATAATGTTGTAGTGCCTGTGTTTCTGGTGATGCTGGTATAAAGAAACCTACCACACTGCTAGTCACATAAAAATACAGCACATACAATTATGTACAATACATACTGCTTGATAATGATAATAAATGGCCACGTTCCTGGTTTGTGTATTTACCATACTATATTTAGTATTATTATTTTAAAGTGTACTCTTACTATTTAAAAAAACAAGTGCCTAAGGCAAGTTCTTCAGGCTAATCCAGAAGGCGTTTTTATTACAGGAAATCACAGATTCATGCACATTATTTCCTCTGAAGACCTTCCAATGGGACAAGATGTGGAGATGCAAGACAGTGATGTTGATGGTCCTGTCCCTGTGTAGGCCTTGGCTAATGTATGTGTTTGTGTCTTAGTTTTTAACACAAAAGTTTAAAATAGCCTGGTGTGGTGGCTCACGCCTGCAATCCCAGCACTTTGGGAGGCCGAGGCGGGTGGATCACAAGGTCAAGAGATAGAGACCATCCTGGTCAACATGGTGAAACCCCGTCTCTACTAAAAATACAAATAATTAGCTGGGCATGGTGGCACGTACCTGTAATCCCAGCTGCTCAGGAGGCTGAGGCAGGAGAATTGCCCGAACCCAGGAGGCGGAGGTTGTGGTGAGCCGAGATCGCGCCATTGCACTCCAGCCTGGGTAACAAGAGCGAAACTCCGTCTCAAAAAAAAAACAAATGTTTTTTAATAGAAAAAGCATACCAAAAAATATAAAGCAAGACAGTTTTGTACAGATGTACAATGCATGTTTTAAACTAAGTGTTATTACAACAGTCAAAACTTTTTAAAAATTTAAAAGTATATGAAGTAAAAAAGTTACAGTAATCCCAACTACTTGGGAGACTGAAGTGTGAGAATCGCTTTGATCCAGGGGCAGAGGTTTCATTCAGTGAGCCGAGATCATGCCTCTGCACTCCAGCCTGGCAACAGAATGAGACCCTGTCTCAAAAAATGTATAGAGAATTATATAAAGAAAAAAAAGTTACAGCAAGCTAAGGTTAACTTGTTATTAAAGAAAGACAGAAAGTTTATCAATTTAGGGAAGCTTAAGTGTAGTGTTTATAAAGTCTGCAGTAATGTTCAGGAATGTGCTAGGGCTTTACGTTCAATCACCGCTCACTCACTGAGTCACCCAGAACAACTTCCAGTCCTGCAAACTTCAAGCGTGACAAGTGCCCTATACAGGCCATTTTTATCTTGTATACCACATTTTTACTGTACCTTTTTTTTAAGACGGAGTTTCGCTCTTGTTACCCAGGCTGGAGTGCAATGGTGCGATCTCAGCTCACCGCAACCTCCGCCTCCTGGGTTCAACCAATTCTCCTGCCTCAGCCTCCTGAGTAGCTGGGATTACAGGCTTGCACCACCATGCCCAGCTAATTTTTGTATTTTAGTAGAGACGGGCTTTCACCTTGTTGACCAGGATGGTCTCGATCTCTTGACCTCGTGATCCACCCGCCTAGGCCTCCCAAAGTGCTGGGATTATAGGCGTGAGCCACCGCGCCCGGTCTTAGAGTTTTCTTAAAAACAGAGATTAGCCCAGCGTGGTGGCTCATGCCTGAGCTCAGGAGATTGAGACCAGCCTGGGCAACACGGTGAAACCCCATCTCTACTAAAATACAAAAAAATTAGCCAGGCATGGCAGCGTGGGTTTATAATCCCAGCTACTGCGGAGGCTGAGGCAGTAGAATTGCTTGAATCTGGGAAGCAGAGGTTGCAGCGAGCTGAGATTGTACCACTGCACTCCATCCTGGGCGAAGGAGCAAGACTCCATCTCCAAAAACATAGGCTAAAAATCTTTTTTTTTTTTTTGAGACAGGCTGTCACCCAGGATGGAGTGCAGTGCAGTGGTGCAATCTCGGCTCACTGCAACCTCCACCCGGGGTTCAAGGGATTCTTCTGCCTCAGCCTCCTGAGTAGCTAAGATTACAGGCACCTGCCTCCACACTTGGCTCATTTTTTGTCTTTTTAGTAGATACAGGGCTTCACCATGTTGGTCAGGCTGGTCTCGCACTCCTGACCTCATGATCCGCCTGCCTCAGCCTCTCAAAGTGCTGGGATTACAGCCGTGAGCCACAGTGCCTGGCCATTAAGATCTCTTAAGCAACAGCTTGTAGTTGCTGAAAATTTACACTGAGTGGGAACTATGGAGTATTCAGGAGAATAAA
The DNA here is from genome assembly GCF_049354715.1 of Callithrix jacchus. NCBI lineage: Eukaryota > Metazoa > Chordata > Mammalia > Primates > Cebidae > Callithrix > Callithrix jacchus. Next base: position 100,655,691 of record NC_133516.1, on the reverse strand, counting down.
ATAAACAGAGCTTCGGCCTTCAAGGACAGGAAAATGAGATGTCTACTTATGCAATGATAATGAGCAATGCACAGAGACCTATTATTATGCAGCAGCTCAATGTGTGAATTAGACAAGCGATTGAGTACTTCAGAAAAGAAGAAGTCTGTGTTGGCTGCTTGGAGCTGGGGAATAGATAGAACTTGAGCTGAAATAATAACGTTCAGCTGGGATAAGCTGACATGTAGGAGACTAAAAGACGAAGCACTTTGGCTTCATTGTTTCATCAATGCAGTCATAGCACAGCTATGGAGCCATGGTTCCTAGTCCGTCACCTGCATAATACTCCAGATAAAAACGCATTGTTTGGCCTGGCACAGGCTCACGCCTGTAATCTCAGCACTTTGGGAGGCCAAGGCGGTGGATCCAGAGTTCAGGAGTTCCAGATCAGCCTGGACAACATGGTGAAACCCATCTCTATTAAAAATAAAAATAAATAAAAAATTAGACGGGCTTGGTGGCAGGCTCCTGTAATCCCAGCTTCCCAGGAGTCTGAGGCAAAGAACTGCTTGAACCCAGGAGGCAGAGGTTGGAGTGAGATCGCGCCACTGCACTCCAGCCTGGGCAACAGAGTGAGACTCCATCTCAGAAAAAAAAAATGCATTGTTTAGATCTAGTTGTGAATCCGAGAGTTCCATGTGGCTGGGGCCCTTCTTCCGCAGCAGCCCTGGAGAGCAACAGCCGGGACAACCGCAGCCTCCTCCCCTCTCTGTACACGGTAAAACCTTTTCAGAAAGATCAATCTAATTTTGAAGAAACGTCAGACAACTCCAAACTAAAAGTCATTCCAGGCAGGGCGTGCTGGCTTAGCCTGTAATCCCAGCATTTGGGGAGGCTGAAGCGGGTGGATCATGAGGTCAGGAGATCAAGACTGTCCTGGCTAACACGGGGAAACCCCATCTCTACTAAAAATACAAAGTATTAGCTGGGCGTGGTGACAGACACCTGTAGTTCCAGCTACCAAGGAAGCTGAGGCAGGAGAATAGTTTGAACCTGGAAGACAGAGGTTGCAGTGAACCAAGACTGCACCACTGCACTCCAGCCTAGGAGACAGAGCAAGACTCTGTCCCCCTGCAAAAAACAAAGAAAGAAAGAAGAAAGAACGGAAAGAAAACGTTATTCTAATAACTAAACTATGTTCTTAAAAAATGTCAATGTCAGGCAAGGCAAGGTGGCTCACGACTGTAATCCCAATACTTTGGGAGGCCAAGGTGGGCAGATCACCTGAGGTCATGAGTTCAAGACCTGCCTGGCCAACATAGTGAAACCCCACTTCTACTAAAAATACAAAAATTAAGCCAGGCACGGTGGCTCATGCTTGTAATCCCAGCACTTTTGGAAGCCGAGGCGGGAGGATCACGAAGTCAGGAGTTCAAGACCAACCTGACCAACAAGGTGAAACTCTGTCTTTACTAAAAATACAAAAATTAGCCAGGCATGGTGGCATGCACCTGTAATATCAGCTACTTGGGAGGCTGAGGCAGGAGAATTGTTTGAACCCAGGAGGCGAAGTTTGCAGTGAGCCAAGGTAGTGCCACTGCACTCCAGCCTGGGTGACAGAGCGAGACTCTGTCTGAAAAAAAAGATACAAAAATTAGCCTGGGGTGGTGGCATCCACCTGTAATCTGAGCTACTCAGGAGGCTGAGGCAGTAGAATCGCTTGAACCCACAAGATAGAAGTTGCAGTGAGCTAAGATCGTGCCATTGCACTCCAGCCTGGGCGACAAGAACTAAACTCTCTCTCTCAAAACAAAACAGAACAAAATGTCTGTGTCAGGAATAACAAAACAAACAAAAAAGGAAAGATTGAAAATCTGTTGCAGATTAAGGAAGAGTGAAGAGATGTGGCATTCAGTACGACACATAATCCTAGACAGAATCCTTGAATTTTTTTTTTTTTGAGACGGAGTTTTGCTCTTGTTATCCAGGCTGGAGTGCAATGGCGCGATCTCGGCTCACCTCCGCCTCCTGGGTTCAGGCAATTCTCCTGCCTCAGCCTCCCGAGTAGCTGGGACTACAGGCACGCACCACTATGCCCAGCTAATTTTTGTATTTTTAGTAGAGATGGGGTTTCACCATGTTGACCAGGATGGTCTCAATCTCTTGACCTTGTGATCCACCCGCCTCGGCCTCCCAAAGTGCTGGGATTACAGGCGTGAGCCACCGCGCCCGGCCAGAATTTTTTTTAATCTTCCATCAGACAACACCTCATTCTGTATCTCAGAATGTCTTCCCCTTACACTTTATTTATTTATTTATTTATTTTTGTGGAAACAGGGTCTCCCTATGCTGCCTAGGATGTTCTCGAACTCTGACCTCAAGCCATCCTCTTGACTTTGCCTCCCTAAATTCTGGGATTAAAGGCATGAGCCACTGTGCTTGGCCTTAAATGTTATTTTTAAAACTGCAGTAAAGGACATTACTGGGACAACTTACAAAATTGAAATATGGACTGTAGATAAGACAAAAAATTGTATCAATATTTGAATTAGATAAGTATACCATATGAGGTGGATACGTGGTTACATGAGAGAAGGTCCTTGTTCTCAGGAAATCCTGAAGTACTGAGAAAGAAACACGATCTATGCATCCTACTCTCAAATGATTGGAAAATTCGTGGTGGAGCTTGGTTGCTCATGCCTGTAATCCCTGCAATTTGGGAGGCCAAGATGAGTGGATTGCTTGAGCTCAGGAGTTCAAGACCAGCCTGGGCAACATGGCAGAACCCAATCTCTACAAAAAATTAGCCTGGCATGGTGGTGAGTGCCTATAGTCCCAGCTACTCTGGAAGCTGAAGTGAGAGAATCACCTGAGTCCAGAAAATCAAGGTTGCAGTGAGCTATGATCATGCTGTTGCATTACAGCCTGGGCAACAGAGTAAGATCCTGTTTAAAAAAAAAAGAAAGAAAGAAAATTGTGTGTGTGTGTGTGTGTGTGTGTGCACGCGCGCACGCGCGCACATGTATAAAAAGAGAGAGAACTTTGGGAGCCCAAGGCGGGTGGATCATGAGGTCAAGAGATCGAGAACATCCTGGTCCACATGGTAAAACCCCGTCTCTACTAAAAATACAAAAATTAGCTGGGCATAGTGGCACGTGCCTGTAGTCCCAGCTACTCGGGAGGCTGAGGCAGGAGAATTGCCTGACCCAAAAGGCAGAGGTTGCGGTGAGCCAAGATCACGCCATTGCACTCCACCCTGGATAACAAGAGAAAAAAAAGAGAGAGAGAGAGAGAAAGCAAATATAGCAAACTGTTAAATATTAGTCAATCTGACTAAAGAGTACACAGTGATTATTTGTATTATTCTTGCAATATTTCTGTAAGCTTGAAATTATTCCAAAATAAAATTAAAAATACACTCTCAGCTGGGTGCAATGGCTCACGCCTGTAATCCCAGCACTTTGGGAGGTCGAGGTAGGTGGGTCACCTGAGGTCAGGAGTTCAAGACCAGCCTGGCCAACATGGAGAAACCCTGTCTCTACTAAAAATACAAAAAATTAGCCAGGCATTGTGGCTGCCTGTAACCCCAGCTTCTTGGGAGGCTGAGGTAAGAGAGTCACTTGAACTTGGGAGTCAGAGGCTGCAGTGAGCCAAGATTGCACCATTGCACTTCAGCCCGGGAGGCAAGAAGGTCAAGGCTGCATGCAGTAAGCCATGTTTGTGCCACTGCACCCCAGCCTGGGCAACAGAATGAGATCTTACCTTAAAAACGAACAAACAAAAAAACTGAAGTTTTCCAAAGGAGAAAGAATTCAGCCTGAGTTTCCAACCTATTGGCCTGCCCGTGGATTCTGGACATGCCAGTGTCCACAATAATGCGAGATAATTCCTGAACCTCTATCTCTCTTTCTTTGGAAAACCCTGACTGATACTCTTACCATTCATTTTCTTTTTTTTTTTCTTTTGTGTCTATCAGTGGGTTCAATTGTGTTCTAGGATATGGGAATGTAGCAGAGACCTAGACAAAGGTCTAATGTCGTTTTTTGTTTTTTGTTTTTTTTTGAGATGGAGTTTCTGCTCTTGTTGACCAGGCTGGAATGCAATGTCGCGATCTCCACTTATAGCAACCTCTGCTTCCTTTGTTTAAGCCATTCTCCTGCCTCAGCCTCCCAAGTAGCTGGGATTACAGGCGCCCACCACCATGCCTGGCTAAGTTTTTGTATTTTTAGTGGAGACAGGGTTTCACCACGTTGATCAGGCTGATTTTGAACTCCTAACCTTAGGTGATCCACCCACCTCAGCCTCCCAAAGTGCAGGGGTTACAGGCATGAGCCACTGTGCCTGGCCTCTCATGGCTAATATTCTTATAGAGGAAGACAGAAAGTTTTAGGAGCCAAGAGAAAAATTCCTTTGCCTTCTGAAGGTTCACTAGATACCAACTGACAAAAGGTTGATTAATAGGAAGGCAGACAAAACTTATTAATGTAATAACGCATGCATGAGAGGAACACGGATTTAAAAACTCAAAGAAAGGGCCAGATAATTGATGCTTTTTTACCACCTAGAGGTTACAGAAAGAAGAGGAGCTTGGAGCATGGCCAGACAGGTTAGCAGAGGGAGAGAAGAGGAAAGCCTTTTTAGCTATTCTTATGTTTTCCAACTCTCTAACTAGCCATCTTGTAATATGTCAAATAAGTACATTTGGTGTCAAATTTTTTTGTTTGTTTTGTTTCCTTTAGTCAATAAGCGACCAATTTCAAATAGTTTTCAGTGCCATGTGGGGACAGGGCTATGAGACACAGAAGCAGACAGAAGGTGGTCTCTCCAGGATGGGTGCTCAGGGAAGGGCTAAAGAGGTGACATTTGAGCTGAATAAAAAAGGAACCAGCCAGGAGGTTATGGAGGGTAAGTATTCTAAGTAAGAATTCCAAGGAGCAGTAGGGTTTTGGGTTTTTTTCTGATTTTTGAGACAGAGTTCCACTCTTGTTCCCCAGGCTGGAGTGTAATGGCAAGATCTCGGCTCACTGCGACCTTCGCCTCCCCGGTTCAAGTGATTCTCCTGTCTCAGCTTCCTGAGTAGCTGGGATTACAGCTGCCTGCCACCACACTCAGCTAATTTTTGTGTTTGTAGAGACAGGGTTTCACTAGGTCGGATAGGCTGGTCTCGAACTCCTGACTTCAGGTGATCTGCCCACCTTAACCTCCCAAAGTGCTGGGATTACAGGTGTGAGCCACCACGACCAGGCCCCCATTTTTTTTTTTTTTTTTTTGAGAGAGTCTCACTTTGTCACCCAGGCTGAAGTGCAGTGGTGCCATCTCAGCCCACTGCAACCACCACCTCCCAGGTTCAGCTGAGTATCCTGTCTCAGCCTCCTGAGTAGCTGGGATAACAGGCGCCCACCACCATGCCGGGCTAATATTTGTATTTTTAGTAGAGACAGGGTTTCACCACCTTTGCCAGGCTGGTCTCGAACTCCTGACGTCAGGTGATCCACCCACCTTGGCCTTCCAAAGTGCTAGAATTACAGGCTTGAGCCAACGCACCTGGCTGGAGCAGTAGGTTTGACGGGAAGAGTCTGGCATGTATGAGAAGCAGGAGTAACTGTGCCCTAAAGAAGAGTGAACCCGAGGAAAGCGGTGGGGGAGAGTTCAGAGACCTCGTCAAATCGAAAGACTTGTACACAGTACTAATGCATTTAGATTAATACTCTAAACTTAACGGGATTTTCAAAATTTATATTTTTAAATGCCTGGCACTTAAATGTCGAGCACTGGCTTAATGGTAGGCACAGAAATCATTATGCTGAATCGCTTGTGTCGGAGTTAATATCTATCTGTCCAAGGGTTTGGACTGCTCAGTTTCCACTTTGATCCCCCCACCCCAGCAGAGTAAGTAACTCCTGGGAGCTGAGTTGAAAATGCAGAACTCAGGCCCCGCCCCAGACCTACTGAATCTGAATTTGCATTCTAGTAAATTCCCCAGGTGGTTCATGAGCACCTGAAAGTTTGAGGGGATTCAACCTTAACCGCATTACGGAAACACCTGGGAACCTAATTTAAAAAAAAAAAAAAACTGTTACCTGGGTCACCTTAGAGTAATGGCAAAATCGGTCTGAGGTGCAGCCTGTGCCGTCAGAAATTCTGGAAGCCACCTATCTTCCAAAGTCCAAAAACCGCTGCCCTAAAGCCACGGTGGGTGATGGTGTGCTGCTTTTCATGCTCAGCTAATTGCCCAGGCTCCATTTTCCTTATGTCTTCTTGTAGCAGTTCCCAGGGACTCACCTTGTTTTCCTTAGTTTGGTCACTAGAAAAAGAATTTCTATCTCCAGGGCTTCTCAGGGCTGAGAAAGGCAGTCTGGTTGACGCTGAATACACACATACTGGCTTTCAACGTCGAGTGAACTGCTCACTGGTAGGCAATAAGATGTCAAATAAAACAACCCTGAAGAAGTTGCAAAACACAGTGTTCTTCCAAGTGTGATCCTGAGTCTAAAATTCCTAATTCCCTTCATCTGGAAAGCCTAGAATGAAGAACTCAACCTCTCTGTCAGTCACAGCATTCCCAAAGTCCATTTTGTCTTGCATTCAGGAAAGCCCTTTCTTTAAGCTGAATCTATAGAACAATAGGTTGTATTCTGCAATTAATTTGCATCTCTGAAGACTTGATTTCTCGAAGGTCTCACCAAGCAGCGAGTGAGAGCCCCCTCTGTGTTTCCTGCCAGCCTTTCAAGTCACTTCCTTGGCTGACTTATGGAGGAAATGAGAGTTCCACAGGTCCCGTGATTTCTAAGTTGCAGGAAAGGGTCTGTGACAGCTATCCTTTGCTTAATAAAGTTCGTTCTTTTATGTTAACCTTCTGACATTGGGGTAGAATGGATGTAAGGGAAAAGGGAAGTGTATTGTTTCCAAATGTTTGGTTTAAATTGCCTTTCCATAATTTATCATTACTCATTTAAGAGAACTATAAAAACAGTATCTCAGGCCGGGCACGGTGGCTCACGCCTGTAATCCCAGCACTTTGGGGAGGCCGAGGCGGGTGGATCATGAGGTCAAGAGATCGAGACCATCCTGGTCAACATGGTGAAACCCCGTCTCTACTAAAAATACAAAAATTAGCTGGGCATGCTGGCGCGCGCCTGTAGTCCCAGCTACTCGGGAGGCTGAGGCAGGAGAATTGCTTGAACCCCGGAGGCGGAGGCGAGATCGTGGCATTGCACTCCAGCCTGAGTAACAAGAGTGAAACTCTGTCTCAAAAAAACAAAACACCAGTATCTCATTCTCTTTAGGTTTTCTGAACTTTGAGCCTCAACAAGTAGTTACCATTTTAAATCTGCAGCTTGACAGCTTGTAAGCAAAAGCACTGAAACTACTCATGAAGGGTCAAAGTAGAATAATTTCACGGAAATGCAAATTTCATTTAAAACTAATTTAAAACTGATTAAATTGGAAGGAGATGGAAATCTAAGATTTATTTCCCTTACTGATGATAGTAATATTTACTGGCCAATACTGCAAAAGAACTAAAAGATTGCATACAGTATTTTTTTTTTTAATTTTTTATTGGATTTTAGGTTTTGGGGTACATGAGCAGAGCATGCAAGACAGTTGCGTAGGAACACACATGGCAGTGTGCTTTTCTTTCCTTCTCCCCTTCACCCACATTTGGCATTTCTCCCCAGGCTATCCCTCCCCGCATACAGTATTTTTACGGTGCTTTTAAAGAGAGATTTAGGAGTGGAGGTGAGAGTAGGGATTGGGTTTGTTACAGGCCGTTGCTTTTTACGATGGTAATGTTACCGTCTGACTTCTTCCGAAAGTTCAAACTGTGGGAGAAATATTCTACTCTTTGAGTCTATACTGATGATGCTCCTTTTTTTTTTTTTTTTTTTTTGCAGAGAGAGTCTCCCTCTGTCACCCAGGCTGGAGTGTAGTGGCATGATCTCAGCTCACTACAATCTCCACCTCCCAGGTTCAAGCGATTCTCCTGCCTCACGCTCTGAGCAGCTCGGACTACAAGCACCCACCACCACACCCGGCTAGTTTTTTGTATTTTTTTTTTTTTTTTTTTAGTAGATAGAGATGGGGAGTTTCACTGTGTTAGGCAGGATGGTCTTAATCTCCTGAACCTCGTGATCCGCCTGCCTCGGCCTCCCAAAGGGCTGGGATTGCAGGCGTGAGCCACCACGCCTGGCTCAGATGCTGTTCTTATGATGGCTTTGAATCTAGGCCAAGAGTCACTGGAATCCATTCAGGAATTAGACTCACTCATCCTGTAACATCTGGACCTTTGTAAATGTGTCTGACTCGTTTTTGTGATCACATTGCAATCATCAGCACCATTCTTGGGCACTTTAAATTTAGTTTCCCTCCTAAGGATTTGTTAATTGCCTATTTGTACCATCATTGCCATCACATTTAACGTAACCAATAACTTCATCTCATACACATTATATTTTCCATGTTTTGTTCCTAATGACATTTACTCCCCCCTTAGGACCTTAGACAGCTCTGTCCACTGTCTAGAATGTTCTTTCCTCGTTCTTTACATAATTGGCCCCTTCTTGTTATTCAGTTCTCCATTTATATGTTCCCTCCTCAGAGAGCCTGGGCAATAGAATGAGACCCTGAATCCACAAAATAAACAAGTAAGACAAATAAGATAAAATAAAAACTTAAAAACTACATTTCTTCAATAATGAAACATCCGATATGAAGGTCGAATTGCAAACTTGGGTTATATCTCCCAACGTCAGAAAATAAAAAATAGATTGGATTTTTGATGCCATTTTAATTTCTGTTACTGTGACTAAAACTCAGATTGGATTCACTGTCTCAGAAAGGCATCCCCGGCATCCTTCTGCAAAATATACAGAAAGGGCCAAGAATAGGATTTCTGACATGAAAGTCATCTTAAAATATTGATAATGCACAGAACATTTTATAAGTTGATCTCAAAAAAAGCTTTATTAGAATTATGGGCCTGTAATTGATTACCAATATATGTCTCTGCTTTAACTCTGAAAAAATTGTTTGTTTTGCCTTATAAGCACTGCTGATAAGCTGATAAATGAAAACAATCTGGAGAGGAAGACAAATTTGTTATTTTATATAGTAACTCACTGCAGTGGAGTTAACAGTTTATAGGTTTTCTGTTAACTATGTGTTAATCACATTCCTGATTGCTACAATTCCAGCTGTGTGTTCCATATCTGTTTAAAGGAGGATTTTCTTTTCTAAACTGTATCTCTGAATTCCACATCTGACAAGCCTCATTTTTGGCTGCTATGTTCCCAATCCTTGCACAAAGATAAAGAGATCATCTGCTACTTGAACTTTTATTTAGCTTGTTAGGTATTTAGGTCGACTCTAACGTGCCAGAGGTTATCCAGTTGGCAAAACAGTGCTTTCTTACCCATCTGTGTGCTGATCTCTCCGCTTAATTCTCCAGCTGTACTGTTCTCTGCATCCTTGTGTAAATAACAATACTGAGATGGTTACTTCCTTACCCACAAGGACCTCGAGGTTGTCTGCACTTGCCTCCCAGGACACCATCGCTCTTCTCACGATATAAAAACATCACAGTTGCGATATTGACATTCCATCTGTAAGTGTAAGACAGTTCTGAAACTGATTACATCAACTGAGATTATAGCTTCTAAATTCAGCGAGGCACCACGAAGAGCTTTAGCAAAAATGGTTACCTTTTCTAAAGAATGCACATAAGCCGGGCACGGTGGCTCACGCCTGTAATCCCAGCACTTTGGGAGGCCGAGGCGGGTGGATCACGGGGTCAAGAGATCGAGAACATCCTGGTCAACATGGTGAAACCCTGTCTCTACTAAAAATACAAAAAATTAGCTGGGCATGGTGGCGCATGCCTATAATCCCAGCTACTCAGGAGGCTGAGGCAGGAGAATTGCCTGAACCCAGGAGGCGGAGGTTGCGGTGAGCCGAGATTGCGCCATTGCACTCCAGCCTGGGTAACAAGAGCGAAACTCCGTCTCAAAAAAAAAAAAAGAATGCACATAAGTTATTTATGAAAAGTAAGAGCAAGTCATGCTGTACTGGCATTAATGAATGATGAAAGTATTTTCATTGTAAAAATCATTTCCCAATGCCCAAAACCTATTGAAAGTATTTCAATGTCATTATTAATTTAAATAATCTTTTGTTTATAAATCAAATATTCTATAAAAGCTCATCACTTTCCAAATAATTATTTAGACAGCATCCTTATTATTAGCTAATATTTCCTAGACAAATGCTCAAACTGATTGGAAAAGAAAGTAAATAACTCTAGGCTGGGCCTCAAGCCTGTAATCCCAGCACTTCGGGAGGCTGAGGCAGGAGGATTACTTGAGCCACGGGCTCCGGACCAGCCTGGGAAGCATCATGAAACCCTGTCTCTACAAAAAATGAAAATATCAAGCAGGCGCAGTGGCATGTATGCCCATAGTCCCAGCTGCTCAAAAGGCTGAGATAGGAGGGTCACCTGAGCCTGGGAGTTTAAGGCTGTAGTGAACCGTGATTGTGCCACTGCACTCCAGCCTGATTGAAAGAGCAAGATATTTTCACAAAACAAAACAAAACAAAAAATCAAATTCTTATGTTGGAAAAGTATGATACATTTATTTCTTTTTCTTTTTTTTTTTCTTTTTATTTTGAAACAGAGTCTCACTGTATGGCCAGGCTGGAGTGCAGTGGCCTGATCCTGGCTCACTGCAACTTCCGTTTTCCAGTTTCAAGCAATTCTCCTGCCTCAGCCTCCCGAGAAGCTGGAACAACAGGCACGCACCACCACGCCCAGCTAATTTTTTGTACTTTTAGTAGAGACGGGCTTTCACCATGTTGGCCAGGATGGCCTTGATCTCTTGACCTCATGATCCGCCAGCCTCGGCCTCCCAAAGTGCTGGGATTACAGGCATGAGCCACCGTACCAGGCCTGATACATTTATTTCTTAAGCAAAAAGACAATGACGGAGAGAATTTATTTGTAATGGCTGCTTTGTTTAGCAATGGGCTAAAGAAAAATTATTGCTTCCCAAAACAAATCAGTGGTTTGCATTTTTTTTTTGTTTTGTTTTTTTTCCCGTAGAGATGAGGTTTCACCATGTTGACCAGGATGGTCTCGATCTCTTGACCTGGTGATCCACCCACCTCAGCCTCCCAAAGTGCTGGGATTATAGGCGTGAGCCACCGTGCCTGGTCACAAATCAGTGTTTTAACAGATATGCCAGGCTAGGCATGGTGGCTCATGCCTGTACTCCCAGCTCTTCAGGAGGCAGAGGTGGGAGGACAGCTTGAGCCCAGGAGTTCGAGACCTGCCTGGGCAATATAGCGAGACCCCATTCTCCACAAAAAAAGCAAAAATAAAAAGACAAAAAAGATATGCCATTTAAATATGATTTTTACTGAATTTATACTAGATATCACTATTATATCCAAAGCAGATATTGGATCTATATTGGAATCACTAAGAAGGAGGCTTACTTTAAAACATTAAATATCGATATTGGAATTTTGCTATCTTGTGGAAAATTATCAAGATGCCTTTAAACTTCAAAAAGTAAATACATATTGCACCGGGTGCAGTGGCTCACACCTGTAATCCCAGCACTGTGGGAGGCTGAGGTGGGCAGATCACCTGAGGTCAGGAGTTTGAGACCAGCCTGACCAATATGGTGAAACCCCGTCTTATAAAAAAAAAAAAAAAAGTAAATACATATTTTACAACTAATAAAGACCAACTGTTAATACTTTTTGAGCTTGAAACATTCTCCCTATTAAATAGAAGACTTCTGAAACAAAAAAGACATTAAGATATTTTAGGTAGTATAAATTTTACTATGTATTTCTTTGAAGTAAGGGGAAGTATTTCAAAGAGAAATGAAATGTAAGATGAACATAGGATATTGCACCACATTGCACCAAAAAACAAAGATACTATAAAAGACTCCTGGGCCTGCTAAGATGAACTGTAAGACAATAGCACAAGCCTCCCAGAAATTGCTCTTTAAATTTTGTATCCCAGAACTTTACACAATGCCTGGTATACGTTAGGTAAGAATGCATATTAGTTGATTGAATACATGAATAGAGATCAGAGAATTAGGAAACAGAGAAGCACAGTGTGATCATAGTAATAGAACGGGAAGCGGACGCACACTGACAATAAACATAGCACTTGTACTGTCAGCACTTTGGGAGGCCAAGGCAGGAGGATAGCTTGAACCCAGGAGTTCGAGACCAGTTGGAGCAACTTAGTGAGATCCCATCTCTGCAAAAAATATTTTTCCCCACCCCCCTACAAAAACCATTTTTTAAAAAAGACAAAAAAGATTAAAATAAATAAATTTTTTTTTTTTTGAGACGGAGTTTCACTGTTGTTACCTAGCCTGGAGTGCAATGGCAGGATCTCAGCTCACCACAACCTCCACCTTCTGGGTTCAAGCAATTCTCCCGCCTCAGCCTCCTGAGTAGCTGGGACTACAGGCACGTGCCACCATGCCCAGCTAATTCATGTATTTTTTTAGTAGAGACGGGGTTTCACCTTGTTGACCAGGATGGTCTCCATCTTTTGACCTCGTGATGCACCCGCCTCGGCCTCCCAACGTGCTGGGATTATAGCCGTGAGCCACCGCTCCCAGCCTAAAATAAATAAATTAAATAAAGAAATGTACCTACTTAGATGTCTTATCTTCTATCCATCACACAATACCCTCCACTTAACTCACACCACATACCCACACTACCACCCACCACCACTTACCAACCAAAACCCAGACCTGTGACACATACTTGACATCAATATTCCTTATCTGAGCCAATGGCAAGATTCCTGTGGAGACACCTAAACTTAGGGTTGGCCGAAATGAAGAGAACTAAGCCAAGTCCTACCCTTTTCTTCGTTCATCCACTCAGTTATCTACTCATGACTTCGTCAATATCTATGTGCTAGGCCTTCAGTCTAGTGCTAGTAATATAAAGTCCAATAAGATGTAATCCTTGTAAGGCTGGGCGAGGTGGCTCAAGCCTGTAATCCTAGCACTTTGGGAGGCCGAGGCAGGTGGATCACGAGGTCAAGAGATCGAGACCATCCTAGTCAACATGGTGAAACCCCGTCTCTACTAAAGATACAAAAAATTAGCTGGGCACGGTGGTGCGTGCCTGTAATCCCAGCTACTCGGGAGTCTGAGGCAGGAGAATTGCCTGAACCCAGGAGGCGGAGGTTGCGGTGAGCCGAGATCACGCCATTGCACTCCAGCCTGGGTAACAAGAGCGAAACTCCATCTCAAAAAAAAAAGATGTAATCCTTGTAATCTAGGAACTCCCAATCCAGCAAGCCATTATTTTGTAGAATAAAAACGCAGCAAGGTATATGAAGTGCTCTGCAAAAACCAGGAAAGGAGGAATCACTCAAGTTCACAGCACGTCTTGGTCTCTTCCATATCTCTTTTGTTCTAAAGTGATGTGAACTCAAATTTAAACCTCATTTCTTTTTTTTTTTTTTTTTTTGAGACGGAGTTTCACTCTGTCACCAGGCTGCAGTGCAATGGGAAGGTCTCGGCTCACCGCAACCTCTGCCTCCTGGGTTCAAGCGATTCTCCTGCCTCAGCCACCTGAATAGCTGGGATTACAGGTGTGTGCCACCACACCCAGCTAATTTTTGTATTTTTAGTAGGGACTGGGTTTCACCATGTTGGCCAAGCTGGTCTTAAACTCCTGACCTCAAGTGATCTGCCTGCCTAAGCCTCCCAAAGTGCTGGGATTACAGGCGTGAGCCACCGTGCCTGGCCTCCTTTTTTTTTTTTTTTGAGACAGTTTCACTTTTGTTGCCTGGGCTGGAGTACAATGGCTTAATCTCGGCTCACTGCAACCTCTACCTCCCAGGTTCAAACGATTCTCCTGCCTCAGCCTCCCAGATAGCTGGGGTTACAGGCATGCACCACCACGCCAGGCTAATTTTGTATTTTTAGTAGAGACAGTGTTTCCATGTTGGTCAGGCTGGTCTCGAACTCCCGACTTCAGGTGATCTGCCCACCTCGGCCTCCCAAAGTGCTGGGATTACAGGCTTGAGCCACCGCACCCGGCCTAAACCTCATTATTACAACAAATTTAATTCCTGTATCTTGTAACTTCCCCTGAGAGTCTAACTTTCCAATGCTTCACGTAACTTGCCTTTGCAGTCCCACCGACAACCACCTCCTTCTGGTCTTCTCTATCCCTGGCAAGAAGTCCCATTATAACCCCTGATCGAAGTAATTTTCCTAAAGGGCAACTCTCATCATGCATCTCTCAGGAGCACAACTGTGCTCATCATTAAATTCTCATCAGTGCTGGTCCATAGGAGTCAGTATATGTCTGTTGGAATTGGCCCCTGCCTCCTGCTAATGAACTTCCCCATGTGAGCAGAAGGAATTTAATGTTCTTAATATCTGCTTCACTGTACTGTCAAGAATGCTTATGTCCACTGGCTGAGTCTATCTCTTCTTTGGACATCTGTCAGAAAATTGCCTCTGAATCACATCAGATGAGGTATCATACCTGAATATTCTAACATGCTTAAAAAATGCATTTCATAAGGCTTCCTATGACCCTTTCCCAAAGTCACCCCTAGGACGGTGTGTGTGAAGTTCTTCCTAACTGTGCATCAGAGCTGTTCACTGTCTATACAGGGTAATCAGTCTGTACAAATAACCTAATTACTACGTTTGGCATTATATAGGTGAATATAGGGGTGCTGTGGTCTGAATGTGTCCCCGAAATTCATCTCTTGGTAACTTAATTCCCAATGCGACAGTATTAGGAGGTAGGGCCCTTGGGGGGTGTGTAGGTCATTTGCACTTTGCCCTCGTTAATGGATTCATGCCTTTATAAAAGGGCTTGAGGGAGGGAGTTTGACCCCTTTTTGCCCTTTTTGTCCCTTCTGCCTTATGAGGACATAGTGTTCCTCCCATCCAAAGGACGCAGCCACAGAGCACCATCTTAGAGCAGAGAGACTGGGGCCTCATCACCCAATGCCTTGACCTCGGACTTCCCCACCTACTAATTTATGAGAAATAAATGTCTATTGTTTATAGATTATCTAGTCTGTGCTATTTTGTTATAGCAGCAAAAACTGACTAAGGCAAGTGGTCTTATCTATTCTTTTCTTCTTTTTTTTTTTCGAGATGGAGTTTCGCTCTTGTTACCCAGGCTGGAGTGCAATGACACGATCTTGGCTCACCGCAACCTCCGCCTCCTGGGTTCAGGTAATTCTCCTGCCTCAGCCTCCTGAGTAGCTGGGATTACAGGCACGTGCCACCATGCCCAGCTAATTTTTTGTATTTTTAGTAGAGACGAGGTTTCACCATGTTGACCAAAATGGTCTCAATCTCTCAACCTCGTGATCCACCCATCTTGGCCTCCCAAAGTGCTGGGATTACAGGCTTGAGCCACCGCACCCGGCCTCTATTCTCTTTAAAACCAATTCTATACATAGACAAAACGGGAAGCTCCCTAGATAATATGCCCCACACAAGACTGCACCAATGCCAGTGGTTTTCTGACACCACCCTGCTATAATTGCTGTTAATTGCCTACATTAGTAGTTCTCCTTAGAGGTAAGAGATGATGTAAAAAAAGGAACTGTGGTCAAGGATGTAAGGAGACAATAGCTGCGCCATCTAAACATGGACGCCACTGAACATATGTGACATTTTGTTTAGATTTTTTCTTCTTTGAGATGGGGTTTCACCATATTGGTCAGACTGGTCTTGAACTCCTGACCTCAGGTGATCCACCCACCTTGGCCTCCCAAACTGTTGGGATTACAGGTGTGAGCCACTGTACCCGGCCTTTGTTTAGATTTTAATTGACATTAAATAAAGGCTGACCATGTAGCTCACACCTGTATCCCAGGACTTTGGGATGCCAAGGTGGGATGATTGCTTGTGCCTAGGAGTTTGAGACCAGTCTTGGCAACATGGTGAGTCTTGTCTCCACAAAAAACTTAAAAATTAGCTGGGCATGGTGGCATACACCTGTAGTTTCAGCTACTTGGAAGGCTGAGGAAGGAATCCCTTGAATCCAAGAGGTAGAGGCTGTAGTGAGCCAGTTTCACGCCTCTGCACACCAGCCTGGGTCACAGAGCAAGATCTGTCTCAAATAATAAAATTAAATTAAATTTAAAATGTAGTTTCAATCCCACTAGCTGTATTTCAAATGTTCAGTAATCACATGTGACTAGTAGGTACCTTACTGGACAGCAGAGAGTATAAAACATTTTCAGGACACAAAGAAGGGAACAACAGGCACGTGGCCTATTTGAGGGTGGACAGTAGACAGTAGGAGGAGGATGAGCATCAAAAAACTACCTATTGGGGGCTGGTGGCACGTTAGAAGGCCAAGGCGGGTGGATCTCAAGGTCAGGAGATCAAGGCCATCCTGGCCAACATGGTGAAACCCCTGTCTCTGCTAAAAATTTAAAAAATTAGCCAGGCATGGTGGCATGTGCCTGTAATCCCAGCTACTCAGGAAGCTGAGGCAAGAGAATCACTTGAACCCATGAGGCGGAGGTTGCAGTGAGCCAAGATTGCGCCACTGCACTCCAGCCTGGTGACAGAGTGAGACTCCGTCTCAAAAAACAAACAAAAACTACCTATTGGGAACTATGCTGTTACTGGGGAGATGAAATAATCTGTACGCCAAACCCTGTGACACGTCATTTACCTACATAACAAACCTGCATATGTATCCCTGATAGAATAAAAGTGGAAAAAAAATTTCCACCATCTCAGAAAGTTCGATTAGTCAACACAACTCTGTAATTTAGGACATCAGCCTGCATTAAAATCACCTGGAGACCTTGTTTAAAAACAGCTTTCTAGGTCTCAAAGTGTCTTATTCAGTAGGTCTGGAGAATGTGCATTTCTAACAAGTTCCTAGGTGAAGTTGGTGTTCCTGTCAGGATTCACGTTTTGGTAACACTGGCCTATGGGTTAACATCTCATGTTTCTGAAAAGGAAACATCTGGGTTGGAATCTTAACTCCATATCTCATTAACTGTATGGCACTGAGCAATCTTCTGACCATCAGTTTTCTCATCTATAAAACAGCCATAATCTGGCTGGGCATGGTGGCTCACGCCTGTAATTCCAGCACTTTGGGAGGCCCTGGTGGGTGGATCATGAGGTCAGGAGTTCAAAACTAGCCTGGTTAAGATGGTAAAACCCTGTTCCCGCTAAAAAAAAAAAAAAATACAAAAAAATAGCCAGGTGCCGGGCGTGGTGCCTCATGCTTGCAATCCCAGCACTTTGGGAGGCCAGGGTGGGCGGATCACTAGAGGTCAGGAGTTCAAGACCAGCCTTGCCAATATGATGAAAGCCCAGCTTTAAAATAAATAAATTAAATAAAATAAAAAATAGCCAGGTGTGGTGACATGAGCCTGTAATCCCAGCTACGCAGGAGGTTGAGGCAGAGAATTCCTTAAACCAGGGAGGCAGAGGTTGCAGTGAGCCGTGATCGTGCCACTGCAGTCCAGCCTGGATGACAGACTGAGACTCCATCTCAAATAAAAATAAAAATAAGAATAAATAAATAGGCCAGGCGCGTGGCTCACACCTGTAATCCCAGCACTTTGGGAGGCCAAGGCAGGTGGATCACTTGAGGTCAGGAGTTTGAGGCCAGCCTGGGCAACATGGTGAAACCCCATCTCTAAATAAATAAATAAATGAAACAGGTTTAATCATAATAATTAATGAGATTATGTAAATATACTGCTTAGTACCTATGCGCTCAATAAATGTTAACTGTTATAATTATCTATATCTGCCTGGAACATGTGGTTTTTGGTGTTTTCTTTTTTGTTTTTTGAGACAGAGTTTCGTGCTTGTTACCCAAGCTGGAGTACAACGGCAGAATCGCAATCTCGGCCTCCTGGGTTCAAGCGATTCTCCTGCCTCAGCATCCGGAGTAGCTGAGGCTACAGGCATGTACCACCACACTCGCCTAATTTTGTATTTTTTTTTCAGTACAGACAGGGTTTCTCCATGTTGGTCAGGCTGGTCTCCAACTCCTGACCTCAAGTGATCTGCCGCCTCGGCCTTCGAAAGTGCTGGGATTATAGGCATGAGCCACTGCGCCCAGCCTTGGAATATGTGTATTACCTACCCAGTTCCCACCCGAAGAGCACGACTAGAAGAAATCAATCCAAAATCAAAATTTGATGGTTGAATGGGTAGCAAATACTAGAGATCAGCATTAGGGCTCACAGCATGGTCCCTGGGAAGAGTGCCCCTATGGATAAGATCTTTGGCTCCTGAGGTGCCACCTGTGTTACTGGGTAAAGATGAGAGGGCCAGACCTGATGGCTCATGCCTATAATCCCAGCACTTTGGCAGACCAAGGTGGGAGGATTGCTTGAGCCCAGGAATCTGAGAGCACCTGGGCAACAAAGTTCAACTCTGTCTCTACAGAAAATCCAAAAAATTAGCTGGGCATGGCAGCACATGCTTGTGGCCCCAGTTACAAGAAAGGCCGAGGCAGGAGGATCACTTGATTCCAGGTCACTTGCCCAGGCTGCAGTGAGCTGAGATTGTGCCACAGAACTCCAGCCTGGGCAACAGAGTGAGACCCTGTCACAACAACAACAACAAGAGCAAAACGAAGGGCAGAGGACCCTAAGAACCTCTGCAGGTATGGCAACACTGAACACAAACTTAACAAGTTGCATTTCTTTCTAAGGATACCCTGTGCCTCTCACCTTCAATAACATAAGGATAGCTCCGCTCCATTCAGACACATTGCCCTGAGGAGCTGGGAAGTTATGCTTTTCTTTCTTCCGGTTGGTCTAAATCCATCTCCAGAAGAAAAACAGAAAGATCTTTCACCCTGATGCACAATCATTAATCTTGTAAATAACAAATTAAATCCCTTTTTTAATGTAATTTGAATCTCAGTTACTTAAAATACTTCTACGCAAAGACATGCTATTTTTAAAAATACAATCTTGGCTGGGTATCACACCTGTAATCCCAGCACTTTGGGAGGCCCAGGAGGGTGGATCACAAGGTCAGGAGTTTGAGACCAGCCGGGCCAGTATGGTGAAACCCTGGCTCTACTAAAAATACAAAAAAGTAGTGGGTATGGTGCTGTGTGCCTATAATCCCAGCTACTCGGGAGGCTGAGGCAGGAGAATTGCTTGAACCTGGGAGGTGAAGGTTGTAGTGAGATGAGATCACGCCACTGTACTCCAGCCTGGGCAACAGAGCAAGACTCCTTTTCAAAAATAAAATAAAACATTTTAACACTGGAAAGGGTGGCTAATTCTTTTTAATGTTATTTTTTTCTAATTATAAAAATAAAGCAGGACAGGGTGCAGTGGCTCACGCTTATAATCCCAGCAATTTGGGAGGCCAAGGTGGGTGGATCACCTGGGTCAGGAGTTCAAGACCAGCCTGGCAAACATGGTGAAACCCCCATCTCTATTAAAAATACAAAAATAAGGCCAGGCGTGGTGGCTCACGCCTGTAATCCAAGCACTTTGGAGGCCAAGGCAGGCGGATCACCTGAGGTCGGGAGTTCAAGACCAGCCTGACCAACATGGTGAAACCCCGTCTTTAAAAAAAAAATACAAAAATTAGCCAGGCGTGGTGGCAGGTGTCTCTAATTCCAGCTACTTAGGAGGCTGAGGCAGGAGGATTGCTTTAACCCAGAAGACAGAGGTTGCAGTGAGCTGAGATCACACCATTGCACTGCAGCCTGGGCAGCAGAGTGAGACTCTGTCTCCAATAATAGTAATAATAATGCAGATAGCTAATGCTACCCAAAAGCTTCAGCATTTCATCAGGATTTGCTTCAGTGATCTGATCCAGGGCTGAGGCCTCAGGAACATAATGGTCTCTCCTTTCTCTTTTTCTCCCGCAGCTTGATGGGGATACCTCTTACTGAGCCTTTCCGAATCCGCTTCATCAGACGCGTGACAGAGCCTGCTGTCTCGTTACACAGTTTCTTGCTAGGGATAATGGTGCTTGTTCGTGTGGAAGTTGTTGCCCAGGCGCCTGTAATGCTTTTCTATGATGACCCGAGCTGCCTTCACGGTTTTGGTGCGAATGTGGCCCATGTTGGAGGGTCCTTGGTAAAACAGCTATTTTATTTTATTTTTTGGAACAGAGTCTCACTTTATTGTCCAAGCTGGAGTGCAGGGGCAGCGAGATGTCAGCTCCCTGCAAACTCCACCTCCCTGGCTCAAAAGATTCTCCTGCCTCAGCCTCTCCAGTATCAGGGATTACGGCACCAGCCACCACATCAAGCTAATTTTTGTATTTTTAGTAGAGATGGGGTTTCATCATGTTGGCTAGGCTGGTCTCGAACTCCTGACCTCAGGTGATCCTCCTGCCCAGCCTGGAGATGATTTGAAATATCTCCATGTGAGGCAATTTGAGAATGTGAAGCCCAGCCGGGTGTCATGGCTCATGCCTGTAATCCCAGCACTTTGGGAGGCCGGAGGCGAGCGGATCACAAGGTCAGGAGTTTGAGACCAGCCTGGCCAAAATGGTGAAAACCCGTCTCTACTAAAAATACAAAAAAATTAGCCGGGCATGATGGCACGCACTTGTAGTCTCAGCTAATTGGTAAGCTGAGGCAGAATAATTGCCTGAACCCAGGAGGTGGAGGTTGCAATGAGCCGAGATGGCACTACTGCACTCCAGCTTGGGCGAGACAGTGAGACTCTGTCTCTTTTTCTTGAGACAGCGTCTCCGTCTGTCGCCAGTGCCAGGCTGGAGTGCAGTGGCACAATCTCAGCTCACTGCAACCTCTGCCTCCCGGGTTCAAGCAATTCTCCTGCCTCAGCCACCTGAGTAGCTGGGACTACAGGTGCGTGACACCACACCCAGCCAATTTTTGTATTTTCAGTAGAGGTGGGGTTTCACCATGTTGGCCAGGATGGTCTCAATCTCCTGACCTTGTGATCCGCCCGCCTCAGCCTCCCAAAGTGCTGGGACTACAGGTGTGAGCCACCATGCCCAGCCAATATGACCATTTTAAAGCCACCAGAAAACAAGTGTACAACCTCACAAGAGGAAGTGTATAAAGAGGGTCCCTACCAATGCACTGCTGGGATTTCTAGATCTACTATCAATATTCAGAACATTCACAGTATTGTAATTCAGGGCCTTAATGGAAATAGTTACCATTTTTACCGCTAAGCACACCTTGTGAATCTTGTAGAGTGAATCATGCCAGTTCTCCGACACATTCTTTTTTATTTTTGAGCGGAGTTTCACTCTTGTTACCCAGGCTGGAGTGCAATGGTGCGATCTCGGCTCGGTGCGATCTCGGCTCACCGCAATCTCCGCCTCCTGGGTTCAGGCAATTCTCCTGCCTCAGCCTCCTGAGTAGCTGGGATTACAGGCACGTGCCACCATGCCCAGCTAATTTTTTGTGTTTTTAGTAGAGATGGGGTTTCACCATGTTGACCAGGATGGTCTCGATCTCTTGACCTCGTGATCCACCCGCCTCGGCCTCCCAAAGTGCTGGCGTTACAGGCTTGAGCCACCACGCCCAGCCTCCAGCACATTCTTGAAGTGCTTGCTAGCACCAGGATTGAACTGATTCTGGGGGTGAAGAGAATATTCTGTCTCTAACTTCATCTCTTTACTTTCCCATGGTAAGTTTAGAACAGCGAGTAAGAACTTTGTCTCCCCTTTATCATTATATGTTTCTCCAATGACAGCAAATGCTTCAAAATCACAAAAGCATGTGGTTCATTGATGCCTTTGCAACTTGGGGTTGATGTTAGAGGAGTAGAAAACAGGAGAGAAAAGCCTGTGTTCGGAAGCAGTACACATTAGATTCCAGAGACGCTTTAACTCAGGAGCATATTTGAGAGGGGAAACAGGAATAAGGAAATTGCACAGTTGTAATTTCCAACCATAACACAGCATCAGCTACATTTTGCTTTGCTTTGAGATACTCAGATGAAAGGCAGGCTTGTATGAATGCAAAGTGTTATTACCTATCTTCTCTGTGAAGCCACAGTTATTTAGTAATCATTCTCATTTAAGTTAGTCTTACTGTTCTATGCATGGCAGTGCCTCAAGCTCAGGAGGAAAGCAATTCTTACCATAAAAGCCACCTTATTTCAGAGCTGGGTAAAATTTAAAGCCACAGGAAAATGAATTTATCAAGAGTTAAGGCTTTTGAGCAGAAATGCAAACATGCTGCAGATTTAAATTAGCCTGCTGTTAGAAACTCTCACTCATAAATTCCTTGGGATGGCTATCCATGTAAAAAAGCCTCATTTACTCATGTTTTCTAGTCCCTGAGTTGTTGGGATGCAAGAAATGAAAGAACTCCAGGGGGTGCCATTCACATTAGAGCTGCATCCCCTAGAGATGGACAGAACAGCCTTCCATAGCCAGGCTCTTGAGGAGGATGGTTTGGAAGGGGTGAGAGACCAGAGGAAGACAGAAGCATCAATAAGGAAGTTACCACAGTGATGCTCGTGAGATGAAATAAGATCCTGAATGCAGATAGTACTAGAGAATGAAAACGAAGAATCAGTCCTTCGTTTAGGAGGTAGAGAAACATTTAGGAGGTAGACTCATTAGGACTTGATGGGTAATGAGGAGAAGGAAGTAAGGATGCTGACAGTGGGAGCTGAAGAAAATGATCTCAATCCCTGCACCTTACCTATATTTTGTAGGCTTCTTCCTTTACTTCAAAGTAGGTTGTTATATTTCAGTTAGTTCTTATGATCACAAAGACTAGCTCAGAGCCAGCCTGTTTTCAACTGAAATCGGGCCTGAAGTCTCACAGCTGCCTCTCTTCCCCAGCTATGTACCAGCGAATGACTTAAGAGATCAACACTAAGGCCGGGTGAGGTGGCTCACGCCTATAATCCCAGCACTTCAGGAGGCTGAGGTAGGCGAATCATGAGGTCAAGAGATCGAGACCATCCTGGCCAACTTGGTGAAACCCCGTCTCTACTAAAAATACAAAAATTAGCAGGGCATGGTGGCATGTGCCTGTAGTCCCAGCTACTCAGGAGGCTGAGGCAGGTGAATTGCTTGAACCCGGGAGGTGGAGGTTGCAGTGAGCTGAGGTTGGGCCACTGCACTCCAGCCTGGCACCTGGTGACAGAGTGAGACTCTGTCTTAAAAAAAAAAAAAAAAAAAAGAGGCCGGGCACGGTGGCTCACGCCTATAATCCCAGCACTTTGGGAGGCCGAGGTGGGTGGATCACCAGGTCAAGAGATCGAGACCACCCTGGTCAACATGGTGAAACCCCGTCTCTACTAAAAATACAAAAATTAGCTGGGCATGGTGGCGTGTGCCTGTAATCCCAGCTACTCACGAGGCTGAGGCAGGAGAATTGCCTGAACCCAGGAGGCAGAGGTTGTGGTGAGCCGAGATCGCGCCATTGCACTCCAGCCTGGGTAACAAGAGGGAAACTTTATCTCAAAAAAAAAAAGAAAAAAAGAAAATGAGAGGGGAAACCATCAGGAATAAGGAAATTACACAGTTATAGTTTTCAACCATGTAAGATTTGGAAGTGATCTTATATTTGGAAAAATCTAAAGATGCCTCGAAAAACCTCTTAGAGCTGATAAACAAATCGAATTAAATTGTGGGATACAAAATCAGCATACAAGGACAGGTGTGGCGGGTCACACGTATAATCCCAGCACTTTGGAATCTCACTCTGTTGCCAGGTTGGAGTGCAGTGATGGGATCTCAGCTGAGGTGAGATCACTTGAGGTCAGGAGTTCGAGACCAGCCTGGCCAACATGGCAAAAGCCCATCTCTACTAAAAATACAAAAATTAGCTGGGCATGGCAGCACATGCCTGAAGTCCCAGCTACTCAGGAGGCTGAGGTGGGAGAATCACTTGAACCCAGGAGGCGGAGGTTGCAGCAAGCCAAGATCACACCACTGCACTCCAGGCTGAGCAACAGAGCAAGACTTTGTCTCAAAAAAAAAAATAATAAAACAGCAAAATATACTACAAAGCTATCGTAGGCTGGGTGCAGGGGCTCATGCCTGGAATCCCAGCACTCTGGGATGCTAAGGTGAGTGGATCACTTGAGGCCGGGAGTTCAACACGAGGGTGGCCAACGTGGCAAAAACCTATCTCTACTGAAAATACAAAAATTAGCTGGGCATGGTGGTATGCACCTGTAATCCCAGCTACTTGGGAGGCTGAGGCAGAAGAACCGTTGGAACCTGGGAGGCGAAAGTGTCAGTGAGCTGAGATCCCGCTACTATGCCCCATCCTGGGTGATAGAGCGAGACTCTATCAGAAAAAATAAAAAGAAACCTACAGTAACAAAAACAGCATGGTCTACCATAAAAAGAGACATAGAACAACAGAACAGAATAGATAACCTTGAAAGAAATCCACATATTTATAGCCAGGTGGCTTTTGACAAAGGTGCCAAGAACACATGCTGGGGAAAGGACAGTGATAAATGGTGCTGGAAAAACTGGATATGCATATGCAGCAGAAGGAAACTACACCCGCATCTCTCACCCTAAATAAAAATAGACTCTACACCGGGCGCAGTGGCTCAAGCCTGTAATCCCAGCACTTTGGGAGGACGAGGCGGGTGGATCATGAGGTCAAGAGATCGAGACCATCCTGGTCAACAGGGTGAAACCCCGTCTCTACTAAAAATGCAAAAAATTAGCTGGGCATGGTGGCACGTGCCTGTAATCCCAGCTACTCAGGAGGCTGAGGCAGGAGAATTGCCTGAACCCAGGAGGCGGAGGTTGCGGTGAGCCGAGATCGCGCCGTTGCACTCCAGCCTGGGTAACAGGAGCCAAACCCTGTCTCAAAAAAAAAAAAAAAAAAAAAAAAAAGACTCTAAATAGATTAAAGGCTTAAATATAAAACCCAAAACTATAAAACTCCTGGAAGAAAACATAAGAGGATTGCTTCAGGACATTGGCTTGGGCAAAGATTCTATGTAGGATCTCAAAAGCACAGGAAACAAACAAAAATTTATCCAAAAAAGGGACTAATATCCAGAAAGTACAAGGACCCAAAATACTCAAGAGAAAAAAATTACAATTAAAAATGGGCAAAAAATTAGCTGGGCATGGTGGCGTGTGCCTGTAATCTCAGCTATTCAGGAGGCTGAGGCAGGAGAATTGCCTGAACCCAGGAGGCAGAGGTTGCAGCCGAGATCGTGCCATTGCACTCCAGCCTGGGTAACAAGAGCGAAACTCAGACTCAAAAAAAAAAAAAAAAGGGGGCAAATAAGTTAGCTGGGCACACACCTGCAGTCCTAGCTAGTTGGAAGGCTGAGGTGGAAGGATTGCTTGAGTCTAGGAGGCTGCAGTGAGCTGTGATTACAGCATTGCACTCCAGGTCTCACTATTTTGCCCAGGCTGGTCTCAGACTCCTGGGTTCTAACATATTCTCCCTCCTCAGACTCCCAAAGTGCTAGGATGACACGCAAGAGCCACAGCACCGAGCCAGGGTGACTAGAATTAACAACAGTTTGTCACATATTTTAAAATATGCTGGAAGAGAGGATGTATTTATTTATTTATTTTTAATTTATTTTTGAGGCAGAGTCTCACTCTGTCTCCAGGTTGAAGTGCTGTGATGTGATCTCGGCTCACTGCAATCTCTGCCTCCCGGGTTCAAGTGATTCTCCTGCCTCAGCCTCTGGAGTAGGTGGGACTACAGGCGCGTACCACCATGCACAGTTAATTTTGGCTTTTTCGTTTTTTTTATGGGTTAGGCGTTTCATACCATAATTTTTGCATTTTTTAGTAGAGACGGGGTTTCACCATGTTGGCCAGGATAGTCTTGATCTCTTGACCTCATGATTTGCCAGCCTCGGCCCCCTAAAGTGCTGGGATTACAGGTGTGAGCCAGCGCACCCGGCCAAATAGAGGATCTTGAATGTTTGCTACCCAAATAAATGATAAGGGCCAGGTGTGGTGACTCACTCCTATGATCCCAGCGCTTTGGGAGGCTGAGGTAGGAGAATGGTGTGAGGCCAGGAGTGTAAGCCCTGCCTGGGCAACATACTAAGACCTCATTTCCACAACAAAGTTGAAAAATTCCCCTGGCATGATGGTGCGTGTCTATACTCCCAGCTACTTGGGAGGCTGAAGTGGGAGGATCACTTGAGCCCAGGAATCTAAGGCTGCACTGAGCTATGATCATCCCATTGCTCTTTAGCCTGAGTGACAGATCAAGACCCTGTTTCTAAAAGCAAAAACAAAGAAATCCTAAATGTTTGAGGCAGTGGATATGCTATAGTAAATATCCTGATCTGACCATTACATGTTGTATACATATATCAAAATATCACACTGTACCCCATAAATATGTATAATTACTATGTGTCAATTAAAAATAATAATAAAATGGATTTTAAAAAAAGCATTTGAATCTACTTAACAAACTTGAAATAAACTAGGGACACGGCCAGGCACAGTGGGTCACGCCTGTAATCCCAACACTTTGGGATGCCGAGGCAGGCAGATCACGAAGTCATGAGATCAAGACCAGCCTGGCCAACATGGTGAAACCCCATCTCTACTAAAAATACAAAAACTAGCTGGGCGTGGTGGCATGTGCTATAGTCTCAGCTACTCAGGAGGAGGCTGAGGCAGGAGAATCACTTGAACCGGGAGTCAGAGGTTGTAGTGAGTCAAGATCACGCCTCTGAACTCCAGCCTGGGTAACAGAGTGAGACTGCATCTCAAAAAAGCTAGGGACAGCCAAGCGCCGTGGCTCAAGCCTGTAATCCCAGCACTTTGGGAGGCCAAGGCGGGTGGATCACGAGGTCAAGAGATCGAGACCATCCTGGTCAACATGGTGAAACCCCGTCTCTACTAAAAATACAAAAAATTAGCTGGGCATGGTGGCGCGTGCCTGTAATCCCAGCTACTCAAGGAGGCTGAGGCAGGAGAATTGCCTGAACCCAGGAGGCGGAGGTTGCGGTGAGCAGAGATCGCACCATTGCATTCCAGCCTGGGTAACAAGAGCGAAACTTCGTTTCAAATAAAAACAAAAACAAAAAAACCTAGGGACACAGGGCTACCCCAGTGGTTGGACAGATTGTAGTCTCTGAGAGGGCGACTTGAGAAAGGACAATAATTAAGCTGAAATAAAACTCATGAGCCATTTGCCAAGCCCTGTGGCCTCACTCAGCCGAGTCAGCCTGGAGGAAGTGGCAACTTTTTTCTAATTGCTGTGTTTAAGTCTTTTTGCGATTCGTCTGCCCCAAAGTGTTATACTTTTTAATTTTATTTATTTATTTATTTATTTGTCAATCAATGAGAGCATGTAACCTTGCTCAGGTTGGCCTTGAACTCATGGCCTCGCCTCCTCAAGCGCCAGGACAACTGGCCGGAGCCACCGTGGCCACCGTATACTTTTTTAATGTACACAAAATGTCATTGTGCTAATGATGGCCCTAGGACACAGAATTAGTTTGGCACTCAGCACAGGAAAAGCGTCAGAAAGTGAAAACCTCATAACGACCCTGCTCGGTGGGTGGCTCCTGCCTATAATCCCTGCACTTTGTGAGGCCGAGGCAGGTGGATCACCTGAGGTCAGAAGTTGGAGACCAGCCTGGCCAACATGATGAGCCCCTGTCTCTACTAAAAATACAAAAAATTAGCTGGGCACGTGCCTGGATTCCCAGATACTCAGAAGGCTGAGGCAGGAGAATAGTTTGAACTTGGGCAGAGGTTGCAATGAGCGAGGTTGCACCATTGCACTGCAGCCTAGCGACAGAGCGAAACTCTGCCTCAAAACAATAAATGAATAAATATGAAATAAGGGCCGGGCGCGGTGGCTCACGCCTGTAATCCCAGCACTTTGGGAGGCCGAGGCGGGTGGATCACGAGGTCAAGAGATCAAGGCCATCCTGGTCAACATGGTGAAACCCCGTCTCTACTAAAAATACAAAAAATTAGCTGGGCGTGGTGGCACGTGCCTGTAATCCCAGCTACTCAGGAGGCTGAGGCAGGAGAATTGCCTGAACCCAGGAGGCGGAGGTTGGGTGAGCCGAGATGGCAGCATTGCACTCCAGCCTGGATAACAAGAGCGAAACTCCGTCTCAAAAAAATAAATAAATATGAAATAAAATAAAAATAAGATATGAAGGAACGGAGGGAGGGAGGGAAGGAAACTTTGTAAACAAATAGGTTTGGGTTTGTTTGTTGTTTTTGATGATACTGCCTCTACCTGCAACATTTCCGTTTTTAAACAAAAGTTATAAAGTAACCTGATGGTCTGCCTTACTCCCTAAATTTAATTTTAACTGACTCCCCTGTTTCTAAAGTAAAATAACCACTAAAACAGCAATGATTATCCACTATGGATATAGGATTATCCACTACAAGGTGGAATTATTATAAATTAGGTGTGTCAGAGCCTGGCTCCGTGGCTCATGCCTGTAATTCTACCACTTTGGGAGGCTGAGGTGGGTGGATCACCTGAGGTCAGGAGTTCAAGACCAGCCTGGCCAGCATGGTGAAACCCCATCTTAAAAATAAATGAATTAGGTGTGTCAAGTTCTAGCGTACTTGTTAAAATACTAGACTCTTGGATATGACAAAATAGGTATTTTCATGCACTGTTATAATTTTGGGAAATCATTCTAGAAATGAATTTAACTATATATAAATTTTAAATACATCCTGCCTATGACTCAGTGCTTCTGGAATGCACAGAGAGATAATCCCTCACAGCCACACCTCCTTCCCCCTCTCTCCATTCCATAACACAGGAAACAGTTTTATGTATGAAACTGCTGGTTTGTTTTCTGTAGATACAAATTAATGACTTTGGAAGACTTACTGCCTCAGGTAAACTAAGGGACTCATTAATTCCACTCATTTTATGCAATTAAAACTTTTTTTAGAAAAAGAAGAGGAAAAAGGAAAAGCTGAGTTTAGGGATGCTGGCCTTTAGTCCCAGCTACTCGGGAGGTTAAGGTGGGAAGATCATGTGAGACCAGGAGTTTCACCTGAGACTAGCCTGGGCAATATAGGGAGACCTCTTAAAAACAAAAAAGGCAAAATAGAAAACCCATCCAGAGGCCGGACGAGGTGGCTCACGCCTGTAATCCCAGCACTTTGGGAGGCCGAGGCGGGTGGATCACGAGGTCAAGAGATCGAGACCATCCTGGTCAACAAGGTGAAACCCCGTCTCTACTAAAAATACAAAAATTATCTGGGCACGGTGGTGCATGCCTGTAATCCCAGCTACTCAGGAGGCTGAGGCAGGAGAATACCCTGAACCCAGGAGGTGGAGGTTGTGGTGAGCCGAGATCACGCCATTGCACTCCAGCCTGGGTAACAAGAGCGAAACTCCGTCTCAAAAAAAAGAAAACCAATCCAGAATACCCCCATACGTCTCAAATTCATTCTTCTCCAACTCTCTCTCTCTCTTTTTTTTTTTTTTGTCTTTTTTTGAAACAGGGTCTCACTCTGTCACCCAGGCCAGAGTGCAGTGGCACCATCTTGGCTCACGTCAACCTTCACCTCTTAGGCTTAAGTGATCCTCCTACCTCAGCCTCTTGGGTAGCTGAGACCTGTGCATCACCATACTTGGTAATTTTTTGTATTTTTTGGTAGAAATGGGGTTTTACTACATAGCCCAGGCTGGTCTCAAACTCCTGAGCTCAAGCAAGTCTCCTGCCTTCCAAAGTGCTGGGATTACTGGCGTGAGTCCCACGCCCCGCCCTTCTCCAACTCTGTTGGAAACATCTAACATTGATCCAACTGTGCTGTCCCAGACACGCCACAGTCCTCTGAGTGAAGGCTATGATTCTCATCACCCTTATTTCACAGATGAGAAAAGAAAAAGACCTAAAGTTACTGCCCAGGTCATGCAGCTGGGGAAGGGGAGGCTGGGGTTTAAATTCTGTCTGGCTGGCTGCTAAAGCCTCACATTTAAAAATCAGTCCATCCGTTCTGGCTTTGGTGTCTGTGCTCTTAACCACAGTCCACACTCCTGCTTCAGTCTCCCCTCCAGGCTGCTCAGTAGCCTCATAACTCACCTTTTGTGCCAACTCTAATCATCTCCACTTTTTTCTCATTGAAGCTGAGAGGTTTCTTTTTTCTTTTTTGAGACTGAGTCTCACTTTGTCACCTAGGCTGGAATGCAACGGCTCAATCTCGGCTCACTGCAATCTCCCCCTCCCGGGTTCAAGCAATTCTCCTACCTCAGCCCCTGTAGTAGCTGGGACTACAGGAGCCTGGCACCATACCCAGCTAATTTTTTGTATTTTTAGTAGAAATGGGATTTTACCATGTTGGCCAGGCTGATCTCGAACTCCTGACCTTGTCATCTGCCCACCTGGGCCTGTCAAAGTGCTGGGATGACAGGTGTGAGCCACTTCGCCCCAGCAGAAGCTGAGAGGTCTTTACAAAATGCTCATCAGAGTCAGCCTGCCCTTACCCCCACCTTCAATAGCTTCCCTTGGTCCTCAACCTAAAGATCAGTAGGCCTATCTATCCCGCTCAGGCTTACCTCCTCCCTCTCTGAGCTCCAGCCCCACTGCTCTTCTTTCAGTCCCTGACCAGGCTGAGCTGCCTCAGCAGCCTGCACCTTCTCCCCAGGGCCCATCCTTTCCTTCCCATGTTCAGTAAGTTCAGCTCCCCACCTCCTTTAGATCTGATACTTTTCTGATTTCAAAGCACCTGTCGCAGGGCAGGGCAAGGTGGCTCATGCCTATAATACCAACACTGAGAGGCCAAGGAGGGAGGCTGACTTAAGCCCAAGAATTCGAGAACAGCCTGAGCAACAGTGAGACCTCATCTCTATAAAAAACATCAGAACAAAATAAAAACCCCTATTGCAGGCTGGCATACACAGGGAGTTATCCTGCTTTGCAGGTGTCAAAATTGAACAGTTATATTTGTTTCGATGATACATATAAATAAAATATATGTTGAAAGAATGTGGGACAGCTGCAGTGGCTCATGTCTGTAATTCCAGCACTTTGGGAGGCTGAGGCAGGCAGATCATGAGGTCAGGAGTTTAAGGCCAGCCTGACTAACATAGTGAAACCCTGTCTCTTCTAAAAATACAAAAATTAGCTGGGTGTGGTGGTGTGTGCCTGTAATTCCAACTACTCAGGAGGCTGAGGCAGGCATGAGAATCACTTGAACCCGGGAGGCGGAGGCTGCATTGAGCTGAGACTGAACCACTGCACTCCAGCCTGTGTGACACAGAAAGACTCCATCTCAAAAAAAAACAAAAACAAAAAAAAGCAAGCACTTAATACATTTTTATTCAGTAAGTGAATGGGAGATTCAGTGGTTCAATTATGAGTACTTTTTTTAACTTAAGATAGAAATGTAGGCACTGGAATTATAACATTAAAAATAGCACTAGACCCCTCAGCCAGATGTGGTGGCTCATGCCTATAATCCCAGCTCTTTGGGAGGCCGAGAATGGCAGATCACCTGAGGTCAGGAGTTTGAGACCAGCCCGACCAACATGGAGAAACCCTGTGTCTACTAAAAATACAAAATTAGCCGGGTGTGGTGGCACATGCCTGTAATCCCAGCTACTCAGGAGGCTGAGGCAGGAGAATCATCTGAACCAGGGAAGTGAAGGTTGTGGCGAAACAGCATCGCGCCATTGCACTCCAGCCTGGGCAACAAGAGCGAAACCCTGTCTAAAAAAAAATAGCAATAAAGTTTTTCTAGGCTGGGTGTGGTGGCTCACGCCTGTTATCCCAGCACTTTGGGAGGCTGAGGCGGGTGGATCACCTGAGGTCAGGAGTTTGAGACCAGACTGACCAACCTGGTGAGACCCCATCTTCAAAAAAAAAAAAGTGTTTCTTTTGACTACCAAATATTTGTAGGAAGTTTTATGCACAAAATTAGTTATTTCTCAGAAAACACATTTTTCAGTTATTCCTATTTTACATTTGAGAAACCAGTGCACAAATAAGTTGCCTCCTGCCCCAAACTGCTTATAAATGACAACTCCAACAAACCTGCCAAAAAGATATGTGACTTTTTCCTTTTTTTTTCGATTTTTTAGGGGAAAAGGGGACAGGGTCTTACTCTGTTGCCCAGGCTGGGGTGCAGTGACATGATGACAGCTTACTGCAGCCTCAAATTCCTGCGCTCAAGTGATCCTCTTACCTCAGCCTCCCAAGTAGCTGGGAATACAGGCACATGCCACCACTCCCGGCTAATTTCTTTTTTTTCTTTTTTGTAGAGACAGGATTTCACTACATTGCCCAGGCTGGTCTCAAACACCTGGGTTCCAGCAATCCTTCTGCCTCAGTCCCCCTAAATGCTGAGATTACAGGCAGGAGCCACCACTCCTGCAGCCCATATTTGGCTTTTTGCTAGTTCTAGAACTCAGTAATATTATTTCCAGTTATTTCTCAACATTTTAAATTAAATTGTACACATCTGTTTTATGTACAGGATGTCAGCTAACTCACATGTTTTAAATGGTTGGTGCAATTCTTTCAGAATTGTGTTCCCAGAAACAGTAGTGGAGCCAAGGATTTATAAATGATTAATCCCAAAATACACTGTAACTGTTCATATACAAATGAGTTGTACCTTGCCCAGAATTAGATGTTTCAATGCCTGAGTTCATATTTAATTCAGAACTCCAATTATTCTGTCTGTGTGTTGGTTTTGAGATGGAGTGTCGCTTTGTCACCCAGGCTGGAGTTCAGTGGCACCATCTCAACTCACTGCAACCTCCGCCTCTCAGGCTCAAGCAATTCTCCTGCCTCAGCCTCCTCAGTAGTTGGGATTACAGGCAGGTGGCACCATGCCCGGCTAATTTTTGTATTTTTAGTTGAGATGGGGTTTTGCATTGTTAGCCAGCTGGTCTCAAACTCCTGAATTCAAGTGATCCACCCACCTTGGCCTCCGGAAGTGCTGGCAATACAAGAGTGAGCCACCACGGCCAGCCCAGAACTCCCAATTATTTTGAACGTTGTGTTCGATTACACTGAGAAAAGAGAGATGATTCAATTATACACAAACCTGAGCTAGTAAGTCCTACTGGTTGTTATCAAAGGCTGTGGTAAAGAATTGTTCAGCTGGGCGCGGTGGCTCACGCCTGTAATCCCAGCACTGTGGGAGGCCAAGGCCGGTGGATCATGAGGTTAAGAGATCGAGACCATCCTGGTCAACATCGTGAAACCCCGTCTCTACTGAAAATACAAAAAATTAGCTGGGCATGGTGGCGCGTGCCTGTGATCCCAGCTACTCAGGAGGCTGAGGCAGGAGAATTGCCTGAACCCAGGAGGCGGAGGTTGCGGTGAGCCGAGATTGTGCCATTGCACTCCAGCCTGGGTGACAACAGTGAAACTCTGTCACAAAAAAAAAAAAAAAAAAAAAAATTGTTCAATCAAAGCCCTAGTATGATCTCCGAGATGACCTCAGCTCACCTGGTTTCCTCTCTGCTGCCTCGGGGTTTGGCCAGTCCACAACACGCACTTCCTTCTCTATTCCTGGCTCCGTTTACCAACTTCCTCTGCGTATTTCTAGCCTGTGAGCAGATTACTAATACCATTTGGATAAAGATCATGTCTTATTTATCATTTTAGGAAAAACAATGAGATGTAGGAAAAAAAAATACAACAAAATCACCCAAAGAAAAAAGGAGACTTTGGACCCGGACAAGGGAGGATTTCAGTCCCACAGTCGCTACGTCCTTCACTTCGCGTCTCTTGGCAACCTGACAGGGAGCGGTGATCTGTGGAAGGATTTTTCAAATTATTTTAAGGAGAAAAACTTGAACTTCTCTGGGAGTCAGTAGGTTAGGAGTTCACTTACTGCGCTATGATAGGAAAACTTACCAATAACATTTCATACAAACTTCTGTCATATATAAAATGGGGGACAATAATGACTGAGTTATTTTATTTTATTTTATTTTATTATTATTTTTTAAGACAGGGTTTCACCATGTTGGCCAGGCTGGTCTCGAACTCCTGACCTCAGGTGATCCGCCCACCTCAGTCTCCCAAAGTGCTGGGATTACAGGCATGAGCCACCACGCCCTGACTGAGTTTTAAACTCACAATTTGATATAAAGAATACTTGGGCTCGGAGTGCTGGCTCACACGTGTAATGCCAACACCTTGGGAGGAGAAGGCTGGAGAATCACTGGAAGCATAGAGTTCGAGACCAGCCTGGTCAAAGTAGAGAGGACCCCGCCCTGCCCACTCCCAACACACACACACAATAAATAACATACTCTATAGACGTTTTTTTTTTGAGACGGAGTCTCCCTCTATTGCCAGGCTGGAGTGCAATGGGAAGATCTCGGCTCACTGCAACCTCCGCCTCCTGGGTTCAAGCGATTCTCCTGCCTCGGCGTCTTGAGTAACTGAGATTACTGGCGCGCGCCACCACTCCCAGCTAATTTTTGTATTATTATTATTATTTATTATTTATTTTTTTGAGATGGAGTCTTACTCTGTCGCCAGGCTGGAGTGCAGTGGCGCAATCTCTGCTCACTGCAACCTCCGCCTGGGTTCAAGCGATTTTTCCGCCTCAGCCTCCGGAGCAGCTGGGATTACAGGCGCGTGCTACCACGCCCGGCTAATTTTTGTATTTTCAGTAGAGACGGGATTTCACCCTGTTGACCAGGATGGTCTCGATCTCTTGACTTCGTGATCCGCCCGCCTCGGCCTCCCAAAGTGCTGGGATTACAGGCGTGAACCACCGCGCCCGGCCTAATTTTTGTATTTTTAGTAGAGATGGGGTTTCACTATGTTGGCCAAATTGGTATCGATCTCTTGACCTTGTGATCCGCCCACCCGGGCCTCCCAAAGTGCTGGGACTGCAGGCTTGAGCCACCACGCCCGTCCTACTCTGCAGACTTTAAAACCTATGATTACTAGATCATTGGCAGATGAAAAAGATGCTGGGTGTTGGTACAGACAGAAACCTGAGTTTTAGTTGGTTGAGTAACTCCCTTAGGAAATGGAATGTATTCGGTGGGAGAAAATAGTTTAGCTTTCTTCAAGCCACCAGTCTGGTCCCTGAAGTCTGCTGTTTCCACATGTTCCATTACTAAATCCCTTTCCACATCCTGCACAAGTCAAGTCTCTGGCAACTCCCCCCCCCCCCCCCCCCCCCCAGGAATTGTTCTGCAGGAGCCTTTTACCTCTCAAGGTCTCCGGAACCATACTTTGGATAATTACATTAAAAGTGCACAGAAAAGGGCCAGGAATGGGATTAGTGATTCCACCCCTACAAAAGTCCCCTCATGAATAAGAAAGGATACAATTTCAGCATTTACAAATTGTGGGGGAGGGAACAGAAGGGGAGCAGAAAAGAAGAGGTGGGGAGAAAAAGGGTCTTTGGGAGGCAGGAAGTGGGAGGAGACTTTGCAAACAACAATCTGGGGCCAGGGGCCATTTTGGAAGCATCTGGCCAAGCTTCGCTTCCTGTCCGAATATGGAGAAGGTAAAAGGCAAGGAGGTCGGTACAGTCTTAGTGAATGTGTTTTCTGTCTTTGTCTCCTCGTGTTTCTGTCTTCCCTGAGCACTCCTGATTATTATTATTATTATTATTATTATTATTATTATTGAGACGGAGCCTCGCTGCGTCGCCCAGGCTGGAGTGCAATGGCCCGATCTCGGCTCAGGGCAACCTCCGCCTTCTGGGTTCAAGCGATTCTCCTGCCTCAGCCTCGCGAGTAGCTGGGACTACAGGCACGCGCCACCACGCCCAGCTGATTTTTGTATTTTTAGTAGAGATGGGGTTTCACCGTGTTGGTCAGGCCGGTCTCAAACTCCGACTTCAGGTGATCTGCCTTGGCCGTCCCAGGTGCTGAGATTACAGGTATGAGCCACCGCGCCCGGCCCGGATTTGTCTTTTAAGGAGAAAACAATGTACCTTCGGGTTTTCTTCTCTTGCCTCTTAGGAATAAACCCCAAGAACATGATTGCAGCCTGGTACAGCGGAGTAAGAAATGAGGTTTGCTAGGTTTAGCTGAGGAGAGGAGGTTGAGGGTGTCAAGAGATGGGGACCAAGAGAGAAATGAGGTGTTGAGGTTTTGGTTTTGGGAACAGGGTCCCTGCGTGTCTCCCAGGCTGGAGTGAGCATCACTGCTCAGTGCCACCTTGACCGCCCAGGCTCAAGCGACCTTTCCGCCTCGGCCTTCCAAAGTGCTTTTGGGCACACGCCGCTGCTCCGGGCCCGGGTGTTCTGTTTTGAAGAAGTGCTTTGTCCGGTCGGAAGAATTAACTGAATATCGGGGCCAGAGGGAAATGGTTACAGGAGAAAACCGGCGGTGAGGGAAGATTTTAGGAAGAGGTCATTGAGCTGAGGTTGGAAAAGCGTGAAACTCCTTAATTCCCTTTAGATGGACACGGATCCTAAACCAAAGGTGCTGGGTACGAATTTTCTTTTTCCCAGTGTCCTTAGGATTTAGGAGCAAGCGGAGCCAGACATTGGCAGCCGCACAAACTGAAGGAAGAGAGCTTTTGAGACGTGTTGCACATGCACTGAACGGCCATATTTGAGCCTCTTTACTTGAACCGGGTCGTTTTTAACTCTCAGTTTTAAGTCTTCGTGAGGTCCAAAGTGAGTAGTTCTTGTAAGGGTTACGCAAAGGTAAATTTCAAATCCAAATGTAGACCTGCTATAGAGATGTAAAAATGCCATACAAATGTTAATCTGTGCAGTAATCCGCCTGAAAGTGAAGAAAAAGATTTAGATTTAGGGGAATTTTTTTTTGGTTTTTAAAAATGTTTATTTTATATACAAAGAGGTATAATGGTTTTTCATGAGGCCGGGCGCGGTGGCTCAAGCCTGTAATCCCAGCACTTTGGGAGGCCGAGGCGGGCGGATCACGAGGTCAAGAGATCGAGACCATCCTGGTCAACAAGGTGAAACCCCGTCTCTACTAAAAATACAAAAAATTAGCTGGGCATGGTGGCGCGTGCCTGTAATCCCGGCTACTCAGGAGGCTGAGGCAGGAGAATTGCCTGAACCCAGGAGGCGGAGGTTGGGTGAGCCGAGATCGCGCCATTGCACTCCAGCCTGGGTAACAAGAGCGAAACTCCGTCTCAAAAAAAAAAAAAAAAAAAATGGTTTTTCATGGTAGATGTCTTGGATAATCCTTTGAAGACCATTTAGTCCAACTTAATGAAACCTATATCCTTCGCGTACTGACGGAAACACTGGCGGCACATATTGAGACCGTATTTACGTATCAAACAGTGCGGGTTTGAACAGACTCGTCAAGAGCGAGAACCCTGGCCGAATTTTCGCGGGTGGCTCCAGTACAGCTGCTGGTGACCCATCTTGCTCTCAGAAAGGCAACGAGGTAAAAGGCTAGGGGAAGTTTTAGATTACATTTTTTTAATTTTAGAGACGGAGTCTCGCTCTGTCTTCCAGGCTAGAGTGCAGTGGCGTGATCTCAGCTGACTGCAACCTTCGCCTCCCGGGTCGAGCAACTCTCCTGCCTCAGCCTCCTCAGTAGCTAGGATTACCGACTAGTTTTTTGTATTTTTGGTAGAGACGCGGTTTTACTTTGTTGGTCTAGCTCGTTTCGAACTCCTGACCTTGTGATCTGCCCGCTTTGGCTTCCCAAAGTGCTGGGATTACAACTGTAAACCACTGCACCCGGCCTAAACATTTTTATTTTTTTAACGAGACGAGTTTCTTTCTGTCACCCACGCTGGAGTGCAGTGGCTGATCTCGGCTCACTGCACCCTCCGCCTCCCAGGTTCAAGGGATTCTCCTGACTCAGCCTATCGATTAGCTGGGATTACAGGCGCGCAGCACCATGCCCAGCTAATTTTTGTTGTTGTTTTGTTTTTTTTTTTTGTTGAGAAGGAGTCCCGCTATGTCGCCCAGGCTGGAGTGCAATGGCGCGATCTCGGCTCACCCAACCTCTGCCTCCGGGTTCAAGTAATTCTCCTGCCTCGGCCTCCCGAGTAGCTGGGATTACAGGTGCCTGCTACCACGCCCTGCTAATTTTTGTATTTTTAGTAGTGATGGGGTTTCACCATGTTGGTCAGGCTGATCTCAAACGTCTAACCTTGTGATCCACCCGCCTCGGCCTCCCAAAGTGCTGGAATTACAGGCATGAGCCACTGCGCCCAGCCAAAGACAATTATTTTTATTCTAAGAGCAATAAACCGCTGAAAGGATGTAAAGTTTTCATAGTGTCACTCTGCCAGCAGTGTTAGAAAATAATTTATTTGGAAGGGTTCAAGAATGAAGGACTGGGTGAAAAAAATTATTCCAGGTAAGAGATGATAAAATATAGTAGGTGAGGAAAGGGCTTTTTGTTTTTGGTTTTTCTCTAAGACAGAGTCTCAATTCTGTCACCCAGGCTGCAGTGCAGAGAGTCTCAATTCTGTCACCCAGGCTGCAGTGCAGAGAGTCTCAATTCTGTCACCCAGGCTGCAGTGCAGAGAGTCTCAATTCTGTCACCCAGGCTGCAGTGCAGAGAGTCTCAATTCTGTCACCCAGGCTGCAGTGCAGAGAGTCTCAATTCTGTCACCCAGGCTGCAGTGCAGAGAGTCTCAATTCTGTCACCCAGGCTGCAGTGCAGAGAGTCTCAATTCTGTCACCCAGGCTGCAGTGCAGAGAGTCTCAATTCTGTCACCCAGGCTGCAGTGCAGAGAGTCTCAATTCTGTCACCCAGGCTGCAGTGCAGAGAGTCTCAATTCTGTCACCCAGGCTGCAGTGCAGAGAGTCTCAATTCTGTCACCCAGGCTGCAGTGCAGAGAGTCTCAATTCTGTCACCCAGGCTGCAGTGCAGAGAGTCTCAATTCTGTCACCCAGGCTGCAGTGCAGTGGTGCCGCCAGCCTCACCTTAACTACAACCTCTATCTACCTTCCTGGCTCAAGCAATCCTCCTACTTGACTAGCTAAGACTCAGGCACGCACCACCATGCTCAGCTAATTTTGTTTCCTTTTTGTAGAGGCAAGGTTTCACTTTGTTACTCAGGGCGGTCTCCAATTACTGGACTCAAGCGATCCTCCTGCCCTGGCCTCCTAAGCACTGGGATTCCAGGCCGGAGCCACCACTCTTGGCCTACCTAAGCACTTCTTCCCCCAAGGCAGATCCTGTTTTTCTTCTACTCTTGTTTGTATCTGTGTTTTCATGGGCTTTCAAACTGGCTTCTTCCCATTTTTTTCCGTCATTGCTTCCCAGTCTTGTAAATGAAACCGAGTATTAAGATACCCAGTGGAGTGCAGGACTGTCTTGGTGCCTTAGAAGTGAGTTATCTTGAGGCAGGTAGTGTATGTGTGGTTTGGACGCCAGAGGAATCTCTAGACTGATCAGCTCCTCTGTTCCCCAGTGGACCTCCACAGAGAAGGCGAGGGAAGAGGATCAGCAGGCTTCCAATCCACCAAACACGAGTGCTTTGCCGGGAACACCAGCAAAGGGGGGAACCAAAGGAAAAGTGCCTGTCAGAGGTGACAAAGGTAAGAGGTCTACAAACCCTCAAATCCCACCTTCTCAAGTCTTGGAAGCCTGAAGAACTTTTCCGAAGGAAAAGGGAAAAACCAGGGAAGCAATTTCCACCATCTGTTGTGCAAATCCTACACTTCTTGGAAGCCTACCTGAAACTGCACCTCCCTGAAGCATCTGTCAGTCACCTTTGCTCTCACTGATCCCTTCCTGTCTTCAGACTTCACAGCATGTTCGGTTCTGTTGATCATGTTTTCCTTCACTTGCTACTGGGAGTTGAGAATTTCCATGTGCAATGATTTGGGAACAGACAGCTATAAGTTTGAAACTCTATTCTTGAAACCGAACTTACTACCCTAAAAGTAAGTTAGGACAATATCTACCTTTATTCAGGAGTGGGGTTGGAGTGTGAAAATTAACAGAATAATTAGGTGAAGCATTTATACTAAGCCTGAGAAGTGATGTGTACTTAGTAAACCCTAGTAACTATTAGTGTCGTTACAGGCTTTGTCTGTCCTGGAGGTGTGTTTTGGAAGTCTTTTTTTTTTAATACCTGAGAACTCTGGAAGTCTTTTTTTGAGACGGAGTTTTGCTCTTGTTACCCAGGCTGGAGTGCAATGGCGCCATCTCGGCTCACCGCAACCTCCGCCTCCTGGGTTCAGGCAATTCTCCTGCCTCAGCCTCCCGATTAGCTGGGATTACAGGCACGCACCACCATGCCCAGCTAATCTTTTGTATTTTTAGTAGAGACAGGGTTTCACCATGTTGACCAGGATGGTCTCAATCTCTTGACCTCGTGATCCACCCGCCTTGGCCTCCCAAAGTGCTGGGATTAGAGGGGTGAGCCACTACACGTGGCCCCTTGGAAGTCTTTTCTTTTTGAGACACAGATAGGGTGTTGCTCTGTCAACATGATCTCAGCTCCTTTCAGCCTCCCAAGTAACTGGGATTGCACGCGTGTGCCACCACACCTGCCTGTTTTTGTATTTTTAGTAGAGATGAGATTTCACCATATTGGCCAGGCTGGTTAACGCCTGGCCTCAAGTGATCTGTTTGCCTTGGCCGCCCAAAGTGCTGGGATTACAGGTGTGAGCCATGGCGCCTGGCCAGAAATCTTTGCTGAATGAAGACAGTGTATGTGAGGTGCAGAAGCTGGATGAACAGAAACACAGGAGGGCTAAGGAGGCGTGCCTGCAATGAGATCAGAGTGCTGCCCTGACCTGGGGGCGGGGGCGGCAGAATTTGGAGTATTAGTGGTTGCCTGTGTAGCACTGCCAGGTGTTGATTTTGCTCTGTGGGAAGAGGACACCACTGAGTGTGATCTCAAGTCTAAGACAGCGGTAACTCCCCTGGGATGGAAGTGCCCTCTCTGGTACCATCACCTGGATTCTGTGGATTAAGGGGCTCACAGGCGCAAGTGTACCTGAGTAGTGGGGAGATTTAGGAGTTAAAACTGGATCTAGGGCTGGGCGCGGTGGCTCAAGCCTGTAATCCCAGCACTTTGGGAGGCTGAGGTGGGTGGATCACGAGGTCAAGAGATCGAGACCATCCTGGTCAACATGGTGAAACCCCGTCTCTACTAAAAATACAAAAAATTAGCTGGGCATGGTGGCGCGTGCCTGTAATCCCAGCTACTCAGGAGGCTGAGGCAGGAGAATTGCCTGAACCCAGGAGGCGGAGGTTGCGGTGAGCCGAGATCGCGCCATTGCACTCCAGCCTGGGTAACAAGAGTGAAACTCCATCTCAAAAAAAAAAAAAAAAAAACTGGATCTAGAAGTGGTAAGTCCTAGGTTTGAGAGGAATTGAACTATTTGTAACTAAAAGTGATTTTGTTTATGAAATTCTGAAAAGCTACAGCAAGTTAATTACTACTGACTTCATTCCATTCTTCTTTAGTGCTCTGCCCTAAGAAGAAGGCAGATAACCCCAGACCTCAGAAGAAGATACCAATCCCTCCCTTACCCTCTAAACTGCCGCCTGTTAATCTGATCCACCGGGACATAGTGCGGGCCTGGTGTCAGCAACTAAAGCTAAGCACCAGAGGCCAGGTAAAGCCCTAGGCTGGGGACGGTGCTGCTGGGAGGAAGGGGTAGGAGCCTTGCTTGTCTTACTAATGCAGTTGTCTCTTGTCTTAGAAACTGGATGCGTATAAGCGCCTGTGTGCCTTTGCTTACCCAAACCAAAAGGTAACTTTTTTATGGATGGACGTTTCAATGCTTATCCTAATTACCTGTTGTAACCTCATAAGTGAGTAAAGGAACTGCCTTAGCCTCCTCTTGTCCTTCCATCCCTAGTTCTAAGAAAGAACAGTATTTCCCAACCCTACTTTTCACCAAGTCTGCAAAGAGTAATAAAAATGAGGCAGCCCAGTCTGGTCAACATGGTGCAACCCTGTCTCTACCAAAAGTACAAATATTAGGCTGGGAATGGACGCCTGTAATCCCAGCATTTTGGGAAGCTGAGATGTGCGGATTGCCTGAGATTAGGAGTTAAAGACCACCCTGACCAACATGGTGAAACCCCATCTTTTAAAAAAAATAGAAATATTAGCGGGGTTTAGTGGAGCACGCACGTAATCCCAGCTATTCAGGAGGCTGAGGCAGGAGAATGTCCTGAACCTGGGAGGCAGAGGTTGCTTTGAGCCGAGATGGTGCCACTGCACTCCAGCTGGGGCAATGAGTGAAACTCCCAAAAAAAAAAAAAGGCAGGCCATCACTTTAATTTTTTTTTTTTTTTTTTTGAGACGGAGTTTCACTGTTGTTACCCAGACTGGAGTGCAGTGGCACGATCTCGGCTCACCACAACTTCTACCTTCTGGGTTCAAGCAATTCTCCTTCCTCAGCCTCCCGAGTAGCTGGGACTACAGGCGCGCACCACCACGCCCAGCTAATTTTTGTATTTTTAGTAGAGACGGGGTTTCACCTTGTTAACCAGGATGGTCTCAATCTCTTGACCTGGTGATCCACCCACCTCAGCCTCCCAAAGTGCTGGGATTATAGGCGTGAGCCACCGCACCTGGCCTAATT
This sequence comes from Callithrix jacchus, assembly GCF_049354715.1. Lineage (NCBI taxonomy): Eukaryota > Metazoa > Chordata > Mammalia > Primates > Cebidae > Callithrix > Callithrix jacchus. The sequence continues at coordinate 100,613,296 of NC_133516.1, read as the reverse complement.
TTTTAATCGAAAAAAATTACATATTTTTTGTATATTTTTTTCATGTACAGCATATGGTTTTGATATATGTATACATTGTGGAATGGCTAACTCAAGCTAATTAATACATCACTTTACATACTTATTTTTGTGGTGAAAATACTCAAAATCATCTCAGCAAATTTTTGTTTTGTTTTGTTTTGTTTTGAGACAGAGTCTTGCTCTGTTGCCCAGGCTGGAGTGCAGTGGCATGATCTTGGCTCACTGCAACCTCTGCCTCCTGGATTGAAGCAATTCTCTGCCTCACCTTACCCAGTAGCTGGGATTACAGGCACCGGCCACCACACCGGATAATTTTTGTATAAGACACAGTGTTTCACCATCCTGGCCAGGCTGGGCTTGAACTCCTGAACTCATGATCCGCCTGCCTCGGCCTCCCAAAGTGCTGGGATTAGGAGCGTGAGCCACCCCACCCAGCCTTACTGAGCAATTTTCAAGATTAACTATCTATAGTCACCAAGTTGTACAATAGCTCTCTTGAACCTAGACTCCTGTCTAAGTGAAACTTTGTATTTGATCTACACCTCGTTAACCCTGAGGCCATTTTTGGTAGAACTTTAACCTTCTATTATCTTTATTATTTAACCCTTTCTATAGGATTTCCCTAGCACAGCAAAAGAGGCCAAAATCCGGAAGTCATTGCAAAATAAATTAAAGGTGGAAAAAGGGAAAGCGTGCCTGCAGAGTTCTGGGACACAGCCTCCTCAAGTGGCCCTTCCCCCTGCGGAGGGGCTGCCTGCTCTGGAAGGGCCCCCTTCTCTCCTTGAGGGAGTTAATACAGTTGTGGTGACAACTTCTGCCCCAGAGGCTGTGCTGGCCTCCTGGGCAAGAATTTCAGCCAGGGCAAGGACACCAGAGGCAGTGGAATCTCCACAAGAAGCCAGTGGTAAGCCCAGCATGAAAAGTTTATTCTGGTCCAGTGGGGAAATAAGCTTAGTAGATAGTAATGCTTGATACATTTTAGGATATATGAAAAACCCATGAAGGGTCGGTGATTCCTGGACCCTGCCCACAGAGTTTCTGCTTTAGGTCTAGGGTGGAACCTGAGAGTTCTAACAATTTCCTGGGCAATACTAAGGATGCTGATCTGGGGACCACAGTTCGAGAACTGCTGCTGTAAATTATTGATGGCATCAGAAGAGGATAGTAGTCTAGGGTTCCCCCCCTTTAAGCAATTTAAATCAAAAACAAGATCTAAAATGGATTCCCTGCTGCTGAACCCCAGAATTGCATTAATAAGTTATTTAAATATTTTCCAATTTTTTTCCTTTTCTTTCTTTTTTTTTTGAGACGGAGTTTTGCTCTTGTTACCCAGGCTGGAGTGCAATGGCGTGATCTCGGCTCACCGCAACCTCCGCCTCCTGGGTTCAGGCAATTCTCCTGCCTCAGCCTCCCGGGCAGCTGGGACTACAGGTGCGCACTACCATGCCCAGCTAATTTTTGTATTTTTAGTAGAGATGGTGTTTCACCTTGTTGAACAGGATGGTCTCGATTTCTTGACCTCGTGATCTACCCGCCTCGGCTTCCCAAAGTGCTGGGATTACAGGAGTGAGCCACCGCGCCCGGCCCCCTTGTCTTTATTTATCTGTTTATTTTAAAGAGATAGGGTCTCACTATGTTGCCCAGGTTGAAGTGCAGTGGCTACTCACAGGTGAGATCCCACTGCTGATCAGCACAGGAGTTTTTTTTTTTGAGACGGAGTCTTGCTCTATTGCCAGGCTGGAGTGCAATGGCGCAGTCTCGGCTCACTGCAACCTCTGCCTCCTGGATTCAAGCAATTCTCCTGCCTCAGCCTCCTGAATAGCTGGGACCACAGGCACATGCCACCATGCCTGGCTATTTTTTTGTATTTTTAGTAGAGATGGGGTTTCACCATGTTGGCCAGGATGGTCTCCATCTCTTGACCTTGTGATCCCGCCTGCCTCGGCCTCCCAAAGTGCTGGGATTACAGGCGTGAGCCACTGAGCCCGGCCAGCACGAGAGTTTTAACCTGCTCCGTTTCCGATCTGGGCAGCTTCATCCCTTGTTAGGCAACCTGGTGGTCCCCGTGCGAACACCCAGTCAGCATAGCACACTACAGCACAGAACTCCTAGTCTCAAGCGATCCTCCAGCTTCAGCCTCCCAAGTAGCCAGAACCACAGGGACCACGGTGTCCGGACCGTTTTTTTTTCATTGTAAAATGAGTTAGTAATACCTACCTCATATGTTGTAAGAATTACAGGAAATACAAGAAAAGAAGATAGTATAACTGCTTGTGTGTTAAGAGTTGATCCCTGAACTAACTTCATGAAGCCCTTCCTAGACCCTCTGGGTTAGTCTTAATACCGTCTGTCCACCTACAACTTCACTGCTTCCAACTAGATGAAGTTTTAACAGAACTGTCTTGTATGCTTTTCTAAAAGAACAGGTAGATGAAGTTTTAACAGAACTGTCTTGTTTGCTTTTCTAAAAGAACAGGATAGCGTAGAGGTTCAGTTAGGATTTCAGGGTTCATATCTTGGAGCTGGCAGTTAAGAAGGAATCAAGGGTGATGGGCCATAATGCAGTCTTAGGTGAGTATGTCATCCTGGTGTGTGGGTACCTGTCTGACCTGTCTGTCTTTGTTTCGCCAGGTGTCAGATGGTGTGTGGTCCATGGGAAAAGTCTCCCTGCAGACACAGATGGTTGGGTGCACCTGCAGTTTCATGCTGGTCAGGCCTGGGTTCCAGAAAAACAAGAAGGGAGAGTGAGTGCGCTCTTCCTGCTTCCTGCCTCCAGTTTTCCACCCCCGCACCTTGAAGACAATATGTTGTGCCCCAAATGTGTTCACAGGTAATTACCTGGTGCTTTTCTACAAACTAAGAGTGGGTGCCTGATTTTTTTCAGCTGCAGAAAGTCAAGATAAGATATGCATTAATCTTAAATAGCCATGTATTTCAAGCTCGAATTGCCAGTAGAGAGTTTCAACAAAATTATTACTCAAGTTTATCCCCAGGAAAAAGAAAATATGTATCAGGGTTGATGCTTCTACCCTGAAACACAGAATTCTGGCAACAACAAACATTGTATAATTACTATATTCAGAGTATATGTCCTACACAGAAATAATGACTAGCAAAAAACCTCTTTAAGTAATCTACTGTCTAATAGGGATGGTGGGCATGTAAGCACCTGGAATAGCAGGACAAATATCAAAGAGAGTTTCCTTAAGTTAGGGGAAGAACTGACGAGATGGAAACGGGGGGTCAGGCCATTTCTCAGCCTAGGAAATACAGCGAGACCGTCTTCCACAGGAAAAAGTGTGTGAAATGTGTGATTTTTGCTTCTTTGGAATATCCTGCTTTTTGCTGTATTTTGATAATCTGTCTTTGCAAAGCAGCTGAATAGAACTGAGGTCCCTTTGGATAGTTCTTTAATGCCATACTTGGGTTTTTGGGAAAGGGATGAGAAAAGCCAGTTCAAGGACTCGTGCCCATGGCTTGCACAAGTCAGGGAACATATTACAGAGGCGTGATAACTTGGGTGATGGTCGTCATTCCTTGATGACATGGTCACAGGCGTGCTTACCTATGATTCTAAGGGTGTAAGTGCAATTCCAGCAGCAGGGTTCTAGGCTGTTTTCCAGGATGAAGCCCAGATATGTCTTCCTTGATATGTCTTGATTGTTACGTTTTTAAAAACAAACATTTAATTTGCTTTCTAGGAACAAGGTCTTAATAAAAAGCCTCCAATGGGAATAGAATATCAAGAAAAAGGCCATATCTATGGTAATGAATGGTAGAAAGGCTGGAGAGTCGGATTCCGTGGTGCTGCTGACAGGTGAACTTGGTCCTCTCCACACCTGCTTACGGGCCATGCAGACTGCTGGGGTGTCAGATCTTAGCCTAAGACCCCTAGCAGTGCCTGCTGCTTTGTGAGTAGATATGATAGACTCTTGCATTTAAAAACGGAAAAACATTTCACAAATTACCATAAATTGTAGTTAATATGTAGAAAAACTTACTCATACTACCTTTCTACAATAGAAAAGACTTCAGCAGCTTTTTGTGTTCTATTTTGTTTTATTGGTTTTTTTTTTTTTTTTTGAGACAGTATCTCGCTCTGTTGTCCAGCCTGGTGTGCAGTGGTGCGATCTCAGTTCAGTGCAAACTCCGCCTCCTGGGCTCAAGTGATTCTCCTGCCTCAGCCTCCCGGGTAGCTGGGGTTACAGCCGCCTGCTGCCATACCCAGCTATTTCTTTATTTTCAGTAGAGATGGGGTTTCACCTTGTTGGCCATGCTGGTTTCAAACTCCTGGCCTCAAGTGATCCACCCACCTCAGCCGCCCACAATGCTGGGCTTAGGCGCATGAGCCATTGTGCCTGCTTTCAGCAGCTCTTTTAAGTGAGAACTTCTTCAGCTGAGCGTTGGAAGGAGTTGAGTAAAACAGTAGTTTGCTCCTGTGCTCAATTTTTCCTCCTCTGGGCACTGACGACTTTAGGAGCTGCTTCATTCCAATTGCAATTTCATAAAACATTTCGTTTAAAAGTATATTAAGGCAAAGAAAGGCTGTTAATTCTCTCCCTCTCCCCAAAACATGATTCTTTTCTTTTTTTTTTTTTTTTTGTGATGGAGTTTCGCTCTCATTACCCAGGCTGGAGTGCAATGGCGCGATCTCGGCTCACCGCAACCTCCACCTCCTGGGTTCTCCTGTCTCAGCCTCCTGAGTAGCTGGGATTACAGGGACGCGCCACCATGCCCAGCTAATTTTTTGTATTTTTAGTAGAGACGGGGTTTCACCATGTTGACCAGGATGGTCTTGATCTCTTGACCTCGTGATCCACCCGCCTTGGCCTCCCAGAGTGCTGGATTACAGGTGTGAGCCACCACGCCTTACCCAAAACATGATTCTTAACATTCAAAACAATGTTTTTCAGAGTTCTCTTAATCTGAGATTTTTATGGTGTGACTACAGAATCAAAACACAAGGCACTTTGTATTATTTCATTTAGAATCTTGTATATTTCTGGTGTTTAAAATGTTTAAGATTGCTTCCCCACTCAGAAATACATAATATATTGAACTTAAAATGTGTTTATTAACCAATTCTCCATAAATAAATATGTATAGAAAATAATTCAACCGTTGTATTTAGGGAACCGTATTCACTGCATGCAAGTTATTGTTAGTGTTCTTAAAGCAGGAATAAACCGAAACGTGTGATTTTTCTTTCGAATTACTCATGTGTTTTTTCTTTATTAGTTGGTGGTGTGGGTTGGATCATACTTTTTTAAAAACTACTTACCTAGGTATAATTGACATACAGAAAGCTGTACATACTTAATGTATCTTATTGAGTATAATTAATTTTTATTTGTGTGTGTACTTCCTAAATGTATATTCCTGTGAGTCTGGGAACAGATCTGTTTTTCACTTGTCCTGATTTAATGACAGTTTCCAACATTGTTTTGTTACTACAAGTAGGGATCTATTTTTTTTTTCCACCTCCGATGAAGATAATAAAAATAACGCACTGAAGAAGTGGCAGAGTTGGAAAATTTGTCACCATTATAATATAGATGTAATAGATTGGGAAAGAATCTTCAGAAATGTTAAAACAAGGAAGGGAAGTTTATTGAGAAGCAAGATGTTCTTCTCTCCTGTCCCCCATTTGTCTCTAGTGGTCAGAGTTGTTCAGTATAATAAATAATAGACATTTTTTCTTAATACTGTGTGTATTGTTTGTTTTGTTTCCTTTTTAAAACTTCTCCCCTGCTTTCTTTGGATGGGTCAAGTTTCTTTTTTTTTTAAAGACAGAGTTTCACCATGTTGATCAGGCTGGTCTTGAACTCCTGACCTCAGGTGATCTACCCGCCTTGGCCTCCAAAGTGCTTGGATTACAGGCGTGAACCACCATGCCCGGCCTGGATGGGTCAAGTTTCTATTCTGTTTCCTTCCTATTAATTTGGAAATTTCCTTTGCTTAATTGCATTCTACCAGTAAGACCATTTATTTACTCATCCTTCTTGCCCTGGGAAGATAAAACCTAAATCACCCTCATTTCCACAAGCCTCCCTATCGCCATGTTCAGTCCCCCATTCCCTGTTTCCCTCCTCCCATACTCCCAGAATACAAAGAGGAAGACTGCTGGAGCTACAAATTCTGTGTCTCATGAGTTCCTTGGCAGAGGCATGACATGGTATGATATCTTGCTTTGGGGGGAGCTGAGAGAAGAGGTTTATATTCCTAATTTCCCACCTGATGTAAAGGTAACATTTGCACAAATAGGTCTGTGCCCACATTGTATGTGGTGTAGAAAACCTGCAGCCCGCCCTCCAAATTTTTCTTGGCTCCAAAGGGACATGCCAGCTCCCAAGGGAAAATGTTGGTCAGGGCCTCTGAACCCATTGCTGATAGAAATAAAATTCCTGCATTTTGGCATGATGAGGTTTAGGGACATAAAAATTGGAATTTGGTGACAGCCACCTTAACCAAGCATTCCATCTTAGCACGCCAGGAATGTTACAAACAAATGTCTTTTCCCATCAACAATTGAAAGTACACAGTATCATTGCCAAGAAGAATGTAAATCTAGGCCAGGCGAGGTGGCTCACGCCTATAATCCCAGCACCTTGGGAGGCCAAGGCGGGTGGGTCACAAGGTCAAGAGATCGAGACCATCCTGGTCAACATGATGAAACCCCATCTCTACTAAAAATACAAAAATTATCTGGGCATGGTGGCGCGCGCCTGTAGTCCCAGCTACTCGGGAGGCTGAGGCAGGAGAATTGCTTGAACCTGGGAGGCGGAGGTTACGGTGAGCCGATATTTTACCATGGCACTCCAGCCTGGGCAACAAGAGCAAAACTCCGTCTCAAACAAACAAACTGGCCAGGTGTGATGGCTCATGCCTGTAATCCCAACACTTTGGGAGGCAGAGGTGGGTGGATCACCTGAGGCCAGGAGTTCAAGAGGTCCTGGCCAAAATAGTGAACCCCCCATCTCCACTAAAAATATAAAAGATTGGTCGGGCGTGGTGGCGCGTGCCTGTAATTCTAGCTACTCAGGAGGCTGAGGCAGGAGAATTGCTTAACCCAGGAGGCCAAGGTTGCAGTGAGCTGAGATTGTGCCACTGCACTCCAGCCTGGGCAACAGAGCAAGACTCCATCTCAAAAATAAATAAATAAAATAAAAATAAACCTTAAAATAGCAGGCTCAGTGTGGTGGCTCACACCTGTAATCCTAGCACTGTGGGAGACATACGTGGGAGACTGCTTGAGCCCAGGAATTCAAGACCAGCTTGGGCAACATAGTGAGATCCTGTCTCTACACACAATTAATTTAAACCGGTGTGGTGGCACATGCCTGTAGCCACGCTACTCAGGAGGCTGAAGTGGGAGGATTTCTTGAGCCCAGCAGGTAGAGGCTGCAGTGAGCTGCAATCGCACCACTGTACTCCTGCCTGGGCAACAGAAGCTAGGAGAACAAACTAAAGGGTAAAACAAGTAAAACTGCGAAATTTAAATAGGAAACTATAGGAAATTCACACAATTCTTTTGACAATAACAACAACAAATTGTAAGAAGTAAGAAGTGGAAGCCACATACAGTGGCATGTGCCTGTAATCCCAGCTACTCAGGAGGCTGAGGCAGGATTGCTTGAGCCTAGGAGTTCAAGCCCAGCCTGTGCAACATAGTGAGACTGTCTCCACAAAATAAATAAATAAAAACAGATGGCGATAACTTGCAGATTAAAGAAAAATTTAAGGCACATTTTAATTTATCAAAGATCTCGTTTGGATGTTGTTTCAAACAGATTGTTTAAAAAAAGAAAGTGATTAAGAGATTATACTTATGAAAAAAAAATGAAAGAAGAGAAAAATATATCAGATAATTGGATTTTTTTTTTTTTTTTTTTTTTGAGACGGAGTTTTGCTTTGTCGCCCAGGTTGCAGTGCAGGAATGTGAACTTGGCCCATTGCAACCTCCACCTCCTGGGTTCAAGCAACTTTCCTGCCTCAGCCTTCACCAGTAGCTGGGATTACAGGCACCCACTACCACGTCCGACTAATTTTTGTATTTTCAGTACAGAGGAGGTTTTGCCATGTTGGCCAGGCTGATCTCAAACTCCTGACCTCTGGTGACCCAACCGCCTCGGCCTCCCAAAGTGCTGGGATTACAGGCTTGAGCCACCGCGCCCGGCCCCAATATTTTGAAAATATTAAATAATTATTTTGAATTGTGTGTAGATGTAAAAAGGATACTGTAGTTATAGTAGGAACAAAGTGTTTTTTCCACTCCTCTGGAGTGAGACAGCCTCACTGCAGCCCGGGGCTCCTAGGCGAAAGGGATCCTCTGACCTCCGCCCCCCGAGTAGACAGGACCACAGGCGTGCCCCACCACAGCCACGCGCACGGTTATTTTGTTTTTATTTTTCGGTAACAATGAGCTCTCACTATGTTGCCCAGGCTGGTTTCACACTCTTGGGCTCAAGTGTTCCTCCCACCTCGGCCTCCTGAAGTGCTGGGATTACAGGCGCGAGCCAAGGCACCCGGCCTTTCCCCTGAATTTATGAATGAAATCATAGGAGATCTGGCCTTTGTTTCAAAGTAACCCAGGAAGGAGGAATGAATGGCACTTTAGCCGGAACCAGACTGTACATGTTTGAGGTTTCCGTAATAAAACATTCTCAAAAAGCTGGGCAAAAAAACCCAGGGAAACAAGATGATTATCTTGTTAAAAAAAAAAAAAAAAAGGCAACGAAGAAAAGAAAATATGGTAAGGAAATGGTCTTCCCTCTTGAAATTCTGTCCCTACCAAGGGCATGAGGATCAACTCAGGCCATTAGGTCAGCTTTCCTCTGAATTGCGGGTTGAAAGCCGCAGGGGCCACACCCGAGCGCGCAGGTGGGGTGCTTTAATAGCTGTGTTTTCGAGGGCTGCATTCCGTTTCCATCCTGGAAGGGAGGAACCGAATTCCAACCATTATCTGCCGTTGGCTGCCTGTCTCCAAGGCCCTTCGGTGATATCCTGATCTAGCTGATGCTTCTACCCTTGAAGAGCTTGAAGAATTATCCGGAGGGCTGGGCGCGGCGGCGCAGGCCTCTCGTAGTCCCACCTACTGCGAAGGCTGCGGAGGGAGATCTCGAGTCCGGGAGCTCGGCCAAGAATTCAAGACCAGCCTAGGGAACACAGTGAGACCCCCACCCCTGTCCCTTCAGTCCCTCCAATCCTCGTCCGCCCCAGGTCTCATCTCCTCCAAAATTTTAGATATTAGCCGGGCTGGTGGGGCCTGTAATCCCAACTACTAGGGTGCGGGGGGTGGGGAGGGGGGGGTGCATGGCGGGGGTGGGGAGGGGAGGGGCGTGGCGGGGGTGGGGAGGGGAGGGGCGTGGCGGGGGTGGGGCGGCGTGGGCTGAGGTGGGAAGATCGCTTGAGCCCAGGAGGTCGAGGCTGCGGTATGATCGCGCCGTCACCGCACTCCAGCCCGGGTGGCAGAGCCTGTCTGAGAAATAAAAAAATAAAAAGTTACCTGGAGGAAGCGCGAATTCCTCAACCCCTAAGCCCACCCTCTAGGAACTGATTCAGGATGTGTGGGATCGGGGCGTGGGGAACTCATAATTTATTTTTCCAATCAGTTCCTCAATAAACTAAAGCTGAGCCTTTTCAGACTATACTTTCTTTCTTTTTAAAAATTATTGACTTTATTATTATTTTTTTTAATAGACACGGGGTTTCACTATGTTGCCCAGGTTGGTCTCAAACTTCTGGACTCAAGCGATCCTCCCTCCTTAGCCTCCCAAGGTGCTGGGATTACAGGCGTGAGCCACCGTGCCAGGGCCAGACTACACTTTGAACGCGTCATACTACCAATTTAAAAGGGACCGTGGTCGCCCTGGGTCCTGAGATCAATGGACCAGATCATTTACCCAGGGGCAGAGAAAGCCCGTGGTAAAGGCGCTTGGTTGTCAGTGCTGTCATATTATTTGCGAATGAATGTTCTTTAGTTGCTCTGGCTTCTTAGAGTGACCTGTGAGAACACTCGCTTCACGTTTTACCGCTTTCTGCATCCAACATGAGGCTCCAGCAGTTCCGAAGCGCATCACTCACCTCTTGACTTGGTGTTTTGGCTCTTGTTGCAGTTCTGGACGGCCAAATCCTTCTCCAATCAGCTCAGTATGATTGCAGGCTTAATACTTGTATTTAAAACTAAATCCAAGAGAGATTATCCGACTCCCACAGTTTAAATCTGGGGTCTTTCAGGGAGTAACATACCCAGATGCATAAATCAGGTATCAAATACCTGCCGAAAATGCTCTGACTCGTTTTTCCATTCCCTTCACAATAATTTATTACCAATATTGCCCTATAACTGTTCTAGAATATTCTGTTCATTCCATTGGAACTTGTCAACAGGTGTTTGTCATTTTCAGTTTTCTTTCAAGTTTCACGCATTTTGTTTTTCTTACGTCTTTCATTTTTTGAGACAGAGTCTCGGGAGGCTGGAGTGCAGCGGTGCGATCTCGGATCGCTGTGGCCTGCGCCTCCTGGGCTTGAGCAATTCCCCCTCCCCCTTCCCGAGTGGGTGGGATTACAGGCTCACGCCACAGCGCCTGCCTAATTTTTGTATATTTTGGTAGAGACTGGGGTCTCGCCATGTCTCCCAGGCTGATCTTGAACTCCTGGACTCAAGCATCTGCCCACCCGGGCCTCCCAAAGTGCTGGGATTATAGGCATGAGCCATCGCATCCGCCCTAATTTTTAAAAAAATATCATCGAATGGACAAGGCAGGGTATTAAATTGATAAAATTATCCCCCTGTCAGAAAACGAGAGAGGGGAAAAAGAGGAGAAAAAAACAAAACAGAGCTCATCTGGGTAACAGGAAGTAGGAGACATTTGCTTATAAAAGGAGAAATCAGGTTAAGAGAAGTAAAGTAACATATGCTTAACATTGCTGTGCTTGCCTTCCCCAGGGTGTCGCTGAAAATGTCAGACTCAAATTTGGATAACACTAAGAAGGTAGGTTTGGTTCGAACAGAATTAGTTTTCTCACACAGTCACTTTTCAAAGTCTTTCTGGGTCTGACTTATGTTTCCCTTTTGCCACAAATCTTCATTTCTAGAAACCTCCATCTTGAAACCTCCTCCTCTTTGCAAATGGATTGTTAGTTTTCTTTCATGTGATTGTGCTTTCATCTGCATTTGGATGAGAGTAAAAAGAAGTAAAAATGTCTCCTCCTAGTCCAAAGGAAAATATTTCTTTCGGTAGGAAAGACAAGAAGTGCTATAGCTGGGCAAGACAAAAATGGTAAAAATACATAAATAAATAAAAAATTAAAAAATGGAATAGAGAACAATAGTAATAGGGAAAAAATAAAAATAAAATATATATATATATATATATATATATATATATATATATATATATATATATTAAAGCTAAGGTAAAAAGAAAGTGAAAACAGTAATGTGGATAAAGTCATAAAGTGACCAGTTAGTTACTTTCTCTGGGAGTAGGAAATCTCTGCTCCCAGTGGCCTTGGTACCAAATGAGTTTCCCGATTAGGCTGGGGTAGTCCTGGCCCTCTGAGAAACTAAGTAGAGAAGGTGTCATAGTGCACTTACAGGTGCCACTGTACCAGTCCTGTGGCGAAAGGACCGAATGGGTCAACATTAGCTATATGATTATGGGGAAGTCACATAGCTGCTTTGAGCCCCTACTTTTCTCCCTAAGAGAGTAATATTCCCTAAATAATGTCAATGTTATTTTGAAGTAAACTAAGAGTAGGAGTAATGGGAACCCATTGAAGAGATTAAATAGAAGATGTGGAGGCGTGTGGCCTCAGCACTGGAAGAGAATATTGGGATAGGACTGGAATGGAGTTTATTCACCCTTGAATTTGAGAGCAAAAGCTAACTTCAGAACCGTACTCAAGCCTGTGTTACTTTATGGCACTGCTCATTTAGTTTCCTCATTTGTAAAACAGGAGAATTAATAAATGACTACAAGTGTACTGCGAGAATTGAATTTGAAAAATACAGAAAGCACCTAGCATAGTGCCTTTGCACCGGACAGAACAGTAAATACGAGTTTCTACCTACCTGCTTTCCTCCTTTACCCATCATTCATCAGATCATAAAAACAACATTGAATGCCTACTGTGTGCTGGGTGCTGTGTTCCTGTGAAAGCAACAGAGAGTAAAACAGATACCCTCCCCTCAGGTGGTGGAGCTGAAATGAGCCCAGTGTGGCTGGAGCTCAGACAGCTCAGAGGTTTTGAGCTGGAGAGGCAGGCAGGGACCAGACTGTGGGAGAATTTGTAAGCTACACAGCTCTGTGAGCTAATTTGAGCTTTGTCATTAACCAGAATAACAATGACAAGCCACTGAAGAATTTTCAACAAGCATGGACTAATCGGTGCAGAAATAGCAGAGTTAGAATGGAACTGCTTGTGCTGTGAAATTTGATGTGGGAATTGGGAATCTTGGGAATCGTGATAGAAGATGGAAAGGCAGGAACACATTCCATACAGATTTCGGAGGCACAATGAAAGTATTTTGTGTTTTGGCTGAAGAAGAAGGCCTGGAGGGAAATAGGTCTCTAAACCCAAGCCCTACCTTTTTATTTTCTCTTTCATTAACACTTACATGTGAATTGGCTTTTGCCCGGTTTTTCCATGTTTCCCTTATTTAATGAAGGGTTTGCTAATCAACATCACATTGGAGGAATCTCAGTAATTCTTTTCTCCATCTAACTATTGTATTCTAAGCTCCTCATTCATTAGCTGTGCCTTGAAAGCAGGCGGTTGGGTTGTACAGAATCAAATGAGAACCAGTGACTGACTCTTCTTCTCTTTCCAGAATTTCTTTGAGGGGGAAGTAGATGATGAGGAAAGTGTGATTTTGACACTGGTGCCAGTTAAAGATGACTCAGATATGGAACAAATGGAACCAAGTGTTTCAACTTCTGATGTCAAACTGGAGAAGCCTAAGAAATACAATCAAGGTATGAGGACAGGGATTGCTCAGATAGCTACTCCTACAACTCTGGGAAGCCCAGGAAAAAGTAAGATCTGTCTTTCCTATCCTCTGACTGTCCAACACCCAGCTTAAATCTCACCTTGTTGATCTGTGTTAAGAGATTTTGCAAACTCCCATACTTCTGCTTCCTAAGTCTGATGTACTGCCTTACTATTTTTGGTGGGAGATAGAGTCTCGCTCTGTCACCCAGGTTGGAGTGTAGTCGTGCGATCTTGGCTCACGATCTTGCAACTTCCACCTCCCGAATTCGAGTGATTCACCTGCCTCAGCCTCCCAAGTCACTGGGATTACAGGCATGCACCACCATGTCTGGCTAATTTTTGTATTTTTTGTAGAGACGGTGTTTCACCGTGTTGATCAGGTTGGTTTTGAACTCCTGACCTTGTGATCTGCCCACCTCGGTCTCCCAAAGTGCTGAGATTACAGGCTTGAGCCACCGTGCGAATCTTGCCAATTTTAAATTATTACTACTTTGGTTCCATTCTTTTCTTAGGTAATCTACTTCAAACAAATGAACGATTTACAGCTCCACGAAAAGCTAGATGCAAGATACCAGCCCCTCCCTTGCCGACCATTTTGCCTCCTATTAATAAGGTGTGTCGGGACACTTTGCGGAACTGGTGTCAAGAACTTGGTTTGAATACGACGGGCAAGGTTAGTACACTTGGGTGAGTATCTGCTGCTGGGAATAATTATGGGAATCTCTGTCAACTTTTAACTTTATTTCTCTCTTCATTTCCTAAGAAAATAGAACTTTATCTGAGGCTCCATGGGCATGCTTACCCTGAACAACAGCAAGTGAGTAATGAGTGTGTTGATGGTGTGAAGGTGGGCTCTGCTCTGATCATGATTTGTCTGATCCCTACCCTCCCACTCCCACCATTTCTATATGTTGTACCTCTTTTTAAATTTTATTTTTTTAGAGACGGGGTTTCACCATGTTGGCCAGGCTGGCCTCGAACTCCTGACCTCAGGTGATCTGCCCTCCTCGGCCTCCTAAAGTGCTGGGATTACAGGCGTGAGCCACTGTACCCAGTTAGCAGGGTTTCTTAAGTAGCATTATTGATATTTCAGAACAAGTAAGTTTTTATTTGTTTTGGGGGCTGCCCTGTACATTGTAGGATGTTTTGCAGCACCCCCCAGGCTCTACCAACTAGATGTCAGTAGCAACCTTTCCTCCCCCTGCACAGTTTCAACAACCAAAAATTTCTCCCAATGAAGAATTTATAGTTTATGGGAATTAACATCCCTAAACCCTTCCCACATTGATATACATGTTCAGGTCAATATAAAGAATAATAATACTAGGGCCGGGCGAGGTGGCTCACACCTATAATCCCAGAACTTTGAGAGGACGAGGTGGGTGGATCACCTGAGGTCAGGAGTTCAAGACCAGCCTGGCCAACATGGTAAAACCGCATCTCTACTAAAAATACAAAAATTAGGTGGGTGTGGTGGCGCGTGTCTGTAGTCCCAGCTCCTCTGGAGGCTGAGGCAGAAGAATCACTTGAACCCAGGAGGCAGGCGTTGCAGTGAGCCAAGATCGTGCCATTGAACTCCAGCCTGGGCAATAAGTGAAACTCCGTCTCAAAAAAAAAAAAAAAAAAAAAAATAACAACATTGATTCAAAAGTTCTTACAGCAGTAGCAGTTTACTGAATACTCATCATGGATTTTGTTTGCAGGATATGCCTGAAATGTTACAAGAGACCAGAGAACAGCGGTGTTCAGGGAAATGCAAGGCAGTGACCAAGACAGCAAGGCTTCAGAAAAGATTTGAGATGAATGAGAGAGCAGAAGAGACTAATACAGTTGAAGTGATAACTTCAGCGCAGGAAGCCATGTTGGCATCGTGGGCAAGAATTGCTGCCAGAGCTGTTCAGCCTAAGACTGTGAATGTGTGTTCCATCCGCGTTTCTGTTGACGCCTTTCTGATGCAAGCTTCTGGTAAGATCAGCCTTAAAGTGTGAGTCCCACTCCAGAGGACAGGTTGACCTTTATTAGTCCAAGACTGAAAGGGAGTCAAAGGGAAGGAAATTTGCTAAAATATCTGTAGATTAGAAATTGGATTCACATAGGACATCTTTCTTCCATCCGTCATATTAACAGCTAGTCATGTTTTGTCTGGATGGATCCCCAAGTCAGGTGACTGAGTGGTGGCCATTTTCCATCACTAAGCAGAATTCTAAGGTGG
Organism: Callithrix jacchus; assembly: GCF_049354715.1. Taxonomy (NCBI): domain Eukaryota; kingdom Metazoa; phylum Chordata; class Mammalia; order Primates; family Cebidae; genus Callithrix; species Callithrix jacchus. The sequence goes on along the minus strand of NC_133516.1, from coordinate 100,598,067 downwards.
GAAGAGAGCATAATCTAGTCATCTTGGACCACAGTCTGAGTCTTCCCCTTTTCTTTCCTGCTTCCTTAAGGCATTTATGACATAGTGAATAAGAGGAATGTGTTGGTCAAATTCTTGCTTTACCGTTTCCTAGATATGTGGCATTGGCAACTTACTTAGTTTAAGCATCGGTGTTCTGTTCTATAAAATGAAGATTTACCTGTTTCATAGAATAGTAGTGTCTGAGCGTGGTGGCTCATGCCTGTACTCCAGGAGGGAGGGTTGCTTGAGTTGATGAGTTTGAGACCAACCTGGGCAACGTGGCGAAATTCCTGTCTATGAAAAATACCAAAAAAAGTTCGCTGGGCATGGTGGTGTGTGTCTGTAGTCCTAGCTACTCAGGAGGCTGCGGTAGAAGTGTGGCCTGAGCCCAGAAGGTGAAGGTTTCAGTGAGCTGAGATTGTGCCATGGCACTCTGGCCTGACAGACCCAGACCCTGTTTTTTTTGTTTTTGTTTTTTCTTTGAGACGGAGTCTTACTCTGTCGCTAGGCTGGAGTGCAGTGGCGCAATTTCGGCTCATTGCAGCCTCTGCCTGGGTTCAAGCGAGTCTTCCGCCTCAGCCTCCCGAGTAGCTGGGACCACAGGCATGCGCCACCATGCCCGGCTAATTTTTGTATTTTTAGTAGAGACGGGGTTTCACCATGGCCAGGATCTCCTGACCTCGTCATCTGCCCGCCTCAGCCTCCCAAAGTGCTGGGATTACAGGCGTGAGCCACTGCGCCTGGCTTTTTTTTTTTTTTTTTTCTTCTTTGAGACAGAGTCTCGTTCTGTCGCCGGGTGCCAGGCTGGAGTACAGTGGCGCGATCTCGGCTCACCGCAGCCTCCGCCACCGGGTTCAAGCAATTCTCCTGCCTCAGCCTCCTGAGTAGCTGGGATTACAGGCGCACTCTACCACACCTAGCTAATTTTTTTGTATTTTTAGTAGAGACGGGGTTTCACCATGTTGGCCAGGATGGTCTCGATCTTTTGACCTCATGATCCACCCGCCTCTGCCTCCTAAAGTGCTGGGATTACAGGCTTGAGCCACTTCGCCAAGCCCAGACCCTGTTTTTTTTAAAAAAATTTAGGCCGGGCGCGGTGGCTCACGCCTGTAATCCCAGCACTTTGGGAGGCCGAGGTGGGTGGATCACAAGGTCAAGAGATTGAGACCATCCAGGTCAACATGGTGAAACCCCGTCTCTACTAAAAATACAAAAAATTAGCTGGGCATGGTGTTGCGTGCCTGTAGTCCCAGCTACTCGGGAGGCTGAGGCAGGAGAATTGCCTGAACCCAGGAGGCGGAGGTTGCGGTGAGCCGAGATCGCACCATTGCACTCCAGCCTGGGTAACAAGAGCGAAACTCCGTCTCAAAAAAAAAAAAAAAAAAAAAAATTTAAAAAAAGTTGGCCAAGCTCGGTGGCTCACACCTGTGATACCGGCACTTTGGGAGGCTGAGGCAGGTGAATCACCTGAGGTCAGGAGTTCAAGATCAGCCTGGCCATCAAGGTGAAACCCCGTCTCTACTAAAAATACAAAAATTAGCTGGGCGTGGGGGTGGTGCCTATAATTTCAGCTACTTGGGAGGCTGAGGCAGGAGAATCACTTGAACCTGGGAGATGGAGGTTGCAGTGAGCCACGATTACGCCACTGCACTCCAGCCTGCGCAACAAGAGTGAAACTGTTTTAAAAAAAAGTTGTGACACTTATATGAGACACAGAACTTGGCCTGTAGAAAGCAGGCAATAATAATTAAGAGGTTTGGGGTCCTTGTCCTGTAAGAAATATATATATATTTTTGAGACCCAGTTTCACTCTGCCCAGGCTGGAGGGCAGTGGCATGATCTCGGCTCACTGCAGCCACCGCCTCCAGGGCTCAAGCGATTCTCATGCCTCAGCTTCCTGAGTAGCTGGGATTATGGGCATGCACCATCGCACCCGGCTAATTTTTGTATTTTTAGTAGAGATCAGGTTTCACCATGTTGGCCAGGCAGGTCTTGAAATCCTGACCTCAAGTGATCCACCCATCTCAGCCTCCCAAAGTGCTGAAATAACAGGCATAAGTCACTGCACTCGTCCCTTTAAGAAATCTTGAGGATGACTTAATTCCACTTTGCTCCAATTCCTGCTCTTCTTTTCTTGCTATTTTTGCTTTTCTCTCCAGGGTCCGCTATCTCAAGTCACCTTTCTTTTTGGCTTGAATTCTTTTCTTCCTCCCTCATCTTCCCATTTCCAGAAGTATTCTAGATCCTGTTTTATTCCGGCTAACTGGTATGGTAGGGCGCATCATTCATCATACAGCGAAACCAGCCAGAAGGTAGACCTGAAGCTGAAATTGGCATATCCTCTGCTCTTCAAGCTACATTTCTTTTCTTTTCTTTCTTTTTTTTTTTTTTTTTTCGAGACGGAGTCTTGCTTTGTAGCCCAGGCTGGAGTGCAGTGGTGCAATCTCGGCTCACTGCAACCTCCGCCTCCTGGGTTCAAGCAAGTCTCCTGCCTCAGCCTCCCAAGTAGCTGGGACTAAAGGCGTGTGCCACCACGCCTGGCTAATTTTTTGTATTTTTAGTAGAGACTGGATTTCACCGTGTTAGCCAGGATAGTCTTGATCTCCTGACTTTGTGATCCATCTGCCTCAGCCTCTCAAAGTGTTGGGATTACAGGTGTGAGCCACTGTACCCGGCCCTCAAGCTGCATTTCTTTCTGTGGGGACAGTGAGTACCTTTTAATAATTTGTGCAAAGGGATTGTTCAGCCATAAAGCTGTGTGCCTGGGGTTACTGCCTCCCTAAAGATGACACCTCTTCCTAATTTTTATTAACATCCTGTATGAGCTAATATCATCTCACGGTGACTTATCAGTTTATATTTCTCTTCTTTCTGCACTTACTAAGCATCTGCTGTGATCCCAAGATCTGTCTAGCTGCTATGTATACTGTGCTAAACACACATGTTCTGTTGTTTTACAGTCTAATCGGAGTGATCACACCACATATACTGCTTATTTACAGATACGTAAGTCCACCGTGACTGCTCCTTTCGCTCAATTTCAGACGTTCCATAAATGTACGACTTGTTTTACTGCAAATATCCCAGCTCCCTAACTAAATCGTGCCTTACACTTTTTTTTTTTTTTTTTTTGAGACGGAGTTTTGCTCTTGTTACCCAGGCTGGAGTGCAATGGCGCGATCTCGGCTCACCGCAACCTCAGCCTCCTGGGTTCAAGCAATTCTCCTGCCTCAGCCTCCCAAGTAGCTGGGATTACAGGCACGCGCCACCATGCCCAGATAATTTTTTGTATTTTTAGTAGAGACAGGGTTTCACCTTGTTGACCAGTATGGTCTCGATCTCTTGACCTCGTGATCCACCCGCCTCGGCCTCCCAAAGTGCTGGGATTACAGGCGTGAGCCACGGCACCTGGCCCTCCTTACACTTTTAAACAGATGCTTGTCTGTTTCCTATAGCTGAGGCAGTGCAATGTAGTAGTTAGGTAAATGGGCTGTAAGCCAGTCAGAATACCTGGATCCACGACTTGGCTGTGGGTAACTCCTGCTATTTAGCACCATAAGCTTCAGATATCTCACCTGTGAATAAGAAAAGCCAATGGAAGGTAACTATTAATAGTGCACTTCAGAGTAAATGTATTAATACATATAAACCACCTAGCAAAATCTTGGACACAAATCATGCATTTCAAAATGGCAACCATCATCATTCCTTGTGTTATAGAACTTGTGAAATTAGATCATAGTGTCTTGGAGTCTACGTCTTTACGCATCTCATTCAATTGATTTGTGAGCATAATGTAAGAACAAAATCAAGAGTGACCTGCTGAGAGGTTGTGGCAGGGTGCTGTCTTGGTTTTTGCTATCTATATTTGTTTTTCCATTCCAGGTGTCAGGTGGTGTGTGGTCCACGGCCAGCTTCTCTCAGCAGACACAAAGGGTTGGGTGCGCCTGCAGTTTCATGCAGGCCAGGCCTGGGTGCCTACCACTCACAGGAGGATGATTTCTCTCTTCTTGTTACCTGCCTGCATCTTCCCATCCCCAGACATAGAAGATAATATGTTATGCCCTGACTGTGCTAAGAGGTAATCCTTAAGTCTCTTGTTAAGCATGGCGCACAAAGCGGTAGACGTATAGATGGATTTCTAAATAATTTAGCAGAAGAAAGCAGAGGGCAAACGTGCCGTTTTCTTAATTTGCCGCATAGATCAGGCAAAAATAAGTTGCAGGCCGGGCACGGTGGCTCAAGCCTGTAATCCCAGCACTTTGGGGGGCTGAGGCGGGTGGATCATGAGGTCGGCAGATCGAGACCATCCTGGTCAACATGGTGAAACCCCGTCTCTACTAAAAATGCAAAAAATTAGCTGGGCATGGTGGCGCGTGCCTGTAGTCCCAGCTACTCAGGAGTCTGAGGCAGGAGAATTGCCTGAACCCAGGAGGTGGAGGTTGTGGTGAGCCGAGATCGCACCATTGCACTGCAGCCTGGGTAACAAGAGCGAAACTCTGCCTCAAAAAAAAAAACAAACAAAAAAATAAGATGCAAAAAGAACTCACTAGTGGATTACAACTCAATAAATGTGGCTAGGTTTTTTTTTGTTTTTTTTTTTTTTTGAAATGGGGTTTTGCTCTTGTTGTCCAGGCTGGAGTGCAGTATGTGATCTCTGTTTCCTGCAACTCTGCCTCCCAGGTTCAAATGATTCTCCTGCCTCAGGCTCCCAAGTAGCTGGGATTACAGGTGCCAGCCATCACGCCTGGCTAATTTTTGTATATATTTTTTCTTTTTTTTTTTTGGACAGAGTTTCGCTCTTGTTACTCAGGCTGGAGTGCAATGGCTCATTCTCGGCTCACCACAACCTCCGCCTCCTGGGTTCAGGCATTCTCCTGTCTCAGCCTCCCAAGTAGCTGGGATTACAGGCTTGTGCCACCATGCCCAGCTAATATTTTGTATTTAGTAGGGACGGGGTTTCACTATGTTGGCCAGGATAGTCTCGATCTCTTGGCCTCATGATCCACCCGCCTCGGCCTCCCAAAGTGCTGGGATTACAGGCCTGAGCCACCACCCCCGGCCTTAATTTTTGTATTTCTATTTTTATTTTTATTTTTTATTTTTTTGAGATGGAGTTTCGCTCTTGTTACCCAGGCTGGAGTGCAATGGCACGATCTCGGCTCACCGCCATCTCCGCCTCCTGGGTTCAGGCAGTTCTCTTCCCTCAGCCTCCTGAGTAGCTGGGATTACAGGCACGCACCACCATGCCCAGCTAATTTTTGTATTTTTAGTAGAGATGGGGTTTCACCTTGTTGACCAGGATGGTCTCGATCTCTTGACCTCGTGATCCACCCGCCTCGGCCTCCCAAAGTCCTGGGATTATAGGCGTGAGCCACCGCGCCCGACCAATTTTTGTATTTTTAATAGAGAGGGGGTTTCACCATGTTGGCCAGGCTGGTCTCGAACTTCTGACCTCGGGTGGTCTGCCTGCCTCAGCCTCCAAAGGTGCTAGGATTACAGATGTGAGCCACCGCACCCGGCCTAAATGTGGCTAGTGGCCTTAACAAAGCATCTGACAAGTCAGTATCTGATTTCTGCCTCAGTTTTAGAGACTTGTTCTAAAGGAAAAAAACAAACATTAGAGTTCTTACTACATGTCTGATACTCACCTCGGAAGGCAAAAACAAAATCCATTTAGCACACTCAACTAAAAATGAGTAAAAAAAGCTATGAAAATATATGGAAAGAACCTTGATTGGAATAGCTCAGGGAAGCTTCAGAGAAGATTATGCATTCTGAGGAAGAGCTTACCAGTTGTGGAAGCAGTCAGTACAAACACAGGGAAATAAAAGAGTATGATGGCCAGCTGCAGTGGCTCACACCTGTATTCCCAGCACTTTGGGAAGCCGAGGCAGGCAGATCTCTGAGGTCAGGAGTTTGAGACCAGCCTGGCCAATATGGTGAAACCTCGTCTCTACTGAAAATGAAAAAATAAAATAAATAAAAGAATATGGCATACTTAGAAACTGTCAGTAAGTCAGTGTAATTGAAGCTTACACTGACAAATGAGTTTGGGAAATGGAGAAGCAGATCATAAAGGATTTTATATCTGCATTATCCTGTAGGTATCTCAGTAATGTTTGGGACACAGGCTTGTGTGAGAATATAACAATAAGTACATACTCTCAGGAAAATATATATACACATAAACATGGCTTTTGACTATAGAACTCCTGATGTCCAGCCATGAATAAAAATTTCAGTTTTTGGTGATAAAATTAGTCGGAAGTGATAGGAGAGATGCGTGGAGAGAAATTCAGGGCATTTTTTAGAAAGTGGGCTAAATTTTGTAGCAGACTAGATGGGAGCATAAATAAGAGATTAGTAACTCAGGAAAGAGATAATTCATTACACTGACAAAGCATTTAACGAGGAATGGGACAAATGTAAGTTGTAGGAGTAAAGAGACTAAGACGCTCTCTTAAAAGCGGAGGAAACAGAATTCCAATTCAGTGGAGAAGAATCTATGGTACTTGGGACATGTTCTAGAGTTCTGAGAGAAGAATGCATTAGAGCTAAACATCTTTGGTGGTCATCAGCACATACATTGTGGATAAGAGTGTGTAAGAAGGGGCTGGGCACGGTGACTCACGCCTGTAATCTCAGCACTTTGGGAGGCTGAGGTGAGTGGATCACAAAGTCAGTAGTTCAAGACTAGCCTAGCCAAGATGGTGAAACCCCATCTCTACTGAAAATACAAAAATTAGCTGGGCGTGGTGGCCGGCACCTGTAATCCCAGCTACTCAGGAGGTTGAGGCAGAAAACTGCTTGAACCCAGAAGGCGGAGGTTGCAGTGAGCCAAAATCACACCACTGCATTCCAGCCTGGGTGACAGAGTGAGACTCCATCTAAAGAAAAAAAAAAAAAAGAGTGTAAGAAGAAGGCCGGATGCAGTGGCTCATGCCTGTAATCCCAACACTTTGGGTGGCTGAGGCAGGCAGATCACAAGGTCAGGAGATTGAGACCATCCTGCACAACATGGTGAAACCCTGTCTCTACTAAACTATAAAAAATTACCCAGGAGTGGTAGTGCACACCTATAGTCCCAGCTACTTGGGAGGCTGAGATCGTGCCACTGCACTCTAGCCTAGTGGAGACTCGTCTCAAAAAAAAAAAAAAAAGTGCGTAAGAAGGAACTCAGGAAGGAACCCTAAAGAGAATCATTGTATCAGTGGAAGGTGGACAGTGAAGATAGAACAGTTACAGGTTAGCAGATGAGTGATAGGAAGCAGTGGACAGAGTCTTAGAAGGTAGAGATGGTTGGCAATGAGATGGCCAGGTAAGGTAATGATGAATGTGGCGCTCTTGGGACTGGCCATTTAAGAGACCGATGAATGCGTTTTTGAGAGCAGATTGAGAGGATGGGCAACTTGGGGTAGAACCTGTGCAGAACTAGAAGGAGGACATACTGATCATCTTCATTAGCTGAGCCTGGCAGGAAGACAGAACAGTTAGTTAAGGCGGTAACCTCAAGGGAGGTTCCTTTCTTTTCTTTCTCTCTTTTCTCCCCTCATTCACTTTACTCATTCTCCCCTCCTTCCCTTTTTTCTTTCTTCTTTCTCTTTTTTAAAAAAAATTTTAAAAATGAAAATCCATAAGCATATATGAGTGGGGAGGAGCTGCATGAAGAGACGCGAATGGGGAGTGTAAAGATGAAGGAAGCCGGGCGTGGTGGCTCATGCCTGCAATCCCAGTACTTAGCGGGGCCAAGGCGGGTGGATTACTCGAGCTCAGGAATTTGGGAACAGCCTGGAAAACATGGTGAAACCGTGTCTCTACCAAAAAAACAAAAAAAATCTGAGTGTGGTTTCAGGCACCTGTGGTCTCAGCTATTAGGGAGGCCGAGGCTGAGGTTGGAGGATCGCCTGAGCCCTGGAAATCGAGGCTGCAGTGGACTGTGATCATGCCACTGCACTCTAGCCTGGACGGCAGAATGAGAACCTGTCTCAAAAAAGGAAAAAATAAAGGGAAGCCAGATCCATTGCAGTATGCGGAATGTGAGTTCTGAGAACAAGTGAACAACGCTTTTCCTTGATTTACTACATAAAGTTTGTATGCACCATTCCTAGGTTTTAGGGCAAACAGCTCGGGAACTCCAGAAGGGCATTCTTTATTTTGTTGGTCATTTTAAAGGGAGTGGTATGGAATGGCTTATCATATGGTAGCAGTTTTTCACAGTTCTTTTCTACTTGCCTTACAGGAATAAGAAGATGATGAAAAGATTAATGACAATAGAGAAGTAGCGAAGACCTGCTTGAATACAGTGTAAGAGACCGGAATTATAAGTCTCTTGTCTGTTCTCTATCAGGAAGGATAAATGGTGGCGAGCCTGAAGATGACTTGCATCCCAATCATTGCCATGCAGTGTCCGGTGTCTCCCGGTGCCTTGAGTACTCACTAAATATTTAGCTGTACAGAATATAATTTGGTTTTGTTTTAATTAATAGACTCTTTTTTGAAACTGAAAACTTGAGTGAAAAGTATAAAGTTTCCATATATTCCCATGTACACAATGCTGCACTCCCCCTCCAATTTCCTCTGTTATTAACTTGCATTAGCATGCTGCATTTTTTTGTTTTGTTTTGTTTTGAGACAGAGTTTTGTTCTTGTTACCCAGGCTGGAGTGCAATGGCGTAATCTCGGCTCACCGCAACCTCCACCTCCTGGGTTCAGGCGATTCTCCTGCCTCAGCCTCCTGAATAGCTGGGATTACAGGCATGCGCCACCATGCCCAGCTAATTTTTTATATTTTTAGGAGAGACAGGATTTCACCATGTTGACCAGGGTGGTCTCGATCTCTTGACCTCGTGATCCACCCGCCTCAGCCTCCCAAAGTGCTGGGATTATAGGTGTGAGCCACCGCGCCGGCTTTAGCATGCTACATTTTTTACAATTGATGAGGCAGAGCTGAGTGTGGTGGTGTTCACCTGTAGCCCCAGCTACTGTGGAGGCTAAGTCAGGAGGATCACTTGCGCCCAGGAGGAGTTCAGGGTTTTAGTGCTGTATGATCACACCTGTGAATTGCCACTGCACTCCAGCCTGGGCAGCATAGTCTCTTAAAAAAAAAAATGAGTCAATATTGACACATTATTATTATTATTATTTGAGCTGGAGTCTCTCTCTTGTCACCCAGGCTGGAGTGCAATGGCGGGATTCCAGCTCACTGCAACCTCCACCTCCCAGTTCAAGTGATACTCTCTCTCTCTTTTTTTAAAAATTAAAAAAATTTTTTTTAGATAAAGACGGAGTTTCACTATGTCGGCCAGACTGGTCTCAAACTCCTGACCTCAGGTGATTCACCCGCCTCGGCCTCCCAAAGTGCTGGGATTATAGGCATGAGCCCCCACGCCTGGCCCAGGTTCAGGTGATTCTCTTGTCTCAGCCTCCCGAGTAGCTGGGATTACAGGTGCACATCACCACACCCAGCTAATTTTGTTTTTGTATTTTCAGTAGACACATGGTTTTACCATGTTGGCCAGGCTGGTCTTGAACTCCTGACCTTGGGTGATCCATCCACATCGGGCTCCCAAAGTGCTGGAATTACAGGTGTGAACCACTGTGTCCAGCCTCTTCTTCTTTTTTAAAAATTTGTTTATCTTTAAGACAGGGTCTGGCTCTGTCACCCAGGCTGAAGTACAGTGGCATGACCTCAGCTCACTGCAATCTCCACCTCCCGGTTTCAAACCATCCTCTCATCTCAGCCTCCTAAGTGGCTGGGACTACAGACACATACCTCCGCACCCAGCTAATTTTTAAAAAATTTTTGGTAGAGACAGGGTTTCACCATGTTGCTCAGGCAACCAGTGTGGTTCAAAACCATTGAACTCCTGAGCTCAAGCGGTCCACCTGCCTCAGCCTTCCAAAGTGCAGGGATTATAGGTGTGAGCCATGGTGCCTGGCTATTTTAATATTATTATTATTTTTGAGATGGGGTTTTGCTCTTGTTGCCCATGCTGGAGTGTAAGAGTGCAATCTTGGCTCAATTCAACCTCTGTCCCCCAGGTTAAAGTGATTCTCCTGCCTCAGCCTCCCGAGTAGCTGGGATTACAGGCATGCACCACCATACCCAGCTAATTTTGTATTTTGAGTAGAGACAGCGTTCTTCCATATTGGTAAGGCTGGTCTTGAACTCCCAACCTCAGGTGATCGCCTGCCTTGGCCTCCCAAAGTGTTGGGATTATAGGTGTGAGCCACTGTGCCTGACCTTATTTTATTATTTTTTTACAGAGATGTGGTCTCACCATGTTTCCCAGGCTGGTCAAACTTCTGGGCTCAAGCCATCTTCCCACCTCAGGCTCCCTGGGTGCTGGGATTACAGGTGTGAGCCTCTACACCCAGCAGATACATTTTTATTTATTTATTTATTTATTTATTTATTAAATTAAGTTATTTTTTTTGAGACGGAGTTTCGCTCTTGTTACCCAGGCTGGAGTGCAATGGCTCGATCTTGGCTCACCGCAACCTCCGCCTCCTGGGTTCAGGCGATTCTCCCGCCTCAGCCTCCTGAGTAGCTGGGATTACAGGCACGCGCCACCATGCCCAGCTAATTTTTTGTATTTTTAGTAGAGACGGGGTTTCACCATGTCGACCAGGATGGTCTCGATCTCTTGGCCTCGTGATCCACCCGCCTCGGCCTCCCAAAGTGCTGGGATTACAGGCTTGAGCCACCGCACCCGGCCAGATACATTATTATTAACTAAACTCTGTAGTTCATATTAGGTTTTATTGTTTTTGTTCTATATTCTGTGGTTTTGACAAATGTAAAATGACGTGTATATAACATAGTATCATACAGAATAGTTTCACTACCTCAAAAATCCCTTGTGTTCCACGGATGCTTCCTTTCCCCGAAGCCCATACACTGGAAACCATAGATCTTTTCTTGTTGCCATAGCTTTGCCTTTTCTTTCTTCCTTTCTTTCTTTTTTGCTCAGTCACCCAGGCTAGAGTGCAATGGTGCAATCATAGCTCATTGTAGCATTGATCTCCTAGGCTCAAGGGATCCTCCCGGCTCAGCTTTCTGAGACACTGGGACTAGAGGAGTGTGCCACCATACCCAGCTAGTTTTGTTTTTTTAATTTTTAGTAGAGGCTGGGCATGGTGGCTCACGCAGTAATCCAAACACTTTGGAGGCCAAGGCGGGCAGATCAGCTGAGGTCAGGAGTTCAAGACTAGCCCAACCAACATGGTGAAACTCTGTCTTTATATTAAAAAAAATAAATTAATTAAAAAAAATTTTTTTTAGTAGAGACAGTAGTGTCACTATGTTGGTGAGACTGGTCTCAAACTTCTGGCCTCAAGCCATCTTTCTGCCTTAGCCTCCCAAAGTGCTGGGATTACTGGCATGGGCCAGTGTGCCTGGCCCATCATAGCTTTGCCATTTCCAGAATGTTGTATATACTTGGTATTAGGCAGTGGACCTATAACAGTGTACAGCCTTTTCATATTGGCTTTCACGTAGCAAAATGTAGCGAAGGTTCCTCCATGTGTTGTCATGGCCTGGTAGCTCATTTCTGCCAAAATGTTTTTAAAAGTGGCTGTAGCGTTTTGTATTCCCATCAGCAATGAATGAGAGTTCTTGTTGCACCATATCCTTGTTAGTATTTGGTATTGTTTTGGATTTTAGCCATTCTAATAGGTGTGTCATAGTATCTCATTGTTTTTCCACACTTGATCTTAGCCAAAAGGCTGACAAGTGGTAAGTATCTAATTTTTTTTGAGACAGGGTCTCACTCCATCATGCAGGCTGGAGTGCAGTGGTGTGATCTTGGCTCACTGCAACCTTTGCCTCCTAGGTTCAAGTGATTCTTGTGCCTAAGCCTCCAGATTTTCTGGGACCACAGGCACACGCTACCATGCCTGGCTAATTTTTGTATTTTTAATAGAGATGGGATCTCACCATGTTGGCCGGGCTGGTGTCAAACTCCTTACCTCAGGTGATTTGCCTGCCTCTGCCTCACAAAGGTCTGGAATTACAGGTGTGAGCCACTGTGCACAGCCAGTCTCTCATTGTTTTAATTTAAAATTCCCTAATGATATGAAGTAGAGCATCTTTTTATGTTTTTTTGCCATCTGTATATCTCCTTGGCTGTGGTGTCTAGTCAGGTCTTTTGTGCAATTTTTATTTTTTAACTTATTTATTTTCTTCCAATTTCTATCACTTTATTTTGATTCTTAGAGTTTCTGTCTTCCCACTTGCATTACTCATTTGTTTTGTATCTTGTCCACTTTTTCTGTTAGAGCCCTTAGCATATTAATCAACACTGTTTTAAATTCCTGGTCTGGTAATTCCAACGTCTCTGCCATATTTTAGTCTGATGCTTGCTCTGTCTTCAAATGATCCACCCACCTCATTTATATCTATGAAAATAAATATGTATTTTGTCTCTCCCCCAACTCTCTCCCTCTCTCTCTCTCTCTATTCTCTCTCTCTCTCTCTCTCTATATATATATATATAGAGAGAGAGAGAGAGAGAGAGAGAATAGAGAGAGAGAGAGAGAGAGAGAATAGAGAGAGTGGTGGCAGGGGAAAGACAAAAATTTATATATATATATATATTTTATAAACCAAACTTGTATTGTATAACGAAAGCCATGAGCCAGGTGCGGGAGCTCACGCCTGTAATCCCAGCACTCTGGGAGGCCGAGGTGGGTGGATCATTTGAGGTCAGGAGATCGAGACCAGCCTGGCCAAAATGGTGAAACCCACCTCTACTAAAAATACAAAAATTAGCTGGGTGTGGGGTTGTGGGCAACTGTAGTCCCAGCTACTCGGGAGGCTGAGATAGGAGAATCTCTTGAACCCAGGAGGTGGAGGTTGCAGTGAGCCGAGATCCTGCCACTGCACTGCAGCCTGGGCGACAGAGCAAGACTCTGTCCCAAACCAAAATTTACTTATAAAAGTAAGTAAATAAAAGGAAACCGGGAACCTGTTTTGTGGAGGTTTCTTCTCTTGCGCTTCTACTACATTCAGTTGTGGTTAATATCTGCCTGTCGAGCTCTCCAATATCGGAACAGCGGTTTGTCCTGTGACCTCAGTTCTCTGTTGGGTCTAAAAAGAGTTCTTTCCCGGTTTGGTCAGCTCTTTTCTTGCTAGATGAGAAATAATGATTTGTTCTTATTCCAAAAAGAAGCTTATGCAAATACCAAATGGAAACATTTTTTTCTCGGGGGAAGTCTCTCTCTGTCACCCAGGCTGGAGTGCTGTGGCACGATCTCAGCTCACTGCCTCCTCCACCTCCTGGGTTCAAGTGATTCTCCTGCCTCAGACTCTGGAGTATTTGGGATTACAGACATGCGCCACCATGCCCGGCTCTTGTATTTTTATAGAGATGTGGTTTCACCATACTGGGCAGGCTGCTCTCAAACTTCTGACTTTGCAATCCACCCGCTTCAGCCACCCAAAGTGCTAACAGTATAGGTGTGAGCCACAGCACCTGGCCAATAACAGTATTTTACAGAACCTTCTCAATTAAGGCTAATTTAGTGAGTTATATATAAATGCTCAAGTTCAAGCAATGCTCCTGCCTCAGCCCACCAATTAGGTAGGACTACAGGCGCTGGCCACCAACCCCAGCTAATTTTTTTATTTTTTAGTAGAGACGGGGTTTCACCATATTGGCCAGGTTGGGCTTGATCTCTTGACCTCGTGATGCGCCCTCCTTGGCCTCCAAAGTGCTGGGATTACAGGCGTGAGCCACCACACCCATCGAAACACCAGATTTCTTAATGGTTTGTAGGTGTAGGTCTCGGGTCTCAGGTTGGAACTCGTAACTACTCTGTAGAGTGATATTTGATACCATGTGACTATCTTGCTCCTTCCTGACCACTCTTCACTCTTCCAATCCTGACCATTGGAAGATTTTAGCATCCAATGGTTATCCATGTTTGAATCTATTACTATCAAAATATTACCCAAAATTCTATAAATTTTTTTTTTGAGAGACAAAGTCTCACTCTCTTGCCCAGTCTGGAGTTCAGTGGTGCAATCTCGGCTCACTGCAACCTCCACCTCCTGGGTTCAAGTGATTCTCCTGCCTCAGCCTCCTGAGTAGCCAGGATCATGTGCCACCACATCCAGCTAATTTTTGTATTTTTAGTAGAGATGCGGTTTTACCATGTTGGCCATGTTGGTCTTGAACTCCTGACCTTAGGTGATCCACCTGCCTCAGCCTCCCAGAGTACTGGGATTATAGGCATGAGCTACCACACCTCACCCCAAATTATTACAAGTTCTTATTCATTAGCTATTATTCCACTATAAAAAAAAAAAAAAACCTCTTTTTTCCTTTGAGTATCATTGTGTCCTGATAAATAAAAATATTTTAAAGTTAATTTATCTTTTAATTTAAAAAAGTGTTTTAATTTTAATTTTTTTCCCTTGAGACAGGGTCTCACTCTGTTGCTCAGGCTGGAGTCCAGGGTTGTGTGATCTTGGCTTACTGTGTCCTCTGCCTCCTACCTCAGCCTCCCTAGTAGCTGGGACTAAAAGTGTGCACCACCACACCCAACTAAGTTTTATGTTTTTTGGTAGAGGCAGGTTTTCACCCTGTTGGCCAGGCTGGAAACATTGCTTTTAAATTTAAATTTTTTGTTTTTGTTTTGTTTTTTGACAGAGTCTTGCTCTGTCGCCCAGGCTGGAGTGCAGCGGCGTGATCTCGGTTCAGTGCACCCTTTGTCTCCTGGGCTCAGGTGATCCTCCCACCTCAGCTTCCTGAGTTGCTGGGACTGCAGGCATTCACCACCATGCCTGGTTAATTTTTTTTTTTGTATTTTTTGTAGAGACAGGTTGCCATTTTGCCCAGGCTGACCTCCAACTGCAGATTCAAGTCATTCTCCTGCCTTGGCTTCCCGAAGTTGTGGGATTACAGGCATGAACCACTGCCTTTGACCTGTTTTTAAATGTAACTTTTATCTATGTGCTATGACTAGTTATTATTAGGCATTAAAAATACTATTGGGTTCGATTAGTTCATGCTTTATTTAAAACTGTGACATGAACAATTAGCTTATATTTTTCACATATTGCTTTATCTGATTGTATAAAGACTATACTGGTCTCATTAACAGAGTTTGGAAATTTATCTTGTTTCTATTTTCTGGAACAAGTTGTATAAGAAAACATTATTCAGTGCTAGAAAGGTTTGACATTTGGCGCGGTGGCTCACGCCTATAATCCCAGCACTTTGGGAGGCCGAGGCGGGTGGATCATGAGGTCAAGAGATCGAGACCATCCTGGTCAACATGGTGAAACCCGTCTCTACTAAAAATACAGAAATTAGCTGGGCGTGGTGGCGCGTGCCTGTAATCCCAGCTACTCAGGAGGCTGAGGCAGGAGAATTGCTTGAACCCAGAAGGCGAAGGTTGCGGTGAGCCGAGATCGCGCCATTGCACTCCAGCCTGGGTAACAAGAGCGAAACTCCGTCTCAAGGGAAAAAGAAAAAAAAAAAAAGATAGGCCTGACGTTTACATGTAAAGACATTTAGGCAAGGATTTACATTGAGAGGAGGAAGTATGTGACTGTTATTTGTTTCTTATTGTTTTATCTAAGTTTTCGATTTCTTTTTATGCTACTTGTTTCATTCTACATTTTTCCAGAATTTTATGTATTACTTCCAAGTTTTGAAAGTCAAATCCATATTTTTCCTCTGCCGTGTCAGTATCTTCCCTTTTTAGATTCCATATTTTATTTATTTGACTTTCCTCTTGTTTCCCTGCTCGGTCTTATTAGAGATTTATTCATCTTATTAATCTTTCCAAAGTACAATGTCCAGGAAGGGTTGTTCAGGAAGC
The DNA here is from genome assembly GCF_049354715.1 of Callithrix jacchus. Classification (NCBI taxonomy): domain Eukaryota; kingdom Metazoa; phylum Chordata; class Mammalia; order Primates; family Cebidae; genus Callithrix; species Callithrix jacchus. Next base: position 100,582,212 of record NC_133516.1, on the reverse strand, counting down.
TGGCTTTAAGACAGAGTATGGAGCAGAGTCCCCAAACCGCAGGCGACAATATGAGTCCTGAAGTCTGCTTTGCCGGCTGGCTGGCTGCTTGCTTCCTGCTGTGCAGCCCTGTTAGGAAGTGGGCATACAACAGAAGGTGGGCAGCGGGCGAGCGAGCGAAGCTTCATCTGTATTTACAGCCTCTCTCCATCGCTCACACTACCACCTGAGCTCCACCTCCTGTCAGATCAGTGGTGGCATTAGATTCTCATAGGAGCTCAAACTCTATTATAAAGTGCACACACCAGGGATCTTGGTGATCTCATGATTATGAGAATCTAATGCCTGGTGATCAGTCATTGTCTCCCATTACCCGCAATGGGACTGTCTGGATTCAGGAAAACAAGCTCAGGGCTCCCACTGATTCTGCGTTATGGTGAGTTGTATAATTATTTCATACAATGTAATAATAATGGAAATAAAGTACACAATAAATGTAATGCACTTGAACTATCTAGAAACCAGCCCCACCATCTATGGAAAAATTATCTTCCATGAAACCAGAACTGGTCCCTGGTACCAAAAAGGTTGGGGACCGCTGGTGTAGAGTACGGGTGGTTAGGGAGTGCCTTTGGGATTGACACTTGGAGGGAAGACAAGGTTAGAGAGACGGAGAAGTCAGTTTGCAGTGCAGGCCTAAATCAAAGTCTTGGCCGCTACTAGGAAAGGTCTGGGTCTGTAACATCAGAGTTGACTCATCTCTGGTCAAATGGCCATGCCGTATACCCTAGCCTCGTCACTCACTGGTTGTAGAAAAAGCCATGACCTTGGGCAAGGGCACTCTTGTAAATGAGGGGCTGTCTCAGGGGCCCATAGCTGGAAGCTATCTCCTGATGACACGGATCCAAGTCCACTAAGACCAATTTCTGGTTTTGATCATTCTTTGTCTTGCTCTTTTGTCTTCTACCTCCATCATTTCTGTCATTGTTTTCCTTCGTCTTTGGTTCATGAATTTATTCAGTTGTTCTTTTCCTAGTTTTTTGGCCTGTTAGATTAGTTTTTCATATTCTCTGATAAATATTTTTAACGCTAGAAGTCTCTTCATAAGAACTACTTTAGCTGTATATATAACCTGAGATCTTATATATTCCTCCAATTCTGGGAGGGACTCAGTCACTATTTATTCAAAACGTTTTCTCCCCCGTAGTATTTCTTTTTACCTCTTTTGGGGCGCTTATTAAATATTGTTAACGTTCTTCCTTTATAGCTCTTGCTTTTCCTTTTTTGTTTTTTTTGTTTGTTTGTTTGTTTTTGAGACAGTGTCTCACTCTGTCACCCACCTGGAGAGCGGTTGTGTCATCTCTGCTCACTGCAACCTCCGCCCCCTGGGTTCAAGCAATTCTCGTGCCTCAACCTCCCAAGTAGCTGGATTAACATTACACGCATGCATCACCACGCCTGGCTAATTTTTTGTTTCTTTTTTCTTTTTTTGAGACAGCGTTTCGCTCGTTACCCAGGCTGGAGTGCAATGGCGCAGTCTCGCAAGCTCCGCCTCCTGGGTTCAGGCAATTCTCCTGCCTCAGCCTCCTGAGTAGCTGGGATTACAGGCACGTGCCACCATGCCCAACTTATTTTTTGTATTTTTAGTAGAGACGGGGTTTCACCATGTTGACCAGGATGGTCTCGATCTCTTGACCTTGTGACCCACCCACCTTGGCCTCCCAAAGGGCTGGGATTACAGGCTTGAGCCACCGTGCCCGGCTAATTTTTGTTTTTTAGTATAAACGAGGTTTTGCCATGTTGGCCAGGCTGGTCTCGAACTCCTGACCTCAGGTGATCTGCGCACCTTAGCCTCTCAAACTGCTGGGATTACAGCCACCAAGAGCTGGCCACCACACTCCGCCAGCTCTTGCTTTTCTTTCATAATTTTATCTTGGGTTTGGGTCTGGCAGATTGGAAACAGCAAGGCATCTGCCAGACAGGAGGAGTACTGAACAAGGAGTTTCTAGGTTCCTCCGTCTCTTCTGTCAGACAAAGCAGGTAAATGCCCAAAATAAACTTAGGCTACCGCATAAGACAGTAACTCTGCTCCTCAGCAAGCCAGCAGGATTCCCACCAGCTCCAAGATCACCCAAAGGTGAAAAAACAGTATATACTGCCATTCCTCTGTCAGAATGATGGTCTCTAAACCACTGTGCTCTTCTTTTCTGTTACAATATGTCTAATCCTCCCACAAAATAAATAGCTTCAGTGTTTGTATTCTTTCCGAAGATTTCTATTCCATACCTATGTTGTTTTTAAACCTAGCTGCCTCTAATTTATCCTCTTAGTTCTCAGCTCTGTGCAGAAAGGAAAGAAGGGCAGATAAGGAAGATGTTATGGCCCAAGCAGGCACTTAAGCTCATCTTTTACACTTCACTGCTTACATTTAGAGCTCGGCACACTTGAGAACATGTATGCTTGGGACCTGCAGTGTATTCTGTGGAATTAAAACAAGGCAGTCCTGAATTCAGACTATTGATGGCTTATGGCACAGTTGTCCAGTAGGCAGACTGCTTAGAGTGAGCCCAAACTTGCAGGGACAACAGAATAGAAAAATTTCCAGGCCAGGCGTGGTGGCTCACGCCTATAATTCCAGCACTTTGGGAGACCGAGGTGGGTGGATCACGAGGTCAAGAGATGGTGAAACCCTGTCTCTACTAAAAATACAAAAATTAGCTGGGCATGGTGGTGCGCGCCTGTAGTCCCACCAGCTACTCGGGAGGCTGAGGCAGGAGAATTGCTTGAACCCAGGAGGCGGAGGTTGTGGTGAGCCGAGATTGTGCCATTGCACTCCAGCCTGCGTAACAAGAGCGAAACTCCATCTCAAAAAAAAAAGGAAAATTTCCACATCATATGTTACATGGAAGCCATGCCAGTGGAGTGCTCAGTTGGGCTCTCAGGTCATAACAGAGTTAGAGCAAAGTACTACATATGTCTTCTGAAAGTATCCGTAATCAATGGTCTTCTGGTATAAACATGTCTTTCCTAAAGACCGGCCTGAAGACCGACACAGGATTGAAAAACGTGCCATCATTAGTCTTTGAAATAACTAATGGTCTAATTCAGTAACCCAAAGAAAACCAATTCTGGCTATACAGTATTTATTGTCTAGTATTTCTGCCTGCCGTTCTTTCTTCATTAAAAGTTACATTGGGGCTGGGTGTGGTGGCTCATGCCCGTAAACCCTGCACTTTGGGAGGCCGAGGTGGGTGGATTGCTTGAGGTCAGGGGTTTGAGACCAGCCTGGCCAACATAGTGAAACCTCATCTCTAAAAAAAAAAAAAAGGTACATTTGTTCCATTTCTTTTCCTATTGTAGTGGACAAAACACCCTAACTCTTTTGACTGCAAACTCACTGTGTATAGATCGAAGCTGCTCTTAAATACACCATTTCAAATTTGCTTCTAGGTACTAGAGAAGGTGGGATGTACTTTCAGACCATGTACCCTGTTATGAAGGAATGGAAGAGGAGACAATTTGAATGAATCCTCCTGATCTACAAAACGAAGTCATAGTGACTAGGACTCCCCAGTGAAGAGGGTTGACTAGTGACACAGCCCCATCTAAAGAGCCCCTTTCTGTACGCCTGAAAACCCGTTAAAATAAAGTCACTGCAATTGGCGTTATATTTGCTCACTCAGTGTGTGTTAAGGATCCATCAATAAATCAGACTGTCTCTGGTGTTACAAACTGACTGTGGTTGGGGCCACAGACAAATGAGAAGCACTGCAGAGAGGACAGATGAGGGAGAGGTGCCTGACTCAAGCAAGGAAGGCACAAGAGTAAATGGGTCCATCTAGACTTAACCCTGGAGGCCAGGGTGAGGAAAATATGTCTACATCTGTTCGTGGTTTCTATGTGCCAGGGGCTGAGTTAGAAGTTGGTGGGACTCTGGTTAAAAAAAAAAAAAAGACATGGCCCTGCTCTTATATAATGTAAAGGATGGTAAAGCCTCAAGGACCTAGAAATAGAAATTCCATTTGATCCAGCAATCCTATTACTGGGTATATATCCAAAGGACTGTAAATCGTTGTACTATAAGGACACATGCACACGAATGTTCATTGCAGCACTGTTTACAAAAGACCTGGAATCAATCCAAATGCCCATTGATGATAGACTGGATTGGGAAAATGTGGCACATATACACCATGGAATATTATGCAGCAATCAAAAATGATGAGTTCGTGTCCTTTGTAGGGACATGGATGAATCTGGAGAACATCGTTCTCAGCAAACTGACACAAGAACAGAAAATGAAATACCGCATATTCTCACTCATAGGTGGGTGATGAAAAATGAGAACACATGGACACAGGGAGGGGAGCACTACACACTGGGGTCTATTGGGGGGAATAGGGGAGGGACAGCGGGGAGTGGGGAGTTGGGGAGAGATAGCATAGGGAGAAGTGCCAGATACAGGTGAAGGGGAGGAAGGCAGCAAATCACACTGCCACGTGTGTACCTATGCAACTATCTTGCATGTTCTTCACATGTACCCCAAAACCTAAAATGCAATTAAAAAAAAAAAGAAGACTGGTATTACACAATGTACCTGCAGAGATTTAACATCTACAAAGAAAGAGACAAGGAGCCAACAAGAATCACTCACTACTAGAGGGGATCTTCTATCATTGCTTGGTAAGGGAAAGGCTTTCTAAACAAAGGCACATCTGAACTTGAAAAAGGAGCCATTCAGAAAACTGAGACCCACAGGGACTAATAATTTGCCTAAGCAAAGAGAACTAACACTTTTAGAATCCAGAATTTAAATCAAGTTGTCCTGATTCCAAAAAGTTATAATTTCTCATTTTTTTTTTTTTTTTGGAAGGAAGGGATGAAGGAAGGAAGGAAGGAAGGGAGGAAGCGGGGAGGAAGGGAGGGAGGGAGGGAGGGAAGGGAAGGGAAGGAAGGAAATCAAGCAATGAGTGACATTGCCTACCTGGATCTAGAGGTTTACAAGTTGATTTCTTTTTTTTTTTGAGAGAAGGAAAGAAAAAAAAAGTAAAGGAGAGGAAGAAAGAGGAAGAGAAAGAGGGAGAGTAAATGGAAATATTGCTTTATTTTGAAAAAAATTGAGTATTAATAATGTTTCATTTAAACTTATGGGTAGGTGTGATGTGGTATTGACAAGAATGTATATTTTGTGTATTTGAAGTGGGGAGCTCTATGAATATTTATTAAGTTTACTTGTTCCGGATCTGAGTTCGAGTCCTTGATATCCTTATTAATTTTCTGTCTCATTGAATCTAAGTCTCGTATCTGGGTGTTAGGATCGTTAGCTCTTGTTGTTGCATTGATCCTTTTACCACTATATCTTTGTTGCTTTAAAATCTATTTTCTCTGATACGAGAATTGCAACTCCTGCTTTTTATTTATTTATTATTTATTTTTGCTCTCCATTTGGTTGGTAAATCTTTCTCCATCCCTTTGTTTTGAGTCTTTGTGTATCCTTGCATGTGAAACAGGTCTGGATGTAAAATGCCATTGGGTTTTGGCTGTGCCTTTTGATTGGGGGATTTAGTCAATTTAAATTTAGGGTTGCTGCCATTTGATGTTGACTGGCTGTTTTATCCATTCGTTGGTGTAAATTCTTCTTTATGTTGGTGCTCTTTACTTTTTGGTGTATTTTTAGAAAGGCTAATACTGGTTGTTTCTTTCTGTGTGTAACGCTTCTTTCAGAAGCTCTTGTAAAGCAGGCCTGGTGGTAATAAAATCTCTGAGTACTTGCTTGTTCATAAAAGATTTTATTTTTCCTTCAGTTGTGAAGCTTAGTTTGGCTGTATATGAAATTCTGGGCTGAAAGTTCTGTTCTTTAAGGATGTTGAATATTGGCCCCCACTCTCTTCTGGCCTGTAGAGTTTCTGCTGAGAGATCTGCTGTAAGTCTGATAGGCTTGCCTTTGTGGGTGACCTGACCTTTCTCTCTGGCTGCCCTTAGTATTATCTCCTTCATTTCAACCCTGGTGAATCTAACGATTATGTGCCTTGGGGTTGCTCTTCTTGAGGAATATCTTTGTGGTGTTCTCTGTATTACCTGGGGTTGAATGTTGACCTGCTTTGCTAGTTTAGGAAAATTTTCCTGAATAATATCCTGAAGAGTATTTTCCAGCTTGGATTCATTCTCTCCATCGCATTCAGGTACACCTATCAAACGTAAATTTGGTCTTTTCACATAGTCCCACATTTCTTGGAGACTTTGCTCATTCCTTTTTATCCTTTTTTCTCTAATCTTTTCTTCACATTTTATTTCATTAAGTTGGACTTTGACCTCTGATATCCCTTCTTCTGCTTGAACAATTCGAGTGTTTAAACCTGTGCATACTTCTCGGAGTTCCTGTATTGTATTCTTCAGTTCCATTAATTCACTCATACTCCTCTCTAAGTTGTCTATTCTCAATAGGATTTCATCAAACCTTTTTTCAAAGTTCCTAGTTTCTTTACGTTGGGCTACAACATGTTCTTTTAACTCACCGAAGTTTGTTACTATCCATTCCTTGAAGACTGATTCTGTCATTGGGATGCGCTCATTCTCCATCAAGCCTTGTTCCATTGTTGATGTGGAACTGTGATCATCTTTAGAGGGAGAGGCGTTCTGACTTTGAGTATTCTCAGCTTTTTTACGCTGGTTTTTTCCCGTCATTGTAAATTTATCCTCCTGCCGTCTTTGAAATTACCAACTTTCAGATTAGGTCTCTTGAGTGGACGTCCAGGTTGTTAGTTCCCAGGGCCAGAGCAGTGGCGTTAAAACTGATGGTGCTTTTCTGCCCAGGATTCTCCTGTCTGGCTTCTTTCTTGTGTCCGTAGTAGGCGACTCTGCCTTCCCCGGGCTCCAAACCTCGGTCAGAAGGGGAACCGGTCCCGTTTACTCTACTCCGAGAGCTGCCGCGCCGAGGTGCCGTCACAGCCGCTGCCGGGCTCTGGTGTCCTGCTGGGGACCAGGGCGGGTCCTCCGAACCTGTTTACTTTGCTCCGAGAGCTGCCGCGCCAAGGTGCTGGCGGAACCGCTGTACCGGCCACGAGAGTCGCGCTGGCCACCCGTGTGTTTCCTCCACTGGGGGATCTCCTGCTCCGTGAGCGACCACAATTTGTCTGAAAGTGTGGCGTCCTCTAGTTCTCCGCGCCTTCCCTGAGAGCTGCAATCCCGGGATGTTAGCGATCGGCCATCTTCTTGAGGCTCCACCCTATAATTTCTCATTAATTGTTCAACAGTTCCTAGAAAGCAAATTTCTTGAGGACAGAGGCTAAGTTTTTATCATTCTTTTTTTTTTTTGAGACGGAATCTCACTCTGTCACCCAGGATGAAGTACGGTGGCACAATCTCAGCTCACTGCAATCTCTCCCTCCTAGGTTCAAGGGATTCTCCTGCCTCAGCCTCCTTAGTAACTAGGATTACAGGCACATATCACCATGCCCAGCTTATTTTTGTATTTTTGGTAGAGATGGGGTATTTCCATGTTGGCCAGGCTGGTCTCGAACTCTTGACCTCAGGTGATCCACCCACCTCGGCCTCTCAAAGTGCTGGGATTACAGGCATGAGCCACTATGCCTGGCCCACTCTATCTTAAATCTAACACATAGTAAGACAGTTAATCCATTATTATTGAATTGATGCATTTGAAATATATAGCTTTTTATAGATAAACACATAGAACATTAAAGGCTATATAACAATAATATTCTAGAAGAGATCTGCTTTCAAATCTTTGATGAGTATATTAGACAATTTGGGTTAGGAAGAAAATGAATGAGGGTACAGGTAAGAGAATTAGGGATGTATATTTATATCCTTAGGGTTATGTTGGAGGAATATATTACATAAAATAACACTAAAACATTGAAAGAAAATAAAGTGAGAAAGCTTTTTATAATTTTTTTTTCATCCCATCACTACCTAAATTTGTGTGAATAATTTTTTTTTTTTTGAAGATTGGGAGTCTGTGTGCATAATAAAATGTAATTCAAAATTCATGAGTTGTAGAAAGGGTATACTGTTTCTCCCTGTCTCCTTCAGGATAGGAGGATTTAAGTGTTTTTTGTTGTTTTTTTTTTGTTTTTTAGATGAAGTTTCGCTCTTGTTACCCAGGCCAACCTCCGCCTCCTGGGTTCAGGCAATTCTGCCTCAGCCTCCTGAGTAGCTGGGATTACTACAGGCATGCGCCACCATGCCCAGCTAATTTTTTGTATTTTTAGTAGAGACGGGGTTTCACCATGTTGACCAGGATGGTCTTGATCTCTTGATCTCGTGATCCACTCGCCTTGGCCTCCCAAAGTGCTGGGATTACAGGCTTAAGCCACCGCGCCTGGCCGATTTAAGTGTGTGTGTGTGTGTGTGTGTGTGTGTGTGTATCCCTTCAAAGTATATGCATATTTAGGCAAATTTATTATTTCAATTTTTCATTCTTATGAAAATGATGCAGTAAATAATATTATATTTTTGTCCTACCATGAGTCTATTTTTATTATAAATTCCTAGAAATGAAGTTGCTAAGCAAAATATGGATATTAGTCATTGAAACTTTATGGTTAGGTGTAGTGGCTCATTCCTGTAATCCCAGCACTTTGGGAGGGTGAGGTTGGAGGATCGCTTGAGGCCAGGGGTTCAATACCGGCCTGGGCTATGTAGCAAGACCCCCATCTCTACAAAAAATGAAAATATTAGCCAGGCATAATAGTGTGTGCCTGTAGTCCCAGCTACTTGGGAGGCTGAGGCAGAAAGATCACTTGTGCCCAGGAGGTGAATGCTGCCATGATCACACCACTGCACTCCAGTCTGAGCAACAGAGAAAAGAATTTTTGCCAAATTGCCCTCCATAGAGATTAGTTCAGTGTGTATTTCTGCATTCCATGATGATTAAGAAGGCCTGTTACTTTACAATCTCATCAAATGAGTATAAAATAGTTTTATACATTTTTTTTTATGAGATGGAGTTTTGCTCTTGTTGCCCCGGCTGGAGTGCAATGGTGAGACCTCAGCTCACCACAGCCTCTGCCTCCTGGGTTTAAGTGCTTCTCCTGCCTCAGCCTCCTGAGTAGTTGGGATTACAGGTGCCCATTACCATGCCCAGCTAATTTTTGTATTTTAGTAGAGACAGGGTTTCACCATGTGGGCCAGGTTGGTCTTGTACTCCTGACCCAGGTGATCTGCTGGCCTCAGCCTCCCAAAGTGCTGGTATTACAGGTGTGAGTCACTGTGCCCAACCTTAAATAATGTGGTTTTTTAAAATGGTGATAAAAGGCCGGGCATGGTGGCTCACGCCTGTAATCCCAGCACTTTGGGAGGCCGAGGCGGGTGGATCACGAGGTCAAGAGATCGAGACCAACCTGGTCAACATGGTGAAACCCCGTCTCTACTAAAAATACAAAAAATTAGCTGGGCATGGTGGCGCGTGCCTGTAATCCCAGCTACCTAGGAGGCTGAGGCAGGAGAATTGCCTGAACCCAGGAGGCAGAGGTTGCGGTGAGCCGAGATCGCGCCATTGCACTCCAGCCTGGGTAACAAGAGCGAAACTCTGTCTCAAAAAAAAAAAATAAAAGGTGATGAAGAGCATAAACATCACATTTATTGTAATGCATAGTGATTTACCTTCCTCTGCCAACATTAATTTTGTCACTTCAGCTTTTTTCATCAGTGTTTTATAGTTTTCCTCGTAGATATCTTTGACGTCTTTGGGTAGATTTATTTCTAGGTATTTATAGTTTTCTTGCCTCTTAGGCCCACTGCCATCATCACCAGGTTCACTTGCTCCTAGGATTGAATGGATGTAGCCTTTCACATAACTACATGTATTAGTCAGGGTTCCTCAGAGAAACAGTACGATGTATGTAAATATGCACAAAGATTTATCATGGGAATTGGCTCACACAGTAATGGTGACCAAGAAGTCCCACGGCGTGCTGTGTGCCAGCTGGAGAACCAGGCTGTCTGCTGCGACTCAGTCTGCATTATCAGGCCTGAGAAGCAAGGGAATGGATGGTGTAACTCCAAGTCTAGAGAAGGCTTCGGGAAGGTGATTGATGTCCTAGCTACCGTCCTTCCACCTTTGTGTTCTGCCTGGGCTTTCATGAGATTGGGTGATATCCATGCGTCTTTTTACTTAGGCCACTGATTCAAATGTCAGACATAGGTGTGGTGAGGTAGAATGTTATTTTATTTTATTTTTTTTGAGACGGGGTTTCGCTGTTGTTACCCAGGCTGGAGTGCAATGGCGTGATCTCGGCTCACCGCAACCTCTGCCTCCTGGGTTCAAGCAATTCTCCTGCCTCAGCCTCCTGAGTAGCTGGGATTACAGGCATGCACCACCATGCCCAGCTAATTTTTGTATTTTTAGTAGAGACAGAGTTTCACCTTGTTGACCAGGATGTTCTCAATCTCTTGACCTCGTGATCCACCCGCCTTGGCCTCCCAAAATGCTGGGATTACAGGCGTGAGCCCGGCTTTTTTTTTTTTTTTTTTTTTGCTGAGCTTATTTATTGTATACAATTAAAAAACTGGAAAACAGGGTGCCAGGTGTGGTGGCTCATGCCTGTAATCCCAGCACTTTGGGAGGCTGAGGCAGGTGGATCACGAGGTCAGGAGTTTGAGAGCAGCCTGGACAACATGATGAAACCGTGTCTCTACTTAAAAAGTGGGGCATGGTGGTGTGTGCCTGCAATCCCAGCTACTGGGGAGGCTGAGGCAGAATGGCTTGAACTCAGGAGGCAGAGGCAGAAGTTGCAGTGAGCCGAGATCATGCCACTGAAATCCAGCCTGAGTGAGAGATCTCAAAAAAAAAAAAAAAAAAGAAAGAAAAGAAAATTACAAAAGAAGCAACTTCTCAGATCCCCTCACTTCAGTGCACCTCTGCCCCAATTCAACATTCACTTTTTAAAGTAAAGCTAGAGGGCTCTTCTGAAAAGCAGAATCTGGTCTTATTCTCTATCCCAATCCACACTTTGTTAAAATCCTTCAAAGCTTTCCCACTGTTCTCAGCTAATGACAGCTTCCCTTACAAAGCTCTTAAAGGCTGGTCTTCATCTCCCGTATCTTCAGTATCTCATCCCGTCTCTTTGCTCTCTAGCCTTCAGCTAAACTGGCTTTCTTTTTATTCTTTTAAAATTATTATTATTATACTTTAAGTCCAGGGATACATGTGCACATCTTGCAGGATTGTTATATAGGTACACACATGCCATGGTGGTTTGCTGCCTCCATCCCCCCATCACCTACATTAGGTATTTCTCCTAATGTTATCCCTCCCCAATCTCCCCATGCCCTGCTTTCCCTCCCCTAGCCCCCCAACCCCCAACAGACCCCAGTGTGTGATGTTCCCCTCCCTGTGTCCATGTGTTCTCATTGTTCAACACCTGCCTATGAGTGAGAACATGCGTTGTTTGGTTTTCTGTTCTTGTGTCAGTTTGCTGAGAATGATGGTTTCCAGGTTCATCCATGTCCCTGCAAAGGACATGAACTCACCCTTTTTTATGACTGCAGAGGATTCCATGGTGTATATGTGCCACATTTTCCCAGTCCAGTCTATCATTGATGGGCATTTGGGTTGGTTCCAGGTCTTTGCTCTTTGTAAACAGTGCTGCAGTGAACATACATGTACATGTGTCTTTATAATAGAACGATTTATAATCCTTTGGATATATACCCAGTAATGGGATTGCTGGGTCAAATTCTAGATCCTTGAGGAATCGCCACACTGTCTTCCACAATGGTTGAACTAATTTACCCTCGCACCAGCAGTGTAAAAGTGTTCCTGTTTCTCCACATCCTCTCCAGCAACTGTTGTCTCCAGATTTTTTAATGATTGCCATTCTAACTGGCATGAGTTGGTATCTCAATGTGGTTTTGATTCGCATTTCTCTAATGACCAGTGATGATGAGCATTTTTTCATATGTTTGTAGGCCAAATGTCTTCTTTTGAAAAGTGCCTGTTCATATGCTTCACATACTTTTTGATGGGGTTGTTTGTTTTTTCTCGTAAAGGCAAAAAGTTTTTGCAAGCTACCCATCTGACAAAGGGCTAATATCCAGAATCTACAAAGAATTTATTATTCCTTCATGTTAACCACTCCTCTCTTTACTTCCAATGACTGAGTTAATATAAAGGAAAGTTTATATTAGGAAGAGAGTTAGGAAAGGAATCTTTCTAACCCTTTTCCTTAGTTAAAAGTTACTGAGAGTTAAATCTTAAACATCAGTTTCTCAGAGAAAGGATCACAGTTTACCAATGTTCTTAATTCATCCTAATGCTCTCCTGCCCAAGAGGGTCAAGAATAGATTAATTAGGAAAAAGTAGATGAGGGTTTGATTAAATTATTAATCACTTAAATGGCTACTGAGTTTAGGCTTTTCTTTTCTTTCTTTCTTTCTTTTTTTTTTTTTTGAGACAGAGTCTTGCTTTGTCACCCAGGCAGGAGGGCAATGGCAGGATCTTCGTTCACTGCAAGCTACACCTCCTGAGTTCAAGCAATTCTTGTGCCTCAGCTTCCCAAGTAGCTGGGATTACAGGCACGCACCACCACATCCAGCTAATTTTTATATTTTTAGTAGAAGGAGTGTTTCAGCATGTTGGCCAGGCTGGTCTTGAACTCCCAACCTCAGGTGATTTGCCCACCACAGCCTCCCAAAGTGCTAGGATTACAGGCATGAGCTACCACACTCAGCCAAGTTTAGGCTTAAGGCAAGTAATTGATGTAGTTAAAAGTTTAGCCACATTTAGCTTTAGAGAAAAATTCTCCCAGAACAAGGTTATTTACTTATTCTAAACTTAGTACTCTAATTGGTTCTAGAAGAAATAGATTATTAAGCATAATAATTTCTTTTACTACCGATACCACAAACTTAGTGACTTAGATTTATTTTTCAGTTCTAGAGGACAAAAATTCTTCTTTTTTTTTTTTTAAGACAGAGTTTCACTCTTGTTACCCAGGCTGGAGTGCAATGGCGCGATCTCGGCTCACCGCAACCTCCACCTCCTGGGTTCAGGCAATTCTCCTGCCTCAGCCTCCTGAGTAGCTGGGATTACAGGCACGTGCCACCATGCACAGCTAATTTTTGTATTTTTAGTAGAGACGGGTTTCACCATGTTGACCAGGATCGTCTCGATCTCTTGACCTCGTGATCCACCCGCCTCGGCCTCCCAAAGTGCTGGGATTACAGGCGTGAGCCACCGCGCCCGGCTCAAGAGGACAAAAATTCTAAATTCAAGGCATCAACAGGCTTCTTGAAGCTCTAAGGGAGCATGTGTTCTCTTGCCTTTTCTTTTTTTCTCTTGCCTTACAAGCTTCCAGACACTGCCTTCATTCCTTGGCTTATGATCCCTTCCATGCCTCCCTCCAACTTCTGTCGGTCACATTGGCAAACTTTCTTCTTCCCTTCAAGGTAACATATTCACAGGTCCAGAGATTAAGACATGAGACATATTTGGGAGGCTATTATTTTGTCTTTCACACCAAGATTAAATCCTTGTCTTCGGACAATTCAAAGTCTTGCAGGATGTTCACAGGTGAGTGTCCATATTCCAAAAACATGAAATCTGAAATGCTCCCAAAATCTGAAACTTTTGGGGCACCAACATGATGTTGAATGTGCATGCTCATTGGAGCATTTTGGATTTAAAATTTTTGGATTAGGGATGTAACTATACAATGCAAATATTCCAAAATCAGAAAAAGATGAATCTGAAATCAGAAACACTAACGGTAAGGGATATTCAACTTACATCATACAACAGCCATAGGAGCTATGAGAATCTGCCGAAGGTATCTGGCTGTTCTTTGGATACCAGAGTAAGAATGGAAGTACCCCAGATGGGATGTCCTGGAGCCAAGCAGTGTTGTGGATGAGAAATTGAGGGTATTTTGTTACTGTACATCCAAAGCATAAAGATAAGAGAAATCAGACTTTCCTGATGGCTTACACCTGTATACCCAGCACTTTGGGAGGCTGAGGGGGGCAGATCACCTGAGGTCAGGAGTTCAAGACCAGCCTGGCCAACATGGTGAAACCACATGTCGACTAAAAATACAAAAATTAGCTGGGCATCATGGCAGGTCACTGTAATCCCAGCTACTCAGGAGGCTGAGGCAGGAGAATCACTTGAACCTAGGAGGTGGAGGTTGCAGTGAGCCAAGATTGCACCACTGCACTCCAGCCTGGGCAACAGAGCAAGGCTCCATCTCAAAAAAAAAAAAAAAAAAAAAGAGAGAGAGAAATGAATGTGTTCATTTAAGTTCATTTTAACAACTCTAACAACAGTAGAACCTGATATATAGTGGTATTGGAAGAGTTAAAAAGATCATAATTTTTATGTGTGCTGATTTTTAAATGATTTCTGAGACCTAAACCATTTTGATAATCTGATGAACTTTATATACACTTGCCAAAGAAATGCAAATACATACTCTTGAATAAAATTTCAGGGGTCCATAGAGCTTTTGAAGAACTGCCATGAAATTTGGCTACAAATAATGCAGGGTGCAGTGATTGCAAGGAGTGAACTTATTCCACTTACGTCCAAGAGACAGACTAGCGGAAGTTAAAAAAAGCCAGGAGGTTATGTCAGAACTCCAAGTGAGGAATAATTTAGGGGCTCAGCTAAGACAGTAGCAGAGGAGACAAAAATATGGTAAACAGGAGAACTTGAGAAGATAAAACAATTCACAGGACTCCTGAAATATGGTTATGTAGTTGAAGGCGAATATGGGCTTATTCTGGGCTTTTCTGGCTTAAGTGACCAGAAAAGGTAGTTGGCGTTACCACTCAGGAGATAGGAAATCGAGGCAGGAAGTCAGATTTGGTGAGCAAGTCACTGGTTTAAGAAGATCAGATCTACTTGATGTAATTTGGTCTGGGACTCAAGAAAAAAATTCTGATGGAGAATCTTCTGCAAGACACCAGCAAGTATTAGTGGCTAACACCTTTGTAACGGATGAGTTTGCTTAGAGGGAATATACAGAGAAAAGGTTTTGTTTTAAGACAAAAGTCTTAGGCCGGGCGTGATGGCTCACGCCTATAATCCCAGCACTTTGGGAGGCTGAGGTGGGTGGATCACTAGGTCAAGAGATGGAGACCATCCTGGTCAACATGGTAAAACCCCGTCTCTACTAAAAATAAAAAAATTAGCTGGGCATGGTGGCGCAGCCTGTAGTCCCAGCTACTCAGGAGGCTGAGGTAGGAGAATTGCCTGAACCCAGGAGGCGGAGGTTTTGGTGAGCCGAGATCGCACCATTGCACTCCAGCCTGGGTAATAAGAGCAAAACTCCGTCTCAAAAAAAAAAAAAGACAACAGTCTTAAAGGTCCTTGTATTTTAGCTGGGCGCAGTGGCTCATGCCTGTAATCCTAGCACGTTGGGAGATTGAGGTGGGCAGTACACAAGGTCAGGAGTTGGAGACCAGCCTGGCCAACATGGTCAAATCCTGTCTCTGCTAAAAATACAAAAATTAGCTGGGCATGGTGGTGCATGCCTGCAATCCCAACTACTCGGGAGGCTGAGGCAGGAGAATCACTTGAACCCAGGAGGCAGAGGTTGCAGTGAGCCAAGATCACGCCATTGCACTCCAGCCTGGGTAACAACAGAGTGAGACTCCATCTCAAAAAAAAAAAATCCTTGTATTTTAGAAGCAGGTGAGCATAGGAAACTGAAAATTATCACTTAGAAATAAGGAGTTGGAATTATGGTCAATTGAAAGTAGGTTTGCCTTAATCTACTCAAGTGACTGTAACAAAGTACTGTAGTCTCGGTGGCTTATAAACAACAGAAATTTATTTCTCATAGTTCCAGACGCTCGAGTTTTGAGGTCAAGGCCCTAGGATGGGGTCAGGCCCTTTTCTAGGTTGCAGACAACCAACTTCTTTTATCTTCACGTAGTGGAAAGAGAGTGAGCTAGCGCTAATCCCAATCGTGAGGGCTTCACCCTCATGACCTAATTACCTCTCAAGACCCTGCCTCCAGGTTGAGGATTAGATCTGGAGAAGGGCTTCCATCACATTGGGGATTAGATTTCAGCACATGAACTTTGGAGGGATGCAAACTTTCAGCCCATCTAGGTTGATGAAGATGTAGAAAAGGGTATCATTTACAGGGTGCTGTGGAATGAGTTGCCTGAGTGAAGACTAAGAGAGAGATTCCTTTCCTTATTACACTGACCCTTCCTTGCTCTCAAGAGGGTTTCTTTATTTACCTGCCACTTTCTTTTTCTTTCTTTCTTTTTTTTTTTGAGATGGAGTTTCTCTCTTGTTACCCAGGCTGGAGTGCAATGGCGCGATCTCGGCTCACTGCAACCTCGGCCTCCTGGGTTCAGGCAATTCTCCTGCCTCAGCCTCCTGAGTAGCTGGGATTACAGGCACGCGCCACAACACCCAGCTAATTTTTTGTATTTTTAGTGGAGACGGGGTTTCACCATGTTGACCAGGTTGGTCTCGATCTCTTGACCTCGTGATCCACCCGCCTCATCCTCCCAAAGTGCTGAGATTATAGGTGTGAGCCACCGCGTCTGGCCACATACCTGCAACTTTCAAGAAAAAGGCCTTTGTGAAATAACCTCTCTAATTCTACTCTTTTTTTTTTTTTTTTAGATGGAGTCTCACTCTGTTACCCAGGCTGGAGTGCAGTGGTGAGATCTCGGCTCACTGCAACCTCTGCCTCCCGGGTTCAAGCAATTCTCTGCCTCAGCCGCCTGAGTAACTGAGATTATAGGCTCTCACTATCATGCCTGGCTAATTTTGTACTTTTAGTAGAGACGGGATTTCACCATCTTGGTCAGGCTGGTCTTGAACTCCTGACCTCATGATCCACACCCGCCCCACTCGGCCTCCCAAAGTGCTGGGATTACAGGCGTGAGCCACCGCACCTGGCCAACTCTACTCTTCTTTAGCAAAATTTTTAGCAAAATTGTCTCATAGGCCCCTGAGGTTGATGAAAAACCTCCAAGCAGATAAACAAGAAACATAATTGGTATAAACAGCCAAGAGCATTCCCTGATTGGTAGACCTTCAACTAAATAAACTCTAGGTCTGTTTGACCACAGTTGGGTTCCAGTGACGGCTGTGTCTTTGTCCTCCATCCTCCTCTTCACGGTCTTCCACTGTGCAGAGACCAGAGGAGAGAAGCAATGATGTCTGCAGGATTCTGAACCTCAGGCTCCAACAGAAAGTGTCGCTGCTCTGAGAGTTGCTTTAAAGTCTCCAGAAGAGACAATGATTCGGAAGGCTTGATTTTTTTCCACATGCCATTTTAAAAAGATGTAACTCTTGTGCTTTTTGGCTCTGAAGTAAGAATAAATGAGCAGTCCCTCAAATTAAAATTTCCTTGCACATAGTGTTAGATGACGGGACAAACAAATTTCCTTCTGTTCTGCTTCATTTCCTTTATTCTTAGAAGAGAGATGAACTTAGGCGCTGTCTCCTCCAAAGTGACACATGGCCTCATGACAATAAAGCTGAATTTCTAGAAGTAAGGAACATGTTATAAGAGAAAAAAAAATCCTAAAAATTTCCTGACTCATTTTCTGGCACCATCTGATCAAGCAAAGCTTAAGCTCTTTCTCAGTGGCTGTGAAACAGGCCCTTTAAGTTGGGCAGCTTCACTTCATTTAGTTTTATGTAAGATATAAGACATAATGTGGCCGGGCGTGGTGGCTCACACCTGTAATCCCAGCGCTTTAGGGGGCCGAGGGGGGCAGATCACGAGGTCAGGAGTTCGAGACCAGCCTGGCCAACATGGTGAAACTTCATCTTTACTAAAAATGCAAAAATTAGCCAGGCATGGTGGCATGTGCCTGTAATCCCAGCAACTCAGGAGACTGAGGTAGGAGAATCGCTTGACCCTGGGAGGTGGAGGTTGCAGTGAGATGAGATCGTGCCATTGCACTCCAGCCCGGATGACACAGCCAGACACTGTCTAATTAAAAAAAAAAAAAAGAAATATTTATTTTAAAAAAAGACATAATGTTTAACTGTCATACAAATAAACAGGGTATATGTCTCTTTAACATAAGGCAATACTGGAATTTAGGAAAATTTCTCTTCCCTTTAACATAAATTCTTTTCAGAAGTGATTAACTATACATCCTCAGTTGAAGAAATAATGACATGTGGATGAATCATCTGTTCTTGTTTTTTATTGTTTAACAAACAAGGAAATAAATTGACGCTGTTGGTGTGGGTGGATGTTTTATGTGGATACAGCTTACTTAGGTTTTGTAGCTCTCATAAGGCTCATTGCTCAAAATGTGGCTATTTGATTGAATCCTCAAGATTGAAGTTGAATCTTGAATATATGTCTATTTTGGAAACGATGGGAGCAATTTTGGAGGGAAAAAGGCCCTGCACAATATAAGGATCTAAGAGGAAACAAACTTTAAACGTCAACTTACGAGGTAGGGGTTTGGTGAAGTACAGATAATGTGTTACTGGTAAATATGATCCAGAAATTCAGACACGGGTGAGCCTACTAGGGAACTGGCAGTGAGCTCATCCTTGTTAGTGCTGCTTATTGTCCTGGAAAGGAACTTAGTATAGAATGCTTGTGGTTTAAGGGAAATTGAATGCAGTATTATTCCTCTTAAATTATAGAACCAATATACATCTAGTAGTGAATGTTAAATCATGTTACCACAGAACATGAGACCATTTAAAAAACGGAGATAATTCTACAGATACGAAGGCTATCTGGCGTGTATTGAGTGAAAGAGAAACTTCTAAAATAGCTGTAAGATTTACTCAGCTGTATTTTCTAAATGAACCTTTATGCACATTGCAGACTTTATGAGTTTGCTTTCGCTGCCTAATAAACCACCCCAAAAACAGAGCTATTTAAAACAGAGAACTGAATAGTTCTCTTAGTGTTGGCTGTTTAGAATGGGGGGGGGTGATCCAGGATGGCCTCACTCATATGCTGGAGATGACAGCCTAGGTGGTCAAGGGGGAACCTCATTTATAAGTACAAAGGTTGGGTCCATGTCGGCTAGGCAAATGGCCACGTTTCATGACCCTCCGGACTAGCCCAAGCTCTTTCTCTGAGGCCAGAGTTCCCTGCAGCAAGAGAAGGCAAGTGTCAATGCACATGCGCTTTTCAACCCTCTACTTAAGTCACAATTTGTATTGTCCAGCTGACCAAAGCTAGACACACAGCCAAGCACAGAGTTTCAGAGGGAGGTGGCTACCCAAGGGAGGGAGTTACAGAGATGTCAACAAATTGACATTGTCTCTATAATCTGCCACACGGAAGTCATGCGCGTTAATGTCCAGTACAATGCTGCAAATGCCCATGTCTTTGTTTTCATTGGTTAAACTCTGCATGTTTGTTTACTTATTTACTTATATAAGCTACAATTATTTTGTGTAATCAAAATGAGACTGTCGAGTCTAGACAAAGGAACGTTCATGCTACTGTTATCCGAAGTCAAATGCTGTTTGATATGGTTTGGATTTTTTCCCTCCAGCTCTCATGTTGGAATGTGAATTCCAAGGTTGGAGGTGGTCCTAGTGGGAGGTGTTTGGGTCCTGGGGGCTTATCCTTCATGAATGGCTTGTTGCTGTTCTTGCAATAATGAGTGAGTTCTCACTCTATGAGTCCCCAAAAGATCTAATTGGACGGCCTGGCCCCGGGGTGGCTCACGCCTGTAATCCCAGCACTTTGGGAGGCTCTGGCAGGCGGATCACGAGATCAGAGTTTGAGACCAGCCTGGCCAATATGACGAAACTCTGTCTCTACTAAAAATACAAAAAATTAGCCGGGTGTGGTGGTGGGTGCCTGTAATCCCAGCTACTCAGAAGGCTGATGCAGGCAGGAGAATTGCTTGAACCTGGGAGGCAGAGTTGCAGTGAACCAAGATCGAGCCATTGCACTCTAGCCTATGCAACAGAGCAAGACTCCATCTCAAAAAAAAAAAAAAAAAAAAAAAAGAGGCCGGGCGCAGTGGCTCACGCCTGTAATCCCAGCACTTTGGGAGGCCGAGGAGGGCAGATCATGAGGTCAAGAGATGGAGACCGTCCTGACCGACATGGTGAAACCCCGTCTCTACTAAAAAATACAAAAATTATCTGGGCGTGGTGGTGTGCTCTGGTAGTCTCAGCTACTCAGGAGACTGAGGCGGAAGAATCACCTGAACCAGGAGGCGGTGGTTGCAGTGAGCAGAGATTGCACCACTGGGCTCAAACAAACAAAAAAATAAGCATGAGGAGATTGAAGGAGATTAACAACTTGGAAATATAGTGACCTTCTGCTATTTATTGTCTATTGTGTGGAGGCAGATTAGTGACTATAGGCCAATACTATAAATTGTATAACATTTCTTTCTTTCTTTTCTTTTCTTTCTTTTTTAGAGATGAGGTCTTGCTATGTTGACCAGGCTGGTCTCAAACTCCTGGCCTCAAGTGATCCTCCCATCTCAGCCTCCCAAAGTGCTGGGATTACAGGCACAAACCACCAAACCTGGACATAAATTGTATAACATTTCTTGAAAGTGATTTTAGATTTTTTTTTAAAGGAGGCTTTCACTTTTATGTGAGTAAAATGTATTTTCTGAATCTCTAACTATAACCACTGTTCCACTAAGTTAAGGTTTATTCCTCTATTTTAAATTTGGACTTGTCTTTCAAGTGAACAATGGTATGTGAGGTCATGAAACATACAGTTGTCTACTTGCTGCATTTATCTCTTTATTCATTTTTTTTTTTTTTGAGATGGAGTTTTGCTCTTGTTACCCAGGCTGGAGGGCAATGGCACATTCTCGGCTCACCACAACCTCCGCCTCCTGGGTTCAAACGATTCTCCTGTCTCAGCCTCCCAAGTAGCTGTGATTACAGGCATGTGCCACTGTGCCCAGCTAATTTTTTTTGTGTTTAGTAGAAACGGGGTTTCACCATGTTGGCCAGGATGGTCTCGATCTCTTGACCTCGTGATCCACCCGCCTCGGCCTCCCAAAATGGTGGGATTACAGGCGTGAGCCACCGCGCCCGGCATCTCTTTATTCATTTTTATCACCGTGCTTAAATGCGTTTTATTAGGACATCTCAAGAGCCTTTTCCAGCTTTGCTATTGGATTAAAATCAAGCATGCTTAGCAGATGGTAGATATTCAGTCAACGTTTCTTCAATGAATGGATCGCTTACACATAGAAAGCGTAAATGGTGTTTAAGAGGGGCGAGATTTCTCAGCCTTCTTTTTTCCCCACAGATATGACTGACAGTGAAAGAAGGAGGTATGATGAAGCTGAGCGATGAAACGTATGGATCATAGAATTCCCACAGGTGACTCAATTTCAGAAAGAACATACTCTTGTTCCTCTTTTTCTTCAGCCTCTCTTATTTTAAAGGCACAGTGAAACAAATACAGGTGTTGCACTTAAACAGAGCCACCCTCGGATCCTGGCTTTCTCTCTTACCAGCTATGAGAAAGTAGGGGCACTCCTCACCCTCCCTCATCCTGTTTCCTCATCAGTTAAAGAACAGTGGTGTTTCTTATCAGATGGGGCTGCTGTTTTGTCAGAGGATGTCTATAAAACTTGCAGAAAACAGATCCTTAATAAATGGCAGCGATTACTGTGATTCTCAGTAGTTCTCAGTAGAATGTGTAGAAGAGGAAAGACAAACGGCACCAGCGTAAGGCAGGAGAAAGTTATGAAGGGCTGATGGCAGGAGCTGAGACGGCACTTTGTCTCATCTCCCCGCTAGTAATTTCCTCCAAAATGTCCTGACTGTCAAATAAATAATCTTGAGTATTTATCTCGTTTAACGCTCCTGCTCGAAACCTCTTTGCCTCTTTCTGACAATGTCTCAGTAGGAAGTTCCTGTCTGTTCTTAATGTGATGCTATTCTTTTTTTTTTTTTTTTCCAATTTCCCAGTGCAAAATCTCTGCTCCTGCTGACACTGGTGACCTTGTTCTCACTCAGGTCTAGGCTTTATGTCCAGCTGTTCTTCCCACCTTGCCCTTTCCTCTCACTCGCCTTTCCCTGCTCCATATCTCATAAAAGGATCAAATAGCAAAGCCCTCCCACAGAAGAGTTGAGACCTATCCTTCTGGTTTTCTGAATTATTGTATATTTGCCTTTTGTCGTAATTTAACTTTACATTAGAGGTATCATTTGTCTTTTCAATGAGTATTTCAATAAGAATGTACAAGCGCTGTGGTTCAGCCTGTAATTCCAGCGCTTTGGGAGGCTGAGGCGGGCAGATCACCTGAAGTCAGGAGTTTGAGACCATCCTGGCCAACATGGTGAAACCCCGTCTGTACTAAAAATACAAAAATTAGCTGGGCCTGGTGGTGGGTGCCTGTAATCCCAGCTACTGGGGAGGCTGAGGCAGGAGAATCGCTTGAACTTGGGAGGCGGAGGCTGCAGTGCACTGCACTCCAGCCTGAACAAGACTGAGACTCTGTCTCAAAAAATAAAATAGTGTTTCCTCAAGGCTGTATTTGTACTGTTATATTTCTTGGCATCGAACCAAGATGCTAATATCTTTAATTCATGTTCCTTAGTGAATTCTACAAAAGGAGTCTGTGGGTCCAATTATCCCTTCACTGTTAATTTTAATAATGCATCTAAGGAGTTAGGGCTTTCTTTTCCGAAAACCACACGGGTCTGTGGTTCTCTCAGCTATTTCTACCTTAAAGTACAATTTTCTCCACCATAAATAATTCCATTTCAGGAACACCCTCTGAAAGTAGGGCAAGTAGCTTTCAGGTTATGTAAGCTACCTGAAATTTAGGGATAGCATAATTTTTCTGTTCCAAATTTCTATCTACAAGCGAAGACAGGATACTTAAAGCAATGGCACAACCCCAGTGTAAATTAACTGTGCTTTTTTTCCTTCCTAATCCTACTATGACCTTATGTCTCTTGATGACCTTTTAAGTAGAACTGTTCAGGCTCTTGGATTCCTATCCTTGTTTAATTTTCTTGGCTTCAAAAATGGGCTCAAGAAAAGCCAAGATTCCATTCTTATGCTTCATTCTCTTAGTCCCCTAGGACTGTGTAGTCAATTAAGCTATGCTTCCAAGAATGCTAAACACTCATTAACATTATTAATCATTTCTAAAGTACCGGTGGTCTGATTTCCTCTGGGAAATACCGTGTACTGCTTTCGAGGGTTTCTCATATCTGGTCTACTACAAAAGCCTTTCCTAGGGCCATATTCTTCAGCTCTGTTGTCGCATATGCCATGGCTAAAAAACTTCCTTGTTGATGGAATGACTTTGGGTTTTAGATTCAGTCTCGTGGTTTCATAAATCACTAGAGACTTAATATCTGGACATGGTGTTCTTTCAAATGAAATTATTTAAATCACAACTGAGCATTAAAATGAAATGACAAGAACTGGATTGTTTTATAAAATGAGATACATAGAATAAAAAAGATGCACCATTGCTAATAGTAACGAACATATGTCAACTCATGTGATAGTCACAACCACTCTATGATATAGGTATTATTATAACCTCTATCTTACTGATAAGGAAGAGGAAACTCAGCTCAAAAAAGTTAAGTAATTTACCCCAGGCCACCCAGCTATAAATGGCAGCCCCACAATTCAAACACCCAGGCAATGTGGACCCAGAGTTATTTCTGTCAAACGCTATGCTACTATAAAGTGGGAATATCTGTGTGTGAGATAAGTGGCTGAAATTCAGATACCTCTGCAACCTACTGTGTACTATACAAAGGTAATATTGAGGCCATGGGCACGGCCCCATCTTTTGAGGAGAGACTTTCAGTAGTTATCCGTGGAACTGATTTAATTAGAAATCGGTTTGGTTAATGGCCCTCTCAGTGAAATCTCTGCCAAAAAACACATTTGCATGTGCCAGTTGAAATACCACCTTACACTGTGTTAGGTGTAAGTTTCTAGTACTTACCCTTAACTAGATGAGGCTGAATAATGATATGACTCCCACGTCTCCTCCACACTCCACATCAAATTAGCACAAGTCTTTCCACTTCTCCCTTTAATGCTCTAATTCAGGGCATGCAGAGCTGTATAGGTAATTTGTTTTTGACACATCTAATTTATGTATTTGTCTATTAGTTTAGGAGACTTTGGTAACTATAGGAGCTTTTTGTTATTCATTGTCCCTTCTGTAGGGACAATTATATTAGCCGGGCGCGGTGGCTCACGCCTGTAATCCCAGCACTTTGGGAGGCCGAGTCGGGTGGATCACGAGGTCAAGAGATCGAGACCAACCTGGTCAACAAGGTGAAACCCTGTCTCTACTAAAAATACAAAAATTAGCTGGGCATGGTGGTGCACACCTGTAGTTCCAGCTACTCGGGAGGCAGAGGCAGGAGAATTGCCTGAACCCAGGAGGCGGAGGTTACAGTGAGCCGAGATCGTGCCATTGCACTCCAGCCTGGGTAACAAGAGCCAAACTCCGTCTCAAAAAAAAAAAATTATATTACACTGTGATAATACCATGCAGCCATTTAAAAAGATTAAGATAGATATAGACAACTAACTACCCGTGCAATTGCTACTACTGTTACTACTGCCTTGCTGCTGCTAACACCTCCACCTCCAACACTATTGTTTCTAACAGCAGACCCTTGTATGGCCTATGATTTGAGTTAGGGGATGCTCCAAACACTTCATGTTTATTAATTAATAGCTATCTCTGGGCCGGGCATGGTGGCTCACGCCTGTAATCCCTAGCACTTTGGGAGGCCGAGGTGGGTGGATCACCTGAGGTCAGGAGTTCAAGACCAGCCTGGCCATCATGGTGAAACCCCATCTTTAAAAATAAAAAATAAAAAAAAGAAAGAAAGAAAAAAAATAGCTATCTCTGGAAGGATATGCAAGAAATGATCATTTCCTCTGGAAAAGGAGTCTTGGGCAACTGGAGTCTGGCCTAGGAACTTAGTTTTCATTGTATCCTTTATATTTGTCGGAAATAAGCACAAACGTTGTATTGAATTTAATAATAAAATAATTTTAATGTAATAGTAACTTTCTTAATTTAAAAATAATATGATTATAAAAGGTGGCTTCCTTTCCAACTTGGACCTGGCAGAATGGCTCCAGCAAAGTAGGGTAGAGTGAAGAAAAAGGGCCATTCTGCCATTAATGAGGTGGTGACCCGAGAATACACCATCAACATTCACAAGCGCATCCATGGAGTGGGCTTCAAGAGGCGTGTCCCTCAGGCCCTCAAAGAGATTTGGAAGTTTGCCATGAAGGAGATGGGGACCCCAGATGTGTGCATTAATACCAGGCTCCACAGAGCTGTCTGGGCCAAAGGAATCCGCTTGTGGTTGTCCAGAAAACGTAATGAGGATGAAGTTTCACCAAATAAGCTCTGTACTTTGGTTACCTGTGTACCTCTTATCACTTTCAAAACCTCTACAGACCATCAATGTGGATGAGAATTAATTGCTGATTGTCAAATACATCAAATAAAGTTATAAAATTGCAAAAAAAAAAGTTGAAGTAGGTGAATGCAAAGTAAACAGCGAGCAGTACGTGAATACATGTGCGCCGTGGATGTACATTTAACAGAAAAAAATACTATGACCGACACTGAGACACTTCAAATCTCTCTTCAAGAAAAGAGTTACTGTATTTTATTTCCACCAACAGTGTACCAGCATTCCCCTTTCTCCGCATCCTCACCGGCACATGTAATTTTTTGCCTTTTGATGATAGCCATTTTAACTGGGGTGATATATCTAATTGTGGCTTTGATTTACATTTTCCTAATTAGTGATGTTGAGGTATGTTTTTAATATACCTGTTGGCCATTTGTATGTCTTTCTTTGAGAAATGTCGGGTGTGGGGATGAGGAGAGGTAGGTCAATGGTTATAAAAATGGTTATAGATTTAGAAGGATAAGTTCTATTTGATAGCACAGAAGGGTGACAATAGTTAATGATCTCTTGTATGTTTTGAAATAGCTAGAAGATTTAGAATGTTTCCAACACAAAAGATTGGTAATGTTTAAGCTGATGGATACCTTAATTACCCTAATTTGATCATTCCATAGTCCATACATATATCAAAATATCACATGTACCGCATAAATACGTAAAATTATTATGTATTGATTTTTTTTAAAAAAGGACTGGCTGCCCAGCTTCCAGAAGTGGTGAGTTGATAGCCTCCAGCTAGATATTCAAACCGAGGTCCTTCTCTTTTCCGAATGTCTGAGCTAGGTGGTGGAACAATGGCTCGCCCAATCCCTTCCAGTGTGAAATTCCTTTAATCTTTGCGCGGGAGCTCCCCACTGTGCTGGGGATTTTGTCAATTCCGCGTGGCAGTCTGACAGCTCCCCCTGCTGTTATGTGCTAGCCTTTTCTTTTCTTTTTTTTGGCAAGAGATAACACAATTTATTTAAATATATCCCAATTCAAGATGAAGGCTAGCAGTTTACATAGAAAGGTTTATATGCTTTAACTATAGTTTTCATTGAACCATTGTTTTGAAATGTCTTTCTTTTCATTCATGCTTCTTTTATTCTTTCACTTTAGAAGTTCACAGTGTTACACAAGTGAAAAAGAAAACATAGAAAGCCTAAACGTATGGCTTTATGTACGTAAAAATTCAATAATGTTGCCATAACCCCTAGTACAGTGTGATCCTTATTTATTATCCAGAATAAACATCTGTGCATATTAAATTCTTCAAGTATATCTACAGCAGTGCTTGTAAAAGTGAGGTCCCAGTGCTAAGTTAATGGGTATCTCTTTGAAGATCACTTCTAACTTCAACACAATTATGATAAGAGTTGTAACCATTTTTAAATTTTACATGTGTCATACATTCCCAAATATTCTAAAATGCTCAAAGGAGCCAAACATATACTTTGCTTTACATCTCGTTTAATATTCCCTTTATACAGAACCAGAGGTTAAAAATGGATTTGAGTAACCAAATATTCTACTTCCTTTATTAGTTACAGTTTATCATCATTTATTTTATAACATTAAACCCAAATTGGAAATGAAGACACCCTGGGTCAAATGCTTTCATCTTAAGTAAACATTTCATCCACTTCATACTAAAATACCTAGTTGTTTTTCTATAAGCTTCGTTTATTGGTAAAAACTGCTGAATCGACTAAGCCAAACACCATCTCAAATCTTTGAGGATTAGGCAAGTCGGATAGGATTCTCTAGGTTTGCTTTAAAACTTTTAAGAAATCTGGTTGCCGGTTCCTCATCGACCACTCAACTGTCACTTGACATTGTGACTGTGATGAGCTGGCGCTGCTGCAGTTTGGAATTTCCCTCTTCACTCAGTGACCTTCAGCACAGGTCGCAACCTCCCAACAGCCAAAATGCAGGTCTGAGGAGGGTTAATCACTGCAGTAAATTCATCGATGCCAAACATCCCCAAGTTGGAAATACTAAAAAAAAAGAGCTTCCTTGGTATTCTTCAGGCAACAATTTTCCATCTCTTGCTTTCTTCGAATAGAGCCTTTACAGAGCCTGGATACCCTTAGCAGCAGCATCCTTAATGACTGGTGTAATGAAGCCTTTATCTGTTGCCTCGGCCACTGAAATGTCAACACATGGCAGTTGCTTTGGGCCCTCTCCATCCCAGCTCACTTTAACATCTGGCATTTGTTTAAGGGTAACAGCTGCTGCCTTGATGATAAAATCATTTACTGATACTCTAATGTCACCTTTGACCAGATCTTGCCTAACTTTTAAAACAGCTCCAAGGTCAAAGTCAGCAGTAGCATACGCATGAGGTACAGTACTTTTCGATTCAGTTAATCTCTTGGCAATAACTCTTGGAATATTGCTGGCGGGGATTTCAGTGAATGTGCCCACTGCATTGGGTTGTCCAGGAGTGGATGCTGGTGGGATCATAAGCCGGGGATAAGATGGCCCGGTTATGGCCTGTAGGGGTGAAGGTGCTGTGGGAGTGGCTGCAGGGGCTGGGGTTGATCTGGACTCGGTAATCTTGGCCACCATCTGTTTCAACTGGGCAAGTCTGAGAGCATCCTCTTTTGTGAATATCCCCCGAGGACCATTGGCTGTGCCCTGGTTAGCATCCAGTGAGTGTTCTTCCAGAATATTGCAGGCAGCTGGCCTTAAACGGAACTGTAGTATCCTGGGTGTGTGTTCCTTCTTGACAGGGATGGCAATCTGTGGTTCTGGTGAGGGACGAGGCTCTGAAGGTTTTGAAGCTGGTGGTGGAGGACCTACATCTTTGGGAATTTCAACGTGTTTCCAATCTTCTTCTTCTATCAAACCAATTGTATATCTTTAGTTCCTTCTTCAATCACAATTTTGGCCAAGATTCCATCATCCCTTGCATCTAAGGCAACCACAGCGTTGTCAGTCTCAATTTCACACAACGCATCTCCAGCACTCACCGCTTCGCCTTCCTTTTTCAGCCATTTCACCATGTTTCCTTCTTCCATTGTGGGAGACAGTGATGGCATTAGTATCTTTTTTTTTTTTTTGAGACAGAGTTTTGCTCTTGTTACCCAGGCTGCAGTGCAATGGCGCGATCTCGGCTCACCGCAACCTCTGCCTCCTGGGTTCAGGCAATTCTCCTGCCTCAGCCTCCTGAGTAGCTGGGATTACAGGCACGCGCCACCGTGCCCAGCTAATTTTTGTATTTTTAGTAGAGACGGGGTTTCACCTCGTTGACCAGGATGGTCTCGATCTCTTGACCTCGTGATCCACCCGCCTCGGCCTCCCAAAGTGCTGGGATAATAGGCGTGAGCCACCGCGCCCGGCCCAGTGACGGCATTAGTATCTTAATGGGATCATCCCGAAGCCACTGCCTGCTGTGAAACCATCTCCAACTGGATCCGCGGCTTACACACCACCCAACAGCCCCCTTCACCAGCCCTGGTACGCTTCAGCGGCCAGAGAAGCCCACGAGGTAACGCAGCAGCCGCGAGTCCCAGTTGGAGATGGTTTCACAGCAGGCAGTGGCTTCGGGATGATCCCAGCTCCTCGGAGGCCGCCATCTTCAAGGCTTTCTCATGAGCTGCCCGCAGCACAGTCCGACGTCCGGCATCATGGCCCCGCCTCCGCATGGTTGGCCCCGCCTCCGCATGGTTGGCCACGCCCACGCATGGTTGGCCCCGCCTCCGCATGGTTGGCCGCGCCTGGAGACGCTCGCGGTGCCTTTGGGTCTAATTGCAGCCCTCCTAGCCCCGCCTCCAACCACGTTGGCCACGCCTCCCGAGCGCCGTGGTGCGCCGCTGGATATCCTCGCCGGCGGGGCCTTACCGGACCCCGGCTTCAGCCCCGTTCGCCCCGCCCCCGGACTGCCCTCAGAGCCGCCTGACTGCATTTGCGGCCTAGCTGCCTGATCCCACGCTAAGCCCCGCGCGCAAAGCTGTGCGGAGCCTGGAGGCCGCGCGGGTCCCAGGTCTGGGCCATGTCTGGCTGTGACGCTCGGGAGGGAGACTGTTGTTCTCGGAGATGCGACGCGCAGGTAGGGGCGGGGCCGCCGGTGCCCGGTATGCCCGAGGGGAGGCCCGGCCGGGACGCGGCGGCTGGAGCTGGGCGGGGGGTCGCGGGCTCTTTTCTTTTCTTTTCGAGACGGAGTCCCGCTCTGTTCCCCAGGCTGGAGTATAGTGGCCTGATCTTGGCTCACTGCAGCCTCTGCCTCCCGGGTTCAAGCAATTCTCATGCCCCAGCCTCTCGAGTAGCTGTAATTACAGGTTCCTGCCACCACACCTGGCTAGTTATTTGGTGTTTTTAGTAGAGACGAGGTTTTACCATGTTGCCCAGTCTGGTCTCGAACTCCTGGCCTCAAGTGATCAGCCTGCCTTAGTCTCCCAAAGTGCCAGGATTACAGGCGTGAGCCACTGTGCTTGGCCTCTAGCTTTTCCTTTCACAAGTTTTCTTCCCCAATTGTCATTTGCATTCCTGATTCTGTTTTATTTCCTGCTTTCCAAAGAACCCAGCCAGCACATATATCCTTGAGGACAAGGACACAGACTGGAAGAAAACGTAGGTGATTTTCCCCTTAAAATTTGTAACTTCACTTTTTTTTGTTTTATAATTTTTATTTTAATCATGTAGCTATATAGTTTAAATGCATGCACAAATCTAGACAATATACATTGTTTAAAGAATCAGCCAATTCCAAAAGACTTGCTAAAGTAAACAGAACTCTCTAGACTGTCTACTCCATTTTTGGTTCCACAGAGGGCAGCACTTTCAATTCGTTAGTTGATCCTTTTGAACTTAGGAGTTCAAGACCTGCCTGAGCAACATCGGGGAAGCTGGTCTTGACGAAACATCACAAATGTAGCCAGGCGTGGCAGCTCACACCTGTAGTCCCAGCAACTCAGGATGCTGAGGTGGGAGGAGCACTTGAGCCCAGAAATTTTAGGCTGCAGTGAGCTGAGATCACGCCACTGCACTCCATGCAGCCTGGGCGATAGAGCCAGACTCTGTCTCTAAAAGAAAAAAAGTTGAGAATGTAGCTTTCCTTCCTCTCTCTATTTCCACTGTGCCCCTCCACATCTCCCAATGGTTTTTTTGTTTTTTTTTTAGTTTCTTTCTTTCTTTTTTCTTTTTTTTTGAGGCAGAATCTCACCCTGTCACGAAGCCTGGAGTGCAATGGCTTAACTTAGGCTCACTGCAACCTTTGCCTCCTGAGTTCAAGCGATTCTTCTGCCTCAGACTCCCAAGTAGCGGGGATTTCAGTTGTCCGCCACCACGCTCGTCTAATTTTTTTTTTTGAGATAGAGTCTCACTCTTATCACCTAGGCTGGAGTGCAGTGGCACGACCTCGGCTCACTGCAACCTCTGCCTCCCAGGTTCAAGTGATTGTCTTGCCTCAGCCTCCAGAGTAACTGGGATTACAGGCGCAGGCCACCACGCCTGGCTAATTTTTGTGTTTTTGGTAGAGACAGGGTTTCACCATGTTGGCCAGGCTGGTCTCAAACTCTTGACCTCAGGTGATCCACCACCTCAACCTCCCAAAGTGCTGGGATTACAGGCGTGAGCCACCGTGCCTGGCCAATTTTTGTATTTTTAGTAGAGCCAGAGTTTCACCATGTTAGCCAGGCTGGTCTCGAACTCCTGACCCCAAGTGATCCGCCTGCCTTGTCCTTCCAAAGTGCTGGAATTACAGGCATGAGCCACTGTGCCCAGCCTTAGTAATTTAAATATCACTGCATATTAGTTAGATTATTATTCAATATTTATGTTATTATGACGATGAAAATGCCATTTACAGCACCACCATGTAGACATTTGTAGTTATTTTTCCTTTCTTACATAATTTTCTGCTTTTCCTGAAGTTAAATGGTTTCTTCTTTTTCTTAATTGGCAACATTTCTATGCCCTTGGGGAGTTAGTATAAAATGATAGTTTCAGGTAAGTCTCTGTTGATACCTGTGGAAATGGAGAGAAAAAAATATGAAGATAAAAATAAAAAGTTTCTGCAGTCAGATTGCCTGTGCTGATTCTTACTAGCTGTGTGACCTTGGGCTATCTAGTTTATCTGCTCCACTTTCCTTTTCTGTAAAATAGGTACAATAAATACATCTACTGCATAAGTTTTCAATGCAAAGTGTCTTAGAAGAGTGTCTGCCTACATCATAGCACACCATAAATGTTATATATTAATCACTATCAACCCCAAGCCTTCTGTCAGTTTGCCTGAGCCTCTAAATGTGCTCACTCACCTTAGGGAGTCTGTCAATATCATCTTTGCAGAAGTGTCTCCCAGAGTCTTCCAACTTGCCCCACACAGGAGCATTGCCTTCTCTACTTTTCTTTTTTGTTTTCTTTTTTTTTTTTTTTGACAGGGTCTTGCTCAGGTGGCAGTACAGTGGTAAGATCATGGCTCCCTGTAGCCTCAACCTCCCAGTCTCAAGCAATACCCCTGCCTCAGGCTGCCAACTTGCTAAGACTACAGGCAAGCGCCACCATGCCCGGCTAACATTTTATGTTTTTGTTTTTGTTTTTATGTAGAGATGGGGTTTTGCTATGTTGCCCAGGCTGGTCTTGAACTCCTGGCCTCAAGTGATCCTCTTGCCTTGGCCTCCCAAAGTGCAGAAATTACAGGCGTGGACTACTGTGCCTGGCCTTGCCTTCTCCACTTATCCAGGATTTCCCTTTATCTTTGCCTCCCCTTGCTCCTGGTTTTGATCTCCTGACTTTTGTACTTCATGTTTTCCTCTTTCTTCCTTCATAACTGTATTTTAATGAAGCATATCTATAGCTTTTTGAAAAAGAGCTTTCTGGGAAGTAATTTTTCTTTTTTTGAGAAATTCCATGTCTGAAAATATCTGTATTCTCTTCTCACACTGATTAATAATTTGATTGGATATTGAATTCTGAAATAAAAATAATTTGTCTTCAAAATTACAAAGGCATTCTTTCATTGTGTTCTTGCTTCTGTGTTGCTGTGGAGAGGTCTAAAGCTGTTCTAATTCCTGATCCTGCACTATGACTTCCTTCTTTGTGCCCCAATATTCTAAAATTTCTTTCTTCCTTTCCTTCTTTGTGTTTTTTCTTTTTGAGATGGATTCTTGTTCTGTTGCCTGGCTGGAGTGCAGTGGTGTAATCTCAGCTCACTGCAACCTCTGCCTCCCAGGTTAAAGCTATTCTCCTGTCTCAGACTCCTGAGTAGCTGGGACTATAGGCACATGCCACCACGCCCAGCTAAGTTTTGTATTTTTAGTAGAGAAGGGGTTTCACCATGTTGGCCAGGATGGTCTTGATCTCTTGACTTGATGATCCACCTACCTCATTCTCCCAAAGTGCTGGGATTACAGGTGTGAACCACCACACCCAGCCCTTTTTCTTCCTCCTTTTTTTCCTTCTTTCCCTTCCTTCCTCCTCCCATTCTCCCTCCTTCCCTCCTTCCTTTAGTATTCAATCTGAATACTAAACTATTAGTACAGCTCCATTAAAAATTAGTAAAGAAAAATTCTAATATTTTCTTTTTCTATACCATTGAATTGTTTTGTATACCTCCAGGGGCAAACATCTCACTTTGAAAGCAGATACCTGGCCAGGCACAGTGGCTCATGCCCCCCATCCCCTGTTTTTTTCTTGAGACCGAATTTCACTCAGTTGCCCAGGCTGGAGTGGAGTGCAGTGGCGCAGTCTTGGCTCACTGCAACCTCTGCCTCCCAGGTTCAAGCAATTCTCCTGCCTCAGCCTCCTGAGTAGCTGGGATTACAGGCGTTTGCCACCATGCCTGGGTAATTTTTTATTTTTAATAAAGAAGGTGTTTCACCATGTTGGTTAGGTTGGTATTGAACTCCTGACCTCATGATCCGCCTGCCTCGGCTTCCCAAAGTGCTGGGATTACAGGCATGAACCACCATGCTGGGCCATGCCTTTAATCTCTACACTTTAGGAGGCCATTTTAGGAGAATTGCTTGAGGCCTGAAGTTCAAGACCAGCCTGGGCAGCATTTAGAGACTCCATCTCTTAAAAAAAAAAAAAAATTTGCTGGGCCTGGTGTCACATGCCTATAGTCCTAGTGACTTGGGAGGCTGAGGTAGGAAGATTGCTTGAGCCCAGGAGGTTGAGGCTGCCATGAGACAGGATTGTGCCACTGCCCTCCAGCCTGGATGACAGAATGACACCTAGTCTCAAAAAAAAAAAAAAAAAAGGAAAAAGAAAAGAGAGTAGATGCTCTAGAACATCTATTCTTTTGGCATATCATTATGATGGATAAAAACACCCCACAGTACCTTTGGTGGGTGCGTGTTGTTACAGTGTGCCTGCTTTTATCTTTCTCTCAGACTGCTGTAGCTCTCGGATCTATACACCTAGCCAATTTACAGTTTACTATGCTTTTGTTTTACGAGGGTAATTAAATACGTGTAGTGAGTCTTATGGTACATAAGCCACTATGCTAGTACTATAGAGGAGTGTTTCTTAAACTTTCATACATATTCGAATCACTTGAAGATTTCGTTTTGTTTTGAGCCAGAATCTCATTCTGTCACCCAGGCTGGAGTACAGTGCCGCAATCTCAGCTCACTGAAACCTCCACTTCCTGGTTCAAGGGATTCTCCTGCCTCAGCCTCCCATGTAGCTGGGATTACAGGCGCCCACCACCAGGCCCAGCTAATTTTTGTATTTTGGTAGAAATGGGGTTTCACCATGTTGGCCAGGCTGGTCTTGAACTTCTGACCCCATGTGATCTGCCCACCTTGGGCCTCCCAAAGTGCTGGGATTACAGGCTTGAGCCACTGTGCCCAGCCTGAAGATACTTTTTAATGCAGATCCTGATTCAGTGTGTCAGGGGTGGGACCTGTGATGCTGCATTTCTCATAAGCTCCCAGATGATGCTGATGATGTTGGTCTATAAAGAGACTTTGAGTTGCACAGCTGGGTGCATGCACAACCCGGTCTCTGCATTTAAGGGATTTACCCTATAGACAGGGATGAGCATGAGCATACGTGAGTACCCCAGATTTATGTAATTAGGATATAGGGCTCCTTTTTTAGTGTCACTAGGGTCCCATTCTCAAGGCCACCAAATTTTACCTACCCACTTGGACAGTTGCAACACTTGCTGTGTGTTTCAAACCCATTTGTATTCTCTGACTATACTTTCCTGAGGCCTTTGCTTTTTGAGAATTAATAGATTAATCTATTGTTTAAAAATGTATTACTGGCTCGGAGCAGCGGCTCATGCGTATAATCCCATCACTTTGGGAGATGGAGGTGGGTGGATCACCTGAGGTCAGGAGTTCGTGAACAATATGGAGAAACCCCATCTCTACTAAAAATACAAAAATAGCCAAGTGTGATGGCTCCTGCTTGTAATCCCAGCTACTCCAGAGGCTGAGGCAGGAGGATCGCTTGAACCCAGGAGGCAGGAAGTTGAGGTGAGCCGAGATCGCGCCATTGCACTCCAGCCTGGGCAATAAGAGTGAAACTCTGTCTCAAAAAAAAAAAAAAGAAAAAACAAAAACCAAAATTCATTGCTGTCTATTAATGTCTAATCCTTATCAGGTGTTATACTGAAATTTGTACCAGATGTCATTTAACAATGCAAGCCAAAGAGTCTCTCTAGAGGGTAGCAAGTTAGTCTTAGGATCTGGGACTCACCTCCCATGCAGTTCCATGATTAAATACCCAGGAGATACATACCTAGCATAGCCCCGGAAACTAAACATTTTTCTGAATGAGTCAGACTGTGGGCCTGATACACAAAGAAAAAAGAAATCAAGAAAAGAACCTTGTTAGCCTTGAAATGGACTCCAGAAAGGATTAATAATCAGTGATAAATGTTCACTGTCCCCAAAAAGCTGAAAATGTTGGGCTGTTTTGAGCAAAACCTATTCTTCACTGTTGACCCATAATAGCTATTCATCTATTATACGGACTGGGAAGGATCTGCACAGAGGAGGTCAGCTTTATAACTTGCTTGGTTCCAAGTTACCATGACGGCTGTTACACATGTTGTTTTCACCGAGGAACCATGTCTTCACCATAACTGCCAACACACACACGGACTCACCTCTTCTTCTTTTCAGTAGAAAAGAGAATACGGTATAGTAACATGGTTCTTCCTGTCCAGGTCTACCTGTCACATTTAACTGAGTGGTTAAAATATAGGCATCTAACTCTAATTAATTATTGAATGTTGATTAATGACTTTGTAAATGCACTCTGTTTGGCCTCCTGGGGAACCAAAGATCCCTAGGAGCTGGCTGCCATCTTCACAGAGCTCATATTGCAGTTGTTCTGATAATAGAAATTTTTTTGAAAAGTTCACTATGAGCTATTAACAAGTCTTCTCCTTTTTTGTTTCTGGTCGCTAGGAAAAGTGACTGGCATATAGTAGGTGACCAAATGCGTACGTAAAAATAACTATTAAACAAAGAAAGTAAGCAATTGTTTAGGCAAAAATGAGCTCTCATAAGACATACAAATTTTTAATTTCAAAATGAACTATGCAGACAATGCGGGAACGGTGTTTCTCTAACTGGGGTCATAGGTTTGTTTCAAGAATATTTCTGATTTTATAAATGTATGAAGTTCACATTTAAGGAATTTAGCTCTGGTTTCATGTTTGTATGTATTTAGTCAAAGTATAATTAAAATACTTTAATATTAGGAAATCTCAGAAATGTCCTTTTAATAGAATATTATTCAGTGTCATGTATGAATCCCATTTGAATTGTTTCAAACAAATTATAAAATAGTTTAAAAATTATATTAGAATAAGAGTAATTTAAATAATTACTGAATAGTTACTCTTAATAATTGATAATTTAAAGAAATTATCAATTATTATTTTGAGACAAGGTCTCACTCTGTCCCCCAGGCTGAAGTGAAGTGTTGTGATCTCGGCTCACTCCAACTCCACTTCCTGGGCTCAAGCGATCCTCTCGCCTCAGCCCCCCAAGTAGGTGGGACTACAGGCATGCACCACCACGCCTGGCTAAGTTTTGTATTTTTTGTAGAGATGGGGTTTCACCATGTTGCTGAGGCTGGTCTTGAACTCCTGAGGTCAAGTAATCCACTCACCTTGGCCTCTCAAAGTGCTAGGGATTACAGGTGTGAGCCACTGCACCTAGGCAATAAACTAATAATTTTTTTAGGTGTGATTGTTTTCTATTTATAATAATACACACACACACACACACATATATGTTTTTTTCAAGATGGGGTTTTCCTCTATCAAAGCTCACTGGAGCCTTGACTTCTGGGCTCAAGCAGTCCTTGCACTAGAGTACAAATAGTTGGGACTACAGGGACTTGCCCTAGGCCTGGCTAATAGAACCCTTATTAAAAAAAAAAAAACATACTGAAATAGCTCTGAATGAGATGATATGATGTCTGCGATTTGTTCTGAAGTAAGACACCTGCAATTCATTCTGAAGTAACAAGGAGTGAGTTGTTAGTATGTGGAGATACAGATTGTGATAGGCAGAATACTGTCTCCCCAAAATGTCCATGCCCTAATCCCCAGAAATTAAAGTAGCAGTTGAAATTAAGGTTGCTAATCTCTTGAATTTAAAATTATGAGATTATCCTAGATTATCCAGGTAGGCACAATGTAATCACGAAAGTCCTTATATGTGGAAGAGGGTAGAAGAGTCAGAATCACAGTGATGCAATGTGAGAATGACTTTATTGGCTTTTGCTGGCTCTGAAAATGGAAGACAGCCACAAGCCAAGGAGTGGAGGCAGCCTCTAGAATCTGGAATAGGTGAGTGCATGGAATCCTCTCTTGAGCCTCAGGGAAGGGACCCAGAACTGCCAACATTTTAGTCCACTGAAACCTATTCACTAGAAATCATCAGCAAAACCAACTTGGTTTAGAGGGCTTTTTTGGTTTGTTTTGGGAGAATTTTTTAGTCCAAATTCAGTTTATTTAATAGCTGAAGGATCAGTCAAAGTTTGCTTATTAATATTTCACTTTTATTAAGCTGTACTTTTCAGGGAATTTGTGCATTTTATGTATATTTTGTTAAATTTATTGGTACAAAGTTGATCATTACATTCTCTCATTATTTGTTTGATATATGTAGTCTCTCTTTATTTCATGATATTGTCAATATGTCCTTTTTTTTTTCTTATTTTAAATCCATCTTGGTGAGTCCCGATAGCGCTGCGGTTCCAGCCCCCCGGGGGGGAAGCCTGCTCGGTGCCCTGGTGGGGGCCCAGCTACCTAGGATCCCACCCCGGGAGAGGGCTGCTCTTGCGCCAGACCTGAGCTTACCCAAGGTCCAGCCTAGCCCCTAGACACCATGTCAGACAGTGTCTAGGTGAGGATGAAGGCCTCCTCTCCCTGTTGGGCAAGAGGAAGCGCAGGGGAAACTGCCCAAGGAGTCAGTGAAGATCCTCCGGGACTGGCTGTACTTGCACCGCTACAACGCCTATCCCTCAGAGCAGGAGAAGCTGAGCCTTTCTGGACAGACCAACTTGTTAGTGCTGCAGATACGTAACTGGTTCATCAATGCCCGGCGGCGGCTTCTCCCAGACATGCTTCGGAAGCATGGCAAAGACCCTAATCAGTTTATCATTTCCCGCCGCGGGGGTAAGGCCTCGGATGTGGCCCTCCCCCATGGCAGCAGCTCTCAGTGCTGGCTGTGTCTGCCCCAGCCCCCACCAATGTGCTCTCCCTGTCTGTGTGCTCCATGCCACTCCACTCAGGCCAGGGGGAAAAGCCAGCAGCCCCCTTCTCACGAGGGGAGCTGGAATCCCCCAAGTCCCTGGTGACCCCTGGTAGCACACTCATCCTGCTGACCAGGGCTGAGGCTGGAAGCCCCACAGGTGGACTCTTCAACATGCCACCACCCACACCCCCAGGGCAGGACAAAGAGGACTTCAGCAGCTTCCAGCTGCTGGTGGAGGTGGCGCTACAGAGGGCTGCTGAGATGGAGCTTCAGAAGCAGCAGGACCCATCACTTCCATTACTGCACACTCCCATCGCTTCAGTCTCTGAAAATCCCCAGTAGCCGTCTGCCAAGAGGGGTGCTTGAGCCCCAAGCCAGCTGTCCTGGGTTTCCGTTTTGGTTCCCTTTCATGCAGAGGGTTTCTATGGATCACTGCCAAACATTGGGATCATTTCCTCTGTGCAGAGGTCTTCAGCAGGAAGATGCCAGTTGGCACCACTGCACTGTGATGGGGGACCTCTCTCCTCTGCTGACTGCCGTTTCTCCAGGCCTCCCCTCAGTGATGAGACCAAGAGATCGGAGACAAGCCTGGTGCTGCTGCTGCTGCTGCTGCTTCTCCAGAGAATCCCTGGGACACCTTTGTTCCAGCCCGGTTTCCTGGGCTAGGCTCAGGAAAGCTGCCAAGTTCAGTCCTATGCTGGGTCCAAGCTACCCCTATGCTGTTTCTGTCAAGCCACTTGTGGACATTCCAAGTTCATATGCATGAACAAAAGAAGAGGAGCCCAGTGGGTGTACCGGAACCGACTCCAGTTGAATGTTCAGATTTTTGCTAAACTGTTTTGTTTCTCCCTTTTTTTGCTGTGGTTTACATTGACCGCAGTAGTTAGCCCAGGTGTGGGGAACAAGAGTGCCCTGCGTGGTAAGAGTTCTGGTGAACTGGGAAGGACCCACAGCTAACTGGGGATTGTTTTGCAAGAAAGGAGTATTTTTATTTTGGGGACCAGCTGAGTCTCTGCAGTAGTGTGAAATTTCAAATGGTTGTTTCGGTTTACCAAAAAAAGGCAGAAAAAACAACTGTATGAGTGCATTGGCTTTTCTGCCACAGGCACAGAAGGGTAGAAAGCCACAGGAGGGGGCAGTCCAGCAGAATGTGACTAAACCTAGGCACTGAGCAGAGAAGGATAAGATCAAAAAGTGTTTGATTTTCTTTTAATTTGTGTTGTAGTTTTTTTGTGGGGCTGGGAGAAGTAAACTAGACTGAAGCGATGGATTTTTTTTTCTCTTTTCTTTAATATTTTTCCCTTTGTTCTTGAACACTTTTGCCCTGTACCCTGAGTTTTGAGTTCCTTTTGGAACTTGGATTAGAGGGGCTCGAATGTCAGAAGCTCCCAGCACCTCCTACTTGGAGAGAAGTGAGCCATCTGCTGGTCAGGAAGTCCTCCAAACAGGCAGCTCTTTCCACTATTCCTGCTTGGGGACATAGTTTCCTGCTGGAAAAGGGTTAGAAGCCTGCTAGCTGGGAGTGTGTTTGTTTCACCTTTCTCTTAAATTGGACTTGCAGGGGCCCCTGACCTGAACTTCCCAGTGAAACAGACCACAATTGGTCTTCTGCTCCTCCCTCTCCCCCATTTTTGTTTTGCTCTTTTTTTTTTGAGGTGGAGTCCCACTGTCACCCAGGCTGGAGTACGGTGGTGTGATCTTAGCTCACTGCAACCTCTGCCTCCCGGGTTCAAGCAGTTCTCTGCCTCAGCCGCCAAAGTAGCAGGGATTACAGGTGCCTGCCACCACACCCAGCTAATTTTGTATTTTTAGTAGAGATGGGATTTCACCATCTTGGCCAGGCTGGTCTTGAACTCCTAATCTCATGATCCACCTGCCTCAGGCTCCTAGAGAGCTGGGATTACAGGTGTGGGCCGCCATGTCCAATCTCTTTTGCTGTTTCATTGCTGATAGTGTTGGACAGCAATATGCCCCATCTTTATATATGCTAAGTTTATATATATATACTTAGCATATATATATAACTAATTCTAGGTTATTATTAGCTGAAATATTTTTGTCCTGAATAACATTGTTACTGGGCCAAAAGATAGATCAGGACCCCCAGGCTTTAGTTTCCTGAAGTCACCAGCTCAGGCACAGGGAGAAGGGGTTCCTGGATATTGACCAAAGTGGTTGGGCCTAGCCAGGAGGAAGATAGTAACAAGTTCTTTACTTTCTGGGAAGATCCCTGAAGCCATCACAGAGGCTCCCCAACATCTGAGTCACCCATCTCCTGCTGAGGGAGTGGGAATGGATTGCTTAAG
This sequence comes from Callithrix jacchus, assembly GCF_049354715.1. Classification (NCBI taxonomy): domain Eukaryota; kingdom Metazoa; phylum Chordata; class Mammalia; order Primates; family Cebidae; genus Callithrix; species Callithrix jacchus. The sequence goes on along the minus strand of NC_133516.1, from coordinate 100,541,878 downwards.
GAGAGGGAGTTTTGCTCTTTCCAGGTGGGCAAGTTTCCTGGGCTCTCTGTGTTGCCTCCTTCTGGCTTCTTTCTCCCTTGCCCTCTCCCTGTGTGCCCCAGGGGGATCAGGGATATCCTCACCCTCCTCAGGCTCAGTGGGGAAGAATGAACATGGCTGCTTCCAGGTTAACTGAAGCTGCCATTTGCCCAGCCTCTTCCATCCCAGCCCTGTCAGTGAGCCCAGGTCTGATGCAACTGTTGCAGGATTTCTGTAGTGGAGAGCTCTGGAAGTATATTGGGCTGAAGTGGGATTTTCCCTCCCCACCGTGCACTGAGCAGTGGAGGGTGCTGAGGGCTGAGGAAGCCATGCTGCTGAATTCTGGTTGGCATTCCCCCCTTGTATAAAATGGGGTGTTGGGTTAGGGCAGACTCTGCCTGGGTTTGGTTGTAAGATAAAGCTGGAGGAGAAGCACAGTTGTCCCATTAGATTACTTGAACAAAATCTACTGTAAATAACTTCTTTGTCTTTTGTCAAATAAAATTGCTTTTGTTTTTTTAAGCAGAAAAAAAATCCATCTTTAGGGATTTTCTATTGTATTACTCTTTCTAAGGATTCAACTTTTTTTGAGTTAATTTTCCTTATTGTTTGTCTATTTAATATTTTTCTTGTTTCTGCTCTAATGACCATCTATTTTGGGTTTAATTTGCTCTTCTTTCCCTAGCTTCTTAACATAGAAACGTGGTCAGTTCAAAACCTTCTTTCCTAAAACAAGATTTAACGCTTTCAATTTATCTCTAAACACTGCTTAGCTGCATCCTATAAATTTTGTTGTATTTTCATTATCTGTCAGCCTAGAACATAACATTTTCAAATTTCCCTTGTGTTTTTATCCTCATACTTTATATATTTGGTGTTTAATTTCAAAATTTGGGGACCTTTCTTAATTTGTTGTAATTTATGTACAATTTAATTACATTGTGTTTAGAGAAACTACTGTGTAATATTTTAATTTTTAAAAATATGTTAACATTTACTTTATGCATAATCCATTTTTGTGAAAATCTCATGTATTCTTTAAAATAATGTGTATCCTGAAGTTACTATATACAAATAAAAATCAATTAGGTCAAGGTGATTGGGATTGAAATCCAAATTTCTGAATTCTTACTGGACTTTTATTAAAATTATTCCACAAATTACTGGGACATGAGTTAAAATCTCTAGCAATTACTATACATTTGTTTCTCTAGTCTGTTAATTTTGTTTCTTGTATTTTGAAGCTACATAAATTGAAATGCATTTGTATTTATGTTTATTATGCTTCCTGATGAATTGCCCCTATTATCTATGAAATGTAGCTTTCAACTCTGGAAATAGTCTTTGTCATAAAGTTTACTTTATATATTGATGTATATACCATTTATAATGTCATTTTAAATATAAGTCCTCTATTTGCTTTTAAAATACTTTTATTTTCAGTAGTTGCTTATTTTCAGTGTTTATGTTATGCATCCATAACTTGTCACAATGTTTCTGTGACTAATACATAACTTATACTGTTTCATATAAAATAAAAACTATATAGCACTATTTTTTCACTTACCCCATTCATTCTTCATAGTATTACTGTCATATATATGTATGTATATGTATACGTATATATGTGTATATATATATTTTTTGAGATGGAGTGTTGCCCAGGATAGAGTGCAGTGATATGATCTTGACTCACTGCCATCTGCTCTGCCTCCCTGGTTCAAGCAATTCTCCTGCGTCAGCCTCCCTAGTAGCTGGGACTACAGGCACGCACCACCACAACCAGCTAATTTTTTTGTATTTTCAGTAGAGATGGGGTTTTGCCATGTTGGCCAGGCTGGTCTCAAACTCCTGACCTCAACTGATCTACCTGCCTTGGCTTTTGTCATATATTTTAAATATACATACATTATAGTCCCCAAAATATAGTAGTCTTATAATTACATTAACTATATATATATATTTCTTTTTTTTTTTTGAGATGGAGTCTCACTCTGTCGCCCAGGCTGGAGTGCAGTGGCGCCATCTCAGCTCACTGCAACCTCTGCCTCTCAGGTTCCAGCGATTCTCCTGCCTCAGCCTTCTGAGTAGCTGGGATTACAGGCGCGCCACCACATCTGGCTGTAGTTTTTAGTAGAGATGGGGTTTTGATACTGTTTTCTTTGCTTGTTTTGCTATTGCGAATTCTCCAAATATATACTGAGCCGTAAATCTACTTAGACCTTGTGATTTAAAATTATACCAGTTGTTTTTTGTTTGTTTCTTTTGTTTTTTTTTTTGCTTTGAGACAGGGGTCTCACTCTGTGGTCCAGGCTGAAGCACAGTGGCACAGTTCTAGCTCACTGCAACCTTGAATTCCTAGGGCTGAAAGATCCTCCCGCCTCAGCTTTCCAAGTAGCTGGGATCACAGGCATAAGCCACCACGCCTGGCAATTTTTTTTTTTTTTAATCATTTGTTGAGATGAGGCCTTGCTCTTCCAAGGCTGGTCTCAAACTCCTGGGCTTGAGTGATCCTCCTGCCTCAGTCTCCCAAAGTGCTTGGACCACAGGTGCAAGCCACTGCACCTGGTCGGCAAAGTGATTTTTCAGAATGAATCAGTAAATAGCTATCGGTTTAAGGCTAAAATGGCAGTAGGATTGGTTCAAGAAGATAAGAAGAAACTTCAAATTGTGCGAGTGCATATGTGTATGTGTGAGACAGGAAGAAAGAGAGAGAGACTATTCCTCAAATACAGCTAGGTCAAAAAATATCCCAATAGCACCTTGTTAGCACCTTGTTTCTAGGTTAAGAAGGTTTTTTTTTTTTTAATGGCTAGAGTTTTACAAATGTTTGGCTTTTGTCCCCTACTAGTCACTGTAGAAAATGTGCAAAGATATAAGAGTCATAGCAATCACTATCAATCTTTTTGGCCTGATTAGTTCTTTCTTAAGGCAGAAAGCCAAACCTGACACTATTTACTACTTTATCTTGACAGATATATTCCAGTTTGGGGTGAAATGGAAAAGGTTTATGATATCGTTTTATGATATATCATCCCAAGCAGGCTGGCTGCTTGCCACAACAGAGAATTCTAGTTATGAGGAATGACTGGTCTAAAATTATGGCTAATGAAATTATAACCTAGATTTATCAGCATCTGATAATGATATACACATATTTGTTTGTTTATAACAAAGTCTGTAATTTTAGAAGTATCTTGTATCTTTGCCTTTTTTTATATGTTTTGAGATGAAATCTTTACTCTGTCACCCGGGCTGGAGTGCAGTGGTGCTGTCTGCTCACTGCACCCTCTGCCTCCTGGGCTCATGGGATTCTCATGCCTCAGCTTTCCAAGCAGCTGGGATTACAGGTGCCTCCCACCACACCTGGCTAATTTTTGTATTTTTAGTGGAAACAAGGTTTAGCCATGTTGGCCAGGCTGTTATCGAATGCCTGACCTCAAGTGATCCATCCGCCTCAGCCTCCTAAAGTGCTGGAATTACAGCAGTGAGCCACTGGTATTTTGAATATTTATTTTATTCTCATTTTTAATGATCTCTGAACTGTTTATTTTATTATTCGTTTTGGAGCAAATGTGTTGAAACTCTGATTTAATTTTTGTGTAAAGATTATCATGAGTATTCAAGATAGATGTGCCTTTGACCTAAGTATAAATCATATTGCATAGTGACTAAAAATAGAACTAACCTCAAAAGTGACCTAAGATCTTATTTTCTTCAGAAGGTCTTCTTCTTCACTTTTTTTTTTTTTAACGTAATAACTCAGTCCTGGGAGATGGATCCAAGATGGCTGATGAGGAGCAGCTCAGGATTGCAGCTCCCAGCGAAAGCGCAGAGGGTGAGTGGATGCTGCATTTTCACATGGATTTTTCTTGCCCCAGACGAGGAGACTCCCAGGTGGAGGAGCCCCGTGGGTTGTCAGTGTGGCTGTTTTGGCCGACGTGGCTGTTTTGCCCGGCATGGCAGGTCTTTGCAAAAAATACACAGGTCAGGGCACCCTTTAGCTGGTGATTGGTGCTCCTGGAAGACAGAGTCACCCATTCAGCTGATAAAAAAAGGGGACTGAAACAGGGAGCCAGGCCAGATTTCTGGGCAAAAAAGTGCCATGAATTTAAGTGTGGCTGTTTCAGCCGGTGCAGTGAGTCGCCTCATGGGAAATCACACAGATCCTGGCACCTTTGCAACAGGCAACTGGAACACCTGGGAGACAGAGTCACCTGTTCAACTGAAACAAAAAAAGGGGTCTGAGGCAGGGAGCCAGGTGATCAGGCTCAGCTGGTCCCACCCCCACAAAAATAACAGCAATGTGAAACTCTCTAGATTGAGAGTTTCACAGGAAGCACAGCTGAACCGAGGACAGTCTAGCTCTGTGGGGGAGGGGCATCCACCATTACCGAGGCAGTCCACCACCATGGAGGTAGTCCGCCATTGCTGAGGCAGCCCGCCATAACAGAGAGAGTCCACCATTACAGAGGTGAGCCGCCATTGCCGAGGCAGTTCTAACTATACCCACATAAACAGAACTGCAGGGAAGTTCATATGGCAGCTGGGTGGAGCCCATGACAGCTCAGCAAAGCCTCTGCATGCAGACAGTGACTAGGCTGCCTCCTTGCTGGGCAGGGCAGCCCTGAAAAAAGCCAGCAGCATGACAGAAACTTATAAATAAAGCCCAACTCCCTGGGACAGAGCACCTGGGGGAAAAAAAAGGCGTTTATGAGTTCTGCTGCAGCAGACTTAAATGTACCTGCCCAGCAGCTCTGAATGAACAATGGAGCTCACAGCTCAGCACATTAGCTTCTATAAAGGACAGACTGTCTCCTCAAGCAGCACCCTGCCCTCTGTATATCCAGAGAGACACCTCATAAATGACAGCTCAGACTGACATCTGGAGGGTATCCTTCTGGGACAAAGATAGTAGAAGAAGAAACTGGCAGAAACCCTTGTTGTTCTGCAGCCTCTACAGGTGATCCCAAGGCAAGCAGGGCCTGGAGAGGACCTCAGCAATCCTTCAGCAGAGGGGCCTGAATGTTAGAAGGAAAACTAAGAAACAGAAAGAAATAACTTCATCATCAACAAACTGGACATCCACTCAGCGACCCAATCTGAAAGTCAACAACGACAAAGATGACAGGTGGATAAATCCACAAAGATGGGAAGAAACCAGTGCAAAAAGGATGAAAACACCCAAAACCAGAACACTTCTCATCCTACAAGGGATCACAACTCCTCACCAGCAAGGGAACAAGGCTGGATGGAGAATGAGTGTGATGAATTGACAGAAACAGGCTTCAGAAGGTGGGTAATAAGAAACTTCTCTGAGCTAAAAGAACATGTTCTAACCCAATGCAAAGGAACTAAGAACCTTGAAAAAAGATTTGATGAAATGCTAACAAGAATAAACAACTTAGAGAGGAATATAAGTGAATTGATGGAGCTGAAAAACACAACACGAGAACTTCGCAAAACATACACAAGTTTCAACAGCAGAATTGACCAAGCAGGAGAAGGGAGATCAGAGGTTGAAGATCAACTCAATGAAAGAAAATGACAAGGCATGATTAGAGAAAAAAGGGTAAAAAAGAATGAACAAAGTCTACAAGAAATATTGGACTTTGTGAAAAGACCTATGTTGATAGGTGTACCTGAATTTGATGGAGAGAATGAATCCAAGCTGGAAAATACTCTTCAGGATACTTTCCAGGAAAACTTCCCCAACCTAGCAAGGCAGGCCAATATTCAAGTCCAGGAAATACAGAGAACACCATAAAGATACTCCTCAGGAAGAGCAGCCCCAAGGCACATAATCGTCAGATTCACCAGGGTTGAAATGAAGGAGAAAATGCTAAGGGCAGCCAGAGAGAAAGGTCGGGTTACCCACAAAGGGAAGCCCATCAGACTCACAGTGGATCTCTCAGCAGAAACCCTACAAGCCAGAAGAGAGTGGGGGCTAATATTCAACATCAAAAGAAAAGAACTTTCAACCCAGAATTTTATATCCAGCCAAACTAAGCTTCATAAGTGAAGGAAAAATAAAATCCTTTGCGAATAAGCAAGTACTCAGAGATTTCATCACCACCGGGCCTGCTTTACAAGAGCTCCTGAAAGAAGTGCTAAGCATAGAAAGGAACAACCAGTACCAGCCACTCCAAAAACATACCAAATGGTAAAGAGCATCGACACAATGAATAAGCTGCATCAACTAACTGGTGAAACAGCCAGCTAGCATCAAAATGGCAGTATCAAATTAACACATAACAATGTTAACCCTAACTGTAAATGGGCTAAATGCCCCAATCAAAAGACGCAGACTGGCAAATTGGTTAAAAAGCCAAAATCCATCGGTGTGCTCTATCCAGGAAACTCATCTCACATGGAAGGATGCACAAAGGCTCAAAATACAGGGAAGGAGGAAGATTTACCAAGCAAATGGAGAGCAAAAGAAAAGCAGGAGTTGCAGTTCTCATCTCTGATAAAATAGACTTTAAACCAACAAAGATCAAAAGAGACAAAGAAGGACATTACATAATGGTAAAAGGATCAATGCAACAAGAAGAGCTAATTATCTTTAATATATACGCACCCAATACAGGAGCACCCAGATATACAAAGCAAGTTCTTAATGACTTACAAAGATACTTAGACTCCTACACAATAATAGTGGGAGACTTTAACACCCCATTGTCAATATTAGATCAATGAGACAGAAAATTAACAAGGATATACAGGACTTGAACTCGGAGCTAGACAAAGCAAACCTAATAGGCATTTACAGAACTCTCCACCCCAAATCCACAGAGTATACATTCTTCTCAGCACCACGTTGCACCTACTCTAAAATTGACCACGTAATTGGAAGTAAATCACTCCTCAGCAAATGCGAAAGAACGGAAATCATAACAAACCATCTCTCAGACCACAGTCCAATCAAATTAATACTCAGAATTCAGAAACTAACTCAGAACTGCACAACCTCATGGAAACTGAAAAATTGGCTCTTGAATGTTGACCGGATAAACAATGAAATGAAGACAGAAATAAAGATGTTCTTTGAGACTGATGAGAATGAAGACACAACATACCAGAATTTCTGGTACACACTTAAAGCAGTATCTAGAGGAAAATTTATAGCAATAAATGCCCACATGAGAAGCACAGAGAGATCCAGAATTGACACCCCATTGTCAAAATTGAAAGAGCTAGATGAGCAAGATCAAAAAAACTGAAAACCTAGCAGAAGGCAAGAAATAACTAAGATCAGAGCAGAACCGAAGGAGATAGAGACACAAAAAAAACCTTCAAAAAATAATAAATCTAGGAGCTGGCTTTTCAAAAATAACAAAATAGACCACTAGTCATATTAATAAAAAAGAAAAGAGAATAATCAAATAGGTGCAATAAAAAGTGACAAAGGGGATATCACCTCTGATTCCACAGAAATACAAACCATCATCAGAGATTATTACAAACAACTCTATGCACATAAACTAGTAAACCTGGAAGAAATGGATAAATTCCTGGACACTTGCATCCTCCCAAGCCTAAACCAGGAAGAAATAAAAACCCTGAATAGACCAATAATAAGGGCAGAAATTGAGGCAGCAATTAAGAGGCTACCACCCAAAGAAAGCCCAGGTCCAGATGGATTCACAGCCAAATTCCACCAGATATACAAAGAGGAGCTGGTACCATTCCTTCTGAAACTCTTCCAAACAATCCCAAAAGAGGGAATCCTTCCCAAATCATTTTATGAGACCAACATTATCCTGATACCAAAACCTGGCACAGATTCAGCAAGAAAAGAAAACTTCAGGCCAATATCCATGATGAACATAGATGAAAAAATCTTCAATAGAATACTTGCAAACTGATTGCAACAGCACATCAAAAAGCTTATTCACCGTGATCAAGTAGGCTTCATCACAGGGATGCAAGGCTGGTTCAACATATGCAAGTCAATAAACGTAATTCACCACATAAACAGAACTGAAGAAAAAAACCACATGATTATCTCAATTGATACAGAGAAGGCCTTTGGCAAAATTCAGCAGCCCTTTACGCTAAAAACCCTCAATAAACTAGATATTGATGGAATGCATCTCAAAATAATAAAAGCTATTTACGACAAACCAACAGCCAATATCATACTGAATGGGCAAAAACTGGAAGCATTCCCTTCAAAATCTGGCATTAGACAAGGATACCCCCTCTCACTGCTCCTATTCAATATAGTATTGGAAGTTCTAGCCAGAGCAATCAGGCAAGAAAAAGAAATAAAGTGTATTCAAATAAGAAAGGAGGAAGTCAAATTGTCTCTATTTGCAGACAATATAGTGCTGGAAGTTCTAGCCAGAGCAATCAGGCAAGAAAAAGAAATAAAGCGTATTCAAATAGGAAAGGAGGAAGTCAAATTGTCTCTATTTGCAGACAACATGATTGTATATTTAGAAGACCCCATTGTCTAAGCCCCAAATTTCCTCAAACTGATAAGCAACTTCAGTAACGTCTCAGGATACAAAATCAATGTGCAAAAATTACAAGCATTCCTATACATCAATAACAGACTTAAAGAGAGCCATTCACAATTGACACAAAGAGAATAAAATACTTAGGAATACAACTAACAAGGAATGTAAAGGACCTCTTCAAGGAGAACTACAAAGCACTGCCCAACAAAATAAGAGAGGACACAAACAGATGGAGAAACATTCCATGCTCATGGTAGAATGAATCAATATCATGAAAATGGCCATACTGCCCAAAGTAATTTACAGATTCAATGCTACCCCCATCAAGCTATCCTCATCAAGCTACCAATGGCCTTCACAGAACTTAAAAAAAACCACCTTAAACTTCATATGGAACCAAAAGAGAGCCCGCATAGCCAAGTCAGTTTCAAGCAAAAAGAACGAGGCTGGAGGCATCACACTACTGGACTTCAAACTATACTACAAGGCTACAGTAATCAGAACAGCATGGTACTGGTGGCAAAATAGAGATATAGACCATTGGAACAGAACGGAGGACTTGAAGGCAACACCACACATCTACATCCATCTGATCTTTGACGAACCTGCCAAAAACAAGCAATGGGGAAAGGATTCCCTGTTTAATAAGTGGTGTTGGGAAAACTGGCTAGCCATGTGCAGAAAACAGAAACTAGACCCCTTCCTGACACCTTACACTAAAATTAACTCCAGATGGATTAAAGACTTAAACATAAGACCTAACACCATAAAAATCCTAGAAGAAAATCTAGGTAAATCCATTCAGGACATAGGCATAGACAAGGACTTCATGACCCAAACACCAAAAGCATTGGCAGCAAAAGCCAAAATAGACAAATGGGACCTAATCAAACTCCACAGCTTCTGCACAGCAAAAGAAACAGTCGGAGTGAAACAGCAACCAACAGAATGGGAAAAAATTTTTGCAATCTACCCATCTGACAAGGGGCTAGTATCCAGAATCTACAAAGAATTAAAATAGATTTACAAGAAAAAAACCAAATAAGCCCATTCAAAAGTGGGTGAAGGATATGAACAGACACTTTACAAAAGACATACATGAGGCCAACAAACATATGAAACGGTGCTCATCATCACTGGTCATTAGAGAAATGCAAATCAAAACTACATTGAGATACCATCTAACACCAGTTAGAATGGTGATCATTACAAAACCCGGAGACAATAGATGCTGGAGAGGATGTGGAGAAATAGGAACACTTTTTCACTTTTCATGGGAGTGTAAATTAGTTTAACCATTGTGGAAGACAGTGTGGTGATTCCTCAAGGACCTAGAAATAGAAATTCCATTTGACCCCGCAATCCCATTACTGGGTATCTTATCTGAAGGATTATAAATTGTTCTATTATAGGGACACATGCACACGAATGTTCATTGCAGCACTGTTTACAATAGCAAAGACCTGGAACCAACCCAAATGCCCATCAATGATAGACTGGACAGGGAAAATGTGGCACATATACACCATGGAATACTATGCAGCCATCCAAAATGATGAGTTTGTGTCTTTGTAGGGACATGGATGAACCTGGAAACCATCATTCTCAGCAAACTTACACAAGAACAGAAAATCAAGCACCGCATGTTCTCACTCATAGGCGGTTGTTGAACAATGAGAACACATGGACACAGGGAGGGTAGCATCAGACACTGGGGTCTGTGGTTGGGGGAAATCAGGGAGGGACAGCGGGGGATGGGGAGTTGGGGAGAGATGGCATGGGGAGAAATGCCAGATATAGGTGATGGGGAGGAAGGCAGCAAATCACACTGCCATGTGTGTACCTATGCAACAATCTTGCATGTTCTTCACATGTACCCCAAAACCTAAAAGGCAATAAAAAATAAATAAATAAAAAATAACTCAGTCCTGGGGCTTTGGGGATAAACCAAAACTGTCTGGGTGAAGGAGGGTGACAATTTTTTGTATGTTTGTTTGTTTTTAGACAAACTTACTTTGTCGCCCAGGCTGGAGTGCAGTGGCATGATCTTGACTCACTGCAACCTCTGCCTTTCGGGTTAAGTGATTCTCCTGCCTCATTCCCTAGTAGCTGGAGCTACAGGTGCGTGCCACCATGCCTAGCTAATTGTTTGCATTTTTAGTAGAGATGGGATTTCACCGTCTTAGCCAGGATAGTCTTGATCTCCTGACCTTGTGATGCATCCGCCTCAGCCTCTAAAAGCGCTGGGATTACAGGCATGAGCCACCATGTTCAGCTGACAATTTTATGCTAAATAAATTCTCTGGTATCCAGGGCAGATCAGTTGTTAGCAAGAACTTCTGAAAACTCAGATCATGTTTGTCAAACAAGAGCTTCTTAAGAGCATCTCTTTTTGCCTAACTCTGTGTCAAATGTCATAGAAACAAAGAAGTATCTGTAAGAAAAATAGAGGGCACAAGTTATGCTGGAGAAGCAAACAACTGTTACGAACAACTGAGTGGTAAATTTTGTAGTAATATGCAAACTGTGGAGTCTCAACGCAGATTCTGTGGATTGGGATAACTGATGGGGTTTCACTAAAGGGAATGGGGAATCAGCTGAAGGGCTTACTAACTTTGGTTCTGTTCTGGGTGGGGTGACTATGAAGCAAGACAAACAAACAAACACAAAACCAGACTTATTGGTTGAAATAATTTGGACAATACAAGGAATGATGTAAGTAGGGTCAGTCTAAGCCTTCCAAGCCAAGACCAATACAGTTACAGGATAAATTTCAAGAAGCTCGGCTGGGCGCGGTGGCTCACGCCTGTAATCCCAGCACTTTGGGAGGCCGAGGTGGGTGGATCACGAGGTCAAGAGATCGAGACCATCCTGGTCAACATGGTGAAACTCCGTCTCTACTAAAAATACAAAAAATTAGCTGGGCATGGTGGCGCGTGCCTGTAATCCCAGCTACTCGGGAGGCTGAGGCAGGAGAATTGCCTGAACCCAGGAGGCGGAGGTTGCGGTGAGCCGAGATCGCGCCATTGCACTCCAGCCTGGGTAACAAGAGTGACACTCCGTCTCAAAAAAAAAAAAAAAAAAAAAATTTCAAGAAGATCTCATTTCTGTTTTATTGTGACAAAAAAAAGAAGGTGTTCAACAGGTTAAATTCTGGTTTGTGCTGAGCTATTGTATTAGTTTTCTATTGGTACATAACACATGACTGCAAATTAGCACCATACAGCAGCATGTACTCCACAGCTTCTCTGGGTCAGGAGTCTGGCCCAGCTTAACTGGGTCCTCTGCTGAGGGTTTCAGACAGCTGCAGTCAATATGTTGGCTAAGCCATTTTCTTATCTGGAGGCTCAACTAGGAAAGAATCTGCTTCTGAGCTCATTTAGGTTGTTGGCAGAATTCTGATCTTTGTGGCTGTTTGACTGTGGCCCAAGGTTTTATTGGCTGTTAGACCCTAGAGGCCACCCATAATTTCCTGCTACATGAACCTTTTCATAAGTAGTTGCAATATGAGAGTTTGTTTCTTCAAGTCCAGAAGGTCTCGACTTTGGTCTGCTGAGTCATACATATATGACCTTATATATACTTGAGGTATACTAAGCTACAGATAAATCTAGGTAGATGCATAGAGTAACCTAATCATGGGAGTGCCATTGCATCACCTTTAGCATGTTCTATTAATGAAAACTAAGTCACAGGTTCTGCCTGTCCTCAAGGAAAGATTAGCTTATTAAGATGTCACCTTGGACTGGGCACGGTGGTTCACACCTGTAATCCCAGCACTTTGGTTGGCCGAGGCTGGTGGATCACCTGAGATCAGGAGTTCCAGACCAGCCTGATCAACAAGGTGAAACCCCATCTCTACTAGAAATACAAAAATTAGCCAGGTGTGTTGACAGATGCCTATAGTCCCAGCTACTCAGGAGGCTGAGACAGGAGAATTGCTTGGACCCAGGGAGGCTGAGACAGAATTGCTTGAACCCAGGAGGTGAAGGTTGTAATGAGCCAAGATCATGCCACTGCACTCCAGCCTGGGCTATGGAGTGAGACTCTGTCTCAAAAAAAAAAAAAAAAGATGTCGTCTTGGCCTACGTCCACCTAGCTACCAAATCTTAAATAATATATTTTGACCATTTTTTTGTACTAGTTAAGAACTCAGCACTTTAGTTGGTGATAGTAAATAATCTCTTTCTTCTCACTAAATCCCAGTGTTGGGAGACAATTCTCTATGTGTCTCTCATATTTTTGGACATCTGGGCAAGAGGCTTTCACATCTTTGTTCTGTTTGTATACCTCATATCTCCTTCCAGATCAGAGGACAGATTTGTTTCCTCACTAGGGTGATAAAGATAGTTTTTCCTTCTTGAGAAATATTAGGCAGGTTTGCTAGCGTTCTCCCTATAAGACTGAGGGGTTCCTAAGCTGAGGGTGTCTCAAGTACTGTAACCCAATTCCACTGCATCTGTGGGATCCATGTGGGCCCACATCCTCATTACCATGTGGTACTTAGAGGGAATCAGTATGAACATGAGGCTCATATTGCCTGCTGTGCCCTGGTAGTAAAGTCTTTTGTTTCTGACCCTGTGGTCTCATGTCTTCTGCCAGTGTATACGAAACCGTGGACAGGCTAATGCATTAGCTGTTAGGCAGGGTAAAATCTCAGACCCTTCAAAATTCTTGACATTCAATTTTTCTCTGCATAATTTAAGAGATTAAGGTGAGATGATTTCTAAGGTTCTTTTCATGTTTAATCTTTGGTATTCTAATTGTCTCTGTCATTTTCATCATTGTTACAGAACAACGCAACCATTTTTGGGCTTGACCTCCTTAAAAGAGGAGGTCTAAACACTCCACAATAGTCTGATTATAGTCAAGATGATTTAAAACCACCTTTTGCAAATGAGGAAGCAAAATTTCTTTTAATTTGCCTGTACTGCTAATATAATGCATTGGCCATTTGGGAAACAAACCTATTAGCACACTGATTTAACTGGGAGTTAGGTGTTTATCCCTCAGCTTACGTTTTTGTTATAGTTTTTTGTGTGTATTGTAGAATTTTTTTTTTTTTTGAGACGGAGTTTCACTCTTGTTACCAGGCTGAAGTGCAATGGCGCGATCTCGGCTCACCACAACCTCCGCCTCCTGGGTTCAGGCAATTCTCCTGCCTCAGCCTCCTGAGTAGCTGGGATTACAGGCGTGCACCACCATGGCCAGCTAATTTTTTGTATTTTTAGTAGAGACGGGGTTTCACCATGTTGACCAGTATGGTCTCAATCTCTTGACCTCGTGATCCACCTGCCTCAGCCTCCCAAAGTGCTGGGGTTACTGGCATGAGCCACCGCGCCCGGCCTTATTGAGTCTTTAATGTGTATCAGGCATTGTTTCACGTGTTTTACTAGTGAGGCTGGAGTGCAGTGGTGTAATCTTGGCTCACTGCAACCTCTGTCGCCTAGGCTTAAGCAGTCTTCCCTTCTCAGCCCCACAAGTAACTGGGCCTACAGGCATAAGCCACTATGCCTGTCTAATTTTTGTATTTTTTTTGTAGAGACAGCGTTTCACCATGTTGCCCAGGCTGGCCTCGAACTCCTGAGCGTAAGTGATCCACCTGCTTAGGTCTCCCAAAGTGCTAGGATTACAGGCATGAGACACCATCCCCAGCCTGTGTTTCATTTAAGTCTTAAAACAGTTGATGGTGTTGTTACTATTAAACCTATTTTCACGAAACTTAGCAAAAAGATTTATGTCACTTGCTCAAGTTTATATCATTTTTAAGATTTTAGCAGGAGGTAGTAGCAGTCTTCTGTAACCGGGTGTCCCAGGTTCTTGGCCTCCCCTGCCCCGCCCTGGAGCTGCAGTGGGCTTACCCTATAAATATCATGGACACAAAGAGTTTTGCAGAGAGCAATTTGTTAGGCAGAGAAAGCAATAGAGAGAGAGAGAGAAAGAGAGAGAGAGAGAGAGAGATCCATCCCACACTGTTGTGGGAGGGGATCCCAGAGAGGGAAATCTGCTCCAGTAAGGTGCGGTGGCATTTTAACTTTTAAGTTATTCCCGCCCTATTCATGTTCTTGTCCAATGAGAGCTTTTTAAAACTTCTTCTGGAGTGATTGATCTTTGACTCTGATTCCAGATTGGTTGCTTGAGCCCACAACAGAGCCCCTCCTTCCAGGGCTTTTGGCGGGCTGTCTGAACAAAGAATTTCACCTGGAATTTTACTTAGCCTGCAGACGGAAAAGTTAGAGGAGGAACTCTAGGTTCCCGGATGGGGAGGTGGATGGAGGCATGGTGATGGGAAGTTCTGGCCTTTGAAACTACGCTTCTTGTGGACCTGGGAAGAGAAGTTAACATAGTCCCTCAGTGCCAGAACTTTATCCCAGAGACAAATAATATCTTAGTGGACTAAGAAGTTGAATTAGAAAAAAACCTAATTTAGATTTTGAGCAATCTATTGAATGTTCCACTCATAATTAACTTACAACAATGAGCAAAATAAGGGAAAAAATCATCACTTAAAAGACAGATATATAGGGTTGAACAGAGAGTGAGAAAGAGCAGGAGCTAGAAGATTCTTTGGGGGCCCCTCTTTCCTACCCCTCAGCCTCTCTGGCTTTATCACATGAGTCCTAGCAGCATGTCCCATGCTGCACTTTTGTGTGTGTGTGATTTAACTACACATTCTTCATCAAATACCACCTCATTTCTCTGCTCCTTGGCCAGACAGTTCGCCAAAGGGCTACCTATGCTTTATATTTCTGCTTCCTTGATTTCTTCTTTCAGCTCACTTCAGTGGAGTCTCCCGCCCAATACACCAAAGAAATTGCCTTTACCGAAGTCGTCAATGATGTCTGTGTTGTAGCTTTCAGTGCCTACTTCCGGCTTTCATCTTACTATACCTCTCAATATCATCTAACAAAGTTGATTATCCTTTTCTTCCCAAAATACTTCCCCCTTTTTTGTAACATCATATTGGCTTCTTTCTCACTGGCCTCTTTCTCAGTCTCTTTTACTGGCTTCTCTTGCAAGAACAAATTCAAATCTAGTGTGTTTCTTCATCTTTGTCCCTAGCCAGTGCCTAGCCTGTGAGAGGATTCAATAAGTATTTGCTGGATGTGTGAATGAATGAATGAATGGGTAGATGAATAAATAAATTTGTGAATAAATGAAATTATGTAGAAGCACATAGGTGATAAAGCCTGACTTTACTGGCAACGAACAGAAAAGTTTTCCTTGAGAAGGTAAGAATTGACCTATCTTGAGACATGAGTCAAGATTTGTCTGGTGGCTAGGCATGGTGGCCTTGCCACCATGTAATCCCAGCACTTTGGGAGGCCTAAGGGGGAGGAATGTTTGAGGCCAGGATTTCAAGACCTGCCTGGGCAGCATAATGAGATTCCTTCTGTAGAAAAAAATTTAAAAAATTACCCAGGCATGACCAGGTGCAGTGGCTCACGCCTGTAATCGCAGGACTTTGGGAGGTCAAGGTGGGTGCATCACAAAGTCAGGAGATTGAGACCATCTGGGATCACATGGTGAAACCCCATCTATACTAAAAATACAAAAAGATAGCTGGATGTGGTACCATGCGCCTGTAGTCCCAGCTACTCAGGAGGCTGAGGCAGGAGAATCACTTGAACCTGGGAGGCAGAGGTTGCAGTGAGCTGAGATCACACCACTGCACTCCAGCCTGGGTGACAGAGCAAGACTCCATCTCAAAAAAAAAAAAAAAAGAAAAGAAAAAAAATTACCCAGGCATAGTGGTACCCATCTGTAGTCCTAGCTACTAAGGAGGCTGAGACATGAGGGTTGCTTAAGCCCAGGAATTTGAGGCTCCAGTGAGCCGTGAATATGCCATTGTACCCCAGCCTAGGTGACAGAGTCAGACCCTGTCTCTAAAAAAAAAAAGATTTGTTTGTTGAACAAATAAGGCTTTCCAGAAATAAATTGTTCTTAGAAAATTAACTTACAGCCTACCATTTCTTAGAAAGCTATGGGAGAGTGTACTATTCCAGGAGAAAACAGAAAGAGGAAAATGAGCTTCGGGCCACCCAACACAAGTGAGAGAAAAGGGAATCTCACGGAAGACGGATAGACGGATGCTGGATGCTGTGACAGTGGCTGGACAGCCGGCCTAGAGGTGAACGGTTCAGTTTCGATGAAAAGGCCAGAGTGCCATAAGATGAAATTAGTATATTACACTCCTACCAGAGACATTAAGTCTGTGATATACCCAGAAATTCAGGTAAGGTAGGTACGTATTAAGTAAACTAATAAGTTACACAAAAGCATCATGGCTCAGGGTTGAAAGTGTTTAACGTAGTCATTATGATGTAATACTGAATATTGATTTTATTAAAATTAAGTTTTACCTTTACAAGAAGGATGAAAGAAAGAGAAAAATCTGTACTTTGGGGAGGGATAAGGGTGAAAGGAAGGTAAGTTCTCATGTTCTGCAGAGGAAATTCAATAAATGACTTAAGTTAAAAAATTATCAATTAGCAATATAAATAGATTAATTAGAGATAAGGAGTTAAATGCTAAAATTAAAAGCCAGAATAGGCCAGGCACGGTTGCTCATGCCTGTAATCCCAGCACTTTGGGAGGCCAAGGCGGGTGAATCATGAGGTCAGGAGTTAGAGACCAGCATGGCCAAGATGGTGAAACCCCGTCTCTACTAAAAATACAAAAAATTAGCTGGGTGTAATGACAGGCACCTGTAATCCCAGCTACTGGGGAGGCTGAGGCAGGAGAATTACCTGAACCCAGGAGGTGGAGGTTGCAGTGAGCCGAGATAGTGCCACTGCACTCCAGCCCAGGTGACGGAGTGATACTCTGTTTAAAAAAAAAAAAAAGAATAGTTGGAAATGGTTGCCTCTATGGAAAAGGATGAAAAGGAAAGGGTCCATTGATTACTGCTTTTCAGAATAAACCATGTAGAAATATTTTGCTTTAAAATATATGTTATAAAGAATAAAATTAGGCAGAAGAGAGTTAAAACAACAGAATTAAATAATTCAGTTTCAACATTCATTTCTGAATGTGGTGCCAAAACTCTTGTTTCAATGTAGGAAAGTTTTAAAAAGGTATTGGTGAAGAAGTTGAGGGCTTTGTATTTAATTCAACTTCATAAAAATAATCCTCTCTCAACTGATGTAATCTCAGAATTGTTTCTTAGAAGGGGAGGATGCAACCCAGGCTGACCTAACTGGCTGCCTGTATCTTTTAAGGAAATTTCTTTCTAAACTCCTCTGCTTCTGAATGAGAAACAGCACACAAACCAAAGCTGGAGGAAAGGACAAAATTCCATGAGCACCATGTCCTCTCCAGTCCAGGGCATGGGTCGCTATGCAACCATTGACATTTCCTGACCCCAACTAGACTTCTGGTATAATTCAGGAAGCTGGGTCATTATCCTAACTTTCAGAATGGATAATAAAACCATCTAATTTTCTAAATGTGACATTGTTAGTCTGGGGTGAAGTCAGTTTCCTTGGCTTCTTGGTGTATTTTTAGTACTTTTCCTAAATTCAGAATATTTGGAACTCTTAAGGACAAAAACTTTTGTCTGTGACACTGTAAATTATTTTATTAACGGATTCTGGGCAAATCCTAAAATAATCCTAAAAATAACATTGAAAAATGTTACAAATAATAACTGGACATATTTTACTTGATATATGTGGACTCTTGCCCTTGCATTCCATTATTCTTTAAGTATTTCCCATTTTTCTAGACAATATTTATGGTCCTTTGAACTCTTCTAAAGTAGGATTTTTATTACAGCAAGAATATAGTAGCATGAAAACAGGTTGCAATGTATTGCTTTCACAAGTGACAGTGTATTGCTTTCACAAGTGACAATGTATTGCTTTCACAAGTGACACACTTCTCAGGATGCTGCTCCAGTACCTCACACACAAAAAGTCAAAATGACTGTAAAATGTAATTTAAAATAATGTATTGAACAATATTGACCATATGTGATATTTTTTTTTTTTTGAGATGGAGTTTCGCTCTTGTTACCCAGGCTGGAGTGCAATGGCGCGACCTCGGCTCACCGCAACCTCTGCCTCCTGGGTTCAGGCAATTCTCCTGCCTCAGCCTCCTGAGTAGCTGGGATTACAGGCATGCGCCACCATGCCCAGCTAATTTTTTGTATTTTCAGTAGAGACGGGATTTCACCATGTTGACCACCACGGTCTCGATCTCTTGACCTCGTGATCCACCCGCCTAGGCCTCCCAAAATTCTGGGATTACAAGTGTGAGCCACTGCGCCCGGCCCGTGATGGTTAATATTCAGTGTCAACTTGATTGGAGGGACGTATGCAAAGTACTGTTCCTGGGTGTGTCTGTGAGGATGTTGCCAAAGGAGATTATCATTTGAGTCAGTGACTGGGAGAGGCGGACCCACCCTCAATCTGGATGGGCACCATCTAGTCAGCTGCCAATGTGGCTAGGAGAAAAGCAGGCAGAAGAACATGGAGGAACTAGACGTGTTGAGGCTTCCTGCATCCATCTTTCTACTGTGCTGGGTGCTTCCTGTCTTTGAAATTAGACTCCAAGTTCTTCAGCTTTTGGAAGCTTGAACCTGCACCAGCGGTTTGCCAGGGGCTCTCGGGCCTTCAGCCACCAAGTGAAGCCTGCACTATCGCCCTCCCTACTTGGAGGTTTTGGGACTTGGACTGGCTTCTTTGCTTTTCAGCTTGCAGAGGGCCTACTGTGGGACTTCACCTTGTGACCATATAAGTTAATACTCCTTAATAAACTCCCCTTCATATGCACACCTATCCTATTAGTCCTGTCCCTCTAGAGAACCTGACTAATACACCGTGCCATTTAACAATAGTGCCATGAACAATTGCTCCCTGATTCTGTTTTTAAATATGAGCTGTGGATTTTTTCTTTCTTTTTTTTGGCTGGGGTTAGGGAGAGTTGTTGGATGAGCTGTAGATTTTTTGTAAGATACTGCTCAATGCATATTTTTTAGTATAATGAAGTATTTGTTGTACTAGTTCCCCAAAGCAGAACTTGCAGACGGAAAGCTGTATCTGTAGCTGTCTGAGCGGCATGTAACTTAGTACCCAGCTTCAAAATGCCTGGGTTCAAACCCCATCTCTAATACTTATAAACTGTGCAAACTCAGGCAAATTTCTTAACCTCTCTGTGACTCAGTTTTATCATTATAAAATTGGGGGATTAAAAGTACTGATGTCATTATGCTGTTTCGAGGATAAAAGTTGGAACAGCAGCCAGCACATTGTAAGAATTGTATGAAGTTTTGCTTTATACATCTAGTCATTATTATCGGACAGTAGGGTTGATTTATAGACAGCTTTGACTCCCTTGGTCCCAGCTGTTAGGGAAAGCAAAAGCCACCTCCCATGCTTCCCACTGCAAACATGCTGTAAGCTGCCAGTTTCTGCCTCAGGATATGCTTAGGCTCCCTTAGAATGTAGTTTCCCATGCAGTCCTCTGAAGCTAAACCTGAGAAGGTGTACATAGGGAGAGGGAAGTAGCAATCACTTTGACAAATTAATGAAAGTCAAATCTTAAAACCAAACACAGCTGGGCAAGGTGGATCACACCTGTCATCACAGCACCTTGGGAGCACTTGGGAGGCCAAGGCTGGTAGATCAGCTGAGGTCAGGAGTTTGAGACCAGCCTAGCCAACATGGCAGAAACCCATCTCTACTAAAATACAAAAATTAGCTGGGCATGGTGGCAGGTGCCTATAATCCCACTTACTCATGAGGCTGAGGCAGGAGAATCACTTGAAACTGGGGGGATTGAGGTTGCAGTGAGCCAAGACAGCACCACTGTACTCAAGCCTGAGTGACAGAGTGAGACTCTGTCTCAAAAAAAGAAAAGGAAACCAAACACTTGATTCTTGACTTCAGAGTTGGAGACAAAAGATTTAGACACCCATATCATTCAGCTGCAAACATCAGAACACACAGCTAATGGTGGCTTCAGCAATAATAACCTTTGTTATCTTGTGTAATCAGCAGTCTGGAGGCAAGCAGTTCCCAGTTACGGGCAGAGGCTGAATGAACTCAACAAGATACCAAGATGTTCTCTCTCTCTGCTCTGGGCATGTCGGCTTTGGCGAGTTTAATTATGCAACACGGCTCCCTTAGCTTTAAGCACCATATCCCAACCTTGGCATTCCAAGCAGGAATAAGGGGACAAGTTGGAGGGAAAAGAGTTTCTTTCTTACTTGGGAGGAAAATTCTTCCTAGAAACCTTCCAATAAATTTTGTTTTAAATTTAATTGCAAGAAAAGTGTCCCATGGCCATGGCTAGCTTCATAGACAGTTGGGAAAGTATATAGAAAAATGCAGTGGAATTGACATGTGCTGGTTGATGGGTCATGAGAAAAATATTTTTTAATTTTACTGCTCAGTGGAGTCATAAATACATTCTTCTCTCAAAAGCCGTATTTCTGAAACAAACAGCCTATAACAAACCAGCACTAGTTCTGTGCAACAGAACTAAATATTGTGCTTACGGGAGATATAACTGAGTCAAAGAGATTGAGAACTGGCCAAGGCCCGTTCCTAACGCATCCGTAGAACCAGAATTTAACCCCAAGTCTGCCTTGCTCTGCAGTAGATGTTCTTTTGACTGTACCACACTATCTCAATACGGCACATACCAGAGGTTGTTGTAATTTTGACTTTTTTTTTTTTTTTTTAATCCTCTCTTCTCTTTGGAGTTGGATTGAGGAAAGTTTGAATGTTAACATCCATATGGTAACCCAAAGGTGCATTCTTTAGCATCTTACTGCTCTTGTTAAAATATATCTTAATATACATCATTATTATAACATGTTTATGTTTTATTGCTATAGAATTAGAAAGACTATCTAGAAACGTCCAGGAAATAGGACCATAGCCAAGAAGAGCAGAGGAGAATTCCTCAACAGGCCTGATAAAAAGGCTTAGTATTTTGGGCTACTTGACACCGAGTTGTCAGTTATATCTTTTAGTTGTAATTAGTATATTGAACTGAAGCAACCTACAAGATGTAATACTAATTTATCTTCAATTAATTTATTAATTTACCGTCAATCATCCCATTAGATTTATTCATTAGAGTTACTCCTTTCCCTTTCCCTGAATGAAATTTCGGTTGCATTATAGTATTTCTGGCCACTTGCAGGTAATCCAGTTCAGAAATTAAGTGTCTATTTCTATTTAACAGTACTCATTCCAAACTTTGTTTAAAATGAGGCTTCTCGGCCGGGCGCGGTGGCTCACGCCTGTAATCCCAGCACTTCAGGAGGCCGAGGCAGGTGGATCACGAGGTCAAAAGATCGAGACCATCCTGGTGAACAAGGTGAAACCCCGTCTCTACTAAAAATACAAAAATTAGCTGGGTGTGGTGGCACGCGCCTGTAGTCCCAGCTACTTGGGAGGCTGAGGCAGGAGAATTGCCTGAACCCAGGAGGCAGAGGTTGCTGTGAGCCGAGATCGCGCCATTGCACTCCAGCCTGGATAACAAGAGTAAAACTCCGTCTCAAAAAAAAAAAAAAAAAAAATGAGGCTTTCCTTCTCTCTAGCTTGTTTGTTGCAGGCAGGAAGGCTAATGTTAGAAAGAGGTACATGCTTGGCTGTTTTATCTTTTCTTTTTTTTTATTTTTTTTATTTTTTTATTAGATTTTTGGTTTTGGGGTACATGAGCAGAGCATGTAAAACTGTTGCGTAGGAACACACATGGCAGTGTGCTTTGCTTTTCTTCTCCCCTTCACCCACATTTGGCTTTTCTCCCCAGGCTATCCCTCCCCACCTCCCCCTCCCACTGGCCCTCCCCTTTTCCCCCCAATAGACCCCAGTGTTTAGTACTCCCCTTTCTGTGTCCATGTGTTCTCATTTTTCATCACCCACCTATGAGTGAGAATATGCGGTGTTTCATTTTCTGTTCTTGTGTCAGTTCGCTGAGGATGACGTTCTCCAGATTCATCCATGTCCCTACAAACGACACAAACTCATCACTTCTGATTGCTGCATAATATTCCATGGTGTATATGTGCCACATTTTTCTAATCCGGTCTAGTATCAATGGGCATTTTGGTTGATTCCAGGTCTTTGCTATTGTAAACAGTGCTGCAATGAACATTCGTGTACATGTGTCCTTATAGTAGAACGATTTATAGTCTTTTGGATATATACCCAGTAATGGGATTGCTGGGTCAAATGGAATTTCTATTTCTAAGGCCTTGAGGAATCGCCACACTGTCTTCCACAATGGTTGAACTAATTTACACTCCCACCAACAGTGTAAAAGTGTTCCTTTTTCTCCACATCCTCTCCAGCATCTGTTGTCTCCAGATTTTTTAATGATCGCCATTCTAACTGGTGTGAGATGGTATCTCAATGTGGTTTTGATTTGCATCTCTCTGATGACCAGTGACGATGAGCATTTTTTCATATGTTTGTTGGCCTCATATATGTCTTCTTTCGTAAAGTGTCTGTTCATATTCTTTGCCCACTTTTGAATGGGCTTGTTTGTTTTTTTCCTGTAAATCTGTTTGAGTTCTTTGTAAATTCTGGATATCAGCCCTTTATCAGATGGGTAAACTGCAAAAATTTTTTCCCATTCTGTTGGTTGCCGATCCACTCTAGTGACTGTTTCTTTTGCCGTGCAGAAGCTGTGGAGTTTCATTGGGTCCCATCTGTCTATTTTGGCTTTTGTTGCCAATGCTTTTGGTGTTTTGTTCATAAAGTCCTTGCCTACTCCTATGTCCTGGATAGTTTTGCCTAGATTTCCTTCTAGGGTTTTTATGGTGCCAGGTCTTATGTTTAAGTCTTTAATCCATCTGGAGTTAATTTTAGTGTGAGGTGTCAGGAAGGGGTCCAGTATCTGCTTTCTGCACATGGCTAGCCAGTTTTCCCAACACCATTTGTTAAACATGGAATCCTTTCCCCCTTGCTTGTTTTTGTCAGGTTTATCAAAGATTGTATAGTTGTAGATATGTTGTGTTGCCTCCGGTGCCTCTGTTCTGTTCCACTGGTCTATATCTCTCTTTTGGTACCAGTACCATGCTGTTTTGATTACTGTAGCCTTGTAGTATAGTTTGAAATCCGGTAGTGTGATGCCCTCCGCTGTGTTCTTTTTGCTTAGAATTGACTTGGCTATGCGGGCTCTCTTTTGGTTCCATATGAAGTTCATGGTGGTTTTTTCCAGTTCTGTGAAGAAAGTCAATGGTAGCTTGATGGGGATAGCGTTGATTCTGTAAATTACTTTGGGCAGTATAGCCATTTTCATGATATTAATTCTTCCCAACCGTGAACATGGAATGTTTCTCCATCTGTTTGTGTCCTCTCTGATTTCGTTGAGCAGTGGTTTGTAGTTCTCCTTGAAGAGGTCTCTTACGTTCCTTGTGAGTTGTATTCCAAGGTATTTTATTCTTTTTGTAGCAATTGTGAATGGCAGTTCGTTCTTGATTTGGCTTTCTTTAAGTCTGTTATTGGTGTAGACGAATGCTTGTGATTTTTGCACATTGATTTTATATCCTGAGACTTTGCTGAAGTTGCTTATCAGTTTCAGGAGTTTTTGGGCTGAGGCGATGGGGTCTTCTAGGTATACTATCATGTCATCTGCAAATAGAGACAATTTGGCTTCCACCTTTCCTATTTGAATACCCTTTATTTCTTTTGCTTGCCTGATTGCTCTGGCTAGAACTTCCAGAACTATATTGAATAGGAGTGGTGAAAGAGGGCATCCTTGTCTAGTGCCAGATTTCAAAGGGAATGCTTCCAGTTTTTGCCCATTCAGTATGATATTGGCTGTTGGTTTGTCATAAATAGCTTTTATTACTTTGAGATACGTTCCATCGATACCGAATTTATTGAGGGTTTTTAGCATAAAGGGCTGTTGAATTTTGTCAAATGCCTTCTCTGCGTCAATTGAAATAATCATGTGGTTTTTGTTTTTGGTTCTGTTTATGTGGTGAATTACGTTTATAGACTTGCCTATGTTGAACCAGCCTTGCATCCCCGGGATGAATCCTACTTGATCATGGTGAATAAGTTTTTTGATTTGCTGTTGCATTCGGCTTGCCAATATTTTATTGAAGATTTTTGCATCTATGTTCATCATGGATATTGGCCTGAAGTTTTCTTTTCTTGTTGGGTCTCTGCCGGGTTTTGGTATCAGGATGATGTTGGTCTCGTAAAATGATTTGGGAATGATTCCCTCTTTTTGGATTGTTTGAAATAGTTTTAGAAGGAATGGTACCAGCTCCTCTTTGTGTGTCTGGTAGAATTCAGCTGTGAACCCGTCTGGACCTGGGCTTTTTTTGTGTGGTAGGCTCTTAATTGCTGCCTCGACTTCTGCCGTTGTTATTGGTCTATTCATAGTTTCAGCTTCCTCCTGGTTTAGGCTTGGGAGGACACAGGAGTCCAGGAATTTATCCATTTCTTCCAGGTTTACTAGTTTATGTGCATAGAGTTGTTTGTAATATTCTCTGATGATGGTTTGAATTTCTGTGGAATCTGTGGTGATTTTCCCTTTTTCATTTTTTATTGCATGTATTTGGTTGTTCTCTCTTTTCTTTTTAATCAATCTGGCTAGTGGTCTGTCTATTTTGTTGATCTTTTCAAAAAACCAGCTCTTGGATTTATTGATTTTTTGGAGGGTTTTTTGTGTCTCAATCTCCTTCAGTTCAGCTCTGATCTTAGTTATTTCTTGTCTTCTGCTGGGTTTTGAGTTTTTTTGATCTTGCTCCTCTAGCTCTTTCAATTTCGATGATAGGGTGTCAATTTTGGATCTCTCCATTCTTCTCATATGGGCACTTATTGCTATATACTTTCCTCTAGAGACTGCTTTAAATGTGTCCCAGAGGTTCTGGCACGTTGTGTCTTCGTTCTCATTGGTTTCGAAGAACTTCTTTATTTCTGCCTTCATTTCGTTGTTTACCCAGTCAACATTCAAGAGCCAGTTGTTCGGTTTCCATGAAGCTGTGCGGTTCTGGGTTGGTTTCTGTATTCTGAGTTCTAACTTGATTGCACTATGGTCTGAGAGGCTGTTTGTTATGATTTCAGTTGTTTTGCAATTGCTGAGCAGTGCTTTACTTCCAATTATGTGGTCAATTTTAGAGTAGGTGTGATGTGGTGCTGAGAAGAATGTATATTCTGTGGATTTGGGGTGGAGAGTTCTGTAAATGTCTATCAGGTTTGCTTGCTCCAGGTCTGAGTTCAAGCCCTGGATATCCTTGTTGATTTTCTGTCTGGTTGATCTGTCTAATATTGACAGTGGAGTGTTAAAGTCTCCCACTCTTATTGTGTGGGAGTCTAAGTCTCTTTGTAAGTCATTAAGAACTTGCCTTATGTATCTGGGTGCTCCTGCATTGGGTCCATATATGTTTAGAATCGTTAGCTCTTCTTGTTTTATCGATCCTTTTACCATTATGTAATGGCCTTCTTTGTCTCTTTTGATCTTTGTTGCTTTAAAGTCTATTTTATCAGAGATGAGAATTGCAACTCCTGCTTTTTTTTTTGCTCTTCATTTGCTTGGTAAATCTTCCTCCATCCCTTTATTTTGAGCCTTTGTGTATCCTTGCATGTGAGATGGGTTTCCTGGATACAGCACACTGATGGGTTTTGGCTTTTTATCTAATTTGCCAGTCTGTGTCTTTTGATTGGTGCATTTAGTCCATTTACATTTAGGGTTAATATTGTTATGTGTGAATTTGATACTGCCATTTTGATGCTAAGTGGCTGTTTTGCCTGTTAGTTGTTGTAGAATCTTCATTATGTTGATGCTCTTTAACTTTTAGTGTGATTTTGGAATGGCTGGTACTGGTTGTTCCTTTCTATGTGTAGTGCCTCTTTTATGAGCTCTTGTAAAGCAGGCCTGGTGGTGACAAAATCTCTGAGTACTTGCTTGTTCGCAAAGGATTTTATTTTTCCTTCACTTCTGAAGCTCTGTTTGGCTGGATATGAAATTCTGGGTTGAAAGTTCTTTTCCTTAAGAATGTTGAATATTGGCCCCCACTCTCTTCTGGCTTGTAGTGTTTCTGCCGAGAGATCTGCTGTGAGTCTGATGGGCTTCCCTTTGTGGGTAACTCGACCTTTCTCTCTGGCTGCCCTTAGTATTTTCTCCTTTATTTCAACCTTGTTGAATCTGGCCATTATGTGCCTTGGGTTGCTCTTTTTGCAGAATATCTTTGTGGTGTTCTCTGTATTTCCTGCATTTGAGTGTTGGCCTCTCTTGCTAGGTGGGGGAAATTTTCCTGGATGATGTTCTGAAGAGTATTTTCCAGCTTGGATTCATTCTCTTCGTCCCCTTCTGGTACACCTATCAAACGTAGATTAGGTCTTTTCACATAGTCCCACATTTCTTGGAGACTTTGTTCATTCCTTTTTGCGCTTTTTTCTGTAATCTTGGTTTCTCGTTTTATTTCATTGAGTTGGTCTTCGACTTCAGATATTCTTTCTTCTGCTTGGTCGATTCGGCTATTGAAACTTGTGCATGCTTCGCGAAGTTCTCGTATTGTGTTTTTCAGCTCCTTTAATTTATTCATATTCCTCTCTAAGTTATCCATTCTTGTTATCATTTCCTCATATCTTTTTTTAAGTTCCTTAGTTTCTTTGCATTGATTTAATACATGTTCTTTTAGCTCACAAAAGTTTCTCATTATCCACCTTCTCAAGTCTAATTCCATCATTTCGTCACAGTCATTCTCCGTCCCGCTTTGCTCCCTTGCTAGTGAGGAGTTTTGGTCTTTTCTAGGAGGCAAGGTGTTCTGGTTTCAGGTGTTTTCCTCCTTTTTGCGCTGGTTTCTTCCCATCTTTGTGGGTTTATCCGCTTGTCGTCTGCGTAGTTGCTGACTTTTCGATTGGGTCTCTGAGTGGACACCCAGATTGTTGATGATGAAGTATTTCTGTTACTTGGTTTTCCTTCTACCAGCCTAGCCCCTTCGCTGTACGACTGCTGAGGTCCACTCCAGGCCCTGCTTGTCTGGGGTGCACCTCTAGCAGCTGTGGCACAGCAAGGGATGCTACCCGTTTCTTTTTCTGCTATCTTTGTCCCAGGATGATGCCTGCCAAATGTCAGTTTTTTGGATATAGAGGTGTCAGGGAGCTGCTTGAGGAGACAGTCTGTACTTTTTTGGAGCCCAATTGCTGAGCTGTGAGCTCTGTTGTTCATTCAGGGCTGTTAGGCTGCTATGTTTGATTCTGCTGCAACAGAGCTCATTAAAAAATACCCTTTTTTTCTCAAATGCTCTGTGTTGGGGGGTTTGGCTTTATTTTTCAATGTCCGATGAGGTGTTCTGCCCAGCTAGAAGGCAGACTAGCCACTGTTTGGCTGCCGGGGCTCTGCCCCGCTGTTGTGTGATTCGCCCTGTTCCTGCAGGCTCTGCTGTGGTCTCCGCCATGCCCTGCGATGGAGTCTCTTCATTGTAGCGGGTTGCCTCGGCAATGGCAGGCTGCGTCAGCAGTGGGCGTGTATCTCAGTAGGGACGGGTTGCCTCGGCAACGGCTGGCTGCATCAGCAGTGGGCGTGTATCTCAGTTGGGGCGGGTTGCCTTGGTAGTGGTGGATGCCCCTCCCCCACAGAGCGTCTTGGACTGTCTGCTCGGGATAGTTTGAAATCGCGGTTTTGTTCGTCCCACTGGGTGTCCCAAACGCTCTGTCCCTGCAATCCCCTGGGCTGGCCTACTGTCCAAGTCTCGTTCAGTCTCAAGTCCAGCCCTCTCAAGTCTCAGGTTGCCAGTTCAACAGGGCACTCGGACAAGTGCACCCTGTGGGGATTGCTGGTTAGGGCCGGCCGCCGCTGCCCCGGCTGCCGGCTTCGCCAGGCAGACCTACTGCCTGGCGTCCCGTGTCTTTTTATACTTGGGAGTTTTTCCGTTCTGTGGGCAACAAAGATCAGTCTGGAAATGCAGCTCTGACTCACCGTTTGCGGATTCAACGAGAGCTCCAATCCTGGGTTGTTCTCACAGTGCCATCTTGAGTCCTCCCCCCTGTTTTATCTTTTCTTATCTAATATCTCTGCTCTTCCATTACTCAGCTACTTAACTGGGCTTTTAGATCCCAGGTGGAGGGTGCTGAAGCAGGGGTGAGGAAAGAAACAGCAGTAAAGAAAACAGAAAATTTCGTTACTGATTAATATTCTGAAAGCTTCAAGGCTAGACTTCTAGATTTCTGAGGCAAGTAGTTTTTGTTTTTGTCTTTTAAGTATTTTTATATATAACATACCATGAAATGTATCTTTTTAAGCATATAATTCAATGGTTTTTAGTATGTTCATAGAGTTGTGCATCACTCCTATTTAATTCCAGAACATTCTCATCTTCTCCCAAAATAAACTCCATATGTGTTAGCAACCATTCCTCATTATCCCCTCTCACAGCTCCAGGCAACCATTCCTCTGCTTTCTGTCTATGGATTTGCCTATTCTAGACATTTCATATAAATGGAATTATACAGTATTTGTCTTTTTGTGTCTGGCTGCTTTCACTTAGCATAACGTTTTCAAGATTTTAAGATTTATCTATATCTAAGGCAAGCATCAAACATTCCTCTGTGTCGCTGAATAATATTTCATTGTATGGATTTGCCACAGTGTTCATTCATTCACTGATGAACATTTGGATTATTTCCATTTTTGGGTTCTTATGAATAACAGTGCTATGAACATTTTTGTGCAAGTTTTTGTGTGGCCATCTGTTTTCACTTCTCTTGTATATATTTCTTGATGGAATTGCTGGGTCAGATGGTAGCTTTATGTTTAATTTCTTTTTTTTTTTTTTGAGATGAAATCTCACTCTGTTGCCCCAGCTTGAGTGCAGTGGCATAATCTCAGCTCACTGCAACCTCCACCTCCTGGGTTCAAGTAATTCTCATGCCTCAGACTCCTGAGTAGCTGGAATTACAGGCATGTGCCACCACACCAAGCTAATTTTTGTATTTTTAGTAGAGATGGGGTTTCACCATATTGGCCAGGGGGTCTCGAACTCCTGACCTTGTGATCTGCCTGCCTGGGCCTTCCAAAGTTCTGGGATTACAGGCATGAGCCACTGTGCCCAGCCTATGTTTAACATTTTGAAGAACTATCAGTCTGTGTGTAAATTCCGTTAGCAATTACTATCCCATTAACAATTACAATTTTATTAGCATTGGATTAAGGTTTTCATTTCTCTACATCCTCATCAATACTTGCCTCTCTTTCTGTATGTGTATATATATATATATATATATATATATATATATACACACATATATATATATGTTCTGTATGTATATATATATATATATGTTTATGTATTCATTTATTGTAGCCATCCTAATGGATGTGAAATAGTTTTGATTTGCATTTCCCTAATGACTACTAATGTTAAGCATGTGAAATGATGCTTATTTTTGGGTATCTTTTCAGCAACACTCCACTCCTGGTACCAATTTTCTGTATTAGTCCATTTTTCACTGCTGATAAAGACATTTCCTGAGGCTGGGCATGTTGGCTCATGCCTGTTATCCTAGCATTTTGGGAGGCCAAGGTGGGCAGATCACCTGAGGTCAGGAGTTCAAGACCAGCCTGGCCAACATGGTGAAACCCTGTTTCTACTAAAAATACAAAAATTATCTGGGTGTGTTGGAACACACCTGTAATCTCAGTTACTAAAGAGGTCAAGTCAGGAGAATTGCTTGAACCTGAATGGTGGAGGTTGCAGTGAGCCAAGATTGCATCATTGCATTCCAGCCTGGGCCATAGGGTGAGACTCCATCTCAAAAAAAAAAAAAAAAGAGATACCTGAGACTGGGAAGAAAAAGAAGTTTAATTGGACTTACAGTTCCACATAGCTGGAGAGGCCTCAGCATCATGGCAGGAGGTGAAAGCAGCAAGAGAAAATGTGAAAGAAGCAAAAGTGGAAACCCTGATAAACCCATCAGATCTCGTGAGACTTATTCACTATCATGAGAATAGCACAGGAAAGAACAGCCCCCATAATTCAGTTACCTCCCCCTGGGTTCCTCCTACAACATGTGGGAATTCTGAGAGATACAATTAAAGTTAAGATTTGAGTGGGGACACAGCCAAACCATATTACTGACAGCTTGCACCATGAGCCTAGAAAAGCCACAGACGCTTAATGCCAGTGCACCATGCCTGGCTGAGGATTTTCTACTTTTATAATTATTCTACACTTCTTAGTTAGTAGTCTTCTGTAAAAAAGTTTTCCTAGCACTTAAAAAGTTAGGATGGGGACTGGGCTCAGTGGCTCACACCTGTAATCTCAGTACTATTGGAGGCAGAGGTGGGTGGATCACGAGGACACTCTAGCCTCTGCAACAGAGCAAAACTCCATCACACACACACAAAAAGGATGGATGTCTAATTATTTTGATTTAACTTCAAATTTTCAGAATAAAATGAGTTGGCAAAGAACAAAAGTAGATCTGCTATTCAATTCAGTAATTCCACTACTGGCTATCTACCCAAAGGAAAAATAGTTACTGTATCAAAAAGACACTTAGACGTGTGTGTGTTTATCACAGCACAATTCACAATTGCAAAGATATGGAACAAACCTAAGTGCCCATCAATTGAGGAGTGGATAAAGAAACTTTGATATATATATATATATATGTATATATATATATCACATATATATATACACATATATATCACATATACACACACATACATATACACACACATACACACACACATACACACACACGCACACACACATACACACACATACACACACACACACACACACACACACCATGGAATACTACCCAGCCATAATAAAGAATGAAATAATGTCTTTTGCAGCAACTTGGATTAGAGTTGGAAGCCATTATTCTAAGCAAAGTAACTCAGGAATGGAAAACCAAATACTGTATGCATTCACTTAGTGGAAGCTAAGCTATACGGAGTGATATAATAAGCTCTAGGTACGCAGAACGGGGAGGGTGGAAGGGAGTGAGGGATGAAAAAGTACATATGGGGTAGGGCGCGGTGGCTCACGCCTGTAATCCCAGCACTTTGGGAGGCCGAGGCAGGTGGATCACGAGGTCAAGAGATCGAGACCATCCTGGTCAACAAGGTGAAACCCCGTCTCAACTAAAAATACAAAAATTAGCTGGGCATGGTGGCACACGCCTATAGTCCCAACTACTCAGGAGGTTGAGGCAGGAGAATTGCCTGAACCCAGGAGGTGGACGTTGCAGTGAGCCGAGATCGTGCCATTGCACTCCAGCCTGGGTAACAAGAGTGAAACTCTGTCTCAAAAAAAAAAAAGTACATATGTGTACAATGTACACTGTTTGGGTGATAGGTGCACTAAAATATCAGAGTTCACCTTTATACAATTCATCCATATAACAAAAAACCACTTACACCCCAAAAGCTATTGAAATCCAAAAGACATAAAAGAAAAGAAAAAGAAAAAAATAGCCAAATCAAGAGCGAACTGCCATTCGCAATTGCTACAAAAAGAATAAAATACCTTGGAATACAACTCACAAGGAACGTAAGGGACCTCTTCAAGGAGAACTACAAACCACTGCTCAACGAAATCAGAGAGGACACAAACAGATGGAGAAACATTCCATGTTCATGGTTAGGAAGAATTAATATCGTGAAAATGGCTATACTGCCCAAAGTAATTTACAGAATCAACGCTATCCCCATCAAGCTACCATTGACTATCTTCACAGAACTGGAAAAAACCACCATGAACTTCATATGGAACCAAAAGAGAGCCCGCATAGCCAAGTCAATTCTAAGCAAAAAGAACACAGCGGGGGGCATCACACTACCAGATTTCAAACTATACTACAAGGCTACAGTAATCAAAACAGCATGGTACTGGTACCAAAACAGAGATATAGACCAATGGAACAAAACAGAGGCACCGGAGGCAACACAACATACATACAACTATACAATCTTTGATAAACCTGACAAAAACAAGCAATGGGGCAAGGATTCCATGTTTAACAAATGGTGTTGGGAAAACTGGCTAGCCATGTGCAGAAAGCAGAAACTGGACCCCTTCCTGACACCTTACACTAAAATTAACTCCAGATGGATTAAAGACTTAAACATAAGACCTGGCACCATAAAAACCCTAGAAGGAAATCTAGGCAAAACTATCCAGGACATAGGAGTAGGCAAGGACTTCATGAACAAAACACCAAGAGCATTGGCAACAAAAGCCAAAATAGACAAATGGGACCTAATGAAACTCCACAGCTTCTGCACGGCAAAAGAAACAGTCACTAGAGTGGATCGGCAACCAACAGAATGGGAAAAAATTTTCGCAGTCTACCCATCTGACAAAGGGCTGATATCCAGAATTTACAAACAACTCAAGCAGATTTACAGGAAAAAAACAAACAAGCCCATTCAAAAGTGGGCAAAGGATATGAACAGATACTTTACGAAAGAAGACATATATGAGGCCAACAATCATATGAAAAAATGCTCATCATCACTGGTCATCAGAGAGATGCAAATCAAAACCACATTGAGATACCATCTCACGCCAGTTAGAATGGCGATCATTAAAAAATCTGGAGACAACAGATGCTGGAGAGGATGTGGAGAAAAAGGAACACTTTTACACTGTTGGTGGGAGTGTAAATTAGTTCAACCATTGTGGAAGACAGTGTGGCGATTCCTCAAGGCCTTACAAATAGGAATTCCATTTGACCCAGCAATCCCATTACTGGGTATATATCCAAAAGACTATAAATCGTTCTACTACAAGGACACATGTACACGAATGTTCATTGCAGCACTGTTTACAATAGCAAAGACCTGGAACCAACCCAAATGCCCATTGATGATAGACTGGATTGGAAAAATGTGGCACATATACACCATGGAATATTATGCAGCAATCAGAAATGATGAGTTCGTGTCGTTTGTAGGGACATGGATGAATCTGGAAAACATCATCCTCAGCAAACTGACACAAGAACAGAAAATGAAACACCGCATATTCTCACTCATAGGCGGGTGATGAAAAATGAGAACACATGGACACAGGGAGGGGAGTACTAAACACTGGGGTCTATTGGGGGGAAAAGGGGAGGGCCAGTGGGAGGGGGAGGTGGGGAGGGATAGCCTGGGGAGAAATGCCAAATGTGGGTGAAGGGGAGAAGAAAAGCAAAGCACACTGCCATGTGTGTACCTACGCAACTGTCTTGCATGCCCTGCTCATGTACCCCAAAACCTATAATCCAATAAAAAATTAAAAAAAAAAAAAAAAAAAAAAGAAAAAGAAAAAAATGATTGGTATAATAATCACCACCAATGATCATAATTGAACTTTTCTCTTCTTCCTCTCTCTTTTTCTTCTGTTTACTTATTTAAAAATTTTTTAAAGGGTCTCACTATGTTGCCCAGGCTGATTTTGAACTCCTGGCTCAAGCAATCCTCATACTTTGGCCTCCCAAAGTGCTAGGATTGCAGGCATGAGCAACCACACCTGGCCTTACTCTCTCTCTCTCTCTTTTTTTCCTGCAATTAAAAATTTCACTTATTTATAGGTAAAATTATAGGCTGAAAATCCCCCAAATTTGGTGTATAAGCCCTTTCCAAGCTGTATTCTTTTGAAATGAACTCATTGATATTTAAAGCCTTCTTTGCTTCTGGCATAAAATATCTGAGACTGATTTTATATGCTTCCTGCTCTAGACTTGAAATCCATTAATCTTCAAGAAGACCAGGTTCTTTTCAGTGAGGAGTAACAGGTAGAAGCCAGTATTTGGCCAGTAGTTGCATTAATTGTTACTTGGATGTCATTGCTTCCTGACTTTTTCATGTGTCCCCGCCCACCCCCGTAAGCTTGTTTAATGAATGAGTAAATAATTTCCCTTGGAAAAGGCCCCCACGCCAATTGGCTGGCAGCTAACTGCAGTAACACCTCAGGGTTTCAACCCTGCTTCCTTCCTGCTAGGAGGTGCCATGTCATTTATTCAAAGACAACAAAACAAAACCAAGCAAAACAGGGCAAACACATTTCTTAATAAGTGCAGTTTGTTAAAACATGAGTCAAGGGGAAGTAAAAACACAGGGTATCACTGTAGGAAAAGCTTTTGGGTCTGGCACCTGGGAGATGCCTGGAGAGGAGGCAGCGGGAGAAACTTCAAGTTCTGAAGGGAAGGGGCCCCCAAGCTCCCCTTCTTCCCTCTCAGCCACTGAATCCCACCAGAAACTGCCAAGACGCCCGGAATAAAAGGTTTCAAGTTCAATAGTCACACTCTCTCCAAATACAAAGAGCAGTTACAATTCAACTGAACACAGAATTTGTGTGCAAAGTTACGGGGAACCGGGATGTCGTATAAAAAGTCAGGTTCAAGATCATTCCGTGGTTTGGTTTTATGTGTTTTGTTTTGTGGCTCTTCCTCAGTCACCTGAACTCAGGAAAGAAATGCTTATCTTGATGAAATATCAATAGCCGACCCACAGTAAAAACAGACAAATTCTAAAAATTAAAAAAAGCGCATAATTGCCAAAAAAATATGCCACTGCTTCCTCCCCATTTTTCTTTTTAAACTTTTTTTTTTAAGTTTTGATTTTTTTTTTTTAAATCCTGGAAAGTAGACAGTAAAACAGCTCCTGGGAGAATCTACCACCAACTGCATGAGGGTCTGGGAAGCTGAGGGTGGAGCAGGGTTGGGAGAGTGAACAGGAAGGGCTTCTCCCCTCAGTCACTGTAGCCTCACTGTATGACCAAGGGAAGGGGGGCATTATTTAGTCAAAAAGGAAGAAGGTAGGAAGAACAGGAGGTGGGAGGTAGGGGAGGGGGGAAAATGAAAGGTCCTTGTTGCCTGTTTGAATCTAGAGAAAACTACCTGGCCCTGTGGAGGGGAAGAAGCCCTGAGAGGGGAGGCAGTGGGCTGGAGGGAGGCAGCCCTGGGATGACCCCATCCCCAGCACCACGGGATCTGACAGGGGCAGAGGAGGAACTGAGGCAGGCGCTGGTGGAGGAAGCAGCAGGGGCCTCCGGGAGCCTCGGGGTCACACTGGCTACTGTGTGCTTGTGCCACCCTGTGTGTTCCCAGAGTATCTCCTGTAGTCATAGTTCCCGTAGTACGGTGGCCACTGGCCCTGGTTCTGATAGTACTGGTTCCACTGCTGGGCATACTGCTGATACTGGTTATAGCTGGGCTGACGGTAGGTCTGTGCGGTGGGGGGTGGGGGTGGGGTCTAGGGGGCCGGGTTGTAACCACCATAGCTCCCATAGTTGTAGGCAGGTGGTGGTGGAGGTGGAGGCGGTGGGGCTGTGTAGCCCTGGCTGTAACCTCCCTGGTTGTAGGGTGGCTGGCTGTAACTCGGCTGTGGAGGGCTGTAGCTGCTGATGGTGGGGGTGCTGGTATTGGCGGCTCGAACCAGGGATGCTGCTGTTCGTATTGTAGGTGGTGGCCCCTGGGGGGTTCCGAGCAGGGCTGTAGCTGGGTGGTGGCTGCTGGGCTGCTGGGGTGGTGGCTGTTGCTGGTGAGCCTGGTTGTAGCTGCCTCTGTTGGAGTTGTTATCCCGGCTGTTGTTACCCCAGCGGTTCTGGTTATAGCCACCACCTCCACTGCGGTTGAAACCTCCCCGGTAGTTGCCTCCTCCTCCGCTGCCTCCCCCTTGGTTCTGGAAGCCACCACGGTTGCCTCCAGGGGGGTCCTTGGTTGTCATAGCGCTGGAAGCCACCGCCACCCCCGCGGCCCTGGAAGCCACCACCACCTCGGTCATCAAAGCGCTTTTCAGGGGGCCCAGCCTTGTGGCCTTCCTCATGGTACTGCCTCACTAGCTTGTCCGCTTCCTCTCGCTGCACCTCAATGAACAGAACCTCATCCAGGAAGTCCCCAACATCTGGCAATGTGAAGTTGACTTTCATTTCTAAGACTGCACGATCTGGGACATCCTTCCCTTCCTCCTCGATTCTCTTTTAGGTCCGGTTCCGTCTTTTAGGTCCTCGTCAGTGAGACAAATTACAATAGCTTTGCGCTGGAAGCCTTCAGATGGTCTCATTTTTCGTCTCATAAGCGTGTCTGATCTAGGATACAGTTGCGTTTCTTGCAGGCAGCAATCTGGATGAGGCGGTTGAGGCACTGGGTGGCCTGCTGGATGAGGACGTCCCACTGGTCAGCATAGTTCCGCTGCCGGTGCAGGCCCATCACCCGCATCTTAACCATGATGGCACTGGTACCCAGGGTGTTGTAGTTCTTGGAAGGGTTGCAGGCTGCATGTTTGATGGCCCATGTGGTCCTGCCAGCAGCAGGCAGGCCCACCATCCTCAGAATCTCACATTCTACCTTGCTCTTTGGTCCAACGGTGCCCTGGATCCTCTCACTAAGGGGAAGGTGCTGGGTGAAGGTAAACCCCAGGAGGACAGAACCGTAGGGCTCTGCCCAATGTCCGAAGTTTAACTCCACAGTGCAATTCTTCACCAGGACATGAGGATAGAGGGCCTGACCCCCAAGGCTTCCTTTTGGATTCAGAAGGCAATGCCCATCCACTTTCCATTCTTGATAAAGGAAAGTTCCACGTCATTTTCACATTCAAAGTCTGCAAAGCAGCCAATCACATTGTTCTCTGCAAACTTGTCTCCGTAGTTTTCAAACTGGTTGTTGGTGGACTTCTTCCCAGTGCCTCCATAGCCATAGGAGAAAGGCTCTTCACCTATCTGGGCGCTGCAGGAGTCCAGGGACCATCCGATACGGACCACGTGGGGTCAGGCTCTGTAGATGGAAGGTGCTTCACAGAGATTTCCTCATTAATCTTCATCTCAAAGCACACATGGCCCCTTCTGACCCCATAGCTGGCACGTGCTCCTGACCACTGGTATGCAAAGCCCTCCATTGTGAGTGGATAGCCACTACTCCGATCTCGGGCCACCTTGAAGTGGAGGTCGCAGTTACATGTGTCAATAGCAACAAGAATATCATCAAAGTCATCTTCATCCTCTTCAGCAGGAGGCTGAGGAGAGCAGCACCTCCTATCCTCTCAGTGCTCAAAGTGCCCTCGCCCCCGGTTTTCTTCATAAGGCATCTTTCAACTCTGGAATTGCTGCCTGTCTGGCTTGAGTTGAGAAGCTTCAGGTGGGAGGAAGCTGGTGAGTGCTCCTTGCTGCATCTCTGCCTTCATTTCTGGGCAATAGGCCTGCTGCTGCTCCATTTCCAGTGGTCTCCTCTCGTAGCCTCACTCGTTTTCTTGTTTGATGACTTGGGTATCGTAGAATTGGTTCTGCCTGGGAATATTGTCCATGGCATGTGGGCCTGGAGGTTCCAGTTCAGACTGTATTTTTTTTTTTTTTTTTTTTTTGCACAATCCAACATTTAGCATGATCACTTAATAACTGCCCAATCTCTGGAATACTCAAATCACTTGTTCCATACTTTAACTAAAAATACAGTTTAGGCCGGGCGCGGTGGCTCAAGCCTTTAATCTCAGCACTTTGGGAGGCCGAGGAGGGTAGATCACGAGGTCAAGAGATCGAGACCATCTTGGTCAACCTGGTGAAACCCTGTCTCTACTAAAAATACAAAAAAATTAGCTGGGCATGGTGGCGCATGCCTGTAATCCCAGCTACTCAGGAGACTGAGGCAGGAGAATTGCCTGAACCCAGGAGGCGGAGGTTGCGGTGAGCCGAGATCGCGCCATTGCACTCCAGCCTGGGTAGCAAGAGCGAAACTGTGTCTCAAAAAAAAAAAAAAAAAATACAGTTTAAAAATACTGTCTTTTGAAAGTCTTTTCTAAATTAAGAAAGAAAAGAATGTACATTATATATAATAAAATGCAATTCGTTTCAAATATTATTACATTTCTAGCTTCTAGTTACCAAAACTAATTTTTTAATTGTTCCAGTATCTTCTGTTAAAGCTACAAAGTTGTATTAAGCGTTGGAGGAAAGAATGAAAATCCTCATTGCTTTTCTTTAATTTCATATATGTTTGTAATTGCACAGCTTTTCACATTGTTGGTCACTTGTTCAGCAAGACAAATGGCTCTGTAAGAGGCCATTGGAGACAGACGATGTGAACAGGCCTGGTGCTCAGACCCTCCGAGTCTGCTGGAGCTCACTGACTCATTTGATGGTTTCATCAGGTTTCCTTCAGCTGCATACTTGAGCGTGTTTAGTCAGAACTTCCACCTGGAGTGCTGTTACTCCACTGCACCAATGCCAGGAACATGTCTTGATTTATTTGAAGTCTAAGCAACCTGGATCAATTTTGATAACCTCCGTGTCTTTTGCTGTGTCAAGTGCCTATTCTGTCCTTCATCTTTAGGTGATGGTTTCTCCAACTCTTGGAAAATTCTAGAATACCTTTTTTTAGAACATTCACCAAATTATCTATACAGCATATGGGTAATCTTGGCATGTGGTCAAATATCATGGATACTAAGAGCACTTGAAAGAATGATCTCCCTTGTAAATCTGGGAAATCATGTCAAAATTATGCCTGTTGATATTTACAAAGGTGGTGTCAGTGTGTGCTTTATAGAAACAGATATCGCTAGATTTTCACCTTTTTCCTTTTATCTTGCAAGTTATTCACTCCAGACTGAAATCAGTCTTCATTTCCAGTCATAACTGACAGGCCCTGGTGTGTAGCTTGGTTCTCCCACTACAAGATTCACAGGATAGAAAAGTCTCGTTGGTTTGCCCCTCTGATTCTTTTCCTTCAAACCCTTCAGTTTTCTGGCCAGTTTTCCTCCAAATTCCTTAATGATGTGTTCAATTTGCTCCTATTACTTTTCTAAATTATTGCTTCTAAATTTATCTTTAAGAATATCTTTGTCATTTTACATTAAATTAAATTTTAATTAAATTTGTTTAGTTTGTTTTCCTTACTACAATTTTTAAAGACAATGACATCAGTATCTTTATTATTTTGTATCCTCCCTGGCCTGCTGGGTGTTCGTTTACGTTTCTGCTTTTGAGTTCTTTCCCAGTTTGCCATGAAGTCTACCGTCTGCTTCAGGCTCCATATTCTCTGGCTAAGAGCTTTTATCTCTCTTTGCAACAGCATCTCGCAGTTTCATAATAAATGTGCTCTGGTTTGTTGTACGCCAAGCATTTAGTACACATTAATTTGAAGTTATCCTTCAGTTCCTCTGTAAGTCATTCTTCTTGATCTTCTCTTGTTTGGTACTAAAATCCAGACAGTATTTACTAATCATGGTGTAATTAGGAGCAATAAAATCAGTCACAGGAAACAAACAGAAATAAACAGAAAATAGGGTCCTTTCTTTGCAGTGTACTCATCTGTTAATTCAAAGCTTCTAGAGAGGGTTCTGTTCTCATTTCTCTGCAGAGGCGCTCCCAAGAGGTTTCTCAGGAGCATCAAGTCTCACAGGAGCCGACAGGAAAGGTCTCTCCAGCCTCGTTATGCACACATACTTCTTCTCCTTTCTTTTTATGCCCCCATATTTCTCTCTACTCCCCGTCCACTCCTTTCCTTCCCCTGGATCTTGTTTATCTTTCTTTTTCATTTGCCAGTATATTTGCAATTTTTAAATTAAATAAATAAATTTAATTTGACTTTGAAGCATTTCTTTTCCTTTTTTTTTTAAATTTATTTTTACTTAAGTTCTGGGATACATGTGCAAAATGTGCAGGTTTGTTACATAGCTATACATGTGCCATGGTGGTTTGCTGCACCTATCAATTGTCTTCTAGGTCTTAAGCCATGCAAGCATTGTCCTGATGCAGTCCCTCCCCTCTCCACTGCTGACAGGCCCTGGTGTGTGTAGTTTTTGTCCCTGTGTCCATGTGTTGTCATTGTTGAACTCCCACTTATGGGTGAGAACTTGCCATGTTTGGTTTTCTGTTCCTGTGTTAGTTTGCTGAGGATGATGGCTTCCAGCTTCATCCATGTCTCTGCAACGGACATGATCTCATTCCTTTTTGTGGCTATATAGTATTCCATGGTGTGTATGTACCACGTTTTCCTTATCTAGTCTATCATTGATGGGCATTTGGGTTGATTCCATGTCTTTGATACTGTGAATAGTGCTGTAATAAACATATGTGTGCATGTATCTTCATAATAGAATGATTTATATTCCTTTGGGTATATACCCAGTAATGAGATTGCTGGTCAATTGGTGTTTCTGGTTCTAAATCCTTGAGAAATCGCCACACTGTCTTCCACCATAGTTGAACTAACTTACATTCCCACCAACAATATAAAAGCATTCCTATTTCTGTACAGCCTCACCAGCATCT
This sequence comes from Callithrix jacchus, assembly GCF_049354715.1. Lineage (NCBI taxonomy): Eukaryota > Metazoa > Chordata > Mammalia > Primates > Cebidae > Callithrix > Callithrix jacchus. The sequence continues at coordinate 100,501,213 of NC_133516.1, read as the reverse complement.
GATGTTCCTTGGCTTTTTAATGATCGTCATTCTGACTGGCATGAGATGGCACCTCATTGTGGCTTTAATTTGCATTTCTCTAATGATCAGTGATATTGAGCTTTGTTCATGTTTGCTGGCTCCAGAAATGTCTTATGAAAGTGTCTGTTCATATCTTTGGCCTACTTTTTGATGGTTTTTTTTTTCTTTCTGTAAATTGATTTAAGTTCCTTGTAAATTTTGTATATTAGGCCTTTGTCAGATGGGTAGATTGAAAAAATTTTTTTTCCTGTAGGTTGCCTGTTCACTCTGATGATAGTTTCTTTTGCCGTGCAGAAGCTCTTCAGTTTAATTAGATCCCATTTGTCAATTTTTGCTTTTGCTGCAATTGCTTTTGGCGATTTCATCATAAAATCTTTGTCCATACCTATATCTTAAACAGTATTGTCTAGATTTTCTTCTAGGGTTTTTATGGTTTGGGATTTTACATTTAAGTCTTTTTTTTTTTCAAGATGGAGTTTTGCCCTTGTTGCCCAGGCTAGAGTGGAGTGGCATGGCTCAGTTACCTCATTGCAACCTCCACTTCCTGGTTCAAGCAATTCTCCTGCCTCAGCCTTCCCAAGTAGCTGGGATTACAGGTATGCACCACCATGCCTGGCTCATTTTGTATTTTTAGTAGATATGGAGTTTGTCCATGTTGGTCAGGCTGGTCTCGAACTCCCAATCTCAGGTGATTCACCCGCCTTGGCCTCCCAAAGTGCTGGGATTATAGGCATGAACCACCATGCTTGACCTACATTTAAGTCTTTAACCCATCTGGAGTTAATTTTTGTATAAGGTGTTAGGAAGCGGTCCAGTTTGAATTTACAAAGACCATGGCGAGGCGCGCTCAAGCCTGTATTCATTCCCAGCCCTTTGGGAGGCTGTGGCAGGCAGATCACGAGGTCAGGAGCTTGAGACCAGTCTGACCAACATGGTGAAATCCCGTCTCTACTAAAAATATAAAAATTAGCTGGGTGTGGTGGCATGCGCCTGTAATCCCAGCTACTCAGGAGGCTGAGGCAGGAGAATTGCTTGAACCTAGGAGGCAGAGGGTGTGGTGAGCTGAGATCGTGCACTCCAACCTAGCAGATAGAGCGAGACTCTGCCTCAAAAAAAAAAAAAAAAAAAAAAAAGAATGTTGAATATCTTTTGGCTTATAGGGTTTCTACTGAGAGATCCACTGTTAGTCTGATGGGCTTCATTTTGTAGGTGTCCTGGCCTTTCTTTCTGGGTGCCCTTAACATTTTTTCCTTCATTTTGACCTTGGAGAATCTAATGATTTGTTTCTTGGGGTTGATCTTCTTGTGGAGTGTCTTAGTGGGGTTCTCTGTATTTCCTGAATTTGAATGCTGGCCTGTCTTGCTAGATTGGGGAAATTCTCCAGCGTAATATCTTAAAATGTGTTTTCCAACTTGGTACCATTCGCCCTGTCACTTTCAGGTACTCCAATCAGTAATAGGTTCAGTCTTTTTACACAGTCCCTTATTTCTCAGAGGTTTTGTTTGTTTCTTTTCATTCTCTTTTTCTCTAGTCTTGTCTACCTGCATTATTTCAGCAAGACAGTCTTCCATCTCTGATGTTTTTTCTTCCACTTGATTGATTCAGCTATTGATGCTTGTGTTTGCTTCACAAAGTTCTTGTGTTTCGTTTTTCAGCTCCATCAGGTCCTTTATGTTCCTCTCTAAACTGGTTATTCTGGTTAGCAGCTCCTCTGAACTTTTATTGAGTTTCTTAGCTTCTTTGCATTGGATTAGAACACGCTCCTTTACCTCGGCGTGCACCTTCTGAAGCCTACTTCTGTTAGTTTGTCCGTCCCATTCCCTGTCCAGTGCTGCGCTCTTGCTGAAGAGATTGGAGGAGGAGAGGCACTCTGGCCTGTCGGGTTTTCACGTTTTTTTGATTGATTTTTTTCTCATCTTCATAAGTTTGTCTAGTTTCGATCTTTGAGGCTGCTGACCCTTGGATGAAGTTTTTGTGGAGACTTATTTTGTTGATGCTGTTGTTGTTGCTTTCTGTCTGTTTGTTTTTGTTTCAATAGGTCTCTCTTCTGTAGAGTTGCTGCAGTTTTTTGGAGGTTTACTTCAGGCCCTATTCATCTGATTTGCTCCTGTTCCTGGAAGCATCACTTGAGGAGGCTGGAGAACAGCAAAGATGGATGCCTGCTCCTTTCTCTGGGATCTATGACCTCCAGGGGCACTGACCTGAGGTCAGTAGGAATGCTCCTGTATAGGATGTCTGACAGCCCCTGTTGGGGGCGTGGTTTTCACCCGGTTGCTTGGCATGGGAAGCAGAACCTGATTAAAGAGGCACTTTGGCTATGCTTTGATGGAGGGGGTGAACTGTGCTGGGGGAAGCCCACTTGTTTGGGATGCCAGGATTCCTCTGACCTAGTAAGAGAAAAGACTAAGTCTGTTCATCTGTGGAGACTACAGCCAGCCCTCCCTAGAGGGACTCAGGCCTAGGGAGATCAGAGTTCTACCCCTGAACCCCTGGATGGAATTGGACTTCCTGCAGGGGGGCCCTACAACTGCAGTGTTGGCTGCCGCCCCTCTCCCAAGGAGCTCAGATGGCTTAGCCTGCAGGCAGCTGCAGCAGTGGTGATGGCTGCCCCTCTGGCTGTGAACTCAGCAGGCTTAGGTCAATTGTAACCCAGTGGCTGTTGAGAATCTGCATTCTTCCATTGAGACTCAAGAGCCCGCTGACATGGGCTCCTGAATGTGATATTCTGATTTGTGGGTTGCAGTTTTCTGGGAAAAAAACATGGTTTATGCTTACTCACTGCCCCCCTTGGCTGGGGCTAGGGGCTCCCCTGATGCATGTAGCTCTCAGGTGGGTCGCTGCACCACACTGCTTTTCCTTCCTCTCCATGGGACATCCCAGCCGCCTAGTCAGTCCTAATGACAGAACCTGGGAGCTTCAGTTGCTGGTGCAGGATTTGCATGCTGTTTTGGATCTTTTTGATGGGAGCCTCTGATTGCTGCTGCTTCTATTCAGCCATCTCGACCCCACCCCCAAAGTATTTATTTCCCTTTTTTTTCTATCTGGGTGTGTGTGATGATTATTTTTTGTCATTAAAAAATTGAATCATGGCCGGGCAAGGTGGCTCACGCCTATAATCCCAGCACTTTGGGAGGCTGAGGCAGGTGAATCACAAGGTCAAGAGATTGAGACCATCCTGGTCAACAAGGTGAAACCCCGTCTCTACCAAAAATACAAAAATTAGCTGGGCATGGTGGCGTGCACCTGTAGTCCCAGATACTCGGGAGGCTGAGGCAGGAGAACTGCTTGAACCCAGACGGCGAAGGTTGCGGTGAGCCGAGATTGTGCCATTGCACTCCAGCCTGGGTAACAATAGCGAAACTCCGTCTCAAAAAAAAAAAAAAATTGAATCATGTCCTGAGCTGCTAATGTGTCTTCTTTTTCTCAAGAGTTCAGCAACTCCCTCACCCCCATGCTCCAAGACAGAGGGATATAGATTTTAATTATGACCTCTTGGCCAGGCGCAGGCTCACGTTTGTAATCCCAGCACTTTGGGAGGCCAATGCAGGTGGATCACTCAAAGCCAGGAGTCCAAGACCAGCCTGGCCAACATGGCAAAACCCTATCTTCACAAAAATTAGCTAGACGTGATGGTGCACACCTGTAATCCCAGCAACACGGGAGGCTGAGGAAGGAGAATTGCTTGAATCTAAGAGGCAGAGGTTGCAGTGAACCAAGATCTTGCCACTCCACTCCAGCCTGGTTGACAGAGTGAGACTGTCTCAAATCAAAACAAACAAACAAAAAACATGACCTCATGGCAACACTTCCAATTTTAATTATTTTCCTTAACTTGCTTAATTTCATAGTTGTGTACCCTTTTCTCTTAATTAGATATTAGCTTATGGACTTATTTTATTATTTGCTTTATCTTTTTTTTTTTTCCAGTCAACCAAAGGGACACTTTATTGAGGCTCCAGGGCCATGGGGCTTGGGCAGGAGGCTGCCCTTCCAGGAAGGAAGAGGCTTATTTGACCTTCTTCCTGGGCGCAGGTTGTTGGTGTGGCCACACTTCCTCTTGCGGGAGTTGACAGCACAGGGGTGCAGGCGAGCACTTGCGGCAGATCATCTTGTCGCAGCTGTATTTCTGGGCGAGCTGGCAGAGGAAAGGCTCAGTAATGCCACCTCGCAGGCACAGCACCAGGTGCAGGGTGGACTCTTTCTGGATGTTATAGTCTGAGAGTGTGCGGCCATCCTCTAGCTGTTTGCCGGCAAATATCAGACGCTGTTGGTCAGGTGGGATCCCCTTCTTGTCTTGAATTTTGGCTTTGACATTCTCAGTGGTGTCATTGGGCTCGACCTCAAGGGTGATGGTCTTGCCCGTGAGGGTCTTCACAAAGATCTGCATCTCTGCGTCTGCAGCTCGGTCGCCTCGCTGAAGAAAAAGAGGACGACGGACTGTTTGCTTTATCTTTGAATATACAAAACATTGTTTCAAAATTGCAATACCAGTATTCCCACCAATAACAAATCTATTGAGTAAAGTTGAAGGTTTGTTTCCTAATTTCATCTTTAGGCTATATCCTTGGGATGAAATGTCAGAGCACCCACCCCTTATTTTTTTTTTTTTTCAAAATGACTTGGGATAATTATTTCTCTTTTTGGTTAATTCACCAATTTCACATGCTTAGATGCTTTCACTTTACTTTGTTTTCAATTATATGATGAGCTTTTTTAACTGTGATTGATCTTGTGAATATTTAAAATCTTTACATATATAAAAATCAGAAATATAGGAAAAGGGATCCTCAGAAAAGTCTCATTTTTATCCTTTCTTCTGCACCTCAATCTTCCCATCCTTTTTTGTAAGCATTTTTAGTTTGGATTATTTGTCTAACATTTGCTTTGTTCCCCTTTAAACTTGGGCAAATAATATATATTTTTCTTTTCTTTCTTACATCAACAAAATGGCATTATATACATTGCTTTGCATCTTTAGCAAAGATGAAAAGCTTACTCTTTTTTTCCTTCTAAATTTTATTTGGAGAATTTCAATCATGTATAGAAGTAGAATAGCTTTATGAGCCTCAATGTGCTTTTCATTTAGCTTCAAGCATTATCAATTAATGGCCAATCTTTTTTCTTTAACCTCCCCAAACCCATCCCCATATTCTTTTAAAGCCCAAGGTAACCACCATTCTACTTTCTGTCTCTAACTACCTCATATAAGTGCAATTATACAGTATTTGCCTTTTTGTGACTGGCTTATTTCATTTAGTGTAATGTTGTCAAGGTTCATTTATGTTATAGCACATGTCAAAATATCTTCCCTTTTTAAGGCTAAATAATACCACACTGTATGTACATCTTACATTTTGCTTATCCATTTATCTCGTGGTAGTCACTTGGGTTGCTTCCATGGTTTTAGATATTTTGAGTAATGCTGCTGTGAACATGGGTGTACAAATACCCCTCTGAAATTCTGCTTTCAATTCTTTTGCTTATATACCCAGAAGTTGAATTGCCACATCATATGATAATGTTGTTTTTAATTTTTTCAAGAACCACCTTAATGTTTTCCTCAGTTGCTGTACCATTTTATATTGAAATGAGATAGTTCTCTTGACCTGTTCATGGGACTCATGAAAGGGTTGGCTCATTTACTCAGCTCACCAGCTCTCAACCCCTTGTGGGAGAGGGAGCATGCAGGTGAGGGAGTGCAGAGGCCAGGACAAGCACTCTGGGCAATCGGCTGGAGCAGAACTCTGCGTGGGCCTGAGGCAGTAACTAGCTGCCCACAACTCCTGGAATCACAGAGGGCATAAGTTACAGTGTGCTCTCTTAGTTTTGCCCTCTGTGGTTGCCTTTAAGTGTTAGACAGCGTGGTGGAGGGTCGAGAGTCAGCGTGACAGCCTTTTGCACCTGCACCCAGGTCCTTGACTGGTGTCTAGGAGAAATCAGGTCGCATGAACAAATTGAAGATGGTAAATGCAGAGAATTTTGTTGAGCAGTGGAAGTGGCTTCCAGCAGGATGAGGAGCTGGAAAGTGGATGGAATGGGAAGGTGGTCTTCCCCTGGAGTTTGGCTATCCACAGCCAAACTTTTTTCTGAAGTCTTATCGTCAAGCTGTCCGTCTGAAGTCAAGCTGCTTCTTACCTATGTCAAGCTGCTTCTTCTCTTCTCTACTTCTTAGCCATGCTGCTTTGCCACTCCACTGGTGGGGCCTGGGGTTTTTATGGGTGCAGGATGTGGGGTGGGGTGGGCCAAGGTGATTTTGGAAAAGGCAACATTCATGCAGGAAAGCAGGAATACGTGTTCTCACTTTGAGCCAAGGGTCCAGCCTTGAGGGTGCTGCCCTCACCAGGGACCTCACCCTTTTCTACCTAGTATTTCCCTTCCTCCTGTCTGCATCAATATTACCACCAACTATGCACAAGTATTCCATTTTCTCCACATCCAGCCAATACTTATTTTCTGGTTTTTGCTTTTGGAAAGAAGTCACCTTAATGAACATGAAGTGGCATTTTATTGTACTTTTGAGTTGTATATATATAATGATTAGTGATGTTAAGCATCTTTTAATGTCCTCATTGGCTTTTTTTTTTTTTTTGATGGAGTCTCACTCACTCTGTTGCCCAGGCTGGAGGGCAGTGGTGTAAGTTCAGTCACTACAACCCCTGCCTCTCGGGTTCAAGCGATTCTCCCACCTCAGCCTCCAAAGTAGTTGGGACCACAGGCACCCACCACCACACCCATCTAATTTTTGTATTTTTAGTAGAGATGGGGGTTTCACCATGTTGGCCAGGCTGGTCTTGAACTCCTGACCTCAAGTGATCCACCCACCTCATCCTCCCAAAGTGCTGGGATTACAGACATGAGCCACTGTACCCAGCTTCATTGGCCATTTGTATGTCTTTAGAAAAATGTCCATTCAAGTCCTTTGTCTGTTTTTTAATTAGGTTGGTTGTTTTTGATGCACAAATTTTAAAACAAATTTCATGAGGTGCAGTTTGTCTATTTTTTCTTTTGTCACTTGTGCAGGTAAAGAATCTGTCAAATTCAATGTTGTGAAGTTTTGCCCTATGCTCCAGCCCATAATGTTAATTTATTTTAATTTTTTTGAGAGGGAGTTTTGCTGTGTCATTCAGGTTAGAGTGCAATGGTGTGATCTCAGCTCACTGCAACCTCTGTTTCCTGGATTCAAGAGATTCTCCTGCCTCCGCCTCTTGAGCAGCTGAAATTATGGGCAACAGCCACCACACAGCTGTCACCACACCCAACTAATTTTTGTATTTTAGAAGTGATCTGTCTGCCTTGGCCTTCCGAAGTGCTGGGATTACAGGCATGAGCCACTGCCCCTGGCCCCCTTATTCTTTTGAAATAAGTCTTATATATATCATTTCATATTTCATCTCTAAATAGGTCAGCAAAACTCTTAAGAATTTCTTTTCAATATCAAATATCTATCTATCCATCCATCTACTATCTACTTAAAAAACCACATACCTTTGTGAAACTTAAAGAGTAGTTATTTCTTAATACGATAAAACATCCAGCAAACATTCAAATTCCTAATTATACATCTGACTGTTTGTACTTTAGAGTCCCTGTTACTGAAGTTCTCTCAACTGTAGTCCTTAATACAGGCAAATACATCTGTGCTTTGGTAGTGGATTTGTCCTTGCTCCAGCAACATGGAATCTGGCAAGGTCTATTAGCCCCATGAGAGACCTCACCAACAGATTTAAGATAATCCTACACTGGCTTTTGTACACACAACCTACATTAAATCCATAGGGAGCAGCCCTGCATCCTTTGCTCTGAAAATGCTGAGATTTTAGGCTATCCAAAGTCATACTCCCTCCTCTGACCTTTCCTTTAGACGTGCCTCTGTGATCCCTCAGATTTCTCAGGTGAGAGCAGTATTCCCTGAGGTCCCCCACTTCGCAGGGACACATTAAATGCGCTCCAAGTGGTTCCTTGGCGCCCTCTCACTAGGCTTGGGATGAGAGTACCAGTTCATGCCTTTTGTGTAAGTGAGAGGTTTAGAAACGCCTGCATAGAATTTGCTCTGAGTTGTAGAGATGGCCTGCTTTACAACTGTCTCTGCTGTCTGATGCCTCTTGGCTTTGTCCTCAGCAGAGATTTCCGCTACAACATCCACTTACATACTCAACCACACATTTGGGCCATTCAAATCTTGTTTGAGTTGAACTAACTGATATCTTTATTTTTCACAGTGGCACACAGAGGTGGCCAAATCTCAAGACTGATAAATGTTATATTTTCTTAAATATTGCATTCTTCAACTTCTGGGTTGTGAATCCTATGAATTTGCACATAAAGCACTTAGCATGCATCAAAGTGTCTGTTAGGTGGTTTGACACTTCATTTTGCAATTCCAGCAAACTTTTCTCTTTCAAGGGAGCCCAGAGCCTGGCTGCAGTTTGTCCAGGCTTGTAAGAACTACAGTTCTCCCATCACATGCCTCATTCTTACACATTGAATTTCTGATCTTGGTTTGATAGCACTTTATGTTTGATGGAAAGGAGCACTTTCATATTTTGCCTTCTTGCATCTAAATATAATTCATTCATTATATGTAATGAATATATTCATTTTATAAGATTATCATTACTTTCTGCAAAAATGCCTCCCCAGTGCATGGTTACTGTTATTTCTAGAATATTTGTGAGGTCTCCATGTGGACAGATCAAGTCACTGGTTAGTTGTACATTCTTGTGGTATAAGCTTTAGTTTCCACAGTTCATTTTTCTTTTTTTTTTTTTTAATTGCATTTTAGGTTTTGGGGTACATGTGCAGAACATGCAAGATAGTTGCATAGGAACACACATGGCAGTGTGTTTTGCTGCCTTCTTCCCCTTCACCCACATTTGGCATTTCTCCCCATGCTATTCCTCCCCAGCTACCCCCACCACTGTCCCTCTCATATTCCCCCCGATAGATCCCAGTGTGTAGTACTCCCTTCCCTGTGTCCATGTGTTCTCATTGTTCATCACCTGCCTATGAGTGAGAATATACGGTACTTCATTTTCTGTTCTTGTGTCAGTTTGCTGAGAATGATGTTCTCCAGATTCATCTATGTCCCTACAAAGTACACAAACTCATCATTTTTGATTGCTGCATAATATTCCATCGTATATATGTGCCACATTTTCTCAGTCCGGTCTATCATCGATGGGCATTTGGGTTGGTTCCAGGTCTTTGCTATTGTAAACAGTGCTGCAATGAACATTCGTGTGCATGTGTCCTTATAGTAGAACGATTTATAGTTCTTTGAATATATCCCCAGTAATGGGATTGCTGGGTCAAATGGAATTTCTATTTCTAAGGCCTTGAGGAATCGCCACACTGTGTTCCACAATGGTTGAACTAATTTACACTCCCACCAGCAGTGTAAAAGTGTTCCTATTTCTCCACATCCTCTCCAGCATCTGTTGTCTCCAGATTTTTTAATGATCGCCATTCTAACTGGCGTGAGATGGTATCTCAATGTGGTTTTGATTTGCATCTCTCTAATGACCAGTGATGATGAGCATTTTTTCATATGTTTGTTGGCCTCATGTATGTCTTCTTTCATAAAGTGTCTGTTCATATCCTTTGCCAACTTTTGAATGGGCTTGTTTGTTTTTTTCTTGTAAATCTGTTTGAGTTCTTTGTAAATTCTGGATATCAGCCCTTTGTCAGATGGGTAAACTGCAACAATTTTTTCCCATTCTGTTGGTTGCCGATTCACTCTAGTGACTGTTTTTTTTGCCGTGCAGAAACTGTGGAGTTTCATTAGGTCCCATTTGTCTATTTTGGCTTTTCCTGCCAATGCTTTTGGTGTTTTGGTCTTGAAGTCCTTGCCTACTCCTATGTCCTGAATGGTTTTGCCTAGATTTTCTTCTGGGATTTTTATGGTGCCAGGTCTTATGTTTAAGTCTTTAATCCATCTGTAGTTAATTTTAGTGTAAGGTGTCAGGAAGGGGTCCAGTTTCTGCTTTCTGCACATGGCTAGCCAGTTTTCCCAACACCATTGATTAAACAGGGAGTCCTTTTCCCATTGCTTCTTTTTGTCAGGTTTATCAAATATTGTATGGTTGTAGATATGTTGTGTTGCCTCCGATGCCTCTGTTCTGTTCCATTGGTCTATATCTCTGTTTTGGTACCAGTACCATGCTGTTTTGATTACTGTAGCCTTGTAGTATAGTTTGAAGTCCGGTAGTGTGATGCCTCCCGCTGTGTTCTTTTTGCTTAGAATTGACTTGGCTATGCGGGCTCCCTTTTTGTTCCATATGAAGTTCAAGGTGGTTTTTTCTAGTTCTGTAAAGAAAGTCAATGGTAGCTTGATGGGGATAGCATTGAATCTGCAAATTACTTTGGGCAGTATAACCATTTTCACGATATTGATTCTTCCTAACCATGAACATGGAATGTTTCTCCATCTCTTATTTCATTGAGCAGTGATTTGTAGTTTTCCTTGAAGAGGTCCCTTACCTTCCTTGTAAGTTGTATTCCTAGGTATTTTATTCTCTTTTTAGCAATTGTGAATGGCAGTTCATTCTTGATTTGGCTTTCTTTAAGACTGTTATTGGTGTATAGGAATGCTTGTGATTTTTGCACATTGATTTTATATCCTGAGGCTTTGCTGAAGTTGCTTATCAGTTTCAGGAGTTTTTGGGCTGAGATGATGGGGTCTTCTAGATATACTATCATGTCGTCTGCAAATAGAGACAGTTTGGCTTCCTCCTTTCCTATTTGAATACCCTTTATTTCTTTTTCTTACCTGATTTCTCTGGCTAGAACTTCCAGTACTATATTGAATAGGAGTGGTGAGAAAGGGCATCCTTGTCTAGTGCCAGATTTTAAAGGGAATGCTTCCAGTTTTCAACTATTCAGTATGATATTGGCTGTTGGTTTGTCGTAAATAGCTTTTATTATTTTGAGATGCGTTCCATCAATACCGAGTTTATTGAGAATTTTTAGCATCAAAGGCTGTTGAATTTTGTCAAAGGCCTTCTCTGCGTCAATTGAGATAATCATGTGGTTTTTGTTTTTGGTTCTGTTTATGTGGTGAATTACATTTATAGACTTGCGTATGTTGAACCAGCCTTGCATCCCCGGGATGAATCCTACTTGATCATGATGGGTAAGCTTTTTGATGTGCTCTTGCAATTGGCTTGCCAGTATTTTATTGAAGATTTTTGCATCTATGTTCATCATGGATATTGGCCTGAAGTTTTCTTTTTTTGTTGAGTCTCTGCCGGGTTTTGGTATCAGGATGATGTTGGTCTTATAAAATGATTTTGGAAGGATTCCCTTTTTTTTGGATTATTTGGAATAGTTTCAGAAGGCATGGTACCAGCTCCTCTTTGTGTGTCTGTTAGAATTCGGCTGTGAACCCGTCTGGACCTGGGCTTTTTTTGTGTGGTAGGCTCTTAATTGGTGCCTCAACTTCAGACCTTGTTATTGGTCTATTTATAGTTTCGGCTTCCTCCTGGTTTAGGCTTGGGAGGACACAGGTGTCCAGGAATGTATCCATTTCTTCCAGGTTCACTAGTTTATGTGCATAGAGTTGTTTGTAATATTCTCTGATGATGGTTTGAATTTCTGTGGAATCTGTGGTGATTTCCCCTTTATCGTTTTTTATTGCATCTATTTAGTTGTTCTCTCTTTTCTTTTTTGTCAGTCTGGCTAGTGGTCTGTCTGTTTTGTTGATCTTTTAAAAAAAACAGCTCTTGGATTTATTGATTTTTTGAAGCGTTTTTCGTGTCTCTATCTCCTTCAGTTCTGCTCTGATCTTCGTTATTTCTTGTCTTCTGCTAGGTTTTGAGTTATTTTGATCTTGCTCCTCTAGCTCTTTCCATTTTGATGATAGGGTGTCAATTTTGGATCTCTCCACTCTTCTCATATGGGCACTTATTGCTATATATTTTCTTCTATAGACTGCTTGAAATGTGTCCCAGAGATTCTGGTATGTTGTTTCTTCATTCTCGTTGGTTTCGAAGAACTTCTTTATTTCTGCCTTCATTTCATTGTTTATCCAATCAACATTCAAGAGCCAGTTGTTCAGTTTCCATGAAGCTGTGCGGTTCTGGGTTGGTTTCTGAATTCTGAGTTCTAAATTGATTGCACTATGGTTGAGGACTGTTTGTTATGATTTCAGTTGTTTTGCATTTGCTGAGGAGTGCTTTACTTCCAATTATGTGGTCAGTTTTAAAGTAGGTGTGATGTGATGCTGAGAAGAATGTATATTCTGTGGATTTGGGGTGAAGAGTTCTGTAAATGTCTATCAGGTTTGCTTGTTCCAGGTCTGATTTCAAGCCCTGGATATCCTTGTTAATTTTCTCTCAGGTTGATCTATCTAATATTGACAGTGGAGTGTTAAAGTCTCCCACTATTATTGTATGGGAGTCTAAGTCTCTTTGTAAGTCATTAAGAACTTGCCTTATATGTCTGGGTGCTCCCGTATTGGGTTGATATATATTTAGGACTGTTAGCTCTTCTTGTTGTATCGATCCTTTTACCATTATGTAATGTCCTTCTTTGTCTCTTTTGATCTTTGTTGCTTTAAAGTCTATTTTATCAGAGACGAGAATTGAAACTCCTGCTTTTTTTTGCTCTCCGTTTGCTTGGTAAATCTTTCTCCATCCCTTTATTTTGAGCCTTTGTATATCCTTGCATGTGAGATGGGTTTCCTGGATACAGCACACTGATGGGTTTTGGATTTTTATCCAATTTGCCAGTCTGTGTCTTTTGATTGGTGTATTTAGCCCATTTACATTTAGGGTTAATATTGTTATGTGTGAATTTGATACTGCCATTTTGATGCTAGCTGGCTGTTTTGCCCGTTAATTGATGCAGATTCTTCTTTTTGTTGATGTTCTTTAGCATTTGGTATGTTTTTGGAATGGCTGTTGCTGGTTGTTTCTTTCTATGTGTAGTGCCTCTTTCAGGAGCTCTTGTAAAGCAGGCCTGGTGGTGACAAAATCTCTGAGTACTTGCTTGTTTGCAAAGGATTTTATTTTTCCTTCACTTATGAAACTCAGTTTGGCTGGATATGAAATTCTGGGTTGAAAGTTCTTTTCTTTAAGAATGTTGAATATTGGCCCCCACTCTCTTCTGGCTTGTAGTGTTTCTGCCGAGAGATCTGCTGTGAGTCTGATGGGCTTCCCTTTGTGGGTGACCCAACCTTTCTCTCTGGCTGCCCTTAGCATTTTCTCCTTCATTTCAACCCTGGTGAATCTGACGATTATGTGCCTTGGGGTTGCTCTTCTGCAGAATATCTTTGTGGTGTTCTCTGTATTTCCTGGACTTGGATATTGGCCTGCCTTGCTAGGTTGGGGAAATTTTCCTGGATAATATCCTGAAGAGTATTTTCCAGCTTGGATTCATTCTCTTCATCACATTCAGGTACACCTATCAAACGTAGATTCGGTCTCTTCACATAGTCCCATATTTCTTGGAGACTTTGTTCATTCCTTTTTGTGCTATTTTCTCTAATCTTGGCTTCTCGTTTTATTTCATTGAGTTGATCTTCGACTTCTGATATCCTTTCTTCTGCTTGGTCAATTCGGCTATTGAAACTTGTGCATGCTTCGCGAAGTTCTCATGTTGTGTTTTTCAGCTCCTTCAATTCATTCATATTCCTCTCTAAGTTGTCCATTTTTGTTATCATTTCCTCAAATCTTTTTTCAAGATTCTTAGTTTCTTTGCATTGATTTAGAACATGTTCTTTTAGCTAATGGAAGTTTCTCATTACCCACCTTCTGAAGTCTGATTCCATCATTTCATCACACTCATTCTCTGTCCAGCTTTGTTCCCTTGCTAGTGAGGAGTTTTGGTCCTTTGTAGGAGGTGGGGTGTTCTGGTTTTGGGTGTTTTCCTTCTTTTTGAGCTGGTTTCTTTCCATCTTTGTGGATTTATCCACCTGTCTTCTGAGTAGTTGCTGACTTTTCGATTGGGTCTCTGAGTGGATGCCCAGATTGTTGATGATGAAGTATTTCTGTTTCTTAGTTTTCCTTTTAACAGTCTAGCCCCTCTGCCCTAAGACTGCTGAGGTCCACTCTAGGCTGCTTGTCTGGGGTACACCTGTAGCAGCTGCAGAAAGGCGAAGGATGCTACCTGTTTCTTCTTCTGCTATCTTTGTCCCTGAATGATGCCCGCCAAAGTCAGTCTGATCAGTCCCTTATGAGGTGACTCTTTGGATATATGGGGGTCAGGGAGCTGCTTGAGGAGTTGGTCTGTACTTTATAGGAGCTCAAATGCTGAGCTGTGAGCTCCGTTGTTCATTCAGGGCTGCTAGGCAGGTATGTTTAAGTCTGCTGTAGCAGAACTCATAAATCCCCTTTTTTTCCTCAGATGCTCTGTCACGGGGAGTTAGGGCTTTATTGATGAGTATCCGTTGCACTGTCCTGCCCAGCTAGGAGGCAGTCTAGTCACTATCTGCCTGCCGAGGCTCTGCCCTGCTGCTGTGGGGTCCACCCCATTGCCGTGGGCTCTGCCCTGCTGCCGTGGGCTCTGCCCTGCTGCCGTGGCCTCCACCCTGCTCTTGTGGGCTTCGCCCTGTTGCCGTGGGCTCCACCCTGCTGCTGAGTGTAGTTCCCTGTAGTCTTGTTTATGTGGGTGTGGTTAGGACTGCCGTGGTGATGATAGCCTGCCTCTGTATTGGCGGACTCTCTCTGTTATGGTGGGTTGCCTTGGCAGCGGCTGGCTGTGTCAGCAATGGGAGATTACGTCAGTAGGGGCGGAATCCCTCGGTAATGGCGGATGCCCCTCCTTCACTGAGCTGTACCATCCTGGGTTCAGCTGTGCCTGCTGTAAAACTCTCACCCCTGAGCATTTCCAATCGCTGTTTTGTTTGTTTCTGGGGAGTAGGACCAGCCGAGCCTGATCACCTGGCTTCCTGCCTCAGAGCTTATTTTGTTTTTTTAAGTTAAACAGTTGACTCTCTCCCAGGTGTTTCAGTCGTCTGCTGAAAGGGCACTGGCATCTGTGTGATTTCTTGTGCAGCGACCCACTTTGCCGTCTCAAACATCCCTTCCCGGGAATCTCCTGGCCTGGCTCACTGTCCAAGTCCCATTTAATGAGATGTATATGCTAATCTGCCCTCCCAAATCTCAAATTGCCAGTTTTACAGGGCACCCAGACCAGTGCATTTTGTGCAGGTTGCCGCTGCACTGTGGCGCCAGCCAAAACGGCCGCGCCAGCCGAAACAGCTGCGCTGGTGTCCCGTGCTACTCCTACACCTGGGAATTTCCCGGTCTGTGGGTAACAAAGATCCATCTGGAAATGCGGCATGCACTCACCCTCTGCGCCTTCGTTGAGAGCTGCAATCTTGAGTTGCTCCTAAAGCACCATCTTTCCCCTCCTCTTCCACAGTTCATTTCTACAAGTACTTATTAGCAACATCATCAGCTTTCTTTTCCATTCATAGAAACACTCTGACATTTGCATTTTCTGTAATGGTAATTAGTGGTTGCTTAGAAGAATTTTTGCCTTCAGGCAAAAGCTTTTAACAGATAACCCATATGACAAGAAAGTGCATAAAAAGAGAAATGGATTAGGACTCAAGAGACCTGAACTGAAGTTAAAGAATGCTTGTAAGAAACTATAAAACAATGCTATTATTCTGATTTTTAATGTTATTTTTAATAGTTAAAAATCTTTTCTGCATAAGCATATTATTTTCCAGAGTGCTTCAATATATTTATTATTGATAATTAATACAAAGATATAATCCCATAATTTGACTAAGGCTTTGTAGTTTTAAAAGTACTTTCATAAATATAAAAGTCCAGAAAGTAAAAAAGTCTAATTTGTTTTAAGAGAAAAAATCTTTATATATCACATCAACTTATTTGAACATTCTCCTTTTTAAAAAAATTAAAAAATGATCATGGTGGCACTTTTCTCTAGTTCCAGCTACTCAAAAGGCTGAGGCAGGAGAATTGCTTGAGCTCTGGAGTGCAAGACTAGCCTGAGCAGTATAGCAAGACCTCATTTCCAAAAAAATGTCCAATACAATGTTATAAAAATACACAACACAAAAATAAAAATTATCTGTAGCTACTTTATTAACCGTTGCTTATCATGTGGTATTAATGTCCACAGCATTAATTTTTCCAAACATGTGTTTGTAGTGTCTCTCTTTTTCTCTCTCTTTTTTTTTTTTTTGCCCCAAAGCAGCACATGAGAATTTACTGTTTCAAGCACTTTGAAAATAAGGAAATCAAATTTCCAAAGAACCAAACTTTGGTATGACCTAGATTTTCTGGAATGATATGAGCATCATAAATTGTATTTCTGTTAGTGCCAGACATTGTTTAAAATAAACCTGAAGGATTCTAATTCCCTATATGTATAAAAACATTCATACACATAATTTCACAAATTAGGAAAAAATCTTTCTCAGAACAGGTTTTCTAGTTTAGGGTTTTGTTTTGTTTTGTTTTGTTTTGAGATGGAGTCTCACTCCATTGCCCAGGCTGGAGTATAATGTTACAATCTTGGTTCACTGCAACCTCTGCCTCCTGTGTTTGAGTGATTTTCCTACCTCAGCCTCCTGAGTAGCTGGGATTACAGGTGCCTGTCACTATGCCCAGCTAATTTTTTTGTATTTTTATTAGAGACAGGGTTTCACCCTGTTGGCCAGGCTGGTCTTGAACTCCTGACCTCATGATTCTCTTGCCTCGGCCTCCCATGGTGCTAGGATTTCAGGCATGAGCCACCACGCCCGGCCTGTTTCTTAAAGAAAGAACTGTATTATTCAAGCTGTTTTACACCTGTTGTTTCATATATCAATTGGTCTTGAATGTCTTGCCATGTTTACATTATGTCAAATTGACTTCATCTTGTAAATTCCTGTGGAATATTCCATATGTCCTTCAGTCAATCATTTATTGATAGGCTTTTAGATTGTTCCCCATGTGGGTAATATGAGTAATGCTGCAAGAATACTATCAGACACATACCTTTGGATCTTCTGCATGTACATCTGAAGGATAAACTCCTGTTTAGAATAGCTGTGTCAAAAACTAAGAACATTTTCAAATTTAAGATGTATTTCCAAATTGTCTTCCAAAAAAGGATGTATCAATTTTTCTTTCATCAACAGTGAAAGAGAGTTAGACAAACTACTGTTCTTATAACCTATTTCCACATGGGTAAAATGAATGGGCTGGGCTTTATGCATTTATATTCTAATTGCTTGATTGTCTCCTAAGGGCTCGTACTATGATTTGCTTGACATTAAATTCTTAGTGGGCAGAACATTGCTTGGCCCATAATAGGTCACCAGTAAGTATCTGCTAAATGAACTTATCTGTAGATCACTCCCAGTCTTATATTTTATGCATCAGTGGTAAAGATAATGTCAATGAAATCTCTTAGTGTTCTTTTATGGAAGTAGCATGAACTGCTGGCAATTGGTGATCAGGATGGCCCCTAATTTTCTTTTTTTTTTTTAAATTATTCCTGTATATATATTTTAATTTTATGCATAATCTTAAGCAAAGGCCTAGGACATTACTAAAAATTATTATGACTAATAAACAAATTTATTAAACCAGCAGAATATAAAAGGAACATCCAAGTGTCAGCAGCATATCTATATACTGACAACTATCTCAAAATGAAATCAAAGAAATTAATACACAATTGGAAAATTATTTCTCCTTTATAAATTGGCATTAATAATATTATTAAATATCTGTATTTTACAAAATAATGTATAGATATAATGCAAGCTCTATCAAAATACCAGTTATATAATTAACACATTTTTAAAAAATACATCTAAAATTTTTATATGGTACCACAAAAGATCCTCAATATCCAAAGCAATCAAGCAGTAGAAAAAGTGAAGGTATCACTCTACCTGACTTTGAAAGATACTACAAAGCTACAGAAAAAGAAAAGTATAGTACTTGAATAAAAATTGACACACAGGACGATACAGATAAAAAAGGAGACCAGAAATATATTAATGTATTCACAGCCAACTGTTTTTAAATAGAGGTGGCAATTTCTTAGGGAAATGGCAGTATCTTCAGTAAATGGTGTTGAGAAAATTTCATATCCACATTCAGAGGAATATCATGAGATCCTCAACTCAGATCATATATTACACAAACTAAATTAGATACTTAAATGTAAGGTCTAAAACTCTGAAACTACTACCAAAAAATATAGACTGAAAGCCCTGTAACATTTGTTGGGCAGTGACTTTTAAAATTTGAACTCAAATCCCAAGGAACAAAAAAATTTTTTTTGAAAAGATGAATCAGATTTGAAAATATATGTTTGTTTTTTGCTGTTTTCTCATTTGTCAGTCATAACCCTTGATGTTTAACAGCATGTTCTGTACCCATCACAGTGCATCAGAGACTTTAGGGCTTTTATTTTAGGCTTGAGGCACCTGGAGTTACTGGTGCTTACGGTAATAGTATGAAAGACACTGAAAGGGCAGCCTTGTTTTATGCTCCCATGACTGGCCACTGTGTGAACACAGTAAACTGGTTTGCATGCAAACTAACAGGGCATGTTTTAATCTAAAAGCTCCCATTATCTCCAGAAGTTTTCAGAGAAAATGGACAAGGAAATCACTACAGTTAGGTGACTAAGAATATAAACTGTAGATTAAATTTAAACCATTAAAAAATTTATAAATGGTAAGAGTAACAAATTTCTCCAAATTGTAATATTAATATGGAAAATAAATATTCCAAATTTACAGAGGTCATTTTAATGTTTTACAACATTTAACATTCGCACTTTACAATAGAGGATTCTGCATGAAAATCCATGTTGTGCTATCAGTATATAATAAATAACTAAATTTAAAATTGCTCACTATTAATTCTCTTAAACATTTAACTTTTATAATATATGTATGTTCTAGCAAATTATATATTTGCCACACTTTGTATAAGAATCTAGTATTTTTCAAAGAAATACAAGGCTGATTTAATCCTTTCTTCTGTAGACAGTGTATGTCTTTTACGTTAATTAACCAATCTTTTTGTTTCTTTGTTTGTTTGTTTTTGAGACGGAGTTTTGCTCTTCTTACCCAGGCTGGAGTGCAATGGTGCCATCTCGGCTCACCGCAACCTCCGCCTCCTGGGTTCAGGCAATTCTCCTGCCTCAGCCTCCTGAGTAGCTGGGACTACAGGCAGGCCCCTAATTTTCTAAACTTCTTATTTAGTCCTTTTCAATTTGCAAATATAGTAGGTCAAAAATAAAACTGTGCCCTAATTCTCTCACAAAGATAGGCAAATGATCAAGAAACTCCTTTTCTGAACTACAGTGAAAAGGTAAGTAAATTGCTTATTCCAGAGGAGCTTCAGGCTGCTGCCTCTCCCTCTCATTAAAAAATTTTCCAAATACTTATTACAATTTCTTTTTTGAGACAGAGTTTCATCTGTCACCCAGGCTGGGGTGCAGTGGCATGATCATGGCTCATTTCAGCCTTGACTTCCTGGGCTCAGGTGATTCTCCCACTTCAGCCTCCTGAGTAGCTGGGGCCACAGGCATGCACCATCAAGCCTGGCTAATTTTTTGTATTTTTTGTAGAGATGGGGTTTCACCATGTTGCCCAGGCTGGTCTGGAACTTCTGGCTTCAAGCGATCCTTCGATCTTAACTTCCCAAAGTGCTGGGATTATAGATGTGAGCCACAGCACCTGGCCACTTATTACAAAGATTTCTGATAGAACATCCTCTGTTCTTACTGACAGTTTTAGGTTTTCATACCTATTCCTCTCTGAAGTAACTATAATGTTTTGGCTTTTCATGAGAATTTCTAAGAGCATATGGTAGAAATACAAGCCAGCAATTATATTTTCTTAGCTGAACATGGGAAAAATTGTAAAAAGGGAATGTTGTGCTGGAATGGCTAGGTCAGCTCAGTAATGGTAAAAAGGTTTTATGACTTGGAGCTAAATACAGAGTATTTTCTTCCACTTTCAAGTTTTCTCTTACCAGAGGATAAAATACAGTACATTGAAAAATGTGTGACACTGGGATCAGGTAGGCTTGGGTTCAAAATGTTGGTTCTGCCCCTTAGCAGCTGTAAGTCAGAGTATGTCCATCTGTAAAATAGAGATAATTATGCTACCTACGAATGAGGATTTTTTATGAAAATCAATCCTATTGCTCTTTGAGATCTCAGTGTAGTCATCATCTCCTCTAAGAAAGTATTCTTGACTCCCTTATCCTACAAGGTAAAGTAAAATGTTTTTTCTCTGTGCAAATTGCTACCACTCCTCACCTTCTTCCCACTTTACATCAGAATTCTATGCTATTGCTGCATTTCTTATTGTGTTAAAATTGCATCTGTATGTACCTGTCACTCCCACTAGACTGTGAGAAATTTATAACTCTTATCTCTAACACTTAATAGAGAAATGGCCTATCAAAAATATTGTCTTACTAAATATTTGTTGAGGGAATGAATGACGTATTTCAAGTGCTTGCACCATACTTAAAACATTGGAAACATCAAATAATTTATTTTTTGACTTTATCATAAATAGAGGGCTGAAAGTTTTATTAAAAACATTCATCTCTTGCCCGTGATGCTGTAACTAAGAAATGTAAGGTTAGAACTGTTTGTTTGATTCATTCTAGGTAATTAGATACACTGGCAGGCATGGTTCATGGAAGGTTAAGATTTAACAAACTCGATGAATAGTAACAGGATGAAAATTTATTCAAACCTTTAGCCATAGTCTACGCACATGCATCCAGAAGGAAAGTTAATTGTTTGACCCTTTGTTCCTTTTTTTTTTTGTAAATATGTAACTTGGCAGTGTTGATTTAGATCATCAAAGCAATGTACTGGCGATCTTTTGCATTTGTCTCAGCTGCCTTTTTTCACTATATTGCAAATGATGTTAATTCTGTGCTTAATTATGCTTAACATAGTTTATATGCAATCCAGTGTTTACCAGTTGGACATAGTAAAAAATCTGTTGTTTTCTTTCCATTTTCCTTCTGCTTATCATTCGTTGATTTTTAAAAGCAGCTGGAATTGTTCCATGTGAATGGAAACCGTTATAAGGCTGTACAGTCTTCTCTAGAGAGAAATACATTTCTCTCTAGAAACCATCTTATATCAACTACAATCTTTGCTTTTTGAAGAGTTGATATATATTATCATGCAAACTTTTAACCTGATCTTTGCTGTCCTCTCAGATCAAAAGAAAATCTCCACTCAGATTACAAAAAAAAAAAAAAAAAACCCAAAAAACAAAAAACCTCTCCACCTACTCAGGATTTTCCAAAAGCTAATGTATTCATCCATTGAAATAGAGCCTCCATCTATCCAAATTGACTATGATAGCCAGTCACACATGTATTGATGTTTTAAGGAAAAGATAAATGTTTGAGATGAGGGATATGTCAATTACCCTGATCTTATCACTATACATCATATGTATCAAAATATCACTATGTATAATTAGTCAATTAAAACTTTTTTTTGTTTTATTTTTATATTTTGTTTATTTTTTAATGGAATGCTTCATGAATCTGCATGCCATTCTTGTATAGGGGCCATGACAATCTTCTCTGTAATGTTCTGAGAGTGACAGAGGCAGCCAGATGCCTAGGCAGATAGGGGAGTGTCCCCAGTGCAACCCCATCTCCAAGCGGAAGCCAGTTTAAAGCGTGAAAGCCAAGCTACAAGTTAAATCTTCAGACCTGATTGACAACTTGTCTTCCTGTTTGGCACACTTTCCTCTGATCGATCCCCACCCTTCACCTATTTCATGTATACCTACCTTTTCCTAATTGGTTTTCTATACTGTCAGGCCCCTCTTTGAATGGTGTCTTCATGTTAATCTTTTTTGCCTACTCACAAACCAGTCACCATGCACTTCCCATCCTGTGCCGGTACGGACCACAGACTCAGTTGGTAGAGGAGAAGACAGCCTGACTTCAGAGAAGAGACAACCTAACTTTGGGAAGGACGACCTGCCCTTTTCATCCCTTCTCCAGCTCCCCTCTCTGAGAGACGTTTTCATTGCTCAGTAAAAATTCTCCGCCTTCACTATCCTTTAATAATCCATGTGGTCTCATGCTTCTTGGCCTCTGGACAAGAGCTTGGACCTGCCGAGTATGGGGACCCAGAAAGGGTGTCATGCTGGCCCTTTTCCTCGCCAGCAGGGGCAGCCGTCCTGTGCAATGAGGCAAAGGGCCAGTTGAGGTGCTAACACATCGCTGTTTGTTGGACTGTGGACGGTGGAACGAAAAGAGCACTGCAACACCTCCTCTGGGGCTTCAGGGTTGAAAGCACTCTCATCTGGGTGCCTGCATTCCCCTTGAGGCAACATGCTTAGTCTAGCTGCAGTTTCCACTAGGAGCTTGCTCCTGTGTCAGCGCCCAGAACAACCAGCTAGATCCTGCACTCACTTGCTCACGTGCTTCCTACTGCAAGGGGCTGAGTGTGGTGGGCCAAGCAGATGGGGTGTCCCTGCTGTGAGTCCAGGAAAGGGGTAAAAAAAAATCCTGTATCAGTTCCAATTTTAGTATATGTGCTGCTGAAGTGAGCGAGAGAAAAAGTTGCTTAAAAAGCTCATGTTACTATAATAATTGGATATTTGTATCTTAGGTTCTGTTTTCTTTCTTTTTTTTTTTTTTTTCATTTGGAGTTTCACTTTGTTTCCAGGCGGGAGTGCAGTGTCATGATCTTGGCTTACTGTGACCTCCACCTGCCAGATTCAAATGATTCTCCTGCCTCAGCCTCCTTAGTAGCTGGGATTACAGGCACCCACCACCACGCCCAGCTAATTTTTGTATTTTTAGTAGAGATGGGGTTTCACCATGTTAGCCAGGCAGGTCTCGAACTTCTGACCTCAGGTTATCTGACTGCCTAGGCTTCCCAAAGTGCTGGGATCACAGGCATGAGCCACCACGCCCAGCCAAGTTCTCGTATTTTCAATTATTACATGTGTCTTAGAAGTTGAAAAGCGAGTAGCCTTTGTTTAGTATTTACTTTATTATTTGATTTATCGCCACATTTATTTTAAATTTGGGAGGTATAGGTACAGGTTTGTTACAGGGTATATTGTGGGATGCTGAGGCTTGGTCTGTTGGTTCCATCACCCAATAGACCAAGCCTCAGCATCCCACAATATACCCTGTAACAAACCTGTGTTACACAGAGCACAACAGGAAGCTTTTTAGTCCTCCCTGATCCTACTTTTGGAGTCCTAATTGTTCATTGTTCCTATCTTTATGTCTGTGTGAACCCAAGATTTAGCTCCCACTTATAAGTAAGAATGTGTGATATTTCGTTTCCTGCTTTTGGATTAGTTTGCTTAGGATAATGGCTTCCAGCTGCATCCACGTTGCTCTAAAGGACATGATTTAATTTTTTATGGCTGTATAGTAGTCCATGCTACATTTTCTTTATCCAATCCTAGGTTAATTCCATGTCTTTGCTATTGTGGATAGTGCTACAACGAACATATGAGAGCATTTGTCTTTTGGGTAGAATGATTTATCTTCCTTTGGTATACACTCAGTAATGGGATTGCTGAGGCGAATGGTAGTTCTGTTTTTAGTCCTTTGAGAAATCTCCAAACTGCTTTCCAGAGTGGCTGACCTAATTTACATTCCCACTAAGCGTTTCCTTTTCTCCACAACCTTGTCAACATCTGCTGGTTTTTAACTATTTTTGTCTGTACATCGCGATGACTTTTTAATAGCCCTTTTGACTGGTGTAAGATGGTGTGTCATTGTGGTTTTAATTTGCAACTCTGATTATTAGTGATGATGACCATGTTTTCATGTGTTTGCTGGCCACTAGTATGTCTTCTTTTGAGAAGTGCCTGTTTACGCTCTTTGCCCATGTTTTAATGGGGTTGTTTGCTTTTTTCTTGTTGATTCATTTAAGTTCATTATAGATTCTGAATATTAGATCATATATGGATGCATAGTTTGCATATATTTTCTCCCATTCTGTAGGTTGTTCTGTTCATTATTTCTTTTTGCTGTGCGTAAACTCTTTAGTTTAAGTAAGTCCCATTTGTCTATTTTTTTTTTTTTTTGAAACAGTGTCTCCCTATGTCACCCAGGCTGGAGTGTGGCGGTGTGATTTCGGCTCACTGCAACCTCCGCCTCCCAGGTTCAAGCGATTCTCCTGCCTCAGCCTCCCAAGTAGATGGGATTACAGGCGTCAGCCACTACCCCCGGCTAACCATTTGTCTATTTTTTATTTTGATGCATTTGCTTTTGGGGTCTTCATCATAATTTTTTGGTTTAGGCCAGTGTCTAGAAGAGTATTTCCTAGATTTTCTTCTAGAATTTTTGTAGTTTGAGGTCTTACATTTAAGTCATTAATGCATCTTGAATTAAATTTTGTATATGGTAGTAGGTGGGAGTCCAGTTTCATGCAGAATTCTGCATATGGTTAGCCAGTTTTTCCAGCAACATTTTTTGAATAAAGTGTACTTTCCCCATTGTTCATTTTTGTTGACTTTGTTGAAGATGAACTGGTTGTAGGTGTGCAGATTTATTTCAGGGGTCTCTAAAATGTTTCATTGATCTATGAGCTTTTTGTTAGTATTCACTATAAAAAGATCATTTCGGTAGGCTCGACCATAAGAAATGAACTTATTTTTAAAAATTTTTATTTTTTTAAGTGTAAGATCAAAACTACAATTAGAATTAGTGTAAGTATTAAAAATCAATGTAGTTACGTGATTTTCTTTCCAAGAGTTCTAAGATCAAAATATTTATGAAAAACATTTTTGGTGGCTATCATGAATTTGTAAAGATTAACATAATGTCTGAGAGTCATTTTGCAGATAAAATTTAGGTCATTATAAAACATATGAGTTATGTTCTAAAATTAATAGTTATATTAATCAAGTGACTATTCTGTGTCAATTGTGTGCATACATTACAATGATCTGATTTATTCCTTAGAGAAAAAAACATTTAGAAGATGAGTGCAGTGGCTCATGCCTGTAATCCTAGTGCTTTGGGAGGCCGAAGTAGGTGGATTGCTTGATCTCAGAAGCTCAAGACCAGCATGGGCAACATGCTGAAACCCCATCACTACCAAAAATACAAAAATTAACCAGGCGTGGTGGCACGTGCCTGTGTTCCCAGCTACTCAGGCTGAAGAGGGAGGATTGCTTGAGCTCAGGAGGGGAGGTTGCAGTGAGCTGAGATTGTGCTGTTGCATTCTAGCCTGGGTGAGATGCCAGACAGAGTGAGATGCCATCTAAAAAAAAAAAAAAAAGATGAGGACCTGAAAGTTTAAAATTTTGTTTATATTTAGTAAGTGGAAGATACAGGATTGGAGGCCACAATTGCTTGTACTAAATCTTATCTGTATGTATCTGTTGACACTACCTATCTTTCTTCACTTATTCTGCCACCTGGGGCCCCAGGAGATAGAGCCCCAGGAGATAGGGCCAAATCAAAGTTCCAGTCCTCTGCCTACTCTATTCTGAACACTGCTTCCACCCAGAATCCTTGCTGCTTCTCAGTAAACCGAACACATCTAGAAAAGGTACTTTTTGGTTTACTCTGCTTATTCCCCATGACTCTGTTTGTTCTAGAAAATTCTAAATGCCAGAGACTCTCTTCCTTTCTCTGATGCTGTGCTGGCACCTCTAGGTCGCTGAAGGTGCCTCTCAGATAAAATACATCAACTTGGTCAAAAGAGAATGAGAGAGGAAATAATGCATTAAAGGTCTCAACAACTTCCAGTTCTAATGTTGTATATGCCACATTTCTAAGGTTGCATAATCTTAACCAGAAGGTTATAACCAGAAGTTTATAAAATCTGCCCTCTCAGCCCTTAACACTATCTCCAAGTCCTTAAAAATGGTCTAGTCCTTAAACTGGATTCTTTCAATCCCTCTAGGGTTAAAATTGCTTTTTTTCTGTGTAGACAAAGGAAGCCAGATCAGAAGAGAGGACTGGACGAGAAAGAAGAGCGTTTGGGCACTTAATTGTTACTACTTTGAGCAACATACTTTGAACTCTGAATCCTCAGTTGCTTGTCTGTAGGATGTGTGTTTATGGTGTGTGGCTCACAGAATCTGTGGCAAGGCCTAAATGAAGTAACACATATAGAACCCTTAGCAGACTCCCTGGCATGTAGTAAGTGCTCACTAAAAGGCAGCTATTAATACTCTTCAGGGTCTGGGGCTCCTCCTTGAAAGAATTTCTAGTAATAACAATAATAATCACAATTAATATTTGTTGAGCACTGACCGTGTATCAGAGGCTCTTCAAACACTTTAAAAAATGTTATATATTTTTGAGACAGAGTCTTGCTCTGTCACCCAGGCTGGAGTGCAGTAGTGCAATCTCAACTCACTGCAACCTCTACCTCCTGAGTTCAAGAGGTTCTCCTGCCTTAGCCTCTTGAGTAGCTGGGTCTACAGGCGTGTACCACCTTATCTAGCTAATCTTGGTATTTTTAGTAGAGATTGGATTTTGCCATGTTGGCCAGCCAGGCTGATCTCAAACTTCTGGCCTCATGTGATCCACCCACCTCGGCCTCCCAAATGCTGTTATGACAGGGTGAACCAACATGCCTGGTCTCTTCCAGATACTTTAAATACACATGTTGCTTAATCCTTGGGACAACCCAAGTGGTGGTTTTTTTTTTTTTTTATCATCTCTCTTTTACAAGTGACAAGATTGATATCCCAGATCTGCTTACCCAAGAACATCTCTTTACTAAGGAGAAAAGATGAGATTCAAGCTCAGAAAGTTTGGCTTCTGAACACATGCTTTACCCTTTCCATTGCCCAACACTGTTTCAGCCTTCCCTGGAACAAAATACTTCTCTGCAGAGTTCACAGAAAAGAAAAATTAAAAAATTTTGTGAACTCTACAGAGAAGTATTTTGTCCTTTTTTCGGTACCCATTCAGCACCAAGCCCACTGTTGGACTCAATATTGACTGTGGAGAACACCTGATCATTCAGTGATTATTTAATATGATAATTGGTTAGTTGATTAATAATTTCCAATATAGGGATCAAAAAACATTTGATGAGGAGTTATGACATGCTGGTCATTTTGCCCAGCATTCCAGCAACAAAGGTAAAGTTAACAGACAATTATAGTACCTTGTGATGAGCCCACAGACATGTTCTGAGGGCAAGATGAGTACTCAACTATGCCTCTGGGGGGAGGCTGCCAGGAACTAGTGCCAAAGTTAGTCTCTGTTTATACTTGCCCTTTCTCTGATGGCTGGACAGATGCAGAGCATGCAAGGTAAACAGGAAGTAAGCAGCTACTATGAAAGCCAGGCAGGTAGCAAGCACTGCAAGGATGAGCTGGAACATAACATAGGGATCCTCAGGAACTGTTGAGGACATGGCAGTCCCGACAGGCCAACCTGGGGTACAATGATTCTAAAAAGATATAAGACCTAAGGCAGTCTTATAATTTGTTTATTTTTTCTTTTTCTTTTCGTTTTGAGACAGAGTCTCGCTCTTATTGCTTAGGCTGGAGTGCAATGGCACGATCTCAGCACATTGCAACCTCTGCCTCCTGGGTTCAAGCGATTCTCCTGCCTCACCCTCCTGAGTAGCTGGGATTACAGGTTCCCCCACCCCCCACCATGCCCAGCTAATTTTTTTTTTTTTTTTTTTTTTTTTAGTAGAGATGGGGTTTTGCTGTGTTGGTCAGGCTGATCTCAAACTCCTGATGTCAGGCAATCCACCACCTTAGCCTCCCAAAGTGCTGGGATTACAGGTGTGAACCACCACACCTGGCCTATTTTTTTCTTTATTCAACAAGTGCTTACTAAATATTTGCCGTTTTCCAGCCCCAGCCAAACATTGTGCTAGGGATACAATGGTAGGCAAAAAATAAACATGACCCAATTTCCAATGGATTTTAGTCTAGTGAATAAGACATTAATCAAATAATTATGTAACAGTGAATGCTAAGTCTCAATAACAATTTGAAACTGAGAACAATTTCTTTACTCATTCAGTATGCACAAGATGTGAGTTCTTGTATTGCTAATATTTATGCACCAGGCTACATCCAAGGTGCCCAGTATACAAAGACATAGAACATGGAATTGTTACGTTCAGGCAGTTCTTCCCTATCTTTTTCAAATCATGTTATGTTATGTGAAGGCAATTCTTCCCGTTTTTCAAATGATGGCATGCTTAGCAGATGCATTTTTGTACAATGGGATAAATGGATGAATCGCTTCTGGTCAGAGGCATCTGATTCACTGTCTGGCTACCCCAGGCGCTGAGAATAAATAAGAGAAATCAATATCCTTCCATGGCTACAATCCAATTGTAGTGCATTAGTTAAGGGTCTCTTAAGGTGTCCCATCACCTAGTAGGAGGAGGAAGATATGTAGAGGAATCTCTACGGAGTAAGTAAATGCTATAGCAGATATGTCAGCAAAGTACTGTAAGGACACAAAGGAGGGAGAGATGATCCCTAACTTAGAGATGTCAAGAAAGTCTTCATAGAAGAAGGGACATCGAAGCTTTGTCAGTCACAGAGGATCAAAAGGCATCCCAGGGCAGGAGACCCGCATGCACAAAGATGTGGAGCTATAAAAGCCATGACATGTTCAAGCAGCTGCTATGCTCCGTAAATGCAGCATCTGAGGAATGAAATATGATAGGAAGAGAATGGTAACAAGATACAGACAGAATCCTTATTTTGAAGCTCCTTTTATACATATGTTTTAACGGGATCCATCTTCTTTCTTATTGTCTCTTTCCTTTATTCATTCATTTCTTTTCTTTTGACAAATATTTATCAAGTGATTGTTATGTGCTAAACACAGACTGTTCTTGGAGCTAGTATTAGAATAAATACCTTGAAAAACATTAGTGCACTACTCTGTTATATTACCCAGTAAGAAGGTGAGTCTCAGTGTATTACTGGTCCAAGGTCACATGGACTGATGGTTGGAAGTTACTGTTCTGAAGCTCAGGTTTTTTGACTTCTAGTGCTTTATTGATTCGTCTGTTAGCTGCAGAAATGTGCGGCTCAAATTTCCTTTTTTTTTTTTTTTGAGACACAGTTTCGCTCTTGTTACCCAGGCTGGAGTGCAATGGCACAATCTCGGCTCACCGCAACCTCCGCCTCCTGGGTTCAGGCAATTCTCCTGCCTCAGCCTCCCGAGTAGCTGGGATTACAGGCACGCGCCACCATGCCCAGCTAATTTTTTGTATTTTTAGTAGAGATGGGGTTTCACCGTGTTGACCGGGATGGTCTCGATCTCTTGACCTTGTGATCCACCCGCCTTGGCCTCCCAAAGTGCTGGGATTACAGGCGTAAACCACCGCGCCCGGCCAAATTTCCTTTAAGAGAAACTGCTGTCAGGGGCGTAGTGGATGACAGCCTTTTAGAGCCAACAAGGTATTCATTAAAAAAAAAAAAAACCGCTTACGCCCATAATCCCAGCAGTTTGGGAGGCCAAGACGGGTGGATCACGAAGTCAAGAGATCGAGACCATCCTGGTCAACATGGTGAAACCCCGTCTCTACTAAAAATACAAAAAAATAGCTGGGCATGGTGGCGCGTGCCTGTAATCCCAGCTACTCGGGAGGCTGAGGCAGGAGAATTGCCTGAACCCAGGAGGCGGAGGTTGCGGTGAGCCGAGATTGTGCCATTGCACTCCAGCCTGGGTAGCAAGAGCGAAACTCCGTCTCAAAAAAGAAAAGAAAAAAAAAAAAAAAACAAACCACACATACACTTCCTTCCCCTGCTTTGCCCCTCAGACAATGACTGAGCATTGGTGGGGATAATAGTACTGGCTTATTCCAGGAATGATGAAATTGATTCAACATTAGTAACTCTGTTAATGCAATTCACCTATGGGAAGAACAAATAAGAGAAATTATATAATCACTCAATCAAGCACTGAAAAAAATCAATTAAAGACTATATGGACACATTTTAAACTAATAGTCATCACCTTTTTAAAGCCAGCATTATGATTAATTAAAACACTGGGACACATTAAGCATGATGCTAGCTTTTAGGTGGTGATTATTAGTTTAAAATGTGTCTGTTTTCCCATCAATGTCAAGGAAAAGCTAGAGTGTCTACTATGACTACTATTTTATTAACAGTTCTGAATGCACTTGCCAGTGCAATTAGAAAAAGAAAAAATGAGTTATATATGTATTTGAAAAAAGAAAATAAAATTGTCTTTGCAAATGTTATACTTGCTTATATGGAATACGCAAAAGAATAAAAAATTGTAGCAGACAGTAGAAGAATTCATAACTACTTGGGTACAATAATAAATAGTAATCAACAGCTTTCATAGGTACAAACAATAAACAATTAGGAGATAAAATAAATAATCACATTTACAATAGCAACAAAAATTAATTTCTAGAAATAAATGTAACAAGAAGCGTACAAAATCTATACAAACAAATGGAAAACATATATTTTCTTAAACACAAAGATTCAATATTATAAAAATGACATTTCTTCCTAATTTAAGTAATATGCTTAATTACCTTATTATACCAATAAATACAGTAAGAGTATTTACTGTTTGTCTAAGCATTTGTTTTTGGAACTGGAAATATTGATTTATACAGAAAATTTTTAAATGCCAAGAAAATTTTTGAAAAAGAAGAGTAGCAAGTTAATTACCCACTCAATTGTTAAAATATAGCACTACCGTAATTACACTCATCTAATAACAGTTACAGTAATTATTGCATGAATTGGCAGGCAGAAAAATGGAATAAACAAGAAAGTAAGTAGACCCAAATATGTATCAGATGTTAATATATGGCAAGAATAAAATAGAAAGTCGGGGTAAGTGATGTGTTATTTTGCCATTGAAAGTAATGGCAAAACTCGCAATTACTTTTCACCAACCTAATAATAAATGATATTGGGACAACTGGATAGCTATCTGGAAAATCAAACTAATTCCAGGTGTTTCAAAGATTTACAAAGAAATATTAAAATATAAATATGAAAATACTAAAATACTATATATGTATACACACAGGTGTCTGTGTGTGTGTGTCTGTGTGTGTGTCTGTGTATGTGTGTGTCTGTGTGTGTCTGTGTGTATGTGTGTGTGTATGTGTATGTGTGTATGTGTCTGTGTGTGTCTGTGTATGTGTGTGTTAGTGTGTGTATGTGTGTATATGTGTGTGTGTGTGTCTGTGTGTGTATGTGTGTGTGTGTGTGTGTGTGTTGGGATGACTTTTCTAAGGTTAATCCAAAACTAAGAAATCATAAATAAAACCTAAAATGCAATAAAAATAAATAAATAAATAATTAAAAATAAAAAAGAAATTATAAAAAAGGTGATTAATTTGGCCACATATAATTACAATAAAATTGTCATGGCATTAAAATACCTGAAGCAAAGAGAAATTAGACATGACAAACCAGGAAACCATATGTGTTTGTACCTCATGACGTAGAACAAAGCGTGTGTTCCTCAGCATACACAAATAACCTCGTAAGAAAAAGACCAATACTCCAGTAAACAATGAACACAGTATAAAACAGTTTGCATTAAAGCAACTAGAAATGGGTCTGAACATAAGCGAAGGTATTTACTTTATACATAGTAAAAATTAACACTATACTGTGGTGCCATTTTCCCTTGCCAATTTGGCAAAGAAAAAAGACTTTTGATAGCATACTGTATTGAAAAGAGTGTGAGGAAATAGGCATCCTCTCTGCTGCCTTTGGGGATATAATTTGGTGTAAACTCTGTAAGAGGCTCTCTAACAATATCTTATTATAATTACAAATGCACATATCCATTGATCTTGTAATTCTACTACAGGAGTTTACCACACCTTCCATGACAAACTTAAAAGTATATTAATCGTAGCAATGCTTAGAGAAGCAAAAAGATTGAAGGCAGCAGAAATATTAATATTAGGGAACTGGTTAAATAAATGATGTACAGGCATGGCATGAGAAACTATGCAACCTTTATACAGAATAAAGCTGCTGTATATGTATCGATTTGGGACAGTATCCAATATGCCATGTTAAAAGAGTAAAGAATATTGCATGTAATACATACTTTTTTTTGTTTTACACAAACAATTTTATATGCATAGAATATCTATAAACTGGTAAAGGTGGTTACTTTGCTCTAGGGAGGGGAGCTAAGAAACTAAAGAAAGGAGAGATTCAAAAAACTACATTTTGAATCTATAAATTTTTATTTTTCACCGTGATATGTTACATATATACAATCCTCACTACAACACTAAGCATGCCATTCAGTTCAGCTCCTATTTTCTTCGTAAAAAGACTTTTTAAGTGAAGGAAGCAGTATGTTCATTTCCACCTGGCACAGCTCCTTATCCTGTCACAGATTGGTAAGAGTTTGCTGGCTGGCTGCTTTCAGCAGTGGCAGTGAGGCAGTTTCGGAAGCAGGGAATATATGCCTCTATTTGTGGGACTCTGGCGACTTGACTTGTGTTTGTGACACTGGAGTAAAAAGCTAGGGGGATAGGAGTGTGACAGTAGGAATCGTGGTGGGTGGTGGGCACAGCTGGTAGACTTTGCAATAAGGTAGAAGTTGCTCGCAACTTTTAACCTTTCTATTAAAGTGCTTAGCTTGGATGAAAGGCATTGTGGATGTCACTTTGTATTCTGTGGAAGTATAAAATCACACCAGAAAGTTAACCAGAGCTTAGAGTTCTCTCTGAGGAAGCAAAATGGCTAAGAAAACACAGCAGTAATTTAATGTTTGTAAAGACTGGACTGAAATAACTACAGTATATCAAAAGCAAATAACTGCTGAGGAAATTGGCATATTTTAATTTGGTTCAGACTGTATTTTACATGTTCTGGGTGTACTGTGACGTGTGAGCTTATATGTAGAGCTTAAATGTATAATTAATACAGCTTCGAAGCTAGTTCTCTCCACATGATTAAAATTTATCATGGTATTAGCTTTCAGACAGAGACTTTTTCTCAAGTTATAGTCAATACTATAAATTAGATCTTTTCTGATGAGCTCTGAACAAAGGACTGTAATTTATCTCAATGGTATTTTATTAGAGGCATTTTAATTGCTGTGGTGGGTTAAAAGCACCATTCAATATTTTGGCCAAACATTTTTTTAATGAAATAATTTCCCTCTGGTACCGTTGGTTTAAAGAATGTACTGTTTTATTGAAGATGAACTAAAAGTCTTTTATATTTCTACATAAGACTCAACCTCACCTTGAATATTAGGCAAATCTACTTGGTGGGGAGTTTATTCCATAAAGAAGACCAGGAATCTTTTAACATTTGTGAAGGAGTTGATAGGT
Source organism: Callithrix jacchus (assembly GCF_049354715.1). Classification (NCBI taxonomy): domain Eukaryota; kingdom Metazoa; phylum Chordata; class Mammalia; order Primates; family Cebidae; genus Callithrix; species Callithrix jacchus. The sequence goes on along the minus strand of NC_133516.1, from coordinate 100,467,931 downwards.
CATTCCTTGCAAGTGTAAATCAAAAGGGAGAAATTCCGAATTTCTTTCTCAGTGGTCTAGAAATGAAGACCCGGGAACTGATTGCTGGCAAATAAATTACGGGTGTGGCACTTTGTTTGCTTTCCACTTATTTTCTTCTGATCACCTGAGTACTGTATGCGCTTAAAAAATTAAACTGTAGAAATGTACACTTTCAAAAAAAACTTTAACAATTCCTTCTCTAAGAGATAACTACTATTAACGATTTGGCATACATTCTTTTAGAAATTTTCTACCCAAAATACTTTCTTCCCCGCTTAAGACTGTGGGTCTGATGCCAATAATGTCTGAATTTTTCCTCCTCTGCCTGCTGTATTTTATCACATTTGCCCACTCCCCACAGTTTCAATTACTTTGTTGGAATGATATATTATGCAAATGAATCCAAAAGTCCCAGTTCCTGGGTCTAGGACAGATTTCATGCCAATGCATCTGTGCCTAAGAGCAGATTTTAGATTTGTGCCTGTGCCCAAGTAAGGACTGGGTGCCAGCGTGTCAAAGCTTAGCTGGGTACAGACCACCATGCCATGAGTTAGGCTGCTTCTGGTGGCCCATTTCCTCCAACCCAGACGGAAGTATCTGGTTGAGTACAGTGTTGAAGGGCAGTGTCTTTATTACACGTCCCCACATTTGGTTCAGTGGATTAGGCAAGGTTTCTTACTTCAATTTCACCCTTGTCAAAATGATTATCAAGCTTATTCCATCTTGGGTTGTATGTTTCTCAGCTTCTAATGGATGATTTTTATGGTTTAGTATTTTTGACCACTAATTCAGTAGACAGTAGTGAGAGGCTTTAAAAAGTGTCTTAGAAAACAATCTTTATTCAAGTGAAGTAAATACCCATGTATAGAGGGACTGAAATTAACAGTCTAAATTCCCAGCTGTGTGATTGGGTTTTAACATATCAAATAGATTTACTAAAGCCTAATAAAAAATGCCATGGATGTTAGAATGTTAATTCTGAAAACTCTGGGCTAGAATGCTTCAGAAGCTGTTAAATGTCTTACTGAATTTTTCAACTTGCTCACTCTCCTTAATATGCCATATATAGAGTAGAAAAACAGTGTGTGCATAGTCAAAAAGGCCAAATCTGTGCTTCTAAATTATCTTTCAAAGCTGTGTAATGTTTCTTCTTCAGAAAGGATTGAGACAGAAGGTTTTAAAAGCCAGCTTTTGGCTGGGCGTGGTGGCTTATGCCTGTAATCCTAGCGTGGGAGGCTGAGACAGGTGGATCACTTGAGGTCAGGAATTCAAGATCAGGCTGGCCAGCAGGGTGAAACCTCATGTCTACTAAAAATAGGAAAATTAGTGGGGCGTGGTGGCGCATGCTTGTAATCCCAGCTACTGGGGAGGCTGAGGCAGGAGAATTGCCTGAACCCAGGAGACGGAGGTTGCAGTGAGCCAAAATCATGCCACCGCACTCCAACCTGGGCAAGAGCAAGACTCTGTCTCAAAAAAAAAAAAAAAAAAATTAAAAAGCCAGCTTTTCCTATTTTTATGTTGGAAACATCTTGGGTGTCACAGACAATGTGAAATTTGGTGTATATATATGCATACATTTAGAAAACTTACATAGATATGCCACCATTTATCCATTTATGAGAGACTTATTTTGTAACAGACATTTTACTAAGTGTTCATGTGGTTTATATTGTAAACTATAAATACCTCTTATTCACAAAGTAATGGTGAAGCTCATATAACACTCCCATTTTCAAATAGAAATAGCCAAAAGAATGTCTCTGTTTCAAACAGAATAGAAAGAGAAAGATGACATTGTTGTGATGAATTTCTGAAAATCTCTTTTTCACTTCCAAGACTAAACTTGCTAGAAAGCTTCTAGAAACAGAGTCTAGATTTGTGAATGAACCTGTCATTGAAATATTTGTCTAATGAGACTTTCAGGGGTCTTAAAATTTAGGGCTGGAAAGAACTGAAAAATTATTGTCCTTCTTATTTTACTAATGAGGAAATAGAAGATGTGAGTCACTTGCTCATTTATTTATTGATTGATGATATATTTACGATTGATGATAATTCCAATGCATTTACTGATAGGTAGAAAACTGAGGGAGGATGGAGGCTGATTAGCCTCTTTATACATTAAAAATACTGCATTGTCTCCTTTCTTTAAACATAAGATGAAATGAAAACAATACTAAATTATACTATAAATATAAAGATGTCTCATCAAGTCCTAACCCTTATGACTACTTATCTGGTGTTATTTAAAAATATTAAATATTAAGTTATTTTCTTAAAACATTATTAGGAGAGGACTTTCCCCTATTTTGTTGTGCTTTATTCCCAAGTTTGCTCTTTTCATTCAATTACCAAGTCCTGGGAAAAATCAAGCGTTGTATTTTGGTATGTTGTGTGTGAGATGCATAAAAAACCGCCAAGAAATGTCAAGGTGGCGGTTGGATACACAACTGTAGGGGCACAGAGGTGGAACAGATATATTAAGTAGGGAGATGGGAACAAACAGATGGTTTTAAAAAAGCTACATAAATAGATGATATCATCCAAAGAAAATGGGTGAAGAACCAGGTAGAATCTAACGTTTCTAACATTTCAGATGAGGAAGAGCAAAAGGAGAGTGAAATGGAGTAGCCAGACTAGGAGGTGATGTCAGGGAAATAGGAGGAGATTAATTTGATAATAGGATAGTGTACAGCTGTGTCAGCACTTCCGTGTGGTCAGTTCAATGATGTCAGAGAACTGCGTGTTGTTATTGCCCTTAGGATGAAGGAGTTCAGGTTATGGTTGAGATGGAAGTTGACCGAGAGTTAATGGGAGAGGAAGAAATAGAAATGATGTATGTAGAAACATTTGGAAAACCGGTTGTACAGGAGAGGAGAGAATTAAGTTAATGAGTGGAAGGGGGCCTGTAATCCCAGCACTTTGGGAGGCCGAGGCGGGTGGATCACGAGGTCAAGAGATCGAGACCATCCTGGTCAACATGGTGAAACCCCGTCTCTACTAAAAATACAAAAAATTAGCTGGGCGTGGTGGCGCGTGCCTGTAATCCCAGCTACTCAGGAGGCTGAGGCAGGAGAATTGCCTGAACCCAGGAGGCGGAGGTTGCGGTGAGCCGAGATCGCGCCATTGCACTCCAGCCTGGGTAACAAGAGCGAAACTCCGTCTCAAAAAAATAAATAAATAAATAAGTGGAAGGGATTGTTGGATCAGAAGTTGTTTTATTTTAGTTTATTCTTAAGAATGAATGATAATGGTGCATATTCCCATAAGAGGAAAGACCCACAGGAAAGAAAGTTTGGTTGATGCAGAAGAGAAAAGGCATAACTTCAGGAGGAAAGTTCTTGAAAGGGTGAGAAGGAACGTGATTCAGAGCAGAAAGTCAAAGAAGATGAGAAATTCCTGTCTAATGCTTAAGTATTGGGAGAACGTGTATCTTAAGACATTCATCTTTTTACTCACCTGAGCCAACTTCCTTGTAGGAAAACTTTTTCTTAATCAGAACATACAGATTGCTCGGAGAAATAATAATTTTATAGTACGAGTAAAATACTATTAAGTAGTCCAGTATCCAAAGGGAAGACCTGAAGAGAAAGGATACAGCATTTATGCCAGGAAGATGCACCTGGAAAGTCAGTGATGTGGCTGAGCTACTCCATCTTCCTGGGAGGAAGGCAGGAAAGCAATGAAGCCCAGGAGGAGGTCTGAGGGCAAGAGACCAAAGAGACGACCTCAGAGAATCACACAGAAGAGGGCAGGTTAGCCGTAGCCAGCATCAAAGAGTTTTGTGGGAGCTTAGATGTTACCTACTTGTTTGTTTGTTTGTCTGAAACGGAGTTTTGCTCTGTCACCCAGGCTGGAGTGCAGTGGCGCGATCTCGGCTCACTGCCACCTCTACCTCCTGGGTTCAAGCAATTCTCCTGTCTCAGCCTCCTGAGTAGCTGGGATTATAGGTGCATACCACTATGACTGGCTAATTTTTGTATTTTTAGTAGAGATGGGGTTTCACCATGTTGGTCAGGCTGGTCTCGAACTCTTGACCTCATGATCTGCCCACCTCAGCCTCCCAAAGTGCTGGGTTAACAGGCGTGAGCCATTGTGCCCAGCAAGACTATACCTACTTATAATAATAGCTCACATTTATTGAGCACTTGCAGGCATTTGTTTAAATGCTCTACACATAATCAATTCATGTTGTTTCATTCAAAAAACCATGTGCACTAGTAAGTTATTTCTCCATTATTCAGATGAGGAAACTGAAGTGCCTCACAAGTCAGAGGTACTTAGGTAACTTTCCCAAAATCATGCAGCTGTAAAGTGGGTTCAGATATTCAAATTTAAGCAGTCCAGCTTCAGCGCTCCATTCTCAGCACTATTGCAAACGGCTAGAGAGGAGTTTTCGACAGTGCGGGGAATCACTGCATGGCTGGAGAGTTGTTGCCGGCTGCTGACTGGCAGCTGAGCTGGAAGCTGTTCAACCAGGAGCCTTGGTTCCTGCCCACATAGGTCTCCTGGGAGTACTGGTGCGTCCTCACAGCACTGTGGATGCGTTCCAAGAGGCCTGAGTGAAAGGGTAACAGGTTTCTTGTGACCTTGTCTCACTTCTGCCATAGCAAATTGGTTGTCACTGAAGCCAGTCCACATTCAAGGAAAGTGGAACTAGACTTGACCTCTCGGTGGGTGAGTAGCAAGGAAATCATTTATTCTGCCACAGCCAGCTTTTTGAATTTTGTAATTCTCTGTGATTTTTTCTAATTTTAATTCTATACTCTCCTTCATATCTGATTTTGCGTATGTAATTTTGTATTCTTTCTCTTATAGAAAGTCCTCAAATTTATTTAAAATTGAAACTCTAATGGGAAATGCTGGTGTCATCTCACAAGTCAGAGGTAAACAGTTTAGAGCCTGCATGACTTAAGTTCAGAGAATTACTCTTGCTTTTATTATTATTTTTTTTTTAGTTTAGACTTGAATTTTTCCCAGTGGCTCTGGGATCATCTAGGGGGTGGATAATCTAGTATTATCTGCCCTGTTCTGGGAGGCCTGTGAATGGAGTGTGTCATTACTTCTGAGAATAAATTCCATCTTTTAGGTTGGAGTACAGTGGCATGATCTTGGCTCACTGCAACCTCTGCCTCCTGGGTTCAAGTGATTCTCCTGCCTCAGCCTCCCAAGTAGCTGGGATTACAGGGGCCCACTACCAGACCCAGCTAATTTTTGTATTTTTAGTCGAGACAGGGTTTTACCATGTTGACCAGGCTGGTCTCGAACTCCTGACCTCAGGCCTCCCAAAGTGCTGGAATTACAGGGTTGAGCCACGGTGCCTGGCCGACCTTGCATATTGAGATATGTTTTTTCTACTCATGTTTATTTTCTGCTACCTAAAAGAAGACAATGAACACACTGGCCAAACAGAGATCTATGACATACCCTTGATTTTTGCTTATTTATTTATTTTTGTCTTTTTAGTTATTTTTTTCCTTTTTTTGTGGAGAATGGGGTCTCACTATATTACACAGGCAGGTCTCAAATTCCTGGACTCAAGCTTTCCTCCCGCCTCTGCCTCCCTAAGAGCAGGGATTACAGGCGTGAGCCGCTGCACCCGGCCATACCCTTGATTTTCTAAACAGAGCTGCTTCCATCGTATCTACCAAATTAAAGCGAAACGTTTGGATTTTGATTTCTCAGTACCCACCAAGGGGAAGGAGAAACTAGGGGGACAACCTTCAAGGTAGAAACAATTTTCTCCTTCCTTGAATGAAATCTACATTATGTTCAGAGTGACAGCAAAGAATAGAACTAAAATGATCCACACACTTTCCAGGAGCATTCTAGACAGGTTGTAAGGTCAAAAACCAAATACATATGAGAGCATATTAAGCAGTCATTAACATCATTATACCCAAATTCCTGAGCCTTAGGTATGGCCCTTCATGGCGCTATAAAAACCATCTGGCAACCTATCATTACATGGACTATTGCATTCTGAATATGCGCACTAAAATGGACTAGTAACCTGTCCCTGAAGTTCAAGGCGCCTGGACTGCCTGCCAAGGAGACATTGGAGGTCGCTTCTGGACTTGAGGAGTAAGAAGGATTAAACACATCTGGCTGAAGGAGATCAAGAAAAAAGTGACTTCATCTGCCCTGTATGTGAGAAAGGGGTGGAGTATTCATTTGAAAACTGCCCAGACGTATTTCTGGGGCCTCTGCCAGTTTCCAGTGTTTAATGGAGAAGGTAATTGGGGGATATAAATTACCTGGAGGCATTTCTCTATTTAGGTGACATAATCATTTTTGGCAGGATTCTGGGAAAGCCAGAGTACAGATTATAAGTTAGGAAGGGCAGGGTTGATAATGACCCTTGGTAAGTACAAATGCTGACAGATCTTCATGAATTATGATGTAAAGACACAGTGCAGAGCGAATACTGTTTCCGTAAAAAAATAACTGTTAGCCCAAATGGCATCAGATTTAAGTTTCTTTGAGGTGAGTGATGAATGAGTAGACTATGAAGGGTATTCTGTAATTGTTACGCCATTAACAGCTTCACAGATTGCCCTATCCGGAGAGGACTAAGGCCAGCAAAGGTGCAAGACGCGCAGCTAATGGCCATGTGACCTCTCCAACTTTTCAGCCTGCTTGAAAGCCTGAAACCAGGCAGTGAGAGGCAGTTGGGGAAACTTAACTTGGCCTTCACGAACCCTGCTATGCCTTTGTTAGTGGTAGGGATGTCAGAATCAAGGCCTAGGAGCTGTTATGTCCAATCGAAGAAGGGAAACAAGCCAGGGTATTCACCAGCCATTGTTTGTTAGATTGCAACCTCGTACACTACTCATACCTTGGTAATTTCTAGCCCTAAGATGGACCACTGCTGACAAATTTCAGGGATATGCAAATGGAGTGGCTTTGAGGTGTGAACGAATAGCAATATTCTTAAATTCATGCTCATCTAGACCTAACCAGACACCAGTGAGTGGCTGACCTAGCTGACATATTTAGTGTTTATTATAAATATGGCCTCAGCATCAAGATATGTGGGTACCCATTTCTAAAGATTCTTTGTATACGATGGTAAGAGTTTTGCTCAAAATACTTTTAAGCAATTTATGGAAAATGCTCTTAAGCAAAATACTCAAAGCAATTTATAATTCAGAAAGGACAGGAGGTTCTCTTGAAGGACTTATGGCCAAAATTTTAGTGTTCTTTCTAATACAAGTGATATATTGTTCTGGTTTTCACTTACTTGCTCTTTTAAAAAAATGTTTATTATTACAGATATATGTGTGTGATGTAGAAACTAATATAGGTAGGAGAAAAATACAACTTTACATTCCCTCCTCCTGGATATCCTCATTGTAATACCGTTTAGAGCTTTCTCTGTGCATGTAATATGTACATATATAGATTCATACATATGTGTTACATATATATACAAAATACACTCATACTGTTAGTACCTGCTTTATGTATGATGTGTAGAAATAATTTCAAACTTATAGAAAAGTTACAATGCTAAAAATAGTACAAATAACACTCATATACTTTTCCCCCAGATTCATCAGTTATTAACATTTGACTCTATTTGTTTTATCATTTGTGATATGTATCTAGATTTTTTTCATTTAAACCATTCAGGAGTAAGCTTTATATATCATGGTACCTTGCCCTTCTTTTTTAATGTTTTAATTTTTTATTTAAAAAAAATGTAGAGACTGGGTCTCACTATACTGTCCAGGCTGGTCTTGAACTCCTGGCCTCAAGCAATCCTCCTGTTTCAGCCTCCACAAGTGTTGGTGTGAGCCACTGCATTCAGATCCTTAAATACTTCCACTCTGTGGCTAGGTTTTCTTCCAGGGATTTTATCCATTGTGGAATACAGTGTGGTGATTCCTCAAGGATTTAGAACCAGAAATACCATTTGACCCAGCAATCCCATTACTGGGTATATACCCAAAGGACTATAAATCATTCTACTATGAAGACTCATGCACACATATGTTTATTGCAGCACTGTTCACGGTAGCAAAGACTTGGAACCAACCCCAACGTCCATTAATGATAGACCTGATAAAGAAAATGTGGCATATATATACCCTGGAATACTATGCAGCCATAAAAAGGATGAGTTCATGTCCTTTGCACGGACATCGATGAAGCTGGAAACCATCATTCTTAGCAAACTAACACAGGAAGAGAAAACCAAACACTGCATGTTCTCACTTGTAAGTGGCAGTTGAGCAATGAGAACACATGGACACAGGGAGGGGAATATCACACACCAGGTCTGTCAGGGGCTTGGAGGTAGGGGAGGGATAGTATTAGGAGAAACACCTAATGTAGATGACGGGTTGATGGATGCAGCAAACCACCATGGCACCTGTATACCTACGTAACAGATTTGCACATTCTGCACGTGTATCCCAGAACTTCAAGTCTAACAATAATAATGATAAAATACTTCCACTGCATTCAGCTCCTTAAATACCTCTGAGGATATTTTCTAAGACTCCCTGTTTTTAAGAGGGCTAGATTGTGGGTAACTTGGATTACTGGAGGAAGGAAAATACTTTAGTTTTTAATCTAGAATTGAGATAAGATGTTAGATGACATTAAGTGCAAAAGCAAGCCTGGCATTTGTTGCATCCAGCAAAGAGCCTGCCTCTGCTGACTGCGTTCTAGGTCTACTCAAAGCAGACTAGTCCGTAGAAACTGCTGTCCGTGGATTTTTCTGACCTTGGATGCTGGTACCTATAATCGGATCTAGTTACCTGGGCTTTTATAACCTGCTAGTTTATCTGAGAAAAGATTATAAACATGAGTATTTAAAGCCCAGGACTTCCCAACTTCCTTTCTTAAAAACCAAATCTTTCCCAGCCTCTAGACAAGGCATGATCTAGAAACCTTGCTTGAAAAGAAAGAGGAAGGACAGATTTACTTTGGGTGGTGAAAGAAGGAAAAAAGAGTAGTAAGGAAGGAAGAAAGAGGAGTAAGAAAGGGAGGAAGGTAATGAGATACAAAGCGTATACAGTACATGTAATTTCTAATTTTTCTTGAGTCAGCACTGTGCTTTATACTCTATCAAATGCTGTGACTTCCCAAAAAGTCAGTTTCACAAAAGTAAATTAATAATTCTCAAGCCAAATGGAAATGGCTTTGGTTACTGTGCTGCTACTCATTTCTGATAGTGGCAATAATCAGAAGCTACAGAATAAAAGAAGGTTCAGATTCTCCTGCTATAGACAATAAGGCTGAGGACAATGCTGCACATCTATTAAGGTCTCATGGTAAATCAGTAATAAAACTAGGAATTAAACTTTCATGTTCTAACTTCCAGTGTTAGAGTCACTAATTTACACTGTTCTGTTTCTAATGAGCCCTGATTATTTTAACTGCAGAGAAGTTCTACTCCTTTACAATGCTAAGCACGCGACTCATTGTCTTGTATTCATGGTGTCCCTGCTGGTGGAAATGAAAAAGCCCAATTAGGTCATCTTGTCCTCTTCTGGGGACAGGACTATGTCTATTCAGTTGCAATGACTCAGCTGATACAATTTCACTGTGCGCTGAGAACTGATTGTAGAACTCAGCCTGCAGTAGAAATCAGGCTGAATGGGATGATGGGTTGGATTTATTAAAAATCAAAGCAGAATAAGATGGAGACCAGGAAAGCAGCAGAGAACTAGATGGCCTGCAGCATCACAACACTGTGAGCGACTGCTGGAGGTTATCATTCATCTGCGGACAAGCCTGATGAATTTAGTCTAAGCATACCTGGAAAACATTGCATACCTACCTTAAAAAGGCTTTTTAGCAGCTGAATTCCCTTAAGTCGGTTTTCTTCTGTTTCATTCTCATGGCTAAATAAAAATCAGTACAGAAATAAAAAAGTCTGGTAGAGGATGGGTTTTTCTTTAAAACATGGGACATTTTTGCTCCCTGATATTTCAGCAGCTTTCCATGACTTCATCTTCTGCTCTGTAACCTGGCAGATCATTAGAAACTTATTGTCCCGTGCAGTCTGATGGAGACACCTAAGGCCTCACATCTCAGCTTATTTGGTTACCTCTTTAACTCTCAACTCCCCTGTCCACTCCCTTCTCTCTGTGGCAAGTACACTGGCCTGCTTTGTATTTTTCAGGCAGCGTAGGGAATTTCCTGCCCCAGTGCCTTTGCACGGGCTTGGGTTCTTCTTGAAATATAGGCCTCACATCCTTAGGCCACTTCCTTCAGGTCCTCACTCAGATTCTTGGTGAGGTCTTTCTGGAAACTTTATTTAAAGTTTTAATCTTCCTCTTTAATACGCACAATCAGGAACATTCTATTTTACAGAAGAAGGCGTTGCCCCATAAAAATATAATTAAAACATATCTAATATATACAATCTCTTTTTCTTGTGCTATTTTTTTCTCCTTAGTACTTATCACATTCCAACCCAGAATTTACATTTATGTTAGTATCTATTTCTGCTCCTCTATGCTAGACTTTAATAAGCTCCAGGAGGATAGAAATATTTATGCTTCTACTTTCCGTTCCATTTTTCGGAATCTGTAAGACTGGCTGACATTCAGTAAATATTTATTACATAAATGAATGGATGGATAAAATTAGCTTTTGAGGAGTGGAGTATAACAGGGCTTCCATGGCTTGAAGGGCTTTTTCAACATCAACTCAACGAATTCCCATACTTAGTTTCACCACTCTCTTGTTGTACTTAAGATCAGAAAATCCTTGCAGAGCAATTCAATTTGAAATCCCAAGCTTTTACAGCAACAGCAAAATGCTACCTAACAGAACAAATTCTTATTGAGGACGCCAGGATCTTGATCTGGGGGCATGGGTACGATAAAAGAGATAGTTCAACTCCCAAAATTTGGGCAAAAGAAGAAGTAATCTATACAATTTGAGATTTTATAACTAGAAAACTTTTTAGATATTTATTTTGGATTCTAATAATTGGCACAATGATGTAAGTACGAGGATAATCTATTAATTTTCCCAACATCTATTTACATCAGCCACACTGACTGAGTTAATTCATATTCTTTTCTAGGAGCTTCAGGCTCTGGAAAGTAGACTGAATGTACCTGTCAACCTCTTCCTCTTTGAGTTGTATGAATTCATTGCATATTTTCTAAAATAAACGGAAATGTATAGACTTTTAACTAAAATAAAAGGAAATGTATTTTTCTGTTTTACCACCCCCAGCACATGACTTAAGTATACCCCATAGCTTAAATACACCTTATAACTCAAGGTGGCTTCTAGAACCTCACCTGTCGCATTTGAGTTCCAGGCTGGAAGCAGAAAGAAGAAAATTTTCATTACTTCCCCTTTAAGAGGACTTCTTGGAAGTCTCACATATTTACTCACATCTCACTGGCCAGAAATTTGTCACATTATTATTACTCAGAATGTAGATTTTTAACTGGATATGCTGCCCCCCACTTTCCAAAAAATAGGGTTTTTGATAGAAAGAAGTCTTATAGTTTTAAGGGCCATCTCAAATGCCTTCATGCTTTTCTAACATTTCCACACAGAGGAGGTTCCTCTCATGCTTACCAAATGTTTGGTTTTCATTATAGATAGATGATGATAGATAGATAGATAGATAGATAGATATCAACCAATAAATTCAGGTACCAACACGCACACATGCACGCACACAGACATACACACACACATATATGTAAACACTTCTGTTTTCCTTATCAAAGAAGCGCCTTATAAATAGAGATTATGGCTTACTCAACTTTTTATCTTAGCACTGAGGGTGGAGTAGACCTTGATGAATGTTTATTGAATAAATGCCTTGATGCTTAAGTAAATAAACCACGAGTTTTGAGATCATTGAATAAATTGCAGTTTATGTCACTGATAAAATTTGGGCCTTATTTTGTGTTAATGGTGAAGACCTTGTTAACCCAAAATATCTGAGACAGGTCTCAGGTAATTTAGGAAGTTTATTTTGCCAAAGTTAAGGACTCACTCCAGTGACAGCCTCAGGAGGTCCTAATGACATGTGCCCAAGGTGGTCAGGGCACAGCTTGCTTGTATACATTTTGGGGAGACATGAGCTATCGATCAATACATGTGAGATGTACATTGGTTCTGTCCGGAAAGTCGGGACAGCTTGAAGCAGGGGAAGGGTTTCCAGGTCACAGGCAGGTGAGAGATTGTTGCATTCTTCTGAGTTTCTGATTAGCCTTTCAGGCAATTAGACATGCATTTATCTCAGTGAGTGGAGGGATGACTTTGAACAGAATGGGAGGCAGCTCTGCCTTAACCAGTTCCCAGATCGATTTTTCCCTTTAGTGTAGTGATTTTGGTGTCCCAAATCTGTTTTCCTTTCACAACCTGAAGTGGGGTAAATCTTCCAGTCAGTGTCTCTTCAGGCTAGTGCTCTGGTGGTTCCCGGCTTTAATACCACCAAAGGGGTGATTGAGGTCCAAGATTCCGCCCTTGCTCTACCCTCCATGTCCTATTCCCTGGAGAGGGGCTGCATCGGCCTGGAGAGCACACTTTTTCTATTTGCCCATAGTCATTTGTAGCACTTGCCCATGGTGATGTCTAAAAGGCTGGGCGCGGTGGCTCACTCCTGTAATCCCAGCACTTTGGGAGGCCGAGGCGGGTGGATCACGAGGTCAAGAGATCGAGACCACCCTGGTCAACATGGTGAAACCCCGTTTCTACTAAAAATACAAAAAATTAGCTGGGCATGGTGGCACGTGCCTGTAATCCCAACTACTCAGGAGGCTGAGGCAGGAGAATTGCCTGAACCCAGGAGGCGGAGGTTGCGGTGAGTCGAGATGGGACCATTGTTACTCCAGCCTGGGTAACAAGAGCAAAACTCTGTCTCAAAAAATAAAATAAAATAAAATAAAAGGCTGCCGAGGTTCTTAACCAGGGAGTGATGGTCTGTCTGACCGATCGGTGGGCTACAGAGCTGCAGGAAGGCACAGAAAATGCAGACAGCACACTAACCTTCAGAAGCAGGAGGCTTACTTAATTATCCCACCTTTTTCTCTGCTTTTTCCTTTTGCTTTCACTTACATACTCTTTATTGACATTTCAACTTCCAGAACACAGAGCCTCCCAAACATTAAAGAACTGGGGTTTAGGCTGGGCATGGTGGCTCAAGCCTATAATCCCAGCACTTTGGGAGGCTGTGACAGGTGGATCTCTTGAGGTCAGGAGTTCGAGACCAGCCTGGCCAACCTGGCAAAACCCTGTCGCTACTAAAATACAAAATTTAACTGGGTGTGGTGGCAGGCGCCTGTAATCCCAGCAACTTGGGAGGCTGAGGCAGGAGAAACACTTGAACCCCGGAGGCAGAAGTTGCAGTGAGCTGGGATCGCGCCATTGCACTGCAGCCTGGGTGGCAGAGCAAGACCCTGTCTCCAAGAAAAAAAAAGTACTGGGGTTTATAATCTTCATTTGGAGGAGACAGAAATTTAAATGGAGAAGGAATGCTTCTGAAGACACATGGGGTAACTGAACTTAGGTCGCAAATGATTCCTTGCAGAACTGATATTTAGGGGCACAGAGGACAGCTGGAGAACTTCAGGACAGAGAGGCAAATGCAGAGGAATGGAGGATCTCATATAGGGGCATGTTGTCCACCCTGCACTCCTGAGAGAAGAAAGGGCTTTCTGCATTACTCTGCACCTGCCTGGGTGGCATTCACAGCGCTGTGAATCCCGTTGTATTAGTGGAGTTGTTGAGTCCTGTGGGCTCTTGATTCCAGAAAGCTGCCCCTTCCGGTAAGGGTATCATGTGTACCTTATGAGCTAGGATGCTTGGGATTGTTTTCCCATCAACACCTGAAGATCTTCCACAGCCCTTCCCTGGGCCCCATATGTGCAAAATGTGACGATCAGAGTTACTTATTACCAGCACCTTCCTCTCCAGGCGGCAGATCAATTTTCTTTTCTCCAGATGGCTGTCATAGGCAGCCAAAGTGAGGACTGGGCTGGCCATCTGCTTCCTGTTGCCTTTTCAAGCTGCCTAGCCACTCAGTGAGGCTGGCAAAGCCCAAGGCACCAGCTGTCAGTCTAGGCTGCCCTTGCCTGGCTTTGCACCTTGTCACACTAGGCACCGTAGGGCAGGGGCCATGCTGAAATCAGTGTTTGACACTCAGAAGGCGGGATGCTTTCCTTCCAAACCATGCCAGCCAGCTTCTCTGATGGCAAACATACAGGACGCCTGCCCTGGAACTTCCTCTAAGAATGAGCTTCCACTGACTTCATAGTTGTCTAACGAGGATGACTCTGGGGAGGGGAAAGGCAGTGCTTGTGGTCAACAGACAGAACAGAATGTGACATAATTCTGAATTCCATACAAGTAAAATGATTTAAATATAATTTCCAATTCACACTCCCATGGTTGTTTTTTTCTATTCTTTCAAATTATATGTTTATTTATTTACAATGACAAATTAATTATGTGCTTATTGAAGAAAATCTGTAAAGTGTAGCTGGAAATTAAAAAAAAAAAATCACCTATAATTCCATGACCCATAGAGACAACTGCTATTTATTTTTTCAGATATCTCTTCAGTTTTTTTTTCCTTCTAAAAAAGTTGAGATCACACTATTTTGACTTTGTGGCTTAATATTGCAGTACAAAATATTTTAAGCTTTAGTAAATAAAAATAATCTCTATAAAATATTTTTGATGACTAATATTACAATGCATGGCATCTTAATTCACTTAACTATTTTCTAATTGTTGGACATTAATTTTTTTTTTACAACTTTTTACTATTTTACATAATTCTGTAATGAACATCTGTGCATAAAACTTATTTTAGATTATGTCCTTAAGAGTCATTTTCCTAATGCAGAATGACTCCACAGATTTTTAAAATATTTACTATTTTGCCAAATTGCTAAAAAAATAAAATCAGGTGTGCTAAATTCATAGTTCCTTCAACAATGAGTCCTTCCTTCCTCTCTCTCTCCCTCCCTCCCTCCCTTCCTCCCTCCATCCTTCCTTTCTTTCTTCCTTTTTCCCTTCCTTCCTCCTCCTTTCCCAACTTCCTTTCTTTTCTTTTTGAAATTTCTGTTGATTTGGTGCATTTTTCTATCTCAAAAGTCTAAAAACTAAAGGGTACATGTGAGGATAGGCACTAGGTCGAGTACCCTATACCAGACACTTGTTTCTGCCAAGTTCCAAGCAGTGGATCTGGGAATATAATGTGAGCACTGATTCAGCAGTAAGGATGTGTAATGATGAATCTCTGTGTTCCTGACAGGGATCCACTGTGGTCAGAGCTCCAGAGAGTGCTCCCCTTTGAATAAAGTTCATCTCCATTAACCAACTCTGTTGGGGGTCACTGATGGCCCTGGGTCTTTAATGGCATCTTCTGGAGGCCAGGTGGTCCCACCCACAGAGAGTAGCACAAGTCCTCTACAGAGGGGTGAGGCTGCAAGCGCCAAGTTGGGTATGGTGGTTGGCTCTCAGAATAGAGCTTCACCAGGAGAGCTTGGAGTCCTGCTGGGAGGCTGAGCTGCTTGCACGGGCCCTGTGGTGAGAGGCCAGCACATCGCCCTCCGTGCACTTGAGTTAGTGGTCTGACTCCAGTGGTGATGATGTGTAATCATATTATACCCTTGTCATAGTATCCATCATAGCCTGTTCTTTTTCTTTAGTTCTACCATTGCTGAGCCCTCAAGTTTCTCACTGATTAGTATAGCTTTTCCACCAACAACCCTGTTGAAATCTGTATCCTCTCTCCCTTCCTATTTGTCAGATCAGATCATGCTAACTTCTCGGGCCACCTCCAATCCCACTCCTTCAAGTAATGCATCCCAGTCTTTCTGGACTGCATTTGTCTCTCTTTGCTGTATTTACATAGTTTAAAAATTATTACTGAGGCAAAATATTTTGGTATTGATCACTTACTACATTGTATTTTCTCTGAATTTGTCTATATAGGCAAGTCTTGCGGCCTTAACAATGTCACAGTTTTTTGTTTTTTTTTTGAGATGGAGTCTCACTCTGTTGCCCAAGCTGGAGTGCCATGGTGCGATCTCACCTCACTGCAACCTCTGCCTCCGGGGTTTAAGCAATTCTCCTGTATCTGCCTCCTGAGTAGCTGGGATTATAGGCATGCACCACCATGTCTAACTAATACTTGTATTTTTAGTAGAGATGGGGTTTCATGATGTTGGCCAGGCTGGTCTCGAACTCCTGACCTCAGGTGCTCCACCTGCACCAGCCTCCCAGTGCTGGGATTACAGGTGGGAGCCACCACGCCCAGCCCAGTGTCACACAGTTTTTCAAAAGAGAGATTTGAGTCTTTGTATTATGACTCTAGTCCACATCTTTACCTTGAGTTCCAGAGTCATGATAAACTATCTAGTTGATATCACTCCATGGGCATCACACAGCTCAAACTTCAACCTACTCAAACTTGAATCTGTTGCAGTTTCCCATTCAGACTGACATCCTTATTACATTTCCACCAGTGACTAATCTCAAATTTCTATTTGTTAGATCTGTCATGATCTAACTGGTCTGTTCATATCCGCTTTGGATCCCATCCAGTTCTATACTACAACTAAAGTGATCATGTCATGTTCTACTCTAACTCCCACCCTCAGGTGATCCACCCAGCTCAGCCTCCCAAAGTGCTGGGACTACAGGCGTGAACCACGGCACCCATCTCACTTGAACAATTGTTAGGTGTGTAATACTGTGGCATTAAGTACATTTATGTTGTGCCGCCTTCACCTCTATCTATTTCCAACACTTTTTCCTTATCCCAAATGGGAGCTTTATAAACATTAAGCAGTATCTTATTTCCCCCTTCTCCCCATCCCCTGCTGGCCTCTAGTCTATTCTCTGTCTCTTTTAATCTGCCTATTCTATGTTTTGTATTTAAATCACACATTCGTCCTTTTTATCATCTGGCTTCTTTCCCTTAGCATAATGATCCAAAGCCTGTCTATATTGTAACATGTATTAGAACTTCATTTCTTTTTATATCTGAATAATATTTCATTGTATGTCATACCACATTTTACTTCTCTTTTATTTAATATTAAAAACACACCTTTTTTTTTTTTTAAGATGGAATTGCACTCTTGTCACCCAGGCTGGAGTGCAATGGTGAGATCACGGCTCACAGCAACCTCCACCTCCTGGGTTCAAGTGATTCTCCTGCCTCAGCCTCCTGAGTAGCTGGGATTACAGGCACGCACCACCACGTCTGGCTAATTTTTGTATTTTTAGTAGAGACGGGGTTTCACCATGTTGGTCAGGCTGGTCTCAAATTCCTGACCTCAGGTAATTCACATACCTTGGCCTCCCAAAATGCTGGAATTACAGGCGTGAGCCACTGTGCCTGGTCGCACACTTCTTAATCTGGCCTATAAGGTTCTGCATAGTCTGGTCCCTTCACCTCCTGTTCTCAGCATCCTCTGCTCTCTGAGCTCCCTCTCTCTTCCTTGGAGTCTTCATACTTGCATGGTTCCTTCCTGTATCAGCGCCTCAGCACAGGCTCTTTTATTTGCCGGTGACCCTCTCCCTTCCTGCATTTCACTAGTTAACTCTTTAATCCCTTCAGATCTTCATTCAAGTGTTTTTTTTTTTTCTCAAGGAAGCCTTTTCTGACCTCCTTTTCTGGACTCCATGAGTTCCTGCTCCTATTATAGGATTTCAGAACAACACATCTTTATTATACTTGGTTGTTCTTACAAAAGTTCACATTGACATGTATCTGTCTTTCTGGAAGATTTTAAGTTACACGCGGACAGCGTTTGTGGTTTGGCATTTTGTTTTGTCTTGACTGGTTTTAAAGAGACAAGATCTCATAGTGTGGATCACACTGGAGTGTAGAGGCTGTCTACAGGCATGATCACACTCTACTACAGCCTCAAACTCCTGGGCTCAAGTAAGCCTCTTGCCTCAGCCTCCTGAGTAGCTGAGACTACAGACTTACATGACCATGCTTGGCCAATGAACGGTTAATGGTGAATGGCACTTGGTAGATGCTCAGTGAAGGTCTATTAAAGGTGTAGAGACTGTTCACAGAAACAGATTTGTGTCCTATATCCATCATAGATCTTACAGTAGTCTTTGGCACCTATCATAAATTCAGTAAAATGTGTTCACCTCCAACTTCAAATTAGCCAAGTTCCCTTTTATGCTGAAATAACAAGGTGTTGAAGTTTTTCTCCTGCCTCAGAAGAAAAACACCAAGTTTATAGAATGTAAGAGGCAACAATAACCCAAAAATCCTTAGAGACGGTTGTGACTTCATATCTGCTGTGTGAAATATCCTCTGTAGTGATAAAGACCATGTGTTCCTCAAGAGGCTAACTACCGAGTTACCATATGACCCAGCAATTCCACTCCTAGTTATATACCCAAAAGCAATGAAAGCCTGTGCATGAATGTTTGCAGAAGCATGACTTATAAAAGGAAAAGGTGAAAACAATGCAAATGTTCTTCAGCTGAGGGATGGCAAATAGAATGTGGTGTATCCAGACAATAAAATATTTGATAACAAAGAAATGGAGTGCCGATTCATGTGACATGGATGAATAAAAGACCACATACCGTATGATTCCAGTCCTCTGAAAGGTTCAGAAGAGCTAATTCAGTAGAGATAGAAAGTAGATTAGTTGTTTCTTGGGTTTGGGGAGGTGAAGAAAAATGGGGACTGATTGACAATGGGTATGGAGCTGATTTTGGAGTGGTGAAAATGTTCTGAAATTGATTGTAGTGATGGTCACACTTAGCCTGTCTTTTTTTGTTGTTCTGGTTACAGGTTCTTTCCTCACTCCTTTCATTCAATGAATGAATTTAATTGAGTGCTTCCTCCATGCCAGGTACTGTTTTAGGGCAAATTCCTTGCCAGCTTAGAGTTTACATACTAGTTGGGAGAAGTCAGGGAGTAAGTACAAGCTGAGCGCAGTGGCTCACGCCTGTAATTCCAGAACTTTGGGAGGCCAAGGCGGGTGGATCACCTGAGGTCAGGAGTTCAAGACCAGCCTGATCAACTTGGTAAACCCCATCTCTACTAAAAATACAAAATTATCCAGGTGTGGTGGTGGGTGCCTGTGATGTCATCTGTTTGGGAGGCTGAGGTGGGAGAATCACTTTAACCTTGGAAGCAGAGGTTGCAGTGAGCTGAGATCACACCACTGCGCTCCAGCCTGGGTGACAGAATGAGACTCTATCTCAAAAAAAAAAAAGGAGTAAGTACATAAGCAAGTGGATTGATATTATGTAAAATAAAACAAGACAGGAGGATTGGGAGTGCCGGTGAATATTATTTAATGTAAAATTTTCAGGAAAGGTGTCATGGATAAGGTGACATTTGAGCAGAGACGTGGAGGAAGCGAGGGAGCCAGCCTCTTGGGTACCTGATGAGAGAGAGGCTGAGTTGGGGGTGTGTTTGGCATGTTTGAAGAGCAGCAGGGGGGTTACTGTGGCTGGAGCCCACTAAGCAAGCAGAAGACAGGTAGGAGAGGAGGTCGGAGAACTCACAGGAGAACCAGATCACGCGGGGCCTTGAAGGAAACTGTGTAAAGGTTAGATTTTACCCTGAAGGGAAGGAAAGTCAGGAGAGAGTTTCAAGGACTATATTGAGACAATCTAACTTAGATTTTTATTTTTTTTTGAGTTTCACTCTTGTCGCCCAGGCTGGAGTGCAATGGCGTGACCTTGGCTTCCTGCAACATCTGCCTCCCAGGTTCATGCAATCCTCCCACCTCAGCCTTCCGAATAGATGAAATCACAGGCGCCCACCACCATGCCTGGATAATTTTGCATTTTTAGTAGAGATGGGCTTTCATCATGTTGGCCAGGCTGGTCTCAAATTCCTGACCTCAGGTGACCTGCCCGCCTTAGCCTCCCAATGTGCTGGGATTACAGGTGTGAGCCACCTTGCCCAGCCAATCTTTTTTTTTTTTTAATTTCTTAACTGTTACTGGAGACGCCCGGCCAATCTAACTTTGATTTTTAAAAGGCTCTTTACAGCTATTTTGTTGAGAGGGAGAGAAGGGTGAGAATCAAAAAGCCCAGTTAGGGCACTGTTTTTGTAATCCTGGGGCATCCCAATTTTATAAGTGTAGGTGACAAGAAATGCTGAAGTTCTGAATGTTTGGAGTGTAAAGCTAGCAGAATTTGCTGATAGATTCAAAGTGAAATGTGTGAGAAATAGGAGTCAAGAATGACTTAAAAAACAACAGCAAAACTACTAAAACTACTATGTCTCCATTTCCAGAGCGGTTGTATCATTTTGTATGTGTACCAGCAATGTATGAATGATTCCCTTTCTTCACATTTTTGCCAGCATTCGGTGTTCTCATTGTATTTTATTTTAGCCGTTCTGATAGGTATGTAGTAATATTTCATTGTGATTTTCATGTGCATTGATCTCTCATTCTTCTCCCCCTCCCTTCACTACTTCTCTGCACCCTTGAATTCTCATCCTCCCCTCCCATTTATTCATGAACCCTCCAATAGTGTTCACGGAATAGTGAATAAGTTAGAGATGCCTAACAGATATCCACTTGAAAATGTTTAGTACGAGTTGGATATTGGAGTCCAAAAATCCAGGGAAATCTCCAATTTGGAGACAGAAATTTAGACATTGCCAGAATACGGATGGTATTTAAAGCTACAGGCCAGGCTAAAGTCACCTAAGAGAGAGAACGTAAATAGAGAAGAGAAGCACTTAGCTTGAGCCCTGCAACATTTAGCGTCAGGAAGGTTTGAAAAGCAGCAAAAGAGACTGAAAAAGAGGAGCTAGTGAGGCGGGAAGAGAACTTGATGTCCCAGATGCCAAGCAAAGAACATATTTTATGAACCAGAAGCGGCCAATTCTGTCCAATGCTGCCGATGGATCGAGTACAATAAGAATTGGGACGCTTTGGAGGCCGAGGCGGGTGGATCACGAGGTCAAGAGATCGAGACCACCTTGGTCAACATGGTGAAACCCTGTCTCTACTAAAAATACAAAAAATTAGCTGGGCATGGTGGCGTGTACCTGTAATCCCAGCTACTCAGGAGGCTGAGGCAGGAGAATCGCTTGAACCCGGGAGGTGGAGGTTGCAGTGAACTAAGATCGTGCTCAGTCTCAAAAAATTAATTAAAATAGGCCGGGCACAGTGGCTCACGCCTGTAATCCCAGCACTTTGGGAGGCCGAGGCGGGTGGATCACGAGGTCAAGAGATCGAGACCATCCCGGTCAACATGGTGAAACCCCGTCTCTACTAAAGATACAAAAAATTAGCTGGGCACGGTGGTGCGTGCCTGTGATCCCAGCTACTCAGGAGGCTGAGGCAGGAGAATTGCCTGAACCCAGGAGGCGGAGGTTGCGGTGAGCCGAGATCGTGCCATTGCACTCCAGCCTGGGTAACAAGAGCGAAACTCCGCCTCAAAAAAAAAGAATTGGGAGCTGATCATTGGATTTTACGAATTGTTGATCATGACAAGAACTTTTTCGGTGATATGGGGGCAAAAAAAAATTGGAGGGTTCATGAATAAATGGGAGCTGAGGATGAAAATTAATGGGTGAAGAGAAGTAGTGAAGGGAGGGGGAGAAGAATGTGAGATCAAGAGATGGTTTTTTCCTTTTCTTTTGAAGTGGGAGACACAGCAAGTCTATAGGCTGATGTGAAACAACACGTAGAGGGAGTGAGAACTGCAGATGCAGAAGGCAGAGGAGAGAATGGGGTAGTGATATTGTTTTTCTTGGTAGCCATATTCTTGAATACAGATGAAGAGGATCGAATCCAGCGATAAGTGAAGGGCTGTCCTCAGAAAGGAGTCCAGATAGTTTATATCTTGACTAACTGGAGGAATATGAGTATACTGGAGCATGGGGACAAATAGGGTAGTAGATATGCTTGGGACTATGTAGTTTTCTTCTTATCATGTTTATTTTTTTAAGGGAAATAGGAACCAAAGCTACTAGCCAAGAATAAGGGCAGATAAGTAGATACTGAAAGTTTGTCAAAGGAGAAGATATTAAATGCTTGCCTAGAGAAATAAGAGAAGGAGATTCTGTAAATGTAGTGGACTTCCCTTGGCAGTGCCATGGGCCCATGTGGTCATGAATTTAGAGTGAGATATGTCAGCATAGCTGTGTTTTGCTCTTTTTTTTTTTTTTCCAGCCATAGCACAGGTGCAGGCATAGAGCAAACAGAGAGCTGGAGTAATCAGAATTGAGGATTATTTTTTTTCAAATAAATTAGAGGAAGGAAATGTGTGTTGGGAGGGAGTTGTCGCTCTACACAAGGAGGGGTTACAATAATGGACCAGGACCTCTAAGCCCCGTGAAGATGGAAGAAAGGAACGGAGTGGAGGGAAGAACAGTGAATCGTGGTGAAGGCACTGGATTGTAGAACCAGGGAGAGTCCAAGAATTTTTGGAATTGGAGTGCTAGAGGCAGTGAGCCAGAAAAACAAGCGAGGCGCAAGTTTGCAATAAATAATAACACACCAACTCTGCTTCATCTGAAGATGTTTAAATCCAGCAGTATAGAATGGCTTAGTAAAAACTCAGGGCACGTGAAAATATCATTCACATGAACTCAAGTGGTCATAGGCAAAGTTGTGAATAAAAAATCCTTTCACACATTTTATAAAAACAGGTAACAACAATGGAATGTATGTTATCATTGCTCCGGGGCAAGAAAAGAGCAGTGTCTGTTTCTGACTAAAATTGTCAGTGCTTAAAATGTTCCAGGAGTCAATATTTAATTAACAAATTGCCACACTTATTTCACAGATGCCACATATGAGAGAATTAAGTATAGAATGAAGACTTAATGAATCCCTGTTTGGGAAGACATGGGAATTAATACACACACACACCCCCAACCAACCACACATACATACACGCCCTGGTAATGTCAACGGAGGAAATTAAAAAGATTGAAGAGCAGTCACTAAAAGAAAATCATATCAGAGTATCTACAGAACAGTTTACAAAGAGCACAGGACTTCTCTGTGGTTTGAATTTTGAGTACACTAAAATGTTTGACACACAGTAAGTCTAAAAAAAATTTGTTTGATCAAATTAAATGAATGAATAAATAAATGAATGATGATGAGTCGTCTCTCTATTATGACATTTGTGTATAACAAAATCTTTCCCATTTTGTCCCATGCAGGTTCAGTTTCTGGTTGGTAATTGGCGATGATGACAGAATGGCTGTCCAGAGGGAAGAAGCCTCTCCTCATTCCTGTGCCACCATTTCTCAGCCAGGCAATGCCTGCAGTTCAGTGGACTGATCATTTCCTTTCACACCCTGTGCCTCTGAAAATATTATTTTCTTGTCTGAAAATTGCTTGCTGCCAGCCCTTCATTTTCATCCCCACTACCTCTCACCCACCCTCCCCAGCTTGTTGACTTGGAAATTCCTTCTTTCTTCCCAGCTGCAATTCAAGCAACATCTCTGGGAAGCCTTTTCAACTCTGCCTTAGTTTTTTACGGCCCTGGTTTTTGCACTTCTCCAGATTCACTGGGCTTTATCTGCTTTCTGGGTCTGGGTCACTTGCTCAGTGAAGAGCCCCTACCCCATCATCACCACAGCTCTTAACCCTACCACGCTTCTCAGCCTTTTCCAGATGAGGGTTGTACTCTAGCATGGCTCCTTCACACTCACCATGACGGGACCGCAAAGACCCTGGTGCCTGGGGCCTGAACCCACTGGGCATCCGAAGTTCAGCTCCCGACAGTATTCCCAGAGTCTGAGGAAGCACCATGTAGTGAGGCCTGGGCTCTGACTTCCCTGCTTCTGGAGCGAGGCCATCCAGTCTGTAAATGTAAAGGAGAGAATTCTCTTTACAGTATGAGCTTTGACCAATGAGAAACAGGGAGACTCTTACCCCTTTCTCCCCATGCCCTATCCCCACCCTTAACAGACTGTTCTGTTCAACTGTCTGGAGACATCTAGCATGATCAAGACCTCAGCTGTGTCTTGTAATCAATGTGCCACCTTTGCTTCCCCCTCTACTCTCATTCTTGCTGCTCAGTAACACCGGAACTGTGCCCCAGGTTCTCATTTCTATGTGAGTGTAGAAATCCTCTGTAATCTCCTAGCAGCACAGGCATACCCCTACCCCAGCTCCAAATAACCTACGTCATGATTGTTACTTTACTTTAACAGACTCTAAAGTGCAGAGGTGCCTTTTTCCCAGTGCTTCATTACTCTAGCACCATGTTGGGAACATAGTAGGTGACTCAATAAGCAATTAATGGCTTTAACATTAAATAATTGTAGAACATCTTTAAAACAGAAACAGCTCTTAGATATTTTTCCTTTAACTCCATATGATATGGAGAAACAGCCTGAGGTCAGCAGAATTAGGGGAATTACTGAGTAGCCAGACTAGAGACGGCATATTGCTTTCCTGATCGCACAGCACTATTCTTTTTTTGAAAACTGTTATTTCCATTTATGTGAGTGGAAAACAACATCAGGATCAAACCTCTGGGAACTGTGTTTCTCCAGGCCGTCTTGAACCCTTTAGATTAAAATATAAAATTGGGTAACACTAACAATAGAAGACAGTGTTCCTTTGCCTCTGTCCCCATCCTCCACAAAGTCCCTGCTGCCTTTTTTCCTGCATGTCTCCAGGTGGTGTCTCACAGGTGACTGCAAACACAGTCCTGCCAGCTCCCCTATGGCACCTGTCATGACACTCCTTTTCTTCTTGAATTTCTAACTCAGTGCCCACAGCCAGCCCTTCCTGGACTGCATGTCCACAGGTGTGGCACGTCTGCAGGGCCCCAGGTGGCTGCTGCTGCTGTCCACCCCACCAGCCCTGACTGCTAATGCCTGCCCAGAGCCCTGTGTCCTTCCCTAGTATTCCTGTGGGCCGGTCAGCTTGTTACTCAAGAGCCACTGTAATAACCCCACCACCCTTGCTCCTAAAGTCACCTATAATGAGGAAACTACCCTTCATCAACCCAACTCTAGCTTGTTCCAGCAGAGAACATTGCTTCCTGCAGCCTCTGGAATGGCACGGAATTATCTATTTATTTACTCTTGAACCACAGCTGGAGGCCTCAGATATGAATATCCAGGATTGGTGAAAGAACTCACTCAACAAGGTGACTGAGTGTCATAACTGGCACGGAGAGGAGGAAAGGACGGCATACCAAGCTCTTCCGCTCACATCATGACCTGCTCCCCGGACACCAACAGAAGGCCCAACGTTCTGGAGCAGGGGGCAGCTCATGACCTGCTTTTCTTAGGCCAGTGAGCTAAGAATAGTTTTTTGTTTTGTTGTTTTGAGATGGAGTCTCACTATCTCGCACAGACTGGAGTGCAGTGGCACAATCTTGGGTCACTGCAACCTCCACCTCCTGGATTCAAATGGTTTTCGTCCCTCAGCCTCCCAAGTAGCTGGGATTACTGGTGCCCACCACCGTGCTCAGCTAATTTTTGTATTTTTAGTTAGAATCGGGGTTTCACCACATACAGGCCAGGCTGGTCTTGAACTTCTGACCTTGTGATCTGCCCACCTTGGCCTCCCAAAGTCTTGGGATGACAGGCGTGAGCCATTGTGCGCAGCCCAAGAATGGCTTTTACATCTTTAAATTGTTGTGAAAACAGAACAAAAAACAAAGAAAATGCCAGAAACCTATGTGACATGCAGGCCTAGATATTTACTATGAAATTCTTTATATGAAGAGCTTGCGTACCCTTGTCCTAGAGGGCAAACAACATGCCTCTATTGGAAATGTAACAATGCATAATTGTAAATTATAAATGAGTTCCATTTGCTTTGCACCTGTATTAAAATCTTGAATTTTTCATCGCGATGGGCACCAAAAGCACAGAGAAGTGAGTGGTTTTCGTCTCTTAGTGACAAGTCTCTTAATGACTCGTCACTTCCATATCAGACAGTGGTTCTGTCTCCAGCCATTGTGGCCTTGTTCCACCTCTGGTTTCAGTGCCTGACCCTGCACTGGAGAGAGTCCATCCTCTCATATCTGTCCCATTATTCTAGACAATTGGGAGCACTGCATATTAGTCTTCCTTTAGGGTAAGAAGCTCCCTCCTCCAGGAATAGAGATCCACAGGCTTGTGTCCAAATAGACTCTTGGGAGTCTTGGGCCACCAGTTCTGCACCTATGCCAAGGAATGAGTGACTCTTTTTAAAAATTATTATTATTATTATTATTTTAATCCACTAGCATGGTATAGGAATGCGTGATTCTTAAGATGAATACACAGCTCAGACTCAAACTGAGGTCCTCACCACACAGAAAATTCAATTTGATTTCTGATTAATGTTATCTTGATTTGGTTTAGAATAAACCAAAAGTATAAATATTTGCCTCCTATTCGATGCAAACAGATTTTCTTCCAGCCCTGATGTAAATGTAAATTTCAATAAAAATTTTCTAGAAATGGGAGGATGATTATTTTTAGTTTATATTTTCTTTTCCTTTGAAATATAAATTTCTGTGCCCTTTTCAGCTGGTCGTCTTCTAGTTCATCATTGGTAGATAAAGTTTTCATATGCCAAGAAATAATCTAGGGTGCCAGAAATACAACAAAAATTTTTCTATGTGCTATTGGTTTTTTTATTCATTTGAGCTTCTCACTCCATTTCTGGTTTCCAAGTATCAATTAAAGCAACAACAAAGTAATATCTACGTTTAACTCAGAAGGAAGAAGCAGCTTCAGTGTTAATTCAAACTCCTCTTTTTGGTTGATACTGTGTTTTATTGATACTAGATTAAACTAGTATAAATTATGAAACAATATCAAAAATGTGCTTAAATTTATTTATGTATTCCTTTTCCCTTCCTTTTTTTGTCAGTGAAATGGGAAAAGGAGTTTCCGCGAGCAGTGGCACCAGATTCCTGTCTGTTAACTCCTGTGGAAGAGTCTTTAATTAGCCAGTTTCCTCTCTGAGCCTCAGTTTCCTTTCTTGTACAGTATCAGTTTATTATTTATTGATTCTTTCCACAGATGTTCTGAAGAGAGAATGAGGTAATGTCTACAGAGTATTTTATGTTTCATGGATGAAAGATTCTTTGTAGCATTTAAAGACAAGTTTCCCAGAAGAATACAAGGATTCACTTAAGATGGTACCAGAACCACCACTGAGAATGCAGACTGGGAAGGTGAGCTGCGTAAGAGGTTAATGACTGTAAACAACCGAGAGCTTTGTAGTATTTGATTTTTGGTTGAGATATCTCTGTAGCTGTTCCTTTAAATCTTAGCCTATTTTAAATCTTAGGTGAAAGAGGAAATTTGATTTTTTAAAAAAGAATGCCGTTTTGATAAATTGTCAAGTATTCCATATAATGGAATTGTATGTAACTTTTTTTCTTTTTAAAATTTATCAACATACATTTTATGGGGTGCCCATGTGGGATGCGCTGGTTTGTTGCATAGATAAATGTGTATCATGGTGGTTTGCTGCACAGATCAAGCCATCACCTATGTTAAGCCCAGCACTCAGTAGCTGTTCTTCCTGATGCTGTCTCCCCATCCTGCCCTGACACCTCACCGTGTGTCCAGGTGTTCTCTTCATTAAGCTCCCGCTTGTAATTGAGAGCATGTGGTTTCTGTTCATGTATCAGTTCACTGAGGATAACGCCTTCCAGCTCCACCCATGTCTCTGCCAAAGACATGATCTTGGATAGAACTGGATAAAGAAAATGTGGCACATACCGTGTGTATGTTCACATTTATATGCACAAAACAAAAAATACACATTTTTAAGAACTCAAACAAAACCATGTGCATTAAACATTGTGTTTGGAGAAGAAAAGTCTGGGAGTGGAAAAAGGATGAAAGAGGAGAGGACAAATAGACATATAAACAAGAGGTGGCCCTTTCTTAGGCCAATACTGTTGATGTGTCATGATCAAAAGTGTGACTGACTCATCCTCTTTTGACAGGTTCCCCTCTCATCCCTTCCAAAGAGAGCATGAGAATCTAATAACCTGAAGAAGTAATGGCAGCATTCAAGGGAGGAGACAAAACTTAACAATTGGGTAAGCAGATGCATCAGTGGTAAGTATCTTCATCAGTGCTCGTAATGGGGGAAAACTAAGAAGTAAGTTGATTCTTGCCACAGAACTCCCACAGACAAGGACACCAGATACAACTGGAGGCATGTGTGCAGGTATTACTGGAAATGGGATTGACTGAAATTCTGCTCAAGAAATAATTAAAACTTTGGATGCCCTCCCCTAACCCATGCAGTCAGGCAGCCTACCCGGCTCACTGTTAAAATAACTGGAGTGGGTCAGTCATGGTGGTTCAAGCCTGTAATCCCAGCACTTTGGGAGGCCGAGGCTGGCAGATCATGAGGCTAAGAGATCGAGACCATCCTAGCCAACATGGTGAAACCTCGTCTCTACTAAAAATACAAAAATTAGCTGGGCGTGGTCACGCATGCCTGTAGTCCCAGATACTCAGGAGACTGAGGCAGGAGATTCACTTGAACCCAGGAGGCGGAGGTTGCAGTGAGTCGAGATTGTGCCACTGCACTCCAGTGCTCTCCAGAGTCTTTAAAAAAAAAAAAAGAGCTGAAGTGTGGGACCAGATGATGGTTGATTGGAGTGGGGAAAGGAAATCAAAACAGTGAACAGCAAAACTAGTACATGTTGAACGGTGCGACTCTTCAGCTCCTCGTCCCCGCGTGTATCCCAGAACTCTATCGACTAGGTCTGTACCTACCAGTCTCCTTCCCATGTGAGACATTTGAGAACCTGCCGTGCCGAGAAAGGACCTCTGGATAGCGACACCTGGGGGTCTCTCAGAGAAATGACCAATGCCCGGTTGTATGACCTACAGTGAGGAAGCCCTTCCAGAATCAGCGCTTTCAGCTACCTTCCTGGCAGCTCATTAATGCATGTGAATGGGCAGCTAAGGATCACAGAAACAAGAAGTCACTTTGGAACAGTAATTTTGCATTATAAGAATTATTCTGGATTATTCGCTCTTTTGAATAATTTATGCCTTTGTCCTTTTTCAGTTGTCTAAGATTTTGTCTTTGATCCTTAGGTGAACAAGCACTTAAGGAAATCTTTACCACCTTCCCTAATATTACAGTGTCCTACACCCAGTTGGCTAAAAAGATCTCACAAGTGTTCCCTCCAAGAGTCCTCCCAGAGCTTAGGTGTAGAGACAAAATGGATTTTTCTGACTGCAGTTGTGCAGCAATTGGCCTGTACTGATCGCATTGCTATCAGCTGGGTGCCTTCTGTAGTAATGTGGGACTTTCGCTGGACTGAAAGGAAAAGAAGGAACAATTCCATTTGGTTCAGGCATGTCCTGACTGGGATATAAGTCAGTGTATCTGTCATCTGCTGTCTGAGCGTGTATGCATGTGTGTGCATGACTGTGTGTGCGTGTGTGTGTGTCTGTACCTATGTATGGGCGCACACATGCCCTTGCTCCACCACAAACCAGGAATGCTTGTCAAGCTTTTTCAAAGGACACGCATCAGGCTGCTAAGACACTTTGCCTTTTCTCCCTGAGAAATCAGGACTCTAACAAGGCAGTTGAAACCCTAGAGGAGATGCCCTGTTTGCTGAAATCAGAGCCATCTATGTGACTGTCCAGCAGGCGACTACCAGTGTTGTCATCAGTTAACATTTTGGTTGATGAATTAAAGCCTGGGTACAATATTTAGAGAGCATCTCTAGCTTTACTATAGGAGAAAAAGAGACATGGGGTGTGGGTTGAGGGAGAAATGCTTGAAGAAGGACTTTCTTACCGTTGCTTTGGCTTCTCCCATTCATCTTCCTTCATGCCCCAAGATGCCCTCGTCCACCGTTATGGTTGAGGGTGGAAGCTGGAAGCACTTCTGCAGGATGATTGAATTGTCACATTTTCCTCTCCTTGCCTCCTATGGAAAGTACAAAGACAAATGTTCCTTCTGCAGACTGAGACCAAAGTACTCCTGAGATTCTTAGGGAGTGTATTAACCATGTCTTTTATTTTCCAAGTTCTGATGCTTTGATGTCTGGAAACTTGCTAATCCCAGAAGGATTCCCCTCCCAGGGCTAGTCAGTTTCTAGACACCCTAAATAACTCGGCCTGAGCTGGCTTTCAAATGCAAACCAACCAATCCAGAGCTCAGACTTCCAGCTACCTCCTTACTGGATTCTCATACTCCAGGCCACTCTCCCCATTACCCCAGGGCCAGGTATCAGACAACTAGGGACAGCCTCTATGCCCCAGAGCCAGCTAAAATTATTCATGCTAGCCAATC
This sequence comes from Callithrix jacchus, assembly GCF_049354715.1. Classification (NCBI taxonomy): domain Eukaryota; kingdom Metazoa; phylum Chordata; class Mammalia; order Primates; family Cebidae; genus Callithrix; species Callithrix jacchus. Next base: position 100,437,698 of record NC_133516.1, on the reverse strand, counting down.
CTAAGCCTGCTTACTCCTTCCCTGTTCCTCCCCATGAAAACCACATTAAAGGCTCTTGCCTTTGAATTCCCCTCTCCCTCTGCCTCCTAACTGACCCCGGTGCTTCTCCCTACATAGTCATAGCACAGCATGCCTCCCTTTCTTGGGAACTGCAATTTACAAACCATCTTTTCAATGGCAATCATCTCTTGATATGCTGGCCTTACCATGCCTAAATAATAATAAAACCAGTGAAAACAGGGAAAGCCTGTTACAGTGACTGGCAAATCACAGGCATGAGGGTTTTTGGGTGGATAAAATCTATACAAGTAGAGAGAGAAGAAAAGAGAGGTCCAGAGAGGAAGAATGTTGTGGACCAGGTCACTGGCGGAAGTGTTAGGGTTGTGAAACAAAGGGAAAGCAGTTTTGTCGGCGAACAGGCACCGTAGAAACAAGACTGAACAGTTAAGGATGGAGAGCTTCAGACCGCACTTGGGTACAAATTCTGCACTAATACATTTAGACACTGAATGATTCATTTGAGCAAGGTAAGTTATTAAGGCAATGTTTTCAAGGGAATCTTAAGTAGTAGTTAGGATATTTTGAAGGAAGAAGGAATGGGAATGAGTTGCCTTGTGAAGTTGGGCGTTGCTGTGACGGAACACGCTCGTGTCGGCTATATTACCACTTAGTTGGAGATGGTGTGTTGCAAATCACTTGGGAGATCTTGTAAAAATAGAGAGTCTGATTCAGCAGGTTTGAGATGAGGCCTGAGCTCATTTCAAACAAGCTGATGCTGCGGCTGCTGCTGGTCCTCAACTCCTACATGGTAAGTTGTGAGAAAACAGATGACCTCGAAATTCACTTACGACCTGCAGTTCCTTGATTTTACTACCTAGCATGCTGAGAAAACAGCTGCAGATTTTCACATCGTATCAGCTTGAGCCATTCCGCTCGTCCCCATTGGTGAAACTGAATTTTAGAATGCTGGGTCGAACCACGCAAAAGGGATACACGCAGCTCCTTGCCTGCAATGACCTAACCACACACTGGGTTCACGTGGGCAAAGAGAAATATGCATAAGATTCTGAAAAGATTGGAACTTGACTCAAGTTTAGGGATAAAAAAGAAAACTCTGGGGCTGGGCATGGCGATTCGCACCTATAATCCCAGCACTTTGGGAGACCCAAGCAGGCAGATTGCTTGAGCCCAGCAGTTTAAGACCAGCCTGGCCAACATAGCAAGATCTCATCCCTGCAAAAAAAGAAAAAAAAAAAAACCTTTGAAATCTTCAGAAAGATATAAAGGAAAGGATTGTGGGACTAATTATGATTTAGTTTCATTTTGTTTAAGAATATAGTTTGGCTTTCTCAGTAAATATAAAACTGAATCTCGCCATACATCTTCTAATTCCCATGAAGCTACATGTGAACAAATTTTTTTCTCAAATCAGTTTTTTTCTTTTCTTTCTTCTTCTAATTTTTTTTTTTTTTTTTTTTTGAGACAGAGTCTTCCCCTGTCACCCAGGCTGGAGTGCAGTGGTACGATCTTGGTTCACCGCAACCCCTTCCTTCTGGGTTCAAGCAATTCTCCTGCCTCAGCTTCCCAAAGAGCTGGGATTACAGGTGTGCTCCACCATGCCTGGCTAATTTTTGTATTTATAGTAGAGACAGGGTTTCACCATGTTGGCCAGGCTGGTCTCAAACTCCTGACTTCAGATGATCTGTCTGCCTTAGCCTCCCAGAGTGCTGCGATTACAGGCGTGAGCCACCGCCCCCGGCCTAAAATCAGTTTTTTTCTAATGGCTTCTTTCAGACCCTGAAGATATGGCCATATAGAAAATACTTCATCAGAAGCAAGTTAAAAATGTTTAAGAATCTCAGACTTTCCTTCTGAGGAGTTTTCTGCCTCGGTGCACTTTGTGTGCTCTTGATTCTTTGACGTGATCGCTTTTTACAGTTAGTTAAAAAGTGTTACTTTAGTTTTCATTCGAACCACTCATCAAAAGCACTTACATGTTGTTTCATCTGTCGGGAATACAGAGAAACTGTGATGAAAGCTGACGGTGAACAGGACTACTTTAAATATGAAACATTAGGGAAGGGTAATTATAAACTAAAACATGGTGAAGCTGACTTGTTTCAAAATAAAAATGACATTGAATTTTAAGAACAGGAGTAGGTCCTGCGATTTTTGAGGTTTATAAAAAGTCCTTTTTTTTTTCTTACAGAATAATGGAATTTAATAACTGTAAATAGTGTTCTTTGAAATCCTGTATTCCATTACCTTCATTTTACAAATGAGCAAACCAAGGCTCAGAATATCTAGGTATGCGCTCCCTTCTTTCCTTTCCTTTCCTTCCTTCCTTCCTTCCTTCCTTCCTTCCTTCCTTCCTTCCTTCCTTCCTTCCTTCCTTCCTTTCTCCCTCCCTCCCTCCATCCCTCCTTCCTCCCTCCCTCCCTCCTTCCCACCCTCTCTCCCTTCCTCCTTCCCTCTCTCTCCCTCTCTCCCTCTCCTTCTTCCTCTCCCTCTCCCCCCCACACTCTTTCTCTCTCTCTTTCTCTCTCCCTTTCTTTCTTCTCATGCTCAATTAAGCTGGAGTGCAGTGGCACCATCATGGCTCACTGCAGCCCTGACCTCCTGGGTTCAAGTGATCCTCCCACCTCAGCTTCCCGAGTAGCTACGACTACAGGTAAGTTCATACCATCACACCCGGCTAATTTCTGTAGAGATTAAACAAGGTTTTGTTGTGTTGCCCAGGCTGATCTCAAATTCCTGGCTTCAAAAGATAAGCCCATCTCAGCCTCCCAAAGTGCTGGAATTATAGGTGTGAGCCACCACACCCAGCCTTAGGTGATTCTCCTATGACAACTTAGTACATTAATGGCAGGGTTAGGGATGCAGTCCTAAGCTATTTTGGTAACACCAACAACACCATACTGAAGCAAGAGCAGCAAGAAACAAACCTCTCAAACACCAAACTGAAGAAGGAAATGGCTTTTTATTTGGCCAGGAGCTGCAGGGGGTCTACATCGTCATTCACTGAGCTCCCCGAGAAGCAGCTTCTTTCCCCTTTTATAGGCTTACATCACTAAAGGGAGATGAAACTATGTCATTGTCCATTGGCTGAACGTCTGACCTTACAATCTTTTGGCTTCATTGATTTGCTAGTTCATGTGCAGTGCAAGTGGGAGAGGAAGGAGAGGGGGCTTACAGAGAGAAGACAAAGGCAGTAAATTATTAGTCAGCAGAGGCGTTTCCAGGAGGGAGCCTGGGTCGTGCAAACATGGGGGAAGTGACCCAGTGCCAGGCTCCGGCCGGAAGTGATAACATTCATTTGCAACTCTCCCAAGGCTTATAGATAGTAGAGATGCTGGGAACTGAAAAGGGAGTCATATTCCCAGCTCTTTGGTATTTTCTTTCTTTTTTACCCTTCTTCCCCTCCAGAGAGGAGGAGGAAGTGGAAGCCAGGAAGTGGGAGAGGAGACGGGGTCTCCCCTCTCAATACTAACACATTTTGGGTACCAATAATGTTACCGTTTCTGAGATTAGATATTATTCCTCAATATGTCCTATCATTTTAGAAGAGATACGTGAGTGATATCTTTGTGTGTTCAGAGAAGACTAGGGAGGAAGAAGCACTTTAGTTTTTCCATAAAGAATTGGACAGCAAATGAGGAAACAGAAGGATGAAGTAGAGCATATCAGGACCCAGAGGCGGTACCGTTAGCTAAAGCATGAAGGCAGAAGCAGCAGGAAATGATCCTGGGACCTGGGGATATTGACTAGCTGGGGGTATTAGACAACAAAATTGAGGAGAGGAGGGGCCCGCTATTAAAGACATAGGAGAGCAAGTCAGATATTTTAACTTGGTGCTATCAAGATAGAGGGCGAGAAACAGGTGTGCTGGGGAACAGCTTAAACCAGCATGTGAGAGCCAATTACTGTATGTTCTTCCCGGCCCAACTTGGAGTTCAGCAATATTACATTAGTAACATTAAACTGCCCATGGTAGCAGTATTTACTGCATGGAAATCAGCAAGTACCACAAACCAAAGTGTGTTTTTCTTACTGGACAGCCAATTTATCAGCATATCCAAATAAAATGGTCAAGCTGGGCCAGGAGTGGTGGCTCAGGCCTGGAATCCCAGAACTTTGGGAGGCCAAGGAGGGTGGATGACGAGGTCAGGAGTTCAAGACCAGCCTGGCCAACATGGTGAAACCCTGTCTCTACTAAAAATACAAAAATTAGCCAGGTGCTGTGTGACAGGGGCGTATCATCACAGCTACTCAAGAGGCTGAGGCAGGAGAACTGCTTGAACCCAGCTGGCAGAGATTGCAATGAGCTGAGATTGCACCACTGCACTCCAGCCTGGGTAACAGAGTGAGACTCCATCTCAAAAAAACAAAACAAAACAAAAAAAAACCAAATAACATCAAGCTGGATTAGACATACAGGAGGATGGAGAAATTGAGAGAAGGGTTGGGGAGAAGGGAACCTCTACCCCCGCATCCAATGAGAAGCTTTAGAGGCATGTTCTCACATCCAGTTTTCACTGTAAATACTTAGTACATGTCCTAGCTCCTTACTTTGTAAAACCCAAAGTTTCTGACTTCTAACTCCTTCAGTCTGATACCACACGTAACATTTTTGAATTTCTCAGTCCCAAATTCCATCCAAAATGCTTCAGGTAAAAAGAGAATGAGCGTCTGCATTACAAAAAGAGTAAGCCAAGAGGATGGGAGTTGAAAGACTAAACATAATTTTGTTACACTAAAGTCTAACTCACATCTGCAGCCTAAAGCAAGGTAAGCTTTGCATCTGAAAATGACTGTTATGTACTCCAGGCATGTTGAAGGCTAGCATCATACTTCCTCCCGCGATTCTCATTCCTCCCATCCGCACATCACCACACCAGCAGCAAAAGCAACGTCATTTATTGAGCAGATATCCTAAGCCAAGCTCTATGCTTGCCATTCAGTAACGTTTGCTATATGGTTTACTAACAATGCTTACTACGTGCCGGGCTTGCAGTGGTACTTAGGTTTCTTGGTCTTGAGACCCCTTTACATTCTTAGGCATTATTTAAGGTCCCAGTGAGTTTCGGTTGATTGACCGATTGATTTAAGTGACAGGGTCTTTCTCTGTAGCTCAGGCTGGAGTGCAGTGGTATGACTATAGCTCACTATCACCTTAAGCTCTTGGGGATCAAGTGATTCTCTCACCGCAGCCTCCTGAGTAGCTGGGACTACAGGCACTTGCCAGCATGTTGAGCTTCAGTGAGTTTTGAATATGTGGGTTACAGCCATTGATAGGTTTTGTGTTGGAAATTTAAAGTGACTGTTTTTTTTTTTTGAGACTGAGTCTTGCTCTATTTCCCAGGCCAGAGTACAGTGGTGCGATTTCAGCTTACTGCAACTTCCACCTCCTGGGTTCAAGCGATTCTCCTGCCTCAGGCTCCTGAGTGTCTGGGACCACAGGTGCATGCCACCATGCCTGGCTAATTTTTGTATTTTTGGCATAGAGAGGGTTTCACCATGTTGACCAGGTTTGTCTCAAACTCTTGACCTCAAGAGATCCCCTCACCCTGGCCTCCTCTAATCCTTGCCTGGGATTAGAGGCATGAGCCACCATGCCAGGCCAAAACCGACTATTTTTAAAAAGTATTCATTAATTCATTCAATGATAATATAAACCCATTACATGTTAACATAATTAACGTATTTTCATGTAACATAACTATTTTCTGAAACAAAGAAAATAGAACTATGGCATAGTTTTATAATCTTACAAATTCCTTATCTGCTTCTGCATGTGTCTGTTGCAAGTAGTTTTTGGAAAACTCTACTTTACTCATGAGAAAGAGAGTGAAAAGGGCAAATAACATGTTGGTATTTTAATCAAAACAGTTTTGACCTGATAGAAGCCCCTTCAGCATCTTGAGGGTCTCCAGGAACCCCCCAGACATACTTTAATAAGCTGCTGTACTACATATTTAAGCATGAAATTAATCTCTATCATCCTTACAGAACTTATATTGTCAGGCTAAATCTCTTACATGCCTTATGTCACTGAAGCTCACCACAACGCTATGAGATAGCTACTTTTGTTGCTTCCCTTTTCTGCCTAAGGAAACAGGAACAGAGAGGCACAAAGAACTATAGAACATAGAGGTATTATTGGCAGAACTCAGTGGTGAAGCCGAGGCTCAATCCAGGTGTGTCTGATGATAGAGATGATGCTTACATCCACTGCTTAACTTGTCTCCTAAAGTATCACACAAAGAATAAAGCTCATTACCTACATTTTTTTTTTTTGAGATGGGTTCTGACTGTGTTGGCCATCATGGTCTTGAACTCCTGAGGTCAAGCCATCCACCCACCTGGGCCTCCTAAAGTGCTGGGATTACAGACATGAGCCACTGCATATGGCCCATTACCTACTTTTCAAAGTTTCATTGAGTAAGAAAAATTTGATCATCTCTTGAAGAGATCCTTTATGAAACAACTTCTAATCCAGTTGCTACTACTATTCTTCTGCCACAACTGAAATTATCTCATCCCAAGGCAGGCCTTAGTTTTTTGGAATGATGGCAGATGGCAGGGATGGCAGGTGCACTGTGAGAATTTGGGAGCGAAAGAGAAGAATGTGTATGGAAGATCTGGCCAGGACATTGCAGTCTTTGAGGTGAGTCAAAAGGGTTGGGGAAGGAAAGGTAAAAGGTTGGCTGGTGTTTCCAGTAAGCCAGAAATGTGAGCTGCCACAGCCCGCAGGATTCACCACTTCCCCAAAGATTCCTTCCTCCCTGCACAGGTACAGTGGCACAAAGTAATAGCTTTTCTCTGATATGCGGAGATCAGCCAGCAGATCTGAGCGCTACCTATCACTGTACTTACGGGAAATAAGATTACAGACATCATTATTATCAGATAGAACAGACATTAACTGTGATGTCATCATGATTTATTGCAGAACAATTTCTCCAAGTTTTATAAATAAAAGTCTCTATAATCTCTACTTTCTCCTCATACCATGTATATGATCGTCTTAGTGTAGCTGCCATAGAATTCTTTCAAAAATCACAGCATCCTGAAAGATGTCCAAAGATCGCCTGGCTTTTCTCCAGAATTGAAATACTGTGGTAAAAAGAGCATGAGCTTTGGAGTCACAGAGATCAAGGTTTAACGGCTCATCCTGCCAGTGATGAATTATATAGTCTCAGGTAAATGACTCTCCCTTTTGAGCTTCAGTTTTCCCATTCGCAAATGGAAGAAGACAAAGTTGTCCTCCTAGGAACATTGAGGCTGAGATGAGACTCTTTTTAAAAAAAGGGCACAGTCAAAGACATACGTTAAAAACATTTTACTTCTCTTTTCCCTTCTATGTACAGTGACCATGCAATTTATCATGGGGAACAGAAGACTTCTGAGAACAAAGACACGCTCAGGAAAGAATTACACCTGGACAACAGACATAAACTGGATCATCCTGGGCAAATCAAGTGCATAATCACTCGATCTCTGAGTGAAACATTTTGGAAGGCAAGCAGATATTGGCATAGCTATAGTTTTGTAATGTCAAAGTGGTGCTTCATCTCTGTCATTAAAAATAAATACTTCACTTTTTAGAACAGTTTTAAATTTACAGGAAAATTGAGCAGAGTTCCCATATAACATTATTCCTACAAACCTAGTTTCTCCTATTAACATTTTGCATTCTATAATACATTGGTAACAATTAATGAACCAATGCTGATATGTTATTAACAAAAGTCTTTTTCACATAAATATCTTCAGCTAGGAAGTAAGCCCATAGCTTCCCAAATACAACGTCTGCGTTTGTGCATAATGTTTCTGAATAGGGAATGGGAGGAAGGGAGGATGGAACATGAAATCCAGTGTTTAAAAACCAAACACGTCATTTCTAGACTTTGAGAGTCTATCAGATTTTCCTGCTGTCATCTCTCTTTTCTGTTTTCAAGACGCTCATTGCTCATGTCACCCACATTTGAAGGTTTGATGGCGTGTTTTACTCTTTCTTACTGCTTAAGTATAAACCGTCATCACGTAGCAATGTTTTGTTTTGTTTATACCATTGTTAAGTTGGAGCAAGGGAGAAAAAGACTGCTTGGACATCGTGCCAAATGTAACTTTGTATGACGCTGCCAGACTGCAACATATACAAGTGGAATCTTTTGGGTTTTTTTCTTTTTCTCTTTCTTTCTTTTGACGAAGTCTCACTCTTGTCCAAGCTGGAGTGCAGTGGCCTGATCTCGGCTCACTGCAACCTAACAATTTCAAGCGATTCCCCTGCCTCAGCCTCCACAGTAGCTGGGACTACAGGCACATACCCCCTTGCCTGGCTCATTTAAAAATTTTTTTTTTTTTTAGTAGAGATGGGGTTTCACTATGTTGGCCAGGCTAGTCTTGAACCCCTGACCTCATGATTCACCTGCCTCGGCCTCCCAAAGCACGGGGATTACAATTGTGAGCCACCACGCCTGGCTGAATCTTTTGGTTCTTAAAAAAATTATTATAGCAATGGACTTTGTATAACTTGTTCTTCAAGATTTAAAACAAAAAAGCCTCTTACGAAGGCTGCTTGGTATGTTGTCAAAAGTCTTCCCCACTTGCTAGGGGAAAGAATATTATCTGCAGTGTCCACTACTATAATACATGTTACCTAGATAAAGAGATGGATTTTCTATTAGCAATTTTCTATTAATGATTTGGCATTCATTAGTTAATCGGATTAACCAGCTAAAACCTTGGATAGGAAAAAAGCTTGCTTCCTGGCCTCCCACTTGGCCTCCCTCCAAGCAATCTTCTTTGACAACGATACCAGGGATATAGAGTCTTTTAAAATGCAAAACTAATCAAGTTACTTCTGCATGTAAAATCCTTCAACATTTCTTAGTATGTATTTCTTATTATTTCTAAATAGTTCTTAGTGATTTGCCTCCAACTCACATTTTTCAGCCTCTCATGTCCTTGGTCTCCTTCAAAAGCACCATCGTATCATCATTCCATGGTGACCCGGCTCTCTCTTGCACGTGCTGGAAAATCTGATTGTCATCCAATAATTTTCTTACTTATCTTCAAGCAACTGAAGCTGTGCCTCCTCTCCAAAGCTTATACCAGTTATAGAAATTTAGTTTATGTATTTATTAAACAATAATTTCTGCCAGCTACTGTGATCAATGTAGTTCAAGTTCTGATTCTCAAGAAGATTAGACCAGCACAGGGGAAATGTGGTGGAAGGGAGGCTTTTCATGCCCTAAATGCATAATAGTAAGTAAACTATAAATTAACAAACAGAATTTCCTAAGCAGCCTGGCACAGTGGCTCATGTCTGTAATCCAGGACTTTGAGTGGCCAAGGTGGGAGGCCAGAAGATTTGAGACCAGCCTGGGCAACACAGTGAGACTCTGTCTCTACAAAATATATATAAAAAAATTAACTGAGGCTGCTGTGAGCTGTGATTGCTCTACTGGACTCAAGCCTGGGTGACAGAGTGAGTCACTATTTCAAATAAAAATGAAAAAAAAAAAAGAAATTAAAAAATGGTAACTAGGAGAAGGTTGAGGATGATAGGCAGAATAACGAGCCCCAAAGATGTCCACATCTCAACCCCAGAAACGTGTGAATATGTTCCCTTATGTGGCAAAGGATTTTGCTGATGTGGTAAAAGTTAGGAAGTTTAAAATGGACAAATTATGCTAGATTATTCAGATGTTTGCCCTAATCACAAGTCCTTTAAAATGGAGAACTTTTCTCAGCTTTCATGAGAGAGAAGAGTTGGGAGAGAAAGAGAGTATGATGGAAGAGGCAGAAAATGCAGTGTTGCTGGTTTTGAAGATGATGGGAAGGGGCCACAGGCCAAGGAATGCAGTGTCTTAGAAATGTCACCCCAAAACACACCTCCTTGTTATAAAAATTGTTGCTGAGCTAAAGATAATTAAGAAACAGCAGTGGAGGAATTCTTCTCTCTCTTTCCTCCCACCTTTCTACTTAAAGACAGGATATAAATTCTCCTTTCCTAGAGACAATGCTTATTAGCCCAGAGAGGGGACCAGAGGAATTAACAAACCTTACCCCATTAGTGTCTTCCCATATATTTATGCTGCCATGGTTTCCACCTTTGAAAGCCTAAAACCACTTTCCTTTGTCCTGTCTTGTATTGTTCTTTTTAAAGATGCCAGATAAGCCAGCATTCTAAGCTACTGCCTTGAGTTACAATAGTTACTCCTTATCCACAGTTACCTGCTGTCAACTATGATTCAAAAAAGGTGAGTATAGACCAGGCATGATGGCTCATGTCTGTAATCCCAGCACTTTGAGAGGCCAAGGCTGGCAGATCACTTGAGGCCAGAATTTCAAGACCAGCCTGGCTGACATGGTGAAATTCTGTCTCTACTAAAAATACAAAAATTAGCCAGGTGCGGTGGTGTGTGCCTATAACCTCAGCTACTCGGGCAGCTGAGATTAAGAGAATCACTTGAACCTGGGAGGCAGAGGTTGCAGTGAGCCAAGGCACCCAGCCATCAAGAACACTTTGTGGACAGGACTTCCGTTGTGGCACTTTACGTCGTCATAGCGTGCACAGACTGTAGCCCCTCACTTCACTGCACTTTTGGAGATCCTTACCAACAGGAACTGGTAAGTCTCATTCATCTTTGAGGCCCTGCACAAAGAAACTGTAGTGCCTCAAACACAGCAGTCCCACAAATGTATAGCTGCTGGCCATGATGTGTGAGATTCTTCAGAAAAACAGAACAATAGAAAGATGAATCTCTGTTGCTTTGGGATTTTTGACTACTGGGAGCTCCTTGAATTTTAAAATGTAAATGTTTCATCATCTGGGTAATTATTTTGTGGCACATTAAAGGAAATAATCTGTGGTAGTATGGGAATCAGAGAAATTCAGATGATTAAAAAAATGGTTGGCCATGAATGTGGTGGCTCATGCTTATAATACCAGGGCTTTGGGAGGCCAAGGCAGGAGGATCACTTGAAATCAAGAGTGTGAGACCGGCCTGGGAAACATAGTGAGGCCTTGCCTCTACAAAATAAAAATAAAAGAAATTAGTGAGCATGGTGGCATGTGACTGTAGTCCCAGCTACACTGGAAGCTAAGGTGGGAGGACAGCTTGAGTCCAGGAGTTTGTCACTTGTGGTGAGCCATGATCGTGCTACTGCTCTCCAGCCTGGGTGACAGGGTGAGACCCTGTCTCTGAATAAAAACAAAAAAACTTAAAAACTTAAAAAAATGTATAGTTGACTTGGGTCCCCAGTAGGAATTTTCTCAACACTGCTACCATAATCAGGGATAGTTCTAACTTTAACAATAGCAGACCTTAGGTACTGATAAGACTTAAACAGGCTTCTGCCTCCAGAGGCTACATTCTTAGATACCTCCTCCATATTCTTTCCCCAAGTGGGACACAACACAAAGTTAAACATTAAAACTCTCAGGAAAAATGCCAGAGAATTCCTGTCTGATCATTCAAGGCAGTTAAATGTTCAACTGTACGACAGGTCAGGCTACTTTTTTCTCTGTAGAGTCACCTTCCTGGATTAAAGATTACCTCTTCAAAAATATACCGATGGGGCAAAAGGGTGGACCTAAGAAGGCATACCTTTCCTCAACTTGTCTGTTAAAAAACGGCTAGCTTGTTTCCCACTGTTATGATCAGAAAGAAAGTGCAGCTGCTTTTGTCACTGATGGATGAGGTAAAATATTTTAAATTTAAATAATTTATTTCATTTTTACATTTGAACTGCCTTCTAAGACAGTTCCAATGTGTGATGTAATCTCCAAATATTTATTTTTTGTCTCTAATTTGAAGTAGTCTGGCACTGTCTCTGATTTAGATGGGTAGTTTGTATATTTAACCAGTCAATGCTAAATTCCTTTCAATAAAATGCATTCAGACTGCCACTGTCATTGAAGATAACCGTGTGAGAGATATATATTTTCTGCCTGATTCAATTGCCTGAGATATCTGAGATCAATCTGAGGAAAGTAAATGGAAAAATTAAAGTCCACACAGGAAAATAAATACCTTCATTTTTAATCTGTTATGTGTGCAGTGCTTCTCATCCATTAGCTATTCTATTTAAATTCTGATCAATCGGCACAAAAAATTGGTGTCTTTTGAGACTGGCAGTGCTGTGTGGATGAAACAGAAGCAGCAGAAATGAAAAAACACTATTGAGTTCTTACTCAGTTCTCTTACTGACTCACTGGCCAGCACTGTGGATAAATTACATCCCATCGTGTTTGTTTGTCCTGTCACTGACATAAAAGCGTAAGGGCAAAATCCTGTGACTATGACTTCCCGATACGCATGAGTACCCATGCATTCATCAGACACTTACTGCACATCAGACACCGTTTTAAATATTGTTGGAGTGGCAAATCTAAATCTCAATTGAGTCCTAACCTTAAAACTGTTCCTTGCTATTCACAGAGGGTTGGTTCCGGGACCCCCCGACAGATATCAAAATTTGCAGATTTTGATAAAAATTATCATATAGTTATATGCACATATTATGCCATTTTATATAAGGATTTTTATATAAAATCTTTTAATATAAAATTTTTTATATATAATCTTTTTATATAAAAATCCTTACGTAAAATGGCATAGTATTTGCATATAATGTATGCACAGCCCCTGTATACTTTAAGTGATCTCTAGATTACTTGTTATACCTAATACAATGGACGTTCTATGTAAATAGTTGTTGTAGGGCACAATTTTAAATTTGTATTATTTTTAGTTGTCTTATTGTTATTTTTTATTGTTCATTTTTTCAAATATTTTTGATTCACGGTTGGTCAAATTGGTAGATGTAGAACCTACAGAAATGGAGGGCCAACTGCTCTGCAATATTATAATGCACTAATGTACTACTGTGGTAGTGATGAATGTAGGTAAGTATTCTATAAATATAAACCGCTAGAAATAAAACTTGTAATTATAGCCATTCCTATGCCATAGTTACATATGCATATGTTACTCTTCGGCAGCATTTGAAACCTAAATGTAAGTCCACCTCCTCAGTGAAGCCTTCCCTGAATCCCCCAGGCTGAGTAAGTTGTCTATCCTCTGTGAACACATAAATTTGGAATCTGAATCGATGTAGCTTTCCTCTGTATAATGCAGTGCATGTTTTTCTGCCTTACTACATTTGAAGCTCCGTGGAGAAGAAACTGCACATCAGTTCTCTTTGTACCTTCACCATGCCTAGGCCAAGGAAAGATGGCAGTCGTGTTTGTTAAATGAGCAGATAAATGAATCAATAAATGATACAAGGTAGAAAGAGTATTTGAGGAGAGTAGATGAAATAATTTAAAAAGGTCAGGTGTGGGGGAGCTTTGAGTTATGGGTAACAGAATCCTGGAGTACATGTGAAAAACCAAAAGAGCGTAGACTTTTATGTGACCTTCGGAAAGCTAATAGTAATAGCTAACATTTGTTGAGTGCTTAGTTACATGCCAGGCACTGTTCTACCTGATCTTATCTATTCCTCACAGTAAGTGGATCCAATTATTCCCATATTACTAAAGAGGAAGCTGAGCACAGAGAGGTGTCAATAAGACTGCCCAGCCAGCCAAAGGGAAGCCATGCTTGAAGTCTACACATCTTTTTTTGAGAAAGAGTCTCACTCTGTTGCCCAGGCTGGAGTGCAGTGGTGGTATCTCAGCTCACTGCAACCTCCACCTCCTGGATTCAAGTGATTCTCATGCCTCAGTCACCCAAGTTACAGGCACAGTCCACCATGTCTGGCTCAGTTTTTGTATTTTTAGCAGAGACAGGGTTTCACCATGTTGGCCATACTGGTCTTGAACTCCTGGCCTCAAGCAAGCCACCCGCCTTGGCCTCTGAAAGTGCTGGGATTACAGGCATGAGACGCTGTGCCTGGCCAGAAGTCTAGACATTTTTAATTGCTGTTACAGAGCTGCCTTTCATTAGCTCTACGTAGGCAATTTATCTAAGCCTTAATTTTCATCACCCTAAAATGGGATCTGTTATCAGATTGTTGTGATTTTTCAGTAAAGTGTATACCTGTTTAGTATAGCATACAGCAAAATATATATCTCAATAAATGCTACTTCCTCTTTTTTAATCAGTCGAAGGTTTTGAAAAGTGGGTGAATAGAATACATAACAAGATGAGCACTATGCTTTTCATGTCATCAAAAGAAGGCTTGGAAATGTTTCCCTGGACTAATATAGCATTGGAATGTCCACTGTGAAATCATGTGAATTGGTGTTACAGGAATCCTAGAGGGTAGGATGTGCAAGAGACATGAAAAGGGTCAGCCTGATCCTTAGCATATATGTTGACTGGTTCTATAGAAAATGCAGGAAAGTTTAGGCAGAATATTGCTTGAGTGACGTCAGAACGGTGAGCCTCCAATTTGGATAGAAGCCTCTGGTGAGTCTGGATTTAGTAGAATTACCCTTACCAGTCATTTCCAGTTACACAGTGAGCCTCTGTAATCAAGCAGGTGAAGAGGGCAAACCAACAGGGTTCCTTTTACACTTCACAATGCAAATCTGCTTCAGAAGAATTCAGTCACCACAGTATCTATGTCTGTAATCCTCTGAGAGAATATGTAAACATGGTCAAATGTTACTCTGAATGCTTCTGTGATGGTATTTTTGGATAGGATTTACATTTTTGGTTGGCTTTGGGTTAAGGAGATTACCCTGTATAATATGGATGAGCCTTATTTAATCAGCTGAAGTCCTAGAAGAAACAAAAGACTGACCTATCATAATCAAGAGGGAACTCTGCCAACAGTCTGCCTTAGTCGTTAAATGCAGTGTGGGCTCTTCCGCGGTCTAAAGCCTGCCTGCCCACCCTGAAGACTTGCATGCCTCCATGATCACATCGCCAATCCCTAAAATAAATCTCTTTCTCTTTACAGCCAGTCCTCTATTTACTATGGTTCAGCTTACAATTTGTAATTATGATGTGAAAGTGGTACACATTCAATAGAAACCATACTTTGAATTTTGAATTTAGATCTTTTCCCAAGCTAGCAATATGTGGTACAGCACTCTTTCCTAATGCTGGGTAGCAGCAGCCGCCATGACTCCCAATCAGCCACACAAACACAAAAATAAACAACGAGTACTTGATCGTAGACTGTGTTGCCAGATGATTTTGCCCAACTGTAGGCCAAGATAAGTGTTCTGAGTATTTTTAAGTATGTTTAGTACGTTTTCACACAGCTATAAAGAACTACCTGAGACCGAATAATTTATAAAGAAAAGAGGTTTAATTGACTCGCATCCACAGGCTGTACAGGAGGCATGGCTGGGGAGTTCTCAGGAAACTTGCAATCATAGTGAAAGGGCGAAGAGGAAGCAAGCACATCTTCACATGGTGGCAGGAGAGAGAGAGCTAGGGAAGGTGCTACATACTTTTAAATGACCAGATTTTGTGAGAACTCGATCACAAGACAGCACTAGGGAAATGGTGCTAAACCTTTAGAAACCACCTGCACGATCCCCTCACCTCTCACCAGGCCCTGCCTCCAACACTGGAAATTACAATTTAACATGAGACCTGGGTGGGGACACAGAGCCAAATCATATTAGTGGGCTAGGCAAAGCTATGAGGTTGGGTAGGTTAGGTGTATTAAATGCACTTTTGACTTACAATATTTTCAGCATGTGATGGGTTTAGTGTGATGTAACTCCATCGTAAGTGGATGAGCGTCTCTCTATATACATCCTATTGGTTCTGTTTCTCTGGAGAACACTGACTAATACACAGGCATTCTCTAGTTTTTTTTTTTTTTTTGAGACGGAGTTTCACTGTTGTCACCCAGACTGGAGTGCAATGGCGCGATCTCGGCTCACCGCAACCTCCGCCTCCTGGGTTCAAGCAATTCTCCTGCCTCAGCCTCCTGAGTAGCTGGGACTACAGGTGTGCGCACCACCATACCCAGCTAATTTTTGTATTTTTACTAGAGACGGGGTTTCACCTTGTTGACCAGGATGGTCTCGATCTCTTGACCTCGTGATCCACCCACCTCGGCCTCCCAAAGTGCTGGGATTATAGGCGTGAGCCACCATGCGTGGCCTAGTTTTTTATTAAATGATTAAAGAATGAAACTTTGTGGTAGTAAAATGTATATTATTGTTGAAACACTGAAGATATATTTAGGTACAATCTCAAACTCATTTCCCACTGCAAAACCAAATGATTCATCATCTTTGTTTTGTTTGTTCAGATGTAATTTAAAAATCTATGTTTATATTTATTGGAAATGGATAGCAGTCAACTTAATAAGTTATAAGTTAGCCTTAAATTTCTCACTGAAAGCACCTTGGCCATAGGACAGGAAACGTGGAATAGCAAGAAGCTGTCAGTGTCCTTTTGGAGAAGAGATTGCTGAGGCCAAAGTCCTTCTAGTACCGCTTTTTGGCATTTGGTTTTTCTGATTTACTTGACACTCAAGAAGTGCTTAAGATTGTTTTAAGACCACATAAAATCAACTTAGGTTTTAGAGAAATGTTTCCATTTACTGTAAAAGTTCAAAATAAATCGTTACAGAGAACAACTAAAATAGAGAATAGAGAATGGAGAGAAATAGACTTCCGAAGACAAAAATTCCGTTTAGCTGTGAATTGGCGGGGGGCAACCTTAGCGATAGTAACGTTATCGCAGCACTTCTCAAACTGAGGCGGTCATCCATGAATACATGGAAAGGTACAGGATAAATGCAGTCCACTTTTCCCAATGGACAACTTTTCAGTTTTATTCAAAAAGATTATAAAATGTGCCTGTTCAGTGAGTCAAAACTAATATTTCATATTAAAACAAAAATCAACAGATTATGGAACAGAATGCAAAACTTGCAAAAAATTTTTATGAAACTGTGAAGGAAGTTTGCACTTGCAAATGAATGGCTTCCATTGGGTTCCCAGCCACTGTCTACTCTGTTATATAGGTTGAGGCTGCACTGCACTGTCCTCAGCAGTACACTTTTGCTGGAAAACATTTCAAAATCACGGTTTTGAAACAGATTGACTTAAGAAGGTGACAAGCACCAAAGAAAAGAGAATCAGCTCCCTTTGAGAGCTCCCTGCCCTTCTTTGAATGAAAAAACTCTCTCAAAGAAGAGGCAATAGAAAGTAGAAGCTATGAACAGAGTGGTTTAACGAGGCTACTCTTTTTTTGTTTTTGCTTTTGTTTTCCCATAAATGCCATCCTTTTGGTAAATGTTATTACTACAGCCTTATTTTTTTAGTTTTGTTTTCCAGAACTACTATTTATTGAGAATGTCTTGTTCCCAGTTTCAACACGAGTAATCGTAACTACTCTTCTCAACAACTTTGAGGCAGACATAATAAATAATATAGTAAACAGCACGGATATACCCTCAGGTCTCAAAAATCTATGGTTTTGGCACAATGCCATTCCAACTTCCACCATCTTCATCCTCCTGCTTTAACCAGGAAAACATTTACTGGGCAATAGACATGTCAAAAGTGAAGGTGTTCACACCCAAATAATACTGTGCTGCTGTTTTCAAAGCAATCCATGTTTCGTGAGCCTGCAAGAAAAGGAAACACGTCATGATCTCTGAGTATGTAGAACACATCTTGCATCCGTTATTCTGATTATCATACAGAGATTCCTAAAAGATGAGAAAAATATAATGGAAGAATTGTACCAAATAGAGTTTGGTTTTCATACCTTTAATTATCTGTTTATTTCAATGCTCAAATGTTTTGCAATGTTTGTGGGGCCACAGTATAAACTAGCATAGTAGAGTCTTGTTACATTACATAGTGCCTGTTAGTTGGTACAAAACTCTTCTACAAGTAGAGGTAGGAGTGTACCTGAAAATGTCAGCATTCTATAAAGAAGACACAGTCTACCAGCCTATTCATTATTTAATTGACCAAATAAACAAATGTCTTGTTTTAACAATGCTAAATGATACCTACTGGACAAAACAGCCATAAAACTAGATGCATTATTCAGCTAGTAGTTTTCACCAGCAATGGCTGAACAAGCAGATCCTGGTAGACCTGTTAAGACCCAGTCATGTGGAGTAAGGGCAGGGTCAAGGCCCATGAAAACAAGACATTCAACTTCTGACGACGTTATACAATCCTCATGCCTGATGATAATCAGAGCCTGAGATATGTGGAAAGAAAGAAAGAATAAGTGAAGGAACTCATTCATTCATTCATTCATTGTACAGCTTTGTTTCCTAAATTGCTAAATTGTAAGAGGGAGATCGAATAATAGAAATCCTCAGATAATTCCGCAATTTCATTTGGCCTGGAGTTTGAACATCATCTTCTATCAGAAAAGTAAACATAGAATAAAAAAGGCCAGTGCGAGTTTCTTCTTTATTTCTCTTGCAGTGAGAATGCGAATGAATAGGAAAGTGTACAAAAGGCAAGCAAATGGGGGAACAACATGAAAGCCTTGAATAATTATCACGGAGGAAATTCAGCTACTGAACAACTGAAAGTGAACTAAAGTCTGGCCACTGTCCGTTCCTCCATCTACATAAACATGTAATAATGTATTAAGCTTTGACTATTTAACAGTCATTTTGCTAGTTTCTGAGAATAATTGCCGTGAAGGATAAGATACACACCCTATAGGCAGGTACGTTGGGTGGACAAAACAGGTAATTCCAATTGACATTTTGAGAGCTATCCACCTGTGAAACTGTGTGAAAACGGAGACACGGAAAGACAAATGTCACCCTGAGAAGGGAAAGGCTTCGGAGGGGACAGGACATTTGAGTTTAGTCTTTAAGCAAGAGGCAGAGTTTCCTAGGCAAAAACCACTTCATGGAGAGGAAAAAGCAGACATAGCTCAGTGTCTCGTGAGGAAAAATCAGGGCTAGGCTAGTGGGGTGGTTAATTAGTGGTCGGCTAATGCAATGACTACTTCAAAATATAAACGGCGAAGGACCATCTGTTTCTAATACAAATACCTGATTGGCCAGTGTGTTTTTCCATACATTTGAGCTGTGATCTGGGTCCCAGAAATCAGGCAAATTTACATGTCTTTTGAGACGTAGGAACTGGTTTGCAGGGTCCTCCAACAAAAATGGTGCTCCCAACGCGCCTGCAATTCAGAGTCCAAACGCACAGCATCTTTTAGCGCAATCATTTACATCTCAATGTTTCCTCTTTAAGAGACACTGCTGTGGTCTTCGCTAGGCTGGGGATCTGAGGAGAAAACTCTGGCAAAGCTAAGCTCTGAGCGAAACAGTTACTCCTTTGTCACCATTGTATGCTCGCCACTCAGTCTGACCTGCATTTAGTTCATCCTGGAAGCCAGTGCCATGTGGTGATCACAGCAGGATTTCAGAGCTTCCATATATGCGTTGGGACCTGGATTCAAATTTGAGCCCTATCACTTTTATGGGAAAGTTGCTCGATATCTTTGCACTTTAGTTTTCTTGCATGTTAAGGGGTATAATAATACACACACACTTGCTATAAGGACTGGATAAATCAATGGATATATACCATCTGTCAAACTAGACAGACAACTATCTCATTCTTGCTTTCCTAGCCCTCCAAAGTAGAACTGATCTTTTTGTTTGAACTAGACTGCTCCCAAATCTGACACTGTGGTTTAAATTGTTGGTACTGATCGATTCATCATCAAATCAAAACACCTTGTATTTTGCATCTCCTTCCGGCTCCAGGATTAAGAAAAAAAAAAGAAATGATAAATTTTAATATTCCAAACTTTTTAAAGATCTTGAAGTTTTAACAATCGGTTGTATTTTCATTCTCAAGTAAAACACGACTGTGTTCAGAATTATAACTTGAATCAATACAAAGGAAGAACACGTTTTCTCCTGACCTATAGGATAGGACAACAATACAATCTGTTCATTGTGATAAAGAAACATTTATTACAACATCTAATTGTGAGTAATGTTACATTAGGCACTTAACAACCTAATTATTAGCAGTCCTCTGTTGGCCAACCCTCTGTATGAACCTGGGTTACAGCAAGCTATATAGTATGAAAATTCGCCTCTATAGGACTTTCTATTTAGTTGGGATCCAGGGTCAAAGATAACAGACAAACTGAGGCAACACAGGATTTGATTGCACTAAAGGAATTTAGGAGAAGGTGTTTTTATTGAGCACCAAGACACTGGGGTACAAGTAGACGTTTTCACAGTCAAGGTAGTTGCTTCACCTGCTCCTTGAAGGAAAAATTAGATTTAGCTGGGTGGAAGAAGGGGAAACATTTTTTTAAATTGAAGCCAGAGGAATGATGTGTTTTACTATCTCAAAACAATAGAAGCGGCTAGATAGAAGAGTTTTATATAAAAAATAATAATATTAGTTAACATTTAAACTTAGAAGATATTGGTGACAGATCCCAGCATACCGTTCTGCTACTAGCTAATTCAGTTTAGCATAATCCAACAAGCATATCTATGGAAACCATCTTTTAAGGTGGCTCCCAAAGATCAGTACCTCCAGCTATTCATATTCTTGTGTAGTAATCTCCTCTTTCATTTAATAGGGCTGACCTAAGTAATCATAGGCTACTGTGGAATGACTATGTGCAATTTTTGTGGCTAGGACATAAAAGACATTACAACTTCTACCTTGACCCTCTTTTGGACCACTTGCTCTGAAAAAAAGTCAGCTGCCATGTTGTGAGGGCACTCAAGCATCCCTGAGGGAGAAGATCACATGACAAGGGAATGATGCCTCCCACCAACGGCCGGGTACGTGAGCCACCTGGGAACCTGATGGTTTTGCTCCAGTTGAGCCTTCAGATGACTGACATCTTTGCTGCATCATCATAAAAAATCCAGAGCCACAACCACTGAGCTAAGCCACTCCCAAATTCATGACGCTGCAACTGCAATAATGTTCGTTGTTTTAAGCTGTTAAGTTTTGGAAAAATTCGTTATACAGTAGCAGATAACTTACAGAATGCATTATACGCACTTACTGATGTTAAGGTAAATTGCTAATCACAAGAGCTGGGACTAAGTTGAGGCAAGTGAGACACTTAGGATAGGGTACAAAATACAAGGAACTCACTTTCAGGGTTATATAAATTTTGTGCCGTTAAGTTCTGCACTTCCCTCAGCCTAGTCCCTGTTTTGATTATCATCACTGCATGGAAAGATAAACAAAAATAACTCTTGCTAATCATTACTGCATGCAAAGATAGACAACAAATAACCCTTGCCATTAAATCATTCACATTATAGTCAGTTCATATATAGTTATAAGAAGACATGTTGTGATCAGACCATCCATAGTAGGAGCAATTAATTTTGATAATGTCATGGAGACCTCACAGAGAAATTCATTTTGAACTGGGCTTCAAAGATATGTGACATTTCAACAACGAGGATGAAGGAAGTGGAAGCAAAGCACATATATTCCAGGCTGAAGGAGACTGGAGACTTAAGGAATGGAGGAGCAAAGAAAGATTCAGGGTTGGTGACTTTCACTTTGCCAAAACGATTGAAAGGTAGGGTTGTAGTGTAGATGTGGTCAGAGGTAACAGTGGAAAGTAAGTTAGAGCTTGATTCTGTTCATAGCAGGGAGTTTGGACTTCACTTTAAATAGTTAATGATCATTTCTGAATAAGAAAATGATAGGAAGGACCAGATATACTTTTTAAAAACATTGTTTGTATTGTGGTAAAAAATACGTAACATAAAACATACCATTTGAACCAGCTTTGAGTGTTCAATTCAGTGGTATTAGGTACATTTACAATGTTTGTAACCAGCACCACTATCCATCTCCAGGACTATTTCATTGTCACAAACAGAAACTTTACTCTTTAAACAACTCCCCATCAACCTCTACCCAACTGCTGGTAACTGCTATTCTACTTTCTTTTCCTATGAATTTGCCTGTTCTAGGCACCACATGTAAGTGGAATCATACACTATGTCTGGCTTATTTCACGTAGCATAATGCCATCAAAGGTCTTCCATATTGTGACATCAGTATTTCATTCCTTTTTAAAACTGAATAACAACTTACGTATTTAATATGTATGTATCTATACCACATTTGTTTATTCATTCACAGATTTACTCTGAAAGACCCTTTTGTCAGTTGTGTAAGGACAGACAGTAAAAGAAAGAGAAGAGCAAGGGACATGAGATCAGAGTCTATTCAATAGTCCAGATGAGATATAAGGAGGGCCTGAATCTGGTGCAAGTGGGGTGGGAAGACAGGATTGATTTGAGGAAGATAGGAGGAAGGAGCCCACGTTCATTGGGCTGACCAGTGTGAACTAACCAGCTTTGATATTTTGCTTTTAGATGAAATGCACTAATGGGTCACTTTTCAGATTTCTTATCATTCTCTTTGAAGAAAAAGTGTTAGTAACAGTGTTACATATTTTGTGTATTACTATTCTGTTAATAAATCAGTGTTTTTTTCAAAACAAAATTAGTGGGTATGCAAAATAGGTCCAATTCCATCAGTAAACAGTAAGTAGCTCTAAGTGATGCTTAGGATGTTATTTATAGCTATAGAGTGAATCTGTAGTAATTGCTTAAAATAGTGTTACTTGATTTAAAAGTAAATGGTTTAAAAGTAAAACCAGAATTTTGTACCTTGGTCATCCTGGTGCCTTATATGATCACTAAGAAAAAAAAATGCTATTACATAAATCTTGGCAGAGAAGTATGCTTTAAAATATACACCATAGCTGTTTTAAGCTGTAACAATTCTGTCTTTTGTAAGTCTTTTTCCTTTTTGCTCCTGGAAAATGTTTGGCTGATACAATCTCCTTCTCCTCCATAGGACAAACCACTTACCTCAGCATTATAAGCCCAACAGGCATCCAATAAATCTTAATTGATGGTGATGATAACATCGCCCATGAGAGACACAGAAAGTAGTATTTATTATCCTACTTTACAAATTGAGAAAATTGACACGCAGAGATGAAATGACTTACTCAAGGTCATATAGTAAGTCAGTGGCAGGGCTGGAAATAAAAACGCAAGTAATATAGAAGGGCAGGCTATTATCCTCTCTGCCTGAGAAGTTTCTCCTCCCTTTTTCATTCTGCCTGATCAACCTTGAAAGTTAGTGAGAGCAAGACCACGGGTTTGCGTTGGTGAACCTGTACAATATTGCTGGCTCTTGAAAATGGAACCCTGACTTTTATCGCTTTGTTGAGTTTTAGATGAGTGTGTTTTTTTAAATGTAGGCAATACCAGCCAGGTTAATGCCGTTCTCAAACTTTATGATCATCAGTTATGAAAAAATATCTTTCTCTCTTCCTTTATAACTCCCCACACACACCCCTTTTTTCACCCCACATCATAGGCAACTTTAATAGGATCTGTAAATGTTTTGTCTACATATTTTGCAAATACCCTCTGAAGAAAATTCTGTACAGTAGAAACAGGGCAAACACTTCAGAGTATAAAGCAAACACTATTTGGGATCACAGCTCTCCTTACACAAGCAGAGAAGGATCGGAGACCCAGTCTTCTCTTGGCCTTGTCGGTAACCAGCTAGGTCACTGGGCACTTCTTATTCCTGCACTTCTCTTGGCCTTGTCGGTAACCAGCTAGGTCACTGGGCACTTCTTATTCCTGCACTTCTCTTGGCCTTGTCGGTAACCAGCTAGGTCACTGGGCACTTCTTATTCCTGCACTTCTCTTGGCCTTGTCGGTAACCAGCTAGGTCACTGGGCACTTCTTATTCCTGCACTTCTCTTGGCCTTGTCGGTAACCAGCTAGGTCACTGGGCACTTCTTATTCCTGCACTTCTCTTGGCCTTGTCGGTAACCAGCTAGGTCACTGGGCACTTCTTATTCCTGCACTTCTCTTGGCCTTGTCGGTAACCAGCTAGGTCACTGGGCACTTCTTATTCCTGCACTTCTCTTGGCCTTGTCGGTAACCAGCTAGGTCACTGGGCACTTCTTATTCCTGCACTTCTCTTGGCCTTGTCGGTAACCAGCTAGGTCACTGGGCACTTCTTATTCCTGCACTTCTCTTGGCCTTGTCGGTAACCAGCTAGGTCACTGGGCACTTCTTATTCCTGCACTTCTCTTGGCCTTGTCGGTAACCAGCTAGGTCACTGGGCACTTCTTATTCCTGCACTTCTCTTGGCCTTGTCGGTAACCAGCTAGGTCATTGGGCACTTCTTATTCCTGCACTTCCGTTTTCCGTTCTGTGAAAGAAATCTGGGTTATACAACCACTAAGGTCTCTTGCAGATCTAATCGTCTGATCTGGAATGTATTAATAAAAAATAGGTCATTAACCAAAAACTACTTTCTGTGCATGGTATCGTGTTACCGGAAGCACAGAGAATACGCTAAGTGGGCAAGGTTCCTACCACTTTCTTTTCTTTTATTTTGTTATATTTTACTATATCTGGCATTTCTCCCCAGGTTCCTACTACTTTCAAGGAACTTATCGAAAAATTTAGCACTGCAACAGTCAGAAATAAGTAAAAGACAGGTTAAAGTAGACTTACCCAATAGTTAAAGCAAAACAGATAAAAATGTATTCACATTATGAACAAAGTGGGGAGTGCCTGTCAGAGGCTAATGAGCAGTATGGGAATAACAAAAACTGCATCATTAGAAATGAAAGACTCTCTATGTTACTAACACCCTTGGAAAGCTGAAAAAATCCTTTCAACACAGTGGTTGGGGAAGAGACACTGTTCTAAATACTATACATGTAACCCTGAAATGATATGTGTG
Organism: Callithrix jacchus; assembly: GCF_049354715.1. Lineage (NCBI taxonomy): Eukaryota > Metazoa > Chordata > Mammalia > Primates > Cebidae > Callithrix > Callithrix jacchus. The sequence goes on along the minus strand of NC_133516.1, from coordinate 100,412,980 downwards.
GATTGAAATGAAGGAACCTATATATAAAAAAGATTAGAGAGCCTAACGTAAAGTAAGATACAGAATTAAAGGGCAGAGTCCAGTGGCAGATTTCTGTTTTCTCTGCTGTAGAGGAAGCTCATTTTGAACAATCCCAGGCCCCTCCTCAGCCTTTGTGTGCTCTGCTCCTGGGAAGGGTCAGTGCCCCAGTTTATTTGTAAATCCAAGAGGTATAACTTGGCTGTGTCCAGCTCAGCTCTTTCTTCTTCTCTTGAGAGTAAACTGCCCTCCTAGGACACGCTCTGTTCTGGCTCTGCAACTTGAAATTGGTTATACATTTGACAAAATTAGGGGTCCAGACAAAATTAGGGGTCCTTTATGTGCTTATTCTAAGCTACATTGTCCAAATCAGCCCTTCTCAGGAATAAAGGAAATCGATTGCCTTCCATACTCATATTTCTTTATTTCTCAACTTGATCAAAACCAGGACAAAGATGAAGGGTGCTATTTGTTAGAGAGAGGTGAAGAAAGAGTAGCTTAGAGAACCCAATAGTCTGCTGTCTCAAAGCCTCACTAAAAAAGAGGGAAAAAAAAAACTCAGTACAGGGCATTCCGGGAGCTTGTCAATCCCAGATCGGCACAACTGTGAATTAGTTCCCACATGTAACCTTCAATGTCTGTATGTTTTTCAAATAAATAAAATGAGATTCAGTGGGGTCAGAAGACATAAAATATCTGGGCAGATCCACAGAATAGGCCTGCTACTACCTATTTCCTTAGAGTCTAGGTAATACTGATATCCGTGGTATTACCTGACACCTAGTACTGGAGATGGAGAGTAAGCACTACAGACTTGCCTTAAGTTCAAAGACATTTATGTATGGGTGAAAAGATATTTATGTATGGGATGGTGAAAATAAAGCGCTTCACACTCAGTGTAAGTAGATAATAATATTTCTTGTTTACTAATTTTTTTGGACTGCTGAGTCTCAGTTCTTGCCTTTAAAATATTTATTTTTTAGAAAAGATGAAATAACTGCCCAAAAAATTAGAAACACACGCAAATTAAGTACTGAATAAAGTACGAAAGAGGATCTAGAGAAAAGGATATATAACTGTCTTGGTAATGGTGTAAACATTTCAAAGATTTCTATCAATGTAGGATAAATTTTATGATTTTGTGAGAGACTAAAATACTCATATTTAGATTCATATTTTCTAAAACTTGAATATTCTCTGCATTAAGTAAGTAATTTTTTTTTTTTGAGACAGAGTCTTGCTTTGTTGCCCAGGCTGAAGTGCAGTGGCACATGATCTTGGTTCTCTACAACATCTGCCTCTTGGGTTCAAGTGATTCTCATGCCTCAGCCTCCTTAGTAGCTGGGATTACAGACATGCGCCACCATGCCTGGCAAATTTTATATTTTTAGTAGAGACCAGGTTTCTCCATGTCGGTCAGGCTGGTCTTGAACTCCTGTCCTCATGATTCACCCACCTCGGCCTCTCAAAGTGCTTGGATTATAGGCGTGAACCACAGCGCCCCACCAAGTAATTAAGTTTTGCACACAATGGCATAGTTATTTTCTTTCTTTCCCCCTTACCGTTGTCACTGATCCAAAAATGTGTGGTAGAAGACAGAAGAGTTAGGGTTAGTAGAATGTATTCTCTTACTTTGTTTGAATTTGTATAAAAATTGGTGAGAAAAGGAGAGACAGAGACGGATAATGGAAGAGAAGCAATTTGGGTTATGAGAGAAAAATGTGAAGAAAAAGCAGAGAATAGAAGGAAAGAGATGGAGAGAGGAATCAAGAATGAAACAATTTCAAGGAAAAGGAGAAAAATGAAGCGGGTTTACAAAAGACAAAAGGTGAAAAGCCACAGGGCAGATAAAGGAAGTAACACAACAAAAGGCAAAAAGGATGAAAGGAAATTGGAAAAAAATGGAGAGGGGTGCTGAAATGTGGATGGGCTTTCATATCCAAGTGTCCTGTTCAGAGGTCTGACAGGGGCCTGACACGGTGGTGCATGCCTGTAATCCCAGCACTTTGGGAGACCTAGGCGGGTGGATCACCTGAGGTTAGGAGTTCAAGACCAGCCTGGTCAATATGGTGAAACCCTGTCTCTACTAAAAACACAAAAATTAGCCGGGTGTGGTGGCATGCACCTGTAGTCCCTACTACTCAGGAGGCTGAGGCAGGAGAATTGCTCAAACCCGGGGAGTTGAGTTTGCAGTGAACTGAGATTGCACCACTGCATTCCAGCCTGGGTGACAGAGAGCAACTGTCTCAACACACAAAAACAAAACAAACAAACAAACAAACAAAAAAACAAAGGTCTAACAGGATGCTTTCTAAGTGACTTTTTAACTCAGGAACTTCCACTTTACTGGCATTACAATTGCTGAAACGTTGAGTACTGTGAAAAGTAAACAGGAAAGAGGATCCAAGATGGCCGAATAGGAACAGCTCTGGAGTGCAGTTCCCAGCAAGAGCAGCGCAGAGGGTGAGTGCTCACCACATTTCCAAACAAGTCTTCACTGCCCACAGACCAAGAGATTCCCGGGCTGAAAAAGGCCACAAGTTTTCAGCACAGGGGTTTCAGCTGGTGTAGGCTCAGCACAGAAACTCACACAAGTCTGGGAGGTTGTTTCCAGTGGCGCCTGGAATGCCTGGGAGACAGAGCCGTCTCTCCAACTGAAAGGGAGGGGGTTGAGACAGGGAGCCAGGTGATCTGGCTCTGTGGGTACCACCCACTTGAAACAAGCAATCTCAAACGCCCTGGATTGAGAGTTTCACAGCAAGTGCAGCTGGACTCAGGATGGTCCAGCTCAGCTGGGGGAAGGGCATCCCCCACTGCCCAGGCCATCTGCCACTACCAAGGCAGTTCACACAGTAGCTGCACAGAGCCTGTAGCAGCTCAGCAACACCTCTGCTGGCAGACTGTGACTAGACTACTCCGTGGGGGGCAGGGCATCTATGAAAAAAGGCAGCAGCAGCATGACAGGAACTTATAAATAAAGTTGACCTTCCTAAGATAGAACACCTGGGAAAAGAGGCAGTTATGAGTTCAGCTGCAGCAGACTTAAAGGTACCTGCCCAGCAGCTCTGTAGAGGACAACGGAGCTCCCACCACAGCATTTGAGCTCCTATAATGAACAGACTGTCTCCTCTAGCAACTCCTTGACCCCCATATACCGAAAGAGACACCTCATTAAGGAGAGCTCAGGCCAACATCTGGCGGGTACCCTTAAGGGACAAGGATAGCAAAGGAAGAAACCAGTGGCAACCCTTGCTGTTCTGAATGCCCCGCAGGTGATCCCCAGGCAAGCGGGGTCTGTAGTGGACCTCAGCAGTCCTGCAGCAGAGGGAACTGACTGTTAGAAGGAAAACCAAGAAGCAGAAAGAAATAGCTTCAACATCAACAAAAAGGACGTCCACTCAGAGACCTCATCCAAAAGTCACCCACTACAAAGACCACAGGTAGATAAAGCCACTAAGATGGGAAGAAACCAGAGCAAAAAGGATGAAAACATCAAAAAGTGAATGCTCCTCCTCCTTCAAGGGATCACAAGTCCTCACAAGCTAGGGTTCAAAGATGGATGGAGAATGAATCCGATGAATTGACAGAAACAGGCTTCAGAAGGTGGGTAATAACAAACTTCTCTGAGCTAAAAGAACATGTGCTAACCCAATGTAAAGAAACTAAGAACCTAGACAAAAGGTTAGATGAGATGCTAATGAGAATAAACAGCTTAGAGAATAATATAAACCATCTGATGGAGCTGAAAAAAACAGCATGAGAACTTTGCAAAGCATACACAAGTTTCAATAGCTGAATAGAACAAACAGAAGAAAGGATATTAGAGATTGAAGATCAACTCAATGAAATAAAATGAGAAGGCAAGAGTAGAGAGAAAAGAGTGAAAAGAAATGAACAAAGCCTCCAAAAATTATGGGATTATGTGAAAAGACCTAATCTCCGTTTGATAGGTGTACCTGAATATGACAGAGAGAATGAATCCAAGCTGGAAAACACTCTTCAGGATATCATCCATGAGAACTTCCCCAAACCAGCAAGGCAGGCCAATATTCAAGTCCAGGAAATACAGAGAACACCACAAAGATATTCCTCAAGAAGAGCAACCCCAAGGCGCATAATCATCAGATTCACCAGGCTTGAAATGAAGGAAAAAATGCTAAGAGCAGCCAGAGAGAAAGGTCTGGTTACCTACAAAGGGAAACCCATCAGACTCACAGCAGCTCTCTCTGCAGAAACCCTATAAGCCAGAAGAGAGTGGGGGCCAATATTCAATATCCTTAAAGAAAACAACTTTCAACCTAGAATTTCATATCTAGCCAAACTAAGCTTCATAAACAAAGGAGAAATAAAATCCTTTATGGACAAGCAATTGCTGAGAGATTTCATCACCCCCAGGCCTGCTTTTCAAGAGCTCCTGAAAGAAACACTAAACAAGGAAAGGAAAACCAGTACCGCCACTCCAAAAATGTACCAAATGGTAAAGACTATTGACACAATGAAGAAAATATGTCAACTAATGGGCAAAACAACCAGCTAGCATCAAAGTGGCAGGATTAAATTCACACATAACAATATTAACCTTAAATGTAAATGGACTAAATGTCCCAATCAAAAGACACAGACTGGCAAATTGGATAAAAAGTCAAGACCCATTGGTGTGCCACATTCCGGAAACGCATCTTATGTGCAAGGACACAAATAGGCTCAAAATAAAGGGATGGAGGAAGGTTTATCAAGCAAATGGAGAGAGAGAGAAAAAAAGCAGGAGTTGCAATCCTAGTCTCTGATAAAATGGACTTTAAACCAACACGGGTCAAAAGAGACAAAGAAGTGCATTACATAATGGTAAAAGGATCAGTGCATCAGGAAGAGCTAACGATCCTAAATATATACTCACCCAATACAGGAGCACCCAGGTACGTAAAGCAAATTTTTAATGACCTACAAAGAGACTTAGACTCCCACACAATAATAGTGGGAGACTTTAACACTCCACTGTCAATGTTAGACAGATCAACCAGACAGAAAATCAACAAGGATATCCAGGACTTGAACTCAGATCTGGACCAAGCGGACCTAATAGACATCTACAGAACTCTCCACCCCAAATCCACAGAACATACATTCTTCTCAGCACCACATCACACCTACTCTAAAATTGACCACATAATTGGAAGTAAATCACTCCTCAGCAAATGCAAAAGAACGGAAATCATAACAAACAGTCTCTCAGACCACAGTGCAATCAAATTAGAGCTCAGAATTAAGAAACTAACTCAGAACCGCACAGCTTCATGGAAACTGAACAACTGACTCCTGAATGTCGACTGGCTAAACAATGTTCTTACTTAGCAACAGTATCATGTTAATATATAATCAGGATCATTGAAATGATCACACACACACACAGAGTTAACATTAACATGTTCAAAACCACAGCATTCTACAATAGTTTGGTTTCCCCTGTGCTATAGAATGGGCCTATGGATAAAAAGTGTCTGTTTGTTTCTTTAAAAAGACAAAAGGTATTATCAACCCTATGGTTGTAAGAGACATGATAAAAAAGAAATAGGTTCTTACCAATAAGCAACGTTGAACACAGGGCTACTTGAAGCATTTTATAGGTCATGATCCTGTTTTTGGAGAAAAAAAAATTTATTAACTGGAAAAAAGCTTTAGGGTCTATCAGGTACTTTTCAGAAGTATAAAGCATTTGTTACATACCTGAAAGCCCTGGGAACGGAGACACAAGTCAGAGAGAGGCCTTCGCCTGAGATGGCTTTTTAATATACCGCTTGCCTTTTTACCCTTTGGACTTTTTGAACTGACTTTTTACAGGCTGTTTTTATATGAGTCATTTATTTGTTTACTAATTTTACCATCTACATAGATTAATGTAATGTTTAAAAAAAGGTGGGAAAACTGGATCGCTCATGTGTTGCTGGTGGAAATGTAAAGTTGTCCAGTCACTTTGTAAAACAGTTTAGTAGTTTCTTAAAAATTCAAGCTTGTAATTACTGTTCAACCCAGAAGTTGCACTACTGGCATTTGTTTCAGAGAAATAGAAACTTATGTTCACAAAAAAATCTATATGAGAATGTTCATAACAGCTTTGTTAGCAATAGGCAAAGACTGGAAACAAGCCAGATAGCATTCAACAACTGAATGTTAAAACGTGATATAGCTATGCCATGGCTTACAACCAGCAGCAATAATAATAACTATTAAAAATAATAATTATTGGCTGGGTGTGGTGGCTCATGCCTGTAATCCCAATACTTTGGGAAGCTGAAGCAGGTGGATCACTTGAGGTCAGGAGTTCGAGACCAGCCTGGCCAACATGCTGAAACCCTGTCTCTATTAAAAATACAAAAATTAGTTGGGGATGGTGGCATGTGCCTTTAATTCTAGCTACTTGGGAAGCTGAGGCAGGAGAATCTCTTGAATCTGGGAGGTGAAGTTTTCAGTGAGCTGAGATTGCACCACTGCACTGCCCAGCCTGGATGACAGAGTGAGACCCAGTCTCCAAAAAAAAAAAATAAAAATTATTATTATTATTATTATTAGAAAAACAAATGACCTCTAAGTTCAGTTTTGACAGAAACTACTGAGTTGCTGAGTCAATCTGGCAGCAAATCACCTGGCCTCTGGTACCTGCCTTGATCTGCCTTCAAAGCACGACTTTGAGCTACAATTTGCCCTAAAGGTTAATAAATTCCGGTTCCCAAAGTTCTTTGACGTCTTCACATAATGGTACTATGTAAGTTCTGTGCTTCTAAAAAAATTTAAGATTTTCTTAACAACTATTAATATTATTATTGATTTTTATCAATATTGTATACAACTTGGACGAATCTCAAGGGAATTATGATGAGTGAAAACAGCAAATTCCAAATGATTACATATTGTATAATTCCACTTATATATTTCCTTGAAAATGATGAACTTACAGAAATTAAGAATAGATTAGTGGTTGCCAAAATAGATTAGTGGATGAAAAGGGAGGTGCGTGTGGCTCATGAAAGGGCCATATGAGGAATCGTTGTGGTGATGAAACTGTTCTTTATCTTAGCTGTGGTGGTGGATATGTGAACATACACATGATCAAATTAAATGGGACTAAATACACATAGCACACACAGTCATCTCTCGGCATCTGCAGGAAACTGATACCCTCAGAATACCGAGATCCACTGATGCTTAAGTCCCTGATACAAAAAGATGTAGTAATTTCATATAAGCTATGTACATCTTCCTGTATACTTCAACTCATCTGCAGACTATTTATAGTGACAAATACAATGCATACGCTATATAAATAGTTGTTCTACTTTTATTTTTAGGTTTTTTTTTTTTAATTATTCTATTGTTATTTTGTATTGGTTTTCGTTCCCCAGATATTTGTGATTCACGGTTGGTTGAATAAGTGGATGTGGAATCTGAGGATGTGAAGGGATGACTACATGTAAAACTGGGGAAGTCTGCATGAAACCAGTGGATTTTATCAATGTCAGTATTCTTATTGTAATATTGTACTATAGTTTTGCAACATGTTACCTTTGGGAGAAATTTGGTAAAGGACACACATGATCTCTCTCTTCTTTCTTTCTTTCTTTTTTTTTTTTTTTTTTTGCGACGGAGTTTCGCTCTTGTTACCCAGGCTGGCGTGCGATGGTGGGATCTCGGCTCACCGCAACTCCGTCTCCTGGGTTCAGGCAATTCTCCTGCCTCAGCCTCCTGAGTAGCTGGGATTACAGGCACGCGCCACCATGCCCAGCTAATTTTTTGTATTTTTAGTAGAGACGGGGTTTCACCACCTTGACCAGGATGGTCTCGATCTCTCGACCTCGTGATCCACCCGTCTCGGCTTCCCAAAGTGCTGGGATTACAGGCTTGAGCCACCACGCCCGGCCCTCTCTCTCTTATTTCTTACAAGTGTGTGTGAATCTACATATCTCAAAATAAAAATTTATTTAAAGCTGGTTGTGGTGGCTCACTCCTGGAATCTCAGCACTTTTTGAGGGGCCAAGGACGGCAGATCACCTGAGGTCAGTCTGGCCCACATGATGACACCTTCTACTAAAAATACAAAAATTAGCCGGACGGAGTGGCACATGCCTGTAGTCCCAGCTACTTGGGAGGCTGAGGCTGAAGAATAGCTTGAACCCATGAGTCAGAGGTTGCAGTGAGCTGAGATCATGCCACTGCACTCTAGTCTGGGCAACAGAGTGAGATTCCATCTCAAAAAGAGTTTAATTAAAATCAGGGAATGTTTTACTGTATTGTAAAATGTGTTTGTTTCCAACAAAAGTACATAATCAATACAACCAGAACACTACTTTCATTTTTCAAACAATTGCCCTTTTCAGTGGCTTAATTAATTGACTAAGTTCGTCACCATACAATTTGTTCTTAATGACGAATTATGCCTGTGTGCCAGTTTCATTAAGATTATGCAATCTGTAATGAGTTGGTATGGATCTATAAAAGTGGTAGAAAACAACTTTGTTGATGTCTATCTTCAAATTGTAGAGGGTGTTTAGAAACCCGAAGCTCCCTACCTGGGAGTTACGCCTCTGTTTACTGATAAATGAAAGGCTTTAGAAGACAGCTAGCTAGAAACACACACTGCAAACTCTTAGGCCATGTGTCCACCTATACAAGATTTTGGAGATGCAATAGCTGTTGCTACAATTCCTTAAGTCTCTATTGCTTTTCCTTTGTAAAGAGGTATAAATTTTTAGTTGTGTGATAGACTAGAAGAATATCAAGAAAATCATGAAAGATACTTTTTTCCTCTTTTTCTTTTCTTTTTTAAAATTTTACTTTAAGTTCTGGGATACATGTGCAGAACATACAGGTTTGTTACACAGGTATACACGTGCCATGGTGGTTTGCTGCACCCATCAACCCATCATCTAGGTTTTAAGCCCCACATTGATTATTAGGCACTTGTCCTAATGCTCTCCCTCCTTTTGCCCACCCCCCACCACCCACAGGCCCTGGTGTGTGTGTTCCCCTCTCTGTGTCCATGTGTTCTCATTGTTCAACTCCCACTTATGAGTGGGAACAAATACTTTTGGTTTTCAAGCTGGAAGATTATAGAAGCAAAAGAGAAATTTATCTTTCTTTTCTCTACTTTTATCATTCTTCAACTTATAGACCTAAAATGAAGTTTGTCTGGAGGAGGAATGGGAGAGGGACTTTGCTTCCTATCTTTCTCACCTTACTTCTCTCAGTGGGTCATTAGTCAATTATTTTGGATGGGTTAGATAATGTAAATATAAAATAATAACAGCTATTCCACGAACGTTACATACATTGTCTCATTTAATACAGCAATTCTGTGGAGACAATATTATCATTAGTTTACAGATGAGTAAACTTAGGCTCTGAGAGTTTTCATAACTTGTCCAAGGAGTGTTCAGAAATAATAGGGTAAAGCTTTACAGCAGAAGTAGACATGCAGTTCATACAAAAGAGCATGAGCCAGAAAAATGAGACAAATGAGGTGAGTGTGGCCCCAACTGGGGCCAGAGGTGAATGTGGTCAGGGCAACTCAGTTTCATTGGGTAGGTACAGCTACAATACAAGAGCTTTCCTGGGCCAGAAACTGTTATCCTTTTTGGTGAATGAAGCCTTCCCTGATCCCCCAGTTCAGATTTGGCTGCTGTTTGCTACATCTGCATACCTTTAGTCATTAGATCTTGTTTTCCCTCATGATGGTTATGTAGGTACATTTCAGTATTTCCGAGTAGATTGCATGCTTCCCGAAGTTGGTACTACCTTTTACTGCTGTTTGTGTACCTTTAGGGCCTAGCACAGTGCCTGTCATATCATAGTTTTCAGTAAACATTACTGAACTTAATTCAATTAACTGATTCAAATTAAATTGAATTAATTTGAGTCAGTATTTTCCTGCACTGGCCTGTCAGTTTACAGCCTTATCTAACTGGCTATGGAAAACAAACATGATGTTGTAGTTTTGTTTTGATGTTGATGTTTGAGTTTTAAATAGTTTTCTCCAGAGCTTGTCTCTTCTTATGATCTATGAAAGAAAAAAGCCTAAATCCATGAATATTGGCAATCTCAATTATAAAGACACAGAAATGCTCTTTGAAATCAAATTGGAATATCTTTGAAAAATGGAAAGATCAAGTGGAAGGATTAATGAAGCTCATCAATGGAGTCTATTTACAACTCTGATGCTTTATACTTAGAAATCATTACTTTGATATGTTATGATAGACCTTGGTGAGCTCCCGTAGTCTCTTACATTATCAATGAAAAACAAATATTAGAAGAGAAACATGTGAAATCTGATCTGATATTATTTAAAATATTTTTTAAAATTATTATTATTTTTTAAGAGATGGGGTTTCACCATATTGGCCAGGCTGGTCTTGAACTCCTGACCTTGTGATCTGCCCACCTTGGCCTCACAAAGTTCTGGGATTACAGGCGTGAGCCACAGCACCCAGAAAAAATTTTTAAAGAAGGAAAATATACAGGTTTAAAAAAAAACCTTTTGGCAGGGTGCGGAGGCTCATGCCTGTAATCCCAGCGCTTTGTGAGGCTGAGGCAGGTGGATCACCTGAAGGGAGAAGTTCGAGACCAGCCTGGCCGACATGGTGAAGCCCCATCTTTACTAAAAATACAAAAATTAGCTTGGCATGGTGGTGCATACCTGTAATCCCAGCTACACAGGGGGCTGAGATAGGAGAATGGTTTGAACCAGGGAAGCAGAGGTCGCAGTGAGCCGAGATTGTACCACTGCACTCCAGCCTGGGTGACAGAGCGAGACTCTGTCTCAAAATCAAAAACCAACCAACCAAACAAACAAACAAAAACCTTTATACTACCAAGAAGCAAGCTAAACTTAGTTTCTGTCATGAGTCATGCCAGCAAGGCAATACAGCCCAACAAACTGCAAAGCTTTGGAGAATGTAATGCTCACTTATAAAATTCTGATAAGAAGAATGAAGGGCATGGTACAGCTTGGCATGATTCAGTGTCATCACTGGCATCAATAAAAGGTAGAGAGCCAGCCAGCAGGTTGGGGGAGGAGAAGATATTAACTCTTAACGAGACATTGAAATGAACTTTCAACCACAGTCAACCTATTGGAAGTGAGCAGGTGATAGCACTTATTTTGATGAAGTTATCTGAGACTCTCAAAGAGTTGCTATATGAGAACAAAATTTTACTATAGCACCTGATAAGGAAATCATTTTAACTGATTTGACTGCAGGTAAAGGTTTAATGTAATTTGTATTCTTAGTATAATGTGTCATCATTATCAGGTCACACCTCTCAGGGGGGCCATTTCTTTCCTAGGACACGAGAGAATATCCTGATATTTAAGCAGAGAATGACATAGCAACCACATCCTAAGAATGAATGGCAGTTTCTGTAAAGTCTTGAGCTACCTGCAGAAAGTAGCTCTTTAGCAAAGCACAAGATAACAAGATTCAGACCTGGTTGGTGTAATTAAAAACTACTTTTCAATTATTGTGTAGACTATGGTTCTGTCTTGGAAGCTGAAATTTGCTTTTCATTTTTTTTCTCAATTTAAGCATAAAGCCAGGACTTGCTGAGGACACATATGAAGTATATTCTCTTTCATCCTTCCAGTCGACTCAAGTATACTATACTTATCCTATCTACTGAGGCTCTACTGCTGCTGTCATCAGGATGTGGGGCCTATACTCACCATATGTTAATGGTAGGAGCCACATGAATTTGGAGAAATTACTAAAAGGTCAGAGAAACGTATTCTGACCTTATATTCCTTTTAGTGTGGTTACTGTAGGCTTTAAAATTTGCTACAGCCTAGCCAGGGTGACAGAGTGAGACTCCATCTCAAAAGGAAAAAAATTGCTACAGCCTGAGATAACTTAGGTTTAATGTTTGAAAATGTAGCTTCAGGACTTAAATAAGTAGTTGTAGGTAGCTCAGGATTTTTGAAAGACTGACTGATTTTACCTGCACTGAGGAAGAGAAGAGCTCCCCATGATATGGGGTTTAATTGTCATCTTAAGATCCAAGTACTGGATCTTGGATCTTAAGATGACCAGTCTTGGATCTTAAGATGACAATCAAGCTCACGTTGTCCAAGGTCTCTTTCTTCTCACTCTTTCCAATTTATTTCCTAATTTTTGAAATTAGGAAATAAATTGGAAAGAGTGAGAAGAAAGAGAACTTGGACAAATTAGAGCAGTATTAAGAGACAGAAAGTTGAGAATTTACAGTCGTACCCTTCAGTCAGTCATTCATTCCACAATTATTTATCAGATACTTTCTGGGCTCTAAGCACTTTTCAAAATCCATCTGTTTGGACACTTTCCGTGTGCACTGTTCAAAGTACTAGCATTACAACAGATATCAAAATTGTTGGTTGTGTGGGAGAAGATTGTTTCAGGGAACGCTTCCCAGTGAGGTGGGTTGGAATTTCCCGTGAGGACAAATTGAGTTGGGGGAGGAAGAAAAATTCAGGAAAAGAGAGCCCGAGAAAAGGTCAGGGGGCTCAAATGGAGACTGTACATCAGCTAGGCATCATTTGGGGCCACCACAGTAACATTGATGAGTACTCTTCTGGCCTACTTTAAAAACTTTCTGTGTTACTGATGTTCAATAATTTCAGTGACTTCTGTTGGTTGTCACTATAAACAAGTTGGAATAATTTAAAGATGTGTCATTAATACAAATGTATACAGTCTAGCAGTTTAAGTAAAATGCCAATCTGTTATATGATACGGTATTAGAGTCACACAGCTTCGTGATTAAGCTTTGCGGTAATACATGCCAAGACATTTTTCTCATTACACTCTGAATAATTGATAGTTGACAATATGTGACATTTATTGAGCATCAGCAATGTGCTAGCTTGCTTACAGAGCATAGAACTATCAAGGGACCTTGCCCAGTTGGCTCACTATCAAAACACAGTCTGTCATTTCCTAAGTCTTCCATGCTTCACCAAACTAAAAGAAAAAGAAAAGCATTTCTGGCGATTCACTGCAGAAGTAAACAAGAGCAGATCTTCTCTGCAGGTAACTCTGGACATTAGTATTAGTTCCATAGGGATTCAATCCTTTCCCATGGTTTTGGTAATCACAGAAGATAAACTTGATAATCTAGAGTGGATTGGAGGTAAAGGCTGTTCTATCACTTTGTGACGCTTCTTCTGCTGCAACCTGGAATTGAGCCCTCAGCAGTGTGACTTTCTCAGGATCAAAGCTAAGTACATGTGTTTCAGTCTGGTGCATATAAAACCAACAGTTGGCTTCACCAGGGTGTGCTGACCTACCCTGTCTTAGCCAGACAGACTCCATTTTGCTGAAAGCCAGATAGACTCCATCTTGACCTCTGCCTCACCCCTCCTGCCACTCCTCCCTCTAGTGCATACCTGGGTCTTGCTACTGTGCTGGGTCATGCTGTAGTTAGAACTATAGAAACATATAAGCTTTGTAACTACAGCCTGCTTGGAAGGCCCACTTGCCATTATGAATGCCACCCCCCCTTGATTGATTATATGACAAGTGTCGAATACCCCTCTTGGTAACCGGCAATCATGGGAACCCCTTGTGTATACCGTCCTTAAAAATCAACAATCATGAGAACCTCCTGCCTCCTAGTTACCAGCTTCCTTACCTAACTTGCTTGTTCTGCTTCTGTAAACTCTGCTGCAGCTACGCTCCCCTTCCCTACCTAAAATCGTATACAATATAATCAAGTCCCTTCCTTGGGGCCGAGAGAATTTTGAGCATTAGCCATCTCTCAGTCACCAGCTAAAAAATAAAGGACTCATAATTTGCAACTCAGAGAATGGCGCTGTTCCATCTGTCTCTCCTGGTTACAACAAGGGAAAGGCTTAGTTTTGAAGGATTTAAAGTATTCCTTGAAATTCTTGGGTCGTTGAGGAAAAAATAGGAGACTTAAGATACAGCAAAGGGATATGAAAGAAGGTGTGTGGGAATGAAGTGCCATGAGTCAGTAGGGGAATAGGAGAGAGTAAACAGAATTCTGACTCCTGGCTTGCAAGGTGCAAGAGGTTGAAAGGAGAGCATGCAGGATGCCATGGTGGACGCATGAGAGTAGTAGAAATTACTTCTCGTGCGTGATTGTTGAGTAGCTGTATTAGTTTTCTAGGGCTGCCATAACAAAATGCTACAGCCTGGGTGGCTTAAGTCGTGGAAATTTATTTCTCACAGTTCTCGAGATTGGAAGTCCAAGACGGTGTTGGCAGCTTGAGTTCCTCCAAAGCCTCCTTTTTGCCTCTTTTTCAGCCACTCTCTTGCTGCCTCCCCACATGGTCATCCTTCTGCACACACACGTATCTTTGGTGTCTGTGTCCTAATCTCCTTTTCTTAGAAAGACACCAGTCAGATTGGATTAGCACCCATCCCAACAACCTTATTTTTAATTAATTACCCCAGTAAACACCTTATCTCCAAATACAGTCATAATCTGAGGTACTGAGGGTTAGGGCTTTAACATATGAATTTGGGGGGGAGGCAACACAATTCAGTCCATAACAGTAGCAAAGACAAAACCTTCAAATGTGGGCAGTTTTGTTACTACCAACTTCTGGTTTTAAAAAAAGGAGTTTTTGTTTTTTTGAGACAGCATCTCACTCTATTGCCGAGGCTGGAGTGCAGTGGCACAATCTTAGCACAGTGTAACCTCTACCTCCTGGGTTCAAGCAGTTCTCCTGTCTCAGCCTTTCAAGTAGCTGGGATCACAGGCATGCACCACCACGCCCAGCTAAATTTTGTGTTTTTAGAAGAAACAGTGTTTCACCATGTGGGCCAGGATGGTCTCGAACTCCTGACCTCATGTGATCTGTCTGCCTTAGCCTCCCAAAGTGTTGGGATTACAGGCATGAGCCACTGTGCTCAGTCACAAAAGGAGTTTTTGGAAAGCTGATAGAGAATATCAGAAGAGAGGAACAGCCCCAGTAGAATGTGTCCACTGATGAACTGTTACTTCTTTCCTTTCCTTCTTGTATAGATGAGAGATTTGAGAAAAACAAAAAATGCTATTCTATAGTCTTCCTTCTCCATTTCTTGTTATTCCATTTTCTTCCTAGTAATTCAAACTTGTTAAATTATTTGTATCTCTGGGCCAACATGCTGAAGTAAAAGTGAAATTTTAGTTCTCACTCCCATTGAAGTCACCCAACAGGTTGATGGGTTAATTTCTTTTTTATGGAAAAGAGATGTACCAGAGCACATGGAAATGGGCAAAAGTGAGTTGGGGAGCTTGCCAAGGGCTTCCTATACCCACGGTAGGCCTTGGTTCCATTTTTAGGAGGCTCCTTAGGTAGAATTAATGACTTTCTCATGAACCTTAAAGCCAGATTATTATTTATCCCTGGTCATGTAATAGGCATTAAATGAATTGCCATAATCATTTTTCTCTGTTATCAATTGTAATATGTATTTCTCAAGGAAGCCTGAGAATATTATCCTTTGGAACTAGAAAATCAAATTCAGTGCATTTTCCAAGGATCTCAAAACTATGATGATCCCCATACCAAAGGTTCCTAGGAGGAATTTTGTAGAGATTCCACTTTTAATAGAGGTATAATGATGACAGAATCTGGCCTTTTTCATGCCTTTTATGTTGGTAGGATGCTGTCTTCTCCACTGTTACCATCAGATTTTCTTCTCAAGAGTAGTAAGTTGATGTGGTTTGGCTGTGTCCTCACCCAAATCCCATCTGGAATTGTAGTCCCATAATCCCTAACAGCCATGGGAGGGATCCAGTGGGAGGGACTTGAATCACGGCGGGTGGCTTTTTCTCATGTTGCTCTCATGATAGGGAATAAGTTTCATGAAATCTGATGGTTTTATAAGGGGCAGTTCCCCTGAACACACTCTCTCTTCCCTGCCGTCGTGTAAGACATACCTTTGCTCCTCCTTAGCCTTCTGCCATGATTGTGAGTTCTCCCCATTCCACAGTTCCCCATGTGGAACTGTGAGTCCATTAAACCTCTTTCCTTTATAAATTACCCAATCTTGGGTATTTCTTCATAGCAGTGTGAGAACAGACCAATACCTAAGGCTTTGGTTAATCTGGATGAGAACTATGATACTGTAAAGAACGGAGCTTGGGGTAAAGAGTATACACATGTAGTCCTGAAAAGGAAAATGAGAAGAAGGAAAAGAAACTACAAACCTAGAAAGAATAAACAACGTTAGGACCCAATCTAAGATAATTAAACAAAAATATTTCATGATCTGATGGAGATGTAGGGATAAAGATGAGACTGTGGCCAAGGTTAGGGTATGTCTGTGCACCAGAGGCAGGTGAAAGACACAAGAGGGGGTACGTATATGATCAACAATATGCTATTTTGTCATATACCTCACTGTCTTGAATAAAGTTTCAAATGTTTAAGTTCACAAAATAAATAATAATGTAATATAAAATAATAAATATAAAATAAAAAGTGTCTCCAAATCGAATGAGCCCAGTCCCGTATACTCCTTGGCATATGGCATGCATCTTTCTGGGAGAAAATCTTGGCAGTGGGAAATTAATTATAATAAATATTCTTTATCTGTAAGGGTTGTATATATGAGCAAAGAAAATATCACTTTTGGAGTGATGCTATCTACTCCATCACTCTTCGTTATGGACAGGCTCCCTAGAGATGGGGGCCCCTTAGAAGGTGAGGCAATTAGCTTTGGCAGGGAGTGATATTTTGAATAGAGACAACCCAATCTACTAGTTTAATGGCAACTGATTAGAGGGTAGAGAGTGCTTCTTCTAGGAGTAGGGGAGGGACGAGTGGGTGATTTCAAGAGAAACAGATAATCCCATGCTCCCGAATCCCCCAAAAAAGAGAGACTGAAAAAATCTTGTTACAGAGAATGATGCAAAGGCAGGAAGCCACTATGGAAGGGATTCAGACTCAGAACAAACAACTCACTCTCCCTCCCAACCTCTCCACAAAAAAAGGTGTGGAATTTGGAAACCTGAGAGGTGTCATGGGCTTTCATTCTGCATATACACATGACATATGAAAGCCTGTTGGCATATGAAGCCTGTTGGCATTTTTTCTTATTGATTCAATGTTTCCCAATGGCATTTTGTGTTATCAGTCAGAAGACCCAGGAAGATGCTCCATCACTAACCTTCACACCAGGATAAGGTCTAAGAGTCAGTCTCCTTCTCTGGACAGGAATTTAGTCCCCATTCAAGCTAGGAATATCCAGCAAATGTTTCTGAGCCAGAAGAGCAGGATAATATCAGTGTTTCAATTTGGAACCTTGAAACTAGTACTTTCACAATCAGCCAGCATTCAGCAATTCTCCACCACACCCTATTATTTTTTCCAGGGGTATCTGTAAAATGAAAGGCATTAGACCTTGTTGAAGAAATTTCAGGCTACAAATAAGAGAGGCTGTAGCACTGGGCTGATGGCAGCGGGTCCATGACCATCACATTACAGGCTTATTTCCTTTACAGCTTGGACTTTTTTGTTTATGACTTTATGGTCATATAATTAATTATGGTGAAACAAAAATAATGAACATCCAACAATGAAATAAATAAGCAAAAAAATGATTCTAAAATTATTTTTTGGTTATACACAAATGCTGTGTGTATTGGTTATACACAAATGCAGTTTTGGTTATACACAAGTGCTGTGTCTATTCTAAAATTCTTTTATTACAACTGTGAAAGTTGTCGGAATCAAAATAGTCACTAGTGTTAAAACAAAAATGAAAACAAAATACTCTGACTAAAGAGCTGGGGAAGGCCAGGCAGAGGGTTCTCATATTTGCATGTCTGATAACAAAATTATCATAGAAGACTTTGCAAACACCACGACCTTGAGTGAAGGCTATCGTGACCTCACACAGAAAATACTTCTGCAGGAATGTCCGCCCAGCAACTGCTCGTCTAACATTGGACTGGAATCACCTTTGTTGTGGATCTTTGCGGCCAAGGATAATTAATCCAAAACAATTATGTTATCCTCCTCACGTTTTCTTTTAAAAATCTTTGGCTTCCTTTACCTCCCTGAATATGCACATAGTTTACGATGGCATGCATATTCCTGTTCCCTAATAGATATCTTTTTCTTTTAGAGAGTCTCTCTCTGTTATTTAGGTTGACACAATTTTTTTTTTTTTTTTTTTCTGAGATGGAGTCTTGCTCTGTCACCCAGGCTGAAGTGCAGTGGCATGATCGCAGCTCACTGCAACCTCCACCTCCCAGCTTCAAGCAATTCTCCTGCCTCAGCCTCCCGAGTAGCTGGGACTACAGGTGTGCACCACCACACCCAGCTAACTTTTGTATTTTTAGTACAGATGGGGTTTCACCATATTGGCCAGGCTGGTCTCAAACTACTGACCTCAGGATCTGCCTGCCTCAGCCTCCCAAAGTGCTGGGATTTTTGGCGTGAGCCACCACCCCTGCCAACATGACATTTTTAAGCTTACTTCAAATGACAGAAGTCTGACAATTTGATGTGTGAGGGATATAACACTAGTAAAAGGAAAATCAGATAGCAAATTGTCAATGAGAAACAAAAAGTTTGAGTGTCTAAAATATACCAGGCATTTTCTGCACGTTGTAGTAGTACAATGTGAGAGGAAGATAATGTAATTATGGGTAAGTAAGTTCCCCAGACTGAAATTTGTCTATTGGAGAAAATACAATACCATTTGTTTCATTTCAAAGGTCTGCAATTTGAGTTAGATAAGAACTTTTAAGAGACAGTCCTTTTTGCTATAGCAGGAAAAGTGTGCTTACCCCTTCTTTTGAATTCCCAGAGTGATTCATTGCATGTCTGTAAGTGCTGTGCTCAAAGTTCAAGGTACAAGTCTTCCTTACATGTGTGAGGTTTTTTTCCACCTTTGAACTTCTTAAAATGCTCTTATTACAGAGTGCCCCAAAGATCAATGTGTCTTGTTTTATCACTTTACATTCTAATAATGCACCAAAGCTGGGTATTTGCCAGGGTTTTTTAAAAGGTTTTGCTGAAAGAAGATAAAAGAAGTTTGAGAGAAATTTGTATGTGTTATTTTCCCTTCATTTTTCATGGACAAATCCCAGAAAATACAATTGTAGGAAACCCTGTCTTGTCTTTTCAAATTGAGACTGCTATGGAATTCCTGGAAGCTGCTTGAGTTGACGGACAGCTTCAATTCAGACATTGGACAATAGCATCTAAATGGGGGTTCGGTGCTGAAAATTTTCTTTATACTTTTTTTGGATCAGTCTTAAAAGGTATTAAGTTATCTACAGACTTTGCGCATCCCTTCGTTTTACCTACGTGTGTTTCTCTCCGCCCTCGTAGACTTTGCGTGTCCCTTCGTTTTACCTACGTGTGTTTCTCTCCACCCTCGTAGACTTTGCGTGTCCCTTCGTTTTACCTGTGTGTGTTTCTCTCTGTCCTCGTATTTTTAACTGGCTTTTTTCATCCCCATGAGCTAGCTTCTCAGCCTCTGATTTTAGAGGCACATAAGTTTCACTAACTTCACCAGTATTTTCCATAACAAAAAAGGATATTTTATTGAAAAAAAATGACAAATTGTTGTTAGCTAATTCCACTGAAGACTAAATTAAATATTATAAATATTTAAAATAAATAAATATATTTATTTAAACTTCATTGACAATTTTCCTCTACTTCAATATGCTATTTAGTGCTAAATCCTATTTGTGACAAAAATAAACTCATTTTCTTCCACCTCTCAACCTGGTAATTTTTTGTGACTTGCCCAATACAATCAACAACAATGCCATCTGCCCAGGATTTAAGACTTAAAAGCATGAACTGACTTTTGGTTCCTTTTTTTTTTCTGCTTTTTTTCAGATACCAGAAGTAAATTAAGCCACCAAAACATATTTCCTCCATGCATTTCCCCTCTGTTGATCCCGTCTGGAAAAGCCCGCTCCTAAGCTTTTCTAATCAAGACCTTGCGTTCACACCGCTCTAGTTCTCACCTGCATCACCTCTTCTTCACTTTACTGCAAGTCTTTTAGGGGCGACCTTTCCAGCTAAATAAGTTATCACAGCATCCAATTCACTTTTCCTTTGTTTAATGTCAAGATTCTCCCCAGCTCAAGAGTTCTGTTTCTCTCTCTCTCTCTCTCTCTCTCTGTGTGTGTGTACGTATTTAGTTTTATTGTAACAAAGCAACTTGTACACTTTGAAACTGAGCATCATCTTCCTTTCCAGTGAAACAAAAATAAAATTTAAAAATAAACAGAAACAAAATTACAATAGAGAATGTCAATTCCAAATAAGATCCTACAGGTTCTGCTGATTCTCCCATTGAGTGGCAGTGCCCAAGTCCTCATTATGAGAGAATTTGTTTTAAAAGTGTCATCTTAAACTGCAAGGATGTCTGTCAAATATCACAATTAAAAATGCAAAGGAGGCTCTCTGCTCCAGGCCTGTGGGTGTCGGCCGCGATCTCTGCGCTGGGATGAGCCGGGCTCCCGGTGGAAGCAAGGGAACCCAGCCCAGCAGCCATGGCCAGTACAGTGGTAACAGTTGGGCTGACCACTGCCCCTGCAGGACTTGCAGGCCGTTATGTTTTGCAAGCCATGAAGCATATGGAGCGTCAAGTAAAGCAAGTTTTTCAAAGTCTACCAAAATCCGCCTTCAGTGGTGGCTATTACAGAGGTGGGTTGGAACCCAAAATGACAAAGCGGGAAGCAGCATGAATACTAGGTGTAAGGCCTACTGCCTATAAAGGGAAAATAAGAGATGCTCATTGACGAATTATGCTTTTAAATCATCCTGACAGAGGAGGAGCTCCTTATATTGCAGCCAAAATCAATGACGCTAAAGATCTACTAGAAGGTCAAGCTAAAAAATGAAGTAAATGCATCATGAATTTTAAGTACTTATTACTTTATGTATATGAGTATTAACTTTTTATAATAAAATGCCTCAGAGTTACAGTTTTAAAAAATGACTTAGCACAAGCTAAATCTCAAAGCCTTGGTATAATTTTGTTGTTTAAACATGGGAATTTTAAATTAGACTATAGTTTAGAATATTTGCATATTAATCATGGGCAAACACCATTTGAAGAAGAATATTGTTCATTCCTCATTTAGCAGATGATTTGGGACCTATGTCTACTCTTCAAGGCAAAGTGAAGATGACAGTCCCCTTGCTCTCAGGGATCTCCCACTTTATTGGGAGACTGATAAACTGGTCATTGGACTGTGTGATACATAGTATGATAGAAATTCACTATAGCTGTTCAAGTACGGAGTCTTAGGAGGTAAAAAAGGCTTTTCCAGGTACAGGTAACGGGCCCAGCAACTTGGATACTTGGAACCTTGTATTTAAAAGTGAATTTAGCCACAACTTAGACCTAAGAAATTGACCTAGGGGTGTGGGTGGGTGTGAATGTATTCTATTTACATATACGTATTTACAAACAAGAGTATTTATTTCATACATTAAAAAGAGTATGATAAAGATCAGAGTGCAGGTCTGGCACAATCACAGCTCGTTGCAGCCTCAACCTCCTGGGCTCAAGCAATCCTCCCACCTCAGCCTCCCAAAGTGCTTGGATTACAGGCATGAGAAATACCTACTTTGTATTCAGTAGCCCCTTAAAGGTACTGACCATTTATTAGTTATTCCTTCAGTTGGCTATTTCTTGACAATCAAACTTCTGTAATTGTTATGATTAAGCTTAAACATTGTTAGCAAAACTGAAATGTTCTCTATCAAAATACTCAATTCGGACTATTAAGAATTTATACACTAATAAACTTAAATGATGTTAAAAAAATGCAAAGGAGAAGCCACGTTGTCAAAATGCCCCCTTAACCCACCCAAACATCTCAGATCCACCCTTTGCTGACTCTCTATAACCCCATTTTTAAAGTTTTTTTTTTTTTCTTTCTTTAAACAAGAGAAAGTAGACAGACACATGTTGGTAAATGCTAACTGTCCATATCCCCATAGAGACACAGTGTACCCTCTGAGCCCCATATACAGAGAAAAGAGGAAAAAGCTAGAATTCTTATTTATTTATTTATTTAATATATTTTATTGCACTTTAGGTTTTGGGTACATGTGAAGGACATGCAGGATTGTTGCATAGGTACATACATAGCAATGTGGTTTGCTACCTCCATCCTCATCACCTATATCTGGCATTTCTCCCCATGTTATCCCTCCCCAACTCCCTACCCTCCCAGTCCCTCCCCTAGTCCCCCCGAGCAGACCCCAGTGTGTGATGCTCCCTCCCTGTGTCCATGTGTTCTCATTGTTCAACACCCACCTATAAGTGAGAACATGCGGTGTTTGATTTTCTGTTCTTGTGTCAGTTTGCTGAGAATGATGGTTTCCAGGTTCATCCATGGCCCCACAAAGGACATGAACCCTTTATTTCTTTTTCTTGCCTGATTTCTCTGGCTAGAACTTCCAATTCTATATTGAATAGGAATGGTGAGAGAGGGCATCATTGTCTAGTGCCAGATTTAAAAGGGAATGCTTCCAGTTTTTGCCCATTCAATATGATATTGGCTGTTGGTTTGTCGTAAATAGCTTTTATTATTTTGAGATACGTTCCGTCGATACCTAGCTTATTGAGAGATTTTAGCATAAAGGCTGTTGAATTTTGTCAAAGGCCTTCTCTGTATCAATTGAGATAATCATGTGGTTTTTGTCTTTGGTTCTGTTTATGTGGTGAATTACGTTTATTGACTTGCGTATGTTGAACCAGCCTTGCATCCCTGGGATGAATCTTACTTGATCATGGTGGA
This sequence comes from Callithrix jacchus, assembly GCF_049354715.1. Classification (NCBI taxonomy): domain Eukaryota; kingdom Metazoa; phylum Chordata; class Mammalia; order Primates; family Cebidae; genus Callithrix; species Callithrix jacchus. The sequence continues at coordinate 100,390,201 of NC_133516.1, read as the reverse complement.
TAAGCTTTTTGATGTGCTGTTGCAATTGGTTTGCCAGTATTTTATTGAAGATTTTTGCATCTATGTTCATCATGGATATTGGCCTGAAGTCTTCTTTTCTTGTTGCGTCTCTGCCAGGTTTTGGTATCAGGATGATGTTGGTCTCATAAAATGATTTGAAAGAATTCCCTCTTTTTGGATTGTTTGCAGTAGTTTCAGAAGGAATGGTACCAGTTGTCTTTGTACATCTGGTAGAATTTGGCTGTGAACCCATCTGGACCTGGCCTGTTTTTGTTGGTAGGCTATTAATTGCTGCCTCAACTTCAGCCCTTATTATTGGTCTATTCAAGGTTTCGGCTTCTTCCTGGTTTAGATTTGGGAGGGTGCAAGTGTCTAGGAATTTATCCATTTCTTCCATGTTTACTGGTTTATGTGCATAGAGTTGTTTGTAGTAATCTCTGATCGTGGATTGTATTTCTGTGGAATCTGTGGTGATATCCCCTTTATCATTTTTTATTGCATCTATTGGATTCTTCTCTCTCTCTTTTTTTTTTTAATTAATCTGGCTAGTGGTCTGTCTCTTTTGTTGATCTTTAAAAAAGAACCAGCTCCTGGATTTATTAATTTTTTGAAGGGTTTTTTTTTGTGTCTCTATCTCCTTCAATTCTGCTCTAAGTTATTTCTTGTCTTCTGCTAGCTTTTGAGTTTTTTTGATCTTGTTCCTCTAGCTCTTTCAATTTTGACTATCAGGTATCAATTTGAGATCTTTCCTTGCTTCTCATGTGGGCATATATTGCTATAAATTTTTCTCTAGACACTGCTTTAAATGTGTCCCAGAGATTCTGGTACATTGTATCTTCGTTCTTGTTGATTTCGAAGAACATCTTTATTTCCGCCTTAATTTCATTGTTTATCCAGTCAACATTCAAGAGCCAGTTGTTCAGTTTCTATGAAGTTGTGTGATTCTGAGTTAGTTTCTTAATCCTGAGTTCTAATTTGATTGCACTGTGGTCTGAGAGACCATTTGTTATGATTTCCATTCTTTTGCATTTGCTGAGGAGTGATTTACTTCCAATAATGTGGTGAATTTTAGGGTAGGTGTGATGTGGTGCTGAGAAGAATGTATATTCTGTGGATTTGGGGTTGAGAGTTCTGTAGATGTCTATTAGGTCCGCTTGGTCCAGTTCTGAGTTCAAGACCTGGATATCTTTGTTAATTTTCTGTCTTATCAATCTGTCTAACATTGACAGTGGAGTGTTAAAGTCTCCCACTGTTATTGTGTGGGAGTCTAAGTCTCTTTGTAGGCCATTAAGAACTTGCTTTATGTACCTGGGTGCTCCTGTATTGGGTGTGCACATATTTAGGATGATTAGGTCTTCTTGTTGCATTAATCCTTTTATCATTATGTAATGACCTTCTTTGTCTCTTTTGATCTTTGTTGCTTTAAAGTCTATTTTATCAGAGACTAGGATTGAAACTTTTGCTTTTTCTTGCTCTCCATTTGCTTGGTAAATCTTCCTCCATCCCTTTATTTTGAGCCTATGTGTTCTTTGGGCACAGCACATCTATGGGTTTTGACGTTTTAATCCAATTTGCCAGTCTTTGTCTTTTGAATGGTGCATTTAGTCCATTTACATTGAAGATTAACATTTTTATGTGTGAATTTGATCCTGCCATTTTGATGCTAGCTGGTTGTTTTGCCTGTTAGTTGATGCAGTTTCTTCATTGTGTCAATGCTCTTTACCATTTGGTACATTTTTGGAGTGGCTGGTACGGATTGTTCCTTTCTATGTTTAGTGCCTCTTTCAGGAGCTCTTGTAAAATAGGCCTGGTGGTGATGAAATCTCTGAGCACTTGCTTGTTTGTAAAGGATTTTATTTCTCCTTCACTTATGAAGCTTAGTTTGGCTGGAAATGAAATTCTAGATTGAAAGTTGTTTTCTTTAAGGATATTGAATAGTGGCCCCCACTCTCTTCTGGCTTGTAGGGTTTCTGCTGAGAGATCTGCTGTGAGTCTGATGGGCTTCCCTTTGTGGGTGACCCAACCTTTCTCTCTGGCTGCCTTAGCATTTTTTCCTTCATTTCAAGCCTGGTGAATCTAATGATTATGTGCCTTGAGGTTGCTCTTCTTGAGGAATATCTTTGTGGTGTTCTCTGTATTTCCTGGACTTGAATATTGGCCTGCCTTGCTAGGTTGGGGAAGTTCTCCTGGATAATATCCTGAAGAGTATTTTCCAACTTAGATTCATTCTCTCTGTCACAGTCAGGGTACACCTATCAAATGTAGATTAGGTCTTTTCACATAATCCCATATTTTTTGGAGGCTTTGTTCATTTCTTTTCGCTCTTTTCTCTCTATTCTTCCCTTCTCATTTTATTTCATTGAGTTTATCTTGAATCTCTGATATCCTTTCTTCTGCTTGGTCAATTTGGCTATTGAAACTTGTGTATGCTTCATGAAGTTCTGTTGTGTTTTTTAGCTCCATCAATTCATTTATATTCTCTAAGCTGTTTATTCTTTTTTTTTTTTTGAGATGGAGTGCAATGGCACAATCTTGGCACACTGCAACCTCTGCCTCCTGGGTTCAGGCAATTCTCCTGCCTCAGCCTCCTGAGTAGCTGGGATTATAGGCACGTGCTACCACGCCCAGCTAATGTTTTGTATTTTTAGTAGAGACGGGGTTTCACCATGTTGACCAGGATGGTCTCGATCTCTTGATCTCGTGATCCACCTGCCTCAGCCACCCCAAGTGCTGGGATTACAGGCTTGAGCCACCATGTCCAGCCTCTAAGCTGTTTATTCTTGTTAGCAGTTTGTCAAACATTTTTTCCAGGTTCTTAGTTCCTTTGTATTGTGTTAGAACTTGTTCTTTTAGCTCAGATAAATTTGTTATTACCCATCTCTGAAGCCTGTTTCTGTCAGTTCATAAGACTCATTCTCCATCCAGCCTTGTTCCCTTGCTGGTGAGGAGTTGTGGTCTCTTAGGGGAGGAGAGGTGTTCTGGTTTCGGGTGTTTTCATGCTTTTTGTGCTGATGTCTTCCTATCTTTGTGGATTTATCTACCTGTGGTCTTTGTAGTTGGTGAATTTCGGGTGGTGTCTCTGAGTGGACATCCTTTTTGTTGATGTTGAAGTTATTTCTGTTTCTTAGTTTTCCTTCTAACAATCTGGCCCCTCTGCTGTAGGACTGCTGAGGTCCACTCCAGATGCTGCTTGCTTGGGTATCACCTGCAGCAGCTGTAGAACAATAAAGGTTACTGCCAGTTTCTTCTTCTGTTATCCTTGTCCCAGAAGGATATCTGCAAGATGTCAGTCTGAGCTCTCCTTTATGAGGTTCTTTTTGGTTATATGGGGTTGGGGACCTGCTTTTGGAGACAGTCTGTCCCTTATAGGAGCTCAAGTGCTGAGCTGTGAGCTCTGTTGTTCTTTCAGAGAGCTGCTGGGCAGGTATGTTTATGTCTGCTGCAGCGGAACACATAACTGACTTTTTCCCCCAGGTACTCTGTCCTGGGAAGGGCGGGCTTTATTTAAAAGTTCCAGACATGTTGCTGCCTTTTTTCAGAGATGCCCTGCCCAGCGAGGAGGTAGTCTAGTCACAGTCTGCCAGCAGAGATGTTGCTGAGCTGCCATGGGCTCTGCACAGCTGCTGTGTGAACTTCCTTGTGGTTTTGTTTATAGTGGTATAGTTAGAACTGCCTCAGTAGTGGTGGTGCCTCAGTAATGGTGGACTGTCTCTGTAATGGCAGACTGCCTCAGTAATGGTGGACTGCCTTGGTAATGGCAGATGCTCTTCCCTCCACAGAGCTGACTTGTCCCGGGTCCAGCTGTGCTTGCTGTGAAACTCTCAGTCCAGAGTATTTCAGATTGCTGGTCTTTGTAGGTCTGGGACCTGCTGAGCCAGATCACCTGGCTCCCTGTTTCAGCCCCCTTTTTCTTCAGTTGGATGGGCGACTCTGTCTCCCGGGCATTCTGGGTGCCAGTTGAAACAGCAGAGATCTGCAGCACCAGCTGAAACAACCATGCTGGAGATTCACGGAACTTCTCCATCTGGGAATCTCCTGGTCTGTGGGCAGTACAGATTCATTTGGAGATGCAGTGATCAGTCACCCTCTGCTTTCTCACTAGGAACTGCATTCCACAGCTGTTTGTATTTCGCCGTCTTTGAAAAAGCTATAATTCTATGCACTGCTACACAGGGGCCTAGCACCCTCCAGCTTCCAGCAGAGTGAAGGGAGCAGGTTGTTCTTTTCTCCCACAGAGCTTGGTGGTGTTGATGCCATACAGTTTTTGTTCAGACAGGAAGGGATAAAAGTGAATTTTGAATAGAAAGGGGCAGAAACTCTTTTTCTGTTGTATTCTGCTCAAGGTATTTTTCCCAAAATAAGTTGATATCCATGGTGTAGAGAAAAGAGTCCTCAAGAACAGGGCGACTGAGCATAAGAGAGGGAAGAAAAAGACTGCAACGTGCTCCCAGGGACTGGAGAAAATTTAAAAAAAGGAAGGTTGGAATCCATCAGTGTTCTATTAGTCATCTCCTCCTTCGTCCTCCTCTCCTTCCTCCTCTTCATCATCACCATCATCTTCTTCTCCTCCTCCTTCTTCATCATCCGTGTCAGGAACCAAATAGTATTGTAATGGGTTTGGCCAAATATCATCTTTGCTGACCTCTCCTAACTCATCAGCACCTGCATCAGACTGGTCAGTAAGCCAGGTAAAGAAGCTCTCTGGTTCCTCGCGCTGCCTCTTCCTGATGGCTTTATTCTGTGTTTGACTTGAAGGTTTCATCAAATCCTTTCCAGATTTTCATTTGATTTCGGTGGACTTTGAAGATGTCCACCTCCTTCCCCACTTTGCAGGACACACTCCAGATAGATGAGCTACTTACTGAATGCCCAGGCAGGTTCATACTTTTTCTTTTGCCAACTGGACAGTCTACCTAGAATGCCAATCCTGATTCTTTTTCCCAACAAATGTAAGTTCATCTTTCAAGGCATTGTTCAAATTTCATTGCTTCTTTGAGGTCTTTTCTAACTCTCTTCCCTCCTTGACCAAACTTCACTCAGCAAACCTCTGAGACCTTATTGACCTAATTGGTGCATTACAAGTCTATCAATGCAGTAGAAATTGCCTCTGTCTCTATGTACTTTCTCTTCAATCTGTCTTGTTAGAAAGGTTGAAAAACTAGAAGCTATATTTAGATGTAATTACATTAAAACTGGAAATTACCAGCTAGACTATGTTCTATAAATCAGAAGTCAGATGCTTTTTCTCTTTCTTTCTCCCTTTCTCCCTCCCTCCCTTCCTTTGCTGCTGGCATGCAGAATGTGGGATGTGAGTGTTTAGAGACAACGGCCAGAAGCGTTCTACCTTCTGGAAGCCATCCCCACAGGCAACTGGAGACAGTGGAGCAATGGCATCAGCAGATGCTGCCCTCTGCTCTACACCTTTATGAAGTTTGCCTGAATTCAATTGTCCAGTGCTGGGCCTCTGATTTTGGCCCTTCTATTCCTCCCAGAAGTTTTACAAATACCCATTTCCCTGTATTATATTTTGTTGTGCTTGAAGTACCTGAAATGGTTTCTCTTTCCTACATTGAAAGCTGATACATTTGCCTCTATCAAACTATAACTTTTTTTAATGAATTAAAAAGGTGTTTTTTTTTTTTTTTCAATTTTCTTGGAATGACCACAGAGCTGGCTTTCACCAAATAAGTGAGTGACTCACTAGATGAACCCATAATGACTCCAACTGATATATCACAGTGAACAGAAACCTACTCACTGACACACAAACCCCTGACATGCAAACCCCTCTTTCAATGCTCTCCTTTTTCACCTGGCCAACCTTGTCTCTTCCTGTGCTTCAATCTAGGGATTCTAGTTACTTACTATATTCCAAACATACATGTAGTGACCCTTCCTCTATCTTTTTGTTGCAATGGCTGCTCCCGTCTGCAGTGTCTTCCTTCCTTTCTGCCAATTCACATTTACCACTTCTGCCAAGAAAAAACAAAGAGATCATTCTCTATAATGCATGTTCTTTTGCTGATGCCCAAGGATGAAAAGAACATTTACTTCTCGTGCTTTCTGGCATTATGCTTTTCTACTCTTTACCAGTTAGAATAGTTTTGGCTCCAAGTAAAAAACCTCTAATGGCTTAAACAAACTCTAATAGCTTAACTCTAATGGCTTAAACAAATAGGATTAAATTTAAGTTTTGTTTTGTAACCAAAAATCTGGAGGTGAGAGATTGCTGTTTTGGTTTTGTAATTCAAGAATGTTTGTAACAGCTTCAAGCGATTTTCTTGACTTTTTCCTCACGGATGCAAATGACACCCAAAGATCTAGGTATTGTGCTTGTATTCAAGGCAGACACGTAGCAGGAGGGGGCAGAGCCAGGCCTGCCTGTGCCTTTTAACAGGAAAGCAAAAGGCTTTCTAGAAACCACTTAGCATACTTTTACATGTAACTTATTCGTGAAGACTGGGTCATCCCTCACGACGGAGAGTACAGGAAAACAAGTTTTCAGCTGTGAGATGGAAATCAGCAGTTGAAAATACTCAAAACAGAGTGACTACCCTATTTTCTAAATCTTCTCATGCTATCACTATATTTGGGCAAATTCACGGCCTCATATTTTTCTACAATCTTCAGACGTGCTTACCACTGTGTTGCATACCTGGGCATAAAGATTTCCAGAAATATAAGTAACTTAGATTAATGTCATAAAAACTCTACCATTGTCTAACATGGAGTAGATTGAGAGAGCTAAAAACGCACTGACCAGATTGTCTCACACGAATGCAATAAAATAAGTAAGAAGACTGTCTTCGTTCACTTTATGTTGCTAATAAGAGAATATCTAAAACTGAGTAATTTATAAAGAAAAGGAATTTATTTCTTATAGAGGCTGACAAGTTCAAAGTCAAGGGGACACATCTTGTAGGGCCTTCTTATTGGTGGAAATGCTCTGCAGAGTCCCCAGGTGCCCAGGACACCACATAATGAGAGGGTTGAGTGTGCTAGTTCAGGTCCCTCTTCCTCTTCTCATAAAGTTCCACTCACATGATAGCCCATTAATCTACAAGCGAATTAATCCATTCATGAGGGCCGAGCTCTCATGACCCAATCACTTCTTAAAGGCCCCACCTCTCCAAACCGCCATATTGGGAATTAAATTCTGACACGAGTTTTGGAGGAGGCAAATATTCAAGCCATAGCAAAGAGTGTGAGTTGTTTTTGGGTATATTTTCCTATTGCCAATTGGGGGTCCTTGGGTTCTTCTAATGTTATCAATTTAATAGCATTTGCTTTCTGTATTTATTATAATGTGCCAGTGTCACTTCTTAGGAAATGGCATACCATTGTGGATGGTTGGTAGGTTCAAAACAGCAGTTTTTCATGCTTATAAAATTTGCCTTGAATTTCAACATGTTTGTGAAGAGTAATGAAACGCTGGTTCACATAATAGCTGTTTAAATGAGAGGGAAAGTGTGTTTTGAAAGATTTGAGCCATATTTGTGACTCCAATATGAATGTTACAAACCTGAAATGTTATGTTAGGAAAAGCTGAAGAGTCTCTTATCCCAAACTGTACCAATCGGTACCCACCATAAGACGATCAAAGGACATTCTAATTTTAAATTTCCCTTCCCTGACACTCCCTCAGTATTTTTAAACCATGAAGTAATGTTAAAATGAGTCTTGAGACAGGGTTGAGAGATATGGTTGACATAAGCAATCACAAAAGTACTCCTCGCGGAGAAACAATATTTGCCTTTATGATGGCAGAATGGCTGAACAGTGTTGTGTGCGGTGACTTTCAGGCCTCTTTTTAAGCATAATCTAATGAATCCTCCCTATGCCTGTCTTCCAGGCTAACCAGTACTGTCTGGTGCTTTGGGGCTGGCCACTTACCGTAGGAAGGCTCTGCTCAGATTATTAGAAAAAGTGCTTCTGCAATAATCACACCCTGCCCTCTGGTAAAAATTAGATATTACAGCCTTTACTAATGATGGGCTGGTGGCTCTGGTGCCCTTCCGATAGTAAATTGCTTTGAGATAGATACCAGCTGTAAATTGGGTAGTAAAATAAATCCAGAAGAGGCTTGTCAAGCTTTTCTTGCCCGTAAAATGAAAATAAAATATCATATTTGTGAAGTTCTATAGAAGGAAAAATTGGAAAGATATCTCAAGTTGCTTAGTAAAGAGAAGTTTGCTGTCAAAACACGACCACATCAGCCACTGTTAAAACAAAAATGCAATCAGGATAATTACTGGGAATGTTTATGTTTACTTCCAATTTTGAAATTAGAACATCATGTTCCTTTGGGTTGTCATTCAAATTCTCTCTTCCTCTCCTGATTCCCATAAATGTAGTCATGGATAAACTGCTCTCTTTGGAAGTAGAATGACTACTCCAAAATTAATACTTTTTTTTCTTTTTTGAGAGATTCACTGCCTGTATGAAGCCTGTTGATTCCTTGGGCTGTCTAAGAGATGATGTTCTGAATGGTCTCATAGCATAAGGCACTTCATGCAAATGAGTAATAAGTTCTTCAGGCTTAAAAAACGGATGAGTACTCAGGGAGACGTTGAAATGCACTCGAGAGTCAGCTGTTGGAGAACTTTGAAATCATAGACAAGCTTGTGTGTTCATTAAGATTCTTCTCTTTTTAGGATTTCTCCCCTTCTCTTCTTTTTTTTCCTTCCTTGTCCCCTTTCCCCAGAAAACATTTTTTTTAAAAACCAGCAGTTAGTGCAACTAATGTTCAGTCAGCACACAGTGCAAACGAGTGGAACGAAAAGGTATATTCCTTCTTTTCAGCCTTTTTCTCTTCACCAGTTAAAAAAAGAAAAAATGTCTAAGCTCCTTTAAGTCTTCATAGTTCCAAAATGAAAGATAAAAAACCCACAAAGAGAACAGCATTCCCCCCAAAACGATGAGTCACAGATCCGAACCAGCTTTCTGTAAGTGTGTCAAAGCATGCTTGCTAAGGTTTCTCATCTTCTACATTCCGCCACATACGGGCTCTTGTCACTGTTGCTTGGAGTAGGTTTTATTTCTGTTCCCAGCTGCTCCTCGATACTTTTCAGGTTGAAGCGATCATCATATGTGATCAAGTTGATGGCCAAGCCAAGATGACCGAAGTGACCTGATCTTCCAGTATGATGGAGATAGGTCTCTGCCAGCTCTGGGAAATCAAAGTGTATTACCACATTCACAGCTCGTATATAAACACCTCGGGTAAACAGATCAGTGCAAATAAGGTTGCAGCACAAGCCATTTCGGAAATCATGAAACACACGATTTGGATGTTCCTGCCTCATTTTAGCATGACTACAGAAGCAAGAATAACCCAGTTGAGAAATCTTCTTGGCTAGCAGTGCAACTCACTGAGAGGAGTTACAGAAAATGATCGACTGGTTTATCTGAAGCCCAGAGGAAAGTGTGTTGAGTCGGTGTGCTTTTTGGTGCTCAGTTACATGTGCATAGTACTGGGTTACTCCTTTCAGAGTTAGTTCCTCCATCAGGTTAATCTCATAGGGTTTCTGCAAATGGGAATTCATGAACTTCTGTACACTAAGAGGGAAAGTAGCAGAATATAGTAAAATCTGCCTGTTTTTAGGTAGCATGAGAATAATATCCTCCATTATCTGCACAAAATCCTGTGACAGCAACTTATCTGCCTTATCCAATACTATCACCTGGACATGATCAACCTTTGCTACTCTTTTCTTGATAGGATCCAGGATTCTCCCAGGGGTAGCAATCACCACGTGCACTGTATCATCAAGCCTCAGCTGGTAAATTGGTTCCTCCGGTGGTTGCCATCACTTTGGCCCCTCCCATGTGTTTGCTGGCCTGGATGCAAATTTGACTGACCTATAGAGCAAGTTCTCTGGTGGGAACAATCACCATTGCTTGTATATTGTCCTTCTTCAGGTCTAGCCATTCAAGTTAGAGAATAAGGTAAGCACTGCTCTTGCCTGTTCCATTTTTTGCTCTAGCTAAGATATCCCTACCAGATAAAGCAATGGGAATGCTCTCCTCCTGAATAGGAGGTGGCTTTTCCCAGCCCATTTCAAAAATTCCCATCAGTATCTCCCTTTTCAAACAGTAATCTTCAAACTCATTTCCTTTTGCGGAGGTCATGTCGGAGGTTTTGATTCTTAGATCCTTTGGAGGGAGTTTTAAAGTCTCTTTCCAGTCATCACCAGGTCTAATAGTGGTGGTCATACTTCGTGTTTGCTGCTGAGTGCCATTATGGATTGTGTTGGTGTTTTGCAGCTGGTTCGTCCGTTGCTGTGTCTGTGTGCCCCCTCCTTCAGGGCCACCACTGGATTTTACAGGGCCCCTCAGCTGACCATTTTGACTGGACAGACCCATTATAAGAGGGTTCTCTGTTCTGGCCGTGCTCATGCTATTTTAGTTGCAAAGGTGTCTTTCAAACTTCAAAACTTTTGAAAGTCAGTAGAAAAACTGTAATAACAGTTTATTAGGCTCTCCAAAATGAAGAGATAAATGTAAGTCTTGCTCAGTAAATGAGTCCTTTATTGCAATGCTGGCAAACACCTGTAAGTCTCTGAATGGTAAGCAGCAGTAACTTGCTCTCTTGCATGGAATCAACTTTTTACTTTCAAAAAGCCCTCTAACAAGCTTGAGTTATATCTGAATCCACTCACATCAATCTCTGAGTGTGGGGGCCGGAAGGGGGACTCCCATTTTAGTTTCTTTCTTTCTTTTTTTTGACTATGCAGTTCAACTTTTTATTTTAATAAAATCAGAATATGCACAGCACATGTAGCACTGGCATCTAAACTAATACAATAAGCAATTACTAAAGCTACAGTGACTTGAGTTTCAATCTTCACGTTCAGCAAGTTTAAATCCTTACATGTTTTGAAACCTTATTAACTGAAAATATTGCTTGCTGATAAATCTTGCTCGAACGCTGTTGCTGAATGTACAAGTCACTGATTATGCCAATACAACAAAGATAACCATATGTTTGAGGATTGCAATGTGCCAGACATTGACTGAAAAAAAAAACCAAAAAACACACAACTAAACAAAATTCACACCACAAACATCTGAGATTCTAGACACTTCATATCAGTGTTTTGAAGTGTTTCATTAATATCTTAAGACAAGTGTATCAAAACCTTGGCATGATTTCATTTCAAGTCGCCAATTTTGTTTTTACTGACATCAGAAAGTTATGGCTACACTGCCAATGCCGGGTCTGCTTAATTTGACTTAAGAGTTTAATATGACTTAACATTAAAAGCTCACACCACCCCAAAATATATAATTTCATGAACACAGTGACATTCAACATTCAAGTGCCAGTGTTTTTGTACTGTCTTTTGGTCAAGTTTCTTTAAACTTTCAAAGAATCACTTTTAGGCTTACAAGAATAAATATTTGTCAAAATGTTCAATAAATATTACATAAAACTAGCAGCAAAAAGTATCTAAAAATCTGCCTTGTGCAATAGTTTTCTTCCCAACGATCATTCCCATGGTCCCAAATAAATTTGAGAATCTAGACCCATCCCCTTCCTAGATTAGCCATGTTCAACAATCTCCAAGAGACAAAATAAGATTGGAAGTTTAAGGACGCGCACACAAGACATATATATAAAATTCTCTGAATGTGCAATAAAATAAGTACTTTGTAAAAAGTTATAAGCAAATTGTACAAGGGCCTAAACCTAGACTAACTGAAATAGCACCATAACACATGACCTCAATACTGTCAAGTGCACCTACTTAATAAAACTTTTAGAACAAGGCACAATACACTTGAAAATCGATTGCACTTTAGGAAATTCCTGCCGTCTTCCTATGCCACTGTAAAAAGATGGAGCGTTTTGATCCCCGCATCCTGGCCACAAAAGTAGCACAGAATTCAAAGTGGGAGAGGCATTTTAGTGGTGGACAAGGCTCATCTTTGGCCAGATTTAGCATAAACAGACTACAAATACAATGGAAACCTATGCAACGAAAACTGAGTAAAACTGCACTGTAGAGCAGAATCAACACCCTTTGCAGTTACGTACATATTTCCAACCTGTGTGATCTCAGATTTCAGTTTGACTCTTCTGAACCCATTTTTACAAAGCCTACAGTAAGCCAGTTTAACATCTCAATGCGGCTTGAACAGAGCAATGTGAATCGGTATTTAAAATAAAGCCTGTTGCATTCCTGTTCATACCCTCTTGACCAAGAAACATCAACACTAGCATGCGTTATTAGGTCAAAAATCATCCAGGGCCCTAATGAGGGCTGGTCATTGCTGTGGTCAGCCATTCTACCATTTCAATTTCATTTATGGCAGGCATTTACAAAGTCTAAGTAGATGACTTCTCCTAAAAACCTATTTCGAGTTATCAGACCTTTAAGCTCTCCCTGTAATAGTATGCCCACATTTGGCCAGCTCATTAATTAACGACCTGCCTAAACGCTGAAAGAGGAATGGCTGCATCTACTTGCATTAACTTTGAAAACAGTGCTTTGAATGTGTGCATGTATTCACACATCACCTCATCGTGAATGGAATGGCTTGTTTGAAGACTATCAGGTTCTAAATACCTATCCGGGATAGAGTGAGCAAATCAGAACTTTAGCTGAATACAGTTTGCCACATTAGAAACGAATTCCATTAATACCCTTCAAGACGTTTGTTGTTTGTTTTCCCCCAATCTGCAAGTATCAAGAAGCCCCAATGCAGGCTACCGCGTATGTTTTTCCTTATACTATTTATGGACGAATCGATGATTCCTGTTAAGGTGTATCACAGCTGTGTGCCAAGGTTTGATTTTAGCCCACGTTCAGTAAATTTATTTTGTCAAAACAATTGATATCTTGAGCATTACTGAGCCAACAGGACATCAAAATAAAAAGTTGTCTAAAGTTAAAGGCACAGTATATTAACAAACGAATGATCCTCAGTTCCAAAATTATAAATGCAGTTTGGGATGGGGGTAGGCGGGAGGGGAGTTAATCCAAACTACAGCAATGAAGTCTTCAAACCACCTTCCGAACAGGGCTGCCGATTGTTCATTTCTTCTTGTGACCTTGAGCTCCCTTAAAAAAAATTTTCAGTGGAGAATCACAGCTGGTAATGTACTGTGAGTTCTTGAAGCTACACAAGGTATAGTCTGGCTGTTACATGTGGTTTCCATATTAGCTTGTTTGGCAGGGTGACCTACTGCAAAGCAGGCTTGGTTACTCCACCAGTCAACCCCCTGGGAGTTATAATTTCCGCCATATCCATCACTGTTGTAAAAGCCTCCACAGCCACCTCCACCGAATCCTCCGCTGCTGCCGTGGCCACCTCCACCACTGCGGCTGCTGCTTGCACAGCTGTTGCTGAAGCTGGAACTGCTGGCACTGCTACTCTGTCGTAGTCTCTGGGACAACACCCTCCACTAAATCTGCTCTTAGGACGTCCACCACTGCTACTCTTGTAGCGGTGTTCATAAGCCATATTTTCTAACCAAGATGGCACTTCTCGTTTAGCTTCAACAAGAAGATCCAACAAATCCTTAGTAATGTTTATGTTCCTCTCGTTAAAGAATGAGGTTGCCAGGCCAAGATTTCCTACACATCCTGTACAACCAATGCAAGATACATATTCTTCAATATCACTTGACAAGTCAAAATTGATAACATGTTTCACACTTGACATGTCCAGTCCTCTTGCTGCTACTGCTGTAGCCACTAGAATTGGGCTTTTTCCTGAGCAGAACTGGTAAAGAGCCTCTTCTCTATCCCTCTGAGAGCGGTCTCCTTGGATACTTGTACATGCATATCCTTCATGGCATAAGAAATCCTCCTTTTTGGTCTCCACAAACACTAAGGTCAGTGAATCCTTGCCTGTTGCATTTAGGAGGTCAAGCAGAAATGACTGTTTGTCTGATTCTTCGACCCAAACTACTTTCTATGTGATGTTTTCAGAGGTAGAGCCAACTATTCCTACAGCCAAGAAGATATATTCATCTAATAAATCATGAGCCAGCATCTGTATTTCCTTAGGAAAAGTAGCACTAAACATCATAGTGTGGCGGACACCCTTTGGAGGCATAATATCTTGTTCAACTATTCTATGTCTCTGAGGCTCAAACCCATACCCAACATCTGATCAGCTTCATCTAACACCACGTATTTGCAAAAGTCTAACCCAATCTTTCCTCTTTCCATCATATCCACCAGACGTCCTGGAGTGGCTACTAACAAGTGGCATCCACGTTCCAAGTCTCAAATCTGCTGACCAATATCGGCACCACCATAAACCACGCAAGGACAAACTCTAGATCGGTATGAAAAATTTCTGGCTTCCTCGTAGATCTGTACTGCCAAGTCTCTCGTTGGTGCTAATATCAAGGAGATCAGGTACTGTTTGCGGCGCCCATACCTTCCATTTTCCTTCATGGCCCTCAAAGCCTCGCCTGGACCATCTGAATAAATCTGACTCAAGATGGGTGAGAGAAATGCTGCAGTTTTTCACGCCCCTGTTTGGGCACAAGCCATCAAGTCTCTTTTCTCTTAATAGGAATAGCATGCTTTTGCACTGGAGTTGGGTGAGTGTAACGAGTAAGCTCAATGTTTCCCATGATAATTTCTCCCATCTCAACATCACTGAAACTTTCAATATGTGGAGGACAGTTGTTGCCTGTGGCCTCAGCTGGAATGTCAACATATTTCTCAAGATTAATCCCAGTGTTGCCTCCAGAAAAGAGTTCCTGTCCTAAGCGTTCACTTGGTGGGAGTGGTTTTGACCAATCTTCTTCATCTGATTGGTCACACCAGCGACTGTTTCCACAACGTTCAAATTTGCCAAAGCCACATCTGTCACCACGGCTGCCAATGTTGTCATAATCACTCCGTCCACGATCATCAAAGCTTCCCCTTGATCCACTTCCACGATCACTGAAGAAGCTAGACTTCCCTCTTGAATCACTGCGAGATCCAAAACTGCTACAGGCATCCTTATCTTTGCTAGAACTCCACCCCGAACTGTCTTTATCGTAGAAACCTTTAGTAGCTTCTCGGTTCCTTAAATGAGGAGGAATATAGCGCCCTTTGCTGTCTGTACTTCCTCCACTCTGATTATCTGAAGAGTTCAGATAATTTAACTGACTAAACCAACACACAAATAAATAACCATTATCTATTCATTTAAAAAATAAAAAGAGTTAAGACCAGCAAACTGCTGGTCCAGCCCGAGGGCATTTTCCACCGCCACATGACTCATCCCTGAAGAGTACGGAGAACTCAGTGTCTTCTGCTGCTGAGCGAGTGTTTTTGCTCCACCGCCAAGGCCCTCTCATGGGAGAACTGCGGCTCTCCCCCATCTTGGTTTCTAAGTCAAAAGCTCGAGACGTTGAATCAGAGTTTGACCATTTCTTTCGCAGTCAACACGCTTAATTAATGCCCCAGCCCAACCAGGATGTTTCCATACAGCATCCTTGATAAATCCTATTTCAGCTTGGGTTTTGGTGAATTAGAACTCAGTGCTTTGTGAGTAGAGAAACACCATTTTCAGACGTTCTACAGCTGCTCTAGACATCTGTACAGTCCTTCCTTATATTTATTTACCCACCACAACCCCACACCCCTACCTTCCACCTGCCTAGTTTTATCTTCTGGAGCAAGCAGAATGTCTAGGCATTGAGCCAGGCCAGTAAGTGTACTAGTTACACGTCAGCTGACAGGTAAAAAAAGGTTAGTGATCCATCCAGGTGAGGGCAGCTATTCTCACCTAGGGACAAGCCTCTATATTACAGTAAAGTCCAAATTCTGTTCTGATTATCTTTAGCCCTTCCTTTTGTTTTCTCTCAGGCTTATTACTTTTATTTTTTATTTTTCCTCCAAATGGAAAAAAAAAACATGATCAACTCAAGAGACACAGGAAGGTAAGTGCTAGGATTACAGGACAGAGCACCCTTACCTCTGCTTCTATGTAACGCTGCACAAGCAAAGAGACCTGTTAGCTTGCTGCACTGTCCCACCGCGCCGCCCTTGTTCCCCACGATCTCGTGTGTGTGATCGTTTCTAATCAAAGTCTAATCCCAGCCTTGGGCTCCATTTTCCAGCAGGGGAGTGACTGAGAGGCGCTGGGTGGGGAACAACCATCTGAAAAGGTGACATAAACCTCAATTCCGGGAGAACCTAGCTCAGACGCATCATTCTCACATTATGGCTCCAAGACCAAGCAACAATCTCGCGAGACAACTGGGTCAATGGCGTAGGGAGCGCTTCGTGGTCCCGCCGCAAGGGGGAGCTCGTGTTTGCGGAGCCCGGCGTCTGCTCGTCGGCGTGCGCGTGCGCGTGGTCGCGTGCGCGTGCGCGGGCGTGGGCGTGGGCACAGACAAACGGCTGCCCGTAAAGGGTCCTTGACCGTTTGCGTTGCGCAGTTTGCGTTTGAGGCCATGGACCCCAGGTATGCTGTACTTCGACGGGCCCAGCTGCACCTGGATTTCATCCACGCCAACTCGTGAGTGCCGAGGTGGGGTCGGGGTTGGGGTCGGGGTCGGGGAGGGTCTCTGCACCGTGAAGAAACGTTCTGTTCGTCCCCCGAGGAAATACTCAACCAGTGAACTTGGTATTGCCGATTTATGGATTTATGTGTTTATTTGAGCTGTATAGGCCTTTTTAAAACGATGAAGGCATGATGAAGATCTATCCTGGGCCAGGCCAACCCCCCCCCCTTTTTAGTATTGATTACTTAATTACTTATGATTTTCTTGCTGCTATTTATTTATTTATTTGAGGGGGCGTCTCGCTCTGTTGCCCAGGCTGCAGTGCAATGGCGCAATCTCAGCTCACTGCAACCTCCGCCTCCTGGGTCCAGGCAGTTCTCCTGCCTCAACCTCTCGAGTAGCTGGGATTACAGGCTCCCACCACCATGCCCAGCTAATTTTTTGTATTTTTAGTAGAGACAGTGTTTCGCCCTGTTGGTCAGGCTGGTCTCAAACTCCCGACCTATGGTGATCCACCTGCCTCGGCCTCCCAAAGTGCTGGGATTACAGGCGTGAGCCACCAGGCCCAGCTTGTCTCTTTTCTTTTTTGTGGCCAACCTAGTATAGATGACACAAAGTGGTTTCTCATGGTGCTTTTGATCGTCATTTCTCTAATGACTAATGTTGAGCATCTTTTCATGAGCTTATTGGTCATTCGTATACCTTCTTTGAAGAAATGTCTATTCAAATTCAAGTCCTTTGCCCATTTTTAATTAATTAATTAACTAATTAATTTAAAATTTTTTTAAAGGAATAGATAATGGTTATTTATTTGTGTGTTGGTTTAGTCAGTTAAATTTTGCATTCTTTGCAATACAAACTCTTCAGGGTATAAGTTGCTCACTGTCTACCTCCCATATACCTCTCATCCTTCCACAAGTTTTCCCTGTATAAAGACCAAATATCTCCTCACAATATTAACCAAACTTTAAAAAAAGAACATTAGATAGCACTTCTCTGTCTCTGGGAAAGCAGAAACTTTAACAATTCATTAGCTTTTATCTTTCCATATAATAAGTACAGAAAGCGGTAATACCTTTTTTTTTCTAGCTGCAAGGCAATAGCTTGTGTATCTTTGTTTTTTTTTTAATTGCATTTTAGGTTTTGGGGTACATGTGAAGAACATGCAAGATTGTTGCGTAGGTACACACATGGCAGTGTGCAGGCCAAAACCTTGTGGTGCTTCAGCGAACACCAAGTGGTTGGAAGGCCCCACATTTACCATTGAACTCAACTGTTTAATTGCTGATCATCAGAACCGTGATTCCACCAATCCTGCCTGACCTTAGTCTGCCTAACAGGGTGGCAATTTAAAGATGGACGGTGCCCTTCAAGTAGAGTAATTTGCATATATTGATTTCAAACTCTGTGAGTCTTTCCAAAAATGGAACCTCTCTGAGGATAGGAATTTCACATTTTAGTTGTTATTTGGTCATTTCTTCTTCTCTGCCATGCCTGTGTGCCTTTTAGAGCTTCTCATTTTGGATCCTGAGATTGCAGAGGCAAATGACAGAGGTTTGCTCTCTCATCTGCTGTTTCCCATACAGTGAATTGTATCAGTTAGTGCTGTGTAATTCATGATGACACGTCAGGGTTTTTTTTTTGCTGGCATCTTTTGGTAATTTGGATGTACTAAGTATATGAGCTGATATCAGGGATGTTCCACATTTGAAACCACAGAAATGGAGGTATAAAGAAAGCCAGGGAAGGCCAGCCTTGCTGGGGGACAGACAGTTAAACAGGCAACGTTCTGCACACACTCAGTCTTTATCTCTCTATAGAGAATGATGTCAAGTGGGACAGGGTGGAAGAAATAGTTAAAAGGTAGCTGAGGTGGAAGACAAATGAAGAAATAATCGTTTTGAGTGAGTTTAAGGAAAATGCTCAGTGGGGTGCTGGAAGGACTGAATTTTCTCTCAGAAAAATTCCTCGGCCTCAGTTTTGTATGGATTTTGTGGCTGCTGCCTCACAGCCTCTGTTCCCCCAAACACCCTGTGGTAGCCACTTCCCCAGTGCCGTTTTCAACTGGTGGTGTAGTAACTTAACAAGAGTGACAGCAACATGAAGTAACAACAAAGATAAATAGGAATTGAAGACTTCTCAGCTCCTCTAGGCAGATTGGTTGGTTGATTTGTTTGTTTTGGGAGACAGGGTCTTGCTCTGTGGCCCAGGCTGGCGTGCAGTGATACCATCACACTTCTCTGCAGCCTTGAACCCCAGGGCTCAAGTGATTCTCCAGTCTCAGCCTTCTAAGTAGCTGGGGCTACAGGGACGCACCACTATGCCTGACTAATGATTATTATTTTTTTAAATTTTTAGTAGAGATGGGGTTTGGCGATGTTGCCCAGGCTGGCTTTGAACTCCTGAGCTCAAGTGATCCTCCCACTTTGGCCTCCCAGAGTGTTGGAATTACAGGCATAAGCCACTGAGCTCAGCCCAGGTAGATTTGTGTTTGAGACTTCCTCTGCAAAAGGAGTGATATTTAAATTTCTCCCTTTACTATTCCTCCATGTCCAATCCATCAAGTGCATGCTTTCTCTAAATGTATGAAATCATCTATTTCTCTCTGTCTCCAGTGCTATTGATTTTAGCCCAAGCCACCGTCCCTTTTCCAGTCTACTCCACACAGCCTCTTAACTGGGTTCTCTGCTTATCATTCTGGCTGCTTGATGGTTTATTTTCCAGGAAAGCTGCCAAAATGAGCTTTTAAATAATGTAAACCAGATTATGCCTCAATTCTTGAAACACTGCAGTGGTTTCCAGTTGTATGTCGGCCAAGTACAAGCTCTTCTATGTGGGATAGGAAGCCCTGTATGACCCAACCATGGCCTCATCTCAGCCTGTTCTCTGCATTTTGCCATAGGCAGAGCTGGCTGGTCTCCTTAGCTCTTTTTCTGCTTCGAGGGTCTTTGCCTCTCTTGCTCTTGCTAGAAAACTTCCACCCTACTCTGCAAGGGACTGAATTCTCTCATTCTTCAGGACTCCGTTTAAATATCTTTTACCAAGAGATGCTTTACCTACCACCACGCCCTTTCTCACCAGTTACTCTTTCCCATCAATACTACTAAGTTAGCACCCAATCCAAATCTGTAATATCATCTTCATAAGTTTGTTTACCTGTGCATTTTCCATGTACCCTGCCAGCTTGAGCTCCAAGACATCAAAGACCCTGCCTGTATACACTGCCCTGTGGTGTGCAGTGGAAATCTCTTGCATGAACTAGCAAAAATTCCTATGACGTTTTTGGTCAGAATTACTGCAGTTGCTCTTCTGAAGGATTGTTTATGTATTGAACTTCTGCATATTGAGTCATGTATTTTAAATTCCCTAGAAGGGCCTGTGATTTAAAGCCCTGATTCGGTAAAGCATATCATACTTCTCTTTGACATTATTTTACATTTTTCTAATGGTTTTTTTTGGAGTGAAGGACATCTTTTTGTAATAACAACATTTTAGTAGTTTTTTTTCTTAATTACAAAATTTAAAGTTTACTTGACTCAAGAGACTTTTAATTAGCCTTGGTATTTGAAACTCCAAGGGAAATTTTCTCTCTCTGCGTGTGTGTGTCTGTGTGTGTGTGTGTGTGTGTGTGTGTGTGTTTTAAAAATAAATTTTAAGCTGAAGTGTTGTCCTGTGGCCTGAAGTGTTTAGAGACTCTGAGACCTTGCCAATGATGCTTTCTCTTGTACAGAAGAGCAGGTGTGTTTTTGATAAATGAGGCTCTCTTGCTTCTGTTACCTATTTACTAAGTATAGAAAGAAAATTGCATACTGAATATCCCCTTAATGCTGTGATAAGGTTGCTGATTGAAACATCCGCATCAGGAAATGGAAAGCAAGCCTGGGACTCTCAAGGTGGTATGATTCCACCCTCAGATAACTCCAAAATGTTGTAATTACTGAAGGCTGTCTGGAATGTTCTGTTACCGAGGACCTGGCATTCAAGGGTACAGGAGAGAGTGACCTGAGGCCATTTCTAAGGTTATTTAAGGAGCAGGCTTTTCAGCGGTGGAAAGATTCCACAGAAAACCACAGATTGGTGAGGCATGCAGGGGCTTCCTGCCAGTTCCTTGGCCTGCAGATGGAGCCTTTTGGCCTTTTAGTAGGCAAGGATTTTGATCGGTATTCTTCAGAAATAGTTTGTCTTTAAATAATACAATTTTAATGAAAAATCATCTCAGAAAAACCTCACTTGAAAACATGCTTATAAAGTAATATTAAAAGGTCAAAGTTTAGGCCAGGCATGGTAGCTCATGCTTGTAATCCCAGCACTTTGGAAGACTGAGGTGGGCCGATCACCTGAGATCGGGAGTTCGAGACCAGCCTGACTAACATGGAGAAACCCTGTCTCTACTAAAAATACAAAAGTAGCTGGGCATGGTGACACATGCCTGTAATCCCAGCTACTTGGGAGGCTGAGGAAGGAGAATCACTTGATCCTGGGAGGCAGAGGTTACAGTCAGCCGAGATTGCGCAATTGCACTCCAGCCTGGGCAACAAGAGTGAAACTCTGTTTCAAAAAAAAAGGTCAGAGTTTATTTTAATGATACGTACTGAGGCTCTTAAGTTTTAATTTTATTAGAAGTGGACAGGATATTTTGGCAAAAGTGTTTTTAACCCTGGCTTCTTAATGGAGGGCATCTAGTTCTGCATCTTGACTGCGCTAAGAGAGTTGTTTCTAGAGTAACTTCTTAACTCACTAGACGTCTGGAACTAGAGATCATTTGTCTACAAGTTCTTGAAGCTTTTACATTGATTTCACACCGGCTTTAACTTTTCGTTTTCTCTCTATTTCTTCACCAGCACCACTCACAGTTTTCTTTTTGGAGCACTGGCTGAATTGCTGGACAATGCAAGGTAAGGTTTATCTCTGAACAAAGGTTACTGAGGGAATTTCATGACATAACTCTTGTCTAGTTACATGTGAAGAAAAAAAGATCATGTCATATTTTCCCATCTGGAATGTTTTGTGACTTGATTTCCCATAAAATCAAGGTATTCTAGAACAAGGATAGTTGAAAGAAAGAATTATTCACCTTTAATTAATTTTTATGTATGATCAAACTTGAAGTCTGTTTTTACGTTAATAACCATTTAATAGTACATATTCATTCAGTTTTTTTGCATTACATGTCAGCGTACACTTGTCTTGAGAATGTACACATGGATTTGGGCATTTATTGAAGTCTGTGTTGAATTTCATTGTATGGTTAAGAAAATAACTAACTGTTGATCTCCAACTATGTATCAGACATACACAAACACTTTGTATATGAGCATTATGTCATGCATCCTTAGGGCAACACGCTGAGATGGGAATTAATATCCTAGTTCCACATATGTGGAAATTGATCCACAGAGAGATTAGATGTTTTATTCAATGTAACATAATTTATATTTGGCAGAGCTAGCATTCAAATTTGGGCGATCTGTCTGCATGCAGAACCCCACTGCCACATTTTACTGTCTCCAATATAGATATTGATGATGAAGGAACCCCTTAAATAATTTAAGTTCTATTCAGTAGTTTATTTGTGGGGCCTTGCAAGGGTCTTTATTTATTTATTTAGTTAGTTAAATTGAATAGAGCACTTGACTTGATTTCTATTGGTATTCCGTATAATAGAAGACTTTTTCCTACCTTTTCCTGGGAAAGCGAAGTCCATCCAGGAAGCAGTATGCAGCTGTTGGATCAAGGATCTCAGTAGGAGCCTCCATTCCCTGCCATAGGTTGACAGCAATATTTTAGCTTTTTTGCATGTGTTCTTCATTTTTTGCTTTAGATGGGAGATGCGCCTATTGACAGTGTGACCACGAAGTGTAGTCAATGAACCAATCACCCAGAAATTCCTGCCTGGCACTGAGTAGAAAGTCATTATCTCCTCCTTTTAGGAGGCTCTCTCTCTGTTGAACTGATGGGATCATAAAAAGGGAGAGAAGAGGAGAAAAAGAATAAAGTCTGTTGTTCAGAGCCGTGAACTCAGCTTGGGAGGAGCTAATAAGGTGGGAGCCAAGAGAGATGAACACTTGTGATTAGTTTCCCTCAAGGAGCTTAGTGTTGTTACTGTTGCTTCTGCTCAAAGCTTGGAACCAGCAGGGTTCCTCCTGTGTCATTGGTCCTGCCTCCTACTGTATGGCCCACTTTCAGCAACTTGACATCTGCAAGTCTGAAAGAACACATTTGCTATTTTTGCAACTGTCTTTTCTCCTTTGAAGTTGTTTCTTTCATTCATTCAACAAAGAGGACAAGTAAAATCAGAATGTGGAAGAAATAGAACAATGGAACCAGTTCACCTAGTAGAGGGTGACTGGGTGATTAGGAAAGAAAGATCAACTTCAGACACGGGACTGAGAGAAATGTGATAATAAAGTGATCCTTAGAGCAGCATTTGTAGTCTGGCAGCCCCTTGACCAGGTCCAGCCTGTCTTATGTGTGTTTGGCTCATAGTGAAAGTTTGTATAGTGTTTATAAAGTAAAGGAAGGGAGGAAAAAGGAATTGTTTATAAGGTTTAAGATGCTGGAGATACCAAATAAAAAATTGGGCCCTCTGCCTTCCTTGAAAGATTAAGAGAAGTAGCAACCTCAAGACCACATTCCTCCGTGGGATCAGGGGCTGGAGGGGAGTAGCAGGTGCTCTCTTGGGACCAGCCCGTGCCTTCGGCTTTGCCCCATTTCCAGTTTTCCCCTATGGACAGCCTCAACCTTCAGTCTCTCTTTCTTCTTGGACATTTGAGTTTTCCACCACTGCTTAGATGCTAGTATTTGACATCAAAAGCAACTGTTTGACAGACTTGCTCAAGATACTAGTTGGTCTTATGAAGGAGAGCTTTAGGAAGTCCCCATGTTATTATAAGAAATTACTTTATATCATTGTATTTAATATTTTAATGATTTCCTGTAGTTTTAAAAATTAGCATGGAAAGATATTAAAAGAATATTGTAGAGAGAGGAGAAGAATATGTGCTGGTGTAGGAAGGATTTGTCAGGGCTCTCTTTCTAATACAGTAGCTCTTCCGAGAGGAAGCATCCTGGGCTAAAGAACAAAGATTACTACAAAATGTCTTAATATATGATAAAGGTGAGTTATTTTATGCCTTAATTCGTGGAAGTGCTGCATGAAAAAACTCTCTCTTTAAAAACTTTGATTTCAGCACAGTGGTGTTTATTAAGCATTTATTGTGTACGTGGTACTTTGGGTAATGCATGGTTATATAATGGAGATAGTGATACCTGTGTGTTATGGAACTATGGTAAGGATTAGAAGAGAGTTTTCACAAATAACATCATTCGGTGCTTACTTGACGCATAGGAGGTCCTCAAGAAATGGCAGTGGTAACTGCAGAATGTTGTATAGGGAGGGCTGAGAAGCAGCGATTGGCTAGAGGAAGAAGCTATGTGGGACTAGCTTCTAGGCTTGTGGAGCGAGTACAGTGTACCTACTCAGATTTGTTTGGGCTAGTTTTGGGTTCAGAGCTGATGGAAACTGAGAGAGACTCAGGTTTCCTCACCAGAGTTACGTGGTTGCTGCTGTTGCGCTGAACTTCGTGGTAGACTCGCTCCTTCCTTAACATACCTTCTTCCTCATCAGCGAAGACTTCCTTGCCTGTGCCTTCCTCCTTTCTCTCACATCCACTATATTGAAGCCACAGTCTTCCGGCCCCTTCTCCTTTCCTATTAAAAATTTTACTTTTGAAAGTAATTGTAAAATGCAAAAATAATACCTGCAAATTTTAGAAAATGGAGAAATTATTTTAAAAAAACTAATCTACATCAGTATACTCATCACCTAGAAGAGTGGTCAGCATCCTTTTCTGTAAAAGACTGGATGGTAAATATTTCACCTCTATGGGATATAGGGTCTCCTCAACTCTGCCGTGGTAGTGTGGAGGCAGCCTTAGGTACTATTAATGAATGGGCATGATTGTGTTCCAATAACACTTTATTTGCAAACAGTTGATGGGCCGTTTTGATCCATGGGCTATAGTTTTCCAAGTTCTAACATAGAGAAGACTCCTATTAACATTTGGATGTCTTTCTTTTTCATATATGTTCTTTAAAATGTCTTCTTACAGTGCCTAATAATTTGATTTTTCTTTTCTTGTTTTGAACTAAAATGTGAAAAAGATTCCATGACTTCTGGATTATTCGCCAGCCAGCTTTTTTAAAAAAATTATATCCATTTTGTTAGTTTTTTGTGTAATTTCTACTTAATTACATCTCTTTTTTCATGTGTCTGAGTGTCAGTCTTGAATATTCTCAAATTATGACTCAAATAATCACAGGTCTTATGACATAATAGCACAGTTGAACATTTTATAAATTGATTTTGAAGTAATTTAAGTGAATTTTTGTATTGTTTGATATCTGACAATAAATAGATTATACCTCATGTAAGCAGTTCATTTCATTTAAAGCACTAATATTTTCATATTGTTTCCAGAGATGCAGGGGCTGCAAGACTTGATGTCTTTTCAGGTGAGCAGATTTTCTTTCTTCTTTTGTTTTCTTCTAATGGAAAGCCATAGTTATTTTGCTTGTATTTTATTTCACGAAATAAAACTACGTTCTATAGAATTTCAATGTAATCGAAGTGCTTTGTGGGTACAGTGACCCTGTGGGTAGCCAGGGTGAGGAAAGTGTACTCTGAGAGACCGATTGTTTGTGTGCTAAAGGACCCATTTACAAAAGTAGATCTTTCAGAGTTTTGTGAATGTATCAGAGTGATTTGGAGCACTCAATTTACCTGCCATGAGAAATAGTTTTATTTTTAAAAGCGTATTAACTTACTGGCTTTTCATAATGAAGCATACATCATTCCCAGCTTACTAGTTTTAAAGTGTATAAGTGCATGTGCAGTACGAGGGCTAGAAAATCCAAACCAAACCTGTTTCTTTGCTGACTTTATTTGTAGTCATTAAATATTTATTGCTCTCATTAGTTATGTCATTAGACTATGATGCTAATGAAATTAGGTTCTGCGATCCAGCTCTGTGGGTAACACTAGCTAGAGAAATGCCCAGGTAGTCACGCTGCATTCCTGCCACGTACCTGTCCGCTCTTCTACGGTAGCGGCTGTTGGTCACAGGTGATAGGATACGGTCCGTGATCTAAATCCGTATCTCTGTTTAAAAAGCACCTCAGTTCACTGCGAGTTCCGAGCCAGAGGTGTGCTTATGCTTCATGAGAGAGGTAGTCATGGACCTCTTGAGGTGACTGGGGAAACAGTAAATGACACTCTTCATCTCCTTCTCCTCTCCAGGTCCTGAAAAACTTGAAAAATCAAAAAAGAGTCAGCCTTTATTGCTGATAAAGGTTAGGCTGGAGTATGTAGCTTAGTGTGAGAGCACATGGACTTGCAGAGCAGATCCCGGAATCACGTGGTCTCACTGGCCTAGTGGAGTAGGGCTTCCTCTGAAACTCCTCTGCCCTGGGACAAGGGATCAGGACTCATCCTATCCACAGGCAGCTCTCTCCAAGAGGAAAATACCGGGTCAGAACTGAGCCTCCCCAGTTTATTCTTCTCTAAATGACCAGTAGGTGAGTGAGCTCCCATCTACTGGGGAAAAGTGAGTGAAGGCACAGAATAGGGCC
Organism: Callithrix jacchus; assembly: GCF_049354715.1. Taxonomy (NCBI): domain Eukaryota; kingdom Metazoa; phylum Chordata; class Mammalia; order Primates; family Cebidae; genus Callithrix; species Callithrix jacchus. Next base: position 100,364,106 of record NC_133516.1, on the reverse strand, counting down.
CCTCTAGTAAGAAAAAGTCATCTTCCCTTCCATATCCAATCATATCTAGTAAAATAGGATGAACACTCTGAAGGAAGAAATTATGCCTCATATTAAGGGGCTAGGGTTTGAAATATGGATGTGATTTTTGTCAGATACTCCAGGAAGAAAAGAATATTCCTGTCTAAATAATAATTATGAGAAAACAAATGAAGGTAGGCTAGTTCACAGATTCATTAACTTACTCAGTAATAATTTATTGTCTATTATTTAGGGTGCTGGGGATAGTGCACTCAGCGAAATGTTGAGGTCTGTGTTCCCCTGGAACATGTATTCTAATGGGGAGAGAGAGACAATACAGAAATGAACGAATACGTAATATACCAGGCAATGACAAGGGCCAAAAGGGAAAACAATAAAGCAGGATAAGAGAACAGAGAGTGATGGAAGGGTATACAGTTTTTCATATGGTCGTCTCAGAAGGTTTCCTTAAATAGCTCACATACCAGCAAAGACCTGAATGATGTAAGGGAGGGAGCCACACAGATTCCTCGAGAAAAAGCACTTGGCGAACAATGCTGAGGCTCGGTTGGTTCACGCTAAGTGTCAGAACCAAATGAACGAGCATCTTTAGTACCTTTCTAAGATGATTCTGCAGTCAGTGGACCACTGAAGAACTTGGAGCAGTGTCGGTTTTCTGAGTAGACATGTGCTCTTCTCTTTTTTTAAAGAAAAATACTCATTCCAGAAATACCTTACAAGATAGTCTGGAGAAGGATGAAAGCAAGGATAGAGGGAGGTATGGCTGTGGGAGTTACCTAGGCAAGATTTCATGAGAATTAGCATAGAGCGATAGTACTGGAAATGGAGGAGGAGGAGGAACAGATGTCAGCTGCATTTCATGCAGAGCACATGCACAGTTGATGGAGGGTTCAGAAGACTTATCCATAGTCACAAAATACAACAGATGTCACCAGAATCCACATATTCTATTCTTTGGGGTTTGTAACTGGACACCAGCAGGGAATGATTATTTCACCCTACTTTCCCTAAATACTCGGTGTCATCATAAACAAACAAAATAAGATCTTGACCAATTTGAGATAAAAGTGGCACTTTTTTTTTTTTTTTTTTTGAGATGGAGTTTCACTCTGTTGCCCAGGCTGGAGTACAGTGGCACCATCTCGGCTCACTGCAACCTCTGCTTCCCAGGTGCAAGCAACTCTCCTGCTTCAGCCTTTCGAGGCATGCACCACCACGCCTGGCTAATTTTTGTATTTTTATTAGTGACTGAGTTTCACTGTGTTGGCCAGTCTGGTCTGGAACTCCTGACCTCCATCGATCATCCGCCCACCTCGGCCTCCCAAAGTGCTGGGATTACAGGCGTGAGCCGCCACGCCTGGCTGACATTTGTTTCTTTTTGTGTTTATGAATATATTGTGAAAAACTGAACTTAGTTCAGTTTGGTTTAAAATTACCTAATCTTAGTTTAGGGACATGGGAGAACCTGGAAACCATCATTCTCAGCAAACTGACACAAGAGCAGAAAATCAAACACTGCATGTTCTCATTCATAGGTAGGTGTTGAACAATGAGAACACATGGACACAAGGAGGGGAGCATCACATGCTGGGGTCTGTCGATGGGAAATAGGGGAGGGACAGCAGGGGGTGGGGAGTTGGGGAGAGATAGCATGGGAAGAAATGCCAGATATAGGTGATGGGGAGGAAGGCAGCAAATTACCCTGCCATGTGTGTACCTATGCGACAGTCTTGCATGTTCTTCACATGTACCCCCAAACCTAAAATGCAATAAAAAAATAAAAATAAAAAATAAAACCCAAGGGTGGTGACCAGATGCCAACATATTAAAGTACCATTTCCAACAACGGATTAAAAAAAGAAATCTTGGTACAATTATTATGTGTCAATTAAAGTAAAACTTGAGAAAACATGTACCCGTTGATCATTAAATGCAAAGTGTTTCCACTCAGACTCCCCAAAGAAAGGAGACTGTGGTACAGTGTTGAAAAAGGGCCACTTATACCTGTGATCCTGGATAGTCCTCTTCCACATTTACTCTGGGCTTGGCCATGTGACTTGCTTTGGTCAATGGGACATTGGTAAGAATGACACAAATGAAGGCCCGGAAAGCACTTGCATGTTGAGGCTTGCCTTTTCTAAGCTGTCAACATGAGAATAAGCCTGGGCTAGGCTGGTGGAGACGTGGTTCAGTCACTTCTGCCCTCTCTCCAACTGCCAGCACCAAACACTTTACATGTGAGTGATTCCACCAGGTGAACCAGCTTTGGGCCAATCCACCAGCTGGCTGAAAAAGGATACATGAGCCCCGGCAAGCCCAAAGGAAAAACAAGCCAGCTGAGCCCAGCCCAAATTGCCAACTGACAGAATCACCACCTAATAAATTATTATTGATCTAAAAAAATTACCTAATCATGTTAAAATATTTTTTATTGAGGCAAGCCATCATATGACTATCAATCTAGCCCAAAATCCTTATGCATCAATACATAGAATTCGTCTCGAGATACAAAGTTCATTTAGGATTGGACCATTTTACAATCTATTTACTGTGGCCTTGAACTACTGTCAATCTTAAATTTCTGTCTAGTAATTTGAAGGCTGTAACATACACATGAAATATGTCTCACCATGGCGTTTTATATGTTCGTGGTATTAGTTCCAGGAAACATGGATATGCATTCAGTACCTATATTTTAGTGCTTACTAAATGCCAGGCACCAGGCTAGGTGGTGGGTTTACACTCTTAAGGGACGGACAGTCTAGTGTGGAGCCCATGAGAAATGTAGTGGGTAGCTGTACTTTGGTGGGTACAGGGCCTGTAGCTTTCCTCATATCTCTGAGGTAACTGTGTTCCAAAAACGTGTAGGAGCCACTGAAAGACAAATAGATACATGAACAGGTATTTTAATACACTACAAAGGGGATATTAATTATGGGCACTAAGGACATGGAAGGATTAGAAAACACTTGCTAAAAGAAGTCTTATATGAACTAATTGAAAGAGAAAATAGGCATTCGTCTGGTGAGTGAAGCATGGAAAGGATGGAAGGGCATTACGTACAGCAACTGGAATATGGAGAGAATGTAGAAAAAAATGTTGGAGACGTTAAAGATTCATTCAAGGGGAGTATTTGTGCGGGAGTGGAACGTGGCAGCATGGGCAGGTGAGGGGAGGACAAGAGATGGGCTTGGAGAATTTTCCAGAGGGCCAGGTCATGGAGGGCAAACAAGATTTGTTAGGTGGTTGGATTTTATCCTGAGAGCAGTGGGAAGCTGTGGAGAGGTTTTAAACAGGAGAGCAGTGAAATGCATAACTGATAGAGGACTAGATGCACCCTTTGACTGTAGGGAAGCAAGAAGTTAGGGAGCTGTTGTGATCCAGAAGAGAGATGATGGTTTCCTGAAATAAGACAGTATACTGGGGAAAGGGAAAATTTAAACAGGAGAGTCATTAAGGCAGTGAAATTGAGAGGGCTAGATAGTCGCCCGTGTGTGGGCTGAGGAGATGGAGAATGTAATGGTGATCCTGAGGTTTTGACTTGGATGACTGAAGCCAAGGGGCAGGGTGATGCCATTTATTGAACAGGAAACGAGGAGGAGAAAGTCTAATGTGGGAGGAGGTGTTTGATTGTATTGGACGTGCATAATTAACAGATGATAAAACATACCTGAAATTCATAGTGTTAAGGAATTGAAATAAGACCAGCTTTCAGAGTGGATAATGGGGAGTATTAAATTTTGAGGCTATTCTTGTTTGTCTTTAATTCCTAATATGGATTTACAAAAAAGGGAGGTACTGTAGTATATGTCTGCTAGGAATCTTGGGTCTCTCCCAGCCATTTACCAAAGGAATATTATTCTCTCTGCAAGCTCCTTCCATGAGAAACGTATACCAAGAAGTGCAAACTCAGCTGTGGCTACTATGCAAAGCTGCCCAAGGCTGAACCTGGTTTTGCATTAGGTGGTTCCCAATCCTGGATGAACATTAGAATAAATGAGGGGGATTTTAGAAGAAAATGCCAGTTTCGGAACCCTATCCAAGATCAGTTACGTTAGAGTATCTCTAGTTGATTTCAATGTGCAACCAAGATTGAGCGTTACTGCCTTTATGCAGAGAGCTCAACAGAGTTGGAGTTCCCTCATGGAACAGTGAAGAAATGTCAGCCCTAGAGGGAGGACTGAACAGAAAAAAATAACTAAAAGGCCGGGGGGAGGGATGTCCTGGCATAGAAGTTAAGGTAAGCAGAGGACTAGGCAGAGAGAAGGAACTGGGAAAATGAAATGGTAGGTCAGATCCTAAAAGTTTACAAAGAAGTAAATTAGAGGAGGGGGGATCAGAAGTGGGCACATGACCATGAAATTATAAATCCAGAAAGACTGAGTATGTTTTATAAGTATGTATTCATGTGCTCTCTTGAAACTTACTTACTTTTTAAAATATCAAAAGATCAATTCTAGGTGACTTTTTTTTTTTTTTTTTTTTTGAGACAAGGTCTCTTTCTCTGTTGCCCAGGCTGGAGTGCAGTGGAATGGAGTTCATAGTTCGTAGCTCACTGAAAACTCGAAGTCCTGGACTCAAGTGATCTCCTTGCTCCAGCCTCCCAAGTAGCCAGGATTATAGGCATGTGCCACCATGCCTGGCTATTTTTTTATATTTAATTTTTAGTGGCCATAGAGTCTCACTGTATTGGCCAGGCTGGTCTTGAATTCCGGGCGTCAAAGCCATTCTCCCTACTTGGCCTCCCAAAGTGCTAGGATTACAGGCATGAACTCCCACGTCTAGTCTCTAGGTGACTTTTGAACAGAGAGGTTGACTTAATAAATGTGCTGGAAAGAAAGCATTTCAGTGATGGCCTGAGGGTAAGGTGAGGGTGATAGGACATGGAAGGGGCCGAAGGGAGGGTTTACAAAGGGTCAGGAGGAAACATGTGAGGTGTGGATATATTCACTGCTGTGATTGTGCTTATGATTTCACACATGTATGGGTATATATATGTTAAAATTTGTCAAATTGTGTACTTTAAACGTGCAGTTTTTTGTGCATAAATTATTCCTGAATAACAGTTATTTAAAAGAGAGAAATGTGCTAGAACTCATATGTCCAACTGCTGAAATTATTATCAGGGCCAGTTTACAAACTGGGCACTAAAATTAGTCTCATTAGTTTTAGTTACACCTTTCACCTTGTTTATTTACTTATTTTAGAGACGAGGCCTTACTACCTTGGCCAGCCGGGTCTTGAACTGCTGGCCTCAAGTGATCGTCTTGCCTTAGCCTCCCAAAGTTCTGGGATTACAGGCATAGATCACCACACCCAGCCTACCTGCAACATTTTTGTAAACCAAAGATTAATATTATGTAATTTAATGATATCTTTAAATCATCGAAATTGATTTTAAATAACTTAACCATTTTCAAAAATCAAGAGGCAAATATTTGCTCTCATGAAGAAACAAATGGCTCTTACGGGAATTAACTGCTTAGAAGGGAACCTGATGGATTTAATAAGACTGGCCTAGATTTCTTTTATAATTATGCTTTGGTGGAAAGGCACAAAGATTGGTCAGTTTGAGAGAGGGGTCCTGGGGTCACTTCACCATTTACCTTTGTCCCTTCCCACAGAGAGGAAATGCCTGACGTTTAAAGGACTGGTCCAGTGCCAGAGCAGAATATATCCTGCGGTATACGTAATTTTTTCACATGTAGATGTTTTATCTTAATTTAAAGCCTCTATGTTCCATGATTGTTTTTCCCCTGCAGTTTCTTGTGAAGCTGTAGCCAAGACTCCACTCTGGGCTCCATCTTTGTGCCATAACTCTGTCACTGCGGCTGCATTGGAGGAAGATGAATAATTATTCTAGCAGCATGACATTCTGACTAACAAATTAAGCCCGATATTTATTAGTAATAACTGCTTTCTCTTACAGTGGATAATGAAAAACTGCAGGGCGGATTCATGTTGTGTTTCCTGGATGATGGATGTGGCATGAGCCCTGGTAAGTTAATTATCTAGATACCTAACTGGCTGTTAAATGAAACAGTCTGAAAACCTACAAATAAATAAAAATAAATTGAGCTATCTATTCAAAAACAGGTATGAAGCTATTAAGGAAAATGAGCCCCAAACTTGCTGTTGAACTTTTTAGGGTTAACTACCCCAGCTGGCAGAGTGAATTGATTGTGACCATCTAAACCAAGACAAAAAGTAAATGTATATAAATATTGTCAGAAAACTGAAAGGCACATGTTCCTGATTGTGAGAAACAAGCATCTGGGAATGAATGGAAGACAGTCGCTGAATGGACTCAGATTGTTTTTAGCTTGTACTTTAGGTATTGCTTGTGAGAGCCCCAGGAAGCTTCTTGTGCCTTTAGGCTATTTTTAATTTTGCTTAAGCTTGAGGTAGAGGTTTTTAGCCTTGTTTTTTCCTCTGCATTTTGAAAGATTTAGTTGCTTCAAATGAATGTTCCCATCACAATGAAAGCATCTACACTAGATCTGATGACTTACCTTTGTGTATTCAAGGTTAGCACAAAGCCAGCACATTATGGGTCCACAGTGTCTGTGTGCTGTGAAAGTGAAATGTTACTCCATCTGAGGGCATTGGGTTATTTTAGATATTGTATTCCTGAATTCTTTAAACACTGTGTGTTCTGCAAGCTGGGGTTTTTGACGACTAGATTTAAAAAATGATGAGAGAGTTCAGGTAATATGGAATGGTCATGGTCAGTTCTATAACCAAGGAAAGGATGCATCAATATGCTCTGATACTGATTTGCTGATAGAAGCTGAGAACTTGAAGTACGGCAAATGTCTTCTTTCAGCTCTGACGTTTCTTCTTGGTCTGGGTCGTTGAAGAGTGTTTATTAACAAGTTTAGATAGACTGTTTCACCAGTTTTGTTCTGACTTTGGGTAATTTTGATTTTTCCAGTTCATTTTGATTGAAGGTATTCTTGGTCTTTTAGTGTTTAAATGAGAAAGAAGAGTTCGTAACAACAACAACAACAAAAACCCATGCTGAAAAACGTAATTTTTTACTGCTAGCCTGAATATTAAGTTCATTTTTTTTAAGTTCCTAAGATAAATGAGAGAATATATGTGATGTCTTCTAAGGGAATTTCTTATGAAATGAAGCAACTCTTTATATATGAGTCATGAACAAAATGTTTGAAACACAGACAAGTGATGAATACTCAGACCTTCAGAAGAAACTCACACTTTAGTTACATAGTAGCATCAGGTAGTAATAAAGATGAAGGAAGATGACTGAAAGTAGAATCTATCGCTCCTTCAAACTGAGATCAATCTTGACCTATAGAAAATGACTACAGTACTTTCCGGGTTTTTTTAAACAAATCTCTAGTCTTGCCCCTTTGTAGTCCATTCCCCACGCAGCATCCTGAATGATTTTCTTTCTTTCAATGTACATTTTATCGTATCATTTTCCTGCTGAAAATTCTCCGTGGTTTCCCATTACTTGATAAAACTTGTACTCCCAGCATTGCTTGCAAGGCTGTACATTCTTTGGCCCTGTGCACCTGTTCGGCCCTCTCTTATTCTTCCCACTTCCTCACTGACAACACGCCAGCCACACACGGCTGGCCCCTCATCGTTGGAATCCGTCTCATGTTAACCATCTGCCAGTGGCCTTCCCTGATCGTTCCGCCTGCAGGCGACGTTTCTGTTAATTCTCTGTTCTTCACTTAATACTCTCATTCGGAAATGATCTCGTTTGTTAGTTTAATTTCAGTCTGTTTCTCCTACCACAACATAGTGTTGTCCAAGGCAGGAGCTATGCCTGGCCTGTTCAGTGTTTTGTGCCTATGCTCAGAACCTGGCAACCATCCATGTGCATTCATGTACTGTATAATGAACACATGGGATTTGGTTCAGAGCTATACTCTTGTCTGTACCAAGACTTACAACTTTGGGTTATAATCCTAGCTGTAGCATCTGTCAGCTCTGTGACCTTGAGCACGTTTCTTAAACTCCTTATACTTACATTTGCTCATCTGTGACATGCAGGTCATAACAGTAATAATACCTTTCTTGTTTTGTTGTAAATGTTAATTAAGCTGTGCATGTAAGTTTATAACATAGTACCTAGCATGTACTAAACAAATAATAGGCTGGGCGTGGTGGTTCACACCTGTAATCCCAGCAGTTTGGGAGGCTGAGGTGGGCAGATCACAAGGTCAGGAGTTCGAGACCATCCTGGCCAACATGGTGAAACCCCATCTCCACTAAAATACAGAAAAGTAATAAGCTGAGCATGGTGGTACGTGCCTATAGTCCTAGCTACTCAGGAGGCTGAGGCAGGGAAATTGCTTGAACCTGGGAGGTGGATGTTGCAGTGATCTGAAATCGTGCCACTGCATTACAGCCTGGCGACAGAGCGAGACTTCATCTAAAACAAAACAAAACAACCAAACAAAAAACCAATAAATGTTAGCTAATATTATGGATATCCTCACCTAATGCCTAATCCCTCATAAGAACACATCATAGAAAGTCCAGTTAGTTTCAGAGAGGCAGAGTATTTGGTGGCTTTTACATACCTCATACCATGTGCCACTGAACAGTAGCATGTCTGTACCCAGACTAAGACGGGTCCTCAGAACAATTCTACAGCATGTATTCAGGTAGGCCAACAAGAAGAGCATTCTTGGTCCTCGAGGTTGGTATTAATATATTCTGAAGTCCAAAGGATTACTCTCCAGAATTCCAGAATACCTGGAGAAGTCAGGAGAATGACTTGGAAAGTCTAAAATGATTAGCCTTCCCTCCCAGGAAGTAGCAGAGCAGAAGCCATCCTGCCCCTCTCAGTCTCACGTGGGCCTGGTTAGGGCTAAATTCGTGGGGGAATTACTAGTGGTACAAATAATTATAAAACTTAGAATTTGTTAGCACCCACCAAGTGCCAGGTTTTGTGTTTGGGATTTCACAAATCCATCATCTCCATTAATTTGTTTCATTTATCTTCACCAGCAACACCGTGATATAAGTATTAAGTAGTTCCCTAGTACAGACTTTTAAAGTCTACCCAAGGTCACATGGTCAGGTCTGTCTCATCTCCTGTAGTATACAGTTGTCTCTCAGTATCTGTAGGGTATTGATTCCAGGACCTTTCTAGGATACTAAAAGCTGTGGACGACCAAGTCCATGAAAGAAAATGGCACAGTATTTCCATATAACTACACGTCCTTCTGTATACTTTACGTCTTCTCTAGACTCCTTATAATACCCAATGCAGTATAAATGCTATTAGTTGTTATACTTTGTTGTTTAGAAAATAATGACCCCCCCCCCCAAAAAAAAGTCTGTACATGGTCAGTCCTGGAGCAATTTATGTTTTTCCTGAATATGTTTGGTCCAAGATTAGTTGAGTCCACGATTGTGGAGCCCATAGTACCTTGGGCTGACTGTAGTACCGTTAAGACCCTTGTCAGAGACTGTGGATCCTGATGAAAATCCTTGTCCCTGGGCTGACCCAAGAGCTATGGATTTGCCCTGATGATGTGAGGACATGTGAGGTCCTGACAGCTGGGCCTTTGGCAAGTGTCAAAGAGTCTTCCTAACCACCTTAAAAGTCACTGTCTATTACAGAGGAAGCTTCAGACATCATTTACTTTGGAAGATCCAAGAAAAGGCTGTCAACCTTGAAGTTCATTGGGCAATATGGCAATGCTCTTAAAAGGTAAGCATTTTTTTTTCCCCTTAAGACATACATTATTGATACTGGGAACACTGTTTAGTTAAAGCAACTTACGCAGAATGGTGTAGGCATGTGAAGCTTTAAAAAGAATATAAACTTGAGTCAGGGTGTGACATACTACCTTGTTTTGGAATTTCCATATCCATAACTGACTTTTTTTTTTTTTTGAGACAGAGTCTCACTCTGTCACCCAGGCTGGAGTGCAGTGGCACGATCTTGGCTCACTGCAACCTCAGCCTCCCAGGTTCAAGAGGTTCTCCTACCTCAGCCTCCTGAGCAGCTGGGATTACTGATGCGAGCCACCATGCCCAGCTAATTTTTGTATTTTTGTAGAGACAGAGTTTCACTGTGTTGGCTAGGCTGGTCTTGAACTCCTGACCTCAAGTAATCTCCCCGCCTCTGCCTCCCAAAATGCTGAGGTTACAGGCATGAACCACCGCACTTGGCCCATAACTGACTTTCATCTTTATAACATTTTAAAAGTTAATTCTCCCATGTAATAAGATAAATCCCTTTTCAGGGATTCTTGAAGCAGTACCCCTGGACTTTAGGGCTTTGTTGCATCTCTCTGTTCTGTTGTTTCTCAAAGCATACTTTAACCTAGGTGCTGGGCCTGCAGCTCATTTTTTTAATATGGATTGAAAGGTGAGGACATGAGGCTCACTTGTGTGGCTCCTGCCTGAGATAGATGATTGTTCTTTTGAGCCCCGAATGGACCCTTTCCCCAGCAGCCAAGTCTCAAGCAAGAGTATGGGGCTGGCTTAGCTCAAATTCTTCTGCTTTACTTAAAAAAACATTTGTATCCTCTTAATGACAGGTCAGCAAAACAGAGTGTTGGAAAGAACATCCTGACAGTACATAGTGGTAACAGCCTGCCTGTTCTTCCTTTTCCATATGTGAGATTTAAAACATGATGTTCTTCCTTTTTAATATAGTGGGTCCATGAGAATTGGAAGAGACTTTATTCTTTTTACGAAGAAGGAAGAAACGATGAGCTGTGTGTTTTTTTCTCAGACATTCTGTGAAGAAGAAGGTCTTAGTGAGGTAAGAGTTGAGGCTTTCCTTCTGTTCTCATAGCAATGGTTTTTCTTTCATTTACCCTTTCAGAAGGTGAAGTCTTGTCATGGGTTGTTTCTGATATGATTTAGAAACTTAGGAATATGTTTGGGAAATGGAGAGAAGGTATTTAGACATTCTGGGGACATCAAAGGCCTATCCTCTTGACTCTTTCCTGAGAACATCTTCATTATCCATGTGCTCAATCTCCCAAAATAAGAGGCTCCCTTAGGCATGATGAGCTTTTTAGAAGAAACCTGCAAAATCTTTTCACCATATGTGCCATAAATGGATTGTCATTTTAAAAATAAATAAAATATTGGAGTCAAAGATTTGGAATACAAAATGTAAAGAAATTGAATGCAAAATGGACTTAAAACTGTAACTCTGGTGACCATTATTTCAACTCCGTTAGCTGATCCAGAGGCATTCTGTTAATTATAAGTGCCTGAGTTTTATTATTATGACTATCAGTTATAATTAAATACAACAAATACATGTTGAGGAACTACTCTCTGCCTGGTACTGGATAGACTCTATGGAAGGGGGAAAAGAAGCAGAAGATCATATGGCCGTCTCAGAGTTTTCAGCTTTATCACAAAATAGGGTAGACGTATATGAATTGGATTTAAAAAACAACAGCATTTAAAAAGAATGCTCCTCAATGAGTCTGTGTGTCTGCCTTTACAGTGATATGGATGGAGAGATTAGAGGGCCTCGAGTGGCCAATGAGGGTTTTATGGAGAGAGTACGACTTGTAGCTGGAGAAGCTGGTACTGGAGAGTAGTGGCCCTAACAAGTCTCAGACCTGGAAATGCATGTGGAGTTTGCACGGATGGTGTGCTGCTGTGAGACTGCCGGTGGGTGGGGCTGAGTGACAGGCGCAGTCTGCAGGAAAAAAAGCAGTAAGCCATTTGGGAGCCTGACCTGGGGAAAAATGATGCTTTAAGCATTGATGTTGCATGTTACGTGTGTAAAGGGCTTGGAAAATTGGGCTGACCCTTAATTATGGCTTTCTTAAAATGGGCCATTCCTTTTTTTAAAAAAAACTAAAGACAGCAAGCACTTCCCATTTCTACTTCCACGGAGGCAACCTCTTGCAACAATACTAACAAGTTCTATCTGGGTGTGGTGCAGTGCCTCTGTAGTCCCAGTTACCTGGGACACTGAACAGGGAGGATCACTTGAGCCCAGTAGTTTGAGCCCAGCCTGAGCAACATACTGAGACCCTGTCTCAAAAAATGCAAAATAGAAAAGCCTGTTCTTTTGACATTTACCTGCATGTCTCTGAATAGCATGCTTGTATTGCTACTTCCTGATTTTATGTAGGCATTATCTATTAACCTCCCGCTTTAAGAGAGGATTTACCTACCCTTTTTCTCAGCTTCTATCATACAGTCTTCTCATCTCCCATTCTCAACATCCCTTTAATTTTAGTTATGGTAATATTCAGTATTCACTTTATAAGACTTTATAAACACTGTTCAAATTATACCCAGTCATAACCTATTCTTTTTCCTTTTCATGAACAACTTATTTCCCCTAAAATTAATAATTGATTGCTTAGATTTTTACGTGTGTTACTGTCTCTGAATGTTTGCTTGGTTTTCTGTGTTCACGTCACTGTGCTAACCCCAGTCTCAAAATGCCCACCTTTTGGTCCCATCTTCCCAGTAAAGTTTGCCCGGGGTCTTTTCCTGTGCTGAGCTCATACTCCTACCTCCATGCCATCCCAGGATCTGCCCTTGCCATCGTCCTGGTGACTCCCTTTCCCTCACTTCTGCGTCAGCTCTCAGATTCTAGATCTCATGTCTTCTTCTGTAGCTTGCTGCCTCTTCCTGGTCCAGCATGTTCTCCATTGACTTCTTGAGCAAGGGAACACAGGGGGCAAAATGTTTGGAGACCTCACATGCATTGAAGGGTTTTTGTTTTACCCTAACACTTCGTGATAGTTGGGCTTGGTATTATTTCTAGGTTGGAATTTCTTTTCCTTCATGATTTCTGAGGTTTTGCTCCATTATCTAGTTTCTAGCGTTGTTATTGAGGAGTCTCAAGCCATTTAATTGCTTAATCTTGTATGTGACCTATTCGTTTTCGGTTTTGTTTTTTTTTTACCTTTACTCTTTAAAGGTCGAAGTAATCTTCTCTGCCTCAGTATTCTGATTTCAATGCTTTGCCTTTGCCTGGTCTATTTACATCCATTGTGCTGGTCACTTGTTGGGTCTTTTTGATTTGGAAACTTAGATTCTTCAGTTCTGGGATAGTTTCTTGTAATATCTGATGATTTTCTTCTATTCATAGTCTCCTTTTTATCTTTTTGTGACTCCTATTTTTTAGCTATTAGATTCTGGAAGTGGTTCTCTAATTTTCTTAGCCTTTCTTTCCTGTTTTTATATTTTCGTTTCTTTTTTCTGGAAGATTTTCTAACATTTGTTTTTGAATCCTTTTGTTACCAGAAAGGGGTGTCCAGACCCCAAGAGAGAGTTCTTGGACCTCATGCAAGAAAGAATTCAAGGCGAGTTAATAGAGTGAAGTGAAAGCAAGTTTATTAAGAAAAAAGTAAAGGAATAAAAGAATGACTACTCCTTAGGCAGATCAGCAGCCTACTGAGTATATCTCTAGTTACTTTTTGATCATATGCTAAAGAAAGGGCTGATTATTCATGAATTTTCCAGGAAAGGGGTGAACAATTCCAGGAGCTGGGGTTTCCTCCCATTTTTAGATCATATAGGGCAACTTCCTGACATTGCCATGGCACTTGTAAACTGCCTTGGCACTGGTGGGAGTGCCTTTCAGCATGCTGATATGTTATAATTAGCATATAATGAGTAGTGAGGATGACCAGCGATCACTTTCATCACCATCTTGGTTTTGGTGGGATTTGCCCAGCTTCTTTGTGAAGCTGGGTCAGTAGGGTCTTTGTGACCTGTATCTTGTGCCTACCTCCTGTCTCATCCTGTGACTAAGAATGCCTACCATGGAAATGCAGCCCAGTAGGTCTCAGCCTTATTTGACCCAGGCCCTGTTCAAGATGGAGTCACGCTGATTCCAAGGTCCCTGACACTTTCACTGAATTTTTTTTTTTCTATAATTGTAGTCTTAATTTCTAAGAAGTCTTTCTTATTCTCTGAGTGTTTCTTTTTCAAGGATATCTCATTTCTGTTTCATGGATTCAATATTTTCTTGTATAACTCTGAAGATATTAATAATAATTGATTTTTGCCCTGTTGAAATTTTCATCTTCTTTTTATGGTTTCTGTTTTCACTGAGTTGCTTAGTTTATGATCATTTGTTCTCTATTGTCATATTAGAGGCTTTTCTTAGATGGCCATTAATTCTGAATATGTTAAAGATTAGTCCAATAAAATGCTGAGTGCAAGTTCTGAGAGTGAGTGGGGCTTGGCTGCTGTGGCTGTCAAAATAATGTGATCTAACTGAGCCTTTCTATTGGAGAATCCTTAATATAATTGTCTTGTGTCTTCCTTTCTGGGTTGGTCAGATTTTTATAAGAAAGACTCCTAGTCTTCTGCCTATAGGCCTGTCAGCTTCTAGGAGACAAATGGGAGTAGGGATCTGAGGTTCTCCGCATCTGCAAAGTTTACTTTCACTCGGTCTGTCTAATCTCAGTAAGGTGCCCTAACAGCAGTGCCTGGCATGTCTTCCAATTCTAGAAATCCATTTATCTTTCCAGAAAATAAATATCCAGACCCTGGGAGTTGGAGAGGAGCTGTTGTCAGATGGGGATCTAGATGTTACTTCTAGTTCTTCTTTCCCTCTACCTCAACTCTAGAGTAAACGCTTGCTGTCAGTCCCTGAGCCTTTCACTGTAGGAATTCTGAATTGCAAATCAGGCTGGCTTTTCTTTCTGGCTTGGGCTTGAGACTGCTTTTCTTGCGCATGCTGTCATCTGCTTTTCAACTTTTAAAATGCTGATTCTGTTGTTTCCTCTGCCATTCTACCCTTCAAGAGGGAGTTGACGTACACTCCATCTGTTCCCATATTCCGAAATGGAGTATTTTAAAATACAATTCTGTCTATACACATTTGTTATATGTCTCTTATACAACTAGATTGTAGGAGGAAAATGAACTTTTAACTTAGTGTTTTGTAATTTGTTTAGATGAAGAGTGGAATTAAATAGATAAGACAAAAGAATAATGTTTTTTGTGTATTTCATAATAAATTGATTTTTTAAAATAGGTTGTAGTTCCAATGCCCTCGTGGTTAACAAGAACCAGAGAATCTGTCACAGATGATCCCCAGAAATTCTCAGTGGAGTTATCTATAATTTATAAATACTCCCCATTTAAAACTGAAGCCGAACTGATGCAGCAATTTGATGGGATCTACGGAGAATGTGGTAAGATCATCAGAACTCTGACAATGTGATGGAAGTATTTGTGTTCAGTGTCTTATGTTTTCTTTGTTGTTGTTGTTCTTATGAGCTCATGTAGATTCACCCCGGGGACAGTCATTTATTTTATCGCTATGAGCTTTGTCTTGAGAGCCTCAGACGTGAAGCACTGTAAATCCTGACACTGGGAGAGGGATGTGTACTTGCATTGAGCATGGGGAAACTGGGTGAGACAAGGCTGGTTTAGGCTGTGACCACAGGGACCCCGCAGTTGCTGCACTAGAGAGCAAACCTGGGAGATACTTACTGCATCATTTGAGATGGGGTCATAACAGGTGTGTAAAGAGACTTAGAAACTAGTAAAATAACAAATTGAAGTTTCTGTGGCAAACAGCACACGCATTGCAGACATTCTCCTCTCGATTAGCAAATCTTTCTCCTGTTCTTTCCACCTCCACCAACTTTCTGTGTGATATGTCGAATGTACTGTATCTATTGACACAGTTGATCCAGGATTTAGACACAGGCATTTAGGCGAAAGCCTATGTTCTTAGCTATTATGCTATTCTCCCTTGTGTTTAAGAACTACCAAAAAGAAAAGTATAGTTAGTTGTCTTTTTAATTTCTCTGATGCTTCTGTTTGACTTAGTATCATAATCAACTGGAAATAATTGGGACTTTTTCTGTTAACCATGCCTTGGTGCAGGGGTCAGCAAATTATGGTCTCAGATCAAATGTGGCCCCATATCTGTTCTTGTAAATGAAGCTTTGTTGGAACACAGCCACACCCATTCATGTATGCATTCTCGATTGCTGCTTTCGTGCTGCAGTGGCAGAGCTGCATTGTGAATAGTTGCAACAGAGACTGTATGGCCTGCAAAGCCTAAAATATTTACTATCTGGCCCCTTACAGAAAGAATTTACCAACACCTGCTATAGTGTATGAAAACAATATTTCTTATTTGTACAATATTTAAAAACGCTTCTTTGTTTTTATATGTGTTGAATTCAGTACTACCAATGAGAGCTTTACCTATAACACAAGCTTGGCTCAGGCTCTTAACAAATTTTATAATGCAAATTATGAAAAGAGTGCCAAAGTTTAAAAATCCACATTGAAAGACTTGTAGTGAATTGAATAGTCGTAAGAGGCACCATACGGTAGAAACTCAACACTCTTTGGCAGGGAGTGAAACTTGGCTATAAGATGTGTCTTGGCTTAGCCCAAGACTTAGCCAAACATACTATTTACTAAAGTACAAAAGAAAGTTTTATAGCAGACTCAGTTCCATAGATGAGACGATAGCACAATGACTAGCATTTTGTGTATTTAAAATACTGACAAGTCAAACATCTATTTTTCTACCAGGTACTTTGCTGGTTATTTATAACTTGAATCTTCTGCTTAATGGAGAACCAGAGTTGGATGTTAAAACTGACAGAGAAGATATACTGATGGCTGGAGCTCTGGAAGAGTATGTGTTTGACAGAATGTCTTTCAACAATGGTGGTGAGCTAGAGTTAGGAGCCCTGCATCCTGGCTCCAGGTCTGAGGTCACTGGGCCTTAGCATGGGACAGTTCATCTTACCCTAGTTACCAATAAAGTTAAGCTAGACCACTGGTTTCCAAACTTTGTCTAAGCCTCAGAGTGACCTGGGATGTTTCTTGAGAAGTATAGGATCTGGGGCTCATCTCAGCCTACTGAGTCAGAATGTCCAGATATCAAGCGTGTAGGTATCAGTCTTTTTTCAAACATTCTCCAGGTGATTTGGAAGTGCCAGTATGTTTAGGGACCACTGGAATATAAGATTTCCAAAGTTCTCTAATACCTTGATGTGGTTGTTCAGTCAAGGTGGTGGCAAAAATATTAAGGGAAAAGTATTAGGGATAGTTATAGGAAATAGTCACAAAACCCCCTTCGAAGGCCAGGTGGTTTACATAGCTTCAGATGAGAGAATGGGGGCTGAAGGCAGCTAGTTCTTTTATCTTGAGGCTTGAAGCATAGAGCAGTTAACAGGGGAATGTAAAGGCGTTTATCTAAATGGCTTGTTGTCCTAAGACCAACTGTTGCCGGTCCGCACTTGACTGTCTCCTACTGGGGGTTGGCAGAAGTTTATTACCCACAAATGGAGTTTGCTTTAAGCCTCAGAACCTGGCCTTTAATCTTTACCCTCTAGTGGTGTGGACTCAAAGCCTTTGTCATTTAATGTGTGCTGAATAAAGGCCAGCAAGGCCAGGGAGTCGGGGCCAGCAGCCATTAACTTCTTTGGGTGAGTGGCCATGGACAGCCCAGCCTGCTCTTTCACTGTATTCTGTGTTTGAGTGAATTTATTCATCTGTTATGGGGTTGGAGTCTGCCTGTTGGACCCCATCAGTGGTGCCCCTGTATGAGGAAACTCGTCACTTTGACTCCTAATTTATAGATATTAAAACTGAAAAAATAAAAAGTTTATTATTCATTACAGATCATTAAAAATGGACAGGCATCAGGATAGTGTGAAGCAAAGAGGAATATGAGCAAATGGCAATTTTATTATTACTTGTCAAGATGTCTCTGTGAGCCGCATATTTGCAGTAAATAAATAAACAGACATTCATTTTTTATTGGCTACTAGGGATCTCTAGGGAACAGAACAAGAAGATATTGAGAGGCCTGTATGAAAGGGTGTGGACAAAGAATGAAATAGTCACAAAAGCTAGGTTTCTCTCAAATAACACTATTACTTAAAACTTAGTAGCGTGAGCTGGCAGTTTTTTGGTCTCAGAACACTACAGCTAGAAGAGATTGTAAAGGTAATTTAATCCAGTGTGATTTATTTTGTATTTCAGTGTTGTATAATAGAAATATAATGAGAGCCAGAATGAGGGACAAATGGAATCTTAAATTTTCTGGTAGCCACATTAAGAAAAATAAAAAGAATAGGTGAAATTAATTTTAATAATGGTTTTATTTAATTCAATATATCTGAAATATTATTTAAATTTCAATATGAAAAATATTGATGATATATATATATATATATTTTTTTTTTTTTGAGACGGAGTTTCACTCTCATCACCCAGGCTGGAGTGCAATGGCGCGATCTCGGCTCACCACAACCTCCGCCTTCTGGGTTCAAGCAATTCTCCTTCCTCAGCCTCCCGAGTAGCTGGGACTACAGGCGCGCATCACCATGCTCAGCTAATTTTTGTATTTTTAGTAGAGACGGGGTTTCACCAAGTTGGTCTTGATCTCTTGACCTCATGATCCACCTGCCTCGGCCTCCCAAAGTGCTGGGATTATAGGCGTGAGCCACCACGCCCAGCTGATATTTATATTATTTATATTTTAATGCAAAGTCTTGGAATCCAGTGTGTGTTTTGCAGCATACTGCAAGCATGAATTTGACTAATGCCCAATAGCCACAGGTGGCAAGTAGCTACCATACGGCTTTAGAATAAGGTGTTAAGACCCAAGAAGACACATCAGCTTCACAGAGAACTTATTTTGCTTTTCCCTATGAGGTGAAATTTAGAAATTTCTTTCCACAGTTAGCAAATTTAATATTTGATAACACACTTTTAGATTATCTTCTCTCCTTGTTTCCGATGTATATTTTTTCTCATATTCCAATGTGGAATTCCTGATATACACAGAAATGTTTTTTTTCTTTTGGAAAAAATATTCAGCATAATGGCTGTTCCACAAATGCTGGGAACCTCTGTGCCAGCATTAATATGCCAGTGTCAGAAAGGAGTCCCAGAATTATCAGCATCTCCGTTACTGTCTTCCCCTTTTCCTGCTGCCTCTGCCCTTCTACTTGCCAGCTGGTTCCAAAACCGATATTTCATGCTATTTAAAAGCTTTGAACACACATTTTGAAGCAGTTATCTGTCAGAGTGCCTTGGCATTTCTACACTGGCATTAGAAAACAATATATTATTAGAGGAATAATTTGACAGCTATATCTTTGGAAAGATGTTCTTGCTGTTTCCAGATTGTGTAATGAAGCCAGAGCTTCTCTAGCCATTTAGGCAGTTAATTACAAAATAAAGAAAATGAATCAGACCTAAAACATGTACACTTTCACTTTGGCACATGGATCACACTGGATTTTTACATTTGTTTTTCAGCAAATTTTTTTTTAGTTTGATCACAAGAAAAGCCTTTAAAGACAGGGCGTGAGGAAGAATCAATTTTATAAGGAAGAATTCTTTAGCGTTCATAATTTCTGAACCAAGGATGCTATACAGTTCATGACCTCTGACATGAGTACTATGATGGAGCCAGGAAGGGACAGCACCACCACCTCCTTGGTGGTAGCAGTGCCTCTGTAGTTTTCTCCTGTAAAAGGTTTGCCTTTGGGCTGGACGTGGTGGCTCATGCCTGTAATCCCAGCACTTTGGGAGGCTGAGGTGGGTGGATCACAAGGTCAGGAGTTCAAGACCAGCCTGGCCAAGATGGTGAAACCCCGTCTCTACTAAAAATACAAAATATTAGCCAGGTGTGGTGGCATGTACCTGTAATCCCAGCCACTTGGGAGGCTGAGGTGTAGAATTGCTGAAACCCGGGAGGGGGAGGTTGCAGTGAGCCAAGATCGCATCACTGCACTCCAGCCTGGGCGACAGAGCAAGACTCCATCTGAAAAAAAGAGGTTTGCCCTTAAATCCACCTCATTATTTATTTTGACCTACTGTCTCCTTCCCATCACTCCTAATCTCCCTTTAAACTTAGAACATATATATATACGTATATATATATATATATATTTTTTTTTTTTTTTTGACGGAATCTTACCCCATCGCTCAGGCTGGAGTGCAGTGGTGTCATCTTGGCTCACTGCAACCTCCGCCTCCCAGGTTCAAGCAATTCTCATGCCTCAGCCTCTCAAGTAGCTGGGATTATAGGCATGTGCCACCCAGCCTGGCTAATTTTTTTGTATTTTTAGTAGAGACAGGATTTCACCATGTTGGCCAGGCTGGTGTTGAACTCGTGACTTCAGGTGATGTGCTCACCTCAGCCTCCCAAAGTGCTGGGATTATAGTCAAGTGCCACCACACCTGGCCAACATACTTATATTTTTAACTTGTTAAAAAAATGGTATATAGTTAGCCACACAAAATTGTGGATAATGGTGTGGTCCCATAGGTTCTAACATTTATACCCAATTACTCATCGATAAAAGACTAGAAAAAAACATTAATTCTTAGTCATAAAGGATTAGTTCTGGTCCAAGGTAGATCTTTTTTCTAAGTCCTCTTTCTTTTATGTTTCTGATATTTGAGCCTTTAATCCAGTGCATTTTATAATATAACACCTTTTTTTTTTACCATTTCTTTTTCTGGTGATTATTATATCCCTTTATCACTACTGGATAGGATTCTACATCTGTACAAAACAATTTTCAGATCTTGAAATGATGTAATTTTCAGGTTTGGTCTTAGACAGTAGAGTCCTGTTGATTCTGAAAATAATTTAATTTTCTGTGTAGGAATATGAAAATTCAAACTTTCAAGCTTTTATTGGGCCTCAGGGAAGAGGTGTTTTGTTATTATTTATTTTCCTCCTAATATCATTTATTATAAAATCAAAAATGAAACATTGCTTTAAAAATTTTTTAAGGAAATTAATTTCTATATTATGATTAATTTTTATTGCATTTTACTGTTTTTAAGTATAATATTTCATTTTTTAGAATTATGATTTGCCTCTAAACATTATTCTAAGTTATCCTCTAATCTTGATATGTCATATTTCATAAGTGGCTTATAATAGTCCATTGAATTAATTCGTTATACTTTGCACAATTATTCCTGTATTTTTGGATAGTAGCATTGGTCCCAACGTTTCACATTATCTATGGGTAATGTTGAAATAAACATTATGTAGATGAGCTTTTTTATTTTTTGAATTTTTTTAATGATAAGTTTCCAGGAAGGGAACTACTGAGTCAAAGAGTCTGAAGTTTCATATAATTCTTGTGAATATTTGACATTTTTTTTGTTTGTTTTTTGTTTTTGAAACATAGTTTTGCTCTTGTTGCCCAAGCTGAAGTGCAGGGGTGTTGTGATCTTGGCTCACTGCAACCTCCGCCTCCCAGGTTCAAGCAATTGTCCTGCCTCAGCCTCTCAAGTAGCTGGGATTACAGGCATGTGCCACCACTCCTGGCTTTTTTTTTTTTTTTGTATTTTTAGTAGAGACGGGGCTTCACTGTGTTGGTCAGGGTGGTTTCAAACTGCTGACCTCAGGTGATACTCCCACCTTGGCCTCCCAAAGTGTTGGGATTACAGGTGTGAGTCACTGCACCTGGCCTTGACATTAGTTTTAAACATAGGATTCAAAACCTTTTATCATTGTGCTTTGGGCTGAGGCACTAACAGCAGTAATCAGACCAGTGGCAGGGTCTTCTGTCAAGATGACAAGCATGTCAAGAGAATTTTAGTAGAAGTGATGTTCAAGCGCATGGTCAGTGGTGTCCTGTGGTTTGGCAATGTTAGTCCACTTAAATTAAAAAAGCATTTGAATAGATAGCAGTCATCAGAATTTCAGAATGCACAAGATACAGAAGTCTGCATTTTATGTGTGAAATATTGAATTTTGAATTGTGAATGTGATTTATGGAGAGCGCCAGGGAATCATACATAGGTTTCAGGGATATATGCAGAAAGTGAGTTGAATTTGTAGGACAAAAATTATCTTAAATTTATACGTCACCATAAACTTAGGCAGTGTTTCCTGAAAGGGAAGAAGATACAAAAAATAACTTTGTAAAAAAATCAAAAGAAAATCAAGATTTTGGCCAGGCGTGATGGCTCACGTCTGTAATCCCAGCACTCTGGGGGGCCAAGGTGGGCGGATCATGAAGTTAGGAGATCAAGACCGTCCTGGCCAACATGGTGAAACCCCGTCTCTACTAAAAGCACAAAAACAAATTAGCTGGGTGTGGTGGCACATGCCTGTAGTCCCAGCTACTCAGGAAGCTGAGGCAGGAGAATTGCTTGAACCCAGGAGGCAGAGATTGCAGTGAGCCAACATCGTGCCACTGCGCTATAGCCTGGGTGAAGTGCAAGACTTTGTCTCAAAAGAAAAAACAGAAAAAAAGAAAATCAAGAAACAAAGGGTGGGGATAATGCCAAGAACCTTGAACACTTAAGAAAATAAAGGTGGGCTAATGACAGAAAACGATGTTTCTTCAGGGCTGGACTAGGTGTGTTTACTAGTTTATGTTGTGGTAATTTTTTGGAACTCTGGGACCAAATCCCACATCTCAAACTTTTGTAGATTTTTTTTCCCATTAAGTTGTATTTTTTCTCTTTTAAGTCATCCATTTGTGCAAAACAAAATCTTTAGTTAATTCTTTCCCTCCATCTTGTTGATGGCTTTTAGTAAACTTCGTTTACAATCATACAGATGACTAAAGTGTAGAATTGTCTCCAAAAGTCCTGTATTGAGTGGGTACAGAATATAACAGGCTAGTGGAGGGTTTCAAAGTGAGTCGGTGCTCATCATGACCTCCTATGTAGTTTAGTATGGATTCTCATCTGCAAAATCACAGGACCATAATTCTGCTTTGGCATTCCTTACATAGAGTTCTTATGTAAATACTAGATACTGCAATTCTATAATTAAGGTGTTTTACATTTCATTCATAGGACATGGACTTCTTTATGTGGATACCAGGATGCAATCTTAATTTAGATTTTAAAATTACATGTAAGATGTGCCACTGAATTAGATCCAAGCATTACTTTTCTTTTAGACTTTTATGTTATGTGCAGGGGTACACATATAGGTTTGCTGCGTAGGTAAACTCATATCACAGGGGTTTGTTTTGCAGATTATTTCATCACTCAGTATTAAGCCCAGTAGCCAATACTTACCTTTTCTGCTCCCTCCTCCCACCCTCCACACTCAAGTAGACTCTGGTGTCTGTTGTTCCCTTCAAGTGTGTCCATGTATTTTTATTATTTAGCTTGGACTTATAAGTTAGTACTTGCAGTATTTGGTTTTCTGTTCCCTGTGTTTGCTAAGGATAATAGCCTCCAGCTCCATCCATGTTCCTGCAGAAGACATGATCTCATTCCTTTTTATGGCTGCAAAGTATTCCATGGTGTATATATACCACATTTTCTTTATCCAGTCTGTCATGTATGGACATTTAGGTTCCATCTTTTCTATTGTGATATAGTGAATAGTGTTACAGTGAGCATTGGCATACATGTGTCATTATGACAGAATGCTTTATGTTACTCTGGGTATATACGCAGTAATGGGATTCCTGGGTTGAATGGTAGTTCTACTTTTTAGCCCTTTGAGGAATTGCCACACTGCTTTCCACAATGGTTGAACTAATACACTCCCATGAACAGTGTACAAGTATTCCCTTTTCTCTGCAGCCTCTCTAGCATTTGTTATTTTTTGACATTTTTAATACTAGCCATTCTGACTGGTGTGAGATGGTAGGTTTTGATTTGTATTTTTCTAATGATCAGTAATATTGAGCTTTTTTTCTTATGCTTGTTGGCTACATGTGTGTCTTCTGTTGAAAAGTGTCTGTTCATATCCTTTGCCCATTTTTAAATGGGTTATTTTTCTCTTGTTAAGTTTGTTTAAGTTCCTTATACATGCTTAATATTAGACCTTTGTCAGGTACATAGTTTGCAAATATTTTCTCCCATCCTGTAGGTTGTCTGTTTACTTTGTTGATAATTTCTTTCACTGTGCAGCAGCTCTTAAGTTTAATTAGATCCCATTTGTTCATTTTTGCTTTTGTTGCAATTGCTTTTGGTTTCTTGTTGCAGTTGCTTTTGGTTTCTTGTCATGAAATCTTTGCCCATTCCTATGTCCAGGATATGCCTGTTTTTGTACCAGTACCATGCTGTTTTGGTTACTGTAGCCCTGTACTATAATTTGAAGTTGAGTAATATGATGTCTCCAGGTTTGTTCTTTTTGATTAGGATTGCTTTGGCTATTCAGGCTGTTTTTTGGTTCCATATGAATTTTAAGATAGTTTTGTTCCTAGTTCTGTGAAGAATGTCATTCATAGTTCGATAGGAATAGCGCTGAATCTGTAAATTGCTTTGGGCAGTACAGTCATTTTAATGATATTATTTCTTCCTATATAGGAGCATGGATGTTTTTCCATTTGTTTGTGTATTCTCTGATTTATTTGAGCAGTGTTCTGTAATTCTTTTTGTGGAGATCTCCCTGGTTAGCCATATTTTATTCTTTTTGTGGCAATTATGAATGGGATTGCCTTCTTGATTTTGCTCTTGGTTTGGCTGTTGTTGACATATAGGAATGCTATTGACTCGTACATTGATTTTGTATCCTGCACCTTTGCTGAAGTTGTTTATCAGCTGAAGGGGCTTTTGGGCTGAGACGATGGGGTTTTCTAGATGTAGAATCATGCTGTTTGCAAACACATGTAGTTTGGCTTCCTTTCTTCCTATTTTGATGACTTTTGTTTCTTTCTCTTGCCTGATTGCCAAGCATTAGTTTTCTTTACTTCCTATATACCTCACTCTCCCTCATTGTCAGGTGGTTTAGCACCTGTTCAAGAGGCAATTAATTTTGGGGGCAGAGGATGGAGTGGGAATGAAGGGAGGAGCTTCAATTCGTATTACAAATAACTAATTGAAAAATATTTAAACTTTCATAAATAGGTAAAACAATGTAAAAGTGCTTCCTCATTCTCTACCTCAGTTCTCCGAGTCTCTCTTTTACTGTAGAAATTATTTTGTTACTGGGAATTTAAATCTATTTTCTCGATATTTATTTTTTTATTTTTTTTATTTTTTCTGTTTCACAAATTTATTTTCATAGTATTTAACAAATATTGCTTCATAAGAACAAAATGTTAAAATATGGGTAAATATATGTTTTTTTTTAATTTATTTCTATTTTTTATTGCATTTTAGGTTTTGGGGTACATGTGCAGAGCATGCAATACAGTTGCATAGGTACACACATGGCAGTGTGTTTTGTTTGCTTTCTTCCCTTCACCCACATTTGGCATTTCTCCCCAGGCTATCCCTCCCCACCTCCCCCTCCCACGGGCCCTCCCCTTTTCCCCCCAATACACCCCAGTGTTTAGTACTCCCCTCTCTGTGTCCATGTGTTCTCATTTTTCATCACCCGCCTATGAGTGAGAATATGCAGTGTTTCATTTTCTGTTCTTGTGTCAGTTTGCTGAGGATGATGTTCTCCAGATTCATCCATGTCCCTACAAATGACATGAACTCATCATTTCTGATTGCTGCATAATATTCCATGGTGTATATGTGCCACATTTTCCCAGTCCAGTCTATCATCAATGGGCATTTGGGTTGATTCCAGGTCTTTGCTATTGTAAACAGTGCTGCAATGAACATTCGTGTACATGTGTCCTTATAGTAGAACGATTTATAGTCTTTTGGATATATACCCAGTAATGGGGTTGCTGGGTCAAATGGAATTTCTATTTCTAAGGCCTTGAGGAATCGCCACACCGTCTTCCACAATGGTTGGACTAATTTACACTCCCACCAACAGTGTAAAAGTGTTCCTTTTTCTCCACATCCTCTCCAGCATCTGTTGTCTCCAGATTTTTTAATGATCGCCATTCTAACTGGCGTGAGATGGTATCTCAATGTGGTTTTGATTTGCATCTCTCTAATGAACAGTGATGATGAGCATTTTTTCATATGATTGTTGGCCTCATATATGTCTTCTTTCATAAAGTGTCTGTTCATATCCTTTGCCCACTTTTGAATGGGCTTGTTTGTTTTTTTCCTGTAAATCTGTTTGAGTTCTTTGTAAATTCTGGATATCAGCCCTTTGTCAGATGGGTAGACTGCGAAAATTTTTTCCCATTCTGTTGGTTGCCGATCCACTCTAGTGACTGTTTCTTTTGCCGTGCAGAAGCTATGGAGAAGCTAGAACTTCCAGTATTATATTGAATAGGAGTGGTGACAGAGGGCATCCTTGTCTAGTGCCGGATTTCAAAGGGAATGCTTCCAGTTTTTGCCCATTAAGTATGATATTGGCTGTTGGTTTGTCATAAATAGCTTTTATTACTTTGAGATACGTTCCATGGATACCGAGTTTATTGAGGGTTTTTAGCATAAAGGGCTGTTGAATTTTGTCAAATGCCTTCTCTGCATCAATTTAGATAATCATGTGGTTTTTGTTTTTGGTTCTGTTTATGTGGTGAATTACGTTGATAGACTTGCGTATGTTGAACCAGCCTTGCATCCCCGGGATGAATCCTACTTGATCATGATGAATAAATTTTTTGATTTGCTGTTGCAATCGGCTTGCCAATATTTTATTGAAGATTTTTGCATCTATTTTTATCATGGATATTGGCCTGAAGTTTTTTTTTCTTGTTGGGTCTCTGCCGGGTTTTGGTATCAGGATGATATTGGTCTCATAGAATGATTTGGGATGGATTCCTTCTTTTTGGATTATTTGGAATAGTTTCAGAAGAAACGGTACCAGCTTCTCTTTGTGTGTCTGGTAGAATTCAGCTGTGAACCCGTCTGGACCTGGGCTTTTTTTGTGTGGTAGGCTCTTAATTGCTGCCTCGACTTCTGACCTTGTTATTGGTCTATTCATAGTTTCAGCTTCCTCCTGGTTTAGGCTTGGGAGGACACAGGAGTCCAGGAATTTATCCATTTCTTCCTGGTTTACTAGTTTATGCGCATAGAGTTGTTTGTAATATTCTCTGATGATGGTTTGAATTTCTGTGGAATCTGTGGTGATTTCCCCTTTATCATTTTTATTGCATCTATTTGGTTGTTCTCTCTTTTCTTTTTAATCAGTCTGGCTAGTGGTCTGTCTATTTTGTTGACCTTTTCAAAAAACCAGCTCTTGGATTTCTTGATTTTTTGGAG
Organism: Callithrix jacchus; assembly: GCF_049354715.1. Taxonomy (NCBI): domain Eukaryota; kingdom Metazoa; phylum Chordata; class Mammalia; order Primates; family Cebidae; genus Callithrix; species Callithrix jacchus. The sequence goes on along the minus strand of NC_133516.1, from coordinate 100,337,100 downwards.
GGTTTTTCGTGTCTCAATCTCCTTCAGTTCAGCTCTGATCTTAGTTATTTCTTGTCTTCTGCTGGGTTTTGAGTTTTTTTGATCTTGTTCCTCTAGCTCTTTCAATTTTGACTATAGGGTATCAATTTTGGATCTCTCCATTCTTCTCATATGGGCACTTATTGCTATATACTTTCCTCTAGAGAGTGCTTTAAATGTGTCCCAGAGATTCTGGCATGTTGTGTCTTCGTTCTCATTGGTTTCGAAGAACTTCTTTATTTCTGCCTTCATTTCGTTGTTTATCCAGTCAACATTCAAGAGCCAGTTGTTCAGTTTCCATGAAGCTGTGCAGTTTTGGGTTGGTTTCTGAATTCTGAGTTCCAACTTGATTGCACTATGGTCTGAGAGGCCGTTTGTTATGATTTCAGTTGTTTTGCATTTGTTGAGCAGTGCTTTACTTCCAATTATGTGGTCGATTTTAGAGTAGGTGTGATGTGGTGCTGGGAAGAATGTATATTCTGTGGATTTGGGGTTGAGAGTTCTGTAAGTGTCTATCAGGTTTGCTTGCTCCAGGTCTGAGTTCAAGCCCTGGATATCCTTGTTGATTTTCTGTCTGGTTGATCTGTCTAATATTGACAGTGGAGTGTTAAAGTCTCCCAGTATTATTGTGTGGGAGTCTAAGTCTCTTTGTAAGTCATTAAGAACTTGCCTTATATATCTGGGTGCTCCTCTATTGGGTCCATATACGTTTAGGGTCATTAGCTCTTCTTGTTGTATCGATCCTTTTACCATTATGTAATGGCCTTCTTTGTCTCTTTTGATCTTTGTTGCTTTAAAGTCTATTTTATCAGAGATGAGAATTGCAACTCCTGCTTTTTTTTGCTCTCCATTTGCTTGGTAAATCTTCCTCCATCCCTTTATTTTGAGCCTTTGTGTATCCTTGCATGTGAGATGGGTTTCCTGGATACAGCACACTGATGGGGTTTGGCTTTTTATCCAATTTGCCAGTCTGTGTCTTTTGATTGGTACATTTAGTCCATTTACATTTAGGGTTAATATTGTTATGTGTGAATTTGATACTGCCATTTTGATGCTAGCTGGCTTTTTTGCCCGTTAGTTGTTGTAGATTCTTCATTATGTTGATGCTCTTTAGCATTTAGTGTGATTTTGGAATGGCTTGTACTGGTTGTTCCTTTCTATGTGTAGTGCCTCTTTCAGGAGCTCTTGTAAAGCAGGCCTGGTGGTGACAAAATCTCTGAGTACTTGCTTGTTCGCAAAGGATTTTATTTTTCCTTCACTTCTGAAGCTCAGTTTGGCTGGATATGAAATTCTGGGTTGAAAGTTCTTTTCTTTAAGGATGTTGAATATTGGCCCCCACTCTCTTCTGGCTTGTAGAGTTTCTGCCGAGAGATCTGCTGTGAGTCTGATGGGCTTCCCTTTGTGGGTGACCTGACCTTTCTCCCTGGCTGCCCTTAGTATTTTCTTTTTTATTTCAACCTTGTTGAATCTGACGATTATGTGCCTTGGGGTTGCTCTTCTTGCGGACTATCTTTGTGGTATTCTCTGTATTTCCTGCAATTGAGTGTTGGCCTGTCTTGCTAGGTGGGGGAAATTTTCCTGGATAATGTCCTGAAGAGTATTTTCCAGCTTGGATTCATTCTCTTCGTCACATTCTGGTATGCCTATCAAATGTAGTAGGCCTCTTCACATAGTCCCACATTTCTTGGAGACTTTGTTCATTCCTTTTTGCGCTTTTTTCTCTGATCTTGGTTTCTCATTTTATTTCATTGAGTTGGTCTTCGAATTCAGATATTCTTTCTTCTGCTTGGTCTATTCGGCTATTGAAACTTGTGCATGCTTCGCGAAGTTCTCGTATTGTGTTTTTCAGCTCCTTTAATTCATTCATATTCCTCTCTAAGGTGTCCATTCTTGTTATCATTTCCTCAAATCTTATTTCAAGGTTCTTAGTTTCTTTGCATTGATTTAAAACAAGTTCTTTTAGCTCACAAAAGTTTCTCATTATCCACCTTCTGAAGTCTAATTCCGTCATTTTGTCACAGTCATTCTCCATCCAGCTTTGTTCCCTTGCTGGTGAGGAGTTTTGATCCTTTCTTGGCGGCGAGGTGTTCTGGTTTCGGGTGTTTTCCTCCTTTTTGCGCTGGTTTCTTCCCATCTTTGTGGATTTATCCACCTGTCGTCTGTGTCGTTGCTGACTTTTCGATTGGGTCTCTGAGGGGACACCCAGATTGTTGATGATGAAGTATTTCTGTTACTTGGTTTTCCTTCTACAAGTCCAGCCCCTTCGCTGTACGACTGCTGAGGTCCACTCCAGGCCCTGCTTGTCCGGGGTGCACCTATAGCAGCTGCGGAACAGCGAGGGATGCTACCAGTTTCTTTTTCTGCTATCTTTGTCCCAGGATGATGCCTGCCAAATGTCAGTCTTTTGGATATAGAGGAGTCAGGGAACTCCTTGAGGAGACAGTCTGCACTTTGTAGGAGCTCAAGTCCTGAGCTGTGAGCTCCATTGTTCATTCAGGGCTGTTAGGCTGCTATGTTTAATTCTGCTGCAACATAACTCATAAAAAAACCCTTTTTTTCTCAGATGCTCTGTCTGGGGGGGGGTTGGGGCTTTCCTTGTGAGTGTCCGCCTCGCTGTCCTGCCCAGCTAGGAGGCAGTCTAGTCACTATTTGCCTGCCGAGGCTCTGCCCTGCTGGTGTGAGGTTTGCCCTGTTGCTGTAGGCTCTGCCCTTCTGCTGTGGTCTCTGCCCTGTTGCCACGGACTACGCCCTGTGGTGGAGTCTCTCTGTTGTACCGGGTTGCCTCGGCAATGGCAGGCTGCGTCAGCAATGGGCGTGTACCTCAGTAGGGGCTGATTGCCCCGGTAATGGCGGACGCCCCTCCCCCACAGAGCTGCGCTTTAAGAAAACCTCCTCACCGGGGGCGTTTGGAATCGCCGTTTTGTCTGTCGCACTGTGCTACCCCAAACGCTGTGTCCCTGGGATTTCCTGGGGTGGCTCACTGTCCAAGTCCTGTTCAGTCTCAAGTTCAGCCCTCTCAGGTCTCAGTTTGCCAGTTCAATAGGGCACCCGTAACAGTGCGCTTTTGTATGGAGCGCTGTGGAGCACCTCTGTGCTCCGGCGCGGGCCACAGCCGCACCGGCTGCCGGCTACACCAGCCAAGACCTCTGCCTGGTGTCCCGCGTCTCTTTTATACCTGGGAATTTCCCCATTCTCTCTCGATATTTATTATCTGTCACTTTGTATTAGCTTTAAGTTACCCTTTCTAAAATTTTGAAATAATTTGCCTTTTCAAAGTTTTAAAGATAATACAGAAAATTCCCATGTATCTTTCAACCAGATTTCCCAAATGTTGATCTTTTACCAAAATCTGAAAAAAATTAGAATATTTTTTGTTTCTTTTTTTTGAGACAGGGTCTTGTTCTGTCACCCAGGCTGGAGTGCAATGGCATGGTCTCAGCTCACTACAACCTCTACCTCCCAGGTTTGAGCTATTCTTCTGCCTCAGCCTCCCGAGTAGCTGAGACTACATGCATGCACCATGCCTGGATAATTTTTTGTATTTTTAGTAGAGGAGGTTTCACCATTATTGCCTGGGCTGGTCTCAAACTCCTGACCTCGTGATTCCCCCCACCTCAGCCTCCCAAAGTGCTGGGATTATAGGCATACGCCACAGTGCCTTCCCAAAAATTAGAAATTTCAAAGATGTCTGGTGCCAAGCATTTCAAATAAGGGATGGTCCACGCTTAAATTCAGGTTGATTTTACTTTTTTACTTTTGGGAACAATGTCAATCTTTATACTTACATTGTTAGACACTTAGACAATTTCTTTACTATTGAGTCTCAGAAATAATATTACTGAGTTAAGTGGTTGCAGTTTTCCTCAATGGTGGCATTTTGCAAAACCAGAGTACAATATGATAACCAGAACATGAACCAGGACATGAACACAATCTATCTGGTTTGATACAAATCCATCAATACATCACTACAAATATCCCCCACATTACCCTTTATGATCACACGTCACCTCCTTCTCTCTCCATCAACTTGACTTAAAAAAAATAACAAAAAAGCATATTGCTAGATACAGATGTACATATTTTCAGGTTACATGATACATTCATATAATTTGTAAAGTTCAAATAGAGGTAATTGTGATATTCATCCCCTTAAATATTTCTCTTCTTTATGCTGCAAACGTTCTAATTATTCTCTTCTAGCTATTTTGAAATGTACCACAGATGATTGTTAACTGTAGTTACCCTACTGATCCTATTGAACCATAGGTCTTATTTCTTGTATTTAATTATATATTTCGTTGAATTAAATCTCCCTTTCTTTGTCCCTACCCTAGTACTTGCCTCTGGTAACTACTAATCTACTCTCTATCTCCATGAGATCCACTTTTTAAGCTCCTACCTATGAGTGAGAATGTGCGATATTAGTCATTCTGTGCTTGGCTTATTTCACTTAATGACCTCGAGTTCCATACTTGTTGCTACAACGACAGGATTTCATACTTTTTTTTTAATGACTGAATGGTATTCTGTTTTGTATATGTACAACATTTCTCTATGCATTCATCCACTATGGGCACTTAGGTTGATTCCATATTTTGGCTGTTGTGAATAGTGCTGTAATAAACATGGGAATACAGATATCTCTTTGATAGATTCAGTTTCCTTCCGGTAATGGAATTGCTGGATCATGTAGTAGTTCTGTTTTTAGTTTTCTGAGGAGTCTCCATACTGTTCTCCAAAATGGCTGAACTTATTTACATTCCTACCAGTAGCATCTGAGGGTTCCCCTCTCTCCACATTCTCAGCAGTATTCATTATTCCCTGTCTTTTTGATAAAAACCATTTTAATTGGAGTGAGATGATACCTCATTGTGGTTTTGGTTTACATTTCTCTGATGATTAGTGATGTTGAGCATTTTTCCATATACCTTTGGCCATTTGCATGTTGTCTTTAGAGAAATGTCTGTTCAGTTCTGCCCATTTTAAAATCAGATTATTTGTATATGTACAAATAATATATTTTGCTATTGAGCTGTTCAAGCTTCTTCTATATTCTGGTTATCCATCCTTGGTCAGATGGATAGTTCGCAAATATTTTCTCCTATTCTGTGTGTTGTCTCATCATTTGTTGATTGCCTTCTTTGCTGTGCAGAAACTTTTCAGCTTGAGATAATGCCGTTTGTCTATTTTTGGTTTAATTACCTTTGCTTTTTAGGACACACACACACACACACACACACACACACACACACACACACACCTTTGCCCAGATCAATTTCCTGGAGAGTTTCCTCAGTGTTTTCTAATTGATTTTCTAGTAGTTTCATAGTTTTAGGTCTTACATTTAAGTCCTTAATTCATTTTGATTTGATATTTCTATATGGTGAGAGATAGGTGGTCTAGTTTCATTCTTCTGCATATGTATCTTCAGTTTCCCCAGCACCATTTGTTGAAGAAACTATCCTTTCCCCTTTGCACATTTTTGGTGACTTTGTCAAAAATAAGTTGGATATAAACGCGTGGATTTATGTCTGGGTTCTGTCTTCTGTTCCACTGTTCTGTGTCTGTTTTTATACCGGTATCATGCTGATTTGGTTACTACAACTTTGTAGTATATTTTGGAGTCATATAGTGTGATGTTCTTTGTTCTTTTTGCTCAGGATTGCTTTGGTTATTAAGGGTCTTCTATGGCTCCATATAAATTTTAGGATTGTTTTTCTATTTCTGTGAAGAATATCACTGGTAGTTTGATATTGTATTGAAACTATATATTGCTTTGGGTGGTATTTAATTTTCAGCAACATTAATTCTTCCAATTCATGAGTATGGAATATCTTTCCATTATTTTTTGCATTCTCTTCAATTTCTTCCATCAGTATTTTATAATTTTCTTTGTATAGATCTTTCATTTCTTTGGTTAAATTGACTTCTAGGTATTATATATTCTTTGTAGCTATTATAAATGGGATTACTTTCTTGATTTCTTTTTTAGATTGTTTGCTGGTGACATATAGAAATGCTACTAATTGTATGCTGCTTTTGTATTCTGCCACTTTACTGAATCCATTTATCATTTATCTAACAGTTGGTTGGTGATGTCTTTAGTTTTTTCTAAATATAAGGTCGTGTCACTCTCAAACAAGGCTAATTTGACTTCTTCCTTCCCAATTTGAATGCTTCTTATATTTCTTTCTTTTGCCTAATTGCTATAGACAGGACTTCCAGTATTATGTTCAATAAAAGCAGTGACAGCGGGCATCCCTGTCTTATTTCAGATCTTAGAGGAAAGGCTTTTAATTTCTCCCCATTCAGTATGTTAACCTTGTGTTTATCATACATGATTTTTAAAAAATTATTTTGAGGTATATTGTTTACACAGTTTGTTAAGGGTTATTATCATGAAGGGAGGTTGAATTTTATCAAATCCTTTTTCATCATCAATTGAAATGATCCTGTGGTTTTTGTCCTTAATTCTGTTAATGTGATGTATCATGTTTATTTATTTGCATATGTTCGACCATCCTTCCATCCCTGGGATGAACCTCACTTGATAAAGATAAGTGATCTTCTTAATGTGTTGTTGAATTCAATTTGCTAGTATTTTGTTGAGGATTTTGACATCTGTGTTCATAAGTGATAATGGCCAGTAGTTTTCCTTTTTGGTTGTGTTTGTCTGGTTTTGGTGTCAGGGCAATGCTGGCCTCGTGGAATTAGTTTGAAAGTATTCTTTCCTCTTCAATCTTTTAAAGAGTTTAGTAGAATTGGTATTAGTTCTTCTTTAAATGTTTGATACAATTCAGCAGTGAAGACATCAGGTCCTGAGATTTTCTTTGATGGGTACTTTCTTACTACAGCTCCAATCTTGTTAATCTTTATTAACAATCTTGAGAAATCATTATTGATCTGTTAAGATTTTCTGTTTCTTCCTGGCTCAATCTTGGTAGGTTGCATGTGTCCAGGAATTTGTCCATTTCTTATAGGTTTTCCAATTTGTTGACACATAGTTGTTCATAATAGTCTTTAATGATTCTTTGTGTTTCTATAGTCTCAGTTCTTAAGTCTTTTTCATTTTTGATTTGATTTATTTGGGTCTTCTCTCTTTTCTTAGTTTTGCTAAAGGTTTGTCAGACTTTTTTGTTGTTGTCTTTTCAAAAAACCAACTTTTCATTTTGTTGATCTGTGTGTTTATTTATTTCTGCTTCCGTCATTTTTTCTCCTTTTAAAGACAAGTCAGTGCTCCGACGTTCTGATCTTCATTATTTCTTTTCTTCTGATCTGGGGCTTGGTTTATTCTTGCTTTTCTAGTTCCTAGAGGTATGACATTAGGTTATTTATTTGATGGCTTTCAACTTTTCTGATGCAGGCATTTACTGCGATAAAATTCCCTCTTAGCACTGCTTCTGTTGCATCCCATGGATTTTGGTATATCGCACTTCCTTTTCCATTTGTTTCAGGAAATTAAAAAATTTCCTTCTGAATCTCTACATTGACCCATTGATCGTTCTGGAGCATGTTGCTCAATTTCCATGTGTTTGTGTCGTTTACATGGTTCCTCTTGTTATTGGTTCCTAGTTGTATTCCATTGTGGTCAGAAAAAAATCCTCGATGTGATTTATATTTTTTTGAATTAGTTGAGACTTGTTTTGTTGCCTGAGATATGGTCTATTCTGGAGAATGTTCCATATGCTGATGAAAACAATGTGTATTCTGCAGTTGTTGGGTGAAATATTGTGTAAACGTCATTTAGGACTCTTTGATCTAGTGTGTAGTTTAACTCTGAGGCTTCTTGTTGATTTTCTGTCCGGGTGATCTGCCATTATTGACAGTGGGGTGTCGGAGTCCCCTAGTGTTACTGTACTGCAGTCTGTCTCTTCCTTGGAACCTGTTAGAGTTGGCTTTATATTCTTGGGTGCTGCAGGTGTCGAGTGCACAGATATATATAATTGTCATGGTCTCCTGCTGAACTGACTTTCTCATCATTAGATAATGACCTTCTTTGTGTCTTTTTACAGCCTCCGACTTGTAATTGATTTTGCCGACGTGTCTGCTGCTCTCTTTTGGTTTCTACTTACACGGAATATCTTTTTCCATCCCTTCGCTCTGAATCTATGTGTGTCTTTGGAGGTAAAGGGAATTTCTTATGGGTAGTGTGAGTTGGGTCTTGTTTTTTTATTCGTTTAGCTACTGTATGGCTCTTAATTGCTTAATTTAGTCTATTTACACTTAGTGTTAGTATTGATAAGGGCTTACTAGTAAGATTTTGTTGCTTATTTTATGGTTCTTTTATAACTCCTCACTTTCTTTTCACTGTCTTCCTTTGTGGCTGATTTCTTTCTGGTCGTATGTTTTAGTTTGTTGCTTCTTATTATCAGTGTATCTATAATAAATTTTTGCACTGTGGTTGCCATAAGGCTTACCAAAAAAAATCTTAGAGATATAACAAGTTTCTATAAGACATGACAACTTAGATCACAAAAAAGAATAGAAACAAACAAACAAAAAAACAAAGACAAAACTAAATACAAACAAAAAAACAAAGAGAAAACCCTCTAAACTTTAATTTTATTGCCCCCACATTTTGACTTTTAGTGGTCTCAGTTTACATATTTTTATATTGCTATAACTTTTTTAAAAATATATATATATTTTATTGCACTTTACGTTCTGGGGTACATGTGAAGAACATGCAGGATTGTTGCATAGGTACATACATGGCAATGTGTTTGCTGCCTCCATCCCCATCACCTATATCTGGCATTTCTCCCCATGATATCCCTCCCCAACTCCCTACCCCCTACTGTCCTTTCCCTAGTCCCCCCAACAGACCTCAGTATGTGATGCTCCCCTCACTGTATCCATGTGTTCTCATTGTTCAATACCCATCTATGAGTTAGAACATGCGGTGTTTGATTTTCTGTTCTTGTGTCAGTTTGCTGAAAATGATGGTTTCCAGGTTCATCCATGTCCCTACAAAGGACACGAACTCATCATTTTTGATTGCTGCATAGTATTTTATGGTATATACGTGCCACATTTTCCCCGTCCAGTCTATCATCGATGGACATTTGGGTTGGCTCCAGATCTTTGCTATTGTAAACAGTGCCACAATGAACATGCGTGTGCATGTGTCCTTATAATAGAATGATTTATAGTCCTTTGGGTATATACCCAGTAATGGAATTGCTGGGTCAAATGGAATTTCTATTTCTAGGTCCTTGAGGAATCGCCACACTGTCTTACACAATGGTTGAACTAATTTACACTCCCACCAACAGTATAAAAGTGTTCCTATTTCTCCACATCCTCTCCAGCATCTGCTGCCTCCAGATTTTTTAATGATTACCATTCTAACTGGCATGAGATGATATCTCAGTGTAGTTTTGATTTGCATTTCTCTAATGCCCAGTGATGATGAACATTTTTTCATGTTTGTTGGCCTCATATATGTCTTCTTTTGTAAAGTGTCTGTTCATATCCTTCACCCACTTTTGAATGGTTTTTTTTTTCTTGTAAATCTGTTTTAGTTCTTTGTAGATTCTGGATATCAGCCCTTTATCAGATGGGTAGACTGCAAAAATTTTTTACCATTCTGTTGGTTGCCGATTCACTCTACTCATTATTTCCTTTGCTGTGCAGAAGCTCTGGAGTTTGATTAGGTCCCATTTGTCTATTTTGGTTTTTGTTGCCAATGCTTTCAGTGTTTTAGTCATGAAGTCCTTTCTGATACCTATGTCTTGAATGGTTTTGCCTAGGTTTTCTTCTAGTTTTTAATGGTGTTAGGTCTTATGTTTAAGCATTTAATCCATCTGGAGTTAATTTTAGTGTAAGGTGTCAGGAAGGGGTCTAGTTTCTGCTTTCTGCACATGGCTAGCCAGTTTTCTGCACACCATTTATTAAGCAGGGAATCCTTTCCCCATTGCTTGTTTATGTGAGGTTTGTCAAATATCAGATGGTTGTAGATGTGTGGTGTGGCCTCTGAGGCCTCTGTTCTGTTCCATTGGTCTATATCTCTGTTTTGGTATGAGTACCATGCTGTTTTGATTACTGTAGCCTTGTAGTATAGTTTGAAGTCCAGTAGCATGATAACTCCAGCTTTGTTCTTTTTTGCTTAGAACTGGCATGGCTATGTGAGCTCTCTTTTGGTTCCATATGAAATTTAAGGTGTTTTTTTTTTCCAGTTCTGTGAAGAGGGTCATAGGTAGCTTTATGGGGATGGCGTTGAATCTATAAATTACTTTGGGCAGTATGGCCATTTTCACAATATTGATTCTTCCTAACCATGAGCATGGAATGTGTTTCCATCTGTTTGTGTCCTCTGTTATTTCATTGAGCAGTGGTTTGTAGTTCTCCTTGAAGACGTGTTTTACATCCTTTGTTAGTTACATTCCTAGGTATTTTATTCTCTTTGTAGCAATTGTGAATGGCAGTTCGTTCTTGATTTGGCTATCTTTAAGTTTGTTAATGGTGTATAGGAATGCTTGTGATTTTTGCACATTGATTTTGTATCCTGAGAGTTTGCTGAAGTTGCTTATCAGTTTCAGGAGATTTTGGGCTGAGATGATGGGGTCCTCTAAATATACAATATGTCATCTGCAAATAGAGACAATTTGACTTCCTCCTTTCCTAATTGAATACCCTTTATTTCTTTTTCTTGCCTGATTGCTCTGGCTAGAACTTCCAATACTATATTGATTGGAGTGGTGAGAGAGGGCATCCTTGTCTAGTGCTGGATTTCAAAGGGAATGCTTCCAGTTTTTGCCCATATTAGTATGATATTGGCTGTGGGTTTGTCATAAATAGCTTTTATTATTTTGAGATATGTTCCGTTGATACCTAGTTTATTGAGAATTTTTAGCATAAAGGGCTGTGGAATTTTGTTGAAGGCCTTCTCTGCATGTATTGAGATAATCTTGGTTTTTGTCTTTAGTTCTTTTTATGTGGTTAATTACGTTTATAGACTGGTGTATGTTGAACCAGCCTTGCATCCCCAGGATGAAGCCTTCTTGATCATGATGGATATATATTGCTATATTTTAACAGGTTGTTGTAGATATTTTTGTTTTTGTTAGATTTGTCTTTTATGTTTCATACTAGCATAATGAGTAGATTGTGCACCACAATTATAGTAGTTAATTTTGCCAGTGGATCTTAGACATTGAAAAGGTTTTTTTTTTTTTTTTTTCTACATTAGTATTTTGTTTTTTTCAGATTGAAGAAAATCTTTAGCGTTTCTTCTAAGATGGGTCTGGTGGTGATGAATTCTTACAGCTTTTGTTTGTCTAGGAAATGCTTTGTCTTTTATATTTGAAGGATAGCTTTGCTAGATACAGTATTGTTGGATGGCAACTTTTTTTTTTCCAGCACTTTGAAAATATTGTCCTACTGTATACTGGCCTGTGTGGTTTCCATTGAAAAGTCTATTGCTGGATGAATTGGAGCTCCTTTATGTGTCACTTGCTTCTTTCCTCTTAGTGCTTTTAGGATTCTGTTTGTCTTTGACTGTTGAGCGTTTGATTCTTACATGCCTTGGGGTAGTCTTATTCGGATTGAATCTGTCTGGTGTTCTCTGAGCTTTCATACCTGCATATTTGTCTCTTTCTCAGGTTTAGCGAAGTTTTATGTTATTCTTTCTTTGAATAAACTTTCTACCTATTGCTCTTGCTATATTCTCTCTTGAACACCAATAATTCTTAGATTGGTTTTTTTGAGGTAATTGTCTGTTATCTTGTAGGCAATCTTTGTTTCTTTCATTTCTTTTTGCTCCTCTGACTGTGTATTTTCAAATAACCTGTCTTTGAGCTCACAGATTATTTCCTCTGCTTGATCTGTTCTGTTGTTCAGAGGCTTGAATGAATTTTTTAGTTTGGTAAATATATTTCTCAGTTCCATGATTTGCTTGATTTTTAAGTTATTTTAGTCTCTGTTAATTTCTCTGACTAATTACTGAATTACATTTTTGTGTTACTTTGGAGAGCACTGAGTTTCCTTAAAACTATTATTTCTAATTCTTTATTTGAGAGCTCACATATTGCTTTTCCATTATGGTCAGTCACTGATTCCTGGCTTGGTTTGAGCAGGTCATTCTCTGTTTGGTGGTGTTTCTTGTGGATGTACATCTGTCTTTGCACTGAAGGATTAATGACCTGTCCCAGTCTTCTCTTTCTGTTTTTGTTTTATGTTCATTGGGTATATTTGCTTGAAGATTATTCATAATTTACCCTGATTTTTTAAAATTGTTCTCCTAAATTGCTGCCTTCTTTTAGGCACTAGGTGGTGCTATAACCCAGGTTTGCCTTGGCTCTATAATCATCAGAGTACTGCCCTGTCCTGAATAGCGTCCTCAGGGGGATTTCTCTTCCTGAATGGGAGGGTCCTCGGGGGAATTTCCCAGCAGTGTGGGAAGGTTGGCTGGGGCTTTGTGCCCAAGGGACCTGTGGAACATACCTCCTGCAGTGTGATGCTGGACAGCCACTTGATTTGTCTGGGTTACCAAGCACAGTTTCCAGGGCTGAGGACCGTAGTTTCCTGCTGTCCTCAGCGACATTTCTCCCTCCAGGCACTTGTGATGCTTCTCTGGGGATTGAAGCAGGGACAGATCTCCTGCTAGGAAACCCAGGATAGTGGGAAGCTAGTTGTTCACCTTGCTGTCACTTTTTCTGGTGTAGAAACTGTGAGTTGGGAGGAAATTTTCTGCATGTTAGAAGATGGGCAGACTGGGGGGAAGAGCAGCATGGATATGAAAGTTTAATTCTTGTACCATCTGCTCAGAATGTTTTCATGTTCTCTGTGTTCTGGGAACTTTCCCATCCTGGTATTTGAGTTCTGTGGTATTGCTGGTGTTAATTTTGGCACCATGTATTTGTTTTTGGTTTTCTGTTGTGGGGAATGTGAAGCCAGCTTGCTTGTACACCACCATTTTGGAAGCAGAAGTCTCTCAACTTGACTTTTAGCATTGTCAATTGTCTCGTAAAATTTTTTTGAGCTCATATCTGTCAACATTATGTTTTTCTTATTTTGTAATTTTAAACTCAAAAATGCTTTCCTTAACCATGACTTAGATGTATTCTCTTATAATTTACTCTAAGAACCATAGTTTGTTTCTGTATAGTCTTTTAAAATATCTTGATTGTTTTTGAATATGGTCTGAAGTCTGTGTACATGGAGGGTGAAGGATTAATTTAATATTTTTCTAATAAATCTGTATTTATGAAATAGTTCAACCTTTTCCACTTATGTGAAATCAATCAGTACTATAAACTAAATTTTCATTATATATGGTTCTGTTTTTGGATGAACTATTCCCTTTCATTGATATATTTTTCTCCTTCTTCACCATTAGAACTTAATTTCTACAGCCTTTATAATATGTTTTAGTATTTAGAAGGACAAGTACCAAGCCCTTCTTTCACTGTTCTTTAAAAAAATCATTATTTGCTATTCTTTCAAATACTCTTTTTTTATCTGAATTTTAAAAATCAGCCTTTCAAGTTTTAAGTTAAAAATGTTCTTGGGATTTTGATTGGTAATTCGTTGAATTATTGGTAATTATAATTAAATGGGAGAGAACTGACACATATGTTGGTTCTTATTCTAATCTTCTTTCATATGATTGAGTGGAGTTTTATAACCTCATAGTGTGTCATAGTAATTAAAACAAGACTTTGAAGGACTGCCTGGGTTCAGTTTATAGTTCTATAAGCTGTTTTATTATGGTGATGTGGTTTGGCTGTGTCCCCATCCAGATCTCATCTTGCAATCCCACATGTTGTGGGAGGGACCTAGTGGGAGGTGATTGAATCATGGGGGCAAGTCTTTCCTACGCTGTTCTCATAATAGTGAGTAAGTCCCATGAGATCTGATTGTTTTAAAAAGAGGAATTCCCTTACACCTGTAATCCCAGCACTTTGGGAGGCCCAGGTGAGCAGATCACGAGGTCAGGAACCTGACCAACATGGTGAAACCCCATCTCTACTAAAAATAACATAAGTTATCTGGGCGTGGTGACAGGTGCCTATAATCCCAGCTTCTCAGAAGGCTGAGGCAGGAGAATCGCTTGAACCTGGGAGCCGGAGGTTGCAGTGAGCCAAGATCACACCACTGCACTCCAGCCTCAGCGGCAGAGACTCAGTCTGAAAAAAAAAGAGGAATTCCCCTGCATAAACTCTCTCTCTTTGCTGCCATTCTTTTAAGATATGGCTTGCTTCTCCTTGCCTTCCATCTTGATCGTGAGACTTCCTCAGCCACGTGGAACTGTAAGTCCAACTAAACCTCTTTCTTTTGTAAATTGCAGTGTGAAAACAGACTAATACATAATAGGGGAAAGTAATTTAGCCTCACAGGACCTCAATTTATTTATCTGAAAATAGCGATGATACAAATAATAGTCTATGTATCCAAAGGTTGTTGAGAAGATGAAGTGACTGATGACCTGAAAAGTGGTTAGGACACTACCTGGCACATAATATGTACTCAGCAATTGTTAGTTGTTATTACTTATTCATGTAGACTTATTCATATTTCTTGTTAGGTATATTTTTGGGTATTTTATGACTCTTCTTGGATTCATAAAAGGTTTTTTTTTCCTCTGTTGCTTTTCTAATTGTTCATTTGTTAGAAAACCATTGACTTTTGCTGTTGATTTTATATTTGACCACTTACTGAGCTCTTTTATTCTAATAGTTTTCGTTAGATTTTCTATATAGTCTTATGATCTGCAAATAAGGGCAGTTTTGTGATTTTGTGTCTTTTGTTACTCATACGTTTTGTTTTATTTTTTCCTAGTTTAGTTGGCTAGTTAAATGGAGGTAGTAACAGCAGGTGTGCGTCTGTGCTTTGTGTTTGTCCTAATGGCATTCTTTAATGTTTGACTATTATGTGTGATATTTGTTCTAGTTATTATTCTTTTTAAACTGTGGCTTTTGTGAAATTGAGAAAGGAATTTTGAGTTTATCGAGTACATTTTGTTTTATTTATTTTTTTGCACGAGGAAATGTGATTCTTACTCCCCTGTGCATGATGGCTACATTCCACAGGTTTCAATTCTAATGCTTTTTGACATCCGTTGAAGTGATTGAATTTTGGTTTTCTCCTTTAAATTAGTGTTTTACTATAATAGAGTTTCTGATGTTGAGTCATCTTTGCATTCCTCAGATAAACCCAACAAGATCATAATGCATTATTCTTTTACATCACTGTGTTCATTTTGTTGATACTTTAAATTTTTTGCTTTTATGTTTGCACATGAGGCTGGCTATAATTGCTTTTATTATCATTTCTGGATTTAGTATTGATTGGTATATAAATTATGGTAGCCTCAGAATGAATTGGGAATTTCTTCACCCATTTCTATGATTTGGGAGAATTTATATAAAGTGAATCTTTGTCTGCCCAGAGATTATTTAAAACTTCCTTGAAAATCTTGTTGCCTTACTACTTTAAAAATTTCTTTTGTTACTTTTTAATTGTACTAGGACTATTATTCTATTCAGATTTTGGAATTTGGGTGTTTAAATTTGTCATTTATAATTTCTTATGAAAACATTCATTTTATTTATATTTTCCAGTTTGTTGACATGGAGTTTTTATCAAATTTATGTTTTCCTTTGATAAATTTTGTTTACTTTTTCTTCTTATATCATGTATTCTGCCATCTCTCTTTCTTGGCTGAAGTAATTTATTTCAATTGATGTTAAAAATAAAACCGTTTTGGATTTTTAAAATTAAGTCTACTGGGATTACTTTTATTCTATATTTCTTTATATTATATTTTTTGGGTTTTTTTTTCTTTTTCTAATACCTTGAGGTATATGTTTTATCCATTAATTTTAAATCTCATTTTATAATATAAATAATAAGGCTCTTGTTTCTCCTCTGCATTATATAACATATAATGGAGGTTTCAAAATATAGAATTCTTATTGTTGTTTATTTCTAAATAGCTTATAATTTGATTTTGATTTCCTCTTATTCAAGAGTTGCTTTAAAAAATGTTTTTAAAACAATCTGCAAGTGCACAGGTTTGCTTTTTTGGAGAGAGGAATCAGGTATCTTTCATGGTTGCTTTAATTGTATGGTGGTCAGAGAATCTATCTGCTACCTGAAATCTGTTCAGATTTTCTCATGGCCTTATGTCTTAAACGTTTTTTTAAAAGTGAATTTCTGATAGGAACAGAGCTGTATCCATTTCATTTACATAAATATTTTAATTACGTATTCAAATCTTCTATCTCTTTGTTCATGATTGCTCAGTTTCTGAGAGCACTATGTTAGAATCTACACTATTTATGGCTATGACCGTATATTTTGTATTTCTGCTAGTTTTTTCTATTTTTGAGTCATTAGATTGTGACTTATGTGTCATCTTAAGTGACGCTCTTATTAATGCATGCTGCGAATCTTGTCTGTTAGTTTCCCATTTTGTTTCTATTTTGTCTCCTATTAACTTCTCTATTCTTGCTTTCTTTTGGTTAACATTTTCCTACTAGGTATTTTGCCACCACTTTGTTTCCATCAGTGATATTTTGGTTGGAATTCATCTCTTATAAACAGCATATAAGTACTATATATTATATATATTCTATAATATATATAAATTTTATATTATATATAAAATATATATAATTTTTTTGCTTGTTCTAACTGCTTCTGTCTTTTACCTAATTCACACTTACTGTGACATCTGCTATGGTTAGACTTACTCTGCCTGTTTATATTTCGTATTTGCCTTGCTTCTTTTGTTGTTATGTGTGCTTTCTTTCTTTTTTTTAAATTTTTTTCGGCTTTATTTTCCCTGCCTTTTGATAATAATTGAGTTGTGACTTTTTTTTTCCTAAGAGGAAAAGTTTATTTTTTTCTATTCTAATGATTTCCAAATCAGTTGCTCCATTATATACTTTCAGTGGATTATTTTTACATTTTTAATAAACATGTCTAAACTTATGATTTTATTATCAAACTGTAGAGTTAATTAGTATGTATTTCATTTCACAAATAAGGCGTGGTCTTAGTATGCATTCATCTTTCTTCCTTCCTAGTTCCACTTTTTTAAGATTTGGTTTTTGTTTGTTTACTACTATATCTTCCATTCTAGATCTTGGATTTGTTAGTTCATTTGCTTTATTGAATCCTGAAATGATTCTTGCAGAGTCTGTTGGCAGTAAACTGCTGGAAGCTTTGTATCTCTACAGGTGTCTTTATTTTTCCCTTCCACTTCAAAGTTTGTTTAAATGGTTGTAGAAGTATTGGTTGAAAAATAGTTTCCCGGCCGGGCGCGGCGGCTCATGCCTGTAATCCCAGCACTTTGGGAGGCTGAGGCGGGTGGATCACGAGGTCAAGAGATCGAGACCATCCTGGTCAACATGGTGAAACCCCGTCTCTACTAAAGATACAAAAAATTAGCTGGGCATGGTGGCGCGTGCCTGTAATCCCAGCTACTCAGGAGGCTGAGGCAGGAGAATTGCCTGAACCCCGGAGGCGGAGGTAGCGGTGAGCCGAGATCGTGCCATTGCACTCCAGCCTGGGTAACAGGAGCGAAACTCCGTCTCAAAAGAAAAAAAAAAATAGTTTCCCTTAGAGCTGTTTGCTTCTTTGACTTCTTGAATCCCTGTTGTTGATCAGAAGTCTAATAGAAATGTGATTTTTTTGCTGTAAATTACTTATTTTTTTCTTTGCAGAACTTTTAGGATTTTTCTCTTATTCATTTTTTAAATTATACTTTAAGTTCTGGGATACATGTGCAGAATGTGCAGGTTTGTTACATAGGTATACACGTGCCATGCTGGTTTTCTGCACCCATCAACCTGTTGTCTAAGTTAGGTGTTTCTCCAAATGCTATCCCTCCTCTAGTCCCCACCCCTCGACAGGCCCTGGTATGTGATGTTCCTTTCCCTGTGTCCATGTGTTCTCATTGTTCAACTCCCACATATGAGTGAGAACATGTGGTGTTTGTTTTTCTGTTCCTGTGTTAGTTTACTGAGGATGATGTTTTTCAGCTTCATCCATGTCCCTGCAAAGGACATGAACTCAGTCTTTTTTATGGCTGTATAGTATTCCATGGTATATATGTACCACATTTTCTTTATCCAGACTATCATTGATGGGCATTTGGGTTGGTTCAAAGTCTTTGCTGTTGTGAATAGTGCTGCAGTAATCATACATGTGCATGTGTCTTTTTTTTTTTTTTTTTTTGAGAGGGAGTCTCACTCTGTCACCTAGGCTGGAGTGCAGTGGCATGATCTCAGCTCACTGCAGCCTCCACTTTCTGAGTTCGAGTGATTTTACTGCCTTAGCCTCCCAAGTAGCTGGGACTACAGGCACGCACCCCATGCCCAGCTAATTTTTGTATTTTTAGTAGAAACGGGGTTTCACCATGCTGGCCAGGCTGGTCTTGAACTCCTGACCTCATGATTATAGGCATGAGCCATTGCGCCTGGCCTGCTTGTGTCTTTATAGTAGAATGATTTATAATCCTTTGGATATATACCCAGTAATGGGATTGCTGAGTCAAATGGTATTTCTATTTCTAGATCCTTGAGGAATTGCCACACTGTCTTCACAATGGTTGAACTAATTTACACTCCCACCAACAGTGTAAAAGTGTTCCTGTATCTCCACATCCTCTCCAGCATCTGTTGTTCCCTGACATTTTAATGATCGCCATTCTAACTGGCGTGAGATGGTATCTCAATGTGGTTTTGATTTGCATTTCTCTAATGACCAGTGATGATGAGCTTTTTTTCATATGTTTGTTGGCTGCATAAATGTCTTCTTTTGAGAAGTGTCTGTTTATATCATCCTTCACCCACTCTTTGATGGGGTTGTTTGTTTTTTTCTTGTAAGTTTGCTTCTTTAAACTTATAAGTTTAAGTTCCTTATAGATTTTGGATATTAGCCCTTTGTCAGATGGATACATTGCAAACTTTTCTCCCATTCTGTAGGTTGCCTGTTCACTCTGATGATAGTTTATTTTGCTGTGCAGAAGCTCTTTGGTTTAAGTAGATGCCATTTGTCAATTTTGGCTTTTATCGCCATTGCTTTTGGTGTTTTCATTCCATGCTCATGGATAGGAAGAATCAATATCATGAAAATGGCCATACTGCCCAAAGTTATTTATACATTCAATGCTATTCCCATCAAGCTACCATTGACTTTCTTCACAGAATTAGAAAAAAAAAAAAAAGACTTTACATTTCATATGGAACCAAAAAAAGAACCCATATAGCCAACACAATCCCAAGCAAAAAGAAGCTGGAGGTATCACACTCCTGACTTCAAGCTATACTACAAGGCTAAAACAGCATGGTACTGGTACCAAACAGATATATAGATCAATGGAACAGAACAGAGGCCTCAGAAGTAATGTCACACATCTGCAACCAACTGATCTTTGACAAGCCTGACAAAAACACGTAAAGGGGAAAGAATTCCCTATTTAATAAATGGTGTTGGGAAAACCAGCTAGCCATATGCAGAAAACTGAAACAGGACCCCTTCCTTACACCTTATACAAAAATTGACTCAAGATGGATTAAAGACTTAAACATAAAACCTAAAACCATAAAAACCCTAAAAGAAAACCTACGTAATACCATTCAGGACATATGCATGGGCAAAGATTTTCTCTTAACTTTTAATAATTCCCATTGTGTGTCTGTCATACAGTTTTCTTCTTCTTCATGCTCAGCAGTCGGGGGACTCTTGTAACACTTTTTCTTATTGTCTCTGCCTTCAAAACTGACCTAGATCTAAACACTCATTGTATCTTCTGCTACAGTACAGATCCAAGCCACCATCATTTCTCACTGGATTATTGCACTAGTCTTCCACTGGTCCACTGGTCTCCCTCCTTTCACCCTTGGTCTTCTAAAAACTATTCTACCCTTACCTCTCAGTAGTATCTAGAATAATCTTTTAAAAAGTCTCTCTGCAAAATTTTTCAATGACTTCCCATTTCATTTGGAGAGAAAGCCTAAGCATTTACAGTATTCTGAGACAGGCTATATCATGTGGTTACTTGTGATCTCTTGTACTACCTTCCGCTTCTCTCACTCCTTCCTAGGCTCACTGCCCTTCTTAATGGTTTTCCTTGAATTTCAGCAGAGAATAATAAGTATTCTTAGTCTACCAGCCCGATGCTGTCAATGTCTTTATTTCTCCAAAAGGATATTCTTTTACGTAATGGCGTGACCTATCAGCAGAGGCATCAGGTTTAGTTGGATGGCTGGGAGATATTGGCTGCCTCCTGCCACATAACTTGTTTTGTATAGTGAGATATGTGTAGAATTAGAAAACAGGGACATCAGATCCTTGAATTCAGTTCTGTAAGAGCAAGTTGAAGAGACCAGAACTCTAGGTTGATATGCCATTAAGGGACTTGAGTTCTGTTGGGAGTGCTTTCATTCTAGTGGCAAGTCTTCTTTGGTCTCTGAAATTCTGTGTTCTCACCTATAAAATGAGGCTCTAACATCACCTACTTGATATGAAAGCTATTTAAATAGAATAGGCACAGTACCAGGGACATGGAAAATCACTGTACATTTTAGTAACCCTCACAATCCCCCCATTCTGCGTTTTCCTCCAACACCTCTTTCAAGTGCTTACTATCATGCTGTGGAAAGTTAGTCAGTGTCTGGTACACAGCAAATAAAAATGAATTAAATTCAGGTAAGTTGAATTGAATATCAATATCTAGATAATTTTGCAAGGACATGACAAGTGCTTTCATTGTAAGGTGTTTGGGCTGTCAGTGTCTGTTCCACTGTCCTTTATCCTTGAAGGTCATTGGACATCTTCATTAGGGTAGGAGAGGGAATTTTAAAACATGTGTAAAATAATTCTGTTGCTTTAAAATCTCTTTTGAATTCCAAACTGTGAAGGCCGGCTCACCCCACATATCATTTTTCTTGATTTCCTCTTTGGAGGTCAGGACCACGTGTCCATCCATTTCACCTGGTCTATTACGCATATTATTTCCATGTGTTCTTGTTGCCTTCAGGAATTTACTGTCTTCAAGACACTATAAATATTAACCACTCAAGTTTGTAAGAAACTCAAAAAAGGCACAGACCCTAGTGAAAAAAGGAATGCTGTGGAATTGGCTGTCATCAAAAGAGCTTGTCACATCCCTGAAATCTGCCATGGCTCAGAATCCATCTCAGGCAGCCAGAGAAACCCATCCAAAAAGCAGCTCTGAGAGTGATGATATAATACAGAGTAATGCGGTTGAAATTTTGTGCTAGGTAATGTTTTAAAATTAGGTGCTACATTCCAGCGTGTTTCTAAGTTGACAGTCATTGGGCAGCATTCCATAATGTCTCTACTTCATGCCTTAACTGAGCCGCCCAGGAGCACATCAAATGTTACAGCTTCAAATTGTTCTAATGTGCTGCTTGCCATGTGGTTGTCACAAAAGGAGCACTTTCTTTACTTTGTGTAGCTTATAACTTTTTTAAAAAAATTACCTCTTTGAGTTGACATTTCTCATAGGTCTAATCTGCCCTAATATTAAATTTGGTTAGCCCCTTCAAAGTTCAGAATTGAAACTAGTTCAAACTCTTTATGCACTTGCTTATATTCAAGATAATATAAACCGTGTTAATTTCAACTTCCAGAAGTCGTTAGAGATTTTGTAAAGGCTTAACTTAGAAAACAATTTTGGTTATGTAATATCTCCGTGAATAAAAATATGGGACTTCTGAGATATTGCAAAAGGGACCTAATTTAGTCTGCAGTTTAGAGTCATTTTCTCAACCCAGGACCTTATAAAAGTAGCTCAGTTGTTGGGTAGATGAGGGTCTGTTGTCTTTGTGCCAGTGTGGATAACGTAGGGGTTGTATTTTTCAGCTTGTGTCTAGGTCCAAACACCTATGAGAGACTGTTCTCCTCCCATCTTTGTGGCAACCTGCCTTACATACCACTCTGTCCACTAACTAGGTCAGCTATGCAGTGGTGTCCAAACCTGGCAGAGTCAAAGAAGTCACTTGGATAGCTTTAAAAACCTCACAATTCCCGACTGTAGCCACAGAGAGTCTGAATCAGCAGACGAGAAGATGTGGCCTTGGCCACAGAGTATTACTTTCTGATGCCTTCATGGCCCTCAACACAGTTTGATGACGGGAACACACCAATTCACCCATGATACACGGCATGTGGAGCGGCATTTAAAACGGCAGCAGAATGCTGTGGACAGATTGAGAGAAGAAAGAGGGCACACAGAGAGCACAGCCATGGGTAGGGGCTAAATGAGAGACTGTTAAGAATACCCAGTGCTGAGTAGGGGACAAAAGCATCGATTCTACTTCACACCCTCCTATTATATCCACAGACTTGAAGCCAGTTTCTGCCTTGAAATGCTCTCCTCTTTCCCCACATCTGTCATGTGACTGTGTGTGTGTGTGTGTGTGTGTGTGTGTGTGTGTGTGTGTTGTGGGGGTTTGTTATGCCTCTTTCTTCAGTTTCTTATCATAGCCAGATACATAGAAAATGAGACAGAAAGATAGAGATATGTACACTTCCGCCAAAGTGTAAGGAGACAGGAAAGAAAGGTATTTAGGAGGAAACAGGAAGAAAACTCGTGAAGAATACGTGGGAGCAGTTCCTGGTGAGTGTGGAGTAAAAGCATTGTTTTCCTTTCATCTTCTGAAGATATCCTGACTATTTAGCATATGTATCTGTTTCCTAAGTGTATGGCTGTATTTGTAAAGACTGGTAGCACTGCCTTTGGAGGCAATCCTTCATTAAAATATCCTTCTTATGTGGGGAACCCTCTGTATTTATTCCAAAGTAAGCTGGGGAAGTCCTGAGTGATTGTCATTTATTCAGCATATTTTTATTGATGAGAGTGCTAGCTGCATGGAGTTCACAGCCAGTTGGGGATGCAGATGCATGGACAGAAGATGACAGCACTGAGTGGTAGGTGCCTTGGAGAGGGAGGGACAGAAGGAGGGGAGCACAAAGGAGAGCACTTCACCCCTCTTGGGGCTGAGGGAAGGCTTGGAAAGGAAGTGCAATCTCAAGTTGCATACCGCAGGGTGAAAAGGAGTGCGCGTCAAGCAAGAGTGGCTAAAGAACTGAATATGCCAGCCTTGGGGATGGGAAAGCATGCTTCCATGTCTGGAGAACTGAGAGTGGTCCTAAATGGCCAGGCTGAAGACAAGAGATGAGGCTGGAGAATTAAATGGGGGTCAGACCATGAGGAATCTTATGCACCATATTAGAAAGTTTCATGTTTATAATCGGGTGGCGCATTTCACATACTGCTTTTATAGTTAGCCCTCTTCACCTTCTTTTTATCAAAGACATCGCAAGCAAGAGGTAGTACCCTTCTGTTTCCCACAAATAAACAGGAACTTCCAAAAGTAGGCATGTCAGAGAAAAGGGTTAACATAGCAGGTGTCTATTCTTAGAAAGACTTGCTTGCAAAATTGGTGCATGGCCAGCTTTTGGGAACTTGCCTGGTAAACAGTTTCCTACAATGACATAAAACTTTTCATAGCTGGTAACAGTGGTTTGCTGTGTCTAGACTGTACAAACCGAGTGGCTTATATGGAAACCTCTCCTTCTGGGACTCTGGAACACTGGTACATGCATGCTGGCCTGAAGGTGCCTGTGTGGCTAGCTTCCTGATGAAAATCTTGGCTGCCAAGTCTGTAATAGGCTCTCCTAGATGGACACATCACACACACATTGCTGCATTTTCATATCTGGGAGAACAGTATACTCTGTGTGAACGTTCATGAGAAGGAGAGAATGTAGGAAAGCTAGCAGATAGATCCCTCCAGACTCCACCTATTTTTTTCCCTTGTGAGTCACTACGTGTCCATACTACAACACAGAGTTAAGTCAAAGCCATGAGTACAATTGCGTCCTAAGGCCCATGAGTCCTTCCAGTGAATCTCCTAAAATAGGGGAGGCCTTGAGGATCCCCAGCATGCATACTGTGAATATTTACCTAGAACTAGTTATTGAATGAGTAAATAAATTGAGCTATTAAAAGGTAGAAGTATTAGTGTTCATATATATACGTGTGTGTGTGTGTGTGTGATTTTTTTTAACCAGAATTTGTTTAGTTGGTTTTTATCTCTCACCGTATTTCTCAGATTCTCAAAGCTGGCTCTGAATTACTTTTGACTTTTACTTTCAAATGATAGAGATGTATCAGTTTTGAAGAGAGTTAAAAAAAAAAAAAAAAAAAAAAAAGAGCTACCAGTTCTAAGGGCAATTTAAAATCAGGAGATCCAGAAAGGATTTAAATAATAACAAGCATCCCAAATTAGCTCTTTTCCATTTCTTCTATCAGGTGAGGACTTACTTAATTGTGCATTTCCAGGTACTAAAGCAACCACATTATTGTATTTGTAGTACAACACCCTAATACAGACAGCCTATCTAATTACATTGAAATACATTAGTATTAGTATTTGGGAAATAAAGAGTGATGGATTAGATACTTATATGTAATTTATACCGGGAAAATTCCACTCAAGCCTTATCTAAAAGAATTTCTTTTGGAACAATTAAAATAAATTGTTGACTTTTTAATGAGCTTCGGATCCTGCCTGAAGGAACTTAAAACCAACCGGGCAATTCTTGAATTTCTTATGGCTTCGTCTTCGTTTTTGACAATTCCTTAGCGCTCTGTCCTGTCTTACTGAGTTCCTGGCAGCAGTGTTAACCTGTTGAGTAGTTAGTTCCCCCTTCGACTGGCCTTACCTTTTTTCCCATCAACTTTGTCTTATCCTGGACTGAGGTACAAGGATAAAAATGATGTGTTTACTGCCCTCTGCTTTCCGTTTGACCTTGTAGTTTTTCAGAGTAGCCTTTTCTGTGACCGAGTGGTAAAGAGCATTGCTTCTTCAGCATGGCTGGGCTTGTTTTGCATCTTTATTTATCTTATTGGAGAGGACTTGCAGTTCGTAAATGGACTTTAATATAGAAATTCCCTGCAGTTATCAGTATGCAATGACATGGCAATTTCCCAAAATGCAGTTTAAGGGTAGTTTTCTTCATAGGCTATTTACATTGGTTTTGCTTCCATTTTATTGCCTTCCCATTCCTTTATTTTTCTCTTTTTTCCTTTTTCATTATCATGTGGTCAGATTCCTCCCCTCAGCTGGCCATAAATACTTATTTTAATACTTATTATATTTATGGAACGAAGTTTTATGTTTTTTGTTCATAATTTTAAAAGCAA
The DNA here is from genome assembly GCF_049354715.1 of Callithrix jacchus. Lineage (NCBI taxonomy): Eukaryota > Metazoa > Chordata > Mammalia > Primates > Cebidae > Callithrix > Callithrix jacchus. The sequence goes on along the minus strand of NC_133516.1, from coordinate 100,311,890 downwards.
ATGAAACATTTTACTATATTTTTCTGTTTATAAGGACTTGATGGGAATGCTTTTTATTCATGTGAGCCCCGGTTCTTTTGGTTAGGTTTGAACAAGAGATTGTTTTGCTTATTGGACTTGACTTTGTTCTCCTAGGTCAACAGTTTCATGGAAAGTATATTTCAGATTGCTGATAGAAGTGTACTTAGAATCCGTTGGTTGCCAACAGCAGTTCAGTTCCAACCAAGTGTCGGTTTTTTGTGCTGGGCCTTGCGTTTAGAGGCCTCCTTAATGAAGTGACTGTTGTGAGATTTGCTAGTGTTTGTGGTATCATTAGTTTTAGAAGAAAAGTTTCTGAAGCTTCTGGTAGTAACAATAATAATCTTATAGTCTGATGTTATTTTGTCTCAAAGAGATGTGGTTGTTGTGTCCTCTATATTGTGTCATTTTGTCCTCTATTTCAGTTACCCAGAGAGATGGTCCTTCAGAGCCTACACGTCTATTCTGTATTTTAACCCATGGATGAGAATATTCATTCAAGCCAAGAGAGTTAAGACTAAACATCTAGGCTATTGCCTATACAGACCCAGGTAACTCCTCTTTCTTCAGTTATCTTCACAGAGTTATTTATAAAATTGATAGGCTCCCTAAAGTTGTCAACGTGAGGACATTGACTTGATAGTAAGATTTTTACATTGTAAACAAAATTTAAACCGCATTTGGGAAGACTTGCTAAAGAGTAATTGGATGTGAACAAATATTTGGCAGTGATAGAAACGCACGGCAGTGAGCATGCTAAGTTAATCACCCCAAGCAGAAATTTGCTTTTTACTTCAGTGAATTGTAGGTGCTTTGACAGCAATTAGCTCCACTGAATGATCACAGTTTATGTATATCTTCTGTTTACCCAATGCATTTGAACTATTAAACCATATAGACATGTTTATATTATACATATAGAATGAATATATTTATAAATACATATCTGGTTGATTTGTATTTTATGTTTTTTTTTTACTTTAGCATAGATGTTTTCAAGTTTTTTTTGTATGTTTGTTATTGCTGTTTTGAGACAGAGTCTCACTCTTGTCACCCAGGCTGGAGTGCAGTGGCGCAATCTTGGTTCACTGCAACCTCTGCCTCCTGGGTTCATACGATTCTCCTGTCTCAGCCTCCCAAGTAGCTGGGATTACAGGCGTGCATCACCACGCCTGGCTAATTTTTGTATTTTTAGTAGAGACGAGGTTTCACCATGTTGGCCAGGCTGGTCTTGAACTCCTGACTTCAGGTGATCCACCTGCCTTGGCCTCTCAAAGTATTGGAATTGCAGGTGTGAGCCGTTGCGCCTGGCCAGCCACCAGGCCTGGGCTTTAAGATTATATTTATGTATTATAAAGTCCATTTTTTCCAATCATGCATGCCATCAGAATGGTAATTTTCTTGGTGTGGTTTCTGGGTAGTCATTCATTTACACACCAAACATTTATCAGATTTTTCTGTGAGTCTGAGATTAGAGGAAAAGAAGTTATTATTCACAAAAGATACTTGCACGTGCATGTTTATAGCAACACAATTCACAGTTGCAAAATTATGGAAGGAACCCAAATGCCCATCAATCAACAAATGAATAAGGAAACTATGGGGTGTGTGTGTGTGTGTATGATGGAATACTACTAAGCAATAAAAAGGAATGAATTAACAGCACTTGCAATGACCTGGATGAGATTGGAGACTATTATTCTAAGTGAAATAATTCAGGAATGGAAAACCAAACATTGTATGTTCTCACTGATATGTGGGAGCTAAGCTATGAGGACACAAAGGCATAAGAATGATACAATGGACTCTGGGGAAGAGTGGGAGGGGCTGAGGGATAAAAGACAACCTGTGTGGTGTAGTATATACTGCTTGAGTGATGGGTGCACCAGGATCTCACAAATCACCCCTGAAGAACTTACTCATGTACCCAAACACCACCTGTACCCCAATTACTTATGGACAAATAGAAAAAAGAGAGATTAATTCTTGATTTGAGGACATTGATATCTATTGGGAGAAACATTTAATTTGTGCACGTTGCCTATGTATATGCCTTTTTGCCTGAACTGTTTCATTTGATTTCTGCAGTAACACTGTGGGTTAGGTTATCATCACTGTTTTAGAGACAAGGAAATGTCAAAACTAGAAAAGAACTCAGATTTTCTGGCTCTAAATTCTTTTTCAAGCCAAATTCAATGCTTCCTCTCCTAAAGCTATTAACTCTTTATGTCTACATTTGTCATCTTGTCTTACTTTCATGAAAATTCAGTTGCTGTCTTTGAGAGGGGCCTTGCAATCACTCATATAGACATTAATACTAAAAAATGTAGATCTCTGTATCAGACTCCCTGAACACACACTAATGGATTTCGCAAAAGTTTACTTTTGATTTCCACTTATGCTGCCCATCATCTTTTGAAAATAAAATATACCAATCCTGAGACTTTCCGAATAAATCAGTCCATTCATTTCCTGCTAAATATCAAAGCACTGTTTCCTTTTCATCAGCCTCATTCTTCCAGCAAGTACCAAGTGTCTCCTGTATCAATCAATATAGCTAATCTTTTCAAATTAAATTTCTCTTAGTGAGTTCAGGTGAAAAATGGTTCAAGCCCATGGAAAATGTAGATATGTCTCTATTTTCTGAGGGAATTTTAGTAATTGAATGTAATCTACCTAAATTACTTATATCAAGTGATGGCTGCTTCCCATTCGAGTCTATTGTTTATTTACTTTTCAAAGTGATATTCTTAGATATATATTACCAGGAAGTAGTACGTGTAGAGTGAGTATGAGGAGTATGAGAGTGTGTGTGTGTGTGTGTGTGTGTGTGTGTATTTCCTGAAGAGAAATTTAGGGAGGCTTGAACCTTTGCCAGGTTTCATTCGGAGCTCTAATTGGCATCCACAGTGTAGAAGGATTTATTCCTTTATGGTGTTATACCTTAGGGCTTTGTCATACTTACTTACATATCATTTCTCTCACAGGTTCTCTGGTGACAAAAGCCCTTCATAAAGGATTTGTGGAGTTTCCTCCATGTTATCCCACCCCTCGTAGGGTAACTCCTACTTCTTTTTTCTTCCGTAAAAGGCAGTGTAGCTCTAATGGCTGTATTAGAGCAGATGAAGGACTAGAATTGTGACCAAAGTACAGGACTTAATACCCTTTTTAAAGGGTACTACCCATGATTAGATACTCTGTGTACTTGGCCACCCGGCTACCATAAACTGGAAAGGAAGGTGCCTCACCAGCACCTTTGCCTCACTGTTTTCATGACTGTGATGTTCTGGAGAACTGAAGAATAGCCAGTGTTGCTCGGGATACACCTAGTTTCTACCCAGGTGTACATCCTCACTGGGTGTACCTACTATCTGCGCCTCTAAGGGTGGGTTTTTAAAGCTACTCAATTGGACAGACTTCTGGTACAAGCCACTTCAGAGGGGTTTGCCCTCTCACACGTCTTCCTGTGGTGTAGACCAGTCCCTGGTCCAGTTAGTGGATTTGACATCCCGAGTACTAAATCTACAGGGTCCACAACAGGAAGTTTACTTTTTCTAGACAGACATTAGCAAGAAGTGTAGCAACGCAGAGAGGGCATGAGTGTGGCATGTGATTAATGGAGTTGTTCATGCTCTCCAGCAACTGAAGGGACTCCCACCCAAGATGAGTACAAATTTGTCTCTGGAGGGTCTCAATTATAGAAGAAATTATTACTTTGGGAAAGATTGCAAGGTGATTTCTCAGTTCTCTTTCAACTTAAACATTGTATAAGTCTGTAGTTCTTAGAGTCTTAAATATTGTTTTTATAATAAAGACAAGTTATTATATGGCTGTGTTACTTGATCTTTGGCAACAAACATTCTTCATTAAATTGCTTACCTATAGACCCATAATACTGAAAGGAGCCCAAATGAGTTGGGATTGGTATTACCCTGCACTCGTGGGAACCACATGATCCTTTTAAAATTATTCAGGGATTTGATTTTTAAGGGATACTTTCCATACCCTAACACCCCACCCACCACCAGACTAGTAATTTTTGAACAGTGATTCTTTTGCACACCATGCATGTTATGTGTCCATTTTTGAATTTTTGCAATGCTGAATTATTTAATCTTTTATTATAGTATGATAATTGGAAGCACAATTTGGATTAGCCAAACTTGGATTTGAGTTTAGGTTTTATCATTTACTAGTTGTGGACCTTTGTCTGTTACTTGAGTCTTACGCTTCTCCAGTGTGAATTGGAAATTCCTCTGCCACTGAGGTTATTATGAGGACTAGACTAAAACTGTGTTTTACCTTAAACATAAAAGCAGTCAGCAAGGGTTCTGAAATGTTTGTAAACCAATAGTAGTTGTTATCATACAAATGAGTAAGAGCAAGTGGATGGAATGACCACTATATGTAAGGCTCTCTTGTAGGCATTGGGCATAAGCAAAAAGAAAAAAATTCCTGCCCTCATGGAGCTTACATTCTAGTGGGGATCAGAGAATACAACATATAAATTAAAATGGATGATAAAATATCAGATGATTTTTTTTTGGTTATTTCAACTTTTATCTTAGAATCAGGAGGTACATGTGCAGGTTCATTACATGGGTATATTGCATGATGCTGAGGTTTGGGGTACGGATCCTGTCACCCAGCTAGTGAGCATAGTACCCAATAGGTATGATTTCTACCCATGTCCCCATCCCTGCCTCCCTCCTCCCCCATCTTGTATTCCTCGGTGTCTGTTGTTCCCATGTTTATGTCCATGTGTGCTCAGTGTTTAGCTCCTACTTATAAATGAGAATATGAGATATTTGTTTTTCTGTTCCTGTATTAATTCAGTTAAGATTATGGTCTCCACTGTGTCTATGTCACTGCAAAGGACATTATTTTATTATTTTTTATGGCTGTATAGGATTCCATAGTGTATAGGCACCACAATTTAAAAAATCCAATCCTCCACTGAAGGACGCCTAGATTAATTCCATGTCTTTGTGATTGTGAATAATGTGGCAATATACAATAAATGTGGCAACTCTGGGGCAAGTTGGTCTCTCTTTACAAAGGCCACTGCATAGGTCCACCTGAGTACTTTCATGACATAATGGCTGGTGTCTATCAGAGTTAGCAATTCAAGAGAGCAAAGTAGAACTTGCAACCTTTTAGAACCCATCTTCAAAAGTGACAAACCATCATTTTTGCAGTGCCACAGGCCAGCCTAGATTTAGTGTGGGAGGACACCATACATAGGCATTAATACCAGGAGAAAATAAAAACCACTAGGAGACATCTGGGATGGTGGGTAGCACAGTGAGTTATGCAATAATTTTGTGAGAAGATGGTTCCAGAAGGAGGGGACAGTGCAAAGACAGGAATCAAAAGCTAGTCTAGCTAGAACACAGAAAACAGATCAAGGTAGATAGGGCAGACCAGATGGGGCCTGAAACAACAAGACAAGAAGAGGTGGCTGTTTTGAGAATGGAATTACTTGAGCAGAGGAGTGTACTTGACCTACGTTTTTAAAAGATTATTCTGGCTGTTGAGTAGAGAATTGATTTCATGAGACAAGAAGAAAGGAGGGAAGTTGAGGTAGGATAGATAGCATTACTTTATTCTAGGGGAGAAATGAGCTTGAGCTCAGGTGGTAATGGCGAAAGGGATGAAAAGTGTCTGGATTACATGTATGTTGTGAAGATAGAGCCAGTAAGACTGCCAATGGATTGGATATGGGGTGGAGACAAAATGAGGAGTCTAGAAGGCTTTCTAAGTTTTTTCCCGAACAAAATCTTGGGAATGATAGGGGAGGTACAAGTGTAGAGGTTAGGAGGAGTGGTGGATGGAGTTCTCTTCATATCACAGTGGACAGACTAAATTTGAGAGGTCTACTTAACATCCACATCTCTACCTATCAATATTATGCTAACCAGAAAATTCTCAATCCTGCCTAATTACATGTTGTAAAGAATAATTAAGGATTAGAATTATTTTACAATACCACCAAACCAGGTAAACTCTTATAACTTTAAAGACATAATTATGATTGAGTACTACAATATAGTTATAACTTACAACTGTGGGCTAATTTTTCGGTGTTAATAAAAGTTCAGAACTGTAGTTTTCTTTATTTATAGCCTGTTTTTTCAAACTTAAACTTTAGAATACTATATTTGATATTGGCCAAAGTATTTTGAACAAATGTTTTAAGTGTGAAAATTAAAGTCAATAAAAGTTTAAATTTCTGCCAGTTGTTCTGATCAAACCATTCAGGTAAAATGCTGTATTAAGTTATGCTCTATACTTCTGCAGCACGAAGCCTTGAAAGGCACTGAGTTTTCTTCATAGTTTTATTTCTCTTTATAGAGAAGCATTCTATTTTCCTCATAAAACTTGTAAAATTAACAAAAATGTATACAATACAGAATTAGATATGGGGGAAAAGTCAAATAACTAAAAGTCCCTTTTACCATTTGTCATTAATTCTATGCTATGGCAATCTGTAATGTTCCCCAAAGGAGCACCTCTGTTAGAAGTTTAATATCTTTCCAGATTGTTGTTTTCTACACAGTTACACACACACACACACACACATATATGCACACACATGCATGCACACATAGCTTTTTATAAACATAAAATTATGTACAACTTGTTATTTTCACTTACAGTTATATCTTGGAGACTTTTGTCAGTGTTAAATATATTGCATAGCACTATGATTTATTTAACTGTTTTCTTATTGATGTACATTTAGAGTTTAGAGAGCTTTGAGTATTCTCACACCAAATATTATTCTAGAATTTTTCTCTCTATGATGATTTAAACCGATGCTTAGAAGCCCAGTTCCAAGAATTTTCTGCAACAGAGGCACATAGTTTCAACTGTATTCGGAGAACCTCAGGTTCTGTAGGGCTTTTCTCACCTATGCTTTGTTCTCTCTGAGTTGGTGGATATATCCGTATATACAGTTTTACTAAAACAATGGACCTTGAAAACAGGTTTCTCAATCAATAAGGTAGAAAATGTGCTTTTGGCAATTTAAAATGATACATGAATGTGTGTTTCTGAGCATTGCAGTTAGAGAGAATTGTTTTGGGACCAGGAGAAGTAGTTGACCCGGTGTCAATGACAATCTGAGTAGGAAGGCTATGCATATTAACCAGAAACTTTGATAAGGGAACAATTTCATAAATTTTTTTAAAGAAAATTATCCTAGTTTATATGTCCAAGTGAACATTTGTGTGGGCAGATTTTCCTGTTGCTCTCATGAAGTTTCCTTACAAAAGCAACATTTCTAAGTAGTAAAAGGCAAGAAATTTCGCTGAGGTATAGGTTTGCTAATTTACCAGCTGAATGTACTCGATGAATCTTTCTTAATAATTATGTATCTCTGGAGCATACAGTCTTCCTAAAGAATATTGTCTTATGTACTTTAAAACGATAATCTGACTTGATTATGTTCTTTCTTCTTTCTTTCCAGAAAGTATCTTTATGTCACATCTTCTTTCAAAGGAGCATTTAAAAATGAAGTTCAAAAGGCAGAAGAAGCAGTAAAGACTGGTATGCAATTACCTGCAGCCTACATCATTGTTGTTCAGTCATTCAGCAAATGTTAATTGTGCGCTTATTCTGAGACATATGTTGCTCTAGGCATTGTAGGAGCTACTGCAATTAATTAAATGGAGTTTCTGTCTCTATGGAACTTCATAACACATTCTTTCCATCTCTGAGCTTGTTTACTCATGATATTATTTATGATTTTAAATATGATCCTGAACACATTTCAAACTAGATTGCTATTTGTTAGAAACCTTGTTTGTCTGTCTGGGCGTAGTGGCTCACATCTATTAATGCCAGTACTTTGGAAGGCCGAGGTGGGAGAATCACTTGAGGCCAGGAGTTCGAGATTAGCTTGGGCAACATGGTGAGACCATGTCTGTATTTAAAAATAAAGTAAAATGAAGTAAGAAATCCTGTGTGTTATAACACCGTGTTAGGTCATTTTAGATCCCTGCACTGCATTCGCTTTAAGAAGGATTTGCTACATATTGACTCCTCCTACTGCGGGAACAAAGCTACTCTTACCCAGTTATCTGGGGGTGAGTAGTAGCTCTACATCCATAGTTTGTGGATTTTAAAGCATTTCCTGTCAGCTAAAAATCCATTTATGACATTTGAATTTGCGTATGTATATTTGTGTCCTGCATATCATCATGCTAAATGAAAGCCCAGTAGAAAAAAGATTTAAAATTTGTAAAAGTTATAAGAGGAATGTAGAGTTTTCTGAGATCATGGTCTGTATGCCATTTTCACTGGTCATACTATATGCATGGAAAATACTTAGAATTGCTTGAAATAATTTTGCTGTATTATAACTATCCGGTTTCCACTTCCAGCTGAATTTGTATTGAAAGAAGCACAAATGAAAGTAAACCAGTGTGACAGAACCTCTTTGTCTTCTGCCAAGGTATGACATGTAAAGAGAATAGTCTTATTAAAAGACAAATTGTGTCATTTGCTTTTTCCTCTGCATAGTTGTCTCTTACCATCTACTTCCTAAACTTTTTTTTTTTTTTTTAATTTTTTATTGGATTTTAGGTTTTGGGGTACATGAGCAGAGCGTGCAAGACCGTTGCGTAGGTATGCACATGGCAGTGTGCTTTGCTTTGCTTCTCCGCTTCACCCCTTCTCCCCTTCACCCACATTTGGCATTTCTCCCCAGGCTATCCCTCCCCACCTCCCCCTCCCACTGGCCCTCCCCTTTTCCCCCAAATAGACCCCAGTGTTTAGTACTCCCCTTTCTGTGTCCATGTGTTCTCATTTTTCATCACCCGCCTATGAGTAAGAATATGCGGTGTTTCATTTTCTGTTCTTGTGTCAGTTTGCTGAGGATGATGTTCTCCAGATTCATCCATGTCCCTACAAACGACACAAACTCATCATTTCTGATTGCTGCATAATATTCCATGGTGTATATGTGCCACATTTTTCCAATCCAGTCTATTATCAATGGGCATTTTGGTTGATTCCAGGTCTTTGCTATTGTAAACAGTGCTGCAATGAACATTCGTGTACATGTGTCCTTATAGTAGAATGATTTATAGTCTTTTGGATATATACCTAGTAATGGGATTGCTGGGTCAAATGGAATTTCTACTTCTAAGGCCTGATATTCTTTCTTCTGCTTGGTCAATTCGGCTATTGAAACTTGTGCATGCTTCACGAAGTTCTCGTATTGTGTTTTTCAGCTCCTTTAATTCATTCATATTCCTCTCTGAGTTATCCATTCTTGTTATCATTTCCTCATATCTTTTTTCAAGTTCCTTAGTTTCTTTGCATTGATTTAATACATGTTCTTTTAGCTCACAAAAGTTTCTCACTATCCACCTTCTGAAGTCTAATTCCGTCATTTTGTCACAGTCATTCTCCGTCCAGCTTTGTTCCCTTGCTGGTGTGGAGTTTTGGTCCTTTCTAGGAGGCAAGGTGTTCTGGTTTTGGGTGTTTTCCTCCTTTTTTCGCTGGTTTCTTCCCATCTTTGTGGATTTATCCGCTTGTCGTCTGCGTAGTTGCTGACTTTTCGATTGGGTCTCTGAGTGGACACCCAGATTGTTGATGATGAAGTATTTCTGTTACTTGGTTTTCCTTCTACCAGTCTAGCCCCTTCGCTGTACGACTGCTGAGGTTCACTCCAGGCCCTGCTTGTCTGGGGTACACCTCTAGCAGCTGTGGCACAGCAAGGGATGCTACCCGTTTCTTTTTCTGCTATCTTTGTCCCAGGATGATGCCTGCCAAATGTCAGTCTTTTGGATATAGAGGGGTCAGGGAGCTGCTTGAGGATACAGTCTGTACTTTATAGTAGCTCAATTGCTGAGCTGTGATCTCTGTTGTTCATTCAGGGCTGTTAGGCTGCTATGTTTGATTCTGCTGCAACAGAGCTCATAAAAAAACCCTTTTTTTCTCAAATGCTCTGTGTTGGGGGGTTCGGGCTTTATTTTTGGATGTTCGTTGAGGTGTCCTGCCCAGCTAGGAGGCAGACTAGCCACTGTTTACCTGCCAAGGCTCCGCCCTGCTGTTGTGAGGCTCGCCCTGTTGGGGCAGGTTCTGCTGTTCTGCTGTGTTCTCCGCCACGCCCTGAGGCGGAGTCTCTCTGTTGTAGCGGGTTGCCTCGGCAACGGCTGGCTGCCATAGCAGTGGGCGTGTATCTCAGTTGGGGCGGGTTGCCTCGGTAATGGTGGACGCCCCTCCCCCACAGAGCGTCTCAGACCAACTGCACGGGGATCACTTGAAATCACGGTCTTGTTCATCCCACTGGGCTAGCCCAAATGCTCTGTCCCTGCAATCCCCTGGGCGGGCCCACTGTCCAAGTCTCGCTCAGTCTCAAGTCCAGCCCTCTCAAGTCTCAGGTTGCCGGCTCAACAGGGCACCCGGACAAGTGCGCCCTGTGGGGAGTGATGGGCAGGACTGGCCGCCACCACCCCGGCTGCCGGCTTCGCCAGGCAGAGGCACTGCCAGTCGTCCAGCGTCTCCCCTATACTTGGGAATCTCCCCGTTCCGTGGGCAACAAAGATCAGTCTGGAAATGCAGCTCTGACTCACCTCTCTGTGGACTCAAAGAGAGCTCCAATCCTGGGTTGTTTTCACAGCGCCATCTTGAGTCCTTTCCTTCCTAAACTTTTAAGCACAGATAAGCTCAGAAGATTAAGTTGATTTTAACTCAGGAAAACAGAATAGAGGAGTGCAGAGAAAGGAGAGGAAACTCAGCAAGTGGAGGCAAGGCTGAGGTGGAGAGAAAAGATGAACAGAATATGGGCTGAATTTGAAACAGTGGGAAAGAGCATCACAACCAATTTCTTTAAAATGGGAAGGAAAGTAACAGGAGAAAGGGAAAAAATAATGAAAAACCAGCAGAAAAAAGAACTAGCCTATCAAGTCTCCTTGAAAATATCTATTCAAATTATAGCTCCCTGTGGACCCAAATAAATGGGAAAAGCAAGGAAATGTCTAATAACCAATCCTTCTTTTTAATGCTTGGAATTATATACTGTAATTATGAATATTCATAACAAAGCTTCCAGCTTACAAAGCTCTTTTATTGTGAGTTGCTCCACACAGCTCATAAACATTCTTTGTAATCCTTACAATATGCCCATGAGTGAGATAAGTTATGAAGAACTATTATTATTATAATGCATGGCAACCAAGAGAAAAAATAATTGCTCTAAGACATGTAAGTTTGCTAACTTTCACCAAAAATATGTTATGAAGCGTTAAACAATGGTGAATCATTAAGCAACATATTTATTTGCTTACATACAAAGGGACAAGTAGGAACATGGCGGCAAATGCTTTACTTCACCTTCTCTTCATCCTCTTCTACAGACTGAATATATTCATCCTTTCAGTGATTTGCCATTTAACTTCCCAGGACCAAGGCTGTGTCTGATAAAGACCTTTCCTCTATAAGGTCCTGAGTAAGACTGACATCAAAGAGTAGCCCGTGGTAATGCCCCAGAGCTAATTCCGTCCATGGCCTGTCCCAAATTCTCCTAGTTTTTTCTTTTCTTTTTTTTAAAGGTAAAGGTAAACCTATCTTATTTTTATTGATTATTAATTTTTTAATAGTTTAAGCTTTTTAAAATTTTGTTTCTCAGAAATCATTTTCCTTTGCTTCATGTGTTTGAGAGACAAGAAAGAGAAAGACTCATGGGTCAAGTCCTTCTTCCTTTTGTGCCTTCTGCTGTTACTTCTCCCTGCCTCTGCTCTGTGCTCTGAGGGCACTGCCAGGCAGGGTGGGGAAGTCTTTGACAAATTTTCTTTGTTCTTCTGATGCTCTCTGGTTTCTTTAAGGCAGAGAAGAGAGCAAAGCAGAATGACCTAAACTTTTAACCTCTTAAATTCTTCAGGGCAGATGAATTTTAAATGGAATACTTGCCAACCATTTCCATTTCCTTTCACTTGGAAGGCAGTGAAAATAGTGTTCCGTCAGTGTTATACTATACCTCAAAACAGATGCCCACCTTTCACCTCAGGTGGATGAAGCATGTTAAGAGGCTGTTCTTCTGCCTAAGAACAATAATGAATTCTGCTGCTGCTGCTTGATTAGAGGGAGGATACTAGATTTAGAGTAGTGAATGAGTTGATATATCAAATTAAAAGAGTTAATAAGAAAGACAACTGGGCATGGGGTATCTTATAAAGGGAAAGTTTGAGAAATATTAGAGGGATCCAGAATTCAATATGAAGGAGATACTTTCTGTTGGCTGCTAACAACATTTCTCAATTACTGTTATTTTTTGTTTCCTGCAAGAACATTCAGTGGTCACATCATCGAGCATTTATTGTTCTCACAGACAAGTCAGAGCCTGGTCTATGCAAAATAACTCACCCAAGTTTTCTTGTAGTTTTTGTCAAAGTCTTTGTGCCATTATAGAGAATAAAATTTCTTTCTCTAAAAGGAAGAGAGGATATCTGAATATGAACAAAAGAGAATAGTGGGCTAGGATTTGGATTAGGTTTATCTTTTATGGTATTGGAACTGAATGATTTATCAAGTGTTGAGAATCTACTATGGTAGAATCGCATTAGGTAGTGTGAGCTATCATTAGCCTTGAACATTCGGATAACAGGATAGTATCAACTTGCTCCTGGTTAATTCAGTGCCATTATGTTCTCTCCCAACCAATGTACTTCTCCAGGATGTGTTACAGAGAGCTTTGGAAGATGCAAAAGCGAAACAAAAGAATCTTAAAGAGAAACAAAGGTAAGACATAAGGTTTTCTGCTTGCAGGGATCCTCTGTACTATGTTAAAACAAATTCTAGTTTCTAAGTAGGTAGATTTAGTGTTTACCGTGACAGTTTTTTTTTTTTTTCAGTTTGTGACGTCTTATAATCTAAAACCTAATACAGTCAAGGTCCCCCAACCAAGATAAGCAATATAAAACATTGATAAAACATATGTTTGCATGTATACATATGTGTCTACATAATAAAAATTCTGAAAAAAAAAAGAAAAATTAGTTCAGCATTGAATTGTTTGGGCTAGATGAAGATGCCTTCATGAGGAAGTGATCAGCTGATAACTCACTTTCCCTCTGTGTCATTTGCCATTTAAATTCTAGAGAGTTGGTTCTGGTTTCTTCCCCTTGTCTAGTACCTTAAAATTTTACAAAAGGAAATAATGTTTCACATGAATGTATTGCTTATATAGCATTAAAATTAAAATAGCAAGGATATGTTAACAAAATGAAATATTTACATTTGTAAGATGAACTTGCTCTCCAACTCAAACGCTAACCAAGTTAAACTGAAAATAATCACTGCTGCCCACATAACATCAGACTTCAAAAGTCGTTATATCTTTGTGAAACTATTCTTAAGGGAAGTATGATTTGTTTTTAACATTATTTTTCGTGAACCATGCACTGACATTCAACCATAACTTTCCTCAAAACTTAAATTTTAAATGTTAATTTTGCATTTATCAAAATAAATAAATTTGAAATGTTACTTCTACATTTACCAGAAGAAATTTAAATAAATGTCATAGAAATTTTAATTGAAAAATGAAGCTCTCTCTGAGGTCTTTAGAAATAAAAACCTTGTTGAACCAAGTTCACTGTGTGAAACAGTTCATCCAGTGTAATGTATGAAAAGTGACCAACCAACATTTTATTAATAATAATGCCAGTTACCATGAACTTGTTTTAACAGCAAATGCTGCTTTTATTTTTTTTAATTCAAGAATAGCTGGGCTAGGTGGCTCATGCCTGTTATCCCAGCACTTTGGGAGGCCGAGGCGGGCAGATCATGAGGTCAGGAGATTGAGACCATCCTGGCCAACACAGTGAAACCATATCTCTACTAAAATACAAAAAAAATTTAGCCAGGCATGGTGGCACACGCCTGTAGTCCCAGCTACTCAGGAGCCCGAGGCAGGGGAATCGCTTGAACCTGGGTGGTGGAGGCTGCAGTGAGCTGAGATTGCACCACTGCACTCCAGCCTGGTGACACAGCAAGATTCTGCCTCAAAAAAAACACAAAAACAAAACTGGAGAATATCAATGTATCATTTAATATTATAGAGTGATTATGTCATATCATATCCTGTAATACCTTGTTTACATACTCCTTATACTCTTTTTTGAAGAGTTGGGATCTCATTACTGAGTAGTGATTTTTGAGAAAAAGTTTGATTTACATATGTTTAACCTTAGGTACACATGCATTTAATAAATATATATTAACTCATGTCTTATGTTCTCTATATATCATATCTTTATGGAAGGACTGATAGAACTTTATCATTATTCTTTAATGATAGATGCATTTAATTAGTTACTGGTAAGTATATTATATCAATTGTAATAGCACGTGGTCATGAGCTTGAAAACAAAAGGCCAAGTTTATGGCGGGAGGGGAGCTACAGGGTGAGTGCAGGAGAATTATATTTGGTGTCATTCTTGGTTGGTAAAGAAAATAATAATGGTTATATACCTAACCTGTTTCAGGCTTATATTTAACATTTTTTTTTTTAGTTCTTATGACATCACAAGGGGCTACATAGGTATTACTCCCATTTTTCAAATGAGACAGAACGTTTAAGAGGCACATCCATGGTCACATGGTTATTACAAAGACAGGCTTGTATTTGAAAACAGTTCTGCCTCTCATATCCACGCATTTTCATAGCTCCCAGCAGCCTCTGATACCATATGTGTTTATATCACAACTCATTACCGTAGCTGTTTTTATCACATTTCGGTATTTCTCAATTTCTATTTTATACTTATAATAGAAAACTCACACAAAACATAATATAGAAGGTCAGTCAGAAAAACAGGAGCTCATATCTGTTGCCTTTGTAAACTTGCTTTACTATAATAACTTTTATTTACCTTGTATTTTGGAGGAGGTTAGATGGAAAGCTAGGGAATATCTTTTGGCACATTCCAATCTATGTAGGATATCTGGAGACTCGAGAACATGCTGAAATTAGGAATCACAACTGCTGTTAGAAATCCCTAAATTTAAAATAGCCAAGTCATCACTTTTAAAAAAAAAATGCTGCAATGTACCTATAAGACCAGTTAATATTTCAGAACCCTTTTGGCATTTTCTAGTTCTTGTAAATTTAAATTTGCAGACTTGTTTTTGAATCAGCAAATGCCTTTGTTTGACTGACATAGTTACTGGCGTCATGTTTATGCAGAATACTTGGCTATACCAAGATAACTGAGTGTGCCCACCACGTTTGGCAAAGTATCTGGATTATGCCTGTGACGTTAACCTTTTAGTTCAATTATTAGCCGTTTCATAAACTATATATGTTTATTTAATGAACAACTTTTTAAACTTTCTATATGTTACTCTAGAGAATTAAAGAAGGCAAGAACACTCTCCCTGTTCTATGGCGTGAACATAGAAAACCGAAGCCAAGATGGAATGTTCATTTATAGTAACAACCGTTTGATCAAAATGCACGAGAAAGTGGGTCCGCAGTTGAAGCTGAAGTCCCTGTAAGTCTGTTTCTGCTTTCACAGCTACGAGCAGAGAAAGGGAGGTTGCAGGAAGATTCTGTCTGTGGAGTGAGAGGAGTGACTAATCACGATGGGAGCAAGTGTCACAGTCTCTGTTCACCCCTCCTGTCGATGTGCAGGCATTTGTGTGCCTCATTTATAATATCAGTGAGGCTGCCTGCACGCTCTATGGAAAAATCACACTGTGGGAATTTTTTTTCCAATGTATTTATTGAACAACTTGATGTGGGGCCATTCTTTGTGCCACGTCTTTGGGTTACATTTTTGATGCTTTACCAATTTAAAAGTAATACAAGCATATTAAATAAATTTTAGAAGAGAAAGAAAAGAAAAATCCTTAGTGTTGTAAAGCACCCCTATTAACGTTTGTGAAGCCCCAGCATCCATGAGTTCTTGCCAGTTTCCTGCCTGGTCATGTCACTAAAACTCTCTAGCCTATCTGGACTTTAGAGTAATACATTCTCATGCTTTCCCAATGGTCTGAAATTTCTCAAGCTGCTTTCATCAGTGATGTAGAGTCCTGAAGAGACACACAGACAAGGACAGGGTCAGACAAGGTAATCATGACCAGTATAACGGGTCAGGGGAGCATTTACTGTGTTGCTGCCGCACTCTCAAGGAATTGGTAATTCGTTCATTGTTTATTTAACAAGCACCTATAGTGCCGCAGTGTATGCCAGGCACTATACTAAGCTCTGCTGATGAAAGCTCCAGACCTACTGCCTTTTGCTAAGGAATGTATTGTATGGTGAAAGGGACAAGCATATAAATGCATTTTTTTATATTGCTTGAAAATAGCAAGAATGGTCTTTTAAAATCTAGATTTGTTGGCTTAAACCCCGGTGCATTTAGAGTAGAACTGTTCGCCATGGTCTTCCAGTGATCTGATCTCTGATTGGCTGTGGGATCTCACCCTCTACTTATACCCTGCCCTCTCTGCATTGCCTGCGTCTCACATCTCCTAAGCTAATTCCTGTATTAAGACCTTGGGACATGCTATTTCCTCAGCCTTGAACCTTCTGTCCTCAGATTTTCTTACTATTGGCCTTAACATGCCATTCAGCCATGAGCCTGAAGTAATCTCCACAGGAAGGTCTTCCTTGACCGTCTAATTAAAACGGGCCGCTTCCCTTATCCCCCCCACCTGTCACTCTTCACGTATCCCAGCACCTGCGTTATGTTCCTCATACCACTTTTCACCATCTGAAATGGTCTCGTATATTTTTATTATGTAGAAGAGAAACTTCGAAGTCAGGATGAACCTGTATTTCTGGTTCTCACTGTATCCCTAGCTCTTGGAACAGGGCCAGGTTCTGAGCGTGAATGAATGAATATTATGTTAGAGGTGAGCATCAGCGCAAAAAGAGCATTTAGGAGGGGCGGCAAAGCAAACCGGGGAAGCCAATTCAGGCCTCCTAGAAGAATGATGCCCAAATTTAGACTTACAGAATGAGTAGTGAAAGGAAAGCAGGGTGGAAGAGGGAAGTGGTAACAAAGCATGATAAGCTGGGACCTCAAAGGGTGAGGCTTGACACGTGTGTCATGCAGAAGGCGGTGGGGAGCCCTAAAGGCTTAGACAACTGTATGCTGTTTCCGAAAGCAGGTTATGTCACCAAGCAGATTTACAGTGAGACACTCATTACCCTCTGGGACAAGCCAACTCTATGATTCCTTAGTACCATTCGCTGGCACCTCACGGCCCCCTGCAATGAGGAGGAGAAATCCAATCTGATAGGTGAAATGCAGACAAAGAAAGTGGTTCTCTGGCCACTGTCATTTAAAAGATTATGCTAGTTTATTGCAGTAAAGCACCATGGTTTTTAACGTCAAAAGGAATTGCTTCCCACCCACCCTCACACTCCATGTAAGGTGATAGGTTTGTAAAAAGTCATATTAACTCAGTAACACTGTGCTAGAGTGACTTTTTATTATGGGACTAAACACACTGGGGTCACCACAGACTTACGATAACATAGTTAGATAACTTGTTAAACTCTGACATGGTCCGGACCCATGGAATGAATTTACTTTTGAAAAAAAAAAAAAGTTTTCAAATGACCAGAATATATTCGATTTGTTTTTCTTTAGCCAGAATTACAAAATGTGAATATGCATCTGTTTCCTCAGACTTGGCACAGGCGTGGTTGGAATTGTTAATATACCCTTGGCGATCATGGAACCGTCCCACAATAAACAGGAATTTCTCAATGTCCAAGAGTATAATCATCTATTAAAAGTCATGGGGCAGTACGTGGTCCAGTACTGTAAGGACACCGGCATCAGTGAGTATTCTGTCAGTAGTCATAGTAGAAGATACTTAGCGAGGGATTAATTTCTGTGATTTCTTTAAGCCGATGTGATTACCTGAATTCAGATTACCAGCAACTGAAAGCTCTGAGAGTGAGCTCCTACTTTAAAACGTCAGAGGAGTGAGAAGGGAGCCCATTTCAGAATCTTTCCCAGACTGTCGTGTGAAAAACAAAGCAGCAGATTAGAAATTGCAAGGGGAGGGCAGTCAGCAGAGTGCAGTAGCAGACCGTGGGGGAAGGAAGCAGAGATTATTGCTTCAGACAGACTGGGAAACCCTGCTCTGGGCACTGGGACTTCACTGTGTTGAGAGCACATAGTCTCACACAGACCTTAGTAGCTCTTACAACGTTGTTATGTCATACCATGGAGTAAAAACTACCGATCTTGGGTAATTGTAGATATGTTAAACTTTGTTTTGTATAGTTAAAAGTTATTGTGTATGTTAATTCCAGAAAGATTTCAATTAAAAATGTCTCAAATGGCTATGTCTGGAAACTTAAAAAGATGAACTTCAGCTATCTGGAAGATGTGATCCATTTAGGTCACCTTACTCCCCAGAGACACCTGAACAATGAGAGGGTGCACCAAGCATTAATTCAACTTCTTCTTTTTGGTTGTTTTTCAACTTGTGTTTTAGAATCAAGGTGTACATCCACAAGATGCTTACAGAGGCATATTGTGTGATGCTGAGGTTTGGGAGAGAACCAATCTTGTCGCGCTGGTATTGAGCAGAGTATCAACAGGTAGTTTTTCAGCCCTGTTCCCCTTCCTCTCCCTTTTTGTATTCCTCAGTGTCTGTTGTTTCCATCTTTATGTCCATGCTTACCCCATGTTTAGCTTCCATGTGTAAGTAAGAACATGTGGCATTTGGTTTTCTTTTTCTGCATAAGTTCACTCAGGACAATGGCCTTTAGCTGCATCCATGTTGCTGCAAGGACACAATTTCATTCTTTTTTATGGCTGTGTAGTATTCCACAGTATACGTGTGCCACATTTTTTTTTTATCCAGTCCGCTGTTGATGGGCACCTGGGTTGATTCCATGTCTTTGCTTTTGGTAATGACACTCCAGTGAACATACGTGTGGGTGCATGTGTCCCTTTGGCAGAACAACTGATTTTCCTTTGAGTATATACCCAGTGATAGGATTACTGGATTGAATGGTGGTTGAAATCTTAGTTTTTAAAAATCCCAGACTGCGTTCTATAGTGGCTAGACGAATTCACATTCTCACCAACAGTGTGTAAGTGTCCCTTTCTCTCCACAGCCTGGCCAACATCTGCTTTTGTTTTAGTTTTTAACAAAAGCCATTCTCATTGGTATGAAACAGTATCTCATGGTGGTTTTGATTTGCATTTCTCTGGTGATTTGTGATGTGGAACTTTTTTTTTTCCATGTTTTGGCCGCAAGTATATATATCTTCTTCTGAGAAGTATCTGTGTCCTTCGCTCACTTTTTAATGGGGTTGTTTTTTGCTTGTTGATTTCTTTAAGTTCCTTATAGATTTGAGATATTAGACCTTTGTCAGAGGCATAGTTTGTGAATATTTTCACCCATTCTATAGGTTGTCTGTAAATAAACTTCTTTTTCAGTTATGCAGACATAGGTCTCCATTTATGTCAAGACATAGGATATCATGTATTCAATGATTTGGATGAAGTATGTATAATTCATGCACATTATATGTCTCTACCCTTGAGACAACTTAAAATCTTCACTTGAAGTCATAATTTTAAAATATTTTCTTTTCATTTGTATCCATCCTGCTGTACCTAAAACTTTATCACCAGCAAAACAGGGAAAAGTGTAGGAACTCAGCAGGAAATTATGAAAGGGGGAACAAGGTGAAGGGGACAGATTTCCTGCCAAATCTGGGTTTTTGTGTCATGGTCTAAAACGTACTCAGAGTGTGTTCTGTGCACCAATATTATCAGCATTACCTGGAACTTGTTACGAATGCAGAATCCCAGGCCTCACTTGAGACCCACTGAATTAAAATCTGTATTTTTATAAGATCTCCAGGTGATTTATATTCACAATCAAATTTGAGAAGCACCACTCTGAAGAATATGCCTATGTAATTTTTCTTGGGATAGGCATATCTTTTTCACATGTATTTTTTTTTCAGAGACATGTTTGAAGTTATGCCAAACATGAGAATGATTACTTGCTTAAAGCTGTAGAAAAATGTAAAGGTATAAATATCAACATAAACATAGTGAAGTGTAAGTCAATGTCTACTCTCTGGTCTTCAACTGCTATATGACATGGTATGAAAGGAAAGCATTAAGCATTTGAAAATCATGTACCTCCTCATACTCCTCATGTCCTAGCTGTAAACCCTTCCTTGTCTTCCTCATCCTTAGAAGAAGAAATCAAGTCTTCAGAAAGAGGCAGGCATTACATTTAAAGGCTGTAAAAGTTATCTCCATTTAGATCACACTTGGGAGAGTCATACTCAGTCCTCTTTGTGGGTAGAGCTGTCTTGAAGCCCCTTTGCCTGGTGTGTGGGGGCCTTCTCAACAGTTGTATTCCCAACTGCAGGGTATCATTTGCTAGCCCCAACTTCTGACCCAATTCCCTGTCATTATCTGACCTAATTGTTTCTTAACCTTCTACCTAATTGTTTCTGAACTTTCTGAACAGATGTAATAGGGTTCGAAATAAATATCATATTTGTATTTTTATTATTACTGGTTGATAACACCTTGTTTTCCCAATTCCATAATTATCTATGAATTGATAGGGGACTAGAGGATACCGTCAGAGAAGGTGTTTCTCCAGAAGGAAGGTGGAGAGTAGAGGAAGGATAGCAAGCATGTGTTTTCGTTCCTGTATTTCACTTCTTCATCCTCAGACTGAATCAAGTCATCAAGGTCAGAACTGATGGTTTCAGTAATTTGTAAAGAGATTGATTTTCAAGGCCTTTGCTCATTAACTCGCAGAGGAGTAACCAAAGTTATGTAATATTTGACTCTCTGAAAACCAGTATTACAGGGCACACAGTTTTAATGAAAAGTATTTAGGTGGATTTTGTCTTTTTGCCTTGTAAGTAAAAGATACAGCCTTTACATTTATTGAAAATCTGATGTATTTTTAGGGAAAATTGGGTCCTTGTGAAAATCGAATCAGCGAAAAGAGGAGAGGTAATGACTTTGTGTCATTTATCAAATTTGCATTTACTTTTGGCCCAGCTGGTACTAAGAATCCCAGAAATATTTTCCTCGTCTCTAAGACTGACCTTACCTCACTGTCTGTTGCTGTATTTTCTGAAGTTTTATACATGCTTACAATAAAACAAATAATCATCATCAACTTTGGGGAGTACAGAGAGTAGGAGAAAGAAAAAGTCGGGGGAAACGTTAAATGAAATTTGGGTTTGAACAGGAGCAATTATGTAAAAATTTATTACTAAACTTTGCCAAAATGGGTCAGAATTGAGCTGATGGTTCCCAGAAGAATTGAAATCATAGTTCTTCAGTTGGCAAAGGGGCTAAAATACATTTAGCCCAGTCCCCTCTAATTCCTTCTCCCTCACTGCCATTTTAAGCCTGAACGTAGGCCTCCCGTGAAACGAAAACTGCTCCCTCTTGAGGCAGCCCATGAATTTGCACAAGCCTATTAAAAAATACGTAGATCTTCATATTAAATCCAAATCTATTTCCCATGGGTTATTTCATTCAACTGTGCTAGGCACAAATGTTCTAGGACTAACAAATCAGACATGGTCTGTCTTCTCTGAGAACTTACAATCCAGGGTGGTGCCATGTCTCCCCTGCTAATTCATATATTGAAAGTCTGACCCCAGGATGATGGTTTTAGTAACTGCGATTTTAGTGGGGTGAGGAGGTCCTGAGAGCAGAGCCTTTGTGATTGGTATTAGTGTCTTTATATAAAGGGGGTCCAAGAGAGAGCCCTTATCCCCTTCTCCATGTGATGTTCAAGTGAGAGACAGCCATCCAAGAACCAGGAAGCAAGCCCTCACCAGACTCAGAATCTGACAGTGCCTTCATCTTGGACTTCCCAGTCTCCAGAACTGTGAGAAATAAATGTATTATTTATAAGCCAGTCAGTCTATGGGATTTTGTTATAAGCAACTGAATGGGTTAGGACACAGGCTAACATGATTTGACAATTAGAAATAGGATTAGTGCCCAACAGAGAAGAATGGAAACAGCAGAAGCCAGTGGCCAGGAGCCCACAGTCTATAGGCCAGGGAAGGCCTTGAGGAAGTGATTATTTCCTAAAGGATAAGGAGGGGTTAGCTGGGCCTACTGAGTTCTTCCTGCTTGGGGCCAAGGAGCGTAGGCCTAAAGCTTTTCCAAATGGCAGCCCTCTTATTTGAAGATAAGATTATGCCTCTCTTCAGTCTTTGTTTTACCTTGACTGACATTTCCAAGTTCTGTTACCGTTCTTCATCTGACATGGTATTAAACATATTTACCATCCAAGTATTAAGTTTTAAAGTGTATCACCTGGAAACAAATATGCCAGATGAAACCTGAACAGCCTCGACTGAAATGGGATCTTCATCTTTCTTTTGAGTTGTTGTAATTCTTATTGGTTCACCTAATAATATGTAAAGACTCAGTAAACACATTATTGACCCTTAGTGTCCTCATTACCAATTAAAGTTTTTAACAAATTTTTAATATATATTCTTGTAAAGTCATACCTCTTTTTTCTTATTTTTTCCCAGTACGTGGTTTTGAGCCCTAGTGTAGAATCGTACATTTATCCCTAGTAATGTTTATCACCTTATTAGACCCCATTCTTTTAGGTTGTAATGACCTTTTTTTGGAATCTAATGCCTACTTCTAACTAATGTGTTATATTCCCAGATTTATGTAAGGTCTGGCTGGCATTTTCTCTCTGACTGCATGTCAAGCCTGTTGCATAGGACAGGAAAATCAGATACCCTGATCCTCTACCAATGACCTCCACTGAGATAAAAGCGGGTACCTTGGGACATGTTTTCCCGATTGTGCTATCACCTCACCCTTGTGAGTTTCCCAGTTTGTGCATAATTTTGAAAGTGAGAAATAATATTTGTTAGATGACTATCTTCTTTGAAAAACAGATAATGCTCCAGTTCATGGATATGGCTAGTTGCTTACAACAGAATTCTGTTTTCCATATGATGCACTTTAGTCTCTAAGATCTCAGAAAGGGACTACCAGAAAAATGAATAGAACAAGTTCGCTAAGGATACACGTTGAGTGAGGAGGCCTAGGCAAATATTAGAAGGTGAAAATATGAGACCAGTTTATTTGAAGATGTAGTCTGAGAAACAATTCATATCTTTTTAATTCGGTTTTTGAAGTTAAGGATTTTATGTATGCATCCTATTTTATTTAAAAATATTATCAATATTATATTTTATATTATTCTTAAATTTATTATGGTGTTATAGGCTGAATTGTATTCCTTTCAAATTCGTAAGTTGAAGCCCTAGCTCCCAGTAGCTCAGTGTGTATTTGGAGATAGGGGTTTTAAAGAAGTAGTTAAGCTGGACAGGCACTGTGGCTCACGCCTGTAATCCCAGCACTTTGGGAGGCCGAGGCAGTTGGATCACGAGGTCAAGAGATCGAGACCATCCTGGTCAACATGGTGAAACCCTGTCTCTACTAAAAATACAAAAAATTAGCTGGGCACGGTGGCACGTGCCTGTAATCCCAGCTACGCAGGAGGCTGAGGCAGGAGAATTGCCTGAACCCAGGAGGTGGAGGTCGCGGTGAGCTGAGATCGCGCCATTGTACTCCAGCCTGGGTAACAAGAGCGAAACTCCATCTTGGAGGGGGAAAAAAAAAAAAAAGAAGTAGTTAAGCTAAAATGGAATTGTTCAGGTGGGCCCTAATGCAGTGTGACTAGGTCCTCAAAGAAGAGGAAGTTCAGACACACAGAGAGATACCAGGGATGGGTGCACACAAAGAAAAAAACACGTGAAGACACAGGGATAAGGTGACAATCTGCAAGCAAAATAGGAAAGCCCCAGGAGAAACCAAGCCTGCCAATACCTTGATCTTGGACTTCCAACCTCCAGAACAGTGAGAAAATACATTTCTGTTGTCTAAACCACCCAGTCTGTGGTATTTGTCATGGCAGCCCTAGCAAACTAATATATATGAGAAATTTCAAAATTAGAATTAGAGACTATTATAATGAAACTCTATAAACCCATCAGCCAGCCTCAGTGATCAACTCGTAGGTGAACTGGTTTCATCTGTAGCCCACCTACTCCCCCACAACTGGGTTATGAAGACAGTCCCAGTCCCTGTAGAATTATATCCATAAGTTTTTTAGCATCTATTTCTAAAAGTAAGTACTATTTAAAAATCACAATACAAATATCATACCTAAAAATGATTACCTTCTTAATATAATAAAACATCCAGTCTATTGTTCATATTTCTAATGATCTCCTATCATAATATAATCTGTAAGGTTCTTTCCCTGCTGCTCTCTCACTCTCCCTCTCTCTCTCTCCTACTCCCTCCCTGTTCTTCCTTGAAGTTTATTTGTAAGAAAACCAGATTGGTTGTCTTATAGTTATCACACAGTCTAGATTTTGCTCACTGCATTAATAGGAGCAGTTCCACAGGTTCTTCGATTCTGTCCATTTCTGTTTAAACTGGTAGCATGCAGACTGGATTCAGATGTGGCTCTTTTGTCAAGATGTTTCACAGGTGGTTGTGTGTTCTTCCATTGGGAGGCTGATTTTCTCTCTTTTAATGATATTAGCAGTTACTGATCGATGCTCAGATTCCTTAGGAGTTCAAAACAGTATTTTCTTCATCAGCTCTAATACTTCTATAAGAAAAAACTGTCTTTCATCGACCACTTGGTTACTCATGTTGGTATTTTTACTGTTTAACAGATGCAATTGAACTCCATATTGCTAAAAAAAAGTTGCTTTGGATAAAAGCTTGATGTGAAAAGAATGAGACAATTAAAAGATCAAAATATGATATAGACATTTTGCCTAATTGATTTACATGACATAATATATACTGTGTTTAAAATCATTACTTCATGTCACCTCCCAGCAAATAAAAAGATGGTTCAGGAGTTCATCAAATTGACTGTTGGGAAAAAAGTCACATTCTTAGATTTGATTCATTGACGTTGCTTTCAGCTAGTAATTGAAATTAGTACCATTGACAGCACCTGTGCTTCCTTTTCTTTCTGACTGTACCTGTATTATCATGATAATGACATTTTTTACATCTACAATGAAGTTTTTTGCTAAAATATCTCAGGATCTCACCCATATTGCAAATAAAATACCAAAAAGACTAGAACCCTTGTTCTTTCTAGGATTTAATAAAATTTGATTCTTAAAGTTTGATTTTTCCCTGCCATACCTAAAGGAAGACTTCAAAACTCTCCTCATCAGTCTGCTTAAGAAGAATAAGTTGTATTTAATGACTCTGAATTTAACACTGCAGTCAGAAATCTAATATACAACATGAGTACTGTAAGTAATACACTTGTACTGTGTATGGGAGTTTACAGTTTGCTTAACAGTTCATTTCCCTGTAATGAAGCACCTCACAATAGGTCTTCGAAGTAACATGCTGAGATTCATCGTTTTAAAGTGTACATGTAAACTCTGCGTTATGGCTTTAAACACAATGGTAAAGAATGTCTTTGAAAATCATGTTTTAAACACTTGTTTTTGAAGTTCAGAGTTTGCTAAATGGTTCGTTTCACGATAAGAAAGCAACTCACGATGCATCTTTGAAGTAAAAAACAAAAGTGCTGTATATGGTACTTAACACTAAATGAGTAGGTTTTAGCTGCTTTTGCCACAAAAACAAGAAAAATGTGTAACTGTGTGAGACAGATGTATTAACTTGTTTCACTGTAGTAACGCTTTTGCTACCTGTATGTATCCTTTAAGACATGTTGAGGCCGGGCACGGTGGCTCACGCCTGTAATCCCAGCACTATGGGAGGCTGAGGTGGGTGGATCACCTGAGCTCAGGAGTTCGAGACCAGCCTGACCAACATGGTAGAAGCCCATCTTTACTAAAATTAGCTGGGCATAGTGGTGGGCACCTGTAATCCCAGCTAGTCAGGGGCTGAGGTAGGAGAATCACTTGAAGCTGGGAGGCGGAGGGTTGCAATAGCCAAGATAGCGCCATTGCACTCCAGCCTGGGCAGAGTCTCCAGAGTGAGAGTCTGTCTCAAAAACAACAACGAAAACCCCTCAAAAGCCCCACACACATGTTGTATACTTTAAATATACACAATAAAGATTATTTAAAAATATTCCTCTAATCCATGAAAAATAAAATAATGTAGTCAGAATTAGGCATACATCGTACTAATAAAAACCAAATATGAATCTTTAGGCTTTTAGGAACATTAGGTTAGTCTACAGGCTTCATGTGTATCTGAGTAGGGAGAGCTCTGGTAGAAAGGTCGTCTGACCCAGGTATTGAGGCGACATATAGAGCTGACTAGGTGGTTGCCCATGATGACTTGGAATTCCTTAGGAATATGCTTCAGATTTGATTTTTATGTCTAGTTTTCATTTCCACATTTGAGAGGGAAACTGGAATGTATCCAAAGGAGAGCAATGGCAACAACTAAATAACCTAAAAAGAAGGTCAAAGTTACTTCTTCCTAAGAAAGAACCAGAAGAAACATAACTATTCCCAGTGTTATTTTGGAAGATTTGCCATAATGAAAATAAATTAATGAGGCCTCTAGGCTTCTCCCAACTCTAGTCTTCATGCACTGAATGATGTAGTTTCCAGCTGGGAGCCAAAATGCCCGAGGGCCTCTCAGTATACCAGGGAGTCCATGAATTCCTACGTCTACCAGTAATTGTCTAAGGGGGCGTTATGCCTCAGACATCTATATGCTATAGATTTTCAAATGTGTATGGATGTAGTTGTGGGTAGTAAAATAGAAAATTAGTCAAGGTGTTATTAAATTCATAATTTATTTTTTGTCATGTATTTTCTTAGGTTGGGGGTGGTGGTTCTAAAAGTTTCTTACAGCATAAGGAGGTCCTCACACTTAAGAAGGTGGGTAACCAGTGAGATGGAACTAGAGAAAGTGATGCTACATGGCCAGGTCAAATGAGGAAGTTGACATTTGGAGTGAATCGGACCAGCTGCAGGCTACTGGAGTTTTGCAGTGGAGCGTCCTGTGCTTAGAGTAGAGTGGAGAAGTGAAAACGTTCTGATAGCAGCTGCCACATAACTTTTGCCACTGACTAGACTCATAACACGAGACTGACACAACCGCACGGCACCATACCCAGGGGCCAAGAGAAAGGGAAGAAGGACTGTAGCATCTTCACCACCACTGAATATATCTTGCCTTGCTTTTTTTTCAATTCAGGTAGACCTTGGGAAGTGAATAACACAGGGATAGCAAATGGGCCTCAATTAAATTGGGGCTCACTTGCACCACACACTAAGTCATCATGGCAGTTCTTCCTGATAAGCAGTTGGCCTCCTCGTTCTTCTCAAGAGTGTGCCAGGTATCATTACCAACTGATTGGCATTGACATTATCAACTGAAACCAGTTTGCCATCCCAAATCCAGAGCTTTCATTAAGAGCAAAGATGATTAAGCGATCACACCCTAGATCAGATGAGGAGGGGCCTGATGCCTGGCTGTTACCTTAGCTTTAAATGACAGAAAGGACAGTATTCAACAGGGGAGGAAGAGTATCACATTTGTTTCTCAGGAGTTCTTTAGAATATGATTATATGATCATCTATTTGGGTGCAGAACCACCTGAAAGCAGGGAACTGATCTAACATTCCCCAGGTATACCGTTTTTCTGGTGCTTGGCGTTTATAAACTGTTTCAGGCCTCCTTATTTTGATGGAGACTATCAAAGCTTTGCTGTAGTAGTTTGCTGTCGAATTTAAGGCTTCTTTCCTGGGCTAATTGATTCCCTGGATGCCATTGTACGTTCTATGAACAGATATGAAACTGATATCTAAGAGGATGTTGCATTTCTCTCTCTTTTTTATTTTTATTTTTATTTTTGAGATAGAGTCTCACTCTCTTGCCCAGGCTGGCTCACTGCAACCTCCGTCTCCTGGGTTCAAACGATTCTCCTGCCTCAGGCTTCTGAGTAGCTGGGATTATAGGTGCTGCCACCACGCTGGGCTAATTTTTTGTGTTTTAGTAGAGACGGGGTTTCACCCTGTTGGTCAGGCTGGTCTCGAACTCCTGACCTCAAATGATCTGCCCATCTCTGCTTCCTAAAGCGCTGGAATCACAGGTGTGAGCCATCGTGCCCAGCCATATTTCTCTTATTTTTAAGAGGCAAAATATGTGTCAGCTGTCCTTTTAGTTACTGGTTTTTAGCAAATTTTTGTAAGTTATTGCAATATTTCTCTTTTTTTTTCCCAGGTGCCTGGTTTAAAGAGGTTCCTGAAAAATTCATTAGATTAATTTAAACATTAAGAATCTACTGAATAAAGTATTCCATACATAGCTGGCAGTAAATTAATTTTTCAGTTTTTTTTCTCACAGATACTTCTTCTAGAAATTGAGACTTTAATTCTGTGTTCATTAATCCCAGCTTATCCTATTAATTTAATGAGCTTGTTGGTTTTTCATGAAAAAGTCTTAAGATATGTACTCTTTTATAATTTTGAAAATTAGCTGTGTGCTTTCAGCCATCTAAAACTGACATTTTTAGATGTAGTAGTAAACTGAATTTTTTAATTAACCTATCTTGAGGATGTTAAAATAATATGCAATTTTTGAGTTAATAAATTTGGGGTTATCTGCATGGCTCTTTTTGTAGGTGGATAAAAATATTTTGGTTAATGTTTTTTAGAAGAGACATTATTCCACTTTCATTTTATTTCAGGCAACATATTAGTGAGGTATTTTGTCAGGAATAGCAGCGGCATTGGTTGAGGGCTTGTTAGGTGTAGGACACTGAGCTCCATGTTGAAGACATGCAAAGTGATAAAGGGCACTTCCTCCTTCAGAAAGGTGCAGTGTTCACGGGGAAGTGACTTGTAGAGAGAGGAAACATACATCACAGCAGCAAGCTCAAATTTCTGCAGGGCTCTTTAGTGATTCTTTTTCCTTTTTTTCATTATGATGCAATACCTATAACATGAAATTTACCATCTTAACCACTGTTAAGCATACCATTTGGTAACATTAAGTACATTTAAATGCTGTACAACTGTCACCACCATCCATCTCTAAAACTCTTTTCATCTTGCACAATTAAAATGCTATACCCATGAAACAATAGCTCCCAATTCCCTGCCTTTCCATCCTCTGACAACCAACCACCATTCTGCTTTCTGTCTCTGTGATCTTGACTACTACTCTAAGTACCTCAGAAAAGTGGAACAATACAGTATTTATCTTTTTGTGACTAGCTTATTTCACTTAGCGTAATGTCCTCAGTGTTCTTCCATGTTATAGCCTATGTCAAATTCCCTTCATTTTTAAGGCTGAGTAATATTCCATTACACACACACACACACACACACACACCACCCATTTTGCTTATCTATTCATCTATCGATAGACACTTGAGTTGCTTCCATGTTTTAGCTATTGTGAATAATGATACTATGAAAATTGGTACGCACATTTCTCTTTGCTGTCCTGTGTTTTTTAAAAGAAAATTTCAAGTACATAACATATCATTATTAATTATAATCACCATGATGTACAGTAGATGTCTTGATCATTCTTCTGTCTTACTGAAATCGTGTATCCTTTTACAAACATTTCCCCAAACCCCTGCCCCAGCCTCTGGTAACCATTATTCTGCTCTGTACTTCTATGAGTTTGACTTTTTTAGATTCCAGATATAAATGAAATATGCAGTATTTGTCTTTTGGTGCTGGCTTATTTCACTTAATGTAATGTTCTCCAGGTTCATTTATGGTTTTGCAAATGACATTTCCTTCTTTCTAAAGGCTACATAGTATTCCATTGTGTGGGTACCACATGTTCTGAAACCCTTCATCTGTTGATGGACACTTAACATTGATCCCATATGTTGGCTATTTATAAGTCACGCTGCAGTGAATATGGGTGCGCTGATATCTCTTTAACATACTCATTTCCTTTCCTTTGGATAAATACACAGAAGACGACATGCTGGATCATATGGCAGTTATATTTTTAATTTTTGAAGGAACCTCCATATTCTTTTTCATAATGGCTACACTAATTCATATGCTTGCCACCGGTGTGTTAGGGTTTGCTTTTATTCGCATCCTTGCCAACACTTATCTTTCATGCCTTTGGTGACAGTCATTCTAACAGGTATGAGGTGATATCTCTCTGTGGTTCTAATTTGTATTTCCCTGTTGCTTAGTCAAGTTAAGCATTTTAACAATATATGTATGTTTGTCACTTATGTGTCTTGTTTTGAAAACTGAGACCCTGCTTTAAGTTCTTTTGTGTATTTACCCAGCAGTGGAATTCCCAGATCACATGGTGATTCTGTTTTCAATTTTTGAGGAACTACCATATTCTTTTCCACAGTGGCTACACCATTTTGCATTACCAGCAACAGTGCACAGTTTCTCCCCCTCTTCACCAACACTTGTTATTTCGTGGGTTCTTTTTTTGATGGTAGCTATCTTAATGAGTATAAAGTGGTATCTCATTGTAGTTTTGATTTACATTTCCCTAATGATTAGTGAGTGTGGGCATCATTTCTTGCGCTTCCTGGTGATTTGTATATTTTCCTTGGAGAAATATTTATTCAAGTTCTTTATTTTTTTTGAGTTGAATTGTTTTCATTGTTGTTGTTGCTGTGTTTGAGGAGTTCTCTCTATTTTAGATATCAGTTATCAGGTATATGATTTGGCATTGCAGTTTTGCATTCTGTGGCCGGCCATTTGTCTATTTTTTCTTTTGTTGCCTATGGCTTTGGTATCATATATTTTACAAAGTGTTGCCAAATCTAATGGTGCCTTGTGATTTTTAGGAGTTTTCTAGTTTAAGATCTTAATTTAGGTTGTGGATTCATTTTGAGTTAATTTTTGCAAATGGTGTTATGTAAGAGTCCAATTTCATTCTTTCACATGTAGATACCCAATTTTCTCCATACCATTTGTTGAAAAGACTGTTTCTCTGCCTTTTCTCCACTGAATGGTTGTGGTACCCTTGTCAAAAATAATTTGACCACATTCGATTATGTGAGAATTTTTTATGGACTCTGTATCCATTGGTCTATATGTCTGTCTTCATGTCAGTCCCAACTCTTTAGATTTCTGTAGCTTTAGTGAGTTTTGAAGTTAGGAAGTATGAGTTCTCTAGCTTTATTATTCTTTTTCAGGATTGTTCTGGGTATTTAGAATCTTTCTATATTTCCTATGAATTTTAGGATTGTTTTTTCTATATCCACAAAAAATGGTCATTGGAATTTTCATAAGGATTGCATTAAATCTGTAGATTGCTTTTGGTAGTAATGCCATCTTAATAGTGTTAAGTTAAACTTCTGGTCCATAATCATGAGATTTCTTTCCATTTATTTACATCGTTTTAAATTTCTTTAAGAAATGTTTTACAGTTTACATTGTACAAGTTTTTCACCTTCTTGATTAATTCCTAAGTTGTCTTTTTGATAATATTGTAAATGGAATTATAATTTTTCTTTTTGGATGGCTCATTGTTAGTGTATAGAAATAAAACTGGTATTTGTGTGTTGACTTCGTGTCCTACTTTGTTGAATTTTTTATTAGTTCTAACAGTTTTTTCTAATTGCATGGACTATTTAGGGCATTCTACATATACAAGATTATATCAACTGTATACAGAGATAATTTTACTTCTTTCTTTTGAGTGTGGATACCTTGTATTCTTTTTTTTTGGCTAATCACTCTGGCTAGGACTTCCAGTACTATTTTGAATAGAAGTGTTACGAACGGGTGTCTTTACCTTTTCTCTTATGTTGGAGAAAACATGTTCAGTCTTTTACCATTGAGTACAATATTCTCTATGGATATTTCACATATTGCTTTTCTTATGTTGAAATTTCTTTCTATCCTAATTTGTTGAGTGTTTTCATCATGAAAGAATGTTTAATTATATCACGGGCCTTCTCAAGATCAATTGAGATGATCGTGCAGCTTTTTCCTTTATTCTCTTAATGTGATCGATTACATTGATTTTTGTATATTTACATTGAACAAATTCTACTAGGTCATGAAGTTTAGTCTTTTGAATATGCTTTTTAATTCACTTTGCTAGTATTTTGTTGTGGACTTTTACATAATTGTGAAAAGTAATATTGGTCTGAAGTTTTCTTTTTGCAGTAGTGCCAAAGAGAGGATAATGCCAGCTTAGTGAGTTAAGGAGGAATGTTTTCTCCTTTTCAGTTTTTAAAAAAAGTTTGGGAAAGATTGATGTTGTTTCTTTTTTACATGTTTGGTAGCAGTCACCGAGGAAGCCATCAGTTCCAGGACTTTGATTTGTAGGGATATTTTTTTTATTACTTATTCAATCTCTGTACTAGTTGTAGACCTATTCAGATTTTTTATTTCTTTGTGGTTTAGTCTTGGTAGGTATTGTGTTTCTAGGAATTTGTCCATTTCATCTAAGTTATCCAATTTTTGATGTATAATTGTTCACAGTACTCTAATAATCCTTTTTATTTCTATAGACTTTGCAGTAATGTCCTCACTGTCATTTTTTATTATGGTAGTTTGGACCTTCTCTCTTTTTGTCTTAGTTCATCTAGCTAAAGGTTTGTCAGTTTTGTTTCTCTTTTTGAAGAACTGACTTTTGATTTTGTTGATTTTCTGTATTATTTTTCTATTCTCTATTTCATTTATCTCTGCTCTAATCTTTATGTCCTTTTTTTCCCTCCTGGCTTTGAGTTTAGTTTTTTCTTTTTTTTCTGGTTCTAGTTGTAAAGTTAGGTTTTCGATTTGAGGTCTTATTTTTAAAATACAGGCATTTGTAGAAGCTATAAATTTTCCCCACTGCACTGTTTATGCTGTATCCCATACGTTTTGGTATGTTGTGATTTTGTTTTAATCTCTCAATATTTTTAAATTTTCCTGTGATTTTTTTTTTTTTTTTTGAAGCAGAGTCTTGTTCCGTTGCCCAGGCTGGAGTGCAGTGGCATGATCCTGATTCAGTGCAACCTCCACCTCTTGGATTCAAGTAATTCTCATGCCTCAGCCTCCCAAGTAGCTGGGATTACAGGTGTGTACCACCACACCTGGCTAATTTTTGTATTTTTAGTAGAGACAGGGTTTTACGATGTTGATCAGGCTAGTCTCAAACTCCTGGTCTTAGCCTCCATAGTGCTGGGATTATAGGTGTGAGCCACTGTGCCCAGCCTTTCCTTTTTTCTTTTTCTTTTAGTTCTTTGAGTGTCTTTGAGACAGTCATTTTAAAGTCTTTGTCTAGTAGATCTGCCATCAGGTTTTTCTCAGGCACAATTTCTGTTGATTCATTCTTTTGCTTGGGAATGTGCCATATTTTCCTGTTTCTTTGTATGACTTGTGATTTTTCTTTTGTTAAAAACTGGACATTTAAATCTAACAGTGTTGTACTTCTGGAAATCAGAGTCTCTTCCTTCTTTAAGACTTGCTGTTTTTTTTTTGTGTGTGTGTATTTGTTTGTTTAAATTGTTGTAGATCAGCCTGAGGTTTTCTTGTTTTTTTCCTGAGCCTGTGCCTTTCTCTGGATATGTGCAGTGACTTCCTAGTTTCCTCTATACATGTAGCAGCTTTTGGATGCATTAGTCTTCAGTATCTGGTTTCCATAAGGTGAAAAAGAGACAAATGAAAGGAGGGAAAAAAAGACACCAGCCCCTTAAATCCCCTTGAAGTCACTAGGGAGAGGCATAACAAAAATGGCCTTTACCTCTTCATCTACACTTATGTGATCATAACCAGCCATCAGTGATCAGAGCAGGTCCCCATTATTTGGACGACAGGGTCTTTTTTCTCCCCACTGTAATTTTCAGCAACCTATGTGAAAGATCTTAGGAACATGGAATGTAGGATGGGTGGGTAGCTACTAATGTCCGAGAGCTGAAATGACTGAAATAACTGCAATTTGCTATCGATCCCTTCCCCTGGAAGTTGCATGCTTTCAGTAGACTCCAGAGTTCCCAAGTAGTTACATTAGATTCTGCCAGTACAGTTTTTGTCTAGGTGGTGAAAGCATCTGATGCTTCCTACTCTGCCATCTTCCCAGAATCCTCCAGGCTTTGTAGCTTTTAGTGTGCCTTTACGTTTATTCTTTGTGATAAATTTGTGAGGCAGGTTACTGCGGCCACTCACTTGATAGATAAGAAAGCTTAGTGGCTTGCCCACAATTATACAACTAATATATGACGGAACCAGCACTAAAAAATCTGTGTTTCTTTTTTTTTTTTTTAATTTTTTATTGCATTTTAGGTTTGGGGGTACATGTGCAGAACATGCAAGACAGTTGCATAGGTACACATATGGCAGTGTGTTTTGCTTCCTTTCTCCCCATCACCCACATTTGGCATTTCTCCCCAGGCTATCCCTCCCCAGCTCCCCCTCCCACTGGCCCTCCCATTTTTCCCCCAATAGACCCCAGTGTTTAGTACTCCCCTTTCTGTGTCCATGTGTTCTCATTGTTCTTCACCCGCCTATGAGTGAGAGCATGCGGTGTTTCGTTTCTGTTCTTGTGTCAGTTTGCGGAGGATGTGCTTCTTTTAACCTGCAGCATGCTCTGCTTTGATATAATAAAGACTAAAGAGTTAATGTAGAAATCGGAAAAGTAGGCTGGGCATGGTGACTCACACCTGTAATTCTCACACTTTGGGAGGCTGAGGCAGGTGAATCACTTGAGGTCAGGAGTTCAAGACCAACCTGGCCAAAATGGTGAAACTCTGTCTCTACTCAAAATACTAAAATTAGCTGGACACAGTGATGCACACTTGCAATCCCAGCTACCCAGGAGGCTGAGGTGTGAGAATTGCTTGAACCCAGGAGGTGGAGATTGCAGTGAGCCAGTATCGTGCCACTGTGCTCCAGCCTGGAAAGAGTGAGACTGTCTTAAAAAAAAAAAAAAAGAAAAGAAAAATCAGAGAAGCAAAACTTCATCAACACTTCTAGATAACAGGGAGAAGTACATCAGGATCTGGGGTACGGAGAAGAGGAGTGTGAGATGAACTGAGACTGTTCCGCTGTGAACAAGTCTATGTGAACCTACCCTCCAAGGCTGAGGAAGCTGAGAGGCCAAAGAAAGAGCTGACAAATCCAGTTTCTTAGACGTAAGCATTTAATAGGGACTCAAGAACAAAAGCCATATCTTAGGCTATGGTGAAACAAGAATGGTGGATCCCTGTGTCATTAATCCCCAGACCCAGGACTTAAAAACCAAGGGAAAGAATGTACAGGACAATTGAAGTTGACCCCTGGTGAAAGGTAAGAATGCTATGTGAGTCTACCTAAGGGCAGGTTTTACGGTCAAGGTTGTTTTAACCTGAGGGCATGATTTACAGTCACAGTAGATAAAGTAGAAATTTTAGAGGCATTTCCAGAACAGGGGTTAATCACAAGTCAGCATGACAGATTAGTATTTACGATGGAGTTACTTGATTATCCACAAAAACCAAATACTGGGCCAGGAGAAGAAACTGAAAGTCTGAATTAAAAGCCCCAAAAGCCAAATCCAAAAGAAAATTTGGAGTGAGAGCAGCTGGGGTTTTGCGCGGAGACCAGAGGGCAGACCTGGGAATTTGTGAGGTCTGCTTAGCCAAGCCCAACTGTGAGGACCCTTTTGAAAGCTGAGTTCTTTCTCTGTTGGTCTCTAAGAGTCGTAGCACCTGAGCCAAAATTTTAACAGGAATAGTATGGTGTTAGGTCATTTATTTGCGTTTTTCATGGATTACATAGTCATATGTTAAGGTTGTTATAAGGTAGGCTCTGTGATTAGTGGTTATCATATTGGACAAAACAGTCAAACATGGATTCTTTTTTTAAAAGATTTTTAATTACTATATACATATGTAAAGGTATTTAAAGTGCTAAGAAAAATAAAGAGTGAACAGTAAAAGTATTTTCCCTTGCCTTCCTCTCCACCTCTTTTTCTGCTCTAAAGATATCCGCTATTAAAAATTTCTTTTGCATCCATTCAGGAAAAGAAAAGTATGTGCAATACAATTTTAGGTGGATATGCTCTTCATAAGTTACATAAAATGACTATGCTAGGGATCCTCTTATAAATATATATTTAAATTTAAACTATAACTTGGAGGTCTTGATACAACACTACATTTGGGGAACAGAATTTGCCAGTTTTTTATTCATACACTTTTACATTATCTCCAACTTTTTACTATTCGAGCAGTGCTATAATGTCTGTGGCAACTTATGTATGTGTGTAGGGATAATTCCTACCAGTATAACTGCTGGATGAAAGGATAAGAACAGAGCTTCTTAAGGACAGTCTGCATGGTCCTGTTTCCAAGCAAAGAGGAAACACACAATTTGGGGATAGGACAGGGCATAAACAATAAAGACTAGAGAGAATAGGAACCAGGGATAAAATGAAAATGCAAAAAAAAAAAAAAAACCACACCTCTGACTGTGAGGTAAGAAAGATAAATATTTGTAGCAATAATTTTAAGAGTGCCCTTTGAAGTTTCATCAGTACCGTCTTTCCTGGGAATGCTTAAGAACGATTCTTTAAATGTCAATATGTTTTATTGTGTAAACATATAACTTTTAAAATACAGGCTATTGTTTTTAGTTTTATTATAACAATACTGCAGATTTACTGCATATAATTTGGAAAATGCAGAAAGACTAAAGTAGAAAATAGTTTTCAGTCATCATATCACTATTCAGAGACAGCCAATATTGATATTTTAATCTCTATTTCTGTATCTGTATTAATATTTACACAGTGAGATCATATCATATATACAAACTTTCCTTTGCCAATTGTTTTGATTTTAATATTTTTTTCATTATTCTTTGCCTTTTTTTTTAAGATAATAGAAATCTAACATTGTTTTGGAATGAATTTGGATACCAGAATGACATGAACATAGAGAGACCCTTAAATTCTATTCAGTATCAAAGAAGACAAGCCATGGGTATCCCATTCATCATACAATGTGGTGAGTGTTGAATTCCATTCTAATTACCAAATATTAAGATTTCTTAAACATGCAGGTCATTGTGTTAGGAACTGAGGGATGAGAGAGACAATGGTAAGACGTTTTGCTTCCAAGGAGGTTACAGTATTAGAAGGAAGTTGTAAAGGTGAAAATAGTTGTAATACAGGGAAAAATAAGGTAAATGATATAAAAGAGGCAAAGAATTATTTGAGGATTCAAAGAAAAGGACTGGGGAGTAGAGACAAGACTTCATGATGGAGTAGCATTTGTGATAGTCTTTAAAATAGTTTCAGGTTGGGCACGGTAGCTCATGCCTGTAATCCTAGCACCTTGGGAGGCTGAGGTAAGTAGATTGATTGAGCCCAGGAGTTCGAGACCAGTCTATGCAACATGGCAAAACCCCGCCTCTACAAAAAATACAAAAATTAGTCAGGCACGGTGGTGCACATCTGTGGTCCCAGCTACTTGAGAGGCTGAGATGGGAGGATTGCTTGAGCCTGGGAGGTTGAGGCCATGGTGAGCTGAGATTATGCCATTGTACTCCACACTGGGAAACAGAGTGAGACCCTGTCTTAAAAATACATAAATAAATAAATGAAAATAGAATTTTGATAGGCAGAGATGAAGAGTGAGAAATATGCATTAATATCAGGTGTACACTTCAGCTAAAATGTTTGTGAAAGAATAAGAGAAAGCCATCTTTCTATTTTTCATACGTAACACTGTTTAACACAGAGTAGGAATTTAGTAACTGACAACTGAGTGACTGAACAATGAATAAATAAGACAAACACATGAGGTTGGGTAAACATTTAGAGATTCTTGGATGTCAGGATAAGCTTTTCCTTTGATAAGCAAGGAGGAGAGACTGGAATTCTTTCAATAGAAGCAATAGGAGGATAATTACATTCAGCACTTATTGATATGTTTTCTACCCACTACACAAAGGGGTATGGAATTAAAGACAGTCTCTAATACCTGCAGCTAACAGTTTAGTAGAGAAAACAGACAAGCAGATAAGAAAGCACTCTACAGTGTATAAAACTCTATAGAGCTATTTATACAGCTCTCAGGGAGCACCTCTTTAACCTTTTGCCTGGGACTATTCCAAAGAGGTCAGGGGTACCTTGTAGTTAAGGTCGTTCTGGCAGCTCAGTGAAGGAAGACTTGGTGAAGAAGTAAAACAGGAGACTATTGTAATCTAGGATGCAGGTGAGGAATTGTAAGTGTCTGAATGAAGGTGTGGCAGTAAGAGTTAAGAGAATCATACATGACAGATATTTAGAAGGTATAATTGAGGAAACTGATGACAGTATGTGACAGTTTCTCACATGCTAATAATAATGGATAACAATTACTGTGATTTTGATTTGTACCAGCTACTGTTAGAATCCAGTCTCCAGTACCCAAGAGCTATACGAAATTGGGCAAATTGTTTAACTTCCTTAAGTCTCAGTTTCTTCTTTTATGAAATGAGATTATATTTGTAGTTCCATTATAGAGTTTTAAGAATAATGTGAATTAATAAGTATAAAGTTTACTAAGTGCTAAGGAGGATAGTGTCAAGCAGTTTTATGATATGATGAGGGGGAGGAGGAAGAAGAGGATGATGTCATTTCATTCTCAGTAACCTTTAGATACATATTAATGTAATATTAATCTCTTTTTATAGATAATGATACCAAAATATAAGAAGTTAAATAATTTGTCCAAGATCGTAGAGGTGGTAAGAGGTGGAGCTGTTCAAGTTCTTAACCTTTGTGAATACTGACTCCCTCTGCCTTAGGTGAAAGAGACAAGTGTTAACCTATGAGCTGTTAGCAGTGTGTCTAGAGGGAATTCAGGATTAAATCCAAGTTTAGCCTGGAGAGAGAAGTGTGCCTTCATCCTAAAGGCAAGGAAGGACTGTAAGGGAAAATGGGTGAAGAAATCAGAAACTATGAACTGGTGAGGGGAATAAGAACAGAAGAAAGTATGTATCTGGTTCAGAAACCTTGACATTCTCTCCTCTCTCCCTCCCTTCCTTCCTTTCCTCCCTCCCTCCCTTCTTCCTTCTCTCCTCCCTTTTATCCCTTCTTCATTCCTTCCTTTCTTTTACCCTTCCTTCCTCCATTTTTTCCTTCCTTCCTTCCTTCTTGCTTTATTTTATCTTAATTTTGTACTAGTTGAGGCCATGATTTTCCTTCTTATGTTATCCATGTAGTTGGAGACAGAAAATGAAGTTGTCAGCAGATAGATAATAGGTCAGAGAAAATGGGAGAGTCAAGTCACTGAAATTCTTAATTTGGTTTTAGAAGAGGTGAATTGGGATCTATCATTTAAGGTTATTTTGGCTGAAAGTAGCAGAAACTAACTGGGAGGGAACTGAGACAATAATCACAATAACTTGTTGGTGGGGTCCTGAAGTAGCTTATAGAAACGGTAGAATAGACGTGCCATCAAGAATAATGGTATCTGAAGGATTCGCTTGTCTTCGGATTGAGAGCTACCTCATACTTTTGCTATGTGCAAACTGACGTCTTACTATGATAGGCTCATTTTTTATCGTGATCTCTTTTCTGTGTCGTTTTGTTTTGAATGTCAGATCTTTGTCTTAAATGGAGAGTCTTGCCTTCCTCTACTCATTATCAGGAGAAAGAATTTTTTGACATTTGGATTTGTGCTAATAATCCTAACCTCTTGGAAAACAGGTAGTTTTTGATTATTTTCTAACATTCTTTGTCCATTTTTGATTTCTAAAGTTCATATGTATGAACCTTGAAAATGTCAATCTATAATATAGATTTTAGCTTAGTATCTGGTATCTCTTCAAACTCTTTCTGACCCCCTGCTACCTGTGCAAAGATTATTTCATTGGGGTGCTTTTCCATCAAATAGAAGAGATCTGGGTGTAACTATCTGAAGACGGGGGTGTGCAGCTCTGCACTCCCACCGGTGGGAGACCACAACGTGGTACTGAAGAGTTCTTCCTTCCGGTTCATTTTCACACAACAAATGGCCTTATTGTACAGGAATGTTACTCAGAGGGTGTCATTTAATTTTGTCTCTTTTACATGTAAGAACAGTGCCACTCGTGATGAGTGGCTAGATAAATATAGCCATGTTGACAGAAAACTGATAGACCTTAGAAGCCTAAAATGCAAAAATGTTTTCTTATGTTTATAATTTCCTTAAGTCCTTGATTCTTTAAATATATGACATGATATTAACCATCAGTGTTTTATTTTCACTGAAAAGCTTGTGACAAAAGTATGCTTAAAGTGGCAGCAAGAGATTTGAGGGACATGTAAAGAAAAATTGATTAAAAGGGCAGTTAATTGAGATTTGGCACTTTCCTCATGGGAGCTTATTAGCACTGATGCAGATATGACCATTCCCAGGGAGGGTGAAGAAATTAATCTGATGACCTTGCTCAGTCCTTTGATTCAAAGTGGTAGGATAGGCCATCTATACCTTGAGAATATGCCTTGAAATAAATTGTTGTTCGGCAAAACCCCTGACATATATGCCGTGAGGTTTGGACAGAATCACTTAAAATAAGTATATCAAAGTGAGGACAACTATAGTTATTTATTAGGGAATATTCTATGAGTAGAGGGACGGAGTAATGGGATGAAAAGTATCATTGTCTGTATTTACAGAAAATACAGTTTCTTGTCAGTAGTTAATTGCCCATTGTCAGCAAGGACGATGTCAATGGACAGCATTTGAATGAACAATGGACTGGAAGCATAATAACTTTCTCTTACTTTGCAATTACATTTGCTATCTCATTGCATTTCTATAAAAGGCCTATGAACTTTCCCCATTTTTCAGAGAAGAAAATAGAGTGGCTAAGAAAGGATTAGTGACTTGCCCAGAATTCTTCACTGCAGCTGAAGCTGGATGCCAAGTTGCTGATGCAAAACCTGTACTCTTCCTGCGTTACCACATTGTCTGTTGGAAGCCACCCTTTTCCGTTTCAGAAAGGCTGGTATCATTCAGATACTTTTTTTTTTTTTTTGAGGTGGAGTTTCGCTCGTTACCCAGGCTGGAGTGCAATGGCGCGATCTCGGCTCACCGCAACCTCCGCCTCCTGGGTTCAGGCAATTCTCCTGCCTCAGCCTCCCGAGTAGCTGGGATTACAGGCACGCGCCACCATGCCCAGCTATTTTTTTTTTTTTTTTTGTATTTTTTGTAGAGACGGGGTTTCGCCATGTTGACCAGGATGGTCTCGATCTCTTGACCTCGTGATCCACCCGCCTCAGCCTCCCAAAGTGCTGGGATTACAGGCATGAGCCACCGCGCCCGGCCTCATTCAAATACTTTTTAGCGGACAAAATACATCTTACAAATGGTAGGACTCAGTAACCTGGACAGGGTAAAGTGGAGCCA
This sequence comes from Callithrix jacchus, assembly GCF_049354715.1. Lineage (NCBI taxonomy): Eukaryota > Metazoa > Chordata > Mammalia > Primates > Cebidae > Callithrix > Callithrix jacchus. Next base: position 100,270,580 of record NC_133516.1, on the reverse strand, counting down.
CTCTTTTTTCAAATGATTGGAGCCTGGTTTTGTTTTCCTCTTTAAGCACAGAGGGAGGCTATACATTTTTGACACAATACCTGAGAAATAGCTGTCAGTATGCTTCTATTACATTTATACTATGCACTTATCTGCATTGAAAACAGGGACTACCAGCAGAGTAAAAATGATGCCCATTACTAGGCTGAACCAAACATGTCTGAATTTTGAAAAGGATGTTAAAAATATCTATGTATTATATTGCACATTAAATTCACCTCCAAACATCTTTAAATGAAGACAGTAGAATAAATTGCCTTTTAATAAAATGGTTGAGGTTTCTCTCTTCAGAATAAAAGCTTAATGTTGCTACAGGTTCTTTTCCGAAATGAAATAGAAACCTATATAAATGCCACCCCACAGATGTCTTCAAATCAGCACTGCAGGTTGCTGTATATATAGAAGTAGTCCCTAGAATTTGCTTATCTAGCACCTTTCTTTGAAAATAGCAGTAATAACAAACACCATATGTGGGTGGAATTAAGTGTTTTTTCACAGTAGTACCTGAATTTGATTGTAGTTCCTAACTCTTCTCTGTTGGTATGGGGTGAGAAAAATAAAACGCTGCAGCCCTGAAAAACAGAAATGGTGGGTCTGATCTGCCTCACTTTTCCCTCACTGTTCCAGATGGGAGGAAGTCCTCTCTCAATCCTCAGCCTCCTCCTCCCTTGCCTAGACCAACACCCCTGTATTTTCTCTGGACTTCTGTCCCTTCCTCCTCTTTTTGGTAGCTCAGTGGAACTCATCTCCTCCCCACCCCCAATCAATAATAGAAAACTTCTTACTAACCTCAGCATCTTACAGCACTACTAAGTGCTCCCCGCCATGCCCTGGATCAAAGCTATGCCCAGCGGGAGTTGAACTTCTTGTCTGTATCAAGCTTCGATTCAAATTGAACAAAATAATACCTTACTTTTTCAGCAGTTTGGCTGACTCAGTTTCCCAGTACATAGCCACAAAAGCAAAAGTAAGGAAAAAAAATGGCCTCAAACCTTCCAAACCATATGCTTTGAGGGTTATTAGTATTTTTTTTTGTAATCATAACAAGAGATGTGCTCCTTTGTACCCTGTTTATTGTCCATTTACAAATCATTCTCTGTTATTATATATTTACTAACACACAGGTTATTAGAACAGCACATCTGTAAGGCTGGGAAGCAGAGTGGCTGCCAGGAGCAGATACCCTTATGACAGTAGAGCACTTGGGCAGCATCTGCAGTCAGGACCAACGGGCAGTTTACAGAAGGGGCTCTATGCAGCTCAGGACCCCCGAGGATATGGCTCAATCCTACATCACATAGTCACTGGTCTTCACAGTGATCCTGGGTCATCAAACAGATAATCCATGTGTTTCAGGGGCATAATTATTTGCTATATTTTAAAGAGACATATGTATTTCTCTACCAAGTTTTTTTTGGGTGGGGGGAATGACAGTGATGAGATAAAGCTCAGTGATCTAAACTAGTTTTTACAAATGGCTTCATTTCATGATAAAGTAGAATAAATGAGGCATTCACAATTTAATTGACACTTTTCCATCCTGGTAAATATATGCCACTCTCCACATTTTTTATTAAACTGTTTTCCATGTAAATTGGAGATTTAAGGTCATTTGTTACCTAAAGCCACCAATACAGTGCTTTTCTTTTGTATTTGAATTTTGGATATGTGACATAAAGAGTAACGCCTTGTAGAAGCAAATCATCTTTTAGAGACGGTAGGTTTGTATTTGCTCCTGATGTTAAATCTTGTGCTGTTGATTCTGAAGTTGTCACCAGGTAGAACGTCTACCTTCCATTCCCCTGGGTACCAGGAACACAGTATCACCATCAAAAAATGAGAAAGAGAAGCAACTTAGAGAGTCGGTCCTGAAGTATCAAAATAGACTGGCAGAACAACAGCCACAGGTGAGTTGTTAGGAATTCCTCCCAATCCTACTGATTCTTGAGCTGCTGGTTTCATATGTGCAAGTTGACTAAAGCAGTTTACACAATAAAATGTGTGTACTCTTTTTTCTGTCCTTTTCGAGATCTTTTAATTTTGGATCTAAGAGCTGTTCTAGAGAATGAGTACAGAGGAGGGAGGAGAACTTTGTAAAAAAATACCGTATAATGATATCTAAGCCCATCTACACAACAATGCACGTGAGAAATAGAGACATAGATTTCCTTCCCACTCCACAGCTGCACATAGAGCCCAAGTCAGCCAGCATGTCCAAGGTCACGTGGTCAAAGCGTAACACAAGTTTGTATAACTCCAAAGGACAGGCTGTTTCTGTTCCATTACACTTCTTCCCTGAGGGAGGGTTTTAAGGTAAAGACTTCTTTTAAAAAGCATTAACCTATTAATTTAGAAAGTCAAAGTCACATTTAATTGTTAAGAAAAGTCAATAAATAAAACATTACCATCAGTCAACATAGGTAACCATGACAGTTTCGAGTGTAAGAAAGAGTGGCATGTAGAAAAATTATTTTATTTTCTTGACTGATAATTAAATCTCTATAGATTTAGCACATAAATTCATCATTTTTAATTGTGTGCCTGTCAGCTTTCTCAAACAGCACTTGTTGCATATGTCTAAATGTGTGGACACTTCTATAGATGTCAGGAAATAAAATGCTTGTTAAAACAGAAAATTCAATGATGAAGTGGGAGCGTAACCAGCCGTGGCAGCTTATAGTAAGTGTTTTCCTGGGCTCATGGAGGGTTACTCTTTTACCTCACTTAGCTTGCTAGGGTTCTGTAGTGCAAGTCAGATACCACCTGAGATTACAACCAAAACAACCCCGAGCCTTCCTTTCTACCCTGCAGTCTTAGGGTCTCTTTGGGAAAGATATTGAGTCACTTTGGAAACACATTCTCCTAAGCACTCCCCAGCCTGGCCATCATGCTGAAACCCCATCTTAAAAAAAAAGAAAAGGTGGTTCAGCTTTCTACAGTTTTTAAGGGTTTGATAACATAAGTCAGCAACAAAGGTTTCACAAACTTTTGATAAATAAGTAAGTACATTCAGATCTTTTTGTTATGAAATATTTCAATTTTGTTTCTTATTCTGTTTACCACACTTTGCAGCTTTGCGAAGGCATTCTGCATGTTCTGAATTGATTGCATCTTTATTTGCATTTCTGGACATTGTTTATCTTTTCTGTAGTGATCATGGCCAACCCCTGTATGGTAATAATGCCGATCGCCGAGACTGAACTAGCTTGTTTGTTTAGTACTGGGTGTTGAATTCATCACTGAGGCAGAGAATATGATGGCAGCTGATGGAATAGCAGATTTGGGCCAACAGTTTTGCTTATTCTTTTTTCTTGGTAGTTGATTTTTTTAATAAGATTTAAGCCAAGGTTATAGATTTAGTTTATTTCAAATGTAAACGAAGAAACTTACATAGAAATTCACTGCCAGTACTTCAAAGGACGTAAGAATCCTCTTCATCCTTTTTTTCCCTTGCAAAAGGAAAATTTTACAAAATCCTTTGTTTTTTTAAAAAGATTTCTAATGTGTTTTACATACTTTGTAGTTCTCGGGCCTCTACCTGACCCTGCTTTTGTGGTAATCAAGGAAGGCTTTGGGTTGAGTTTCACTCAACCAAGGGTGATCAGTTAATTTTGAGGGGATTGTTGAGCACGTATTTACCCTCAGGTCTGTCCCAGGTGGAGTATTATGGGGAATACAGAGTGTCTGTAAACAAAATGCAAGTTCCATGAGAGCAGGGAGAGTTGTGGTTTTGCTTACTGTGAATCTGTATTAACCAAAATAGTGCCTGGCATATACTGGGTACTTAATAGGTAGTTGTATCAACAAATAAAACATGCCCTCAGATATTATACAGTCTTTTTGTGGACCAGGTCTGACAGCAGTTTAAAAATGAGCGACCACCATAAAGTACTATTAATTCAAATGTGTTTTCTGACTGTAACTGACACGGCAATAGAAGTTTGCTACAGAAGACAGTGAGGGCGGCTTCAATCAAAGGAAGTTATAAAAGGTCGGGGGCAGTGGCTCACACCTGTAATCCCAGCACTTTGGGAGGCTGAGGCGGGCAGATCACTCGAGGTCAGGAGTTTGAGACCAGCCTGGCAAACATTGTGAAACATCGTCTCTAACAAATTAAAAAAAAAAAAAAAAAGTAGCTGGGCATGGTGGCTCACTCCTGTAATCCCAGCTACTTGGGAGGCTGAGGTGAGATAATCCTTTGAACTTGGGAGGTGGAGGTTGCAGTGAGCCCGTGCGACTGCACTCCAGCCTGGGGGAAAGAGTGCAACTCTGTCTCAGAAAAAAAAAAAAAATCAAATAAAATTGTATAGGGGAACTGACATTTGTGTCTTGCAGTCTATTTAGGATAAACAGAGCGAAAAGGATAAGGCATTTCAGGTAAGAAAAACAACCTAAAGGATTACTTGGAGATGAGCACTAATTTGTTCCTTCATGGAACCAGTCACTTAAATTACATGCTAAGCTTACAAATTTTAAAAATTAAACTCAGTATTTGTGTGGTATCTGTCTTTTAAAAATTGTGTGACTTGTTATAATGATGCAGCTCCCATATAATTATTATATGGTAATTACTGAATAGAAGACCTCTGAAAGATGACCTCGATTCCCCCTTTCACGAAAATAATCCATAAAAGTGTTCAAAACTATGTTTTGGTGATACTTATCTGATGCCAAAAATAAGACCCAGTGTTCAGTATAAATTTCTTATTCTCCTGTCTTCTAAAACCTGTTAGAAGTTTTGGAATGTGATATGAGCAAGGATGGGAAAGCAGAAAAGCAGAGCATCACTGGCTCTATTCAGGTTCAGTGTAGACACTCTTCTGGTGTAGGCTAGACACCACTGGAAAATCAAGAACTGGCTAGTTTATTACCACGATTCACTGTGTGTCTGCTGTTGGTGTCTGTTCGCCTATTCTCGCAGTATCGCAAAATCATGCAATATATGCCGTGTAATGATTATTTGCCCACCTCCTGTTTTCTCTTCCTCCCTCCCACTCCCAGTGACCACTTAGCCATTGAGCAGACCTGGGTAGTGAACGTAAAAGTGACCTAAACCTGTACACCCTGTCTCTTAACTCTCTTCCATTTCAGCTTTAATGGTAGCAGCCATCTTGATCTGGAAAATGAAGGGCTGACTAGGTAAATCAGAGATCTTTCTGGAGTTGAGGTTCTGTGGTTATCTAATGATTCCATGATAAGAGAGGTATCCTAACCATTAGATGTTGTCCCGTAGGAGAAAATGAAGTAGCTAAGTCTAAAGGTATTGTTTCCACCTGGTGGCTTATTTAATTCCTACAACATCCCAGCTAGCGATATCTACTTTAACAAAGAGAAAAGTGAAATCCAAAAAAGTTAAATAATTTTAAATCACATAGCTTTAAATGGTGAAGTTGGAATTTATTTCCTTTTTGCCTAATTCCAGCACCATTTTCCCCACAGTCTCATAGGAAAAATACAGACAAAAAGGACATAAGAACATTTACAGTAGCAGCAAACTTATATATTGCAAATTATATTTGTTAAGGGAAATACCTAAGTTCAGTAAACTAAATGGGAGCTCAAATTCAAGATCTGTCACCTGTGGTGCATGTTATAGAGTAAAGGGGTTGTCCTCCATGTAATTGATAAGCTATGTCAACAAGCTAAGATCCTCGTTATAAATTGTGCTTCTGAATACAACCCATCCCCATCTTTATCCTTCTGAATAGATGAATGAGTAATCGGTTTCTAACTCCACTTTCAGCTTCATTCATTACCTGCTACTTTCTATACTGAGTGGCAAGTGCCACCTGCTGGCCAGATGATGAAACTTTTATTTCCATTGTTTGATTTGATTGCTCAGTTGTAATTGTCATATGAGCTGGATAATTGTTATTTTTCGGTAAACCTAGGAAATAACTTAAAAACTGTAATGTTATAAAATCAGTTTCTCTGTATTTCAGGACCTCCTCATTCTCAATTTGCCCTTTTCTCAATTTTTAACTTAAAATTTCTCTTCCACCTTCTATTTATAACAAGGGCAATCGTGTCATTATCATGCACACAGAATCTAGTTTTACTTACACTTTATTCAGGGTTTTATGGTACCGTGTGAAATCCACTTAATGCCCTCAATCATTAAAACACAGATCACAATTTTTTCCCTGATTTTAGCTACCCTATATTTACCCCTTTATACCTAAGTAATGTTAATGACTAGTGTATTTGCATAATCAATATATCTGTGCAACATGTGGTGAATTGCTTATGTGTCCCCTAGGCCTTTCTCAACTAATCTTTTCTGTTTACTATAAATTTCTTGGCCTACAGTCCGGGCTGTCTGTAATCTGACACTAGTTGGCTTTCTATTAATATAATAGCCTCAGTTTCTTCCACTCTGTACTGTGCTCCTACTGAGCTGCTCCATGTTCCTGATGAGTGTTCACTGCATGCTCCTCTGCAGACCTTTGTATCTGCATTCTTGTCTGGAGCAGCCTCTGGTTCTTCTCCAGTCCTCCAAAATCCAAAACTATTGCCAATCCCTGTATGAACTCTTACATTTACCTACTTGGAAAAGTATCTCCTTCCTTCCAGTTCCCTTTGTCCCATGTGGTCTTTCTTACTGTTTTACTTTCTACATGGTATTATAGTTACTTTGCGTCTAATGTTATAGTTAATTATGTATCTTATCTGTCTCCCAATCAGACTATCTGCTTTTTGAAAGAAAGGACTATTTTTTATTCACCTTTGCATTCCCAACAGTACCTAGGCCTGCAAACCATGAATGAAGGATGGAAGGAATAATTTGATTTATGCAGAATTCCTGAAAGGTGAATATTTTATATTTGATTGGCTTGGTTGACTCTACATAGGTTAGACTTACCAACTTCTGCATATATTACTGCAGACCAGATTTTCTTACACCTGATGATAATAAACTGTTATATTTGGATTGGAGTACAGAGACTGCATTTGGATTTCATTTGTCATGTTCATAGTCATCCAGTCAAATAAATAACCTTTACAAGACTTCATGCCTGGTGAGAAGGAACTCCAGCAATGGAATTCCGTTCTTTTTCAGCGCTCATGTGGACACACATACACTCAGAAATGAAATACTATAATCTGGCAATTCCCACGTTGGTTGTTTTAGCAGTAAATGTAGAGCAAAGAAGGCTTGCTGAACTTTTAGCTATGTTTTTCAGATTGAATGGCGTATCTGAGTACAACCTTGTAATGAAGAATGTGAATGCATTTTTCCATGTAGAATTTAATCTTTTTAATGTGTCATTATTGTATAGGCTGCTGAGTTTTCAAATCTGTATAACTATACTGACAGATGCCATAGAAAATACATTTATTTATTCTTCAAGAGTGCTTTTCAGTCTCCTTATATAAATGGTTATGATCCAAAATTTGTGACACCTATAGGCCCTTGTCTAATAAGTGGCTATTCTAGTTATTGTAGATGAAATATTTTCCTTTATTGCTCTTACTACAAAGAGCTCATTTCTCTATGGTGATGTATTGCTTTTCGAAGAGGGATAATGCATAATATATTCACATTTTTAGGTTCATGGCATATGAAAAGAGACATTAGACAAATTGCTTATGATTTACTAGAGTACAGGTCCCTTGAAGGCAGGTATCATGTACTGCTTTCTTCTGTGCACCTCCCACCACCACACGTGCTGCAATGTTGGCCACAGTAGGCGTCTAATAGGAGTTCGACTCCTTAACTTGCACTGATTGTCCAAATTATTTTCTTTTTCGTCCTTTCTTGAGAAGCTGATGTGATGGAACAGCATTCGTAGTTTACTGAACTGACCCAGGCAGCACTGATGATTAAAGGGCGTCAGGACAGCCTGGCCGTGTGGCACAGTGTGGTGCAGGGAACTCAGGACATTCTCAGCTCCTGGCTTTATAAGTATCTTTATTTTGCCATGGGGTTGACACTGAGGAATACCATTCATTGTTGTCTACTCCTGAGTTTCACAGAAGTGACCAAATGCTGTTTTCAAAGGCCAAGAGAAGTTTGAGCACAGAGGGAACACATTTTTCCTCCAAGAAGGACACCAATAGCTTTGATAGTGGCAGGCAGTCTTGCCTCATTACATCCCTGTCTTTGCATGCTAGTCAGTCATTCCTGTTCACACCAGCAGAAATGGACAGAGGAGTAGAGGTTCAGATGTGTTGCCTGAAATGATTTTCACGGCAGGGAATACTAATTTGGGTTTTAATCCAAATGCACCTATTTGATCTCTACCCTGCAAAAACTCCTTAAGCATCTGAACTCTCTGTACAGCCAGTCCCCAGTTAGCGTGCATGTTAATCGGGGACTATCAGAGGCTGCCTGGTGTCCTGGGTACACCTCAGGGCCTGTTCCCTGACTTCGCGTAGAGTAAGATACAAGTCTTCAGCTTCCTTTCACAGTAGGCTGCTTGCTGCTCCCCTCTCAAGGAAGCCTGTGCCTCTGTGCCTGTACCCCTGGGCACCAACCCACCTGAGTCCTCCTCTCTGAGCTTGAATCTGTTTTTCAACTTGCTTGACCCAATTTCCTTCTTACTTAGGACCTAAATTTATATTTTGAATTCAGTTTGGGGAACTGTGTTTCATGACTGATGTTCTGATTTTGAACTTAAATCTTGTATCTTGTACCCCTGATTCAGCCTCAATCAACCCTTGTTCTCTGACCATATTTGTGGTGTGAATCTTCTCCCTTCCTCTGTCTAAATTTCTAGAGGCTTGAGTAAAATTCATACTTCATCTTAATTGGGGCCTGTTTTTCACCTTGTACTTTACCAGCATGTGATTTCATCTCTCCACTCCTTCAGTTAGTGTTCCTCCTCCAAGTCCAGCATTCTAACCAGGTTACAGGGTCTCCTGACACACCAGGGTTTGCATGCAGTCCTAAAAATCTGACATGAGTCCATGAATTTTGCTTCATAATGGTCAAGAATAACCTTTCCTCTTCTTGGCGGGACCCCAAGAATGTTTTGTAGGCACTAGCCAAGACCACTAGGAATAATTTCTGGCGTTTGAAAATAAGGAGATATTACTTAAAATGCTTCTGAATAGAAGCAGATCTAGTTTGTTTTGTTTGAGCCTGAGGTTCATACAATTTTGGGGATCCTTTTAAAGTAGAAAATACCAAATTATAAATATGCAGTTAGACAGTGCCATAGAAGAGGCTTGTGTAAGGGAGGGACATTGCCGCTTAAGCTTCATACGCTTTACGGTTCACCCACCATCTGTTTCTGCACGTATTATACCATGTTGTCACCGCAGAATATTTTGTAATAAAGGATACTTACATATTTTTCATATTTCCAATTCCCTTCTCTCCAGTCTCTCCCTGAGACTTCCAGAATTATGTATACTTTTGGTGAATTTTAAAGCTACCTAATTCCTATAACTGTACATATTACATAGAGGAAGAAACCTAATGAGAAGGATGAGCGCAGGGGTGAAATGATAACAACACTTAGGATGTGCCTCTATCAGTGCTCTAACTGCACTGACATTTAATCCTCATTACAATACTATTATTATTCTGATTCCTGTTTTGTGGATGAGGAAACCGAGTCAGAGAGAAATAATCTGCCAAAGATGGAGTTAGGGAACAGCAGAACCACGATTTCAGCCAATGCAGACTGGCTCCGACGCCTCATTCTATTACTGAACTATATTCCCCTCTGGCCAGCGTGATGTAGGAATGGGAGTGCATCTGAAACATAGGATTGATTGTTAGTTCAAAGCTGTTCAGATGACTCTGCTTTTCTCGTTTCAGTTTGGCTCAGTTGCTCTTCTGTGTAAGAGCAATTGAGACATTAACTGCTAATAGTAATCATACTTTCTTTTTCTGACTAGCTCTGTCTATAGCGGGCAGATTTGGAAGGCAAAGTGACTTTGGAAAGGTTTATAGGAGGAGGAATGCTTAGGAGCTCTTTGAAGGAGGTGCAAGCAGCAGGATGTAGTGGACAGCTGTGGCCTGGCGTTAGGATCCCTGCCTTCAGGTCCCAGCTCTGTTGTTCATTAGTTGAGTGACCTCAGGCCTGTCTGGTGTCTGTAGTCCTTGATCTGAGTATCCCCAGCCTGGGGAAAAGACGAAGAAGAAGACTGTATTTTCAGGAATCATGCCTATAGATCATTTCTAGAGAAGTTTCTCTGAACATTTAGGGCACAGGAAACCAGGAGGAGGAGGCGCAGCGTTGTCTCCTGAGTGTGGAGCCAGCGCTGCTTCACTGCAACTAGCCGTTCATTTGCTATTGGTGATTATTCCTCTCTTCCTCTGGGAGAGGAATAGGGAGAGGACACAGGTGAGTGGTTCCTGCTTTAACAAATAAAAAAGGTGGGGGTGGGGAATTAAGCTAGATGTTTACAAAGACCCATTCAAATTTTAGAACCCATATTCGTTGCCAGTCTTTTATCACAAGCAGTTATGTTTCAAATATCTGTATTTACTAATACTATTTTGAATATAAGCATGATATTTCTGAAGCAGAACAAATCGTTATGAGACAAGTAATCATGCTAATTACCCTTTGCTCCACTTTTTACCCCTGGAGCAATGGATCGGGTGAGAGTCAGATCAGATGATATCCTACAATGTGTACTATAGGCAGAGAACTCCTAAGAAAATGTGTCCGGACAATTCTATAGGACAGTAGCAACCACCCTCTCCACACTCTTTTGCACTTTGGGAAGGACCCTGGGTTGTAGCTCTTACTTACCCTTTGGAATATAAACAGATCTCTAGGGGTGGGGAAAGAGGAGACTAGTTTCTTCAGCTTGACAACTCTGGTCTTGTCTCCGTGGTCCCAGATTTTATTCCTCCCTTAAAATGTAAACAGATACCTCCAGAGAGGGAAATGTCTCTGGAGGCAAATCTCTTTAGGTGCCTTCTCCACTAATAATCAGTTGCAGATCAAATTCTAAGATTTGCTCTTTTACTCCAGGTCCCAAGTGAAGTAAATTTAATCAGAAAATCCTGGCTCTATAGAAACATAAAATTATTTTCTCTGTAGTCCCACAAACAATGGATAGAAAATTTGGAAGGAGCATTCTTTACTCTCCAGGGCTGTGGGTCTGCAATTATGGGACTTTCTGGTAGAGAGCAGTGTCACAATTTTATAGAAACACTCACTCCTGAGGTCTACGCCAGACAGACTAAACAAGCATCTCTGAGTCTGGTGCTTTGGAATCTGCATTTCTGCCGCTTCTGCAATGATTCTGTGCATCTCCGCTATTCAATTCTTTATTCCTGGTTTACGGATCCTTCAGTTTTTCTACTTCCAGAGATTGTTCATCTCATGCAGCTCTCACTGATTCTGCCTGTGATTTGCAGGACTTTCTGAACTATAAAGAAATGCAATAGTCTTGCTGGGAGAAGTTGTAAGTGCCATTTAACAAATGAATACTGATATTTTCATCTTTCTAGGGTAACGATTCTTCTTTGAAATCTGAAAAGATGATGGTGATAAAAATGATGCTGTCATTGGCGAACTCATTAAGTAACTCAGATTTTGAAGTAGATTAACTGTGTTATTCAGATTTCTATTTTACAAAAATGCAATCAAAGATGTACGAATATATTCCTCAGAAAAGTACATATGTGATTTTTAAAAAAATGTGTTTTTAAAACTCTAGGCCAACCCCAAAAGTAATGCTGAAAATCTTCATCTATTAGTGGAAATCTCTGTCTCTAATTAGAATTAGAAGGAAAACTTTTAGGGGAACTATTTACATTTTTCATTTGGGTCAGCTTCATTTAGTATACTTAACACGTGTAAATGTAGTGCACTAATCATGTGTAAATTGCTCTTTCCACAGAGTATGCTTCAACAGATAAAAAGTATGCTACTTTTTGTCTCAAGGCTTTAGAAAACTTTCCCCTAATCTCATGGGTTTTATTTATTTATTTATTTATTTTTATTTTATTTTATTTTTTTTGAGATGGAGTCCTGCTCTTGTTACCCAGGCTGGAGTGAAATGGCATGATCGTGGCTCACAGCAACCTCCGCCTCCTGGGTTCTAGTGATTCTCCTGCCTCAGCCTCCCAAGGAGCTGGGATCACAGACATGTGCTACCATGTCCAGCTAATTTTGTATTTTTAGTAGAGATAGGGTTTCTCCATGTTGGTCAAGCTGGTCTCAAACTCCCAACCTCAGGTGATCTGCTCACCTTGGCCTCCCAAAGTACTGGGATTACAGTTGTGAACCACCACGCCCGGCCCTAATCTTGTGTTCTACATTTTGCTTTGACCTTTCACTTCAATTCCATTGGATTATTAAATTAAATATGCAAGTATTTCCTCTGTTATCTATTATGATCAATGATAAGTACTTAGCATTGTGCTGAGTTCATTGGGCCTTATAACAGAAAGGCCATTGCCAACCTCAGCAAGATAAGTTTCAGAGGGAAAGCCAGGTGGGATGAGGGGACATGGTGAATGGGAAGTAAAGAAATGGAAGCCATGGGTAAGAAGCCATGTCAGAAAGTTTTGTACTAAAGAAGCAAAGAAACATGGGGTGACAGCCAGGGTGTTCTGTAGGGTTGAGGTCAATTCATGGTTAGGTGAAATCGATTGAACCTGGGAGGCAAAAGCTGTAGGAAGTGGAGATGGCGCCACTGCACTCCAGCCTAGGTGACAGAGTGAGATTAGACAATGCTTCTGGACTAAGAGAAAAAGGCCAGTAAAATTGGAGAAATACAGCACACAGGTGTGGTGGGACCTTTTTCATGTAGAGAGTCCAACAAGGAGAGGAAGGAAGGATTACTGAGGCCCAGCTGCAGGGTTTAAGTTAGCGCGGGAAGAGGGACATGTTTTCTTCTGCGAATGTGGACAAGAAGTTAAGGGTGTTCACACACAGACCTAAAAACCTCTCAATTTTTTTTTTCTGCTATCTACAGAGGAGGCAGGGTCATCTGAGTGAAAGACGCAGGTTTGATGTGGAGGGTACAGTAAAAATTTGGAACAATCTTTGTGGAGATGGATAGAGAAACTAGTTAGGGAAAAGTGAAAAGATCGTCCAGAAGAGTATGAGAACCAGACATGTTTCTTGTAGTGTGGATTTAAGCATCGCTGTTCTGAAAATTTGAAATTCAAAATAATCCAAAATTTAAAATTTTTTGAGTGTGACATGACGCAACAAGAGATTCATCTGGTTTTATGTGACAGGTTGCAGTCAAAACACAGTCAAAATGTTGTTTCATGCACAAAAGTATTTAAAATATTGTATAAAATTACCTTAAAACTACGTGTATAAGGTGTATATGAAACATAAATGGTTTTCATGTTCAGACTTGGGTTCCCAAGATGACTAATTATATATGTGCAAATATTCCAAAATTAAAAAAAAAATCCCAAATCTGATTCCCAGACTGACTGTGCTGGGAATCACTTCTGTTCCCAGGCATTTTGGATAAGAGATGTTCAGTTTGCACAAATTTTAGCACCTGGAATTTCCGCAGAGATGGAAAGTGATGTGATCGATCCGGGACTGAGGATTATTAGGTTAGCATGGCAGAGTTTAGCTGATGTGATGGACTGTTTTTCTCAGGCCGGACTGGGAATGGAAGAGAAGTCAAGAGGGGTATAATAAATTCAGAGAAAGGACAACTGTGGGAAAGGAAGTTTTTGTGTGTATGAAGATCATTGATGATAATTCTGAAAGAATTAGAAGAACTATAAATTATAAAGAAGAGAAAAGCATTTCAGAGGTGGATAATTTTTAAGAGAGGAAAAGACTGAACTTGAGCTATCCCTGGAGTTCCAGAGTGAAAGTAGCATGTGATAGAATGAAGAAAGAAGATGAGTAGAATCCAGATGGGTGGGAGGAGCAGACCTGATGTTGTTAAGGGTATGGTGCACTTTGCTAAAGATACAGTTAAAATGTAACGCACTCACTGACTGTGGCAAAACCTTCTAGGTGTAGATGTAATGGAGAAAGGGTGTTCAGTGCTGCTGTCTTTGAGCTCTTCCCCTGTCTCCTGCTGTGCGCTTCCAGTTATGAGTGAATTTTTGCCTTCATCCTGTTACTAGAGGTTGTTACTGGGTCTGTTCTTGCTTCTGTATTACCTTAAAATGTTTTATTTGGGGCTGGGCACAGTGGCTCACACCTGTAATCCTAACACTTTGGGAGGCCAAGGAGGGCAGATCATGTGAAGTCAGGAGTTCAAAACCAGCCTGGCCCACATGGTGAAACCCCCTCTCTACTAAAAATACAAAAAAATTAGCTGGGTGTGATGGCGGGCACCTGTAATCCCAGCTACTCGGGAGGCTGAGGCAGGAGATTTGCTTGATCCCGGGAGGCAGAGGTTGCAGGGAGCAGAGATTGCGCCACTACACTCCAGCTTGGGTGACAGAGTGAGACTTCATCTCAAAAAAGCAAACACACAAAAAAGTTTTATTTGACCGCAATTATTAATGTCTTTCTACTCAAAATGTACTTGAGACATCGTTGCTATGTTTTTCTATAATATCTCAAGTTCTTTGGTGCAAGCAACTCTGGAGTTAAAATGAAAGATAATGTAACAGAATCACACATTGTGAAATCCACTTTGCTCTTCCAGGAACAGTACTCATCTCAGAGTGATACAAACACTGGAAGAGAGTGTACACTGGAATTTAATACAAAGCATCTAAATGATGTGCTAAGTTCCAGCAAGCAGTGGAGAAATAACCACATTTTGAATGTAGAGTAGACTTGGGGCACTGTTTTGACTGTGAAAGAGATGACCAGTAGGCTCTGGAAGCTTTATCCTGCCGATCATCAACATTTTGTTGAGAACCTATAATACCCAAAATCTTGTATGAGGTACTACAGATAAAACAAATGATTGGGAGTTTACAGTCTATTGAGAGAGACATACATGCCAACATATAACTATTAGACAGTGCGATACATACAATGATAACGGTAGGTAAACTGTTACAGGGAACTTTTGGTATAAATATGGCTTTATAGACGTAGCATTTCTGCATTCTTTTTCTGAAAGTCTTCTAATAGCAACACAGAAAATGGAAGAAGACAAAAATGCAAACCGAAATTTTAGTCAAACTAGGAAACTGTCTTAGTCTATTTTGTGATACTATATCAGAATACCAAAAATTGGGTAATTTGTAAAGAAAAGAAATATATTTCTCACAGTTCTAAAGGCTGGGAAGTTCAATATCAAGGTGCCAGCATCTTGTCAGGGCCTTCCTGCTGTGTAATCCTGTGGCAGAACACAAGATAACTAAACAGGGCAAGAGAGAGAGATTGAACTTAGAGCCTCAAACCCTGTATTAATTAGCATTAATCCATTTTCCTGAGGATGGAATCCTCATAACCTAAACACCTCCCTTTAGGCTCAACCTTCCAACACTGTTGCATTGCTGATTAAGTTTCCAGTACATGATTTTGGGGGACACATTCAAGCCATAGCATAGATGTATATGAACATATTTCTCAGGGCTGCCCAAAGCAATCAAGATAATGCAGGAGCTCCACAGGAAGAATGGGAGAGAAATTGAAAGAAGAGCCCAGTGATAGCATATCAAAAGAATTAATACAAATAGACACTTACTGAAGAAAGATACATCTAGAGATGCGAAAGCTATAGCCTTTTGTCTGAAATAGCCAGCAGGCAACAGGAACCCTGCTGGAGCAACTTTGATTCACAGAAGCAGAAGATCTAAAATGCACAGGAAAGGACTCAAATAAGCCATAATTTGCAGAAGCACTGGTTTTTGTAGAGTTTAGAAGAAAAGAAGCTTTCCTTGTGAAAAATAACTTGCCTAGAATTTTGCCCTCCACTTACCCTTTCTGTAGAAAACTCTGGTAAAGAGCTGGACCTGGAAAATCTAACTTTTATAATGATATGTTTAAAAAAACAAAGTAGTATGGCATCTAAACAGATACACTAAAAAAAAAAAAAGATTCCAGTCCAATTTCAATAAGAAACCATATGATAATATAACATATAAATAAAATGCCATGAGAAAAAGGCTGAAGAATTCTAGCAAAATAAAATGACAAAAAAGAAGCAAGTATAGCCATTCCTGATAAAATTTTCAGGAAAGCAGGAATAGAAGAAAATTCTCTCAATTGATAAAGGGCATCTACAAAACACTTGCAGCCAAAATCATGCTTGTTAGTGAAAGAATCAATGTTCTCCCACTATGGTCAGAAATGAGGCAAGGGAGTTTCCCTCCACCCCTCCAGTTCCACATTGTACAGGAGGTTCTAGATGGTGTGAAAAGAGAGAAAAAGAAATAAAAGGCACTCAGATTGCAGAAGAGGTAAAAGTTTTTTTTTCTTTTAAGATTTGGTAGTTTATGTAGAAAATCAGATAATATTTACAGAAAGTTACTAGAACTACTAAAATGAACTTTAGCAAGGTTGCAGGATACAAAATCAATATATGAAAATCAACTATTCATATTAGCAGAAAACAATTGGAAACTGAAATGGAAAAATATCATTTCCAACAGCATTAAAATATATGAAATACTTAGAGATAAATTTAACAAAGACGTGTAAGACCTGTACACTGAAAGTTAGAAAACATTAAATAAAACACATAAATAGAGACAGATTCTATGTCATGAGTTCAAAGAGGCAACAGTACCAAGATGTCTATTCTATCAAGTTGGCCTCAATTAAAATTCAAACAAGTATTTTGATAGAAATTAAAATTGATTCTAAAATTTATATGGAGTGCAAAGAATTTAGAATAATTAAAATAATTTTAAAAAAGAACAAAGTGGAAGGACTCATACTGCTTAATTTTAATACTGGTAATAACTCGATTGGTGTAAAAAGAGACGAAGGTAGCAATGAAATAGAATAGAGTTTAGAAATAGGCCCACACATACATGCCAGCCAATTTGCAGCTAAGGGATCACAACATTTCAGTGAGAGAAGAATAATGTTTTCA
This sequence comes from Callithrix jacchus, assembly GCF_049354715.1. Taxonomy (NCBI): domain Eukaryota; kingdom Metazoa; phylum Chordata; class Mammalia; order Primates; family Cebidae; genus Callithrix; species Callithrix jacchus. The sequence goes on along the minus strand of NC_133516.1, from coordinate 100,253,639 downwards.
ACAAATGGAACCAAAACATTTGGATAGCCATGTATTCCCCCAGAATAATAATTGATTATTTTGAATCAATTGATTATTACTTTATGTCATATACAGCATTGTTTTGAAATGGATCATAGGGCTAAATGTAAAGATAATTCTCTAGAAGCAAATACAGGAAGAAATTTTAGCGAACTGGTGTTTGGCATATTTCTAAAATGTGACACAAAAAGCATGAACTATAAAATGAAAAATGTAAAACTTGTACCTTATCAAAATTAATGACTTGCTCTTCAAAATACATTGTTAAGAAATTGAAAAGTCAAGCCACACACTGGGAGAAAATATTTGCAAAACAATATGACAGTGGATTTGTATTTAGAGTATGGAAAGAACTTTCAAAACTCGGCCAGGTGTGGTGGCTCATGCCTGTAATCCTGATACTTTGGGAGGCTGAGGTGGGTGGATCACCTGAGATCGGGAATTTGAGACCAGCCTGACTAACATGGAGAAACCACGTCTCTACTAAAAACATGAAATTAGCCAGGGGTGGTGGCAGATGCCTGTAATGCCAGCTACTCAGGAGGCTGAGGCAGGAGAATCGCATGAACCAGTGAGCCGAGATCGCACCATTGCACTCCAGCCTCGGCAACAAGAATGAAACTTCATCTCAAAAAAAAAACAACACAAAAAAACCCAGTAATAAGAAGACAATCCAATTAAAAAATAGACACATTTGAGCAGGTACTTCACCAAAGGAGACATGCAGACAGTAAACATGTGGAAAGTGTCGATTTCATTAATCGTTAAGGAAACTGCAAATTAAAACCACAATGAGATACCACTAGACACTTACTACAATGGATAAAGTGAAAATGATTGATTACACTATGTTGACTTAGGATATAGAGCAACCGTTGAAAATGTAAAATGGTAAAATGACTTGGGAAAACAGTTTGGCAGGGTTTTTTGTTTGTTTGTTTTGGTCTTTGTTTTTTGAGACAGGGTCTCTGTGTTGCCCAGGCTGGAATGCAGTGGCACAGTCATAGCTCACAGCAGCTTCAGACTCCTGGCCTCAAGGGATCCTCCTGCCTTGGCCTCTCAAAGGGTTGGGATTAAAGGAGTAAGCCTAGTCTGGCAGTTTTTAAAAAGTTAAAAATATACCTAGATATTCCTAGTGACCCAGATATTCCACTCCTAGGTACTAGTCAAGAGAAATGTAAGCATATGTCCTTTTCAGAACTTTTACTTGTGTGCTTATAGTAAGTAGCTTTGTTTGCAATTGCCAAAACCTAGAAGCTATCCAAATGACCATCAAGAGGTGAAAGGACAAATTATGGCATGTCCATTCAGTGGAAAACTAAGTAATAGGAAGTAATACATTCTTGATTCACTCAGCAATATGTATAAGTTTTTTTTTTTTTTTTTTTTTTGAGATGGAGTTTTGCTCTTGTTGCCCAGGCTGGAGTGCAATGGCATGATCTTGGCTCACCGCAATCTCCGCCTTCCGGATTCAAGCGATTCTCTTGCCTCAGCCTCCTGAGTAGCTGGGATTACAAGCATGCACTACCATGCCCAGCTAATTTTGTATATTTAGTAGAGATGTGGTTTCACCATGTTGGTCAGGCTGGTCTTGAACTCCTGACCTCAGGTGATCTACCCGCCTCAGCCTCCCAAAGTGCTGGGATTACAGGCGCGAGCCATTGCACCCGTCCAGGGATGAGTTTTTAAATAATTCTTCTAAGTGAAAGAAGTCAAACACAAAAAGATTGCATACTATGTGATTCACTTAATACAAAACTCCAGAAAATGCAGCTAATTGACAGCAACAGAAAGCAGATCAGTGGTTGCTCAGGGATGGGACAGGTTTGGGAGAGGTGGTGGGGAGACAAGGAAACTTTTGGAGATAATCAGCATGTTAATTATCTTGATTATTATACATATACAAAAATCTATTAAATTATATACTGGAATTTTGTGCTGCTCTTTGTCAACTATGTCTCACTAAAGCTGTAAATTAGAAAAAAGAAAAAGAAAAATGCACATGAGAAGGTGGTTAAACATACACATTTCTACATACGTATTTAAAAACTCAATGAAAAAAGTCATCTTTATGAAAGAAGACTCTAATCCATAAATACAAACATTTATGAAGAGATGCTGAGACTGTAGGAGGCAATGAGATAAAACATAATTTGCAGAACTTAGTAAAAAAGAAACAATAAATGAATCATACAGCTGGAAAGAACACAAGACAAATGACCATTTTGGTAAGCATAGAGGGGATATAGAAGAAAGGTCCCAAACTGTTACGCAGGGGCCAAATCCTGTCCACTACCTGTTCATTCATGGCCCAGAAGCTGAAAATGACTTTTTACGTTTTTAGATAATAAAGAGAGAAAGAGCGAGAAGAATACACAGCAGAGACTGTATGTGACCTGCCAAACTGTTTGTTATCTAGCCTTTTACGGGAAATGTTTGCTGACCCGTGGCGTAGAGGATAAAAGTAAAACGCAAATAAAAAGAATAGAAATTACAAAAGAATTGCTTGCAATTAATTACACAAAAAATGCTAATGATAGAAGTAGGAAAGGGAGACACAGTATTTGTACAATTTGAATACTCAGAGAAAACAGAATAATGGAAGAACACATTTTTAAAGATACAAATCAGGCACACTTTTCAGGAAAACAATAAAACTTAAAGCTACATGATTGAAATGGTATACTACACAATAGGAAGAAACTGCCCCTGGAATAGCCAATAGTAAGACATATTATAATAGAATTACTCGACTGTAAAAAAATATATAGATTCATTTGACCAACAGGTATAAACATCAGGTCATCTATAGGGACAAAATAGTTCACTTTGGCTTCAAACTTCTCTACAAAAAAATCAGCTTCAGGTAATGAAATAAAAACTATAAGATCCTCAAGGAAAGGACGTGTAAACCAAGACTTTTAAATTCACCAAACTACTCTTCATAGAAAAAGCCTACAGGTAAATAGTTTTAAAAATAGGAAACAACTCAGGAAATGTTCTCATGGTCTCTTTTTGAGGAAACTACTAGGGATCAAATTCCAAACAGCAAGAGAGGTCTGAAAATTTTACAGCAAAGGACTGGATGTAAGCACTGACTGTATTTAATTAAAGCAAAAAGCCTAAAACTTATGTGACATTAGACACCCAACTGAATGTTAATACCCTGGCAATGTGAAAATAATTCAGCTAACATAAAGGAAGGTCACGGGTGATAGAAGGAGAAAGGTAGTTTAACGTTTGCCTCAACTGTGAAAGGAGACCAAAAGATGTCATTTATTTGATCTCAACATAGTTCTGAGTAGTAAGATAAACACTGACAAGGATCATACTATTGATAAATATCTGACAGGGGAAGAAAAGGGGGAAGGGAAAATAAAATTTTGCCACTGTTCAGAGTAGGAAATATATAGATCCTGTCTAAAGACAGAGAAAACTAAAAATATTATATGAAGTTATTATAATGGAGGTCACCAGAAAAAAGAAAATACAATGTACCATTAAAAACTTTAATTCTAAAGGTAAAGGATAAAATAAAATGACTGAACCACTATCAAACGTGTATATGATATCAAAGTAGTTACAGTGAAATGTGAGAAAAAGAGACAATCCTGCTTGTGATAGGAAACTTAATCTCAGCCCAGGGACACCAAGCAATCAATAATGATAATAGCAGCATACACATTACTGTGTGTGTGTGTGTGTGTGTGTGTGTGTGTGTGTGTGTGTATGTGAACGCTGCACTCTCAGAATAGAGAAGGTATTTCTCTTCAAGCAGCCTTGGAATAATCGCAAGGATGACTATATGCTAGGCCACCAAAGCCTGGTGGAGACAATTTAGCAGTGTCTATCCAAATTATAAAGGCATGTGCCTTTTGACCCAGAAATTTCACTTTTGGGGAAATTGATTATGTAAGCGTATTCACCGAAATGTGAAATTACCTGTTTACAAGGTTGGTCCTGCAAAATTGTTGGTGTAGTAAAAGATTGAGAAGATCCAAATGTCTGTCAACAGACGTGGTTGAATACATTTTTGTACAACAATACATTGGAATATAATGTGCTGTAGAAGAGAATAAAGAAGCTCTTTATGTATTAAAAGACGAAGACCTCTAAGATATATCCTTAAATGAAAAAGCACAAATGCAGACCATGTCTATAATGCACCACCATCTTTCCCTACAACAAAAAGTGGGAAAAGTTGATAACACGCACGCGCGCGCACACACACGCATGTATGTGATATATAAACACATTTCCAGAAAGACGAAGGCAGTAGTAGCAGTGGTCACATGTTAACGGATTATGAATTAGACAAGTGGAGTATGAAGTAGTAAAGACATTTCATTTTAACATACTTCTAAAAAATGTATTGTTGGCCAGGTGCAGTGACTCATGCCTGTAATCCCAGCACTTTGGGAGGCTGAGGTAGGCAGATCACAAAGTCAGGAGATAGAGATTATCCTGGCTAACATGGTGAAACCCTGTTTCTATTAAAAATACAAAAAATTAGCTGGGCGTGGTTGCCGGCACCTGTAATCCCAGCTACTCAGGAGGTTGAGGCATGAGAATCGCTTGAACCTGTGAGGTCGAGGTTGCAGTGAGCCGAGATTGCACCACTGCACTCCAGCCTGGGTGACAGAGTGAGACTCCGCCTCAACAAAAGTGTTGTCACATGTGACTATGTTACCTCTATAAACATGTAAAGAGAAACAATGCCATGAGGGCATGGAAGATAAAGCAATTAATTCTCCCCTGGGGAAATGGAGGAGACCTTCAGGATAGATAATATTTAAACTGAGACTTGAAAGATGAGTGGAATTCGACAAATGGCCAAGGTTGGAAAAGGCATTTCAGGCCAAAGTATGGAAACATGAAAACAAGCCTGAGGAGTAGTAAATGTGATTGGACATTGAGTGCGTTAGAGACACAGTCAGGGCCAGCTTACCAAGAGTCCATTGAAGGTGAGGCCCAGAGCTCTGAACTAGTCAGTGCTGCTACCTAAGGTCAGGATTCCTTCCAGACCCTGGACCCTGCAGGTGGGGAACAGAGGGACTTGGTAGAAGAGAGACGAGGGCTGTGGAGGCTGACAACGAGACCCAGTTCCACAGAGCGGTGCCTTGTTCATAAGACATTTGATCCATAATGCTTCAACAAACCATTGGGTTTTTCTTGCACGGTCTAGTCACTACTTATCAGAACATTATTATAGTATGTCTTTTTTTTTTTTGAGATGGAGTTTCGCTGCTGTTACCCAGATTGGAGTGCAATGGCACGATCTCGGCTCACCGCAACCTCCGCCTTCTGGGTTCAAGCAATTCTCCTGCCTCAGCCTCCCGAGTAGCTGGGACTACAGGCGCGCACCACCACGCCCAGCTAATTTTTGTATTTTTAGTAGAGATGGGTTTTACCTTGTTGACCAGGATGGTCTCGATCTCTTGACCTCGTGTTCCACCCGCCTCAGCCTCCCAAAGTGCTGGGATTATAGGCGTGAGCCACCGCGCCCGGCCTATTGTAGTATATCTAAACTTAAATGCACTCCTGAACAATTATTCATGAGGGTTTGCTATCTTGACCCTTCCGTAAGAAATAAAGAATGCAGAATCATTACCCTATGCCGATTGAACGTTATTTTTACTTACATTTGCCTTAATGGTTTGTTTTCCCCTAAAGCCTCAATTTATACCAGTGGACAAAATCTCTGAGTTGACTTCCACTTGCCTAACTTCAGCAACTCAGGTGAGTAATTAATGTAGGATTAAGCAATTTGTGTCGTGTTTTAACCCTGTGAAGGATAAGCCTTATCAAGGGCCAAAATGTCATCATGGTTTATGAGGTTCGCACAGTGAAGCACTAATAGATTTTAACTGCCGTTTTATTCTTGTTAGAGTGATGCATGTTTATTAGTGATAAATTAGAAAATAAAATACAAACAAGATTGAAATCACCCATTATCTTACTGCCTGCACACGATAGCCGTTTAAAACAATGTATTTCTTTCCAGTACTTTCTAGGGATATATACATATGTATTTTTTTGTCTACCGATGTGTATTTGCCTAGAAATATGTTATATATATAGTTCCTATATCATTTCTTGTATTTGCTAAATGTCATATTACATTATATTCCTCAAATGTCTGTTCTTACTTAGAATTTAAAAGTTAGAGAGGAACATTTTTGAACCTTTAGAGCTTCTCAGTTATATCAGTCACACACAAAAATATGGAACTCTGTAATTTTAATTATTCACATTTCTTTACAGGCAGTTGATGGGATTTACAAACTCAGCCAACCTTTAAATAAATAGATTTCTGATAGACATACATAATGTGTTTCTTATCTTTGGCATTTCTTTACTATTCATTTTAAATATTGGAACAGTTGTTTCCATACTGTCTTTGTGTGTGTGTGTGTGTTTTAATTTTCACCTTTGCTACTGTAACAAAGAACCAGAGATCAATGAACCCAGTAATAAGTTGGACCTGGTATAGTATTATAATCCAACTCCCTCCTTTTATAGTCATTTATCTGAGATCACCACATACTTGAATTGCAGAACCAGGCTTAGGATCTTCCCATTTATAATAAATTATCACCAGAGTCTGAGAGCAAGATGAAGAAAGGGATTCTTCTGGAGTGGAGAGCAGTAAAAATCACCTACAAGTAACTTGCCATGGGAACTAGATTGTAACGTATCATTGTAAGTCCTCTGTAATAGTAACATCGTCTCATGCCTTGAGATTCTACTTAGCCGTGAGCAAACGAGTATACTCAACTATATCAAACTTTAAAAATGATGGTGGTTTATGTGAAGGAAAAGGAGAGCTAAAGAGTTTCACTGAGGCCACAGCACTGTTGCGGAGAGGGTTGCTTCACTCGTGTTCTCCAAGGCAGTGGAGAATAATGATAGGCTTAGGAAACCTGGAGTGCCACTCAGTGCTGTGCCCTCAGCTGCTCTCCTTCTAATAGTTATATTTGATTTTTGTTTTGTTTTGTTTTTAGATGGAGTGCAGTGGCATGATCTTGGCTCACTGCAACCTCTGCCTCCCGGGTTCCAGTGACTTTCTTGCCTCAGCCTCCTGAGTGGCTGGGACTACAGGCATGAGCCACCGTGCCTAGCTAATTTATGTATTTTTAGTAAGAGACAGGGTTTCACGTGTTGGACAGGATGGTCTCCATCTCTTGACCTCATGATCCGTCCACCTTGGGCTCCCAAAGTGCTGGGATTACAGGCTTGAGCCACTGTGCCCGCCCTATTTTTGGTTTCTTACAAAAGAGAGTAGGCTCTTACACAAGCAGGCACATGTATTCTAGATCTCTTAGCAAATATATCTTTCACTGGCTGCAGTAGCAGCTAGCAAGGGGCAGGAAGCAGGTTGTGGATGTGGGTAGAGATGGAGGCCAGCCTTGTTTGCAGTGAGAGCCAAAGGCAAGTGAGCCTGTATTGGGAGGAAGTCAGAATGCACAGTACGTTCTCACTGCGGGACTTTTTTTATCCTTGAAAGCAGATTTCTTGACTCAGCACAACTCTGCAGCGATTTATGAATCAAATTCTGAATGAGCCACTGTGGCATTATACATTTGCTAAAGTTGTTTCTAAGCTTTTGATTTTTTAACTTTTTATTAGTAATAAGAAATACCTAATATAGTGAGGTTATGAGAGAAGTGGTAATGAATTATAAATAAGATATCTATCAAAAATAAAAACGTGTTTTTTGTTATTTAAGCAAAGTAACAAACCCCAGAAAATCAGGCTTTTGGGCCATGACTTGAAGCATGAATCTCTTTCATTTCTTTCAGCTTTCAGTGAGCCATAGAGGCCAGAAAATGAACATAGAAGAGACAGACTCTGATGTGGAGTTTATTTCAGAAACTAAAGTTATGAAAAGGTCTACGGAGGAGAAAAAGAACTCTCAACAGCAGAGACGTCCAGTAGCTCTGCCAGAAAATGTGAAACTAGCTGAGCGATCCCAGGTATTATTATTGTTTCTTGTTCAAAAAAGCAATTCACTCATCTTGAAAATAGAATTCAGTCAAGGTTAGCTTCATTTTCACATTTTAAGACACTTTGATTATAAAGTATACATTGCAATGTGTGATTCCTGGACAAGGTCCCGGTTTATAGTTTTCTTTCTGTATTCTCGGTTTTGGAAGAAAATTCAGATTGCTAATATCACCAGTGTCTGGAGAGCTCAACTGACTGAAGGGCCCCAGAAGATTGCCCAGGTGGGAAAAGGATTTAAAATTTGTATTTAAGGGAGAAATACTCATATAGGATAAATACTTTCAGTTTTGTTTTCAATGCTCTATAGGAAAATGCGTAGCTAAATCATACGTATTGTGACCCTATAATCAAGCTTCTGAAAAAATGGGATGTAATGTTAATGTATTGCTAAGTGTTGGGAGTGGTGTTAACAAATGCACCACTCTAGAATTTTCCTTTATCCAAATCAGTTTATTTCTTTTAAAAGAATCACAACACATTTATTCTTACAAAGCTGCCAGTATTTAATTCTTTTTTGAGAATTTTCCCTCGGATTCAGTTTAGAACAATATTGATGCCTACAATTGAATGGGCATTTATCCTGTGCTAGGTTCAGTGCTGAATGGTTATAGGCATCATCTCAATAACTTTCATTTCATATCTTTTTAAGCCAAAATTTATTGCCTAGTTTATCTACCTTGTTTATTACATTTGACTTCTAATGCCCTTTTACTATTTCCACAAATTAAATTCAACCTTAAAGAGTAGAGATTATCCACCATAGAAATATTCAAATGAACTGCTATAGGCTCTGAAAGCCATAAACTTACTTAATTAGCAAGTATCTGCTGAGTTCTGCCCAGTGTAAGACACTGCATTGGCTGGGCATGCTGGCTCACGCCTGTAATCCCAGCACTTTGGGAGGCCAAGGCAGGTGGATCACCTGAGGTCAGGAGTCTGAGACCAGCCTGACCATCATGGTGAAACCCCATCTCTATGAAAAATAAATAAAAAAGAAATTAGCTGGGCGTGGTGGTAGGCACCTGTAATCCCAACTACTTGGGAGGCTGAGGCAGGAGAATCATGTGAACCTGGGAAGGGGAGGTTGCAGTGAGCCGAGATTGTGCCATTGCACTCCAGCCTGGGCAACAGAGCGAGACTCTGTCGCAACCACAACAGCAGCAAAAAACAGATACTGCATTAGTTATAGTGGGAGGCAAGATATTTTAGGCATGGTTCTAAGGAATTACTTTGAACAGTAGTTACATTATAGAAACGTCTCACGCATTTCTTTATAATATCTTTGGCAAATGGTATACTGACTCTCTGAAATTCTTTAGTGAAAATCCTTACCTCCTAAGGCAGCCTTTTCTTAATGCTATTTTTGGCAGCTCATCCTCTTAAAGTATTTCAAATCTATTTCCCTATAATTTTGAAATTTTTGCCCCAAATCTTTTCTATATGAACCAAGCTGGACCTGTTTACAACCTACAGTATTTCACTATTTCAGTATTTTTGTCGATTTGAATTATGTGTTATACTTGAATATTCTGTGTATTCAGCAGATATTCGATCCTTGCTGTGTTGGAACTCCTGCATGTTATCACTTTATAATCACATCTCTCTTCACTCTGAATTCCAGAAAAACTCATTAGCTGTGCAATTTCAAGATTGAGGATTTGTCAGTTTATTATATAGATATGTTGCATGCTCTAAAATCATACAGTCCATTGAGAAGTTGAGAATGTATCCAAGTGTTAGAACAAAACATTTTAGACATTAAATACAGGGACTCACTCAGTATAGCAGGTGTGTGTATGTGTGAGTATGTGTGTGTGCATACACATATAAAATGTAAAGCTTTATGAAACAATATACACACACTTCATGTAGATATATATACACACACACACATATATATATACATATACCAATATATACATATACGTGTCTGTGTATATATAATTTTACTATGTGCCATTCTGTGTGCCAGTCACAAGGGATTGTGGGAACAAAACCACATATGATTTCTACCACCATCAAACTTACAGTCTAGTGATAAAGACAGACACCCAATAATCACAGAGACAGATGTGAACTGCGACTATGGCAGTTTTTATGAGACAGTAGCATGACTGTTTAGGATAAGGGTTTTTGACTCTGGTAGGACAGAAACATCTTCCCAGAGAAGATGCTAACTAGCCTTTTAGGATTAAAATGTAAATAAGTTAGCAAAAGGGGAGGAAACACACTTCTAAGCAATGGAAACAGCATTTGCTAAAGAGGGAACATGGTGAATATGAAGACCTTTTAAAAGACAAGTAATCTATGGCAGGGAAAAGAGATGGAAAGGGACTGTGGTGTGAAGGGGTAGGGCAGGTCCTCTAGGCCACCCGTAAGGGGTTTTGCATATATCCTATAAGCAATGGGAAACCATTGAAGAGTTTTAAGTAGGGAACTGACATGACCAGATTTTTCTTTAGTAAAGATGGCTTTGGCTGAGTATAAACAAAGATTAGTAGAGAGCTGAGTTGTTGGGAAAGACAGTCTCGGGGGTATAACCTTTGGCCTCCACTTGGCTTCATAAGAATGGACCTTGAGCCTGGGATACTTCCTTAGGACATACATGGCCTATGCTGAGTTTATCCCCTTGTGTGGAGATATCTTTTTCTGTTGCAAGCCCAATGTATGCTCTTTTATCTGCTTAAATGTGTGTGCCACATGAAATCTTGGTCAACCCCACTGCTATATCCATCTTCCTTGGGGAGGGAGCATGGCGTCTTTCTCCTGTAGCGTGAGAGTGGTGCGTGTAGCCAATTGCCCAGCATTGGCTGATGGGGAGCCTGCTGGGCATGGGGGCCTGATAAATGCTACTGAAGTGCATCTTGCTTTGTGTCTTCTCTACGTGAGTAAAGCATTGTCCCATCTAGTGCTTGCCTGCATTGTGTTTCCTTTGGTAACTCCAATAACCAAGATACAATGAACAGAAGTTTTGAGACTCATCCTCTGGAACGGAAATAATGCTTAACAAGAGTGGGTGTGGGCAGAGCAGTTAGGAGACTTGTCCGTGCTCCGATGGAGATCACAGTGGTGTGGGCTAGGATGATGGTGATGAGGAGGTAACCCTGCCCTTTTCTGGGGGGTAGGCTTTATTAGATATAGAGGATCATGTAGAGGAAAACGGCAAGAATGACTACACAATTTTGAGCTCTTTCACCAGGTTGAATGGCAATTCCATTCATTGAAACGGGATTGTAGAAGGTGACTGGGCTTTTGGAGAAGAGCATGAGCATGAGTTCAGCTTACATCGTTTGAGACTGCCAAGAGGATGTGCCAAGTGAAAAGTCACATATTATATGAGTCTGGATTTCGGAGGTGAGGTTAGTAGGAGGCAATCTTTTGAGGTATTTGCATACCTGAGGTTGAATGGGTAAGAAGAAAAGAAGGACTCAACAGAAACTTGAGGAATTGTAGCATTTTGTGGCTATCTACCAGAGTACAGATGTGCACAGATGGTTGTGAAGGAATTGCCAGAGCACTAAGAGAAGAAACCAGGAATTTGGTATTTCCTTAAAACCGAAAGGGGGAAAAGGGTGATTTGAAGAGAGGCTGTCGTGAAGGCTCAATTCCGTTGAAGGGTCAACTCAACTGGCCAGTGGTCGAAGAACTGTCTGTTGACTTAAGGATTTAGAGGAAAGAGGAATGATCTCAGGATTTTTTGTTGTTGTTGGAGTAGAAAGGGTAGAAACCAGATTACAGTTTGGTGCAAAAGTAATTGCTCTTTTTGCCATTAAAAGCAGTGGATTGACTGGTAAGTGGAACATGAAGAAATGGAAACAGATTGCATATCAGCTCTGAGAAAGATAAGCTAATTTCCCAGGCGTGGTGGCAGCTGTCTGTAATCCCAGCTGCTTGGGAGACTGAGGCTGGAGAATCATTTGAAACCGCGAGGCGGAGGTTGCAGTGAGCCGAGATCACACCATTATACTCCAGCTTGGGCAACAAGAGCGAAACTCCATCTAAAGAAAAAATGAACCTAAGCAGTATGGGATTAGCACGGCAGATATACTCTGAGTCAGCCTTACCACATGCTTATCATATGCAAAGATCGGAAATTGAATTTTCACTATATATCCTACAGAAGTCTGCAGTACGTAGGGGCAGAAGGAAGTAAAGAGTGAAGGTAGTTTAATGTATACCATTATTGCCACTAATGGTTGTATATTTTTTTGTTAATTCCTTGTTATAGGCCACTTGGAAAATGAAAAGGAAGCAGGGTCTGAACCTTGCAGAGGAATGTGTGGTACTGTCTGAAGATGAGAACAGCGGAAGTGATCCAGATATAATGCTGGTGAGATAAATTGCACACTAAATGACACCTTGAGATTTTCATAGTCACAGAGATTAGAGGGACCTGTTAGTGCCTCCAAGTAATGGAAACGTTTAGTTGGGTAACCTAGTTTTTAGATGTAGAACTAAGCCTCAGAAAAGTTTAAGTTACTTGTTCAAGGCTACATAAATTAGTAGAGATATATCTGGAACTTACACACGTCCACCCCTAGGCTATGGCCCCTTTCTATTTTAGTTCTCAGATTAAGAAAGCCTTAATATATATATATATGTAAATATACAAAAATATACAAAATTTACATATATGACTTGAAGGTCATTATGAAAACTCATTCCCAAATCCAAAGAATATGAACCTTTTTATGATTTCTAAATTGGACTCTCACCAGAGGGCGTAATTCTGAATGGACTTAAATTCGGCAGAGAAAAGTCTATTCAGGAATTACGGGAACACTCCCCATTTTCTCCTTTAAATAATGTGTTCCTGTTTCTAACTTGATAGTTGATACCAAAGAGTACGTATCTGGGCTTCTGTAGAGTCCAGTTGCTTTGCCTTCGCTGAACCAAGCATGAAAAGCCCTTGGTGTTTAGGAAGAATTGATTCAAAGACTATTTGAGAAATGCTTCATCTATGAAGCCATGGTGTTCATTATGTTATATAGTGTTCTTTGTGTTATAGTAAAAAACACACTAAAAATAATTTATACATTAGAATTTAATGTCAGGGAAGAAAACCTATTCGATATTTTCTTTTATCTGAATATAAATGTTATTACTTAATATAGTTTCCTTTTTACCTTCATTGCCAAGAAGCTTATAGCTCAGCTTTAACTTGCATGAGAGTGACTGCAGTAGCCTAGTTGGTTCTGTTTTTGCCATGGTAAGTGGAGTATTTAGAAAAGGACCTGGCCTCCTCGTACGTGTCTTTAAGGTGAGGTACTTCAAAATGCTATAAAGAATTGTGGATCAGGTTTAAATTGCACTTGTGCCAATGAGAAAGCTATACTTCCTTCTGACTTTAGCTTAACTTACGATAATGTCCTTCACTAGAAAATTATTGTCACAAGGTACATGATGTAACTATAATGAAAGTTTTATTTAAACATTTTTTCATTTTGCAAAATTCTGAACATAGCGCAACCAACTCATGCATGCCCATTTCCCAGCTCCAGTGGTTATCACCTCATGGCCAGCCTTGTTTCACCCACATCCCCTCCCTCCCCTCCTTACTCCCAGACGTTACATCATTTCATCCACAAATTATAATTACTTTAAGAAGCAATTTGAAGGGGTGGTGAAAAGGTATAGAAGTGATTTGTGAATGGAACAGAAACAGACTCATTATTAGCAATAAAGAACAACTAAATCAAAATAAACACCGAAGTATTTTCAAAAGGAAAAAGGGTAAAAATTTAATTAGAGGCTCGAAAGAAAGACACAACCGCAACTGGTGTTGTAAATAACGCCCCCTCTTTTGACCTCTTCAAAGCGAAATGTAGTATAGTTGTACCTGTGAATATTGCTATTCACCACTTACTTGGCAGAATTTTCAGTCTCTAGGAGTTGTTCACGTAGCCCTTACTTTGTCACCTCTCTCAGCTGTGCACAGAGCTTTTGGCTGTGCCTTTTCATGAGTTAGATATGACATTTATATTTAAAATATTGTCCTTTTAGGTAATAGCTCTCAAGTTTTTATATTACTTGTGTGTAGGTATGTGGTATGATTGATTTGTGTCTCTCTGATCCTAGCAAGATATCTGTTTCCACATTCCTGCTGTCTAATTAGCTTGGATAAAATGTATTATCCAGAGATGCACATTAATTTCTGTTTGGCTGTAGTTGCAATAATTCAAGTAGGAAATAATCGTTCCTCAATGCCGTCTGTCTGTATTTTCTTAAACCTGGAAATTAAAGAAAGATCATCCCATTCCCCATGCTCCTATCTAGTTATCTTCTAATTATAGCATGTGTCTGTGTGCACGTGTGAGTGTATGTGCCCCTGTGTCTATTAAATTTCAAGAAGGAAGGCACTCAGTGCTAATGGTGGTACAGGAAGTTGTCAGTTAAGGAAGAATAATTAGCTACCACAAAGGAATCCCTCCCCTGACCCGCCAAGGTGGTATTTATTATTTTGGTGAGTTTACTGAATGTGGGACCCAGGGTCTTATTTTTAGGTATAAGAGACTAAGAAATACAGTATTTTCAGCACACCAAAGAAACTTCATCCCACAGGGATGACTTCACATCCAGTTTATCCAAATTCATGAAACTGTCGTATTATAGCATGATGTCAGTTTAGTCATTTAAAAGATAAATACAGCCTCAGTTCAACTGGAAGGCACATATTGACCTAAGCTATGCATTCTGTCCCTTTATGCCAATCTGCATGGGCTGGCCAATTATAATCTGACAGTTGCTAGTTAGCTAGGTGCCAGAATATGTAAAAGGCGGCCAGCTAAGGCAGCCTGCTGTGTCCACCTCCCAAAGAGGCATGACAGAAGTGATGGTACCGATGCAATCATGATACTCAAAGGGTGCTGACTCAGGGAACCTTTGCCCGTGCCTGACTGTGCTCCTTAACTGGAGAATAACTCCATTCTGATTAGCAGATTTGTTTTGCTATGTTAATAAATATCTATCAGCCTGCCTTTTGAAAGGATTTTTTTTTTTCATATTAAGGCACTTTAGTTTTCTCTATTCCATGTTTCAGGCAACATCTCACTCTGGTTCTTGTACTAATAGTTATGCGATTTCAAGTGAAATGAAAAAAAGTATTGGTTACTTTCCAGATTCATATTTAACCCAAGCATTGCTGATTATTTCTGCCATATGATCATTCATTCTCCAAAATTACCTCACTGTGTGGCCTGCTGTTACGTTTTATTTGTTTTCCTAACTTCTTATCTCCCTACCCCCACTGAGCCCCTCAATTCTTGATTGAATATTCTTCTTACTGCTTTTGCTCTAAGACCTGTGTTCTATTGAAGAATTTTTTCATTTTACCTTTTAAATTTTTTCAAGATAAAGTCTCCTTATTTCCCCCAGGCTGGAGTGCAGTGGCACAGTCTCAGCTCACGGCAAGCAATTCCCTTGCCTCAGCCTCCCAAGTAGCTGGAATTACATGCACCACCACACCCAGCTAATTTTTGTACTTTTAATAGAGATGGGATTTTGCCATGTTGGCCAGCCTGGCCCAAACTCCTGGCCTCAAGTGATCTACCCACCTTGACCTCCCAAAGTGGTGGGATTACAGGCATGAGCCACTGTGCCCAGCCTTACCGAAGCAATTTTTAAAAACCACATTCTTCTTGTTTCCTCCTTTCCCAGTGGAATAATCTTTATTTTCGGATCATTTTTAATGTCTGGCACTTTGTTCTCACCATGCCTCCCATTTGACATGCTCCAAGTCATTCATGTGGTGTGGGGCTTCATTTGTCCCGTTCTCCAGTTGCTTCAGCTCATATACTGTGTAGATATTGCTTCCACAGCGTGTTTTCTTTTTGATATTAATTTATGGCTGGTCTTGTAGCCAGTGCAGGCCATTCATTTTCAAAGTCCATGCAGTGAGCGTGTTCTTGGCAAGACCTTACACATCACTTGGAGCTGTAGAAGTTTCCAACTGGGCTTTGGTTAAAGCTTCAGGCATTTTCTGGAGATTAAAAGACTGTCAGGAAAATAATGAAGAGTTTTTCTTTAAAAAATCTTAATCCTTTCAAAATGCTCTAGATAGCCTCTCAGTTGGACCTTTGGAGACATTTGCTATAGGATTCTGCACTTCAGCAAACTTTTTATTTTTCATAACCTTGTTAGCACAGCTACAGCTCTCTCCACCATTTTAGGCTAACTAGGGTGGTCCATATATTTTTTTTTACGTCTGACGCTATAAAGCTGAATTATTCAGAAATTTTAGTGCGTGTGCGCACATGCGCACAGCCATCATATTCCAGTAGTCAGTGTTTTCACTTTCTGTGTGGCCATGATGAAATTCCGGTACTGTTCTTGCCACGTTTCATATCTCTTCTCACCTCTCCATAACCTGAGAGGCAAGTACTCTTTCACCCCTATTTTACAGACGGGGAAAATTAAACGTGCTAAAGATCACACTGCCAGGAAGTGGGCACCTTGAGCCCTAGCTGTTAGACTTGGCTCCTCCTTGTGTAATCACTCCTCATTATGACATCTCCTTTTACCTCCCACCTCCATAACTGTCCCCTACATTAATTCAATCAGCCCATTCCACTTGGGTTCGTTGAAGCACATGAATACACTTTACTCAGGCATGAGAGTTTCAGGGTCCACCTCTATACTGCATTGGCTAACATTTAGCATTTTGGCTTGTGTTTCCAAAGTTTCTTAGATGGGCACCTCCAGTCAAGTGTCTCGAATCAATTTTAAAGGGCCAATTCATCATCCATGCCTTGCCCAGATTAAGCTCTCTTTAGTCCATTTCTCTCCGTTTCCACTCTAAATCTGACCTCAACAATGTATTAATAGTTCTTTTCTTCTAAGACCCAGATTTTGTCCTTCTAGTCAACCTAGAGTCCAGTCACAGTTATGAGGCTCATCTTCTTGGGGTCTCCACTAATTCCTGGCTTCTAAAAAAAGAAAGCGTTTTTCTTGTCCAAGATTATCACTCTGGTAATACGGTTGTAGTCACCAACCCCTTCCATGAGCTTTTGTTGCTTTACCCCTGGCCTCCAGAATATCTTATTATTTTCTGTCTTACATGCTCAGAACACATGTCCTGCTGTCTCTTTAAATGAATGGTGGGCATTCTGAACTGTTTTCTGTCTCAGGCTTTTCCAAACCCATGTGTAACGTTCAGATTTGTCCCAGTTAATCCCAGATGGGAAGGAAGTAGAAATCGTTGTTGCTGTTTTTTAATCACACCTTTTATAGGTATGCCAGCCTTTATCAGGAGGATCAGTGTCTGAGTAGATATGTCTATAGTTCTGCTGTTATTGGAACAGTGCCCTGTGGCACTGCCGTAATTAAGGGGTTGTCTAGATTTAGCTACAAACTCCTGTGCACTGCTGTGTGATAAACTGGCAGCTCAATTTTACTCCAGGCAAACTTCATACCACCCTGGATCTGGGAATGAATCTGGTGTTTTCCATGCCCCACAAAAGTTATACAGTCTGATCAGCTGTTTCTACACAATGCTTCGTAAAAACTTTAAAAGTAAAAATGAAACAATGGGATTAGAGTATCTCACATCCTATCAAAGTTACATCACCAGATGAGAGGTAAGAAGTAACCACACAGATTAAACATCCTAGGGGATCTATTCTGAAAGGTAACCGGGAAGATTAGGTTCCCAGACCACAATAGATGGTCAGGAAAGCAAATGATCAATTTGAAGAGAGACGCAAAACTGGGGAACACCAGGGAAATAAAATTACCAATGCCAGCAGTTAGAGAAGTTGAATAGCAACAATGTGCTGAGGCTCAAGACAGAGTGATAAAAGTACTAACTTTATTTAAAAACTTATGTACATGCTTTTTTCTTTTCATCCTGGGGGGACACCCACTCCAAACTGACATTGTAGAAAGTTTCTAATTCTAACATGAAGCAACATATACCTTTCTCATAAATACCAGTGTTTGTTGTTTATTCATATTTTATAATAATAATCTTTTAGGTCCTATTCTGAATGTCAGAGGAAAACCCGGATTTGCGAAGACATGGAATAATATGTATGGTGTGGTTATAGTAAGGTTAGAATAGACCTATTTAATAACCAGGGACCATGTATTTTTTTTTATTGGACTGAGTAGCCCTTTTGTCCTCTGTGGTTATTTAAGCCTTCTTTTGCCTTACAGCTGTCCTCAAGAGTAGACTGACAGAGGGATCTGTTTCATTTTCTCAATATGTAGATATTTTTAAACATTTGATGGCCAGATCACCACTGACAAAAGTATTTCAAGAGTTTGGCAATGAAACCTCATCCATTATGAGACATGTATCCTCTGGTATCTAGAACGGAACACTTTCTGGGGCTCAAGAAAGACATATAGCAATAAGTGGATGGAACCATCTTCCTGTCTCAGAAATGAGCTAAGTCATTTTCCAGTTATACCTGGTCGGCTCTTTGGGGAAGCTTTCAAAAGAGGCAGAGTCCGGCTTAGAAAAAGTATCAGTGCACTCTGAATCCCTAACATCATTAACAGGGCCTTCACAGTATGTAATAAAACCTACTGGAAGAACATCCAGCAGAGTCATGAGTTGCTACGTGTCTAGGTTTATGTTTCATGGTGGCCAAAACAAATGAAAAACAACTGTAAGTACTGTTTTTGGTATAAGCACTACATGATAATGAATCATGACAATGAGACTGAAAAGGTGACAAAGTAACCCAAAAGCAGATATAAAAGAAAAACAAAAACCTTGCAAAACTAGGCCCTAAATCAACTGCATTCACCCTAGATTTACATGATTTTTCTGACTCCCAACAGAATGGCTTTTCTTTTTTTAAATAGAAAACTGCACTGGTAGTACAATAACAAAATTTCAGATTATTGAAGTTGCCTTAATTTCAAAGCAGGTGATTTCTCACCAGCTTTGCTCCTGGTTGATGATGCTACCATTGCCTCTTAATGAATCTGTAAAATGCTGTGATGATTCCTAATAAGACTGGACACATGGGAAGCCCTCTTACAAGAGGCAAACCAGAGCTGCCCTAAGGGGAATAGTCCTCCACAGGATTGTTCATCAACTCTCCAGCAAATGTGCAGAGAGACACAAAAACAATGTGTGATATGTCCCTGACCTAAAGGAAAACCTTGTGGATGACTTAAAAGGAATCTAAATATTCAAGTGCTAGAGTGTTAACTACCAGCACCCTGAGCTAATTAATCAAAACAAATTTATTGAATAATACTATGTTCAAGATTTTGAGGGACACCAAAAAAGTAAAGTATCTGATTTCTGTGCTGAAGGAACAAAAAAATTGGAAGACAATTTTACAACACCATTGGGGTAGTGTATTATGTTATGGAAAGGATACAGGCTCTACGCAGTGGAGGCTTCACACTGAATGGCTGACCCAGTCTCCAATTCAAACATCCATGAGGTTTGCCAGTTGTGTCAAATGTTGATATTCTGTTTTCTTGTATATAAAATGAGAGTGATAATGCTATCTCTTTTCAAGGTTATGAGAATTATATTCATGAGAGAATGAAAATAATTATTTGCATTATTAAAAGCTTTTAAAGCCACCTTCTGTAATTCTAAAGAAGAAAAAGTCAGCCTTTATTGGGTGAGCTAGATGAATGAAAACTGAGAAAGTAAAATTTCTTTATGGAAAAAATAGAGAGCTAAAGAGTGAACTTGTGTGGAAGATAGAAGGGGAGAGGTGCTGCCGAAGTGAAAAAGCCTGGAGCTGCAGAGCTGGAGACGCTGCAGGTGAGCAGGGAGATGAGGCAGTTAGCAGATGACGAAAAGCCTGGAGCTGCAGAGCTGGAGTTGCTGCAGGTGAGCAGGGAGATGAGGCAGTTAGCAGATGACGAAGTTAAAAAATAGATATTTAATTATAGTTTTTAGTTGATGCTTTTTGCTAATGTAATCACTTCCTCCATTTTCCAACATAATCTTTAGTAAAATCTGTAAATTTGTCAAAGCTGTATAGAGTTGGGATTTGTTTTTGTGAGACGGAGCCAAATTTTGAGTTTTGCTTAGAAGGTCCAAGGTAAGACTTTAAGGCTGCTGTAGGGTCCCAGTCTCATCTGGGTCATATAGGTAAGTTTCTTGACTATTGAAAACAGTAGTAATAGTCAATTGTATACAATGTACTGTTAACAGTTATTCGGAGGAAGAAAGAATACATGCTGGACTAATAACAAAAAAACTGCTTTGGAAAGAGTAGGATGTATATTTGTCTTTATAAGTTATGGATAAAACTTTTAAGAAAGGAAGATCAGACAGAAGCCATTCCAGGTAGAACATTTACATGGCAGAGATGTGGAACCAAAGGTTAATATGGTAATTTTAGGGAATTCTGAAAAGAATATTTTGATTATAATAAGGGATATTGGTTAAGAAATACTAAAATTGTGTCTGGATAACTTAGAATCACACTGAGAAGAGCTTTGAAAGACAGATAAAGATTCTGTGCTTGAGATACTAAGCATGCAGGACCTATGGGACAGTTTTAAGAAGGAACATCTAATCATGCGTATTTTGTTTAAAAAATTAATCAGATTGGAATAATGACTTGGATTGCAAAGAGAAGAAAGTGAAGACCAACAACAAAAAAAATGTGGGATGATGCTGCCTGAAAATTGTAGTATAGGATGACAAGAAAAACTTAAGAAATTGTAGAAGAAAGGTAGTACAGCTTGGTAAGAACTATGGAGAACTAAATAACGAAAGCAGGTCTGCAATGGCAGTCTGGAACAAAAGCCAGTACTATGAGTATAATGAAGTTCATTGACGGGGAATCTGACCAAGTAGTCAAAGATGGGACTGAGGGCTTGAAGTTTCAGCAAGACATTCACGTGGAAGTGTCATGAGATCAGTTGGAAATAACTGGAGCAAAGGTGAAAAGTTAGGGTTGATGTGCCGAGGAAGCCATTGTTTGCGTAAAGTGTGATAGCTTAACTCCAGAGATTTTAATAGGTTCCATGAGAAGTTGAGAACAGACAGAAAAAGGATAAACTACCCAGAGAGATTTGAAACAGAGAAGGCTGTAAAGATCAAGAGAAGAAAGAATTCCAAGAGATATCGTCATGCTTCCTTAACTGTCACCACTACTCAGGCCCAAACCTGGGAATCATCCTGAACTTCTCTCCTTCTTTCTCATCCCGCTCTCAACTCATCAGCCAATCTTGCTGACCAACCTTTAAACATAGAACATATTCTACCACCTCCATAGCTGCCACTCTGGCCAACATACTGACATCTCTTACCTGGACTACAGCAGTACTTCTATGAATCATCTTGCCATCTCTCTTGGCCACCACAGTCTAAAAATCTGAGCATGCCATCCAGAATATGTCATTTATGTCATTCGCCTACTCAGAACCCTTCCATGGCTGCTGCTCATACTTAGAACAAAACGCAGGGCTCTTGCTGTGGCCCCCAAAGCCCTAGATGTCCTGACCGGATAACTTTTGAGGCTACAGACCCCACTGCACTTTCCTTCTCTTCGTCCACTGTGGCCACTCTGACCATAGTTGGCCTCCAGTACCCTAAGGAATATTAAATAAAAGGGTAAATAAGTAATATAATATTAGGTCATGTAAATTCTGTGAAGAAAAATAATACAGGTAAGAGAGAAAGAGAGGAACATAAGCCTAAGCATTTTCCTTTATCGTTCATATGCCTGTACTCCACTACCCACACCACCCGTCACCACTGTCAGGAACACACACGCATTTTCATGATTTCATTTTCTTAACTTTCTTTTATTCTCTGAATATCTTGAACATCAGTTACTGTCCTAGACAATGAGGGTCCAGCAGTGGAAAAAAACAGACAATCCTCCCTGCCTTTGTGGAGCTTCCATTCTAGTGGGGGGATCATTCAATAGACAAGATGAATAAGTAAATGTGGTGCATGGTAGATAATAAAAAGTATCAGGGAGAAAAAGAAAGCAAAGGAAGGGAATAGGAAGTATGTGTGTTACAGGTGGCGAACAGGAGTTGCAATTTTAGGTAGCTTGACCACAGATGGCCCCACTGATGGGATGCTTAGGCAAGACTAGGGAAAAGCTGGGGGAACAAACGAGTCTATAGTAAACAACGAGACAAAGACTTGAGAGGAGTGTGCCTGGCATATTTGTCAAAGAGCTGCTAGAGGCAAATGGAGGATGTGAGATGAGAACAGAGCAGTGAGGGGTCAGATTGTGCAGGATCTTACGTCGCTCTCTCTCACCTGTGTTATTTTTCTTCTCAGAACTTCCATTACCTGACGATACATTATGTGTTATCTTTTTATCTATGGGATATAGAAAATTCATTCCATAAAGGCAGGTATATAAGTCCATTTTCATACTGCTATAAAGAAATACCTGAGAGTGGATAATTTATAAAGAAAAAGAGGTTCCACATGGCTGGGGAGGCCTCACAATCATGGTGGAAAGCAAAAGAAGAGCAAAGGCATGTCTTACATGGCAGCAGGCAAGAGAACATGTGTGGGGGAACTCCCCTTTATAAAACCATCAGATCATCTGAGACTTATTCACTGTCACAAGAATAGCATGGGAAAAACACACCCCCATGATTCAATTACCTCCTACTGGGTCCCTCCCACGACAAATGAGATTATGGGAGCTACAATTCAAGTTGAGATTTGGGTGGGGACATAGCCAAATCATATCAGGAGGCCTTTACATTTTTCACTGTAATAGTACCTGGTCCATGCCAGGAACCCAGTGTTATTGAATAAATTAGTGAGTGAAGGGGAGGGCCTGGAACATAATGCTAACCATGACGAGTGCAAACAGAAAGGGTCTTTGAAGTTGCCAGAAAGGTATTTACTGGCCTCATAGCCTTTAAGGATTCTTCATAATAATAAGTGCTTGAAGTAGGCTTGGAGGGGTAAAGGAGTAGAAGTAATTAGATAAAGTGATATCATCCAGTTTTTAAGCTTCCTTAACTACAATTAAATTAAATAGGTGTTGCACAGCTTCCTGTGGTGTGTTCTTTTTTTCTCTGACTTATTTATGATTTATTTATCTTCTTAAGTAGATACTTTACAAAATTGATTCGTTGCATCCCTTGAAGAACTGACAAATCCCACCCTGCTCATTGTTACCATAATTTTAATTAAGATGTCTTAAACTCCATGTTAAGACTTAACTATAATCTCATTTGCTTTGTGTGAGGTGTGGTCTAGTGATATAGGTAAAGATCTCAGGCAAGAGATTTCCTCCAACTTCGGAATATGAGACACAGTTAAGCTTAAGTGACTGAAGAACATTTCTATAATGAAACCAATTAATGTAAATGAAAGACTTTTGTAAGTAAGATCAAATATACAAGTCCTGTAATTGAAAAAACAGCTGTGTGTTTTCTTGTCTCATTTTGAAAAAAATAAGACCCTCAACTATATTGTAATAGAAGGCAGCATCCTATAAAATAAGATTTATACAATGTTATTTCAAAGAAAATACTGTAGGCTTTAAATTATTTATCCAAAAATCTTTTAAACATTTCTCTGCTTTCAATATAAAGAATAAAGATAATAAAGCAAAGGAAGAATAAATTTTTCATGTTACAGAGATGGCAGAGCTTTGTACAAGTAACATTTTTGGAGTAAGGGGGCATATCTGATCCTAGTAAAAACAGCCTCAACAAGACAGAGCTCAAAGCAGACAACCAAACAGTATAACGCAAACATAATTAATTTTGTGAGGCTGCATTAATAACACCAACAACAAAACTTCTCATCTGGGAGTACTGTCATTTTCTTTAATCTTGGATACTTTTATCTTGTCTGATTTCATCATAGAAGAAAGTTCCCAAAGAAAATTAACACATTTTGATATAATCATCATGGATTATAATGAAGTGCTTATAATGAAAGGCATTAAATAGTTCTCCTCCTAAGCTTATCTTGTGGTTCCTATTAGCTGTTGTTGAAAATAGTCTATGCTGTTTATAAACTGCTTGGAAAAATCTTTAGTCTGAAGTTGGAGACACTTAGTATCATGCAGATCTTCCTTACGTATCAGTGCATCAGAAGAAAACTTTACATTTTATGTTCATCAGAAGTAAATAAAACATGCCTTTTAAAGTCACTTTCAAGATTTTTGCAAAATGAATCTTTTTTTTAAATGAATCGTTGAGATGATTTAACTTTATGTTTTTTAATATGAAAACTGCAAAACACAGTATTTAACACCGAAGGACTGTTCAAGTGGGTAGAGCATATTCATAGAAACAATTTGAAAAAGACCGAGTTTAATAAGAACCTTATGACATACAAGACGTAACATAGGTGAAGCTATTCTGTAAAGAGTTGCAGTCGTGTCTAAAGTATGTTTGGTTTTCTAACAAGAAAAGGTACATTATTGCCCCTGGTGAACATTTTCTTCACATTTTTAAGTGGCTAATGGTGACAGCACCAATTCTTAGAGCTTATAA
Source organism: Callithrix jacchus (assembly GCF_049354715.1). Classification (NCBI taxonomy): domain Eukaryota; kingdom Metazoa; phylum Chordata; class Mammalia; order Primates; family Cebidae; genus Callithrix; species Callithrix jacchus. Next base: position 100,229,195 of record NC_133516.1, on the reverse strand, counting down.
ACCTTATATTTGTTATACAATGTAATAAACATGTTATACATTTATAATGAAATAATAGTGTTGAATATGTTTCACTTGAAAGTTGTAACTTACAAAATAAAGCCCCCAAACATTAGTCTGAATTAATGTATCATTCAAAGTGTAGCAGGATAAATGGCTCAGAACTAAGCAAATTAGAAATATTCCACAGGACAGAGAACTTCCCTGTATGGAAACCAATCCACAGATTGTTTCTTGTCCTCTGAAAAGTAAGTTGAGAGGTACTAGTGATGGCAAATAATCCACTTAGATTTCACAAAATAAAACATCTTACAAATATACGGCTCATCCTACCTCCGGGGGAATACAAAATGCCATTTTAAATTAAGAAAAAATTACTTGTGTGTATACTTCAGGTTAGAATAAAATATGAAATACTATCTATATAAAGAATAAACACATAAAGTTATATATCTTAAAAGTGTAGACAGAGGTATCTTTATAGAGAGGTGCAAACAATGAAAGTGTAGTTAAATGTCCAAACTTAGCCAAAATATGGAAGTTTTAGTAGAATAGTTTTTTGGAAAAAAAGTAGTCAGACTATTGAAACCACCCTTGTAGTATATTTCTTGCATAAAATAACCATTCTATCTATCATATATTTTATCTAAAAACTGTTAAGAGCACTTCATAAAAGTTTTTAAGCTTATTTTTTTCTCTGAATCTGAGTAAAACTTGTAGACAAATAATAGCAGAAAGAAAAATAACTTACATGGCTATTCTCTTTCTGGAAACTGGTAGAACACGGCAGCATCAGACAGACAAAATACTTCAGAAAGAGCTATCTATGGGTACACCTTTAAATTCTCTTCTGAGGAAAAATCCCCATAGATTTCATCATGGAAGTTGCCAACCCCTGATAATACCTCTCTTAGCTGTCTTAGTTCTCTGTATAAAGATGAACCAGAATCAAAGGGGTTTATTTTCCATTTCTTGCATGAAATGTTTGTAAACAATATAATAAGAGTAATTTTTTTAAGACCTATAAAGAATAAATTTCCTATTGGACTATTCTAATACTATCTAGCAGTTAAATGGTTTTGAAAGTAGTGGACTGGACTATAACATAGTTCTACAATTCTGGCTGTATTTTGAGAGATACTTTCTAAAAAACAAAAATGACTAAAGGGCAGAAAAATGATTCTACACTAAGAAGGCATTGGTATCTCTGGAAGTTGGCCCAATCTAAATTTGTACAAGGATTTTTTTTTTAATTTTCAAAATATTTTCCTTGTTTAAGTTGTTCAATGTAGTAGCATAGCTTCATGACCCTTCCCAGCTTCCGACCCAAGTACTTCAGCATCAGGTCGCTCGTGAGTAGGAGCAGAGCCTTCCCATCAGTTTTATAGGTTCTGAAGAGATCGACAAGAGGGCATAATGTCTTAGGATCCGTTTGCTTCAGAAATAAACCCACTGCTTCCACCGACCATGTTGCAGGGTGCTTAATGAAGTTGTCCTCTAAATACAGGTCATTGTCCATTGGTATGCTTGTAACTTGGCTGCTGTTAACCCTAGCGCTGCCACGGTAGGGCCCTGAAGAGCCAGGCATTGCACCATCAGATGCATAAGATGGTTGAAAACCATGCTCAGAGTGGTCTGAGGGATGCACTGGACTCGGAGTGCAGCTGAGGACTGGGTCCTCCTCCGGCTCAGCTCGCTGGTATTCTTCTTCCATGTGAAAGGATGGTGCTGGATTGTTCCTCTGGGAATTATCCGCCTGCACTGCCACTGGTGAAGTGGGACTATAACTTTGAGGGTAGGAGAATGTCTCGTAAGCCTGACTTTTCTTCGTTTTCTGGAGTTTAAGCTTTTTAGCAAGCAGGCAAGAATAATTTCTGTATGCATATCCATATCCAAAGCCAGATGGCTTGCGATTCGTCCACACTGCTTTTGCATTGAAACGTTGGATTTTTGAAACCTTTCTGCTAATGCCATCAATCTTCTTATCCAGGTTTTGGATAGTATCATATATAACTTGGCAATAGGTAACGACATCATACACTGACTTCGGTTGCTCTTCAGTATTACAGGATGCATCAGCTACAGTAATCGGTTCCTGCTCAGTTTTTGTTTCATTTGCAAATTTATGTTTTGTTTCATATGCATGAAGAACAGTGTTGTCATCATCATAAGTAGATATTCTTGTTATTATCACATCAGCTTCACTGGAGTTGCTAGACATCATTTTTGTGATACGGCTTAGTCATCTAAGAGTGGCAAACCTCTACTCCTTGTTCCTAAATCTGGTCGGATATCGTGAGGTGGCGGGGTCTGGCTCTGAGGCCGGAGACCTGAGGCCTATGTCTGTGCCACGGCTGTGTGGTAATTGTGTGGTCGCAAAATGAATCTTTAAGAAATATGCATTTTGATTGCTTCCTGGGGCAGGCGCTTATTTACAGTTTAAGTACAAAAATTTTTTTTGAAATAGACAAAAGTAGCTTAGAAGTAGTCTTATTTATTTCTCCCTTATCCCTAAGGCTTTTCTTGCTCTTGATTTGGTGAAATGGAAAATGGCAATGATAGACAGCTACATAGTTATTTTGTTACTAGGCTCTGCGTGTGTGCCCATTTAACCTACTTCCTGAGAGAGCACAGTTTCCGGAATGCTGTGTAAAAATACCCCTTTGTTTCCTGGGTGGGGAAAAAAAGAGGGTTGACATCCTCTTTAGACCACATTTGTTTAGCAGGTTGGAAGGGGCATGAAAGATGAAAGATGAGAAAACTTCAAGAAAACTGTCAGCTCCATCTTCCACGAGGTAACAGAGTTGGTTGGGGACATGGTTGTGTGTGTATTAGTTTGTGTTCAGGGGTCTTCAGAGCAAGGAGTAGACAGGAGCTTTTGCCTTTGCTTGCCTTCTTCATTTCCTTCCTTCCTTTCTTTCACAACTGCCTGTTCCAACACCTTCTCACAGATTTACAAAATACATGGAGCATTCCGGGTGTCTTTCCCTGAACGCATAAACAGACACTTTCACTCTCTCTCTCTCTCTCTCTCTCTCTCGCATCTAAAGTATATTCACAAAGTGTAAGTCTCCTTTGTGTGAGTCTTGTAAAAGGGATCCTAACAGGATTCCCAAAGTGATGATAGACCTGGTTTATGAATGGTGCACTCCACCCCTCAAATGTCCCCCATCCATTCCCACCTTTTCAGCCCCACAACCACACAAAAACACATATATATCCTCTCTCTTTCCAGGTGCAAGTAGCCCTCCTGGCTCCAGCAATCAACACACTAAGGCTCTGCAGCCCCTTTCAGGCAATTTGCCTGGGATTCTCTTAGAAGATGAGATGTCCCATCCCCCAGTATTCCAGGTCAACTCCCCATCCTCTTCCCCATATTCTTATTTATTGTGTTTTGGGACTACAGGCCCCAGCCCCAAACTCTCCAAAGTTTTCGTGGCATGGATGCTGTACTCCTACTGTGTCTGCATTGCAGCAACCAGAGGTACCCTAAGCTTCCTCAAAACAGTAGAGGTGGCTGGGCACAGTGGCTCAGGCCTGTAATCCCAGCACTTTGGGAAGCAGAGGTGGGCAGATCATGAGTTCAAGAGATTAAGACTACATTGGCCAACATGGTGAAACCCCGTTTCTACTAAAACAAATACAAAAATTAGCTGGACATGGCAGTGCACACCTGTAGTCCCAGTCCTACTCAGGAGGCTGAGGCAGGAGAATCACTTGAACCAGGGAGCTGGAGGTTGCAGTGAGCCGAGATCACGCAACTGCACTCCAGTCTGGTGACAGAATGAGACTATGTCTCAAAAAACAAGCAAAAAAACAATAGAGGCTCAATGGTTGTTGCTAGTGAATGAAATACTTGACCGACATGTTGTATCGTTACATCCGTGTGTGATATCGATTTTTAAAATATCAGTACAAATATTAGTAGAAATACAAAAATCACTAAGGAAATCAAATGAGAAAACATGACTATGATAATGTAATCATCCTTGAAATGTATGCTATTTTCATTTTGTACATGTACCATTTGTTCTCTTTGTAACAGGTGCATAACTTCACTGCTGCTAACATTATGATCTCTCTTCTGATGGGGGCACTGCCTTTCATGGTCTTTTATCAAGTTTATAATATGTCCTATCTTTTTAAAGAGCTTGTTTTTCAGGTTTCAGATGAAAGCAACGCCGATGTTTCATGGAAACAAGAAGAAAAGGCAATTCCTCTTACAAACCAAGGTAAAACAAATCAGTTCGCATATCTATATCTATCTATATTAGCTATAATGTTTGAGACGTTTTCAATATGGCTCGACAGCCTGATATGTAGATCAGAAGTTTGGGTTTTAAAAAATTAAATTTGGATTTTAAAAAATTAGGTTTGTTTTACTAGAAATGAGAGGAGTAGAGAGAGGGTGAGCTGCCAACCTTGTATGTTTTGATGGGCAGAGGACTTTCTGGCCGAGGATAGTGTCTGCAACCCTGCCACACTGCCAGAAATTTCCATAGACTTATACCATTCTCTGTTTTGAATTCTCTTTTTAATTTTGATTAGGATTAATAGCAGGTCAATAATTTTCAAAAAGAGTTTTGAAAATTATGATGATGACAGTCCCTGTTTTTTTATCTTTTAGTAACTTTCTGCTTTTCATGATTCTTCTGAGCTTCCTAAAAGTAGTTCAACAAACACGTTTATTAGTTTCTTCATGCCCAGGGAATGTAATGTGTCTCAGATAAAAAACTTGAACTTATTTAAGGCATAAGTTGCCATCTTATAATATTCAATGCAGTAATCACTTCCTGGGTAGAGAAGCTGAAAACAAACTAGATTCAGAATATTTATCTTCTTCGTGTTCATTCATTGTTATTACTGTACTTCTTTTATTATGCATTCTAATGTTATTATTATCACATTCTCTTTATTTTAATATTATACCATTGGACCCAAGAAGCACATCCCTTGTTTTCATTGCCTTTGTCTTATTTTGAAATAAGTTTTGAAGGTCTTAGTCTTCTTAGTAAGTCTGAGCTCATTTGGTTTCATCATTCCCAATCCTTTTATGATCCATGCCATGGTTTTATATTCTCTTTTGGTGGCATGTTCTTCCTTCCTTCTTGGTTGCTTAGGTAACCTAATCTGCTATTCATTCACAACTTTATGTTTGAACCCTTTAGTGAGGTCCCTAAGAAATCACGCTTTTTCTTTTTCATCTTAATTACAATAATTTGCAACTCCACCATCAGGATTTCTTTGTAAGGGTGTCTTAATTTTAAAACCAGACTTTTATAGACAGTTCAAACTACTGCTATGCCTTCAAATATGGTTTTGTTGGATTTCCAAATTGTACTAGAAAAAATTGCTAATACAACTTTATCCTAAAATTAATATTTAATTTTAAATACTCTTCCTGGGTTTGGCAGGAAAAAATTGTGAAATGTTTTCAAATGACTATTATTTTGAATTAGTTAGCTGTTGGGTTAAAAATTTTCACTTTGCATTGCAAGTCACTGAGCAAAACCAGTGCTGCCTACAGCATGGTTGGAAAACATCTGTTCGCCCATTTTTTTTCCTTAAAAGAGTGAGGCAGATCCTCAGCCGTTTACCCACCATCCAGAACTTTGCTTGTTGATGTCCTCTTCCACTTAGCCTTTGATAACCCTAAACTTGTTGGTAAATGTTCACTTAGTGCATCAAGATGTCTGGACAGTTATAATAAAGACTTCTACATCCACTCATGGCTTATACTCTCCTCAACACTCTCCTAAATCAATCCAGACAGGGATCCAAGATGGCCAAATAGGAACAGCTCTGAAGTGCAGTTCTGAGCGAGAACAACGCAGAGGATGAGTGATCACCGCATTTCCAAATGAGTTATTACTGCCCACAGACCAGGAGATTCCCAGGCTGAAAAGCACCTTGAGTTTCCAGCACAGCTGTTTCAGCCTGCGCAGCAGGTCTCCACACAAAAACTCACACAAATCTGGGCGGCCATTTCAACTGGCTTTTGGAATGCCTGGGAGACAGAGCCGCCCATTCAACTGAAAAAAAGGGGGCTGAAACAGGGAGCCAGGTGATCTGGCTCAGTGGGTCCCACCCCCACAAAGACCCGCAATCTGAAACTCTCTGGATTGAGAGTTTTATAGCAAGTGCAGCTGGACTTGGGATGGTCCAGCTCTGTGGAGGGAAGGTCATCCACCATTACTGAGGCAGTCCACCATTGGCAAGGCAGTCCACCATTACAGAGGCTGTCCGTCATTACTGAGGCAGACTGCCATTACTGAGCTAGTTCTAACTATACCTCTGTAAACAAAACTGCAAGGAAGTTCACACGACAGCTGGGCAGAGCCCACAGCAGCTCAGCAATGCCTCTGCTGGCAGACTGTAACTAGGTATCTCCTAGTTGGGCAGGTCATCTCTTAAAAAAAAAGGCAGCAGCATGTCAGGATTTTATAAATAAAGCCCCACCTACCCAGGACAGAGCACCTGGGGGAAAAGGCCATTATGAGTTCCACTGCAGCATACTTAAACGTACCTGCCCAGAAGCTCTGAACAGAACAACAGAGCTCACAATTCAGCGCTTGAGTGCCTACAAGGGTCAGACTGTCTCCTCAAGCAGCTCACTGACCCCTATATATACAAAGAGACACCTCATAAAGTAGAGCTGAGCCTGACATCTGGCAGGTATCCTTCTGCGACTAAGATAACAGAAGAAGAAACTGGCAGTGACCCTTACTGTTCTGCAGCTGCCACAGGTGATCCCCAGGCAACCAGGGTCTGGAGTGGACCTCCAGCAGTCCTGTAGCAGAGGGACCTGACTGTTAGAAGGAAAACTAAAAAACAGAAATAACTTCATCATCAACAAAAAGGATGTCCACTCAGAGACCCCATCTGAAAGTCACCAACTACAAAGACCACAACTACAAATCTACAAAGATGGGAAGAAACCAATGCACAAAGGACAAAAACACCCAAAATCAGAATGCCTCTCCTCCTCCAAGGGATCACAACTCCTCACCAGCAAGGGAACAAGGCTAAATGGAGACCGAGTCTGATGAATTAACAGAAACAGACTTCAGAAGGTGGGTAATAACAAACTTCTCTGAGCTAAAAGATCATGTTTTAAACCAATGCAAAGAAACTAAGAACATTGAAAAAAGGTTTGACAAAATGCTAACGAGAATAAACAGCTTATAGAAGAATATACAAAACTTAATGGAGCTGAAAAACACAACATGAGAACTTCTCAAACATACACAAGTTTCAATAGCTGAATCAACCAAGCAGAAGAAAGGCTATGAGAGATTGAAGTCGAACTCAATGAAATAAAATGAGAAGGCAAGATTAGAGAAAAAAGAGTGAAAAGAAATGAACAAGGCCTCCAAGAAATATGGAATTATGTGAAAAGACCTAATCTATGTTTGATAGGTGTACCTGAATGTGACGGAGAGAATGAATCCAGCTGGAAAACACTCTTCAGGATATTATCCAAGAGAACTTCCCCAATCTAGCAAGGCAGGCCAACATTCAAGTCCAGGAAATACAGAGAACACCACAAAGATATTCCTCAAAAAGAGCAACCCCAAGGCACATAATCGTCATATTCACCAGGGTTGAAATGAAGGAAAAAATGCTAAGGGTAGCCAGAGAGAAAAGTCCGGTTACCCACAAAGGGAAGCCCATCAGACTCATAGCAGATCTCTTGGCAGAAACCCTACAAGCCAGGAGAGAGTGGAGGTCAAGATTCAACATCCTTAAAGAAAAGAACTTTCAACCCAGAATTTCACATCCAGCCAAACTAAGCTTCATAAACGAAGGAGAAATAAAATCATTTATAGACAAGCAATTACTCAGAGATTTGATCACCACCAAGCCTGCTTTACAAGACCTCCTGAAAGAAGCACTACACATAGAAAGGAACAACCAGTACCAGCCACTCCAAAAACAAACCAAATGGTAAAGAGCATTGACACAATGAAGAAACTGCATCAACTAATGGGCAAAACAACCAGCTAGATTAAAAATGGCAAGATCAAATTCACACATAACGATATTAACCTTAAATGTAAATGGGCTAAATGCCCCAGTCGAAAGACACAGACTGGCAAATTGGATAAAAAGTCAAAACCCATCAGTGTGCTGTATCCAGGAAATCCATCTCACATGCAAGGACACACACAGGCTCAAAATAAAGGGATGAGGAAGATTTATCAAGCAAATGGAGAACAATAAAAAGCAGGAATTGCAATCCTAGTCTCTGATAAAATAGATTTTAAACCAACAAACATCAAAAGAGACAAAGAAGGGCATTACATAATGGTAAAAGGATCAATGCAACAAGAAGAGCCAACAATTCTACATAAATACGCACCCAACACAGGAGCACTCAGATACACAAAGCAAGTTCTTAACGACCTACAAAGAGACTTAGACTCCCACGTAATAATAGTGGGAGACGTTAACACTCCATTGTCAATATTAGACAGATCAACCAGACAAAAAATGAACAAGGATATCCAGGACTTGAACTCAGACCTGGACCAAGCAAACCTAATAGACATCTACGGAACTCTCCACTCCAAATCCACAGAATATACATTCTTCTCAGCACCACATCACACCTACTCTAAAACTGACCACATAATTGGAAGTAAATCACTCCTCGGCAAATGCAAAAGAACGGAAATCGTAACAAACAGTCTCTCAGGCCATAGTGCCATCAAATTAGAACTCAGGATTAAGAAACTAACTCAAGACCCGCACAGCTTCATGGAAACTGAACAACTGGCTCTTGAATGTCGACTGGATAAACAATGAAATGAAGGCAGAAATAAAGATGTTCTTTGAAACCAATGAGAATGAAGACACAATGTACCAGAATCTCTGGGACACATTTAATGCAGTATCTAGAGGGAAATTTATAGCAATAAATGCCCACATGGGAAGCAAGGAAAGATCTAAAACCAAGACCTTATCATCAAAATGGAAAGAGCTAGAGGAACAAGATAAAAAAAAAAAAAACTCAAAAGCTAGCAGAAGACAAGAAATAAGTAAGATCAGAGCAGAACTGAAGGAGATAGAGACTCAAAAACACCTTCAAAACATCAATAAATCCAGGAGGTGTTTTTTTTTAAAAGATCAACAAAATAGAACACTAGCCAGATTAATAAAAAAAGAGAGAAGAATCAAATAAATGCAATAAAAAATGGTAAAGGGCATATCACCACTGATTCCACAGAAATACAACCTACCATCAGAGGTGACTATAGACAACTCTGTGCACATAAACCAATAAACTTGGAAGAAATGGATAAATTCCTGGAAACTTTCACCCTCCCAAGCATAAATCGAGGAAATTGAAACCCTGAATAGACCAATAACAAGGGCTGAAGTTGAGACAGCAATTAATAGCCTACCAACCAAAAAAAGCTCATGTCCAGATGGGTTCACAGCTGAATTCTACCAGACATACAAAGAGGAGCTGCTACTACTCCTTCTGAAACTATTGCAAACAATCCAAAAAGAGAGAATCCTTCCCAAAGAATTTTATGAGACTTACATCATCATGATACCAAAACCCGGCAGAGACTCAACCAAAACAGAAAACTTCAGGCCAATATCCATGAGGAACATAGATGCAAAAATCTTCAATAAAATACTGGCAAACTGATTGCAACTGCACATCAAAAAGCTTATCCATCACGATCTAGTAGGCTTCATCCTGGGGATGCAAGACTGGTTCAACATATGCAAGTCTTTATACATAATCCACCACATAAACAGAACCAAAGATAAAAAACCACATGAGCATCTCCATAGATGCAGAGAAGGCCTTCAACAAAATTCAGCAGCCCTTTATGCTAAAAACTCAATAAACTAGATGTTGATGGAACTTATCTCAAAGCAATAAAAGCTATACACAACAAACCCACAGCCAATAATATCATACTGAATGGGCAAAACTGGAAGCATTCCCTTTGAAATCTGGCACTAGACAAGGATGCTTTCTCTCACCACTCCTATTCAATATGGTACTGGAAGTTCTAGCCAGAGCAATCAGGCAAGAAAAGAAATAAAGGGAATTCAGTTAGGAAAGGAGGAAGTCAAATTGTCTCTGTTTGCAGATGACATGATTGTATATTTACAAGACCCCATCGTCTCAGCCCAAAATCTCCTGAAACTGATAAGCAACTTCAGCAAACTCTCAGGATACAAAATCAATGTGCACAAATCACAAGCATTCCTGTACACCAATAACAGACTTAAAGAGAGCCAAATCAAGAACAAACTGCCATTCACAATTGCTACAAAGAGAATAAAATACCTAGGAATACAACTAACAAAAGATGTAAAGGACCTATTCAAGGAGAACTACAAACCACAGCTCAAGGAAATAAGAGAGGGCACAAACAGATGGAAAAACTCATGGTTAGGAAGAATCAATATTGTGAAAATGGCCATACTGCCCAAAGTAATTTATAGATTCAGTGCTATCCCCATCAAGCTACCTATTACCCTCTTCACAGAACTGGAAAAAACTACCTTAAACTTCATATGGAACCAAAAGAGAGCCCGCATAGCCAAGACAATTCTAAGCAAAAACAACAAAACTGGAGGCATCATGCTACCTGACTTCAAACTATACTACAAGGCTACAGTAATCAAAACAGCATAGTACTGGTACCAAAACAGCTATATAGACCAATGGAACAGAACAGAGGCCTCAGAGGCAACACCACACATCTACAACCATCTGATCTTTGACAAACCTGACAAAAACAAGCAATGGGGAAAGGATTCCCTGTTTAATAAAATGTGTGCAGAAACTGGCTAGCCATGTGCAGAAAGCAGAAACTGGACCCCTTCCTGAAACCTTACACTCAAATTAACTCCATGTACAGAAATCACAAGCATCACATGGATTTAAGATTTAAATGTAAGACCTAACACCATAAAAACCCTACAAGAAAACCTAGGCTAAACCATTCAGGACATAGGCATAGGCAAGGACTTCATGACCAAAACACTGAAAGCATTGGCAACAAAAGCTGAAATAAACAAATGGGATCTAATTACACTCCTGAGCTTCTGTACAGCAAAAGATACAATCATTAGAGTGAACTGGCAACCAACAGAATGGGAAAAAATTTTTGCAATCTACCCATCTGACAGAAGACTAACATCCAGAATCTACAAAGATTTTACAAGAAAAAACAAACAAAGCCATTCAAAAGTGAGCAAAGGGCACGAACAGACACTTTTCAAAAGAAGGCATTTATTAGGCCAACAAACATATGGAAAAATGCTCATTATCACTGGTCATTAGAGAAATGCAAATCAAAACCACATTGAGATACCATCTCACGCCAGTTAGAATGGCGATCATTAAAAAATCTGGAGTCAACAGATGCTGGAGAGGATGTGGAGAAAAAGGAACACTTTTACACTGTTGGTGGGAGTGTAAATTAGTTCAACCATCGTGAAAGACAGTGTGGCAATTCCTCACGGCCTTAGAAATAGAAATTCCATTTCACCCAGCAATCCCATTACTGGGTATATATCCAAAGGATTGTAAATCGTTCTGTTATAAAGACATATGCACACATATGTTCATTGCAGCACTGTTTACAATAGCAAAGACCTGGAACCAACCCAAATGCCCATTGATGATAGACTGGCCTGGGAAAATGTGGCACATATACACCATGGAATACTGTGCAGCCATTAAAAAACAATGAGTTCGTGTCCTTTATAGGGACATGGGTGAATCTGGAAACCATCATTCTCAGCAAATTGACACAAGAACAGAAAATCAAACACTGCATGTTCTCACTCATAGGCAGGTGTTGAAGAATGAGAACACATGGACATAGGGAGGCGAGCATCACAAACTGGGGTCTGTTGGGAGGGAATAGGGGAGGGACGGTAGAGGGTAGGGAGGTTGGGGAGTGATAACATGGGGAGAAATGCCAGATATAGGTGATGGGGGGATGGAGGCAGCAAACCACATTGCCATGTAGGTGGCTATACAACAATCCTGCATGTTCTTCACATGTACCCCAGCACCTAAAGTCCAATAAAATGTATGTATGTGTGTGTGTGCGTGTGTGTGTATGTGTGTCAAATCCAAGTGGATCATAGAATTTCTGCTTTGATGTGAACTGGAAATAAATCACCAAGCTCTGTTAGCCTATAATTCTGAGGTCCTCTGAGTGAGAAGACTAAACGACTCTAGGTTTCTTCCTGCTTTAAAGTTCATCTTTCTAACTGGAGACACATTTGTTATTGGGATCCATCAGAATGTCTTTGAACCTGAACCCAAAATAGTAGGAAGTGGGATATTAAGGGGAAGATGGTTGTCTTGGTAGAGGCTGGTGAAAGCAGGGCATCAACAGTTCTGATCAGTCCTCCAGGCACTGTAAGAAATGTCAATTTAAAAATTACCCCCAAAAATGTTACAGAGTCTCCTGGATAACTATATATACTACATAAACCTTATTTTAAAACATTATGAACTACCTTAAGAATACGTTACAAATCTCCTTAAAACTGGTACAGTTTTATAAATGGATGTTTGAATAGAAATCTATATTACACAGAGGTAGTTAATGAACAACTAACATTTCTTTTGGTTCAGTTTATTGTGTGATCATCCAAATGTGATAGTTTTGTCTATGTTCTTTTGAAGAAAAACAGGAGCTGTGCAGTGATGTTCTAGCAACGAAAAGCATCTCTTCATTACCTACCTGGAAAAGGTGAGTGTACTACAGTTACACAAATTCCAAGTGAGGGTAAGTATACTGCTGAAAAGTAATTATCAATGTTTAAATACAAGAAGAAAGAAAATAACAGTAACAAAAGCAATCAAGAATGGAACCAAATTTTACAACAGAGACATGAAAGAATTAGCAACACACCTTTTCCCCAAACCTTTTCATTTATTTTGTGAGGTTTTGGAAATAATAAAATGGAGCCAGCTTAACGTCCTACCCAATTAACCAATTCAAATTACTTCAGTGTAGTCAAAGAGCTCAAAATGTCACACATATATAAGGTATGATTATGAAATCATTAACTGAAATTTTTCTCTGTGGTTCATTTCTCATTGTCATACATACATGTAATTACAATCATTGGGTGCTAGAATTTTCTTGACGTGAGAATTTTATCACTTAAAATGAAATCAGCTGAATGTTTTGGATATCCAAAAGAATTAAAATACTCTTTTCAAGGAAGCAAACTCTTATCCTGTATTACAAACCTGACTAAGCTGCTTTCCAGACATTCAGGTCCAGTTTCTCTGAATCCAAATCCTGTGCTCTTTGCATAGGAGCACATTGAATTAAGAGCAAGAAAAAACAGAGAGGGGCTTTTATTTTCCTGCTTGCTGACAGGGTAGTGAGTCAACAAGCACTTAAATCTGATCACTTCACTCTTCTACTCCAAAGGCTTTCAGCCCCCGCCACTTTTAATAAGTTACAAACTCCTAACATTGCACACATCCTCTCCTCTCCTGCCTCTACTTTTAGCCCCGACTTTGCTTTCCAAAGGCTCTAAATTACCACTAGTTCTGTTGTATCACAGCTTCTCATCCCTTTGTCTGTACTACTCTTTACTTGAATGCCCTCAGTTACTCTTATGCCAATGCCAATTACCCTTTCATTTAAGTCTCAGTTCAAGTGTTCCCTTCTTTAGGGTCTTGTTGCCACTCCTCAGCAAACTCAGGTATTCACAGAGCCACTGTTGCAATGATGAGATTGTACGGTAATTTGTTCAGTAGTTATTCGTTAAATTCTGACTGTGTTCCTACACGCAATGGTGAGCAGTGATCACAGTCAAGAGAAGTTATCTGCCTGAATCTCTGTCTTCCCGTTGCATATGGGCTCCTTAAGGACAGAAGCCTTCTTGTCTTCTTCCTAATTCTAAGCTTTGAAAGGTCTTTTCTGACAACCCCATCTACATTTCCACCCCATTTCTGACAAGTCACACTTTTATCATCCTTCTTTTTTTTCAAAGCATGTATTATTGAAGTATCTCATTTACTCACTTTTTTTTTCCATTTTAAATTCTAGCTTGCTTGTTTTCTCTACTTTTCACTAGATGCCAGTGCACTCCATGAGAGCAGGGACTGTCTTGCTTATCCCTGTGTCTCTGATATCCAGAATGACACCAACTCATACTTGGCACTCAATAATACTTGCAGATTAAATAGGTGATGTAATCTTTTTTCCCAATGCTGTTGCCAGGCCTTCTCCTGGCCAATACTTTGACTTAGAATTACTTATGAAATTTGTTTTGCGATTTAAGATTCACCCAAAAACCAGAACACATTTGTGTGTATGTGAGTGTGTGTATGCGTGTGTATATTCTTTCATGTAGTACTTTTAGGTGTTTATGAGATTGTGGGTTTTTTTTTTTTTTTTTTGTAATCACTGTTGACTCGTAAATACATTGTGAATGTGAGAAAAACAGTCGTAATGGAAGAAGCACTGAATGCGTTACTCGTGATGAGGACAAAGATGACCATAACAACAATAATAGTCACTGTTTACTGAGCATTGAGCTGCATTCACTGTATATCTTGTTTAATCCTCAGCACAGCTCTATGAGGTAGGCCCTATTCCCATTTCACAGAGAAGAAGCAGATTTAGGGAGGAATCTCCTGTGCTCTAGTGGTACTTTTTATCTTTCAACCTCAACACCAACATGAATGAACCTCTAACATCCCTAAAATGGTTAAAAAAGAGACTTCTTTAATAAAACGTCAGCATAAAGGAGGTTATAACTAATGAGCATTCAGACATTGCGTAAGTATTCTTTAACAGGCAATTAAGCATTAGTTTTATATAATGTTTTTAATCTGAAAAAAATCAACTGAAGTTAGACAGTATAATTAATGCCAAAGAGCTGTTGACAGTAGAAGCACATTCCATTTGATATAAATTGTTATCCAATTTTAAAAGATTCTCATCTTATAAACATGCAAAACTCTCTAGAGCTGTGATCTTAACTTATGGACGTCAGCATGAAAGGATTACCAAAAGTATCTTTTTTTTTTTTAAACTTGACAAACAAAACCCTTCATGATCTGACCCCTACCCGCCCTCCCCAGCTTCATCTCCCATGTACTGCTCCCAGAACCTTGTACTTTCTTTTCCCTACGGTACTGATAGCTTTAGTTTCATTAACAAGCTATGCATCCTCACCGTGAGTTACTTTTCATGCTGAAGCCATGTATGTTTTTAAAACCTGCATCAGATCACCTCACTCTCATGCCTGAAAACTTCCAATGGTAGTGCCCACTCTGCTTAGAAGAAACTCCAGTTCCCTCCCCATGCCCACAATTCCCTGAGATCCTAGCACTGACCTGCTCATCTCCTCTTTCCATCTGCTTCTGGCTTACTCCACCCCGTTAGCTCTGAACATTCTTCTTCCTCCTCCAGATCACGACTAAGTATTTCTCTCAACTGACTTAGTTCTTGTTTTGTTTTATTTCTGTGCTTTTCTCTCAGCCTAAAATAAACTTTAAAAGTCTCTTGAATTGTAGCACAGTGATTTTTTCTGGTGGTATTGTAACCGCATGGTAGGGTCACCTGCTCGCTGCTTGCAGAGTCTAATTAACAAGAGCCAGGTCTGGTGTAAACAAAGTGACCTTTTATTCCAAGCTAGCTTAGGGGAAGAAGAAGGGGCTTCCTGCCTTAAGGGTACCCATTCACCTTTGGAGCAGAAAGTGGACACTTTTAAAGGGGGCCTATCATGAATGGCACCAAAGGGGAGGAGGTGAGCAGATGGGTGGGCCCACATGCTAGCGTGGGACCTTACCTACTGGGTGAGCAGATGGGTGGGCCCACATGCTAGCGTGGGACCTTACCTACTGGGTGAGCAGATGGGTGGGCCCACATGCTAGCGTGGGACCTTACCTGCTGGGTGAGCAGATGGGTGGGCCCACATGCTAGCGTGGGACCTTACCTGCTGGGTGAGCAGATGGGTGGGCCCACATGCTAGCGTGGGACCTTACCTGCTGGGTGAGCAGATGGGTGGGCCCACATGCTAGCGTGGGACCTTACCTGCTGGGTGAGCAGATGGGTGGGCCCACATGCTAGCGTGGGACCTTACCTGCTGGGCGAGCAGATGGGTGGGCCCACATGCTAGCGTGGGACCTTACCTGCTGGGCGAGCAGATGGGTGGGCCCACATGCTAGCGTGGGACCTTACCTGCTGGGCGAGCAGATGGGTGGGCCCACATGCTAGCGTGGGACCTTACCTGCTGGGCGAGCAGATGGGTGGGCCCACATGCTAGCGTGGGACCTTACCTGCTGGGCGAGCAGATGGGTGGGCCCACATGCTAGCGTGGGACCTTACCTGCTGGGCGAGCAGATGGGTGGGCCCACATGCTAGCGTGGGACCTTACCTGCTGGGCGAGCAGATGGGTGGGCCCACATGCTAGCGTGGGACCTTACCTGCTGGGCGAGCAGATGGGTGGGCCCACATGCTAGCGTGGGACCTTACCTGCTGGGTGAGCAGATGGGTGGGCCCACATGCTAGCGTGGGACCTTACCTGCTGGGTGAGCAGATGGGTGGGCCCACATGCTAGCGTGGGACCTTACCTGCTGGGTGAGCAGATGGGTGGGCCCACATGCTAGCGTGGGACCTTACCTGCTGGGTGAGCAGATGGGTGGGCCCACATGCTAGCGTGGGACCTTACCTGCTGGGTGAGCAGATGGGTGGGCCCACATGCTAGCGTGGGACCTTACCTGCTGGGTGAGCAGATGGGTGGGCCCACATGCTAGCGTGGGACCTTACCTGCTGGGTGAGCAGATGGGTGGGCCCACATGCTAGCGTGGGACCTTACCTGCTGGGTGAGCAGATGGGTGGGCCCACATGCTAGCGTGGGACCTTACCTGCTGGGTGAGCAGATGGGTGGGCCCACATGCTAGCGTGGGACCTTACCTGCTGGGTGAGCAGATGGGTGGGCCCACATGCTAGCGTGGGACCTTACCTGCTGGGTGAGCAGATGGGTGGGCCCACATGCTAGCGTGGGACCTTACCTACTGGGTGAGCAGATGGGTGGGCCCACATGCTAGCGTGGGACCTTACCTGCTGGGCAGTTGAGTTAGCATTGCATGGGCAGAAATAGATTGTAAAGGTGGCTGAAACCTCTAGATGGGAGAGAGTTTCATACTTACAATGGGACTTTGGATTGTAAGCCATCTGTTATCTCCTGGTGGCTGAAAATTCCACTCTGGAGCTTCTACGCATATAGTTAAACAAACTTGGCCTCAAGAGAGTTTCTGGTGAAGGGCAAGTCAAAGGTTATATTTTCATTTCTAAAGGACTATGTACGAAGTGGGTAATGGGGAAATGGAGAAAAGAGAGAAGAAAAAATCATAAAAAATAATACCAACTCCTTTTCTTAGAAAAATGGAGCTACTTGGTTACAGTATGTTTTAATTTGATGCTTTTTATTTTAAGTGTATCCATTATAGATTTTTTCTATATGGCTACCATGAGGCTTACACAAAATATTTGACAGTTTAACAAATTTTGAAAGTTTCTTTCAACAAATGAGAGACAAGCAGTATGTGACTACTGTTAAAAATAAATTGTCACCAATTCCATGTAATTGTTACTACCTAAAAACTTCAAAAAAATATGTGACTGGAATAAATATAAATTCTTCTAATTAAGAATTTGTTTAATGGAACTACAGCAGTGGCAATTTTCAGCCTTACATGTATGTTCTTGCTCTCATTTGTTGTATATTAACATTTCACTCATTGCATATTAATGTTCCTGAAACTATTAATACCTAACATGATTTCTGCTTTGAAATGATACACCTCAGCTTGCCCAGTGTGCCAGTGGAAGATGTGAATCTGGGTTCTGGACACAAAGCCAGAGTTTCTGTGCGTGGTGGTTGTAACGTTGCTTCTACACCAATGTCTTCTCAAAGCACGTCTGTCAAGGAACCAGCGAGAAAACTGCTGTCTAAATTAAGGTAAAGATATTTACTCATGTATTTCCACATGCTTTGTCGAACTTTCTAAGCAGTGATAACGGCTGTTGTTTTCCCTCCTGAGTTTTAATGTTACTGAATACATTCAATGGAGTGACGTTATGACCTGTCTCCTAACTACGCTGATTTAGATATACTATGGGTTGTATAGACATTAGATATCATGTCCCTTGTGATAGAACTGGTAACTGCCTGTTGTTACATAGTCTGACAGTGTGCTGGACGTTAGTCCTCTCTTGAATGTAATAAATAATTTTAACTGAATTTTCTTTCTTTTTTCCCCTGACAAAGAGTCTTATGACATTATATGGCCTTTTAAAAAAATCTGGGATTTTTTTTGTGTGTTTCAGTTTGGATACTAAATTTATTGAGGGAAATTGAGTTTTACTTGTTCTGTGTAGAATGTTAACATTTGTGGGTCTGGTATTTCAGCAATTTAAATATCTGTGTTTTATTTCTCAAAGGATGGAGACAAGGAGTGGGAAAAGTTCATGATTCAGGGTTTTTTCTTTCAAATAGAGACTAATAATAGGTGGGGCCTCAAAATCAAGTCAAGGAAGTGTGTACACATTAGTGTGCTCCAGAATAACAGGTGCCATACGGGAGGGCGGGAGGTGGGGCCAGTACCACCATTCAATTAGGGTACTGCACTGGTTTGGTTGGGATCCACAGACTTTTATTGGGTTTTAAGGGTCTTGTGTGGGGCGAGAGGCTATGGGCCAGGAAAAACATACAACACGCCCTACCTAGAATCGTGTTTTTTCTTAGGATAGCCACTTGACACCATGGGGTTGGTGAAAGTCTCTATAGCAGCATCCAGGGCTGCAGGGCTATGATTATTACATGGGCATGAAGGCCCGCCCCCCGCTGTCTCATGCCTATCACCAGTCCTGCCCCAAGAGGGAGGAAGCACTCCTCCTATTCCAGTGTGGATGGACCCACCTTGGGCTTTGTAGAGGGACCTGTTTTCACTACTGACACTAGGGATCCAGAGACAAGTGGTTGATGGAGCAGTGAACACAGGCAGCTACATCCCAGAACACCAAGTTCTGACCACCAAATCTCCATTCTCTCTGGTTGGCAATCGTACGCTAGCCTGGAAATAGGACAAAAGCAGGCCAGACCTCAGCGTGATACAGGCATTATAAGGTTGAAAAAGGCTGCTTGTCCAATGATCTAGAGAGATGTTAGCATTACACTGCTGTAGCTTACAGTATAATCCCTAACGACTGGGATTCTCTAACTAGTTTCCTTCCCTCTGCCTGTCTTTTTCTAGAAGCAGTATTTAAAGTCCTCAGCTTTGAAGTTGGTTGCTATAAATTTGAATCCTGATATGTTACTGGTCCTAAGATTCAGTCCTATTGGTTGGTCACTAAAGCACAGTAGTATACAGTAAGTTATATATGCATGTGCCTGTATGTATTGAATTTTAATGTATGAATATCATTAAAATGTATGGCTATGACCATATATCTAATTATTTGGACATGCTACCGGTGAACCAGGTCTTCTTAATAATAATAGCTATCACGCCAGGCACCATGGCTCATGCCTGTAATCCTAGCACTTTGGGATGCCAAGGTGGGAGGATTGCTTGAAACAAGGAGTTCGAGACCAGCCTTGGCGACATAGCAATACCCTGTTTCCATAAAAAATAATAATAATAGCTATCAGGTTTGAGCCTTTATTGTATTTCAGGGTGGATACCCACTTAACTTTTTATAAATTAATTCATAATTCCCACAAATTCATGAGATTGGTGTTATTTTTAAATCTTTTGTATGAATGAGGAGACTGAAGCTTAGAGGAAATGACACATTACAAGTCCCATGGAGAATTACACAAATACTAAGGATGCGGCTGGGGTTTAAGGCAAGGCTTTCTGACTTGGGACCCCATGCTCTTAACCATATATAGCATATACCCTCTCTCCACACTAGGAGACCTAGAGAGACCTGTCTGAGTGTGTTACAGCAGAGTTTGGGTGCACAGCTACTTAAATTTCTTTTTAAGTTAGATCAATTTTCTTTTTCAAATTTATTATTTTCCTGATTTTTTTCTTGGCTAATTTTTGTTATTTGTCTAAGTGTAACATTTCTATTAATTTTTGTGAGTTACATGTGATCAAAAAGGGGATAATCTGACTGAGTGTACTAAGACTTTAAAATGCTTCCACTTCTATCGTTAGGCATCACTAGAAAATTAAAATTTCCTGGAAACTGTCTCCCTAGTGAACAGGCAGACTATTGCTTAGAATCATCATACTGTTACCAAGCGAGCACTGCGAAAGCTGAATGTGTTCATGTATCAGCTCTGTTCTGTACCATCTTAAATTTTGTGTGGTGATTATTTTATTAAAAATATTCCATGGAAAAGAGTTGGATAGAACACAAGACTTTAACTAAAACAAAATGAGCTTATTGAGAGACCAGTTTAGTCTTTTGCCTTCAGCAACATGTAGTATGTTTTCTCACATTTCACCAGAAAAACAGATTTCTTGTTTTCTTTGTTAGATATTTTGTTGTTTGTTGTTGTTGTTTTTGTAGTATTATTTGCTGTTTTATATTTGGTCCATGTGTAATTTCTTGAATTTACTAGACTTTAAATTTTTCCAGGCATGAAGATTGTGGCTAGCTGTGTACAATGTAAATTTATATAGAAATACTCAGAATAGTATTTACCTTTCTTGTCACATGATAAAAAGAATAGTATTTAGAGACCTTTTAAGTGTGAAGGGTGTTCCTTCCATTTGGGTCACTTTGGACATGACATCATCTTTATCTGTTTCCACAATGCCAAAGTAGTGTCTGGCCATCTCTGTGTAATTAATGCTGACAATTAATTAAAAATGTAGTTTTTAGTGTACATACTCATTACCTAATTATTCTCAGTTAGGCTTTTCCTGTCATATTACTTCTTACTTTCTGTGTATTCATTTGCTGACTTCTCAAATAAAGAACGTCTTTGAAAACAGATTGATTTGTCCACAGTATGTCTAACATATGTCAGCATATATTTAAATAATACTTGAAATTCAATTCAAAGGGATTAATGTAAAAAGCAGTGAATAGTATTACTGTATGTTAAAATACTTTTAATATTGGAGTGCAACTGATTAAGTTAGTGGTAAATAAGCGGAACTGGGTTCCTGACTATTACATGTTATCAGGTGACCCTAAAGTTTGGAGTAGTATTAAATTTCAAATCACAGTAATAATAGCAATAATATTAGCAATAATACATATTATGTACTTACTATCTGCTGGGCGCCATCCTAAGGGCTTTGCGTATGATAACTCACTCATCTTACAACAATCCTATGTAGATTCTTTTATTATCCTCATTTTGCAGATGAGAAAGCTGAGACATGTAGAGGTTAAGTAATTTCCCTAGCATTATATAACGCTTAAGTGATAGAACTTAGATTTGAGTCCTGGCATCTGATCCCACACTCCTTGCTCTTAACTGTTGAACTGTAATGCCTTGTTTTGGTTTATTGTTGTATGTGTAAACTTGATAAGGCACTCCATTTATTTCATCTCTATAAAAACATAAACATGGTTTTGTTATCTTAGATTTTTAAAATACCAAAAATAAGTTTGTTTTTGTTTTTGTTTGAGACGGAGTTTTCGCTGTTGTTTCCCAGGCTGGAGTGCAATGGCGCGATCTCGGCTCACTGCAACCTCCGCCTCCTGGGTTCAAGCAATTCTCCTGCCTCAGCCTCTCGAGTAGCTGGGACTACAGGCATGCGCCACCAGGCCCAGCTAATTTTTGTATTTTTAGTAGAGACAGGGTTTCACCTTGTTGACCAGGATGGTCTCGATCTCTTGACCTGTGATCCACCCGCCTCCAAAAATAAGTTTTAAAAAGAATGTTACTTTTCAACATGTCTGCTGGTTGTTAAAGGAAAAGGCCATGAAAATATATCTACTGGCAGTTGAGGTCTGCCAGAAAGCATTATTAGAGCTGTGTCATTTCCATTTCGTACTAGTCTTTTACTGAGTTGGAGAAGATAGTTTTGGTCAACCTCCAGTAGGAGGCTTGGTCTTCTCTTTAGCCAGGACTAAGCTAATTAACTAGGTTATTGTTTAAAAAGAACAGCTGGATGACCAGAGAAAATAGGAATAATTCCTCAATCAAAGAGTTTCCATAAAGATTACATGAAATTATGCATAGAAACTATATAGTAGTGTTTGGCACATTTCTAGTACTTTATAAAGAATAGTTGAATTGGCTGGGTGTGGTGGCTTATGCCTGTAAGCCCAGCACTTTGGGAGGCCAAGGTGGGTGGATCACTTAAGCTCAGCAGTTTGAGACCAGCCTGGGAAACATGGTGAAAATCCGTCTCGAAAAAAAATACAAAAATTAGCTGGGCATGGCAGTGGGCGCATGTAATCCCAGCTACTCAGGTGGCTGAGTTGGGAGAGTTGCTTGAGCCTGGGAGCACAGAGGACGCAGTGAGCTGAGATCGTGCCCCACTGCACTCCAGCCTCAGCAGCAGCGTGAGACTCTGTCTCAAAAATAACAATAACAAAAACACCAAGAAAAATACTTGAATCTGACCAACTATTTGGTCAGATATTTTACCAAGAAAAATAGAAAATGCTCTAGTGTATGGTGCAGGTGGCCCAAAATTCCTCCTTCACCTGCCCCATCCCCTACACTTGGCTAACTCCGCCTGTTGCTTTACAGATACCGAAATATGACTTAGAGTCCCTTCTTCAAGACTCCGTGGTGCACCTTTCTTGTTGTCCCTCAAGCATTTATCTCATGGTATTAGAATAGTTTGCTTTCTTGTCTGTATTTCCCCACTAGGCCAAATAAGTTCAATAAGATTGTATTGGGTTCCTAGCATAGGGGCATGATGCCAGGCTCTGTGGGGCACTGAAGAGCAGAGGTGATATTTTAGTAGGAATTAACGAATGTCTGCAGAATTAATGAGTTGAGGAAAGGCAAGATGGCAAAAGGTACTGTGATTTCAGTAAACATGAAATTGTGTTTAAAGGTATCTATTATGTGTCTATTTTTAGAAATAATAATACATGTGTAAGATAGTATTCAGACTATAGATATTTGATATGGATTTTGAAATAGAGATACCACAGATTGAAAGTAAAACTAATCCAGAACTTTTTCTCTCTTCAAACTTCCCTTTTGGTTTCTCCCCTTCGCTAGTAAATGCTACCATCTAATATTTATTTGTCTAAGAGCATATTCCTAGGGGATTTCTGATTCGCTCTAAATTTAAAGAAAAAGAATTTATATTCACAATGGAAAGAACCAATGCTCTGAAAAGGTTTCAAGCCTGTGGTAGGGAAAGGGAGCCTGGATTTGGGGAGAAGCAAGGTTAGTTTGTGTAAAAGGTCTCTCACCCCTCCTGCTCCAACAAAATGGCCATAATGTTGACCCATGTCGCCTTTCCCAGGAACTCCTGTTGCAGCTTTTCTTTCCATGCCATATGATTTCTTCTCATCTCATATACCTTTTTATCCCTTTGTATCCCATTTCTACCCCACTTACCTTCTTGCTAGCCAGGCAGATAACTCTGAGGAGTGTTGTATGTCATATTTAATGTTTGGGCAATGGCAATGCCAAGAATTTCCAGCTTTCTGATTTGAATCTGCTTGAAACTATAAATGAATATTAGTACAAATAATATACCTAAAGTATGAAGAATGTAAATTGTATAAGAAAGAGCCGTTTTGTCTTTGGTTATACCATATTATTTTACAACTGGAAAAATTTTTGTAAATCCCTTAGATAATATACCTGAGACTCTTGGAACATATCAGCATTAGAATAATATACACTTTTAAGATGTGGTGGCTATAAATTTCTAGATCTCATATTCTCCCAGGAATGAAATATATGTCATCCAGGTGATTAATCCTAGAAAAGCTGTCACTGTAGAAGGATGGGTGCTACTGCCTTTTGACAAAATGAAGCACCTGTCAGAACAATGGCCACCACTATTTAAGAAAGAGCAGGGTCCATGTATGATTTCTAAGGGCAGTCCTGGAGTTGCTGATGAAAAAGTTACTCTGGAGACTTAAACTCTGGTTTTCTCAGGAAAAAAGTTAGTGAGTCTGTAGTCAGCGTAGTTTTTTCCTGGAAATTTGCTATACTGAGTTCTGTGCAGAAGAGAACACTCAAGTAGGTACAGGACTTTCCTAGACTGGTTGTTTATGGATGTCAAGGCATTGTGAAGTTGGCTGGTTTCTTTCCTTCTCACCCACCTGCCCGCCCTCCCTCCCTTCCTTCCCGTAACCTTTTTATTTTGAGATAAATGTATGTTCATGTTAACTTGTAAGAAATAATGCTGAGAGATCCCCTGTACCCTTCACATAGCTTCTTGCAAAACTGTAGAAGAGTATCGCAATCAGGATATTGACATTGATGCAGTCAAAATACAGACCAGTTCCTTCACCAGAAGGGTCCCTCCTATTGCCTTTTTTTTTTATTTTTAATTTTTTATTGCATTTTAGGTTTTGGGGTACATGAGCAGAGCATGCAAGACAGTTGCATAGGTACACACATGGCAGTGTGTTTTGTTTGCTTTCTCCCCTTCACCCACATTTGGCATTTCTCCCCAGGCTATCCCTCCCCACCTCCCCCTCCCACTGGCCCTCCCCTTTTCCCCCCAATAGACCCCAGTGTTTAGTACTCCCCTCTCTGTGTCCATGTGTTCTCATTTTTCATCAGCCACCTACGAGTGAGAATATGCGGTGTTTCATTTTCTGTTCTTGTGTCAGTTTGCTGAGAATGATGTTCTCCAGATTCATCCATGTCCCTACAAATGGCACGAACTCATCATTTCTGATTGCTGCATAATATTCCATGGTGTATATGTGCCACATTTTCCCAATCCAGTCTATCATCAATGGGCATTTGGGTTGATTCCAGGTCTTTGCTATTGTAAACAGTGCTGCAGTGAACATTCGTGTACATGTGTCCTTATAGTAGAACGATTTATAGTCCTTTGGGTATATACCCAGTAATGGGATTGCTGGGTCAAATGGAATTTCTATTTCTAAGGCCTTGAGGAATCGCCACACTGTCTTCCACAATGGTTGGACTCATTTACACTCCCACCAACAGTGTAAAAGTATTCCTTTTTCTCCACATCCTCTCCAGCATCTGTTGTCTCCAGATTTTTTAATGATCGCCATTCTAACTGGCGTGAGATGGTATCTCAATGTGGTTTTGATTTGCATCTCTCTGATGACCAGTGATGATGAGCATTTTTTCATATGATTGTTGGCCTCATATATGTCTTCTTTCATAAAGTGTCTGTTCGTATCATTTGCCCACTTTTGAATGGGCTTGTTTGTTTTTTTCCTGTAAATCTGTTTGAGTTCTTTGTAAATTCTGGATATCAGCCCTTTGTCAGATGGGTAAACTGCAAACATTTTTACCCATTCTGTTGGTTGCCGATTCACTCTAGTGACTGTTTCTTTTGCCATGCAGAAGCTGTGGAGTTTCATTAGGTCCCATTTGTCTATTTTGGCTTTTGTTGCCAATGCTTTTGGTGTTTTGTTCATGAAGTCCTTGCCTACTCCTATGTCCTAGATAGTTTTGCCTAGATTTCCTTCTAGGGTTTTTATCGTGCCAGGTCTTATGTTTAAGTCTTTAATCCATCTGGAGTTAATTTTAGTGTAAGGTGTCAGGAAGGGGTCCAGTTTCTGCTTTCTGCACATGGCTAGCCAGTTTTCCCAACACCATTTGTTAAATAGGGAATTCTTTCCCCATTGCTTGTTTTCGTCAGGTTTATCAAAGATTGTATAGTTGTAGATATGTTGTGTTTCCTCCGGTGCCTCTGTTTTGTTCCATTGGTCTATATCTCTGTTTTGGTACCAGTACCATGCTGTTTTGATTACTGTAGCCTTGTAGTATAGTTTGAAATTCGGTAGTGTGATGCCCCCCGCTGTGTTCTTTTTGCTTAGAATTGATTTGGCTATGCGGGCTCTCTTTTGGTTCCATATGAAGTTCATGGTGGTTTTTTCCAGTTCTGTGAAGAAAGTCAATGGTAGCTTGATGGGGATAGTGTTGATTCTGTAAATTACTTTGGGCAGTATAGCCATTTTCACGATATTAATTCTTCCTAACCATGAACATGGAATGTTTCTCCATCTGTTTGTGTCCTCTCTGATTTCGTTGAGCAGTGGTTTGTAGTTTTCCCTGAAGAGGTCCCTTACGTTCCTTGTGAGTTGTATTCCAAGGTATTTTATTCTTTTTGTAGCAATTGTGAATGGCAGTTCGTTCTTGATTTGGCTTTCTTTAAGTCTGTTATTGGTGTAGAGGAATGCTTGTGATTTTTGCACATTGATTTTATATCCTGAGACTTTGCTGAAGTTGCTTATCAGTTTCAGGAGTTTTTGGGCTGAGGCAATGGGGTCTTCTAGGTATACTATCATGTCGTCTGCAAATAGAGACAATTTGGCTTCCACCTTTCCTATTTGAATACCCTTTATTTCTTTTTCTTGCCTGATTGCTGTGGCTAGAACTTCCAGTACTATATTGAATAGGAGTGGTGAGAGAGGGCATCCTTGTCTAGTGCCAGATTTCAAAGGGAATGCTTCCAGTTTTTTCCCATTCAGTATGATATTGGCTGTTGGTTTGTCATAAATAGCTTTTATTACTTTGAGATACGTTCCATCGATACCGAGTTTATTGAGGGTTTTTAGCATAAAGGGCTGTTGCCTATTGCCTTTTTATAGCCACACCCACCTTCCCCTCCATCGTCTGCTTTCCCAAGAACACTTTGATGTCAACGATAAAAACAGAATGTTCGGAGGGAAATAGTGTTCATCTTTGCCAGGACGTTTAATACCCAGGAGACCAATCCAGTTCTGTTATCCTAGTATATTCTCATACCTGCTGTGCTTGTATTCCTAGGGAGATGCTCCTGTATTTTTTTCCTGAGTATCGGCTACCATCAGAATTGGAAGAACCTGCATTAAGGTCTGAGGTGAGCTGGTTTTTTTTGGAACTGTGAGGGAATGATAGAATAGCCTGAATTTAATCCTCAGAGAAGAAAAATGTAAAGGGTTTCCAATAAGAGGACCTAGAATGGCTTAAGTGAATGAAAATGTGAATCTTTCTCATCTTTAATTACAAATCGTGATTTGTCATTAAAGCTGTATTTGAAATCGTTGTGGCTGTGAGTTAAATAAGGTGGAAAAGATCTTATAGACAGATAGGATGTAGTCCCTCACTTCCCTCTCCCCCTTCAAAAACAGAGTTTCTGTTCCTTAGATACATCTCCTCAGCTGCTTATTATGAGGAGCTGAGCTGAGGATTGGGTAGGTCAGGCACGTTAGGTATCCAAAGCACTAATCTTACTGAAATCACCAAGCCATCACTGAGCTAGATGGAGAAAATCGCCTCTCAGGAACAGTGCCAGAAGTGATTGGAAAGCAAACTTTGATCAGCTGCTTGGGGTGCAAAGAGTAAGCCTCACATCCATGGGCTGTGCTTAAGTAATAACCAGGAGTTGACAAAGGGCCCGGCAGGACTGTGAAGTTGAGTGACATGCGTATGCCTGACTCAGCAGAAGGGGAGGGGAAGAGCTGCCTAGTGCAGGAGGCTGGGAGGCTGGGAGGCCTCTTCTCCACCTCCATGCTCAGCTTTGCCTGTGGAGATGACGGATACACTTGGTATTCAGCACAAATTATTAATCCAGCAGAGGGACTGTATGAGTCTGGTCCTGGGCACCATCCCTAATTTTCTAGACTGTAATCATCGTTTCTGCCTCTTTACCTTCTACTCTCACCTCATCCTCTCCCATGGGGCTTCTGATTCCACGGTTGAACTACGACTGTTCTTGTCAGGGCCGCCAGTGACCGCTGCTAAGTGCAATGTCACTGTTACCTGACCTGTCAGAGGCCTTCAACCCAGGTGACCACTCTCACCTTCTTGAAGCACCTTCTTTGTGTAGCTCCCTTGGCTGCACACTGCCCATTGTCTTGCTTTCCTCCCTTCCATCTTCTTTGTGGCGGCTCCTATTGTGTGTGGTTTCTCAATGTTGGCATGTCTGAAGGCTCCTTCCTGGGCCACTTTCTTTTCTCTATTAAATGCTGTTTCTAGGTAACCTCATCTAATGTCTGACTTTAAATGGTGTTACTAACCCCACACCAGGGGCTCACCTGTCTGCCTCTCCGGCATGCCCTTCCGAGAAATCCAGACTCCAGCTGCCCTCTTGACATCTCTTTGGAATATTTATTATTTTATCGCTTAATTTTTCTTCACCTTGATTTTTGTATCTGCACAATTTTTTAACGAGGCTGCATTTATTTATGTAAGCTGACTTAATCCTTTTTTGGAAGGAAGCGAAGTATAATTTAGGTAATTTAATTAGAGCCAGACTTAAAAGGCCCGTAGTACCAATGTTGGCCAGTTCTAGGCCTTGACGCTTTTTACACTCAATGCGTGCATGATGTACCTACTTTAGACAGCACATTCTCTAAAAGCTAATATCCTGTTCTGTTGTCACTTATGAAAACAGCTGGAGCAGCGCCCAGAGCAGATCAACGAAAAGCTGAAAATGTGTTTCAACCAGGTAAGCTTCCTTCCAGTGTCGCCATTTCTATTCTAAATGATCCTGTGTTCCGAAGGGTAAATAATGTGTATTTCCAAATGTTAGGTTTGAAAGCAAATCAAATTTGCATTCACTCATCGAGACTTAATGTATAGCATATCAGATGTCATAAAGCAACATCTTTTTGAATTTAAAAATACAAGCATTTCTATAACATAAAGCTATGAAACACTTGGAGTAGGACTGTAACTTGAATAGGAAACAGGACATTGTGGACTTTTAAGAAATATACTCACTGCATCCTCAAAATAGACTGAAGCAGAAATTTTAGGTTGAAGTTTTAAATTATTTCAATTTCATATCTCCTTTAGAAATTCATCCATAGTCTCCAGCCATTCCAAGATTACTGATAATATTTTTGTGTATTTGTTTACAACTTTCTCTTTCTCTGGGTGGATTTTTTTTTTAACAGTTATCAAATAATGCTGCATATCTAGTCCTTAAGAATTTCCTGTAGGAGAAAGAGTCCAGATTGCCCTTCAGTTCTGCTTCAGAAATATCTCAAATAATCAAATGCCATAAAATCCCTAATTTTACACTAAAAAAATCCCCTGGGACTCCAACATGTGAACTTGGCCAAGCTGATTTAGAGGCTGAATGTTGGAGCCAGCATGGCCGTAAAGGTTCCCAGACTAATTGCACAGCCTGGTGTGGCCTAGAACCAGGATCAACACTGAAATGTTGAATCTTTGTTGACACTTTACCTGTGCCTTGTCACCTAGCCACCAGCTCCATCATTAGTACGCACATTAGCGTCTTCTTCCCTGAGCTTCTGTTCACGGCCATCTCTGGAAAGCTCTCAGAACATGAAAATTTATAAAGACTAAGAGGTGACTGGCACTTCCTGGAGTTGTGCAAAGAATGACTCCAAGCAGAGACACTGCCTCACTGGGTTTATAGGTAATGAGGTACATTTGCACTTGATTTTAGCTGAAACTGAGGAAGCAATTGTAATGGAAGACATTTGAAAAATGAAAAAGAACGGGGAAGTAAATTCCCAAAAGACATATGACTAGGCAGACTTCAAAAGTTGAATGTAACCCATATTCCTTCTTATGAAGACTTTATCACACAGTGTTTGAAGTTCACACTGTGCCTAAATTTAACCACCCTTGTTGATAGATTTGGCTTTGACGTTTCTGTCTACTGGGTGGTGATAAACAAGTGAAGTGAAAGTGGGTGTAGTTACTGGTCTCCTATCACTGTTCAACTGAATAGTTAATTTATTTTCTGAATAACATTCTGCTGAAAAAGCAGTAACTGAGCATTTTCAGTTTGAAGAGTTGCTTGTCAACATTTCCTACCAAGAATAAAAGACAAAGTTTACTTTCAGTATGCTTTGATATTGTTCTACCACCAATATTATGTTCATCAATAATGTAAAACTGTGATTGATTGATCAAGAGCCACTAGAGCTAGGCACTGAACTAGGTCTTTGCTAAACATTAACTCATTTATTCTCACACCTCTGGTAGGTAAGTGCCACTATCTCTTTTAATAATGAGGAAATAGAGATTCAGAAAGATAATATCCCAGTGTCATGATCAGATTCAGAATTGGAACCCTAGTTTTCTCCACTCCAAAGCTCTTTTCATTATACATTTTCCCACCTTTTTTTTTTGCCCGTCCCCTCTATTTTTGTGTTGCTTTGTTTTTGTCTTGAGTTAGGATATTGCTACATTGCCCAAGCTGGTCTTGAACTCATGGGTTCAAGCAGTCCTCCTGCGTTAGCCTCCCGGTGACTAGGATTGCAGGCTGGTGCCACCGCACCTGGATACTTCATCTTATTCTCATCTCCAGACTTTAATACTTATCTTTGTGATAGAGTTCACGTGTATTACCTGCTATAAGTATATTACAGCTTCTCAGCCTGTTGGCATAGAAGAATTATTTTTAACTTACTAGAGCCCTGACGTTACGTCATGAAACATATATGGTGGAGATGCTGACAGTGACATATTTATGTGGGGTGTATGTGGTAGATGGGTTGGCTCATTGGCCTACCAGGAATTGATTGTCCCAACTGAAAGTCTGTGTCAGTCAGCTTGAGAAGCTTATTAGTAAGGCTCTTGGATCTTCCTGTAGCTCTTTACTTACTGGTTAGGGGACTATGATTTGAATACCCTGTAAAACTTAGAAATTTGCTAAGAATTATACTGTCATACAGCTGTTTATCCAAGCCTATATATACCCTTTTATATCTGTTTCTAATTTTTTTCCAATGTCGACACCAAACATAAGATAAGTGTTTATTTAGAGTGAACAGTGTTAGCATAGATGATGAACAGTATCCCCTTAATATGCCGGGCATGTCCGATTCAAAAAAAGCAAAATAAACAGCCAGGAGACTAGCAGTTCCTGTTGAAATGAGACCTTATAAGCAAAACACAGAACAACTTGCTTTCAGGTGTGTACCTTTAATAAAGAGAGCCACATCAAAGTACAGGAGAACCTTATGTAACACAGGCTTCTTTGGTCACGACGGTGGTTTTCACAAACACTACTCTACAAGTAGATGACACATGATGGCATTGGTGGTCCTGTACCACCTGACTCAAACCATCACCTTTCATTCTTTCCTCACAGGCTGTTCCATCTAAAATGGGTGCCCCAGAGTTGTTTGAGCTTACTTACACTGGCCTGCCTCTGAGCCTTTCCTCTCCTGACACTCCCCAAGATTCTCCTGTCCACTTTCCCAATCCACGGTGGGCCTCTTGAAATCCTTCCTCATTGAGCCCTGTCGGTATTCTCTCCTGTGTGACGACTGTCTTAGTTTCTCCTGTGGAATTAATCTTGATCTCTCTGTTTTCTGGGAGAACGTTAAAACCCTGTTCTAGCATTAACATTTCTGCCTTATAATAGTTGATTATATTTCGTGTTCTCCTCAGTTAGAATATAGAATCCTTGAAGTTAATAATCCCGTCACCAACTCTGTATTCTAGCAGCATTCAACCAGTGCCTTTGCATGCATCTGGATCTTAATAGTTACGTGTTGAATCAAAGCTTATTGTTTCTGCTTTAGTGCCTGCCAGCATAAACAGTTAAATGAATATTCCTGTTTGTATGGTACAAAATCTGTACATCTTGTAGGTCTTCCTTACTTGGCACAAACTCATTAGGATTTTGGAGCTGCAAAACTGCTAGAGCTCCTACTTTTTTAATTCAAGGCAGAAAATTAAAATCTCAGTTAAATATCCTTTCTTTCAAATCCTGATTCCATTCTGAGTTAATGTGGTTTGGAAAGAATTTGGTTTTTGATCTGCAAATAGCTCTACAAGAGTGAGTTTAACCAGCAGAACTAAGCCTCTCATCTTGCTACAATTCTTTTGTCACCTTGATTAAAATGTTAAGACACACAAAAAAAATTAATACAACTAGTTGTCCTTTTACACTGAGCTTGAAAAGTTGTCAGAATTGTTAACTTTCATTGAAACTTCCTGGGGAGGTTAGCAGAACCTCCTGGAGAGAAAGGCAGGAGAATAAACCAAAATGCTGGCCTGTAGTATTTGCCAAAACATAGTTTACAGGTTACTAAAGGGGAAACTTTTGGAAACTGAATATGACTTTGAATGTAACGTATTATATAAACATTCTTGGTCTCATCTTGTATTAATAGTGTCAAGGCTTTTTGTTTTTGCTTTTTTCTTTTACTTTTAATTTCAAAATAATTATAGATTCATAGGAAGTTTCAAAAAACAGTGCAGAGAGGTCCTGTGTACTTATCACCCAGTTTCCTCCAGTGCAGAATTATGCATAATTATGGTACAATATCAAAACCAGGAAATTGAATTTGGTAAAATGTATGTGTATAATTCTACGTCATTTTATCATGCATGGAGGTTTGTATAACCACTACTGAAATCAGGATGCAGAATTCTCATTACTGTGTCTCCCTATGATACCTTTTTACAGTCCCATCCACCCAGCCCTTCCACAATCACCTCTCCCTCGTGGCACCCACTAATCTGTTCTCCGTCTCTATGTTTGTCTTTTCAGGAATGCTGTAGAAATGGAATCATTTGAATGTGTCGTTTGACAATTGCTTTATTAATTCAGCCTCACTTCAGGTCTACTTAAGTGTGTCAATAGCAGGTTCCTTTTTATGGCTGATGAGCAATACTATTGTTTTTTCACATGATGTTTCAATCATGTTTGCCATTTTTGATATTTATCTTTGATTTGTTTTGGTTTATTTTATTGTTGCTTTTATTTTTATGAAAAAGTATTTTCTGACTATTATTCAGAAGAGCAAAAGCTATAAAATTCTAGAGTTCTGAAAACTGTAAGTAAGTGGCTAGTGACATGTGAACTGTATTGTCCTCCTTATTCCAGCTGAGTTGAATTATTTCCCCCACTCCACCTTCAGGCCATAGGAGATGTCTCTCCCTGGGTTTGCCATGCAGCCTCTCCTGGAAGCATCTATGAAACTTCCTGGTAGAGGTGGTGGTTGCCTTAGATGTAAGTCATCAACTTGTAGGTCAACTTAAGGATGTTCAAAAGTGGATTCCCTTCCAGGATCTTTAAATGTAGCTTGGATTTCAAGGCAGGATTTACTCATGTGTTTGAAATTCCCTTGCTGTGAGTGCTGCATATCTGCTCTTCTGAATTCCTGCTATTTTGTGCCTTACTTGGGCATAGGGTCCTTATGTACCATAAGACATAATATTTTCGCACTTGTATTATCTCATGCTATAGACTAGGGAGTTCTTGAGGGAAAGACTGTACCTTGTATATTTCCTTATCACCTGTAATTAAATGCAGTGCTTTCAAATTAAGAACTAGTGAATATTTATTAAACAGAATTTCCTGAATGTAGCGATTTTTGTGTGCTTGTTTAAAGGGTTTTGTAGAAAAAAGGGAAACTCGTGAGGTCAGTGAATGCTAAAGGAGATGACGTGGACGTCGGAGAAGGGTCTGCACATAGTCAGTGTAGTGGGGGGTCTGAAGCACATAGTCAGTGTAGTGGGGGGTCTGCACATAGTCAGTGTAGTGGGGGGTCTGCACATAGTCAGTGTAGTGGGGGGGTCTGCACGTAGTGTAGTGGGGGGTCTGAAGCACAAGTCAGTGTAGTGGGGGGGTCTGAAGCACATAGTGTAGTGGGGGGTCTGCACATAGTCAGTGTAGTGGGGGGTCTGCACGTAGTGTAGTGGGGGGTCTGAAGCACATAGTCAGTGTAGTGGGGGGTCTGAAGCACATAGTGTAGTGGGGGGGTCTGAAGCACATAGTGTAGTGGGGGTCTGCACTTAGTGTAGTGGGGGGTCTGCACATAGTGTAGTGGGGGGTCTGAAGCACATAATCAGTGTAGTGGGGGGTCTGAAGCACATAGTGTAGTGAAGGGTCTGAAGCACATAGTGTAGTGGGGGGTCTGCACATAGTCAGTGTAGTGGGGGGTCTGAAGCACCTAGTGTAGTGGGGGGTCTGCACATAGTCAGTGAAGTGGGGGGTCTGAAGAAGGAAGGGCAGGCCCAGAAGACAAATGAGGCTACCTTACAACTTTCTTGGCAACCAATCGTATTAGAACCCAGAAATCTCCTTATTACATAAACATTCAAGTGCTTATCAAAGTGGGATACGCCCTGTATCTCTTTTCTCAGAATATCACTTGGCTTTCTTGAAATGTTTATACAAGCAATTAATGTCATTCTGAAACTGAAGCATTTGCCCACTCCATTACCTCTTTCTACTTCATGAGTGTTTCAGACAAAGCATGAAATTTTGGAAAACAACCAAGATTCTTCAGTTAGTGAGGGTCATATGCATAACTATCTGTACTTTTTGTATCACAATAAGGAACCTGAAGAGAGTGAGAACAGGAATTCCTCTTCCTGTAGTTTGTGTGCTTTCTAGATGCTACAGCCTTGCATAACAAGTAACCCTACATCATCTGCCAAGACAGCCCCAAGTGGTGGGTGATTGTGTCATTGCCTGTGAATTACTGGTGCTGTGGGGAGAGTCACAGGCACATGCTCACATTCTGCCTTCAACAATGTGGTGGTCACTATTGGAAAAACAGATTCAGCTTTTATGAGGTTCTTCTTCATTCCAGAGCAAAGGTCTCCAAGCCCACTATGATGTGTTGCTTTCCTCCTTAGAATTACAATTACTGGAATATTATAGATTTTTCTCTTCTCTCTTTATCTTCCATCAGAGTGTATGTAAGTTCCTTAAGGGTATCAACACTTCCTAAATTTAGACCACCTGTAGTACTTACGAAGTTGACACTTGGTAAATGTAGGCAGAGTTGGAATATGAAATTGCCTTGTAATATTAGGGAGAAAGTAATATTTTTAAAACATGCTGAAACTGTTTTTAAAACATTCCCAGATACAGAATACTTGCATGGCCCAATATGAAAAAAAACTAAAGAGTAAAATACAATCCGTTATCCATGATTCAAATATGAGAGGAATACACAATGAAATCTCTCTGGCCCAATGTGAAAGAAAAAGAATAATCTCTGAGGATGAGCTGAAGAATCTTCGTATAAAACTGGCACTATTGTTGGAGAAACTTCAACTGGTGAGTGATAAAACTGCATATGAGCAGCAGGAATAGACTCTGTGGAACGAGAACTCAGCTAACTTCTCCTAACATTGTCATTCACTGACTGACCTGGACAGGTCACTTCAGCCAGCCCTTACTCTCCCTATACGGATTTTGAAATCATAAATAACTGAAGGCATATATTAGAACATTTAGAAACTCTGTTCTCTCGTATTTTAGACACTTCCGAATCTTAGGTGGTGTTAGAAGCATGATCACCCTTCGTGTCTGTTTAATAGGAACACTAAGTAGATAATTTTCTTTAGTTTTTTCTGACAATGAAATATTTTACTTTACCTTTATTTTAATGCATAATTGGAAATAAATCCTCTTAGAGGACAGGCTGGGAGAAGTCAGGAAACACCATGTAAGTATGGATTACTGTCAGTTTTGATTGTGTGTTTTAATGTATGAGGAATTGAGCTCTGTAATAGATTGAACTAATGAGGAAGAGCCCATCTTCAATAGCACATGGAAATGCTGCACAAAGTACAGAAAACTGAAGATATATGTAGTCAGATGAAAGTCCTCCC
This sequence comes from Callithrix jacchus, assembly GCF_049354715.1. NCBI lineage: Eukaryota > Metazoa > Chordata > Mammalia > Primates > Cebidae > Callithrix > Callithrix jacchus. The sequence goes on along the minus strand of NC_133516.1, from coordinate 100,193,516 downwards.
ATGGTGTCTAGAAATAAATTGAGAAATCCAGGCCAGAACAGTGAGCCTAGGGAGCACATGGCATTTTGTCCTCAAATATAGACCCTGAGTGCTGAAACAGGAGGCAGAGCCTTCCTGGGCCATGCAACCTGAGGGGACAGGAACTGAGACCCTGATGGAGGATTGGCTAGAGGATTGCCTTGCCTTTGAAAGGGTTGGGGAGAGATGGAAGCTCGCCAGACTTACATCTGTATAATATGTGAAGAACATGGACCTTGACGCCAGACTGCCTGGGTTTCAGTCCTGGTTGTGAACGTTTAAATGTGGGAGTCCATTCCCAGTTCAAAAAAATGAATATTTCAATTTATCTGAAATTTATCTTATATTAAGTACAAAACAAAATGCGTAAAAGCATTTTTTTTTTTTTTTGCTTAATTTAAGTATATTGCAAAAAGAGAAGTCCCTCTCCCCTTTGATGGTCTAAGCAACAGTTAAAATGTTATTAAAATTTTACATTTTTGTATAAAGGTAATTGTATTTGTGCTTCTATCAACCATTCTACTTCCTACAGCCTATTTGTCTAGATTATTTGTTGCTATGAGAGTGGAATCTCTGTGGAGCTTCTTTTGGTTCCTGTGGCCGAGAAGGATGCCAGATGTTTTCATGCGCAAAAGGTCTGGTATGGAGCCTGGCACATGCTAGTGTTTCACTGACAATTATTGTTTCACTAACAAGAAAACTAGATAAAGACCAAAGAAAATCTGTATCAATAGAAGTAGAATATTACTTCCTATTAACCAAGTTTATAAAATAATTGGCTTTCATAATAGCAAATCCATGTTTGGCTAAGAAAAACTGAAAGAATAATTTACTACTTCTTTTCAAACCTCCAGGTTCTTAGAGTAACTATACCAGTTTAATTTGCTGTATTCACAAAGTTTGGTAGACAGGTGAAGGGCTTCAGTCAGCAGAGTATGAAACTCTTTTGCCTAGTCTCAGTGAAGAGGTACTCAGAAGCCTCCTACCCAAATGTATTACTCTTATCTCCTCACCTGAAATTTCTATGGAGCATGGAAATAGTGTAGCTATAGGAGAAGTTTAGTCCACCAGGCAGAGGATAATCGCCAAAAGATCAGATTATGTCTAACAGGATGAGAAGTGCTTATGTTACAGGGCATTCTTCAGGGTCAGCGAATATTTGGAAGTCAAGGTTAAGTATCATCATTGTAATCCATCTGCAAGAACAGTGTCCCAGTCACAAAGCTGGAACTCACTACAATTCAGCCTCGTGAGAGCAAATCTTGGGTAGAGGGAGTAAAGCTGAAGCACATTTTACGGAACCAGAGAAGAGATGCAGAGGCGAGGATAATGGTGCCAGATGCTTAGTGCTGGGATTGTTTCTGAAAGGTCCTTCCTAAAAATCCTCTTAGCAGCTCAGTTGGAGAGTTAGTTGATCCCATAGTTGGGCCCAAGGAATGAGATTTAGATCAGTCAACAAAGAGGGAACCATTCAAGGGGACCTCAAAAAGTTTGTGGAAAATGAGATTGAAAGTTAAAAGTAAAAATGTAAACTTTATTTCTCAACATAATCTCCATCAAGGTCAAGATACTTATGTAAACAATGACACCAGCCTTTTAGATTGTCTTGGGAATTAAGCCATGTCAATGCAGTCTTTTTTACATTATTAAGGAAAACTGGATGCCCTTTACAGATTTTTTTTTAAAGATTTTTAAGAAGAAGTCAGGAGTCAGATCAGGACTATCAAGTGTACGCCTAATGATTTCCCATCAAAAATCTCACAAAATTGCCCTTCTTTGGTGAGAGGAATAAGCAGGAACATATGTCCTGGTGGAAGAGGACTTTCCGATGAAGTTTTCCCAGGTGTTTTTCTATGAAAACTTAGGCTAACTTTCTTAAAACACCATTATAATAAGCTGATGTTATTGTTCTTTGGCCCTCAAGAAAGTCAGCAAGCAAAATACCCTGAGTATGAAACCCTCGTGATGACCTTTGCCCTTGACCGATCCGCCGCTGCTCTGACGGGGCCGCTTCCACGTCTCGGTGGCCACGACTTTGTTTTCAGGGTCACACTTACAAAGCCATGTTTCATCTCCTGCTGCACTTTTTTGAAGAAATGCTTCAGGATCATGATCCCACTTGTCTAAAATTTCCATTGAAAGCTTGGCTTTTGTCTGCAGCTGATCTAGTTGCCAAGGTTTTGGCACCCATTGAGTGGAACATTTGCTCAAATTTAATTTTTCAGTCAGATTTGTGATAGCTGAACCACGTGAGATCTTTGTGGTGTTGGTACTTGTTTCTGCTATTAACGATCCATCCTCTCCAGTTAGAGCATGAACAAGGTTAACTTTGTCCTTGCAAGGTGATGTGGGCAGTCTGACACTGCCAGCCTCATCTTCAACATCATCTCTTCCGATCTGAAACAAGTTATCCATTTGTAAACTGCTGATTTCTCTCTTTTTAGAAAATTATTTGCCATAGTCCTATAGGCCCCTCAGTGTAATCTCGTTCTTCTCTGTTATAGGCTCTGTTGGGGGCATTGTCCCCATAAACTTTTCATGAAGTGTGTATGATTTTAACATTCTTCCACTCAAGCTTCACCATAAATGTTATGTCTGTTCTTGCTTTAATTTCAGCAGAATTCATGTTACTCTGATAGGGGCTCCTTTCAAACTGTTACCTTATTTTTTTAGTGCATCAAACTAGATCCTGGTCAAATATGTCATAACAAATTATTTTTGTTCAAAAAATTTTGAAATCCATGCCCACATAGTTTTTTCATAATATGCATTTTCCATGAACTTTTTAGAGACCTCCTCCTATGTCTAACTGTTCCATGGAGCAAGGAGACCATGAAGTTGCCTCAGTAGGGAGCTGAGTAAAAGAGAGAAGGGGAGGATAAAGAGAAGGGAACAGACCAGGGTAGTAAGCCAAGAGCCGAGGGAAAAGATGCTGCGGTGGGAATGGAAGAAGCAGAGAAGACAGAATTTGCCTGCTTGTCTGTTTTTGCCTACAAGGCTAAAGATTTATACATTGTAAAAACAGGAGATGACAACCTGTAGCAGAGAAGGGTGACATTAGACCGAGGGGTCTTTCGGAGTACAGCAAGTAGGTTTTTAGAAAGAGGAAAAATCATTGTACTAGCTTCCACTAAAGAATAAAAAAGTGAACCAAGTTTCTAACCACTCATCAGCATAAAATGACATTAAATGAGAAAACATTTTGAAAGGTTAAAAGCATGATTCAAATATATGGTGGCTTTTGTTGCAGCATGAGTCATAGCGGAGATGGTTCGGAGGCTGCCCAGATGACAGGAGGAAGCTCTGCAGCTTCTTTCGCTGGTGTGACTGTTGCTTCTCTTTTCCAGGGTGGTCCACAAGGTGACCAGGAGCAGATTGACACCTATTTAGAAGCTTTGCTTAAAGAAGATAATCGCCTCTTCCAGAACAATTAAAATAAAGTGACCATAGATACAAGACATAGGCCCTTGTTAGAAAAAAAATGAAAAGACTCCTGAAAACTGAGAGTCAGAGAAGCTGTTCCCTTTTTTAAAAATGCTAGTAAGAAAATGGGAAGATTCTTTAAAAAAATTTCCTTTCTGTTGTTGTTACTGTAATTGTTCTGTTTAACAATAAGAATTAAGAAATAATTGTCTTTTTTAAATGAGAAAATTGTATACTGTAGAAATGGAGACCAATTTACAATTTCTCTAATCCTGTTTTATTATAGTCTCTAATCCTGTTATCTAAATCTTCCTTTTCTTTCAGAAATATTAATCATTTCTAGAGTTCTCTAATTTTCATGTGAGCTACTAAATGAAAATGTCACTCAAGGTTAAATTTTGTTATTTCTTAAAAAGATTGTTATTGGCCGGGCGCTGTGGCTCAAGCCTGTAAGCCCAGAACTTTGGGAGGCCGAGGCGGGTGGATCACGAGGTCAAGAGACCGAGACCATCCTGGTCAACATGGTGAAACTCCGTCTCTACTAAAAATACAAAAAATTAGCTGGGCATGGTGGCGCGTGCTTGTAATCCCAGCTACTTGGGAGGCTGAGGCAGGAGAATTGCCTGAACCCAGGAGGCGGAGGTTGCGGTGAGCCGAGATCGCGCCATTGCACTCCAGCCTGGGTAACAAGAGCAAAACTCCTTCTCAAAAAAAAAAAAAAAAAAAGATTGTTATTGTAATTTTGTTATTCCTTAAAAAATTTAAAAGCAGATGTTTTCAAAATCAATATGCAAAGAACTACAGAATCACCTCCTCTTGAAGATGTTGAAAAAGACGTTATGCCCTTTCTCCACTATAGCCAACCTCAGTAAAGCAGAAAATATAAATCCCCCTAAAACTTTGAGATATGATTTATATGACAATTTTATTAGTCATAAGGAATAAATCTCCTAAGCATAATATATATACGTATTACACATGTGAAAATTGTTTTACATTTACAGATACATAAACATGCTTTTACACTTGATAAGTGTTTTTTTTGTTTAGGAATGTCTGAAACTTTAGACAAAAACAATAAAACATTTACTGTTCATTGGTGTGTACTTTTTTATGCTTGATTCGCACAGTTGCATTTTGTAGCCACCACTACCCCTCAAATTCTATTTATTTTTTTTAGGTGGGGGCTTGTGGTGATAATAGATTAACATAGCGAGAACTGACATGTTTTTTAATATTAAGTCTTTCTACCCAAGACCAAGATGATATGCCTTTGTACATTCCTAAGTCTTTACTGGAACTCTATAGTACCATTGTAAAGTTTTCTTCAAATTCATCTTGAACATTCCTAGTTGAATTTATTGCAGTTAGATTAATTCTTTAGCCTATCATAAATGAAGGCTTTTCCCCATTATCTTATGACTGGCTAATGTTTTATACGGTAACTCTCTTGATTTTGGGACTTCAATATTGTATTCAATATAAGAATTCTCATTTTGTAAATAATTTTAAAGTTTTTTTCTATATCAGCAAAAGATCATCACGCAGATTTTCTTTAAAGTCTAATTTATATTAAGAGACAGTTTCTGGATCTCGGGTCCTTATATTCTTGATCCATCCAAAGTTTTCCCTCCACAAAGGATTTTTTTTTGCCTCCTTGAAAACTGCTACTACCTTTTTCTGCCATCATCAGTATCCATTCTTTCTTTAATATAAAAACTGGTGATTAATAAATGTTAATGAGAATAAGAAGTTAGAAAGAGTCTTGAAGGAGACTTCCCCAAAGAATGCTTTTTGAAAATTCTAACAGGATATTTCTCATATTCCTAGCTGAATAATCCTGAGGCTGAGTCCTCACTGTCTCCCCTTGTCTCCCATTTGTCCTTTTTACTCTCCAAAAAAGAATATATTTCACTCTAATGGTTTCAGGTAATTCTTTCAAATGGGTAAGTTTCACATTTCTATGACCTTATTTTCACCTTTTTTTTAGATAGAGTCTCACTCTGTCGCCCAGGCTGGAATGCAGTGGCACAATCTCAGCTCACTTGCAACCTCCACCTCCAAGGTTCAAACGATTCTCCTGTCTCAGTCTTCTGAGTTGCTGGGATTACAGATGTGCACCACCACACCCAGCTAATTTTTTTATTTTTAGTAGAAATGGAATTTCACCAGTTTGCCCAAGCTGGTCTTGAACTCCTGACCTCAAGTGATCCACCTCCCTCGGCCTCCAAAGTGCTGGGATTACAAGCATGAGCCACCATGCCTGGCCCTATTATTTAAATCTAATTATGACATCAAATTGTCCCATTGAGAGTCCATACTAATATGTTTGAAACAAAATTAACCATATTCACCATAACCACCACCACTTCCTGTAAAGGCATTCATTTAGGCCCCAAAGGCTCCTTCTTAGGAATCAAGGATTTGTTAATAAACAGGTCATCAGTCAAGATTTAAGAACAGGGACAAAGACAGAGGCCAGACATATGAGCTGGGCCAAAATGGAAACAGAAGTAAAAACTGGGCTTAGAAAAGGAGAACTATAATTTAGGAGTAACAGAATTATATTATTTCTGCCTGAGATTTTCTGGTTCTAAGTATGGTTGGTAGCACAATGGGTTGAGGACTGCGCAAAGCATTCATTTCCACTACTGGACCTTGGCTACAGTTCCTAGGTACACTGACCCTCTTCTTAAGTTCATTGGCAAATGGAGCTTGGTTAGGACAAGATTAGCCAGATTAGAAAACTGGAGTGAGATAAAGCCGGCAGGCCCAGGGCATGTGCAGATACTTGAGAGACCAAAAAAAAAAAAAAAAAAAAAAAGAACAGAGGGTGGGGAGAAAAAGGAAGAAGAATGCTAGTAACACAGCCCAATATGTTCCTTTATCTTCAGATGATACTCGATACTCTACCGACTACTACATTACAGTTTTTCTTACTACCAATCATTTGATTTTTCTCTCTTACGCATAAACTTATTTTTAACAATACTCAGAATGTGTAATTTTTTCATTTAAAAATGTTATCTAAATTTATCTTCATAATACCTTTTATTATTTTACAGTTGGGGAAACAGACTTGAAAACAGAATTAGATTTAAATTAATCAGCGTAGCTAATAAGCGGTAGAACAAAGCAGAGAATCCAGGCTTCCTGATTGCAACTCTAAGTTCCTGCCATTAGATCCACTGTACCCCTCAATAATGTAGGCAAAATTTATGGCTAACAATATAAGAAGGGTTACCCTCTCTAAAATATTGTCTCTTCCCTTCACACAAAAGCTATGTCTCTGCATGTTGGTAAGAACAATACTGTTAGTTAGTGCCAACTGACCTTGGTTTTAAAACTGTGCAGATGAGTTAATCTCACTGGCTTTCTGTTCTTATTTAGCTTGCCGCTGTAATAGGTTTAGAGTAGCTTTCTGAGAGCATATGTTAGCCTTCAGTTTTAGTGAAGAGTGAGGGACTAAATCCAGAGGAAACTTTACATGAAAACAACCTGAGCAAAAGCTGTAGACTGTGAGTCAAGATGGGGAATAGACAATCTATAGCTGGTGATCAGATAGCAGTTCCTACCCAGGAGACCCATGTGTGGTACAGAACATTTATGACAGAGTATCCATCTGGCCTGCAAACACTACATGAATTTAAGACGCTTTTGGGTCTTCAAGGTCTGAATCAGAAGGCCAATAAGCATATTGATCAAGTTTATAACACCTTTGACACGAACAAGGTAAGACCTTTTACTTTTCATTTCATTTGAAAATCCTATGGTTCTGCACTCTTTCCTTTTTTTTTTTTCCTATGAAATAGCCTTAAGTAAAATGTGTGCATCCCACTGAACAGAGAGGTCCTCAGACAACCCAGAGCTTGTAGGCAAGTGAGTCATTAAACACATTTAATACTGACGGCATGAAAATAATTGGGAACTAGCCTCTCCCACCCTAGGAAGTGTTCTGCATGTAGGGAGTTATTTTAAAACCAAATTAAGTCTCAGCATGGAATTCTAATGCTATCATTTAAATAAATCTAATAAGTACAGATTGATTTACAAAGACTGTTTTCGAAGTATTTAATGCATTGGTGACATTTTACAGAAAGGCCAATTGCAGGACTCTGCTTTTAAAAGTGTGATTGCATCTAGGTTGGCAGATAAAATCGATACAAATTAGCCAACATGTTGTCTGAACTGAAATTAAAAGTTAAACTGCTTCATATCACTTTTTTTCCCCTGTATTTGACCAATTTAGTTTGGGGAAAATGAAAACTGAAATTCAGACAAATTTTTGTTTCTAAAGATTGTTACTCAACTATTTTCTTGAATTTACTCATTCCTGAGGAGCTGTAGTGCATTTAATTTTATTTCTTGAAAAAAATGCAAAGAGAAGAGAAAAGAAGATATGTAATTGAAAAAAGAGAAAGAAAAGCAACAAGCTGAAATATCAGGCTCAGGTTCTGCCTTCTTTTAATTGTTTATTTTGGCTATTTTACCTGTATATTTGTATATTTCAAAATGTGTAGATGCTGACCAAAATAAAAAGGAACAGAGAAAATACTAATGGAAAAGAGATGACTTCAGAAGGCCATCCAACTGTTAAGAGAAAGAAGGGATGGTAACTTGCGTACGTAAAATTAAAAAAAAAAACTAGTTGTCCGATAGGATGTATAGAATCTAGCACAATATTTTAAACCAAGAAGCCAGTGACTTGAAAGGAGGTAGCAGGCAGGAACTTGGGAAAATTACACCCGTCAAAATTAACAGCTATTTTAATCCTCGTAGCAATGTCAGGAACAGATTTCTTTAGGACGTCGCGGTCTTTTGCGCCTTGTTATTAAACTTGGGTTAAGCACCGCCTGCTCAGTATGACAATCTTCTCCTCCTCATAAATTGTACTTCGTGTCAGTGCAAGCCGAAGGCGATCTTCAAGGGGCTGACGAATCAGTGGGAAAATGTGGCAGATTCTGCTTTCGTTATTAATCCTGAAATGTGTTCCGGATACTACAGGAGTGTTGCCGTGTTGTCTTTATTGGCCTCTGCCTGCAGATGTGTCTCTCGGCTCTCAATCTCACTTCTTCCTTTCTGTCATTCTCTGTGCTTCCTTCTTCGTATGGCTGCTATAAGCAGCCCAGTATCCGGATAAAAGTCGGTTGCTCTAGACAGCAGTTTCTTCGGCTCTGAGTACTCATGAGAGGTTAGAAAATGAGCTCTCAGCGAGTTTTCTTAGTATTAGAGTTATTCTCTAAAGGTGTTGTCATATCCCATGCCAGCAGTTTGGTTGCTGGCCCGGTGTTTATGAATGCATTGTACATGTCAGCGGTTCACGTGCAGGAATGGGAACATGCAGAAAGGAGGGGGTGGAAGCAAGGATCTGCTGTCAGATGAAGCTCCCTGTCAAGGAAGCAGGGCCAGCGTCCACACAGAGCCCTCTCAGTGTCCGCCACAGGAATAATGGCATATATTTATGGGGTACAGTGCTATGGTATGATATACGGTTGGCCCTTGAATAACACACGTTTGAACTGTGAGGGTCCTCTTACAGATTTTCTTCCTTCTCTGCCATCCTTCAGACAGGATGACCAACCCCTCCTCTTCCTCCTCCTCAGCCTACTCAAATGTGAGGATGATGAAGATGAAGACCTTTGTGATGATCCACTTCTACTTAAAGAATAGTAAATGTGGCCAGGCACGGAGGCTCACGCCTGTAATTCTAACACTTTGGGAGGCTGAGGCAGGAGGTTCATGAGGTCAGGAGTTCAAGTCTAGCCTGACCAACATGGTGAAACCCTGTCTCTACTGAAAATACAAAAATTAGCTTGGCATGACAGTGCACGCCTGTAATCCCAGCTACTCAAGAGGCTAAGGCAGGAGAATCTCTTGAACCAGGGAGGCGGAGGTCACAGTGAGCCGATATTGTGCCACTGCACTCCAGCCTAGGCAACAGAGAGACATTCCATCTCCTCAAAAAAAAAAAAAAAAATAGTAAATATATTTTCTTCACAACGTTTTATTTCCTCTAGCTTACTTTAAGAATACACTATGCAGTACACATAATATAAAACTATGTGTTAATTAACTGTTTCTGTTATTGGTAAGGCTTCCAAGCCATAGCAGGCTATTAGTAGTAGTTAATACATTGTGAAATGATTAACTCACGCTAATTAAAATATCCATCAACTCACATACTTATCATTTCTTTGTGGTGAGAACATTTAAAACACACTCTCTTAGTGATTTTGAAATATACACGATTATTAACTAATAATGGCTGATATCATCTAATACCCAGTCTAAGGACAAATTTTCCTCATTGTTTCAATCAGACATTTTTTTCCTACACCCTTGGTTTGAGCCGGATCCAAGCGGGGTCCTCACGTTCCAGCTGTGGTTCTCACTCTCAGAGCCGGATCCAAGCAGGGTCCTCACGTTCCAGCTGTGGTCCTCACTCTCAGAGCCGGATCCAAGCAGGGTCCTCACGTTCCAGCTGTGGTCCTCACTCTCAGAGCCGGATCCAAGCAGGGTCCTCACGTTCCAGCTGTGGTCCTCACTCTCAGAGCCGGATCCAAGCAGGGTCCTCACGTTCCAGCTGTGGTCCTCACTCTCAGAGCCAGGATCCAAGCAGGGTCCTCACGTTCCAGCTGTGGTCCTCACTCTCAGAGCCAGGATCCAAGCAGGGTCCTCACATTCCGGCTGTGGTCCTCACTCTCAGAGCCGGATCCAAGCAGGGTCCTCACGTTCCAGCTGTGGTCCTCACTCTCAGAGCCGGATCCAAGCAGGGTCCTCACGTTCCAGCTGTGGTCCTCACTCTCAGAGCCGGATCCAAGCAGGGTCCTCACATTCCGGCTGTGGTCCTCACTCTCAGAGCCAGGATCCAAGCAGGGTCCTCACGTTCCAGCTGTGGTCCTCACTCTCAGAGCCAGGATCCAAGCAGGGTCCTCACGTTCCAGCTGTGGTCCTCACTCTCAGAGCCGGATCCAAGCAGGGTCCTCACGTTCCAGCTGTGGTCCTCACTCTCAGAGCCGGATCCAAGCAGGGTCCTCACGTTCCAGCTGTGGTCCTCACTCTCAGAGCCGGATCCAAGCAGGGTCCTCACATTCCGGCTGTGGTCCTCACTCTCAGAGCCGGATCCAAGCAGGGTCCTCACGTTCCAGCTGTGGTCCTCACTCTCAGAGCCGGATCCAAGCAGGGTCCTCACGTTCCAGCTGTGGTCCTCACTCTCAGAGCCGGATCCAAGCAGGGTCCTCACGTTCCAGCTGTGGTCCTCACTCTCAGAGCCGGATCCAAGCAGGGTCCTCACATTCCGGCTGTGGTCCTCACTCTCAGAGCCGGATCCAAGCAGGGTCCTCACGTTCCAGCTGTGGTCCTCACTCTCAGAGCCGGATCCAAGCAGGGTCCTCACGTTCCAGCTGTGGTCCTCACTCTCAGAGCCGGATCCAAGCAGGGTCCTCACGTTCCAGCTGTGGTCCTCACTCTCAGAGCCGGATCCAAGCAGGGTCCTCACGTTCCAGCTGTGGTCCTCACTCTCAGAGCCGGATCCAAGCAGGGTCCTCACGTTCCGGCTGTGGTCCTCACTCTCAGAGCCAGGATCCAAGCAGGGTCCTCACGTTCCAGCTGTGGTCCTCACTCTCAGAGCCGGATCCAAGCAGGGTCCTCACGTTCCAGCTGTGGTCCTCACTCTCAGAGCCGGATCCAAGCAGGGTCCTCACGTTCCAGCTGTGGTCCTCACTCTCAGAGCCGGATCCAAGCAGGGTCCTCACGTTCCAGCTGTGGTCCTCACTCTCAGAGCCGGATCCAAGCAGGGTCCTCACGTTCCAGCTGTGGTCCTCACTCTCAGAGCCGGATCCAAGCAGGGTCCTCACATTCCGGCTGTGGTCCTCACTCTCGAGTCTTCATTTTGTTTCTGTAATAGCTCTCTAATCATCTCTTTCCCTTTCCATGCCAACTATTTTTTAGGGAAAGAGAGTCATTGGTTCTATAGACTATCCCACATTCTAAATTTATCTGACTGTTCTCCTGTGTCATCTAACTTGCTTTTGATTCTTTGTATTACCTACAAATTGGTATTTAGCTGTAGAAACAAATAGATTCTGATTTATTTGTTTGGCAAGAATCCTTCATAGGCACATAATTATTGGTTTTCTCACTTTACTGAATTGTCTGCTAGGTTCAGGCAGTGTCAGGCTGATTACAATGAGGCAATTACTAACTCTAGGTGAAACAAGGAAGTCAATAGTTTGCCACGGCTATGCAGAGAGCAAAGTGTACCATAGGCTGGGCGTGGTGGCTCACACCTGTAATCCCAACACCCTTGAAAAGTCAAGAAGGCAAGCAGATGGTTTGAGTGCAGGAGTTCGAGGCCAGCATGGGCAACATAGCAAAACTTTGTCTCTAAAAAAATACCTAAAAAAAAATTAGCTGGGCACAGTGGCTTACACGTATAGTCCCAGATACTCAGGAGGCTGAGGTGGGAGGATTGCTTGAGTCTGGAGGGGTTGAGGCTGCAGTGAGCAGTGATTGTACCACTGCACTCTAGCCTGTGTGATAGAGTGAGACCCTGTTTTAAAAAACAAATTATCACAATTATTAAAATGAAACTCTGACTTTTAGATGAACTATAATTAAGGGAATCTGGTGGGAGAACAACACTGGGTTGGTGAATGCTTCATTAGCTCAGAGGATTCAAGGGCAGGTAACTCTGGTGACATTTGCTGATTTCTGTGGCGTAAATACTCGCACTGTGGCCAGTTTTCAAGCGAATGACTATTTAATACTTGGCTTATACGATTTCTGAATATAACAATCAGCTCACACTGGCAGATTAGATACGCTCCAGCACACCATTGCACTGGGTTATATAAGGGTCATAAAATTAGCTACTTCTCTTTTAATATAACAGGAAGCCAGTGTCTAAAATTAATACATCAAGATAAAAGAATAAGCATCTTAATTACAAATGTAAGTAAAGGCTAGGAAAATCCCCACTAGTTCAATGGTTTTAAATATAAGCCTTTTAGTTGTATTTAATTTTAGATATTTGTATGTTCTATGTACATGCTTAAAAACTTAAAAATTTAAAAACTTTTAAAATTTAAAGATAACACGGAAGACAGCAAATCTTTGTAGGTGAGGTCAGTGATGGAAACTGCTCCTCTCAAAATTAAGGTCTGTCTCTGGGAAAGCCTTGGCAACACAAGTTCCTTAGTTTCTACAACTGGGAATCATCCATTCCATTATGGAAATTCTACTGACTTGAAAGCAGATGTCCTAGACTGGCCCAAACTTGGTAATGAGTAACCTTGTCAAAACGTAAAGTCTCCACGATGAGTACAAAATGAAAGTATGTGGCTCTTGTGGTCAGTGTTAAACCTAAACCAGGTGAATTGATGGGACTTGAAGTTAGGTGGGCTCTGTAGACTGGCCACAGCTAACACCACTGCCAAGGCAAAATCTGGTGAGGGCCAGGTGTAGCCAGCACAGGTCTAACAGAAACTAGATTTTTGTCGCTGGCCATTGGTTCCTTAAAGGTAGTGAAAGTGGGCAGGGGAAGCACTATTCTCACCTAAGCATCCACAGGCTTCACCTGGAGATTGATGCAAAACACCCAGTTCTCAGGAAATTGCTTGCTGTTCTGGGAATGCACCTGCACTCCGGCTCTACTCCTAGGGAGCACACGGAGTGGAACTTCCTTCTGCTTTGCTGACGTCCATGAGGAGGCTGAGGATGAAGGAGCACCTAGCCCTGCCACGGATCCTTCGCTCTGCACTTCAGGTGTGCTCCCTTCTTTCTCATCTTCAGTTTGGTCCTCTCTCGGTCTCCTTTCTCTCTTTAAGTGCAAGTGGTGCCTGAGTTCGTCCTTGTGAAACAACAGTACAGAAATAGGAAAAATAAGAGGATCACTGGCTTCTTCAAATCCCACGTTTCTCCAGAACGGGGACCTATTACAGCATAATGGCATATAGGAGACAGCGAACAGTGATAAAATAATAGGGAGAGGTGTGCTGAACCCCTATCAACCTTCATAAGGAAGGCACCAGGTTTAAGAGACCAAACAAGATGCCAGAGCCAGCAAATGAGATGTGGGGTTTCACTAGGGGCTTATATACCAGAGAGAGAGAGTCTGGGTCTGGACAACATTGACCGCATGGCCCAGTGGTAGCAGGCTGGGCAGGAAAACTGCAATCACTTACCAACAGTATGCAGTTCCTATTGTGTTTCAGTTAAGACCCTCCCCTTAATGACCTCCACCTGGCAACCTTCATTTGCCCTAAAACTCGGGGCCTCAATCCCCTGTGACCCATGTTCCACAGGACAGGATGGGGCTCAGATGTTCTTCATAGACAAGAAACAAATCTCCTAGTTGGCTACTCTCAGATTCCCTATCTCAGAACACATTGAGGTACATCTGCCAGACAGGGTCATCCTCGGGTTTCTCTGAAATTATTCCTACCAGGTGTGTTTGTCCTGCAGGAAACAACTTCAGTGGCCTCACTTTTACATACGCACCTCTTTCCTTTCCATTCCTCTCTTTCCCTCCTTTTTTTCCCCATATCCCCCCCGAGGGGAGGCCACCATATCTTCCAAATTGTAACTCTGTGCCCAATTGGAGTAATGCTCTCAAGAAGAAGTTGAAAATCTATTTTTTTTTATACGTTTATTTTTTATTTGGATTCCTTATTTTGTCCACAGTCTTTATATGCTTATTTTAAATTTGGTTTATCATATTTATTTATTTAATTAAAAAATTTGTCCGTAAGTTATTGGGGTACAGGTGGAGTGATCTGGTTGAGATTGGAGACTCTTATTCTAAGTGAAATAACTCAGGAATGGAAAACCAAACACTGTATGTTCTCACAGATATGTCGGAGCCAAGCAATGAGGCCGCAAAGGCATAAGAATGATACAATGGACTCTGGGGACTGGGTGGGAAGATTGCGGGGAAGAGGGTTAAAAGACTAAAATGTATTTTTTATTTGCCTGTCTGGTAAGAATTTTCGCTTACATAGGCATTCTAGAAATGTTACTTTCGTTTCTTACTAGATTTATATTTTGAGTCCTCTACCAAGGAGGGCTCTTCCTCCACTCTCCAGGATTGCTCGTAAATCCCAAGTGTGTATCCAAACCTCAAGGTGTTGGGGGAGAATCTGTCTACACCAGTATTTGTGGAGATAGTCCCCCTCATCTCCAGATTCATGCAGACGGCTATTGTTTGTGCACAGCTAAGCCTCCTAAACCAGATTCTCTCTTAGCTACTTTATACTGCAAGGCCTCTTAGTCTGGCTCAGGCTTATCTGGCCAAATACACCTATAGCCTTTTCTCCCAGTCTATGCGAGGTGCAGGGGAACTTGGTATATCTGTACCCAGGGAGTGAATCACAGGTGCTTCTGCTCTTACATCTGCCAAACGTGGTGTTTCTGTCACCTGTCATCCATCCATTCTTGGCCCTCCCAAATCGGCGTGCCCCTCCCTGTCAGTATCTGGCAACTCTTCCTTCCCTCACATATTCCACACCTTTCCAGCCTATGAAATCTTTATGTAGTTCGAGAGTAGAGTGGAGAAACTAGAAAAACTGTCTCTAATTATACATTTCTCTAAATCTTTTGTTTATGGCATAAACTTTATGCTCTAAATCCTAAATAGCGTCAACCATGGAAACTTGAGAGCTAAGAATGAATACTTGATTCCTGCTTTTCTGCTACAGTGACTTATCTCTTAGGCAATGAATTTGTGAATGTCGGGAGAGCTGGGTGACAGCAGGGATTACCAGGAGCAAACTCACCTCCTTAACATTCTGTACTATTATCTCACTGCACTTGCAAGTATTTACTGAGCATCTGGAGGCATGGAGGAGTGAGGGATGCCACAAAGGTGGCCAAGAACTGGCCTCTGTGCTAAACTGTCTAGTGGGGAAGACAGGCACAGCCTCAACAAATAGAAAGAAGTAAATAGAGAATCAAAGCTGGAGCGGGGGGGAAACACTGTACCAGCTCTCCGGTTTCCAGGTTCTGAATGGATCCATGGTTTAAACCTGGTAGTGGTCAAGGGTCCCCTAGGGGAATTCTTCAGTCCCGTCCCAGCAGGGAAAATGAGAATAGAAAAATTACATTCAAGTATTAGGGTTGTGCAGGGATAGGGGTGTGTGAATAGGTAGAAAACATGATTTTTCTCTTCCTTCAAAGAAATTATAACCTAGTTGAGGAATCATTATGTCAAGATTACGTAACCAAAGAATAAAATAAATAGGATAGTATAAGCAGGACTGACTGGGTAATCCAAGGTTCATTTACTGAGGTCAGAAGATGCAGCAGGGGTTGAGCGATGGATTTAGGAAAGGCTTTCTGGAGAAGTTGAGTCATTTGGGGATCTCGAAAGAAGTGAAGATCTTTGATTATTACTAATAAAAGCTGACACTCAACATTTCTGTGCCAGTCACTCTTTTATGTATTTTATGTTTATTATCTCATCGAATCCTTACAACAGTATTATAGAGTAGACACTATTTTTCTCATCCCCATTTACACATGAGGAACGTGGGGCACAGAGAAGTTAAGTAACTTGCGAGAAACGACACATCAGGATCGGAATGCTGGCTGCACCCTTGAATTGGTGTGTTATTCCACCTTCACAAAGGAGTTGGGAATTGCAATGGAGAAAACAGCTCTAATCAGAGTAGGAGGGAAGAGGGAGAAGGGTGCATGGGGCTTAGCTGAGGCAGAGGGTTATGGCTGGAGCCTAACTCGCCAGAGACACTAGGTGCCTCAACTAGATCTTTTGCTCTGTGTGGGTAACCCGACAGCAGTCAGCACCACACCTACATCCTGGCTGAGAATCGAGGAATGCAGAACACCGAGATGCCTGGAGACTCTCAGAGCAGGAAGTCAGCCTTTCTGACGCCTCTAGCTTCTGGTCCAAGTTCTTGTTGCTGTAACGGGTGTGAAGGTAAATAAATAGCCCTCTGCGCTACACCTAGGCATCTGGGTTTTATCCAAATACAGTGTCATCATCAACCCCTAAACCAGGCCCAAACTCCTCTAAGAATGCTGCCTTGTCAGATGCAGGATCGGAGGGATGACCCCATTTCCAAAGGGCAAACCTGGACTAAGAGGAGCCTGGTTTTTGGTGGTGGGGGAATGGAATGGAGGAGGGTAACAGGGATCTAAAAGACTTCTCAAAAGTCTTTGCCTTTTTTGGGACTCCAGAAATCTTACTGAGGGAGGTAAAATGGTTTCTCTAAGTGTGCGGGTTTGGAACTCAAACCACAAATGGAATGCCAGTTTAAGCTAGAGGAGCAGTTGTCCGCACTGGGTTCATGCAAATTCCAGGACAAAACAGAACACCCAGAAAATCCTCAGTTGTTATTTTCAGTTAGCAGCTTCAGACAAACCCTGGGCATCAGGACTGAGGGGATGATGAGTGAATTATTAGAAACGGGGCAGGGGTTTACCTGGACAGGGAAAGGAATGAGAAGTAGCGGGCAGTGGGGATTGAATAATGGTTATTACGGTGGATGTGACGTACTTTACCTACAAATGTGTTCATAAACCACATCTTAGCTTTAATGCAGCAGAAGTCCATGTGCGTGTGTGTGTGTGTGTGTGTGTGTGTGTGTGTAATGAGCCCCTTAGGGAATCTCCTTATAATATGAATCACAGCCCAACAACATTATGGTGGAGGCAGCACCTTGGGAAGAATCAGAATGCCTGGGCTCCTGTTCCCATTCTGACCCTTACTTGGGGTATGTAATCTTGGACAAGACCATTAACCTCCCTATGTCTCAAATCATTCATTTCCAAAACTGGGACAAGACCTATGCTGCCTGCATTATCATTGAGCTCAAATGAAATAATCCAGGTGCAAGAACTTTGAAAAAATATGCAATCTGGTCCACAAATGAACGGAATGTTTATCTGTAAAATGCAGATAACTCTGACCTCGGCCCCCACACGTTTGATAACAGTGCAGATTATCAAGCTTGTATTTCCAAATGAAAGGTGTTTCTACAGGTGCAGGAGTTGCTTTCCTGCCATTTCTTAATTTTCCTTAATGCTTTGAACATTTATTCGTGGTGTTTTGGGCAACATTTGCCCCTTGCAAGGCCTGCCAATCATGGAATGAAATTCATTAAATGAGAATCATCTTAGTATTTTGACTGTCGTGTTACTATAACCCAGGACTCATGCGTGGGAGCCCCAGCTCTACTTGAAATTCAGAAGTGACCTTTGGTTATCTGCTCCCTCGCTTCTTTGTGTAAGAGCCCATAAAAATTGGAGCAGGCAACATGCCTTTTTAATGCGTGTCGTAATCGCTGCTGTTCATTAACCCCTGGCTACCCTGCAACCTATCACACTGTACTGGGTGTTCTGGCCTACAAAGTGACCACAAGTAACTGTTGATACTCATCAGACACATTTACTGGAAGCAAATCCCCTTATATTACATTGTAAACCATTAAGGTGCAATCTCTTAAGGATTAAGACCAAGAGCTCAGAGCTTCTAGAATAGATGCTCTCAGGAAGCATTTGAGGTGATAATAAAGTACCTCATATTTGTTTGGCACTTCATAATTTACAAAGAATTTTCATATATACTATCAATTGCAACATTTTGGCTAAGCTTTTCACAGACTTTTACCTGTTAAAGACATCGACTTTACCCGCTGACACACTGAGGACAGATGCTGGTAAGAGGAGGCCCCTACTGCCTACCGGAGGAAGCTCCTTGCAGAAGGCGCCCGTGACTGCAGTCCTAGATCTGCAGTAATCAGCGACGGTATCCAGAAGCGGTCAGACTTGGACAATTGTCTTGCCTTCCCCAAATCCACATGAGATGACTTCTGATTCACAGTGGACCTGCTAAGCTGGCTGCATTCTGGGGGCAGAGGGTTAGGGATTTCTGATATCCGGAAAACCTATTAATAACAGGAGCTCATTTGGTAAAGATTATGAGAAGTCCTTTGTTTTAGAACCCTCAAATTATTACAGTCACGGTGCAGTCAAGAACAACAGTGTCTGATCCAGAGCTGCATAAAGATCATGTGATAGAACCAAGTACCAAGCCAGCAGTGTATCTCTGATCTCACAGAGGCAGCCTCTCATCAGCATGTTCCCGCAATTCCATGTTTCACAGAGACGGTGTTTGCTGTTAATATGAGCATCTGTGGGTGGAATGGACTCAGTCACAAATCCTGTACATAACAATTCCCTTACGGATTTTTAAAATTTATAAAAGATATTAATATATATTTAACGTGACTGGACCTTATATTGGCTATTTTTAAAGATCCTAAAATGTAAATTAAACACCACTGACAATTATTGATCCATTGTGTCATGTGCTTATGCCAGCCGTCTGGGTTTCCTTCCTTCTGACCATCTGAGTAACCATTTTCAGAGAGACATTTCAATTCATGTGCTGCTACCAACTCACCACAGCTGGTAAAATGTCACCGAAAAGTGTCACATGTTAAAGAAAGCATGCAAGTGTCTTCGGGTTACGGGGCTGTGAAAAGTCATGGATGTTTCACAGACAGCAATGCTCTGAAAAGCCCTGAAAGTTAATGCTGTGGGGGGAATCCGTTTTGATCGGAGTCTACACTTCGGTGAATTGTAGTTGGAGCTGGATTGCTTTCCTAAATTAGAGGGTGCATAGGACAAATGGAGTTTCTCTCTCGTTGCCGTGATAACAACAATTTCTCTTTCTTATTCTGAAAGGTGGCCTTATTCTGACTGGGATTCTGGGTGCTATGGTCCTTGGTCAACACACTGTAGGGCCTTGTTAGGACGCTTGGTTAACACTGTAGCCCTCAAGTGTGCAAAGCACAATGCCTGCTCTTCTAGGTATAGCAGGTATTACATCAATACCCGTAAGTATAATCGTCATCATGGTAGGTTTAATGATGATTGCTATTGTTACTAGTTCAGTCTGTTTCCCATCTAAAAATGAAACACTGTTTCTAGAACTAAAATTCTAAGATTTGAAGCAATGAAATGAAGCTAAGTTCCCTCAATGACATTACCCAATTTATAAATTCATAGCTCTATTATTGGGACAAAACCCCAAAGCAGATGTCTCTGAAATAGTAAGATAACATTTTAGTATCTGTTTCTGGAGTTACCCAAGCAAACCGAGAGGGAGCAATGGTGGGACCATTTGGGCATTTCAGAGGGAATCTGCAGTGAGATTTGCCCAGGGATTGCACAGGGCGGGGAGAATGGAGGAATTCGTCAGGCCTGTGATGCAGGCCCGAGGCCTCCTGGATGGCAGGTGGCTGGGGGGAATGCTGAGTCAAAGCAAAGTCAGACTGCACAGCAAAAGCCAGCGGTGGATTCCTAGTCAAGAGTGTGGGTGAAGATCAACAAGATCAGTTGAGGTGGACAAGGATCAGCACATCAGGCTTTGGAAAGGGCAGCTGGGAACATTTCCTGGACGCTGTAGGCTAAGGGAGACTATTGTCTGTGGGGTGCTGGAGGTTAGACTTATGGGTGGGGGACAGAGGGCTAGGGTTTCAAAATGGACAGAAGAAATGTTCATGAAATACACCAGTAAACAGAAGAGGAGAAAAAGAGGATGAGCCAGATGGCACTGAAGGCTAGGTGTGAAAGGGCCCTAGAAGTGGTGGCCCCAAGAGCTGTCTGGGCTCCAAGTCTCCATGAGGCTGAGCAGATGATTGTACCCAGGCCAGACTTGGCTTGGGCAAGTATGAAGAGAGCGCAGGGTCCAAGGTGCAGCATCTTCATCTCCAAGCACCTCTGAATTTCCTTACTTTATACAATCCTCTCTACTACCAAAGAGCTCACGCACAGGAATCCAGAATAGCGCACTGCACTGAATGTGTCTCCTCTACTGAAGTCTGTGAGCCTCTCCTAGAAAGAGAATCCAATTGTAATGAGTTCTGAGGGTAACGGTGAGTGGTACAAAACATCGAGGCCTTAGAATATGGCTGACTGGGTTTAAATCCTGCGTTCACCCCACCTCGTTTTTGTTACTTTAATTCATTTATTTAAGTTCTCTGAAAATCAGTTTTATTCTCTGTAAAATTAGAATAATAAGGTGAACTGCAAAATTGCTGTTAGAAATAATACATTGAAAGTGACTAACACAGTGTCCAGGACATAGGCTGCCCTCCCCTCCCCTCCCCTCCCCTCCCCTCCCCTCCCCTCCCCTCCCCTCCCCTCCTTTCCTGAGTCTCCCTCTGTTTCCCAGGCTGGAGTGCGGTGCCACTGTCTCAGCTCACTGCAAGCTCCACCTGCCAGTTTAAGTGATTCTCTTGCCTCAGCCTCCCCAGTAGCTGGGATTACAGGCGTGCGCCATCACGCCTGGCTATTTTTTTGTATTTTTAGTATTGATGGGGTTTCACCATGTTGGCCAGGATGACCTTGATCTCCTGACCTCGTAATCTGCCCGCCTCAACCTCCCAAAGTGCTGGGATTACAGGCATGAGCCACTGTGTCTAGCCCTTTTCTTTTTGAAAAATTAATGGTAGCTTTTATACTTAGCAATAAATAATACTATATTTTTACATGTACATAAACCTTTTTTTTTTTTAGACAGCGTCTCATTATCACTCAGGCTAGAGTGCAGTGTTGCGATCACAGCTCATCTCAACCTCCAACTCCCAGGCTAAGGTGATCCTCTCACTTCAACCTCCAGAATAGTTGGGACTACAGGTGCACAGCACCATGCCTGGTTTAGTTGTTGTTGTTTTTTTTTTTTTGGTAGAGATGAGGCTTTGTCATGTTGCCCAGTCTGGTTTTAAATTCCTAGGCTCAAGCGATTCACCTGTCTTTGTTGCCCAAAGTGTTGGGATTACAAACATAAGCCATCACGCTCCACCTCAAATAAGCCTTATTTAACTCTTTACCTGCCTACGGACTGATCATATCCCAAAACACCTGTAACTGCTGGGGAGCCGTGAACGCTGCCTGAAGGCCACATATTCTATTTCTGGTTTTCTGTGGGACAGAAGCACTACAGGCTCTTGTTTGCTTTATTTTGATTATTTCCTTATTTTTACTTTTAAAGTTTCATCTATTTAATTGTACAAAGGAAAAAAAATGAACCATATATTTGCACATACATTATTTTTATGCTTTCTTTCTAAATATAAAAAATGTGCTTTTATTTTCGGTGAGTTTTTTTTCAATTTTTATTTTAGATTCAGGAGTAGAGTTTCGTCGTCTGGGTATTTTGGATGACGCTGAGAGTTACTACTGACCCCGATATGCAGAGAGTGAAGGTAGTGCCCAGTGGCTGGTTTTTTACCTCCGCCCCCTTCCTCTCCTTCCCCCGCTAGCAGTCCCCAGTTTCTATTGTTGCCATGTTTATGTCCATGAGTACCCAAATTTTAGCTCCGACTTGAGCATGAGAACATAAGTGAGACCATGTGGTGGTATTTGGTTTTCTGTATCTGCATTAATTTCCTTAGCATAATGGCCTCTAGCTTCATCCATGTTGCTGCGAAAGACGTGATTTTGTTCTGTTTTATGGCTGTGTAGTATTCCATGGTGTACATATACCACATTTTGTTTTTATCCAATCCACTGCTGATCAGCACCTAGGCTGATTCCTTGTCTTTGCTGTTGTGTGGTACACTTACAAGTGCTTATGTCTTGTGGTAGAGTGATTTGGTTTACTTGGCTATCCACCTGGTAATGGGATTGCTGGGTCAAATGGTGGCTCTGTTTTAAGTTCATTGAGAAATCTCCAAACTGCTTTCCACAGTGGCTGAACTAATTTACGTTCCCACCAACAGTATATAAATGTTCCTTATTCTCTGCAACCTTGTCAGCATCTATTGTTTTCTGAATTTTTCTTAAAATTATGTTTTAGGTTCTGGGATACATGTGTAGAATGTGCTGGTTCGTTACGTAGGTACACATGTGTCATGGTGGTTTGCTGCACCTTTCAACCCATCATCTATATTAGGTATTTCTCCTAATGCTATCCCTCCCCAATCCCCCCACTCCCTACTATCCCTCCCCTAGTCCCCCACCTCCTGACAGGCCCCAGTGTGGGATGTCCCTCTCCCTCTCTCCATGTGTTCTCAATGTTCAGCTTCCACATGTGAGTGAGAACATGCGGTGTTTGATTTTCTGTTCCTGTGTTACTTTGCTGAGAATGATGTTTTCAGCTTCCTCTATGTCCCTGCAAAGGACATGAGCTCATCCTTTTTATGGCTATGTAGTATTCCCTGGCATATATGTACCACATTTTCTTTATCCAGTCTATCATTGATGGGCATTTGGGCCGGTTTCAAGTCTTTGCTATTGTGAATAGTGCTGCAGTAAACGTGTGTGTGTGTATGTGTGTGTGTGTGTGTGTCTTTGTAGCAGAATGATTTATACTCCTTTGGGTATATACCCAGTAATAGGATTGCTGGGTCAAATGGTAGCTCAGTTTTAAGTTCTTTGGGAAATCTCCAACCTGCTTTCCACAGTGGCTGAACTAATTTACATTCTGACCAACAGTATATAAACTTTCCTTCTTCTCTGCAGCCTTGCCAGTGTCTGTTGTTTTATGACTTTTTAATAGTAGCCGTTCTGACTGGTGTGAGATGGTATCTCATTGTGATTTTGATTTGCCTTTCTCTTATGATTGGTGGTGTTGACCTTCCGTAGGTTTTAGAAGCCAGAAGAAACCTTAAATTTGAAGTCTGCATATAGGTTTTCTTTCTTTCCTCTCCTCCTCTATGAAATGATTCATAATATATTAATGGAGCCAAACTCCCTGAGGGGCCTGAGAAGCTGTTACATTTTCATATCCTTACACCTCCTCTCCTGACCCCACATTAATTCTTTCCCTGGAATTCACTCCAGAACATGATGCACATCAATAAACATGCTGGGATTGAAGTTATTTTATAGGCATGCTCCCGAACTCTCCTGAGGCTCACTAGAATGGGTTCAGGCTTCGCAAGCTCTTAATTTCTTCCCCTTCCTCAGTTTCAAAGGGGGATTCTGCCATTACAAATTAAATTATTTACAATTTTGTGATGTAGATGTTATAAGAAAAATTGGTGAGGTAAAAGGATAAAATGATCTCATGCTCGGGCTGGCAGTGAAAAATTAAGGAATGGAGATTACTGAAAATTGAGCAGCACATGACATATGTGGAGAAGCAGATGAGAGAGGCAGGGAATGTTGTGGGGAAATCCATAAAATGTCTTACAACTCGTATGTATTCCAGAAATACAAGTAAAGACCTTCCATCATTTTGAAATTAATTTTTGATTGCTGGACTTTGTTCTCACGGCATTTATCATTTTGAGACTGAGCCATGTGGGTCATAATTTTTCAAATTAGTTTTAATAAGGTTACATAAATTTACATTGGAATAAATCACAATTACAATAGCTACTTGGAGAGATGGCTAGATGATAAAATTGCCTACAGAGAAGGGTGTGGATCAGAAAAACAGCTTAGGTCCATGGTTTTCCAGTCTTAGGACATGTAAGACTTATCTGGGGAGCATTTTAAAATGCAGACTCTTGGACTGTGTCCCAAGCAGCGTTGATGCTGTTTTTTTTCGTGGGGGGAGGTCTAGTAATCTGCATATTTCATTATCCCCCATCTGATTATTATGCAAGGAATCTATGAACCCCACTCAGGCTTGGGCCAATAAGAATTCGTCATCTCCAAACAGTTCCATGTGCCAGGGACTCCTGAAGTTCAACCACAGAAACGTGGGCTTAAGAGTGTTCCCTTGGATCGCCCCAAAGAAAACCTTTGGAGTTTCTTTACTGCACCTTCTTTGTCACATTGGCAGGAGTATCTCATCTTCACGGTGATAACTGTCCCCTCTCCAGCCCTTGACATCCATAGATTAACTAAAAACAATAATTTTTTCCCTCCTGATTTATAGAATGAGTGTGTACTCCAAACCCTCTCCAGCACTAACGCAAGCCCTTAAATCATATTTGCCAAAGTCATTTCACCAATGCAAATTTCCACAAAATCTTAACAGAAAGATAATGGAACAGAAGAATTGGCCGTAAATTGTAAAGAATAATTTGCCTGAGTACCTGACAGATACTGAAATGAAAACACAAATGTTTTGCTTACAGAAGTTTTTGAAAGAGGAGGTACCTGTCTAAGTACAAAGGTTTAATTAACCAGGTTTCTCATTTAAAAACCATACGGTGAACAGATTTATGTTTATCTCATGGTAGGACTTGCCCAGAGCTCTTAAAGCCTGAATGGAAAGATATTAGGACCACCAGTCCACTGTACCTAAAAATAAAATACCGAATGTTCTAAAGACAACGTTGCTCAATTTAGCCTTTTGCCATTGATCATGTAGGTGACATTGAAAAACACAGTCACTGGCCGGGCGCGGTGGCTCACGCCTGCAATCCCAGCACTTTGGGAGGCCAAGGCGGGTGGATCACGAGGTCAAGAGATCGAGACCATCCTGGTCAACATGGTGAAACCCCGTCTCTACTAAAAATACAAAAAATTAGCTGGGCATGGTGGCACGTGCCTGTAATCCCAGCTACTCGGGAGGCTGAGGCAGGAGAATTGCCTGAACCCAGGAGGCAGAGGTTGCGGTGAGCCGAGATCGCGCCATTGCACTCCAGCCTGGGTAACAAGAGCGAAACTCCGTCTCAAAAAAAAAAAAAAAAGAAAAGAAAAACACCGTCACTGAAGTGGAACTTGTAAAGTGAAACAGACCATCATCAAATAAAAGGTTTTATGGAAACTCTGGAGGATCATCTTAATAACAAGCCAGGCTTTCTGGGAGAATGTTCCTGTGACTCTTTGGTAAATTCACACAATAACTGTCCAGGAGACTGCTGGACTGATTGGTCCATCCTAAAGGCTCAGGAGGAAGGCCTGGGAGTAAATGCACCTCTGGCTGGATACCTTCCATTTAGCTCATTTCATCCACACCTCCAGTCCTGTTCTGAAAAATAATGGTCATGTCCTGCCGAGTCTGGAGACATGATACCTCATTGCCATCTTAAATAGATTTCAACCCTATAATAACCTATGTCACTGTCCCAGTCATAGCTCTGCTAGGGATTCATAAAGTGAAGCAGCAGTAAGCAGTGAAAATATAAAGTCAGTTAGATGTTGTGCATTTGAACAAACTTTTTTGGGAGACCGATTCGACTAGACTACTATCTGTTAGAAGAAATCCTACCTCTTACCGGAAGTATCAGAGTTACCGATGGGGCAAAGAGGCCTAAGTTGTAAAACACAAAAATAGAATACTCAATGCAGTGAAACAGCTTGGAAATGTTTTCTTATCGCCTTCTGACTGTAAAAGTAAAACATCCTCCGTGTAGAAAATAAAAGTATAATACATTTAGAAAACAATGCTATAGCAATTACCATCCCCACATGTTAACTTCCAACATCTGAAATATTGTGGTCATCGTATTTTTAAAAAACTGTTAAAAAGCCAAATAGACGTTGCTTCCCTATTGTGAACTATTGGCCTCAGTTGCATTTTTTTCTAGACTTCCTGCGACTATTCACAAAAGATTGAGACTCAGTGAAACACACAACACTCTACAGACTGTAAGCCTAAAGCTCTTTATTTCTGGGGGTCAGAGGTTTACTTTATGTCACATCCTGGTTTTGTAAACAGGCCCTGGCATCACAAATACTCCAAGAAGAATATAGCCTCCAGCATGTTTTCTTGTGCTGGATATGCTACCATTAACATCAGAACTCTCATGGGAAACTAGCGAAGAATGAGCCTCCCTAGAGCTGGCCACCTTTCCTAAAACAGTTGAACATTAATGTTTGTCAGGTTTGAAGCATATGGTTCTAAAGAGAGACAGACACTTTCTGTTTCAACTGAAAATGTTTTAGCAATTAAACACAGGATAAGGGACACTACCTAAGCTTGCAGTCCTTAAATAATCTCCAAGATTGATGAATAGAACACAACCTTTGTAGAAAAGAGCCTTATTAATTTTGATTCATACCTAAAACTATGCACTTAAATCCTAACTTGGAATTTAGCAGTGAAAAAATATCAATCAGTTCCTATTAAAAGGAATATAGAATTTGTCTGCTTGTTATGTTTTCCTTCTATTAAAAATTGGTAATTGGTCTTCAGAAAAGGACAAAATCTAAAGAAATTCAGAAGAAGAAAGGCATTGTAGAAGCTCAGTTGTGAGGATTCGGTCTTCTATTATGGCATTTTATGTTTGTTTCTTTGCCATAAGGAGTAAACATTTTCTCTAAAAAGGTAGCTAATCTCAGCTTGATAAAAAATGTCTACAAAAACATGACAGTAAGCATCATGTTTAAATGTAAGAAACTAAGAGCCTTCCCACTAAGATCAGAAACAAGGCAAGCATGTCCCCTCTCATCACTGATTTTCAACATTTTACTGGAAGTCCTAGCTACTGCACTAAGACAAGAAAAGGACATAAAATTTATACTCTCTGGGAAGGAGAAAGTAAAACTGTCTTTGCAAATAACATGATGCTCAACTTTGGAAAACTCAAAAAAATAATTGACCGGAAAAAAAAAGACCTCCTAAAACTAATAAGAGGCTGTAGCAAGGTTTCAGACATGAAGTTTTTTATACAAAAGTAATCAGTCATCACTTTCCTCTATACCAGCAATGAATAAGTGGAATTTGAAATTAACTTATTACCATTTACCTTGGCATCCCCAAATGAAGTTATTAGATATAAATCTAACAAAATATGCATAAGATCTATATGAGGAAAACTATAAAACTCTGATAAAAGAACTCAAATAACTAAATGAAAGGAGAGATACTCTACATAAAGGAAAAGGGAGATTCAGTATTGTCAAGGTGTCACTTCTTCCCAAATTGATCTGTAGATTTAATGAAATTCAAATCAAAATTCTAGCAAGTTATTTTGTAAATATTGACAAATTGATTCTAATGTTTAATGTGGAGAGGCAAAAGACCCAGAATCGCCAATATAATATTGAAGGTGAAGAACAAATTTGGGGGACTGAAACTACCTGATTTCAAGACTTACTAGAAGAGTGTAGTAATTGAGACAGTGTGGTATTTCTGAAACAATAGATACATCAGTCAAGCTGAAGGAATAGAGAGCTAGAAATAGATCCACCTATATCTAGTCAATTGGTCATTGACAAAGAAACAAAGGAATACAGTGGGGAAAAGACAGTCTTTTCCACAAATGGAGCTCAAACAATGAAACATCAACATGGAAAAAAACACATCGAGACAAAGACCTTACGCCTTTTACAAAATTTACTCAAATTGAATCAGAGACCCAAATAGAAAATGCAAAACTACAAAACTCCTAAAAGATAACATAGGAGAAAATCCAGAAAAATCAGATGAACTTGGGTTTGGTAATGATGTTTTAGATACAACACTCAAGGCATAATTTATGCAAAATAATAAGCTGGACTTTGTCAAAATTAATACTTCTGCTCTGCAAAAGACATTGTAAGAGTATAAAAAGGCAAGCCACCGACTGGCAGAAAATATTTGCAAAAAACATAGCTGATGAGGGACTGTTACCCAAAATATAAAAAGAACGCCTAAAACTCAGCAATAAGACAATCTGGATTAAGATGGTGGATTGGGGCAGAACTAGCTTGCAGCTCCTGCTCAGATGGATGGAGCAGCGTGTGGAGACTCATATGGTGGACTTTTGCTCAAAGAACTACCACAGGAACATACTAGATAAGCTGAGAGAATCCACAGACTCTTTGAAGAAACTTGATCCCACTGCAGGCTCCCTTAGATGCCAAAAAACTGTGTTGGTATCCATGACTGCAAGACCTGAAGACAGATCACATCACAAGACTCTGCAGATACTCCCCAGTACCAGCCCAGAGCCTAGTAGTTCTAGCTGGCTAGACCCAGAAGAGGAAAAACAATCACTACAGTTTGGCTCTCAGGAAGTTCCATTCCTAGGAAAAGGGGGAGAACCCCTCATCGAGGGGTGGAAAAAGACATTCCATGTAAATGGACACCAAAAACGAACATGAGTAGCTATTCTTATATCACACAAAACAAACTTTAAAGTAACAGCAGTTAAAAAAGACCAAGGGGGACATTAATAGTAATAAATGGACTAGTCCCATGGGCAAATATCACAATTCTAAATATATATTCACCTAACACTGGCACTCCCAAATTTATAAAACAATTATTACTAGACATAAGGAATGAAATAGATGGCAACACAGTAACAGCAGAGGACTTCAATACTCCACTGATAGCACAGGTCATCCGGACAGAAAGTCAACAAAGAAACAATGGACTTAAACTCTGCCCTGGAACAGACAGACTTAACAGATATTTATGGAGTATTCTACCCAACAACTGCAGACTATACATCCTACTCATTAGCACATGAAACATTCTCCAAGACAGAGCGTATGATAGGCCACAAAACAAGGCCCAGTAAACTTAAGAAAATTGAAATTATATCAGGTAGTCTCTCAGACCACAATGGAATAAAATTGGAAATCAACTCCAAAAGGAACCCTCAAAACCATGCAAATACATGGAAACTAAGAAACCTGATTCAAAATGATCTTTAGATCAACAATGTAACCAAATGCCACCCGTTCCCCAAAAACCTATTGAAATAAAAGAATTGAAAAACCAAAAACAATCTGATTAAGAAATAGGCCAAAGATTTCACCAAAGAGGAAATATGGATGGCAAACAAGCACATAAAAGGATGTTCAGCATCGTGTGTTATCAGGGACTTGTAAGTTAGAAAAAGGAGATGCCGCTACACACCTATTAGAATGGCCAAATCCAGAACACTAAAATGACCAAATGCCAGTGAGGACGTGGTGCAACAGGACTCTCATTTGGTGCTGGCAGAAATGTAAAATGGTTCAACTACCTTGAAAGACAGTTTGGTAGATTCTTTCTTTCTTTGTTTATTGTACTTTAGATTCTGGGGTACACGTGCAGATCATGCAAGATTGTTGCATAGGTACATCCGTGGCAAGGTGGTTTGCTGCCACCATCCCCCCATCACCTATACCTGACATTTCTCCCCATGTTATCCCTCTCCACCCTCCCTCCCACTATCCATCCCATAGCCCCCACCAACGGACCCCAGTGTGTGATGCTCCCCTCTCTGTGTCCACGTGTTCTCATTGTCCAACACTTGCCTATGAGTGAGAACATGTGGTGTTTGATTTTCTGTTTCTGTGTCAGTTTGCTGAGAATGATGGTTTCCAGGTTCATCCATGTCCCTACAAGGGACACGAACTCATTGTTTTTTTATGGCTGCATAGTATTCCATGGTGTATATGTGCCACATTTTCTTTGTCCAGTCTGTCATTGATGGGCATTTGGGTTGGTTCCAGGTCTTGCTATTGTAAACAGTGCCACAATGCAGTTTCTTAAAAGCTAAACATACTCTTGCTTATCATCCATACCCCTTGGTATTTGTCAAAGGAGTTAAAAACTTATATTCACAAAAAAATCTGCACAGAGATATTTATAGCAACTTTATTTTTAATTGCCGAAACCATGAAGCAACCAAACGTCCTGCAGGAAGTGAATGGATAAGTAAATTGAGGTACCTCCAGAGGATGGAATATTATTTAGTACTGAAAAGAAATGAGCTGTCCAACCCTGGAAAGACATGGAGGAAATTTAAATGCATATTACTAAGTGAAAGAAGCCAATCTGAAAAAGCTACGTGTTATATAATTTGAACCGTATGACATTCTAAGAAAAGGTTAAAACTATGGAGACTGCAACACGGTGAAACCCCGTCTCTACTAAAAATACAAAAAATTAGCTGGGCATGGTGGCGCGTGCCTGTAATCCCAGCTACTCAGGAGGCTGAGGCAGGAGAATTTCCTGAACCCAGGAGGTGGAGGTTGTGGTGAGCCGAGATCGTGCCATTGCACTCCAGCCTGGGTAACAAGAGCAAAACTCCGTCTAAAAAAAAAAAAAAAAAAAAAAAAAAAACTATGGAGACTGTACAAAGATTAATGGTTGCCAGGAGTTAGGGAAGACTAAATAGGCACAGCATAGAGGAATTTTAGGATAGGAAAACTGCTCTATGCAATACCCAATGATGGGCAAATGGCATTATATATCTAGTCTTGCAGAATGTAAAATACAAAGAGTAAACACCAGTGTACTCTATGGCCTTTGAATGATGATGGTGATGTGTCAGGGTAGGTTCAGCAACTGTAACAAATGTCCCATTCTGGTAGGAGATGATGGAGGAGGCTGTGCATGTGTGGGGGCAGGGAGTATATAGGAAAGCTCTGTACCGTCTATTCATTTTTGCTGTGAGCCTAAAACTACACTAAAAATGATGCCTATTTACCTAAGGCACTTAATTGTAAAATGAAGTCACTTGTGTCTATAAACATTACCCATGTATTTTTTTTTTTTTTTCTTTTGAGATGGAGTCTGACTCTGTTGCCCAGGCTGGAGTACAGTGGTATGATCTCGGCTCACTGCAACCTCTCCCTCCCGGGTTCAAGCGATTCCTCTGCCTCAGCCTCCTGAGTAGCTGGGATTACAGGTGCGCAACACCACACCCAGCTAATTTTTGTATTTTTAGTAGAGACGGGGTTTCACTGTGTTGTTCAGGCTGGTCTCGAACTCCTGACCTCGTGATCCACCTGCCTCAGCCTCCCAAAGAGCTGGAATTACAGGCATGAGCCACTGTACCCAGCCACCCATAGATTTTTTTTTTTTTTAATGAAACACTAGGGAAAAGTTTTATGTTGAAACCGTACCGGTTGCTTTATGTAAGATTTGCTACCTGCTCACAGATGCTGACTTCTCAAATAAAAAACCCATTATTCTTCTTAAACATTTACTTCCCTTTTCCCCTTACTTTCCATAGGATGGATTCATTGACTTTCTAGAGTTTATTGCTGCCGTCAATCTAATCGTGCAAGAAAAAATGGAGCAAAAATTAAAATGGTATTTCAAGCTGTATGACGTTGACGGAAGTGGCTCTATTGACAAAAATGAACTACTGGACATGTTTGTGGTAAGTGAAGTAGTAAAGTATCCCTTTCAGGCCACTATAGAGTTAGCCCAGTTTCTCCTCCTATGGAGTATGTAACAACTGTCTATGGGGTTGGCTATTTTTGGGATGTACATTTTGAATTGCTGAAGTTGTATACTATTGGTTATTGAATGAGCAACAGCAAATAAGCTTTTTCTTCTTGGTGCAGTCCACTCCGACATTCTCAAATTTAACAGAGCATTGAAATGAAAAAGTGAAATAAATATGATATTGTAAAACAAGTTACCTTTTTCTCTGCCTCAGTGCAGAATGCCTTGTGACAAACAGCTAAACTATGAGATGATTTATGTATATTTAACGAGAGACACGGACTAAGAATGAAGGTACATGAGGCCTAATCTTTCTGGGAGCTGTACTGAAGTATTTCTAATAGTTGGTTCAGGAATCTCAGACCTTTTCCATATCTAAAGTTCAATAAGTGCCTTTATAAGCCACCATGCCACCCCTCAAAGGATGAGGAGATGGTTCTTATCATGGTGTAAAAGAGCAAAGATCCCAGAGGAAAAGGATGGTTAAGCAGGACTGTACCGAAATGAAGATAAGAGGGGTGATTAATATTGTAAATTCAAGACACTGAATTTGTAACACAGACTCAAAGAGCATTAGAATTAGATGTCTTAGAAATGATCTGGTCCAAATTCTTTGTTTCATAAATGAAGGAGCTGAGTTACAAATAAAATACACAATAGAAATATTAGCAAAAATGCTAGAAAAATAAGCGAGCGGAACTACAGTTATAATTAACCACCTCAACAAACGTTCAAAGCAGGTAAAAATGTAAAGCTAAATAAGTGAATGAAGAGTTAACCAACACACGGAAAGAATTTAAGGGTAGGATTATACCAGTGTTGCTAACATTTTAATGTCACGTAGATCATTCACACAAAGAAATGTACTAGGAGTCACCTGGCAAGTGAACAACTTAGAAATTCTGCCGATACATGGCATATCGCAACACAAATTTAGAAATCAAATATTCTATGGAGAATACCAACTCCATGTACATTTTAAAATGTGCTCTTAAATACTCAGCTTTTTCTAAAAACAATAAAAATGTAAATACAGCATGCAGGTCTTAGGATGCCACCAAAGCATTTCTCAAAACAAGGGTTCTTATTCTGGGATCTAAGAATCAATGGCCCTCAGAAGTCATTTTAGCCCTTGAACTTGAGGGCAAAATTTTGCCTGTATGTTATGCTTTTTTTTTTTTTTTTTGAGTGAAGGAGAGAGTCATCAGATTCTCAAAAGTATTAAGAACAACAAAAGGATAAAAGTGATTTTTGTCTACAACTTACAGGGAAATGTGCTATAGATTTTCATTAGTTAAAACGTCTGACTGCAGTTAGTGAGCCAAGGAAAGAGAAGTTCGAAGCTGCAGATTGGATTTTCCCTCAAAGTGCTTAGAAAGGGGGGGAGGGAAGAACATAGGAAAATTAAAATAATAAAAGCATAGAACAGAAATTTAATAATTAGATATCATTTGTCTCTAATTAAATTAGTCAGTACTAAAATTAATAGCAAATTCTGGTAAGAGCAAGGTAAGGAAGGCATCTCACACACTGTGGAGAGTGGAAGTGGATAAAGCATTCCGGGAAATGTCATCTGCATCAAGAGGCTAAAAGCTGATCTTCATTCTGGAATTAGCATTGCTTATTCTGAGTCAGGAGAAACCATCATTAAGGATAAAGTCCTATGATTTACATCACAGAATCTCTTAACATAGCAAAAATTTTTTAAAAATAAATGAAAATATTTAAATAAACGAATGCGATGGAATACATAGGAAGAAATGCGTAGCCTCTGAACGTACTTTGTGTACAACGGGCAAGTGAAAAAATCGGCAAGGTAAAGAATAATACAAACTGTGTAATCCAAGTTCTCTCTACATACAGTGAGGGTGCGAAAATGGAATTCAGCCCAGGCATTTAGAGGCTGGAAGGAAGTACCAGAGTCCAGGGAGGACTAACAAAGGCGATAGTTACAGCTCAATCTCACTCCAAAGGTATAAAATAGTCAACAGAAGGGTTTTTTTGTTGTTGTTGTTGTTTTGTTTTTTGAGACGGAGTTTCGCTCTTGTTACCCAGGCTGGAGTGCAATGGCGCGATCTCGGCTCACCGCAACCTCCGTCTCCTGGGTTCAGGCAATTCTCCTGCCTCAGCCTCATGAGTAGCTGGGATTACAGGCACGCGCCACCATGCCCAGCTAATTTTTTGTATTTTTAGTAGAGACGGGGTTTCACCAGGTTGACCAAGATGGTCTCGATCTTTTGACCTTGTGATCCACCCGCCTCGGCTTCCCAAAGAATGGTGGATTTTAAGAAATTCTAAGCGGGTAAGGGACCAGCTGCAATCAAGATGCATGATTCCTGCCTAGAGAATTGCGGGAGAGAGAGTCTGCACCTGCGAGTCCAAGGAGCACTGAGATTAGCCAGGACAGCAGGTGCCAAGTGAGAACTCGCCTGCTTCCTTTATCTCCTACGTCCTCCTGCTCCCACACAGGGAGTGCTCAGAGACTGCGATTAGGAAAATACGGAAGAACGAGCGCATGTAGTAAATGAGGAAGGAAAGAAGGAAAACAAACAAATAGACAACAAAACAAAACTTCTTGCCTATCCCCCCACCCTGCTGCTTCTATTAAAAAAAGAAAGAGGCCGGGCGTGGTGGCTCATGCCCGCCTGTAATTCCAGCACTTTGGGAGGTCAAGGAGGGCAGATCACAAGGTCAGGAGTTTGAGCCAGCCTGGCCAACATGGTGAAACCCTGTCTCTACTAAAAATACACAAATTAGCACAGCATGGTGGCAGGTGCCTGTAATCCCAGCTACTCAGGAGACTGAGTCAGGAGAATCTCTGAAACCGGAAGCTAGACGTTACAGCGAGCTGAGATTGTGCCATTGCGCTCCAGCCTGGGCAAGAGAGTAAAACTCCATCTCAAAAATATATATATATTATTATCCCTCAGTGTTCCTCCACTTTGCAGTCAGTATTTCACTTCCACTTATAAGACTTGAAGATTGGTGAACAAATCACGATCTCACAATGTTTTGTTAGGACTTGTTTATGTGATCTAATATCACTTCAGAATGTGGGTATACTGGATGCCTGGCCAGATTTTCTAGGCTTTTGAAGCCTCTGACCAAACACTGAGAAATCCTTAAAATTTTCTTCAAATGTGATGCTATATCTATGTAACAGTTACTTTAAATATTGTCCTATATTTAAGTATGAGATCCATGAGACCTAAACTTGCTAAGGCCAAGACTGGGGTTTTACCATCACCTATTGTGATTAATCCTGGACTCCAGGTTGATAATGCTCAGGAAGCGGCAAGAGAGACAGTCGTATTTATGATTGTGTCCTCTAATTGAAATATGTTGCTGGAAATTTTTATAAACATTCCTTCTTGTTCAACCAAGATAGTTATGTTCAAATTCCCAAATGGCTAATCTGCTTTCATTTTATTATGAAGTTCTATGTCAAACCTGGGTCATTTAATTTAATCACCTTGGGATTAGGGGAGGTTGGTTACATCTTCCCTCTAGGAAGGCTGGAAATGTCATTTGCCCCCGGATCTCCTGACAATTTTAATGATGAAAAGGCACTGGCAGAATGTGGGAGAAAGTCAGCGCCCTTCTAAGGCATATATATATGTGTTTCCCCATTCAATCATTCTGCAAAAGGGCACAAAGAACCTGGGGTGCCGGTGGAAGCCAGAGAGGAACCCTGAGACTCTTACAGCGTTCTGATCATCCTTTTACTTTCACCCATAAGACCCAAATGAATCTGTCTGAAATTGAGAGCATTGTCTGCTTTCTAGGTCTGGAATTCTTAGGACAATGACCACTACAATATTGTCTCCAATGGGCTCATTGCATCTGTTGTGACCTACTATGTTGAATAAAATAAGCCTTCAGGCCGGGTGCGGTGGCTCACACCTGTAATCCCAGCACTTTGGGAGGCCGAGGCGGGTGGATCACGAGGTCAAGAGATCTAGACCATCCTGGTCAACATGGTGAAACCCCGTCTCTACTAAAAATACAAAAAATTAGCTGGGCATGGTGGCGCGTGCCTGTAATCCCAGCTACTCAGGAGGCTGAGGCAGGAGAATTGCCTGAACCCAGGAGGCGGAGGTTGCGGTGAGCCGAGATCCCGCCATTGCACTCCAGCCTGGGTAACAAGAGCGAAACTCCGTCTAAAAAAAAAAAAAAAAAAAAAATAAGCCTTCAGTCTTTACTCAGTTCATTTAATTTCCAAGTCTCATTACCCAGAACTGCCATACAATCTTTTCTTTTTATTTACTTTTAACAACTGGTGCTGGTTGGTCAGCAGCTGACATGAACACATCCCCAAATTCTGGTGCACTGGAGCAGAAATGTTGCAAAATGTATTTGCTTCCAGAAAAATTGACCTCTTTCATTTAATGTCTTTTTGTAGGCGGTACAAGCCCTCAATGGCCAGCAAACTCTGAGTCCTGAGGAATTCACCAACCTGGTGTTCCATAAGATCGATATAAACAATGATGGTAATGGAGCTACTCTCTTCTGGATCACTTTTCTTTCAACGTAGGAGATGGTGGTAGTGGGGCGTGTCATTTAGACAAAAGCAGAAACCATTCAAGAGAATCCTAGTTATGACTTGGGCTTCAGAACTGGACCAATCCAATGTTCTCAATATGATTCAATTGAGTGGTAAATATTTATTGACCATATTTATTTCCAGTGTCTGATGCTTGACGTGTCGGGATATCTAAAGAAGAGTAAAGATTAGATGAGGAAATAAATGGAAGAATATAGGATGAAGCACCTTCTGCTGTAGGAGGTTTTCCATCAGCTTACAAATAAACTCAAGTTTTCTCTATTGTAGAAAACTTTCCTTCAATTATGCTATCTTCTACTGTCAGACTTTTTTTTTTTTTTTTTTTTTGAGACGGAGTTTTGCTCTTGTTACCCAGGCTGGAGAGCAATGGCGCGATCTCGGCTCACCGCAACCTCCGCCTCCTGGGTTCAGGCAATTCTCCTGCCTCAGCCTCCCGAGTAGCTGGGATTACAGGCACGCGCCACCACGCCCAGCTAATTTTTTGTATTTTTAGTAGAGACGGGGTTTCCCCATGTTGACCAGGATGGGTTTCTGGATTTTCCTAGAAAGAGTCACCTATGGAGGTCCAGAAGCTTCCCACCAAAGAATCTACCAGCAAAAAGCAAAGCCTGTGAGCGATGACAGAACTCCCTTCTGCTCATGGATTCAGAAGGACTCTGAAGTCGTTCCTGAGTTTTCATGACTTTGTTTTATGTATAAAGACACATCTCGATTTTCACAGGACATTATTTGGAAAGTGCACGATTTTATTTTCATATTGTTGAAATATAAATATATGTAATTGGAATCTATGCTGTTTAGGGCTGTTTGCTGTATTGGCGGGTGCAATCTGTAGGTCTGGGGACAGTATCGCTGGTACTCTTTCATCACCCACTACCAATTTCAGAAGTCTCACTAGTAATAGAACAGCTACCCAGGAATAGTTTACTTAGTCCTGTTTCTGCAATCTGGTTACCCTGTCGATATTCCTAAGTGATGCATTTCTTCCCATTTCCATCTTAAGTAATCTTTTATAACAAAACAAAATATTCTCTTTCACACAACCCCCACCCCCACAAGAAAGGCAGAATTTACTGTGCATACCTACGTTTCAGCTCTAAAGAGCTCTAAATCCTGGTTTAAAAGAAATCAGCCTGTGTAAAGGAATTTGTTAAATTCTAATTTCTTTTCTTTATAACTTCATAAAACATTGGACTGGGGCTGGAAAATTAGCCAAGATGGGGTGGAGAAGATTCAGGAGATGAGAATAACCAAGTGTTTAAGGGAGGATGCTGGTGAAGATTTTGAATGGCACAGGATTGTTTATTAGCAACGTGGCTCGAGAAGCATTCAGCAGCATTTTACAGATTGTAGCACGCAGTAGTTTCGTTTCCTCTACATGGAAACTCAATTCTTTCTTATCTCCTGGTAATTCTCAGTTTCCCTGTTTGATTTAATGTGACCCTCGTGGCTTTTCACAATGTTGCAGTCTAAAGCACTGGTGTTTCTTGTTAGTGACTCAAAATTTCTTTATGTCTTGTCCTTGTTATTTTTTACCGAAAATATCTGCTCAATAATCACCCTATTTAACTGGACATGGTGGCTCATGCCTGTAATCCCTGCAATTTGGGAGGCTGAGGTGGGTGGATTACCTGAGAAGATGGAGACCAGCCTAACCAACATAGTAAAACCCCGTCTCGACTAAAAATACAAAAATTAGCTGGGCATGGTGGCAGGCATCTGTAATCCCAGTTAGTTGGGAGGCTGAGGCAGGAGAATCACTTGAACCCAGGAGGCAGAGGTTGGATAAACCAAGATGGAGCCACTGCACTCCAGCCTGGGCAACAGTGTGAGACTCCATCTCAAAAAACAAAAACAGAAACAAAACCCCACCCGTCTTCATTTCCTCTTTGGCCACTATTCACTTTCACCGTTTGTTATCAGGAGGCACGAAGCCTCCCATATCCCTGGGCCCTCTTTGGCTGGATGTGAGACTTGCCGGGGCCCTTTCTGCACGTCATGTTGTCAACATCTATAAATCTTCTCAAATTATGTCAAGCATGAGGCCTCAATAGAGCAGGTAGGATGCACGTTGCTATTCTTCTGGTGGTAAAGCCTGTAGAATTCAACACTTAATCATTTTTCCTGACTTGCCTTGTTGCCCTCTCTGTTTTCATTTTTCAATAACATTGAATGTTCACCTTCCATTTTCTGCCTCTGCGAGTCTCTTCAAGCTCTCTTTCCTGATGCTTTTGTTCATAATATAAAATAAATTGGATAAATCATAAAAATAATATGTTCTCATGATAAAGATGAACAATACAAAAAGATGTAATGAAAAGAATAAAGTCCCCCTTTAAGTTCTTTCTGGCACCCGGTCCGACTTCCCATAGGTAATTAATTCCTGCTAACCAACCCAGGTTTATACTTTATGAAGTTTGCAACATATATACATATATTTGTTAATTTTCAAAAAAAAAATCTAGATACCTTTCTTCCTATAGACAAAATTGCATATTGCACTTGTTTCTTGATTTACTCTTTTATTTTTTATTTTATTTTATTTTGTTTTATTTGAGACGGAGTTTCGCTCTTGTTACCCAGGCTGGAGTGCAATGGCTTGATCTCGGCTCACCGCAACCCCCGCCTCCTGGGTTCAGGCAATTCTCCTGCCTCAGCCTCCTGAGTAGCTGGGATTACAGGCACGCGCCACCATGCCCAGCTAATTTTTTGTATTTTTAGTAGAGACGGGGTTTCACCATGTTGACCAAGATTGTCTCGATCTCTTGACCTCGTGATCCACCCGCCTCGGCCTCCCAAAGTGCTGGGATTACAGGCTTGAGCCACCGCGCCTGGCCCAGACTTTCTCTTCCTTTGGACT
Organism: Callithrix jacchus; assembly: GCF_049354715.1. NCBI lineage: Eukaryota > Metazoa > Chordata > Mammalia > Primates > Cebidae > Callithrix > Callithrix jacchus. The sequence goes on along the minus strand of NC_133516.1, from coordinate 100,154,627 downwards.
AAAGATTTCTGGAGAAGAGTCCACCCTTGCCTCCATTTCTGCTGTTTCTACCTTTTCTATCTACATTTCTGCTTTTTCTGATCATTTCTCCATCAGCTCTTTCTACTCTGTCCTCTGGGTTCCTGTTTAGCTCAGAGGAGGTACCTTTCTTCTTCAGAGGCAGAAGGGAAGAGAGAAGACACAGACAGCCCAAGAGAAATGAGTGCTTCTAATACAGCTTTGATATCAGCAAACAGGTAGGTGAGCATATTGACTTGAGATTGAGGCAGAAGATCTAGAAATGGTCCTTGAAAAACAGAAAATTTGACATTGTTAAAAATGTAAGATAGTAGTCAAGTTTTTCTGAAAAAATGGATAAGAGGCATTGGCCTGTCAATCACGGTTGTCATCATTCCAAAACCCCTTCCAAAGGCATTAACCTGCCCACCATGCCTCACTTCTTTTAGTGGCCACGAGGGGGCAGTAGAGAGCCACGTTCGCATGTTGAGTGTGGCAGGTTGTACTAGTAAAATGTGGCATCTCAGCGTGGCAGGATGGGACGGTGAGGAGGCTGAGAGGCAGCTCAAATGCAGCCACTGCTGCGAAGAAGCCAAACGACTGGACAAGAGCATACTCCTCAGGAAAGCAATCTGCAGCCGCGTCGGTCGCATCCATCTGTCTAGCTCTGCCTGTCCTGAACCTCAGTGCACTCACTGGTATACTGAGATCAGATAAGGCAACGTGGGAAAGCTCGCAAGAAACAGAGCCAGACTGCCCACAGTACACAAGGAGGCCACGTGTAGCTGGGACAGGACCGGAGAGATGGAGAGCGGAGGGTCTGACCAGGCCGATGAAGGCTTTGCTTGGAATATTCTACTGAAGATGGTGGCCATCACACTGGAGAAATGCTCTGGCTCACGCCTGTAATCCCAGCACTTTGGGAGGCCGAGGCGGGTGGATCACGAGGTCAAGAGATCGAGACCATCCTGGTCAACATGGTGAACCCCGTCTCTACTAAAAATACAAAAATTAGCTGGGCATGGTGGCGTGTACCTGTAATCCCAGCTACTCTGGAGGCTGAGGCAGGAGAATTGCCTGAACCCAGGAGGCGGAGGTTGCAGTGAGCCGAGATCGCGCCATTGCACTCCAGCCTGGGTAACAGCAGTGAAACTCTCTCTCAAAATAAATAAATAAATAAAATTTAAAAAAAAGAGAAATGCTATAGATTTTGTTCTGTTTGACTTTGTTTTTAATTTTAGAGCTATGGCAGGACGGCAGGGATTGTAGTAGAGTAAATAATCCATTTCAGTTTGGGGCTGAAAGCGCTGATGTAGAAGCATGGGTATTCTGGAAACAGGACATCACAAAGTTTTAAGACTTGGTTTCTACAGTTACTTTTAAAACTGCTTCTAGTGCTAGCAGTGAGGGGAACGGGGAAGTGAGCTTCCTCGGAGAAGTACGGAGATTTTGGTATTCTTAGGAAAAAACTACGTTTCTATTAGTTTGAGGACACAGATAATGCGTTCCGGAAAACATGAATATGATTCAAAACCTTTTGTTTACTATCCAAGAAGATTCCCCAAGGGCAAAGGATAGGGAATCAATAAAATGGCGACTGTGATTAGAAAGGAACTTGAAACAGAAAGGGCTGGGTTAAAAGGGATGTGAATTCAGAAAAGAGAAATTGTGCCTGGGCAATAGCTGAGATTACCTGCAGTTAGAGACGGGCTCTTTGCCCTACGAGAGTAAGTCAGTGACAGAAAAAAGGGGATGAATTATGATTTCTCGAATAGTTTATAAAGCTAAATACACGAATTGTTTTCTATTATATAAACTTGTATTTTAAGTAAAAAAATACACACACATCTACATCCATATGCATCCAGTAACTATGAATCACAATTTCTTAGCAAATGCTTATACAGAACTAAAACTGATGGAATTTGGTTTTATATAAAAAGTATTGACAGCTGTTGCATCGTTTCATCAAGAGACAGCTGGGTCATTCCATACACCACGAAAAAGACGCTAACCAATGTGCCGCGGAGACAGCCCGGTGGAACCAAAGACAAGGAAGAAAAAGTAATGAAGACATAAAAGGTTGACATTTGCAGATGTACAAAAGGATTTGGCCAGTATTTGACAGAGAATAGTAATATGAAGTGCTTCATTTACAGATAAAGGGGGAGCTAGCACCCCAAAGGAGAATGTCTATTCACATTTGCAAAATCTCAACTATGTACACCTCAAATATAATTTTTTTTCTTTGAGACGGGGTCTCACTCTATCGCCAAGGCTGGAGTGCAGTGGTGCGATCTCGGTTCACCACAACCTCTGCCTCTCAGGGTCAAGCGATTCTCCTGCCTCGGCCTCTTGAGAAGCTGGGATTACAGGCCCTTGCCACCATGCCCAGCTAATTTTGTATTTTTAGTAGAGATCGGGTTTCTCCATGTTGGTCAGGTTGGTCTCGAACTCCTGCCCTCAGGTGATTTGTCCACCTCAACCTCCCAAAGTGCTGGGATTACAGGCATGAGCCACCGCACCCACCTACCTCAAACATAATTTTTTATTGTTCATTGTCATTGTTATCAAAACATCAGTGTTGATCGAAATAGAGATGCTCAATTGAGTATACCAAGTTGCTGTTGACTATATACCGACATACATAGTTTTTATTTCTCAAAATAAGAAGCCCATCATTATGCGGATAATCTCATGAATCGTGAAACCAAAAGTAAAGATGATCACAGCACACAGCTAAGAAGACTTTAGGCACCTATATGAAAATCCCAATTTGATTATAAATTGTTCACAAAGGAATGGTCGACATCACATCTGTTGTGACAGAAAAATACACAAGAGTTGTGAAGTATTCGAAGCATAATGATTATAATAACAAATCAAAGTTAGAAGGCTTAGCAAAATAAAGGTGCAGGATTAATGCTAGATTTGTAACAAGACGAAGAACTATGAGCTCCATGAAGGAAAGAACCATTTCTGTTCTGTGCACTTTGATATTCCCTAGGCTGGCACACACTGGTGCTCTGTAAATAACTGATATGAATGAGTGTCTGTTAAGAAGATGTCATATAAAAAATAAGGGCCGGGCGCAGTGGCTCACGTCTGTAATCCCAGCACTTTGGGAGGCCGAGGCGGGTGGATCACGATGTCAAGAGATCTAGACCATCCTGGTCAACGAGGTGAAACCCCGTCTCTACTAAAAATACAAAAATTAGCTGGGCATGGTGGCGTGTGCCTGTAATCCCAGCTTCTCAGGAGGCTGAGGCAGGAGAATTGCCTGAACCCAGGAGGCGAAGGCTGCGGTGAGTCGAGATCGTGCCATTGCACTCCAGCCTGGGTAACAAGAGCGAAACTCCGTCTCAAATAAAATAAAATAAAATAAAATAAAAAATAAAAGAGTAAATCAAGAAACAAGCGCAATATGCAATTTTGTCTATAGGAAGAAAGGTATCTAGATTTTTTTTTGAAAATTAACAAATATATGTATATATGTTGCAAACTTCATAAAATATAAACCTGGATTGGTTAGCAGGAGTTAATTACCTATGGGAACTCGGACCGGGTGCCAGAAAGAACTTAAAGGGGGACTTTATTCTTTTCATTACGTCTTTTTGTATTGTTCATCTTTATCATGAGAACATATTATTTTTATGATTTATCCAATTTATTTTATATTATGAACAAAAACATCAGGAAAGAGAGCTTGAAGAGACTCGCAGAGGCAGAAAATGGAAGGTGAACATTCAATGTTATTGAAAAATGAAAACAGAGAGGGCAACAAGGCAAGTCAGGAAAAATGATTAAGTGTTGAATTCTACAGGCTTTACCACCAGAAGAATAGCAACGTGCATCCTACCTGCTCTATTGAGGCCTCATGCTTGACATAATTTGAGAAGATTTATGGATGTTGACAACATGACGTGCAGAAAGGGCCTTGGCAAGTCTCACATCCAGCCAAAGAGGGCCCAGGGATACGGGAGGCCTCGTGCCTCCTGATAACAAACAGTGAAAGTGAATAGTGGCCAAAGAGGAAATGAAGACGGGTGGGGTTTTGTTTCTGTTTTTGTTTTTTGAGATGGAGTCTCACACTGTTGCCCAGGCTGGAGTGCAGTGGCTCCATCTTGGTTTATCCAACCTCTGCCTCCTGGGCTCAAGTGATTCTCCTGCCTCAGCCTCCCAACTAACTGGGATTACAGATGCCTGCCACCATGCCCAGCTAATTTTTGTATTTTTAGTCGAGACGGGGTTTTACTATGTTGGTTAGGCTGGTCTCCATCTTCTCAGGTAATCCACCCACCTCAGCCTCCCAAATTGCAGGGATTACAGGCATGAGCCACCATGTCCAGCTAAATAGAGTGATTACTGAGCAGATATTTTTGGTAAAAAATAACAAGGACAAGACATAAAGAAATTTTGAGTCACTAACAAGAAACACCAGTGCTTTAGACTGCAACATTGTGAAAAGCCACGAGGGTCACATTAAATCAAACAGGGAAACTGAGAATTACCAGGAGATAAGAAAGAATTGAGTTTCCATGTAGAGGAAACGAAACTACTGCGTGCTACAATCTGTAAAATGCTGCTGAATGCTTCTCGAGCCACGTTGCTAATAAACAATCCTGTGCCATTCAAAATCTTCACCAGCATCCTCCCTTAAACACTTGGTTATTCTCATCTCCTGAATCTTCTCCACCCCATCTTGGCTAATTTTCCAGCCCCAGTCCAATGTTTTATGAAGTTATAATGAAAAGAAATTAGAATTTAACAAATTCCTTTACACAGGCTGATTTCTTTTAAACCAGGATTTAGAGCTCTTTAGAGCTGAAACGTAGGTATGCACAGTAAATTCTGCCTTTCTTGTGGGGGTGGGGGTTGTGTGAAAGAGAATATTTTGTTTTGTTATAAAAGATTACTTAAGATGGAAATGGGAAGAAATGCATCATTTAGGAATATCGACAGGGTAACCAGATTGCAGAAACAGGACTAAGTAAACTATTCCTGGGTAGCTGTTCTATTACTAGTGAGACTTCTGAAATTGGTAGTGGGTGATGAAAGAGTACCAGCGATACTGTCCCCAGACCTACAGATTGCACCCGCCAATACAGCAAACAGCCCTAAACAGCATAGATTCCAATTACATATATTTATATTTCAACAATACGAAAATAAAATCGTGCACTTTCCAAATAATGTCCTGTGAAAATCGAGATGTGTCTTTATACATAAAACAAAGTCATGAAAACTCAGGAACGACTTCAGAGTCCTTCTGAATCCATGAGCAGAAGGGAGTTCTGTCATCGCTCACAGGCTTTGCTTTTTGCTGGTAGATTCTTTGGTGGGAAGCTTCTGGACCTCCATAGGTGACTCTTTCTAGGAAAATCCAGAAACCCATCCTGGTCAACATGGGGAAACCCCGTCTCTACTAAAAATACAAAAAATTAGCTGGGCACGGTGGCGCGTGCCTGTAATCCCAGCTACTCGGGAGGCTGAGGCAGGAGAATTGCCTGAACCCAGGAGGCGGAGGTTGGAGTGCAATGGCCGAGATGGTGCCATTGCACTCCAGCCTGGGTAACAAGAGCGAAACTCTGTCTCAAAAAATAAAAAAGAAAAATAAAATTGTTGGGGCCTAAATCCACAGTCAAATTAAGGCAGAAAAGGAAGCAGTGTTAAAGAACATGGGACAAAGGAAGGCAGTTAGTCATGGGTGCCTTCTCAGCACCTGCCACGCGCAGAGCACTGTAGTTGGCTACAGTGGTGGTAGCAGAAATGGTCATTGTGGTTAGGGCTTAGTAAATGTGATGAATGAATGAATGAATGTTGAGTGCTAAAAAGAAACAGTGAAGAAAATTTCAAAGGAAATAGTTTAGATACAGTAAAGATTAAGTTTGATGATTTGGAACCGAGGTTTTTTTTTACGGTAAGTGGTTAGGTAACATGAAAAAAGTTAATGCGCAGAGTTCACAAGCGTTTTGAAGAAAGTGAATACTTCCAACTGTTTTCTCTTTTCCGTGTCAGTAGCCTGCATTGCTTTTCAACTGAGACCACTACTATCTCCCAGTTCTTTCAGATGCTGCCTCTTCTATTGCCAGTGGGTACATCAGGAAGTTTCATAACTAAGCAGTGAAAACAGTTTCTGGCTCCTCCAGCTCCACTCCCACTTCTGTTTTGGTCATGTTGAGCCCTGATAAGTTTGAACAGTATCTGGGGTTGGGAATTTACCAATTGTGATTTTCTTTTGTAAAGGGCGGTTATTCTGTGATTATTTGAGTTTCCCTGCCCCATTGCCACTGACCCATGTGACTCTCCCCGGTCACACACGTACCACTTCTTAAGATTTGCAATCTTCTGTACTCCCTACAGTTTATTCCATGATTGTACCTTTTCCGTGATACACGTGCGGCCCTACTCCTGAGTACTATTAAACTGGGGTTTTGCACAGAACTTCCTTTGGCATAAACAACATATAAGGAACACAGATTAGGTTTTTCTCTTAAAAAATGCATTTGAGCAGCTGGGCGGGGTGGCTCACGCCTGTAATCTCAGCACTTTGGGAGGCCAAGGTGGGTAGATCACGAGGTCAGGAGTTCAAGACCAGCCAGTCCAAGAAGGTGAAACCCTGACTCTACTAAAAATACAAACATTAGCCGGGCACGGTGGCAAATGCCTGTAATCCCAGCTACTCAGGAGTCTGAGGCAGGAGAATCACTTGAACCTGGTGAGGCAGAGGCTGCAGTGAGCCAAGATTGCACCACTTGCACTCGAGCCTGGGTGACAGAGTGAGACTCTGTCTCCAAAAAAAAAAAAAAAAAAAAAAAAAAATGCATTTTAGCATTTTGAACTGAAACCAAAAAGGAAGTGTTTTTGAATATGCGACGATTCATGCTGACTGATATTTGAATCACTATTGTGGTATTTTAGATATTTGTCTTCTCCACGAAAAAGTATAGGTACAGCATAACACCTGACTTAAGTCCCTGCTGACTTCCTTTCCTGAGTGAACTTTCTCCAGTTCCTGAATGTACTCGACCCATGTCTGGCTGATCTCCCATCCGCAAACCCTACTGGGTACAGTCTCTTCGAGATCAGTAACTGTATCTGTACATTTCAACTTGAACACACTCATCCGCATAATCCCAACCCCAATGACTTATTTCAACAGAGAATTTCACCTCCCCGCCAAAATGTTTCAAAGTCATCTCGTGGTTTGAAGGTAGTAGAAAAACATGGCAGCCAGGACACAGGGATAGAAGGCAAGTACATGTATAGCACTGGGATGGCCAGCACAGACGTAAGGCAGAAGTCAAGGTGATAAGATTCGGACTCAAAAACCAGAAAAAGAGAAGAGAACTAATGACCAATAATAATATGTGGCGTGAACACATGTTTAAGCTTTCTCACAGCTTTAGACAGTCCCAAGAATTATTTCTTCAGAGAGAAGAATATTGAAAATAGCTTCATGAACCGTCATTTCAGCTTGATCTTAAAAATCTCCAATCTATCATGCTCCTAAGACTTGGTCATATCTTCAAGATCAAAAGTTCACAAACCGGTACTTTCAGAGATATAATTGTATATGTGCTCTTATTTCATCCAGGGTATTACCTGATGTTCTCAACTACACATAAAAATAGATTTTATTTATTGCCTTTATTTTCATTGGTAACTCTACCACTGAATTTTTTTCTTTTTTTTAATGAAGATCTTCAAAGACCTTAGAGTCTGGTTGAGGGGAAAGGATATCAAAAGAATATCAACAAACATACCAGTGAGTGTATTATTTGTGCCAGTGAGTAGTAGAGACAACACCTCTTAACTGTTTATTTATTATTTTCCAGGAGAATTGACTTTGGAAGAATTTATCAATGGCATTGCAAAAGATCAGGATCTCCTGGATATTGTTTACAAGAGCTTCGACCTCTCCAATGTGCTGAGAGTAATCTATAACGGGAAGGAGCCAGACACAGAGGCAGACTCCTCCAAATCTCTTGACAAGGCTGGTCTAGGGAAGGTGAAAATGAAGTAGCATTGAGACTACTTTTCCCAGTTATCAATGAGCGCAACGTTTCAGTAGAGAAGAAATAGAATCTTCCCCATGTACATGATGTTGATTTCAGGTCTTTGTTATAACTCATATAGGCTTAAGAATATAGCATTTATTTTAATAGAGACTTCCATAAAGATCATAAACAGATGCATTGTTGCTTTTCTGTGCTCTCTGCAGATTAAAATATAAGGATTAAATTGAAGTATTATCTCCATACCTATCCATTCAAAATAGAACTCTCATATGTGTTTCCTTGTGCACTTAATGTATGCCCCGAAATAGAACTAGATTATCTGGAAAGTGTCTCTGCAGGTTAGCATTCTTAGATCAAACATGTCTGTGTTAAATGCGTTTGCTGCCTCTTGGCTCTTGTTGCATCTGTGTATTATAAATGACAGAGTTCTGGTTTATTTGAGAAACTTTTTTTTTCCTGCACCTGTTTCTTATTCGTGAATGCTGTCTTGCACTAGTATTGATGCTCTGCTTCAGAAGAAAAATCTTAAACTATTTAGTAAAAGGAGAAAACTTCAGGCTGGGCAGTGAGAATGGTTCTGTATGATTTGTTATAAATCTGCATCCAGTTGTGCATGCAAATGCGACGTATCATCTGTAATTATTATGCCAGTTGGAGGTTTGATCAGAACAGCAGACAGCCAGGCTGTGCAACAACAAGCACTTGACATTCGAAACGGTCCTGACATTATAGCTCTGACATTTCATTTTTTTATATCCTTTCCAAAAAATGAAATGATGAATGGGATTTCTTGATGGGTTAGAACTTTTTAAGTTTTGAGTTCTATATCACAGGCCCATTAGTATGTCTGTCAATGACTGGCTTTCTTGTAGTTTTCTAAGACCAGATGTGAACCATTTTTATGTCAAAAGCTTCATAATTAGGCTTTCATATTCAAATATGGGTTAAAAACACACAACTGGAAGACCACAAAGACAGAGTTGGACTGTCCGTTTCTCCCTTACAGCTGTCCGAGCAGATCCATGGAGAAATGGAGGCATGGAGGGAATAACTGGCAGTAGAAATGAAGTAGAGGCCAGGCACTGTGGCTCATGCCTGTAACCCCAGCTCTTAGGGAGGCAGGGGCAGGAGGATAGCTTGAGCCCAGGAGTTTGAGACCTGCCTGGGCAATATAGCAAGACCCCGTTCTCCACAAAAAGGAAAAAAACAAAAAGACAAGAAATGAAGTAGAAATGGAGGTGAGAAAAGGTAATAGGTGAACACTTAGATGAAGATATAGATGGAGGTAGAAACGTCCTGGGAATTTTTTTCCAAAACATTTCGAGGGGATTCACAAAGATGTGTGCAATACAAGATAAAATGCTGAAATAGTATTATCACAGATAATATAAAGAAAATTATTGTAGCCATGGTGACACGAAGTTTACTCATTTGCGAAAGGTGGGGTACTCTTTGGACTCTGAGCCTCCTAGAAGTGAAAAAGGAAACATCATTAGAAGAGCCAGAGTATCAGCAAAGTAAGCAATCCCACAAAGTTGTGTTGCCAGATGACATAATACCGTAAACTGCCCAGCGTTCCATGTATTGTTAAGATTTGCAAATGCAAGGTATTAGGGTAATGCTAAACAGAACTCATCTTTATCGTGGCTTAATCTTTCTCAGGGTATCTGAACCCATTTAGGGAAAAGGCAGCAGTTTCAAGGCAGTAGCTGTTGCTGCCCAAGTCCACCCTTCCTGACTTCTGCTTACAGAATTCCCACCCAGTGCTTTCCTCCCGGGCCTGGCTATTTTCACTATGGAGGCACCATTCTCACTCCGGGCATTGTATGGTATCCATGGGTCCTTTCAACTCAGTGGACTCTGCAGCTTCCACATCCTCTTCTCCACCCATTGTTTGTGGGCACTCAGGCCCTTCTGTTCCTCTGCCTCAGGACTCAACCACCTCCGCACGCTCCATTCAGAGGAAAGAGGAGGAGATGATGGGAGAGTACAAGGAGGCAGCTGGAGAACCAGCTGGAGCAGCAGGCAGCAAGTTGGAATACAAGAGAAGGGCTTTGGGGGTCAGGCAAGCCTGGTCTGAATCAAGTTCTAGTAGCGTGTTCTAATAGCAAGTGCTTTGTGACTCTGAGGAAATGACCTAACGTCTCTGAGACTCAGCTACCAGAATTAAATGGGGATAACAGCAACATCACTGGGCTATCAGGGTTAAATAAGTCCACTTGGCAAAATCCATAGTAAGTACTCAGGGCATGTAGAAAAAGAAGAGGTGGGTTTCGAACCTTCAACAGGATTGACCCCTCAGTCAGTCAAGATCCAGTTGAGGAAACACAGGGAGACCACAGAGACAATGTAATATAAGAAATCGATCTAAAAGGCATTGGAAGGCTGGAAATGCAAAGAGAGTGTAAGGTTTATTCCCGGGGTAAAATAAGGAAACTGAGGCAAGTATAAGAAAATGAGAAGTTAATTTATTCAGCTCCTGGGCGAGGTTCTGTGGTCCAGGAAGGGGCCAAAGAAGTTGCACCTGGCTATTTAGGGCATGGGGTTTTATAGGGAGGGAAGGCAATTGATTGGCTGTTGGGGAAACAAAGTGAAGGCAATTTTACTGGCTGTTAAGAGGCAGGAAACGCCTGGAGCTAGCTGCCATTGGTAGGCGGGCGGGACCTTGGGTAAGTGGGCCTTGATTGGCTATTGGAGAAACAAAGTGAAGGCAATTTCATTGGCTGCTGAGAAGCAGGAAATGCCTGGAGCTAGCTGCCATTGGTAGGCGGGCGGGACCTTGGGTAAGTGGGCCTTGATTGGCTATTGGAGAAACAAAGTGAAGGCAATTTCATTGGCTGCTGAGAAGCGGGAAATGCCTGGAGCTAGCTGCCATTGGTAGGCGGGCGGGACCTTGGGTAAGTGGGTCTTGATTGGCTATTGGAGAAACAAAGTGAAGGCAATTTCATTGGCTGCTGAGAAGCGGGAAATGCCTGGAGCTAGCTGCCATTGGTAGGTGGGCGGGACCTTGGGTAAGTGGGCCTTGATTGGCTATTGGAGAAACAAAGTGAAGGCAATTTCATTGGCTGCTGAGAAGCAGGAAATGCCTGGAGCTAGCTGCCATTGGTAGGTGGGCCTGCGGGGGAAGTTTGGGGCAGACTGCTACTGGAAGGGTTTGGTGGGGCTTCTTTAAAAAATTATTTTGCAGGTTTCTTCAACAGTGGGCTGGGGGTTGGATGCATAGTTTAGTGTTGAGTGTGGGCTTGGGTATGGTATGCAGAGGCGAGTGCGGGGAAGCCATGTGGTGAGGCCAGATAAGGAGCTTGGGTGATGACTTAGTTACCAGGCATGGAGAGGGATGGACATAGAGAGGGATGGATGTGTCCGTTTGACTCCCGACGAGGCAACTGGCCTTATACAGAGAGGACACTGAAATAACACAGAACTAGTAATGGCAGGAAGCAGCTACCATCCTAGGCTAGGGAAGCAGAGGGAAGAGGTTGGGGTTATTAGAACACAGAAGCTTGAAAGAGGAGAGCTGGGTCCCAGTTTTCCATGGAAGGAACACAGGGCGCCTCAGAGGAATGTAGGAAAAGCACTGCAGTCAATGGACACTGCCAGGACAGGGCTGTTGCTGAGGCAAGGCTGACAGGAACAGGACGGAACAAGTCCTTCTACCTCCTGCCTGGTATTTTCCCTGTAGCACCAGCTATGGGCTGAGCCTACCAGGGAAAGAGCCGGCCAAGGAGGATTGTCTGTAGGGCTCCAGCCTAGCATCACAGAGCCTATTACAGAAGGATGGCTTGGAGCTGAGAGTTCATGACTTAATTACCAGCACAGGTGGAATGCGTACGATGAGCCAAGATGACACCGTCCAGACATCCTCCCCATCATAGGCAGCATATTAAGAGCATCCAAGCCCACTTTAGCCAGGGCCCCGCCTCCCACTGTCTGTTTTGAGCCCTGTAGGTCCCCTCTGGCTTCCCCAGGATCTAGTCGCTCAGCTGCCTCATACCTTGATCCTCTCTGTCAGCACAGAATCCCTTGGCATCATGACTGGCTGATGTAGTTTGCCCAGATCTCGTTTCAGTTTTTCCCTAGATGCTGCCTCTTAGATTTCTAAGTTCTGTTCTGTGCGCTGTACCCAAAGCTCGCTCCAGGTCTTCCGCCTCCCAAACTGACCCCCAGGGTTCATAGCATAGAAGGGAAAGGGGTACTCACTTCTCTTTCCAAAGAATAGCTGTGTCCTATCTGGGTGTCCTATAGCACACTCTGGTCGGCTTCTTAGGAAAACGTGTTGAGGCCAGGCACGGTAGGGAACATCTATAATCCCAGCACTTTGGGAGGCTGAGGCAGGAGAATCGCTTGAGCCCGTAAGTTCAAGAACAGCCTGGACAACATAGGAAAACCCCATCTCTGCAAAAAATGCAAAAATTAGCCAGGTGTGGTGGTGTGCACCTGTGGTCCCAGCTACTTGGGAGACTGAGATGGGAGGATCTGTTGAGCTTGGGAGGTTGAAGCTGCAGTGAGCTGTGATAATGCCACTGCGCTCCAGCCTGCATGACAGAGTAAGACTCTGTCTCAAACAGAGAACAAAACCAAAAAATGCTGGTTGGTGGATTGGGAGAATGTGAAAATACCAACTGTTCATCATAAGAAAACAAGTCATAAAACAATTTCTGTGTTATAGTTTTTTTCTGAGGGTGGTCCAAAGAAGGAGATAAGTCAGAAATTCAGGAGAGAAATAATTTTAGGTTAGGTTGAGGTGGAGGAAAAAAGAGAGGGAGAGACTGTGGGGGAAAAGCAAGATACTTTCCCTCAAGTCTCCCTATGGTCATCTCTACCAAAGTCCTGCTCCTTCTCCATCATTTTCTCTGCAATTTAACAACATGGTACTGAGTTCAAAGGAATAGTCCTAATCTACATGTTGTCATGGTTTTTAAATAAATCAAATATTTTAAAATGTTTTCTTCTTTCAGATGATAAGCCTTAAGCAGAGTCTACTGTCCAGTGACTTTACAAAAAAACACTTTTGTTCAGTTTTATTGTATTTGATTGGAATCTCATGAGTTTTTCTCCTTACGACTACACAATAACATTTCAAGAAAGGGATTTCATGATATGCGAGCCCAGTGTCTGAGGAGCCTCAAGAACCTTACTCCCACTGACCAAGGAGCAGCGGCTGAACCAGGGCACATCCCTGTTTAAGGAACATAGATCTTCCAGCTACTTTCCTCTTTTCTTAACTGCAATTTTTGATGCTTTGAAGTAAAGAGATATTATTTTATTTTATTTTACTTTTTTCATTAAAGAAATATTTACCGAGTGCTTTCTAGGTGCACGGCCCTGTACTAGCCTGGGAAGAAAGCATATTATTGTCCTTGCCCTCATAGAGGGTAAGACATATCAACAAGTTACATGACTAATTCATTATAATTGTAGTTAAATGCTAAATGTTAACACACAAGCAGCTGTGAGGCCATATAACTGGGATCTAACCTGTACTAACAGTCAAGGAGAGCTTCCTTGGGAATTTTTTTTTTTTTTACTATATTTTGAGAGACATTATTTTAAAAAGAAAGATGAAGAGAAAGATACTAAAGCTTGTAATAATTTTTACCTTATAAAAATGACAGAAAAAATCTTAAATATTGGGCTAACAGCGTGTTACTCAAGACTTTCTATACAACTGAAGATGCACCAGGAAGCAGATGCCCTGATTCTTTGGCCCAAAATATGGAGAAATAAAGAGAAAAGGGAACAGATGAGTTGCAGCTGGTGCAGGAGGACAGCGCTGATCTGATTTCCCTCCTTCCCCAAGCTGCAGCAGCCAGTCAGCGGCTGCTCCTTCAGTGAAGCCTGGGTTCTGCTGGCGTGAACTGAGAACATTTTAGCTAAACAAGTGTTTTGTTTTTGTTTTTCTCTGTCACCAGGCTGGAGTGCGATGGTGCAATCTCAGCTCACTGCAACCTCTGCCTCCTGAGTTCCAGCAATTCTCCTGCCTCAGCCTCCCAGTAGCTGGGACTACCGGTGCGTGCCACCATGCCCAGCTAATTTTTCTATTTTTAGTGGAGACGGGGTTTCACCATTTTGGCCAAGATGGTCTCGATCTGTTGACCTGATGATCCGCTTGCCTTGGCCTCCCTAAGTGCTGGCATTACATGTGTGAGCCACCGCACCCGGCCCAAAGTGTTCGTTTAAAGCAGAAGAGTGGATAGGAAATGGCTTAGGTTTAGCAAATGTTTCCTTCATTTTTCTTTCCAAAATCTGTTGGTATAACAGTTACTGGGGAAATAAATGAGAAGGTGTGGTTTGTTTAACACTGAATGCATGACTGAGAGGCAGATGAAGAGTTTAGTGCATTAAAGAAACAGTGTGAGTGCTGGAGAGAGGCAGCAAGCTATGCTTCCCCTCCCCCAACTATATTAGAATAACCTTTGAAAATGAAAAGGAAATACAGAAAAGTCTGACATTTAAAACCAAGCTAGGGTCCTGTGCTTGTTGAAAAAAAATCTAAATCATTAAAACTGGGTGGGCAAGGAATAGCTTTTTCAATACGCAGAGTTTGTTTCTGGGGACAGCTGCAGGTAGGCAAAATTGAATGTTGAAATTAAACCTAGAGAATACCAAGTTTTCTCAGCAGAATTGCACAAAACATTGAGAAAAGTGTTTAGAGAGGCAGAATGGCTTGGTGAACAGTGCGCTGGAGTGAGCATTAGATCTGGATTCTAGTGACCTTTGACAAGTCACTTTACCCCTGAGTCTTGGTCCCCTTGCTTCTGAAGTAAGAGGAACAATCACTGAATTTCCTTCCACCTCCAATATTGTATCATTCCTTGAGACTCCCACAATGCAGGAAATGATGCCTTCTTACCTCAAAAGGGTTAATCGTTTAGAAACGAAATTGAAGAAAATTATTTTACATTTGATGCAAATTGCAAGCCCAGATTTCTTTGGACTCTTTCGGCTACTGAGTCTCAGGTTGCTACCTATGGACTGTATGTCACAGGTGATCACTTTTGTCCCTACACCTAATTCTGAGTGCTCTTCATCAAGCATGGAATGGCAGGCCAGTGACAGGCTGTCAACATTGAAGTCACCTGGAAATCTTTCAATATGAGAAGAAACGTATATCTCTGATAGTGATGGTGGTTGTAATGCATGACCGGGTGTGGAAACCATAACTCCTCACATCTCTTTGAGAGTCCCATCCCCATGGTTGCCATGGAAATGGCCAGAGACCATCCACACTCATTCTCCTAGGATTGAGTTTAAAGTACCTTGGGGCCATGGAGTCCTGGAGATTTCCGTTGTGAGACAGGAAAAAGGTCACAGATTTCCATGCATGCAGATTAATTAAATCTTGTCTCCGTCACTCACTAACTCATCACCCTGGGTAAGTCATTTTACCTTGATAAACCAGAGTTTTCATACCCATGGAATGAGATTTCAGATATTTGGTTGGGTTATTGTGCACATGACATGAGCTAACACACGTAAGTGTCTAGCGTGGTGCCCGGCCTTCAACATGGATCAGTGCATTCTGGCACCTCCAACTTTCAGAATCTTTAAGGTCTCAGACACATGAAGCTAAAGTTGCTTCTTAGGAGACATTTCCCAGTGTGACCTAGAGGAAGGCTATGTACTTGGCCAAGACACTTTATTCTCTTGGCTCTTGAGTCACATTTTATTGGCCATTCCAATGAGGTCTAAGAATATCACCATCTATAAACAATTGTCTTTGGATGGACAAAATCTGTCAAATACCAACAAGCCCTTTCAACTGGCCCTCAAACTATACCCTCATTGGTATAAAGATTATGCCAATCTTTAGGATTTTCCCTATGCTCTTAAAATGACCCTGAGACCTCACCTGTTTTCATGCAAAAGTCTTTCAATTAGACGGCATGGCTGGCCTCTGTTCCACCCGTGAATATTACTCCAGCATAGATGTTTATTTCTTCCAACCATAAACGTCACATTTCTGTAATAACTTACACACTTAAGGATCATTTTAAGAAATGTAAAATCAAAACTGATAGCAATTTATTAACATATTTTTGATATATACGCAGCTATTATGACCATCATTTAATATCTATTGTTCAGATCAGTATGTATGAGAAAATTGAATTGAAATATATCTAGAGTTCGACCCCTTTGTTTACCAAGCAGCACCTCTTACCCTACCAGCCCGCTCTAGGCTGTCACTGTCTCTCACCTGGATCATCACAGCAACTTCCTAACTAATCTCCCTACTTCAACCCTTGTCCCTCCACAATCTGCTCTCAATAGAGCAGCCAGAGTGATCGTATTAAAGCATAAGGCACACTGACTTGATCTTTACAAACTGTATGAATATATGGAATTATTACAGGCACCCCAAACTAGGTACATCTATTATGCATCAATTTAAAAAGGAAAAAAGAATCTTACTTATAGATAAAACATATATTGACACAGGAAAATGTTCACGAGTGCTTGCCAAGTGAAAACAAATTATGCTATCATAAAAATACACATTATTGTTTTTAAAAAGCATAAGGCAGGGCTGGGTGTGCTGGCTCAGACCTGTAATGATGAATTGTGGGAGCAGAAGTTGGGAATCTCCAGTTTACTGATAGTTCAGGATACAGCAGACATGGAGATACATTGCCCAGATCCCCGTTCAAGGGAGGATTTGCTGTCAGTCACAGAACGTTTTCAGCAGACCCCCAACGGCCAGCCGCTTCTGTGATTGCTTCGGGTACAACGCTGCCTCACTCAATGTTATAGCCCTGGATGGTAGGAGCGGGTGGCTCACATTCACTAACGAGCTGATCAACCGCAGAGTAGGAAGGCCCAGCTATTTTGGACCAATACTGAGCACTCTAATGGCCATTTTAGCTCCAGAGCCATCCAGTGCAATCAGCTGAGGCTGTTCAGCCTGCACGATGGCTAATTTTCCCCTTTCCCGTTTCCTTCTTTTCCCTTCCACAGACGTTTCCAAGCGTCCTTCATAGCAAACATTCTGCACTCTCAACTCTGTCTCGGAATCTGCTTTCCAAAGAACCCAACCTGTGAGAGTGATCGTTCTGTTGTAAAGTGATACGTGTATTCCTGAAAAGCCAAATGTTTGGTAAAAACTGCACACTAAAAATAGCCAGTTGTTTATGTTTCCCCGATGTTTATGGAGAACGTCGGATTGGGGACAAGCTATTCAGAATCTATCCAACTGTGTAAGTGGAGAACCGATAAAATCAACCTTAACAGTTGATCTCCAAATACAGTCAGTAGATCCCTAGAGCCTTAAATCCTGAACCCTGTTTTCATCATCAGGGCATCCTCAGGGCTTTCACTTCCAGTAGAGACCAGCCTCATCAAAACGCAAAAGAAGGAATCGCTTTTTTTCATCAATCACTTTTTTTAACCCAGGGGAAAATATTTCCTTCACAGCTGCTCTATCTGCCCTCACAGCTTCTCAGATGGCTTAAAGGATGGAAACGAGGCAGACGAGTTACTTCTTGGACTGAAGGAAGGCACTCCCGCAGGATTTTCTTTTTTCTTTTCTTCTGTCAAGGTCTTCATATGTTACTGAGACTTTCTCTTTAATTATCAGAAAGCTTGTTTTGATCACTTCAAAATACTAAGAAGATACAAAAATTTCATGTAGGAACCAACGCGGCTTCTGTGCTATACTGACGTCCATCCTTGATTATCATTACGAACGCAAGACTTGAAAGACGTAAGACTGATGTTGGCTCCAAGTCTTCACTATTGTGAAACCAGCATCGTAACCCAGAACCTAAAGTAAAAATAAATAAATAAAGAAGAAACAGGATGATGTGTTAGACTTTTTTAAAGGAAACTTCATTTGTGTATTATTTCTATTAACATTCACCTACTGTTTCTATATGAAAGAGAAATATTGAGAGGAAAACCAAGTATAAGAAATAATTTGGCATAAGCTTGGAATAACAGCGTCACAGCACAAGTTTTTCAAGTTCCTGGGCCTCTCTGGGCATTAATTCCTAGAGAGAGAATGATTCTTTGTCCCTTTATTGTAATTTGTAGGTTTACTGACCCACCACGATCTACGTTAGTCATACCCTCTGCTGTGATGTGAACGTGTTCCCTCCAAATTCAAGTGTTGCCAGTGTGATAGTGTTACCAGGTTGGGCCTCTTAAGCATCAAAAGGTAATTAGGATGTGAGGGCTGTTTCCTTCTTAGTGGGATTGAGGCCCCTATAAAAGTGGCTTCACAATGTTTGCAGCTGTCAGAAGGCTTTTGCCGTCCGCTCCTGCGATTGCGGCGAGGATGCTCTCTCTTGACCAAGAGCCACTGCCTCAATCTTGGACTTGCCAGTCTGCAGAACTGTGAGTAAATACATCGCTGTCTCTTGCAGAGGACCCAGTCTGCAGTATTCCGCACTAGCAGTGCAACACTGCTCTTGTACCCTCGGTTCATTCAAGGAATAACTACCAGGCAGTGAGGATTCCGTTCTCACTTGGCTTCCCCAGACTGTTTTCTGGTATCCCAGACTGCAAAACAGGTTTAAAGGAGATAGTTTGGTGCAATAGAAATACGTTACTGTCAAACCAAATGTGGACTGCAGAGATGCGTGTGCCTGCTTTGGTGATGTGCTTTAGTTGAAATGGTTCTGACAGACTCAGAGGCAGAGGGCAGCTTGCCAATGTTCTCTGATTTAAAGTGACTATGGTCAGGTTTACGAAAGATCCTGGGTAGGGTGTTCGACTCTAGCAAGCAGTTCGTTTGGTGTGAGATGCTTGTGAGAACGGGGCTATGACTTTGGTGGAGACTTTGTGTAAGACAAACAACATCTTTGCTGATTCTTGGCACGCAGATGACATTTTCCTGGAGAATCCTTAGGTTGTTTGGGCTCAGTGTTTTTGTTGTCGCTTACCTCTCTATATAGTTAAAATTTATTTTATTCTCAGATAGTTTTTCTTCTCCAAAGGGGAACAGATTTTTGTTTTAGGTGGTAAAGTTGTGATTTAGCACTACCTGTCTCATATTGATAGGTGTCTCAAAAAGTACAACTACGTGAAAAGCCACCAGTGCATGTTGCTACAAACTCTGAGGAGATAAATGTAACTTTCAGCCCACACCATCGGGCTGGAGAGGACGTAACATCATCTTTCTACAAATGAATGTAAATTCTGTTTTCAGGTCACTCTTCTGGGTAATGAAAATGTAATCTTAATTTAGAAGCTCTTTCCCATCCTCCTCTTTTGGTCTGTCTAGGAAACTTATTAAATTGCAATATAGGAAGGTGGGACTTGGTCTTTATTTTTATTTATTTATTTTTGAGATAGAGTTTTGCTCTTTCACCCAGGTTGGAGTGGAGTGGCAATCTCGGCTCAATGCAACCTTCACCTTCTGGTTTCAAGCAATTTTCTTGCCTTAGCCTCCCGAGTAGCTGGGATTACAGGTGCCCACCACCACGCCTGACTAATTTTTGTATTTTTAGTAGAGACGGGGTTTCACCACATTGGCCAGGATGGTCTTGAACTCCTGACCCTGTGATCCACCCACCTCGGCTTCCAAACTGCTGGGATTTCACTGCACCTGGCCTGGGACCTGGTCTTAATTGCCATATAAACAGCTGACTTCTGTTGTAATCAGTGATCATCATGAAAACATGTATTTTAAATGTCTCAAAGTAAAAATGGCACAGGCAAAGACAATCAAAATGGGTGTCTGCAGTAACTACTTAACACAAACAAGGACCTGCTGAAGTTCTCGTTCTTCTGACCTGCAACTCTTGGTCTACCCAAGCTTCAACTACATCTTTTCGCCTCCATAGGAAAAACCTTTTCAGGTTTCTGTGCCATATCCAAGTGCTTCTCGGATGCTTTCAATGCAGTATGCTACTTGTATTCCACTTTCGGCCATGGAAACTGTGCCTTCCCTACTCCTCTGTTCTTAGGACATGGTAAAATTATGATCCTTGCATCTTCCTAGAGCCAGTCAGTTACCCTGGCCTCCAGTTGCTCAGTCTTATCAAGGTTTAAGTTGGGTTTGGACCAGGATAGAGGTGGGAGTCAGGGACCAGAAATGGTCAGAGTCCAGATAATTTTTAGAAATATATCTCAGTTTCTAATTTTGTTTTCAACTCTCCCTCCTTTTCTGATCCAAAGATATTTTCTTTAATAGAGGGGGCTACAGTCTGTTGCTCCCTATATCTTCCCAAATCTATTGTTTAGGGTCAAATTTTTATGGTCTGGGTCCTTAAAGACTCTTCGACCTTGGCTTTTGACAACCAAGAGATTTCTCTTTTTTTGCTGTTCTGTTGTTTCATACCCACTGAGGCAATGAAATGCTGCTGACTAAACAACAATGTTCTCAGAATAATAGGGAATACAAGAAATGGCAAACGCATGGCTGTTCTATATTTCAATATTTATTTAGCACCTGACCCATCTGTCAAGACTATACACAAACATCTCAAGCACGAAAACAGTCTTCCTCCTTGAAAGCCTGCCCAGTCTTCAGATTGCTCTATTAGAGAGTGATTTGTTAGCCAGGTGCAGTGGTGCACACCTGTGTCCCAGCTACTGGGAGGCTGAGGGGGGAAGGTCGCCTGAGCCCAGGAGGCTGAGGTTGCCGTTAGCCATGATTGCACTACTGTACTCCAGCCGGAGTGCCACCGTGAGACCCTGTCAAGCAACACAAGTGGACTTTCCTGAGACATTTTCCTGTCTCAGGGAGGGAGCCGAGAGAGGTACTTGTTACAATGATCTGAAATCTGTCTCCGTATAACTTCCACAGGGGCAGACTCTTTTCCTGAGAATATCAAAATAGAAAGGGAAACAGTCACTCTTACAGTATCGCTTCTCTCCAGGTCTCTCTCACCAAAGTTACCTTTTTGGAATCAGTGTTCTGTAGCTCTTCTGTCATCAAATTCCTGTCTATGACTTTCACTTAGCAGTGCGGGCAACCAGCTGTTAATCAGTATGCCTCACTTTCCAGTAACGAGTGACCGCACGTGTTTGCGGGAGGTAATGTATTGGTCAGTGGAATTCACAACCCTCCACAGGCCATGTGAGGGTCTACAAGGCTCCATACAGTCTGGCTTTTTCCTTATCTCCAGCCTCAACTCGTAAACACTTCCCCTGAGCTTTCTCCACCCTACACACTCCCTTTTTCCCATTTGTCTTTGCCGTGCTTCCTCTTAACATAGGGTATTTGCTCTGCTAGACCTGCCTTCAGAAATAACTTCCCCTGTTTGTCTGGTATTGCTCTTCTTCAGACTTTACCTCACCTGGTCTAGCTTTGGACATTTTCCCAATTTCCCTCCCAAGCTCCTTTGTCTGTCTTTTTCTAGAGTTACTGGTTTACATTTCTATGACTATTCATTTTCCTCATTCTAACAGTTTGCAGAGAGCTGGCAATTGGTACGCATTGCACAAAAAATAAACTGTTGAATAAATGAACTGAGAGGTCATACCTATAAGTAAAGCTAGATCCGAGCCCACTTCCTCAGCAGGCCCTCTCCACACCCTCCTGCCTGTTTTCATCTCTGCATGCTTCGCTTTCCTCTTTAATTGCAGTGCCCACTTCCAGCAGGCACTAGAATCAAATAAATGGATACATGTGTGCAGTTTTATTTTTTTCTTCGGAAAGGCCAATTACAGTCCGTGGTGATGATTATCCCACTGAGGCACCCAGACCTTGTTTAATGAACAACATGAATCTGCAGGGACATGCTGTTTCCCAGAATTGGGGTCAAAGATTGCAAAGATGAGCTGCAAAAAACCCACAAAAGCCAGTCAGTGTTTTCCCCAAATGTCATTTGTTCTGCTTACTGATATTTACAGTGTATCCTGTCATTGTAATAACACACCAATTAATGGGGAAAATGGCAGCTCATTACCCTATGAAATAATGGAGTTTTCGATTGGCTGGATGTTCTCAAAAGCTTGTAATCACAAACTCTGTTCTTGTTCTGTTTAAAATGGAGCTTACTTTCAGATTAGATGTCATTATAAATCCTTGGACGTACAACTGTTCCTCAGATGTAGCTCATTTAGATTGTGTAAAACATTACTAAAATTTCATTTTTCATGAAAATCATTATTGCATATATCCAGCTATGTTAGTTGGAATATCTAAGGCAGACTTAAATTCTTAAGGAAATTTATATAAGTGGTGATGCTTCCTCAGTTTTCTCAGGGTTTCTAAGAAACCCTGAGGTTCCTAAGGGCTAATTACCAAGGGCTAATATTTAGAAAATATTATTTATTCTGACCAGTTGCTTCTTTTGAAAGATATTACTATACATTCTAGTGGTACAATTTTAAATAATGATATTTTAATCACAAAAAAGAAAAAAAACTCACAAAACATTTAAGAGGGTAAAATGGTGACAATTTGGACATGAACAGCTTACTATATAACCAATGCAATTTTCTTTTTTTTCTTTTTTTATTTTTGAGACAGTCTGGCTCTGTTGCCCAGGCTGGAGTGCGATGGCACACTGTCAGCTCACTGCAACCTTTGCCTCCCAGGTTCAAGCAATTCTCCTCCCTTAGCCTCCCAGGTAGCTGAGATTACAGGTGCACACCACCACGCCCAGCTAATTTTTGTATTTTTAAGTAGAGACAGGGTTTCTCCATATTGGTCAGGCTGGTCTTGAACTCCTGACCTCGTGATCCACCTGCCTCAGCCTCCCAAAGTGCTTGGATTACAGGCGTGAGCCCCCGTGCTGGGCTAACCAACCCAATTTTCATTTCCCACTGCTGTAAAGGAAGCTGCTCAAGCTAAGGAAGGCCAGGTGTGGTGGTGCACACCTGTAATGCCAGCACTTTGGGAGGCTGAGGCAGGTGGATCACTCAAACCAAGGACCTTGAAACCAGTGAAGCAACAAAGTGAAACCTTATTTCTACCAAAAAAAAAAAAAATAATAATTAGCTGGGATTGGTGGCTGCCCCTGTGGTTCCAGCTGCTAAGAAGGCTGAGGTAGGGTTGCTTGAGCCTGAAAGGCTGAGGCTGCCGTTAGTCATGTTTGTGCCATTGCAGTCCAGCGTGGGTTACAGTGAGACTCTGTCTGATTAAAAAAAACTAAAGAGTAAGACACATTTATAGGGAGATGATTTAAAGTAAGCTAAAAAAGTATAATAGCTTATTTGAAATTGAACAAAAATAAATGAGGCAGGAATTTTGCTTTGGATGCGTACATTTTGTTTATAATACAATCTACATTACCAAGAATCCACATGCAAGTATGGATATGAAAACTGTTCTAATAATTCCACAAAATAGAATTTAAAAGGCAAAAATAAGGCACCATCTAAAGCATTGATCCCTTTAATCTTTTCTCAGTACTGTTCATTTGAGGGGGAAAAGCTTTTGTGGTGGTTTACATTTTTACTTAGCAAAATAAAACTATGAAATGTACTGTATAAAGAAGATATGACGATTTGTTCAGTGATTCTGTTCAGTGATAATTTAAGAAGGATACTGTTGAAAGCAAGAAGCTTGACTTCAAATTTTATTTCTATTTGGATTTAACCTGAAGTAATCTAAAAAGGTAGATTGGGACTCAACCGTAAGTTTTGAGGGCCTAAATCTCACATTCTTTTTTTTAAATCAGCCCTTTAATTTTAACATGGGGTAGGTTGTGATAGGTAATCAAGGTTAAGACCAGAAGTAGGAGAGTGAGTTTTGGAGGTCGGGGACAGTGGAAAGATTGGAAGAGACACTGATAATCAAGAGTTGCATATGAAATATGGTCTTACATAGAAACTTGACATTGCTGTTCTTTTTCCTTGTTGATTGCTCACAAATTCTGTTTTGAAAAAATGTAAAACTTGTGTATTAGCAGTGAATGTCCAACATAATTAACATATTACAAATAGTTCAATGATCTCTCTTTGTAAAATAATTGGTGACTATACAATAAAAACATATAGCTTTCTACACTGCCTTCATTTCTAAGTTAGTAAATGTATATTTTCCCCTCTAGGGCAAGATTGTCCATTAAAACATTTGCTCTTTGTCTAACCTCTATTTTAAAAATTGTTTAGTATTTTCTATTACATCCTTTCAGGCAAAGATACATTTCCACAAAGTTAGTGTGGTCACAGCTGGCGTACCTGTATAGTGATGGAATAATCACTTAAAATGCTAAGGTCATATTAAACGAGAAAAATAGAATGTGTTAACTTGTTTTGGGTTCTTAATGTTTTAACATGCATGTACTATGGTAGAAGATCAGTTGTTTCTCTGTGACTTATTAGGCTCACCTTTTGATTGAAAAAGTTATAAGGAAAACCAAACTAATGGTCTTGTAGCTCAAAGAAAAGGAAGTCCCTAACCAAATCCAGATTACATGAACTAGAGTGCAAAGTTATTTTCTACAATTGCATTGTTTCCTATTGAGGGAATACCAAGTGGTTTTGTTTTTCTTTTCATTTTAGAAAAATCACTTTGGCTGGGTGAGGTGCCTCACACCTCTAATCCCAGGACTTTGGGAGGCCAAGTTGGGCGGATCACAAGGTCAGGAGTTCGAGACCAGCCTGGTTAACATAGTGACACCCCTTTTCTACTAAAAATACAAAAAATTAGCCGGGGTGGGGAGGTGGTGGATGCCTATAATCCCAGCTGCTTGGGAGGCTGAGGCAGGAGAATCACTTGAACCCGGGAGGCAGAGAGCAGTCAGCTGAGACTGCCCCATTTCACTCCAGCCCAGGCAACAGTGTGAGACAACATCTCAAAAGAAAAAAAATCACTTCTAATAGAAACAAATAGCAACAGCAGCAGCAGCGGTAACTCCAGGTACAGCTGAATACCTGCATACCCTTTAACCTTATAAACAAAAATGGAGTGGGAAAAATGCTTCAAGATCAATCTAACCATAGGCCCCAATGAGCTTACTGCCTAGTGCATTCCCTAGGCTGAAAGGTAAGTCTAGGAGGCTCTTTCTGCCAGGACAATGGTGATGATGATGTGGGCAGAGACAGAAAGAGTAGTTTATAATTGTATTCTTCAATTCCTCAAATATCTATTGTATATCGTAGACTCTGGGATAGATCATAAGAAGACAAGGTTAAAGCCACACATGGACCCTGCCCTTTTGGAGTTTACAAGCCAGAAGGAGTTATTGATCAAGTAAGTTACATTATGAGTAAAAAACTGCAAGTCTTAAGCACTAGGAAAGGGCCAGACCAATTCAGCTCAAGGTTTTACAAACAAGATTAGTTCAGTTACTAATTCAGTGAACACGAAGGACGTTACCTGGCCATTTTCAGAATATGTTTGAGATCTTGGAAAGGATTTATTTCAGTGCCTCTCCTTGTTTTGCAAAGGCGTTGTTGTTGAATTGGTGCAAAAGCACAAGGGGTAGGATTACGAAGGTTTTTCATTATCTGGAATAAACAATTTTTTTTGAAAGAAAAACTATTTAATTCTATTTCAATTATAATTATTTGCCAGTGTTGATAACAGCACAACTTCAGTCTTGGAATCAGACTGGTTACCACCACTTTGTTTCTTTTTTCATACCGATTTTCATGTATTTGCATTTTTAAAAAATCAAACTTTTTGTTTTGGGATAATTATAGATTCACACATAATTATAAGAAAAATACAGAGATCTTTCACTCATTTCCTCTAACGGTAACAGCTGTCAAAACCACAGTAAAATATTGCAATACATACTATGTCACATTGACACACTCAAGCTACAGAATAATTCCATCACCATAAGGGTCTCTCCTGTTGCCCTTTTGAAATCCCACTCACTCATTCCCTTCCTGCCTCTGCCTCCTCAACACCTGGTGACCACTAAACCATTATCCATTTCTTTTCTTTTCTTTTTTTGTTTTTTTTTTTTTCGAGACAGAGTCTCATTCTGTTGCCAGGCTGGAGTGCAATGGTGCGATCTCGGCTCACTGCAACCTCTGACTCCCTGGTTCAAGCGATTCTCCTGCCTCAGCCTCCCTAGTAGCTGGGAATTACAGGCATGTGCCTCCACGTCCAGCTCATTTTTTTGTCTTATTTATTTATTTATTTATGACGAGGTTTCACCGTGTTGGTCAGGCTGGTCTTGAACTCCTGACCTCAGGTGATCTGCCCACCTTGGCCTCCAAAGTGCTTGGATTACAGGCGTGAGCCACCACGCCTGGCCTAACCGTTCTCCATTTCTATAGTTTTGTCATTTAAAGAATGTTATATAAATCGAATTACACAATATGTAACCTTTTGGAACTTCTTTTAAAACTCAGCATAGTTCTCCGGAGATTGATTCATGTTGCCTGTATCGTCGGTCAGTTCCTTTCTATTCCTGAGTTAGTATTCCGTGATATGGGTATACCATCGTTTGCTTAACTGTTCACCCGGTGAAGGACGGATGGTTCGTTTCTGGTTTTGGGTGACTATGAATAATGCTGCTATAAAAATTCGTGTATAGTGTGAGACAAATACTCAGAAGAAATTGCTGGGTTATATGGTAATTACATGCTTGCTTTTTCAACATATTGCCTTACTATTTTCCAAAAAGACTGTACCATTTTGCATTCCCACTGGTAAAGTGTGAATGATTCAGTTTCTCTGCATCTTCACTAGCATTTGTATTGTTACTACTATTTATTTTAGCCATTCCTGTAGCTATGTAGTGCTATCTCTTTGTAGTAGTTTTTTTTTTATGTATTTTTTAGAGATGATGTCTCACTATCTTGCCCAGGCTGGTCTTGAACTCCTGAGCTCGGGGATCCTCTTGTGTCAGACTCCTGAGTAGGCGAGACTACAGGAAAGCACCACTGCACCTGCCTCCCTTTGTGGTTTTAATTTGTGTTTCCCTAATGCCTAATGATGTCAAACACCTTCTCATGTGCTTATTTCCAATCTGTGTAACCCATTTAGTGAGATATCTGTTCATGTCTTTTGCCCATTTTCCAAAAGAATTTTTTTAACGGTTGAATTATGATGGTTCATTATGTATTTTTAGATACTAGTCTTTTGTCAGATATGTGTTTGTAAATATTTTCTTTCCATCTGTAGTTTATCTTTTCATTCTCTCAATAGGGTCTGGATCTTTCACAGACTGAAGTTTTAAATTTGATACAATTTTCAATTTTTTTCTCTTATAGGTAGTGATTTTGATGTGGAGTCTAAGAAGTCTTTGACTAGTGCTAGAGCCCAATTTTTTTTTCTGTTTTATAGTTTTGCATTGTACATTTATGTCTGTGATCTATTTTGAGTTAATTTTTTTTTAAATTGCATTTTAGGTTTTGGGGTACATGTGCAGAACATGCAAGACATTTGCATAGGTACACACATGGCAGTGTGTTTTGCTGCCTTTCTCCCCAGGCTATCCCTCCCCAGCTCCCCCCACCCGCTGTCCCTCCCGTCTTTCCCCCAATAGACCCCAGTGTTTAGTACTCCCTTCCCTGTGTCCATGTTTTCTCATTTTCATCACCCACCTATGAGTGAGAATATGTGGTATTTCATTTTTTGTTCTTGTGTCAGTTTGCTGAGAATGATGTTCTCCAGATTCATCCATGTCCCTACAAACGACACGAACTCATCATTTTTGATTGCTGCATAATATTCCATGGTGTATATGTGCCACATTTTCCCAATCCAGTCTATCATCGATGCGCATTTGGGTTGGTTCGTGTGTTGTATGAAAGGAGAGAAGGTTAGCACTCCCCTTGACAAGGATGGAAGAGGCTCTCGGGCCTGACAACACACATACGGTTGAGTTAATTTTTATATATGATATAGGACTTAGATTAATGCTTATTTTTTTCATCTGTGGATGTCCAATTGCTCCAGCATCTTCAGTTGTAAAGGCTCTTCCTTTTATTGAAATAATTTTGCAAGTTTGTCAAGAATCAGCTGGGCATATTTCTTGTGAGTCTGTTTCTGGGTTCTCTGTTCCATTGACGTGTATGTGTCTATTCTTCTGACAATACCACACAATCTTGATTATCTTAGCTATATAACAAGTAATGAAATTGGGTAGACTGATTACTTCTATTTTTTTTTTTTCAAAATTGTTTTAGCTATATCTAGTTGTCCTGCCTGTCCACATAAACTTTAGAATATATTTATATATTTTAAAACTTTCAGGGATTTTGATTTCCCTCATGAATATAGATGTGAGACCTCAGTAATATATTAGCAAATCAAATTCAGCAATATTTTAAGAGAATTATACACCAGCACCAAGTGTGGTTTATTCCAGGGATGGAAGGCTGGTCTAACATTTGAAAATCAATCATATTAAAAGATCAAAGAGGAAAAATCACATGATCATATCAATCGATGCAGAGAAGGCAGCTGACAGAATTCAGTATCCACTCAAGGTATGAATGTTTTTAGGTTTATTCTGCTTTTGGTGCAGATTCTTTTAAATTGCAGGTTAATGTGTCTTGCTGAATTTGGGGAATTTCTAAATATTATTTCTTTGAATACCTTTCAGTTTCTCCTATCCTGTGGAAACACCAATGACGTACATGTTAGATCTGTTATAATCTCACATATCCCCAAGGCTCTGTTTATTTCTTTCAGTCTATTTTTCCTCTCTTTTGTTCACACTAGGTAATTTTTATTGCTCAATCTCCCAGTTCACTGATTGTTCTGTCCTCTCCATTCTGCTGTTGAGCCCATCCACTGAAATGTTCATTTTGGTGGTTCTAAAATTTCCCTTCAGTTCTTCATATCTCTCATTTCCTTGCTGAGACTTTCTAGTTCGCCATTCATCTCAAGCATGTTCATAATTGCTCATCTATGTATTCTTGTTATGGCTGTGTTAAAATTTCTTTTAGATCATTGTTGCCTCTTGGTGTTAGCACTCATTAATTGTCTTTTGCCGTTCAGTTGAAGTCATTCTGGTTCTTGGTGTGATGGTGATTTTTCACAATTGAAACCTGGACATTTTTGTCTTGTTATGAGACTCAATCTTATTCAGACCTAATTTTAACTGGTTTTTCTCTTTAATAGCACTCACAAGGATTGGAGGGGCACTTCCACTAGGTGGAAGCAGAAGTCTAGGCTCCCCACCCAGTCTCCTGAGGGCAGGTAGGAAGTCCGTGTTACTGCTGGATTGGGTGAGAGTTTCTGCTGCTGATGGGGTCTTCACTGACACTAGGGTGGGGTGGTTTCGTTGCTGCCAGGTGATGCTGTGTTGGGGTCCAGCACATCTGCCCGGGGACTACCGACCTGCAGGAGGTCCCTGAGACCGACAATGTACATGTCTCGTTCAACCTGAGGGAGAGAGTGCACGGAAGTGAAAGAAGATAGAAAAGCGGAGTCTGGAGGGCTGGCTTAGGCTATGTCCAAGCAGCAATTTTATTTTTGCAATACGTTTCATTATATACTTTTCGGAAGTCAAAGTTGTTTACGCCAGATCAACGTACTTAAGTTATAGTAAGCAAGTTAATCCCAGTAAGTAGGTTACACCCAGTAAGTAGGTTACACCCAGTAAGTAGGTTACTTCCAGTAAGTAGGTTACGCCCAATAGGTCAAGGTAAGCAAGTTGCAGTCACGCCCTGTAAGCTACGGTAAGTAAGTTACAGTTACACCCAGTAAGTTATGGTAAGTAAGTTACAGTTACACCCAGTAAGTTATGGTAAGTAAGTTACAGTTACACCCAGTAAGTTACGGTAAATAAGTTACCAAGTGTAAATACTTAAGTTAATATTTTACAATAAAGGTAACAAGGGTCCAAAATGAACACAATCACGCAATAAACCATAAGGAGCCGAAAGTGGTCACAATGCCTTGCAAGTCCTCATATCCATAAAGTAATGTCTGTTAATTATTTTGAATAACATATAGTTCCTCTCTCGGTTCCTGCTTTCCCTCAGCTCGACTCCCCCAACCAGGGATCTGTGTCTGGGCTCAAGCTCACCGTATGGCGAGGCCCATTTCCTAGGGGCCTCACATGGGAGCGATCCCCACAGATTCCCTCAATGCTGAGTGTCTGACTCTCCACTAGGCTTCCTCTGACATCTTCTTCCTTTTGTGGTAAGAGGAAGGGGTGCCTCGTTACAACTGGGTAAGAAGCGAAAGTCCAGAGTCCTCCAGTGATCTCTGCAGATAGCACCATGGGATAAATGGTGGAACCTTGTTATCAGGTTGGGTGGCTTTAGGTTGAAAATCCTGCCTCACTACTTGGACTTTAGCACTTCTCTGGTGGCAATTTTGGAATGCCTCAATGCAGCTTATTGTGTGAGGAGGGGTAAGTTCCCACAGTGACTTTGCATGGGTGAGAGGGAGACCACAGTTTTCTTCATGCTGTTTGATTGGAATAGAGAGGTTATAGCTAAAAGTTTTCTGTCTTGATAGGCTTCCCCTTTCCTTGTCCTTTCAGAGAGAGAAGGCTTTTTTTGTCTGTGCTCATTGGCATTCTTAGGTCTCTGGCTTCTTCAGTTCCCAGTATGGAATATATGACACATAAAGGGAACCTGGGGGAACGTGCCACTTTGTTGTTTCCGGGGTCTCTAGGGCCCTAGCTGGTCTGCTGCTCCTCTCCATACAACGTCCAGAGTTTTACTTGTATTTAACAGAGGGAATAAGGACAAGTACTTCTCAATCCTTCCAGAGCAGAAGTCAATCAATTAATTTTTCTGATCAATGCTTTTTTATTCTACATATACTCTCTTCTTGAGTTCAGTAAATAAGAATCTAAATAATTCACAAAGGGACATGGACATACTCAAAATATACACGCAGAATCCAAACATCGTTCACCTTCATCATGGTCTCTACTGTGGTCCAAACCACCACTGTCTCTGATCTGAATTATTGGAATGATCTTGTGATTGCTTTCCCCTGCCCCTACTTTCTATATTCATTACAGAATCCATAGGGATTCTATTAAAACATGAGTCTGATCACTGCTGAACATTTTCCCACATGTTCCCCAACCACCCTCAGAGTAAAAGCAGAAATTAGTACAATGGCTTAGAAGGCCCTACAAGTTCTGCACCCATCCTTTTGACCTCATTTCTTCCTCTTCTGCCTGTACTCAGTCTGGTGTGACCATGGTGTTCCTCTCACATGTCGGGCTGATCCCCCGCTCAGCATCCTTGCATTAGCTCTTTCCTTTGTCGGCAGCACTCTTGCCCCCATGTCCTCATGGATGGCTCCTTCCTTCCTTGCAGATCTTTGTCAAATGTGTGCCCTTCCCAGGCCGCTCCTCACCACCTGGGTTAATGCTGCACCTGTCACTTGCTGTACTCTCCATGTTCCTCTTCTTGCTTTAGTTTCTTTGTAGCAATTTCCTCTTCTAATACACCATGCAATTTACTATTTTGTTTACTTTTTGCCTTTCTCCATTAAAATATAAACCCATGCATGGCTTATTGTCTATTTTATTGCCATGTTGTTCACATTAAAAACAGTGCCTGACACATAGGAAGTGCTCAATAAATATCTACTGAATGAATAAATGACTTGCCAAGTTTCGTTGAGGTAGAAATGTTTCATAATGCAGCCATGGCTCTGGTGGTCTGGCTGCCAGCCGCTGTGATGACACAGGATGAACTCCATTAGATACTCCTTTAGAAGCGTTTATACATGGACCCCTGTCTTAATAATGTTCAGCTATATTTCTTAGATATTCTTTCACCCTTTGCTTCCCTCTGCCTTTCCTAGTCCAAACCTACTACCAACCATATGGCTTTCTCAGTAATCTCCAGATTTAAAAAAAGAATCTGATTCATCCAGTGAATTGACAAAACTCCTAGAACATCTATGACATTATAGGTCAGTGGCCAGGGAATTCCCCTTGGCTCACTCCTGTGTCGTGTGGTATAAATGGCTACCTCTGCTGGATAAATTGTCTAGGGCAGTTCTCTCAGCAACAGCAAGAGGATAAGGCAGAGGCCCAAGAATGAATCAATTCTTTTCTGTTGTGCTGAGACGACTCCAACAACTCTGTAGATGTGTAAAGTTTTAGATTTGAAAATAGTCTTCAGATCCTTCTATTAACTGTTACATCTGTATCCAAGCTACTCAGCCAGTAACTTAGAAAACAAAAACATAATCATCGCTAAAGTTTACTAAAAACGACCCCTGACTTTTTAGACATTCTGGATAGGAAAAGATTTAGCTCCTCGAAAAACTTAAACATCTATGCCACAAGTAGCAAATAGTTTAACTCGACTTTTATTTTTGAAATGAAATTGAATTTTAATGTAGAACAAGAAGGTTTTTCTGTTGCATTTAATGTTTTCTCGGAAAAGTGACCAAGCCCTTTTCTTTGAGGCCTATGCTAGTGAGACCCCACAAGACCCTTGAGAGTTCTTGGGGAGTTGGGGGTATTCTGTGTCTCAGATATTATGGCTACACTACAGTGCTTTTCTGAGATCTCTTGAAAATATACAAAAACAAAAATGTCAGAACCAACTGCTGCTGCCCAGCATGACAGGTAAGAGACAGCAGTTCAGAATTGGTGTAAATTTTGAATTTTTGGTAGGAATTCTTTTCCTAACCATACTCAGGGAAAAACTGCTTCTAACACACAAAATGTAATTAGGCTTATTGCATAATCTCTCACTTTTTATATAACATGACAAATACATTATAAACAAACTGTTCCATGACAAGCAGCTTACAAAACATGAGGAAAATAATATTAAGCGTACTTTTTCCTTAGGAAATGTCATCTCCAGCAGCTGTTTGTCATTATGTTGTTTGGAGAGCTTTTTTCTCTCTCGTATCTACAGATGAAAGGAAAAAGCTATTATGAATGAAGTACAGAAAAATTACTAAATCCCAAAGAGCCAGTGGAATCATTTCATATGAATATATTTAATTTTGGAGAAATGGGACCAATTTCAAATTTCGGAGACTTTGTTTTCACTTTTCTTTAGAAGCGTTTTCTTTTTCCTATTGAACACGAGGTATTGATTAAGCAAGCTTTTACTTCTCATTGAACCCTTCCAAAAGTAGAGCTGAAGAGTCTGCCTTTCGTTGGTGACATAAGTAAATGCGTTAAGCAAAATGAACATATAAATAAAGATCTTCCTGCTTTTCCACCTTGTTGAACATTCCTTTATAACTGAATAAGCTTTTAATTCTCCTGATTAGAGTGCAACATTACCCAAACTGAAAGGAGATAGATTAAATCATAGCGTGTCTCAATTGGATGAATTATCTGCTGATTAGAATAGAATGACACATGATTACCATGCTTTGTTCATCTTCATTTGCCCAATTATCTTTACTTGTTTAATTACCATGGGTAGAAAATGAGGCCAATAAAATTTTCAAGACAGACATTTGTATCATTTTAGTGCAGCTAGCATTGACAAACAGCAGCCAAGTAAAATAATCAGGACACAATGTCAACATTTAAAAAGTCAATTTTGCGATATTGCTTTGTTAATATTTAGTGTACTTACTGCCAGCCGTTGGAGCCATAGTGAATCTGGCGCAGTCGCTAAACAAAGGTCTTAAGAGGGCAAGTTGCTCTTTCCCCCTTTCCTCTGGCCCTAATAACACTTCAAGGCTATACATTTCTGAAAAATAAAACACCAACTTGCCTAGCAGACAGCATCCAAGAAGGAGGTACTCTGCCAACTGCTACTGATGAAGGGCCTGAGGCTTTTCTGGCATAATTCAGCAATGCAGAGTAGATGGAGCTGCCCTGAATTTGAAGCTTCTTGAGGGCAGAGAGAGACTCATGCATTCCTCTTCATAACCGCAGAGTTAAAACTGTGCCCACCACATTGTAGGCAAACAATTACACTTGCCAAGAGCAAATACATGTGGGGTGAGAAAGGGAATTCTTTCCTATGTTATAATACTCAGTCTTTTTCCATGATATCTTCCCTACATCAAGAAGGGTTTACTTTATGTAAATGCTCCAGTATAAAATTGGAGGCTAAAAAGCAAGGCAGGGCCAGGCGCGGTGGCTCACGCCTGTAATCCCAGCTCTTTGGGAGGCCAAGGCGGGTGGATCACGAGGTCAAGAGATCAAAACCATCCTGGTCAACATGGTGAAACCCCGTCTCTACTAAAAATACAAAAAATTAGCTGGGCATGGTGGCACAGGCCTGTGGTCCCAGCTACCC
The DNA here is from genome assembly GCF_049354715.1 of Callithrix jacchus. Classification (NCBI taxonomy): domain Eukaryota; kingdom Metazoa; phylum Chordata; class Mammalia; order Primates; family Cebidae; genus Callithrix; species Callithrix jacchus. The sequence goes on along the minus strand of NC_133516.1, from coordinate 100,120,599 downwards.
AGGAGGCTGAGGCAGAGGTTGTGGTGAGCCAAGATTGCGCCATTGCACTCCAGCCTGGGTAACAAGAGCAAAACTCCGTCTCAAAAAAAAAAAAAGGGGGGGGGGGGTTGGTTCAAGGCAGTGGCAAGAAAGCACAAGCATGGCTTATTTCTGCAGAGATGCCTGTTCATTTGGGCGGGTATTGCTAAGTAGACTGCATCGTCTAAATATGGGTCTTTGCAGGCAGTCACAGGTAACAATGACATGGTCCTAAAGAAAGTACTAACCCCTCTGACTCTTGTTTCTAATTTGCATACTGCAAAGGAGGACTGGCCTTCAAATACGATCATGTGAACTCAAGCAATTACCAAAAGCATTAATTCACTATGGTAGTATAGTAGATATGAATTATTCAACAACACTCTAGTACAAGAAATTTCCGCTGCTTTATTCGTGTAAGTCAAATTCTTGTGTCATGGCCCTACTTCTCAAGGTTGCATGAAATTCAATTACGAATGTGTTTTAGGAGGCCCTCCACCTCCTTAGAGGTAGTCTTTCATGATGCCCAGAAAATGAGGTTCCTATCACTATCTTTGTTCCTTCTGCGTTTCGCTGTTGAGCTGGTTCTCACCGGAGTCTTCTTCAAGTTCCTGCCATGGAGGCTTTGGCTCTCCTCTCAAAGTGTCTGTGCTTGAAAGCCTGCCTCCACGGATGTTTCACAGCACAGCTGTTCTCCAATGTGGCATACCAAGTGTAAGTGGGGCAAATATGTCTGTCCCTCAAAGATACTCCCTAAACACTCATTATCTTCTCATGCTTGAAAATATTAACATAGTCTCTCTTGTTCTTTCTCTCCTGCCTACCTGCCTCTTTCCCTTTTTTTCTCCATGTCAAGATTTGCTTTTTCAACTCCCAGCATCAACTTCTCCTTTTTTTGCCCAACTATAGTGAAACTCCCAAGGAAACAACTGAAGACAGAAAAATGTCCTGGGGTAGGGGAGCGGGGACTTGAAGTTTTCGTTTTTAAACCTGAGGGCAAATGCTATAAGCAAGCCCTTGAGACAGAGGAACTCAGAAGTATATGCCACCTTCAAGGTACAAGGAAATAAATATAACTCCAATTCTACTATAACAACAACATCTGACACTAACATTTTAATAAGTTACATATGCACATAGGTACTGTTACTGCTTGTGCTTTAGATGAAAAGCACTTCTTGGTTGGATTTCACCAATGGAATGTCCAGCCATGGAAAAGGTGCTCAAAGTAGTATGACCTTCCTTGTAAATTCACTGTGACTCAGAGTCTATCCCTTGTCTGTGCAGAGTCAGGGCCTGGATGTCGAATCGTGCCATAGAAGCCAACGAGACTGTAATTAAAAAGTCATGATAGCCACCACCTAACTGAAAATTAGAAATGAAGTGGCAACCAGACCAGATACTTATTTGAATCTGACCAGTAAATTAACTCCCTGGAGACAACATCTACATAGGAGACCAAATGATGCCGTCACTGGATGAGCACGAACTGAGATCAGAGTGAGTGCACTGTATGTCTCAGCCTGATGCATCAGTTTCAGCAGCAGAGAAATGGAAATACCAGAACTTGGGCCTGCATCTGGAAATTGCCTCCGAAATGATTCTGATGGTCATGCTCCATAATTTTTCCTTTTTTTTTTTTTTTTGGCTTTAGTGCTAATCTATATCTGCCTCCTTTTTGGCTGATATTCTGTATATATATGTTAGGGCTTCCAATCTAGTTGGTGAATTTACCCTAAACCGGGAGCCATCTATTACACATATTGTGAAAACTTTCATGTATTTATGTAGATACCAAGCTCCACAGAACAGCCAACTATGTACACACCACTTAGCTTGAGAAATAAAACTAAGATAGTCACAGCCCCCTCTCCTGTGTGCACATTGTCTGATGCATTCCCCTCCTTCCTCCTCCTCTCTCCCAGAGGTAAACATCATCCAGAATCTGGTGTTACCATTTTCTTTCATTTCTGTGTTTTTACTACTTAGGCACGTGTTTCTAAACAATATATGGTGTAGTGCCATGTGTTTTTAAACTTTACAAAAAAATTCTGTGTGTGCTTTTGGCAGCTTTCCTTTTTCTGTATATCATCATATTTGTGATAAACATCCATATGAATACATGTGGCTCTAGTTTATTCATTTCCATTGCTGTGTAGTATTTCAGCATAGGAATAAAATGAGAAATTTGTATTTCCAGAGAAAGAGAGCCAGACACTTAGTAAAGGCAGCAAGACAGATGTTATTTTATTCATACTGCTGCAGTAGGGGAGAGAGACTCCAGTCTAAATTCCAGCTCAAATCCAACTAAGTGGAAGGTGGCTGAGATTTTTAAAAAAGGATTATTGGGAAGTGCAAAAGGGGAAGGAAAAAAAGGAGGACTAAGGGGGTATGTGAAAATGGAAAATCATAGAAGAGGAATTAGGTGGAGAATTGCTGAAAATGGTTTCACAAGATGAGTTGAACAATATACATTTTGCAGTTTGGCATTTTTGTATTTTCTTTTGCAAAGACAGCCTGGGAGCTGGGGCTGCCTTTAGAAGATGGCCTAGCGTGCAAAAGCTGGGCTAGAGTTTAGTTCACTCTTCTAGCGCAGTGCTTAGACAAGGGCTCTGTGCCTTGTAGGAGTTAACAGTTGACAGTATTCACTGTCCTGTTGCAGGACATTTAGGATGTTACCCATTTACTCATCTTTATAGACACTGCTGCTGTGAACGTTCTTGCACAAATCTTGTTTACACGTCTGGGATTTTCTCTAGGATATGAACCTAGCAGTGTTATTGCTCTATAAAAGCTATGCATCCCTTCCACAGACATCTTCCAGTGGACATTGTCAAATAATTTTCAAAGTGTAAATAAGAGTATAAACCCACCGGTAGCATACACGTGCCAACTCTTCCACATTCCAGATAACGTGGATCTTGTCAGATGTTAACATTTTTGCTGTTGCAAAATGTGTGTGAAATTGTACCTTATTACTTTTTCTGTGTCTGAAATATGCCTTATTCCTTTCCCTGATTATTAAGGAGGTTGGCCATCTTTCCATATGGCCATTAGAGTTTGTGTATATGACAACCTGTCTATACTTTCTGGGCATTTTTTGGCACATGGTTTATCTGTTCCTACTGATGTTTAAGAATGTCTCAGACTCCCTCCATTCTAATCCCCTATTGGTTATATGAGTTGTCAATATCTTTTCCCAGTCTGTAACTTTTAATTTTTAAATGATGGGTCTTGATAAATGGGAGATTTATGTTTCTTGGCCATATCTTTTTTGCCCATTTGCCTATTGAGTTATTTGTCTCTTCCTTATTAGTTCAAACAGGTTATTTAAATACTCCAGATTCTTTTACAATATGTAACTTGTCTTTCATTCTCTTTACCCTTTCTTTGAAGAAAGATTTTTATATTTTACTGAGTTTATCTAGCTTTTCCTTCATTGTTTGTGATTTTTATACTTTGTTTTAAAAATCTTCCCAAAATGTCCATGACGGGGATATTATTCTACATTTCCCTCTAACAATTGTAGATTTTTGTTTTTCACAGTTACGACCTTAATCATGATTTTTGTGTTTCGTGCGAAAAGGGAATTGTTTTTATTTTGTTTTGTTTTGTTTATCCAGATGGCTATGCAGTTGTGCAAACACAGCTTAATAGGCCATAATGTCACCACCCATCTACAGCGGCACCCCAGTGACTCAGTGTTACTCTGGATTTCTTCTGGGCTCTCTATTCTGTGCTACTGGTCTATTTATCACGGCACCAACACAATAGCATCCTAACAAATCCGATGCTGAGAACTTTATACTTCTCCTTCAAAGTTATTTTAGCTATTCTTGGCCCTGTATACTTCCAAATACATTTTAGAATCAGTCTTTCGGCCTTCATTAAAAAGTGTGTTGGGATTTAGATTGGAATTGGATTGAGTTCATAAATAAATTTGGGGAAAAATGGTATCTCCACAAAGTTTTGTTATTCACGGACGTGGTACTTTTCTCCATTTATTTATACCAACTTTAATGTTTTTCAGCAGAGTTTTGCAAATCTTTGCTAGATTTACATCAAGGTACCATTTATTTATAAATCTTAACTTTTAAATTGCACTTTCTTACTGTTGTGCAAAAACCACTTTTGCATACTGATGTTGATGCCTGGCATGCTTATAAAGTCTCTAATTCTAACATTTCTATAATTTCTTTGGGATTTTTGAAATACACTATAATATATAGGCAGTTACAATTTTTTTTCAATTTTTTTTCTCAAAGTGCTGATAAGGAAGCTACAGAGTCATGACAAATATAAGCAATAATAATAGGCATCCTTCTCTTGTTCTTGATTTGAATGCTGATGCCTTTAATATTCCACCATTATATGTGATGTTGGTGGTAGGTTTTTGGATAGTTTTTTGCTCTTGTTAAGCAAGATAAGACTCGGTTTCCTGGGAGGTTATTTGGTTGGTTGTTTTTAAACAAATGTTGACCTTTCTCTATTGCATTTCTTCATCTATCGATCTTTAATGTAGTCAAGTTATGGATGCCTCTGAAATGCAAACCTGTCAAGATGTTTGAAATACATTTTAGTAATGGTTTTACTAAGGTTTTGCTTGGAGTTTTTTATGCCTACATTCTTGACTGGGTTTGACTGTTTTCTAATCTTAAACCATTGTTGCCATTTGTTTTTGTTATCAAGATTATCATAACCTCCTAAAATGAACTGAGAATTTTCTTTTTCTATTCTCTGACTGAGAAGTCATGTTCCCACCCCTCTCAAGATTCACTCACTCTCTTGATTTTGTGTGTGTGTGTATCTGTGTGCACTGACTTTGATTTATACAAATACAAATAAATACAAATATATGTATATTCTTCTTCCTCCACCCCTACCATCCTTACACAAACGGCAACATACATTATGCGTTGTTCTGCACTATGCTTTACTTTTTTTTTTTTTTTTTTTTTTTTTTTGAGATGAGTCTCGCTCTTGTTACCCAGGCTGGAGTGCAATGGCATGATCTCAGCTCACTGCAACCTCCACCTCCTGGGTTCAAGTGATTCTCCTGCCTCAGCTTCCTGAGTAGCTGGGACTACAGGTGCATGCCACCATGCCCAGCTAAAGTTTTGTATATTTCGTAGAGATGGGGTTTCACCATGTTGGCCAAGATGGTCTCAGTCTCTTGACCTTGTGATCTACCAGCCTCGGCCTCCCAAAGTGCCGGGATTATAGGCGTGAGCCATCGTTCCTGGCCTTGGTAAGTTTTTTCTTTATCCAAAAATTGAAAATTTGTATGGTGCAATTTAATGTGTTTTTTTCAATTTATGCCTAAGTTTAATATTTTCTTTACTATGTTTATTATAACTAAGACTTTCTGAAATCAATTTTCTTTTTCCTGAAATCTCTTCATAGGCATTCTTTTAAATAGTTACATTAGTTGTAAATTCTGTCATTTTAAATTTTTCTGAAAATGTCTTCAGTTTTTGGAAAATATTTTGGTTGGTGCAAAAGTAATTGGGGTTTTTGACATTCCTTTTAGTGGCAAAACTACAATTACTTTTTGCACCAACCTAATAGTTGGGCTGAATGGACAATTCTAGCTTGAGGAGCATTTTATCTCAGCATTTTAAGGATTTTATTCTGTATTAGACTGTTTTCATGCTGCTGATAGGGACATACCCGAGACTGGGCAATTTACAAAAGAAAGAGGTTTAATGGACTTAGTTTCACGTGGCTGGGGAAGCCTCACAATCATGACAGAAGGTAAGGAGGAGCAAGTCGCATCTCATGTGGATGGCTGCACGCAAAGAGAAGCGTTTGTGTAGGGAAATTCACCTTTTTGTAACCATCAGATCTCGTGAGACTTACTATTGTAAGAACAGCACAGGAAAGACCTGCCATTATTCAGATTCAGTTACCTTTCACTGGGTCCCTCCCACAACACATGGGAATTCAGGATGAGATTTGGGTGGGGCACAGCCAAACCATATCATATTCCATTATCTTTCTGGCTTGTGTTCCAGCATTTGAGGAGTCAACTGTCAGAATAATAACTTCTTTATAATGATCTTTTTTCTCTGGCTACTTTAAGATCATCTCTTGGTCTTTGGTGTTTTGCAAATTCAGTATAAAGCATCTAGATATGGATTCATTGTACTTCCTAATCTGCTTATGATTTAATATCATTTTTAGAACATTTTCAGGTATTTCAAATATTGCAAATTTTTCATAATTTTTATTCTCTTCAAGAACATTTGTAACCTCTACATAAAGCTTCTTACTCTCTCAAGTATCTTAACATTCTTTTGTGGTTATTATTTTCATACTGAGTCATTTCTTCAGTTCCCATCAACCACTGGTTAGTCTAACTTATTTCATATCAAATGTTTTATATATTTCAAATATCAAATATCTATATTTTTTCCCTAAAATTTCTTTTTTTCAAACTTGATTGGTCAGTTTTGTTAATGTTTTCTTCTCTTCGTATTTTCAATGCCGTAATTTATTAATTTTCAAACAGTTATAACATGTACATAATTCCAATATTTTGGAAGTTCTGGTGAGAATTTTTAACACAGATAAATGAAATAAAGCCCCGATTCAGATGTTTACAATTTATTTGAGATTCAAAAATGGCTCTCACACATTGTTAAAGTGCTAAGTAGAGGACCGGGTAGTGTGATTTTGGAATATATAGGAAGGACAAGGAATTTACATAACGCCATTGAAGGGGCTGGTCAAAGGAGGCTTAATGAAGGATGTGATGTTTAAGCTAAATCTCAGTGCTGGGGCAGATTATCTTAGGCAGGGAGAGTTAAATCACAGAGCCTCAAAAATGCACAGTATGCTTAGGAAGCAGGAGTCAAGTGTGGTTGGTATATAGGAGACATTGTGAATGAATACAATGTTTCACTGTGAATGAAAGATGTTTAGGGAAGGCGCAAAAAGACATAAGATGCTGGTTAATTAGTTTTGAGAGAGATGAGACAGCCAAGGGTGGCTGGCCGGCAAAACCTCGACTTCAAGCCTAAAGCAGGCTGAAGGCCGAAAAACCAGACTGCTGGTCCCGAATGAAGCCCACCCTTTCCTTACTGACCACTGCCCACCTGCGCACTGGGAGGACAGGGTGGAGCCTCGGGAAGTGCCTGTCGTTTGCATGGGGAGAGGCCTGGCCTCTTCAGTTCCTGGGTCCTGACGTGGGATTCAATCTGTGAGGTGGGAAACCTGCTAGCAGGACTCTCTCTGGCTTTGCTGGGAGTTACTTTTCCTTTTTCCTTTACACCCAGAAAATTCTGCTCCTCACCCTTCTATGTGTCTGTGAACCTAAGCATTCCTGGTCATGTGACAAGAACATGGGTTTAACTGAACTAAGGAGAAAGTTCTGCAACAGTTCGGCCTTTCACATCTAAATGCTTATGAAATGGTGATTCAAGGGTCCTATTACATAAGTCACCAGGCTGTTAGTTAAATGTAGATTTCTAGGCTCCAATAGAAAACTAATGAATCAGAATCACTGAAGTATGTGACTCACATATATAGGCTTTATAAAATCTCCAGGTGATTTTTTACTTCTCACTGAGGCTTGAGAACAATTGATCTAAGCTATGAAAATCAATAAGGGGTTTTAAAAAGGAGTGGAATAATCGGACGTGTCTTAGACACACTCTGAGAGTAAGCAGAAGACTTGAGGGAGAGAGAGAAACTACAAGCTATTGTGGTAAGTCAGGTGAAAGATGCCATGAGCCTGGATGAGGCGGAGAAGAAACGAAATGGGATATACAACATCCACGGGCCTTTGTCCCTTGATTGCGTAAGAGGCAAGGGTGAGGGATGAGTAAACTGCTCCAAGTGGTTTTGCTGTGTTCTTCCATCTCTCTGCCCACAGTCTCCGGGTTCTGGCTTCATCTTCAAAGTAGTAACAAGATGACCGCAGCAGTTCTGGGTGTTGTATCAGATGCAAAAGTGCTCAGATACATGATGAGAAACCATTTCTTCCTGTGGCTCTATTACAACACGCTTGAACTGATTACGCCCCACCTTGATTTCCTTTCCTCAATTTCCTGTGAGGCACGTGGCTGAGTGGGGGTGGGGACAGTGCATTTGCAAAACCAGAATCTGTTGTTGATAGCCTCCAGCCCGATTGGGTGCTGGGTTGGCCATTACATTAGAATAATGACTAGCACATAGTGGGCTTACACAAATATTTGTAGGAAGAATGCCTTTATAGGGTCATTTAATCCCAGCACTTTGGGAGGCCGAGGCGGGTGGATCACGAGGTCAAGAGATGGAGACCATCCTGGTCAACATGGTGAAACCCCGTCTCTACTAAAAATACAAAAAATTAGCTGGGCATGGTGGCTCACGCCTGTAATCCCAGCACTTAGGGAGGCCGAGGCAGGTGGATCACGGGGTCAAGAGATCGAGACCATCCTGGTCAACATGGTGAAACCCCGTCTCTACTAAAAATACACAAAATTAGCTGGGCATGGTGGCGCGTGCCTGTAATCCCAGCTACTCGGGAGGCTGAGGCAGGAGAATTGCCTGAACCCAGGAGGCGGAGGTTGCGGTGAGCCGAGATCGCGCCCTTGCACTCCAGCCTGGGTAACAAGAGCGAAACTCCGTCTTGGGGAAAAAAAAAGAAAATAACAGCCCCTTGCATTTTGCCTACTTCTACATTTACTACCTCATTTGCTCTTTCTTATAATAGCTTGTTAGGTCAATTTAAATGGATATAATTCCTGATAAATTAGCTAGACTCTTAATGTCTTTGTTAAAAAAAGTTGCGGTCATCAGCTTATCTTTTCCATCATGCCTGCCAGAAAAAAGTGCCAGAGATTTTTTTTTTTGTATGAGCATTGATATTGCTTAAAAGCACTGAGGAGGCTGGGTGAGGTGGTTCACGCCTGTAATCCCAGCACTTTGGGAGACCCAGGCAGGCAGATCATTTGATCAGGAGTTTGAGACCAGCCTGACCAACATGGTGTAACCCCATCTCTACCAAAAACACAAAAAATTTAGCCAGGCCTGGTGGTGCATGTCTGTAGTCCCAACTACTCGGGAGGCTGATGCAGGAGAATCACTTGAACCTGGGAGGCGGAGATTGCAGTGAGCCGAGGTTACACCACTGCACCTGTTACGCCTGGGGTAACAGGTAACAGAGCAAGACACAATCTCCAAAAAAAAAAAAAAAAAAAAGGCACTGAGGTGTCAATTACAATAATATTAGTAGGGCAAGTAAGATAACCAATCAGAATTGCAGTTTTCTTCTGGTTATTATCACGGTATTACAAAAATCTTTAAAGTCTTCAAAGTCCTAGAAGAATCCCTTCTTCTAATGATACTTTCCAGGACAAATTCATATTAACAGAGAATAAACAAGTTGACAACAGTTATGAATGTTCACACAAGTCTCCTTGTTGCACAGAACAAGATTGATCCTCTTGTGAATGTTCGTAATGTAATACCTTATCACGTCAGACTGAGTGTATTTGATGATGCAGAAAGCTCTATCTTGTGACTTCAGGAGAGAGGGGCATCTCTTCATCTTTTTTAGCCACCTGTTTGTTAATTGTGAAGACTTGCTTTTTTTTTTTTTTTTGAGACAAGTTTCGCTCTTGTTACCCAGGCTGGAGTGCAATGGCAAGATCTCGGCTCACCACTACCTCCGCCTCTTGGGTTCAGGCAATTCTCCTGCCTCAGCCTCCTGAGGAGCTGGGATTACAGGCACGCGCCACCGTGCCCAGCTAATTTTTGTATCTTTAGTAGAGACGGGGTTTCACCATGTTGACTAGGATGGTCTCGATCTCTTGACCTCGTGATCCACCCACCTCGGCCTCCCAAAGTGCTGGGATTACAGTCTTCAGCCACCGCGCCTGGCCTAGACTTGCATTTTTAAAGGCCAGGCTTGGGAACGTCATTACTTAGCATGAGAAGTGAAAAGCAGGCCTAAGGCCTCATTTTTATTTGCATAAATGGAATAAAGGATGAATAGGATTTTACTTATTAACAGTGAGAGAAGGAGCATGTGGCATTAATCTGCCACATTCTGATTTTGCTAATGAGGAATATGCTAATGTCACAAGAGTGGAGGAATTGACAAGATGTCAACAACTGCAAGTAAAGGTGTTTCTTTCTTAAGATAATCAAAGGTTTAGAAACTTAGAGAGTATGGGCCACTGCAGCACTTCTGGCTAGAGAAGCAAGTTTTCCAGCTCTCTTAAATTCTCCTAAATCTGACTGTTCCACTGCTTTATTCTTTTTCCTAACCAATATTCAGCGCTGAACTCTGCAGACTGTTTTATTTGTCTATTGCTGGAATCTTGTCTTCTCAGGCCCCTGCTAAGGCTGAATAAATTAGATCAGACTGATATTAATTTGGTCATTGATACCAAGTTAGTGACAGAAGTGATATTGTCCTTAACAATTTGATAGTAAGATTTAGAGAGCAGATGAAGTGTAAATAGCCAAGGGATTGTTGCTCTTTTAAAAATAGGTTAATATTTATTTAAAATATCTGTATATGTCTTATCCATTTTCTATTTGATCTCCTTAAGTTACAGTTTTATTCTTTTGGCTGTATTTCTTCTGAACTTGTGAATATTGTAACCAATAATTGTATACAAATTTAATTCCTCAGTTATAGATATATAAAATGTTATCAATTTTAGTAGATGTGAAACAATTTAAAGCATTCGTGAGAATTTCTCCTGTTAATCTTTCAGGAAACTGGCTTTTCTTTCATCTCTACGAATGTTCTGAGTGGTTTGAAGCAGATTCAGTACATGAAAAAACATTAGGTTGGTGCAAAAGTACTTGCAGTCTTTCCATTACTTTTAATGGCAAAGACCACAGTTGCTTTTGCACCAACCTAATACCAACGAATTTCATTCCGCCCACCCTACTTCACCCCAGGTGATGTCATTTTAGTACTCCTTACTAGCTCTTTAAGAGAAGAAATGAAACCAAGATATTTTGGGTAATATTAGATTAGGTCCACCTGTGAATAACAGCCATCTCAAAATAACAGAGGCTTAAATAAAACAGACATTTATCTCTCACATTAAAGAAGGCTGGAGATAGGTGGTCTAAGGCTGTGATGCTGTTCATGTGTCAGGAATTTAGCTCTTTTTATCCTATTTCTCTGCCATCCTCAGCCCATGCATTCTAGCCTGTGATCCAATGTTGCTATTCAGACTTCAGCATCACATCTTTATTCCAGCTGCAGGTAATGAGAAGCCAAAGAAAGGCACAGCAAGCCACAGAGGGACCATTGTCCCAGCTGCTGTGCATCCAGTATTAACGCGAAACATGTTCCAAAGTTAAGCAAGAGAGAGACTTTATTGGAGACGATTGCGATAGAGGAGAGAGGTTACACTCAACTCAGCCTCTGGGTTGAGGGTGAAACAAAGGGCTAGCGAGTTTATAAGAGCTGGGGTGGCAGTAACGGTAGGCCACCTGTGATTGCTAATTAGTCTTGCCCCACCCCCCAAAAAAGAAAATTCTGACCTATCTCCATAACAGAAGGTAGGCTTCTGCCTTCCAGCAGACTGTAGGATGATCCCATTATCTTCCTTCAGAAATTACATTTCAAAGAGATGGTTTTCAGGTTTTTGAGAGAGACATTTCTGGGGTAGTCAAATTGGTAAAAGTTTTTTTGAGGAGACATATACGTTTGAAAGGGAGCCAAATAAATTTGCCACAGAGGAGTTTGTTTTTAAGTAAATACTCTAGGAAAATGGACAGGAAGAAATCTGTCTGAAGTTTAGTCAACCGGAGAAGAAGTTAATGCTGTTTTGATCACCAGTTAAAAGCAAAGATTCTGTACTTAGGAGAAATGGGAGAAGGGAAATTGAAGAAAAACTGATTTGCCCCAGTTTGCTTAAGTTTTTCTCTCTCTCTATTCTTTGTAGAAAGACTAAAAAGTAGAGTATTTAATTCAAAAATTACTTTTTCTCATGGTAGAATTTTTCGGTACTGCTACTGCTTGTATGGTTAAAAAAAAAAAGACAAAACAAAAAAACACACTTTGTGGATGTGGGAGACCCTTCCACTTTTCTAAAAATTCATCCTGTAAGTTAACTTGGATTCGTAAAAAAGTGTTAACTGACCTCCGCCTATGTGAGCCAATTTCCCTTCCTTCTATAAACATAGTGAATCCTGACCTAGCACAATAAACACTGACCAGTAGACTAGTCTTACAACCTGCTGAGTCTCTCCCACCACCAAAACCATTTCCCAGGAGTGCATGGCATTTGCTCCTGCACTTGATAATTCTGGTTCTCCTTGTAATTACATAACATAATTAACTGTTATATGTCCTAATGAAATATGGGTGTGGAGGGAACTTCTCCTATGTTAAATTCACTGATTTCAAAGAATCAATAAACAGAATTGCTAAAAAAAAAAAAAAAAAAAAAATTGCTGACAATTTGGGTAACAGTGAAACAACTTTGGAAGAAAAGCCAAAAATCTTGAGGAATGCTGCAGTTAGATTTCATTAGAAATGTTTAAAGTTCTCATTTCACTTAAAAACAAAACTAAAACTGAGACTGTAGACAGCATTTTATGGGCAATATTTATACAAGAAAAATGACATGGAACTTCAATCATAGACCTACTCAAGGCAAGGCCTTGGCCCTATATCAAAAGTTAATGAGCAAATGTTTATACATTTTAAATTTAAATGTGTATGGTACTTTAAAAAGTTATACCTCATGTAACCCAATTTTTTCAGTTAATCTACCAACTATATTTTTAATCAATGCAGATGGAAGAAAAATACCTACTTAATTCTCAAGTGTGATGATGGATACTGGCATCTTAAAACACGTGTCCATTACACCAGAGGTGGCCAAGAACTCTATTGATTGAGATTCTTTTTCTGTTCTCTTCCATTTTGGTCTAAATAACAAATGTTTCCCTGATTCCAAATGAGATGACTTTCATCTTCCACAGACAAAATTAGACAAAATTGGGCACAAAATTAGGTTTTAGCCTCAATATTGGGATTTATTTATTTATTTATTTATTTTTTGTAATTTAGTTTTGGGTTTTGTTTTTTATGGAGAGTGAATATGAGGTCACTGCAGGGATAACCTCTTTTATATACAAAACTGACAAAAGCTAAGTCATATTAAAGCAAGTGGCATTGATAAAATACTTTCCTGTCAAAATACTTTAATATGAAAATATTACTGTAGATGTAAGTCTTAGTGTTTGTTGAAAGCAACAGACTGTCATTTAACTGGACTTCCTGTTGGATTTTTCCTAAATTAGAAAGGCTGTTAGTGTGTACAGGCTGCCATAAAGTGTCATTATTTTTAAGAACTGTTTTCAAGGGGCCGGGCGCGGTGGCTCAAGCCTTTAATCCCAGCACTTTGGGAGGCCGAGGCGGGTGGATCATGAGGTCGAGAGATCGAGACCATCCTGGTCAACATGGTGAAACCCCGTCTCTACTAAAATACAAAAAATTACCTGGGCATGGTGGCGCATGCCTGTAATCCCAGCTCCTCAGGAGGCTGAGGCAGGAGAATTGTCTGAACCCAGGAGGCGGAGGTTGCGGTGAGCCGAGATCGCGGCATTGCACTCCAGCCTGGGTAACAAGAGTAAAAGTCCATCTCAAAACAACAAAAAAAAAAGAATTGTTTTCAATTTGTTTTAGTTAGCCTCTTTTGATTTGAAATAACAGAAATGCAGGTGCAGCACTTAAAATAGAGAGATTACTATTATTAAATAGATGGGAGACAGAGATAATTAGGAAATAGGCCCCAAGAGTGAGTACTTAAACCTAACTCTAGAAATCAGCTATTCTACGAGTAAATTCTAGACTTAGACTACCTATATTCAAATCCTGAACCTACGGTTTGTGTGACATCAGGCAAGTTACTTTTTATTAGTCTTGTTTTTTTATCTTTAAGATTAGGACTTAATAGCATCTGTCTTTTAGGGTGTTGTGTGATTCAGTATGCAGGTAAGCACTTGTCACAGTGTCTTACATTTAGTAAGTTCTTAATAAATATAACTTGTCATTGTCATGATATGTGATTAGTCTGATTAGTTAATGGAGCTCTGAACTCCAGTCTCTGCCATCTTACTCTTTGTTTCTTTCTCCCTTGTATTTGTATCCTGCTTAGCTCCAGTTCTGTCTATGGCATTTTTTTTTTTTTTTTTTTTTGGTTCTGATCACTATCCAGTCTCTTGTATCTAGATTGGTTCAAAGATGAATCTACTGTCTTCTTCTTATAATATATTCCAACTAGGCCGGGTGCGGTGGCTCAAGCCTGTAATCCCAGCACTTTGGGAGGCCGAGGCGGGTGGATCACGAGGTCAAGAGATCGAGACCATCCTGGTCAACATGGTGAAACCCCGTCTCTACTAAAAATACAAAAAATTAGCTGGGCATGGTGACGTGTGCCTGTAATCCCAGCTCCTCAGGAGGCTGAGGCAGGAGAATTGCCTGAACCCAGGAGGCGGAGGTTGCGGTGAGCCGAGATCGCGCCATTGCACTCCAGCCTGGGTAACAAGAGCGAGACTCCGTCTCAAAAAAAAAAAAAAAAAATAATAATAATATATTCCAACTAATACATGAAGAAGGAATAACAGGACTAGAATAGCATTTTGTAAGCCACTAGTGAAACAGATGATCTTGCCAGGAGTCAGCCAACTATGGCCTCTAGGCTACATCTGGACTGATTCTTTTTGTACATAAAGTTTTATTGAAACTCAAAAAGAGAATCTCCTGTCTTGATTCAGCTACCGTCAGCCATGACTTCCCGGGCAGTAGAAGCTGCGAGTGGGTGCACAAGAGCCCCTCAGAAGAGGTTAAAGGAATGGCAGGCAGCGTCTAGAAGTGTGCCACTGTTGAATTTACATTCTGTCCTGTTCCTTTCTGTCGATGTGCTATTTTTCTGTGTTAATATAAATTGTCTGTTCTGTTTATCGAATGACAAAACCTCAGAGAAAGATTTAAAGCATATGTCTAATAATCACCCACACTTTGCTGTGCAGAAATAAGCCATTTAATACCAAAAGGAAATGAGTTATCCCTTCTATTCTTGAGATTTTGAGCTCAACTTTAAAACATTGTCAGTGAAAATTTCAGGACTTTGAATTCATCTGTTTACTGGCCGTAAATTCTCTTTTCCTTTTCCTACGTACACATTTTTTTTTTTTTTTCAGTTGAAATGTTAAGGCTTATAATGATACAGGTTGAGGATCCATAAACTGAAAATCCAAAATTCAAAATGTTCCAAAATGGAAAACTTTTTGAGTGCCATGACTTCAGAAGTGGAAAATTCCACATCTGACATTATGTGATGAATACACAAAATTATTTACAGATATTACATAAAATGGCCCTCAAGCTATGTGTATATAAACATAAATGAATTTTCTGTTTAGGCTTAAGTCCCATCCTTCAGACACCTCATTACATATGAATATTCAAAAATTTTAAAATCAGAAACACTTCTGGTTCAAATACTGTTACTGAGGGATCTTCATTCTGTATTTCTTCTGGAACATGAGTCCTGAGAACTGCCCCAGGGGATGTATATCTAGTCCCTAATAATTACATGATAATCAGTAATTCATAGCTTATGAACATCTCAAATAGTGCTGGTTAGCTTATGGAATTATACTAAATTACACTAAAAATATACTATAGAATTACAGTAAAGTGGTAAGAATGCCTTGGATTTCTGCTTCTGGCCAAGATAGAATAACATCTTACATTTACCCTCCTACCTGAACATATTCTGCTGGCTGAGCTACTAAAATCCTGACAAAGTAGACGAAACAATGGCACCTGACATTGTTTCAGGCAATGCAGGACAAGGGTCCCTGAAAGATGGGAAATAAGGGCCAGGCACGGTGGCTCACCCCTGTAATCCCAGCACTTTGGGAGGCTGAGACAGGTGGATCACGAGGTCAAGAGATCAAGACCATCCTGGTCAACAAGGTGAAACCCCGTCTCTACTAAAAATACAAAAATTAGCTGGGCATGGTGGTGTGTGCCTATATTCCCAGCTACTCAGGAGGCTGAGGCAGGAGAATTGCTTGAACCCAGGAGGCGGAGGTTGCGGTGAGCCGAGATCGTGCCATTGCACTCCAGCCTGGGTAACAACAGCGAAACTCCATCTCAAAAAAAAAAAAGGGAAACAAATGAGGTAAACCCTCGTACCACCCTATCTTATTGCCTGAAGGAAAGTTTCAGGCCTAGGAGCAGGTAGAGGAAACCTAGGTAAAAGTCCATCGATCTCTTGAATTGAGGAGATGGCGCTCCAGGTCAAGAGAAGTCAAACAGGCAGAGTACTGGAGAGAAGAGAGCTGCATGTAGAGAGAACTCTGGAGGTACCTGAGGAATTGCCCTCGAGTGTTCAGTTAAATACTGGTTAGTGCATGCAAGTGAGAAAACTACCCAAACGTGAGGGAAAATCCACCTGAAAAGAATAAAGAAAACAGTGCTGTGACTCAGACATGACACGGAATAGTGTCTGTTTTCAACAGCTGAAGTGGAAAACCTCATAATTCACGAACAGTGGTACTAAGTACTAAGAAGGACTTTCCTCATAATAAACTAAATTTAACTTAGTTTATAAACTGTTCTGGCTTAGTCTAACAAAATTTAAAAGCAAGATTCTAAATGATCAAATTATGTTTCAGTAACTTGTTGGTTTTCAGTGAGCTATGTAACTAGCTAAAAACATAGCTCAAAAACATTTATAGGAATACCAAGGTATGCATGGCCAATCCAAGGAAAATTTACAGTGTTTTCTGCCCAATCAAAAATCATAAGGCATTTAAAGAGGCAGAAAAATATAACCCACAATGAGAAAAATAAATCAGTTGAAACTCAGAGTGACAGATGATAGAAGTAGTACATTTTAAAAAGCATTAAAGCAGTTGTTATCATTGTATTCATCCATTCAAGAAGTTAGAGGAGAGATTAAGTATGTTAGATAGAGACATGAAAGATGGGGGACAAAAGACCCACACTAAATTTGTGGAAATAAAAACTAAGTTACCTGAGATTAAAAAGTCCCTATCTAGGATTATGGCAGATTAGATGATTTAGAAGAAAAGATTCATAGACTTGGAGACATAGCAAGAAAAACTATCCAAAATGAAATACAAAAAAGAATGAAATAAAATAAACAGATAAGTAAAATGTGGGACCATTTGCAAGTAATGGAAAAACTTGAAAATGCGAAGGGTCACAGAAAAAAAAATTGGTCATTTCCCCCCAAATTTGATGAAAACTATAAATACATAGATCTAAGAATCTCAACAAATTCCAAACACAAGACACTTGAAAAATAACCATACCTTGGCACATTATAATCAAATTAGAACCAGTAATAAGAAAAATCTTAATCAGAAAAATAATGTATATCACACATAAGGAGAAAGACAAGTATTACAGTAGACGTTTCATCAGAAACAGTGAGAAGATAGTGAAGCAATATTTTTTTAATTACTGAAAGAAACATTGTCATCTCAACCTTGCTTTTTGTATCAATAAATTGTTTTTAAAGTCATTAAAATTATTTAAACTCTGATTTGGTTATCAGTGGTGCTACGCAGACATTAAAATCATGATATATAAGTGTATTTATATATAGTTAAATATAACAGTGAAAATAAATCCACAATATATTGTTAAGAAAGTTTAAGTCATGTGTACAAAATAAAACACAATTTTGGTTAAAAAAAAAAAGAGAAACAGCTGATGTATACATATAAGCATCTCAGAAAAATATTTAGAAGGATATATAGAAAGTTTTTCAAAGTGATTGTCTCTAGTAGAATTTCTCAACTCTTTTTGATATTTCTTTGCTGTTGCAAGGAGCATACATTAATTTGACAATTTTTGAAATAGTAAAGGTATCTTTGGGAAAAATACCTTGTAGGAAGATTATATTACTTCTCTTAGTAACGCATTTTAATGTTTCCTATACCTTTCAATCAGAAATTTCTTTTAATTATGGGGTGTTTCCCATTGGTGAGAAAGGAGAATTAAAAGAACAAGACTCATTGGCTTTTTCTTCTAATGTGTTCCAGAATACATTCATGCTTAAATTTTGTTTTATTTCCCTAAGTATTAGGTATTGTGAATTTGTAATTTTGTTATCAGGCTCAATTTTCAAACTGGATTTTATTAATTTTTAGCATATGTGTTGCTGAGGTGAGCACATTAAGGCTTTACATTTTAGTAGTTAAGCATTTTTTAACTTATTTGAAATGCTGGTTTTCATGGTGTTACATTTGGCATGCGTAAGTGTAAGCTCTGAATAAGAGGTAAGCCACCATCCCATCAACAGATGAGGTCATCATCCCGCCACCAGGTCCTTCTGTGGCCTCCGTGGATCTTGTTTTTTTAGCAACCATCTTCAGCAGGAGCCAAATCATTGAGCTAGATCATGGTCCAGCTAGTTTCTAGGTTCTCTTTTAGCACGGATCAATCCAAACAGTCTAACGGGATCATCATGAATGTTCTCCTCTACTGCCTGGCTTTCTGGGGAGAAACTGTCTACTAAGGTGGTCTTAGAAATGCTGGCATCCGGTGCATGTGATTGCTCATCTCCATCCTTGTCTGACAAATGGGTATTCTGTTTCCTGGGCTTTCTGCGCTTCCCCTTAATGCTGTGATCAAGTGAGGCGTAGCACATCTGTGTTTCGTTGGTTGCCTAAAAGAAAGGGATGTAAATTTCTCATTGTTATTTTGTTCTTTAACTTGACTTCTGGAAATTTCTATGGCCTGTGAAAACCAAGTAACTTGTTTCTGGGCCTCATCTACCTTGTTTTGTCAAATCTGTCAGCACAAAAAACAAAAACAAAAACAACAGAAAACGATAGTCAACCAGCATTGTTGAGTTGAAAAAGTGCTTAGACAAAGCTTTTTCCTACATTTTTCTTTCTTTCTTGTACTCTAACTGTACATGAACATTTCAGGTTGATTCTTACCTGCCCTACCTTCCACCTAAGGTAGTTCTGGCCCTACATTTCTCTTACCAAGTAACAATACTCTAGTTTATTAAAATAGAAACAAACAAGGTCTCCTCTACATGTACCTAATAAGTGGTCATTTAATGGTACCACAACAGTCCCCAGTTTTTTCTACATGTTCAAGATTTGGAAGTATAAAGATAACAATATTCACTTATATGATAGATATTTCGTAAATAACTAAATTTATCTTTCCCTATTATTTTCTTATCTGCCTTCCCCAGATCCCTTTTGAGCTCATTTTAGGTTGGCCTTGGAGATGTCCATTCACATCCAAGATGGCCCAGTGGGCTTCTCTGGACTAGAGCTGGGTCAGTACTAAAATGAGAAAGACAGGAAACTAGGTTATCTAGGGGAAACAATATGCTAAAGGCAAGACCTTGAGTTTGGCGTTGGAAAGACTACGACTGAATCCCAGCTCTGCCATGCAGTGATCATGGGGCCTTGGCAGGTTTTTAAAAACTATTCTGAGCCTCAATTTTCTTGCCTAGAAAACGTGAATCATCATCGTAGGGTTGGTATGGTTAGTAAATAGAGATAATGTATGTGGAAGCCATAACTGTTATCCAAAAGTAAGGTAGCATTGTAATTATTAAAAGGTGTAGACTAAAACTGAAGACAGCCATTGAAAAAACCAAAGATGTATGTATTATGCATTATTCTTTAAGACTAGGCCAAAATTGTATTGATTTGCAGGGACAAGGGTGAAGAAACAACATTTGGATTAACATTTCATTTCTAATGTATAAGTAAGCATCTCCCCATTGGCATTTATTTTCATGCTAAGAGTGAAATGTTTTATATGCTCTGCCGGATACGTGTGTGTGTGTGTGTGTGTGTGTGCGCGCGCGCGCGTGTGTTTTGAGACAGAGTTTTCCTCTTGTCCAGGCTGGAGTGCAGTGGTGTGATCTCAGCTCATTGCAACCTCCGCCTCCTGGGTTCAAGTCATTCTCCTGTCTCAACCTCCCGAGTAGCTGGGATTACAGGCCCCCACCACCACGCCCAGCTAATTTTCAGTACAGACAGGGTTTCAACAGGTTGGCCAGGCCTGACCTCAGGTGATCCACCTGCCTCAGCCTCCCAAAGATCTGGGATTATAGGCGTAAGCCACCACGCCTTACCATGCTGGTTTTTTTTGTTTGTCTGTTTTGTTTTTTGCTTTTTGTCAAGTTTTTATTCTTAATAGCCTCATTTCTGGAAAAATTATAATAGCTGCCTGACTGGATCTGTGTTCTAGTCTCTTCACACTGCCATCTACTGTCGTCCAGTTATTTCTAATTTAATCGCAATGTGTTTTGTTTATTTATATCTGAAAGCATTCCAAATAACATATGCGTGATCAACAGTTGGTCAACTTGTATTGAGTGCTGCAGAGTAAACAGTGCGAGTCCTAAGAAAGGACCACAAGTTGTATGTTTCATAGTCACTGGAGACTTCCACAGTGCGGTGTTAGTTAAGTGTATGAGTGAAAAACACATCATCAGAATAAAGGAATGTGTATCAATGGAAAGAAATCTAAGCAATAGAGAAAGAAGTTAAGAATCAGTTTAGAAATTAGAAAGAAAAACAGGTTGATGTAAGGTTTTTTTTTTAATATTGGAGGGATTTTGCATATTGTTAGGTAAATAGTATTGAGTTATTAAAAAATGGAAATGAGAAAAATCAAAATAATTGAAAGTACAAGATCCTGAAAGAATTAGGAGAAATGGTCAAGATCATGAATAAGAGCTTTGGCTTTGGAAAGAAGAAAGGATGCATCTGATACAGGAAGAAAAGATTAGAGATTTGGACATAAAGAGAAGAGGAGCAAGCTCACACTTGTATTCCTCCAATTTTCTAGGATTTGTGAACTCACTTTATTACTAGGATTTCTGATTAACTCTCTAAGGTCTCCCTCTCCCTACTCCAGCTCTGTCTTTTGAATCCCTGACATTTAGGTCTTGTGAGCATTAGCCATGTGTCAACTTCTATATTTATCTCTGTGACACACACAAAATTTTCAATCAGACAGAAAAAACTTAATAGATTTTGAGGGAATAATGAAATTATTCCTAACTAATCTATTGTCTTTGTGATTGTATACAACTGACTCTTTGAATATGGTTTGAGTTCTGTTTATATGCCTCCGAATTAGAGCTCAGGACCTAGAACTTGACACCTGATTGACGGTAAACTTTCTAACAGGCTATTTCAGATGTGTATCATAATGTACTGCTATTATGCTCTTGAAACATGCAAATGTGGAAACAGAAAACAAAACTCACCTGTGCAGATGGGGTAGCTTCTTGCATCTTATTTACAGATTTCTCTGGTCGGGCTTTCATTTGTTCATAGCAATTTTCATCCATTGGTTCTTGGGAGTTAAAAAGATTGTAATTTATAGTAGAAAATTTAAAAAATCTAGTATGAATAAAAACATGTGATCCAAACAACATTTGGCTGCAAATATAAACCACCCAAAAATCACTTAACTAGTCTCTTTGGGGGAGATAGAAAGAGGTAAGCAAGCCCAAACTGTCACCTGCAGATCAGGCAGCGAAGTCTTTTGAGCTATAGGATTAGTAAGATAAAGGTACGTCCTTGGCATGAGAAGTCAGTCATATGACTTATACCATTGCAGGACACGACAGTCTTAAACTACCATGTGGATGTTACAGAGATCCCACAGGTTAAAGGATTGCCTGTATTCTCCATTTGGATAGACTGCAAATGGTGCATGGTGGCACAGAGCACAGTGCACATACATCAGTTTAGAATTTTGAAATTTATTCCTTGAGTAAGGAGTTTTACTCAGAGGCATTTTAAGTCCAGCATTCTAATTTTGAAATAGAGGCTTTAGATTATGACTTGTTCCATCGATCAGTGACAGGACGTCTCAGCCAGACTGTGTAAGGGTCTGGGGCTGCACAATGCTGGTCCAGCAGATCTGTGCTCATTTAATCCTGCAGGGCCATATCTTTGAATCATTCACACCTGCCTTCCCCCAGACGGTCCATTTACAAGGAAGAAAGAGAAATAGTGACTCATAGGATGGCTGGTAACCTGGCAGAAGTGTGGACTGCACCACTTTGACCCTCAGAGAGAAAAAGACATGTTTACTATAACCAAAGCAACTTAATAATCATCGAGCCCTTTCTGAAAAGCAACAGAAAAAGGGTATGTAGAGTGGTGTTTCTCAAATCATGGTTCACGGAAAATCTGCCTCAGAATCATCTGGGAGGTTAAGTAGCAGATTCCGGAGCCTTAGCCTGGACCTGCTAAATCAGAATCTGTGCAAGTGGCACCTGGGCTTACTTAAGTATGGAAGTTACGGGTGTGATGGGTTTGGAGCCACCAGAATACACCAGAATTTGAGCAGTTGAATATTACAGATGGCCAGCATGATTTTGCGAAGTGAAATGGGGATAAATTATTTTTAATAGTACGTTTCCAAAAAATAATTTTTGATTCCTTCCAGTGCTAGAGGACACTCTACAATGAAAGAAAAGATAAAAATACATTCTTAAATCATATAATAAAAGAAAATTCTCACATTTCTAACTTTAGGATGATTCTATACTGTTGTAATATATAGATATTTAGATAAATTTAGTATATTACTGGATGTCTCTGTGTTCAAAATTTGGAGTTCAACAGTAATTAACCCCTAGGTCTCTCTGATATATTGAATGAGTACTTGCAGGCAAAGGGTGGCAGTTTCTATCATCAGAACTCTAGGATCAGACCAAGGTTATCTGTCTTGAGAAATTTAGGGGTGCTTTATTTTTAGGTGTCTGAGATGATACAAATGATAAGGGATTCTGGGAATTGAAGAGCACTTAAGAACAAAATAAATATGTAAACCACTCAGCATCAATTTAGTTCCTCTTTCTCCCACCTGCCATCATTCCAGCCCTGCATTCTCGATTTAAAACATGGGAAACCAAATAAACTGTTGATTGTTCTGTGTTATTCACTACATGTTTGCTTTTGTTTACCAAGCACGAAGCACTGTTTCTGTGGACCACTTTCTGGTCTAGAAACAGCTTTATTTCATAGCATTTGATGTGTGTCAGAATTCGCGGTAATAGTCTTCCTGTATTCTATCACTACTGAAGTGAAATGAGAATATAGAGAAACAGGATGTTGACTGAGAGAGGCTGTTGTAATACAACTTACAATATGCAGCTTTGGAAATACAGACTAATTAACATACTGAAAGGACCTGAATTGATGGCTACCACTGGAGATCTAAGTGTGATTGTGATTTTTTTAAGTGCCACTTAAATTATTTTTGAAACCAAGTGGGATTTACTTGATTTGTTTATAAATATAATTTATGGAAAACTTACCTGAAATCATATCTAAGTTACCATAAATTGGTGTGTCTTCAATATAATACTCATCAGCCCTGTAATGAGGAAAAATAATTTACCTTATTAGATTCCACTTTTCACATAATTCATAACTAATTTCTCAGCTAAATTCAATATTGAGTGAACTATTGCCTGTTCTTGGTTAGCCTTAGCCAACCATGGTAGAAGTGTTCTCATGCAGGTGAGAACATGCATGCATGCATGTATGTGTGTGGACATGTGTTTGTGTAAATTTAAAAAGTTGGTGTTTGGACCTTCTTACAGGGAATAATGATAGCAAATACTTATTCAACAGTACAGTGTATTAGGTGCTACATCGAATATACTTCATATGTTTGTTCTTTTAATTCTCTCAATTCCAACATAGGTATATAGATAAGGAATCGGAGGCACAGAGAGGTTATATAACTTGCTTAATTTACTAGACTAGTAAATAGCACAGCTAGAATTAGTACCCAGGTAATCCATGCTTCTTATTGTATAACATACTAGCTCTTTACCCATCAAGAATATCAGTCCAAACAGTCTTTTAAAACCATGTTTTTCTAAGCATTAGAGGCTGAAGTTAGTGGATCTGATAAAATGATCGATCACCTAATATGTCCAGATACTGGGTTATGTGTTTTACGTACATTACATCAAAAACCCACAAAGAAAATCTCCAAAAGTAGTACTTTTATCCCCTGCTTTACACAGGAGAATCCTGAGATTCAGCTAGATTAATTTATTTTCCCTAGGCTTATCTCAAATATCAGCAGTAACTACCGATTATGAAAACTTTTCTCTATGCAAGTGCTCATTGAGCCCTTAAGACAATAATATGAGATGCCTGTTTTTATCTCTCTTGTGCATATAAGGTATTTGCAACTCATAGAGGTTAATGACATAGTCAGAGATACACAGTCAGTAACTCACAGTGCTAGGTTTTCTTTTTTTATTATTATTGTACTTTAAGTTCTGAGATACATGTGCAGAACGTGAAGGTTTGTTACACAGGTATATACATACCATGGTAGTTTGCTGTACCCATCAGCCGTCATCTACATTACGTATTTCACCCCCCAACAGGCCCTACTGTGTGATGTTCCCCTTCCTGTGTCCATGTGTTCTCATTGTTCAACTCCCATTTATGAGTGAAAACATGCAGTGTTTGGTTGTCTGTTCCTGTTTGCTGAGAATGATGGTTTCCAGCTTCATCCAGGTCCCTAAAAAGGATGTGAACTCATCTTTTTTATTATTGCGTAGTATTCCATGGTGTATATGTGCCACATTTTGTTTATCCAGTCTATCATTGATGGGCATTTGGGTTGGCTCCAAGTCTTTGCGATGGTGAACAGTGCTGCAGTAAACATAGGTGTGCATGTATCTTAATAGTAGAATGATTTATAATTCTTTGATTATATACCCAGTAACGGGATTGCTGGGTCAAAGGATATTTTGGTTTTAGATCCTTGAGGAATCAGCAGTGCTAGGATTGTACAGCAAGTTTGGTCATAAAGCCCTGTGCTCAGTCCACATCATGAGGAAGCTATTCAGAGGGTGATATAATTCAAAGGCTGTAGAGAAACAGTCTGGAGACTATACAGCAACCACAGTTCTATGTCTCTTCCACCCCCAAGTCAAGAGAACTGACACGAATACACAGCTCTTTGCTCTTGCTAGCTGATTAAAGTTCCTTCCAGCCTCATGTGAGGAATGCTGTTAGGATTACAGTATACACCCTACCACTGTCACCAGACTGTCATTCTACCAATGTCATCCTACCAATCATGATGGCCCTAGTGACCAGATTTCATAATGATAGTCTGGGAACTGGGGAACTTATCAGGTGGTGAGAGTGGCATTTCATAAAAAGTACCAACGGCTTTAACTTTGAGATTACATGTCACTGAGAGCTGGCAGCAATTGCATCAAAAGAAAAAAAAAGGACTCAACTCAAGGCATTTCACCCGAATTACTCCCCATGCTACTGGAAAAAGACACAGTATATTTAAATAGTAAGTGGGTATTCTAAACAAAGAATATATGGGCATACACTTCACTTATCTGATAACAAAGGAACTCATCTGTAACCTTTCTTTCCAGCCGGTAATTCAGTATAGCTTAATGTTGGGATACCAAGTAGTCCCTGCTCATGATTTTTCTCCATGCCAAGAATATAAGAGCAAAAGGGGCAGAATTTTTAATAAGACAATCCATCCATTTTTCTAGCCCACATAGATAGCAGATACAACTTGCAAATGATAAATCACTTCCAAAAAACGAATATTGTTTCATTCCCTATGAATGAAAATGACATGTGATATATAACGCAGTGCCCATGTCTACAGACCCATCTCAAATGATTAATCATCTCAATAAACTATTATTCAGGACCAATTGCCTAACAAACAAATTAAAAAATATATTCTTGGCAATACCAAATAGCTCCAGCCTATTGTGAATATGTAATAAACCTCAGGAGCAAATGTTTGGCAGTGTTTTATGTGGATGATTAATTACATTTAAAAATAAGTTAATAATTGAACTCCTATCCGAGAGGTGAGTGCACTTCTGAGTTTTGAGCCATATCAGACTCTCCATTGTTCTGAACATACCTGAAATGATTCTCTAACCAATAAGTACATTTACCGACACTCCAAAGTTAAGAAAAACGTGTTAATTCTGTTACTATGGTTCAGATTTTGTGCTTTCATTTATATTTTTTCTAGTTCCTATTTTTTACATTTTTATTTACATTTATGATTTGATTAGATCTTTTAAAAGTCCCTCAAGTAGTTTGTGATCCAAGTCCATTTAAATAACTAAATTTAAATTTAAAAAAATTACTTCTTGATCACCTTGGACTTAAATTCTCTAAGTTTAGATCGTCTTACTTAAAAAATGAGAATATTAAATTAGTTGATTTCTATTGTTCTTTTCAGCTCTCAAGTTCTAGGATACAAATGCAGGATTCCAACATCCAAATAGAATTGAAAAGCATTTTTACAAAATTAAATAAATCTATTTTAAGTTTGCCATATCTGAGAGGTTGCCAGATATGAGAAAGGGCAAGTTTTGGGATCTGTCGGAAGTTGGTTTTGGTAATCGCTAACCTGAGGAGCTTCATAGTTGTTAATCTGAATAGGCAAAGATGTAAGTCTGGGCTCTGTGAGCATGTAAATGTTTAAATGTTCATGTAATGAAAGAATACGACATTATCTGTGGAATGAGTCCCTGGGCGCTCTGATGTTTAAGATTCAGAAACCAGCAAAGGAGAAGGGGCTGCTGGTAAGAGAAGAGGAAAACCAACGAGGAAGGTGGCTCAGAGCCCAGAGAATCAAATGTTTCAAGTAGACAGTGTCAGGGTGTCAAATGCTTTAGCGGGACCCAGCAAGATGACACTGAGGTTTGGTCATGGTAACCTTGACAAGAGCAGAGTCAGTGCCTTAGTGAGGATATATGGAATCGAGTAAGTTCAAGAAAGAAGAAGAAAAGAGGAAGAAGAGCCAGCAAATATGGCCAGAACACAGACGGAACTTTCAAGTGTTACTGTAAAAGAGAAAAGAGCAATGGAGAGGTAGCTGTAAGGCAATTAAGTTTCAAGGCGGTGGTTTTTTTTTTTTTTTTTTTTTTTTTTTTTTGAGACAGAGTTTTGCTCGTTACTCAGGCTGGAGTGCAATGGCACGATCTCGGCTCACCACAACCTCCACCTCCCGGGTTCAGGCAATTCTCCTGCCTCAGCCTCCCCAGTAGCTGGGATTACAGGCACACGCCACCATGCCCAGCTAATTTTTTTTCATATTTTTAGTAGAGATGGGGTTTCACCATGTTGACCAGGATGGTCTCGATCTCTTGACCTCGTGATCCACCTGCCTCGGCCTCCCAAAGTGCTGGGATTACAGGCATGAGCCACCGGAAACAATACAGCCTGTTTATATATTGGTGGGAATGATACAAAAGGGATAGAAAAAGTAACAATGCAGAAGAAAAAAGGAAAAGTTGCTAGAGTGATGCATACATGCTTATTACATTTTTCCCCTCTCTAGCATGGCTGTGATATGGGTATAGATGTCTTGAACTTGACATAGGAGGGCACCATATGGAGAACCGTGATTCAGAGGAAGAGTATAAATCTTGGCAGTATTTCGTGTGACTGAGGCTGAGAAGTGAATCCAGTAATGTCTTCTGTGAAGTGTTGGTTAATGGATGCCCAGAGCCGTGATATCTAACATCCATTTTCTCATTCTGTTGATCTGTGTTCAAGTGCCTCTCTCATATGCTCATTTCTTTGTAAAGTCTGTTAAGCACAATGAGCACACATTGCCTGTGCTGTAGATCCCTTCAAAAGAAGGGTCTTTTGTCAAAGATTGGCAGGAAGAATACCAGAGAGAACTGCCAGCATGAAGATTTCTAAAATGACAGGGAATCCAAGAGCAGTGACAGAGCTAGAGGTGACAAGGGGGCCACCAGGAATAAGGCTTGGGGAACCCCAAGATTCTCAGAATGACTTAGGAAATGGATGAGACTTCTTGCAGTTACACAGCGTTGGGGCTTGGGTTATGGTTATTTGTACATTAAAACAAACAGGAGGTTGGAAGATGTAGAGACACTTTGGTTACACAGGTGGCACTGGGTCTAGTGATAGCCTCACCTGTATAGCCACTTGGAAGTCTGAGATGTCAGGGAAGGGGGACCCAAGAGTTCTGTTTTCATAAGGAATCTCAACCTTGAGAACCAGAGAACAGATGAGACTAAAGATCTACACAGGGCAACAGTTACATTTAGGTGGCATAGTTAGCAAAGAAGGGAAATGAGGAAGATCCCCACCCTGCAGAGCTCCAGACATTGAGAAATCACCCAAAAGTAGAATAGCTGAGCTGAATGAATGTTTTATGATTGAAGCACCTCCGGTGTCCCCTAGAAGTGGGTCATGAAAAGCTGCTGGAAATGTGTCCTGAGACTCTGAAAACTGAGGAGTCATGATGAGGTTAACGTAATCATAAACCTCAACCGCTTTCTTCAATTAGGGTGCGAACATATTGCAAGTGGGCAGGAATTTTCAGAGACATCGATTTTTATTTAATAAGGTGGCAGCTTTTTAATCAACTACCCTCTGTAAATAACGTTTTATATTATAAGCCTTATTCTTTAAATGATAAAACCAAAGTTCACCAGTGCTCATTTCCCCAGGACTACGAATCTACTGATTGCAAGTCTGTTTAAAATCTAGAATTGCCTGGATCTCAAATCCATGATAGTCTCACAGTATTATCTTCCTAACACAAATCAAAAGACAAGAATTATGTTTTAAATGAAAAATAAAGTGACCCAAGGGTTAATACCAGAAAGTGTGTATTTGACTTTCTGTTAGATTTAGATGCCATGTTCTCCTTAAAGTGATCATATTTCTGACCTACTATTGCAGGAAGGGCAGGGATTTGGGAACACAGAAATAAGAGGAGAGAAGCAATTTCCTTCCCTTCCGGCATAAGCCAGTATTGGATAGGCATGGGGAGAGTGCAACAGGGAACTCAGTGTGATGGAAGTTTATTTCCTATCTGTCTGGCCACAAACCATGTTGGAACTGAAGAGGCATCAGTAATGCAAGCCCCACCGGTGAAACCTCGACCTTATTTTCACTTGCTCTGTTTTAGTGTTTAATGGAGTGAGATGGTTTTTAGTTTGCTTATTTGTTTGTGAAGCTTCCATGCCCCTTTACAAAAGTGATTTTTGGTTCCCAACCCACGTAATCAAGAGAAATAGACAAAATATAATGTATATACATAAACTTGCAGATTAAAACATGAATCCTTTTTTACAGAAAAAATCTGCATTGTATATTCAAATTTTGGCTAACTAGAGATTTGTTACAATAGACAATAGATTATTAATCCTTACGGGAAAGATTTTTGCCTTTCCATCTTTGTATCTTTGCTGTTGAAGGACAGTTCTCTGGGTGACTTTGCACCAAACGAGTTCTTTCTTTCTCACTTATAATTTTTAAGAATAACTGTAGAATGTGCTGGAAATGCAACATTCAGGGATAAAGAAGAATTGGCTGGAACAGCGTAGGTTTTCTTCCAGTCTCTCATAGAAACAGGACATCCTTCAGTGCTTTAGCTCAGCATATTCTGTTGCCCGTCAGGGATAAACCCAAAGGTGGGCTGCTTTCTGGGGTCCTTCAGTGGCAGTGCAGGTGGGGAACAGGAAGATGAGTTTCTATCCACCTTGGGCAGCTTTCCTGAGCCTTGGGGAATTCGCTCCTAATGAATCTTAGACGTTGGTTGTCCTTTGCTGTGTATCTGTAAGTAATACACTCACTTTATGTAACCCATTCTTTGTGTGATTTCTCTTACCAGACTCAGGCAAGTAGTAAATGTGCAGCTCAAGATACAACGGGCTGAAGTACTGGGACGCCGCCTCTTGGTAGTTGGCATAGTAACGATCTTTGCTATCCTACATCCTCCCTTGGGATTGGTATTCAGCAAACATATTTTGCAATTGTCTAGCACAGTACCTATTTGTTGAGTGAATATTTATTGAATGAATATATGTTATAAAAGCCTCTTTCTTACATTTGCTCTACAGCTAAGAGCCTGATTGCTTTGATGCAGCAATCTTATCAATTTTTCCTCTCATTCCTCCCATCCTAATCCCTAAACCACCAACCTAATTTAGCACAATGATCAAATCACAAGGCTTTCTATTACATTCCATCTTAATTGCCCTTCAAATTACAAGTATTAAATAGATCATTAAAGAGATTAGCTTTTATTGTGTGGTTATATAGGATTTTCTTCACCATTATGTGTTGTTAAAAAAAATATGAAAGAGCAATAAGCAAATCACTCTTGATTTAATAAGCTAATGACTTGGAAATTATCAAAGAATCCAATGTTAAGAGTGGTCAGATAAACAAAGATTTTGTGTGTGAGCGTGTGCCTGCAGCCCAGATCTTATACTTGCTCAAGATTTTCATATGGAAAAATAATTTTGTTTTTTTAAAAAAAACCTTTAGGAGACCAAGAAGGCAGCCGGGTGCGGTGGCTCACGCCTATAATCCCAGCACTTTGGGAGGCCGAGGTCGGTGAACCCCGTCTCTACTCAAAAAATACAAAAAATTAGCTGGGCATGGTGGCGCGTGCCTGTAATCCCAGCTACTCAGGAGGCTGAGGCAGGAGAATTGCCTGAACCCAGGAGGCGGAGGTTGCGGTGAGCCGAGATGGCGCCATTGCACTCCAGCCTGGGTAACAAGCAAAACTCCGTTTCAAAAAAAAAAAAGACCAAAAAGGCTTATAATCTTATCCTACCCAGTGAGAAAAAAGCTATGTTTTTCAGAGACCTTTCAGTCTACCATTTCAGAAAGATCTTGAAGAGCCCTCTAGGAAATTCTCTTTATTTAGAATTTCTTTTACTCCTGAAAAAGAAATCTCCAATACATTGACACATCTGGGTCAGAATATACTATCCAAAAAAAGTAAAATTTATTTACTATAATTTATGCCATAAATGCTTTTTTTTTTAAAAGTATACTACTTTACAAATTTATTTGCAACTAGCTCAATAACTATTAAAGAGAATAAGTTATATCTATAACTGCATATTCTTTCAGAGAATCTGCTTATCACATTTCCCTACTGACTGACATTATCTTTACAAATAGCAGAGGGCTAAGCATCCCTGTATATATCAATGTGTATACATATCTTAAATTGTATTAGGTTGCCGGATTCTTTTCTACTATAGATTTGGAATTCCGTATCTAAGCTGGATCATAATCGAAGATATCTGCTCTTGAAATTAATGAGAATTCTACAGATACCAGGTTAGAGTCTCATTTTATCCTTCAGCCAGCTCTCTCACTGACTCACAGTGTGCAAATAACTAGGGCAGATAATGTTATAGCTTCTAATAGTTAGATGAGAAGAGACATAATTAAAACTCACTTTTTATTTTATTTTAATCTAAGTACCACATCCGTGAGCGATATCTATAAGCAATATAGCATTGTGACTTTCACTTACTAGTTGGGAATCATGATACATGACTCAATCTCAACATACCTGGGAATGTAGTCATTGGAGTACCTGTACATTTTATCTGAAAGATATTCAAAATAGACAAGTTAATAGGAATGTTGACATACCTTTATTAAATATTGTACAGAGTGTTCTGAGGGGAGTGTAGCCTCAACGTCAGTTAATATCTTTGACCAAGGCCATCAGGCCACTTCTGATTGAAATAGGGTTGAAGGTTTCTTCTTAGGCCAATCAGATTTGCCTTTTACCAAATTACCAAGAAAGAAAGATTTATACGATTTGAAGAGAAACCATGCAACTTTCCTGGTAATTTAGGATGGAAGCAGAACAGCTTAGAGACAGATGTACAGCCTGGATGAATGGTGGTTTTATGCACAGAAAACACTAAGCTGAGAGAGCTGGAACCTTCCTTCCTGCCTCCCATGTGGTGCCCGTCCATGGCAGTGCATCGTTGTACTTTCTGCCTTCGGGTTCCATGAAACACCACAGCATTCTTTTTTTTCTTTTTGAGACGGAGTTTCGCTCTTGTTACCCAGGCTGGAGTGCAATGGTGCGATATGGCTCACCACAACCTCCGCCTCCTGGGTTCAGGCAATTCTCCTGCCTCAGTCTCCTGAGTAGCTGGGATTACAGGCACGTGCCACCTGATGCCCAGCTAATTTTTTATATTTTTAGTAGAGACGCGGTTTCACCATGTTGAGCAGGATGGTCTCGATCTCTTGACCTCGTGATCCACCCGCCTCAGCCTCCCAAAGTGCTGGGATTACAGGCCTGAGGCCCAGCATTCTTATAATTATGTTTTTATCTTTACTCATGTGGTTTGAATAGGCTTTTCTTCCTTATGAAAAATGAAAAAAATCAAGAGACTTTTACCTATCTATCTGTCTGTCTGTCTATCATCTGTCTATCTATCATCTGTCTGTCTGTCTATCTACTTTTAACATTTCTTGGCATGAGTAACAACACAAAAATCATATTAAGGGAGTTACTCTGATCATGACTCAATTTCAACCACACAGTACAAAGCAGTGGCAAGGAGAAATGAGGGTCCTAGGAAGAAGAGACCGGGAAAAAGTTACAACACAGGCTCTAAAACTATCCAAAACTGTAGGACAGCTTCTAAAAAAAAAAGGTTTTTTTTGGTCTACCAGGACAAAACTTACCAGAGATGTGTTGAAGAATGATAAAACCATAAAAAAACAAAAAAACAAAAAAACAGAAAACAACTATGTGATGAATCTCAGTAAATGACTCACTGTTAATCCTTGAATGTGGTAGTTCAAAGCCAAATAAAAGTATGTTTACTTCCAGGTTAAATACAAGAAACCAAAAGATACTTGAAAAATATAGTTTTGAGAATTTTTTTAGTGGAGGCAATAGATTCATAATGAATTACTGAGAAAAATTAAGGAATATTCAGGGTAGAGTCTTAACATCAATATTATGGAAAATTCTGTATTATTCATCAATAAATTTTCTTTGCTGTTGAACGAGATGCATATACATAGTACAATGTTTATTATATTTGAATGGCTTATTTTTCAACCTGCCATTAAACAAAATCCAAAACCTTGCAAAAGAGTTATTCATGTAAAAATAAAGACCACTGTTATCGTACTCTGACGATAACTGAGAGACAATTGTGACCAAATGATGGTATTTCAACTTGAATATATGAAAAACACTCTGTTAGTAAGGAACTAGCAATAACAGTTTCAAATAATTAGGTCACCAAACTATGAAAATCATTTTAGTTAAATGTATGTGCAACAAAGTTGAGTTATTTTCTAGAGAGGTTATTAACTGTTAAAGAAACATTAGTGCAACAATTTGTGAAAGTGATCATATTGGAGGATGAAATGGACATGTCACATGTCAGTGTGTTTGGGAGAATTCTGTAAAGGACTAAATGAGGGGAGATTTTGCATATGCACTAAGCTGCTATGAGACCAACAGTGATGAATGTATTCCGTATGAAATATGTCAGTGGAATACTTCCAGCCCAGAGGAAATGTTCCACCATGAACTGCATATAAAAGATGCAGTTATTTTCAACTACTTTCTTTCTTTCTTTTTTTTTTTTGAGATGGAGTCTCCCTCTGTTGCCCAGGCTGGAGTGCAGTGGCAAGATCTTGGCTCACTGCAACCTCCGCCTCCCAGGTTCAAGCGATTCTCTTGCATCAGCCTCCTGAGTAGCTGGGATTACAGGCATGTGCCACCAAGCCTGACTAATTTTTGTATTTTTAGGAGAGACAGGGTTTCACCATACTGGTCAGGCTGGTTTCAAACTCCTGGCCTTGTGATCTGCCTGCCTCGACCTCCCAAAGTGCTGGGATTAGAGGCGTGCGCCACCGCACCCAGCCTTTCAACTACTTTCATGCTAGTCTTGTGAATGCGAGTACACACAAATGCTGGGAGAAGCCTAGAGAGGTCTAAAGCATACTGCATAGTAGCCACAAGTACAGCAAAATCAAAAACCCTGAGAAATGTAAATACAATCAATAAGCATATAAAGAAAAATTAGTTAATATAGACCAGGAAATTATAAACCAAAAAATAAGGCATGATATAAAGTATATCTTGATTTCCTTCGATGTGAAGAAAATGCTTACACTCAGGCCACTAATTCTTCTTCAGATTTGCCTGGAATTGAAGTAGATGCACGAGAATTTAGTCAAACGGTAGCCTGATGTATGATGAAAGAAATCCAGGGTTAAGAATCAGAAGACATGGATTTGGAACCAGTTTTGCCCTGTGACAAAATGCAAACTACGTTAAAACTCTGGTTCTCAGTCCATCCACAGAGTAGGGACAATAATGCCTATACCACAGAGTACATGTCAGAGGTAATGACATACTTTCTGCAAAATCATGTTTAAATGACAAAGTTTGTTATTCATATTACACATACGCTCTAAATACATGTTATATAACAAACCAGCATTTAATTGTGCTCATTTGAGTCAGGAAGTTTCATTAGTTAGTTGAACATAGGCTGGTATTAAGATGGCATGATATTTTAAAGTTAAGATTTAGAAGCAATGCTTGATTTGAAATGAAATCACTAAAATCTCATCTTTTGACAAAAGGATAGTCACCAACTGAGCATTAATTTGAAAGAAAAGAGAAAAAAGCCAAAAAATTGAAAACAATAGAGAAGGGTGTCATTGCTTAATAAGAATATGAAGAAGTAGGTATGGAGTAAACATAATTCCCAAACAGGCTAATTGTTTTATTTTTAGATGGAGTCTTGCTCTGTCGCCCAGGTTGGAGTGCAGTGGCTGATCTTGGCTCACTGCAACCTCTGCCTCCTGAGTTCAAGGAATTCCCTGCTCCAGCCTCCTCGGTAGCTGGGATTATAGCCACCACCACGCCTGGCTAATTTTTGTGTTTTTGGTAGAGACAGAGTTCTACCATATTGGCCAGGCTGGTCTTGAACTCCTGACCTCGTGATCCACCTGCCTTGGCCTCCCAAAGTGCTGGGATTGCAGGTGTGAGCCACCGCACCTGGCCCCTAATGTTTTTAAAAGATAATGTGGATTTTTCAGGTGGAGGTGCTAAAAGTATGAATGTTGGTGCCTGGAAACAATACTAGTGTAACACATACAAACTAACTCTATAGAATGGAAATGTGCTGAGTGTATTGTCAGTAGGGAAAAAGAAAAGTAAGACAAAAAAGGCATGTGGAAAAAGGAAATAGAAGCACCAGTATAAAAGATAGAACATAATACTGTGATGTTTAGATGGAAGGAAAGGTACCAAACCAATCTGGGGGGAAAAAAAGAAAACAATGGATAAAGGGAGCACCTGAAGTGGGATGTAAGTTCAAGGGCACCCCATTCCATGCCACTCTTAGGAGGTCAGGGTACAGTCTCCAGCTGAGCCGTCTGTACTTGGGTGACTTGTTTTGTAAATCCTTCCTGGAAGAAGGTTCTAATCACTTTAATGAGGAGTAGCAAAAAGTTCAGAGGTTACAGCTAAAAATCAAAGCCAGCAAGCTCAGGCTTCTGAAAAGTTGGCTCTGTCATGAAGGCTCAAAAGTCTTTTTAAAAACAAGTGGCGTGACTTACTTTAAAAGCTGCCTGGTGATTTCAATGACATTTAGCAAAAAGAAAAAAGTATGCTTTGCTGTAAAGCAATGAAGTGTGCAAGAACTGGGTGAACTCATAATCCTCTCCTGTGATTCAGGCGCAAACACCTGTGGTCAGGTTTGTAGTTGACAGGGTGTGATGCAGATATGTTTGCTTTTATGTTTTTCCTTTTAGAGTGGTAACTCTCCTGTGCACCACACAACCCAAGACAGCAGCACATAGTTTAAACTCCATAATAAAATGTTTCTGATCCATGTTCAATGTGAAGATGCCATAATTTTCTGCGGATAGGATTTTGATGTACGACCAAAGTAATACGCTTGTTTATTCTCTTTCCAAACCAGAAAGGAAGAGTTGAACAGAGATTTTGGACTTAAAGAAGGAATAGTTAATGCATTCCTATCAGAAAAAGAAATAAATAATCCTCCTAAAGAACAGATTTGAACAGAGGATTCACATAAAAATGAAGGATTTGTTTCAGGGAGAATGAGAGAACTCCATTTCGAAGCTTCTACCTGGCTGCTGCAGAAAACACCAAGGGGAGGCTTATCTGGTCTATCGGATTGAATGTGCAGATATTGTATTGTTGCTGAAACGGAAATTTTCTTTTGAACGCTATTTATTACACCAGCAAAACTTATGCACTGACTAACCAAGGTGGAGTCAGATCTTGCAAGTTTCTTAGCCACAAAGAGTAATACAAAGATGCAAGCATAAAAAGTTACATGAGGCCAGATATGGGGGTGTTGCATTCACAGCCCAAGTGGCAGAAAAGCTGGCTGATACAATAGAATCTTTTATTATAGCTTGTTTGTCTAAGAGAAATGAGGCAGGAAGGCATCTTTGGGAGGACTGGGAAGGAATTGAACTGTTCATAGAGCAGTTCTGAAATATATCTGAAATCTCTGGGTTGAAAAGAAAGATAGTTCTATTTGTTAATATGGGATGGAAAGAATGGCAGAGCTTTAACTAATACTTGGGAAAAGACGTTAGGAGAAGTTGGGGCAAAGGGGTGGAGGTGGGATAAGAACAAAGGACATTCTCAGCATTGATGGGTACATCAACTGCACGGTGCACGTCCCAGTACGTGCTCCACCTAAGGAGGGCACATTACTACTCCAATAAAAACTTTTGTGATTAGCGAACGTTTAGAATCAATGCCATGAAACCCTTCAGAAAACTCTCTGAAATGGACCTGAATGTGACTTACCTGAGCACAACAGTTAGTGCTAGAGCTCAAGGTATTGCACAGATTGGTTAAATAAGATAGAGATAAGGGAAGTGAAGCTGGAGCTGGAGAGAACTTCGAGGGGCATAGGGAAGGTGATGGTGGGAGCAGCAAAGTGGCCAGAGAAACCAGTGTTCACCAAAGTAACAGACGTGAACGTTAAATGGGACGACATGCAGCCATGGTATTTCCGTAATAATTATTTGTGGAAAGAGGGAAGGAAGCAACAGGACCTCCAGGTATGGTGATGGGTTGTACCAGATCCAGGACTGACCTACTAAGTCCCCAGCACTATGCAAAGGGGTGTGTGTGTGTGTGTGTGTGTGTGTGTGTGTGTGTAATTCTTACAGGAACCCTATGGCCTAGATGGTATTTTCCACGTGTTGTTAAGGAAACTGAAACTCAGAGAAATTATGTTACTTGTACAAGATCTCCCAGCTAAATATTGAAGGCAGAGTTCTAATTTACATCAGGTCTACTTCAAAGGTATACTATCAAAAACAATTGAGGGAAGCAAAATTTATTTTAAAAATATACCAATAAATACAATTTATTGTTTTCTTAAAAATTTTCCCTCACATTACACTACTTTTAGGTAATAGAGCCATTTATGGCATGCCTGGGGCAGTAAGGGTTTGTACAATTGAAAAGAAAAAAATCTGTCCCGAAATAACAAAATGAAAAGGTGTTGCTTTTTTTTGAGATGTAGTCTCGCTCTTTCACACAGGCAGGGGTGCAGTGGCGCTGTCTTGGTTCACTGCAACCTCTGCCTCCTGGGTTCCAATGATTCTCCTGCCTCAGTCTTCCGAGTAGCTGGAATTATAGGCACACACCACTATGCCCAGCTAACTTTTGTAATTTTAGTAGACATGGGATCTCTCCATGTTGGCCAGGCTGGTTCCAACTGCTGACCTCAGGTGATCCACCCACCTCTGCCTCACAAAGTGCTGGAATTACAGGCACTGCTTTTTAAAGTAAGGCTACTGTCTTTCTGCAGAGGTCAACTTACCATAATAAGCAACTACACAAAGGAGTTTTCATGGAGGCAAAAAGGCATGGATGTGGGAAAATAAATCCCAATGCACAAACTGCCAAAAATGAGACTTGTTAAACCTGTTTACAAAGAGTTGTAGAAGACTAGTAGAGCTGAATACTTCTCAGGTAGAAGTACTACATTAGCCAAATTATACCAGTCCTGATCTTGATGATGATGATGAAAAGTGGTTCCTAACATCCATAATTCAGTGCAATCACAGGACTGAAAAAATTGAAAATTTAGGTTGAAAGTAAATAGATCACATTTGCTGGATAAATTTTAAGTTAGACGACTGAGCTGAAGATAAACATGTCAGTGTCTATCTGTTACCTGGCCCTCAGCAGTCTTCAAAGGATTACCAGTGGACTCAATGAAAGAGCGAGGTACTCTGGGCAGTATGGCCATTTTCACAATATTGATTCTTCCTAACCATGAGCATGGAATGTTTCTCCATCTGTTTGTGTTGTGTCCTCTCTTATTTCGTTGAGCAGTGGTTTGTAGTTCTCCTTGAAGAGGTCCTATACATTCTTTGTTAGTTGTATTCCTAGGTATTTTATTCTTTTTGCAGCAATTGTGAATGGCAGTTCATTCTTGATTTGGCTTTCTTTAAGTCTGTCATTGGTGTATAGGAATGCTTGTGATTTTTGCACATTGATTTTGTATCCTGAGACTTTGCTGGAGTTGCTTATCAGTTTCAGGAGATTTTGGGTTGAGGCAATGGGGTCTTCTAGATATACTATCATGTCGTCTGCAAATAGAGACAATTTGGCTTCCACCTTTCCTATTTGAATACCCTTTATTTCTTTTTCTTGCCTGATTGCTCTGGCTAGAACTTCCAGTACTATATTGAATAGGAGTGGTGAGAGAGGGCATCCTTGTCTAGTGCCGGATTTCAAAGGGAATGCTTCCAGTTTTTGCCCATTCAGTATGATATTGGCTGTTGGTTTGTCATAAATCGCTTTTATTATTTTGAGATATGTTCCATCAATACCGAGTTTATTGAGGGATTTTAGCATAAAGAGCTGTTGGATTTTGTCAAAGGCCTTCTCTGCATCAATTGAGGTATCATGTGGTTTTTGTTTTTGGTTCTGTTTATGTGGTGAATTACATTTATAGACTTGAGTATGTTGAACCAGCCTTGCATCCCCGGGATGAATCCTACTTGATCATGGTGGATAAGCTTTTTGATGTGCTGTTGCAATCGGCTTGCCAGTATTTTATTGAAGATTTTTGCATCTGTGTTTATCATGGATATTGGTCTGAAGTTTTCTTTTCTTGTTGGGTCTCTGCCAGGTTTTGGTATCAGGATGATGTTGGTCTCATAAAATGATGTGGGAAGGACTCCCTCTTTTTGGATTGTTTGGAATAGTTTCAGAAGGGATGGTACCAGTTCTTCTTTGTGTGTCTGGTAGAATTCGGCTGTGAACCCATCTGGACCTGGGCTTTTTTTGTGTGTGGTAGGCTCTTAATTGCTGCCTCAACTTCAGACCTTGTTATTGGTCTATTCAGAGTTTCAACTTCTTCCTGGTCTAGGGTTGGGAGGAGGCAAGTGTCCAGGAATTTATCCATTTCTTCCAGGTTTACTGGTTTACGTGCATAGAGTTGTTTGTAGTAGTCTCTGATGGTGGTTTGAATTTCTGTGGGATCTGTGGTGGTATCCCCTTTATCATTTTTTATTGCATCTATTTGGTTATTCTCTCTTTTCTTTTTTATTAATCTGGCTAGTGGTCTATTTTGTTGATCTTTTCGAAAAACCAGCTCCTGGATTTATTGATCTTTTTTTTTTGAAGGGTTTTTCGTGTCTCTATCTCCTTCAGTTCTGCTCTGATCTTAGTTATTTCTTGTCTTCTGCTAGCTTTTGAGGCTTTTTTGATCTTGCTCCTCTAGCTCTTTCAATTTTGACAATAGGGTGTCAATTATGAATCTCTCCTTGCTTCTCATGTGGACACTTATTGCTATGTATTTTCCTCTAGAGACTGCTTTAAATGTGTCCCAGAGATTCTGGCATGTTGTGTCTTCGTTCCTGTTGGTTTTGAAGAACATCTTTATTTCTGCCTTCATTTCATTGTTTATCCAGTCAACATTCAAGAGGAAGTTGTTCAGTTTCCATGAAGCTGTGCAGTTCCGAGTTAGTTTCTGAATTCTGAGTTCTAACTTGATTGCACTGTGGTCTGAGAGACTGTTTGTTATGATTTCCGTTCTTTTGCATTTGCTGAGGAGCGATTTACTTCCAATTATGTGGTCAATTTTAGAGTAGGTGTGATGTGGTGCTGAGAAGAATGTATATTCTGTGGATTTGGGGTGGAGAGTTCTATAAATGTCTGTTAGGTTTGCTTGGTCCAGGTCTGAGTTCAAGTCCTGGATATCCTTGTTAATTTTCTGTCTGGTTGATCTGACAATGGAGTGTTAAAGTCTCCCACTATTATTTTGAGGGAGTCTAAGTCTCTTTGTAGGTCATTAAGAACTTGCCTTATGTATCTGGGTGCTCCTGTATTGGGTGCATATATATTTAGGATCGTTAGCTCTTCTTGTTGCATTGATCCTTTTACCATTATGTAATGTCCTTCTTTGTCCAGTTCAGATTACTGTTCTTGTCTTGGTTTTCCCCTTAAATTATTTACTCTCTGTAGATATCAATTCATGTTTTTGTTTTGTAATTCAGATTACATTATCTGCATTTATCAGATATCTTAATGAAGGAGTTAAAATAGCCAGTTGAATATACAAAGAAAGGTGCTACTCTGAGCTCATTTTCATCTATAAAAGAGGGAAACTGTAGAAGATGTTTGATGATGAGTCATTTATACGTTTGACTTAGGAAGTTTATTTGAAAATATATTAGATTTTTAAAAGTATTACGGAAAGCATTGCTAATGAAAAAGAATTGCTTGCTAGGACTTTCACCTTAGCCGTAGAATTGATATCATAGAGATCCAAAGAGTGTTGGGTTTCTGGCTAAGGACAGCTGGTGAGCAATGTCAGAGTTGGATGTGCTGGTAGAAACCTTATCAGACAGAGAATTAGAGAAGTGGACACTCACTGATTTTGCTGCTGAATAGATGCGTGGCTTCAGCTGTGCCGCCCCATTGTTGAAGCCTCTCATCTTTTTTCCAAGCCTGCACGACAATAATCCCTTCGTATTTCATATTAATATTATCAAAGCTTAAGATGTTTCTAAAAGAAGAAAGGATACTTGCTGCGATCTGACCTTTGTTCTAAATTGGTTCTGTACAATTTTTCTTGGACAGGTGTCAAATTAATTTTGTTAACTTAGTTTTCTTTCATTTCCTCTGTTAAAAGAAAATGCATTTATCCTTTCTTTTCTTTTATTACCACTTATGTCCTGCCCCTAAGGATTTCTTGATATTTAAACACCTTCCAGGCTGGGTGTGGTTGCTAACAACTGTAATCTCACGGTTTTGGGAGGCCAAGGCAGGAGGATCACTTGAGAACAAGAGTATAAGATCAGCCTGGGCAACACAGAGAGACCCCCATCTCTACAATAAAAAAATCTGAAATGTAGCTGGGTGTGTTTGTGCATGCCTGTAATCCTAATTACTTGAGAGGCTGAGGCAAGAGGATTGCTTGAGCCCAGAAGTTTGAGGCTGCAGTGAGTTAGAATCATGCCACTGCACTCCATGCTGGATGACAGAGCAAGATCCTGTCTCAAAAAAAAAAAAGACATCTTCCAGCAATAGCTGGACTTTCATTTTTCCATCCATCCATCTGTAGTCAACATGTAATGGATTCAACATTGATCAATGTGTGTTCAACATGCATTGGATGCCTACAGCATACAAAGGGTGTGCCAGTTGCTGGACTTTACACCATTTCAGTTGTGGCACATGCAGATTGGAAGCCACACGGTTAAAATTTATGCCCAGCATATTGAAAAGCAAAGCTGACAGTGGCAGATACCCTTGACCTACTCTTCTAAACCCTGGGAGTGTCTGACAGCAAGCCCATGCTTCCATCTATGCCTTTTCTAGTTGTCTTCTGAGACCGCTTCTATGTATTATACTTGAGAGTGCCTGACTGATCCTGAGATTAAGTTGGCTTAAATGGAATCTTAAAGGGCTAGACCTCCCTTTATTCCCCATGTATCAGAGAGAACCTTGATGGCTTCCCCAGAATAAACTACAATGTCATAAGTTGTTCAGTTGGAGAAGGAAAACCCTGTTTACCAGGATAATCCCTTCCCAATCTACACCCTAAAGCAGAGAGAAAGCTAAATTGGGTAATTTTTTCACATTTCTCATATGATTGTATTCTTAAATGCGAGAACCCTTTGGGTAAGAAAAATTAGCAAATAGATTTTCTATAGGCAAAAATAACCTGTTGAATGACATTTCATAACATTTTCTACTTCCACAGGGTTTCCAGTGATTCCCTAGTCTCCATTCAAGCAGGTACCACGTAAAGTTTGTCAAAACGTCTTACCTTGTCGTTGCTTTTCCACACAGTGGGAAATATTGAAGATCAGGGATGTAACCAAAGCCAAGCCCAAGAATGCTAGAAGTCCCCAGAGGAAAAAGGGGCACCCAGAGCTCCCTGGAAATGAAAACAAACATACCCATGATATCATAGCTGCTAACCCATTTGTTCTGGTCTGGCCTGTAATCCCAGCACTTTGGGAGGCCGAGGCGGGTGGATCATGAGGTCAAGAGATCGAGACCATCCCGGTCAACATGGTGAAACCCCGTCTCTCCTAAAAATACAAAAAATTAGCTGGGCATGGTGGCGTGTGCCTGTAGTCCCAGCTACTCGGGAGGCTGAGGCAGGAGAATTGCCTGAACCCAGGAGGCGGAGGTTGCGGTGAGCCGAGATCGCGCCATTGCACTCCAGCCTGGGAAACAAGAGCGAAACTCCGTCTCAAAAAAAAAAAAAAAAAAAAAAAAAAAAAGCTGTTGCATTTATTCATAATGAAGGACAAATCCTCTACCAGGAAATTAATTAATATTCATAACTTTTCAGTTTTCAAAGTGGGTGTTAGCGTTAAGCCACTGAATTCAGCATGGGCAGAAGGATTCAAGTTTCTCACATTTGAGTGTTTATGGAATGAGACTTCTTGTGTAGCTCTTAAGACGTGACAAATGGTGACTGATAAAGAACTTTTGTTCGAAAATCGAGAACATTCAGATTACCAAGAATTTTAATTTGCTCTACTTTTCACCTTCCCTTAATCCTCAGACTGTAATCATACACACTTTTCTTATTTACAGAAATTTGCCTGTTCCCTTCCACTAATCTCAGTAGCACAG
Organism: Callithrix jacchus; assembly: GCF_049354715.1. Lineage (NCBI taxonomy): Eukaryota > Metazoa > Chordata > Mammalia > Primates > Cebidae > Callithrix > Callithrix jacchus. Next base: position 100,077,593 of record NC_133516.1, on the reverse strand, counting down.
AATATGATGTGTTGGGATAAAATAATGCTGGAGCCTAGTTTTGTTAATATTGGCCACAGGGAGCTTTTCTCATACTATGTAGAGCTCCATGAATGTATTGTGGGAAGTTAATTACACTTCTCTTTGTCCTAGGCATAAACAAAGTCAGAAAAACCAGTATTACTGTCTTCCACCCCCACATCTTGTCCCACTAGGGGAAATGACACATTGGAGGAGTCATCTCCTCTAATAGCAATGTCTCCTGGAATACCTCCTGAAGGACCTACTGGAGGCTGTTTTACAGTTAACGTTTTAATAAGTACAGGAAGTATAAGATAATGATAATAGCATAGTATAGTAAATATATAAACTAGTAATATAGTCATTTATTATAATTACCAAGTATTCTGTACAGAATTGCGTGTGCTATAGTTTTCTGCAAGTAACAGCACAGTAGGTCTGTTTACACCAGCATCACCAGAAACATATGAGTAATGAATTGCATTATGACATTCCAACAGTTATGTCACTAAAGGATAAATATTTTTCAGCCCCTTTATAATCTGTGGTCAATCATTGACCAAAACATTGGGGTGTGTGTGTGTGTTGTGTTGTGTTGTGTTGTGTGCGTTTGAGATGGAGTCTTGTGCTTGCACCCAAGCTGGAGTGCAGTGGTACAAACTTGGCTCACTACAACCTCCACCTCCCAGGGTTCAGGCAATTCTCCTGTCTCAGCCTCCTGAGTAGCTGGGATTACAGGCATGGGCCACCACACCTGGATAATTTTTGTGTTTTTAGTAGAGACAGAGTTTCACCATGTTGGCCAGGCTGGTCTTGAACCCTGTATCTTGTGATCCTCCCACCTCAGCCTTCCAAGGTGCTGGGATTACAGGCTTGAGACACACCACCTGGCCCTACCAAAACATTGTTATACAGCACATGACTGTACATTGTGCAATGACAATTACATAATATAGTATAGAACAACTTCCCTAAGAACACATTTTATAGTTAATTTATTATAGAGTTGACCAGGGAGTTGCATTTGTTAAAATTGAGCATTTAATGGATGCGTTAATAATTTACCTTTGACCAAATTGGACCGGTAACCCTGCTTTAGAAATAGGTTAAGCTATAATTATTGCATCCAATTTCTATGGCATATACTTTGGGACCTTGATCATTAAATGCTGAAAGGATGAGAAATTGATTTTGGAAAGATTATTTTGACCTTGCCTGTGTGAAACTACCTGGATCTACCCATGAATGAAAGTAAAATAGACTTTGATGACTTTCTATTCTGGGACATGTCCCAGTTATGTTTTGGAAATTTCTTAGGGGAATGTCAAAACTGCTTCCATCTCACCAACCATTAAAGCAAACGACCTGCCCTAAAATGGCAACAGAGTTGAACTTCATGTTGTAGTCAGAAAATAAAATCTAAAAATCTCTGTTGCTCTTTCTTATTTGCTTCCATTTTCCACATTTGGACCTTTGGTCTCAGGACAAAACAAAACATGTTTTAAGAAAAAGAACCAGCTGTATGAAACTCTCCATGGGCCGTATTAATTTTGGGAATACTATGAACTGGATGGTATTTAATACATCATATGGTGCCTCAAGTATAAAGGCATGGGGATGTCCTTCAGCACTGGTACACTTTGCTGTCATATCCCATGTGAATATTGTACTGAATCATCTGTCTGTGTTTGATACACAATCTACTTTAAGCAAATATCCAGGACTTTATGATACTTATATTGTTTGTGAACTGATGGCATCCTTTTGTCCTATTTTCCCTTCACCCTGACTTATTTGGTTATCTTTTATACTATTACACTTATTTCTAATACCCTTCTTTTTGGGGGAGGGGCAAAGAAATACATGGAAAATAATAATGAATCTCCGGCACTTATCACCCTTGGGAACCCTAATAAAAATCAATCTCTTTTCTACTTCGCATTTTTTTCTTTCAATTTTCGACAGCATGTAGGATTTAGTATACATTCAATATGGAGTTCCACTTCAAGTAAATAAAATACAGTATGGACAGTCATAGTTCAAGGAAGTAAACAGAAAGCCCTAATCTTATACTTTAAATTACACTAAATTTAGCTATAAATCATCCTATCATTTGGACAAAATTATATTTCAAATAGCAGTTTTGTTTTCTCCTTTCCAATTAAAGAGAATTGGAATAGTTGTATTGGTCCATTAATTGATATAAGAACATAATTTGACTCTCAGCTACAAAGAAACAACCTAAACAATATCATAAGCCTATATGATACACTAAAAGCTTTTGGGAAAGTCCTAATCGTTTTTATGAAATATGTCAGAAACGCTAAGGCAAGAACTTGGGTCACACTGTATGTTTCTTTAGAGTTGTGTTTTATCTTTTCCTGGTAGAATAAATTTGCCCCACATCACCACTTGGAGGCCTTTTAAAACACAATCTAAACTCTAATGTGGGCCAGGAGCGGTAGCTCACGCCTGTAATCTCAGCATTGTGGGAGGCTGAGGCAGGTGGGTCACCTGACGTGCGGAGTTCAATACCAGCCTGACACAGAGAAACCCCATCTCTACTAAAAATACAAAAAATTTAGCCAGGAGTGGTGGTGGGCACCTGTAATCCCAGCTACTCTGGAGGCTGAAGTAGGAGAATTGCTTGAACCCAGGAGGTGGAGGTTGCGGTGAGCTGAAGTCATGCCATTGCACTCCAGTCTGGGCAACAAGAGCAAAACTCTGTCTTAAAAAATTAAATTAAAAAATTATATTTGGGAGTAGTTTAGGTATGTGAGATATAGTCTCATGTGGTCTCGGGTTTCCTCTGCTTTTAGGGTCTATAATTCCAAACACTTCTGTTAGTCAAGTTTTTTTTTTAATATGATATAAATTTTAAACAGGAAGACTTTTATTTAGAGGCTTTGCATTTTATGACATTTTAAGTATCTTTCATAATTTTTGGATTGTCCACAATACCCCATTTTGAAAAACAACACACACACATGAGAAGAATAGATACATGAAGTAGATAAATGGTGGAAATTTTCAACTTGAATTCAGATCTGTATAGATGTACACACACACACACACACACACACACACACGTGCGCGCTCTCTCTCTCTCTCTCTCTCTCTCTCTCTCTCTCTCTCTCTCTCTGCCTCCCCTTACCCAGTAATTCTAAATATGCAGTATAAATATCTCCATCCCCCTGTGGGTATCTACTTAGTACAGACAGTGCCTCTTAGAATATTGGATGCACAAAGTGCTTAAATTTTTTTGCCCAACATGTGTAACCTGTAGTATCGATATTCATTAATTGTAATTACTTTAATTTATACAGCTTTTATCAGTTTTAAAAAACCTCCCACACAATTTGAATTCAGCTATTTACACTGTTAAAAAGCCAAAGGCCTCTAGAAATTACCAGGGAGGCAATGGCAGCTAGGAAAATCATGATTTAAGTTTCTCTCTAGCTTCCAACTACCAGGGGCTAATAGTGGTGGATTTAATTATAAAACCTCTGACTCCCTTAAAGCCAACAGTAATTGGCAGGCACCGTCTTTGAAATTCACAATTGCATGTGCTCTGGAAGGAAACCCAGCTAAGCAAATAAAATGTCTTTCCGATGGCAGATTTGATTTACGCAGAAGCCTTTACTTAACAACAGAAAAAGCAATGAATATGATGCGTTAATTGTTTCTACTTCAGGCTGCCTTTAACTGAGACAAGGGTATAAGTTGATAGTACACTGCAGCGTATAGCTTCTCTTAATGGCTTTCCTTGGCTTGTAAACTCGGAGCCATGAACATCTCTTTGCATCCCATGAATATGTATATTTATTTTAGAAATCTCAATGGCAATATTATGATCCCCATGGGTCTACTCATAAAATGAGTTTTTCTTACCATGGTGGTGGTTGGTGCTAAATAAGATACATTCTTGATGATTTTTTGAATATGACACATCATTACGCTCACAATCCTAAGCACTGCTATCCAGCCCCCTCATCTCCCACAATAAAAGACATTCGAATCATGGATATTAACACAAGAGGGGACTCTCACATCAGTTCCAGACTTTCAAGTAAATACCAGGCCATTTTTAGTGCAAATCTGAAATCCACTGGCCTTAAGTGTCTTTTATGAGTAGGGGGTTGAGAAATAAATGGTGTGGGTTGGGGAGTGGGCTCTGATGGGAAGAGAGAAAATAGCAAATAGTAGCTTTGGGATACCTATTTTCAAACTGTGGAAAAGGGAATGAGAGTAATCACGAGTTGTGTGGCGGGTGTGTGCGAATCACTGAACCTCTCTAAGCTGTAAAACTGGAGCTCATCTGTTCATCTGTGTTACATGACTTCCTAGCACATTATTTCCCTCAGCCAACAATTAATTGAAGAAAGTATAAATATACGAGTGAGGTGGAGGGCAGAAGAGAGTAAATTATGACTCCTCAACTGCTAGACTCTTCATTGTTTTTATAATTAGACTTTACCTGAGATAGGTAAACCTCAGAAATCCTACTGAGATTAAAGTGCATCTGCAGATGAACCTCTTTCTCTGTATTGAGTGACTCCATTTATATGTTTTTATTGTTTCTTATTTGAGAAGAGCCTTAGTAAGGTGCTTTGAAGATGGCATGGCTGTGTAAAACCTTTTATCCGATAAAATACTTTGACTATTATGTTTCTCTTAATGGCTCAAGAAGGTGGATTAATTCTATTATCTCTTCCCTTTAATTCGGGAATGCCGAGAAGATTGAGTGTAATCAAAAATGTCTGGAAAAGTGCCCAATAATTTATTTTATCCACTAGCAACTTGTGGACATTTATTTCTTGGAACTGTGATCTTTAATTGGCAATCTTTCCTGGATTGACTTAAGAACACTGCCCAACTCATTTCCTAATATTACCTAAATTAAATGGAGAAATATTGTCTATGACCCATCTGAGTTTAAAAGATAATTTAGAGGTTAGTCCCACCTTGTCCCTAAAAGAAAAGATTTCATTGTTCTTAAATGGTGATGAGGCTGAAGAGAAGATAAAACTGGATAGAGACAACAAGACCCCCTTTTTTAAAAAAAAAAAAAATGACAAGTAAACTAAATTGTGAATCATTATTTAAATTTATGATAGCCCGAAGGCATTGTTTTCAACATTTGATTCCACTACTATTGATTTGATGTAAATGAAGAAACATAGCAGGAATGTGTTCTGGTACTATAATACCAAAAAAGAAAAAAAAATATATATATATAGTTGACTGTCTTTGGTCTTCCTATGCTTTCTGAGTTCCCATCAACATCAGCTCATATTCACTGTCTTTGGTCTTTCTTCCTATGCTTTCTGAGTTCCCATCAACATCAGCTCATATTCACTGTCTTTGGTCTTCCTATGCTTTCTGAGTTCCCATCAATATATATATATATATTTTTTTTTTTGAGATGGAGTCTCACTCTGTCACCAGGCTGGAGTATAGTGGTGTCATCTTGGCTCACTGCAACCTCTGCCTCCCAAGTTCAAGCTATTTCCATGCCTCAGCCTCCCAAGTAGCTGGGACTAAAGGCACATGCTACCATGCCCCGCTAATTTTTTGTATTAGTAGAGATGGAGTTTCACCATGTTGGCCAGGATGGTCTTGATCTCCTGACCTCGTGATCTAACCTCCTCAGCCTTCCAACGTGCTGGAATAACAGGCATGAGCCGCTGCACCTGGCCTATAATTATATTTTTAATATAATTTTTTATATTATATAAAAATACAAAGTGATACAAACGATCATCTGATTCTCTTCTTTCATGTGAAATTTTGTTTTGACTTTTAATACCTGTGAGGCTTTTAAATACTGTGTCTTTGCATGTCTTCCATGAAACTGTAAAAGTTCTCAACTGATAATGGAGGAGCTCTTGTATTAAACCCAAAGGGGAAATCTGAACTACAAAATGCTACGGAGGAAATGTTACTGTATCTCTTCTAAATTTAGAATTAATTAGTCCTGAAAATAGTTGACTGTCTTTGGTCTTCCTATGCTTTCTGAGTTCCCATCAACATCAGCTCATATTCACTGTCTTTGGTCTTCCTATGCTTTCTGAGTTCCCATCAACATCAGCTCATATTCACTGTCTTTGGTCTTCCTATGCTTTCTGAGTTCCCATCAACATCAGCTCATATTCACTGTCTTTGGTCTTCCTATGCTTTCTGAGTTCCCATCAACATCAGCTCATGGCATTATACTTACTAACGCTATGCTCATTTCTTGCAGAGCACTAGCAAAAATGGGACAACTGTCTTTGTTCTTTGCTAAACTGTGAACTGGGAAAAATAAGAGGTATGAAAATTCAATGTTGGCTTATTGTCTCTTTGTGATTTATCAAATCAATTGATTTTAAGATCCATCAAACAGAACAATGGAAGCAAATTCACAGAAATTATAATATATAAAATATTTACTCCTGAAATGATGTATACAAATTGGAATTAAAAGCACTATAAGCATAATAATAAGCAAAAGGTGTAATCAGACATTTCACAAATGATAGAATTATACACAGTTTAAAAATCCATGCAAAAATGTTTAACCTCGGTATAATCAATGTCAGCCATATGAAACGATGAGTTAGCATGTTGTGCTTATGATATTAGTGAATATTTTTAAAATGAAATCAGCCTGTGAAGGAGAAGCCCTGCTAGAATGAGAGGAAATTGGCGTCACTCTTGGAAAAGCAATTTGGCAATAATGAGACTTAAAATGCTCGTAATCTCTTAGTAATTTCAATTCTAGAAAGTTTTTCTGAGAAAATAACCTTTAATACAGAAAATCCTATAGCATTGTTCATCTTTCCGTCATATAAAAATATTTTTAAAAACTGTATACAGCATAAGTGTTCAGCAATAAACAAATGACTAAACTGTAGCTGAATAGATGTCATTTTTGTGCATTCATTTAAAATCGCTAGGCAGGCAGAAGTTAGATTGAAAAGGGACATGTTTATGTTAGTGGAAAAAGCTGTATATATTATGTACATATAAAAGCTGTATATATTATTGCAGTATGAAAAGCAAACTACGTAGAATGTATATAAATAAAAATTGAAAGTAAATACGTATTTTGGGTTCTTAAGGTTGTAAAAAATATGCATGAATTTTTAATATGTATATTTCACAGTTCTCCCACATTACATAATATGCAAGTTTTCTCTTGCAACAAAAAGATGTTTATTTAAAAAATTAAAAGTACATAAAAGAATACGGGAGGAATGAATCATCAACATAGATTCACAACAGCGAGTCAGATGGGTACAACCTTCAGGATTAATCACACAGCAACTGAATTTTCACTGGCCTTTTCAAAATTGTCATCTCTCCAAATGTGGACAATTGATTGCTCTCTGAAAAATACTATAGTGCCTAATCTCTGAGGAATTAGAATTACACCTATCCTGTTTAATAGCTAAACAAAACTAGAGAGAAAGACAAAGAACCTTCTTTAAAAATAACAAGTACTTCACATGGCATAATTACCAATGAACATTTACTAAAGAGCTGTAATTAGATTCACACTCTAAGACACTGTCCACATTTTTCTTTCAAAAGAAAAACATCAACTTATACTCATTAACATATTTCAAAATATATTTTGATTACACTAAAAGTTATCCAACATTTAAAAAATAACTACTTTCTAAATACTAAGGGTCCTGTCATAAAGACTTAGAAATTATTAAGTGAATTTTTAGACATACAAATGGGACAAAAAATGTTAAATGCCACTTACCTGACATGCTTCTTTTTTGAGAGAATTCCTTAACTCGCCATAAGAAAATGTATAGATTAGAAATCCTCTCAAACTTATTTTCCTAGGTGATGTTGCTCTGTTATGTTAAGAGCAGCATGACAATAACACCTGTCTTTAGCTGTGCTTCTGTTTCTTTTCTCTTCTGTTTCTCAAAATCTTTTGTGTGTACTGTTTCAGTTACAAACAGGAAATGTGGTGATGGAGGTGTCTCAAGTTCTGATCTGAAAACAATAGACTTACACTGTGTAACGTGGGAAGAAAAATCCCACACGCCTTTGTAATCTGACATTTGAATTTTTGTCAATACCTGATTCTAACTGAGAAATCAATCAATCAAGGTGTGGATTAAACTAGGAAGGATCTTCCATCTCTGGAGGGATTCCAGTTATCTCCTCACACGTGAATTCACATGGAAACGAAGTAAGACACTAGAATGATGAGGAAGGAGTAAGCAACCTCTGGGTGTGCTCAGCTATTGTGTTTTCTTGAGCCATGATGGAGTACAGGAATTAATATATTTTGAGCACTTAGCATGCGTGTATCAGTTGCCTTCTAGACCTTATCTTACTGGGAGACTAGATGCCTGCTTTATTTCCTGTCAGTCCTCACCTTGTCAGCATGAGTTTCTCTTTCCAATCTAAAGCCACCTGACAACAAGCTCCAGCTCTCAACTACCATCCCAGAGTCTTAATAGCAGCAGTTCTTACACGTTGGTGGACATAAGTATGCTATGTGATGCTAGTTTAAAATCTGGGGCCCGTCTGAATCAGACTATTTGGGGTGAAGCATTAGAATCTGCATTTTAACAAGCAGATTTTCTGAGTGCATTTTAAATCACATATATTGAATATGATAAAATATATTATTTTGATATAGATGTTCTGGATAATGCTTTTGGAAACTCATATATGGAATAGAATCTTATTCATTGTTAAAATTTCATGACTAGAATTATGCACACCAGCACATCATAGGTCTCAATAAATATGCTCAGTGATTGAACAAACAAAACAATGAGAGTGCCTTCTGCTTTCCTTTTCCTCCATTATAGAAAATAACTCCCTAGCAAGCAAAGTACAGTGCATCTTATCCTTTGGACAAAGCTAGCTAAACACTAACAAATTTTTCCATTTCAATCACTTCCCCCCAAAATATTTTTTGGTGAATCATTGACTCAGGGGCTATAAAACTGAAAGAGACCTTGGAGATCCTCTGGTCTAATCTTTAAAAAGCATTTTAAAGTATGTTCCATAGAACACTCCGCCTTTAAGAAACTCAGAAGACAAATGTTTCTTCAACAAATACATTTGGAAAAACGATACGGTTTTATTTTTATTTCTATAGATACATATTAAAGGCGTAGGTAAGTCCTGTGAAAAGAAAACCCAAATAATATTTTTATCACAGTTTTAAAAACTTATTTGGCCAGAGAACTCTTTGTTCGGCAGCTAACCATTAGCAGAGTGACAGGTTTTATGAAGCAGGCCTAGATTCTCACAGACAAGACTTCAGGGAACAGCAGTCTCAGGCTCACGTAGGGATCGGCGGACAGCAAAGAATCAGAAGGCTTCATCCTAGAATTAGATGAAACGCAGGGATGAAGACTGCTGAAAAGTTGAATCCCAGACAGTCAGAAAGGTCTGGGCACCTGAGGCATCATTTGGAGAGGAGAGGGCCTAGTTATGGCCTTGAGGAGTCCAGCTTTGGTCCTGAAAGTGGGTAACTGGTAAGAAAAGAAGTCCCAGGCTCAAGCGAGAACTACAGAGGTTACCTGAGCAAGACTTTGCAATATGGGCAAAAAAGATGCCCACAACCAAAGCACGCAGAGGACATTGGAAAGAGAAGGGATTTCAACACTGAAAATTTGGGTGCTAGCATTCCCTTGTTAGAACGGAATTACTGCGGAGGACAGGGAGTGAAGGAAGAAGGGTGCTTTCATCCTGGCTGATCATAAAGGGCAATTCAAGAAAAAAAATGGTGTTTAATGATTAGTGGCTGTGAATGCAGAGAAGGTCAACTCAGCAAGAATGACTCAGACGAAAATGCAGGAACTCTGTGGTTAGCTCAGAAGTACCTCTCAGAGCAGCCCAACCGGAAATGGGACCCAAAGCAAACCCACCTGTTGGGAGAGCAGCTGTCTAAGGGCTTCCCTGCCTCGGTGTAGACTTTACACACACAGCTGCAGAAAGCTGGGGAAGGCAAGAGCAGAAGAGACATAAGGAAGGGTATGTCTTGCTTCAGAGAGAGCCTCAAGTACCTGTTGAGTGATTACCTAATAATAGCTTAAAAGGGTTAATGTACATCCCATGCATGATTGACCTCTGCAAATGGTAAAAACTTGGACTACTAATCTGAATCACTTCACAGTTTCTAATTAATATTTTTGAAAAGTGATCTTCATTACAGTGTTCCATTCCATAGATTTAAATCTATGGAGATATAACAAGATTGTCCAAGGTCACACAGGAAGTCCGTGCCTGCACATTAGATAACTCCATAGATATTTGAAATTTGCCAGGAAAAAAAAATAGCTTTTCATTAAATATAGATGGCTGAGCACATGGAGACATCATCAGAATCTAAAAAAGCATATGGATATATGTTTTCTATAAGATACATTAGTAAGTGCATTCAGAGTTTTGAATGATGGCTTCATGAGCCATGTTTAAATAATAAATAAACATGAGGCCTCTAGTACTTTTTAATGAGATGGATTATCAAAATGGAATTTCAAAGATAGCAAGACTAAGCAGAAATGGCTCGGCAAACTTAAAGCAGTTAGAGATATTGTAGGAAATTTTGTGGGGAGGTTGTGATGGGCGCCTGCCAAGAAATAAAAGTATTAAGGCCAACAAAATTGAGGTTTTGTTGCAAAAGAAAATGAAAACATGTCAAAATGGCAGCTGCCATTCAGAATTTCAGAAAAATGGGTCAGAGTGTAGAAGGCGGCCCCATTTTTCAGGCTTCTTTTTTATGATCATCTATCATTTTTATAGTTAATCTTTATTACTATATTTTTTATATCTGTGTGTATGTATATATGTTATAGAGAGAGATAGTGTGAGGGTTTTCAGACTGGAATAGGTTTTATAATAATTTACAAATGTATTTAACTATTATTTAAATGACTTATAGTAATGTGCATGAGTGTTATAATTTGAATAACAGATGTATCCTTCCTTTTTATTGAAACATGACTTACCTTTCTGTTCTTTTTCTTTATTCTGCTGAATTGCTGTGTAAGCATACTGAAGCTAGTACAACATATGCAAACAGCTTAATGAGAGAAAGGAGGGAAGGGGCCACCTGTGCTATCAATTATGCTACTTTCACATGTGAAATTGTTCAAAATACATTATGAGGTTGCAATCGCATCTGATTGGGCTCTATTAATATTTATATTTTCATTGAATTTAGACTATAAGATCCTCCAGAAAGCACAATTATTCAGATAAAAAAGATAAAAGCAATAGAACAATGTATAAACTTAGCATCAGATTTTTCTATATTTTTGTTATAAGTATCACGCCTTACAGAACCAGAAGTCTTAAAAATTAAACACTAAAAATCATAGATAGAAAAAGTTCAGAAACAGAGAAAAATGTCTAATAGCAGATAGTGTTTCCTACAAGTGAGAGGCTTAAGTACCCAGGTTTTCTAGAAGACAAAAATTTGCCCCATTTTACCATTTTCTCTTTGTTTGGTTTTTGTGTTTTGTTTTTTGTTTTAATTATACCTTAAGTTCTGGGGTACATGTGCGGATCTCGCAGGACTGTTGCATAGGTACACACATGACATGGTAATTTGCTGCCTGCATTCCCCCATAACCTACTTTAGGTATTTCTCCCAACGTTATCCCTCCCCAGTCTTCCCACCTTAGTATTGGGAAAACCAGCTAGCCATATGCAGAAAGCTGAAACTAGATCCCTTCCTTACACCTTATCCAAAAGTTAACTCCAGATAGATAAAGATTTAAACATAAGATGTAACACCATAAAAATCCTAGAAGAAAACCTAGGCAATACCATTCAGGACATAGGCAAGGACTTCATGACTGTAACACCAAAAATAATGGCAACGAAAGCCAAAATAGACAAATGGGATCTAATTACACTCCAGAGTTTCTGCACAGCCAAAGAAGCAATCATTATAGTGAACTGGCAACCAACAGAATGGGAAAATTTTTTGCAATCTCCCCATCTGACAAAGGGCTAATATCCAGAATCTACAGAACTAAAATTTACAGGAAAGAACCCCATCAAAATTGGGCAAAGGATATGAATAGACACTTCTCAAAAGAAGACATTTATGCAGCCAACAAACATATGAAAAAATGCTCATCATCACTGGTCATTAGAGAAATGCAAATCAAAACCACAAAGAGATACCATCTCAGGCCAGTTAGAATGGCGATCATTAAAAAATCCGGAGACGACAGATGCTGGAGAGGATGTGGAGAAATAGGAACGCTTTAACCCTGTTGGTGGGAGGGTAAACTAATTCAACCATTGTGGAAGACAGTGTGGCAATTCCTCAAGGATCTAGAAATAGAAATACCATTTGACCCAGCAATCCCATTACTTGGTATATACCCAAGCGATTATAAATCGTTCTATTATAAGGACACATGCACATGTACATTCACCATGGCACTGTTTACCTGGAAACAGCAAAGACCTGGAACCAACCCAAATGCCCATCAGTGATAAATTGGATAAAGAAAATGTGGCTCATATAAACCATGGAATACAATGTAGCCATAAAAAAGGATGAGTTCACATCCTTTACAGGGACATGGATGAATCTGGAAACCATCATTCTTGGCAAACTGACGCAAGAACAGAAAACCAAACACTGCACGTTCTTGCTCCTAAGTGGGTGTTGAACAATGAGAACACATGGTCACAGGGAGGGGAACATCACACATTTTACCGTTTTCTTGGTAGCGCCCTAGAGGGAATACTATCAGCAAACCTAAAGCCTTCTGAGGAATCTTGTTCTCATTTGAAACACAACTGATTCAAAGTAAGCCAGCTTATTTACTACAGCCCTTCTCAGAGACTATATGCAATTTCTTTTCTTAAGGAAAGGATACATTATACAGTATTTTAAAACCGTATTCCATAAGAGTGGCATCCCTTTATTTTTAAAGCATTTTACAAGACTACTGTTATAAAGCATATGTTTAGAAAACACAGGACAAGGCAGCTTTTTCTTCTGTTGAACTGGCTCTTATTTTCTGGCCTCCTCTCACGTTTAGGGCCGGCTTACATGAGGAGCACCATGATTGTATTAATTGTAACATCTGAATGTGATTTTTTTTTTTTTTTTTTTAGACAGAATCTCCCTCTGTCACCCAGGCTGGAGTGCTGTGGCGAGATCTCGGCTCACCTCAACCTCGGCCTCCTGGGTTCAGGCGATTCTCCTGCCTCAGCCTCCTGAGTAGCTGGGATTACAGGCACATGCCATCACATCCAGCTAATTTTTGTATTTTTAGTAGAGACGGGGTTTCACCATGTTAGCCAGGATGGTCTCGATCTCCTGACCTCGTGATCCACTCACCTTGGCCTCCCAAAGTGCTGGGATTACAGGTGTGAGGCACCCAGCCCTGCCCTGAATGTGAATTTTTATCATTAGGGATGGTTTTCTTAAGATTAACAAAGAATCAGTTTTTACAACTCAAATGACCTAGGACACAATTAGCATCCTCAGAATAGCTTACAATGTGAGTCTAGTTCTAGTGAGTCCTCTACCGAATAAGATACGTGATAGATTGATTTTGATCAAAATAAGAGATGTGGTACTAGACTATTTTAGGAGAGGGGACATATTAGTTGAAGGACCCCAGGGAGCAGGAGCATTGAGTGGAAGCAGGAACACTAAGAAGTGAGGCACCAGTCAGGGTTGTGGCCAGCAGCAGATATTAACAGTCAAGGGGTGGTAGAATGAGTTAAATGAAAAGAATACATTTAGGACGTTGCAGGCGGGGCCCGCAGGAAGCACAAGGGAAAGTGAAGCACTTCTGGGTTAGCAATAGAGGGAGCCATCCCCACCCGTGGGCTCAAAAGACTTGGAGGAGTATCAGCGACTGGAAACCAGTAAGTAGCTGTGGAAGAGCTGCCAAAAAGAGCTACGGCTTTCAGAAAAACAAAAACAAAAGTGAAACAACAACAAAAAAACAGCCATTGCCATGTTACCACCCGGCAAGAAGAGAACTGTGAGAAAAAAAAAAATCTCCATTTTGCTCTCCTCTGCCTTCCATTCTTCCACCCATTTTCCTCATTAGCCGAACCCAATAGTCACACGAAAAGGCAGCCCTGATTATCCAGTCCACAGAAGTTGGCCTTGCAAGCCTCAAAGATGGTAAAGAAGAAGAGAGAGTGAGCCTGGAGTGATAAACATGTGACTAAGAGGGGTAAAAAATGAGCTTAAGTTTAGGCAGTTATCCGTTCTGCTTAACATGGACTTCAAAATTTTATAGGTAGATTCATTTTCCAGAGCACAGAAGAGTAAGAGCCACTTATTTTTGTATTTTGAACTAGATTCATCAGGGCAATTTTACTAACCCTGAAACAATACCTGAGATGTCTTAACATTTAGCTAGTTCTGCATAGGAGAACAAAACTAAGAATAAAATTTGTGCATAGATTGTATATAAATGTTGATAGCAGGATGTAATAATATATATTATGACAATGGAAACTATATACAAAATGTTTTCAGTGTTTAGGAAAGATAGGAATTTTTAAAGTGAGGAGACTCAGAGCCAGAGAATAAAAAAACAATAAGGTCAATGTTATAGATGGTTAGTGTTTGAGGAATCTAAATCAAAGGTTTATGAGAATATTTTGTACTATTCTTGCAATTGTTTTAAAAACTCCGAAATTATGTCAAAATAAATGTTTTCAAATGTATGTAAATGACTTAGAACACTGTCTGCTGTCTGTGAAATACTCAGTAAATGCTAGATGCCAGTGATGTCAGTGTTACCCTGATAAAGACAATCAGATAAAGGCATTACAAGACAAGATAACTGCAGAAAAATTATTCCTCATAAACACAGCACAAATTTTAAACAAAATTTTAGCAGGTCAAAGCTAGTAATGCAATAAACAGATAATATGTAGTGACCGAGTGAGATTTACCCCAGAATAAAAAGGTAGTCCAAATTAGAAAATCAATCAATGTAAGTTATCAGATTAACAGACTAAAAATGAACAATCAAAAAAACATGTGACCATCTTAACAGTAGAAAAATGATTTGATAAAATCCCAGTGTATGTTTCTGACTAAATAAAAATTAAGCTCTGAGAAAACTAGGAATAGAGACTTCCTCAACATAATTCAGAGCATTTACAAAAACCCTACAACTCACATCATCTTTAATTATGAAATACCAAATGTTTTTCCCTAAAATAGGTACAAGGCAAGAATATTCACTCTCACCACTTTAATTCAACATTGTACTGGAATTTTTAGCCCAAGCAATAAGTAAAGAAATCAAATGTATATGAATTAGAAATGAAGAAAACCTGGCTAACAGATGATGCGATTCTATGGAATCTACAAAAATATCTGCTAGAACTAATTACCAAGTGTAGCATAGTGTCAGGATACAAGAATAATATACAAAAACATTAATTGTATTTTTAATACTAGCAACAAACAAGAGAAACTGAAATTAAATTAGAACAGAAATGAGATCAGTAGGTTTGGGGTATAGAGATTGACTTCAAAAGAATACAAGGAAACTTTTGGGGGGAAATTTTAAATGGTGAATTTCTTTTCTTTTTTTTTTTTTTTGAGACGGAGTTTCGCTCTTGTTACCCAGGCTGGAGTGCAATGGCGCGACCTTGGCTCACCGCAACCTCCGCCTCCTGGGTTCAGGCAATTCTCCTGCCTCAGCCTCCTGAGTAGCTGGAATTACAGGCACGCGCCACCATGCCCAGCTAATTTTTTATATTTTTAGTAGAGACGAGGTTTCACCATGTTGACCAGGATGGTCTCGATCTCTTGACCTCGTGATCCACCCGCCTCGGCCTCCCAAAGTGCTGGGATTACAGGTGTGAGCCACCGCGCCCGGCCTAAATGGTGAATTTCTACTGTGTCTAAAGTATACCTCAATAAATCTCACTTTTAAAATGCTAAGAAAAAAATAATCTTTGAGTCCATTTTGGTAAACACACTAACAACTGAATAAATGAAAGGGAAAATTATTTCTTAGAATAGAATGCCAACTAAAAATTGAAAAAGAAATGATGGAGTTAGAGAACCTATTTCATAACTATCAAATTAGTAACTGATTCAGAAAAAAATTGCCATTAGATGCTAAAGTCATATGTGAATAATTAATAAGCAAAGAGATATTTATCTAGTCTTAAAATTAGATATTTAGTCTTCTTACAAATTATTTATTTAAAAAAATCCATTAATGCAGAGAAATCTAACAGCTATAACCTTAACTAAGCATCAAAGTTAGTGTTACTGAAAATGAGAAAACCAAAATCATACATCTCCTGATATAGTGTATTGATAAGTATTTTTCTGGTTTTCTTGTGAAAATTGCCAAGCTTTGATCAGTCATGAAGTATCAGACATGTTCAAACTGAAAAGCATAATACAAAAATAACCATCCCACATCCCTCAAAAACATCAAGTTCAAGAATGACAAAAAACACTGATGGAATGTTCCAGATTAAAGCAAACTAAGGAGACGCAGCAAGTAAAGGTAAAGCATAATCTCACATTGGATCCTGGGCCGTGAGGAAAAATAACTGCAAAGAACATCATTGGGACACTTGCCACAGTTTTAATACAGACAGGTAGATAACAATATTATATCAAAGTTTTCTGATTTTTGATGATAAGATGGTTATTAAATAAAAGGTCTTTTAGGAAATATACACTAAGGATTGAGAGATTAAGGAATATAATCTCTGCAATTTACCATCAACTTCCAAATACGTGCAAAGAAAGAAGGAGAAAGAGAAAGAAAATGATATTTTCACCCCAAAGCAGAGTGGTGAAAATGCTAATGATTCGTGTATTTGGACAAAGGGTACAAGCAACAACGTTGTGCTATCATTGTGTGCTATGATTTAACTACAGTTCAGAAGAAAAGTTAGAATGGTAAGCTATTCGTTTATTTTTATTTGTTTTTGAGAAGGTTTATTTATTTATTTTTATTTTTTGAGGGTTTCATTCTGTTGCCCACTCTGGTCTCAAACACCTGTCCTCAGCTGATCACCCTGCTTCAGCCTCCCAAAGTGCAGGTATTACAGGTGCAAGCAACCACTCTCAGACAACTGTTAATAATTAAGACAATCAAAGCAGTGAATTAAACACCCAACTCAATAAGTTATAGAAAAATATAAAGAAAATTGATATATGAATTAGTCGAGATAAAAGCAATAATTAGAAAACGACAAAAAGATCCTTCTAATAAATAGATCTAAAGACCGAATTTCTGAGACCTAGAATTATTGCCTATTGAAGTATAGTTACGGTGGAGAAAGTCCAGATGCATAGAATAAGTAATGAGAATGGGAAAATAATGTACAAAGGAAATTGACAAAAGTATAAGCGTGCATTGTTTAACTCCAGGCAAATATATCTGAAGACCTGGATGATAGATTTCTTAGAAAAATGTATATGGTCAAAACTGACACCATAAGAGACACCTAAACAGGAAAATTCTCATGAAATTGAGGAAACATTATAGTAAAGATCTACTCATTAAAATGTGACAGCTCTTCACTATTGGAAATCATTTTAGTGTTTGAACACTGAACATGACGCTAATTTGGCTCAAGGCAGAGGTTCGGTATAGATGTATATTTGGATAAACATTTAATTATAGAGACAACAGGTATGTGGAAAAGATATTGTTATTATCATGTTAAAGAAATAGCTTTCAAATCTTCTGTATTTTTAATCAGAATTATATATATATAATTTTATATCTAAGTCAAATAGAAAGAGAGCGGTCTTCTGGTAATAGTGGCATGAATAGATTATAGAATTTCCCTTTGCAGAAAACAAGTATAAAACTGGGGGAAAGTATCTTAAAAACAACTATCTAGAAATTGACCAAAGGCAAACCACAAGTTGTGAAATGTTTATTCCTGGAATATTGCTGCAGTTTCAGGTACGAATGCAATACTGCATGGCCTTCTAGCCTGGGCTGCTCACATCCTCTCTCCCCTCCTTTGTCCTTTATCCTACATTGCTTGGTAGGATGGCATTCTTGATTTGGAGTCAGGCAAGAGTAACACATGAAAACCCATACATTGCTGGCTAAAAGTGGCAGTCTCCATTAGGAATGAATGGTCAAAGACCATAATTTTGCTAGTTCTAAGGTGTAGATTTGGTTTGGAGGAAAGGCTCACCAGAAACAAATTTGATGATAAGAGACGTAGCAGGGCTAAGGTAAGCTATCCACACATTCCTGTCTATCTGTTAAACTATGCATGCTGTAAAAGAAACCCAAGAAGGCCTATAGGAAAAAGAAAGCCATGGCAGACCTGAAAGCTGGCCACAACTTTGAATGTTTTCTTTCAGTTCACATGTAGCTCAGCAGGCAAAGGATGGGGAAGGCTTGGGGAATTGAGGTATCTGCTAAAATCACTGCCTGGCCACTAAACTATGCCGACACGGGTTGCCACAAGGAAGCAAGACTAAGAAATAAGTTTAAAAACTCTCAGCAGAAACATTGCTGGCCTCACTTTGTGGGAAAAAGAGATTATGTAGTTTAAGTTGAAGCAAGTTACTAAAACAAAGACCAATGCACCTTTGAAAAATAAAATTGAATGCAAAAGTGCAACAATCTATTATTTAAATTTTTAATTTTCTCATATGCATTATAAGATATGCAAAAAAACAGAAGAGTATGACCCATACTCAGAAAAAATAAAGGACAAAAGCAGACAATAGAAACTGACTCTGAGGAACCCAGATGGTGAATTTATCAGACAAAGACTTTAAAAAACATTTACAAATTTGTTGAAAGAATTTTTAAAAATATGTTCAAAGAATTGAAAGGAAATAAGCAATCAATGAATTACTTAATGGAAAATTCAGCATAGAAATAGAAACTACACAAAAGCACCAAATTGACATTTTAGAATTGAAAAGTATAATAATTGAGATTTTAAAAATTCAATAGGTGAACTCAACAGCAGAGTTCAGATCACAGAAGACTCAGTGATTTAGAAGATAGATTAATAGAAACTGTACAGTCTGAGGCTCAAGGAGAAGAAGGTTTGAAAAAAGGGAATCGAATCCCAGAGATCTACCAGACAGTTTCAAGAGTTCTAGCACATGTTTACTGTGGATTATAAAAGAGGGGAGAGAAATAGACAAAATCATTTGAAAATATAACAGCTGAAAACTTTCCATTTTGATGAAAAACATCTACTTCCATACCCAAGGAACTCAATGAACACCAACAAATACACACTCACAAAGGAAAACATACCTAGACAAAACAAGAATTGACAGAGTTCACTGGTAGCTGACCTTACCTACAGGGAAAAACAAGGAAAGTTCTTTTGGCTGATAGAAAGGACACAGACAGTAACTTCGATCCACAGGAAGAAAGGTAGATCACAAGGAGTATCTGAGTAAATGAAAAGATTGTATGTGTGTACATATACCTTTCTTATGCTTTCTTAATTTTTAAAAAACATGGTTTAAAGTAATAATTTAACACAGTATTCATTTTATTTGTGATGATTTTCTGTGTATGACATTAATAACACAAAGGGATAGGGAAAGACAAAATGGAGCTTCACTGGTGCAAATTTGCTGTATTTTATAAAGTTAAGTCAGTACTAATTTTAAGTGAATTGTGAAAGTGAAAGATAAATATTATAATCTCTAGAGCAACTAATTTTTAAAAATCATTTAAGAAAATACAGTCAAGTCAGTCATGGTGGCACACACCTGCATTCCCAGCTACTCCAGAGGCTGAGGTGGGAGGACCCCTTGAATACAGGAGTTCAAGAATACAGTGAGCTGGGAACACGTCACTGTACTCAAGGCTGGGTGACAGAATGAGATCCTGTCTCCAAAAAATACAGCCAAAATATCAACAGAGGAGTTAACAGTGTTATTCAAAAATACCAAAGAAGACAATGAAAGAATAGAGGAACAAAAAAGACATGAGATATGTAGGAAACGTGTAGCAAAAGGGCAGATAATTCTAACTATAGTCATATGTCACTTAATGACAGGGATACATCTGAGAAATGTGTCATTAGGCGATTTTGTCGTGCAAATATCACAGAGTGTACTTACACACAAACCTAGGTGTTATAGCCTCCTACACACGTAGGCTATGCTGTATATAGCCTATTGCTCCTAGGCTACAAATCTAGATAGCATATCACTGTACTGAATACTGTAGGCAAAATGTAACACAATGGTAAATGTTTTGTGTATCTAAACATATCTAAACACAATAGGGTTACATTAAAAATACAGTATTATTTTCTTACAGGACCACTGTCATTTATGACCAGAATGTCGTCATATAGAAAATGACTGTATATTAATGATAGGGTTTGCCTCTGTGTCCCCAACCAAATCTCGTATCAGATTGTAATCACCATGTGTGGAGGGAAGGACCTGGTGGGAGATGATTGGATCATGGAGGCGGTTTCCCCTATTCTGGTCTCATGATAGTGAGGGAATTCTCATGAGATCTGATTTAAAAGTGTGCACTTCCTCTTTACTCGCTCTTTCCTGCTGCCTTGTGAAGAAGGTACCTGCTTCCCCTTTTCCTTCTACCATGATTCTAAGTTTCCTGAAAGCTTTCTAGCCATGCCAAACTGTGAGGAGTCAGTTAAACCTCTTTTGTTTACAAATTACTCTATCTCAGGTCATATCTTTATAGCAGTGTAATAATGGATTAATACAATTAATAACACATTAAATGTGAATAGACTGAAGAACCAATCAAAAGACATAGGTAAGATGGATTAAAAACCAAGATCTTACTATTAGTCTGTAAAAGATGTACTTTAAATTCAAAGGCACAAATAGGTTAGGGTACAAGAATGAAGAAAGAGATGCATGCATTCAGTAACAGTAACAGAGTTGAAATGGTTATATTAATATGAGATAAAATAGACTTCAAAATGAAGAATTTCGCTAGACATGATCTTCTTAATAAAATTTTATAATGATAAAAGGGTCAATACATCAGAAATGTATGACAATCATACATATATAGGCTCGTAACAACAGAGCCCCAAAGCAAGCAAAGCAAAATGTTTCCGGAAGTTAAGAAGAAATAAAAACTATAACAGCTATAGTTGGAGACTTAGCCATTTGTGTCACATTAACTGATGACAAAACTAGGGTGAAGACCAGTAAGGATACAGAAGACTTGAATAACACTGCTAACTTATAAGACCGAATTGACATTTAAAGAGTGTTCCACACAGCAGCAGCAAATTGCAAATTATTCTCAAGCACTCATGAAAGAATCTTCAACATAGACTGTATGAGAATTCCTAAAGCAGGTACCAAAAACTTTAAAGGATTAAAATGTCTTTTTTTTTTTTTTTTTTTTGAGACAGAATCTTGCTCTATTGCCCAGGTTGGAGTGCAGTGGTGTGATCTCAGCTCACTGCAACCTCCACCTCCAGGGTTCAAGCAATTCTCCTGCTTCAGCCTCTCAAGTAGCCACAATGCCCAGCTAATTTTTCTTTCGTTTTTTTTTTTTTTTGAGACGGAGTTTCACTCTTGTTACCCAGGCTGGAGTGCAATGGCGGGATCTTGGTTCACTGCAACCTCCGCCTCCTGGGTTCAGGCAATTCTCCTGCCTCAGCCTCCTGAGTAGCTGGGATTACAGGCACACGCCGCCATGCCCAGCTAATTTTTGTATTTTTAGTAGAGACGGGGGTTTCACCATGTTGACCAGGATGGTTTCGATCTCTTGACCTCGTGATCCACCCGCCTCGGCCTCCCAAAGTGCTGGGATTACAGGCTTGAGCCACCGCGCCCAGCCCAATTTTTGTATTTTTAATAGAGATGGGGTTTCACTGTATTGCCTAGGCTGGTCTTGAATTCCTGACCTTGTGATCCGCCTGCCTCAGCCTCCCAAAGTGCTGGGATTACAGGCATGAGCTACTGCGCCCAACCTAATAAGTCTTTTTGATAATAATATAATTAAATTAGAAATTTATAATAGAAAAATAGGTGGCTAATCTCCAAATATTTTGGAATTAAATGATGGATTTCTAAATAACAGATGAGTCAAAGAAGAAATCAAAAGAGAACTTGTAAAACACTTTAAAAGAAAATAAAAACGACATATCAAAATTTATGGTATGCAGCTTAGCAATGTTTAAAAACAAATTCATGGTATGAAATGCTTGTATAATAAGAGGGAAAAAAGCCTCAATCATATCTTTTGCCTTGATAAGCAACAAGGAAAAAGTAAAACCCAAACTAGAAAGAAGAAAATAGCAAAGATCAGAGCACAAAACCCTGAAATAGGTATAGAAACACAACAGAAAAAAATGGATGGAACCAAAAGCTGGGTTTTTTTTTTGTAAAATTCCATAAAATTAATAAACATTAAGTACAAACCATATAAGAATCAAAAGGAAATATTGTGAACAACTTTCTTCCTAAAAACTTAACACTTAGATGAGATAAATTCCTAGAAAAACACGAATTACAAAACTGATTCAGAGGTAATAGAAAAATGGAATAGATTTATCAAAGTAATCCGATTAGTGATAAAAATAAGGGACAAAAGACTTCTGTGAAAAAGATCTTACTTTGTAAAATTCTGTTATTTGAATCTTTTATTTCATACGATTGGGACGTAGTCCTGAATGATTTATGTAGTAACAGAAATGCCTGTCTCTGCTATCTACAGTTGTTAGGGGGTCAGTTTAATAAACTCAAACACACTAGGCTTCACCCAGTACCAGGTTTCTTTTTTTTTTTTTCTTCCAGATTTTAGTATTTTTTTTCTTTGTAAAATGGCTGAACTAAATGAAGCCCTTGTTTCCCATTTGCTCTTTATAGTGAAACTGAGAACGAAACAATTTACCGTTTATAAATGATAGCTCAAAGTATTTCCAGAAATTTAAACAACTTAAAGCGAATTTCTTCCGCAGAGATGCAAAGCATCTCAAGTAATGCTGGAATGAACAAGCGCCTTAAATTCAGTGGAGTAAGGTTTTGGATTGAAGAGGAACTTTCACTTCACCCAAGCTGAAGACGATAGCCTTATGCTCGTGTGTGCTCTGTCTTCGCTGCTTCTCGTGTGTCAAGCCTTTCCTGTGGGATAACCACAGCAAAGAGCAACTTACCAAATCGTTTAATGACTGGTTAATTCTTTCTTCTGCCAATGGAAAAGCAATGGCAGCACAGCAGTAAACTGCTGGCTTGACAGTCTTAAAACATGAGTCTTTGCACAAGTAGGTTTATCATCATTGGGGTATATGACTAAGCAAGTCAGTGAACTTTTTAGCAGTTTAATTTGGTCCTGAGAATGTTGCAGTCTTCATTATCCCTTTTGCATTAATCTACTTTTCTAACCACCCTTTAAGCTTTAATTTTTAACACTACTATACATCAAGTCTTTGAAATCAGTGATCTGCTTGTTATTTGACTCTAAAGCATTTGACACTTCTTGCCTTAACAGTTTTAAAAACCACACACACACAAAACCCTAATACAGTAGGCCAAAAGTTTCATCCTGCCTTGCAGTTTACCTGTCTGATCTCTGTAATTATAGTTCTGTCCTTTAAAATATACTATTTCAATCCAATTTTTACATTTCAAAAATTATCTTCAGTAGCTATTTCAGAGAATGTTATTTTTCAGAATGTGAGAATATAAATGTACATATGTATAATCTTGTTTTCAGATTTAAAGTCTGTTTTCAGATACCTTATGTAAATACTTGTACAAAATTTGTATAGTTTTGTGATAAAGTAGTTCCCGAAAAAATTATTCAGAAGGTATTCTGCTATTGGTAAATGTGCAGAACTGTTCCTGTTTTCTGCACTTGCCATTCCAGCTGTCTTCTCTGTCCATACCCACCTCGTTCATCCCGTCACGAAAGGCAAGGAAACTAGGAACTTTACCAAAGTTGTGCTGAGCCTGAGAGGCCTGTATCATCATGCTTTTCAAACTAAATTCACTTAAAAATTAAAAGGCAGAATTGAATATTTTAAGCGGCCTCCGTACTTGGCCAGTCCTGTCTTATGGTGGATTATGAACATTATGTAATCTTTGGGAAAAGTAAAAGCAGTTCAGTTGCCAGAATAATGACAGCTACCTCCCTGCCCCTCTCCACTCACGGCAACCGTAGCCCCTAAGCCGCGGTGCCATTACTAACCATGACGTCGATTTCACATGCTGATCCTCGGACAGCAGTGCGCAAACATGCCCCCAAGATGTGAACAGAATTTAGCTCCTCTTTAAGCTGTCTTTGCATAGTAAAAACAAAACAAAAACACCCGGTGTTAAAAACCACTTAATAAACTTACAAACTCGAAAAATTAGACAATTCGGATAGGCAATACACTTCATATTATGAAAGCAATATATTCCCAGTTTCAGAGACTCGACAAGTTCTGTAGGGCATTCATCAGTAGAGGGAAGCTTCCAAACTGCACGATCTTCTGCCAGGCAGGACTGAGTGTTATTCGCTGGTTTGAGGTCGAATCCATTTCAAGGCATGTGGTGGTGGTGCATTAGTGGTGGGATGGTAGAATGCGCAGTCCGGTCTCGTACACTGAGCGTTAAAGCTATGGTGTTTTGGATGATAGAAGGGACATTCCACCTTCTTACAGCAGAGCTGACTACTGAAAGGTGGTGCTGGTGGGGCAACTGCTGGTTTTGGAGACAGTACTGGAATTCTGCGAACATGAGTGAAAGGACAATCTGGTTTTGTACACTTTGCATCATATTTACAATTTCTGTGAACAAACATTTTTCAGCAAACTTACAATTGGGGAAGGCTTTGCAGGGTGGGATGGGGTGGTGTTAGGTGCACACATCCCCGTTTTGACAAGCAGGCCAGTACTTGCAGTGCTCCAAAAGTTTTTCTGGTTTCTGTGCCATACTCAGTTCACTCATCTCAGCGTTGGAAAAGCTACCATTTGGGTCCTCAGGCTGCCTGCTCAGCAAGTGCAAGTGCTGTGGGTGGAGGAGACCTCTGAGTCCCTTGTTTGAGGCTGCAGTTTGGTTTACAGGTTTTATTCCTTCAAAGCGCATGTCCTCCTCTTGATCTGACGTGTATCCTGGGGGGTTGGGGACACCATCCAGCGTCACTATACACTTGAGACTTGCAGGTTTATCTGGTTGTACAAGATCTCGTGGCTGCATAAGGTGTCCTGAAAGTACCCGAAGGGAATCTGCAGTCTCCATCCCTGACTCTTGGTTTGGTGCCACTACTATTTTGTAGGACACCTTTGGCTTCAGAATAAATCATCTTGTGTCTGCATGGACCATGGATTCCATGACATAGTAATCTCGACCGATCCGCAGAGTTTCTGCCATTATTGGGTCCATTTGTAGTCTGGATAATAATTGCCTCTGTTGAATTCCTTGATTTTTTTCTACGGAATCTCCTTTTGTTTCCTGTTCTTTAATAGGGGGACTTATTCTGGGGGTCCTACTTTGTCCCTGGACCTCTTCTGCCAGCAATTCCTCTTGAGAAGTTGGAGTTCTGGGAGCAGCTGGAAGTGTCTGTTTCTGAGGGACTGTGCAGTGGTCATTGTTTTTGTTACGGATTCTTGAGTTTCAGATCGAGCCTTCAGAATCCGATTCTTGTTAGCTTGTTTAGAAGGTGGAGGAGAAGGTCTCCTTTCAGGCTTTGCTGGCATAGACACACTGCTGGAGATGCTTCCTGTTTGAGACCCACAGTCATTATCTTCCTCCTCCTCTTCTCCATCGTGATTGAATTTTTTTACTTTAACAATTGAGCTTACCACAGGCAACTTTCTCTTCCGAAAGTTTTCATCCTCCGTGCTCATCTTCTCCCAGTTGTTTCTAAAGAACGGACTATATGTTTCTTCTAAGCTGTTAAGCACTTCTGGTTCCCACAAACGTCCTGTTTCATATGCCCAACTGTTCTGTATATCAAGCTGCTTGGCAGCATGAATATTATTTTGCTGCTGTTGAAATTGCAACCTGTTTAAATGAACACCACTGTCTGCATTTCTACTTGCAGGTGGTTGAGAAATTTCCATAGAAGGGCGAGAAGAACCAGATGTAAGTGTCACTGTAGGTTTTTTCTGAGATAAAGTGTTCTCCTGCACAAAGTTCAGGTCTTCGTCAATGAGATCATCTGGTTCTGGCTTCATATCAATCACAACTTCAGAGGGCGCTGCCTCCCTCAAAGTTTTCACTGTTGACATTAGTCGGGTTGTGGCTCCGTCGTCATAGGGCTGCCTGACATTAGTGCTTTTTGATGCTGTGAACTTGTAGAAACTCTGGAATCTCTTTTTTCAGGTCTAGTGCCAGGAACGGCAAGTGGTGGCACTTCAGCTTCATGCCGCCTCTCATCTCGCCGGCTGAACCTGCTCTTGTTTGAAGGCACGTTGCTATCAAAGACGTTGGTATCAGAAGACTTTAGACTAGAAGGTTCAGTTGTAACAGAGCAAAGTTTTTCTAATACACTATGAAGCCATACGGTGAATCCAATTGTGTTGTTCCCTAGAAACAGGGAGAGATCCTCTGTCTTTTGGTCCTGACTTTTCTTGTTGGCCACCATCACCATAATGTAATCAGGAAGTTTTCCATCAACATAAGCTCCTAATTCTTGCAATTTCCCCTTAATGGGACTCCGGACCTTGTGGCTGATCTCGGTCCGATCTCCATGGCTCTGCAGCGCGGGAACTCGGCACTGCGTGGCACGTAGCTTACCCGAGCCTACAGTGGGATCCTACTCCGTAGCCACCAGGTTTCTTTAGATTGAAGAAAGTGTTTAGGAAATAACCCAGTATGCACAACAGCAGCATAGGTGTGGTCTTGTATCTCCAGGACCAGCTTGCACTGTCCCTGCCATGCTGCTTATAGAATATGCATGGCCATGAGAAATAAACCGAAAATGTGCAGACCAGCTCAACTCAGGGAAGCATTAGCTTTGGGTTTTCTTAAATCCTTTCTTTTTTATTTTCTTTCTTTCTTTCTTTCTTTTTTTTTTGAGATGGAGTCTTGCCCTGTTGCTCAGGCTGAAATGCAATGGCGCTATCTAGGCTCACTGCTACCTACCCCTCCCAGATTCAAGCGATTCTCCTGCCTCAGCCTCCAAGTAGCTGGGATTACAGTTGTGTGCCACCATGCCTGGCTAATTTTTTGTGTCTTTAGTAGAGACGAGGTTTCACCATGTTGGCCAGGCTGGTCTCGAACTCCTGACCTTGTGATCTGCCCGCCTTGGCCTCCCAAAGTGCTGGGATTACAGATGTGAGCCACCTTGCCCTACCTTCTTAAACTTTTATTTCCAATCAGTTACATGGCCTTCTCAGGTGAATGTGACCAGCCCTAATTCTCTGGGGCAGCTACATCTTACCAATTGTAGTTACTCATTACCAAGTCCCAACAGTGGGGCACGGTGGTTGTTCCTATACATATACCTTGATTAGATTATATTTTAATTTGGATCTGCTCTAGTTAAATTCCTAACATTTTCTTATATTAATATTGCAAGTAGGATTACATATGGGGAAAATCCTCAGACTCTTATGAAACTAAAGGAAGGGCCAAAGAAACAGCTTTTGTAAACACCACTGCACTCAGACCAGCCACGAAACAGCTTTTAACTCCTCTTAAAAGTCCGAACAGGCATTGCTCAAAGGTTAGTAACAGGTATGTGTCAAGATCATTGATGATCTTTTTCTTTCTTGTTTAAACTCTGACTTGTTTTGTCATTTCACAGTGAGTAGTAATTAATTTTGTGTTCAGAAAAATAAATATTTTTTTCAAAAAATTATAAATCAAATCAAATGGCTACTCAATGGAGAAATGAACTATTGATGGAGATGGCAAATATGCGTCACGCTTGCCAATGTTGAATTGACACAGAATTTTACTTGCATCTCACATTCTTTAAAAAATATATTTCAACTTTAATAAATAATTTTTTAAACATTATTTCCAAATTGCAAATAAACTTTAAAACTAAAATAAAGAAAGAAACGTATTTTGAGTACATTGAATCTCCCTCTCTATTTTTGTAGCCAGCTGGGTTCTCCAGGAAGGAGACTCTGAGATAGGCAGTAACATGACAGCAGGTTCGATAAGTTGTGCTGTTGAGATCAACACTCGTGGAAGGCAAGAGAGGAAAGCAGGATTGAGCAGAGGGAGAAGTCAAGCTTCAATGTGGTCTCAGCGGAAGCTTCAGGAGACCCCTAGCTCTGAAGACAGAATGACCCTTCAGAACTGCTTTTACGTTCCAAGTAGCAGTGAGGAGGACCAGGAGAGGGAAGAAGAGCTGGGAAAGGGAATGAAGGGGATGCAGGGAGGGGAGGGGGTCAGGTCCTTGTAAGTCCATGTTCTTGCAAGGCACTGGGATGAGGGTGTGTCCTTGGTAAGGTGATTCTCTTTAGTTGAGTCAATACCTGAAGGCGGCTGATAGCTTGAGGTGGTCTTCAGGAAACCCTCTCAGCTGCTGGGTACTCAGCCCTTTATTCCTGAAGGGGGCTCTGGGTGGTACATCACACTGTTCATTACAATTTGACAGTAACAAATGAGATACTAAATTTGTCTTAAAGAGAGCCTGTATAGCAGATGCCGTTAGTTGCCTAGTCAAAATTCAACTTCTTCCTGTGGTCTCATTTGTGTGAAACAGTGATGTGTCCAACCCACATGGGGGAACACGGCCATCTAAACTGGTTATGAGAATCCTATTCACCGATTTTTCTAGAGCCTTCCGCTGCCCTCCCGCCCTTCACAGTAGTTAGATGTGATCGTGTAGCCTGATTCTAAGCTGACATCCCCTGACCTCTTTCTTTTTCTTGAACAAAACTACAGTGGCTATAGCTGCGGCAGCCATTTTGTAACCAAGAGGAGGTCAGGAAAACTTCTGAGTGTGTTCTGACGTCGCTGAGCTGCTGAAAAAGCTGTCCAACTATCTCTGCGTTTCTTGCTTTTTAAAGAAAAATAATCTGTAATTGTTTAAGTAGCTAAAATGGGACATTCTGTTATTTGCAGCAAAGTACAATCCAAACAGATCCTAGAGTTATAACTGTACTGAGGATTTTGCTAAAATATATAGTCGATATGTGTAATGTGTGTGTGTGTGTGTTTACCAAATTGTGGTATATTTTTAACAAATTTGAAAACATCAAATACTGTTTTCTCCTTCTGGGGTTTCATAATGCCACATTAGCCTTAACGGTGTTAAAGGTTAGCATTAAAATGTTCTGTCATAAACATGCCTATTTCAAGTTTGTGCTTCAGAAAAATATGCTTCTTAAATATATTTGACCATTAAAACTTTACCTACAAATACAGAATAGATCGGGAAACGTTATTTCCTGTGTGTTCTAACTCACAGTCACGGGCTCATTCCCTGTTTCTGTGACTGCTTCCTGTAGCAGTGTTCCTAGAAGCATCTGTTTAAGTTGAATTAAGTAAAAACGGTAAAATATGGCTACTTTTGTTTAATGCCTGTGATGAGTTTACTCTAGCAAGCAAACCAGCTCTGATATACTGACATGTTGAGCTGTGTTTTAGCATGTGGTCAGAGCCCAGCAGAGAAATATGTGGAGCAGCCCATTCGCAGCATTATTCGCTGGTCACAGATAACATCCTGTGTCTCTGTACACCAGTTATTTCCATCTGCCTCCATCATCCCCTTTCACCGCTCTACCGATTTGCTTATTGAGAGTGCAGAAACAGAGATGTGAGAGAGAAGTATGCGGCTTCCTATGCAGAAGGAAGGAGGTCTGTTTTGAAAAAAGAAGTGATAGTTGTGGCCACCTTAGCCAAAGTCCTGAGTTGCATTTGGTTGTGCAGCTTCATGGCCTGGCATGTGTATCTATTTTATCATGTTCTGCTGAGAGGGGCTTAGGAACACTCCCTTCCAGCCATGCTAGTGTGAATGACTGGATAGGAGGCTTGCTTCGCTCTTTCATCTGCTTTTTAAAAAATGCTTTAATTTTTATTTGTAGTGATTCATTTGGGCATTCTGAAGGGTGACACGGATGTCTTATAGACCTTAATTTAATAAAAAATACTGAACCTAACTTTTTTTTCTTCCTCCGTCTTCTACATCTTGATAATAGCACTGTCATCACCCAGACATCTGTTTCCAGCCAGAAATCTGGAACTCATTCTTGCTACCTCGGCATGCTCTCTCTGCCACCCAGGCTGGAGTGCCGTGGTAAAATCTTGACTTACTGCAAACTCTGAACGCTGGTTCAAATGATTCTCCTGCCTCAGCCTCCCTAGTAGCTGGAATTACAGGTGCCCACCACCATGTCCAGCTAATTTTTGTATTTTAGTAGAGATAAGGTTTCACCCTGTTGGCCAGGCTGGTCTCGAACTCCTGACGTCAAGTGATCCTCCTGTTTCGGCTTCCCAAAGTGCTGGGATTTACAGGCATGGGCCACCATGCCTGGCCAGAAGACCTGGTGATTCATTCACACCATTTCTCTACTGCCTTCTCCAGGCCAAGCATTATAAATTCTAGCCTCCCTACCTCTTTCTACACTTGTGGGTTTTATGATCCCTTCGCCACACAACCTCCAGAATAATATTTTAAAAATTATTTTGGATCAAGTCACTCCCTTAATGAATGGGAGTTTTCAATGGCTTTACATTGCACTAAGAATAAAATTTCAACTCCTTCCCATCCCCTGAGACCCTGCAGAGTCTGGACCCTGCCCTGTTTTCCAACTTCAATATTTAACACTTTCTCTTCTGCTTTATATGCTAGAGCAAAGGTTAGCAAACTACATGGGCCAAATCCACCCATGGGCCAAATCCACCCTGTCATCTGTTTTCGCAGATGGAATTTTATTGGAACATACCCACCTTCATTCCTGTATGTATCATCTAAGCCTGTTTTTGTGTTAAAATAATAGAGGTGAGTAGTTGCAACAGAGAACACATAGCTTGCAAAGCCTAAAATATTACCATCAAGCCCTTTAGAAAAAGTTTGTCAATCCCTCCTTTAGAGCTTCACTGGCCTCCTTTCCTCTCCTTAATCAAGATAAACTCTCTATTACCTATGGCCTTTGCACTTGCTCAAGCCTGTGCTTGGTGAGGGTTCTATTCTTTATGAAGCTCCTTCCACCTTTTCCTCAATGACTCAGCTCAAACTCAGCTCAAATATACAGAAAGGTTTCTCTTGAGAACTCAAAGTAGGGCACTTTTTTCCCCAGGTACCCGTCACTCACTCTATCGTATCCCACTTTTCCTGTATAGCACACATTAAAATAGAAATATCTTACTTACATTTTTGTTCGTTGTTCACTTTGCCTGCATAAGACTCTACATAAGCTCCAGGAAGTCAGGCCCTGTGTATCTTCTTTGCCTTTCCCAGTACCTGGAAAGTGGCTGCACATAGTAAGTACTCATCAAATATTTGTGGATCTAATGTAGTAACAATTGTAACCCACTTTCCTGAATGGCATTCAATCATTTACCTTCATGTCTAGTATAAATTTCCATAGGAGGTATAATGCTCTTGATTCAAAACAGCCTAGAATGCATGAGAGGATAACAACAAACATTCTATGATTGCAGCTCCTACAGGTAGTCAGGTTGCTAGTTGTATTCATTTAGGCATGCGTGCATTCATTCAACAAGTATTTCTTGACTGCCAATTCTGGAAAGTATGGAGCAAGACATGACTTACTAGAGCTATCCATTTGTCAGAAGTATGACTAAGCATCTTAATAAACTAAGAGATTCCTTTTTTCCCAATTTTTAATTAATGTATATATATATATTTATGAAGTACATGTAATATTTTGATACATGCATACAATGTATAATGATTGAATCAGGTTAATTAGGATATCTATCACTTCAAACATTTATTATTTCTTTGTGTTGTGAACATTCTAAATCTTCTAGTTATTTTGGAATATACAATAAATTATTGTTATAGTCACCCTACTGTGCTATTGGATTCTAATATTTATTCCTTCCAACTGTATTTCTGTACCTATTAACCAACTTCTCTTCATCTCCCACTTTCCCCTACCTATCCCAGCTTCTGGTAATGCCATTCTACTCTCTACTTCCATGACATCAACTTTTTTAGGTCCCACATATGAGTTAGAACTTGTATATCTTACTGTGCCTGGTATATTTCACTTAACATCATGACCTCCAATTCCATCCATGTTGCTGTAAGTGACAGGACTTCATTCTTTTGTATGACGGAATCATATTTAATTGCGTATATATATATATATATATATCACATCTTCTGTATCCATTCATCTGCTGATGGACACTTAGGTTGATTTCCTGTCTTGGCTATTGTGAATAGTGCTGTAATAAACCTAGGAGTGCAGATATCTTTTCAATATACTGACTTCCCTTCTTTTGGATATGCACCCAGTAGTGAGATTGATGGATCATATGGCAGTTTTGTTTTTGGTTTTTTTTGAGAAATTTCCATACTGTTTTATATAGTGACTATACTAACTTACAGTCCCAACAGTATTCCAGCATTCCCCTTTCTGCACATTCTCACCAGAATCGGTGAGAATAGCCATTTCAAACGGAATGAGATGATATTTCATTGTGATTTTGATTTGCATTTCCCTAGTGATTAGTGATGTTGATCATTTTTTAATATATCGATTGGCCATTTGTATGTCTTCTTTTAAAAATGTCTATTCAGATCTTTTGCCCATTTTTAATCAAATTGTTTTGTTGTTATTTATCCATTTGAGTTCCTTATGTATTCCGGTTATTAATCCTTGTCAGATGGATTGTTTACAAGTATTTTCTCTCATTTCATGGGTTGCTCTTTTCTCTGTTGATTTGTTATGCAGATGCTTTTAGCTTGATGTTATCTCATTCGTCTCTTTTTCCTTTGGTTGTCTGTGCTTTTGAGGTCTTAGCCAAAGAATCTTTGCCCAAGCCAATGTCCTGAAGAAGTTCCCCATGTTTTATTTTAGAAGTTTTATCGATTCAGGTCTTACATTGAAGTATTTAATTCATTTTTAGCTGATTTTTGTGTTTGGTGAGAGACGGCAGTTTAGTTTTCTTCCTCTCTATATAAATATCCAGTTTTGCCAGCGCCATTTATTGACGGGACTGTCCTTTCCCCAATGTATGTTCTTCGTGCCTTCATCCAAAATCATGTGGCTATAAAAGTGATTTATTTCAAGGTTCTATGGTTTGCTCCATTGGTCGATGTGTCTGTGTCTATGCTCGTACCGTGCTGATATAGTTACTATGGCTTAGTAACTATATTAAGTTAGGTAGTGTGATTCCTCCAGATTTTTTCTTTTTGCTCAGAATTACTTTGGGTATTCTGGGTATTTTGTGGTTTCATATAGATTCTAGAATTGTTTTTTCTATTTCTGTGAAGAGTGTTATTGGTATTTGGATAAAGATTATTATCGGTCTGTAGATTGCTTTGGTAGTATGGTCATTTTCACAATGTTAAATTTTCGAATCCATGAGCATGGGATATTTTTCCATTTTTTGTGTCCTCTTCAATTTCTTTCTTTGGAGTTTTATGGTTTTTATTGAATAGATGCTTCACTCCTTTAGTTAAAATTACTCCTAAATGTTTTATATGTTTTTGTAGCTATTACAAATGGGAATTGCTTTATTGATTTTTTTTTTTTTAGTTTGTCCACTGTTGGTATTTAAGAATGCTACTAATTTGTATATATTGATTTTGTATCCTGTAACTTTACTGAATTTATCAATTATAACATTTTTAGAGTTTTTAGGGTTTTCTAAATATAAGATCATGGCATCTGTAAACAAAAATACTTTTGCTTCCTCTCCGATATGGGTGCCCTTCCTTTCTCTTATGTGACTGCTTTGACTAGGATTTCCAATATTAGGTTGAATCAAAGTGGAAAAAGTGGGCCTCCTTGTCTTGTTCCAGGTCTTAGAGGAAAGCCTCTCAATATTTTCTCATTCAGCACAATATTAGATGTGGGTTTGACATATCTGGCCTTTATATTTTGATCTGTGTTTCTTCTCTACAAGTTGGTTAAGGGTTTTTATCATAAAAGAATGTTAAATTGTATTGAATGCTTTTTCAGCATCTATCGAAATGATCATATATTTTTTGTTCTTTCTTCTATTAATGTGATGTATCGTATTTATGGATATATGTATGTTGAACCATACTTGCACTCCTGGGATGAATCCAATTTGATCATGGTGAAGATCTTTTTAATATGGTGTTGAATTCCATTTGCTAGTATTTTGTTGAGTTTTTTTGTATCTATGTTTGTCAGAGATATTGGCTTGTAGTTTTTTCTTTTGTATGTCTTTGTTTGGTCTTGGTATCAGGATAATGTTTGCTGTATAGAATAAATTTGGAAGTAATCCTCTGGTTTTTGGAATATTGTGAGTGGAATTGGTATTAGTTCTTTTTTAAGTGGTTGGTGGAACTTAACACTGAAGCTGTCGGTGTCTGGGCTTTTCTTTGATGGAAGACTTTTGAGGGCTGTTTCAATCATGTTACTTGTTATTGGTTTGATATGTTTTGAATCCGTGTCCCCTCCCAAAACTCATGTTGAATTGTAATCTCTAATGTTGGAGGTAGGGCCTGGTGGGAGGTGACTGGATCATGGAGGCAGTTTCTCATGAATGACTTAGCCCTGTCCAGTGTCTTGGTTCTGTCATTTCACCTCAGCACTTGTGGGCCTAGGGAAATTCTCTCTGAAGAGTGTTATGTTGTCTGGGGAAGAAGGTGACAGTGTGAAATGACCATTTCTCTTACCAGTCATTGGGTATTTCGATTTTGTGGGCTCAAGGGGTTCCTCCACTTCCCTCCTGAGTACTCAGGATAATGCATTCTCAGGGTAATATCATTGTCTTTGAAGTTTCTAGGTAAATTTTTATGGGGAAAGTGATGCTGGGAGATTTTCTATTCTGCCGTCTTGCTGACATCACTCTAAGAGATTTCAAAAGAGAACAAGACTTTATTCTGAGATTTTCCCCAGCCTACTATCCTCATCCAAAATCACTGTCTCAAGGACTAAGCAAGAATGTTGCTATTAACCCCTGGACTAAAACAGTCACCGCTGGTCTTACACGGTCCACTGAAAACTACTCTGTATAACAGCTAAGCACGTTTAGATAGAGTTGACTGAAGTGTTCCACAAGGAGGGATAAAGTAGCTGGTTTTTTTCCTAGTGATTGTGACTCTGGTCAGCTCTGGAAGAAGAAGCATTTTGGGATAGAAGTGTTTTGGAGCATGGTGATGTTGGTTTTGAATATAGCTCTGTAATGGAAGGCCTTAGACAATACAATCACTGGGTATTTTGTGGAGTTAGACAGCATAGCATCTGAGAGCTAAGGATAGGGTTTCATAAATAGCAAAGGCATGATTTTGTATTAGTCTGTTTTGTGTTGCTATAAAGAAATACCTGAGGCTGGGTCATTTTTAAAAGAAAAGAGATTTATTTTGGCCTCATGGCTCTGCAGGCTGTACAGGAAGAATAGCACTGCCACCTGCTGTGGGTGAGGGTCCCAGGAAGCTCAAAACGTGAAGGGAGAGAAGGCATCTCATGGCGAGAAAGGGAGCGAGCGAGAGAGGAGGAGGTGCGAGGCTCTTTTAAACTACAAGCTCTCACAGTAACTCATTACTATTGGGGGGCAGGGGTGCCAAGCCATCCATAAGTGATCTGCCTTTATGACCCAAACGCCCCCGCCAGACTTCACCTCCAACAGTGGGTATTACATTTTAACATGAAATTTGGAGTGGACGAACATTCAAATCACATCAATTTTCTTTTTGGGGGATGAGGGAGGGGGACAAAATCTCCCTCTGTCACCCAGGCTGAGTGCATGATCTCAGCTCACTGAAATCTCTGCCGCCCAGGTTCAAGCGATTCTTCTGCCTCAGCCTCCCTAGTAGCTGGGACTACAAGCATGTGCCACTATGCCCAGCTAATTTTTATATTTTAGTAGAGATGGGGTTTCGCCATGTTGGCCAGGCTGGTCTCAAACTCCTGACCTCAGGTGATCTGCCAACCTCAGCCTCCCAAAGTGCTGCTGGGATTACAGGTGTGAGCCACTGTGCCTGGCATCAATTTTCTGATTTTGCATGTAAGAAAATTTTTTTCTCACTAAAAACTATTTAATCAATTTTCTTAAGTTTGGGGCCATGGCTTGGAGGGTCTTAGCTATTTCTCTTTGTAGCATTCAAACTGCCCAGTTCAGAAGATGTCACATGGTGTTGTCTTAAATATTTGTTGAATCGAATAGCAGGTACAACTTGAGAGAAGGTATTTTCCTCATGATTTTATCTACAGTGAATGTGACAAGAGTGTTTGTATGATTCTACTAGAGTAACCAGGTGTTCCATGGTGCTAAACACACAGCAGACTAATAGAATGAGTTTCTGAAATTTTTCATTCTCTGTATATATAGATCACACTGTATATATCGTTCAATTTAGAATGGTAGTGTTTAGAGATGGACCTAAATGCTGTTGATATTACAAGATAAAGCTGCTTAATAATCGCCATCTTATTTCGAAATGGCAAACGATAAGTTTCTGGATATTTTGCAAGCTGCAATCTCATTAACCTGCGGTTGAAGTGACACTATAAGCTGAAAAATGGATTTCCTGGGGGGATCCACCACTCTGTTTCTAACCTTCTTTCTCCTACCACTGTGGCTTAACTGGCCTCTTTTCCAAGGAAGCTTTGCAGAGTGAGCAAGTTTTGAAGCATTTATATTTCTAGGAAAGAAAAGCAGAAAAAGGAAGGAACATATAAGTGTTACGTATACAGTTGGTATTTACATAGATCTTGCTGAAGTGTTTTGCGTGTATTGGTTCCAATGCTTTCAATTTAAATGTGTTTTCACTATGGAGAGAATTAATTTTTTAAAAGAATCTTTTGCCTGTTTTCATTTTCACACTTGAGAGTCTTTCTTGCTAAATTAACCTAGTAAGTATTTATACATATTGCTTCTATTTGCCATTGTCTGTCTTGTATCAGTGAGGACTCTGTGTTAGAAACATTGAAACAAATTGTTAGCAATCAGTGATTATACAAAAAGCTCAGTATTGCTCTGCTGTTAATAGAAGCAAAACTGGGTGGAAGATTTCACAGCATAGGGATATATCTGCCCAGTAATCCAGGTTCTCATTTGATACCAAAATCTGTCACAATGAGACATTTAATACATTCCAAGCAAAAGAAAAGGCTAATAAGTCACTTTGAGAATTGTGGCTAAGGATAAATATTGGAATTTCACAGCTCTTTCAGGCACTGCTATGTATTTGAACATTGAATTAGTTATGTCCAAAAGAAAAATGTGAAACTAGTTTTAGTCAAGTAAGAAAATGCAGATAAATTTTTTAAATAAAAAAAAAAATCGTTCTATTAGCTCAGTCGACACTGAGCTGTCATGCATTTGAGAAATCCACAGTTTCTCCCCATAAGTGAAATACATGAGTTCACAGTAAACCCCACAAGGCAAAGATACAACTTATTTACTGACTCAATTAGAATAATAAATATCTGGATGTGTAAGAAAGTATAAATGTCATAGAAATTGTGTTTAAAAGCCTTTGAACTGTATTATGTAAGCTTCTAAGAACAGATAATTTCTTTTTTTTTTCTTAAGATGGAGTTTCCCTTTTGTTGCCCAGGCTGGAGTGCAACGGTGTGATCTCAGCTCACTGCAACCTCCACCTCCCGGGTTCAAGTGATTCTCTTGTCTCAGCCTCCCTTGTAAGTAGGATTACAGGTGTCTGCCACCACACCTGACTAATTTTTTTGTGTGTTTTTTTTTGAGACGGAGTTTCGCTCTTGTTACCCAGGCTGGAGTGCAATGGCGCAATCTCGGCTCACTGCAACCTCCGCCTCCTGGGTTCAGGCAATTCTCCTGCCTCAGCCTCCTGAGTAGCTGGGACTAAAGGCACGCACCACCATGCCCAGCTAATTTTTTGTATTTTTCATAGAGATAGGGTTTCCCTATGTTGACCAGGCTGGTCTCAAACTCCTGACCTCAGATGATCCACCTGCCTCAGCCTCCCAGAGTGCTGGGATTACAGGTGTGAGCCACCATGCCTGGCCCTGGATGATTTCTTATGCATTTTTATGATTCTGCATAATGTCAGAAAGAGTTCTGTGATTGTCAGAGGCGCTCAATGTTTAGTAACAGAATGGAGTTAGTGTTAAGTGAAATTGGTAAACCAGACAGTCCTATATTATACCATTACTTACCCACATTTACCCTTAAATATTGCGAAAGACTGCATTTTGTCGTGTACTTTACACATTTTCTCTCTCAACTTATTTCCACCAGTTCCCCCCTCTTTTTTTTTCTATTCCACGCGTGCCCCAGGACACCATATTGCATTTAGTGGTCACATCTCTTTCGGCTTCTGTTTTGATCATTTCTCAGGTTTTCTTTGTTTCTGATTACCTTAGAGGTGTTGAAGAATACTTGTCCAATATTTTGAAAAATGCGCCTCAGTTAGAATTTTTCTGATGTTTTTCTCATAACTACACTGGGGTACTGGTTTTGGTGATGACCACAGTCACAGAGTCATTCTGTTAACATCACGTCAAAGGTTCATACCATCCATGTAAGTTATCGGCGTGGATATTATTTTGGATCACCTGGCTTGGGGTAAGTGTTTCTCAGCTCTCTGTATAAAACAGTTACTCTGTTTATTTCTCTTTTCCCACACTGTACTGTTTGGAAGAATGTTATTATGCACAGTCTATGCTGCTATAAGCAGCAGAGAATTAAGATCCGTATTTTTTTTTTGAAATGGAGTCTTGCTCTGTCGCCAGGGTGGAGTGCAGTGGCACGATCTCGGCTCACTGCAGCCTCCACCTCCTGAGTTCAAGTGATTCCCCTACCTCAGCCTTCGGAGTAGCTGGGACTACAGGCGCGCACCACCATGCCAGCTAACTTTTTGTATTTTAGTAGAGACGGGGTTTCACCATGTTGTTCAGGATGGTCTTGATCTCCTGACCTCATGATCTGCCCCCCTTGGCCTCCCAAAGTGCTGGGATTATAGGCGTGAGCCATCGCTCCCGGTCATGATCTGTATTCTGAAGGGCAGAGTATTTATGTAAGTTATTTGAAAATCTTCTTCATGAGATGTTTTTCTCTTTTCTCCCATGTATTTATTTAATCATTCATGTCAGTATGGACTAATATATATTTATTTTATGCTTTGGATTTTAACAGAATACTACGATATTTTGTAACTAAAATTGTTTCAGCTTTGGCCATTTAAAGCTCTTTCAGTTGACTCTTGTCTTTCTGGCATACCACCATTGTTGCATGTACGGTGTTTCCTTACTGATTAGCTTTGAGAACTTTCTTATTTTCTGGTACTACAAGATGCTCCCAGTTCATTTTGTATATTTTCTGCTCCAGTCCTAGAATTAGTTAATTATGTTTTCTAGTAACCTGGCTTTTTTTTTTTTATTGGAGAGTGGTATTAGAAATCAAGATCTGGGTGCCAAGTGTGCCCATTGCCACTGGGCTCTTGGTGCTTCCAGGCTCTGACAACCGAGAGAGCAAGGAAATATGTGTGTGTACTAATCCATGCAGATACTCACACCTGTGAATATATCTATATGGGTCCTTCTGTGTCCTATAGTAAGTTAAACATTAGTTCACACTCGCTTCTCCAACTCTCTTCCATTATTGTATGGGGGGTTCTAGCTTCCTCCTCCACTGTTTATTTATAAAATCCCACGTCCGCGTTGAGAAACCTGCCTTCTACCTTTTACCATCTATTACTTGATTTTGAATTCCAGCATAGTTGCATAGTAGTTTCAGAATTGTTAATCATACCCTTGAGGGAAACAACATTATCAGAGTATTGTTCTTATGTAGTGTTTTTTTTACACTTCACTTATTTCCAAAGTTACTTCAGTCAGTATCTTATTCTCCTATCCTGTTCAGTAAAATTGTTTTATACATTTGTAATACATTTAAATTCTTTGGTCATATTCTGTACTCTATATTGAAGTACTCATAGCTCATAAATAATTTTAAAATTTTGTATACATAAGGTTTATTCTTTGTGCTATGAAATTCTGTGAGTTTTGACATATTTACTATCTTGTATTCACCATATACTATCATACAGAAGAGTTATAGTATGCTTTAAAAAAATCCTCTGCTTTAACCCCTCCCCAGCCTGTACTTCCAAACTCCCCAAAGCCACTGATATGTTTGTCATCGCTATAATTTTACTTTTCTGGATTATCATATACTTAAAATCACACAGTATGAAACTTTTCCAGACCAGCTTCTTTTATTTAGCGATATGCATTTAGGACATGTCCATGTTGCTGTACGTGGTGGTGCATGCCTGTATTCCCAGTACTTTGGGATGCTGAAGCAGGAGGATTGTTTAAGACCAGGAGTTTGAGACCAGCCTGAGCAACAGTGAGACTCCTGTCTCTACAAAATAAATAAATAAGTAAATAAGTAGAAAATAGCCAGAGACAGTGGTGTACACCTGTCGTCCCAGCTATTTGGGCAGTTGAGATGTGAAGATCACTTAAGCCCAGGAGTCCGAGGCTACAGTTAGCTATGATCACACCAGTGCGCTCCGGCCTGGCAGACAGAGTGAGACTGTCTCTAAATAAACATTTTAAAGAAGACTTATTTGCGAATTTTGTGGCTTGATAGGTCATTTCTTTTCATTACCAAATAATATCCTATTGTATGGATGTTCCACAGTTTGTTTAGCCGTTTATCCACGGAAGGATATCTTGATTGCTTCCAGTTGTTGCCAATTATGAATAAAGCTACCATTAACACTCATGTGCAAGTTATGTGCTCCGTATTTTCTAGTCAAATGGGTAAATATCTAGGAATATGATTGTTAGGTCATGTAATAAGAATGTATTAGCTTTCTAAGAAACTGCTAAGTCATTTTCCAAAGGAGCTATACCAGTTTACACTCCTGCTAAAACAAATGAGAGTTCTTTCTGCTTTGCACCCTTGGCAGCAAACGGTAATGTCAATATTTCAGATTTTAACTATTCTAAAAAGCGTGTCTAATAAGTGTGTAATGGTATCTAATTGTTGTTTTAATTTACAATTCCATAACGATAATAATGTTGTACACTTTTACATATGTTAACTTTTTGTCCATATGTATTCTTTGATAAGATTTTTGTTCAGATCTTTTAGCCAGTTTTTAAAAACTGGGGTTGTTTGGCTCCTTACTGTTGAGTTTAAATACTTTTTTGACTATTTTGGATATAACATCTTTATCAGACATCTGTTTTTCCTAATCTTTCTTTTTCTTAACAGTGCCTTTCACCGAACAGAAATTTTAATTTTAATAAACCGCAGCTTATAAATTTTCTCTCTCATGGCTTATGCTTTCGGTGTTGTATTTAAAACCTCACCACCAAACAGAAGATTCTGTAGATTTCCCTCATGTGTTTTCTTCCAGAATTTTTACAGTTTTGCATTGAAGCCTGTGATCCATTTTGAATTAAATGTTGTGAAATGTGTAAGGTCTATGTCTAAGTTCAATTTTTCCCGCAGACATTTAATTGTTCTAGCAGCATTTGCTGAAAATGGTATCCTCTTTCCAATGAATTTCCTTTGTTCTTCGTCAAGTATCAGTTGACTCTATATGTATGAATCTAGTTTTGACCTCTGTATTCTGTTTCACTGATCTTTGTGCGTATTCTGTCATCAACACCGCTTGAAATTGGGTAATGTAAGCCTTCTCATTTCCTCCTCCTCCAGTATCTTATTGGATATTCCAAGTCTTTTGCCCTTCCATGTAAGCCTTGCAATCAGTTCGTCAGCATCTACAACACAGCTTACTGGTGTTTTCCTTGGAATTGCATTGAACCT
The DNA here is from genome assembly GCF_049354715.1 of Callithrix jacchus. Lineage (NCBI taxonomy): Eukaryota > Metazoa > Chordata > Mammalia > Primates > Cebidae > Callithrix > Callithrix jacchus. The sequence continues at coordinate 100,035,814 of NC_133516.1, read as the reverse complement.
ACAGATCGATTTGGAAAGGGTTGGTATCTTGATAATATTAACAATTGCCGTCTATGAACATAGACTTCGCTCTACATTTATTTAGCTTTTTAATTTTTTTCTGGCACTTTTGCAGTTTTTCTTATGTAGATCCCATACATATTTGGTAGATTTATACTTAAGTATTTTATGTTGGGGAATGGTATTTTTATTTTTATTTTTGGCCTTTTATGTATTTATTTTTATTTTTTAGTGATACATAATAGATGTACATATTTTCATGGTACATGTGATAATTGGATACACTCATAAAATCAAATTAGGGTAATTGAGGTATCCATTGCCTTAAATATTTATCTTTTCTTTACACTGGGAACATCTGGATTATTCTCTTTGAGCTATTTTCAATTTTACAATTCATTAAAGTTAACTATAGTCACCCTACTGATCTATTGAACATCTGGTCAAGATGCCTTTTTTTCTTTTTTTGAGATGGAGTTTCAGTCTTGCTGACCAGGCTGGAGTGCAAAGGTGAGATCTCGGCTCACTGCAACATCCGCCTCCTGGATTCAAGCAATTCTGCCTCAGCCTCCCAAGTAGCAAGCAGGATTACAGGTGCATGCCACCATGCCTGGCTAATTTTTGTGTTTTTAGTAGAGATGGGGTTTTGCCATGCTGGCCAGGCTGGTCTCAAACTCCTGGCCTCAGGTGATCCGCCTGCATCGGCCTCCCAAAGTGCTGGGATTACAGGCGTGAGCCACCATGCCCAGCCTCCAGGATGACATTTTTAATAACGTTACTGTTACATATCTTAAATTCCAATTTTTCATTGCTGCTATGTGTGTTTATAGGTGCATATAGGTATGTAATATACAAAAGCAATTGACTTCGGTTACTGATATTAGACCTTTCCTTTTTTCTAATATAGATGCTCCTCAATTTGTGATGAGATTGCATCCTCATAAATCCATGATAAGTTGAAAATATCACGAGTTTCACTTAACATGTCTAACCTACCAAACATCATAGCTTAGCCTAGTCTACCTTAAACATGCTCAGAGTACTTACATTAGCCTATTTGGGCAAAGTCATCTAACACAAAGTTAATTTTATAATAAAGTGTTGAATATACTGTGTAATTTATTACACAATGTTTTCATTTAAAATATTTTCTTCTGTAGATAAAATAACTTCCAGAATCTCGAATGTGTTCATTTTTTGTCTCCCATCTTCACTTTGGGCTTCCCTAGGTAATCCTCCTTAGAAGAAAAATCTGTGTCTCTTGGGTCTTTCAGCTATAATCTCCTGCCATTTTACCAGAACCCTGCTGGTATGAAAGTAAGGTGTATTGTTGTGTGGAGTGAGCATTCTCTAATTTTCCAATTACATCTCAGCCTTTCAGTGGGCCTGTGTCTGACCTGTGACTTTCACAAATGATTCTTCTTGTATAGTTCTTCCTCTTCATTTTAGATGAGAGAAAAAAAAAAACTAGATGGGACCCGAGTGAGAGAAATGCATTTCTATCACAGCTCTGGAACAAGGCTCTGAAAAGTCTTTCCCCTTGAGAAGTAACCTTAGTTACAGGGAAGGCTCTAGGCAGGCCCTTTTCACAATACTCGCTCTTCCCTTCCCTCTGTCAGAGCCATAAGGAACATCTTTCTCAGATCTTCTCCATGAGAACTTGCTGGGTTTCCTGGAGGGAAAATCCATAAAAGTGTGTGTGGAGTGTTCCCTAAAACTGAGGCCCCCACATACATTTTCACAAGTCCACAGGCAGACTTCAGAAATCCATCAAAATTGCCTTTTAAGTATTTCTATCTGTTTAAGGCTCCAGTAGCTTCTGTTCCAGGAAAGCAAATTTTGCTGAGGGTCTTTAGAATTGCCTGCCTCTTCAGGTTTCAGGATGGAGACGGTGGTGCTTTGCCCCACAAATGAGTGTTCTGACGGGTGCAAGAAAAGGTTTTGATTTTGATTTTGTCAACGTTTTTATTGTAAGGATGGGTGTAACGACCTCCAGCTCTTTAAATGTCAGACTTTCATTGGTTGTCTTTGGCAGATGAGTTTTACACCTGAATCTCAAAAATATGTGTGCTTTTCTCCTTGACAATAATACATCAGCTACCACTGATTTAAATTTTTATCATTAGCAATAAAAAGGCCACAAAACCATTTTATATATCACGTTGCATGCTTTAAATCTATGCTGCTTTATTTTGCTGAAAATGTCTGGTTTTATATCCATCAGCCACAAATCTTAAATGTACAAATAAACATAAATTACACCGAATAGTTCTTTTAAATTTATGTATGGTTTCCTTATGTAGCATATTTTAACCGTTTTATTCTGAAACATATATTCAAAAGAATATACAAAACATACATGTACAATTTAGGATCTAGTTATAAAATTGTGATGCATGTAACCACTCATATTAAGAATACAGTTAGAGGCTTCCAGTGCACTGCTAAAAAGTAGTAGGAATAGTTGTTATTCTTGCTTTATTGAGAAAGTTTACCCATTAAATAAAGTGGCTATTTTAAGTGCCATAGGACATGCTTTTTATCATTTAAGGAAGTAATCTCAATTCCTACTTTATCGAGTTTTTTCATCAGAAATGGATGTTAAGGTTTTTCTCAAAGATCTTTCTGCACGTGTGGAGATACTAAAATACTTTTTCCATTAGCCTATTACTATGGTGAATTAAATTCATAAATATCTTTATATTTAATGATCTTCATATTCTGGAAACAAGTTCTTCTTAGTCATGATATGCCACTTAGTCGCATGCTAATAAATTCAGCTTGCTAATATTATTCCAGTTTTTGCATCAACATTTAAAATGTATTCGCATATAGTTTTCATTTACATATGTGAACTTTATGAATTTGTACTATTCCTTTTTTTTTTTTTTTTTTTGGAGATAGGGTCTCACACTGTTGCCTAGGCTAGAGTGCAGAAGTGTGATCATAACCCACTGTGGTGTCGATCACCTGGCTTAAACAATCCTCCCACCTCAGCTTCCTGAGTAGCTGGGCCTACAGTCACACACCACCATGCCCAGGGTAGAGACAGGGTCTTACTATGGTGTCCAGGCTGGTCTCAAACTCCTGGGCTTAAGTGATCCTCCTGACTTCACCTCCCCAAATGCTGGGCTATAGACATGAGCCATTGCACTCAGCATGCTGTTCTGCATAAAATGCAAAATATAGATATCAAAATTACACTTGCTTTATAAAAAGAACCAGAGAAGTTTTTCACCTTTATTCTGTGCCCAGGAAGAATTTCAACAGGATTGAGATGATCTGGTGTTTGAAAAGTTGGCACACTTTCCTCTGTGGAACTACCTGGTCCTGATGCATATTTGTAGGTTAGGGTTTTTTTTATATGTAATTTCCCTGGCACTTTGAGAAAATTGTTTTGTTCAAGCTTTCTTCTTATAGAAATCAATTCTGGAGGCATGTGTTATCCTAGGAGTGTATCCGTCACATGCACGTTTTCAAATGTGTTTATGTAGAATTCTTCAAAGCAGTATTTTTTTACTTTTTAATGTTTACTCTGTTTCAATGGTACATTGCCCACATCATTTCTTTTATCTCTTTTATTTTTAAAATGAATTGGAGGGTATAAGTGTTGTTTTGTTATATGGATATATTGCATAACGGTGAAGTTTGGGCTTTTAGTGTAGCTATCACCTGCATAGTGTACGTTGTACTTATTAAGTGATTTCTCATCCCTCTCCTTCCCACCCGAGTTTCCAGCATCTATTATTTTACTCTCTATGTCAATGTGTTCACGTAATTTACCTCCCACTTATAAGTAGAGGCATGTGGTATTTGACTTTCTGAGTTATTTCACTTAAGACAGTGGCTGCTTGTTCTATCCATACTGCAGCAAAACACATTATTTCATTCTTAGTTGTAGCTGTGTAGTATTTCATGTGAGATATATATATACACACACATACACACACACATATGTACATATATCACATATCCTTTATCCCATCATTCATTGCTGGACACATAGATTGATTCTGTATCTTTACTATTATGAATAGTGCTGAGATAAACATATATGTGCAGTTATCTTTTTAATGTAATAATTTCTTTTCATTTGGGTATATACTCAGAAGAGGAATTGCTGGATTGAATGGTAGATCTGTTTTTAGTCCTTTAAGAAATCTTCATCCTGTTTTCCATAAAGGTTTTACTAATTTACATTCCCACCAACAGTGTATAAGTATTCCCTTTTCTCTACATTCTCTCCAATGTCAGTCGTTTCTTGACTTTAATAGCCGTTCCGGCTACTGTAAGACAGCATATCATTGCGGTTTTAACTTGCATTTTTCTGATGATTAGTGGTACTGAGCATTTATAAATATACTTATTGGTCATTTGTATGTCTTCTTTTGCAAAATGTTCATATTCTTTGCACACTTTTTTTTTTTTTTTGAAACAGAGTTTCGCTCTTGTTACCCAGGCTGGAGTGCAATGGCGCGATCTCGGCTCACTGCAACCTCCGCCTCCTGGGTTCAGGCAATTCTCCTGCCTCAGCCTCCTGAGTAGCTGGGATTACAGGCACGCGCCACCATGCCCAGCTAATTTTTTGTATTTTTAGTAGAGACGGGGTTTCACCATGTTGACCAGGATAGTCTCTATCTCTTGACCTCGTGATCCATCCGCCTCGGCCTCCCAAAGTGCTGGGATTACAGGCGTGAGCCACCGCGCCCGGCCTGTTTGCACACTTTTTAGTGTGTGTGTGTGCATTTAAAATTGCTTGAGTTCCTTGTGAATTCTGCATATTGGTCCTTTGTTGGATACATTGTTTGCAAATATTTTTCCTGATCTGCATGTTGTCTGTTCAGTCTGTTGATTCTTTTGCTGAACAGAAGCTATTTAGTTTAATTAAGTCTAATTGCCTATTTTTGTTTTTGTTGCATTTGCTTTTGGGATCTTTGTCATGAAATTTTGCCTAAGCCAATGGAAGAGTTTTTCTTGGGTTTTCTTCCAGTATTTTTATAGCTTCAGGGTTTTAAATTTAAGTTCATCTTGAGTTAATTTTTAATTCAAGATTCATCTTGAGTGAATTTTTGTATGTGGTGAGAGATAGGGATCCAGTTTCATTTTTCTGCATATGGCAATCCAATTTTCCCAGTACCATTTATTGAACAGGGAATTCTTTCCCCAGTGTATGATTTGTTGACTTTGTTAAAGATAAGCTAGCTGTAGGAATATGGCTTTTTTTCTTAGTTCCGTATTTTGTTCCATTGTTCTATGTGTCTATTTTTATACCAGTACCATGCTGTTTTGGTTACTATAACCTTGTAGTATAATTAGAAGTCAGATATGATGCATCCAGCTTTGTTCTTCTTGCTTAGGACTGCTTTGGCTATTTGAGCTCTTTTTTAGTTCTATGTGAATTTTAGGATTGTTGTTTCTAATTCTGTGAAACATGACATTGGTATTTTGATAGGAATCACATTTAATCTATAGATTGCTTTGCTCAGTATAATCATATTTTAATAATATTTATTCTGAATTATAATATTATAATATTCTTCTAATCTATGAGCATGAAGTGGTTTTCCATTTGTTTGTGTCATCTACAGTTTATCTCATCAGTATTTTGCAGTTTTCTTTGTAGAGATCTTTCACCTTCTTGGTTAAATATATTTAAGATATATTTTTCTCTAGGTATTTTAAATGGAATTGACTTCTTGATTTGGGGCTCAGAGTGATCACTATTGGTGTATGGAAACACTACTAATTTTTATATGTTGATTTTGTATTCCAAGACTTACTGAATTTATTTATCAAATCTAGGAGTCTTTTGGAGGTGTCTTTAGGGTTTCCTAGATATAAGATCATATCAGCAGCAGAGATAATTTGACTTTCTCTTTTCCAATTTGGATGACTTTTATTTCTGTCTCTTGCTTGATTGCTTGGGATAGGATTTCAAGTACCATGTTGAATGAGATTAATGAAAGTGGCCATCCTTGTCTTGTTTGAGACCTTAGTGAGACTGCTTTCAGCTTTCCCGATTCAGTATGATGTTGGCTGTGGGTTTGTTGTATGTGGCTTTTGCTATTTTGAGGTATGTTCCTTCTATGCTTACTATATTTTGAGAGTTTTTATCATGAAGGGATGCTGAATTGTATCAAATTTTTCTGCATCTGTTGAGATGATAATATGGTTTTTGTTTTTAATTCTGTTTATGTAGTAAATCACATTTATTGATTTGTGTATGGTGAACCACCCTTACATGCTGGGATAAATTTCACTTGATTGTGCTCTATTATTTGATATGCTGCTGGATTCAGTTTGCTAGTATTTTGTTAGGGACTTTTGCATCTATCTTCATTAGGGATATCAGTCTGTAGTTTTCTTTTTGTTTTGTGTCCTCATTTGGCTTTTGTATGAGGATGAAGCAGTCTCATAAGACAGTTTGAAACTATCACCTCTACTTCTATATTTTGGGAGGAATTTAAGTATAATTATCACCAATTATTATTTGAATATTTGACAGAATCCAGCCATGAATCTACCTGGCCCTGAGCTTTCCTTTGTTGGAAGGTTCTTTCTTACTATTTCAACTTTCTTATTTATTCTTGTTCTGTTCAGGCTTTTCATTTCTTCTTGATTCTGTCTTGATAGGTTACATGGCTTTAGGAATTCATCCATTTCTTCTAGGTTATCTAACTTGTTTGCATATAATTTTTCAAAATAGTCCCTTATGATCTTTTTATTTCTGATAAATCAATTGTGATATCCCCTCTTTTATTTCTCATTTTGAGTCATCCTTATTTTTTCTTCATCTAGCTAAGTTTGTTGATTTTGTGTATTGTTTTTCCAAAAAAGCAATTCTTAGTTCTGTTGATTTTTAAATGGTTTTTTTCTTCTCTATTTTATTTATTTCTGCCATAATATGTATTTTTTTCCTTTTATGACTTTCAGTTTAGTTTGCTCTTGTTTTTCTAATTCCTTGAGTATAAAATTAGGTTAAGAAAGAAAAATAAAAATCACATGGTCATCTCAATAGATGCAGAAAAATCACTTGAAACTGTTTAGCATGTATTTATAATAATAATAAAAAACCTTTCAACTGAATAGGTGCAGAAAATTCTGCCAACACAAGAAAGTCCATTTATAAAAATCCCATAGCTAACTTCATTGTCAATGAGGAAAAACTGAAAGCTTTTCTTCTGAGACCGAGTAGAAGGCAAGGATTTCTACTGAGTACAAGGCAAGAATTCCTACTATCATCACTTAAATATGGAAAACTCTAAAAACTCCACACACAAGGCCAGGCTTGGTGGCTCATACCTGTAATCCCAGCACTTTGGGAGGCTGAGATGGGTAGATCACGAAGTCAGGAGTTTGAAACCAGCCTGGACAACATGTAAAACTCTGTCTCTACTAAAAATACAGAAAATTAGCTGGGCATGGGACACACACCTGCAGTCCCAGCTACTCAGGAGGCTGAGGCAGGAGAATCGCTTGAATCTGGGAAGCAGAGGTTGCAGTGAGCTAAGATTGCACCACTGCACTCCAGCCTGGGCGACAGAGCGAGACTGTGTCTAAAAAACAACTCCACTCACAAAACTACTATTAGAACTAATTAGCAAATTCAGTGAAGTTGGAGGATACAAAGTCAACATACAAAAATTAGTTCCATTTCTTACACCAACATAGCTGAAAAGGAAATCAAGGAAAGAATCCCATGTATAATAGTATCAGAAAAACATAAACTATTTAGGAATACATTTAAATGAGGTGAAAGATCTTTACACTAAAAACTTGAAAATAAAATCAAACATTAAATGAAATAAATGGAAGAAGACACAAATACCTAAGAGAAATCCTGTGTTCATGCTCCTAGTTTTTGCTCATTCGGTGTGATGCTGACTGTGGGTTTGTCACAGATGGCTCTTAATATTTTGAGGCATTTTCCCTCTGTGCCTAGTTTCTTGAGGGTTTTGAAGGTGAAAGGATGTGGAATTTTATTGAAAGTTTTTTCTGGGTCTATTGAGATGATCATATGGTTTTTGTTTTAGTTTTGGTCATGTGCTGAATCAAGTTTACTGATGTGCCTGTGTTGAGCCAGCCTTGCAGCCCAGGAATGAAGTCTACTTAATCATGGTGAATTAACTTTTTGATGTACAGCTGGCTTTGGTTTGCTGGTATTTCTTCGGTGATTTTTGTGTCTGTGTTCATCAGAAATATTGGCCTGTAGTTTTCTTTCTTCATGTTCCTTTGTCAGGCTTGGTATAAGGGTAATATTGGTTTCATAGAATGAGTTAGGGAAAGGTCCTGTGTGAGCACTGCTCAGTACCAAGCTTGGATTTTCTAATCTTTTCAGGCAGATTCGTGGGAAGAAAAACACCAGCCGAGGTATATAGAGAAAAAGAGTTTATTTACAAAGAAAGAGAAAGAGTTTATATACAAGGATACCTAGAGACGCTCACAAACTTCAACACCGGCAGTAAAGCAGCACGGGTTTTCGCAAGTCCAAACCAAATCACCATCGAAGCTCAGTTCGGCTTCTGCTAAACAATCTTTTATACTTTTTAAAACAAAGAAGGGTCAAGTCAGGACACTGTCCACGTCTTCATCATGTAACTAACATCCTTGAGGTGTTTACCAAAAATTGGATCAGGGAACTGGCCAGGTTCCCAGGTCCGGCTTTTCAGAGCCTTTTTTTGCATTGGGAAAATTCTGAGCTCGGAATACTCCCAATGATAAGGAAATGAAGACAACATAAAGTCTGTCCATGACTTGTAAACTTAATTAACTCCTTCCGTTCCGTTACAGGTCCTTCCTCAATATTTTGGAATAGTTTCAGTATAATTGGTATCAGCTCTTTGTGCATCTGGTAGAATTTGGCTTTTAATGCATCTGGTCTGGGGCTTTTTTTGGTTGGGAGGCCTTTTTTTTATTTCTATTGATTCCATTTCAAAATTCAGTGTTAGTCTGTTCCATGTTTCAGTGTCTTCCTGATTTAATCCTGAGAGGTTGTGAGTTTCCAGGAATTTACCCGTGTTCTCTAGATTTTCTAGTTTGTGTGCATAGAGGTATTCATGATAGCCTCTGAAGATCTTTTGTATTTCTGTGGGATCAGTTGTAATATCACCTTTGTCATTTCTGTTTGTGCTTATTTGGATCTTGCTCTTTTTCTTTGTTAATCTGGCTAGCATTCCTTTGAATGTATTTGTCCTTTCAAAGAACCAACTTTTGGTTTCACTGATTCTTTGTATGGATTTTTGGGTGTCAGTTTTGTTCAGTTCTGCTCTGATTTCAGCTATTTTTCTTCTGCTAACTTTGGGGTTAGTGTATTTTTCTAGGTGTGATGTTACATTGTTAATTTGGTATGTTTCTAACATTTTGAGGTGGGTGTTCGGTGCTTTCCTCTGAACAATGTTTTGCCGTACCAGAGGTTTTGGTATGTTGTGTCTCCGTTTTTATTTATTTCAAGTAATTTTTTTATTTTTGCCTTAATTTTATTATTTACCAAAAAGTCATTCAGAAGCAAATTGTTGAATTTCCATGTAATTGTATGGTTTGGAAGGTCTTCTTGGTATTGATTTCTATTTCAATTCCAGTGTAATCTGAGCGTATGCTTGGTATAATTGCAATTTTAAAAAATTTGTTGAGACTTACTTTATGGTCAAATATGTGGTTGATCTTGGAATATGTTCCATGTGCAGGTAAGAAGAAGGTAGTCTGTGGTTGATGGGTGGAGTGTTCTGTAGATGTCCATTAGGCTATTGTTCAAGTACTGAATTTAAGCTCAGAATTTGTCAATTATCTGCCTTGATGTTCTATCTAACACTGTCAGTGGGGTAATGAAGTCCCCCATTATTACTGTGGGGCTATTGTGTGTGTGTGTGTGTGTGTGTGTGTGTTTTAGATGGAGTCTCACTCTGTTGCCAGGTTGGAGTGCAGTGGCATGATCTTGGTTCACTGCAACCTCCAACTCCCTTGTTCAAGTGATTCTTTTGCCTCAGCCTCCTGAGTAGCTGGGATTAAAGGCCTGCACCACGCCCAGCTAATTTTTGTATTTTTAGTAGAAACAGAGTTTCAGCATATTGGGCAGGATTGTCTTCATCTCTTGACCTCGTGATCTGCCTTCCTTGGCCTCCCAAAGTGCTGGGATAATAGGCATGAGCCACCAGTCCTGGCCCCGTGTGGCTATTTCAAAGTTATAGCAATTAAAACAGTATGTTACTGGAATAAAAACAGACATATAGACCAAATAGAACAGAATATAGAGCCCAGAAATATACCCATGCATAAATCTGATCTTTGACAAGAGTGTAAAGAATACACAACGGGGAAAGGACAGTCATTTCGACAAATTGCAAAAACTAGATATCCACATGGAAAAAAATGAAATTGAACCCTTATCTTACACTATACATAAAAATCAACTCAAAATAGCTTTAAACATACAACCTGGAACTGTAAAACTCCTAGAAGAACTCATAGGTCAAAATCTTCATGACCTTGGGCTTGGCAATGATTTCTTGAATATGACAACAAAAGTACAAGCAACTAAATCAAAATTAAATAAATGAAACTACAGCAAGTTACAAAACTTCTGCACAGCAAAGGGAACAACGAACAGAATGAAGGGCAACCTACAAAACTGGAGAAAATACTTGCAAACCATATATCTGATAATTGACCAATATCCAAAATGTTTTAAGAAACACAAATCAATAGCAAAAAACCCCCCATAATAACCTAATTAAAATGGGCAAAGGACCTGAATAAAGTTGAATAATTTCTTCAAAGGGGACATACTAATGGCCAATAGGTATATGAAAAGGTAGACAACATCACTAATCCTCAGGGAAATGTAAATCAAAACCAAAATGAGATATCACCTCATACCTATTAGAATTGCTACTATCCAAAGAGCAAAAAGTACAAAGTGTTGGTAAGAATGTAAAATAGGGGGACACTTGTACACTGTTGGTGGTATAACAACAAGGAAAACAGTGTGTCGCCTCAAAGGAATACACTAAGGAAAATGGTTCCTAAAAAATGAAAAATATTACTGCCACAGGATTCAACTATCTCACTTCTGAGTATACATTCAAAGGAAATAAAAACAAGATTCCAAAGAGATCTCTCCACTGTCACATTCATTGCATCATTATTCACAACGTGAAAATAATCTAAATGTCATCAATAATGAATGGATACACAAATGGTGGAATATGTGATAAAATCTTATTCAGCCTTAGAGAAGAAGGCAATCCTGCTATAGGTGACAAGATGTATGAATCTGGAGGATGTTATGTTATATGAAATGTCTTAGCCACAGAAGACCAAATACTGCATGATTTCACTTTCCTGAGGTATCTAAAATACTCAAACTCATGGAAAACAGAAGGTAGAATGGTAATTGCCAGGAGCTGGGGAAGGGAAAAGCAAGGAGTTGCTTTTCAACAGCTATAGAGTTTCAGTTATACAAGATACATGAATTCTAGAAATCTGCTGTCCAGTATTGTACCTAAAGTTAAAAATAATACTGTATTGTGCTTAATAAAAATTCATTAAGAAGGCTGATCTCATGTTAAGTGTTCCTACCATAATAAAAAGTAAACATATAAAAAAGAATAGACTTCCTCTTAGATGGTCCATTGGGTGACCAATTTAATTATTAAATATGATATAGTAAGTATATTATTTTAAAATATATTGAAGGTAATTAAAAATTACCCTTTTGCTTTCAGCATCAGACTAGGTGACTCCAGGATCAAATGGTTTATACATGACTGATTTTTAAATGTCACTGCAAGAGTGATTGGTTCATGCAATGAAGGGCTTTCTCACACAATCACGTTTCATTGCATTTACCAAGAAGTAAATCCATGTTTTAAGATAAGAATATAAATCTCTTTTCTGCCTTTAAGATGGACTACTTCTACTTCGCTATTTGGGTTTGAGGGTAGACCTATCATTCACTTCGTGGTCAGATTCACTGGAGGCAACCTCAGAGGCTGCCTGTTCTGTCACAACCCTTAATGATTTCAGATTGTTCTGAATTTCTTTCATTATGTTTATTTTCATTGGCTTCAACCTCATGTTTCAAACTTCTTTTAACCACCAATCTATGCCTAGGTTGGAAATAAAGTGTGGCAGGAAGATGAATGCATATTTAAAGGCAATGCTTTTTACTGTGACCAAAACTAATAAACAGACATTGATTTGCAGGTGAAAAATCTTATAGAATAAATCATTGCTCATAAAAAATTTGTAAACCATGTTTTTAAAAATAAAGGCCTAGAATCACTAAGAAATCAATATACTAGCTTGCTCATTTTTTTCTTGGACAATTTCTAGCCACACAAACTAGCAATGTTTGCATAATTTGTACTCAAAGCCACGGTAAACTTTTTTGTATTAGATTACTATATTACATATTCCCCTCCACACCAATAACACAAGAGCAACCATTTTTTAAAATTACCACCGTATATCATCTAGATTTTTTTTTCTTTTGAGACAGGGTCTTGCTCTGTCACCCAGGCGGGGATACAATAGTGCAATCATGGCTCACAGCAGCCTCTACCTACTAGTCTCAAGTGATTCTCTTAACATAGCCTCCTGAGTATCTGGGACTACAGACATGCACCATTATGTCCAGCTAATTATTGTATTTTGTGTAGAAATAAGGTTTTTCCAGGTGGCCCAGGCTGGTCTTGAGCTTCTGAGTTCTACTCACATGGGTCTCCCAAAATGCTGGGACTACAAGCATGAGCCACCACGCCTGGCCTAATTTGAATTTTTCTAAGAAAGGTTGGTTAACATGGAGAACATCCTAATCTGATTATTTTTCTTGTGCATGTGTGGGATCCAAGTGTTAAAGGTCCCCTGAATCCTCAAATGTACCTGAGAATTCTACAGGAAGTCACCACAATTATTTCATGGCTTGCACAGAACATTTTGTGCTCCCTGTGGGAGTCTAGATTTCAGTTAAAGAAGAATAGAAAATGATAAAGTCAAACTCATCCCACAAATGGGATATGACATTTGGTTGGGACCCCATTCTTCAATCCCCTTCCCTCACCAGCTTCTTTCATTTTGACCAAATTCCTTACCATTTCATGAAGCGCACCATGCTTTTTCATGCATTTTTGTAGGTGCTGTACTCTCTTCCTGGAAAACCTGATATGTGACCCCCTTCCTCCTTTCATTGGTGATCATCTATGACCCACCTCTGATGCTACCTTTCTGAAAAGTTTTCACAGAAAATCCTAAGAAGAGTTCATCCCAAGTTGGCCTTCCAAGAATATCTCTTAAATGAACCAGTGAATTAAAACACATACTCAGCTGCTTCTTGCTATCACACTTCCCTGCTTGTTTTTATTTTATTTTGTATCTGTCTCTTGGTAAAATTCTTCACAAAAATTCCCATCTGTCACCAGTATGAAAAAATGAGATCGAGTTAACAGAGAGTGCCTATATCAGGAGGCAGAATTAGACACGGACCAACTTAAGCAGATCAATCTTCCTTCTTAGTCACACTGGCAAGCTGCCTTTCAGAAACCCTTCCAAAATGGTGCTAACTGAGATTAGCAAATCTTCAGAACACACTCCCCACCCACACTTCGGCTTCAGGTTGCTCTTGTGAAAGGGCAGGATATAAGCCCAGCATCTGCACCGCCAGGCCTCTCTGCTCCATTTCCTCGGGTGCAGCTGAGCTCAGCTGGTTCTCAGTTGCCACAACACAGCTCCTGGGAAGTGGGTGTGGGTGGGCACACCTCAAACCACATTGGCATGTGAGGCAGAGGCTGGCTGAGTAGCTTGCCTGGATGCTATGCTTCAGTCAGGAAGGGAAGAACACTTTGCTTCATTGCTGGGCCTCTATTTATCTGTTTTTGACAATTCCAATCTTTAAATATCTTGAACCCATTACTTTCTACACTTGATTGCTTTTGATTTTTCTCTCTAATGCCATTTTCTTCTATGGAAAATAATAGAGCCCTTCAGGTAATTTGGCTTTTTGAGAAGGAATTAAATCATCTTAATATAGATGGGCCTGCTATTGGCTCAATGGTCTAGCTACTGAGAATACTATCGTTTTTCCAGGATAGGCCTTGCCTCCAGTGTTGAGGGAGAGAGGCCCACAGCCACCATGCAATGTACTGAATATGGGGGATGCAAAGATGGGAATATGACTGTTGACCTTATGATCTCTGGGAAACAAAACCAGAGACACTAGAAAGCACAACTAAACACATCCAGGACACAGGGATACGTAAGATGCTCGCTTAATCCTACTGTGACTGAATTGCGGATGATGGGCTCAGGTTGCTCCTCGATAGGATGTGTTCTTCCAGGCCCTTTGTCCCTCACTCACCCAAACATGGGGGAGAGGACCCCACTGAGCATGGTGAGCTTGTTCAAGTAAATATTGGACCCCAAAGAGTTTTGCAAAAAAGTGATTCATTTAGGCAGAGAGAGAGAAAAAAGGAGAGAGAGAGAGAGAGCGCGCTCCCATGCTGTGGAAAGAGAGGATCCACAGATGGGGTCCGCACAGATGAGAGAGGAGGGGACTTTTAACCTGGGAGTTATTCCTGCCCCATTTAAGTTTTTTGTCCTATGAAAGGAGTCCCTTTGAACTTCTGCTGGAGTGATTGATCTTTGCTTTCTGACGTCTGATTTGTTGTTTGGCCTATCGTCCTCCCATAGCTTCCTGTGGGTTTTTCTAAACAAAGGAAGCGCACCTGGGCAGTCTATCTTCCCGTGAGTGCAAAATTAAACAAAGACGTCTAAGCTCCCAGATGGAGATGTGAAAGAAGGCAAGTTGGGCATCTCTGGGAAGTCCTTGCCTTTGAAATCATGCCCCTTGTGGGCCTGGGAAGAGAAGTTAATTACCTTCCCTCACTACTGGGGAGAAGGCATTCTTAAGAAACCAGCATTTGAAGAAGGGCTTAAAAACAAGTAGATGGAGAAGTTAGAGAAGGGCTTTCTAGACCGAGGGAACAGCATTACTTCGAGCAGAAACATCAAAGGGCAGAGCATCCAAATTCTATTTTTATGGCTCTTAAATTGATTGAACTAACTGTTTTCAAACTGCCTTACAAGGTTATTATTATTTTATTACTTGAAATGTCAACCTCTGACAGAAGAGTTTCCTGCTCTGTGGGTATTTATTTTCTGTTTTTTTTTTTTTTAACTTCAATTTATTTTTTAATGTTATGTATTTTATGCTGTTAATCAGTATTTAAATGTTCATCACTGTTTTATCTTCTTGATAGATTGCATACTTAATTAATATAAATTAGTTGTCTTTATCTGGCTTAGTGTTTTTGGCTTAAAATTCCACTTTGATTTGCTAAATTACTTTTATTAAATAAAGTAGTCGAGTCTATAATAGTTGGACCTCAGTCAGCTGCCTGGACCTGCAGAAGAAATAAGACAATTTGGGATGAGCCCAGTCTCATTATAATAATACAATGTTGAGGGTGGAGGTCAATGAAGACTTCCTTCTGGTATCCAGGAACCAACAAAACAGGGGAAGGAGTGGAAATGAGCAAAAGTTCATGCGCCGGAGCCAATAGGGCTATCGTGACATTTATTTCTTCTAGGACAACACTTTGAAACCCTTCTTCTATAACTCATTCTTTTGCCTCTTCGATAGTTAGGAAATGTGAGGTCCTGTATGGTTGAGGCACTTCCTGGATGCCCAGTAAGCTACATGCTCCCCCAAGGGGGAAAAATGTTCCTACAGTGAAAACCGTTCCATATAGGACCAGAGGTGGGAAAATGGGAAGGAAAATAGCTGGTTACCCTTTCCCTGTGTTCATAAATAAATAAGTCTCTTTATCATTTTGACTAAATCATGTGGGTGAACTAGGAGGAGACAAAGTAAACTGTCATTGATTAAACTAAGCCAGAAACCACTTACCATTTGTACTCGGAAAGCCTGGCTAAGAGGGCAGTGTGATACTGAAGGAGTGAGTTAGTGAAGGGTGGACCCCCTGCCCCCCGGGGAACAAGAACTGCAGTCAGGAGTGAGTTAGTGAAGGGTGGACCTCCCCGAAACAAGAACCGTAGTCAGAGGGACTTCACAGAAGTGCCCACAGAAAAAGAGACGGGATCAAACATCGACCAGGGCCAGGGAGTACAAAACATTCTCAGGACAGTACTAGAGGTAAACATTCTGGCCCCCTCCCTTCACATTTCTCCCTATCCATTGTGCCACCCTCAGAGAGGTTGGTGGGGCAAGCATGGCAGAAAAGGAGATAAAGAACGGTCCCAAGGAGTTGTGCTTGAAGAACTACACCCAGACCCAAGAATCCTTAATCTCTTGGGACTTGATCTCATGACAAGATCTGGATTTAGAGCTGATAAGACTTTGGAAGTAATTGTATTTTGCATGGAAGAGGGATGTGAATTGTGTGTCCAGACTATAACAAATTTTAGTTTCCAAAGAAGGATGTAATGAGATCAGCCTTCCAACATGCTCTTCTGCAATGTGTTCTTGCCATTCCCCATCAGTTTCCCTCAGAATCTGGTCTGACCTTAATGACTTACTTCACTAACAAAAGGTGGTGGAAGCGTTATGAAGAATTTGCAGGGCTAAATGATAGGAACCTTTGCAGCATCCACTCAGGTCTCTTTCTTGCTCTTGTGAAACTATTTTTGTAAATGCAGCCACCATGCTGAGGGAAGCCCAAGCTCATGAAGGAGGACATGTAGCGCTCCAATGAATAGCCCACCTAAGCTCCCAGCCAACTGCCAGCGATGTCAGGGATCCCTCTGGAACGCCCAGCCCACTTGACTACAACCGCATGAGAAACCCCCAGTGAGAACCTTCTAGCTGAACCTCCCATACTGAACCATGAGAGGTCATCATAAATGAAGCTAGCATTCTTGCATAACCGTAATAATGAGTTTATGGCCCTACAGATGAGGAAACTGTCACAAACTTAATCTACTTTTCCTCTCCCTTTTCTGACATTATTGGTGCCAAAAATAAAATCGTTTGTTCTTTTTCTATCTCCCCTCTTCCCACCTTCCTGTCGTAGAATCTTGAATTCTGCCATTCAGAGACTGTTTTCACTATCTGTGGCTTCTATTCAATTTTAGATTCTTACATACTATCTCTGTGTTTCTAAGAACTTGTGAAGAATAATCCTCTTTTGATCCATTCTTTCATCATATAAATTTGCAAAACTCAAGAATGGAGTCCCACAAACTCGCTTACTTCTCAGCAGTACAAGTAGAAAAGGAAAGCAGTTCAGTGGAATCAAAGTACATTTGTCCTCAAATATCATGTCCTGAAAATGAGGAATTTACACAAGTACTACATGAGAGAAAACAAATTCTTTTATACATAGTTACTATTGAATCTCAGCATTATTTTTACAAAAAAAGAAAAGGAGGAGAGATGGAAGGGAGAATGGAGGATAGAGATTGAAATTTTCGTTAGGAAAATGTTTCAAAGGGCATTTTCCATTCTGCATTAGACTTCTGGTCAGTTCGCCATCAAAGATGTTTGATAAGTGTTCAGTTAATTCACGTATTTTTTGGTGACATATTACACAGCACACATGCCAAGCTTGATGAGAAAAGATGCTTTCCTGAAAAATGTCTTGATAAATTGAACATTTCCTTTACTTCTTAAAAAAAATCATCTTGACAAAGCATAGTCTCATTTAGTGGGTTTATGGTTTCTCTAAATGTAGGAGGAGATTTAGACAACAGATGGAAAATTGTAAAAGCCATCTTATTTGGAAACTGACCAGAACCGAAGATGAAATGTCACTGGAAGTATTCTCATGAGGAAATATAGAAAAACTTGGTATCCCCAACTTTCCAGGGAGTAGTCTACGAATAGAAATTGTCTAAGTTGAACAACTGCTTTCTAACCAAGTGAATAATATCTATTATTTTTGGTAGAATAATGACAAGCATAAAATTTAATAAACTCTAAGTAAGATACCTTTACATATACAATGAACTAATGAATCATTTGTTAATATAGAATACTATTGCAGTTGCCTCACTGTTTTTATTTTACTTCAAAATCTCTTCCATATTTTTACAACAAGCAGAAGATGGGCAATTTTGAAAAGCTTTTTTAAAGAAATGTTCATTGGTATTTTGGGATAGCAGTAGAAGTCACATGGTTTTTGCCGCTGAAGTTACCTGATTGAGTAGATTTCAGGGGTGGACTTGGATAAATCACAGATGCTTTTGAGACTAAGTTTCTTGTTTGCAAAATGGGAATGAGGCCACATTTGCTGTGGATCGTTAATTGAAGAGCAAAGCATGTTCCAAATCTCTAACCCTGGATCCTCCTCCCCCAGCTGGGTCAGGTGTCTCTGGACTTTTCCTCAGGACCCTGTAACCACCAAGGTATAACTTACAGACATTCTCTGTATGCTGCGATCTGCACATGTTCCTCTTAGCTCACAAGTTCCTTGAGGGTAGGGGCTGTATCTTATTCACCATTGTATTCCCAGGGCCTAGCCACATTACCTAAGCCAAGTCAGGCTCTTGGCAAATGTTTGATGAATGAACGAATGAGTCAGATAGTCAAGGTTGGCTCATTTCTCTGAATTTGTGTATTATGAATTTGTATATTATGTATGGATAGTACAGATTTTATAGAACATATCCATCATCTCAGAAAGTTGTGCTGAACAGCGCTGCCCTAGATGGAATGCTAAACAGTAATCAAACATAGCTTCAAACAAAGAAAGTATTTTTACAGAAGCATTGTAAGAATTTCATGCCCTATTTGTTAAAATGGTAATTATCTTCTGGGAATGCTGCACACCCATCTAAACACAGTATACAGTATGCAAATCCTACCTGTTTTCCATAAGAAACAATAAATCTTCGTTTTATGGTGAGTGGGAGAGGGACTTCTTAGGTTTATAAAGGGCGCTATGACCAAGACGATCTAGAACAAGTTGGATTGTAGTGCAAATCTTCTGGTAAATGTGTGTTGAAAGAGTTCCAGCTAATTTTCTAAAAATTGTACTTGTGTGTAATTCACACCTGTAATCCCAGCACTTTGGGAGGACGAGGCGGGCAGATCACCTGAGGTCAGGAGTTCAAGACCAGCCTGACCAACATGGCGAAACCCCATCTCAGCTAAGAAGACAGAAATTAGCCAAGCAATGTGGTGGGTGCCTGTAATTCCAGCTACTCAGGAGGCTGAGGCATGGGAATCACTTGAACCCAGGAGACAGAGGTTGAAGTGAGCCAAGGTCATGGGGCTGCACTCCAGCCTGGGCAACAGAGCAAGACTGCATCTCCAAAATAAGTAAATAAATAATAAAAAGAAAATAAATAATATACCAGCATGAAAGGCAGAACTGAGAGTTAAATATCTGACTAGACTCTCATGCTATTCATACCACATGAATGAAAAGACCAGGCACACTGCATTTTAGCAATAATTTTTGAAAAGAAAACATGCCTACAAGGTTGCTATTTGTTTCTGAGTTTGGGTGTGATTTATTACCTATCTCAGCCTTAGAGGCATAATAGAATAACATAACATTTTGAGGCTTCATCTTTTAAAGCAAACTACCCACCTTGACAAGGAGAGTTTATTTCCTCATCGTCAAAAAATGCCATGTAAACCCAATAGCCTGTTAAACAATGCTTGGCTTACTGGCCTTTGATTTGGAACAAGATAATAATACGGTAATATAATTTATTAACAGAGGTAATGATGATTAACATTTACTAAATGATATGCACAGGCTGCCATGATAATTGTGCACCTACAGCCCATTTAATCCCCATCACCATCTTTGAACTTGAATTTGCCCATTCTAAGGATGAGGAAGCTGAGGTCCTGAGCAGATAAGTACCTCTTGTTCTACGGCTAGACAGTAGGAAGTGACACCATCTTCTGAGACAGGATCTAAAGTTGTTTTGAGCTTCTTAAGGGCAGTGCAGGGAATGCAGGCTGTGTTGAGGAGCATGCCGTAAGTTACCAACAGGAAGTGACTACAGAGCCCCAGGAAGGTCAGCAGAAGTTACATCGCTTTAATATTTTGTGGAAAATTTAACTTTATCCCAAAATCTAGAGCTTGCGAAAGGGGAAGAGGAGAGAAAAAGAGCTAAGAGGAGAGGAAAAAGTTCATTCATGAGGGGTTAGAACAGGCTGGAAACTAGCAAGGCAGAAAAGAAGAACTGGGACAGGGTGAGGAGGAATGGAATAGCAGAAGAATGGCTTCCTCTTTCACACAAAGAGGCATGGTTTGTGAATTGTGAATTTGATGTGCTGGATGTGAGAAGATCTGTAGGAGAATAGAATGTGAAGAAATATCAGGTAAATAAAAAGCGGGAAAGGCTGACGTGAGAGACAATGGGATATACCCACTCTGCTTCAGAATCTCCCAGCTTTGTGAGTCTCATGAGTTGTTGCAAGTGATGAGAGACCTCAGAATTATTGCATGAAATCCTCAGGGTCAAAGGGTAGCCTGAATAAATAAAATGAAAATATAGAGGTGTGTGGTAGGCCTGGTGTGGTGGCTCACACCTGTAATCCCATCACTTTGGGAGGCTGAGGCAGGTGGATCACCTGAGGTCAGGAGTTCACCATGGCCAACATGGTGAAACCCTGTCTCTACTAAAAATACAAAAATTAGCCAGGCACCTGTAATCCAAGCTAGGGAAACTGAGGCAGGAGAATTGCTTGAAACCAGGAGGCAGAGGTTGCAGTGAGCTAAGATCATGCCACTTCACTCCAGTCTGGGTGACAGAGTGAGACCCTGTCTCAAAAAAAAAAAAAAAAAAAAAGAAGTGTGTGGCGGCCTTGAGAACGCAAGGCTACCTCCTACAAGGAGTGTGATATACCAAGGGCTCCAGCTGCTGTTCTTTGAAACCCATCTGATACAGTTTGGCTCTGTGATTCCCCCCAAATCTCATGTCAAATTGTAATCTCCGCTTGTCAGGAGAGGGGCCTTATGGAAAGTACTGATCATGGGGGCACATTTCCCCATTGCTGTTCTTGTGATAGTGAGTGAGTTCTCAGGAGATTTGATAGTTTAAAAATGTGTGTCACCTCCCTCTTCGCACGCTCTCTCTCTCCTGCTGCCATGTGAAGAAGGCGCTGGCTTCCCATTTGCCCTCCACCATGGCTGTAAGTTTCCTGAGGCTTCACATTCACGCTTTCTCTTAAACCTGTGGAACTGTGAATCAATTAAACCTCTTTTCTTCATGAATAAGAAGGTAGTTCTTTGTAGCGATGTGAGAACGGACTAATGCACACACTGTGCATGGAGCTGGGCACAGTGGGGTTACTAAGCCAGGCCCATTCCTGGGAGATGGGCCTCCTTTGTGGTCCTTGGGTTCAAGGACCCCTCAGTGCCTACCCGGCATGCTAGGACACTGCCATCCAATCTCCCTCACTCGTTCACTGCAGTCAGACTTCCTCTGGAATGTCATGGCTCTCCCGGGCTGCCCCACCCTCTCCCTATTTCCTTTCCTTGGGGGGTGTTGCCCCTAATAAAATCCTTGCGTTTAATCCCATCTTGGTAGCTGAAACTCCAAGGACCCAAACTACCACAAAGTATTTTAGTGTTTTTCAAATGTGTGCGAATGCTGATCTAATAAACACAACATGTAAAAGTGTTACTGAATTCATAAGCAGCTTGCTGTTACCTATTTATATTTGTATCTCAAGGGTCTGCACTCCTTTCAATTCTCCTGCTATCACTCTCCTCCAGACTTCCATCATCTTTCACCAAGATTACTGATCAGTCCTCAGGGTCTCCCTGAATGTGTTCTTGCTCCCTTCCAATCCATTCTCCACATGGTAGCCAGGTAATACCTTCTAACTGCAAATTTTTAACACAAAAATATTCTACTATTATAACAAATGAGCAAGACCTTATAGTGTGAAAATATTAAGCAATTTAATTCCTTCTCCCATGGACCTTCGAACCTGCATTTCTGGACTTATTCTTTTCTCCATTCCTGGATGAAATCTCAGGCATGTTTACTGGTTTTCTGAGTACTCTAGAAATAAACACATAGGCCCTTTTGTTTGGCATGTAAAAATCCTGTTCTGGGGCCAAGTATGGTGGCTGAGTCCTGTAATCCCAGCACTTTGGGAGGCCAAGGCGGGTGGATCACCTCAGGTTGGGAGTTGGAGACTAGCCTGACCAACATGGAGAAACCCCATCTGTACAAAAAATACAAAATTAGCCAGGTGTGGTGGTGCATGCCTGTAGTCCCAGCTACTCAGGAGGCTGAGACAGGAGAATCACTCGAACCTGGGGGGCAGAGGTTGCAGTGAGCCGAGATTGCACCATTGCACTCCAGCCTGGGTGACAGAGTGAGATTCCATCTCAAAAAACAACAATAACAAAAGAGGCTTGAGGAAGCCTGTTTTCCCCTCTGCCACATAAGGACACATAGAGGCGCTATCTGTGAGACACAGGTCCTTACCAGACTGCCAGCACTTTGGTCTGGAACTTCCCAGCCTTCAGAACTGAGTTTCATTTATAAACTAGAGTCTAAGGTATTTTTTTAGAGCAGACTGAATGGAGTGAGATGCCGGACTAAGTTCTGCTCATTTTTAAGTCATGAAGATGTCACTTTCCACAGGAAAGACTCCCCTCTGCTTCTTCATCCTAACCCTTACTCAGTGGTAATCGTGTAATAATTTTGTGAATCATTGTTTAATATCTAATGTTTATCTCTCCCATTATACTATAATCGCCACAAGGGCAGAGAATATACTCGTTTTGTTGGTATCCTAATGCCTGGTCCCATAACTGTCACTCAATAAATATTTGATATGATAAATGAATAGGAAAACATATTTTCTCTTTCTTTTTTTCTTTTCTTTTTTTTGAGATGGAATTTCTCTCTTGTGGCCCAGGTGGAAGTGCAATGGCAGAATCTCAGCTCACTGCAACCTCTGCCTCCCAGGTTCAAGTGATTCTCCTGCCTCAGCCTCCGGAGTGGCTGGGATTACAGACATGCATCACCATGCCAGGCTAATTTTGTATTTTTCATAGAGACAGGCTTTCTCCATGTTGGTCAGGCTGGTCTCAAATTCCCGACCCCAGGCGATCCACCTGCCTCAGCCTCCAAAACTGCTGGGATTACAGGCATGAGCCACTACACCCGGCCAGAAAAATGTTTTATTAATGGATACTAAAAAGTATGACAAGTATCACAAAAATTGATGTTAAAAAGGGGACCTTTTGTTAAAAAAAAATAAAAACTGTTAGGAAAACCTGTTTTCGTTTCTTAAAATAGTGACACTAAAACCAAATGTGAGCTTGCAGTTGTTACTTCTTCCCCAAGTACAAGCCTAAGCATGTTATTTAAAGGAAGGATTTACTAAGAAAAACTTCATAACATGAATAGAGGCAACATCCAAAATATCAGGTGCCAAGTACCAATCTTTGGTCTAAATAATAGTTTCTCAGGAAGAAAACACAGAGGAAAGGATAGTGTGTGTTCCTTGTACTCTATTTAGGAAAATGAAAAAGAAATGGCAAATGAGTACCAAAAAATGCAAACCTAGAATGAGCATTTTCCTCTGGAATGAGTTTCGTGGTTGAAGAGAAAGCTCCAGATAAGACAGTCTTCTGTTGCCTGGGCTGAGGACTTGCAAGGTGCAGCAAGAGAAGATGGAAATCTGGACTTGAATGTGATACATCCTATGGTTAAATATGGACAGTTAACTTAATTTTTCTCATAATATTACGTAGGCCGAGCTCTTTAGCCAAAATTTGCAACTCTGTATGGTTAGACCTTCTTCCCGTGCCTCACGCTGTATGGTTAGACCTTCTTCCCGTGCCTCACGCTGTATGGTTAGACCTTCTTCCCGTGCCTCACGCTGTATGGTTAGACCTTCTTCCCGTGCCTCACGCTGTATGGTTAGACCTTCTTCCCTTGCTTCCAGTCCTGCTCTGATACTCACTTTGTCCCAAGGTCTGCTCAACTCTTGACTTCTTGGGTTCTGACTCCTGGTCAAAGTGCCTTGCTTGACCTTAATGAAAAATTTCTCCAAGAGCAAGGGTTGTAGTTACTTTGGTTTTTCCAGCTCTTAAAGCACATTTTGCCCAGATCTCCAATCCTAGCACCAGATGCCCAGGCCAGACTCCACAAAGAGCAATTGGTCCAGGTTCCATGCCAACAAAGAGTGGCAGTTCCCAAAATATCCTGAGGCTTTGTCAGATTTGTGTAAGTTTAACCTGTCATTTGCTGGGAGTAGAGTGAGGTGAGTGAGAACCCAGAGGACCAACAAAAATCCAAGGCTGTCAATACTAAGGAAAGTTTGAGCATCATGGGCCTGTGCCCAACTTGGTGCCAGTAGGAAATACTGAGGTCCCACCTCAGATATCTTGGTTGGCATCAGGAAACTTCAGCAAGAGCCAGTGGTTTAAATTCTTTCCTTAATTCTGTGCCAGAAATTCTTAATTCTTAACAGGAAGAGAGAGGGGCCCAATACAGCCCCCAGGTTTCTGCATGTGGTGATAGACCACAGTCCTTCTATTTGCTAACACACCCTTGGATTCTTGTGCCCTGATCAGGGCTCTTGGCCAGGACTCAGCATGGAAGAGACTAAATAATAACAGAGACTGATTGCAGAGGGATGTGTCAGTGAGTAGGATATCCATGAGAAGCATGCTTGGGGAAAATGAATGGCAAAAAACTGAATATTGAAACTAGCAGTTGTCAGAATTATTTTTCCCGAGCCCTGTATGTTCTTGTTTGGTTTTATAATAAATATCAATTACCCAGTAGGAGGAAAGACAATCAACATCCATCACCAGACATCTGGCTTTGAAAACAGCTTTGAACACCACCCGTGAAATGAAATCTGTGCCGCCTTCATTCTCCAGCGGTCCCAGGAAGTCCTGCATCCAGAAAAAGGAATCACCTCGCCATTTCATTTCATTTTTGTATTTATATTATTGCATCAAACTTTTTGCCTATGTAACTTCCTTGACTTCATTCTTCTATGGTAAATGACCCGCTAAAATGTGAAATGTACTTAAAATTAGCAGACAATGTATCATCTCTTCTCTTAGATTTCATTTCGTCTTAGAGAAGCAAGACAACATTGTACAAAGCATAATGCAGTGCAGCAGAGAGACCTAGGCTGTACTCCCAGTTCCGTGTCTACAGAACTGTTCGTTTTTGACTTTAGGTAGTCTACAACGTTCATCTCAGTCTTAGATTGGTTGTCTTTTACATGACAGAGTAGAATTAGATTACATCCAAGGGCCCTGGGGATTCTAACACTCTGATATGGAATTTAGGTGGATGCCTGAGATACAGGCTCGCGAACCTCATCTTCAAGTTTTCATTCCTATAATATGTGGATCACGAGAGGAAGAAGCACTGGGAAGATTTCCTGGAAGTTTCCCCATGCAGACTTCAGAGGAGAGAGCTAACAAAGAACTACGTAACATTTCTGTGTGGTATTCCTGAGGACTTTCTCAGTTCTCTGGACAATAAACCAAGGTTTTGGGAATATTTTCCAAAATACTATGGAGTCCTTTTGCTCCTCTACCTCTGGAGATCCCACTGGGTAAGAAAATTCTGCGAACTAGGAATGTTGCCAAAGACTCCCTCCCTCAGTGCCGATAGTATGAAAGATCCAAGAACTTTGCTGAGAGCCAGATGAGGGTCTCTAAATCCATCTGCAGATATGCTGGAGAAGTTGTGCTCTTTCTATGAAGAAAAGCCATGTACATACAAAACCATACTTGCTGTCTGTTCACTGACCCACTGTGAACCACTGTAGCCTCTAGTCACAAGTCTTTCTTACAAAACACACTATACAACCATGACAGCTAGAGAGGTTCCATGTAAACCTCTGAAGTAGTAATTTCAAGCTCCTTGGTAAATCAAGCATCAAGCTAGATTTGAGGTAGGAGGTGGAGCTCAACTCTGAAGGTGGGGCTTGAACTCCAGACCAGATTGAAGACTAGCTGAAACAGGGAACAGGGAATAGGAACAGACACCTCTCCCTAAGTTATACCTGCCAGTGCCATGGCTGTCTACCATTGCTATGCACACCCAAAAGTTGCCATGCCTTTCCATGGCAATGACCTGAAAGTACCATCCTTTTCTAGAAAATTCTTATTCACTTCTTAATTTGCATATAATTAAAAGGGAGTGTGAATCTGACTGCAGAGCTTCCCCCGAGCTGCTACTCTGGGCATACTGCCCGTGGGGTAGCCCTGATTCGCAAGGAGCGGTACCTCTGCTGCTGCTGTACACTGCCACTTCAGGAAAAGTTGCTACCACCAACTTTGAATTCTTTCCTGGGCAAAACCAAGAACCCTCCCAGGCTAGGACCCAATTCTGAGGCTCACCTGCCCTGCATCAGACTGTCAACCACAGTTCGTTTAAAAATTTAATGTTATGCTGTTGTTTCAATTATCTGTTTCTGAGTAACAGCCCACCCCACAGTGGAGTGATTTAAAACAAGACATATTATTTCTCATGTGAATTGCTGATGGTGCTGGCCTCACCTAGACTTGCTCATATGATTGGATTCAGCTGCAGGGTTGGCTGGCCTGGAAGGTGAAGGTCCACGCGTCTGCGCTGAGATGTCTGGCGTTTGGTCCTGGCTTGTGATGGGAGGCCTTGCTGATTCTCCCATAGGCCAGACAACTTCCTTTGATGAAGTACTTCTGGGTGGCACCTCAAGGGAGTAATGTAAAAGCTGCACAGCTTTTTATGCTTACCATCGAAATTGTACAGTTTTACTTCGGCTGCATACATTGGTCAAAGCAAGTCACAAGGCCAAGCCGGACTCAGGGTTCAGACTCCATTTTTTTGATGGGAGGAGCTGCAAAGTCAGAGGGTAAGTCTGCAAATATTGGAGGTCTGTTTGCAGACATGTTTGCCTCCGCCCGTCACAGAGGACTTTTAAAACAAACGCTAAACAATTTCGCTATAGAAAAAGTGGAATTATTGACATTTATACATAAGGAAATAGCAGTCATTTTTTTTTTTTTTTTAGACAGAGTTTTGTTGTGTCACCCAGGCTGGAGTGCAGTGACAATCTTGGCTCACTGCAACCTCCACTTCCCAGGTTCAAACCATTCTCCTGCTTCAGCCTCCCCAAATAGCTGGGACTACACTCGTGTGCCAGCATGTGGGGCTGTTTTATTTTTTTGTGTGTATTTTTAGTAGAGACAGGGTTTCACCACGTTGACCAGGCTGGTCTCAAACTCCTGACTTCAAGTGATCCACCACCTCGGCCTCCCAAAGTGCTGGGATTACAGGCATGAGCCACCATACCTGGCCATAACAGTCATTCTTAATCCTGCCATCCAAAGAGAGCTACTGTTACTAGTAGTTATATTATTAACATAATCAGAATATAACATGGTATATAATAAATAATAACACATAGAAATGACATGGTAAAATAGTGTATGCACTCCTAGCATTTTTCTAAACATCTTTATATCAGATCAAATAATACATACAATTCAATGCCATAGTTTTAATCACTGTGTTGTTATTCTTGCGTTGCTATGAAGAAATACCCAAGACTGGGTAATTTATAAGGAAAAGAGGCTTAATTGGCTCATGGTTCTTCAGGCTGTACAGGAAGCACAGTGGCTTCTGCTGCTGGGGAGGCCTCAGGAATCAAAAGGCAAAGGGGGAGTGAGACGTCTCTTCTGGCAGGAGGAGGAGGAAGGCAGGGCAGGAGATGTCACACACTTTTAAATGACCAGATCTTGCAAAAACTCTCTCATAATTATGAGGACAGTCATAATTATGACATCATCAAAGAGATGATCCTAAATCATTCATGAGAAATCCACTCCTATGATCCAATCACTTCCACCCTGAACTACCTGCAACATTAGGGATCACAATTTGATATTAGATTTGGGTAAAGACACAGATCAAAACCATATCAACCAGCTCACACTGTGTCCTAAACTTTTTTGCATAATGTACCTACCTACCTCATAGCTTATGCATTGCATTTGCCGTAATTCATTTAAATATTTTGAACTTTTTTACTACCATAAATAATAATGTAATGAATTTTTAATATCAACATTTGTATATATATCTGATTATTTAAATTTAAGTCCATAGAATAGAATATCTAGGTTAAAAGGAATATATACTTTTAAACTTTGAGGTATTTTGCCCATTAATCACCCATAAAAAAGTTATTTTATATTCCCAGTAGGCGAATATAAGAAATCTCTGTTTTCTCCTTATCCTTAACCCTGGTGAATCTGAAAGGTGAAAACTGGCATTTGTAGCTGTTTCAGTTTACATATATGTAAGTTACTGTCAATTAATGATGTTGAACATTCTCTGTTTTCATCAGCCATTTGTAATCTCTCCCTAATCCAGTGCTTTTCCTAGCCTCTGGAAATATCCAAGAGAGAAAATGAAGGATGCTTAATGAAAAACCCTCTCTTCGATTATTACTACATTAGCTGGTCTATTTTTTCTATTTATGGTTGTTTACAACCATAAATGCAAGTGCTTAAAAGTGGTAATAGGAATTACAGGCTGGGCATGGTGGTTCATACCTGTAATTCCAGTACTCTGGGAGGCTGAAGCAGGAGAATCAGCAGAAGCCAGAAGTTTGAAGTTACAGTGAGCTATGATTGTGCCACTGCACTCCAGACAGAGCAAGCTTCCACCTCTTTAAAAAAAGAACAAAAGAGAGAGAGAGAATTATGGCTCATTAGCCAGAGAGACCAGGTCTGGTAGGGCAGGGGAATAGAAAGAACGTAAGAAAAAGTGAAGTGCTCAAGAAAAAAGGCAGAGAGAGACGAGAGAGGAAAGCAAAAGTTAAGTTTATTGCCACAGGATTAGGGAGGTGTGGGAGGTTAATGTTGGCTAGATCAGAGAAGGCAAACACGGGTTATGAGAACCAAGGCTGGGGACTCATCATTACTGCCTCTGAGGTTTCCAGGTCTGACCCTTTTAACACAAGCTCAGGGACCCTTTTTGTCCCTGAAAAGTTGACAAAAAGTCCTCATTTCTCATTGTGTATTATGGCAGCATGAGGGACTCTACCTTATCCTAAGTTAAAGCCGGGTAGGGCCAAAAAAGGTAAAAGATTTTAAGCCAACATTCATTTATTTACATATTCAACCAACCAACAACTATTGGAATCTGCCATGTGCCAGGTATTGCCTGGGTGCTGGAGATACAGAAAATAGTGAAGAAATAGGCCAGGGGCAGTGGCTCACACCTGTAATCACAGCACTTTGGGAGGCCAAGGCAGGCGCGTCACGAGGTCAAGAGATTGAGAACATCCTGACCCACATGTTGAAATTCCGTCTCTACTAAAAAATTCAAAAATTAGCTGGGCGTGGTGGCACATGCCTGTAGTCCCAGCTACTCAGGAGGATGAGGCAGGAGAATTGCTTGAACCTGGGAGGTGGACGTTGCAGTGAGCTGAGATTGTGCCACTACACTCTAGCCTGGGTCTTGGCAGCAGAGTGAGACTCTATCTAAAAAAGAAAATAATAATAATTAAGGAATAATTCTTGCTCTCAGGCAACTTAAAATGTAGTAAAGCATTAGGGGAAAACAAACAACTAGGCAGGGAAATGACACCTATGGTATCTAACCATGCGAGCTAGACCCCATCATGTGCCTGCAGTGACATTCCAGTAGTCCTTAAACCTTTAGTTATGTATGGCACTAAGTCTGTCTCACTACTCAGAATGAACAGGTTAGAAGTGTGCCTGTTCCCCCAGTGCCTAGTTTAACAAGCGCCCTCTATCACAGAACTTCCCAAGTTACACCGGCTCTCAAACCGTGGTTTTAGGGTTAGTCACATGATTTGCCAGAACCGGTCTTCCATCGTGAGACTTTCATTCCTGGTGGTGAGCCCAGGTCTCCCAGTCAAGACTCCCTCATCCTTTCTTATGTTTGAGATCTTGGTATCCATTCATGTTAACAGAACTCAAACAGGACCAACTGAATCCTCAGGCTTTGCATGTAAAGTATCTCAATCCTAAAAGTCTTATTCTAAACATAAGATTCTAAAAATTTTGAACTTCAAAGTGAACGTGCTGGAGTCTAAAAACTTGTGTGCAGCTGTACAATGTGATTTTATTTTAAGTGCTATTACAAAAGAGTAAAAGAGTTTAAAGTTTGCAAAGTAAAAAAATTGGCTGAGCACAGTGGCTCATTTGTATAATCCCAGCACTTTGGGAAGCCGAGGCAGGTGGATCACAAGGTCAGGAGACCAAGGCCATTCTGGCTAACACAATGAAACCCTATGTCTGCTTAAAATACAAAAAATTAGCTGTGTGTGGTGGCATGCACCTGTAGTCCCAGCTACTCGGGAGGCCGAGGCAGGAGAATTGCTTGAACCTGGGAGGCAGATGTTGCAGTGAGCTAAGATCGGGCCACTGCACTCCAGCCTGGGTGACAGAGCAAGACTTCATCTCCAAAAAAAAAAAAAAAAGTTCAAGCTAACATTAATTTATTATTGAAGAATTAAAAATAAATTTAGCATAACTTAAGTTTCCAGTGTTTATAAAGTCTGCGGTAGTGCACAGTAATGTCCTCAACATTCAGCTTCACTTTCTATTTACTCCCTAGACTCTCCCAGAACGACCTTCAGTTTCATAAGCTTCATTCATGGTAAGTGCCCTATAAGGTGTACCATTGTTAGAAATATTTTCTACTGCATTGTTACCATGCCTTTTCTATGTTTAGATACACAGATACTTAGCAGTGTGTTACAGTTGCCTCCAGAATTCAGTATGACTAACTTGCTGTACAGGTTTGTAGCCAGAAGCAATAGGCTACATCAGATAGCCCAGGTGTGCAGTGGGCTATGCCGTCTAGGTTAGGGTAAGTACACTCTATGATGTTTGCCCGGTGATGAAACTGCTTAACTCACATTTCTCAGAATGCATCCCCAACATTGAGCAATGTATGGGTATAATGTGTGTGTGCGTGTATAATTTATATTTATATATTTAAATATATTCATATATAAATAAAATTTGCATGTGTATACTTATTTATATATAAAATAAAATTACATATATAAAATGTTCCTAGTCAGTTCAGCTATGCTTTTTTTTTTGAGACGGAGTTTCGCTCTTGCTGCCCAGGTTGGAGAACAATGGCACGATCTCCAATCACCGCAACCTCCAACTTCCAGGTTCAAGCGATGCTCTTGTCTCAGCCTCCTGAGAAGCTGGGTTTACAGGTATGCACCACCACACCTGGCTCATTTTGTATTTTTTTTAAGTAGAGACAGGGTTTCTCCATGTTGGTCAGACTGGTCTCAAACTCCCGACCTCAGGAGATCTGCTCCCCTCGGCCTCCCAAAGTGCTGGGATTACAGGCGTGAGGTGCCGCACCACTTAGCCTCTGCTATCCTCTTAAAACGTTAGAGAATTAAAGGTTTTATGACTCTTAAACCACTGAGTTATGGCCCATGGAGCATTTCACTGGCAGGCAAAGGAAGGCTCTTTGAAAAAGCACTGACTGGAGAGTCAAACAGCTGAGTGTCTGCTCATAAGATGGCAGGAATGATACTACCAAAACGCCTTTGGAAAACCCACTACCTCTTTTTCCCTCCTCTCGTGCCTATAACAGTTTCCACGGGTCTGTACTCTTTCACAGGGATTTCTGGCAATTTCCACCTAGACCCATCCCCTTGCTGAATTAGAACCCTGGAATCCTCCATGGCTTCTTTTAGCTTACACACAGATACCAAGTGGGGAAGAACACACTGAGCTGGGATGACTGCCCTGGCAGGTGAGCCCTGGGTGAATCTGGTAATGCAGCATTGTCTATGTTGCCCTTAAACTGAAATGCTCTCTTCAAGGAGAGTGCAAGGGCCTGTGGCTTCTCCAGCCTCCGCCACATTTACCCTCTTTCTTTTCACCTTCTTTCTCCATTCTCTCCTTCTGCAGACCCTCTTCTCTTTTATTCCCTCCCCAGTGTCCCTTCTTGTAATCACTCTCCATTGAGTATCTCTATCACCTCTGCTTTTGTGCACACCCAACAGCTGAACCGGTTAGTCAAGTATTACCGTAACTAACTGTACAATGGATACTGCCAGGAACATAACTGTTGCCTTGACTAGACATTTTCCAGCATTCTAAGAAGCAATAGCTCAGTCACCCTAGGGCATTTTTTTTTTTTTTTTTTTTTTTTTTTGGTAACTGGAATCCAATCTTCTTTTTTAGCAGGCTTGTACCTGATTGAAATCTTGAGTAAGGCTCCTTTATGGTTTCATTGCTAACTGAAAGCATGAGCTCATCAAATTTACAAACCCATTTTTTTCTCTGCTTGATAATGCAAAACTCTGGGTCTCCATCAGGTTTTATACAACTCTTGCCCAGATTCCAACGTCATTTCTTGGGGACATTTTATTTTATCACCAAGAGAACCCATGGCTAATCTCAATTCAGAGGTATGTCAGCCTCCCTCTGAATGAGAAAAAAAATTCTGGATTCTCAATTTTTATGTCCAATATCAATTTGTGTCATATCTAAAGTTGAGAAATCAACAAGATTCATTTCTGAATATCCAGAGTGATCAGCACTTCAATCCCTCATCAGAGAGTTTCTCAGTTCTAGTCAAAAACATTCTGGAAACTTTTTTTTTTTTCCAGATACATCATGAGTTAAAAAAAATCAAGCTATATTCAAATGTAATGAATGAAATATAAACATAATAACATTATGTTCATGATAAAACATACAAAAAAGAAAATGTTTAATGAAAAATGAAATAAATATAGCTTTGATATTAACTTCTGACCCAATAGATTGTCTTATGCACCTTCAGAATTCCACCTTCCATGCTGAAGCCCTCTGTTCCATGTATGAGAAGTCACAGGACTTAGTCATAGAACATGGTCACAGCCGTGCCTTAGCTTAGCCTGAAACAGGCAAAACTGTCAGCTTCATCTCCATCTTCTCTGCCTTTTTCTTTCCCAGTTGCCCATACCCAGGTTTATGGTCCCTCTTTTTCTTTATTTTTTCAGCTGGAGCCCTATGCTAACAACTTTTCAAACTTTATGTATGTAAAATGAAATGAAATACAAAATAATCAGAGGAGAATCGAATGGGGAAAAGGAGATAAGAAAGATTTAAAAGGTCATTGTTACCTTTTCTGAGACCCCTTCCCTGAACATCCTTCAGTGTGGGCGGTTACAGTTACCTCCACATTTAGACCATTGTGGGAGGAGTGCACTCTCAGGAGGAAGGTGGCTCTAAGGGAGAGGAGAGTGTGGAAAAGTCTCTACTGGGTTTATCTACACATTTTAGAAGAAGAAGACCACCACACCTAGCTAATTTTATTATTTGTGTGTGTGTGTGTGTGTGTGTGTATATATATATATATATATTTTTTTTTTTTAGTAGAGATGCGGTTTCACTGTGCAAGCCAGGGTGGTCTCGACCTCCTGACCTCGTGATCCACCCACCTTTCTTTCATCTCTCTTTGTAGGATTTTCTGAACCCTTCCCAGGAATGCTGAGGTCGAAGCTCTATGATAGAGTGACTAATCCCAGGCAATGTCCTGACACCATCAGCAGCGACTACCAAGGGCAGGGACGCCGGCTAGAAGTAGGGCGCATTCTCCGAAGAGAATTCAAAAGCCATAGTAAAGCCAATAAAAGTTAATCTGCTTTTCATTATCACCATGCATGGCACTTCTAAATAATACCAATGGTTAAATATTTTTCCCCAAAACACTGTGAATTGAAATTCCAAACAATTGCTGTGATTACTGTTGAGTTTTAATAACATATGGAAACTTCAAATTAGCACAGTTTTTACTCATATTTTAGTAAACATTGTGTTCTACATGAAAGTGAATTCAGAGAACTTCCAGCTATACAGTTGGCCCCAACATACTTGGTCTCAGCTACATACCTTCATTTCTTTCTTTCTTTCTTTTTTTTTTTTTTTTTGAGACGAAGCCTCGTTCTATTGCCCAGGCTGGAGGGCAGTGGCATGATCTCAGCTCACTGCAACCTCCTCCTCCCAGGTTCAAGTGATTCTCCTGCCTCAGCCTCCCAAGTGGCTGGGACTACAAGTGTGTGCCACCACACCTAGCTAATTGTATTATTATTATTTTTTTTTTTTTTGTGTGTGTGTGTGTGTATATATATATATATATATATATTTTTTTTTTTTTAGTAGAGATGCGGTTTCACTGTGTAAGCCAGGGTGGTCTCGACCTCCTGACCTCGTGATCCACCCACCTTGGCCTCCCAAAGTGCTGGGATTACAGGCGTAAGTGCCTTGCCCACACCTTCGTTTCTAAAGTAAGATCATAACAGTTCAATACCCAAGTTTGCTTCTAATGGTTCGTCTCCAGTCCCTGTGCTATTACGTTAACTCCTGCATTTAAACAGCAGATTCTAAAGAAACAATGACAATTAAAACAATTTTAATTGTGTTTAACATTCATATTGAAACAGTGCAAACTGTGAGGTATGATATTTTTGTTTAGTAAGTGCAAATTTTAGTTCATATGTAAAATATATTAAATCTAAATGATATCTTTAAAGTTAAAATGTATCCTCTCTGATAGTTAATTTTTTTGTTTTAAAACCAGAGAAAGACTAAAAAATAATGATTAGCTCTATGACTAATCATTACATAATTACTACTGAAAATGACTTTGTTCTATAAAGGACAGGAATATTAAAAAGTGATCCCCTGTGTGTGCCAAGTGTGCTCAGCATGCCCCTGGCTGCAGGTGTTCCCAGAGATGGGCCACGCTCCCTGCTGTTCGGTCATTTTAACCCAGGAGCACTCGAGTGTGCCTGTCCTCTTCTCTTTCCTTGCTATTCCCAACACACTGATTAGTCAATGCAATTTATTTCCTATTTCTAAATCTATGTTTCTGCTCATCCAGTGCCCAGTCTTCTGTTTTCTTTACGTTCTTCCCTAAAGACAAATAGATTGCTTTTTTCCTATTAGAGTCTCTCTGGACGTAGGTCCACCTGTGTACTGTTTACTAGCAAATTTATATCCCCAACTCTTACTGTTTCCCTGAACCCCAGATTAGTATACCTAACTCTGTATGCCACAGCTTCCCCTACATTTCTAACAGGCACATTAAATTGACTATGATCGAATATGACTTTATGTTCCCACCATATTCACTTTTCTCCGAGGGAACCCCATTTCAGTAAACAGCAGCACTCTGCAATAAGGTGTCTAGATCTTTACCTCTCTGTTTCTTTCACACCCTGTGGATGCAAGGATCAGCAAATCTTCTGGAGGTTCTGTTCTCACTCCTTCCTTGATTATTCTCTGAGACCTAGTACCCTGTAGATGCCTGCTGCCTGCTTTCTCTGCTTACCTCTTACCCGTTTTCCCTCCACAGTGTCTCTTCCACAGTGGCCACAGTAGGCTTTATAAAACATGAATCAGGGCCAGGCACAGCGGGTCACATCTGTAATCCCATCACTTTGAGAAGTGAGACGGGGGATTGCTTGAGGTCAGGCGCTGAAGACGAGCCTAGGCAACACAGCAAGGCCTTGTCTCTGCAGATTTTTTTTGAAAAACTGGATATGATGGTGCACTATTATTGTCTCAGCTGCTTGGAAGGCTTAGGCACAAGGATCACTTGAGCCTAGGAATTCGAGGCTGCAGTGCCATGATCACACCACTGTGCCCCAGCTTGGTGACAGAACTAGACCCTGTCTCTGGAAAAAAAAAAAAAAAGAAAAAAGAAACATTAAAAAAAAAATAAATCATTTTATGGAACTGCCCTGCACAAAACACTACAATAATGTGCTGACAAATTTATAATAAAACCCGAAGCCCTTACATTGGCTTACTCGCTCTATAATCTGGCCCTGGTCAGATCTCTGACCTCTTCCCTGGCCTTACCCCCATACTTCATTCAGGCCATATTGCCATTGTTGTTATTCCTTCAACATACCAACATCTCTCGCTGTGGGCTCTTTACACTTGTTCCAGAGACTAGAACATTTGGCCCGGATTTTCCTAGGACTCGCCCACTTACTTCTTGAGGTCACTGTTACCTCTTCTGAGGCACCTTTCCTGAACACAGTGCATTATGGGCAATGGCACGGTGGCACACTCTGTTACCTTGTCTTGATTTATTTTTCTTTTTCTTTAGAGCATTTCTCAATATCTGACATATTACCACACACACACACACACACACACACACACACGTTAATTGACTGTATTTATCTCCCCCATTAGAATGTAGTATCAGAAGGGCAAAGAACTTGTCTATATTGTCTGCTACTGAGCCACCAGAGCTAGAGCTGGTAAAGAGAAGCTCTACAAATATTCATTGAATTAACAAACAAGTTAATCAACCCATCATCTATCCCAAACCCAAGTGTTTGCTCTTTCTTTCTTTCTTTTTTTTTTTTTTTTTTTTTTTGAGACGGAGTTTTGCTCTTGTTACCCAGGCTGGAGTGCAATGGTGCGATCTTGGCTCACCGCAACCTCTGCCTCCTGGGTTCAGGCAATTCTCCTGCCTCAGCCTCCCGAGTAGCTGGGATTACAGGCACGCGCCACCATGCCCAGCTAATTTTTTGTATCTTTAGTAGAGACGGGGTTTCACCATGTTGACCAGGATGGTCTGATCTCTTGACCTCGTGATCCACCCGCCTCGGCCTCCCAAAGTGCTGGGATTACAGGCTTGAGCCACCGCGCCCGGCCGGTTTGCTCTTTCTTATTCTTCAGTCTCATTTTTCCTCTCTTCAGCTCCTACCTGGTAATTGAAGCATCCCTGCCATTTTGCTGGCATCTCTAGGCCCCATTTCTCAAAGTTGCTGAGAGAGAGGTGTAGCTGTTCATCAGAGGGCATCTCCAGGAAAGCGGGTGGAAAGGCTGGGCACAGAGGGAAAGCCCAGCTGTTTCAGTTCTGACTGCCTCCAGGAATAATCATCCAACTGCCATTTAATTTAATTTACTTTAGTTTTTGAGGCAAGGTCGTGCTTTGTCACCCAGGCTGGAGTGCAGTGGAACAGTCTCAGCTCACTGCAACCTCGAAGCACAAGCGATCCTCCTGCCTCAGCCTCCTGAGCAGCTGGGACCACAGGTACAGGCTCTTCTTTAAATATTATTTATTCATGGTGGCCACATGCCCCATCCTAGATGAGGAGTCATGGCATCCGCGCTCCGCTTGGCCACATGTGAATCCTCAAAGTCCTCAATCCCTTATTCGCTATTCTAAAATATAAAAGGCTCTAAAAATGAAAATTTTCTGTCCTAAATTTGAGGCTAACTCATCTGGCAGAAAAACTTGGCATGGCCTGGTGTGAGGCTCTTTATGGTCTTTATTTATCCCTCATAAATATTCATACGTTTTGCAGCAGACTTAATGCATTAGACTGCAGATTGCTGCCCCCAGCCTCCTTGGTTTTATAACATAATATATGGAATTTGTACCTTCCATTATCTGAAACATTTTGAGTTCTGAAACACACCTGGGGCCCAGGTCTTGGATAAGGAATTGTGATGCCTAGCTCTCTTTTCCAGCCATAGCTGATAGAAAGGGAGGTTGTGTCACCCAGAACCAAATAGTGGAATGTAAGGGAAAAACCTTCTTGAGCTCACAGTTCTCAGTGGGTGGTTCTCAAAAGGCTCAGCTGTTCTCAATTACCAGGATCTCAAGATCCTGTTCTCAAAATAAAAAGGTAAAGCTCCAAAAGAGAACGGCCTTGCCCCCTCCTTCCTTCCTGCTCAGGGTCCGAGCTGAGGATGTGGCACCTTCTACCTTGTGACTATGAGGAGATAAGATAGATTAGCTGAGAATGGTGGGGAAAAAGGGGGGACTCTTTGAGCCCCAAGAAGAACTCAGATAATAAACTATGCTTCTGGTTAAGTAAATACTGAACTTCCTTATTTTAAACCCAGGACTAACCAGTTTTTCTGTGACTTGCCTGCAAATGAGGTGAGCCAGGGACAAAATGGTATCTGAACAGGTGACAAGTAGGGCCCTCCCTCAGCCAACAGAGATAAGAAGGAGCACACACTTGGGTTTGGCATAGACGATGGGTGGATTAATCTGTTTGTTAGCTGCAAAGTAACCTCTTCCTGATGAAGAATCAAACAAGAACCCTATAATAAGGGCAGGCCACGGAAGGCCCAGGTGCAAGCCTTATCAGCTTCCAAGAAGAAAGAGAAGGAGAATAGTAAGGCAGGAGGACTCCCTTGGTAGAGATCCAGAGCAAAGGGAGCTGTTGCTTCTCATGAACACCCCAAAGTTTATCACAGTCACCTGTCACCCTAGCTGGCACAGGTCTTTGAAAATGCGCTGGGAGTGTGTTTACACATGCGTGTGTGCTTGTATATTAAAGGTGCCCAGGTTAATCCAGGCGTATTAAGACACCGTTGCCTGGCTAGTCCTTGCAGACCTTTTCTGAACGTTTCGGTAAGTAAGTCTGCTCTTCAGCAACTCTACCGGCTTCTCCAGACTGCCTAAAGAGATCCAGTACGGACGGTGCTGTTCTTCTGTCTTCACTCGCAGGAAACTAACCTCATTGACTTCTTTCCTTCACCACCACCCAGGAGCTCAGAGGTCTGACCCACTTTCCACCTTTGCTCCCAGCCCCGGGACGCTGACTCTGTACAGAATGGGGCCTTCCTCCTGCCTCCTTCTCATCCTCATCCCCATTCTCCAGCTGATGTCCCCAGGGAGTACGCAGTGTTCCTTAGACTCCGTTATGGATAAGAAGATCAAGGACGTTCTCGGCAGTCTAGGTAACTCTCAGGTAGGGGAAGTGGGAGGCTGACCGTTGCTCATTTCTTCTATTTTTAAACCCTGACATATCTCTATCCCATCCCAAAAGCCCAACAAAACCCAATCCCTGATGAGGGCTTCTACACTACCCTGCCCCTATTTGAATTCTTGGCTAAAAGCGGAGGCTTTCCTGATGAGGAGGAAGAGGTAGAGGAGAGTGGCAGCTGTAATTTAGGAACACTCATTAAGTACCAGGTATAATCCAAGCTTTAAGTAGATTAGTTCATCTAATTCCCACAACCATTATATGAGGTAAAGACAACTATTACTTCTCCTTTAAAAATGAAGACTCTAAACCTTAAAAGCTGATGAGTAGCTTCATTCTGGACACAGTGTCACCTCTGAGGTAGAAGATGACTTGGAAGTGCATGATGGGGAAGATAGATCATGGGCTGTACCCCTTCTTCTTTCCTACTCAGAGTTCAGTTCCTCTCCCATAACCAAGAAGCTCTCGTGTATTAGTGTCAACAGCCGAGGCAGGCTGTCCTCCTGCCCTGCTGGTGAGTAACTCCCTGAGGGAGAATGGTGAGTAAGATGCCCTGTGTCCTCCCTTGTCCAAGTCCCTGCACCTGCACCTTCCCCCATCTCAGGTCTGTATCACCCTGGGGCTAAGTCATAACTCTTGGTTCCCAGAGACCCCTTGCCTATTCTTGTTTCCCTGAAGGATGGTACTGAGGCATCTTGGGCTTCTGCCTTTTCCTTCCGCCCTTTCCCTTCATGTCCCCATTTCCCAGCCCTTTCTTCATTATTCCATCAGGGTTACATCCTTCACCTCTCTTTCCAATCTATTCCCCTGTTTTGACGGGCAGGGGCCAACACAGAGGTGAATTTATCATAAAGAAAATGCAAACTCCCAAGTTCCAAGTCTTTCACATGCATGGGTCTCTTCCATGGTCCCAAATATTTGTTTCAGTGATTTCTGTATTTCTTTTCTTGAGACGAGCTCTCAAAGTTAAATGAGCCTGAGGCCCCACGAAACCTAGCTCTACCCCTGGACTGCACAGAGTTGAAAGATGGCTATGGGTAGCCCTCCCAAGAGTTCTGATGTCTGCATTTCATGTACCCATGCAGGGATGACTGTCACAGGCTGTGCTTGTGGCTATGGCTGTGGTTCGTGGGATGTTCAGTTGGAAACCACCTGCCACTGCCAGTGCAGTGTGGTGGACTGGACCACTGCCCGCTGCTGCCACCTGGCTTGAAAGGGAGGAGGCTGAGAACTCAGTTTTGTGACCATGACCATAATGAAACCAGGATCCCAGCCAGGAAATCGAACTTAAACATCCCTCTTCATTTGTTCCAGTCCTGATTCTTGGGTAATAAAAATAAATTTTGTACCTCTCTGTGTTTGTGACTTCGCTGTTATTATCCCCAGTTTGGGACTTCCCTAGCCAGAAAAATGTTGTCAGTGTTCCATTGGTGACATCTCAGTTTGGGAAGTGGGATGGGAAGCCAGGAAAGATGTGGGAAAAATGGGAAAAACAAGCTGACACTCCAAACCCCCACTTCCCTCACCGTTGAACAAAAAGATGGCCACGTCGGGCACAGTGCTTGGCATGGGGTAAAGAGAAATAAAACAACACACCGTTGCAGAGCTCTGTGTGAGAAGACTTTTCAAGGGATAGGCAAGCAGGAGTCGTTTTAAAGGAATCCGTTTCTAGATGTTCAGTGTGCGTATGTGCTCTACTGAATTCCAGTGGCTTTGATCAAGTGATCAAGGTGACTTCTTTCACCAATGCCTTTCTCCCACATAACGAAAGGAAACCTTGGCCCTCACCTGTCACTGAATCTTATCATCCCAGGGTATAAAAATCTGCAGAATGCCAAACGAGAAATGATTAAAAATATGGGCATCCGTGTTGAGTGTGTGAATGATCCAGTGGTAAGGTAACAAGTCCTTTCACGGCACAGGAGGCTTCCGTGGTTTGGTCTTTACAGGACTGAAGGAGGATATAATTCAGTTGTCAACTGATGGATCCCAAATAATTTTCAATAACAAATTGGTATGTGAGATTGTGGACAAGTAATTCAAAAGGAATTCAGACAAATTAAATGGCATTACTGCAATAAACATTTTCCTTTTCTGTCTACTTAATTGTGAGAAGTAGACATGTCAAAGCTGACAACTACCAAAAGAAATACTAGGAATATAATTGGTTCTAGACTTTATCTT
This sequence comes from Callithrix jacchus, assembly GCF_049354715.1. Taxonomy (NCBI): domain Eukaryota; kingdom Metazoa; phylum Chordata; class Mammalia; order Primates; family Cebidae; genus Callithrix; species Callithrix jacchus. The sequence continues at coordinate 99,994,926 of NC_133516.1, read as the reverse complement.
GCTCTAGTGAAATAAAGTTATTTGCCCATGAATATGTAAACTACTTGGGTGGGAGGGGAAGCTCTATCTTTCTCAGTTAAAAAAATATTGTTCTGAAATATTGTTTGGGCTTATTAATTACTTATAAAAATGAGTTTTAACTGTTCTGTTCAAATATGTACTGTTAATTATGATGATAATAGCTATACTCCTATTTATAGCAGCTGCAGTGAGTCTTTCAGAATAGAAAGCAGATAATGTCACCTTCCTGTTCAAGTGTCTCTAGCGACTTCCATTACATGAAAATATAAAATCCCAAGGCCAAGTAAATCCTGCATCCCTGGTCAGTGACTGTATCTCTGGCTTTGTTTCTGATGCTTGCTCACCCTGGCCGTATCTGCATTCTTGGTATTCTCTGTCACAGCCCCCCTCCCACCTTAAGGTCAGTGCTCAATATTGTTTCAGAGAAGCCTTCCCATCACCTCTATCTCTTGGTCTCATTACCCAGACTGGAGTGCAGTGGCGCGATCTCGGCTCATCGCAACCTCCGCCTCCTGGGTTCAGGCAATTCTCCCGCCTCAGCCTCCTGAGTAGCAGGGATTACAGGCACATGCCACCAGGCCCAGCTAATTTTTTGTATTTTTAGTAGAGACGGGGTTTCACCATGTTGACCAGGATGGTGTCAATCTCTTGACCTCATGATCCACCCGCCTCGGCCTCCCAAAGTGCTGGGATTACAGGCGTGAGCCACTGCGCCCGGCTGCCCTGTTTTTTTTATTGCATGATGCTTCTCAGTCTTGACTTCGTAGTCTATTTATGAATGTATTAAGCATCTCTGGCACTGAAACGTGTCGTCCACGAAAGGGAAGACTGCCTGACTTGCACATCCTTGCCTCCCCAGTGCATAGCACAGAGCCTGGCCCATGGAGGAGCTGTCATGAACAGCGTGCCTGCTGCTGGGTCCAGCTCTGAGTCTGAGTCAGCTCCCTCCTTTGCTTCCTCTTCCTCTTCCTCAGCCCTGGTCATGGAGGAACAAAGGTTTTAACAGAGATCTCTGGGTTCCATTCTTGAGGTGTCAGTCGGAAAAATAGCTATTCATCAGCCCTCTGCGAAAGAAAAGCCAGAGTGAAGATGGAGATCAGAGAGGTTAGCAAGAGCAGAAGCAGAAGTTGGATTTTGAAGCTCTGTAGCACAGGATTAGCTGCCCACTTCGTGGTCCATTTCCCCTTTCTCTGTGTGAACAGAATCTTGATGTCATTCAGGGTATTGATGTGTCCAGTCCTGGAGGAGAAAATATTGATTACACCAATAATAGAACTCTTTTTTCTCTTGGCCAAATATTTCTTTTTCTAGCCACCTTTGCCTGGAGTGGAATTGCATGGGGTAGTAGGTGACCCACATCAGGCCAAGAATATATGGGAGAGTTCTGCTTGGGCCTTTTGAGAATGCACTTCTTGAATTAAAAACACAAACTCTAAATTGTCCATGTCCTTTCTTGCCTGGGCTGATGGTGTAAGGATGTGATGTCTGGAGCTATGGCAGCTGTCTTGTGTCCATGGTGTTAGTTCAACCATCCTGTGACTTTTGACCCAAAACTGTAGGCATGGCGAAGTAGAAAAAGGAAAAAGAACCTGGGCCCATAATCACATTATTTTATTCTACCACTAAACAAACTCTGAAATCACTTAAACTATTTTTCTTCTTAGCTAAATAAAAAATATTCACTCATTTAACAAATATTTGTTAAGTTCTATACCCAAAGGCACTGGGTTGCAAATATAGGAAAAGATTAGTCCCTTCATGGAGCCTCCATTCTATTCTCTGTCTCCCTCAGCTGGAATTTTTTTGTAACTGTTCTTTGGAGAGAATTAGTTGAGGGCAATGTCATGTTATCTGAGCAGATGACAATAAGGGCATTAGATCATCCCTTTTGTACCTTTTCCCAGTGAAGGAATGAACGAAAGGCCTATAATGAGATATATCATCTAGTTTGCTGATTCCTGGCAAAGAAGCTGCCAAGCTATGGGGCTGCCAAGAAGAAACAAGAGGAGAAAGAGAAAAGCAGGAGGAATCCCCCAGGCAGAGAACCAGAGCAACAGCAGCTGGGACCACTCAGGACACAAACTGGAGATTGTCTCAGGCTCATTCTAGAATTTTGACCCTCCCAGGCTACCTTAGTTCCTAGTACTGCCAGAGTGTGTGTAGGTGGAGGAGAAGGAATGCCCCACCTGACACACTGACAGATGTAAAAAGTCCCTGCCCTCGCCTCCTCAGCAGCTCCTTCCTCAGTCTGGCGGGTGAACCTGAGCAAGGCTACTCCTCACATCTCTGCTTCGTAGGAGTGCTGGAGGGACACCCAGGCCTCCCAAGCACATCAGCCGCCGCTTCCCTGCTTCCTACATACCTGCTTCTACCTTCCCTGCTGCTTTTCCTCCCCTCCCCTATGAACCCAGGAGCTGCTTTCCATCTTCTCTTCATTTTCCCTTCAACGCAGGATGCTCCCTTTTCACAAAATGAAGACCTCTTTCCACCTCCTCCTTCTCATGCTCCTTCTCCAGCTATGCCTGCAGGAGTTGCCCAGTGCTCCATTTAGTTAGCTGTGAACAAAAAGATAAGGGTTGCTCTCAGCAAACTGGATCATTGATAACGGGATGAGGGTGGAAGTTATATCCCTGATTCTCAGTCCTGTTACAAGACCACAAGCCATTTCCTAACCTGTCCCCAGATTCCAACCTCCTGCTGGAAAATACATCCTCAACTCGCTGGACTCTTAGAACCAATGGCAATGAAATTGGTAAAGACTATGCCTAGCATGCTTGAGTATTTACTATGGGTTAGGTACCTTTAGATAGTCCATTATTAAGTCATCAATTCCTTACTACAATCCTATGAGATAAGAGTTGTTATATTTTGCATTTCACAGAAGAGGAAACTGAGGCTTAGAAAATCTACGTAATTTGATTAACAACACTCGACTATTGATGTGACTTGACCCTGGACACGGTGACTTATTTGCATGAGCAGAAGGATGATATGGGATTGGCCAGTGAAAGCCCCTGGGTTTGCTCCTTCTCTCTTTCCACAGAATGCAATCCTTCAGGCTGCTGGAAAGATCTCTCCTGAACCAACATCACTAATGAAAGCAATGTGTCCTCCTGCCCCTCAGGTCAGTCACTGTATGAAGTTAAAAGGAGCTTGCCTACGCTATGCTCATTCCCATGTGCTGGGCTCCGGCTGCCAACCCCTCACTGTACCAGCAGGCTGACCCCAAACTCAGGATTGTAATGTTGCTGGATCGAGTCACAACCCCAATACCGGTAAGTTTCCATCTTTTCATCCCATGGGGCTACTTAGGGATCTGAGGTTTATTCTCACTTTCTCCCTTCTTCCTAAATCTCCCACATCCCAATTTTTTCTGATCTCCCCTCTCTTCCATCTCTCTTTCCCAATCTGATCCCACACTGTTTCAACCCCATCAGAAGCGAGAGTACTTTATAGGACAAAAGAAAATGGCAGGAGGTCTTCTCTTAAGATCTCTGATGCTCTTGCCCCCTCCCCCACTGTCCATGTCCTGCAGGGCACATCATCAGCAGAAGTTCCTGTGGATATGCCTGTGAGTCATGGGATATGCCACGAGCCAAGGCCATTGTAGTCCCCTGGAGTCAACCACTGCCCACTGCTGCCGCCTCAGCTAAGACAAGGGGGCTGCGAGCTCAGTCTGGAGGCCATGAAGGCAACAAAACTGTAATGACAGCCAGGAAACCTCTACCCCCACTCATCCAAACCATAACTCTTTTTTATTTTTTTTGGGGGGGGGATGGAGTCTCAGCCACCCAGGCTGGAGTACGATGGCACCTTCCTGGCTCACTGTGTTATCTGCGTCTCAGGTTCAAGAGATTCTCCAACCTCTGCCTCTTGAGTAGCTGGGATTACAGGCATGCACCACCATGTTCGCTACTTTTTTTGTATTTTTAGTAGAGACAGAGTTTCACCATGTTGGCCAGTCTGGTCTCAAACTCCTGACCTGAGGTTATCCGCCCACCTCAGCCTCCCAAAGTGCTGGTGTTAACATGTGTGAGCCACCACGCCCGGCCCCAAACCATAACTTTTCAACTTAAATATCTCTGCCTGTGGCATCTCTCTGTGTTGTGTCCTTGGTGCCAGTGGCCCCTGACCTGAGTCTTGTGTATTTATGAGACGTTGCATCCACGCCAAGTATTCCAATTCCTGCTGGAAGGGGAGGCCTTAGAGAGAACCAGAAGAAATGAAATTAGCATTCCACCCTCACCGCCATCATCTCATTCTTCAGCAAACATTGGGCCACAGTGTTCCAAACTGGTCTCAACACTAGAGGTACAGAGAAGTAATGTACACACGCTCTGTGCATGGTCATCTATAGCATTCCCTAAACGTCAAGGCACACACACCTTGTCTTGGCTTGAGAGCAACCTGGATGATCTAGTCCTCACTTCTCTGATCACCAATCACTACTTTAAAATGAAGGTTCCATGATTACGTAGGTGTGGCGAGGCCGACAGATCAGGAAATGACTGCTATGGAAATGATGATTAGACTCACAGATTCTAAGAGCAGGAGTCATGGCAGGCTGTGGGGAACCACATGGAGAAGCACTGGGCTGGGTCAGAAGGCGGAGGGAGAAAGGGGAAAACATGGCAAGAGCTTTTATTTTGATTTCCATAAGAAAGAACACATGAGATAGGGTAAGAAGGTTTAGGATTGGCTAGCTTGAATAATGTCATCGGGCTCTGGGATGTAGGGGCTGGCCCTAGTTGTCTGACACCTGGCCCTGTGGTGACTACCACAGGTAGAGAGTGGCCTAGAGAGTGAATCCCCAATGAAGGAGGTGGGTGAGGTGATGGCTCTGGATTGGTTGTTTTGCGTATAAAAGGAAGGGAAGGTGAGTTGTTTGCTACCTCTACGAATTAGCTAACCTTGGCAGAGGCAGTCCTTCCAGGGTCAGGGTCAGCAAGGCCTCAACGTGTCAAGCATCAGAGAAAAAAAGGCATGGTTCACTTACACACTTTTTACAAGTGGTCAGTTTTCTCACCACATCCTCCACTAAAGGAGCCTGGCATGTAATTCCCCTTTATCCTACTATGAGGCTGTGCCATGTGGGAATTCCTATGCAATGCCTCAGCTCCTTCCCAGTATGCCAGAATCTCTATGTCACCAGCGCAAGGAGACATTTGCTGTAATATGAGGAATTTTCAAGGTGTAAGGTGTAGGCCTCTGAGTGACAGGTAGGTACCACCTGACCGTAGATCCTTTTAGCAGAGCTCAGTGCTTGAGGCTCACTCTTGGAGTCAAGCCGTCTCATTGTACTTAATGGACCGTTAGGTCCAGTCCCCCTTACGTGGGATTTAAGTGTTTTTTTCCCAAGAGTCTGGAACCAGACTCTCGAATGATGTCAAAAAAGAGTCCCCTGAGTTGTATTCACCTGTGCATCATGTTATAAAATAGGAAAGCTCAGGAGTCTTTGTCCTTGAAGAGGGCAAACTAAAGAGAAGGTGGCAGGTATCAAAGGCAGTTGGTGACTCTTCCTGTAGCTTTCTGAGGTCTCCAAGGTCAATCCCTGAATGCATAGCCCCTCTAGGGAATCACGACCCAGGATCCCAAACCACTGGGAGAAATAGTCATGGGTCCAGTATGAAACACTCAACACATCTGGATATGCTTCTACTCCAAATGGGAACGCTTACCTCAGTTAGCATATAGTGGTTCCATGACGTAGGGTGTCATAATTTCTCTCCTTGGAAGAACCATAAAAGTATGATTGATTTTCAGATTCTCATCCTAACAGGAGGGTGGTAACACCAATGGAGCAGCCCTGGTGGGATCAGAAAAAATAACTATGTCCTTTGTAAGCTTGTTGACGGGTTTAAGTGAAATAATGTGTGGGAATGACTTTGTACCATAACGAACACGTAGTAACAGCTTCATTAATGTTACCCTTTATCATTATCGTATAAGAATGTAAGTTACAGGAGAGAGGAACCCTGTCGGTTTGTTCTCTGCTATAGCCCAAGACCATGAATCATGGCTGGCGTATAGTAGGCATTTATTTATTTATTTATTTTATTGATTAATTAATTTATTTAGAGATGGAGACTCACTCTGTTGTCCAGGCTGCAGTGCAGTGGCTCCTGCCTCAGCCTCCCTAGGAGCTGGGATGACAGGTGTGCACTACCACTCCCGGCTTATATTTGTACTTTTAGTAGTAATCTGGTTTCACATGTTGGCCAGGCTGGTCTCAAACTCTTGCCTCAGGTGATTCACCTGCCTTGGCCTCCCAAAGTGTTGGGATTACAAATGTGAGCCACTGCAGCTGGCCCATAGTAGGCATTTAACAATATTTGTTGAACAAGTATTCGGCATTCTTGGAGTTCAGAAAGGGGGTGAGGAAGATTTTTAAATAACTATATATATATTTTAAGACAGTTTTGCTCTCGTTTCTCAGGTTGGAGTGCAATGGTGCAATCTTGGCTCACCACAACCTCCACCTTCCAGGTTTAAGCAATTATCCTGTCTTAGCCTCCCAAGTAGCTGGGATTACAGGGATGCTCCACCACTCCTGGCTAATTTTGTATTTTTAGTAGACATGGGGTTTCTCCTTTTTGGTCAGGCTGGTCTTGAACTCCCAAACTCAGGTGATACATCCATCTCACCCTCCCAAAGTGCTGGGATTACAGGCATGTTCCACTATCCCCAGCCTAAATAACATGTTTTAAAAAGCCACGTTGTCCTACAATACCCATTTCTCTTGCATATTTAGGAAAGTTTTTTTCTAAAACATGCTGACATATGGGAAATAGAATGCAAAATGTGCACGAATGTTTTAGACAGTTTGAGGTTTCCAGGAGATTTCGTGCTGGGGAGGCTGCCTGCTACAAGCTCTCAAAGCTCTAGGAGGACATAGTGTTCATCCTCCCTCAGCACAGGCCCCGAGGCGGGAAGCCCTAGGGAGCACCCGAGAGCTTTGGGCCTTTAGCATAGTCTCTATTGTTTGGGCCCACGGCACAGAGAGATCCCAGGTCTCTGGCTTGCTGTGACCTTTGCCTTTCTTGCCAACAGAAAATGCAATCCTCCAAAGCAAGAAACTCGAGGGCATGGATCACCCCAGCCCTGGCATCTGCCCAGAGCTTGAGAAGGAAGGAACATTCTCCAGCTACCTCACAGGGCTATTATAGGCGGTCACTGCTCTGTGGATCACCCAGCTGTGTTGGGCAACATGAATCCATCTGCAGGAATGCGAGGAGAAAAATACAGAAGTCTTTACCTGAGCCCTGAGAAGGCAGATGCAGCAGAAACCTCCAGGTGGTAACTAGCCAGTCTGGGACCTGTGGAGGAGACAGAGCATATTGGCGATCATGTGTACTTACACTCTAGGGTCACCAGGTGGCACTATGGCCTCATCTGTGGTTCTGAAAAGGAAGATTTGGAAGGAGATCATCACAGCTGATGTTTAAAAAGCCCCTACCATGTGCCAAATTATTCATTCTTGGCAACAACCTAAGGAGCTAGGGATTCTTATTATGTGTATTTTATAGTGAAGGAAACAGAGACATAAAGAGGTGAATTATCTTGCCCAGATCACTCAGCTAATAAGTGGTGGAGGCTGAACAGGACCTAAACAGTGTGGCTGCCGAGCCCACATGCCTCGATCCCCCAAGTGTTTACTGAGCACCTGCCATTTACAAGACCTTGTGTGATTAAATATGGTAATTATTAATAATATAAAAATGACAGATCACACTTTTTAGAGAAAAGATTTTCTTTCTTTTTTTTGTAGGTTTCAGGCACAGAACCATATGTACAATAATAGTGGAATTGATCCCACTAGTTATGACAGAAGTGATGATACATTTAAATGACTTGGATGTTTTCCAGGTTTTATCTCATGAATCCTTGACAGAAACTGAATGAGGAATGAAATTTATTGTTCCCATTTCGCACAAAAGGAAACTGAGGTAAAGAGGGGTAAAGTGATTTTGCAGGGCATGAAGTAGAAATCCAAAGTACAGGAATTTGAACTTGGTTCTGACCTTTCCTGAGGCCCCCATGCTCTTGACCACTAGAGACTCAAGCATCACCTTGTTTTTACACTCATTCAACAAATATTTTTTTAAAAATTGTCTAATATGTTGGCACTCACCATGAGCTTCTGTTCCCATTCTGCAGGTGGTGAAGCCCTCTATTGTCCTGACCCCACAGTTCCTGTCCCATGACCAGGGCCAGCTCACCAAGGAGCTGCAGCAGCAGCATGTAAAGTCAGTGCCATCCCCCATGCGAGGACCTGAGGAAGGTGAGTGAGTGCAGACAGATGGGGCCCCTGAGCACTTCGTGGCCTCGGCTGCTCGTCTCACAGGGGGCCACGCTGGGGGAAGCATAGGCAGTCACACTACTGGCTTTTTCCTCCTTTTTCCTTCCATACCAGTGTCTTAGGGATGGGGCAGAGGAGTTGACTTATTAGGATAAAAACTGCTACCTTGTGTCAGAAACTCAAAAAGAATCACTGCTGTCATGTTAACTTAAAGAAAAACAACCAGACAAGTGTCCAATAATACTTAAAAAGGTTATTTATTTATTTATTTATTTGAGACAGAGTCTTGCTCTCTTGCCCAGGCTGGAATGCAATAATGGGATTTTGGCTCACTGTAACCTCTGCCTCCTGAGTCCAAGTAATTCTCCTGTCTCAGCCTCCTGAGTAGCTGGAAATATAAGCATGTGACACCACGCCTGGCTAGTTTTTGTGTTTTTAGTAGAGACAGGGTTTCACCATGTTAGCCACGCTGGTATTGAACTCCTGACCTCAAATAATCCTCTTGCCTCATCCTCCAAAGGTCTGGGATTACAGGGATGAGCCACTGTGCTTGGCCTAAAGGTTACTTATTATCCTGCAAAATTTAGGCTGGGTGTGGTGGCTCATGCCTGTAATCCCAGCATGTTGGGAGGCAGAGGTGGTTGGATCACCTGAGGTTAGGAGTTCAAGACCAGCCTGACCAGTATGGTGAAACCTCGTCTCTGCTAAAAATACAAAAATTAGCCAGGCATGGGGGAGCATGCCTGTAGTCCCAGCTAGCCAGGATGCAGGGACAGGAAAATTGCTTGGACCCAGGAGGTGGAGGTTGCAATCAGCTGAGATTGTGCCACTGCACTCCAACCTGGGCACAGAGAGAGACTGTCAAAAAAAATTATCCTGCAAAATCTGAAAAGGAAACAAATCAGCAGCTTCTAAACTATTTTTTGACCCAACTCATAATAAATTCTATGTTATGTATATATGTTCTATATTTCTGAAAAAAGACTTAACAAAGTCGTATTTACAACATGTATTACATATTTTTTATTCTACTTCATTTGTTTTGAATGCTCTTTGCAATCTACAAAAGCCCAATAGTAATAATTAAATTACTCATTAAACTGAGCATTATCTTGTCATTTAAAATGATAATCTCAAAAACGATCTTGTGTTTTTGAGCTAAAAATATTTTAATGACATACTATTTAAGAGAACACACTGGCTATGAAAGAATACACACGGTTTATTATTTTTTGAGACAGTCTCACTTTGTAACTCAGGCTGAAGTGCACTGTTGTGATCTCAGCTCGATGCCACCTTTGTCTCCCTGGGTTCAAGTGATTCTCCTGCCTTAGCCTCCTGAGTACCTGACATTACAGGTGCACACCACCACACCTGGCTAACTTTTGTATTTTTTAGTAGAGACAGGATTTCACCATATTGGCCAGACTGATCTTGAACTCCTGACCTGGTGAGCTGCCCACCAGGCCTCCCAAAGTGCTGGGATTGCAGGCGTGAGCCACTGTGCCTGGCCCATAGTTTTATCCTATCTGTTTACAAATAAAGATTGAAAGGATACATATGCAAATAAGTTTACATTTCTCTTTTTGTAATACTTCTCGCTGCGTTGTCTGGGTATTGCCAATCAACATGCATTCTGAAGCTACATGGGTAAGGTTGAGTACTCAGTGTGTATGCCAGGCCCTGAACTCAATGCTCTACAGACATTTTTATTTCATTTAATTCTCTCCACTACCTGAGATCATATAGTCGACCCATTTTAGAGAGTTGGAACTGAGGCTCAGAGACTGAACGTTAAATGCCCGAGGTTGCAGTTAATAAGAGGCAGAGCTGGAACTGAAGCCTACGTGTGCCTGACAACCAGTTCACATTCTGGCAATAGGCTAGTCTGCTTCACAGAGCGTGGAATAGATGGTGCATGCCTGCTAGGATGGACCAGGTATCACTGTAGGTAATAAACAGCCCAAAGCAATGGAAATTTACAGCACTGAAGGCTCTTTGTCTGCTCATGCTACACGTCCTCCATGGCGCCCCTGGGCCCTGTGCTCCACATCCCCTCATCTGCCACCAGAATAAAGGAGCAGCCTCCATAGGGGACATGTCAGCAGCTCTAAGAGATGAAGGAAAGAGTGGCCAGTCTCAATGGCTCCCATCTCTTTTGCCTCGAGGTGACACATTTCACTTCCACTCACATTGCCTGAGTCAAAGCGAATCCCATAATGACCTCCACCTTCAAGGGGCCCGGAGGAGAACCTGAAATACTCGGTGGATTCCAATAAGGTCACCGTATGGTGTCAGCCTGTGCGGGAGACTGTGGAGGGGCGGAGGAGGAGAGTGGGGAAGTGATGGGAAATGACAGCAGGACTGAGTCACCTCAGATTTGCTTTATCCTCTACCAGGTGGAGTTTGTCCCAGAGCTGCACAAAATCAGCAGCAGCATAAGCAGGGTAAACCTCAGAAAAAGCAGTTTGCTCAGATGTGATCACTCAGAATCAGTGAGTGGCACTGAGTCAGGAAATCTCTGACTGCCTCAGTTACGCATATGATAGTGGTGAAGATGGGAGCATCGAGACAGTTGATTTGGAAGGATATCAGGAGTGAACGTTCAGCATTTTAGTGTCTTTAAGTTAAATCCAGGCACTATCTTTCCTGCAAGTCTCCTGTTTCTTTCAGCTTGCACAGGTGAGAGTGTCCAGATTAGGGCTGGGGGTCATAAAATAGTGGCTCCCACACCAACAGTTCCCCTGTGTCTGTGCACTTTCCTGTGCTAAACACTGTCTGAAAACATTGTGGGGCCTGATTCTTCCTCCTTGTTCCAATGGCCTTGGGTGACTCAAGTTCCCATTCAATGACCAGGACTCAGAGGTCCTAGAGTGCTGCTCTGTGAGGCCCCAGGTGCCAGCCGCTGCCCTGTCAAAGTGTGAGGCAAAGGACAGGGCATCGTCTGTGGTGGGCAGTGGTCAGCTAGGCTTAGTGACTCTGCTTGGTGGACAGATGATTCTACATCTGCCACCTCCAATGGATTCGCTGCCTCTGTGCCTGTTTGTCCTGCTGATACTCCAGTGGCTGCCCAGCATCCCAGCCTAGGCCCAATGCCACTGAAGACAGACCTGGCCCCTGGGGACTCAGGAGACCTACAGGACTCACTCAGCTGTCCCCATGAGTCCACAGACCCTCATTCTTATCAAAGACCTAGGAGCCCTACTCCCCGGCCCTGCCTCAACAGCCGTAAATGATGGTTTGCTACTGTTATGATCATCGCTACCTTTAGTGGCCAAGGACCTTCCAAGGTGCCAGCTCTGGAAGGAAAGATGTCCTTGGGAGGTGATGACACTCGGTATGCAGGTGCTCAGCAGGTTGCTTCCTCCTGTCCTCAGACAGTCTTTGACACAGCCATTGACGCTCACATTGTGTGGAAGGGAAGCAGCCAGGAAAGAAAGACCGCATCACTGGTCAGCAGCACAGCTGGTCTCAAATCTAGGGTGCCTGACCCTGCCTCCATGAGGGACCTGCTTGCAAGGGAGGTTGACCCTGGCTTTGAGGAGACTTTCGTGGCCTGCATAAATCACCTCCCCAGCTGGAGGCCCCACACTCTGCTCACATCTTCTTCCTTGCCCTGTCTTTGCTTGGGCTGTAATCAAGGCGACCCCAGCAACCCTCCAAGGACATGAGGGTACTCTCTGCCATTCACTTTTGGGCTAATCTGACTTCAACACCCACTTACATGGTCTCTCCTTTTACAACCAAGACAACCCAAATCTGGGCTCTTTATGCAGGTGACAGCAGATGAATAGAATTGAGTGCCATAGTTGTGTCATCCCTGTTTTGTTTTTGTTTTCCTTGTGTCTCAGGGCTGTTTTTCTGTTTATGGTAAAGGCATTGGCTTTCCATTTGTAGCATGAATAGAATATTTGCAGTTTACAATAACTTTATAGCATAGTAAACTGTAAGATTTACAGCAGTGGTTTTCAGCTGTGAGAGGCCTGAGTACGTTTGAGCACACTGTGTGATTAGCAGAAGCAGGCCTTTGGGAAGGTTAGCTGAGGGTGGGTCCAGGAAAGATAATGGACAGTGGGGGTCTGACCTGGTCACCAGACCCCTGGGTCCTGTTCACCAGCTTGGCACTCCCTAGCCATCACTCATGATGCTGCCCAACCCTCTGGGTATTGTGGCCAAATCCCCCAGGAGAGAGGCTGATGAACTTTGTCTCTTGAAATGCACAGATTCCTTGGACATCCCTGGGAGCTCAACCATGAGAGTCAACTTGGTTTTCTCCCCTCATTAGGGTTCAGAATTAAAAGTCCACCCTCACAGGCAGTAAGATAACATAGGTAAGTGACACCATCACCCTGTTTCAGATGTTAACATGTCTAGGTGTGTTAGGGGTGATTTGAGACCACACAACCTTGTGCCACACAGTGGAATTCCGTGCCCAGTGGGAGGCATTTGCTTGCCATGTTATGATCCTCTCACTGAGTATAAACGCAGTCTTGTTTCACTTTCTATTCTTTCTTCTGTTGATATCTTAAAAGGGCACCTTGAATTTCCAAGCATATAATAATTTTTGGTTAGCTTTTAATCATTGACTTCTAGCACAATTCTGTGATCAGAAACCTGCTGTGTGATTGGATTTGTCTGAAATATGTTGAGATTTGCTTGATGAACAAAATAAATCGGGTTAATTTTTGTAAATGTGCCATGAATGCTTAAAACCAGGGTAGCTCCAACATTCGTTCCCAAGATACAGGATGATGGACGGTGGCTCCCTGGATGTGATGGAGATGGTTTACTATTGGGACTTTCCGCATCCTTCTGATGTTTTGTTGCGTAGAATATGAATGGCCGAGAGGGGGCTGTGGAGCTCCCACTCTGCTTGTGTGTGAGTTTCTTCCTGCCATCCTGCCATCATTTGTTTCTTATGATTTGCAGCTAAGACTGACCATGAGAAACCCTGGGAGCTCAGGAAGGAAGAAGCCGCCCAGAAGCAGGGACAGGGAGCTGGTGGGGAAGACCAGAAATCAGGTGTGTGAAGGTTCCAGAGAGCTTTGGGAGGCGGATGGGGGGCTGAGATGGGGTAGGGGCATTGGAGGAGGCAGCTGCTCTGTGGAATGTCCACTGTGAGGTACCACGTTCCGGGGCCAGGTATTGCTGGAGAGGGAGTATAAAGCATGAGGGTTGCTTAGGCAGCGCCCAGACAGGAGAGAGTGTAGTGGAAACCACAGCCCTGGTCTCCGTCTAATTGCTCCTGAGCCTCCCGCTTTTTTGCCCCACATGTCCTGTTGCTTCCCTGACTTGTAGCTGAACCTCCCACTTGCCCTTGAAGACTTAGTTTGAACCGGATCCTTTCCCAGATACCCTCCTCCGGGTTCCCAACATCCCCCCTTCTCCTCTCTCCCCTTCCCTCCCATGGCCCTCCCCAACTCAGAACCCACCCCATCCCTGTCCCCTTCCCTCCCCCAGCCGTAAGCCACCCCCACCTCTGTCCTGGCCACCTCAGGGCACCCTGAGAGTACCAGGACATGCAAGTGCCATGGCTGCTCTTTTGGCTCCTCCTGGGGTTTCCAGCCATCAATCCACCCATAGGAGTAGATGCTGGACCCGTGGGGTTTCTTCTTTGTTATTGGGCTATGTCACGTGGCAAATTACACAGTGCAGGCCTGTAATTTCAGTGCTTTGGGGGATTAAGGTGGGAAGATCACCTGAGTCCAGGAGTTTAAGACAAGCCTGGACATCAGAGAAAAACCCCATCTCTGAGAAAAACATTCCAAAAAAGATTAGTTGGACACTGACTGCACTCTTGTCTCAAACAGTATAAACCAAAACAAAGCAAAATATCATTTGAGTTTTGTGTCATCTGGTTTGATGACTTTTTAGGAACTTCTGAGTCATCCGTGCCTTCTGCTCTTGGGGGCTGCCTCTAGGGAGTCTGTGTCCAGTCAGTGTGATGGTAGCTGAGAAGCCCCTCAGAAGGAGAGGAAAGGGCTGCACTTGCTGGGAGGTTTGCAATGCAGGAGTCACTAGGAGTGACAGGACCAGGATGTGAATGAGGACTGTACCGTCCTTTGTTTTTTTAAATGTGTATGGTCCAGATCATTGATTGACCCAAAGGAGAAAGGGTCTTAAAGTCCTTGTGTTATCCAAATATAAAGAAATGACAGGCCAGGTGTGGTGGCTCATGCCTGTAATTGGGAGCCTGAGGCCAGTGGATCAATTGAGCTCAGGAGTTCCAGACCAGCCTGACCAACATGGTGAAACCCTGTATCTACTAAAAATATATAAATAGCCTGGCGTGGTGGCAGGTGCCTGTATACCAGCTACTCAGGAGGCTGAGGCAGGAGAATTGCTTAAACCCAGTAGGCAGAGGTTGTAGTGAGCCAAGATCATTCCATTCCACTCCAGCCTGGGTGACAAGAGCAAAACTCCATCTCAATTAATAATAATAATAATAGAAGGAAAGTACACAATAAATGTAAAGTGCTTGAATCATCCTGAAACCAACCCCCTGCCCCCAGTTCCATGGAGAAGCTGTCTTCTACAAAACCGATCCCTGGTGCCAAAAAAGTTGGGGATCACTGCTCTACACTTCTCAAAATATCACCTGTGCCCCTCAAATAGGTACAACTATTACATATCAATAAAAACTAAAATCAATTAAAATTTAAAGTAAAAAAGAGTAGCACTGAAAAGTTACCACTGGATTATGGAATAGGGAAAATGAATGGTGTCCTCATTAAAGGGGGTCTCAGTGGAGAAAGGGAACAGAAGTTGGACTCAAATGGATACAGAGAGTAAGTAGGAGACAGAGTAGGTTGGGAAGCACAGGTAACTCCTCCAGGAAGTGTGCTGGGAATGGGAGAAGTGAGGCTGGTAAGGATGCAGGGGATGCTGGCTTGGGAGTGAGTGTCTTTGAAGCTGAGCATGTCCCCAGGGGACAGACATGGGGAGCTACACTCCACCCTGATGGGCAGATGTGCCCCAACCTGCTCCTGCCTGGGCTCCCCACTTCCACCCTGTGGATGCAGACTCAGGACACTGTTCCTTCTGTGGCCACAGGGCATGACTCTCTCAGGGGCCAGAAGCAGCAGCTGAGCCTAGCCTGGGCTGTGTACAGAAAGGCAGCTGTGTACCTGCTGGATGACCCCCTGGTGGCTTTGGAGGCCCACGTCAGCCAGCATGTCTTCAACGAGGTCATCAGGCCTGGTGGGCTACTCCAGGGAGCAGTAAGTTTGGGAACATGTGTCAGAGGGCACAGGGCAAAGTCAGAGGATGACCTTAGCATCCAGTCCTAACTTAAGTTTCTTTCACCACCTGCTTCCACTACAGTCCAGTTTTCCTCTTTGTATTGGTTAGCTTTTGCTGTGATTATGCTACATAACAAACAACCCCTCAGATTCCAACAGCTTACAACAGGAGCTGTTTCTTGCTTATGTGTTTGTGGTTTAACTACTACAGCTCTGCTTTGGATAATTGGCCTGGGTCACATGGACTCCTTGTCTTCTTGAGATAGGTTGAAGGATTCCCCTCTGTTTCTGTTTGGAAATGCTATTTTCAAGAAAGATGGCAGGAACACAAGAAGGGGAGCTCTCCCCACTCTGAGCCAGGGACAATACTCCACCCCTACCACCTGCTCCAGGAGGCTGGCCAAGCACATGTGTATAATATTTCTTTTCTTACTTTCTTTCCCCTTCCCTTCATTCCTCTTTCCTTTCCCCTCCCTCTCTCTTCCTCTCTCCTCCCTTCCTCCCTTCCTTCCTTTCTTCCTTTTGATGGAGTCTTGCACCATCACCTAGGATGGAATACAGTGGTGCAATTTCAGCTCACTCTAACCTCTGCCTCCCAGTTTCAAGTGGTTCTCATGCCTCAGTTTCCCAAGTAGCTGTGACTACAGGTGTGTGCCACCATAGCAAGCTCATTTTAGTATTTTTAGTAGAGACAGGGCTTAGCCATGTTGGGCTGGCTGGTCTTGAACTCTTGGCCACAAGTGATCCACCTGCCTTGGCCTCCAAAAGTGCTGAGATTACAGGCATGAGCCATAGAACATGGCCACATGTGTGTTAACTTTTAACCCTTCCCTGCCCAGAGATTCTCTTGACCCACACGCTCCACATCCTACCCCAGGATGATTGGATTGTGGTGCTGGCAGATGGGGCCATTGTAGAGATGGGTTCCATCCAGGAGCTTCTGCACAAGAAGGGGGCCCTCATGAGTCTTCTGGATCAAGTCAGACAGCTAGGAGATAGAGGAAAAGGAGGTACTGAGTGGGCTTTGCTGACTCTTCCTGCCTGGCTCTTGCCACTCTTGGGGGAAGAGGCTCAAAGTCTCCTACTGGCAAGAGTAGATTGCTCTGGTCACACCTTCCCTGCAGGCTTATGCCCAGAAGCAGATGGCTCTCCAATAGGTCACCTCTCTCCAAGAAGAGCCAATAACACCATCTGTGAGCCAGGGGCTGTGCTAAGTGCTTCTATAAAAATATACTGTTTCATTTGATGTGAGCCGGGGCTGTGCTAAGTGCTTCTATAAAAATATACTGTTTCATTTGATGTGAGCCGGGGCTGTGCTAAGTGCTTCTATAAAAATATACTGTTTCATTTGATGTGAGCCGGGGCTGTGCTAAGTGCTTCTATAAAAATATACTGTTTCATTTGATTCTCACCATACCCTCAGAGGCATGTGAAGTTACTGCTGTCATTTTACAGATGAACAAAGAGAATTAAATCACTTCCCCAAGGTCACCACATTAGAACTTGAGTGTGTCCAACTCCAGAGTCTATGCTTGCAGTTGCTATGGAGACAGTACAAGAAGGTTTTGGTGCCTAGAAAGCTACAACATGCCAGCTAGAGTTTCTAATAATCCAAAGAACACAAAGTGCACTGGATACATGACAAGGTTCTGGAAGTAAAGTTGCCAAGCCAAGCTCACCCACAATGACTAAAAAGTAGCAACTCACAGCACATAACATGTATTATCTCACTGAATCCACTTAATGCCCCCGTGAGGCTGGTACTATAATAATTTCCATTTCATAGATGAGGAAACTGAGGCCCAAAAGCTAAGGAACTACTCCCAGGTTACATGGCTTATAAGTGGCAACTTGATTCAAGAGAATGTGTTTTTTAATCACTGGGCTTTTTACTATCCCTGCATGACAAAGCAAGGACTCATACCCAGGTCTCCCTCAATCTCAGACGTTGTTTTTCTGAGAACATCTGCTTAGCATTGGCCCACCCTCTCTAAAAACACTAAGTGTTGATTCACAATGTACCAGTCCTGAAACTTGAAGCTAGAACTTGCCTGTTTATATTGGTCAGCTTTTGCTGCAATAATGCTGTGTAACAAATAGCACCCCCCCCCAACTCTCAGCAGCTTACACTAGCAGTTATTTCTTGCTTACAGGTCTGTGGTTAAACTTCTACAGCTCTGCTTTCAGTTATTGGCCACATCTGGGGGATAGTGGTGGGAAGGTGTCCTTCCTGGGAGAGATGGTACCTGAGGGTTGGTGGGAGTTAGCCAGAGAAGAGCATTGCAGACACAAGAAACTGCTTGAGCAAGGCTGCTGGGAGAAACAGAGATAACTTTATACAGTGTTCACTGCTGTTTTTCCAACCTCAAGTTCACAGCAGGTGCTCAGTTATATTCACTGACTGAAAAAATGAATAAGTGAGTGAATGCCTGAATGATGTTCCTGGAAGAACTCAGAGTGGGGTGTTGAGGTTGCTGGAGAGGTGGCGGGAGCCAGAACAGGGAAAATGGAGGTCAGAGCAATTAAGGCCACATGGTCAATGGATGTCAAAGTGAGTATCTGGGCCATGTGTGTGACAGGACTTTCTTGACCTTTTATTAAATTGTGAAAATAATCTGATAAAAAGAGATGACAAGGTAAAAATTGAAGGTGATACACAGAAAGAAATCAGCATGAGGCAGTTTAGTTGGGCAGGCCTAAGCCTTAGATTTTTGGATATGGACTGATTCAAAAGAAATATGCAACTACCCTTTGGCTCCAAATTCCTCAAATATATTGTTGAGAGTAATTGATCTTCACTCATTTCCCATGAACATGGCTCCTAGTCCTGGTACTTTACTATAAATGTCTTTCCTGAGCCCATCAGTGACTTCTTTCTAGCCAAATTTAGACGACATTTTTTTCCAGTCTGCCTATTGCCCAATCTTTCCATTATATTTTAAATGGGTTATCTTATATTTCTCTCATTTTACTTTTAGTGTTATAAATATTCCAAAGGTAATATGTGTTATTTGTAGTGAAATAGAACATACAGATTTGATTATTTGTGATAATCCAGGCTAACATCTTAGCAGAATTTTTCCTGGCTTTTAAGTACATTTTTGTATGTTGTTTATGTACTCTGAATAAAGTCAATTGAGAACAGAGACAGGAATCATTATTACAGTAATATTCAGATGTCAGTGGCTTTTGCTCCATATGCTTGCAGAGGACAGTAGCCACTTCTGCAATGTTCCTCAAGTATATCTGGGGTGGCTAGTCTTAGCCTATTGTCTTTCCATCTAATTTTGAAATCAGCTGATAAATTTCTACAAAACTTTTGCTCGAATATTAATTGGAGAGAACTGACATCTTAACAGTATTGAGTCCACCAATCCATGAACACAGTATATCTTTCTGTTTATTTAGTTATCTGTGGCATTTTCAGATAATGTTTTGCAGTTTTCAATATACAGATTTTGTACATGTTTCGATAGATTTATACTTAAGCATTTCATATTTTGGTGCTGTTGTAAATAGTGCTTCATGTTAAAATTTGATTTCCAATTGTTCATTACTAATTATGAACATACTAATGAACAACTGGAAATCAAAATTTATAGTATATAAAGCTGTAATTAATTTTATAGAATAGAATTTTTAGTATAGCATATAGAACTATAATTAATTTTTGTATATTGACCTTGCATCCTAAAACTTTGCTAAACTCACCAACTAATTTCATTAATTTTGTGGAGAGTCTTTGGTATTTTCTAAGTACAAATTACATCATCTATGAAGAGAATGTTTTATTTCTTCATTTCCAAGATTATTTATTGAATGTTTGACCTCATTATACAAGGTGGAACCTTCAGCTCTTCAATATAATTATAAATAGTGGTGACACTGGAAATGCCTGTCTTGTTTCTGGCATTAAGAGGAAAGCATTTCATTTTTTAATCATTAAATATAATGTTCAATGTAGGGTTTTTTGAGATGGTTTTTAGGTTGAAGAAGTTCCCTTCTGTTCGAAGGTGGATGAGAATCCAATGTTTTAGTCTTCCTTCTTGATAAACTCCACAAACTCGACGTTATTAGTAGTAGGACTTTGAGAGAAATTATTTATTTAGACCTACATGCATTTTTATCATCTTGTTTGCTCACCATTTTTCTGCTGTTTCAGAATAATTCACTAGCATCTTTTTTCTTCCCGAAGCATGTCCTTTAGAAGTGCCTTTGGTAGGCCTATATGTGTGCCAAACTTCTTAAGTTTCGTTTATCTAAAGATGTCTTTACTTCACCCTCATCTTGCAATACAGTATTGGTGATTGAGGGCACAGTTCTAAACTGAAATTATTTTATTTGATCACTTTTAAGATACAATAAAATTCCCTCATAATAAGATTACTGAGGATGAATATATAACTTGGTAAAAAGAAGAGTGGCCTTATTGTGATACTTAAAGAAATGAGTTACCTGAGTCTGTCTAGCTGATTGACTAGAAGTTCCAGTGGTCTGGCTCTATGATTAAAATATTTGCTCGGGCCGGGTGCGGTGGCTCACGCCTGTAATCCCAGCACTTTGGGAGGCTGAGGCGGGTGGATCACGAGGTCAAGAGATCGAGACCATCCTGGTCAACATGGTGAAACCCCGTCTCTACTAAAAATACAAAAAATTAGCTGGGCATGGTGATGCGTGCCTGTAATCCCAGCTACTCAGGAGGCTGAGGCAGGAGAATTGCCTGAACCCAGGAGGCGGAGGTTGCGGTGAGCCGAGATCACGCCATTGCACTCCAGCCTGGGTAACAAGAGCGAAACTCCATATACACACTATATATATATATGTATAATTTGCTCATCCTGGTTGTGATTTGGCATCACATTGTTGTAATGGTGGCTTTCTGCTCCAAAATAAATGTCAAAGGTGCCAGTTCTGGATTCTTTCTCACTGGCTAGGACTTCCATAACAGTGGCAGTAATTGTGTGATCTCATATTTAGCTGGGGCCCACTTAGTAGGTCTAATCAAAAGAGATTGGGCAAGAATAATACTGGAAATAAAAGAGTCATCTTCTGGCTCCCTGTTTCCTGAGATAGACTGCTGACTTTTCCTTCCAAACCTTACTATATCCCCTACCCTATCCATTCAGAAGATAGAAGTTTATTCCACCTGGTTTGAGAATAGAACTAGACAGAAGGCTGCCAATCATTAGTGAGTAATTGGTCATTAATAACCAAGCATGCTGGATCCAAAGTTTCATTATAATGGGGTTTATTATTGCCGAATTCTGCTAATTATTTACTGTCATATTGGCTTTTATTGTAGCTATTAAAACACCTACTTTAATGGCTTCTTTGTAGGTGATCTGTCTTTTTTTCCCTCTTGCCTGCTTCAAAGATTTCTTTTTTCTTTGGTGTTTTTCCATACATGACAGCTCTAGGAATATATTTAAAAACTTATCCTCTTTGTGATGCTTCTTGGACTTACACATTTGTATCTTTCCTAAATTCTGGAAAATTCTAAGGAATTAACTTTTTAAATATTGTTTCTCAATTTTTCAAATCTATCCTTCTTGAAATCTGATTTTTGAGATGTCAGATCTTTTCAGTCTAACATCTGTACTGTTTAACCATTCTGTGTTCATTCTGAATAATTTTCTCAGATATGTTATCGTTTACTAATTATCTGTTTCTAATCTGCCATTTGACCTATTCATTGAGTGTTTTCATTTCAACCAACATGTGTTTAATATCTAAAAGCTTCATTTGATTATTTGTCACATTTGCCTGATCATTCCTGATGGTTTGTTGTTGGTGGCTCATCGTTGTGATTCTGTCCCTTATGTCTATTTCTTTCTAAATAGATTGTTTATATTTTGCAGCTGATAAAATTTTAATATCTGAATTTCTTAGAGGTCTAAATATTTGTTATATCTT
Organism: Callithrix jacchus; assembly: GCF_049354715.1. NCBI lineage: Eukaryota > Metazoa > Chordata > Mammalia > Primates > Cebidae > Callithrix > Callithrix jacchus. The sequence goes on along the minus strand of NC_133516.1, from coordinate 99,973,452 downwards.
CTAATTTTATACTCACGATGAGTGGCTTCCTTTATGTCTGGTGATGTTTGATGGTGAACTCACATTTTCTTAATCTTAACCTGGGAATCCGGTGGACTCAACTAGGAAATTGTTCTTGAAGAAGATCTGTGTTTGAATCTGGTAGGACTGTTGGGGTGCTACCAGTCCACTCTTAGCCTCTTTCAGTTTTTAGCTTAGCACAGAGCTCTCAAATTTAGCTCTTCCATATTGCTGTTGGTGTAAGCCTTGTTTTCTGAATTCGATTCCCAGGGCATTTTCTCATCTTACCCTTTGTATTCTTTTTGATTTATTATTATTATTATTATTTTTTTGAGAAAGAGTCTCACTCTGTCATCCAGGCGGGAGGGCAGTGGCATAATCTCGGCTCACTGCTACCTCCACCTCCTGGGTTCAAGCAATTCTCCTGCCTCAGTCTCCCAAGTAGCTGGGACTACAGGCACCCACCACCACACCAGGCTAATTCTTGTATTTTTAGTAGAGATGGGGTTTCACTATATTGGCTAAGCTGTTCTTAAACTCCTGATCTTGTGATCTGCCTGCCTCAGCCTACCAAAGTGCTGGGATTACAGGTATGAGCCACCATGCCCGGCCTCTTTTTGTTCTTAATTGCTTACTATCACAAGGGTTCATTTATTTGTGGGGCAGAGATCTGGAGGGTGAAATATCAGCAGGACACATGGAAATTCCTCCTACTTCCTTCAAGTTTGGTGATGCGTAGATAAGTTTCTGTTTTGTTTGGTTGGTGGGTGTTGCAGATCATCTAGTGCAGAATTTTGTTGAAGGAGAAAATTTCTTTTAACTTACTTTTTAAAAAAATACATAATTTTTTAGATGTTTTACATTTGCACAAAAACTGAGACTATTGTAGAGAGTTCCCATATACCCTGCCCGTAGTTTTCCCTATTATTAAGATCGTACGTTAATACGGTTAAATTGTTACAGTTAGTAGGCCATCATAATTACTAACATTATAATTATATAACAATAATAATTACTAATCCATTATTATTAACTGAAGTCTGTAGTTTATTCAGATCTCCTTCTTTTTTACCTAACGCCTTTTCCTACTCTAGGGTTTGGTTCAGTATATCACTGATGTGGTTAGGCCTTGTGTTCCCACCTGAACCTCATCTTGAATTGTAATCCCCATAATCCCCACGTGTTGAGGGAGAGACCTGGTAGGAGGCAACTGGATCATGGGAGTGGTGTCCTCCATGCTGTTCTCATGACAGTGAGTGAGCTCTCATGAGATCTGATAGTTCTATAAGTGTCTGACATTTCCTCTTTCACATGCTCACTCTCTCCCCTGCTGAAATGTAACACATGCCTGCTTCCCCTTCCGCAATGATTGTAAGTTTCCTGGGGACTCCCCAGTCATGCAGAACTTTGAGTCAATTAAACCTTTTTCCCTTATAAATTACCCAGTCTTGGCTTTTTCTTTATAGCAGTGTGAGAACAGACTAATATAATCACTTTACATAATCGTCATGTCTCTTTAAGCCCCTTTTGGGTGTGACAGTTTCACAGCCTTGTTTTGGATTGTGTCGACAATTTTGAGGAGTGGTGGTTTGATAGTTTGTAGGATACCCTCTTATTGGAAATTGTTATTGTAAAATATACATAAAATTTAGCATGTCAACCGTGTTTTAATACAGTAGCCTTGAGTGTAATATATTCACAAGGTTGTGCAATGATTTTATTCTCATTATGCATTTTCAGAACTTTTTCATCATGTCAAACAGAAACTCTGTACCCATGAAGAAATAACTCCCTATTTCCCTCTCTCCCTAGTCCCTGGTAAACTGTTCTTTCTGTGTCTATAAATTAACCATTTGTAGGCACGTTATACAAGTGGAATTATACAATATTTGTCCTTTTGTGTCTGGCTTATTTCACTTAGCAAAATGTTTTCAAGGTTCTTCGTGTAGTAGCATGTCTCAGAATTTCATTCTTGGTTTTTGTTGTTGTTAAGGCTGAATACCATTGTCCATTCTACATATACACAAATTTTGTTCGTTATCATCTTATTACAGGAGAGTTTCATTTCTCCTTTCGGATTTTCTGTCTTTAAATTTTCTTCATAGACATTCGTGTCACATACACACAAAGGTTATTTCCTCCTTCCTCATCTGTACACTCTGCATCCTTTCATTGTCTTATTTCACCAGCTAGAACTTCAGATGCAATGTTAAATAATAATGATGATAAAGGACATGTTTGCGTTGTTCCCGATCTTAGGGAGAAAACATCTGGTTTCTCACCATTAAGCTATAGACTTTTTGTGGATGTTCTTTATCAAGTTGAGGATACTTCCCACTAGTCCTAATGTTTTGAGAGTTGGTACCTTCAACAGTGTTGGATTTTGTCAAATGCTTTTGCTGCAGGAATTTACATGGATCCTATAATTTTTCTTCTTTATCCTCTTAATGTGCTGAGTTCATTGATTGATTTTAGAATATTGAACCATCCTTGTAAACTGAGAATAAATCCCACTTCCTTGTGTGGCATAATTCTGTTTAGACATTGTTGGATTATATTGCCTAAAATTTTGTTAAGGATTAAAAAATCTGTACTTATAAGGGATTACAGTCTGTGGCTTTCCTACAATGTCTTTAACTGCTCTTAATATTAGGGTAATGCTAGATTCATAGAGTGAATTGGGAAGTGTTCCTTTTGCTTCTATTTTCCAAAAAAAGATTATGTAGAATCAGTATTTCTTCCTTAAATGTGTGTTAAAATTTACCAGAGAAACCATCTGGGACTGGTGTTTTCTTTCTCAGAAGGTTATTGACTCAACGTCCTTGCCCACTCAGATTATCTATTTCTCCTTGCATGAGTTTTGGTAGTTTGTATCTTTCAAGTAATTGCTCCATTTTATCTACTTTATTAAATTTTGGGGCATAGAGTTTATAGTATTCCTTGATTATCCTTTTAATTTTCATGGGACAATTAATGATGAATTATATCCCATTTCTAACATTGGTACTATATTGCTTATATTTTTTAAATTTCTGTATATTATGATATTGTGACATCTTTAAAAAAATCCTTTCTGGCTTGGGAGAAACTACACCCTCCTGAGGCAAGCCAATTCGTAGCTAAGCAAAAGGACTTACCCAGGGAGCACAGCTTTGATACATAAAAAACTAAATATCAAGCCATACCTCCTCTGTCTGGCCCATATACGGCAGGTCTTCCTCTGTCTTTACCATTGCAGAGATACCGACTGGATAACTGGGGACAACCCCTATACTCCAAGGCCCTCTGACATTATTCATACTAGCCAATCCTAATCTGTTTACCCTACCTTGCTTTTCCTGTGGAAACTTCAATAGAGGCTCTAGTCAAGGCTTTTCTCTTTCTCCTGTTTTCTGTGTCCTGACTAGTTACCCCAAGGCTTCCCCACAAAACCCTGTATGGCATGGCATGGCATGGCTCCTATTTCTTGGACCTGTGAGTATAATAAACATTGTTGTACTCTCATGGACACACCTAACTGACCATCACTGAAAATAACACAGAACAGGTGATTTGGATTTTCTCTTCTTCTTTGTAAGCTCAGCTATAAGTTTATTGATTTTAACTAGATTCTTGTTTCTGTAATTTTCTCTATTGTTTCCCGGTTTCAATTGCATTGATTTATGTTCTAATGTTTATTGCTACTTTTCTTTTGCTTTCTTTAAGCCTAATATTTTTCCTTCAGCTGCTGAAGGCAGACATTCAGATCGAGTTTAGAATTTTCTTCTTTTCCAGAATATGCATTGAATGCTAAGCACTCCAAGCACTGCTTTCAGAGCATTCCACAGGTTTTGATAAGTTATATTTCAATTTTTATTTAGTTCAAAATGATTTTTAATTCTTCTAGATATTTACCTGATCCATGTATTATTTAAAAGTGTGGGTTTAACTTGCAGATATTTTGTGGTTTTCCAGCTGTTTTGTTACTGATTTTTGTTTAGTTTTATTGTTGCCTGGGACCACAGTTTGTATAATTTCTGTTATAGCTTGAAGTGTGCCACCTCCCCCTCCCCACCATATATTGAAGTCTGAACCCCCAGTACCTGTGAATATGATCTTTACAGATGTAATCAAGTTAGGACAGGGTCATTAGGGTGACCAAAATCGAATATTGCTGGAGTCGTTATGAAAAGCAGGAATGCCACGCAATCACAGAAACACACAGGGGAAGTGCTACCTGATTATGGAGGCAGAGAGAGGTTGTGGTGATGTTGCAAGCCAAGGAGTGCCAAGGGGTGCCAGCCACCATCAGAAGCCAGAAGGAGGCAGAGAATGATTCTCCCCTGCACGTTTCAAGCAAAACAGAGTCCTGATACTGTGGTTTTGGACTTCTAGCCTCCAGACCCACGAGAAAATACATTTCCGTTGTTTTAAACCACTCACTTGGTGGTACTTTATTACAGCTACCCTAAACTATATAATTTCTATTCTTTTAAGTTTATTCATGTGTGCTATGGCACAGAATGTGTTCTAGCGTGGTGAACATTCCATGAGACCTTGAGAAAAGTGTGTATTCTGCTGCTATTGAAATGAGTATGCTATACGTGTCAATTACATCAAGTTGATTGACGGTGATGTCTAGAGCAACTCTTGCTGATTTTCTGCCTACTTAACCTATGAATTACTGAGGGAATAGTGTTGAAGTCTCCAAATGTAATAATGGATTTGTCTATTTCTTTTTGCAAATCCAGTCAGTTTGGCCTTATGCATTTTGACACTGTTGTTAGGAGCATATACACCAGGATTGTTCTGTCCCCTTGGAGAACTGACTCTATCATTGATGCTGTTCTTTGTCCATGGTGATTTTCCTTGTTCTGATGTCATCTTTGTTTGAAATTAATATAGCTACACCAGCTTCCTTTTGATTAGTGCTAGCATAGTCTTCCTTTCTTTATCCATTGATGTTATAAATAATTTGTTATTTTTAAGATGTTTTAACAGCTTGAGTGATTTATTTCACACATCTATATTTACCCATACAAAGTGTACTATTCATTGGCTTTCAGTGTATTCACAGAATTGTACATCATCAACACAATCAATTTTAAACTTTTTTCACTAGAATCCCCAAACCCTGCAACTCCTTAGCCAATCCTCCATCATTTACCAAGCCTAGACAACTACTAATCTGCTTCTGTCTCTATAGATTTGCCTTTTCTGGACATTTTCCCATAATATGCAGTTATGCTGAAATAGAATCCTATAGTATGTGATCTTTTGTGAAAGACATTAGATAACATGGTCTTTTGTGAATGGCTTCTTTCACGTAGCATAATAAATTCAAGGTTCATCCATATTGCTGTATATATATGCTTCATTCTTTTTTGTTTCTGAATATTCCATTGTATGAATATACCAGTTTTTATTCAACCACTAATCAGTTTATAACCATTATGGTTTGTTTTGTATTTTGGCTATTATGAATAATCCTGCTATAAACATTTGTATGTATACTTTTCATGTGCATTATGTTTTCATTTTGCTTGCATGTATACTTAGTGGTGGTTGCTGGATTATATTGTAACTCTGTGTATAAACTATTGAAGAATGGCTAGACCATTTTTCACAGGGGCTGCATAATTTTCACATTCCTACTGACAGTTTATGAGGGTTCAAGTTTCTCTGGATCCTTCTCTATACTTGTTATTGTCCATCTATCTATCTATTTATTTATTTATTTAAGATGGAATCTCCCTCTGTTGCCCAGGCTGGAGTGCAGTGGTGTCATCTCTGCTCACTGCAACCTCTACCTTCTGGGTTCAAGTGATTCTCCTGCCTCAGGCTCCTGAGTAGCTGGGATTACAGGCATGTGCCACCATGCCCAGCTAATTTTTTATATTTTTAGTAGAGACTGGATTTCGCCATGTTGGTCAGCCTGGTCTCAAACCCCAAACCTCGGGTGATCCACCTGCCTTTGCCTCCCAGAGTGCTGGGATTACAGGTGTGCCACTGTAATCCTGGCTGTCCATCCTTTTGGATGGCCATTTTAGTGGGTGTCAAGTGGCATTTAATTTTGGTTTTAATTTTCATTTCCTTGAAGACTAACAATATTGAGCATCTTTTCATTTTCTTTTTGGCTATTTCTATATGTTCTTTGGAGAAATCCCTATTTAAGATTCTTTGCCCATTTTTAACATGGGTTGTCTTTTTTATTTGATTTATTTATTTTTTTGAGAAAAGGTCTCAGTCTCACCTAGGCTTGTGTGCAGTGGTGTGACCATGGCTTTCTGCAGCCTTGATCTCCCAGGCTCAAGCAAGCCTCCCGTCTCAGCCTCCTGAGTAGTTGGGACTACAGGCATGCACCACTAGACCCAGCTAATTTTTATTTATCTATTTTTAGATAAAATAGATATTTTATCTAAATAAATAAATTTATCTATTTAAATTTAAAATATTTATCTATTCCCCCCCGCTTTTTTTTTTTTTTTTGTAGAGATGGGGTCTCACTCTGTTACCTTGGCTGGTCCGGAACATCTGGGCTCAAGTGATCCTTCTGCCTTAACCTCCAAAGTGCTGAGATTACGGGCATCAGCACTGCACCCACCTGTTTTGGAATTTTAATAATTCTTTATATAGTCTAGACACAAGTTATTTATCAGATATATAATTTGCAAGAATTCCCCCTCTTCCTGTAGTTTGTCTTCTTACTTTATTTATGGTATTTTATGAAACAAAAGGTTTTTAGTTTTGATATTGTCTAGTTTATCTATTTTTCTTCTCTTTTTTTCTGATAATGCTTTTGGTTGTCATAACTAAGATTCCATCAAAAATTCTTAGAATTGTAATTCAAGGTCATAAAGATTTAAACCAACAGTTTCTTTGAAGAGCTTTAGAGTTTTAGCTCCTAAGTTTAGTCTTTGATCCATTTTAATTTTTGTACATGACGTGAGGTAAGGATCTAGCTGCATTCTTTTGCACTAGGATATCCAGTTGTCCCCCCATCTGTTGAAGATGATTCTTTTCCTATTGAATGGTCTTGCACCTTTGCTAAAGATAAGTTGACACACATGAAGGTTTATTCCTGGATGTCCATTTTATTCAAAAACAATTGGAATTATTAACTGCTTATGTGTTTCAGGCATAATCCTAAGCACGAATTCATTTGCTTCTCACAATAACTGTGAAGTGGGCACTATTCTCATTCCCATTTGACAGATGAAGTGGCCGAGATACAGAGTGCTTTGCCCAAGGCCACATAAGTAACTACTAAGTGGCAGTGACAGTGTAAGAATTTAGGTTGACTAACTTGAGAGCCTGAGATCTTAGCCATGCATACTGTAAACAAAAGTTAGAAATCAAAACTTCAGAATTCCACAGGAGTTCACTTTAAGCAAATGGAGTGAAAGGTCAGATTAGCCACTAAGGGTTTGTAAAGCAAAACACGGAGGGTCTTCCTCAGCAGCTTGCTTTCCGTGCAGTGGCGGCAATGGACCTGCCTTTGGTTGAAACTCCTATAATTCCCGCCCCCAACAAGCTGATAATTTGCACTGGCTGTAAGTCGAATTTGCACTTAATTACTGGGGCAGTGCCGAGTGGTGCGAGCAAGGGTCAGGCGCACTGCAAGAGCCTCGCACCGCTTTCCGCACAGAACCTGGGAGTGGGAAGGCATCGGCGCCGGGACGGGAGGTTGCCCGGGATGTGGAAACTCTCCTGGGAAGATGCATCGTTGCCTCGGGAACCGCATCGCAGTTGCCGAACACGGCGGGGCGAGGTCTTGGTCTCACGGGTCAGTTCAACTCCAGGCCCCTGGGGAGTGTCTGGGCTCCGGCGACTGGGACGGATAACCTCCTTTATCTTCGGGTCTGAAACTCTCAGCCTCTTTTACAGAGAAGCAGCGTTCCAGGGACTCGGCTCCTGCCACCGGTTCAGCAACCCTCTACGCCTGGACCCGCCCGCCTCGCTTAGGAGGAAGAATGTAAGTGAGAAATTCAGCGGTTGAGCTTTCCTCCTTCTTTCGTCCGAGTGAGGCTGCTTACAAGTACTTTTTTCTGAAGACTGGCTGATCTTCAGGACCACTCGCTCTGCAGGATTCCCTTCTTCTCATCTCATTCACTCGCCGTTTATTCTTTCTCTTTCACCTGAGTAGTTCGCTTGCGTCTTAGAAGATATTTGAAGCGGGCGAAAATTTGGCCCAAGTAAACAGCAATGTGCGTTTGGAAGTTATTTGAGCAGCAAGAATTGCCACGAATAGTTCAGTTTCTAGTTTAGGTTATTTCGCTTAGTAGCAGGTTTATAGAGTTTACCTTATGTAAATTTCCTTTACAGGCCGGGCGCGGTGGCTCAAGCCTGTAATCCCAGCACTTTGGGAGGCCGAGGCGGGTGGATCATGAGGTCAAGAGATCGAGACCATCCTGGTCAACATGGTGAAACCCCGTCTCTACTAAAAATTACAAAAAATTAGCTGGGCGTGGTGGCGCGTGCCTGTAATCCCAGCTACTCGGGAGGCTGAGGCAGGAGAATTGCCTGAACCCAGGAGGCGGAGGTTGCGGTGAGCCGAGATCGCGCCATTTCACTCCAGCCTGGGTAACAGGAGCGAAACTCCGTCTCATTAAAAAAAAAAAAAAAAAAAAATTTCCTTTACATTGGTTTCTAAATTGAAAGCATGCTTCCCAGTGCAGTCAGAGTTACCTTTCTCATTCAGATTTTCCTTATCTGGTCTCAGTGTAATTACAAGTATCTTGACAAACTTTCATTCCTGGCCCATTCCACTCATCATCCCTAAGTTTTCACACAGCAGCCAATGCAATCTTTTAATTTGATCGTGTAATTCCTTTGCTTAAAACTCCACAGTGATTTCCTGTTGCACTTTAAAATCTCCTTCTGCCCCCTTTTTACCTGATCTTATTCGCACTCCCATTTCCCCACCTAAAACTCTTCAGTGTAACTGGCCTTTTAGTCTGAAAACTCTTTCAGGTTTTTTTTCTGTCTCAGGAAAAAGACAATTCACACACACGCTTTCAACCTGTATTGTGAGTGGCCTTCCTTGACCATGCTAAGTAGGCTCCCTTGTTGGTCTTTTTCATGGTCTTGCCGATTTTTCTTTCTAGTTAGCATAATTTGTTACAGTAAATTCATTTGTTAATTTCCTTTTTGTCTGTCTTTTCCACCGGACTGTAAGGTTCAAGGGCAGAGACCATGTCTGTTTTATTTGTCATTGTGCATATCCTTATAAAAAAATGTCTTTTAATAACTCAATTTCTTTTTAATTTAATATAAAGTAACTAGTTTAAAATTTGGAAATAGTTGGGAGTTTGCATCATAGGGTTAAACTAGAGTTACTGTATGATCTCCATATGATGTATATTTAAAATTAAAGCATATTTGAAATTAAAACTGAAGAGTACTATGTTCAGATGAACTATACACCAATTTACCACAGCAAGTAGGAAGATAATCATATCTTCTTCTCTCTGATCAAATGGGCCTATTATCTCAGTTCACAAGTACACTTAAGTAACTTAACCTGTTGTCTATATATACTTATCAGCTGTGTGTGAATCAAAACAGTTATTTGCATATTATTATACATATAGTATTAAATACCTGGATTAGGTTTGTCAGTTATGTGAGAGTATATTCTGCACGTGGCTCTGGTGCATCGTTAGGGATGTAGTCCTGCTTAAAATAAGAAATATACGGGGACTATTATTCTAGCATGCGTTGTTTTATAAAGGGAGATAGCTAAGCAGTATTACATAGTGTCCAGTTGTTACTTGTTCTGTTGTCTGTACTCTGAGTTGTGCACATGTGAAGCATATTAAGGGAGTAACTCTCTACACCACCTGAATCTCGTAGAGTACTTCTGTGTCAGGGAGAAGAGTAAAATGTCTGGCCATCCCTGTAAGCAAAAATATGCAATTATAACAGTATGGTATCTATTTTGCCACCTGCTGTCTCGGCATTAATCTTTAGAATGCTACTTCCCAGGGACCTGAATCCAAAACCTTTTGCAATTCTGCTTCTGTTGGAGGAAATAATCACTATTTGAGAGGATAGACTAAGGAAGATGCAAATCACTCAAGTAGATTTTTCAAGCTTCATTCCTGTATTATAATACCAACAGCTAAACAGTAAGATTACATGATAACTGGTAGGGCAAGCCCCCTCATAAATCCCAGTTACAGGGGAGTTTCAGATTAATTTGTAGATAACGGATTTATTTATGCTATTGAATCTTCCATGAATATGATACTTCTCCATTTACAGGGATTTTTCCTTAACCTTTAATAGTGTTTTGTTTTACTACATAAAATTCTTGCATATATAATTTGCTTCAAGATAATGAATAGTTTTTGTTTCTATATAATAAGTGGACTTCATTATATTTTCTAATTGGTTATAAATGTAGGATTTTTAGATGTTGGAGCTGCGCCTGTATTTACATACACACACAGATCTTCAGTCCTGCTGGACTCTTATTCATTCTATGAAGTCCCTTGGATATTTGATGAAGACAGTTATGTACAAATTACAATCATTTCCTCCCTTGATAATTCTCCTGCATTCTCTCTTTTTCTGTTTGGGACTTCCCATGTGACATGGAATAAAAAAAAGTGATGGTGAGCTTCCTTACCTTGTTTATGATTTTGAGAAGCCCAAATTTAATAATCACTGCATTTGAAGTTTGCTCTAGGGTTTTGGTAGATTCTTTTTTTATGTTTAAAATTCTTCCCCTTAATTCCTAATTTAAATGAGTGTTTAATATATCAAAACGTCTTTTTTCCCCAATTAATTCAGGTGGTGGTATGTTCTTTTTCCATCCTTTAATGGTTTAACATACCAAACTGCAAGGGCAGCTTTCTCGTTTTCCTGTAAAGACTGCTAGATTTGATTGGTATAATTTTTTTATGTAGGTTTTTGCATCTACGAACAAAAGTGAAATGGGTGTTATACTTTTTTTAAAATTTCTTGTCCTTTCTGTTTTTGATATCAGTATTATTCTGGCTAGATGAAATAAGTGAAATTGTTTTCTCATTTTGTTTCTTTTCTTGGAAGCTTTTCATAATTAGAGATTCTTTGCCCTTTGATTAAAATTGTGAAACTGTGTCAGTCTAGTGTTCTTTTGTCAAGGAGACTGTTTTTGTCTATGAATTTAGATTCCTTAATAATTGCTTATCTATTTAGATGTTCTATTTCTAGAATAATTTTTGGTTCTAGAAAAATGTGCATGTGTGTTTTTAAATATATGAGCATAAACTGACTCTGTGGTTGTATGTTTGAAATCTTGACTGTGTCTATTACCATGTACACCCCTCCTGTTGGTAGCTTTCCAATATTGTTTATTTTCATCTTTTTCTATCAAGGTTCCTGGGAGATTGATCTGTTTTATTGGTCTTTTTCAGAGAGCCAGCTTGGTTTTCTTGGTAATCTGTGCTATTGTAAAATTTCATTAATCTTTATAAAAATAAAGACAGACAGATGATCTAACTGGGGTGGATTAATTTTTTTTTTATAGTTTCTTGACTTCATTTATTGTTTTCTTATTTTTTAATAAATATATTTAAAGCTTTACATTTCTCTCCAATTATAGCTTAACTACATTCCAGGACTTCTTTTGATGTATATTTCTCTTATGGTTATGAAGTTCTAAATATTATGTGGTTTTCATAGTGATTATTTAGAAGTGTGCTTTTCAGTTTGCAAGCACATAGAGTTGTTAACTGTTGTCTGCTTTTTACTTTTCTAAGTATGTATGTGACAGGGTCCTGCTCTGTTGCCCAGGCTGGAGTGCAGTGGTACAATTATGGCTCACTGCAGCTTTGACCTCCTGGGCTCAAGAGGTTCTCCTATGTCAGCCTCCCAAGGAGCCAGGCTAACTTTTTTTTTTTTTTTTTTGAGGCAGGGTCTCACTCTGTTGCACAGATTGGAGTGCAATGGTGTGATCTCAGCCCACTGCAATCTTCACCTCCCAGGCTCCTGAGTAGCTGGGACTACAGGCGTGTGCTAGCACACATGGCTAATTTTTGTATTATATTTTTTGTAGAGAGGGTGTTTTGCCATGTTGCCCAGGCTGGTCTTTAACTTCTGTACTCAAACGATCTGCCTGCCTCAGCCTCCCAAAGTATTATTATTCTGATTTAGATTACCAGCATGAGCCACCATGCCTGACCTAGCTTGTTTTAAATTGCATTATGATTAGAGAATTGATAAGATACTAAGTTTTTTAAACGTATTGAGACTTATTTGTGGCCAAGTGCATGTTCACTTTTTGTAGAAGTTCTATGTGTTCTTTAATAGAAAGGATATTATTTGTTGGCTTGTCTGTTAGATTAAGCCAATTATATTTGTTATCCATGACATAGGCTTCCTCAACTTATTTTTTTATTCTGATTTTATTGGTTTCTGTTAGAAGTGTATTAAAAATCATCAATTATAATTATAGAAAAAATTCCTTATAATTGTGGCCATTTTTGTTTGGGAGTATCTTAAATCTTCTTGATTCCTTTCATTCTTATGCAGTGTCTGTTAGAGCTTTCTTCATCCTTTCTTTTCAAACTTTGTATGTCATTTATCAATAAAAGCATTCTTTTTATAACCAGTCTGATAATTTCTGCCGGTTAGTAAGTGGATTTAACTTATTTACAGTATTACATAACTTGAAGTTGTCTTAGCCACCTTATTTTCTATGTTTTCTATTTATTATATCTTGTCTTTGGTTCTTGTCTGTCTGCTGCTGGATTGAGTGGGTTTTCATTGTGTCTTTATTGTTACTGGTTTGGAAAGATGCTAGGACGCTTTAACTTGGTTTCCTCTATTTTTAAGTTAGGTAATATTTTTCTTTGTTATTTTGAATACACCCACACCCAGTTAATCATCAGCGTTATGTTTATAGTCTGTACTAATTTAGATTTAGCGTTTTTTTATATCGTCGTGATTCTTTTTTTCCAGATTCAGTTTTCCTCATTCCTGAAGTGTACATGCTTCATTACTTCTTCTTTTTTAATTGCATTTTAGGTTTTGGGGTACATGTAAAGAACATGCAAGATTGTTGCATAGATACACACATGCCAGTGTGATTTGCCGCCTTCCTCCCCATCACCTATATCTGGCATTTCTCCCCATGTTATCTATCCCCAACTCCACACCCACTGCTGTCCCTCCCCTAGTTCCCCCCGACAGACCCTAATATGTGATGCTCCCGTCCCTGTGTCCATGTATTCTCATTGTTCAACATCTGCCTATGAGTGAGAACAGGCGGTGTTTGATTTTCTGTTCTTGTGTCAGTTTGCTGAGAATGATGGTTTCCAGGTTCATCCATGTCCCTACGAAGGACACAAACTTATTGTTTTTTATATGCTGTATAATATTCCATGGTGTATATGTGCCACATTTTCCTTGTCCAGTCTATCATTGATGGGCATTTGGGTTGGTTCCAGGTCTTTGCTATTGTAAACAGTGCTGCAATGAACATTCGTGTACATGTGTCCTTATAGTAGAACGATTTATAGTCTTTTGGATATATACCCAGTAATGGGATTCCTGGGTCAAATGGAATTTCTATTTCTAAGGCCTTGAGGAGTCACCACACTGTCTTCCACAATGGTTGAACTAATTTACACTCCCACTAGCAGTGTAAAAGTGTTCCTATTTCTCCACATCCTCCCCAGCATCTGTTGTCTCCAGATTTTTTAATCATCACCATTCTAACTACTTTTTTATGGTTGATAACCATTGTATGGCTACCACATTTTAAAATTCATCAAGTGGACATGTGGATTGTTTCCACCTTTTGACTATTGTTAGTAATGCTGCTATATAAATTTATGTACAAATATTTGTGTGATCATAGATGTTTATTCTTTTGGGTACATACATAGAATTGGAATTTCTGGATCATATGTAAGTGGTAACGTGTCATTTGTCTTAAAAGTAAAATTATGATAAATACTTTCCTACAAATTTTATACATATGGATATATACACACATATGTGATTAACATATTGCTACATATTGCCATTTTGAATCACATAACTTTAAGATTTTGTAAAACTAATTTTTATAAAACTTGAATGAGAAAACATATGAAAGGGCACTATCTAAACCAGGGTAGTTCTCATTTAATTATTTGAGCAATTGTAGTTGTGGGGAGAGAGTGGTAGTCTGATAGAAAAAAAAAAAAGATGTGAAGCACCAAAGAGAAATGCTGAATAATGGGAAGCAAACAGATGTTCAGTGCTGATAGTTTGACTCAAAGAATGGTAGAAACTGAATGCCAAGAGAGATGATGTGGAGTTGGCTGTAGTAATCTTTTTCTAATCTTGGTTTTGTAACAAAACATCTGTGCTATTTTTAATATAAGCCACATTTAATTGAGTGCATGTGAACACAAAAACATAGCAACTGTTCTTTGGCAAATGATGATGGCCCTGTGGGGTTGTCCACAGAGAAAATATGTCTTCCCTTTTGGTTTATGGAGAAAATGCAGCTAAACTCTACCCTAATGCACCCAGTTAACTGGAAAGGAAGTCAAACAAAAAGTAACAAAGCCTTTATTTATTTATTTATTTATTTTTGGCGAAGATGTGTGTGAAACAAGAGAAAATGCTTATATATAAGACGACCATTTAAAAACCAGTAAGCATTACTTCAAGTTTTTTCTAAGAAGCAAAATCTAAAATATGGAGGAGAACGTAGATCTTATATCTGTGTTCTAGATCTTAGACCTCTGTTATTGTAGATCTATGTTCCCCTTAGATCTCAGTACTATTGCAGTATTTCTTAAAGATCTGAAGAAGCTAGTTCAGCAGAAGGAATGTAGCAAAAACATTAAAGTTCATCAATGTTTTGTTTTGAACGTGGGTAGCCTTCACAACTTGTATTTCCATTGTTTATGTTTGTCTCACATGTGAATGCATATAGTCAATGACATTTTTATTGCTTACTTTTTCTTAACTCCTATGTTATGAGAACTGAAATTTATTAGACATGGCTTTTCCACACATTTTTTAGAAATATAATTTCTGTGTTTGAAGAAGTATGCTGTTGGAGAAGCCTTCCCCGAGGCAGAAAGGATATAAGTTTGTTTTAAGGATGCATTTGCTTCCCTAGCCTAAAAATCAAACAATACATGAAGTAAACCAAAGTTCTGTTCTCAGATTTGGAACACAGCACTTCTGGGACTGTTTCTTGGCAGCCTCTATAAATACATATAAACTCACATTACAGTGTCACATAGCAGGAAATTCTAGAAGTCAGTGGTCAGAATTAAGAGAAAGAGACAGATGCAGTGTCATGAGCCTGTAGTCCCAGCTACTCAGGGGGCTTGAGGTGGGAGAATGGCTTTAGCTCTGGAAGTTTGAGGTAAGCCTGAGAATTTGAGGCAATCCTGGACAATACAGTGAGACCCTATCTCTTACAAAAATGAATGAAATGAAACAAGAAGAGGATCTGATGTCGCGGATTATTGAGAAAGTGCAGAATGCAAAGAGCCTGAAAGGGGAGAGATTTTACATAGGCAGGTGACTGGAGGCATTTTCTGATTGGTCTTCTCCATACTCCTTGCCCAGCAAGCTCCATGGCATTCACCTGAAAGCCACCATGTCAGTGAGTAGTTATGGGTGAAGGGTGTTCTGGGGGTCTTGGGGAACATGGTTATAATGGGCCTAAGACCTTCCCCCAATTCATGCCACTTACTTCTAAATCCATTTTCTGTGGTTG
This sequence comes from Callithrix jacchus, assembly GCF_049354715.1. Classification (NCBI taxonomy): domain Eukaryota; kingdom Metazoa; phylum Chordata; class Mammalia; order Primates; family Cebidae; genus Callithrix; species Callithrix jacchus. The sequence goes on along the minus strand of NC_133516.1, from coordinate 99,957,755 downwards.
GTACCACTTATATTACCTCTTCACTAAGTCTCTACATTCATGAATTTCCTACCATAAAAATAAGAATCTGTTTTCTTTAGAAGATCACAGATTCTCAAGGAATAAAACAATGTAACAGTGATTAAAATGTTCATATTCAAAAGGCAGTTACTGGATTTTTCTTTTTCAGCTAAATGTAATATTCACTTATCTTGACTTTTAAGTAGCAAAGAATAAGGATCCTTAACATAAGTCTCAGTGTCTAATCTCTAAATTAAAGTATTTGACCAGATTGTCAATAAAATTAATTTTAGCTGTAAATGTTGATGACCTTATATGACTTCCTAAAACAAGCACAGGATTATTCAAGCATTGGACTCTGATAAAAAAAAATGTGCAATGGCTTCCAATTGCCCTGGGTTTTAGACTGGCATTTACATCTGTTTGACTGATTTGCCCCCAGTCTTCTATTCTAGCTAACTTCCTACCATTTCTCAGTACAAATGCTCCACTGACTCAGTCAGTCTCCTAGTTATACCACAAACATAACTTGTTTTCTTCTCTTTGTGCTTTCTCTTCCTGTAATGCTCATTTTCTTATCCAAATACTACACAGTATTTTTATTCTAGAGCCACGTTAATCTCTTCTTTGCTCTTTGGGAAGACTGGGACTTTGGAGTGAGAGGATCTTTAGTAGCTGAGCCACTTCAGACCAGTTATTTACAACTTCTGTAGGCTTTAATTTCTTCATTTGAATAAAGGGGCTCATAAAAGTACCTGGCTCATAAAGGTTTTGTGAGGTTGCCTCAAAAGCACTTAACTTGTTGGCACACAGTAAACACTCAGTGGATGATGATGTTGAGGAAGATGATGAATATTGGCTTATATAATTGTGTATTTGGTCTTTGTCAGGATAGACATGCCTTATGTTTTAATTCATATCAGTGTGAGAGATCTGGGGGTCTCACTGTATTGTTAAATTCTTCTTCCTATACACCAGTGTGTGTGTTTGTTTAAATTTCCAAATGTCCCCTTCCAGCTTTGTGAGAAAAATGAGCTAATCTCTATGAGAAAGAAAGTCTCTTAGTGTGTGAAAGAAAGCAGCCAATTTCAGAACTGCAACTTCTCTGGCTGTCTCCTTAGCTGTGCTTTATTTCTCAGAGTTTTTAGTCCATTCCACTTTCTCTTCACTCCTCCCTGGCTCACAGTAGTAAACTAAAGCATGATTTATTAAAGTAACATGAAATAATTGTATCATACTTCTTACCTGCAAGCACATGAGTTTTGATGCCTTTCAAGAGGAATATATTAGATGGGCAGCTGGTTGGTAATCATCCTACTCTGCCTCATTGGGGGACATTTAAATAATCACACTCAAATCTGCAGTAACTAGAGAGGAGCATCTCAAGTGAATTACTGAGTGTTTACTTCATACTGCAGTTTAGTGATCAGGCATACAGATAAATAAGAGAACATTTTTATGACATCAATGCTATTGAATGCAGTGAACATCGAGAATGCAACTTGATTTCTAAAAGTTCCTACAGTTACCAGTGAACAAAAGGAATACATCTGAATGGGGAAAATTTCAATTCTTTTCCAGGTTCAGGTTGTCTGGCAGCTTATTTTTAGAGATGCCTAGGACACTAAAATAATTGATGATTCCTAGGCACATTCTTTTTTGACTTGGTAATTATGTCCACAAAAACTATAAGTTAAAAAAAATTAACCTGGACTACTAGAATATTTTTCCTGAAGATCTCTCAGTAGAATGGGGCAGACATTTTTATTTTTAGTAATCACTTATGTGGGTTCTATTAATATTCACCATGTTAAAAATTAATACTGAGAAATTCTTAAAATATGTATAGTTAATATAATTTATATTTTAATAGTTTCTATGAAAAATAAATTTATTTTTCAGTAATAATGATGAGTAATATTTTATTGTATGAATGTAAGATGTACAACATGTTTTCGTGTACATCAGCATGGTGAAGTGCTTATAACCATCAAATACGTTAATTACTACATTATCTTCCATAGTTACCTTTCCTTTTTGCATATGTGTGTGTGTGTGTGTGTGTGTGTGTAAGAGTGTCTAAAATTTATTATTTTAACAAACTTCCAGTGTGTACAATGCAATATCATCAACTCCGGTGCTTGTGCTGTGTGCTAGTTCTCTACACGTATTTATCCTGTGTAAATAAAAGATTCGTACCCTTTGGCCTACACCTCCCATTTCTCCTGTACCTTTCCCAACTACCATTCTACTCTGCTGCTTTGTGTTTATTATTATGTTTTTAAGATTCAGCTCATGTAGTATTTGTCTTCCTATATCTGTCTTATTTTATTGAACACAATGTCATCTAGGGTCACCCATGTTGCTGAAAATGGCAGGATCTCCTTTTTTAAGGCCAGCTAGTATTCTGTTGTATATATACAGCACGGTTTCTTTAACCATCCCTCTATCAGTAGACACTTAGGTTGTTTCCCTACCTTGACTACTGAGAATAATTCTACAAAAAGCATGGACACGCAGATACCCTTATAAGGTGGTGATTTCATTTCCTTTGGGGATATATCCAGAAGAGGGATCACTAGGTCATATGGTAGTTCTACACTGAATTTCTTTTAGGAAGCTCTGTGAAGTTTTCCAAAGTGGCTACATAAATCTGCATTCCTATCAACATGTTACAACTGTTTCCTTTTCTCTACACTCTCACCACTACTTATCTCTTGTCTTTTTCATAACAAGCATCCCAACAGATGGTAGTGGATAAATCATTGTGGTTTTGATTTGTATTTCCCTGATGACTAGTGATGTTGAGCACCTTTTCAAGTACTTATTGGCCATTTTTATGTCTTCTCTGGAGATAAGTCTGTTTGGGTCCTTTACCTATTTTTTAATCAGGTTATTATATTGTTTTGCTATTGGGTTGTTTGAATTCCTTACGTATGTTAGGTATTAACCTTTTAAGAGAGACTATGGTTGGTAAATCTATTCTCCCAGTATTTAAGTTGTCTGAGAAAACAGACAACTGTTTAAGTTGTATGATGAAAACAGTGTTGAGACAGGGATAAATCCAACTTGGTCATTATGTGTGATTTCTTTGATGTGTTGAGTTCATTTTGCTGGTGTTCTAGTGATGATTTTTCCATCTATGTTCATCTTAGATAGTGGTCTGTAGTTTTCTTATTGTGTCTGACTTTGACACAGGAATGATGCTGGCCCCAAAAATGGGTTTGAAAGAATTCCCTCTAGTTCTAAACTTTAGAAAAGTTTAAGAAGAATTTGAGATGTGTTCCATGAATATCTAGTTTATTGAGCGTTTTTAACATGAAGGGATGTTAAATTTTGTCAAAGGCTTTTTCCGCATGTATTGAGACAATCGTGGTTTTTCTCCTTGGTTCTGTTTATGTGGTATGTTTATTGATTTGCATATGTTGAACCAGCCTTACATCCCAGGGATGAAGCCAACTTGATCGTAGTGGATATATTTTTTGATGTGCTGCTGGATTCAGTTTGCCAATATCTTATTGAGGATTTTCACATTGATGTTCATCAGGGATATTGTCCTGAAGATTTGTATTTTTTGTCTCTCTGCCACGTATTTGTATCAGGATGATGTTGGCCTCATAGCATGAGTTAGAAGTCTCTTTTTTTCGGCTGTTTGGAATAGTTTCAGAAGGAATGGTACAGGCTTCTCTTTGTACCTCTGGTAGAATTGGTCTGTGAATCTCTCTGGTCCTGGGTTTTTTTTTTTTTTTTTGGTTGGTAGGCTATTAATTACTGCCTCAATTTCAGAACTTGTTATTGGTCTATTCAGGAATTTGACTTGTTCCCAGTTTATTCTTGGGAGGGTGTATGTGTCCAGGAATTTATCCATTTCTTCTTAATTTTCTAGTTTATTGGCATAGAGGTAATACAGTAGTCTCTGAGTTTGTATTTCTGTGGGGTCAGTGGTGATATCTCCTTTAATGATTTTGTATTGTGTCTGATTCTTCTCTCTTTTCTTCTTTATTAGTCCAGCTAGGGTTTATCTATTTTGTTAATTTTTTTCAAAACACCAGCCCTGGATTCATTGATTTTTTTTTTTTGGAGGGTTTTTTATGTCTCTGTCTCCTTCAGTTCTTGTCTGATCTTGGATACTTCTTGTCTCCTGCTAGCTTTTGGATTAGTTTGCTCTTGCATCTCTAGTTCTTTTAGTTGTGGTGTTAGGTTGTCGATTTGAGATCTTTCTAACCTTCTTATGTGGGCATTTAGTGATATAAATTTCCCTCTTAACTCTACTTGAGCTGTAGCCCAGAGATTCTGGTATGTTGTCTCTTTGTTCCTGTTGGTTTCAAAGAACTTTTACAAGGTAATAATTGGTTATACTGTATTAGCAGAATAACAATTTATAACAATATTACTTGCCAATAAGCCTCATACTTTCTTTTCCTATTAGTGAAGCAATTGTTTGGCTTTATGGCTACACAGACACTTTTTCTTTCATAGCTAAGCTTATTTTGTCATAAGGCAATCAGGCGGCACAAAAGTATTAAAAACTACAGGAAACCAACATTTAGCAAAAAAATTTGAAGATCATGTTCACCCTGAATAAACAAGTGCCTTGAAAAAAATTCTTCCAACTTTTAATTTCAAACAAAAAGTTGAAAAAGAACTACTATAAAGACACATGTGCCCTTTATTTAGATTAGCAAATTATTAAAATTTTCTGGGCTTGGCTTTGTGTGTCTCTATGTCTCTTTTCTCTTCACATACACACTCATTTTCTCTCTCTTACACACATGTACATATACATGCACACACTCACACTTTGGGGAGCCCAATTGCTTGAAATCAAACTGCAGACATCAAGATTTTACAAAACTACTTAAGGGATTTTTCCCAAAATTAGCACATTCTTTTATATTACTACAATAACAATCACAAGACATTTGCTACTGATTATTAATATTATGTAGTATACAGTCTAAATTTAAATGTATCCACTAGCTCTCAAATATTCTTTATATTAGTCAAGGATCTTATATTGGATTTTTTTTTTGTCATGTTTCTTATTTTCATCAGTCTGGAATATTGCTTCCCCTCCATGCTTTTCCTTCATCTTTTACAACCTTGACATTTTTGAAGAGTCCAGACTAATTGTCTCATAGAATGTGTCTCAAACTGGATTTATCTAACTGTTCTTCTGGATTAGACAAAATGTTTAGGCAAATATTATGTTTCCCATTGCATCACATCAGAAAGTTTATAATGTCACTTTATCTCAATATTTGTGAAGCTAAGTTTCATCTCTTTATTTTAAATGCCGTGCTTAATAAACATTTGATGGATAATAGAGATATATGAATGTCCTTTTCCTAACAATATGTTAGTATATAGTTTGAGGAGTAATTTCATACCAGAATCTCATATTACCTTGGTGGTATTTGCAAAACAGTGATTTTAAATTTCAGGCATTTTTCCAGATCAGGGGCAGTAGATTTTTCCAGTAAAGAGTCACATTCTTAAGTGTTTTAGGCTTTGTGGGCCACATATGGTCTCTGTTACTTATTCTAGTTCTTCTTTAGCTGGGTAAATATTATTAGCTCATGGACTGCAGGAAAATGGTCTGCAGCAGGATTTGGGCCATGAGTAGTAGTTTGTCAAAGTCCTGTTCTGTGTTATAAAGAAGAGCTTTCCTTTTCCTTGTAACACCTGTGTGTGTGTGTGTGTGTGTGTGTGTGTGTGTGTCAGAGGAAGAGAATGAGAATCTTTAATAACTTTATTTCTTGTAGGGTTGGTCTGTTTAAGCTTTTTGAAAAAATAAAAACTTTTAAATTTAACTTTGGTAAATAATACTGTCTTAAGAAAATTTCAATTTTATATTCTGTGCTTTCTGATACAATACCACCAGCTATGTGAGACTATTCAAATTTAAACGAATTATAATGCAATTATAATTCGAAATTAAGTAAATTAATAATCAGAAAAATTCAATTTCTCAGTCACATGAGCCACATTTAAGTGTACAAGTATTCACTCAACACATGTAGCTAATGGCTACATATTGAACAGTGCAGATGTAGGACATTTTTATGATTTAGAATTGTATTGGATAGTAATCAATGCAGATTTCAAATGTATTTGTATAGAGTTGTGTAAAATAGAGTTAACTTATAAAGTTTTTCTTGTGGTTTTTTTTTTTTGCTTTTATGCTTATTTCCTTTCTTACTAATTTGTCTATTTCCTTTTTTCAAGGCACAAAACAATTTATTATATCTACTGTATTTTTGGTTTTTTATCTCACATTTTCCTTTCCTTATGCTTTCTTTTGATTTAGTTTATCAGTTATTTTTTAAATTTTATTTTAGGTTCAGAGGTACCTGTGCGGGTTTATTATATAGGTGTGACTGGGGATTTTATTTTAGGTTCAGAGGTACCTGTGCGGGTTTATTATATAGGTGTGACTGGGGATTTTATTTTAGGTTCAGAGGTACCTGTGCAGGTTTATTATATAGGTGTGACTGGGGATTTTATTTTAGGTTCAGAGGTACCTGTGCAGGTTTATTATATAGGTGTGACTGGGGATTTTATTTTAGGTTCAGAGGTACCTGTGCAGGTTTATTATATAGGTGTCGCTGGGGATTTGTGTGCAGGTTATTAAGTCACCTATGTGGTAAGCACAGTACCTGATAGGTAGTTTTTCAGTCCTGACCCTCCGTCTTCCCTCCCTCCTCAAATAAGTCCCAGTGTCTGTTGTGTCCATGTGTACTCAATGTTGAGCTTCTACTTGTGAGAACAGGTAGTATGTGGTTTTCTGTTCCTCTGTTGGTTCATGTAGGATAATGGCTTTTACCTTCATCCATGTTGCTGCAAAGGACATGACCTCATTCTGTTTTATGGCCCCATCATATTCCACGGTGCGTATGTACCTCATTCTCTTTATCAGTGTACCATCGATGGGCATTTAAGTTGGTTTTGGTTCTTTGCTATTGGAAATCATGCTGCAATAAGCATATGGGTGCATGTATCTTTTTCTTTTCTCTCTTATCTTTCCCTCCCTCCCTCCTTCCTTCCTTCCTCTTTTCTTTCTCTCTTTCCTTCTCTTTCTCTCTTCCTTTCTTTCTTTCTCTCTTGTTTCTTTCTGTTTCTTTCTTTCTTTTTTCTATTTCCTTTCCTCTCTCCCTCTCTCCCTCCCTTTCTCCCTCCTTCCTTTCCTCCCTCCTCTCTGCTCTGTCACCCAGGTTGGAGTGCAGTGACACCATCTTGCCTCATTTCAAGCTCCATGTCCCAGGTTCAAATGATTCTCCTTCCTTAGCCTCCCAAGTAGCTGGGACCACAAGCACCATCCACCAGATGGTGGCTAAGTTGGCTAAGTTTTGTATTTTTTATTAGAGGCTGGGTTTCTCTATGTTGCTCAGGTTATCAGGCTGGTTTTGAACTCCTCACCTAAGGTTATCTGCCCACCTCAGCCTCCCAAAGTGCTGGGATTACAGGTGTGAGCCACCGCACCCGGCCCTCACCACTCCCTTCTGTATCCCCCAACTCGCACCTTGCCCATGCCATTCATGCACATTCCCTGCCTTTCCCCACAGTCATTTGTGAGTCCTGCAGTAAATGGCCTTCAGTCCAGAGACCAGACATCAGACAGCAATCTGGACCTCTTCCTTGATGGGAGGTGAGACCTCCAGAAAAGGAAAAAGCCTGCTATGGAGCCTGCAGCCTGAACACAGTGACTCTCCAGGCAAACAGCTAGAACAGAACTCAGTAAAATCTCTGGCCAGAAAGAAAACTTCCCAGTCAACTCTTCCCTGACCCCATTTTACAGATGGAAACACTAAGCCTCAGAGGAGAGGAGACAGAGTAGGCACTGGAACCATAGTCTCCTGGCTCCAAAGCCAAGTCCTGTCCACCCAGCCAGGCTCCATCCTTCCTTCTATAAATGTTTATAACAGTATGTGCTGGGCACTCTTGTTAGGACCTGTTACACATGTCACTCAATTTGATTTTCCCATTCATTTGAAAAGTGTTTATTGAGCTCCAGTGTACAGGAGCTGGACTTGATACTAGGGACACCTTGGTAGAAAACTCTGGCAAAATCTACCCATCTGGGGTTCTAACAAGACAAAGAGAGTGTTGGCACAGTGGGAAAGGCTGTGAAGGCAATGAATGAAATGGTGGGGTCAGACAGGAAGGGTGGTCAGGGATGCTCTCTGCATGGAAGGGGCATCTTCTTGGCTTTGAGACCCAAATGCCAAAATACCTGTGAGCAGCAGGCCACGCCCACTCGGTAACAGAGCTGAGCCACAACCCTGGCATAGATGCCAAACCAAACACCAGATCAGGCCAGCAATGAGGGACAAAGACCATGGCCTGGAAGGGTCTTGCCACCTGAGCTCACAAGGGGATTTTTGTTATGCTTCTGTTTTTATTGTTATTATTGTGGGGTTGGGGGTCCTTACAGTAATAATAATAATACAAGAAACACTCTAGGAACCATAAGTCAGGATCGAGGCTGCAATCCCTGCTCTGTTTTTGCTGTGTGACTTCGGGCTGCTATCACCACCTCTCAGAGCCTCAGCTTCCTTCCCCTTCTGTAAAATGGAGAGTCTAATAATATCCACCTGGCAAGGGGTCCAGGAAAGTCAGTGAGCTCCTTCATGTAAGTAGCTGATGTCTGCATGTGGCCCCGGGTCAGAGATTTGTAATGGGGATTGAAATTAATGATAAGTGGCCAGGCATGTTGGCTCACACCCATAATCCCAGCACTTTGGGAGGCCGATGCAAATGGACCACCTGAGGTCAGGAGTTTAAGACCAGCCTGGCCAACGTGGTGAAAACCCATCACTACTAAAAATACAAAAATTAGTCGGGCATGTGTGTGTGTCCCAGCTGTTCAGCAGGCTGAGGCAGGAGAATTGCTGGAACCTGGGAGATGGAGGTTGCATTGAGCTGAGATCATGCCGCTGCACTCCAGCCTGGGCAACAAGATTGAGACTTTGTTTCAGAAGAGCAAGCAAGCAATTACTGCTAACCTTACAGATTGTCGGAGGCACACAAGGGGCTCAGTGGGGACCACACATCCTGTCACAGAGGGGAGCAGTCTACCTACCCTAGACCACACAGCGACCGGCTGTCAGCAGCTGCATAGCCCCAGCCTCTCCATTACCTCCCAGGGCTTCTGACCTACCCTGGAGGGGCCCTTGGGCCTCCCCTTACCACCTTCCCCTCCCTTCCTCACTTTAGCTCTTCTCTGTGCCCCTGTTTATGGCCAAAGGCTGGGAATCTTATGCATTTGAGGCAGCCTGAGCCTCTGTCTGTGCTTTCACCCAGAGCCAGAGCACCAGGCCCCATGCACATCAGCTGTGATTCTCCACCGGTTCAAAACCACCTAAGGGCTGGCTGCTTGTGCATGTGGAAGAGTGGGTGCTGTTCTTCCTGCAGGTTGACAACATGATAGATTGAAAAATACGTGGGAGGCGGGGTGCAGTGGCTCAGGCCTGTAATTTCAGCACTTTGGTAGGCTGAGGCTGGTGGATCACCTGAGGTAGGAGTTCAAAACCAACGGGGCCAACATGGTGAAACCCCATCTCCTAAACATACAAAAATTAGCTGGGCGTTGTGGCATTTGCTTGTAATCCCAGCTACTCAGGAGGCTGAGGTGGGACAATCACTTGAATCCAGGAAGCAGAGGTTGCAGTGAGCCGAGATCTCACTACTGCACTGCAGCCTGGGTGACACAGTGAGACTTTGTCTCAAAAAAAAAAAAAAAATAAAACTGTATGGGCTCTGGAGGTGGAGAGATGGAATTGAATCCCAGCTTTTACTTCTCAGCTGTGTGCCCTTGGACAAGTTTCCTTCTCTGAGCTTCTGTTTTCTCATCTGTGAAATGGGAACATTTGGCTTGCTGGGGGTCTTAGGATGACTGGAAAGTGTCTAGCACGTAGTAGGTGCTCAAAGTATGGGCTTTCCAATGGCCATCTATGAGGCCTCAGGGCTGCCCTCCTGCCCTTCCCCCACAACTCCTGTGACTGCCTCTTAAATGGGTACTCAGGGTGATAAGGAGGCACAGGTGAGGGAGCCAGGCTGGATCCACACCCACCCACACCCATTGTTAGGAAAACAAGCTTTTATTGCCTGGCCCTGCTGCTGGTGGCTGAGAGTATAAAATGGGACCCAGAGCCAGCCTCTCCCTTCCTCTCAGGCACACCAAGGCAACAGTGTTTAAAAGGAAAGGAGGCAGTGGCATGGAGGCTCCAGAGACTGAGCCATTCCTATGGAAAAGGGAGGCAGTGGGGACCCTGCTGAGGGCCACCTGGCAGGTTTCCATTCTACCTTCCTCATGGGACCCACAGCCTCTTCATCAGTGATGTCTTCAGGTTCACTGTCCCCAAGCTGCTTAGGTGAGTCCAGACTTCAGGAGCTCTGCTAAGGCTGGTGGTCTCTTAATGGCATCCCTCCAGGGCCAGGGGGCTTCAGCTCTCATGCCTCTGCCTATAGATCTGGTGCTCGGGACAGTGGAGGGAGGGTGAGAAGGATACGGAAAAAGGGAAATGATTAATGAGAAAGTGGCTGTCCCCCACAGGGGCAAATAAGCAAGCTCTTACCTGACTGTATAAATTAGCTTTTGTTGTAAAATGCCCCAAAAGTGAGTGGCTTAAAACTATAAGCAGTCATTTATTTAGCTCATGGCAATGTGGGTCGGTAACGTGGGCTGGGCTCAGCTGGGTGGTCCTTCTTTTCTTGGCTGGGTTTTCTCATGTGCCTGCAGTTGTGTCTGAAGCTAGGATGGCTTTGTTCCATGTGGGTTTCCATCCTCCAAAAAGGCAGCTCAGACTTGTTCACGTGGCTGCTTGGGAGGGTTCTAAGCAATAGGCCAAAAGCCACATTTTCTCCTGAGGCTCACAGCTGGCACAGCTTTGCCTCCACTCTACTCTGTTGGTCAAAGGTGGTTTTGTGGCGAGCCCAGGTTCAAGTGGAGTCTGCTCAGCTGCCATCACAGAGCATCACAGACTGAGTAGCTTCAATGACGGAAATGTATTTTCCTCATGTTTCTGGTGGCTGGAAGTTCCAGATCAGGTATCTGCAGATTGATTCCATCTGAGGCCTCTGCCTTTGCTGTGCAGTTGGCCACCTCCTCCCTGTGTCGTCATATGGTCTTTCCTTGTGTCCACCCTGGTGTCTCCCTGTGTGTCTACATTTTCTCCTCTTATCAGGACTCCAGACTGGGTGAGGGCTCAGCCTAATAACCTCATTTTAACTTTATTGCCTCTTTAAAGGCCCTATTTCCAAACACCGTCACATTCAAGGTACCGGGGCTGGGGCTTCAACATACAAATTTTGTGAGGACACAATTTAGCTCATAACAAGGGGGGAGAAAAACACCATCTCTCGATCTCGAGGAGCTGCAGTAAGATTGAAAAGAAGCATGGACAGTGGGGAAATAACCGAGATCATGATTGTGAAAAAGTCACCCATGCCAGCTGATCCCCCACACCTGGCCTGGTTTGGGCAAAGAACACACACGGGCACCTCCTCTCACCAGCTGTACCTTCTCCCTCCTTCCCCTGCAAGGCTTTTCCTGGAGTTTACTGGTGATCCCAAGTCTCCGGCCTGGAAGGGCTACCTCCTCGTGGTGCTGATGTTCCTCTCGGCCTGCCTGCACACGCTGTTTAAGCAGCAGAACACGTGCCGGCTCAAGGTGCTGCAGATGAGGCTGCAGTCTGCCATCGCTGGCCTGGTGTACAGAAAGGTGAGCCCCGGGGACAAGTGCAGGTCTTCCCAGCCAGGAAAAGGCACAAAACTGAACTGGTTGGTAGTAATGCTATCAGCAGCTGAGAACTTTCAGTCCTTACTTATTAGAGTCACTCACGATATATTCTCACTTCCTTTGTTATTTCTCTTTACTTGTATGTATTTTTTCAATTCAGAGTCTGCACCCGCCGTGACCTCCTAGAGTTCTGGGATTACTGGCGTGAGCCACCTCGCCCGGCCTCCCTTCCTTCTTAAGTCTGAGTCATCTTCTGCTGTGCAGATGGATCACACTGTGTTTACCTTTTCATCTTATGGTGGACGCCTCAGGTGGTTTTGCCTTTTGGCTGTTGTGAAATGCGCTGCTGTGAGCACAGGTGTGCAAATACCTCCCTGAGTTCCTGCTTTCTATTCTTTTGGGATGGACGGCAGTGGCTTTGTTAGAGCAAATGGTAATGCTGTGTGTAAGTGTTTTGAGGGACCACCGTTTGTAAAGTGTTTGTTGTTGTTGAGATGGAGTCTCACTGTCACCCAGGTGGGAGTGGCGTGATCTGGCTTCACTGCAACCTCCCTCCCAGGTTCAAGCCATTCTCATGCCTCGGCCTCCTGAGTAGCTGAGATTACAGGCACCTGCCACCACATCTGGCTCATATTTGTATTTTTAGTAGAGACGGGGTTTCACAATGTTGGCCAGGCTGGTCTCAAACTCCTGGCCTCAGGTGATCCGTCTACCTCGGCCTTCCAGAGTGTTGGGATTACAGGTGTGAGCCACCTCACCTGGCTCTTGTAAAGTGTTTAAATCGTCCTGTTTTACTGTTCTTCAGCTGGGGTTATGATCTCAGCCCTGCTTCTCTCTGCTCCCCGTAGGCAGCCCAGTCCCCGTCTCTGTCCAGGAGACAACATACCTGGAAGTGAAGTTGAGTTGGCCCTGCCTCAAGTGCACCTGTGGAACACCAAGGGCATCCCCCAACTCAGGACTGTGGGAGAGATGAGGTGTTGGAGGAGAGGTAAACCTGGAAGCCGCTTGGCCCACTCTGTCCCCTGCCCCGACTTTTTTTGTGTGTGTGTGAGATGAAGTCTTGCTCTGTCACCCAGGCCTGGAGTGCAGTGATGCAATCTTGGCTCACTGCAACCTCTGCCTCCCGGGTTCAAGAGATTCTCCTGCCTCATCCGCCTGAGTAGCTGGGACTACAGGTGAGTGTTACACTTGGCTAATTTTTGCATTTTTAGTAGAGCTGAGGTTTCACCATGTTGGCCAGGCTGGTCTCCAACTCCGGACCCTAGGCGATTCACCTACCTCGGCCTCCCAAAGTGCTGGGATTCCAGGCATGAGCCACAGTGCTCAGCCAAGCCCTGTTCCATTCTAATCCTACCACCTGTGAAAGGCTTCTGGGAGCTCACAGAAACAATGGCCCCACTATGACAGCTCCCACTCCCTTGCTCCTGGAGTTCTGGGTACGCACAGTGAGGAGTGATTCTTTTCCTCACTTATGTAGATGTGATGAGCCTGGTCAAAGAAGTTTGCTGTTGCTGACTTGCAGCTGACTTCCCCTGCCCTGTGGAAATTGCTGCCAGTAAATCCTTATGCCTCAGTTTACTCAGCTAACAGATCTCCAGCCCTGCCCCAGGCTGGGTTAGGCTCCTCCCTGTCATGCCATGTGGGAATCTCTCGTGTGATAATTTATTTATTTATTGAGATGGGCTCTTCCTCTATCACCCAGGCTGGAGTGCAGTGGTACAGTCTCAGCTCACTGCAACCTCTGCCTCCCGGGTCTAAGTGATTCTCCTACCTCAGCCTACGAGTAGCTGGGATTATAGGCACATGCCACCACAGTCTGATAATTTTTATATTTTTAGTAGAGATGGGGTTTCTCCATGTTGGTCAGGTGGGTCTCAAGCTCTTGACCTTGTGATTCACCCACCTCAGCCTCCCAAAGTTCTGGGATTAGAAGCTCACACTGTGCCGGACACATGTGACACTTCAACGAAGTCAGGTGTGTAGGTGATGGCTGCCTGATTATCTTCCCACCATAGGGCAGGGATAGGGGCTGTATTGTCTGGAAATTCCTCAGCTCTTTATGCTGGTAAGGGAAGGTGGAAGAGGGGGCCCTCGGGGGACATGCAGCGAGGTTTGGTGGGGAGATAGCTCATCAGGTTGTACTTGGTGTTCCCATGTAACTTGTAACTGCTCTCATAGAAGGTGGCCTAAAACCCCAGGGAGTAGGGGTTGCTCTCTATCACCTAGGGGTGGGGGGAAGAGAAGCTGAGTCTGTACAGACCCAGCAGGCAGGACAGGGCAACCACGGCCAGGTGCCGTGGCTAATGCCTGTAATTACAGCAGTTTGGGAGGCTGAGGCAGGTGGACCATTTGAGGTCAGGAGTTTGAGACCAGCTGGCCAACATGGTGAAACCCCGTCTCTACTAAAAATACAAAATTAGCCAGGCATGCTACTCAGGAGGGTGATGCAGGAGAATCGCTTGAATATGGGACGCTGAGGTTGCGGTGAGCTGAGATCATGCCATTGCACTCCAGCCTGGGCAACAAGAGCAAAATTCCCTCTCAAAGAAAGAAAAAAGAAAACACACTTGCTCTGTCAATGTGGCTGCAGGTGCAACCCCTGATGTGTCCTCCCTGCCCTGCTCCTGCTTCAACATCACCCACAACCCCCAGCTGTGGATTCGAAGTCCTGCAGTGCAGACAGCGTGAATTTGCAGAGCTGTGAGCCTGGGGTCTGTCCTGCAGCAGGAGACACAGAGGAGGGAGCCCTGGGTTTGAGCCAGAGGCAGCCTGTGGTGTCCCCCCACAGGCCCTGGTCCCCTTGTGTTTTGTGACACTCCCCCATATCCTCACACAAACCACCCCCATTTTCAGCATGATTACAGATGCTCCTTGACTCACGATGGGGTCATGCCCCCATAAATCTATCATAAATTGGTAAGAGCAGCCAAGTGCAGTAGCTCACATCTGTAATCCCAGCACTTTGGGAGGTCAATGTGGGAAGATTGCTTGATCCCAGGAGTTCAAGACCAGCCTGGGCAACACAGAGAGATCCTGTCTCTATGGAAAAAGAAAAAAGTGAAAGTGAAAATATACTAAGTTGAAAATGCATTTATTTATTTTTTGAGGCAGAGTCTCACACTGTCATCCAAGCTGGATGGGACTACAGGTGCACACAATTGCATTTGGCTAATTTTTATCTTTTTTATAAAGACAGGGTGTCACTATGTTCCCAGGCTGGTCTCAAACTCCTGAGTTCCAGTGATCCTCCCACCTCAGCCTCCTGAAGTACTGGGGTTAAGGGCATGAGCCACTGCACCAGGCCCTCATGCAGTTTATTGAATACTATACTAATGGTGAAAAACAGAAAGGTTGTATCAGTACTGGAAGCACAGTTTCTAGTGAACGTGATCATTTTTGTGCCATTGTAAAGTCAAAAAATTGTGTGAACATCTGCACTTGCAACTACTGGTAGGCTTAGACACTTGGATTTTAGATCCAGAAACATCCAAACACTTCCTGCTAGGTGGGAGAAGGCTGTAGGGGTCAGAGCTCTTAGCTGCTAGCAAGAGAAGCCCATTTAGGCTGAGTTTAAAAACTGAGGCCAGGCACTGTGGCTTATGCCTGTAATCCCAGCACTTTGGGAGGTTGAGGAGGGTGGATCTCCTGAGGTCAGGAGTTTGAGACCAGCCTGACCAACATGATGAAACCCTATATTACTAAAAATACAAAAATTAGCCAGGCATGGTGGCACGTGTCTGTAGTCCCAGCTACTTGGGAGGCTGAGGCAGGAAAATTGCTCAGACATGGGAGGCAGAGGTTGCAATAAGCCGAGATCACGCTGTTGCACTCCAGCCTGGGTGACAGAGCAAAACTCCATCTCAAGAAAAAAAACAAAAGAAAGAAAAGAAAATAAATTCATGGGCAGCTGAGAAGAATCGAGGAGACACAGAGACTAAAGATGACAGGCAGCCAGCTGGACAGCCACAGCCTCATCAAGCCCAAACATGCAGAGGCTGGCCTAGGGGGTGACACAGAAATTGCCGGGCATGATGGCTCATGACTAATTCCAGCATTTTGGGAGGACTAGGTGAGCAGATCACTTGAGACCAGGAGTTCAAGATCAGCCTGACCAATATGGCAAAACCCCGTCTCCACTAAAAATATAAAATTAGCCAGGCATGGTTGAAGGTGCCTGTAACTCCACCTACTTGGGAGGCTGAGGCAGGAGAACTGCTTGAGCCTGAGAGGTGGAGGTGAAGGTTGCAGTGAGCCGAGATCACAACATTGGACTACATTCTGATCAACAGAGTGACTCTGTCTTAAAAAAAAAAAAAAAAAAACACACACACACACATAGAGACAATTTCTATGCAGAATTGTGAGTGAGTGTCCCTCCTTTTGGGGGCAATGCCGGGGGATTTCCAGAAGCTGGGAGTGGGCACCGAGCATGTGGCTGAGAATCCTGGATGGCAGCAACGTCCGGATGGACTTAGCAGAGGAATCAGGGGTGTGCCTGGCTAGGGCGTCCACAAAGCCGTCAGTTCCAGCTGGCTGTTCATGTTGATTCTATACATCCGGTATATGAATTCTCCCATCAGAAACTCTATCTAGTTAGAAAGGCAAAGAAGAAAGAAAATCATGCTTCCATTCCCCAAAGGGGAGGGCGAGGAGGCGGGAAGGTGGAAGGGAACTCCCTGGTGCTGCCGCCTGAATCTCCACTGGTGCTGCTGTCTTCCCCACTAGACTCTGTACTTCCAGAAGGGGATGCAGATGGGCACAAGGCCAGCCCCTCCCTTCTCTCCAGAAGTATTTCCCAACCCTGACATTCACAGTAATTGCTTCTTTCTGTTCCTCTCTTTTTCTGAGGCAGGTTCTTGCTCAGTCACCCAGGCTGGAGCGCAGTGGTGCGATCATGGCTCACTGCAGCCTTGACCTCTTGGGCTCAGGTGATCGTCTCCCCTCAGCCTCCTGAGTACCCAGGACTATAGGCGTGCACCACCATTCCCGGCTCATTAAAAAAACTTTTTTTTTTTTTTCTGTAGAGACAGGGTCTTACTATGTGGCCAGGCTGGTCCCAAACTCCTGGGCACAGGTGATCCTCCTTTCTCGTCCTTTCAAAGTGTTTGGTGTTACAGGTGTGAGCCCCCACATCTGACCTCTTTTTGTTTCTTTAGAGTCATGCTGCCCTAGTGTGCATCTCCAGCCCATAGCTGTTCCCCAGCATTGTTATGTCTTTTGAGCCTCTTTCAATCTCCAAGTGTGTTGGCTGGGTGAGGGCTCACACCTGTAATCCTGATGTGATAGGATCATTTTAGTTCAGAGGTTTGAGGCCAGCCTGGACAACACAGGGAGGCTTCTGTCTCTACAAAACCTAATTATCTTTTTTTTTTTTTTTTTAAATTCCACCCAGGCTGCAGTGCAGTGGTGTGATCTCAGCTCGCTGCAACCTTCACCTCCTGGGTTCAAGTCATTCTGCCTCATCCTCCCAAGTAGCTGAGATTACAGACACATGGGACCATGCCCAGCTAATTTTTGTACTTTTAATAGAGCTGGGGTTTCATGTGCTGGGATTACAGGCCTGAGCCACCTTGCCTGGCCTATCCCTTTTCCTTTCTATGGATTTTGGAAGACTCCATACTGTTGGGCCTGTAGCATCTCTCAAAGTCTGGATTTCCCTGGTGAGGGTGAACTCATTCTCTGCCTTCTGATTTTGTGACATATTTGCAGCTGGATTCATGCTCACCCAATTAGATTAGAGTTTGATCATGTTGGCAAGATGCAGTGGGTGATGTGATTGATCTGTTATTGGTGATAAATACTATCAATTGTCTCTCTTATTTTGTTAATGTTTTAAGTTACTTTTTAGAAATAGGGGTCTCATTTTGTCACCCAGGTTGGAGTGCAGTGACTCCACCATAGCTCCCTGAAGCCTCAAATTCTTGGTCTCAAGTGATCCGCACACCTCAGCCTCCTGAGTAGCTGAGACCACACAGCACCACACCCAGCTTTTTTTTTTTTTTGAGATGAAGTCTCGCTCTGTCGCCCAGTCTAGAGTACAGTGGCGTGATCTCAGCTCACTGCAAAGTCCACTTCCCAGGTTAATGCAATTATCCTGCCTCAGCACTCTGAGTAGGTGGAATTATAGGCAGCCACCACCACACCCAGCTAATTTTCATACTTTTAGAAGAGCTGGGCTTTCACCATGTCGGTCAGGCTGGTCTGGAACTCCTGATGTCAAGTGATCTGCCTGTCACAGCCTCCCCAAGTGCTGGGATTACAGATGTGTGCCACCACACTGCACCTGGCCAATGCCCAGCATTTCCTTTTTTTAGACTGAGTGTTGTTTTGTCACCCAGGCTGGAGTGCAGTGGTGCAATCTCGGCTCCCTGCAATCACCGCCTCCTGGGTTCATGCAATTCTGCTGCCTCAGCCTCCTGAGTAGCTGGAATTACATGCACCCGCCATCACGCCCAGTGAATTTTTGTATTTTTAGCAGAGACGGGACTTCACCATATTGGCCAGGCTGTTCTTGAACTGACCTAGTGATCCACCCAACTCAGCCTCCCAAAGTGCTGGGATTCTAGGCGTGAGCCACCATGCCTTGTACCTAATTCCTGTTCACTGGTCATGGATGGGAGCTATGGAAACTTCCCACAGAATACATGCTGGCCCCATCAGAACATCAGGGTTTAGTCTTATAAAAGATGTTCCTCTGTTTGTGTTGAACACCCCAATGATCCATCTCAGTCCACTGTTAGACAATTTCCAGGAATTACAGTGGCTGTAGTCTAGCTGGAAAAACACTGAGGTAGGAGTCATCAGTCCCCAGGACTCTTTTGACTCAGCCACTAACAACTTAATGTGGCCTTGAAAAAAAAAAAGCTGGAGCGACCACACCTGTAATCCCAGCACTTTGGGAGGTCGATGTGGGAGGATTGCTTGAGCCCAGGAGTTTGAGAGCAGCCTGGGCAACATAGCAAGACCCCATCTCTCAAAAAAAATTTCAAAAAATTTTCCAGGCGTGGAAGTGTTCCCCTGTAGTCCCAGCTACTCAGGAGGCTAAAGTGGGAGGATCACTTGAGTTCCAGAGTTCAAGACTGCAGTGAGCCAAGATCATGCCACTGCACTCAAACTTGGGATTCAAAGTGAGACACTGTCTCAGAAAACAAAAGCTGGAGCTTTTGTTTTCCCATTTGTAAAAGGTAAATGATATTATCTCCTTCATTGAGTTACTGTGAGGATGGAAGTACAATTATTTCTTTTCCCTCTCCTTTTAGAAATACAATGAGATAGGCATAGTGGTCAGGTGAGGTGGCTCATGTTTATAATCCCAGCATTTTGGGAGGCTGAGGCAGGTGGATCACCTGAGGTCAGGGGTTCAAGACCAGCCTGGCCAACATGTTGAAACCCTGACTCCACTAAAACCACAAAAATTAGCCCAGCATGGTGGCACGTGCCTACAATCTCAGCTACTCAGGAAGCTGAGGCAGGAGAATTGCTTGAACCTGGGAGGTGAAGGTTGTAGTGAACCGAGATCATCCCAATGCACTCCAGCCTGGGAGACAGAGCAAGACTCCATCTCAAAAAACAAACAAAACAAAACCCGGTGTGGTGGCTCATGCCTGTAATCTCAGAACCTTGGGAGGCCGAGGTGAATGGATCACCTGAGGTCAGGAGTTCAAGACCAGCCTGACCAACATGCAGAAACCCCATCTCTACTAAAAATACAAAATTAGCCAAGCATGGTGGTGCATGCCTGTAATCCCAGCTACTTGGGAGGCTGAGGCAGGAGAATTGTTTCAACCTGGGAAGCAGAGGTTGCAGTGAGCCAAGATTGCACTCCAGCATGGACAACGAGGAAACTCTGTCACAAAAATAATAATAATAATTGGCATAGTGCACAAGACAATGTCAGGTGACACCTGTGCCACAACTTAACACCACTTTGAGTCCAGACAGACGACGTAGGTCTCCGTGCCTCAGTTTTTCCACCTGTCAGATAGGAGTCATATGAGGATGTTCTCCTAAGATGATGCTCACGGCTCAATAATGTTACCCACGAACGTGCCTAGATCAGCACCTCCTGCATTTTCAATACTCTTCCCTTTTGGCGGCTGTTGTTTTACTAACTGGAGTGATTTCTAGCCTGCAAAAAAAGAATCCGAAGTTTGTGAACAAGACCATTATTCCTTACCAACTGATTAGTAACCCCAATTTTTCTTCTTCTTTTCTATCTTTCCTTTTTTTTTTTTGTTTGGGAAAAAGAGGTGAAAAGGGAATGTTTTATATATGTTTATATATATATATACACACACACACACACACACACACACACATATATATACATATATATATATATAAATTGCATTTTAGGTTTTGGGGTACATGTGAAGAACATGCAAGACTGTTGCATAGATAAATATGTGGCAATGTGGTTTGCTGCCTTCCTCCCCATCACCTATATCTGGCATTTCTCCCCATGTTATCCCTCCCCAACTCTCTACCCCCTGCTGTCCCTCCCCTAGATCCCCCCACAGACCCCAGTGTGTGATGCCCCCCTCCCTGTGTCCATGTGTTCTCACTGTTCAACACCCACCTATGAGTGAGAATATTCGGTGTTTGATTTCCTGTTCCTGTGTCAGTTTGCTGAGAATGATGGTTTCCAGGTTCATCCATGTCCCTAAAAAGGACACAAACTCATCGTTTGTTATGGCTGCATAGTATTCCATAGTGTATATGTGCCACATTTTCCCTGTCCAGTCTACCATGATGGGCATTTGGGTTGGTTAGAAGTCTTTGCTATTGTAAACGGTGCTGCAATGAACAATCCGTGGGCATGTGTCTTTATAACAGAAGGATATATAATCCTTTGGATATATACCCAGTAATGGGATTGCTGGGTCAAATGGAATTTCTATTTCTAGGTCCTTGAGGAATCGCCACACTGTCTTCCACAATGGTTGAACTAATTTACACTCCCACCAACAGTGTAAAAGTGTTCCTATTTCTCCACATCCTCTCTAGCATCTGTTGTCTCCAAGATTTTTAATGATCGCCATTCTAACTGGCATGAGATGGTATCTCAATGTGATTTTGATTTGCATTTCTCTAATGACCAGTGTTGAGCATTTTTTCATATGTTTGTTTGGCCTCATATATGTCTTCTTTTGTAAAGTGTCTGTTCATATCCTTTGCTCACTTTTGAATGGGCTTGTTTTTTTCTTGTAAATCTGTTTTAGTTCTTTGTAGATTCTGGTTATTAGCCCTTTGTCAGATGGGTAGATTGAAACATTTTTTCCCATTCTGTTGGTTGCCGGTTCACTCTAATGATTGTTTCTTTTGCTGTGCAGAAGCTATGGAGTTTAATTAGGTCCAATTTGTCTATTTTGGCTTTTGTTGCCAATGCTTTTGGTGTTTTAGTCATGAAGTCCTTGCCTATGCCTATGTCCTGAATGGTTTTGCCTGGGTTTTATTCTAGGGCTTTTATGATGTTAGGTCTCATGTTTAAGTCTTTAATCCATCTGGAATTAATTTCAGTGTAAGGTGTCAGGAAGGGGTCTAATTTCTGCTTTCTGCACAGGACTAACCAGTTTTCTCAACACCATTCATTAAACAGAGAATTCTTTTCCCATTGCTTGTTTTTATGAGGTTTGTCAAAGATCAGATGGTTGTAGATGTGTGGCCTTGCCTCTGAGGCCTCTGTTCTCTTCCATTAGTCTATATCTCTGGTACCAGTTTTGGTGCAAATACCATGCTGTTTTGATTACTGTAGCCTTGTAGTGTAGTTTCAAGTCAGGTAGTGTGATGCCTCCAGCTTTGTTATTTTTGCCTAGATTTGTCTTGACTATCTGGGCTCTCTTTTGGTTCCATATGAAGTTTAAGGTGGTTTTTTCCAGTTCTGTGAAGAATGCCATTGGTAGCTTGATGGGGATAGCATTGAATCTATAGATTACTTTGGGCAGTATGGCCATTTTCACGATAGTGATTATTCCTAACCATGAGCATGGAATGTTTCTCCATCTGTTTGTGTCCCCTCTCATTTCGTTGAGCAGTGGTTTGTAGTTCTCCTTGAAGAGGTACTTTACATTCCCTGTTAGTTGTATTTCTAGGTATTCTATTGGTAGCAATTGTGAATGGCAGTTCGTTCTTGATTTGGCTTTCTTTAAGTCTGTTATTGGTGTATAGAAATGCTTGTGATTTTTGCACATTGATTTTGTATCCTGAGACTTTGCTGAAGTTGCTTATCAGCTTCAGGAGATTTTGGGCTGAGACGATGGGGTCTTCTAGATATACAATCATGTCATCTGCAAATAGAGACAATTTGACTTCCCCCTTTCCTAACTGAACACCCTTTATTTATTTTTCTTGCCTGATTGTTCTGGCTAGAGCTTCCAATATTGGAGTGGTGAGAGAGGGCATTTTTGTCTAGTGCCAGATTTCAAAGGGAATGCTTCCAGTTTTTGCCCATTCATTATGATACTGGCTGTGGGTTTGTCATAAATAGCTTTTATTATTTTGAGATACCTTCTGTAAATACCAAGTTTATTGAGAGTTTTGCCTTCTCTGCATCTATGGAGATAATCATGTGGTTTTTGTCTTTGGTTCTGTTTATGTGGTGAATTATGTTTATAAACTCGTGTATGTTGAACCAGCCTTGCATCCCTGGTTCAACATTAGGATGATTTTTTGTTTTTTTGAGACACTGTTTCACTCCCCCTCCCAGATTCAAGCAATTCTCCTGCTCAGTCTCACGAGTAACTAGGATTACAGGCATCCACCACCAGGTCTGACTAATTTTGGTATTTTTAGTAGAGGCTGGGTTTCAACATGTTGGCCAGGGTGGTGTCAAACTCCTGACCTCAGGTGATCCACCCACATTGGCCTCCCAAAGTGCTGGCATTACAGGTTTGTGCCACCGCCCCCACCCCATAACCCCAGTTTCTTTTTACCAACTTTATTTATGGAACTTGGCACTACTCCCAGATTCCCATAATGCGAATTGTCCTCCCCATTTATAACTGCCAGTTTGTTTTCATCTAAGAAAAATGAAACAAGACAAACAAAAATTGAACTGCTGGTCATTTCTGTGGACAAAAAGATAAGTATGGCCGGGTGTGGTGGCTGATATCTGCAATTCCAGTACTTTGAGAGACTGAGGCGGGCAGATCACTTGAAGCCAGGAGTTCGAGACCAGCCTGACCAACATGGTGAATCCCCCTCTGTACTAAAAATACAAAAATGGGCGAGACGGGGTGGCATGTGCCTGTAGTCCCATCTACTCAGGAGGTGGAGGCAGGAGAATCGCCCAACCCAGGAGGCAGAGGTTGCAGTGAGCAGAGATCATGCCACTGCACTTCAGCCTGGGCAACAAGATCAGAACTCCTCCTCAAAAAACAAAAAAAAGTAATGTGACTGCTATTTTCCGGTTATAATCAGAGTTCATGTGGAAAAGCTAAACAATATGAAAAAATACAGAGTTAAAGATTTTAAAAATTACCCACATTGAATCAGCAAACCTTTTTTTTTCCCCTCTTGAGACAGACTAGGTCTTGCTGTTGCCCAGCTGGTGTGCGGTGGTACAATCACAGATGACTGCAGCCTGGACCTCCTGGGCTCACTCTGTGCTCCTGCCTCCCAAGGAGCTGGGACTACAGGTGCACACTCCTACAGCCAGCTATTTTTTGTTTGTTTGGTTTTTTAGAGGTGAAGTCGCACTGTGTTGCCCAGGCTGGTCTTGAACTCCTGGCCTCAAGTG
This sequence comes from Callithrix jacchus, assembly GCF_049354715.1. NCBI lineage: Eukaryota > Metazoa > Chordata > Mammalia > Primates > Cebidae > Callithrix > Callithrix jacchus. The sequence goes on along the minus strand of NC_133516.1, from coordinate 99,934,278 downwards.
ATCCTCCCACCTCAGCCTTCTAAAGTGCTGGGATTACAGGCATGACCTTATCTGGAGACCGGGTTGTTACAGAGGTCATCAAGTTAAAATGGGTCATGAAGGTGGGGCCCTGATCCCATATAACTGGTGTCCTTACTAAAAGAAAAAAAAGAATAAAATATCTTTTTCTTGAGGCAGTCTTGTTCTGTCACCCAGGCTGGAGTGTAGTGGTGCGATCACAGCTCAATGCAGCCTCAAACTCCTGGGTTCAAGTGATCCTCCCACGTCAGCTTCCTAAGTAGCTGGACTATGGGTGTGCTCCACCATGCCCAGCTAATTTTCTGTATTTTAGGTAGAGATGGTATCTCACTATGTTTCCCAGGCTGGTCTTGAAGTTCTGGGCTCAAGCAATCCTGCCTTGGCCTCCCAAAGTGCTGGGAATATAGGTGTGAGCCACTGTGCCTGCCCAAAGGTAAATTTGCACACAGAGACAGACATGCATAGAAGGACAGTGGTCACTATAAGTCAAGGGATGCCTGAGCCAGGAGAGAGGCTGGGACAGGTTTTTCCCCAGAGCCTCCAGAGGGAGCCTGGCTGCAGACCCCTGACTTTACACTTCCTGCCTCCCAACTAGGAGACAACAACTTTTTATTTTATTTATTGATTTATTGAGACAGGGTCTCGCTCTGTCGCCCAGGCTGGAGTGCAGTGGCACGATCTCGGCTCACTGCAGCCTCATTCTCGCTGGCTCAAGCAATCCTCCCACCTCAGCCTCCTGAGTAGCTTGAGATCACAGGCACATGCAACCATGCCTGGCTAATTTTTTTTTTTTCTGAGATGGATTTTGCTCTGTCCCCCAGTCTGGAGTAAAGTGGTGTGATCTCAGCTCACTGCAACCTCCACCTTCTGGGTTCAAGCAGTTCTCCTGCCTCAGCCTCCTGAGTAGCTAGGATTACAGATGCATGCCACAACGCCCAGCTAATTTTTGTGTTTTTAGTAGAGACAGGGTTTCACCATGTTGGTCACGCTGGTCTCGAACCCCTGACCTCATGATTTGCCTACCTCAGCCTCCCAAAGTGCTAGGATTACAGGTGTTAGCCACCACTCCCGGCCTTGTATTCTTTCAGTAGAGATGGGTTTTCATCCTATTGGCCTGGCTGGTCTTGAACTCCTGACCTCAAGACATACTCTCATGCTCCCAAAGTACAGGGATTACAGACATGAGCCACAGCATCTGGCCTGAGACAACACATCTGTCTAGTTCTCAGCCACTTAGTTTGTGGCATTTTCTTACAGCAGCCCCAGCAAAGTTATACCCAAGGAAGAATCCATTTCATTGTTAGAGGACACAGAAGCTCAAGCCCTCGGTCATTCATGAATGTGTAGTTAGGTTTTGACCAGAAACAGAGGCTCATGCCTGTAATCCCAGCACTTTGGAAGGTGGAGATGGGAGGATCACTTGAAGCCCAGAGTTTGTGGCCAGCCTGGCCAACATAGTGAGATCCCATCTCCACACACACACACCCCCCCCCCACACACACACACACACACACACAATATTAGCTGGGCATGGTGGCATGCACCTGTAATCCCAGCTACTCAGGAGGCGGAGGTGGGAGGACTGCTTGAGCCTGGGAGTAAGAGGCTGCAGTGAGCTATGATGGTTCCACTCCACTGTAGCCTGGACAACACAGGAAGTCCCTCTCTATCTCTAAAAAAAAGGGGCGGGGGCAGGAGTTTGATTTTGTGTTTTTGTTGTTGTTACTGTTGTTTTCTGAGATGGAGTCTCACGCTCTGCCCAGGCTGGAGTGCAGTGGTTCAATCTCGGCTCACTGCAACCTCCACCTCCTGTGTTGAAGGGATTCTCCCACCTCAGCCTCTCGAGTAGCTGGGATTAGATGTGTGCACCACCACACCCGGCTCATTTTTATATTTTTAGTAGAGATGGGGTTTCACCATGTAGGCCAGGCTGGTCTCAAACTCTTGACCTCAGGAGATCCACCCACCATAACCTCCCAAAGTGCTGGGATTACAGATGTTGGCCACTGTGCCTGGTCAATTTCATGTTTTGGCTGGGTTGGGTCTGGCAGGTGTATGGTTAATAAACCAGGTCTAAATATTTCTAGGCTACCGGTGGCTCGGGCACGCACTGGCAGCAATGTTGTGGGTGGTGATATTGGCTTCAAACAGGGATGAAAACAAGATCTGGTCTCCTTTTTTCACCCAGACTGTGTCAACCAGCTGACCTAGGAGATAAAAGGATAGTTACATGAGGCCATGTGTACATCCTGGGAAAGGGGATGCCAGCTGCTGGGACCTCAGCCCCACTGCCACCACTCAGCCCACCTGGCCAGTGGCTCTTCCATGTTCGTTACAGCTTTTGAGAGGTTCGCTATTCAAAGGAGGATGAATGAAGGAAAGTACAGGGCTGGGGCACAATTCTGTTAAACATGACAAGGAATATGCTTTGGTTCAAGAAAACCCATGGCCAGGCACGGTGGCTCATGCCTGTAATCCCAGCACTTTCGGAGGCCGGGGGCAGAGGATCACTTGAGCCCAAGAGCTTGAGGCCAGCCTGGTCAACATAGTGAGACCTCCCCCAACTCCACCAAAAATGTAAAAGGAAGAAAAAAAGATGTAACTTGGGCATTACCCACCTCCAGGTAGCCTTTCTGATGGCGCCATACCCAGGTGGGCTCAGGGGAAGCCTCTGTTCTCTGGGCATCAGAACCTGCCTCCCCGGGGCAGTGGTCCCGGGTCAGCTCCTGCAGGAGTTCAGGCACAGGATGACGGTGGCTGGATCAGGACTGAGGGTCAGAGATGCAGAGAGGCAGACAGCTTTGGGACGCAGTTGGCGGGATCAGTGGGATTTGCTGCAGGGTGACTGTCAGGGTGCAGGGGAGAATTCCGGACCAGACGCGTCTTCATCGCTCTTTTCCCTCCAACCCCAGGAGAGCAAATGAGGCAGAAGGACTTGTGGGCCCAGCTCACCAGCTCCATCCTCAGGAACTCGAGGACCATGAGTTTCCATGGCTGGGAGGGAGCCTTTCTGGACAGAGTCCTGGACATCCGAGACCAGGACTTGGGCGCCTTGCGGACCTCCGGCCTCCTCTTCTCTGTGTCGCTGGTGTCCTTCCAAGTGTCAACCTTTCTGGTGATGTCACTCTATTCTCTGTGCCGAGCAGGACTGGGGAAGGAGTGTGCGGGTCAGGGGGTGAGGTAGGTGGAGCCTCCCAGATCCTGCCACCCTGTCCGTCAAAACCCACACATTCTGGATCCTGATCTCTCGGGGTTCCTGCTGTCTTCTGCGTGAATAAATTAATCACATCATTCTGGTGAAGGTGGCAGTGGCCGGTGAGGTCTGCTTTTCTGAGAGTTCCAGGCTTCCACTGACATGGGGAGGAGGTTTCAGGGGCAGACAGGCTGCAGAGGTAGAATCCAGGGTCTGAGTGTCTTTCCTGCTGCTGGCCAGCAGATGTCCACAGCCACCCTGTCACTGACTTGATCCTTGTCCTGCCATTCTGTCATTTATTTCCTATGGCTGTCAGACACTCTTCCTAAAGCACAGTTTTCAGAAGAACTTAAACATGTTGATGCATAGGCCAGGCATAGTGACTGATGCCTGCCATCCCCGCTCTTTGGGAAGCTGAGGTGGCTTGAACCTGGGTGGTGGAGATTGCAGTGAGCCGAGATTATGCCACTTGGGTGCTCCAGCCTGGGCGACAGAGCTAGACTTTGTCTCAAAAACAAAACAAAACTAAACAAAAGGACCACAAATAGGACCAACACCTAGAGCCCTCCCGGGCTGCTCTCCCCAGGAGTCCCCAGGCTCAGCCCTCATGTCTATCACCTTCACAGAGAGGCCTTTCCTGACCACCTTCCCCACCACCACAGCACCCCTGCTCATGCTAACGCACTCTAACCTGCACCTGATTTCTCTGTACTTTTTTATTTTTGAAGACAGAGTCTTGCTCTGTTCCCCAGGCTGGAGTGCAGTGATGCAATGTCGGCTCACTGCAACCTCCACCTCCTGAGTTGAAGCAATCCTCCCACCTCAGCCTCCTGAGTAGCTAGGATTACAGGCAGGTGCCACCACACCTGGGTCATTTTTTTTTTTTTTGTACTTTTAGTAGAGATGGCATTTCACCATGTTGGCCAGGCTGGTCTTGAACTCCTAACCTCAAGGGATTCATCCACCTTAGCCTCCCAAACTGCTGGGATTAGGGGCATGAGCCACCATGCCTGGCCATGACCTGTATCTTGTGTGACCTCCTGTCTCAAGATGGAGTTGCTCTGGTTCACACACCCGTGACAAACAGGCAGGGTTATGTTCCAGTAAAACTTTATTTACAACGAAAGGTGTAGGCTGTAGTTTGCCCACCTTTTTCGCATCAGCCAGGGCATCTTCCTCTTCCCAAAGTTTTGATCTAGCCCCCTCTCCCCTGCCCGCTGCACCTCCTGATTGGTTCTTTGTATTTTCTCTGTGGGTTCCTTGGTGCACGTGTAATTAGCTGGAGTAACTGCGTTGGTCATCTAACCTGCTCCTTCAAGAAAGTCTGAGGTCCTCCCACCACAGGGGCATGGATGGCATTGATACCCCGGGTGTGTGGGAGCCAGTGCCAGGTTGCTCCGGGCTGGCTGTCTCTCTGCACAGGGCAGCCCAGCATCTCCTTGGTGGCATTCCAGGTCTTCACGGACATTCACAATGGCAGCTTGGGGTTTCAGCATTCTGGACACACCCTGATGGGACCCACATCTCTTAACTACTCTGTGAGCTGCTGTTACCATGATGGGCACCTGGAGGTCTCTGGCCAGAGCCGGCATAACAGTGAGACCTTCTTGTGGGCTGGATTCCCAGGCAAGGCCTCCCTGCTCACAGAGCTGCAGGTACATTGTAAGGCACTCAGTGCACAGCCCTGGGAATGGGGAGCTAGCTTCTTCCATGCCTGGGCCTGCCAGCAGCCTCAGGCCTGGACCCAGATGGCACCCCATCAAGCCCAGTGTGGCCCTGGGCTCTGGGACTACCAGTGCAGCCTTGCCCATGAATGGCCTCACTCCCATTTCCTAAGACTTCTGCAACTAAGTCCCACACACCAAATGGCTTACAACACAGAAATCTTAGCTGGTGTGAACAGGAATCTTAGCCAGATGTGGTGGCACCTGTGTGTGGTCCCAGCTACTAAGGAGGGTGAGGCAGGAAAATCGCTTGAGCCAGAGGGTCGAGGCTGCAGTGAGCTATGATTGCAAAACTGCTCCAGTCTGGGTGACAGAATGAGACCCTGTCTCAAAACAAAACAATCCACAGTGCATTGAACACCCATCTGTCTTGAATGTGATGTTATTTTTACTTACTCCATCTGTAAAGACCATTTATTTATTTATTTACTTATTTATTTGTGACAGAATCTTACTCTGTCACCCAGGCTAGAGTGCGGTGGTGTGATCTTGGCTCACTGCAACCTCTGCCTCCCATGTTCAAGTGATTCTCTTGCCTCAGCCTCCTGAGTAGCTGGGACTACCGGCATGTACCACCATGCCTGGCTAATTTTTGTATTTTTATTAGAGACAGGATTTGCCATGTCAGTCAGGCTGGCCTCAAACTCCTGACCTTGTGATCCACCTACCTCGGCCTTCCAAAGTGCTGGGGTGAGAGTTGTGAGCCACTGTGCCCAGCCAAGACCCTATTTTTCAATAAGGTCATATTTCAATAAGGTCAATAAGGTGAGGGGAGTGGGACTTCTTATCTCATTTTGGGGTCTATGGTTCAGCCCATTATGGGGGGAAAATAAAAGCAATAAGAGGAGCCAGCATTGGCTGGGCACTTACTACCTACACACCAGGCAAGCTGTGTACACACGAGAGCTGTGTACAGTGCAGCTGTCCCCATCACACAGGGGAATGCCACCGCTCTTAGAGGGGCCTGCGAGCTGGCAGAACCCACACTCTTCCCCCATCTGACCTTGTCTCCCGGCCCCCAACCCCACTCGTTCCACTCCTTTCTATTCTTTAACACACCAGGTTTGCTGCTGCCCCAGGACCTTGGCACGGGCTGGTCCTGCCGCCTGAAATGCCTCTTTCCCACACACCTGCCTGTCTCCCTGACCTCCCTTAGGTGTTTTTCCAATGGCATCTCAGGGAAGCCTCTTTTCCACCTCCCCATCTCCTCCCACCCTCTCCCCTTTTCTGTTATTTGAACACACCATGTAGCATAGAGATACCTTTGTTTCATATTTTCTCTGCACTAGAATCACCAGAATGTGTGCTCCATGAGGGCAGGGATGATTTTTGTGTGCTTTGCCGCAGGGCACATAGTAGGTGTTGAACGTGTGTGAATGAGCATATGAGTTAGGATTAGGAATGCTATTCCCATTCTGCAGATGAAGAATGGCGGCTCAGAGAGGTTGAGTGACCTGGCCCAGGCCACACAGCTGGTAATGATGGATAAAGGATTGAACCCAGAGCTACCCTCTGACCCCCGTATAGATTACAGAGACCTGTAATCTGTTGGCCTCAAATGTTTTTTATTTTGGGGGCTTGGTGCAATGGCTCATGGCTGTAATTCTAGCACTTTGGGAGGCTGAGGCGTGTGGATCATTTGAGGTCAGGAGTTAGAGACTAGCCTGGCCAACATGGTGAGACTCTGTCTGTACAAAAAGAATTAGCTGGGCACGGTGGTGCATGCCTGTAGTCTTAGCCACTCAGGAGGCTGAGACATGAGAACCACTCGAACCTGGGAGGTGGAGGTTGTAGCGAGCCAAGATGGCAACACTGCACTCCAGCCTGGGTGACAGAGTGAGACTCCATCTCAGAAAAATAAACAAACAAAAAGCCAATAAAACTTTATTTTTGTCCCTCAGCCTCCTGAGGGTGAACAGAGGACTGGATCACATGAGGAAGTCGTCCCTAGTCTGAGCTGACCTCAGAATTTGCTGGGGACAAGTGATGGAGTGATGGGAGGTCATTCTGGGTGAACACTTTCACGCCGCTCTAGTTCCTGGCCCAGGATGTCTGGTGTGGCTGACCCCAGCCAGGAGTGACCTCTCTCTCCTCCCATTGCTGTCCGCAGTCTGCTGTCCCCCTCTCAGGGACACCTTCTGCCTGTTGTTAACATTCTTGGTATCTCTGACAGCCAGGCCCTCCTGAGGGTGTGAGAATTGTGTTCCCTCCCTCCCTCTTGTTCTGCATGTGGTAGGTACACTTGGTTGAGTGTGGAATGAGGAAGGAAGGAAGCACTTCCCAGGCCTTCTGTCTGCCCCACAGGCAGTCCTCTCCCAGGTGTTACCCCATTTACCCTGGATGCTGTCCCTTGAGGCAGGTGGGTTGTGCCCACCTTATAGATAAGGAAGTCAAGGCTCAGAGCTTCAGGGCTTATCCACCCTGCTGGCCAGATGGGAGGTGCTGGAGCCTGGCTGAGTGTCACTTGGACCTGAGCCATGAGCTGCACCCCACGGGAACCTGGCATCTGACATAGAGTAGGCGCCATCTGTTTGCTCTGGGGCTCCTGGACCCAATGGGTTTCTATGTGTAGCAGAGGGAATTTAAATCAAAAAAGAAACTCCTATTGTGAACCAGACTCCTGTTCTGTGGGGGGTGATGGGAGGGAAGGGACCCTCCAGCCAGGGCCAGGTGGCTGCAGGTGGGTATCAGGCCGCAGTGGCCATTTATCAAGAGCAGACCTCATGCTGATCCCTCTGCAGGCTGCTCAGAGGATCCCCAGGAATCCCTACAGAGAAGCAGCCTCCCCCAGTCATTCGGAAAGTACTCACTGACCCCCTGTTGTGTGTCGGGAGCTGTCCTAAGAGAAACCCCAACCCCAGCGGGGCTGGCATTCTCATGGGGTGGCAGTAGGGGAGCAGGAACCTAGTAAGTGAGTGAGTGAGGCCATTTCAGGTTGTGCTGGGAACCCCACTCCAGGGAGATAGATGGAGGATGCCTGGCAGCAAAGAATTGGGAGGGACTTCAGATGGGTAGTCAGGGGAGGCTTCTTGGAGGAGGTATCATTTCAACAACTTCAACTTCAATGAAAGGAGGAGCCACCCAGGCTTGACAGATGATGTCAAGGAGGCTCAAAAGGGGTTGACCCCACCCAGCCCCCCATGGGAGCCTTTCCCTTTCCCACTGGTGTTGTGTTTGAGGGCCACAGGGCAGGGCCCCTCCTGAAGTCTGGGGTGTTCCTGGGCTGGGAAGGGAGGTGAACCTGTCTTCAGTAGCCCATGCCATTTTCTGTCTCTAGAGTCTCAGACCCAGGCCAGTGTGGCCCTCTATGGCAGGGACGGTGGGGTCAATGTGGACCTGGCAGCCCTGGTGGCTTGGCCACTGCATGGCCCACTACAGATGGTGGCCAATGCCAGCCACACAGTGCCCACTCTTCAGAGGCTGGGCCTGCCCATCTCCAGCCAGGTAAGGAGTGGATGGGGATGACCTCCCTCCAAATTCTGTCCCCTCTGTCCAATTCCTGGGGTGCAGAGGACCCACTGTGCAGGGTGGATGGGGAGGGCCAGGCCTCGGGTTTCCTCAGCACTTTTCAGTTTACAAAGGCTTCATTTGTAATCGCTGTAACCAGGTCTGCTGAGCAGTCTCTGCCTTGCCAGTCACAGGGCTGGTGTGGATGGGTGCCCTGGATTAGCATCTGGCTTCTGATCTGTCTCTCTGCCCTGCATCTTGGGTCAGAATCAAAGCTCCTGCTTGTCCAGTGCTGGCCCCGTGCCAACCCTCTTTGAAGGGTTCATGGGCATTCATTAGTTTCATCCTCCCAGCACCCCAGAGAGAGGCAGGATGGCCCCTTCCTTACCAAGCTTTTTCCAGTGTTTGGATCCCATCTCTGCTGCTTGCCAGCTGTGTAGCCCTGGGCAAATTCCTTCGCCTCTCCGTGTCCTCATCTCTTAATCTGCAAAATGGGGATGATGATACTACCTATAATGGGGAGGTTGTGAGGATTGAGTGAGTTAATATCACGAAGGCTTGAGCAGACACTTGTGGTTACAAAGATGAGATAGGTGATGCTGATGGTGTGACAGTGACCATTGTCACTTGGCATGAACTGGCCCTGCCTGGCTGGCCCCCCTCCTCCAAGACCCACAGAGTGTGTTCCAGAGCAGGCTCCAGTGCTTCTTTCACATACCCACTCCTGTTTCAGATTACCCAGCAACCCCTGCCCTAGTCCAGTCTGCAGTGGGAGGAGGGGGTGGCTCCTGGGGGCTCGGGGGGCCAGGATATCACCCCTCCTGCAAAGGCTCTCAGCTCTGTACCCCACAACTGAGTGGACTGAATACCCCATGTCCCTGACTTCATCTACACTCTATCCTGGACTCGAGGCCAGGTGATGGGGAGCCCCCCAGGGAGCATGTTCTTGGCCGATGTCTGGGCTGCAGCTGTCCTTTGAGTGGGCATTGCCATCCTGAGCTGCAACAGGGGCCGACCCCTTGCATCCTCAGCACCCATGAAAGTGTGGGATGAGCAGGGCTTGGGGACAGGGGCGTGCTGGGCTGTAGAGCTTGGCTGGGGTCCCCACCTGGCCTGTGAGGGTCCTCAGGCTGTCTGTGCCCGCACACCTCACAGTCTGCTCCCTCCTCAGCTCGTGTTCCTAGGACTCTGGGCAGCAGAAGAGATGAGCTCCTCGCTGCTGCTGACCTGCAATTCTGAGGCCAGCTTGGTCACTGATGTCTATGGCCAGAACCAGGCAGTCAGGTGAGGCCCCCATCTACCAGGAGGGGAGGAATCGAGGGGAGGAACCATCGGCTGGGCACCTACTGTGCACCGATGCTGGACACAGCACCTCTCAATCCTCTGCTCAGTCCTGCTGCACCGATGTGGGCAGGGAGGCTCAGAGAGGTCGAGTGACTTTTCCAAGGTCATCTAGCTATAAAAATCCCTCAGGCCGGGTGTGGTGGCTCACGCCCATAATCCCAGCACTTTGGGAGGCCGAGGCGGGTGGATCACCAGGTCAAGAGATCGAGACCTTCCTGGTCAACAAGGTGAAACCCCGTCTCTACTAAAAATACAAAAATTAGCTGGGCATGGTGGCGCGTGCCTGTAATCCCAGCTACTCAGGAGGCTGAGGCAGGAGAATTGCTTGAACCCAGAAGGCGGAGGTTGCGGTGAGCCGAGATCGCGCCATTGCACTCCAGCCTGGGTAACAAGAGCCAAACTCCTTCTCAAAAAAAAAATCCCTCAACCTCTCCAGGGAGAGCACTTATGAGTTCTTGGTCTCAGAAACTGTTTCCCAGGCTCTAGACACTTACTAGTGATTATGGCTGCCCTTAGTGCTGGGGGCCTGGTGAGGTGCTCGGTGTTCTCACGCATGCGCTACATCAGGCGCCACCAGCCAGTTTCCAGTGCTCAGATCTCAGCAGCTAGGGAGGGAGAGAAGCCACTTGTTGAAGGGCTAAACCAGTGGCTCTCACTTAGAGGCGACTCTCCCCCAACCCCTAGGGACTTTTGACATGTCTGGGGAGTTTCCTCCTTCACTGGGGAGGAGGACACTATGAAGGTCAGTGTACAGAGGCTACGGATGCTCCTAAGCATCTTACAGTGCGCGGGACACACCCATGACCGCAATGCTGTGAGCCAACACGTCAGCTGTGCCAAGGCTGAGACCCTGGGGTGGAGAGGAACCCGACAGGAGGGTGCAGCGCCCTGGGGTTACACAGGCCTGGCACAGTGGCTCATACCTGTAACCCCAGTGCTTTGGGAGGTCGATGTGGGAGGATTGCTTAAGCCTAGGAGCTCCAGCAGCATAGTGAGACCAGTCTGGGCAACATAGTGAGACCCCCATCTCTACAAAACGTCTTAATAATTAGCCAGGTGTGGTAATGCTTGTTGTAGTCCCAGCTGCTTGGGAGGCTGAGGCAGGAGGATCACTTGAGCATGGGAGGTAGAGGCTGCAGTGAGCAGAGATCATACCACTGTACTCCAGCCTGGGTGACAGAGAAAGACCCTGTTTCTAGGAAAAAGAAAAAGAAAAGGAAACATGAAGATGATTCCCACTCTGGCCTGAAGGACTGAGGGGAGGAGAGCTATGTGAGGAGGAGCCCTGGGAGGTGGCCAGGGGGTCACAATCCTGCTGTCCAGACCCTGCTGGGGTTCCCATGGAGCCAACCGAAGAAAGCTCATGGGTGGGCTCATGGCAGACTTGCAGCCCAGAGCCATGCTTAACCCTCGATACCAATGGGGAAACTGAGGCTCAGAGAGGGGCAACTGAGATGCTTGCCCATGGTGCCAGAGCTAGGTAGAGGCCAAGCTGGGATTCAAACCCAGGTCACCTGGCTCCAGAGTCCAGCCCTAACCAGGATACCGTATGGCCCCTGGGCCTCAGGGTGTGGGAATAGCCCTGCATTGAGCACTGATGTGATCCTGGCTCTCTGACCTTCTCTTGGGGAAGTTGACTTGGTCTCAACCTGGCCCTGGTGGCACTGGACAAGGTGGCGTCTTGCCAGCTTCAAGCCCTCTCTTTCCTTCCTTCTAGCAAAGAGCTGCTGTTCTCAGGCTGGCATCGCCTCCCCTCCCTCCTGGGCTATTGCCCCAGCTTTCCCAAACATACCCAGGTTTACACTCCTGAGACGGCCCACAGCAAGGCCCATGAGCCCTTTGGGACATGGGGGAGGCCTCCTCATCCAGTGCCTGGAGCCTGGCATTGCCTCACCCAGCCTGGCGCACTTGTAGAGGCTGGAGCTGATGACACAGCCGTTTGAGCTGAGCCAGTGTCACCCCCGTTTCTGCTCTGCAGGAAGGACTGGGGGGTCCTGGGAGTGGACAGAAGGGCCCATTAGACTTAGACCAGGTTCCTCTGTCCCTCTGAGCTGTCGTTGTCTGTGTCCAAATCTGGAGCTCCCTGGAGGGCATGCCTAGTGCCTGGCACAGGGCCCAGTGCGTAGTAGGTGCCCAGTAAACGGCATGAATGGGTGAGTGCATGCATGGTCACATCTGCCAACTGGTCGTTTCACTTTCCGGCCAGCCACCGTGTTTTGCTAGGCACCCTTCTAGTCCTGGCCCAGGCCGCATTTCTTTACGGAGCACGTGCTATGTGCTGGGGTTCTCTGACAAACTTACACGTGATTTTGGGGTTCCCTACACTTCGCTACAACTGCACGATCATTCAGGGAACTTCTTTCTTTCCTTATTATTTATTTGTTTTTTGAGACACAGTTTCACTCTTGTTACCCAGGTTGGAGTGCAATGGCGTGATTTCGGCTCACTGCAACCTCCGCCTCCTGGGTTCAAACAATTCTCCCGCCCCAGCCTCCTGAATAGCTGGGATTACAGGCACGCACCACCACACCTGGCTAATTTTTGTTTTGCTTTGTTTTTGTAAAGATGGGGTTTCACCATCTTACCCAGCTGGTTGCAGACTCCTGACCTCAAATGATCTACTACCTCGGCCTCCCAAAGTGTTTGGAGTACAGGTGTGAGTCACCATGCCCAGCCTTTTTATTTTTAAAATTTCGTTTTGAGACAGGGTTTTGCTCTGTCACCCAGGCTGGAGTGTAGTGACATGATCAGAGTTCAGTGCAGCTTCAAGCTCTGGGGTGCAAGTGACCCTCCCACCTCCAGGGTAGCTGGGAGTACAGGTGGTACCACTTCACCTGGCTCCGTTCGGGAGCTGCTTACTTTTTCTCCAAGTTTTGTTTTGAGTCATTTGAACCTATATAAAAGTTACTGTGGGACAGTGAACATTCATCAATTGTTAATATCTTTCCATATTTCTCGTCTGTGTTACATAAATTCATATTAACATACTTTTTTCTGTATCAAGAATTAGTATAGAGACGTTTCTGAAGATGTCACCTTTTTACTCTGAAATACTTCAACTCTTTCCTGTAACAAGGAAACGTTCTGATTTAACACCGTAATTACAGCATTCAGGAAACTGAACATTGAAGTCATACCTTCATTTAATGTACAGCCCATATAAAACTTCCCGGCTTTCCCAATAATGTTCTTTCCAAAACCCGTTCTGTTTTAAATCTGAGATGCAGGCCAAGATCGCACAGCGTGCATAATTGCCATGTCTTTTTAATTTTCTTAATCTAGAACAGAGGTCTACAAACTTTTACTGTAAAGTGAAGGGTAGAGGTTGCAGGCCTTATGATCGCTGTTACAGCTACTCAGAATTGTCATTGTAACACAAGAGCACCTCTAGACGACATGTAAGTGAATAGGCATGGCTGCGTTACAATAAAACTTTATTTACAAAATCAGGTTGTGGGCCACCTTTGACCCAAAAGCCAGCTCCTGATCTAGAACATTCTCCTTCCACACCCTACCTTTCCTTAACCAATGTTTTATTTTTTTATTTTTATTTTGTAACTTTTTTTGATACAGAGCTTCTCTCTGTTACCCAGGCAGGAGTGCAGTGATGCAATCTCGACTCACTGCAACCTCCGCCCACTGGGTTCAAACAATTCTACTGCCTCAGCCTCCTGAGTAGCTGGGATTACAGGCACGCACCACCACACCTGGCTAAATTTTGCATTTTTAGTAGAGATGGGGTTTTGCCATGGTGGCCAGGCTTGGTCTCAAACTCTTGACCTCAAGTGATCCACCCACCTTGGGCTCCCAAAGTGCTGGGATTACAGGCGTGAGCCACTGTGCCCAGCAACCTCCCAACATTTTATTATAGAATTTTTCAGACACTAATAAATGGAAGTAATTTCACGGTGAACACCCACATACCTAGATTTTCCTGTTCACATTTTATTTTGCCTAATCACATAGCTCTCCATCCATCTTAGTTTTGGATACGTTTTAAAGTAAGTTGCAGATATCAATATGATTTCCCCTGAACATTTTATTATCATTAACCACCTTTAAAAAAAAAAATCCCAACCAGATGCAGTGGCTCACACTTGTAATCCCAATACTTTGGGAGGCCGAGATGGGAGAACTGTTTGACTTCAGGAGTTCGAGACCAGCCTAGGGAGACCCTGTCTCTACAAAAAATGAAAAAATTAGCCACGCATGGCAGTGCCTACTTGTAGTCTTGGCTATCCGGGAGGCTGAGGTATGGGAGATTTGCTTGAGCCCAGGAGGTTGAGGCTACAGTGAGGTGTGTTCACACCACTGCACACTCCAGCCTGGGTGACAGACCAGACCTTGTCCCTATCTCAAAAAAAAAAAAAAAAAAAAAAAAAAAATCCTGCATTGACAATTTTGAGGTGTCCAGGAAGTTAATTTGGAAAACATCCTCCTAATGTGGATTTGTCAGACGGTTTGCTGAAGACAAGATTCAGGTTGAACATTTCTGACAGGGATATCACTAATGTAATGACACATCTCTGGGGAGCTCATTAAAAGTATGGTGGTGGCTCGAGCCTGTAATCCCAGCACTTTGGAGGTGGGCAGAGCAACTAAGGTCAGGAGTTCGAGACTAGGCTGGCCAACATGGCGAAATCCCCGTCTCTACTAAAAATACCAAAATTAGCTGGGCATGGTGGCACATGTTTGTAATCTTAGCTACTTGAGAGGCTGAGGCAGGAGAATCACTTGAACCTGGGAGGTGGAGTTTCCATTGAGCCAAGATCCTGCTACTGCTCTCCAGCCTGGGTGACAGCGAGACTCCATCTCAAAAAAAAAAAAAGTACCAGCTCTCAAACCTCTTTTCGGAGATTATTTTTGTAGGTTTTAAGTGGGAGCCCAGAATATATTTTTAGTAAGTTTCCCCTAGCGAATCTGCTGTTCAGCCAACCTGGAAGTTATCACATTATTTCATGCGATGTTGACAGCAACCTGTAATAAAATAGATGTCCTTGTCCCTGTGTTTTGAATTAGAAGGCTGAGGCGCAGGTGGTTAAGGAACAGCTGGAGATTACTCACCTCTCCGTGCTGGATCCACACTTGGAGCTCTGTGGGTTTGATGCCGACACTAGCCCAAGCATCGTCCTTTCTGCTAGACTGCCCCCTGCTGTCTGCAACAGTACTGCAACTAGAGTTCTCGCCTGCTAGTGCCAGGCTGGTAGATACTTTCAAGTCAGTGTTATAGCAGGGAGGGCCTGAGAAGAGAGTTGCTACGGCCACATTTGATGGCTTGAACTGAGACTCCAAACCCTTACTTCACCAAAGTTCCTCCAGCCCAGGAAGCTGTGGGTCTCTTGAGCCTGGGGCTTTGGGAGGCAGAGCTCATGGCTTAAAGCCAGCATCTGCTTAGACGTTCCATCAGAGCCCTGATGAGATCTGGGGTGTGTGTGTGTGTGTGTGTCTGTGTGTCTGTGTCTGTGTCTGTGTCTTGGGCGTGGAGGAGCATCATTTTCACATCAGCACCATCTGGTAGCTGCTAAGGCCAGTCTCACCAACTTCCTGAAGCTGGAACATTCCTTCCTGCAGGTGTGTGGAGGACAGCTCAGGCCAAGGGCATGCTGGGGTCGGGATGGGGAGCTCTTGGGACAGCCCTTGGAGAAAAAAAGAAATTGTCCTAATGTCCTGGTTCCTGGGAGGAAGGGCAGGCAAGGCTGTGAAATGGACAAAATTTGCTGGAGTAGATTATCAGCTGGTGTCTTTATCCATCCCTTCTTCCTTTTGCATGATTTATTAAACATCTACTAGGCGCCAGGCACTGTTTCAGAAGGTGGGGTGTGACCTAAAATGGAACGGATCAATCCTTCCTCTCATCAATTGTGTTCTGTAGTGGGGGAGATAAACTACCCAGAACGACACAAATAGATAGTAGTAAGAAATGGAGACAAGGTGCTGAAGTGACTGAACAGGGAGTGTATTTAGATTAGGTGGCCAGGGAGGGCTCCACTGAGGAGGTGGTGCTTGAGCTAGCCTTGGATGATAAGTGCAGCCATTTGAAAATCTATGGGAAGGCCAGGCGTGGTGGTTCATGCCTGTAATCCCAGCACTTTGGGAGGCTGAGGTGGGTGGATCAACTGAGGTCAGGAGTTCAAGTCCAGCCTGACCAATATGGAGCAACCCTGTCTGTATTAAAAAATAATAATAATATAACATTAGCCAGGAGCAGGCATCCCTGGAAGGGGCTGTCATTCGTGGTCTGTGCATCCATGCAGACTGTTGGTTTCTGTGTGAGAAAACCCCTGGACACAGAGAAGAGCCCAACCCCAGACCCACCAGGTGCAGAGACAGAATGCAGACCCCAGCCCAGGGGCACGTCTTGCCAGGTGGCCTGATGGACTCCTCCCAGTGTCACATTTGCCACTTTTGTGCCCTGGAAGGCAGAGGAAATGAACAGGTCCTCAACAGGCAAGGCAGTGTGCATGTGTGTGTATGCCTGTATGTGCACACATGTGCATATATGTATGTGTGTACATACCTACACATGCACATACACGTGCATGTGTATATGTGCATGTGTGTGCATGTGCGTGTGTATGTGTGCATGTCTGTATGTGCACATGTGTGCCTGTGTGTGTGCATGCCTGTAGGCATGTGTGTGCATGTATGTGTGCATGTGTATGCCTGTGTGCATGGGTGTGTATATATGCACATGCATGCATGTGTGTGTGTGTGTGTGTATTTGTGCCACCCTTGGTGAGCCTCACAGCTTGCAGCCCCACACTGTGGTCACAGAGTTGCACATGGTGGGTCAGTGGGTGGTAGGGACGGGGCTTCCAGCTCTGCATGTGGTCAGCCTCCCCAGAACCAGTGACTGGGTGATGTCCTGAGAACCAGCCAGTGCCAGTGTCTCTGTGCACAGCTCCTTGCAGCCCATCTGAACAAGTGGGTGCCCTTTGTACGGAGCTCAGAGCTCACCACAGCACAAAGGGCCCCCAGGCGGCCTCCTGCTGTAGGGGTCTGGGAAAGCAGGACTGTGCAGGGGCCTCAGGAGGTGGGGTCAAGTGATGCAGGGGATCAGGGAAGCTTGACTCACCTGGAGGACAAAGGAAGAAGACCCAGGGTGTGCAGACTGTTGTGAGGACTCAGCTATGGGGTGCCACCTGTCATACCCCGAGATGGAAGGAGAGCATAGGACTGGGCGGCATGGGGCATGGGGAATCTGAGAGGGCACAGATCACCCATGCATGTGAAGCCCCCAAGAGCGATGCAGGTTGTTGGGGGTTGGGGCTGCTCCCATTAGATCTTGATTCAAGGTGGTAAAAAACTGCTCCAAAACTCAGCGGCATAAAGCAAGCACTGGTCCTTGCTCTCAAGGCTGTGGGTTACCCGGCAGCTTTTCTGGTCTTCCACATATTCAAGGTCTGTAGGGTGAGCAGGCGGCTCTGCTAGCCTTGGCTGGGCTCTCTGACCTGCTCGGGGCTGGCTGTCAGCTTCACTCAGACATCCTGAGCTGAAACCAGGCTCCCTCCAACCCCGGGTGTCACCAGCCCAAAGGCGAGCAGGGTTGGTTCTCATGTGGCTGGGAAGGGGTTCAAGGGAGGAAGCATGGCGAGGCCTCTTAAGGCCTAGGCTCAGAACTGGCGTTCACTTGGTCACTTCACTGAATTCCATTAGAACATCACGAGGCCAGCTCAGGTCCGAGGGCTGGGGAGGCAGATGTCACCTCCAGGAGAAACCTTGAAGTCTTATTGTAATGGGGATTCCTACAGGGACAGTGCAGGGTGTCAAGTGGTCATGGTGACAAAGTGAGTGCATAGCTTCCAAATTTTGTGAAAATTATTTGGATGTGTGACCCCCCGCCCCGCCCCGCCCCGCCCGAGTGGCCACCTGCCTGAGCTGGCAGCAGCACCACCAAGAGTCCTCTGAACCACCCTGGGGCTGGAGCTGCTGACCTCAGCTCACATGGCCTACCCTTTGTGTGCGTCCTCCCCCGCCCAGTGGAGCTCACCCACCCGCTGCCCCTCCCCTGTCTTGACACTGCAGCCTCCACCTGTCCTCAGAGCATTCGGAGGCAGCCACCAGGATGGCCTGCTTGTCGGCTTGGATGGCAGGAACCAGGTAGGTGTCAGGGCTGGAGGTCACCCTGGGGCAGAGCTGAACTCCACTCCGCAGGCTGAGCAGGGTCCTTGGGGCCCTCCCCTGCTCAAGGAGTCTTACCTGGGGCTGAGAAGGCTGCACCATGTCCCATAGTCTCACTAGATGGGCAGCAGGAGACCTGGGTCCCCACAACACCCTGACAGGCACAGCAGTGACAGTGGCTGACAGGACCTGAATGCTTGTCCCTTGACAGGTGCTGTGGATCAACCCACACCTCAGCCTCCAATCTGCTCAGTGCTATTAATAGCCCTGTGTTCAGATGATGAAATTGAAGGACTTAGAGATGCTGTGACCTGCCCAGAGCCACAGAGCTAGGGAAGACAGTGGAAGAGAAGGGCGACCTCCAGTTTCATCTCTGTAATGTGTTCATCTGCTCCTCTCCAAGCCTCGACGTCCTCCTCTGAGAAATGGGCTGAGCTCTCCCAGGGCCTTGCACAGGGCTGGGTTTGCGCTCAATGCCATCTGCCCTTGCAGCCTTGTCCTTGATGGAGAAGGTGGTCTGTGTGGGTGGGAAAGAGGGGCAGCCTGTCTGGGTAAGGCCCCTGGCTGTCTGTCCCCCTCCCCAGGTGCTGGTCTCCTCCTCCCTATGGCTGGGGAATAGTGAGCTGGCTGCCCGCCTGGCCCTGGCTCACCCGTTCAATGTCTCCTGGTGGCAAGCTGAGGCAAGTGGCCTTGCTGAGAGCAGGGGTGGCAGGCAGAGCCAGCAGGTGGGCGAGGATGTCCCAGGTGCCCTTGGCGGGGGCAGGAGCCAGGAGCTACGTGGCTGAGCTTGGGGGGCTGGGCACCTCAGGTAAAAGAAGGAGACCGTGTTCATCAGTGACAATGACTTCTCCAGAATCACATTTCCCTGAAGCCCGGGATCTCCAGGGTCTTTCATTCAGTTTTTCCTTTATCAACACCTCATTAAGCACCTACTGTATACCATGCAGTGTTTGTGGACAGCTCACATTTTAACGTGGGAAACCAGTCCAGGCATCTCCAATTCGTCATTTATAGTTCTGTTTAGTGGTAGCCTTGGGGACTGAGTGAGCAGCTGGACACCCTATCTGACTGGGTGGCCTCTGGCGTCTCCCATCGCCTCTCTGAGCCTTCGGTTTTTCCGTCTGTGAAAGGGAAGACAATAGGCCAGTTGTCTGCAGGCAGAAGACACTTTCCAGAATTCAAGCCAAGGAATGAATTTAAAAATCAGAGGGTGTGGAAAGCAGCATAAAGCAGTAAAGACAGGCTGGATGCAGTGGCTCATGCCTGTAATCCGAGGACTTTAGGGGGTTGAGGCAGGTGGATCACTTGAGGTCAGGAGTTTGAGACCAGCCTGGCAAACATGGCAAAACCCTGTCTACCAAAAATACAAAAGATTAGCTGGGCATGGTGGTGAGCACCTGTAATCACAGCTACTCGGGAGGCTGAGGCAGGAAAATTGCTGAGCCCCGGAATCACTGCAGAGGTTGCAGTGAGCCAAGATCATGCCATTGTACTCCAGCATGGGCGATGGAGCGAGACTCCATCTGAGGGGTAAAAAAAAAAAAAAAAAAACCAATAAACAGTATATAAGATTGAGAGTAACTGGGCAGGTGGGTTGGGGAGCTACTGTAGGCAGGTGGTCAGTGAGGGCCTCATGGGGGAGGCAGCCCTGAGATGGGAAGGATCAGGCTTGCGAGAAGCTGGAGAAGCAGCACTGCAGGAGGCAGGAAAAGCATGTGCAAAGGCCCCTGTGGTGGGAAGGAGCCTGGTGCTTCGGGGAGAGCTGGAAGGGGAATAAGGCAGGGGCAGAGTGCTTGGCGGGGGTGGGTGACAGGGAGATGAGGTCAGACGGGCAAGGACAGATCCTGCTGGCCCTGGAGGCCACATGCAGGCACACAATTGCTTTCTGCTTTTGGAAATGCTGAGTATGGGTGTTGGGGATGAAGCCGTTTTTTTTTAATCCGGATGCTTCAGTCTGCAGCCTGGGAATGGCTCTGGGCTCTTCCAGAGATGAGGGGCAGGGCAATCTCTCCACTCTCCATCCTAATGCCTCTACAGGGATATTGCAGGAGGGCAGTGTCAGCTTCTCCATCCTCCCTAGCCTCTCATTTCCCAACAGAGATGGGGTGTGGGGGAGCTGTTAGCCTCTTCTCCCCCGAGTCTCCCCCTTACCCCCACCACTGCCCTTCCATCTCAACGCAGGTACAGCTCACCTGGGTGACAGGTTGTCAGCACACAGCATCACCTGGGATGGCTGCCTGGCTGCCTCCCCATGGCAGGTATGTGGGGTCTGGCTGCTGTGCCCAGTGTGGGGCTCCCCTTTGCTCCAGGCTTCTCGGCTGCCCCCACCCAGGTCATTTACCCTATTCTCTTCCCTGTCAGCTCCAGGAAACTTTGGGCCTGGACCCCCTCCGGGCCTGCGGGGCCATAACACAGACCCCAGATGTGTTCATTGAACAGCTTGACCTGTCCTGGGGCCAGCAGCGCATGTGGCAGAACTTGACATACGAGGTGAGGCCGCATGTGGCAGAATTTGACATACGAGGTGAGGCCTGGGGAGGAGTGTCCTGGCAGGGAAGCCCCACACGACTCCACATGCTGCAGGAGTGCCCCGCTCTGGGACTGTGTGGTCTTGAGTTCCAGGGCTTGTGGGATCCTGGGCAACTCACCTCTCTGCTGTGTACCTTGGTTTTCTCACCTGTGAAATGGGCACAATACTCCCTTTCTACCTGGGATGTGGTGAGGGCTCTGGAAGACAAGAAAAGCAAGATGGGGAAGGAGGTGGGGTGCTAGGGGGCTTCTCAGGAGGGGGCGGAGGGAGAGTTTATTGGGAGCTCAGGTTCCTGGAGGCATCAGGGACCAGGTCTCCTCCAGTAGAGGATGAGCTGATGGGCTCCTCATGGGGCTGAGCACTGTACTGCAGAGCCTCAGGCAGGAACTCACCCATGGAGAACTGGCACTGGAAGCCCCCTTCCTCTTCTGGGCCTCCCATCTGGGTTCCTGGGGCTTTTAGGCCCATCCCTCTAAGTGCTCACAGCAGAAATCCTGCCATGGTCAGGGTGCAGTGGCTCACGCCTGTAATCCCACCACTTTGGAAGGCTGAGGTGGGGAATCACCTGAAGTCAGGAGTTTGAGACCAGCCTGGCCAACATGGTGAAACCCTGTCTCTACTAAGAATACATAAAAATTAGCTGGGTGTGGTGATGTGCACCTGTAGTCTCAGCTGTCTGGGAGGCTGAGGTGGAAGAATCACTTGCACCTGGGAGGTGGAGGTTGCAGTGAGCCGAGATTGGGCCGCTGCACTCCAGCTTGGGCTACAGAGCAACTCTGTCTCAAAAAAAAAAGAAAGAAAATTCTGCACCAGGGTGTAAGGGAGTGCTGTGGCTGATGAGGGCTCTGACGGTGGATTCATGGCACGTGTTCTTGCTAGGTGAGGGTCTCCACCTGCAGCTGGCCATGGGCATTCTCTTACGTGACGAGCCCCTGACACATGGGCACTCTCATTCCAGAGGCATTGGCCATCTCAGCCAGACAAGATCATCATGGAGGCCAGGCTGGAGCACATCCTCAGGACCTCTTGTGCCCGGCAGAGCTTCTGGGGAGAAGTAGACTGACTACGCACACTGGCTGCGGCACTCCCTCCACCTGGGGCTCTGTGACCTGTCCAGGGTGAGTCCGCCCTGGGGAAAGGGACAGCTGAAGGACCAGGGACCTATTGTGATGGGGCAGTATGAAGGGTGGTGCCCACAGAAGGCAGGGGTGTGAGCGAGGTAGCCAGACGCCAGCATGGTGGCTCTGCCATTTGCCTGCTGGGTGGCTGGGCAGGGCACATCTCTCTGAGCTTCCAGTGTTTCATCTGAGGAATGGAAGCAGCAGCAGGTTCCAGGATGTAGGGTGATGGTGAGAGTTAAGAGAGACGTGCTGCAGGAATGCTCAGCCTTAGTGCCTGGCACAGAACTTAGCATTGCTGTTGGCATGACTGCCTCAGAAGAGAGGTGTTGGGACCCCTTTTCCTCAACCCC
This sequence comes from Callithrix jacchus, assembly GCF_049354715.1. NCBI lineage: Eukaryota > Metazoa > Chordata > Mammalia > Primates > Cebidae > Callithrix > Callithrix jacchus. The sequence goes on along the minus strand of NC_133516.1, from coordinate 99,912,430 downwards.
TTTCCCCTCCTGGGGTTGGTAGCTGGTTCATCGGTTCTTTTATCCACCCACCATCCATTCATTCACCCATCCTTCCTTCCTCCTTCCCATCTTCCATCCATCCCCCTATTTCTGCCCTCCCACCCTCACTCCCTTGCATCCCTCTACCATCCATCCATCCATCCATCCACCCACCCACCGACTATCCATCATCCATCCATCCATCCATGCATCCACCCACCGACTATCCATCTATCAATCATCCATCCATCCATCCATCCATCCACCCACCGACTATCCATCTATCATCCATCCATCCATCCATCCACCCACCGACTATCCATCTATCATCCATCCATCCATCCATCCACCCACCAACTATCCATCTATCATCCATCCATCCGTCCATCCATCCATCCACCGACTATCCATCTATCATCCATCCATCCATCCATCCATCCATCCACCGACTATCCATCTATCCTCCATCCATCCATCCATGCATCCCAGGAACCCACACTCTTCTGTAAAGGGACAGATAGTAAATATTTTAGGCTTTATGAACCATCCAGTCTCCGTTTCAACTTCCAGCTCCACCGCTGTCTTGTGAAAGCAGCTATAGATGATATGTAAGTGAATGCACATGGCTGTATTCCGGTAAAAGTGTTTATAAGAGTTGGCAGTGAGCCAGATTCAGCCCTGAACCATCGTTTCCCACCCCTTATCTATTCCTCTGTTCACTCAGAAAACATGTGTGTGTTTTACCTATGCCAGGCTGTGCTCTAGGTTCAGGGACTGGGTAGTGAGAGAGAGAGCCCAGGTGCCAGCCTCCTGGGTGGTGGGTGCATTCCAGTGGGGCCAGGAAGATAAACTAGAGCTGTTTGGTCTGTAGTCAGGGCGTGGTAAATGCTGTGCAGGGAGGAAGCAGGGAGAGGGGGCAGGGAGAGGGGCAGGGTGTTGGAAACGGGGCCTCACTGGTGAGGGTGAGCCCTGCAGAGGGAAGGGGCCTGAGGCAGTACTTTGTCTTGAGGACCACGGGTCAGCCCTAATGGAGGGAGCGAGGGAGGTGAGGTTGGGAAGATGAAACAGTCCACAGGCCATGCCAGAGCCCGGCTTCTCTTAAGTGCAGGGGACAATGTCTGATTTGCATTTGTTTTTTCCTGAGACAAAGGGTTTCGCTCTGTCACCCAGGCTGGAGTGCAGTGATGCAATCTCAGCTCATTGCAACCTCCACCTCCCAGGTTCAAGGGATTCTCCTGCCTCAGCCTCCTGAGTAGCTGGGATTACAGGCACGCGCCACCATGCCCAGCTAATTTTTGCATTTTTAGTAGAGACGGGGTTTCACCACGTTGATCAGGCTGGTCTTGAACTCCAGATTCAGGGAGGTCAGGCACTCTCCCTGACCTCGTGATCCACCCACCTCGGCCTCCCAAAGTGCTGGGATTACAAATGTGAGCCACCGCACCCGGCCCTGATTTGCGTGTCTTCGAGCTTAGCTGGGGCAGGGGCAGGCGTGGAGGCTGGGAGGTGACAGCTGCTGTTGTATTCCAGTGCAGGGGATGGTGGGCTCTTACTGCCCACCCACCCCCACCACCCTGCGCCTGCCTGACACCCAGACTCTTTCATCTTAGGCCCTCTTGGTCTCCGGGGAGCACATCTTGGGCCAGGGTGGGCTCCTGCTGCGTTCCCGCTGCCAGCTGGGCCTCGCCCCAGCCCCAGACCACAGACTGCACCTCAGCCTGACCCTCCGAAACCACAGCAGGCCTCATTCGCCTGACTTCTCTGGGGAGCTGGAAGTGGGTGGCCAGGACCAGGCTGACAGTCCCTGGGGAAGATGCCCGGACTTCCCTCCCGTTCCTCCCTGGACAGCAGGTCCTCACTTCCTGGGTGGCTCCGCTCTCTAGGGTTACCTGAGGAACTGCAGACGAGCACCCTGGATAGGGCCAGAGCGTCACTCTGGGTGCAGGCAACACCTGCTGAACCCCAGGCTAGGCCTGGCGCCAAGACAAAGCAGCTCCTCCACCGGCCCAACACTCAGCCCTTCCTATAACAGAGAGGTAGTAGCTGGGCTGCCCAAGTTTGAATCTGAGCCCAGCTGCCTCCTAGCACCTGAGTTTCCTCCCCTGTAAAATGGTTATAATAATTGCACTGTCCCTACCTCCAAATGGGGTTAATATTGCAAAGATTACGTATGTTCATAGGCATAGATTGCTTAGAGCAATGCCTGATGGAAAACTGCCACTACATAAGTATTTGCTGTCATTAGCCATGATTGGCCCCATCTCCTCCCCTTCCTGCCTCCCAGCAGCCCTGGGAGGTAGGAAGGGGCAGAGTTTGCCTCCAATGCCTACTCTGCCCTGCCCTGACCTGGCCAGGTGATCCCAGCAAGGAACCTCTCTGAACATCTGTTTCCTCATCTTGGATCTGGTATTTCATAGGGTGGTTTTCGGGGGTCTGGATAGCAGTTCCCACTGCCTGCATAGCCAAGGCACGTGACATAGCAGGTGCTCTCTCAGTGTTTCCATCGGTCTACTCTGTCTCCCTGGCTGGGTGAGCTTGACCTTGTGACTTTCTTTTGCTGAGCGTCTGTGTTCCCCACTCTCAAATGGGCACATCTAACATCTCCCTTGCAGAATCCTTAGGAGGAAAACAGACATTTGTACAACATCTGCACATAGTAGGTGCTTGTGAGAAGGGAATTCCCTCCCTTCCTGGCATCTGGAGCTGGATAAGGATGGCATTTGTGGGTTGGTAGTCCAGCAGCTGTGGCAATTGTAAAGGAGCTTGTCTTTCCAATATTCTTGTTCTCTGGGACTGATGGTCACTTCCCATTTCCCAGCCAGGCTTCTGGCTGCTCCCAGATCTGTAAGCCCCAGGCCCGATGGAACCAGATGCCTGGGAATGAGCCTGTGGTGGACACTCAGCAAGTGACTGGTCCTCTTGCTTCCCTGTCCCAGATTTATTTGGGACAGCTGTTCTGGTGCCTCCTCATTGGCTCCATTCTGGGGTCTGTGGAGTGATCAGAGGCTTTCTCAGCCTTCTTTGTTCCTCCCCACAATCCAGTGGCCCCAGGACAGATGAGGGACAGATTCAGGGAGGTCAGGCACTCTCCCAGGCTGCACAGAGGTGGGTGGGGCCCTTGCTCTTCAGTGATAGCCAGCAGGGCTGAGGCCGACTCTGTGTGGTCTGCAGACTGTCCCCTGCCCCCACCTGCCTGGCAGGAGCACACTGTGCCCTGTGAAATTCCACAGGAGTCCTAGGCTGTACCAACTTGGATCCTCCAGAGATCAATGTGCCTCTGCACATTTAGTAAGCACGCTGCATTAAGTTCCAAGGACTACTGTATTAAATTGCCACCAATCAGAAGGTTTAATGCCACAGACATGTTTGGTCTCACAGTTCTAGAGGCCAGAAGTCCAAAATCCAGTTGTCAGCAGGGCCACATTGCCTCGGAAAGTCCTAGGGAGGATCCTTCCACACCACCTCTAGCTTCTGGTCACTGCTGGCAATGCTTGGCTATGGTGGCATTGCACCAGTCTCTGCCTCTGTCCCACGTGGTGGTCTTCTGCCTTCTGGGTGGTGTCTTCACATGGCCTTCTCCTAGGAACAGCATTCATTGGGTGTGTGGCCTACCTTCATCCACCGTGGTCCCATCTTAACTTGATATGTGCAAAAAACTCTTTCCAAATAATACCATGTTCACAGGTATGGGGGGTCACGACTTCAACATGTGAGGAATCAAATTCAATCCATAACAGACACAGGTACACATGCACACACGCGCGTGCGCACACACACACACATGCACACACACTCTTTTAAGTCCTAAGTTTTGTGAACCATTGTTCTGTATGTTTTACAGACCTTGGAGCTGAGGCCCAGAGAGGGTGCCGCCTTTACTGAAGGGTGCACAGCTTGTTAGCTGCAGTGTCTGGAATACAGGGTAGCTGAGGCTCCTTCCCCCTCAGGGCCTCCTCCAGGCTCCTGTTCTCTTGGGGCCTCCGAGCCTCTCCCCAACCTGATTCTAGACACCTGTCCTGGTCCTGGTCCTGGTCCTGGTCCTGGTCCTGGTCCCTCCCATGCCCCAAGGATAGGTGCCTGCAGGGATTTCGGTAAACTGCTCAGTGCCTGGGGCATTAGCCAGATGTTACCTGCATCCCCTTGAACTTGCTTAGACCTTTGCAGTGGTTCCTATGCAAACTCGGAAAGCCGGGGCTGTTGGCAGAAACACCGGGGAACTGCGAATGTTAGAAACACAAGTGGGGTCCCCCCTCAAACCAATTAAATCAGAGTGTCTGGATGGGGCCCGCGAAGCCATCTCTAAGTTGCCCTGTGGAAGCTGCTGCTGGGTTGGTGGGCTCCTAGATGGTTTTCTTTTGGGGGGGTGGGTGAGAGTCTCACTCTGTCACCCAGGCTGAAGTGCAGTGGCGCCATCTTGGCTCCCTGCAACCTCCGCCTCCCAGTTCAAGCGATTCTTCTGCCTCAGGCTCTCAAGTAGCTATGACTACAGGTGTGTGCCACCACGCCCAGCTAATTTTTTGTATTTTTAGTAGAGACAGCGTTTTATGGGGTTAGCCAGGACAGTCTCGAGCTCCTGACCTCGTGATCCACGATCCACCTGCCTGGGCCTCCAAAAGTGCTGAAATTACAGGCACGAGCCACCATGCCTGGCCTAGATGGATATTTTAAAAATTGTTTAAATCTATTTGCTAAGAGACTGGCTAATTTTTGTGTTTTTGGTAGGGAGAGGTTTTGCCATGTTGCCCAGGCTGGTCTCAAACTCCTGGGCTCAAGTGATCTGCTCACCTTAGCCTTCTAAAGTGCTGGGATTACAGGAGTGAGCCACTGTGCCCAGCCCTGAGTATTCTCATAGGTGCTTTCTGTGACGAGGCACTGGGAGCCTTTCGGGAGGGATGGTGCACAGGGAACTTGGTGCCCTGGAGATTGGGTGTGGTATTGTGCCTTCCCCTTGTTTTCTACAGGTCTGACTGCAGCCTCCTCAGCCAGCCCCTTCCTAAGCCTAGGGCTGGCAGGAGGCAGAGACAAGGGACAGGGCCTGGGACAGACTCCACTCAGGACTTTGCCCTCCTGCTCCCAGCTTCACGGCTCCAAGGCTCAGCGGGGTGGCCTACTGGGATGTGTCTCCACCTCAGCTTCTCAAAGCCTGGTCCAGTTGGAAGGAAATGTGGACAACAGGGAGGAGAAAATGAGGCTGTCCATGTCCAGGGCCCCAAGCTGTCTCCAGGCTTCTGTGTCCCATGAGGAAAGTGAGTGGTGGCTGGGTCCCAGCTTGGCTCACTGGGTCATGGCCCCCATGGGCTTAAGAAAGGAGAGGGGTCTGGGCATTAAGATTTCAGAAGTCAGGACTGGGTCCAGGGGTTCACACCTATAACCCCAGCACTTTGGGAGACCAAGACAGGAGGATCACTTGAGCTCAGGGGTTCGAGACCAGCCTGGGCAACATAGACTCCCATCTCTACTTAAAGCCTGGTGGGGTGGGGTGCTCCTATGTCCCAGCTGCTGGGTGCAAGCTGTGATGGTGCCACTGCACTCCTGCCTCAGTGACAGTGAGGCCCTGTCTCAAAACAAAGGCTCAGAAAACCATATCAGGACTGCATGGCATTCCTCACTGACAGCCATGTCAGGTGAGGCTGCTGGGAAGGGTACAGAAGAGGGGGCTTCAGGTGGCTCAGCAGGTTGACTGAGGTGGTGCAGCTCCAGGTTCTCAAGTCCTAGGGCTTTGAGGCTTGGCCTGGGGCAGTAGGGAGCTATGGAAAGTGGTGGAGAAGGAGCAGACAGTTGGAAACATCAGGGTGCCCCAGCAGGTCCCCTTCTGGCTCCAGGGTGCAGAGAAGAGAGTGTGGTGCTGCGGGCTTGTGCCCACAGGCAGTCAGCAGAGGTGGAGGTCCTGTTCCGGGATGGCAGGCCGCCCTTCCAGCCCCTGGGACACCTGACCTTGCAGGCTGCCAACCACAGCCTCCTGCTGGCTGCATACGGCTGCCAGGGTTGCCTGCTGGACCATGTGGAGGTGAGAGGGCCTGGACTGGGACACAGGGAAGGGGTTACCGTTGTCTCTCTGGGCAGAGGCCACAGTGCCATGAAACCAGAGCACACGGCCCCAGGGTGAGGCCTGCATCTGCCGCTGGCACCGAGACCTTTTGTCTATTTCATTCCTATGCGGCCCCAAGGGAGTCCCAGCCTCTTCTCTGTCCTAACAGGCCAGGATTGCAGCAGTTGGCTCCCAGGTGCGAGCCTGGCTGGAAAAGAAGGTTCATGGCTTGGGGGCCTCTCTGAGAAGGTTCCAGCACCTGGTGGGTAGCACAGCAGGGAAGGATTGGGTGGAGAGCTCCCCCTCTGACCTGGCTTGTAGCCCCCACTTGCCAGGCATCCCACCCTGGGCAGGAGGGTCTGGGGCTCTCTCTGCCCTGGACCGCACCCTGATTCTGGCTTCCCCGCCCAGGTACAGCCGGCAGGCACCCTGGATGGCGTGGCAGGCCTCCTCCTTCGGCTGTCCCAGGCAGGGCTGGAGGCTGTGCAGGTAAGTGTTTGGGCCATCACCACCTTGCGGGGCCAGAGCCAGGGCAGGCAGGCACTGACCCAGCACCTGCCGCTTTACCTGGACCGGCTGCAGGTGGGGCTGGAGCAGCTGTGGAATGAGCTGGAATGTGAGTGTGGGAGGGAGGGCTCAACCCTGCACCAAAATCCAGGCCCAGTCTGGGGCCCTAAGCCCTCACATTGGCCTGTGGCATTGTTTCAATCAGAATGGTGGCCTTGCTTCCCGCCAGCCTGCAGCTCAGCTGTGTTGAGACCCCTGCCTTACTTATTACAGACCTATAGTCTCGGGGGTTTTTTGTTTTAACACAGAGTCTCGCTCTGTTGCCCAAGCTGGACTGCTGTAGCACAAATTTGGCTCACTGCAACCTCTGCCTCCCGGGTTCAAGCAATTCCTGTCTCAGTCTCCCGAGTAGCTGGGATTACAGGTGCGTGCCACCATGCATAGCCAATTCTTCTATTTTTAGTAGAGATGGGGTTTCACCATATTGGCAAGGATGGTCTTGATCTCTTGACCTCATGATCCGCCTGCCTCAGCCTCCCAAAGTGCTGGGATTACAGGTGTCAGCCACCGCGCCCGGGCCCAACCTTTTTTTTTTTCCATGGTCTGCTGTCTTAATCTTACAGGGTCTCCAAGCTAATATCCCTTATGCTTGCTGCCTAGGTTTCTCCAGTCTTCCGCCTGCTTTCTTTTGAGTGGACAGCCTTGCTTCTGTGAAGCTCACTGCCACAGGGTCTCTTTCTGGTTCCATGATGAGCTCTCTGTGGCCACGTGGTCGTTAAACGCTCACAGCTACTGCCCTTCTGGCAGGACTAAGAAATTCTGGCCTCTCCACCACCCAGGGCTAATGTCCGGCCCAGTGCAGAGCCCCCAAGACCCTGTCCAGTGCCAGGGTGGGCATCCCTCTGACTGGCTGTTGAATGTCACCTCCGTAGCCTCTCTGCTGTGCCAGAGTCCCATGGCCACCCACAGGGCTGTGAATTTGAAAGAATTGCTCCAGGACTCGGCACACTGTGCTGTTCACAGCTGTCACTGATTACAGTGAGAGGAGGCAGGGATGTTGGTGCAGGGAAGGGGGCTGGGGCAGAGTCCAGGGGTAACCAGGGCCAACACCTAGTGTCCTCTTCCAGTCCCAGCGCCTTCACATGGGATGCACTTGGCTGTCCTAGCACGATGTGACACAGACTGTTTGTTTAGTGGGACTGCCCCATTGGCAGGTGCTGCTTGGCACGGACCACACTGTCAGATTCCTAGGAGGCAAGCAGGGGTTCAGCGTAAACCACGTTTGTGCAAACAGTTCAGCTGCAGAGAGCCTCGTATCACTTCTAGGAGTGGTGGGAACCCTCCCCCAATCCAAGTTCCCAGACAAGCTATGAGCAGGCCATGCAGAGGCAGCTCGGGTCTGCTGTGACATCTCACTCACAATCTCCAGTGCCTGCTGCTCTATTCCTTTTCCCCCATTCCCCCACCATCTTTACCCCAGGAAGATGCCCTGTCTCCTTGAGGTGTGGGCTGGGCCTCTGACCTGCCCAGAGGCCTCATGGTGGGTGTTGGCTTCCAGTTGCAGGGCCCCTGGCCACACTGAAGGACTCCTACCTGGAGGTGACGCTGCGGTCCCTGAAGGAGGTGTGGTGGGAGTGGGCAGAGGAGGCTATGTGGTGGCTGCAGACCTGGGTGCCTGGGATACCAGGCAATGGGGGTCCCAAGCCCATCAGGGTGACCCTGGGGGCCATGAAAGGTGCCCTGGAGCTAGTGAGTGAGAGCAAGGATGGGGCATGGCTGGCAGTTGAGGATGACCAAGACAGCTCTCACTGTCCCCTCCCTCTCCAGTAGCCCACCAGATACTGTCCTGGGCTGAGGCCACATTCTCACGGGCACTGAAGAGGCTCTGAAAACCCCTGCTGGACCTGTATGGCCTCACAGCCAGGTAACGCAGGGTTGGGAGTGTCGCATCCAGTGTTCCTGCCACATATCAGGCACAATGCTGAACGCTTTGACACACTCTGACCCACTGACTCCTCCGACCACCCTGCACAGAGGCTTCTTCCCTCCCCATTTCTCAGAAGAGAAAGCTGGGGTTTCTTTCGCACTCTATAGAGACCTCGTGATCATGGTTCCAGTGCAGGCAGGATTTTAGGAGCTGCTGCAGAGGACCACAGTGGGCAAGGCTGACCCCTGCATTCAGGAAGCTCAGTTTTACTGAGAGACAGACACGAAGCCCAAGAAATCACCTACAGCAGGGTGTGCACAGCTCCCTGCAGAGAGCCTGAGAGTCACCTCTTAAGCAGGCCATTTCGCTCTGTCATATTTCCTTTTGTTTTGTAATCTTTTTTTTTTTTTTTGAGATGGAGTCTTGCTCTGTAGCCCAGGCTGTAATGCAGTGGTGTGATCTTAGCTCATTGTAACCTACACCTCCTGAGTTCAAACACTTCTCCTGCCTCAGCCTTCAGAGTTGCTGGGACTACAGGTGCATGCGCCACCGCACCTGGCTAAGTTTGAGTTTTTAGTAGAGGCAGGGTTTTGTCACTACAGGCTGGTCTCAAACTCCTAACCTTAGGTAAGGCACCCCCACTTGGCCTTCCAAAGTGTTGGGATTACAGGCATGAGCCACCACTCCCAGCCTGTTGAGTAATCTTTTAAACACACAAATCCCTTCTTTCTTGCAGGCCATGCAGAAGCTGGCTGCAGGCGGGGTGTGGCCCACTGCTCATCATTTACCACCACTGAGCCATACCTTAGGTGGCAAATGCTAGAGATGGAACATTGGTGAGATAGTGAGCTGGGGATCCTATGGTGTGGCCATGGCCAGCTTTGAGGACAAGGTACAGTTCAAGCAACAGCCATAGGGCCAGTGTGGGAAGAGAGCTCCAGGTGGGGCTCCACTGCACAGAGGCCTGGGAGAGGGATGTGCCTGGCTTGTTTGTTTTTGACATGGAGTCCCATTCTCTGTCACCCAGCCTGGAGTGCTGTGGTGTGATCTCAGCTCACTGCAACCTCTCTCAAATTCAAGTGATTCTCCTGCCTCAGCCTCCCAAGTGGCTGGGATTACAGGCATGCGCCACCATACGTGGCTAATGTTTGTATTTTTAGTAGAGTCAGGGTTTCACCAGATTAGCCAGGCTGGTCTCAGACTCCTGGGCTCCAGAGACTTGGCCTCCCAAAGTTCTGGGATTATGGGCAAGAGCCACCGTGCCTGGCCTGCTTTAATAGCAAGCTGATTGGGCTGAAGCAGAATGCAAGCGAGGTAGAGTGGATGCAACTGGGAGGGACTGGGAGGTCCCGAGGCTGGGGCGTGGCGGGGAGGACTCTGGCTTCTGCTCTGACCTAGGAAGGACATGATCACCGTTTCACTTCAAAAGGCCCCTTTGGTCCCTGTGTTGAGAACACAGCAGTGGTAGATGGAAGTGGGGACCCAGTATCCTTTTCCCTCCCAGGCATGAGACCCACCGGGAACCGGGCTCCAGGAGGGGAGGCAGCCCCCTTCTTCCATGCCGGTGGCCTCCCAGAGTATCTGGACTCCAACTCTGCCTCTAACTGGGATTCCTCTGCATTGGCTTTGTGTGCCTCAGTTTCCCCAGCTGTAGAATAGGGACTAGACCGACATCATGGGGAAAAGTCTCCATGTAATACAAGTTCCTGCTCCTGCCGCCTTGCGGTCAGAATGTAGGCTGAGGAAGAGAAGAGCTCCCAGCGCGGGGCTTTGGCTTGGTTGAAGAATCACCTGCCTGGTTATTCACCTACCTGGTGAGTGGGATCTGGTGGGGGTGCCAAAAAATGGATTTAACTGGCAGGGAGGGCGTTCAGGCTGCTTCCTGCCCCCAGCTGCCTGCAGGGCCTCTGGGCCCCCTAGCATCTGAGTGAGTCCACCTGCCCCTGCACCCCCTCCACCGGCCCATCAACAACAGAGTGAGCAATGTTCCTCGTCCCACTCCACCCCCACGTGAGCCAAGATCTCCCTGATCATTCAGATCTCACAGGCTGGACCCTACTCTACAAATTGAGAAAGTTCCCATCCTCCCCTCAAATGTAGACATTTCCTAGCCTGTTGGTCGGGCACACTGGCTCATGCCTGTAATCTCAGCACTTTGGGCAGATCACTTGAGGTCAGGAGTTCGAGACCAGCCTGGCCAACATGGTGAAACCCTGTCTACAAAAATTCAAAAATCAGCCAGGCATAGCAGTGAGTGCATGTAGTTCCAGCTACTCTGGAGGCTGAGACAGGGGAATCACTTAAACCCAGGAGGCAGAGATAGTACCATTAAACTCCAGTCTGCGACACAGAATGAGATTCTGTCCCAGAAAATAAAACAATTTTCTACACCTTCCAGCTCCCGTCCTCGGCATCCCCATACACAGGCCCCATGCTACCCAAGACCCAGGGGGCAGATCAGGCATGACATGTCATCTGATGTGTCGTCAAAATAGGGCAGCTTGTTTCTGTCCTGGCCTCAATCCCTCCTCCGCCGTCATGCCAGCCTCTGTGCTGCTCCACCTCATTATGGGATTTTCTAGAACAAGGACAGCCCTCCCCGAGAGGCACCCCAATGCTCTCCATGGCAGATCTCTTCCTGCAGACCTGTGAGCTCCCCCTCTGCAGCCAAAGGAAGCACGGCTCGGCCAGGCACAGGGACTTGTCCTGTGTGTTCCCTCTAGGAACTACTCAGTGGTGGTGGTGATGCCGCCGCCACCTGGGGGTGATGTGGCCTGGGTGACTGGCTACCTGATGGAGGAGAAGCTGCTGTGGCCACTCCAACAGCTGTCCAGAGCCAATGTGCTGGCCGAGTTCTACCGGCTCAGATGCCGCCTGCTGCAGGGTCCCTAGGAGTGTGAGTCCTGCCCTGGGCTATGCCACCCTCCTCCCTGGGTGCCCCCTGCCCCATGGGCACAGCAGCAGGGCCATGGAAGGGCAGGTACTGTGGGGGCACAGGGAAGCCTACAGAAGCTCATGGCATCACAGTGCCAGGCCCAGAGCTTACTGGACTTCCCAAGGTCCTATGGGATTAGGGCTGAGGCTACTCATCCTGCTTTTGTCCAGAACGTAAGGCCTGGCCCAACAGAGGAGTACAGTGGTTGGTTTAGGGCTTCAGGCCAGCTCCCTCCCTGTGGGCTCTGCTGGAGCAGAAGGCAGACCTCCCATTACAGCTGGAAGGGCACTAATTGAGTTCAGACTCACAGGTCAGGGGCAATCTGGTGCTGGGATGACCGGCTCTGGGCTCCTGGGAAGCTTGCGTGTGGCTCGGGTGAGTCTGCTAACCTCTGTGGACTTGGATTCCTCCACTGTGAAATGCAGGTAACCACGTGGCTTGCTCATATGGGTAAGAGGGATGTACGGTTCTTAATGCATGAGGGAGCCCCTCATGTCTGTGGGGCAGCCACCATACCCAAGCCTGGCAAAGAGTGGTTTATCTGTGTGTGACTCACACGGAGGCCTATGGCTCCCTAGAAGTATAGGTGCAGTAGAAAACAGCCTCGTCTTCAAGTTGTGTGTGTGTGTGAGACCATGGGCTTCTCTGTGCCCCTCAGTTCTGACAGCTGACCACGGGGCTGGCAGTGCCTCTCTTGGGATGTTGGCCCTGGACATCAGGTGTCTGGCTGTGCTTGATGGGTGGTGCTTTCCCACCATGGGCACGAGCACCCACAAGGCACAGCTCAGGGGCCACACTGGCTGCACTGGTCAGACCTGCTCCTTCACAGGCTATCTCTTCCCTACCCTGAACAGGACAGGTCTGCAGGACCCCGCTGCCATGTTTGAGGGAGCTGTTGGCCATCCACTTAAATGGTCAATGTTTCTTTATACCCCCCCGCCCAGTAGCTTGAGATTAAATGGATGACTTGTATGATCTTTTTTTTTGAGACTAGGTCTCACTCTGTTGCCATGGTTGGAATGCCGTGGTGTGCTCTCGGCTCCCTGCACCCTTGACCTCCTGGGTTCAAGTGATCCTCCTGCCTCAGCCCTGCAAAGTGCTGGGATGGCTTAGCACCACCATGCCCGGCTGACGTGTGAATTTTAAGTGCACGATTCAGTGGCTTCTAGTTTATTCAGAGTTGTGCATGCCTCACCACAATTGACTTTAAAACGTTTTTATCATCCTAAAATGAAACCCTGCAGCTACCAGTCTGATTGCTGTGTCCATGGCTATGCCTGCTCTGGACATCTGATGTAAACAGAAGGATGACTACGTGGCCTCTGAGCCAGGCCTTGTTACTTAGCACAGCAGTTTTGTAGCGGGTCTGGGGACTCCATTCCTTGTTAGGGCTGAATTGGGCCGTAGCCCTTCAGCTCATGTTATCCTGAAGCTGGTGGGGGATCACTGGGCCTCTGGCTGCTGCACCAGGGGAGGGGGACTCCTGGCCTCAGGGCAAGCTAAGCCAGGGCTCTAGGCATTGGGGTGCTCAGCAGGCATTGTGCTCCCATTGCAGTGGGTGGAGCTGACTGCACTCACCCTGCCTTTGGGGATGCTTCTCCCCAGACCATGCCCTGGTGGCCAGGGCCTAGCAGGTGGTGACTTTTGATGGCCAGGTGTGGGACCTCAGCGTCCAGTGCAGCAGCATCCTGCTGGCCCAAGACTTTGCTCACAACACATTCTCCCTGATGCTGAGTCAGGCTTGGGGCTCATGGTCCTGACCGTGGAGCTGAGACTAGGTCTCAAAGATCCTCATCTTCTACTCCAGCCTGCAGGTGAGGAGGAGAGTCTCGAGCTTCCCCTGGAGACCTGTGGCTGTGGCAGGTTGCCTGGGGGATGGCACTTTCAAGCTTGTCCCCTGGCTGTGGGTCAGCCTCCTGCCTACCCACTCTGATCTACAGGCTGTACAACTCCTCCCTGCCAGAGGAGAGCTGTCCAGACCTCCAGCTGCCTTTTGCCATGAAAAGGAGGGATGTCCCCAAAATTGAGCTGGCCAATGAGGACGGGGCCTCCACCTCCTGTGACAAGCCCACCAGCCTCTGCAGCCTGACTCTGCACCTCTGGCACCATGGTGAGTCGGGGGTCAGTGGAGTTGGCCCCACCACCAAGAGCCTCTTCGGGATGTATTCTTAGCTTCCAGTGCGACAGGTCCCTGGGCTGTAGGCGGCCACTATGGTTGAAAGGATGGCACCAAGGCCCAGGGCTTTCTGCCCACATCCCTTGGATATGTGGCTCCAAGGTGGAGTTGGACTTTCTGTGGTCCCTCTGCCAAGGAACACAAAGGGCAGACCTGGATTCTGGCCACTTGAGCTGAGGATGTGGAGAGGGGATGGGGGGACACACGCTGGCCTCAGTCCTTGTGCTTTCTTTCCCTCTTCTGATGAGGGTTTGGAGCCAGAGCTCTTGGAGTCTGGGGTGGAGGGATTCTACCAATCCTTCGTGTGCCTGAGGCTCATCTCACATACAGGTCCCCTGGGGGAGGATCACGGGCTCTCAGAACCTCCTCAGCTTCCCTCCTCCCCACAGGCATATCCGCTGGCCTTCTGGACACCAACGACAATGAAGCAGGCACTGATCTGATGTTGCTGGATGGCTCTGTGGCCCAGAGCCTGGAGGAGCTCAGCCTGGCCTGGCAGGTGAGCGGTGGACCTGCCCTTTTTCTCTCTGGCTGAGGCTCTTGAGGGCTGCTGGCTGCAGAGTCCCAGGAGAGGCAGGTGGCCTGCCGGCTCTGCAGAGGTCTTTGCAGACCCAGAGTTGTGGGGAGTCTCCTGCTGAAACCAATGTATGTGGGGGAGCCACATGGTCCAGCAGGAGGCCTGAGTCTTGCAGTCACCATCCACCTGGTGAGACAGACGCAGGGCCACTGAGAAGACTCAGCTGACCTGCCCAGAACAGAGCCCTGCCTGCCGGGCCTTCTTCCAGGACCCCCCTCCAGCTTGGGGAACTGCTTCCGGGTGGTGAGTGTGAGCCTGGGCCCTGGGGCACAGCAAGTCCTTTCCCCAGTCTACCCTGGGAAGTGGCATGGAGCAGAGGCCTAGGCTAGAGACAGTGACTGGGTGGCCCTGATTTCAGGTGGAGCCTGGACCATTCCTTAGCTTGTGTGTGCAGAACCCCTGTGGCACCCGGGAGCTCCAGCCTGCCTGCACTCTGGCAGCCACCTACATCCACCTCTGTGCCTGCAGCTTCATGTCCCTGGCCCTCTTCCACAGTGTGGTAAGCTGCCCCAGCTGGCTGGTACTCTGCCCCCTGGCTGGCATCTGCCTTCCAGCTGGAGGGAAAACCCATCTCTCTCTCTCATCAGGGAGAACAAATAATTGTCATTCAAGGAGCTAAGAGTCAAAACAAAACATTTAAGGCCTGATACGGCTTGGATGTGTGTCCCCTCCAGATCTCACGTTTGTTAGAGGGTATACATCCCTCATGGATGGCTTAGCATCCTGTGTTCGGTGAAGCATGAGTTTTTGCTCTATTAGTTCACCTGAGAGCAGTTTGTTTATAAAGAGCCTGGCCTCTCCTCTCTCTGCACCCACTCCCATTTCTGCCATGATGGTAAGCTTCCCGAGGCCTCGCCAGAAGCCAAGCAGATTCTGGAGCTGTGCTTGTACAGCCTGTAGACCTGTGAGTCAGTTATCTCTCTCTTATTTATGATCTACCCAGGCTGTAGTGGCACAATCTCACCTCACTGCAACTTCCACCTCCCAGGTTCAAGCAATACTCCTGCATCTGCCTCCCAAAAATACAAGCAAGTATTTTTGTAGAGATGGTGTTTTTCCCTGTTGGCCAGGCTGGTCATGAATTCCTGACCTCTGGTGATCCAACTGCCTCGGCCTCCCAAAGTGCTGGATGACAGGCACGAGCCACTGCTCCCAGCCTCACTGGGATTTGAATGTCCACTATCGTTTAGGGAAAAATGCTCAGCCTCTCTTTTCCCTCTGCTCTCATACTGCAAAAATCAACACAGAAGATGACTTCTGTGAGCAAATGTGTGGGGGTTTGTCTTCACTACCAGGGTGGACCTCTAATTCAGTTCTAACACTAGCTACCTTGAGATTCTTCAGCCAGTGCTGCATAAAATTGCCACAGCCAAAGCCCCCCTAAAAGGGCATAGAGGTCAGTATCAACAAGAGTGGACTTCCAAGAGCTACAGATGCTAGAATTAGTGGCTGCCATTCATAGACATTGAAAACTTAATCAATTGGAAAATACGACAAAGGGAGGATGAAATGAGATGATCCAACATGTCTCAAAGAAGTTCCAGGCCGGGTGTGGTGGCTCATCCCTGTAATCCCAGCACTTGGGAAGCCAAGGTGAGTGGATCACTTAAGGTCAGGAGTTTGAGACCAATCTGGCCAACATGGTGAAAACCCATCTCTACTAAAAATACAAAAATCAGCCAGGAGTGGTGGTGTGTGCCTTTAATCCCAGCTATTCAGGAGGCTGAGGCATGAAAAATGCTTGAACCCAGAAGGTGGAGGTGGCAGTGAGCCAAGTTCTTGCCACTGCACTCCAGCCTGGTGACAGAGGGAGAGTCTGTCTCAAAAAAAAAAAAAAAAAAAAAAAAAAAAAAAATCCAGAATGAAAACAGACAGGACCCAGTCAATAAATCCATCCATACCTAGACCCCTCCAAACACAGTTGCAGAAAAGACAAAGAAAAGGCCCTGAAAGCTACTGAGGAGGGTGGAAAGAAGGAAGAACATGTTGACAATTATTTTCCCAGCAGCAGCAACAGAAGACAGTGGAGTAAGAGAAAGTAAGCATGAGATTAGAGATGATCCCCAGCTCAACTATTACTGAATGAAATAACCTCTCAGCACTGATCTGTCTAGAGATCTTTCCCACAAATGGACGCTTACTCAAGGGCCACACGCAAATGTTCATTTATGTACTGTCTGTGTCTGCTTTCCTGCTACAGGGCAGAGTATCTGCAAGAGAGACCACGTTTTTGCTCTCTGAAAGACTCAATTAGGAGGATGGAAAGATAAGCTACACATTGGGAAAAATGTTTACAAACCACCTATCAGACCAAGGACTCATCTCCAGAGACTCATCTCTAGAATACATAAAGAACTCAGAGCTCACAAGTAGGCCACGCTCGTATTCCTAGCACTTTGGGAGGCTGAGGCGAGACGGCTTGAACCCGGGAGGTCAAGGCTGCAGTGAGGCATGACTACACTCCTGGCTACAGGACAGAGTGAGAGCTTGTCTCACAAAACCAAACCGCCAAAGTGTAAAATGGGAAATAAACACATCAACCATGTTTGCTCTCCCAGCCACAGAGAAACAAGGTAGTGCTACACACCTGAGCTCCAGTGAGTTCCAGCACGGGTCTCTGAGTTGCAGGGACTCCGCGGCATAAAGCATTAGTTGAACATCCACATGGCCAGGTTGTGATTTCAGCATCCGCTGATGAGTGCACTATAAAAAGCACTGTTCTAGCGCCAAAAAGGTGGTGGCTGATGAGAATAAAGCTAGGCTTAGAGGCAGGGATCAAGGTCACGGTCTACCAGCCAGATCCTTTCAGAAAGCAGCCTTGGCCTAATGAAGTGCCAATACAGGAGGTGGTGTGGCTCCACAGGAACCTTTGAGAATCTGGAATCAAGCAGAAGCACTCAGTTCTGACCATGTAAATACAAAACTGTCAGCTACTCCAGCCATCAACAGAACGTCTGGGAGGACAGGCATCTCAGATTTATAGCCACAGGGTAACAATGGAGTATTATCTGCAGTTAAGGTTCTCTGTCTTCCTCTTAGGGTTTATCTATTTATTTATTTATGTATCTATTTTTGAGACAGAGTCTTGCTCTATTGCCCAGGCTGAAGTGCAGTGGAGCAATCTCAGCTTCCTCGCGGGTTCCAGCAGTTCTCCTGCCTCAGTCTCCTAAGGAGCTGGGATTACAGGCATGTGCCACCATGCCCTGCTAATTTTTTTGTGGTTTTAGTGAAGACGGGTGCACCATGTTGGCCAGGATGGTCTCTACAGTTAACATTTGAAGGACAAATTTAAAGGTGATTGTAAGTTACAAAATAAAGGCATCTTATGAACTCTCATAAGAAAAAAGGAATAAGATACTTTTTATTATCTTTTTGAGATAGGCTGGAGTAGAGTGGTACAGACTTCCAAGTAGTTGGGATTACAGGCGTCCACCACCATGTTTTTGTATTTTTAGTAGAGACAGGGTTTCACCATGTTGGCCAGGCTGGTCTCGAACTCCTGACCTCATGTGATCCTTCCACCTAGCACCTGACCAGAGAAATTAAGACATTCTCAGATAAACAAAAGATGAGATAGTTCATTACATTGGGACCTGTCCTGCAAGAAATGCTAAAGGGATTCCTTCAAGTCAAAACAAAAAAATGCTAGGTGGACATTTGAAGCCACATATAAAGACCTGTATTATTGGGCTTTTGATTCACATCTCTGATTTTAATTATTTTATTGGATTTAAAAGAGATGTGTAACCATAAGCCTATGTTAAATATGTAATTTATTTAAAAATATTAGGCATGGTGGTGTGCACCTGTAGTCTCAGCTATGGAGGATCACTTGAGTCCAGGGGCTTCAGGTTACAAAGAGCTATGACAGTGACACTGCACTCCAGCCTGGGTGACAGAGTGAGACCCTCTCTCTAAAATATAGATATACTTTGTAGCATTGAGAACACAGGGTGGGGCAGAGCTGTCCAGGAGTAGATTATTTGTATGTGATTAAACTTGCTAGTTTAAAAATCAATTGCTATAACTTCAGGTTGTTTTATATAATCCTCATGGTAATTACAAAGAAAACATCTACAGAATGTACACAAAAGGAAGTGAGAAGGCATTCTAAGTGTGTCACCCAAAAAAAAATCAAACACAAAGGAAGGCAGAAGGAAGGAAATGAGAGAGAAAACACACCAATAAGCCATGCAGAGAACAATCCACAGAGTGGCACTGTGAGGCCCCGTAAACGGTGTGCTGGAGTCCTCCCAGAGGAACTGCTCACTTTAGTCCCTGGCTGTGGGCCTCATGGCACAGTCACCCACCAGGCTATTGAGTTTCATCAGATGATAATCTTTAAAAATGCAAATTATGTTCACAATCTAAAGACAGTAGGAGACTTATACACAGGATGAAAAAAGATACTCCTTGGAAACGGTAACTGAAAAAGGAAGAGGAGCTAGATTAATCTCAGACTAAATAGACTTAAGGTCAAAAGCAGTTGTAAGAGACAACAACAGTCCATTCACCAAAAAAATGCAACAGTTATAAAGGTACATGCAACGCACCTCAGAGCTCCTAAATATATGATGCAAACACTAACAGAATGAAAGGAGAAACAGACAGTTCTATGAAAATTGTAGGAAATTTCAATACCTCACTTTTTTTCCCCAGACAGAATCTTTGTTTCCCAGGCTGGAGTGCAGCTGCAACCTCCCGAATTTAAGTGATTCCCGTGCCTCAGCCTCAGAGTAGCTGGGATTACAGGAGTATGCCACCATGCCCGCTACTTTTAATAGAGACAGGGATTCACCACGTTGGCCAGGCTGATCTTGAGCTCCTGACCTCAAGTGATCCACTCACCTTGGCCTCCCAAAGTGCTGGGATTACAGGCATGAGCCTCTGTGCCTGGGCCAATAACTGACTTTCAATAATGGATACAACACCCAGACAGAAGATCAAGAAGGAAACCGAGAGCTTGGATGATACGATAGATGAATTGGACCTACCAGACATACACAGATGAGTTCACCCAGCAGCAGAATATTCATTCTTCAAAGTACATGTGGAATGTTCTATGGGAAAGATCATATATTAGGCCTGAAAGCAAGATCTAATGCATTTTAAATGACTGAAAGCATAATAGCAGAAGGAAAACTGGAATATTCACAAATCTATGGGAACTCAACAACACACTACAAAACTATGGGTCAAAGGAAAATAATAAGGACAATTAGAAAGTATTTTGAGACAAAACAACGTATCAAATCTTATGGGATGCAGCAAAAGCAGTGCTATGAGGAAAATTTATAGCTGTACACGCTTACATTAAAAAAAAAAGCTGGCTGGAGGTGGTGGCTCACATCTGTAATCCCAGCACTTTGGGAGGCTGAGACAGGCAGATAACCTGATGTCAGGAGTTTAAGACCAGCCTGGCTAACATGGGGAAACCCCATCTCTACTAAAAACATAAAATTAGCCAGGCGTGGTGGCAAGCACCTGTAGTCTCAGCTACTTGGGAGGCTGAGGCAGGAGAATCATTTGAACCCATGAGGAGGAGGTTGCAGTGAGCCAAGATTGTACCACTACACTCCAGCCTGAGAGACACAGCTAGACTCTGTTTCCCCCAACCCCCACCAAAAAAAAAAAAAAAAAAAAAACCAGCAGCAGCAGCCAGGCATAGTGACACTGTTCTATAATCCCACTTACTTGGAAGGCTGAGGCCAGGAGATTGCTTGAACCCAGGAGTTTGAGACTAACTCAGCAAGCGGCAAGACCCTCTCCCAAATAAAAGAAAAAGGAAAAGCTCTCAAACCACAATCCTAACTTTGTACCTTAAATTATTAGAAAGAGAAGAACAGCCTAAACCCAAAGCTAGGAGAAGGAAGGAAATACTAAAGGTTAGAATGGAAATAAATGAAATAGAAGATGAATCAGTGACCACAAACTTGACAAGAAAGTACAAGAACAGACGGCCTCGTGGGTGACTTGTACCAAACAGTTACGGAATCAATGCCAATCCTGCTCATCCTCTTCCAAAAGACTGAGGAAAGAATGCCTCCAAACTCATTCTGGGAGGCCAGCATTACTGATACCAAACACAGACAAAGCAGCAGAAGAAAACACACCACTATTCCTGATCAATACAGATCCAAAGTGCTCAAGAAAATAGAACTCAACAGCGTCATGAAAGGATTATACAACATGGTCAAGTAAGATTTATTCCTGGAATGCCAAGGTGGCTACCATATAAACATCAGGGTAAGATACCACATTCACAGAATGAAGGAAAGAAAACACATAATTTGTTTCAATTAGTACAGAAAAAGCATTTCATGAAGTTTAATATCCTTTCATGATTAAAAACATACTGACTAGAAATCGAAACAACCTCAATGTAATAAAGGTCATATGAACAACATCCAGCTAGTATCATTCTCAATGATGAGAGACAAAGTTTTCCAAGATGAGTAATAAAACAAGGATGCCTGCTTTCATAGCACTGGAAATCCTAGCCAGAGCTATTAAGGAAGGAAGGAAAAAGAAAAGGCATCGAAATTGGAAAGGAAGAAGTAAAATTTTCTCTGTTAACAAATGACATGATCTTCTTTGTAGAAAATCCTGAAGACTGCACAAAATAAACTGTTAGAACTAATAATTTTCTAAGTTTCAGGATTATGAAATCAACATACAGAAGTCAGTTGCATTTCTACACACTAACAGTCAACAATCCAAGAAGGAAATTATAAAAACAGTTCGTGCTGGCTTGACTGTGGATGCCTATAGTCCCAGCTACTGGGAGGCTGAGGTAGGAGAATCGTTTGAGCCTGGGAGGTCAATGCTGTCAGTTTTTATGATGATTATGCCTGTGAATAGCCAGTGTATTCAACCTGGGCAACATAGTGAGACATTATCTTAAAAAAAAAGAAAAAGAAAAAAGTCAGTTTACAATAGCATCAAAAAGAATAAAACAGGAATAAACTCAACCAGGAGGCAAAGACTCTGGCAGGATTTTGAGTTCCAGGGACCGGTTGTGTAACAAATGTAAAGGCATCTCGTACTTATGTATTAAAAGGCTTAGTTTCGTTAAGATGTCAATACGGGGCCGGGCGCTGTGGCTCACGCCTGTAATCCCAGCACTTTGGGAGGATGAGGCGGGTGGATCACGAGGTCAAGAGATCGAGACCATCCTGGTCAACATGGTGAAACCCCATCTCTACTAAAAATACAAAAAGTTAGCTGGGCATGGTGGCGCGTGCCTGTAATCCCAGCTACTCGGGAGGCTGAGGCGGGAGAATTGCCTGAACCCAGGAGGCGGAGGTTGCGGTGAGCTGAGATCGCGCCATTGCACTCCAGCCTGGGTAACAAGAGCGAAACTCCGTCTCAAAAAATAAAAATAAAAAGATATCAGTACGACTCAAAGTGATCTACAGGTTTAGTTTAATTGCTCTCAAAATCTGTGACATTTTTTCTTCAATTATAGAAAAATCCATCCTTATAAATTGTGTGAAGTTTATACACAATTTCAAGAGATCCCAAATGGCCAAAGCAATGTTGAAAAAGTAACAAAGTTGGAAGTCTCACTTCTCAATTTTAAAATGAATTATTGAAAGCTACAGAGGGCTGGGCATGGTCGCTCAAGCCTTTAATCCCAGGACTTTGGGAGGCTGAAGTGGGCAGATCACCAGGTCAAGAGATCAAGACCATCCTGGCCAACATGATGAAATCTCATCTCTACTAAAAATACAAAAATCAGCCAGGTGTGGTGGCACACTCCTGTGGTCCAAGCTACTCAGGAGGCTGAGGCAGAAGAATCTCTTGAACTCAGGAGGCAGAGATTGCAGTGAGCTGAGATTTTGCCACTGCACTCCAGCCTGGTGACAGAGCAAGACTCTGTCTCAAAAAAAAAAAAAAAAAAAATCTACAGTGGTCAGAAGTGTGGTAAGGCAGTAAAGATATACAGAGAGACCAGTGGAATGGAATACAGAGTGCAGAAGGAAACTCTTACACATATGGTCAAATGAGTTCAATAAGGATGCCAAGAGTATTCAATCAGGGAAGGGATAGTCTTTCAACAAATGGTGTGGGAAAACTAGATGTCCACAGGCAAAAGAATGAAGTTAAAGCCTTATCTTATATCATGGTTTTTTTAAAAAAAAAACAAAACAAAACAAAACCTCAATAATGAATCAAAGACCCAAGTGTAATATCTGAAGCTATACAACTCATTTTTTTTTTTGACACTGAGGCTGGATGAAGTGGCATGATCTTTGCTCACTGCAACCTCTGGCTCCCAGGTTCAAGCAGTTCTCTGCCTCTGCCTGCTAAGTAGCTGAGATTACAGGCGCCCATCACCATGCCTAGCTAATTTTTGTATTTTTAGTAGAGACAGGGCATCTTGGTCAGGCTGGTCTTGAACTCCTGACCTCGTGATTTATCCCCTTTGGCCTACCAGTGTGCTGGGATTATAGGCAGGAGCCACTGTTCCCAGCTGACAACTCTTAAAACATAGAAGGAGAGCTTCCTTTGGCCATGATTTCTTAGATATGACACCAAAGGCCCAAACAACAAAAGGAAAGTAGACAGATTGGATTGCATCTAAGGATACTATTAATAGACTGAAACGGCAACCTACGGAATGACAGATGTGCAAATTCCATGTCAGAGAGTTTCCATCTAGAATAGATAAAGCACTCTCCCAATGCAACAACAAAAACCAACCAAGGCGCCTGTAATCCCAGAACTCTGGGAGGCCAAGGCAGTGCATCCTTTGAGGTCAGGAGTTTCAGATCAGCTTGGCCAACATGGCAAAACTTCTTCTCTACTGAACATAGAAAAATTAGCTGAGCATGGTGGTGCATGCCTGTAATCCCAGCTACTTGGGAGGCTGAGGCAGGAGAATTGCTTAAAATGGGGAGGTGGAGACTGCAGTGAACCCAAGATTGCACCACTGCACTGCAGCCTACGGGATCAGGAAGCGGAGTGACCCTGTCTCATAAATAAATAAGCAAATAAAATAAAGCAGGCTGGACACCGTGGGCTCATGCTTGTAATTCCAGCACTGTGGGAGGCAGAGGCGGATGGGTCAGGAGCTCAGGAGTTCAAGACGAGCCTTGCCAAGATGGTGAAACCCCCATGTCTACTAAAAATACAAAAAAGTAGCCAGGTGTGGTGGTGGGTGCCTGTAATCCCAGCTACTCGGGAGGCTGAGGAAGAGAATTACTTGAACCCAGGAGACAGAAGTTGCAATTAGCAAGATTGCACCACTGTACTCCAACCTGGGCAACAGAGTTAGTCTCCATCTCAAAATAAAATAAAGTAGATGGAGAGGCTGAGTGTGTGTGGTGGCTCATACCTGTAATCCCAGCACTTTGAGAGGCTTAGGTGGGAGAATTGCTGGAGCTCAGGAGTTTGAGACCAGCCTGGGCATCACAGGGAGACCCTGTCTCTACCACTCCCCTGTCACACACACAAATTAAAAATGTAGCCAAGTGTAGCGATGCCTACCTACTTGGGAGGCTGAGATAGGAGGATTGCTTGAGCCCAGAAATTTGAGACAGACTGAAACCGCATCTCACAAAGGAAAGCCTGAAAGGGTACAGGGCAAGCAAACCGGGTCAGAGCAGCACGTTCCGCTCCAACTGATCTCCACTACCACTGAAAGAGCTGCTTTCCCTCCCACTTTCAATTTCTGTGTATTTTTACACTACAAAGCAAAGAGTAATTACTTAGAAGCATTCTAGGACAACATATATGTAGAATTTTATAAAAGTTTTGCAATCACCTCTTTTCAACATTGTCACCTTTCAGATAAAGAAAATGACAACAGGCCTCACTCCAGATACCAAATCAAAATTTTGGGAGGAATAGGTCCGAAAGTATATATTAAAAAATAAAACACAGATTCGCATAACCCTGAACGTGTGAGAACCACTGTGTTGGACAGTAACGGAAAGGGCATTCTAATGAAGGAAGCACTTGGCCATGATAGTGCAAATGAGCACAGTGGGAAGGGATCTTGGAAGATGAGGCTGAAAGGTGCATGGTTCAGAAGTGAGGGGATTTGTTTGCCACACTAAGGCATTTGAGTGCATAAGGATGACAAAATCATTGAAGATTTTTAAAATAAAGTGTTGTGACTGGCCCTCTGCTTCCACAGAGGAAGGAACAGGACACTGAATGTTCAAAGGCAGGTCAGGAGGCTGCTGTTCAGTCCCCTTGAGAAAAGAAGGCAGCAAACCACATCACCATGTGTGTACCTATGCAGCAGTCCTGCATGACTTGCACATGTACCCCAGAACCTAAAGTGCAATAAAATACTTTTTTAAAAAAGGAGGAGGCCTGGAGCTGCTAGAGGATGGAAGAGAGGACCAACTCAAAGAGTACTTGGGACTGGATCTGTCAGGACTGGTCACCAGATGAGGGGGATTAAGAAATGGCAACATTCACGGATCGTGACAACACTAATCAAGACTGGGAATGCAGGGGGAGAGAGGAGTTCCAGGGGAGGAATGAATTCCCCCTTGGCTATGCCTAGTTTGAGTGCACCCAGGGACACGTGTGCACACTCCACATGCATTTTGGAAAGACTGGTCTGGAGCCACCAAGACAGATGTGAATCTGGAAGTAATGAACACAGCTGAAGGAGAGCTATGGAAAGACGAGATGTAGGGCGGAATCCTAAAGACCTGCAAAGGACACATCCAAGGCCAAGTACCAAGAGCAACAGAGGATCAATCTTCTAAGAAGTGTAACAATGAGCAGAACTGGGGGGTGGGAGGTCAAGAAGCAGAGGTTGCTGTCTCATGTCATAGGACAGAAAGTCCAAAGCCAGTCATCTGATTTGGCATCGCAACTTTATTGATGACCTTAGCGACAGTCACGAGGCAGAAAGCCACATTTTATAGATCGGGAGACTAGGTCTCAGTGCTTAAGTGACCTATCTAAAGTCATGAAGCTTAAGTCCTACATTTATCCAATAACTACCAGATAAGTGTACAGGAGACATGAAGATGTGGTTATGAAAGAACAAGGGGAGGAAAGTCACAGACGCAAAACTGGAGTACAACTTATTACATGCTAGCTAAGGCAAAGACCCAGGAGCAACCCAGAGGAAAAGCAGCCAATTCCCTGACGGGAAGCGGGTTGGTGGTGGGGAGGGGGGAGGGGGGCCTCCCAAAAGCATACCTGGCAGTGGGCCTTATAACTGAGCTGTGAAGGATAAGGACAGTCAGACCATGGCAGGGGCTCTAGGAAGTGGGAGCAGCATCAATCATATCAGGAAAAAATTCTGTAATTCAAATGGGGAAGTCAAAACTGTGACATCACCAGAAAAGATGGGAAGATATACACACCCAGACATTCAAATAACTGTTCTGAAAGGTCGTCAATGCGAGACTTTCCCAAACAAAAGTATCTTAATCATCGTTTTACGGGTAGGGAAGGTCTGAGGAGGCAAATGCACACAAGAGAGAGAGAAACAGTGAGAAAGAACACAGGAGTGTACCTCCAAAAATTGAAAGGGAAGTGTTTTGCCCTGAAGAATAACAAAATTACAGCTTGTGTGTGTGTGTGTATAAATTTATAATAAACAACTGTTATTACATTTCACAAAATCTAAGTTATCCTCAATGCTCATGTGAGATCAACCTCTGGTCTCTCCATCTTACAGTTTTCCTCTTAGCTCCGAAGTTGAACCTGACCTTACCGTTTTCTTGTTTTTACTAAGGGTGCTTACACTTTAAAGTGTGGCTGAGAAAATGTAAAAATGTTACAAATTCACATGCTGTCTCTACAATAAATTGTACATTTTTTCTACGTTTTTATGCTTAATCTCTCTTACAGGAACATGAGAAGGGAGTTTCTGGCATGTTCAAAAGCCCTATCACACCATACACGTATGCACAATTGAGCCATTTTCTGACCACACTGAAAGCATATCACTGTTCAATATGATAGCCTCTAGCCACATGTACAACTGTCACATATGCCCAACAAAAGCTTGTAAATTACCTCTACATCAGAATTAAGCATTCTACAAGAAGCCGAAAATTAATGTAATTTAAACTAGAAAAGCTGTAAGTTTCAAGATAGCTCAAAGTGATTACAATCTTCAACAAATCAATAAAAGCAGCCAAAAAAAAATTCATTGTTATATCCACATCTCTACCGATGGAATACGAAATATGTTCTAATGTTATCTTTTTAATAATATAAATGGATTTTGGATAATGTACTTACACTTTTTTTTTTTTTTTAATTTTTTATTGGATTATAGGTTTTGGGGTACATGAGCAGAGCATGCAAGACAGTTGTGTAGGTACACACATGGCAGTGTGCTTTGCTTTTCTTCTCCCCTTCACCCACATTTGGCATTTCTCCCCAGGCTATCCCTCCCCACCTCCCCCTCCCACTGGCCCTCCCCTTTTCCCCCCAATAGACCCCAGTGTTTAGTACTCCCCTTTCTGTGTCCATGTGTTCTCATTTTTCATCACCCACCTATGAGTGAGAATATGCGGTGTTTCATTTTCTGTTCTTGTGTCAGTTTGCTGAGGATGATGTTTTCCAGATTCATCCATGTCCCTACAAACGACACGAACTCATCATTTCTGATTGCTGCATAATATTCCATGGTGTATATGTGCCACATTTTTCCAATCCAGTCTATTATCAATGGGCATTTGGGTTGATTCCAGGTCTTTGCTATTGTAAACAGTGCTGCAATGAACATTCGTGTACATGTGTCCTTATAGTAGAACGATTTATAGTCTTTTGGATATATACCCAGTAATGGGATTGCTGGGTCAAATGGAATTTCTATTTCTAAGGCCTTGAGGAATCGCCACACTGTCTTCCACAATGGTTGAACTAATTTACACTCCCACCAACAGTGTAAAAGTGTTCCTTTTTCTCCACATCCTCTCCAGCATCTGTTGTCTCCAGATTTTTTAATGATCGCCATTCTAACTGGCGTGAGATGGTATCTCAATGTGGTTTTGATTTGCATCTCTCTGATGACCAGTGACGATGAGCATTTTTTCATATGATTGTTGGCCTCATATATGTCTTTTTTCGTAAAGTATCTGTTCATATCCTTTGCCCACTTTTGAATGGGCTTGTTTGTTTTTTTCCTGTAAATCTGCTTGAGTTGTTTGTAAATTCTGGATATCAGCCCTTTGTCAGATGGGTAGACTGAGAAAATTTTTTCCCATTCTGTTGGTTGCCGATCCACTCTAGTGACTGTTTCTTTTGCCGTGCAGAAGCTGTGGAGTTTCATTAGGTCCCATTTGTCTATTTTGGCTTTTGTTGCCAATGCTCTTGGTGTTTTGTTCATGAAGTCCTTGCCTACTCCTATGTCCTGGATAGTTTTGCCTAGATTTCCTTCTAGGGTTTTTATGGTGCCAGGTCTTATGTTTAAGTCTTTAATCCATCTGGAGTTAATTTTAGTGTAAGGTGTCAGGAAGGGGTCCAGTTTCTGCTTTCTGCACATGGCTAGCCAGTTTTCCCAACACCATTTGTTAAACATGGAATCCTTGCCCCATTGCTTGTTTTTGTCAGGTTTATCAAAGATTGTATAGTTGTATGTATGTTGTGTTGCCTCCGGTGCCTCTGTTTTGTTCCATTGGTCTATATCTCTGTTTTGGTACCAGTACCATGCTGTTTTGATTACTGTAGCCTTGTAGTATAGTTTGAAATCCGGTAGTGTGATGCCCCCCGCTGTGTTCTTTTTGCTTAGAATTGACTTGGCTATGCGGGCTCTCTTTTGGTTCCATATGAAGTTCATGGTGGTTTTTTCCAGTTCTGTGAAGAAAGTCAATGGTAGCTTGATGGGGATAGCGTTGATTCTGTAAATTACTTTGGGCAGTATAGCCATTTTCACGATATTAATTCTTCCTAACCATGAACATGGAATGTTTCTCCATCTGTTTGTGTCCTCTCTGATTTCGTTGAGCAGTGGTTTGTAGTTCTCCTTGAAGAGGTCCCTTACGTTCCTTGTGAGTTGTATTCCAAGGTATTTTATTCTTTTTGTAGCAATTGCGAATGGCAGTTCGCTCTTGATTTGGCTTTCTTTAAGTCTGTTATTGGTGTAGACGAATGCTTGTGATTTTTGCACATTGATTTTATATCCTGAGACTTTGCTGAAGTTGTTTATCAGTTTCAGGAGTTTTTGGGCTGAGGCGATGGGGTCTTCTAGGTATACTATCATGTCGTCTGCAAATAGAGACAATTTGACTTCCACCTTTCCTATTTGAATACCCTTTATTTCTTTTTCTTGCCTGATTGCTCTGGCTAGAACTTCCAGTACTATATTGAATAGGAGTGGTGAGAGAGGGCATCCTTGTCTAGTACCAGATTTCAAAGGGATTGCTTCCAGTTTTTGCCCATTCAGTATGATATTGGCTGTTGGTTTGTCATAAATAGCTTTTATTACTTTGAGATACGTTCCATCGATACCGAGTTTATTGAGGGTTTTTAGCATAAAGGGCTGTTGAATTTTGTCAAATGCCTTCTCTGCGTCAATTGAGATAATCATGTGGTTTTTGTTTTTGGTTCTGTTTATGTGGTGAATTACGTTGATAGACTTGCGTATGTTGAACCAGCCTTGCATCCCTGGGATGAATCCTACTTGATCATGATGAATAAGTTTTTTGATTTGCTGTTGCAATCGGCTTGCCAATATTTTATTGAAGATTTTTGCATCTATGTTCATCATGGATATTGGCCTGAAGTTTTCTTTTCTCGTTGGGTCTCTGCCGGGTTTTGGTATCAGGATGATGTTGGTCTCATAAAATGATATGGGAAGGATTCCCTCTTTTTGGATTGTTTGAAATAGTTTTAGAAGGAATGGTACCAGCTCCTCCTTGTGTGTCTGGTAGAATTCGGCTGTGAACCCATCTGGACCTGGGCTTTTTTTGTGAGGTAGGCTCTTAATTGCTGCCTCAACTTCAGACCTTGTTATTGGTCTATTCATAGTTTCAGCTTCCTCCTGGTTTAGGCTTGGGAGGACACAGGAGTCCAGGAATTTATCCATTTCTTCCAGGTTTACTAGTTTATGTGCATAGAGTTGTTTGTAATATTCTCTGATGATGGTTTGAATTTCTGTGGAATCTGTGGTGATTTCCCCTTTATCATTTTTTATTGCATCTATTTGGTTGTTCTCTCTTTTATTTTTAATCAATCTGGCTAGTGGTCTGTCTATTTTGTTGATCTTTTCAAAAAACC
Source organism: Callithrix jacchus (assembly GCF_049354715.1). Lineage (NCBI taxonomy): Eukaryota > Metazoa > Chordata > Mammalia > Primates > Cebidae > Callithrix > Callithrix jacchus. The sequence goes on along the minus strand of NC_133516.1, from coordinate 99,883,073 downwards.
AGCTCTTGGATTTATTGATTTTTTGAAGGGTTTTTCGTGTCTCAATCTCCTTCAGCTCAGCTCTGATCTTAGTAATTTCTTGTCTTCTGCTGGGTTTTGAGTTCTTTTGATCTTGCTCCTCTAGCTCTTTCAATTTTGACGATAGGGTGTCAATTTTGGATCTCTCCATTCTCCTCATATGGGCACTTATTCCTATATACTTTCCTCTAGAGACTGCTTTAAATGTGTCCCAGAGGTTCTGGCACGTTGTGTCTTCATTCTCATTGGTTTCGAAGAACTTCTTTATTTCTGCCTTCATTTCGTTGTTTACCCAGTCAACATTCAAGAGCCAGTTGTTCAGTTTCCATGAAGCTGTGTGGTTCTGGGTCGGTTTCTGAATTCTGAGTTCTAACTTGATTGCACTATGGTCTGAGAGGCTGTTTGTTATGATTTCAGTTGTTTTGCATTTGTTGAGCAGTGCTTTACTTCCAATTATGTGGTCAATTTTAGAGTAGGTGTGATGTGGTGCTGAGAAGAATGTGTATTCTGTGGATTTGGGGTGGAGAGTTCTGTAAATGTCCACCAGGTTTGCTTGCTCCAGGTCTGAGTTCAAGCCCTGGGTATCCTTGTTGATTTTCTGTCTGGTTGATCTGTCTAGTATTGACAGTGGAGTGTTAAAGTCTCCCACTATTATTGTGTGGGAGTCTAAGTCCTTCTGTAAGTCATTAAGAACTTGCCTTATGTATCTGGGTGCTCCTGTGTTGGGTCCATATATGTTTAGGATCGTTAGCTCTTCTTGTTGTATCGATCCTTTTACCATTATGTAATGGCCTTCTTTGTCTCTTTTGATCTTTGTTGCTTTAAAGTCTATTTTATCAGAGATGAGAATTGCAACTCCTGCTTTTTTTTGCTTTCCATTAGCTTGGTAAATCTTCCTCCATCCCTTTATTTTGAGCCTTTGTGTATCCTTGCATGTGAGATGGGTTTCCTGGATACAGCACACTGATGGGTTTTGGATTTTTATCCAATTTGCCAGTCTGTGTCTTTTGATTGGTGCATTTAGTCCATTTACATTTAGGGTTAATATTGTTATGTGTGAATTTGATACTGCCATTTTGATGCTAAGTGGCTGTTTTGCCTGTTAGTTGTTGTAGATTCTTCATTATGTTGAAGCTCTTTAGCATTCAGTGTGATTTTGGAATGGCTGGTACTGATTGATCCTTTCTATGTGTAGTGCCTCTTTTAGGAGCTCTTGTAAAGCAGGCCTGGTGGTGACAAAATCTCTGAGTACTTGCTTGTTCGCAAAGGATTTTATTTTTCCTTCACTTCTGAAGCTCAGTTTGGCTGGATATGAAATTCTGGGTTGAAAGTTCTTTTCTTTAAGAATGTTGAATATTGGCCCCCACTCTCTTCTGGCTTGTAGTGTTTCTGCCGAGAGATCTGCTGTGAGTCTGATGGGCTTCCCTTTGTGGGTGACCCGACCTTTCTCTCTGGCTGCCCTTAGTATTCTCTCCTTTATTTCAACCCTGTTGAATCTGACGATTATGTGCCTTGGGGTTGCTCTTCTTGCGGAATATCTTTGTGGTGTTCTCTGTATTTCCTGCAATTGAGCGTTGGCTTGTCTTGCTAGGTGGGGGAAATTTTCCTGGATGATGTCCTGAAGAGTATTTTCCAGCTGGGATTCATTCTCTTCGTCCCCTTCTGGTACACCTATCAAACGTAGGTTAGGTCTTTTCACATAGTCCCACATTTCTTGGAGACTTTGTTCATTCCTTTTTGCGCTTTTTTCTCTGATCTTGGTTTCTCGTTTTATTTCATTGAGTTGGTCTTCGACTTCAGATATTCTTTCTTCTGCTTGGTCAATTCGGCTATTGAAACTTGCATTTGCTTCGCGAAGTTCTCGTATTGTGTTTTTCAGCTCCTTTAATTCATTCATATTCCTCTCTAAGGTATCCATTCTTGTTATCATTTCCTCGAATCTTTTTTCAAATCTTTTTTCAAGGTTCTTAGTTTCTTTGCATTGATTTAATACATAATCTTTTAGCTCACAAAAGTTTCTCATTATCCATCTTCTGAAGTCTAATTCTGTCATTTCGTCACAGTCATTCTCCGTCCAGCTTTGTTCCCTTGCTGGTGAGGAGTTTTGGTCCTTTCTAGGAGGCGAGGTGTTCTGGTTTCGGGTGTTTTCCTCCTTTTTGCGCTGGTTTCTTCCCATCTTTGTGGATTTGTCCGCTGGTCATCTGCGTAGTTGCTGACTTTTCGTTTGGGTCTCTGAGTGGACACCCAGAATGTTGATGATGAAGTATTTCTGTTGCTTGGTTTTCCTTCTACCAGTCTAGCCCCTTCACTGTACGACTGTTGAGGTCCGCTCCAGACCCTGCTTGTCTGGGGTGCACCTCTAGTAGCCGTGGCACAGCGAGGGATGCTACCAGTTTCTTTTTCTGCTATCTTTGTCCCAGGATGATGCCTGCCTAATGTCAGTCTTTTGGATATAGAGGGGTCAGGGAGCTGCTTGAGGAGACAGTTTGTACTTTATAGGGGTTTAATTGCTGAGCTGTGCACTCTGTTGTTCATTCAGGGCTGTTAGGCTGCTATGTTTGATTCTGCTGCAACACAGCTCATTAAACAACCCTTTTTTTTTTTCTCAAATGCTCTGTGTTGAGGGGTTTGGGCTTTATTTTTGGATGTCCGATCAGGTGTCCTGCCCAGCTCAAAGGCAGACTAGCCACTGTTTGGCTTCCGAGGCTCCGCCCTGCTGTTGTGTGATTCGCGCTGTTCCTGCAGGCTCTGCTGTGGTCTCCGCCACGCCCTGCGGCGGAGTCTCTTCGTTGTAGCGTGTTGCCTTGGCAACGGCTGGCTGCGTCAGCAGTGGGTGTGTATCTCAGTAGGGACGGGTTGCCTCGGCAACGGCTGGCTGCGTCAGCAGTGGGTGTGTATCTCAGTTGGGGCGGGTTGCCTCGGCAACGGCTGGCTGCCTCAGCAGTGGGCATGTATCTCAGTTGGGGCGGGTTGCCTCCGTAGTGGTGGACGCCCCTCCCCCACAGAGCGTCTCGGACCGTCTGCCCGGGATAGTTTGAAATCGCGGTTTTGTTCGTCCCACTGGGTATCCCAAGCGATCTGTCCCTGCAATCCCCTGGGCTGGCCTACTGTGCAAGTCTCGTTCAGTCTCAAGTACAGCCCTCTCAAGTCTCAGGTTGCCGGTTCAACAAGGCACCCGGACAAGCGCGCCCTGTGGGGATTGCTGGGTAGGGCCAGCCACCGCCGCCCCGCTGCCGGCTTCGCCAGGCAGACCTACTGCCTGGCGTCCCGTGTCTTTTTATACTTGGGAGTTTCCCCGTTCTGTGGGCAACAAAGATCAGTCTGGAAATGCAGCACTGACTCACCGTTTGCGAATTCAACGCGGGCTCCAATCCTGGGTTGTTCTCACAGCGCCATCTTGAGTCCCCTCCGTACTTACACTTTTAACTACTCCCTCCCAAGATGAATGGTGAATGGCCAGTCTTTGTGAGGCCCTGCTTTGATGGGAAGAGAGTGGGGAGGCATGAACGTAATGCCAAACATCAAATTGCATATAAAAGTTTAAAATGCATACCATACTATACACTCTGATCATTGAGCAGTTTTCTAAACAGATCTGCACTGTTCAATATAAGAGCCATAGCCATATGGGGCCATGAGCACTTGTATGTGACTATTACAAATACAGATGTGTTTTAATTGCTAAATACACAACAGACTTGGAAAAAATAGTATAGACACACAGAACAACCTTCAGTTTCAAGGACCCTGAGCTGGAATCTATCTAAGTCTAGCTGCGTAATAATCATTCAGACAGCTAGTTAGAAATAGATTCTTGGATACTAACTACAAAACTTTTTATTCTCCAAGTTTGAAATGGGAGTTGGAATTCTTTGTAAATTTCCCAGACAAAACTCTGTGTAGCTATGTTTAGAAAACAAGTGTCCTCATCAGCAAAGCTCTTGGCCACAAACCAACCTCAAAGTCACCTAGAGAGGAAAGGGCCCAAAGGCAAAAGAAAGAACCATTTTTAAAATATTTAAAATACAAATTAAACAGAAATAAGACACTATTATACACTTACCAGATTGCCAAAATTTTTAAGGCTCACAATACCAAGACAGACTATGATGTAGAATAAGGAGATTTCTCACACACAGCCAAACACTGCTTTAGAGAAAACCTCGGTATCTTCTTTCTTTCTTTTTTGTGTGTGTGTGTGTGTGTGTGTGAGACGGAGTTTCGCTCTTGTTACCCAGGCTGGAGTGCAATGGCGCCATCTCGGCTCACTGCAACCTCCGCCTCCTGGGTTCAGGCAATTCTCCTGCCTCAGCATCCTGAGTAGCTGGGATTACAGGCACGTGCCACCATGCCCAGCTATTTTTTTTTTTTCATATTTTAGTAGAGATGGGGTTTCACCATGTTGACCAGGATGGTCTCAATCTCTTGACCTCGTGATCCACCCGCCTCGGCCTCCCAAAGTGTTGGGATTACAGGTGTGAGCCACCGCGCCCGGCCAGTATTTTCTTACAGGATTGAAAATAGTCCTATCCATGACCAACCACTCCAATACCACATGTCTAACATGGGGTACGAGATACATATACAAGAATATTCAACACAATGTTGGTCATCATAGCCACATGAGAAAAAAATTAACAGCAAAATGGCTATATAGTGGTATATCCACACAGTAAGAAACTACACAGAAAAATGAAAGTGAAAGAACTACAACTTCTTACAAAAATATGAACTGAATTCAACACATAATGTGCAGAAGAAGCCATACATCTCCTGAATCAATTCAGAAGAATACATTATAGCATATAAATCTATTTCACAGAAGGTCCATAAAGCAAGTAATAAACCACTTGTCTAGGAAAACCTACAACATTGATACAATTATAAAGAACATGAAAGTGATTACCATGGAAGTCACTAGAATATTGCCTATGAAAGGAGAGAACGGGTTAGAGCAGTGACAGAAAGAGAACTTTTGTGGGCTGGTAACATTCTACTTTTGCCCAGGGTGGTCACACAAATACTGGCTTTTTAGTTTTTTGTTAAATCTTATGTATTAGTTATAGTAACACTAGGTACTATAATAAATGGACTCAAAAAAATATTTAATGGCTCTAATAAAAACAGAGATTTACATAACTGTCCAAAGCAGATACCCCCTCTCAAAGAGCTTCACTTGAATAAATGGAAAAGCACACCATTCTTGGAAAGGAAGACTTAGAATCACAAAGATGTTCATTTCTCCTTATCTTAATCATTAAATCCATGCAATAAAAATGTCAATAGGCTTTTTCAAAACAAAATTATTTTTAAAATTAATAGAGAACTATAAACATGTGAGATAGCCAAGAAATTTATAGTGAAGGTGGATTGATTGCCCTTTCAGAGACTAGAACAATTTTTTTTTTAAAAGCTAGAATGATGAGCAGATAAACAGATCAATAAAATGTAACTGGAATTCCCAAGATAGATCCAAACACATAATGGGTATTCAGAATATTATAAACGTAGTATCTGAAATGTTTTGAGTGTAACCCAAATTTGAAAGCAATTTTTAAAATGAGATGTAATTCCATTACATCAATATGAAAAATTCTCTCATGGCAAAACACGATAAGGAAAGTCAAAGGACAAACAACAAACTTAAAAGCAACAGTGTAAGTCGTATCACCAAGAGCTAATCTGCTTAATATATCTAAAGCTCCTACATATCAACAATGAAACAGTAACCAGTAAAATAAAACAGTAATTTTGTACTATAGTACAAGAATAGGTAGCGTATAGGAACAGTCAGCTCTCAGAAAAAGAATTACAAATGACTCATTCACATGAAGATGCCCAAACTCTGTAAGAGAAATCTAAGTTAAAAATCAGAAGAAAATAACATTTTCACCAATCAGATAAACTCTAGTAGCACTCTGTACTGTTGAGCGTATAAGGAAGCAGACACACTAAAACCTTGTTGGTGGAAGTATACACTGATAAAATGTTAATGGAGAACAATTTGGAAATGTGGGAGATGATGTATTTACATGTACGTATTATGTACTTCAGCACTGATATAATAGCAAAAGTGGCGGGGACTGCTAAGCATGTTATCCATTTAGTCGATGGAGTGAATGCTCCACAGCCATCACAAAGAATCCGGCAGTCCCGTAAGTACCAAGATAAAATGATCTTTTAGATACCCAGAGCAGCAGATCTTTTTCCTTGTTGGCTTCACTACTGGTAGAGTCATTTTTGGTAAAGTAAGGCGGAACATCTAATTGAAGAATATGACCTCCTATAAATACTGAAGAAGAATTCAAAACTTCCAATTGGGGAAAGAGCTTTTTATAAAACAGTGTAAAAATCTACAAATTGCCTAGAAAACATAACATCCTGCAGAAAATTCTAACTAAAAACATCCAAAACGGAATTCTTTACTGCACTTGCACGCTACCCTATCTCATCATCCTACCAAATCTGCCTTTCCTCCTAGATCTCCTGTTTCACTTAATGCTGTCCCTTCCACCCAGGTCCTCAAGCTACAAACAAGAACCTTCATTTGTACTTTCTGGGTTCCCAAAATTTTTTCAAATAATTTCTCTAAGTGCTTATATTCAATTGTCACTGTCCTATAAAATTTACTTTCGTTTTAGATTGTGAGCTTCTTAAGGCTTGAGAACAACTTTATGCATCTATGCATTTCTACCAATCCCTGAGTGGAAGACCTGGCTCCACATGTGCTTTTCATTCACTGGAAGAAAAAATGGGGGAGGAGTCAAGGAGAGCAGACTAAGAAACAGTTCCTATTTACCTTCCACCTTTCCTCTATTAATTGCTACAATTAGAAACTCTAACTACAAATGTAAAATAAATACAAGAAGCATAAAGACATCTTATTCAATATTCACTAAGCACTTCCTGTGTAAGTACAATGGATGAACACAAACATGGTTGCCCCTGTACTCACAAATCTTACAGGCCAGTAAAAGGACAATTAAATGAAGAATACAAATGACAGATCACTAAGTCTTACACAACACAGAGAGCAAGCATCATGAGAACACCAAGTAGAGAGATTTACATGACATTACACTCTCAGGACTATTACTTGTCCCTGAATTGTACAGCCAGTGGCACATTCTAATCCCACATAAACCAAACACACTCAGCCTAGCCAGTGAGAAGCCCTGTTCTGCCAGGACAGGCCTATAGCCATCAGACACAACAGCCTCCATTCCTCCTCAGGCAACCCCAGATAACAGCACAGAGAGCCCAGACATCCTTAAACTCCATGGTCAACTCATGATGTTGAAAACAGCCAGAGTGTGATCAACTCACAAATCCCCAAGTGTGTTCTCAGATCATCCACAGGAACCAAAAAGCAGAGAACTTTTCCAAATGCACAGAAACAGAAGCAGAAAGCAAGTGATTTAATCAAGACACCACAGAGATTAAAGGGAAGCATCTACTTACCACGTGAATGAGTGTTTGTCTCATTTTGATCTCTGTCTTAACCAACTATACAAAATTCCTATGAACTGAGAAAAGATTTATTATACTCCCTTGTGAAATCACAGGTACTAGATTAACTGAATCCATAACTGCTAAACTATGAAACACAACTAAAGGCTAAAAACTATGAAGCTTCAGTTATATTTCAGGCAACCTCTTGACAAACACAATCCAGATTAAAAATAAAGCTCAACAACATACAGACAGCCACAAAAAAATCACACAGAACACGGACACATAGAAAGGGTGGGCCTGCTTCGTATCCACAGCACTGTCAAGCTTGCTCTGGTAAATGAAAGCCAGGAAGCTCATCCCTGACCAGGATGAAGGGGATGAATACAAGAACAAGGAAGCCCTTCTATGAAGAGAGTTTGGAGTGTCTTTTTGCGCATATGTACTCACATTTTTAGTGTCTTAGGTGTATCAAAGGAAAATAAATCTTGGGGCCCCTAAATCACTAAGCTAGAGGGAAAAGCTGATCTGGCCACTACTTAAAGACAATCTGCCTCTCACTGAGATAGATGCAGAGCTCATTGCCTTCTTTGGAAAGGCTAATCAAAAACTCAAAGAATGCAAGCACTCCTCTCTCTCACCTATCTGTGACCCAGAAGCTCCTTCCAGCTTCAAGTCTTCTTCCTGCTTTGCTTCAAGTTGTCCTGCCTTTCCTGACACAAGCATTATACCTCTTACATATATTGACTAATGTCTCACATCTCCCTAAAATGTGTAAACTAAGCTGTGTCCCGACCACCCTGGGCACATGTCGTCAGGACTTCCTGAGGCTAAGAAGCATGCATCCTCAAACTTGGCAAAATAAACTTTCTAAATTAACTGAGATCTGTCTCAAATTTTGGGGGTTACAAGTAATACCAGCAAATCAGAAGACCTGAAGGGAAAAATAAGGTAGTGTAACTTCATTATGACTGAAAAATGAATGTGGTATATCCATACAATAGAATATTACTTAGCAAATAAAAGGAAATGAACAATTGACACAGAAAACACCATGGATGAATCTCAAAATAATCACGTTGAATGAAAAAAGTCAGAAAAAAGTTCCTACTATATGATTCTATTTACATAATATATGTTAGAAAATGGAAACTAATCTACAGTTACAAAAAGCTTATCAGTGGTTGCCTGTGAATCAGAGGCCGGAGGGAGACAGTACTGAAGGGTACAAGGAAACTGTTGGGATGACAAGTACATCTATTATCTCTAGTGGTGCCAGCTCTATGGCTGAATACCTATGTGAAAACATCTAACTTTACACTTCTAATATGTGCAGCGTGGGGGTCACTTGACTCCTCAATAAAGCTGTTAAAATTTTTTGATAAAAATAAGTTCACATTGACCACCAATCGGGTTTAACTGATACCTTACAAAATGAAGGAGATCATTTTCACTTTCAGAAGGATATCTGATTGCAGTTACATATTATGCTTTGTGGACAAGCAATTTCAGAATAAATACAGATGTCAAATACTTAAATGTCTGTATTGCTTCCCATTCATCCTTTGCATAATTTAAAAGGAGCTAAAGCATTTTACAAAAAATTTCCATCACTTCAAGTTTCTTAGAGAGACTCTGAAATTCAATGAACATATAACGTTTTGGGAAAGACAGGACCTTAAACACCATCCTGTTTAACTTTTTCAATTTAAGGAAGTAAACTTAGCCCCTCCCCTTGTAGGGAGTTCATCCAGTCTCATGGCCTTGAAGTCAGCTCTATGTTGCTGACACCTACCTTTGTCATTTTCATCTTGACCTCCCCACTGAACTACAGACATTTATGCTACTTCCCACTAAACCACCTCACTTCACTATCTCATAAGTATCTAAAACCAATTGTGGCCAAAAGCTATCTTCTGATTCCCCTCACCACCAACTTCTTTTCGAATTTTCCCCATCTTGGTAATTGAACCATCACACATTCAGTTCTCAACTAAAACCTAGAAATCAACTCTTGACTACTCATCTCCTGCCTTCCACATAGAATCCACACTTAAGTTCTTAGCCCTGTCTGCAAAGTAGATTGCCAAGGCTGGCCCAGGCTCCATCTACACAGCTACTATGGCTTCTTACCCAGACAACAGCTCTGAAAGGTCCTCATTTCCTCTTCTGCCTCTACCAGTCATCACTACACAGTAGCCACAGTCATGAGGCCATCAATCCCCAGAACTAGAACACTCTACAGACTTGCTGCCATCATTAAAGTGACATCCTAACTTCTTATTCTGCCCTAAAATATCAAGGCCCTTTCCACCTCTCTAGCCTCATCTACCACTATTTCTTCTCTGGATACATTCCAACATTTCATACTGACTATCTCAAACACAGCAAACTCATTTCCACCCCAAAGCCAATGCTTTCCCACCTCCAGGCCTGGAATGCACACAGATACTTCACCATTCATATCTCAACTCAAATAACATCTTCAAAAGCTTCCCACACCTCACTATCTACAGAAGAACCCCTGGTGAGAAGCTGGTGGTGAGGGGAATCAGGAGCCCTTTGGCCACAATAAGTTTAGAAATGTATTAGGTGTTCAAGTGAATATTTAATTCACTTATCACAGACCCCATTTTACTGACATTACGGTACTTATCACTATCTAAAATTGTCTTGTAAAGTTCTTTACTTATTATATATGCTAATAAAATTTATTCATTCATTTACTCCTGCTTTGCCTATCAGAAGCATTAGCACCAATAAGAACTGTGATCCTTTCTTATTTCACTTGAAAGCATTCATTTCCCAGTGCCTGGTACTACTGGGTAAAAAGTACCCATGTGCATTTTTTTTTTAAATCTATTTTGATTCTTTGGTAATTTCTAAGTGTGATGATTGGGCTTCAACACTGAAACCTGAGTGAACCTTTTTACAACAACAGCACATTACCAGTCTGATGTTTAAAAATAAAGGTCAATTTCAACTCTTCTATACATTTTAAACGATTCCAAATCTCCTTCCTCAAACCTTTTTATCTCAGCATTTTACCTGTCTGATGTTTAAATTTCAATTTCAACTGTCCTGTTAATTTTACAAGTCTTCAAATTATGCTTCTAAATAACTGAAAAATTCGACTGCTGGCCTGCCTCATTATCATGCGATTTCTATTTGATATAATATCAACTTATCAACATACAGGAATGCTGTTGATTTTGAGATTTGACCGCCTCTCACTAAAATAGTGCACTTTTCAATAATGATCAGGTCAATATAAAAAGTTTTACTTTTAATGATTAAATTGGGATCTCTAATATCTTGCCTTTGGGATACTTGGCAAATAGTCACTTACATAATATACTTTCTAAATGCACAAATTTAAACATTTTTAATTCCTTTATTTTCTTTTTTAGAATTTCAAAGCTTTCAGACACTGCTACCAAAAAAAATCACAATAGATTTTTTTTACCTGGTTGTTACACATTATAAATGATCTCATAGTAAATCATTAATCATTGGGATGTACATTTCATAAGGACAGAGATATTTATCCAGTTGGTTCATTGCATCCCCCAGCACCTATTCCTGGCATATTATCAGCTTAAAATAATACGTGTTGTTAAATACGTGCAAGCTCCTGTTTTAGCTTACGGAGATCACCATATTACTTCCACATTTAGAGCGTACTGCTGATATGTATAATTTCTTCTTGCTGTTGCTTGATGCCATGAAAATATTAAGCATGATCTGAACAGCAATTCTAAATCACAGGTTCTTGACTTTCAAGTTATACAGTGATATGTGGCAAATGGGTGGCAAGAGATCAACATAGATTTTCGCATAAGGTGTGAGCAACACAGATTCTCTTACATTGTGCTGAGGAGGCAAGACTCAATATGGAGTCTGGATACACAGACTGCTCTAGGGCTAGGGAGAAAGCCACCGATGGAAGACCGTCTGTCTGTGCATGAGAATATCAAGGTTTATACTGATGCCAAGGTGAACGTTAAATAGCGCTCCAGGGCTGATAACGAACGTTGCCCTAAGAAAGTCGTCAGAAGCAACAATTGTGGATCCTAGAAAAGCAGCTCAGTTTTTGGTGTGCTGCAAGTAATTTGTACTAATGAAAATTAAATTAGTCAAGTTCATGAACAATCATTCATAAATAATCAAGGTTATTCCTAAAACATTACCCTTGCCCTCACATTTCTAAGAAAAAAGCAGCAGAGATACAACTCGTTTGCTGGGAACTACGTATAACACAGTGAACACAAGTAGGAATGTGTGTCATCTGAATGCCACCTATCATGTCAAAATAGGCTGACACTGCAGATCTGAAGCAAGTAGCTCTCTACCACCTAATAAATCCTAAATACAAATCACGGTTCCAACTTCAACCAAGTAACCTCTGGCATTTATAACCTGTTTCTTTATATGAAAATAAGAATAATCCCTGTCTAGATTTTGAAATAATAAAATTTATCAAGAAAAAGAAAAGTAAACATATACTTCTGATCTTTGACCAACATGGTCTGCCTACTTGGCTGGCTGGACTGAGGTGGAGCAGATTCAGAACCCACTGGGAAAGCTCCAATACAAGGTAAGAAGACAAGTAAACAGGCCATTATATAAGAAACAAAACAGCCTTTTATAAAATATACATTATACCACGTCACACCCCCCAAGATGCCTATAATCAAAAAGATAGTAAGTGTTGACAAGAATGTAAAGAAACTGGAAACCTCACACATTGCTGGTGAGAATGTAAAATCATGCAGTCACTTTGGAAACCAGTTCCTCAAAATGTCAGGTATAGTTATCATATAAGCCAGCAATTCCACTCCTAGGTATGCACACAGAAGAACTAAAAACAGATCGACACAAAAGCTTCTACGCAAGCGTTCACAGCAGCATTTTTCTTAATTGCAAAAATGTGAAAACAACCCAAATGTCCAGCAGACATAAAATGTGGCATATATCCATATAATGGAATAATATTTAGCAATTAATAAAAAATGCATGATGATATGCAAAGATAGACAAACCTTGAAAACATGCTAATGAAAAAAGTCAGACACAAAGACCACAAGTCGTCTGATTGCACTTACATAAAATGTCTAGAATAGGCAAATCTACAGAGACAGAAAGTAGATGAGTGGTTGCTTAAGGCTGAGAGATTTGGGAAAAATAGGGAGTGACTGAATGGGTACAAGATTTCTTTTTGTGATGAAAATGTTTCAGATTAGACAGTGGTGAAAGCTGTACAACTGTGACTATATTAAAACCGTTGAACTGTACACTTTAAATGGGTGAGTCCTATGGTATGTGAACTATATCTTGATAATGCTATTAAAATATATTGTGCATTATCTTTAAATAATTACAGCTTTCAACCATCAAATGACATGTCTTATCAAGATGAAGAATGGACATGTTGTCACCCCAACAGCTACATTCCATATAGTTCACAAAGTCCTCTCACAGCCCCCAGTCCCCATGACCAAGAGTGTTCCCCAGGGCATTTCTGCCAGAGCTCCCAAAAGGTGCTTTCTCTTCCTAGGATCATGGGTGGAGCTGATTTCAACTGGGGCTCCTTCTGTGACAAGAGAGAATAGGCTAACACTCTAAGAAAAGCAGAATGAGAGAGAGAGTGGGGCAGTGGGATAAAAATGGAGGGAGAAGAGGAAGGTGAGAAAGGAGGAGACACAGAGAGGAAGAGCACAGTAATTATTGTTGGAGCATCTGTGTCCAGCCATGCTGGCTAGTTTAAAGTGGGTTTCTGTAATTTGCTTTTAGGAGAGTCTTTATATGTTACTTCACTACAAACTCTTTCCCTACTTAACTGATACTTTCCAAGGATATATACACAAGTAAAACTAAATCCTGGGCATTTTTTGTTTAATAAAAAGACACATGAAACATTAGAAAGAGCACACATAGCTCAGTGGTTAAATGAAGTCAGACAGACTTAGATTCAAATGTGAGTCCCAGGCTTACCTAAGTGACCTTGGGAACACACAATTTAACTTCCCCAAACCTTAGTTGCCACTTCTGTAAAATGGGAGCCCTAGGTTTGCTTTTCTTACAGACAGGCCACTGTCCACATTAAATAAAATAACCCATGGCAGGGTCTCAATACAGTACCTGGCATATGAGAACACAACAGTATGACCCATTATTATTAGTGGTAAACTCAGATTTATCACATGTATATTGAGAGCATAGAAAAGTATTTTTTAAAGCAGAGATAGCATGAATAAGACTAGTAGGTAAGAGCCAGAGAAAACTGTACCATGCTTCACAAAAAAATACTTCTTATTCATTTGGAGAGCATTATTTTTAAGACATGTTAGAAACTAAACCTAGTAATGGCAAAGACAACAGCCAGAACCAAAAATGCTAATTCATAAAAATCAATTCTGGTTCTTAGCCAACCTTGTCCAATACATACTTTGGTCAGAGTTATTTCTTCTTAGCCTTCAGTTTGCAATCACTTTTGGAAACCACTCCCCACTTGCAAATAGACAGCTTTAGACAGCTATTTAGATTGCTAAGCGTTCTGTCCTTCTACAACACTGCATATTATTGCATCCACATGAGAGAATTCCCTCCATTCATCTCCTGCCCATAGATATCACTAACTTGGCTCAGACACAAGTCCTCTCCAAAAGTGACCCTGTGATCACCCAGTTCTGAGTTCATTCATTCATTCAACAAATACTTAGTGAGAACCTACTATGTGCAAGGTACTGCACTAGGTACCAGAGATGCAGAGAATAAAAGATACCTCTTCTTTGTGTTCTCATGATGACCTGTTGCCTCCTCATCACAACACTGACCACACTGATTACTGATTTCCTAATTACTTCTCTGCAACCCCTACAGAGACTCTAAGCAACCTGAGGTCAGGGACCATAGCAAAGCTGATTTGCACAGTATCACATTATTTTGAATAAGTCATGAAAAAAACTGAAACAGAATGAGGTGTCAGCACAATATGGTCACAGCATAGCTATTTGCATGGTCAGAGACTCATGCAGAGCAAACTCTGAAGTGGGTAGACACACAAACTTTACAGGTCACTGAGTCTTCCATCAGTGCTGAATATCGCCTGCCTATCTGAATATCTTGGCTACATCTAGAGCTTGATCCAAAGTATATGATACAGATATGAAATTATATGAAACAGATGTAAAATATATTTTTATAAATATTTGTAATAGATTTTTTCATAGAAAATATGTCTGTATAAGGTAAGGAAGAATAAAACTGCACATAGATTAGCCAAAATGGAATGTCTTAAATGAAATGCACCAATTCCAGAAAAAACACAAACTACAACAACTCATCCAATATGAATTTAAATAGCCCTATAACTGCTAAGAAAACTGGCTTTGTAATTTAAAATCTCAAACATCTCTAGCCCAGTGAGGTGCAGTGACTCACACCTGTAATTCCAGCACTTTGGGAGGCTGAGGCAGGTGGATCATCTGAGGTCAGGGGTTCAAGACCACTCTGGCAAACATGATGAAACCCATCTCTACTCAAAATACAAAATATTAGCTGGGCCCGGTGATGGGTACCTGTAATCCCAGCTACTCAGTAGGCTGAGGCAGGAGAATCCCTGAACCCAGGAGGTGGAGGCTGCAATGAGCCAAGGTCGTGCCATTGCACTCCAGCCTGGGCAATGACAGCAAAACTCCGTCCCAAAAAGCAAAAAACAAAAACCAAAAAAAAAAAACAAAAACAAACAAACAAAAAAACCTCAGCCCAGATGGTTTTACTGAAGAATTCTATCAAATTTTTAAAAAAGAATTAACACTGGTTTTATATAATCCCTCCCAGAAAATAGAAGAGGAACGAATACATCTCAATTCAATAAAGGGAGTGTCTAGAAGTAAGGAGACTAAAGAGACATTAGAACCAAATGCAACCTGTAATTCCAACTAGATCCTGTTTTTAAACAGAATTTGATCAGATAACCAGTAAAGCTTGAATAAAGTTGAAGATGTGATGATAGAAATGTATTAATTTTCTAATTTTGATGGTCATTTTGATATTACACAGAAGAATGTCCTTAGGAAATGCCACTAAAATATTTGGAAGCAATGGGTCATCAAGTCAGCAACTTATTAGCAAATGGTTCAGGGAATAGCAAATGTTATCTGAATTGTACTGGTAACCTTCCTGAAAATGTAATCTTGTTTTAAACAGAGAAAAAGTATTTCTTAAAATATAGGAGGCTATTTTTATCATCTCAGGATACAGAAGAATTTCCTAAACTAGGTATAAAAACACTGCAAATATGAATGTTATAAACTCAGCCACATGAAGATTAAGAACTTTATAAATAAAACATTATTCAGCTTTTCAAAAGAAAAGAAATACTGGCTTTTATGAGTCTTATAACATATATGTGACAACACGGATGAACCCTGAAGACATGCTAATTCAGATATGCCACTCACAAAAAGACAGATGCTGTAAGTTTCCACTTATATGAAGTATCTAGAATAGTCAAATTCATAGAAACAAAAGGCCAGCGGCTGGGCCTGGAGGAAATAGAGAGTTGATTAATTAATATACAGTTTCATTTCTGTAAGATGAAAATGTGGAGATCGTGTGAATACACTCATCACTACTGAACTACCCACTTAAAGATGGTTAAGATGGCAAATTTCATGCTTATTACCACATACATTTATACATTTGTGGATAACACTTGAAAAAGGAAATGGTTAACACAATATTGCAGAAGTCTCTTCTCTCTGGGATGTGATCTGAAAAGGGCACACAAGGAACTTAGAAAATGTTTTCCTTAAGTTCAAGTACAAGCGGTTTCCATCATCCTCTAAAGGGATAAGCTCATGCAAATCTAATTTTTAAAATCAACTCCCCAGGAAAGGGAAGATGAGCCAGTGCAAAAGCTCTGAAAATAAAGAACTAAAAGACAGGAAGGCAAAAGGAAAGAACCATGAATTCTCTCAGTATTATTAACTTTAAAGTCTGTTTTCTAAATTTATTATTTAGGATCAATTTCTGTATAACAACTTAAAAGTTGTAAGTGGTACTGCTCCAACTAGATGTAACTTTATGTAATTACCAATTATTTTTTTAAATATGGAGCCAAATAATATCAATCCCTCAGCCTCCCTATATTGCTCACCACAACAGGAGGAGTCAGACAGGACAGGGGCAGTCCTCAGTGGTCTGAACAAGGAGAAGCAGAAAGAGGCACCGAGGGCCAGCATTCTGCCTGGAGAAAGCAGAAGCTGGAGGCTACAGTATGGTTTGTTCAGAGGCCTCCCACTTCTGACTGGTTTCCTGCTAAGAAAAAAACAGGTAAGGCTCACAAGTATATCCACAAGGTTCCTTATAGGGGTGGGGGGAGAAATTAAAATGTCTAATTCTTCTTCTCAATAGCTTTAAAACATGCAAATAAATTCTGAATTTTCTACAGTCTACTGGCTGTATCAGCTGGGACTCAGGTCAGATACAGACAGGTCACTGAGGCTGACTGAAAATCACCTATATTTTACTCTTATTTTTATTCACAATTATTTTTTAAGAAGTTTGATTAAAATTTTTCTCATCATTCTACTCAAAATACCCTGGCTCTTTATTCTATCAAATGAAATTACTACTCTGAAAAACAATGGAATTCTTTCAAGATAAAATGCACAATCTCCAAGGAGAATCTTGAGTCCTGCCCTATACCCTGAACCCCAGATTCACATCTTCAGTGTTCTTCACATTTCTACTTCAAAGGCTAGCCAGCATCTGAAACTTAACACAGTCGACAGGAATATCTTTCATATCCATCCTGTCTCATGTTCCAACAGCCATTTCTCTTCCAGGCTGGTTTCAATGGCTGCACACTGACCTTCCACTGAGCTGTTAACACTTAAACTGTCCATGGGTGGCGAAGCTGAAAGAGCACCGATCGTAACACTCCTTCTGGGGCCTCAGGGCCTACACAGAGCTTTCCTTCTCCTGGTGTGTGTGAGGTGGGCATGGTATGTGTGTGGTGCGTGTGCTGCATATGGGTTGAATGTGTGGGGTGTGTGAGTTGGGCATGGTGTATAATGTAGTGTATGGTGCGTTAGGTGGGTATATGTGTGCTGTGTATGGTGTGTATGGGGTATGGGTGCGGTGTGTGTGAGGTGGGCATGGTTTGTGTGGTGTGTGTGTGCTGTATATGGGTTAAGTGTGTGGGGTACATGAGGTGGGCATGATATATACGTAGTGTGTGGTGTGTGAGGTGGGTAGATGTGTTGTGTATGGAGTGTGGAATGTGGCGTGTGGTACAGCTGATGTAATATGTATGTGGAGTGTGGTGTGCTGTGTATGTGGTACTTATGAAATGTTTGTGTGCTGTGTATGAAATGTGTGTGGTGTGTGTGAAATGTATACAGTGTATGCATGGTATTATGTGGTGAGTGTGGTATGTGTGTTGTGTGTACATAAGGTGTGTGTGGTGTATGTGTGTGCTGTGTGGTATGTGTGAAGAGTACATGATGTATAGTGAGTGTGTGTATTATGTTTGTGAAGTAGACATGATATGTGTGTGGTGTATAGGAGATATGTGTGGTGTCTGGTGTATATAGGTTAAGTGTGTGGTGTGTGTGAGGTGGGCATGGTATATATGTGGTGTGTGTGAGGGTTATATGCATGTGGTGTGTATGGGATATGTGTGTGGTGAGAGTGGTGTATATGGGTTCAATGTGTGTGGTGTGTGTGAGGTGGGCATGGTATATATGTGGTGTGTGTGAGGGTTATATGCATGTGGTGTGTATGGGGTATGTGTGTGGTGAGAGTGGTGTATATGGGTTCAATGTGTGTGGTGTGTGAGGTGGGCATGGTATATACGTGGTGTGTGTAAGGGTTATATGCATGTGGTGTGTATGGGGTATGTGTGTGGTGAGGGTGGTGTATATGGATTCAACCTGTGTGGTGTGTGAGGTGGGCATGGTATATATGTGGTGTGTGTGAGGGTTATATGCATGTGGTGTGTATGGGGTATGTGTGTGGTGAGAGTGGTGTATATGGATTCAACCTGTGTGGTGTGTGAGGTGGGCATGGTGTATATAGGTTAAGTGTGTGGTGTGTGTGAGGTGGGCATGGTATATACGTGGTGTGTGTAAGGGTTATATGCATGTGGTGTGTATGGGGTATGTGTGTGGTGAGGGTGGTGTATATGGATTCAACCTGTGTGGTGTGTGAGGTGGGCATGGTATATATGTGGTGTGTGTGAGGGTTATATGCATGTGGTGTGTATGGGGTATGTGTGTGGTGAGAGTGGTGTATATGGATTCAACCTGTGTGGTGTGTGAGGTGGGCATGGTGTATATAGGTTAAGTGTGTGGTGTGTGTGAGGTGGGCATGGTATATACGTGGTGTGTGTGAGGGTTATATGCATGTGGTGTGTATGGGGTATGTGTGTGGTGAGAGTGGTGTATATGGGTTCAATGTGTGTGGTGTGTGTGAGGTGGGCATGGTATATACGTGGTGTGTGTGAGGGTTATATGCATGTGGTGTGTATGGGGTATGTGTGTGGTGAGGGTGGTGTATATGGATTCAACCTGTGTGGTGTGTGAGGTGGGCATGGTGTCTATGTGGTATGAAGTGTGTGGTGTGTGTGAAGTGGGCATAATGTGTGTGGTGACTGGTGTATGAGTTAAGTGCATGGTGTGTATAAGGTGGGCATGGTATATATGGGGTGTGTGCATGGTGGTTGTAATATGCATGTAGTGTGTATGGGGTATGTGTGTGAGGTAGGTATGACACATGTGTGGCCTGTGTGAGATGGGTATGATATGTGTGTGATGTGTGTGGGGTGGACAGGGCATATATATGGTGTGTGGTTTCTGAGATGGATATATGTGTGTGGTGTCTGTGTGGTATGTATGGGGTGTGTGGGGTGCATGAGATATGGTAGGTGTGTGGTGTGTATGTAGTGCATATGGGTTAAGTCTGGTGTGCAAGAGGTGGGTATGACATGTGTGTACTGTGTATGAGGTGAGTATGACATGGGTGTGGCATGTATGGTGTATATGGGTGTGTGGTGTGTGTGAGGTGGGTATGTGTGTTGTGTGTGGCATGTATGGGATATGTGTGTGAGGTGGGAATGTGTGTGTGGTACATATGCATTAAATGTGTGGGGTGTGTGAGGTGGGCATGGTGTATATGCAGTATGTGGTGTGAGGTGGTTATGTGTATGGTGTGTAGAAGGTAGGTATGATATGCATGTGCTGTGTATGGGATGTGAGTGTGAGGTGGGTGTAATATGTGTGGTGTGGATATGATGTGTGTGGTGTATATTGTGATATGGTTAAGTGTGTGGTGGGCATGGTAGAGATGTTGTGTGAAGGGGGTATAATATGTGTGTGGTGCATATGAGTTAAGTATGTGCAGTGTGTGAGGTGGGTATGATATGTGTATGTTGTGTGTGAGGTGCATGTTATGCATGCTGTGTACAGTGTCTATGGGTTAAGTGTGTGGTATGTGTGAGGTAGGAATGGTATATATGTGGTGTGTGAGGTGGGTATGTTTGTTGTGTGTGGCATGTATGGGGTATGTGTATGAAATGGATATGATACATGTGTGGTGTATGAGGTGGGTATGATGTGTGTTCTGTGTGTGGTGTCTATGGGTTAAGTGTGTGGTGTGTGTGAGGTGAGCATGGTATATATGTGGTATATAAGGTGGGTATGTGTGTTGTGTGTGGCATGTATGGGGTATGTGTGGTGGGTATGATATGAGTATGGGGTTTGTGTGTGAGGTGGGAATGACATGTGTGGTGTATATGGGTTAAGTGCGTGGAGTGTGTGAGGTGGGCATAGTTTATGTGTTATATGGTGTGTGAGGTGTCTGTATATATATTGTGTGTGGTATGTGAGGTGGGCACAGTGTATAATGTAGTGTGAGGTGGGTGTATGTGTGTTGTGTATGGTGTGTATGTGTGTGGTGTGTGTGTGGTGGGCATGGTATGTGTGAGGTACATGTACATATGTGCACACATGCATACCTGTACACTGCAGAGGATAGGCAGGCCAGCAGCTGGGGACACGAAGTAGTGACCAGCTCAGCTAAGGCAGGGCTCAGGGCAGGAGTGGTCAGGCCCCTGGCAGCTCAGGATCTTGGATGCACTAAGAGCCTAGGAGGAGAGAACAAGCTGTGTCACCATCTCCACCCAAGTTCATCACTAACATGAACCTATAAGCTGCATTAAAACTGTTCCACATCTGATTAGAATGAGAAACATGGACAGAGTCAAGATGGCTGATTAGGAGCAGCTCAGGATGGCAGCTCCCAGCAAAAGTGCAGAGTGTGAGTGAACGCCACATTTCCAGATGGATTTTTATTGCCCACAGACCAGGAGATTCCCAGGCAGAGGACCCCATGGGTTGCCAGCATGGCTGTTTTGGCAAACGCAGCTGTTTTGTCCAGCACCCCAGTGCAGCAGTTTGCCATACAAAATACACAGGTCCAGGCATCATTTAAGCAGGCTATTGGAGCTCCAGGAAGACAGAGTTACCCATTCATCTAATTAGAAAGGGGACTGAAACAGAAAGCCAGGCCAGGAGATTCCTGGGCAAAAAAAGTGCCATGAATCTCAGTGTGGCTCTTTCAGCTGGTGCAGTGGAAATCACAGAGATCACACAGATCCCACCACCTTTTTAACAGTCTACTGGAACACCTGGGAGACAGTTGAACGTTCAACTAAAAAAGAAAAAAAAAGCTCTGAGGCAGGGAGCCAGGTGATCAGGCTAGGCTGGTCTTACCCTCACAAAACAAACAAACAAAAAAAAAAAAAACCAGCAATCTGAAACATTCTGGATTGAGAGTTTCACGGCAAGCACAGCTGAACCCAGGATGGTCCAGCTCTGTGGAGGAGAAGTATCTGCCATTACCAAGGCACTCCACCACTATGGAGGTAGTCTGCCATTGCTGAGAAAGCCCACCATTACAGAGAGAGTCCACAATTACAGAGATGGGCCGCCATTGCTGAGGCAGTTCTAACTATACCCATATAAACAGGACTGCAGGGAATTTCACACAGCAGCTGGGTGGAGTCAACAACAGCTCAGTAAAGCCTCTGCAGGCAGACAGTGACTAGGCTGCTGCCTCGCTGGACTGGGCAGCCCTGAAAAAATACAGCAGCACAACAGCAACTCATAAATAAAGCCCTAAATCCCCAGGGAAGGGCACCTGGGAAAAAATGGGGAGGGTTTATGAGTTCTGCAGCAGCAGAGTTAAACGTACCTACCCAGCAGCTCTGAATGAACAATGAAGCTCACAGCTCAGCACTTGAACTTCTATAAAGAACAGACTGTCTCCTCAAGCAGCTCCTTGACCCCCTTATGTCCAAAGAGTCACCTCATAAAGGAAAGCTCATATTGACATCAGGTGGGTATCCTTCAAAGATAGCAGAAGAAGAAACTGGTAGCAACCCTTACTGTTCTGCAGCTGCTGCAGGTGATCCCCAGGCAAGCAGGGCCTGGAGTGAACCTCAGCAGTCCTACAGCAGAGGGGCCTGACTGGTAGCAGGAAAACTAAGAAAAAGAAAGAAATAAGTTTATCACCAACAAACTGAACGTCCACTCAGAGACCCAATCTGAAAGTCAATAACTACAAAGACAACAGGTGGATAAATCCACAAAGATGGGAAGAAACCAGTGAAAAAAGGATAAAAACACCCAAAACCAGAACAACTCTCATCCTACAAGGGATCACAACTCCTCACCAGCAAGGGAATCAAGGCTGGATGGAGAATGAGTGTGATGAATTGACAGAATCAGGCTTCAGAAGGTGGGTAATGAGAAACTTGTGTGAGCTAAAAGAACATGTTCTAACCCATTGCAAAGAAACTAAGAATCCTGAAACAATATTTGATGAAATGCTAATGAGAATAAACAACTTCAAGAGGAATATAAGTGAATTGATGGAGCTAGAAAACACAACAGGAGAACTTCGTGAATCATACACAACTTTCAACAGGCAAATTGACCAAGCAGAAGAAAGGATATCAGAGGTCGAAGATCAACTCAATGAAATAAAACGAGAAGGCAAGATTAGAGAAAAAAGGGTAAAAAGGAATGAACAAAGTCTGCAAGAAATATGGAACTATGTGAAAAGACCTAATCTATGTTTGATAGGTGTACCTGAATTTGATGGAGAGAATGAATCCAAGCTGGAAAATACTCTTCAGGATATCATCCAGGAAAACTTCCCCAACCTAGCAAGGCAGGCCAATATTCAAGTCCAGGAAATACAGAGAACCCCTCAAAGATATTCCTCAAGAAGAGCAACCCCAAGGCACATAATCATGAGATTCACCAGTGTTGAAATGAAGGAGAAAATGCTAAGGGCAGCCAGAGAGAAAGGTCGGGTTACCCACAAAGGGAAGCTCATCAGACTCACAGCAGATCTCTCAGCAGAAACCCTACAGGCCAGAAGAGAGTGGGGGCCAATAATCAACATCCTTAAAGAAAAGAACTTTCAACCCAGAGTTTCCTATCCAGCCAAACTAAGCTTCATACGTGAAGGGAAAATAAACCCTTTGTGAACAAGCAAGTACTCAGAGATTTCATCACCGCCAGGCCTGCTTTACAAGAGCTCCTGAAAGAATCACTAAACACAGAAAGGAACAACCAGTGCCAGCCATACCAAATGGTAAAAAGCATCAACACAATGAAGAAACTGCATCAACTAATGAGCAAAACAGCCAGCTAGCATCAAAATGGCAGGATCAAATTCGCACATAACAATATTAACCCTAAATGTAAATGGGCTAAATATAAATGGGTTAAAGAATATTTAACCCATTTAACCTAAATGTAAATGTGTTAAACAATATTAACCCTAAATGGGCTAAATGCCCCTAAAATAAGAATATTAACCCTAAATGTCAGTCTGTGTCTTTTGACACAGACTGAAAAATTGAATAAAAAGCCAAAACCCATTGGTGTGCTGTATCCAGGAAACCCATCTCACATGCAAGGATACAAAAAGGCTCAAAATAAAGGGATAGAGAAAGATTTACAAAGGAAATGGAGAGCAAAAAAGAGCAGGTGTTGCAATTCTCATCTCTGATAAAAAAGACATTAAAGAAAGAAAGATCAAAAGACACATAGAAGGACATTGTGTAATGGTAAAATAATCAATGCAACAACAAGAGTTAATGATCCTAAATATATATGCACCCAATACAGGAGCACCCAGATATATAAGGAAAGTTGTTAATGACTTACAAAGAGACTTAGACTCCCATACAATAACAGTGGGAGACTTTAACACTTCATTGTCAATATTAGACAGATCAACCACACAGAAAGTTAACAAGGATATCGAGGACTTGAACTCAGACCTGGAACAAGCAAACCTAACAGACATTTACAGAACTCCCCACCCCCAAATCCACAGAATATACATTCTTCTCAGCACCACATCACACCTGCTCTACAACTGACCACATAATTGGAAGTAAATCACTCCTCAGCAAATGCAAAAGAATGGAAATCATAACAAACAGTCTCTCAGACCACAGTGCAATCAAGTTAGAACTCAGAATTCAGAAACTAACTCAGAACTGCACAGCTTCATGGAAACTGAACAACTTCCTTTTGAATGTTGACTGAATAAACAATGAAATGAAGACAGAAATAAAGATGTTCTTCAAGACCAATGAGAACAAAGACACAACATACCAGAATCACTGGGACACATTTAAAGCAGTCTCTAGAGGAAAATATATAGCAATAAATGCCCACATGAGAAGCAGGGAGAGATCTAAAATTGACACCCTATCATCAAAATTGAAAGAGCTAGAGGAGCAAGAGCAAAAAAACTCAAAACCTAGCAGAAGACAAGAAATAACTAAGATAAGAGCAGAACTGAAGGAGATAGAGACACAAAAAACCCTTCCCAAAAATCAATAAATCCAGGGGCTGGTTTTTTGAAAAGATCAACAAAATAGACCACTAGCCAGATTAATAAAAAAGAAAAAAGAGAATAATCAAATAGATGCAATAAAAACAATAAAGGAGACATCACCACAGATTCCACAGAAATTTAAGCCATCACCAGAGATTATTACAAACAACTCTATGCACATAAACTAGTAAACCTGGAAGAAATCAATAAATTCCTGGACACTTGCATCCTCCCAAGTTTAAACCAAAAGAAGTCGAAACCCTGAATAGACCAATAACAAGGTCTGAAGTTGAGGCAGCAATTAAGAGCCTACCACCCAAAAAAAGCACAGGTCCAGATGGGTTCACAGCCGAATTCTACCAGACATACAAAGAGGAGTTGATACCACTCCTTCTGAAACTATTCCAAACAATCCAAAAAGAGGGAATCCTTCCCAAATCATTTAATGAGACCAACGTCATTCTGATACCGAAACCTGGCAGAGACCCAACAAGAAAAGAAAACTTCAGGCCAATATCCATGATGAACATAGATGCAAAAATCTTCAATAAAATACTGCAAGCTGATTGCAAGAACACATCAAAAAGCTTATCCACCATGATCAAGTAGGATTCACCTCGGGGATGCAAAGCTGGTTCAACACATGCAAGTCTATAAACGTAATTCACCACATAAACAGAACCAAAACCAAAAAACTACATGATTATCTCAATTGATGCAGAGAAGGCCTTTGACAAAATTAAACTAAAATCCCTCAATAAACTCGGTATTGATGGAACGTATCTCAAAATAGAAGATATTTCTGACAAACCAACAGCCAATATGATACTGAATGGGCAAAAACTGGAAGCATTTCCTTTGAAATCTGGCACTAGACAAGGACACTCTCTCACCAATTCTATTCAATATAGTACTGGAAGTTCTACCCAGAGCAATAAGGAAAGAAAAAGAAATAAAGTGTATTCAAATAGAAAAGGAGGAAGTCAAATTGCCTCTATTTGCAGATGAAATAATTGTATATCTAGACGACCCCATTGTCTTAGCCCAAAATCTCCTGAAACTGATAAGCAACTTCAGCAAAGTCTCATGATACAAAATCAATGTGCAAAAATCACAAGCATTCCTCTACACCAATAACAGACTTAGAGAGCCAAATCAAGAACCAACTGCCATTCACAATTGCTACAAAGAAAATAAAATACCTAGGAATACAACTAACAAGGAACATAAAGGACATCTTCAAGGAGAACTACAAGCCACTCCTCAATGAAATAAGAGGACACAAACAGTTGGAGAAACCTTCCATGGTCACGGTTAGGAAGAATCAATATCATGAAAATGTCCACACTGCCCAAAGTAATTTACAGATTCAATGCTATCCCCATCAAGCTACCAATGACCTTCTTCACAGAACTGGAAAAAAACAACTTAAACTTCATATGGAACCAAAAAAGAGCTCGCATAGCCAAGTTAATTCTAAGCAAAAAGAACAAAGCTGGAGGCATCACACTATCAGACTTCAAACTATACTACAAGGCTACAGTAATCAAAATAGTATGGTACTGGTATCAAAACAGAGATATAGACCAATGGAACAGAACAGAGGTCTTGGAGGCAACACAACCTATCTATAACCATCCGATCTTTGACAAACCTGACAAAAACAAGCAGTGGGAAAAGGCATCCCTGTTTAATAAACGGTGTTGGGATAACTGGCTAGCCGAAACTGGTCCCCTCCTGACACATTACACTAAAATTAACTCCAGATGGATTAAAGACTTAAACATAAGACCTGGCACCATAAAAACCCCAGAAGAAAATCTAGGCAAAACCATTCAGGACATAGGAGTAGGCAAGGACTTCATGACCAAAACACCAAAAGCATTGGCAACAAAAGCCAAAATAGACAAATGGGACCTAATCAAACTCCACAGCTTCTGCACAGCAAAAGAAACAGTCATTAGAGTGAATCAGCAACCAACAGAATGGGAAAAAAATTTTGCAATCTACCCATCTGACAAAGGGCTGATATCCAGAAACTACAAAGAACTAAAACAGATTTACAAGAAAAATCCAAACAAGCCCACTCAAAAGTAGGCAAAGGATATGAACAGACACTTTACGAAGAAGACATATATGAGGCCAACAAACATGAAAAAATGCTCATCATCACTGGTCATTAGAGAAATGCAAATCAAAACTACATTGAGATACCATCTTGCCCCAGTTAGAATGGCGATCATTAAAAAGGCTGGAGACAACAGATCAAACACTGCATGTTCTCACTCATAAGTGGGTGTTGAACAATGAGAACACATGGACCCAGGGAGGGGAGCATCACACAATGGGGTCTGTAGGGGGGCAATAGGGAAGGGACAGTGGGGGTGGGGAGTTGGGGAGAGATAGCATGGAGAGAAATGCCAGATATAGGTGATGGGGAGGAAGGCAGCACATCACACTGCCATGTGTGCACCTATGCAACAATCTTGCATGTTCTTCACATGTACCCCAAAACCTAAAACACAATAAAAAAATAAAAATAAATAAATAAAAAGAAGGTTGGGCCAGGTGCGGTGACTCACACTTATAATCCCAGCGTTTGGGGAGGCTGAGACCAGTGGATCACGAGGTCAAGAGATCAAGACCATCCTTGCCAAAATGATGAAACCCCGTCTGTACTGAAAATACAAAAATGAGCCAGACATTGTGGTGCATGCCTGTTTTCCCAGCTACTTGGGAAGCTAAGGCAGGAGAATTGCTCAAATACGGGAGGCAGAGGCTGCAGTGAGCTGAGATTGTGCCACCAAGTACAAATAGAATAAGGCCAGGCGCAGTGGCTCATGCCTGTAATCCTAGCACTTCGGGAGGCCAAGGCAGGCAGATTTCCTGAGGTCAGGAGTTCAAGACCAGCCTGACCAACATAGTGAAACAGCATCTCTACTAGAAATACAAAAAAATAAATAAATAAATATAAAAAATAACCAAGTATGGCGGCAGGCACCTGTAATCCCAGTTACTCAGGAGGCTGAGGCAGGAGAATCACTTCAACCCAGGAGGCAGAGGCTGCAGTGTGCCAAGATTGCACCATTGCATCCAGTCCCAACAACACTGTGAGACTCTGTCTAAAAAAAAAAAAAAAAAGTAGAATGAAACAAAATCAAATAAGGACAGATGATAGAAGAATTAACCGCACATCATGGGTTGCTAGGTAAATTTCACCTTCTGAAGCTTCTGCTTCTGCAACACTGAAGGTCATCCAGAACACACAGGTGGAATTGGGCCGGCTGTTATGACTCCTAAGCACCCACGAGGTGGTCCACAGCCACCGCTCCAAGTGCCCCCAGCCCCAGCTCCTGTCCTTACCTTGGAATCTTTCAGAACACATAAGCAGCACAGCCAGGTGCCACCACCCCGGCTCTGGCACAGGGCCAGCATCTGCTCAGCCTGTGTGTTTTAAATGCACTGTGTATTTTAGGTCAAAATGTTACATGTGTTTCTTATCGTGGGTGAGAATAAAAACTACCCTAAGTCTGCTATTTTAAGGTTTGTGGAGGAGGTTGGAGGTTGGGGGAGGTTCTGGGGGTTCACACTGAGCCTGCATCTGTCCTTAGATGGGATGTTGATATTAAGAGGCAGGGGTGATGAGGACCATCAGGAGGCATTTGGCCCGCACCCTAGCCTGGCCACGGAGTAAACAAGGCACAAGGGGTCTCATTGCCTACCTGTCAGGTTGGCTTGGTCACTCAGCAGATGGCTCAGTGATGCAGAGAGGCCAGCTTGCTGCCCACCTGCTGTGTGAGGTTCCCTGTAAAGATGACAGGGCTGCCCCCATCACCAGTTTTATCTCCAGCTGCACCTGGAACTGCTTGGCCTTGCCTACCATGGGTGGCTGCAGGTCACTCCAGCCCTGAAAAGGCCTTGGTGTCACCTGGAATGACAGGCTTGGCCAGCAAGGCCAGCCATGATCATACAAGCTGGGACTGGAGAGGGGACAGGAGACAACCCAGCTAATGGCTTTGTATGCTGATCCTTCCACAGTTTTTGACTTTTCTTGAGATGGAGTCTCATTCTGTTACCCAGGCTGGAGTGCAGTGGCAGGATCCTGGTTCAATGCAAACTTTGTCTCCCGGGTTCAGGTGATTCTCCTGCCTCAGCCTCCCAAGTAGCTGGGATGACAGGCACACACCACAGTGCCCAGATAATTTTTCTATTTTTAGTAAAGACAGGGTTTTGCCATGTTGGCCAGTCTGATCTCAAACTCCTGAGCCCAAGTGATGCGCCCGCCTTGGCCTCCCAAAGAACTGGGATTACAGGCGTGAGCCACTGTGCCCAGTCCTTCCTCAATTTTTTTTAATTGCAGATTTCTCAAAATTAGAAACCTGTGTTACCAACTCAGACATAAATACAAAGGACTCCTTTTCTCTCCTTGACAACTCCCTCATCGGATCCATCAGGAACTCAGTCGACTGTCACCATGTGACTAGAACCAACCCCATCTCTCACCTCCGCTGCACACCAGCTCCAGCCCTGGTCATTGCACCTATCTCACTGCAACATCCTCCTGGCTCTCCCGGCTCCCATCCTGCCACTGGCAACAGATCTCCACGTGGTGACCAGACATTTCCAATGATGGCACACTAGCATTTCTTACAGTACATCCAAAATCCTTGAGAAAACCAGTGAAGCCAGAACTTTGTTGGTCACTGGTGCAGACACTGGCAGGTGGGTCACGGGGACAGCTCACTACACTCCAAGGCCCCACATGGAAGATCCTCTAGAAAAGCCATGAGCAACTACAGATATCATCTTCGATGGCCCTGCCAACCTGTGAACAAACCCCACACACCCTTCTGATAGCCACTAGCCGGTCAATTCACCCAAAATATGTCAAAACAATACCATTACTAGACCCTCGCTACTTAATGCTGTGTTTCCCTGATCCCCACATCTGGGGGATCAGGGATGTGTGTGTATGAATGTGTGCATCTGTGTACAGATATATCTGTACATGGATGTGTGTAGATGTGTATGTATATAGATATACCAAAATACAGTTACGTGTGGATATCGATGTGTGTACAGTGATGTACACAGATGTGTCTATAGACATGTGTATGAATGTGTGAGTATATGGACATGTGTATGCAGATGTGTGTAAAGACGTGTATATATATGGATGTGTGTATATGAATGTATGTGTACAAATATGTCTACATGTGTACGTAGATGTTCACAGCTTTTCCTGCTGACAGGCACATCCTAGTGCTGGCTTTCTCCAGTGTGTATCAGAGGCTGCGTGGTGGTGTCAGAGCTTCCTCAGGGTGCATGTGAACAGGGTGAACACAGAATTTCTCTCCCAAACCACAGTATTTTGCAGTTATAGAGAACACTAGTCACAAATGTGTCAGGTCAGCAGGTGTAAACTGGGGCTCTGCAGGTAACCCAGGACCCAACCTCGACCCACATGGGGAGGGGGTGCCAAACAGAACACTTCCCACACCAACCTTAAATCCCAAAAATTTTTAAGGTTGAACCCAAGCCTTGAACCCCTGGGCCCAGGGATTCGAGGTTGAACCGAAGCTCTGGCACTTTGTATTCATGAGCTCATCTGCCTCAGTTTCCTCTTGTATGGAGTTACAAAGAGAACTTGAAGAAGGGACCTCCTGTCTGCTGCAACAGGCTCCAGAAAGTTAGTTCTGGCTGTTACTGTAATT
This sequence comes from Callithrix jacchus, assembly GCF_049354715.1. NCBI lineage: Eukaryota > Metazoa > Chordata > Mammalia > Primates > Cebidae > Callithrix > Callithrix jacchus. Next base: position 99,852,957 of record NC_133516.1, on the reverse strand, counting down.
TTGATGAGTCTGGGGCAGATGGAAGTAGAATTTCTCCAAAGGCAAATAAACATTTCCAGGCTTCAGACAGCTCTATAGGGAGCGGCAGGAAGGTCCGAGGGGAGGTACAGGCAATCTGTGCTTGCACATTTAGTAAATAACAAGACATTCAAGGGCCCCTGGGAGTTCTGGAAATGAGGCAGAAGTCTCAGCCATCAGACAGGTGGGGCTTTAGGAGGAAGATGGCTCTCCCTTGACATGGGTCTTCACCCAGGCTGACGGCACAGGTGGAAGTGGAGAGAGTATTTATGCAGCAAGACATGCAGCCCGGCTTCAGATGCTCCACTCCAGGCCTCTGAGAAGACACTGGAAACTGAGGCAGAATCGGGTGATCCACTGCTGAATGTGCCCAGTGGTCATGCCTGGCGGGATCAAGTCTAAAGCTGCTATTTGTACCTGGCTGGAGTGCAGTGGCGTGGTCTAGACTCACTGCAAACACCACCTTCCAGATTCAAGCATTCACCAGCCTCAGCCTCCTGAGAAGCTGGGCCTACAGGCGTGCACCACCATGCCCAGGTAAGTTTTGTATTTTTGGTAGAGACAGGGTTTCACCTTCTTGGCCAGCCTGGTCCCAAATTCCTGACTGCATGTGATCCTCCCGCCTTGGCCTCCCAACATTTGTATACTTTTTGAAGTTCCCAATCTGTGTGAAAAGAGGATAGATGTTTTAAATCTTCTCCCCAGGATGAAGGAGACACACATGAAACTTCAACACAATGACAAGGTCTTTAAGTGACTTTCTAAGTTTCATCCAGGTACCCTTGGGTAAGAGCCCTTGAAAAGCACCTAATAAGATGAAAATGAGACTGGACAACATAGTGAGACCCATCTCCACAAAAAAGAAACTAAAAAAATAGAAAGGCACGGGGTCACAGGTCTTAGTCCCTGCTACTTGGGAGGCTGAGGAAAGAGGATCGCTTGGGCCCAAAGGTTCAAGGCTGCAGTGATTTAGGATTCATGCCATTGCATAGAATACCTTGTAAAAGAAAAAGTGGTGGAGAGAGAAAATGGGGGAAGAGTGGGGGAAAAGACATGGGGGAAAGGGAGGGAAAGAGGTCAGAAGAGGAAAAGAGAGGGAATAGAGGGAGGGAGGGAAAGGAAAGAAAAAAGAAAGGAAGAAAAGAGAAAAGAAATGAGAAAAACATATAAAGCTTATGGCCAGGGAATTTCACTGTTAAGAATTTACTCTGGAGACAGAAACGTGTTCACCACAGAATAATTATAACAGAAAACCTGGGAAAAACTCCAGAGCACTTCATCATGAAACTAGCTGAACACATTCCATTCCACGGACTAGTACATGGTCACTCCCACTACACGGGAGATGCTGAATTTTTAGGTGGATATATTAACTCCATCTGCTGATTGTGTGCATAGATCATCTCGGAAAGGAATCACCAAAAAAACCCTAACAGCGGTTGGCTTTGAGGAGGGGTGGGAGAGCAGCTTTAAGGCTGCACCAACACCAACCAATAGAACCTTTTGCAACAAAGACCGTGTTTCCGGGCCATCTGCAGCGGTGGAGCACTTGAAATGTGGCCCACGCAGCAAAAGAACCAAATCTTTCATTTTCTTTAATGTTAATTCATTTTGATTTTTTTTCTTTTTCTAGATGGAGTCTCACTCCATTGCCCAGGCTGGAGTGAAGTTGCGTGATCTTGGCTAACTGCAACCTCTGTCCCCCAGGTTCAAACAGTTCTCCTGCCTCAGCTTCCCAAGTAGATGGGATTACAGGGGCTCACCACCACATCCGGCTACTTTTTGTTTTTAGTAGAGATGGGGTTTCACCATGTTGGTCAGGCTGCTCTCAAACTCCTGACCTCAGGTGAGCCACCCGACTCAGCCTCCCAAAGCGCTGGGATTACAGGCATGAGCCACCATATCCGGCCTCACTTAGATTTCAATAAACACATATGCCACTGGCTGCCATATGGGAGACTCAGTTCTATAGTCTTTCATAGTTTTTGAACTTTGAATCATTTGAATGCATGGCCTATTGTTTTTAGTTACAGAACTTAATAGAATACTTTTTAGATTGTATTAATCTAAATAAAATCTACCATAGAATTTACATTGTACCAGTGAATGCTGATATATAAAAAGATTGCCAAGGTGTGTGTGTGTGTGTGTGTGTGTGTGTGTGTGTGTGTGTGTGTATGCATGTATATTTTGTGGGTTTTTTTTTTTTTTTGAGTCAGAGTCTCACTCTGCCACCCACTCTGGAGTGTAGTAGTATGAACTTGACTCAATGCAACCTCTGCCTCCAGGATTCAAGTGGTTCTCCTGCCTAAGCTTCCCGAGTCAATGGGATTACAGGTATACACGTCCAGCTCATTTCTGTATTTTCAGTAGAGAAGGTGTTATACCATGTTGGCCAGGCTGGTCTTGAACTCCTGACCTCAAGTGATTCACCTACCTCGGCCTCCCAAAGTGCTGAGGATTACAGGCATGAGCCAGCATGCCAAGCTGCAAAGGTGTGTTTTTGAGTAAAAAGAACAACATACAAACAAAAAATAGGAAATAGCTGGGGGTGGTGGCTCATTCCTATAATCCTAGCACTTTGGGAGGCTGAGGTGGGAAGATTGCTGGAGCCTAGGAGGTCGAGGCTGCAGTGAGCCATGTTTGCACCACTGCCCTCCAGCCTGAGTAATGCAGCAAGACCTTGCCTCAAAAAAATTAAAATTAAAATTAAAGTTAAAAAACCTAAGCATGACGATTGGGTTTTCAGGCTGTTTTATGATATGTGCCTTCCTCAAAACTTGTTACGAAAAAGAAAAAATAAAACCCATCTGACATGAAAAAGAAAAAATAAAACCCAGAAACTCAAACTAAAAATATCTGCAAATCTATAGCGTTATGCGTTGTCCTGTGTCTCCCCGAAAGATGCTGAAGCCCTACGCCGCAGGCTTTGTGGGTGAGACCTTATTTGGAAATAGTCTCTTCACATGTGATCAAGCTAAGCTGAGGTAATGAGGGTGAATCTCAATTCCGTGTGCCTGGTGTCCTTATAAAAAGGGGATGTGTGGACAAAGACACCTACAAAGGGAAGACAAAGGCAAGACAGACAGAAGACCACCTACAAGCCAAGGAACTCTGGAGGCTCTGAGAATCCATGAGCGAGACCTGGGACAGACCCTCCCTCACAGCCCTCACAGGAAAAACAATCAATCAAAAATCCCTTGATTTCAGACTCCTGGCCTCCGGAATTGAGAGAATAAATCTCTGTGGTTGAAGCCACACAGTTCAGGGTACTCTGTGAAGGCAGCGCTGGGAAATGAATGCAGAGTTCTTGGGGTGTGCGTCAACAATTCTGAAGGAAATTTGGGACGTGGCATGCTTGAACTCACAATTCATACCTTTCTCTACTCTGAATTCCTTTTTATTTGAGATACAGCGTCTCACTCTGTCACCTAGGCTGGAGTGCAGTGGCACAAGCAAGGCTCACTGCAGCCTCTACCTCCTGGGCTCCAGCAATCCTCTTGCCTCAGCCTCCTGAGTAGCTGAGACTACAGGCACATGCCACTGTGCCTAATTTTTAAAAAATATTTTGTAGAGATGGGGTCTTGCTATGTTGCCCAGTTTACCTGGAACTCCTAGCCTCAAGTGATCTTTCCACCTTGTGGAAAGCATAGGTACAAGCCATTGTAACTGGCTTGCCTTTTTTTAAAAAGACAGAATCTTGCTCTATTGTGCAGGCTGGAGTGCAGGGACATGATCTCATCTCACTGCAACGTCCACCTCCTGGGTTCAAGCAATTATTTTGCCTCAGCTTCCTGAGTAACTCAGCTTATAGGTTTCTACCACCACACACAACTAATTTTTGTATTTTTATTACAGGCGGGGTTTCACCAGTGGGCCAGGCTGGTCTCGAACTGCTGACTTCAGGTGATCTGCCCACTTCAGCCTCCCAAAATCTATGATTGTGGTTCACTGCAACCTCTGCTCCTGAGTTCAAGCAATTCTCCTGCCTCAGCCTCCCAAATAGCTGGAATTACAGGTTCCTGCCATCATGCCAGTTTTTGTACCTTTAGCAGAGACGGTGTTTCACCATGTTAGCCAGGCTGGTCTTGAACTCCCGACCTAAGGTGATCCACCTGCCTCAGCCTCCCAAAGTGCTAGGATAACGGGCATGAGCCACTGTGCCTGGCCTACTTCTATTATTATTACGTTGTCATATATAATGAAATATTTACACAACTCACCGTAACGTAGAATGAGTGGGAGCCCTGAGCTTGTTTTCCTGAAACTAGATAGTCCTTTCTGGGAGTGACGGGAGGCAGTGACAGATCAACAGGCCTTGGATTCTCATAAGGAGCGCGCAGTCCAGCTCCCTCACATGTGCTGCTTACAGTAGGGTTTGCGCTCCTATGAGACTCTAACAACGCCACTGATCTGACTGGAGGTGGAGCTCAGGTGGCAATGCCAGCAATGAGGCGTGGCTGTGAACACAGATAAAGCCTCCCTCACCCGCTTGCTGCTCACCTGCTGTGCTGCCTGCCCAATTCCTAACAGATGAGATGGGCATGGTGGCTCGCACCTGTAATCCCAGTACTTTGGGAGACTGAGGCAGGTGGATCACCTGAGGTTGGAAGTTCGAGACCAACCTGACCAACATAGAGATACCCTGTCTCTACTAGAAATACAAAAATTAGCCTGGCATGGTGGTTCATACCTGTAATCCCAGCTACTTGGGAGTCTGAGGCAGGAAAGTTGCTTGAATCTGGGAGACAGAGGTTGCAAAGAGCCAAGGTCATGCCATTGCATTCCAGCCTGGGCAACAAGAGCAAAACTCCGTGTCAAAAAAAAAAAAAAGGCCCGGTACAATGGCTCACACTTGTAATCCCAGCACTTTGGGAGAATGAGGAGGGCGAATCACCTTAAGTAGGAGTTTGAGGCCAGCGTGGACAACATGGTGAAACCCTGTCTCTACTAAAAATACAAAAATTAGTCAGGTGTGGTGGTACATACCTGTAATCCCAGCTACTCAGGAGGCTGAGGCAGGAGAATTGCTTGAACCTTGGAGGTGGAGGTTACATTTACCTGAGATCACACCACTGCACAGAGTGAGACTCTGTCTAAAAATAAAAACTAAAAACAGGCTACAGACTGGTACTGATCCGTGGCCAGGAGGGTTGGGGACCCCAACTGTAGACAATATGTAATGATCAAATCAGGGTAACTGAGACAGTCATCACCTCAAATATTTATCTTTTGTTTTGGGAACATGAAAATCCTTCTCTTCTAGCTATCTTGAAATATTCAAATAAATTCTCATTCACTGTAATTTCCCTTGTGCACTACTGATTACTGTAATTTATTCCTTCTATCTAGGCCTTCTTGGCTTTCATTCATTCTTTTTTTTAATTATTTTCATTTATTTCTGAGACAGTCTCTCTCTTTCTGCCAGGCTACAGTACAGTGACATGATCTCTACTCACTGCAAACTCCACCTCTGGGTGCAGGCAATTCTCCTGCCTCAGCCTCCTGAGTAGCTGGGATTACAGGCATGCATCACCATTCCTAGCTAACTTTTTTATTTATAGTAGACATGGGGTTTCACCATGTTGTCCAGGCAGCTCTTGAACTCCTGACTTCAAGAAATCCGCCCACCTCGGCCTCCCAAAGTGCTGGGATTACAGGCATAAGCCACAACACCCAACCATTTATTCATTCTTCCATTCATTCATTCAATGAATAACGACTGCCTGGTTATCATATACTCAGCAGGGTTCCAGGCTCTGGGGAAACAGCAATGAACAAAACAAAGTTGCTGCTCTCTTAATGGGTCCATCTATTCTAATGAGGGGGAAAGAGAAAGGCGATCTGTAAATAAACCATTAACACAGACAGCACATCAGGTGAGAGCGCTATGAAGAATAAAAACTAAAGCAGGTATGGCCAGGTGCGGTGGCTCCCACCTGTAATCCCAGCACTTTGGGAGGCTGAGGTGAATGGATCCCTTGAGGTTAGGAGTTCAAGACCAGCCTGGCCAACATGGTGAAATGCCATCTCTACTAAAAGTACAAAAAAAATGACCCAGGTGTGGTGGCACCTGCCTGTAATCCTAGCTACTCAGGAGGCTGAGGTGGGAGGATTGCTTCAACTCAGGAGGTGGAGGTTGCAGTGAGCCGACATTGCATCACTGCACTCCAGCCTGGGGAACAGAGCAAGACTCTGTCTTCAAAAATCAAAAAGTACAGAGAAATCAGGTGCAGGTTAGAGTGCGTTAGCATGAGCAGGGGTGCTGTGGTGGTGGGGAAGGTGGTCAGGAAAGGCCTCTCTGTGAAGGTGATAGACATGAGGGCTGAGCCTGGGGACTCCTGGGGAGAGCAGCCCGGGAGGGCTCTAGGTGTTGGTCCTATTTGTGGTCCTTTTGTTTTGTTTTTGAGACAAAGTCTAGCTCCGTCGCCCAGGCTGGAGCACCCAAGTGGTACAATCTCAGCTCACTGCAATCTCCACCAACTGGGTTCAAGCCACCTCAGCCTCCCAAAGAGCTAAGATGGCAGGCGTGAGTCTGTCACTGTGCCTGGCCTATGCATCAACATGTTTAAGTTCTTCTGAAAACTGTGCTTTAGGAAGAGTGTCTGACAGCCATAGGAAATAAATGACAGAATGGCAGGACAAGGATCACGTCAGTGACAGGGTGGCTGTGGACATCTGCTGGCCAGCAGCAGGAAAGACACTCAGACCCTGGATTCTACCTCTGCAGCCTGTCTGCACCTGAACCCTCCTCCCCACATCAGTGGAAGCCTGGAACTCTCAGAACAGCAGACCTCACCGGCCGCTGCCACCCCCACCAGAATGATGTGATTAATTCATTCATCCAGAAGACAGCAGGAACCCCGAGAGATCAGGATCCAGAATGTGTGGGTTTTGATGGACAGGGTGGTAGAATCTGGGAGGCTCCACCTACCTCACCCCCTGACCTGTACACTCCTTCCCCAGTCCTGCTTGGCATAGAGAATAGAGTGACATCACCAGAAAGGTAGACACTTGGAAGGACACCAGCGACACAGAGGAGTCCGGAGGTCCGCAAGGCGCCCAAGTCCTGGTCTCGGATGTCCAGGACTCTGTCCGGAAAGGCTCCCTCGCAGCCATGGAACTTGATGATCCTCGAGTTCCTGAGGATGGAGCTGGTGAGCCGGGCCCACAAGTCTTTCTGCCTCATTTGCTCTCCTGGGGTTGGAGGGAAAAGAGCGATGAAGACACGTCTGGTCCGGAATTCTCCCCTGCACCCTGAGTCACCCTGCAGCAAATCCCACTGATCCCGCCAACTGCTTCCCAAAGCTGTCTGCCTCTCTGCATCTCTGACCCTCAGTCCTGATCCAGCCACCGTCATCCTGTGCCTGGACTCCTGCAGGAGCTGACCCGGGACCACTGCCCCGGGGAGGCAGCTTCTGATACCCAGAGAACAGAGGCTGCCCCTGAGCCCGCCTGGGTATGGCGCCATCGGGAAGGCTACCTGGAGGTGGGTAATGCCCGAGTTACATCTCTTCTTTCACATTTTTGGTGGAGTTAGGGGGGTCTCATTATGTTTTGCAGTTTGGCCTCAAGCTTTTGGGCTCAAGTGATCCTCTGGCCCTGGCCTCCTAATGTGCTGGGATTACAGCCTGAGCTACACCTAAAATGACCAGGAAGGAGGTGGGTGCCAGGCAGGCAGAGGATAAGGGGATGGAGCCAGGAAGAGGGAGGGGAGGCTTTGAGACAGGGAGCAGCATGACTCAGAGGACACTCAGTGTGGCCAGAGGAGTGTGTGGGCATGGTCACTTGGCACTTTAGGGTCAGGCAGGAGTTTGGGGTCTCCTGTGCTACACTGAGGGGAGGGGGACATCATCAGAAGGCAGGTGGAGAAGGATTTTTATTTTTTGAGATGGAGTCTTGCTCTGTTACCAGGCTGGAGTGCAGTGGCACAATCTCGGCTCACCGTAACCTCTGCCTCCGGTGTTCAAATGATTCTCCTGCCTGAGATTCTAGAGTAGCTGGGATTATAGGTGCCTGCCACTGTGCTCAGCTAATCTTTGTATTTTTTAAGAGAGATGGCATTTTGCCATGTTGCCCAGTCTGGTTTGGAACTCCTGAACTAAGGTGATCCACCTGCCTCGACCTCCCAAAGTGGTGGGATTACAGGCATGAGTCACTCTGCCTGGAGGAGGCCATGCAGGAGGCTGGAGAAACAGTCCAAGTGACAGATGGACATTGGGACAGCTGGGCCTAGAGAGAAAATAATTTCCTTCCCTCCATCCCCCTTCCCTCCCTCCCTCTCTCCCACCTTTCTTTTCTTCCCTCCTCCTTTCTTCTGCTCTCCTGCCTTTCTTTCTGCCCTCTCTCATTTCCTCTCCCTCCTCCCTTTCTTCCTTCCCTCACTCATTTCTCTTTCTCTTTCAATTCTTTCCTTCCCTCCATCTGTCCTCCCCTTTTCTATCTTTCCTTCCCTCCCTCCTTTTCACTCCTCTCCTCCCTCCTTTCTCCCCATCCCTCCCTTCTTCCCTTCCTCTCTCCTACCCTTCTCCCTCCCTCCTTTCTCCCCATCCCTCCCTTCTTCCCTTCCTCTCTCCTACCCTTCTCCCTCCCTCCTTTCTCCCCATCCCTCCCTTCTTCCCTTCCTCTCTCCTACCCTTCTCCCTCCCTCCTTTCTCCCCATCCCTCCCTTCTTCCCTTCCTCTCTCCTACCCTTCTCCTTCCCTCCTTTCTTCCGTAGTTCTTGAACACTGGTCCAGCACCTTCTGCATGCCGAGCACTAACTAGATACTGAGTCTGCCACAGGGAGTGGCCCGTGCTGCTGTGGAGCTTCCAGTCTAAGGAGAGTGAGGCCATCGGCCCCTGCCAGGCACTTCCTGCAGGGCCCTTTAGGAAGTGGGAAGTGCTGGGGAAAAGCAAAAATGAACCCAGGACAGGCCAAGGAAGGGAGCTGCTGGGGGGAGAGGGATGGGAGGGCCATGTCCTTACTGGACAATGGTGAAGGAGGTGGCCCTGACTGCAGGGGGTGCTGGAGGGACAAGGGTCTTCTAAAGTGAGGGTGGTCCAGGTGGAGGGAACAGCTAAAGCAGATGCCTGGAGAGATGTGTGAACATCAGGCAGGTGTGAGGATGGGGAAGGGGGGTAGGTGGGAAAGGGAGGGAGATGGGTACAAGGTGAGGCTGGAGGCAATGAGGCAGCTCAGGGTGGGCCAGATGGGCCACTGTGGAGCCTTTGGCTCAGACTGAGGAAAATGTGTCGCTGTGGGTCTGAGCAGAGGAGGGTGCAATGGATTCAGCTCACACAGGTCTCCTGTGGCTGGAAGTGGAGAGAGTCTGGGACAGAAGTAAGGAGTGAGCCAGGGCCTTGCTGCTGGATGCATTTTCAAGATGACACCAAGCAAATCTGCTGTCTGATGGGGTGCAGGAGAAAAAAGGCATTGATCTGACCCAGGGCCTAGGTTCTGAACACTGGAGGGAAGAGCCGCTGTCCAATGTGATGGGGAAGGAGCGGGGCAGGTCTGCACAATGGGCAACTCCCAGAGACAAGAACAAAGCTAGACCCGCCGGCTCCCACTCAGCTCTGCCCTCCCCATCGCCCACACCAGGGCCTGTGTCTTCCTCCCCACTTCCTGCCTGGTCCGTCTTTTTCCAAAAAGCTGAACCTGACAGTGATTCCTCTTCTTGGTGATGAAGAAACTCAGAGGCAGGCAGCTCAGGAAGACAGCGATGGTGGAGGGACCCAGGAGCTTGGGACAGAGGGGACAGAACGTCAGGAGATCCCGGGGAGCCCAGCTGCCAGAGGCATGTGAACCACAGCAGCTCCATCTTGAATAGGAGCTGGGAAAAAGAAGGCTGACACCTACTGGGCTGCACTTCCAGGTGGTGAAGACATTCTGAGTCACAGGATGAGACAGGAGGGCAGCACAGGATACAGGTCACAGAGACCTTGCCAGTAAAACAGGCTGCAGTAAAGAAGCCAGCCCAAAACCCACCAAAACCAAGATGGCGACCAGAGTGACCTCTGCTCATCCTCCCTGCTACATTGTCACCAGCGCCATGACAGTTTACAAATGCCATGGCAACATCAGAAAGTCTCCCTATATGACCTAAAAAAGGGGAGTCATGAATAATCTACCCCTCGTTCAGCATGTCATGAAGAAATGACCCTAAAGATGCGCACCAGCGCCCTCTGGGCTGCTCTATGGAGTAGCCATTCTATCTTTACTTTCCTATAAAAACTTTCTTTTTTAGGAAAGAATAAACTTGCTCTGTGGCTCACACCTGTAATCCCAGCACTTTGGGAGGCTGAGGCAGGTGGATCACCTGAGGTCAAGAGTTTGAGATTAGCCTGGCCAACATGGTGAAATGCCATCTCTGCTAGAAATATAAAAATTAGCCAGGTGGGGTGACATGCACCTGTGATCCCAGCTACTCAGGAGGCTGAAGAAGGAAAATCACTTAAACCCGGGAGGCGTAGGTTGTAGTGAGCCAAGATCACACCGCTACCCTCTATCTAGCCTGGGCAACAGAGTGAGACTCCATCTCAAAAAAAAAAAGAAAGAAAAGAAAACAACAAAACAAACAAACAAGCTTTCACTTTATGAACTCCTGCTGAATTATTTCTTGCACGAGATCCAAGAACCCTCCCTTGGAGTCTGGATCGGGTCCCCTTTCCTGTAATGCAGCTACAGATCCTGAAGAGGGTCAGACTTGGGTCCTAAGATGGGGAGTCAGGGAATGTGATAATGGCAGCCACCAGATCCCAGGGATCTGGGCTCATGAGGTTCTCCTGGGTCAGGAGGCGCCTGCTGATGATGGGGCCCTTCAATGTCAGGGAGGGGAGTGGCCCACTTACACGATGGGGAGAGGGTTGTATTCAAGACAGAACATGCACACACAGGAGTAGGACTGCGGGGTGTTCCTGGACACAACAGTGAAGTTGAAACCTCTGGAATCAGGACTGGGTTCAAATCCTGACTCTGACACTTCTGAGTGTGGCCTTGGGGCAAGTCACCTCCCTAACGTGCAATTCCCTAGTCTGCACAATGGGAACAGAGTGGTCCTCATTTTGCATGTTTGCTTATTACATGTAAGTATTATTCTAATCTTCATTTTACCCTCATGAGGGCTGTCAGACTCAGCAAATCATCATACAGATGCCCAGTTACCTTTGAAGACAAAGAGTGAGTAAGGTTTTAGTTTAAGTCTCGCGCATTATTTGAGACATACACTGAGAGTCCGAAACTCTCACTTCACTGGATGTCCTGTGTTTTCTCTGGCAACCCCGCTCCCTACCAACGTAGTGCTTTTGGGATACTTATCTACCCCCTCTCAGCTTTGGTTTCTGTGTCTGGAAAATGTGGACGTGGGAGGTAGAATAAATGATTTTTAAGTTGCTCTTTCTGAGAGTCCTTCACAGGTTACTTGAAACGATTCTCTCATCAAGCCCCACCCCAACTCCAGTCTGCATGCCTCAGTTTCCCCTCTCAGTCCTTAGGAACACTTTTTTTTTTTTTGAGATGGAGTCTCACTCTGTTACGCAGGCTGGAGTGCAGAGTCGCGATCTTGGCTCCCTGCAACCTCTGCTTCCCAACCAATTCTGCTGTCTCAGCCTCCCGAGTAGCTAGGATGACAGGTGTGCATCACTATGCCTGGCAAATTTTTGTAGTTTTAGTACAGTGTTTCATCATGTTGCCAGGCTGGTCTCGAACTCCTGGCCTCAAGTGATCTACTCACCTCAGCCTCCCTAAGTGCTGGGATTACAGGTTTGACCCACCCCACCCAGCTCAAAGAGAGTCGAACACTTCCAATGTTGGGTCGGTTTGTTTCATTTATGCAGCAATGGCGTCACCTGGTGGCTTCATGGAGAAGTGCCCTGAGGGTAAACCACCCACAGCAGGGCTTGGAAAAACACTCAAAGGAATCTGACAGAAGATGAGCATCTCTCTGGGGAAAAAATGGTTCATTAAACTGTAGCCACCTCAGTATCCACCCCTCCTTTACCAGGATCTCATGGTGATGTTAGGAGCTGTCTGCAAGAGGCAGGAAAAGTGCACAGGGAAAGTGACACGGTGCATCATCTGCAGATATCTTGGTCTTCTCTGAACAAAAAATTTTTTTGGGGGGGGGGTCTTGCTCTGTCCCTCAGGCTGGGGTGCAGTGGTGTAACCTCGTCTAACTGCAATTTACACCTCCCAGGTTCAAGCGATTCTCCTGCCTCAGCCTCCTTAGTAGCTGGGATTCCAGGCGCGTGCAACCATGCCTGATTCATCTTTGTATTTTTAGCAGAAACAAGGTTTTGCCGTGTTAGCCAGGTTGATCTTGAACTTCTGACCTCAAGTGATCTGCCTGTCTCAGCCTCCCAAAGTGCTGGGATTACAGGCATGCACACCATGCCTGGTTTTCTCATTTTATTCTTATTTTTATTTTTTATATGGAGTCTCACTGTCACCCAGGCTGGAGTACATGAATGGTGTGGTCTCCACTCACTGAAACCTCCACCTCCTGGGATTCTCTGACCTTAGCCTCTCGAGTAGCTGAAACTACAGGCATATGCCACCACACCTGGCTGGTTTTTGTATTTTTAGTAGAGATGGGGTTTCACTATGTTGGTCATGATGGCCTCGAACTCCTGACTCCTGGTGATTTTCCCATCTTGGCCTCCTAAAGTGCTGGGATTACAGGCGTGAGCCACCGTACCTGGCCATGGGTTTTCTTGAACCACATCACATTCCTTGTCTTGTTTTACAGAATTGTGCCCTAGCCCTGTACTTTCCTTCATTCATCCTCCTTTGAAAAGTGAACCTCTCAAAAGCTGTAACAAACAAGGAAGAGCCACTGGCTGGGTGGGCTGAGTGGTGGCAGAGGGGCTGGGGTCCCAGCAGTTCGCATCCCCTTTCCCAGGATGTACATATGGCCTCATGTAACTATCCTTTTATCTCCTAGGTCAGCTGGTTGACACAGTCTGGGTGAAAAAAGGAGAACAGATCTTGTTTTCATCCCTGTTTGAAGCCAATATCACCACCCACAACATTGCTGCCAGTGCATGCCCGAGCCACCGATAGCCTAGAAATATTTAGACCTGGTTTATTAACCATACACCTGCCAGACCCAACCCAGCCAAAACATGAGATTGACTGGGTGCAATGACAAACATCTGCAATCCTAGCACTTTGGGAGGCCATGGTGGGTGGATCTCCTGAGGTCAGGAGTTTGAGACCAGTCTGGCCAACATGGTGAAACCCCATCTCTACTAAAAATATAAAAATGAGCCGGGTGTGGTGGTGCACACCTGTAATCCCAGCTACTCGAGAGGCTGAGGTGGGAGAATCCCTTCAACACAGGAGGTGGAGGTTGCAGTGAGCCGAGATTGAACCACTGCACTCTAGCCTGGGCAGAGCGTGAGACTCCATCTCAAAAAACAACAGTAACAACAAAAACACAAAATCAAACCCCTGTCCTTTTTGGTCTTTCTTAGAGATAGAGAGGCACTTCCTGTGTTGTCCAGGCTACAGTGCAGTAAAACAATCATATCTCACTGCAGCCTCTTACTCCCAGGCTTAAGCAGTCCTCCCACCTCAGCCTCCTGAGTAGCTGGGATGAGAGGTGCATGCTATCATGCCCAACTAATATTGTTTGTGTGTGTGTGTGTGTGTGTGTGTGTGTGTGTGTGTGTGTGTAGATGGGGTCTCACTATGTTGGCCAGGCTGGCCTCAAACTCTGGGCTTCAAGTGATCTTCCCATCTCAGCCTCCCAAAGTGCTGGGATTAGAGGCATGAGCCTCTGTTTCTGGTCAAAACCTAACTACACATTCATGAATGACCGAGAGCTTGAGCTTCTGTGTCCTCTAACAATGAAATGGATTATTCCTTGGGGATAACTTTGCTGGGGCTGCTGTAAGAAAGTGCCACAAACTAAGTGGCTGAGAACTAGACAGATGTGTTGTCTCAGGCCAGATGCTGAGGTCATGTCTAATCCCTGTACTTTGGGAGCATGAGAGGATGTCTTGAGGTCAGCAGTTCAAGACCAGCCAGGCCAATAGGATGAAACCTTATCTCTACTGAAAGAATACAAGGCCGGGAGTGGTGGCTCACACCTGTAACACTAGTACTTTGGGAGGCTGAGGTAGGCAAATCATGAGGTCAGTAGTTCGAGACCAGCGCGGCCAACATGGTGAAATCCCATCTCTATTAAAAATATAAATATTAGCTGGGTGTGGTGGCACATATCTGTAATCCTAGCTACTCAGGAGGCTGAGGCAGGAGAACTGCTTGAACCCAGAAGGTGGAGGTTGCAGTGAGCTGAGATCACACCACTTTACTCCAGACTGGGGGACAGAGTAAGAATCCATCTCAGAAAAAAAAAAAAATTAGCCAGGCATGGTTGCATGTGCCTGTGATCTCAAGCTACTCAGGAGGCTGAGGTGGGAGGATTGCTTGAGCCAGCGAGAATGAGGCTGCAGTGAGCCGAGATCGTGCCACTGCACTCCAGCCTGGGCGACAGAGCGAGACCCTGTCTCAATAAATCAATAAATAAAATAAAAAGTTGTTGTCTCCCAGTTGGGAGGCAGGAAGTGTAAAGTCAGGGGTCTGCAGCCAGGCTCCCTCTGGAGGCTCTGGGGAAAAACCTGTCCCAGCCTCTCTCCTGGCTCAGGCATCCCTTGACTTATAGTGACCACTGTCCTTCTATGCATGTCTGTCTCTGTGTGCAAATTTACCTTTGGGCAGGCACAGTGGCTCACACCTATATTCCCAGCACTTTGGGAGGCCAAGGCAGGATTGCTTGAGCCCAGAACTTCAAGACCAGCCTGGGAAACATAGTGAGATACCATCTCTACCTAAAATACAGAAAATTAGCTGGGCATGGTGGAGCACACCCATAGTCCAGCTACTTAGGAAGCTGAGGTGGGAGGATCACTTGAACCCAGGAGTTTGAGGCTGCATTGAGCTATGATCGCACCACTACGCTCCAGCCTGGGTGAGAGAACAATACTGTCTCAAGAAAAAGATATTTTATTCTTTCTTTTTCTTTTACTGGCAACAAATTTCCCTTTTAGTAAGGTCACCAGTTATGTGGGATCAGGGCCCCACCTTCATGACCCATTTTAACTTGATGACCTCTGTAATGACCCAGTCTCCAGATAAGGTCATGCCTGTAATCCCAGCACTTTAGAAGGCTGAGGTGGGAGGATCACTTGAGGCCAGGAGTTCAAGACCAGCCTGGGCAACACAGTGCAACTTCACCTCTAAAAAACAAACAAAATAGCTGAATGTAGGGGTGTGTACCTGTAGTCCCAGCTCCTTGGGAGGCAGGAGCACAGAGTGAGCCCAGGAGGTCCAGGCTGCAGTCATCTGTGATTGTGCCACTGCACACCAGCTGGGCAACAGCAAGACCTAGTCTGTCTCAAGAGGGAAAAAAGAAAAAGGTTTGCTGATCCAATGTGGGTAATTTTTTAAAAATTTAACTCTGTATTTTTTCATATTGCTTAGTTTTCCACATGAACTCTGTGATTATAACCAGAAAATAGCAGTCACATTACTTTTTTTTGTTTTTTTGAGGAGGAGTTCTGATCTTGTTGCCCAGGCTGAAGTGCAGTGGCATGATCTCTGCTCACTGCAACCTCTGCCTCCTGGGTTGGGCGATTCTCCTCCCTCTGCCTCTTGAGTAGATGGGACTACAGGCACATGCCACCCCGCCTCACTCATTTTTGTATTTTTAGTAGAGAGAGGGATTCACCATGTTGGTCAGGCTGGTCTCGAACTCCTGGCTTCAAGTGATCTGCCCGCCTCAGCCTCTCAAAGTGTTTAAACTGCAGGCATCAGCCACCACACCAGGCCATACTTACCTTTTTGTCCACAGAAATGACCAGCAGTTCCATTTTTGTCTTGTTTTGTTTTTCTTGGATGAAAACAAACTGGCAGTTATAATTGGGGAGGACAATCTGCATTATGGGAATCTGGGAGTCATGTCAAGTTCTGTAATCAAAGTTGGTAAGAAACTGGGGTTATGGGGTGTGGGCAGTGGCACACACCTGTAATTGAGCACTTTTGGAGGCCGAGGTGGGTGGATCACCTAAGGTCAGGGGTTTGAGGCCAGCCTGGCCAACATGGTGAAACCATGTCTCTATGAAAGAAAATACAAAAATTAGCCAGGCCTGGTGGTAGGTGCCTGTAATCCCAGTTACTCATGAGACTGAGCAGGAGAATCTCTTGAGCCTGGGAGGGAGAGTGAGACTCTGTCTCAAAAAAAAAGTTTATTCTGGGATGCAAGACTGGTTAAACATACACAAGTCTGTAAACATAATTCACTACATAAACAGAACCAAACACAAAAACCACAGGATTATCTCCATAGATGCAGAAAAGACAAAACTCTCAATAAACTAGTATTGATGGAACGTATTTCAAAATAATAAAAACTATTTACGACAAATTCACAGCCAGTATCACAATAAATGGGGAAAAACTGGAGGTATTCCCTTCAAAATCTGGCACTAGACAAGGATGCCCTCTCTCACCACTCCTATTCAATATAGTACTAGAAGTTCTAGCCAGAGCAATCTGGCAAGAAAAAGAAATAAAGGGTATTCAAATAGGAAAGGAGGAAATCAAATTGTCTCTATTTTCAGACAAAATGATTGTATATCTAAGAAACCCCATCATCTCAGCCCAAAATCTCCTGAAACTGATGAGCAACTTCACCAAAGTCTCAGGATACAAAATCAATGTGCAAAAATTACAAGCATTCCTATACACCAATAACAGACTTAAAGAGAGCCAAATCAAGAACGAACTGCCATTCACAATTGCTACCAAGAGAATAAAGTGCCCAGGAATACAAGTAACAAGAAATGTTAAGGACTTCTTCAAGAAAAACTACAAACCACTGCTCAATAAAATAAGAGGGGACACAAAGAGATGGAGAAACATTCCATGCTCATGGTTACGAAGAATCAATGTCATGAAAGTAGCCACACTGCCCAAAGTAATCTATAGATTCAGTGATATCCCCAAGAAGCTACCAATGGCCTTCTTCACAGAACTAAAAAAAACCACCCCAAACTATATGGAACCAAAAGAGAGCCCACATAGCCAAGTCAAATCTAGGCAAAAAGAACAAAGCTGGAGGCATTATACTACCTGACTTTAAACTATACTACAAGGCTACAGTAATCAAAAGTGCATGGTACTGGTACCAAAACAGATATATAGACCAATGGAACAGAACAGAAGCCTCAGAGGCAATGCCACACATCTACAACCATCTGATCTTTGACAAACCTCACAAAAACAAGCAATGGGAAAAGGATTCTCTGTTTAATGAATGGTGTTGAGAAAACTGGCTAGCCATGTGCAGAAAGCAGAAACTAGACCCCTTCTTGATACCTTACACTGAAATTAACTCCAGATGAATTAAGGACTTAAACATAAGACACAACACCATAAAAATCCTAGAAGAAAACCTAGGCAAAACCATTTGGGACATAGGCATAGGCAAGGACTTCATGACTAAAACACCAAAAACATTGGCAACAAGAGCCAAAATAGACAAATGGGACCTAATCAAACTCCACAGCTTCTGCACAGAAAAAGAAACAATCATTAGAGTTAACTGGCAACCAACAGAATGGGAAAAAATTTCTTGCAATCTACCAATCTGACAAAGGACTAATATCCAGAATCTACAAAGAACTAAAACAGATTTACAAGGAAAAACAAACAAGCCCATTCAAAAGTGAGCAAAGGATATGAACAGACACTTTACAAAAGAAGACATATATGAGCCAACAAACATAAAAAATTTTCATCATCACTGGTCATTAGAGAAATGCAAATCAAAACTACATTGAGATACCATCTCACGCCAGTTAGAATGGCACTCATTAAAAAAGCTGGAGACAACAGATGCTGGAGAGGATGTGGAGAAATAGGAACACTTTTACACTGCTGGTGGGAGTGTAAATTAGTTCAACCATTTTGGAAGAGTGTGGCGATTCCTCAAGGATCTAGAAATAGAAATTCCATTTGACCCAGCAATCCCATTACTGGGTATATATCCAAAGGACTAGAAATCATTCTACTATAAGAACACATGCACACGAATGTTAATTTTGGCACTGTTTACAATAGCAAAGACCTGGAACCAACCCAAATGCCTATTGATGGTAGACTGGACAAGGAATATGTGGCACATATACACCATGGAATATACCATGAAAAATTATTAGTTTCTGTTTTTTGTAGGGACATGGATGTACCTGGAAACCATCATTCTTAGTAAACTGACCCAAGAACAGGAAATTAAACACCAAATGTTCTCACTCATAGGCCAGTGTTGAACAATGAGAACACATGGACACAGGGAGTGGAGCATCACACTCTGGGGTCTGTGGGGGGAAATAGGAGAGGGACAGCATGGGGTGGGGAGTTGTATAGAAATAACATGGGGAGAAATGCCAGATATAGGTGATGAGGAGGAAGTCAGCAAACCACATTGCCACGTATGTACCTATGCAACAATATTGCATGTTCTTCACATGTACCCCAAAACCTAAAATGAAATTATTTATATTTTTATATATATACATTTATATATAAATATATATATACATTATATATAAATATATATATATTATATATATAAAAATATATAAATATATATACACTATATATAAATACACATTATATATAAATATATATACATTTAAATATAAATATATATATACATTTGTGTGTGTGTGTGTGTGTGTGTGTATATATATATATATATATATAAATGTATATGAAAAGTTCCCTTTCCACCTCTTTCTCCCAAACAAAAAAAAAGAAAGAAAGAAAAGAAGAAGAAAAATTGGGGTTATTAATCAGTTGGTAAAAAATAATGGTCTTGTTCACAAACTTTGAATCCTTTTTTTGCAGGCTAGAAATCACTCCAGTTAGTAAAATAATAATAGAAACAACAGCCGCCAGAAGGGAAGAGTATAAAATGCAGGAGGTGCTGGTCTAGGCACGTTCGTGGGTAACATTATTGAGCCGTGAACATCATCTTAGGAGAACATCCTCATATGATTCCTATCTGACTAGTGGAAAAACTGAGGCACGGAGACCTCCGTCGTCTGTCTGGACTCAAAGTGGTGTTAAGTTGTGGCGCAGGTGTCACCTGACATTGTCTTGTGCACTATGCCAATTATTATTATTTTTGTGACAGAGTTTCCTCGTTGTCCATGCTGGAGTGCAATCTTGGCTCACTGCAACCTCTGCTTCCCAGGTTGAAGTAATTCTCCTGCCTCAGCCTCCCAAGTAGCTGGGATTACAGGCACATGCCACCATGCTTGGCTAATTTTGTATTTTTAGTAGAGATGGGGTTTCTGCATGTTGGTCAGGCTAGTCTTGAACTTCTGCCCTCAGGTGATCCATTCAATTCGGCCTCCCAAAGTGCTGAGATTATAGGCGTGAGCCACCACACCAGGTTTTGTTTTGTTTTGTTTTGTTTTTTGAGATGGAGTCTTGTTCTGTCTCCCAGGCTGGAGTGCAGTGGGATGATCTTGGTTCACTACAACCTCCACCTCCCAGGTTCAAGCAATTCTCCTGCCTCAGCTTCCTGAGTAGCTGAGATTGTAGGCACGTGCCACCACGCTGGGCTAATTTTTGTAGTTTTAGTGGAGTCAGGGTTTCAACATGTTGGGCAGGATGGTCTTGAATTCCTGACCTCAGGTGATCCACCTGCCTCAACCTCCCAAAGTGCTGGGATTATAGGCATAAGCCACCTCACCTGGACACTATGCCTACCTCATTGTATTTCTAAAAGGAGAGGGAAAGGAAATAATTGTATTTCCATCCTCACAGTAACTCCATGAAGGAGATAATATCATTTACCTTTAACAAATGCGAAAACAAACACTCCAGTTTTTTATTCTGAGACAGTGTCTCACTTTGAAGCCCAAGTTTGAGTGCAGTGGCATGATCTTGGCTCACTGCAGTCTTCACCTCTGGAACTCAAGTGATCCTCCCACTTTAGCCTCCCGAGTAGCTGGGACTACAGGGGAACACTGCCACACCTGGAAAAATTTTAAAAATTTTTTGTAGAGATGGCGTCTTGCTATGTTGCCCAGGCTGCTCTCAAACTCCTGGGCTCAAGCAATCCTCCCACATCGAACTCTTAAAGTGCTGGGATTACAGGTGTTGTTGCTCCAGGTTTTTTTTTTCAAGGCCACATTAAGTTGTTAGTGGCTGAGTCAAAAGAGTCCCGGGGACTGATGACTCCTACTTCAGTGTTTTTCCAGCTAGACTACAGCCACTGTAATTCCTAGAAATTGTCTAACAGTGGACTGTGATGGATTATTTGGGTGTTTAGCACAAACAGAGAAACATCTCTTAGGAGACTGAACCCTGATGTTCTGATGGGGCCAGCAAGTATTCTGGGGGAAGGTTCCATAGCTCCCATCCATGACCAGTGAACAGGAATTAGGTACAAGGCATGGTGGCTCACGCCTAGAATCCCAGCACTTTGGGAGGTTGAGTTGGGTGGATCACTAGGTCAGTTCAAGACCAGCCTGACCAATATGGCGAAACCCCGTCTCTACTAAAAATACAAAAATTCACTGGGCGTGGTGGCGGGTGCCTCTAATTCCAGCTACTCAGGAGGCTGAGACCACAGAATCGCTTGAACCCAGGAGGTGGAGATTGCAGCGAGCTGAGATTGCACAACTGCACTCCAGCCTGGGTGACAAAACAACACTCAGTCTAAAAAAAGGAAATGCTGGGCATTGGCCAGGTGCGGTGTGGTGGCACACATCTGTAATCCCAACACCAGGGGAGGCTGTGACAGGCAGATCACTTGACATCAGGAGTTCCAGACCAGCCTGACCGACATGGTGAAAGCCCATCTCTACTAAAAATATGAAAATTAGCTGGGTGTGGTGGTGGCTGCCTATAATTCCACCTACTCAGAATGCTTAGGCAGGATAATTGCATTAACTTGGGATGCGGACTTTGCAGTGAGCTGAGATCATGACACAGTACTCCAGCCTGAGCAACAGAGCAAGACTTCATCTCAAAAAAAAAAAAAAAAAAGCTGGGTGTGGTGCTGTGTGGTCTCAGCTACTCAGGAGGCTGAGGTGTGTGGATCACTTGAGCCCAGGAATTCGAGGCTTCAGGGAGCTATGGCGGAGTCACTGCACTCCAGCCTGGGTGACAAAATGAGACCCCTATTTCTAAAAAACTAATTTAGAAAATTAACAAAATTAGAGAGACAATAGGATAGTATTCATCACCAATAACAGATCAATCACATCACCCACTGAATGTTGCCAACATGATTAAATGCTAATCTAATGGGGTGAGCATGAATCCAGCTGCAAATATGCCACAAAATCAGAAGGCAGAGAATGGGTTCACCCTCACCAGGGAAATCCAGACTTTGAGAGATGCTACAGGCCCAACAGTGTGGAGTCTTCCAAAATCCATGGAAAGGAAAAGGGATAGGCCAGGCAAGGTGGCTCAGGCCTGTAATCCCAGCACACTGGGAGGCCAAGGTGGGCAGATCACAAGGTCTGGAGTTTGAGACCAGCCTGACCAACATGGAGAAACCCCATCTCTACCAAAAATACAAAAATTAGCCAGGTGTGGTATCACATGCCTGTAATTCCAGCTATTTAGGAGGCTGAAGCAAGAGAATCACTTGAACATAGGAGTCGGAGGTTGCAGTGGGCTGAGATTGTGCCATTGCACTCTGGCCTGAATGACAGAGCAAGATTCTGTCTCCAAAAAGAAAAGGAAAAGGGATAGAGGAGAAACTTGTAGACTGTCTTTTTTTTAATTTTAGTTTTTGGCCAGGCATGGTTGTTCATACCTGTGATCCCAATCTTTGCAATTTTAGAGACTGAGATGTTCAGATCACCTGAGGCCAGGAGTTTGAGGACAGCCAGGCCAACATGGTGAAACCCCAGCTCTATTAAAAGTACAAAAATTAGCTGGGCATGGTCCCATGTGTCTGTAATCTTAGCTACTTGGGAGGATGAGGCAGAAGGATGTCTTGAACCTAGGAGGTGAAAATTGCAGTGAGCTGAGATCACACCACTGCACTGCAGCCTGAGTGGAGTAAAAAAAAAAAAAAAAAAAAAGACAATTAGGTTTTGTAGAGACAGGAGCCTCCCTGTGTTGTCCAGGCTGGCCTCAAACCTCTGAACTAAAATGATCCTATCACATCAGGATTACAGGTGTGAGCCCTCACCCAGCCAACACACTTGGAGATTGAAAGAGGCTCAAAAGACATAACAATGCTGGGGAACAGCTATGGGCTGGAGATGCACACTAGGGCAGCATGACTCTAGAGAAACAAAAAGAGGCCAGGTGTGGGGGCTCACACCTGTAACACCAAACACTTTGGGAGGCCGAAAAGGGAGGATCACCTGTGCCCAGGTGTTTGGGGCCAGCCTGGCAACATAGTAAGACCCTGTCTCTACAGAAAAGAGAAAAAAAAAAAAAAAGTTTTTTTAATTAGCTGGGAATGGTGGTGCACACCTATAGTCCTGGGTACTCAGGAGGCTGAGGGGAGATGATCACCTGAGCCCAAGAGGTCAAGTCTGCAGTGAGCCATGATCGCACCACTGCGCTCCAGCCTGGGTGACTGAGCAAGAACCTGCCTCAGAAAAAGAGAGGAACAGAAAGAAGCAATTACTGTGAATGTCAGGGTTGGGAAATACTTCTGGAGAGAAGGGAGGGGCTGGTCTTGTGCCCATCTGCAGCCCCTTCTGGAAGTACAGAGTCTAGTGGGGAAGACAGCAGCACGAGTGGAGATTCAGGCGGCAGCACCAGGGAGTTCCCTTCCACCTTCCCACCTCCTCGCCCTCCCCTTTGGGGAACAGGAGCATGATTTTCTTTCTTCTTTGCCTTACTAACTAGATAAAGTTTCTGATGGGAGAATTCATATACAGGATGTACAGCATCAACATGAACAGCCAGCTGGAATTGACGGCTTTGTGGACGCCCCAGCCAGGCACATCCCGATTCCTCTGCTAAGTCCATCTGGACATTGCTGCTGTCCAGGATTCTCAGCCACATGCTCAGTGCCCACTCCCAGCTTCTGGAAATCCCCCGGCATTGCCCCCAAAAGGAGGGACACTCACAATTCTGCATAGAAATTGTCTCTATGTGTTTTTTGTTTGTTTGTTTGTTTTTTGAGACAGAGTCACTCTGTTGATCAGACTGTAGTCCAATGGTGTGGTCTCAGCTCACTGCAACCTCTGCCTCCAAGGCTCAAGCAGTTCTGATGCCTCAGCCTCCCAAGTAGCTGGAGTGACAGGCACCTGCAATCATGCCTGGGCAATTTTGTAATTTTAGTGGAGATGGGCTTTCACCCTATTGGTCAAGCTGGTCTTAAACTTCTGGTCTCAAGTGATCCACTCACCTAGGCCTCCTAAAATGCTGGAATTACAAACATGAACCCCCATGCCTGGCCATTTCTGTGTCACCCCCTAGGCCAGCCTCTGCATGTTTGGGCTTGATGAGGCTGTGGCTGTCCAGCTGGCTGCCTGTCATCTTTAGTCTCTGTGTCTCCTCAATCCTTCTCAGCTGCCCATGAATTTCTTTTCTTTTGTTTTTTTCTTGAGCTGGAGTTTTGCTCTGTCACCCAGGCTGGAGTTCAACGGCATGATCTTGGCTCATTGCAACCTCTTTCTCCCATGTTTGAGCAATTTTCCTGCCTCAGCCTCCCAAGTAGCTGGGACTACAGACACGTATCACCATGCCTGGCTAATTTTTGTATTTTTAGTAATATAGGGTTTCATCATGTTGGTCAGGCTAGTCTCAAACTCCTGACCTCAGGTGATCCACCCACCTCAACCTCCCAAAGTGCTGGGATTACAGGCAGAAGCCACAGTGCCTGGCCTCAGTTTTTAAACTCAGCCTGAATGGGCTTCTCTTGCTAGCAGCTAAGAGCTCTGACCCCTACGGCCTTCTCCCACCTAGTAGGAAGTGTTTGGATGTTTCTGGATCTAAAATCCAAGTGTCTAAGCCTACCAGTAGTTGCAAGTGCAGACGGTCACACAATTTTTTGACTTTACAATGGCACAAAAATGATCACGTTCAGTAGAAACTGTGCTTCCAGTATCAATACAGCCTTTCTGTTTTTCACTGTTAGTATAGTATTCAATAAACTGCATGAGGGCCTGGTGCAGTGGCTCATGCCCTTAATCCCAGTACTTCAGGAGGCTGAGGTGGGAGGATTGCTGGAACCCACGAGTTTGAGACCAGCCTGGGAACATAGTGACACCCTCTGTCTATAAAAAAGATAAAAAATAGCCACGTGCAGTTGTGTGCACCTGTAGTCCCATCCACTTGGGAGGCCGGGGCAGGAGGGATCACTTGAGCCCAGGAAATTGAGGCTGCAGTGAGCTATAATCATGCCACTGCACTCCAGCCTGGGTAACAGAGCAGGACCTCATCTCTTAAAAAATAAAAAATTTAAGCCAGGCATGGTGGCTTACGCCTGTAATCCCAGCACTTTGGGAGGCTGAGGTGGGTGGCTCACCATGATGAGGTCAGGAGTTTAAGACCAGCATGAGAAACACAGTGAAGCCCCGTCTGTACTAAAAATACATAAATCAGCTGGTTGTGGTAGCGTGCACCTGTAATCCAACTCTGGAGGCTGAGGCAGGAGAATTGCTTAGAACCTGGGAGGCGGAAGCAGCAGTGAGCCGAGGTTGCACCATTGTACTCTAGCCTGGGAGACAGAGCAAGATGCGGTCTCAAAATATATAAATAGGTAAATAAAAATTTAAAAGTAGGTAAACTATTGCTTCATGAGGACAGCATTTCTGTTGGCATGATGAGAAAGTTTAGAAACAGATGGTGGCGATGTTTCCACAATATTGTGAATCTGCCAAATGCCATTGAATTGTACACATAAGCGTGGGTACATTTATCCAAGTTTGTTATCTATTTCTACAAACATTCACGAAGGCTGGACCCCTGAAACGTCAAAGTCATGATCCAAGGTGGGGAAGGGTGAGTGGGTTTTGTGCTGCTTTTACTACTGCTCGGTTAGTTCTCTACCCAAAGTCGGCTGGGCTAACCTCCAACACTTGGTAGGGTAGGTGTATTACATGCATTTGCGGGCCAGGTATGGTGGCTCACACATGTAATCCCTGCACTTTGGGAGGCTGAGGTGGGCAGACTGCCTAAGCTCAGGAGTTAAAGACCAGCCTGGGCATCATGGTGAAACCCTGTCTCTACTAAAAATACAAAAATTATCTGGGTGTGGTAGGGTGCTTGTAGTCCCAGATACCCGGTAGGCTGAGGCAGGAGAATCACTTGAACCCGGGAGGCAGAGGTTGCAATGAGCCAAGATTGCACCACTGCACCCCAGCCTGGATGACAGTGTAAGAGTCTGTCTCAAAAAATAAATGCATTTTCAACTTAGTATATTTTCACTTTTTTTTTTTCCATAGAGACAGGATCTCTGTGTTGCCCAGGCTGGTCTTGAACTCCTGGGATCAAGCAATCTTCCCACATTGACCTCCCAAAGTGCTGGGATTACAGATGTGAGCTACTGCACTTGGCTGCTCTTACCAATTTATGATAGATTTATGGGGACATGACCCCGTCGTGAGTCAAGGAGCATCTGTAATCATGCTGAAAATGGGGGTGGCTTGTGTGAGGATATGGGGGAGTGTTACAAAACACGAGGGGACCAGAGCCTGCAGGGGGACACCACAGGCTGCCTCTGGCTCAAACCCAGGGCTCCCTCCTCTGTGTCTCCTGCTGCAGGACAGACCCCAGGCTCACAGCTCTGCAAATTCACGCTGTCTGCACTATAGGACTTCAAATCCACAGCTGGGGGTTGTGGGTGATGTTGAAGCAGGAGCAGGGCAGGGAGGACACATCAGGGGTTGCACCTGCAGCCACATTGACAGAGCAAGTGTGTTTTCTTTTTTCTTTCTTTGAGAGGGAATTTTGCTCTTGTTGCCCAGGCTGGAGTGCAATGGCATGATCTCGGCTCACCGCAACCTCAGCGTCCCATATTCAAGCGATTCTCCTGCATCACCCTCCTGAGTAGCATGCCTGGCTAATTTTGTATTTTTAGTAGAGACGGGGTTGCACCATGTTGGCCAGCTGGTCTCAAACTCCTGACCTCAAATGGTCCACCTGCCTCAGCCTCCCAAACTGCTGTAATTACAGGCATTAGCCACCGCACCTGGCCGTGGTTGCCCTGTCCTGCCTGCTGGCTCTGTATAGCTTCAGCTTCTCTTCTCCCCACCCCTAGGTGAAAGAGAGCAACCCCTACTCCCTAGGGTTCTAGGCCACCTTCTATGAGAGCGGTTACAAGTTACATGGGAACACCAAGTACAACCTGATGAGCTATGTCCCCACCAAACCTCGCTGCATGTCCCCTGAGGGCCCCCTCTTCCTCCTTCCCTTACCAGCATAAAGAGCTTAGAAATTTCCAGACAACACAGCTTTTAGCCCTGCCCCGTAGTGGGAAGATGATCACGCAGCCATCAACTATACACCTGACTTCATTGAAGTGCCACACAGGTCAGGCGCGGTGGGTTTGTAATCCCAGATCTTTGGGAGGCTGAGGTGGGCAGATCACAAGATCAAGAGTTTGAGACCCACCTGACCAACATGGAGAAACCTCGTCTCTACTAAAAATATAAAAATTATCAGACCGTGGTGGCATGTGCCTATAATTCCAGCTACTCAGTAGGCTGAGGTAGGAGGATCACTTGGACATGAAGGCAGAGGTTGCAGTGAGCTGAGACTACCACTGCACTCCAGTCTGGGTGACAGAGGAAGATCCCGTCTCAACAAATAAGTAAATAAAGTATCACATGGAGATTCCCACATGGTGAGATGGGGGGAGCCTAACCCAGCCTGGGGCAGGGCTGGAGGTCTGAGTTAGCTCGGTAAACTGAGGCATAAGGATTTAGTAGGGGCAATTTCCACAGGGCAGGGACCTGACCAGCTGCAAGTCAGCAACAGCAAACTTCTTTGACCAGGCTCATCACATCCAGATGAGTGAGGAAAACAATTACTCCTCACTGTGCGTCCCCAGAACTCTGAGACCAAGGGAGTGGGAGCCGTCATAGTGGGGCCGTTGTTTCTGTGAGCACCCAGAAGCCTTCACAGGTGGTGGGATTAGAATGGAACAGGGCTTGGCTGAGCGCAGTGGCTCACACCTGGAATACCAGCACTTTGAGAGGCCAAGGTGGGTGGATCGCCTAGAGTCAGGAGTTGAAGACCAGCCTGGCCAACATAGCGAAACCCCAGCTCTACTAAAAATGCAAAAATTAGCCAGGTGTGGTAGCACTCACCTGTGGTCCCAGCTACTGAGGTGGATGAGGCAGGAGAATCTCTTGAACCCGGGAGGCAGAGGTTGCAGTGAGCCAAGATTGCATCACTGCATTCCAGGCCTGAATGACAGAGCAAGACTTCATCTCAAAAAAAAAAAAAAGTCGGGACAGGGGACAGAGTGGGGCGAAGCAGCTTCCAGATTTACCTCTCCTCCAACACCTCATCTCTCCCACAGTCCTGAGTTTGGGGATGCCCATGGTGTTCCACAGGTGCACTTGGGATTTTCTCTCCTGACCCCACAGGATATTTACTTAAAACAGAAGCGGCACTGAGGCAGGACGGACCCAACTTCACTTTCAGGTATGCTGTCTCCTGGACAGAGGCAGGGACTGGGCTGCCTACAGAGAGTCCCTTAGCAGGAGCAGAGAGAAGCAGGGCTGAGATCATAACCCCAGCTGAAGAACAGTAAAACAGGATGATTTAAACACTTTACAAGAGCCAGGTGAGGTGGCTCACACCTGTAATCCCAACATTCTGGGACGCCGAGGTAGACGGATCACCTGAGGCCAGGAGTTTGAGACCAGCCTGGCCAACATTGTGAAACCCTGTCTCTACTAAAAATACAAATATGAGCCAGATGTGGTGGCAGGTGCCTGTAATCTCAGGTGCTCAGGAGGCCGAGGCATGAGAATGGCTTGAACCTGGGAGGGAGGTTGCAGTGAAGCCAGATCACACCACTCCACTCCCACCTGGGTGACACAGTGAGACTCCATCTCAACAACAACAAACACTTTACAAACGGTGGTCCCTCAAAACACTTACACACAGCATTACCATTTGCTCTAACAAAGCCACTTCCATCCATCCCAAAAGAATATAAAGCAGGAACTCAGGGAGGTGTTTGCACACCTGTGCTCACAGCAGCATGATTCACAACAGCCAAAAGGCAAAACCACCTGAGGTGTCCACCATAAGATGAAAAGGTAAACACAGTGTGATCCATCTGCACAGCAGAAGATGACTCAGACTTAAGAAGGAAGGGAGGCCGGGCGAGGTGGCTCACGCCAGTAATCCCAGAACTCTAGGAGGTCACGGCGGGTGGAGACTCTTAATTGAAAAAATACATACAAGTAAAGAGAAATAACAAAGGAAGTGAGAATATATCGTGAGTGACTCTAATAAGTAAGGACCTTAAGTTCTCAGCCGCTGATAGCATTACTACCAACCAGTTCAGTTTTGTGCCTTTTCCTGGCTGGGAAGACCTGCACTTGTCCCCGGGGCTCACCTTTCTGTACACCAGGCCAGCGATGGCAGACTGCAGCCTCATCTGCAGCACCTTGAGCCGGCACGTGTTCAGCTGCTTAAACAGCGTGTGCAGGCAGGCCGAGAGGAACATCAGCACCGCGAGGAGGTAGCCCTTCCAGGCCGGAGACTTGCGATCACCAGTAAACTCCAGAAAAAGCCTTGCAGGGGAAGGAGGGAGAAGGTACAGCTGGTGAGAGGAGGTGCCCATGTGTGTTGCCTTTGCCCAAACCAGGCCAGGTGTGGGGGATCAGTCGGCGTGGGTGACTTTTTCACAATCATGATCTCGGTTATTTCCCCACTGTCCATGCTTCTTTTCAATCTTACTGCAGCTCCTCGAGATCGAGAGATGGTGTTTTTCTCCCCCCTTGTTATGAGCTAAATTGTGTCCTCACAAAATTTGTATGTTGAAGCCCCAGCCCCGATACCTTGAATGTGACGGTGTTTGGAAATAGGGCCTTTAAAGAGGCAATAAAGTTAAAATGAGGTTATTAGGCTGAGCCCTCACCCAGTCTGGAGTCCTGATAAGAGGAGAAAATGTAGACACACAGGGAGACACCAGGGTGGACACAAGGAAAGACCATATGACGACACAGGGAGGAGGTGGCCAACTGCACAGCAAAGGCAGAGGCCTCAGATGGAACCAACCTGCAGATACCTGATCTGGAACTTCCAGCCACCAGAAACATGAGGAAAATACATTTCCGTCATTGAAGCTACTCATTCTGTGATGCTCTGTTATGGCAGCTGAGCAGACTCCACTTGAACCTGGGCTGGCCACAAAACCACCTTTGACCAACAGAGTAGAGTGGAGGCAAAGCTGTGCCAGCTGTGAGCCTCAGGAGAAAATGTGGCTTTTGGCCTATTGCTTAGAACCCTCCCAAGCAGACACGTGAACAAGTCTGAGCTGCCTTTTTGGAGGATGGAAACCCACATGGAACAGAAAGCCATCCTAGCTTCAGACACAACTGCAGGCACATGAGAAAACCCAGCCAAGAAAAGAAGGACCACCCAGCTGAGCCCAGCCCACGTTACCGACCCACATTGCCATGAGCTAAATAAATGACTGCTTATAGTTTTAAGCCACTCACTTTTGGGGCATTTTACAACAAAAGCTAATTTATACAGTCAGGTAAGAGCTTGCTTATTTGCCCCTGTGGGGGACAGCCACTTTCTCATTAATCATTTCCCTTTTTCAGTATCCTTCTCACCCTCCCTCCACTGTCCCGAGCACCAGATCTATAGGCAGAGGCATGAGAGCTGAAGCCCCCTGGCCCTGGAGGGATGCCATTAAGAGACCACCAGCCTTAGCAGAGCTCCTGAAGTCTGGACTCACCTAAGCAGCTTGGGGACGGTGAACCTGAAGACATCACTGATGAAGAGGCTGTGGGTCCCATGAGGAAGGTAGAATGGAACACCTGCCAGGTGGCCCTCAGCAGGGTCCCCACTGCCTCCCTTTTCCATAGGAATGGCTCAGTCTCTGGAGCCTCCATGCCACTGCCTCCTTTCCTTTTAAACACTGTTGCCTTGGTGTGCCTGAGAGGAAGGGAGAGGCTGGCTCTGGGTCCCATTTTATACTCTCAGACACCAGCAGCAGGGCCAGGCAATAAAAGCTTGTTTTCCTAACAACGGGCATGGGTGGGTGTGGATCCAGCCTGGCTCCCTCACCTGTGCCTCCTTATCACCCTGAGTACCCATTTAAGAGGCAGTCACAGGAGGTGTGGGGGAAGGGCAGGAGGGCAGCCCTGAGGCCTCCTAGATGGCCATGGGAAAACCCAGACTTTGAGCACCTACTACGTGCCAGACACTCCCCAGTCATCCTAAGACCCCCCAGCAAGCCAAATGTTGTTCCCATTTCACAGATGAGAAAACAGAAGCTCAGAGAAGGAAACTTGTCCAAGGGCACACAGCTGAGAAGTAAAAGCTGGGATTCAATTCCATCTCTCCACCTCCAGATCCCATACCGTTTTGTTTTCTTTCCTTTTTTTTTTTTTTTGAGATGTAGTCTCACTCTGTCACCCAGGCTGCAGTGCAGTGGTGAGATCTCGGCTCACTGCAACCTCTGCTTCCTGGATTCAAGTGATTCTCCCACCTCAGCCTCCTGAGAAGCTGGGATTACAGACAAATGCCACCACGCCCAGCTAATTTTTGTATGTTTAGAAGATGGGGTTTCACCATGTTGGCCAGGCTGGTTTTGAACCCCTACCTCAGGTGATCCACTGGCCTCAGCCACCCAAAGTGCTGAAATTAAAGGCCTGAGCCACTGCACCCAGCCTCCCATGTATTTTTCAATCTATCATGTTGTCAACCTGGAGGAAGAACAGCACCCGCTCTTCACATGCACAGCCAGCCCTTAGTGGTTTTGTGGCCTGATCTGGTGTTTGTTTTGGCTTTTATGGAGGGTTGTGGCTCAGCTCTGTTACCGAGTGGGCGTGGCCTGCTGCTCACAGGTATTTTGGCATTTGGGTCTCAAAGTCAAGATGCCCCTTCCATGCAGACAAAATCCCTGACCACCCTTCTTGTCTGACCCCACCATTTCATTCATTGCCTTCACAGCCTTGCCGACAGCGCTGACCCTCTCTTTGTCTTGTTCGGACCCCAGGTGGGTAGACTTTGCCTGGGTAGACTTTGCCAAGATATCCATAGTATCGAGTCCAGCTCATGCACACAGTAGGAGCTCAATAAATACTTGTCAAAAGAATGGGAAAAGCAGACTGAGTGATATGTGTAACAGGTTCTAACAAGAGTGCCCAGCACATACTGTTATAAACATTTATAGAAGGAAGGATGGAGCCTGGCTGTGTGGACAGGACTTGGCTTTGGAGCCAGGAGACTATGGTTCCAGTGCCTGCTCTGTCTCCTCTCCTCTGAGCCTTAGTGTTTCCGTCTGTAAAATGGGATCAGGGAAGAGTTGAATGGGAAGTTTTCTTTCT
Organism: Callithrix jacchus; assembly: GCF_049354715.1. NCBI lineage: Eukaryota > Metazoa > Chordata > Mammalia > Primates > Cebidae > Callithrix > Callithrix jacchus. The sequence continues at coordinate 99,821,433 of NC_133516.1, read as the reverse complement.
GGCTGGAGATTTTACTGAGTTCTGTTCTAGCTGTTTGCCTGGAGAGTCACTGTGTCCAGCCTGCAGGCTCTACAGCAGGCATTTTCACTTTTGGAGGTCTCACCTCCCATCAAGGAAGAGGTCCAGATTGCTGTCTGATGTCTGGTCTCTGGACTGAAGGCCATTTAGTGCAGGACTCACAAATGACTGTGGGGAAAGGCAAGAGGTATGCATGAGTGGCATGGGAAAGGTATGAGTTGGGGGATACAAAACGGAGTGGTGAGGGCCAGGTGCGGTGGCTCACACCTATAATCCCAGCACATTGGGAGGCCAAGGTGGGCAGATAACCTTAGGTGAGGAGTTCAAAACCAGCCTGATAACCTGAGCAACATAGAGAAACCAAGCCTCTAATAAAAAATATAAAACTTAGCCAACTTAGCCACCATCTGGTGGATGGTGCTTGTGGTCCCAGCTACTTGGGAGGCTAAGGAAGGAGAATCATTTGAACCTGGGATGTGGAGCTTGCAATGAGGCAAGATGGTGTCACTGCACTCCAACCTGGGTGACAGAGCAGAGAGGAGGGAGGAAAGGAAAGAGAGAGAAAGGGAGAGAGAGAGGGAGGGAGGAAAGGAGAAAGAAAGAAAGAAAAAGAAACAGAGAAAGAAAGAAAGGAAGAGAGAAAGACAGGAAGGAAGGAAGGAGGGAAGATAAAAGAGAAAGAAAGAAAGGAAGAGAGAAAAAAGAGACAAAGAAAGGAGAGAGAGAGAAAAGAGGAAGGAAGGAAGGAAGAGAGGGAGGGAGGGAGGAAAAGAAGAGAGAAAAGAAAAAGATACATGCACCCATATGCTTATTGCAGCATGATTTCCAATGGCAAAGAACCAAAACCAACTTAAATGCCCATCGATGGTACACTGATAAAGAGAATGAGGTACATACGCACCGTGGAATATGATGGGGCCATAAAACAGAATGAGGTCATGTCCTTTGCAGCAACATGGATGAAGGTAAAAGCCATTATCCTACATGAACCAACAGAGGAACAGAAAACCACATACTACCTGTTCTCACAAGTAGAAGCTCAACATTGAGTACACATGGACACAACAGACACTGGGACTTATTTGAGGAGGGAGGGAAGACGGAGGGTCAGGACTGAAAAACTACCTATCAGGTACTGTGCTTACCACATAGGTGACTTAATAACCTGCACACAAATCCCCAGCGACACCTATATAATAAACCTGCACAGGTACCTCTGAACCTAAAATAAAATCCCCAGTCACACCTATATAATAAACCTGCACAGGTACCTCTGAACCTAAAATAAAATCCCCAGTCACACCTATATAATAAACCTGCACAGGTACCTCTGAACCTAAAATAAAATCCCCAGTCACACCTATATAATAAACCCGCACAGGTACCTCTGAACCTAAAATAAAATCCCCAGTCACACCTATATGATAAACCCGCACAGGTACCTCTGAACCTAAAATAAAATCCCCAGTCACACCTATATAATAAACCCGCACAGGTACCTCTGAACCTAAAATAAAATCCCCAGTCACACCTATATGATAAACCCGCACAGGTACCTCTGAACCTAAAATAAAATCCCCAGTCACACCTATATAATAAACCCGCACAGGTACCTCTGAACCTAAAATAAAATTTAAAAAATAACTGATGAACTAAATCGAAAGCATAAGGAAAGGAAAATGTGAGATAAAAATAGAAAAACAGTAGATATAATAAATACTTTGGTACCATAAGAAAAAGGAAATAGACAAATTAGTAAGAAGGGGAAAAAAAAAAACCACAAGAAACAAATTATAAGTTAACTCTATAAGGAACTATTTTGCATAACTGTGCAAATACATTTGAAATCTGCATTGATTACTATCCAATACAACTTCTAAATCATAAAAATGTCCTACATCTGCACTGTTCAATATGTAGCCACTAGCTACATGTGTTGAGTGAATACTTGTACACTTCAATGTGACTCATGTGACTGGGAAACAATTTTTTCTAATTATTAATTTATTTAAATTCTAATTATAATTTCATTATAATTTAAATTTGAATGGTCTCATGCAGCTAGTGGCTATTGTATCAGAAAGCATAGAAAAAGATGAAATTGAAATTTTCTTAAGACAGTGTTATTTACCAAAGTTAAATCCAAAGTGTATTTATTTAAAAACAAAAAGCTTAAAGAGACCAACTCTGTAAAGAAATCTTTATTAAAGATTCTCATTCTCTTCCTCTGACACACACACACACACACACACACACACACACAGGTGTTACAAGGAAAAGGAAAGCTCTTCTTTATAACACAGAACAGGACTTTGACAAACTACTACTCATGGCCCAAATCCTGCTGCAGACCATTTTCCTGCAGTCCATGAGCTAATAATATTTCCCCAGCTAAAGAAGAACTAGAATATGTAACAGAGACCATATGTGGCCCACAAAGCCTAAAACACTTAGAATGTGGGTCTTTACTGGAAAAATCTACTGCCCCTGATCTGGAAAAATGCCTGAAATTTAAAATCACTGTTTTGCAAATACCACCAAGGTAATATGAGATTCTGGCATGAAATTACTCCTCACACTATACACTAACATATTGTTAGGAAAAGGACATTCATATATCTCTATTATCCATCAAATGTTTATTAAGTACGGAATTTAAAACAAAGAGATGAAACTTAAGCTTCACGAATATTGAGATAAAGTGACATTATAAACTTCTCGATGCAATGCAATGGGAAACATAATATTTGCCTAAACATTTTATCTAATCCAGAAGAACAGTTAAATGAATCCAGTTTGAGAAACATTCTATGAGACAATTAGTCTGGACTCTTAAAAAATGTCAAGGTTGTAAAAGATGAGGGAAAAGGGTGGAGGGGAAGCAATATTCCAGACTGATGAAAATAAGAACATAATAAAAAAAATTCAATATATGATCCCCAATATAAAGAATATTTGAGAGCAAGTGGATACATTTAAATTTAGACTGTATACTACATATTATCAGTAGCAAATGTCTTGTGATTGTTATTGTAGTAATATAAACGAATGTGCTAATTTTAAGAAAAATTCCTTAAGTACTTTTGTATAATCTTGATGTCTGCAGTTTGATTTCAAGCAGTTCAGAGCTCCCCAAAATATGAGTGTGCGCATGTATATGTACATGTGTGGAAGAGAGAGAAAATGAGTGTGTATGTGAAGAGGAAAAGAGACATAGAGACACACAAAGCCTATCCCAGAAAATGCTAATTTGTGAATCTAAATAAAGGGCACATGTGTCTTTACAGTACTCCTCTTTCAACTTTTCTGTTTGAAGCTGACAGTTGGAAGAATTTTTTTTAAAAGACTTGTTTATTCAGGTTGAACATGATCTTCAAATTTCTTTGCTAGATGTTGGTTTCCTGTAGTTTTTAATACTTTTGTGCCACCTGATTGCCTTATCACAAAATAAACTTAGCTATGAAAGAAAAAGTGTCTGTGTAGCCATAAAGGTAAACAATTGCTTCACTGAATAGGAAAAGAAAGTATGAGGTTTATTGCAAGTAATATTGTAACAATTTATATAGAAAAATAAGTTGTTTTTTAAGTGTTAGGCTCATTTCTTTTAGGAACTTAAAATGTTATAAAAGTTTTTTAAACATTCAATATTTTTAATTATAAGAGACATTTGTTACTAGAGCCAATTATTTCAGGTGTTCTAATTGGAGTGTTGATTTTATTACCTCATATACCTCTAGAATGCCACATGTTCTGTTGGGGATAAAATTGCACAATAAATGTCAAGTCTCTGTTAAAAAAAAAAGTAATATTGTTATAAACTGTTATTCTCCTAGTACAGTATAACCAATTATTACCTTGTAATATTAGTCAGCATCTACTGATAAAGGAGAGACTAACAGGCAGTATTTATACACAATTACACTGAGGCCACTTCCTTATAGCCTGAAAAACAATATGGCAAACATTAATAGAAGGTACCAGAGGGGTTTTTTTTATGATTTACAGGACGAGAAATCACACTATCTTCTTCTACTAAATGATTGACTATTCTGGGAAACATATATTCGAGTTTATAGTTATGATAGACAAGGATACAAGGTGCATAAGCAACCCTGTCATCTTTTATTATTACAATCTTGCCAATCTGGAGTGAAGAAAAAATGACACAAGTAGATAGGGGCATTGGCCTAAGAGGAAGACAACCAGAGTTATGGCTTCAGCTCTGCTTCCAAATAGCCCCAATAGTTTTTGGTAAATCACTTCCCTTCGCTGAGCTTTAGTTTCCTCATCTGTCAAATGTGGCAGCTGAACTGAATTAAGATTGTTGGATCTGCAAGATCAAGGGCTAATTCTTCTTCAAGGACTGGGAGGCAAGTGGGCAATTTAGAACAATTTCATAAGAAATAAAAATTTAATGTGATGTGAATATGATTCATTAGAATTCAACAGGACACAGGGAGAGGAGACCAAGAGATAGCTAACAATTAGCATCAGCTTCAGGGAGTCACTCCCTTCTAAGACCTAGGGACTGCACTCGGTGAAAAGAGACACTTCACCAGAGGCCCAGAATGTTTTGGACGAAGAATGGCCACAAGAGGAAAGGTGGAAATTACACTGGGCCAAGAAGATTTCCATTGACGCCTTGTGTGATACGACTTTTCTTTCAAAACCCACAACAATCTTTATATTTTTGCTGGATTATACTTCTTTAATGAATTCTAATAAGAAGTAATATTTGGCAACCAGGTAGCAGCAAAAATTGAAAAGTCCCCCAGAACCAGGAGAGGAAACAAATCCAGAAACACCCGAAACTATGAAATTGGGGTGTATAGAGCAACCCTTCATTAAACTCCATCTTAGAAAAATACTGCATTTTATATTTCATATGGAACTTTGCCAACAAGGATATTTTGCTTAACAAACAAATAAAAATGTGAAGACTGCATCCAAGCAGGTAAGGACGTAACAAGCACACTCTTCCATTGTAGGTTCTCACCAGAGGACTCTGTGACTATATATATATATATATGTGTGTGTGTGTGTGTGTGTGTGTGTGTACACACACACACACACACACACAAAGGCAGACCTTCAGCCTCTCCAAACAGCTGCCTTAATTAACCCAGTCTTGCAGTCAGCCATGATAAGCACTTGCCATGCACCTCTAAAGGCTCTTCTACATCAAATATTCCTCCTTGGGAGGCCAATGGACCAGACAAGAAATCCTTTTGTCTCCCACTGAGACTTGCTCACTAACCCTTTCTTCTATCTCTTTCTCCCTTGATGTTAAGTGCTACCTTGTTTGTTGTGGAATATTAAATCTATAATATTTAGATATTGGTTAAATATACTATTAGGTATGGTTTGCAATATAGACTGACTTGTCGAATGGATTGAGTCTGTGTTGCCCATGGCTCTGACTATGGAGTGAATGGGAAGTGCTAAGGAGATCTGTCTCCTTGGGAACTCCATGTAGCTCATGGCTTCTGTGATTAGAAATTCTCTGAGGAACTCAGAGAATTAGGATGAGTTCTTCTTCAATAGAAGTGTGACATGTGGAAAGACACACACATGTATGAACCAGGACACCTCTAACCTTGCACTGCTGATGACATGGGGCTTTGAGAAAAAATTGCCTAAACTATTGAGGACATAAATGTCACCAAGTGAGGTATGGGTTAAATCAAGCAGAGTAAGACCATAGGTGAGTAGAATGCTTTGGAAATTGATTATTGGATTAACTCTGAGTTAATTTGGAACGCTTGTCAGTCTAGTCAGTACTGTGTGTGTGACTTTTTAAGTACACTGGCAAATTTTCTTTCCTAAATAGACACAGTCTCCAGAACATTACTGAATCTTTCTTTGATCATTTTACATTTTATATTTGAGAGTCATTATTTTAAACGTTATCACCTCTGCATAGGGACTGTAAATATGGGATGTGAACACTGGGTTGAATCTGTACAGGATTCATGCATCCCTGGAAGGTGATTTTTGGAGGGACATAAATCTCGAGTGTGAACTAGTTTCTACTCTTTGTCTCCTCATGAAATATGAGTATAGCAGCAACAACAAGAAGAATTCAGTTGAGGATTCTGCTTAGTTTGGTTCATAAATTTATCAAATTCTTACCATATTTTGCTTTAAATCAAAGTGAATGAAATTAAATCTATATCCCCTGGTCTAATTCCCTTTACTGAGACTGTATTCTTTCAACAGCTATTAGGGAAACATTTTTTTTTTTGCCCACACATTTTCAAAGAAGTTTCTAAAGCTTACAACACATAGGCCATCATTTAAACTATAAAGCAGAAATTCTACTCACAATTGAACTTCACTGAGTTGGGTGACATGGTGTTTTAAATTCCAATTCTACTGTAGAGCAAACCCAGATTGAAAAGCTGAGGACAAGTCATATGTACTGTTCGTACTGGGAAGCTGCATCATTAGCAGAGTCTTTGATACACAACGGCAAGTTCTGTTTAAGATGTTTATGCTCCCGGGAGTTTTTCCTAACGTTCTTCCATGAGACGATATGTACACCGAGCAGTGTTCACGAACTCTGAGTGGCATTGACATTAGTTCCTAATAATGTTTAGAAACATTTGTAAAATTTCTGAACATTATTAGGAATTAACAATGGGGCACCATCCTCCAGTATACAATGTGCTAAGTCAGTGGCCATTGTTTGGTGCACTATCCCCCAAAGAACAACTATGTGGGCCTCAGAATGAAGGCACGGAAGCCACAATGGCTCCTGCTACTATCACCCCCAGTAATCCACTTTGGGAATGGGTGCTTCCCATTTCCACAATTCTGAGCATGACAGGTATAGAGAATTCTTCTACCAGCAGATGAAAAATACAGCTGCCACTTCAACATTTTGGGCATTTGTGTCCAGGGCCAACAACAACAAACAGAATAGGGATAATTGCCATCCTGGAAAAGGCACATGGCCTAGTCAGGAGAAAAGCTGCTATTACACATTTGAGAAGTGAGCAATCAGCTTAACACCAAGGTGGCTGGCACACATTAGTATTCCATCATCTAATTTCAATCATCAACCCATAATTGCCATAGCCATAGCCTAATAAAAGTAAACATAAACTTGGTCCCCTCAGGAAGGAAGTTGTGGGCTCCCCACAAAGTTAGCATCCTTCTACCATTATAAGAACTAAGGTAAAGGGCTCTAGAATGAACCAGAGAGTTTAGCCTAGAGCTCTGCCTCCTCAGTAGCAGCTGGGGTTGCAATTTGGCCTACTAACCTTTTTCTCTTATAACCTTACAAGTATCTCCAAAGAGAATGTCCCACCAGAGTCCTAAAGGAGCCACCCTGAGAAATTATATGAGACAAACTGCCACAGAAATATGGAGGAATTGTCATGAAAACTGCAGTGCCCAGATCTCTCTGCCCTATTCCCTTCAAGACCCAAGGACATATACCCCGAGCTGGGTATGACCTCACTGAAAGAGATGACCTCTTCTCCAGTGACTCCCCACCCGAGTACTGGGGATAAACAACCAGCTCATCTCCCCAAAGAAAAACAACTGTGTGAGGCTACCCAAGCTTCAGGGCTCCCTTTGGAGTCAGCTGCATCCCTGTTTTGGTGCTTCACAGCCCCATTCTTCCTATTCCCAACTCTAATTCTTTCCTTTCCCCACACCCCAAGTGCTGAGCCAAGTCCACTCCCTAAGAAACATCCCTCACACTCATTTCCATCTGAGTCTGTTTTCTGCGGTAGTCAAACTACCACAAATTTAAGTATCCCTGGCACACTACAGCAAAAAGTTAATATTGCAATTTTACTTGTGCCATAATTTTTTTAGAGTTTTGCAGTATTTTTTCTCTTAGTGTCATCTAAGAGCAAAGTAAATTATTCAATCAAATGTGTTTATACCCTAACAGGAACTGTACTATACAAAATGACTTTTAAATATATAAGACATCTTTGATTCCTCCAATATAAATACATGTTTAACATGGCCAAACAATGTTGAGACAAACAGAAAAGAAGAAAACTTGATTATGGAATAAAATATTTGGGTATCTGAAGCAAAGAAATGGCTAAAATGTTCATTGAACTTAATTGGCATATAACCTGAGACTGATCCAGTAAATCAGAAATCAAGTGACTTCTACACTCTGATCAGATTGTAATACCATTTACTAGGCTTTCTTTCTTGTTTTCTTCTCCCTTTATTTGCTCATCTCTTCATCTCTGGAATCTGTTTTTAAGCCTTAAATCCCAGTAGCTGTACTTTCCTGCCCACTGTTATTTATCTCGGAAACCCGTCTACCATCCTGCATGTGCCTGCCTATTTATTAGCTCTCTGCTGACTCGAGGCAGCTGCTTCCGAGTCCTGAAGTATCTAGCGGTGTCCAGTATCTGCCTTAGGCCCCTTGGCCTGGGTAAATTTATTTCTTCTTAATGGAGAAGGCAATGGAGTCACAGCTTACTCCTGGGTTAGGTACTAACATTAGCCTATTAGGTGAAGAAAAAGATATAGATCACTGATAATACTCTTGCGTTTCTTATCAGATAAGAAAAATAAAATGTATCTCAAAAATGCCTCATTGCTGGTTTTTTCCCCAGCATTTGAATCAATCACTGTGAAATGTTTGGTTTTCATTTAAGGAACACACTATTCAAATCAGTGCTTTGTTTAAATACGAAAGTTCCACTTAGCTTAGCAAGATACTGACACTTTAAAAGGCATGAGGGAAAGGCCATTCCTGTCCATTGAAGGAACTCATTGGAAGATTCCCCTGCATGATTTAAAGGATTACTTTTCCTTGATCTTTTATTTTTGTTGGTTATTATACTTAATTCTTTGTAATTTATTTACCAACAATATTTGTATATTTTCATGGCATACATGTGATAGTTTGATACATTCATGGAATGTATAATGATCAAATCAGGTTATTGATCAGGTATTAGGATGTTCTTTACCTCAAATATTTGTCATTTATTTGTGATGGGAACATTTCAAATCTTCTAGCTATTTTGAAATACATATTGTTAATTATAGTCACCCTACTGTGCTATCGAACACAGGTATTTATTTATTCTAACTAATGTTTGCAACCATTGGCTAGCCTCTCTTTATCCCCTCCAACACACATAAACCCATCCCTGTCTCTAGGAACCATCTTCCTACACTCTACCTTCATGAGGTCAGCATTCTTTAGCTCCAACATACAAGTGAGAACATGTGGTACTTGTCAGGGTCTGCCTTATTTCTCTTACTTTAATGGCCTCCAGTTTCATCCATGTTGCTGCAAATGAAAAGACTTTTATTCTCTCTTATGGCTGAATAGAATTCCCTTGTGTATATATACCATATTTTCTTTACCATTCATCTGTTAATGGACACGCAGGTTGACTCGATATTCTAGCTATTGTGAACAATGCTGCAGTAAACATGGGGTTACAGGTCTCCCTTTGATACACTGATTCTCTTTTCTTTGGAGAAATACCCAGGAGTGGGATTGCTGGATCATATGGAAGTTCCATTTTTAGTTGTTTGGGAACTCTCTATACCATTTACCTTCATAGCTGTACTAAATTACACTCCCATCCACAGTATGTAAGGGTTCCCTTTTCTCAGCATCCTTGCAAGCATTTACTCTTTTTAGTAATAACTCTCCTAACTGGGGAAGATGACAGCCCTGATTATTAGTGAAGCTGAGCATTTTTTTCCTAGACCTCTTGGCCATTTATACTTTAATTCTCATGAATTAAAAACACACAAACAATATAAATAACCCAGTCAGTTAGGCATGGATATGATAACTATGAGATCGACTAACCCTGGGAAGTGGCAGGACATGACCTATGCAAATGCCACATCTTCCTGAACCCTTCCTCCAGAACTAGTTTCGTGTGACTAACTCTGTTTCCGCTCTTTCATACTCTATTTACACATTTCCCCCACTTTCATGTTCCCAACCACTCCATTTGAATCTCAGTGCACGACTGACTTTCAGCTTTGCTATTCTATGTGAGCACTGACCCCAAAAGGGACTTCCAACCTGTTTAGCTACTAGATGATGATACAGAATAGAGAAATAAACATAACATTGAACTCATATAACTGTATTAGCCTTTTCAAATCAGATCAACCATGGCAATAAACTCTCACCATCTACCTTTTGGTTCTTTAATATTATAAGCAAATCTATTCCTCTGGGCAGACATTAAACATGAGAGAAATTAACAAAGCTGCACTAATACTATCACAATGTCAATAATTTATAATCTGAGAAAAGGCACTAGTAAACCTCATTTTAATTATACAGGTTCATCATGACACATTACTTATGTGACATTTTAAAATTTGTTCACACAATAATTAATCCACACAAGAAGGTTGTAATAAATTATAACCGGATGCATTATACCAGCATACCTTTCTGTCAGTGTATTTCTTCCAAGCCTACTGGACATTTGTAAGAATATCCCTGGGGTCAGATATATTTATACTCAATCATTTACCAAGCTGTACAAGTGTTTTTAAATATATTACTGTAATATGTTACCAATGAGAGAACAAGTTAGTCAATAAACAAATAAGTAGCTGAAAATATTACTGTGTATTCATGGATTTCATATTTGCTTCCAGGTTGCAATACATGGAAAGGTAGAGAGTAACGTAGAAATTAAAACCTGTTAAATTCAGGAACGTCCTAGATAATTTTAAAAGTTGCAACAGCTATAAAGATGTAAAACCATGTTTTATTTGGGAAAAATAAAAGTTCCTCATAAGAGCTTATAAATGTGAAGATGAATTTCTATCACTTGTGTTTTGACAGATCTTAAATTCATTATTGTCAACGTGCTTTTTTTTGGCAACGGTTCTAGTGATGAATTCAGTTTTAAAACACATAAGACGTGCTCAACTCTTTGACATTCTGGTCATCATGTTTCTTTACCAAGTTGGACACTTGAGAAGAAATGCTATTTAACCAGTTGTCTATGAATTTTTTTTTTAAGCCCATTAAAAAGTACTCCCACATGTATTAGTGCGCATTAGCATATCTGATCATCTGAAGACAACTTATTTGGAACAAATATTATCCCAATTTATAGTTGAAAATACTAATATCAGAGAGGTTTGGACTTTCTCAAGGTCATACAGTTTTAATTCTGAAAAGCTTCCAATATTATGTTTAGCTTTTATACCACCATATGACTGCTATGATTGGAGCAAATGCACTTTGTTTACACTGGTATCTCTAAGGAATGGAGCAGTGTCTCACACCAGGTAGTTGAATGAATCTTTTGTAAATGAACGACCAGAGAAATGACTGACTGTCTGAGTCACTGTTGGGTTCTGTCAGAGAGAATTTAGCTACCCTTTGGCAGGAAATGAATCCTTACAGCTCATTACAGTGGCAGCTACAGCTCTAGAGATCTCATAAATTTTGAAGATTCCTAAAACATAAACTCCTGAACTCCCAGTTGTAAGCTTAGAGATTTAGAAATTTCCACCTCTTCTATGTGAGTCAAGTTAAGTTGGGCATAACTATGAGATGTTTCACATAAACCTCCTGGTAATCCCAAGGCAAACATCTATAGTAGATACAAAATAGAAAAAAAATTAATCAAAGCATACTACTGCAGAAAATTACATAATTACAAAGAAAGACTGTAAGAAGGAAAGACAGGAATAATCTACAAAATATCCAGACAACAATAAATAAAATATCTATAGTAAATCTTTACTGATTAATAATTAAATGTAAATCACCTAAAATTAATAAAATATACAGAGCAGCTACATAAATTTAAAACAGGACCCAACTACATGCTGCCTAAAAGAGACTCATTTCACTTGTAAAGAAACACCTAGACTGAAAATTAAAAGATGAAAATAGATATTCCATACAAATGGAAATCAAAATAGAGCAGGAGTAGCTGTTTACCAGATAAAATAGCCTTTATATTCAAAGCTGTAAAAAGAGAAAATATAAAAATTCCCACACAAATGGAAATCAAAATAGAGCAGAAGTAGCTATTTACCAGATAAAATAGCCTTTATGATCAAAACTGTAAAAAAAGAAAATATAACAATTATAAATATATGCACCACCCAACATTAGAATACCTAAATGTATAAAGCAAATATTAACAGATATGAAGGGAGAGATAGACAGCAATACAATAATTAAAGAAGATTTCAATATCACACCTTCTGCAATAAAAAGATGATCCAGGAGAAAATTAATAAGAAAATGTTGGACTTGACCTCTACTTTTTTGTTCAAATATACTTTCAATCAAATGGACCTAAGAAACATATGTAGATACATATTCTCCTCAAGCCCACATGAAACATTTTCCAGGATAGATCATACGTTATATTACAAAAGAAGATTAACAAATTTAAGATTAAAAATACATCAAAATCTTTTCTGACTATAATGGTATGAAAGTAGATATTAATAACAGGAAAAATAACCTGGAATATTCTCAAATTTAAGAAACCAAAAACCATGCATCTGAACAGCCAATGAGCCAAAAAAATAAGAAATTATAAGGAAAATTTATAAGTATATAGAGATAAAAATGGAAACAAAGCATACCAAAATTATAGGACACAGCAGAAGCAGCTGTAAAAGCAAAAGTTTATAGCACTACACATGTACATCTAAAAGAACAAAGACCACAAATAAACACCTCAACATTACACCAAAAGGAACGAGAAAAAGAACAAACTAAGTCCAAATGTAGCAGAAGGAAGAAAACAATAAGGATCAGCACAGAAATATATCAAATGAGAATAGAAAAAGTATAGAAAAAATATCAATAAAACAAAGAGGTAAGGTTTTTTTGTTTGTTTGCTTTTGCAAAAATAATCAAAAGTGAAAAATCCTTAGCTACACCAACTAAGGCAGACAGAAGATTCAAATAAATGAAATCACAGGCCAGGCACTGTGGCTCACGCCTGTAATCCCAGCACTTTGGGAGGCGGAGGTTGGTGGTAATGAGGTCAAGTGATCAAGATCATCCTGGCTAACATGGCGACACCCCACCACTACTAAAAATAAAAAAAAATTGGCCAGGTGTAGTGGCGCACCCCTGGAGTCCCAGCTACTCAGGATGGTGAGGCAGGAAGATTGCCTGAACCTGGGAGGTGGAGGTTGCGGTGAGCCAAGATGGCACCACTGCACTCCAACTTGTGCAACAAAGTAAGACTGTCTCAGAAAAAAAACAAAAACAAAAAAAGAAATCACAGATGAGAGAGGAGACCTTACAACAGACGCCTCAGAAATAAAAAGGATCATAAGGGACTATTATAAACAGTCGTGTATCAACATTAAATAACCTAGAGAAAATACCTAAGTTTTTAGCAACACACAACCTAGTAATATTGAATCAAGAAGAAACAAAAAGGTTCAACAAACCATTAACAAACAAAGTTGAAGTAGCAACCATTTACTGATTAGGAGATCCTTTTCCCCATTGCTTGTTTTTGTCAGAATTGTCGAAGATCAGATGGTTGCAGATGTGTGGTGTTATTTCTGAGGCCTCTCTTCTCCATTAGTCGGTGGGTCTATTCTGGCAAGAGTACCATGCTGTTGTGGTTACTGTAGCCTTGCACTACAGTGTGAAGTCAGGTAGCATGATGCCTCCAGCTTTGTTCTTTTTGTTCAAGATTATCTTGACTATACAGAATCTTCTTTGATTCCATATAAAATTTACAATAGTTTTTTTTTTTTCAAATTTTGTGCAAAATGTCTATGGTAGTTTGATGGGAATAGCATTGAATCTAAAAATTATTTTGGGCAGTATGGAATTTTCATGATATTGCTTTCTCCTATCCATGAGGATGGAATGTGTCTTTGTTGGTGTCCTCTCTTTTTTCCTTGAGCAGCCATTTGTAGTTGTCCTTGAAAACGTCCTTCACATTCCCAGTGAGCTGTATTCCTAGGTATTCTCTTTGTAGCAATTATGAATGGGTGTCATTCATGATTTGGCTCTCTGCTTGCCTATTATTGTATAAAGGAAGGCTTGTGATTTTTATACATTGATTTTGTATCCTGAGACTTTGCTGAAGTTATTTATCAGATCAAGAAGTTTTGGGGCTGAGACAATGGGGTTTTCTAAATATAAAATCATGTCGTTTGCAAACAAAGACAACTTGACTTCCTCTCTTCCTGTTTGAATACGCTTTATTTCTTTCTCTTGCCTGATTGCCCTGGCCAGAACTTCCAACACTATGTTGAATAGGAGTGGTAAGAGAGGGCATCCTTGTCTTGTACCAGTTTTCAAAGGAAATGCTTCCAGCTTTTGCCTATTCAATATGATGTTGGCTGTGGGTTTGTCATAAATAGCTCTTATTATTTTGAAGTATGTTTTGTGCAAAGACACAAACAGGCTCAAAACCAAGGGATAAGGGAAAATTTATGAAGCAAATAAAAAGCCAAAATAAAGTAAGAGTTGCAATCCTAGTCTGCCAAAACAGACTAGGATTTGTCCCATGTGACAAAACAGACTTTAAATGCAGATCAAAAAGACAAAGAAGGGCATTACATAATGCTAAAGAAAACAATTCAACAAAAATAGCTAAGTATTCTGAATATATACACACCCAAAACAGAAGCACCCAGATTCATAAAACAAGTTATTGAGCCTAAGACCTACACAGACACTTAGGCTCATACAGTAACAATGGGAGACTTCAACACCCCACGATCAAGACTGGACAGATCAACGAGACAGAAAGTTAACAAGGATAGTCAGGATTAAATTTAGCTCTGGATCAAGTGGATCTAGTAGACATCTACAGAACTCTCTACCCCAAATCAACAGAATATACATTCTTCTCAGTGCCACATGACACTTAGTCTAAGATCAACCACATAATTGAATTAAACCACTCCTCGGCAAATGCAAAAGAACTGAAATCATAACAAACAATCTATTAAACCACAGTGCCATCAAACTAGAACTTAGGATTAAGAAACTCACTCAAAACCACACAGGCTCATGGAAACTGAACAACATGTTCCAGAATGACTCCTGGGTAAATGATGAAATTAAGGCAGAAATACAGAAGTTCTTTGAAACCAACAAGAACAAAGAGACAACATACCAGAGTATCTGGGATACAGCTCAAGTAGTGTTAAGAGGATAATTTATAGCACTAAATGCCCACATAAGAAAGTTAGAAAGATCTCAAATCGACAACCTAACACCACAACTAAAAGAACTAGAGATGCAAGAGCAAACTAATCCAAAAGCTAGCAGGAGACAAGAAGTAACCAAGATCAGACAAGAACTGAAGGAGACAGAGACGTAAAAAACACTCCAAAAAAAAAAAAAAAAAAATCAATGAATCCAGGAGCTGGTTTTTTGAAAAATTAACAAAATAGATAAACCCTAGCCAGACTAATAAAGAAGAAAAGAGAGAAGAATCAGACACAGTAAAAAATCATTAAAGGAGATATCACCACTGACCCCACAGAAATACAAACTCAGAGAATACTATTATTACCTCTAGGCCAATAAACTAGAAAATCTAGAAGAAATTAATAAATTCCTGGAAATACACACCCTCCCAAAAATAAACCAGGAAAAAGTCAAATTCCTGAATAGACCAATAACAAGTTCTAAAATTGAGACAGTAATTAATACCCTACCCACCAACAAAAACCCAGGATGAGACAGATTCAAAGACCAATTCTACCAGAGGTACAAAGAGGAGCCTGTACCATTCCTTCTGAAACTATTCTGAACAACTGAAAAGGAGAGACTTCTTTCTAACTCATTCTATGAGGCCAACATCATCCTGATACCAAAACATGGCAGACACACAACAAAAAACACAAAACTTCAGGTCAATATTCCTGATAAACATCAATGTGAAAATTCTGAATAAAATATTGGCACACTGAATCCAGCAGCAAATCAAAAAGCTTATCCATCACGATCAAATTGGCTTCATCCCTGGAATGCAAGGTTGGTTCCACACCCACAAATCAATAAACATACCACATAAACAGAACCAAGGAGAAAAACCACATGATTATTTGAATACATGCAGTAAAAGCCTTTGATAAAATTTAACATCCCTTCATGTTAAAAATGCACAATATACTAGATATTGATGGAACATATCTCAAATTCTTTTTAAACTTCTCTAAAGGTTAGAACTAGAGGGAATACCATCAAATCCATTTTGGGGGCCAGCATCATTCCTGTGTCAAAGTCAGACACAATAAGAAAACTACAGACCACTATCTAAGATGAACATAGATAGAAAAATCATCACTAGAATGTGGGAACGCTCCCATGTGAGACCCCAAGTAGTGGGTCACACCATATGGTTGAGCTTGATCCTGGACATGGGCCCCCTGTTGGAGGTAGTCAAGCTATGGGGAAGAAGGACTGCAAGAAGGCTTATGTAATATACAAAAAATAACATGAGTTATTATTCTATTGTGCTGAGGTGATGGGAGGCACAGTGTCCACTTTTGGTTCTCACGGTGTCCACTTTTGGTTCTCATTGTGTCCACTTTTTTTCTCTACTCATTATAGTTTCTTCTTAAAGTTATGACTTAAATCTTCAAAGCAAGCTGAGAGAAAAAAATTGCTTTGTTTATGTCTTTCCTGCACCTGGACCCTTGATGCAGTATTTACAATACTGCTTGTGACTTAATGAGTTATAGTGTAGCCTGTGATTTTCTTGTGCAACTCTTGCCCTAGATAAATAGTTTCTTTTAAACTTTGAAACTTAGATATTGCACCTGGACTCTTGTGACTGATAATTGCACTTCCTGCTTTAACCTGATTATGTATCTCCCTGTTCCCAGCATATTTATCCAAAATATGGTGACTTGTGATTGTATTGTAAAACTTTCTGTTCCCACGAAACACTGATCTTATGATGTAAACACTTCTCTTATAATGTATATAACCAGGCTCTGAGTTCAATAAAGCTGTTGGTGAATCATCTGACTTCTCAACCCTCCGGACCCCATCTCTTCTTTCTTCTTCTCTTCTGCACACCCCCTTTCCAGGTTGGGACCCTCTTGCTGGCCAAGATCCCCACGGCAGATGTGCCGGCACCCAACACTAGAACACCAGCAAAATGAACTCAAGAACACATCAAAAAAATTACACATAATGACCAAGTTGGATTTATCCCTGTCTCAACACATTTTTTTTTTATCGTGAAACAATGGTAAAGAGGCTGAAGAGACAACTTAAATACTGAGAGAACAGGTTTACCAAGCATAGTCTCTCTTAAAAGGTTAATACCTAAAATATGTAAGGAATTCAAACAATCCAATAGCAAAAAAAAAAAAAAAAAAAAAAAAAAAAACCTGATAAAAAAATAGGTAAAGGACCTGAACAGACTTATCTCCAGAGAAGTTATAAAAATGGAAAAATGGCCAACAAGTACCTGAAAAGGTGCTCAACATCACTAGTCATCAGGGAAATACAAATCAAAACCACAATGATTTATCCCCTACCATCTGTTGGGCTGCTTATTATGAAAAAGACAAGAGATAAGTGGTGGTGAGAGTGTAGAGAAAAGGAAACAGTTGTAACATGTTGATAGGAATGCAGATTTATGTAGCCACTTTGGAAAACTTCACAGAGCTTCCTAAAAGAAATTCAGTGTAGAACTACCATGTGATCTAGTAATCCCTCTTCTGGATATATCCCCAAAGGAAATGAAATCGCCACCTTATAAGGGTATCTGCATGTCCATGCTTTTTGTAGAATTATTCTCAATAACTAAGGTAGGGAAACAACCTAAGTACCTACTGATAGAGGAATGGATAAAGAAACCATTCCTGTTTGGATAAAGTATACAACGGAATACTATCTGGCTTTACAAAAGAAGATCCTGCCATTTTCAGCAACATGGATGAACCTAGATGACATTATGTTTAATAAAATAAGACAGATATAGGAAGACAAATACTACATGTGGTATCTTAAAAACATAATAATAAACACAAAGCAGCAGAGTAGAATGGTAGTTGGGAAAGGTACAGAAGAAATGAGAGATGTAGGCCAAAGGGTACGAATCTTTTATTTACACAGGATGAATACATGTAGAGAACAAGCATATAGCATAAGCACCAGAGTTGATGATATTGCATTGTATATACTGGAAATTTGTTAAAACAATAAATTTTAGACACTCTTGCACACACACACACACACGTGCGCTCAAAAAGGAAAGGTAACTATGGAAGATAATGTAGTAAATAATGTATTTGACTTTTATAAGCACTTCACCATGCAGATGTACATGAAAACATGTTGTACATCTTACATTTATACAACAAAAATATTACTCGTTATTATTAAAAGATAAAATTATTTTTCATAGAAACTGTTAAAATGTAAATTACATTAAGATAACTATATACATAGTTTAAACATTTCTGAGTATTATTTTTAACATGGTGAATATTAATAGAACCCACATAAATTATTACTAAAAATAAAAATGTCTGCCCCATTCTACTGAGAGATCTTCAGGGAAAATATTCTAGTAGTCCAGGTTAATTTTTTTTAACTTATAAATAGTTTTTGTGGACATAATTATCAAGTCAAAAAAGAATTTGCCTATGCATCATCGGTTATTTCAGTGTCCTAGGCATCTCTAAAAATAAGCTGCCAGACAACCTGAACCTGGAAAAGAATTGAAAATTTCCCCATTCACATGTATTCTTTTTGTTCACTGGTAACTGTAGGAACTTTTAGAAATCAAGTTGCATTCTCGATGTTCACTGCATTCAATAGCATTGATGTCATAAAAATGTTCTCTTATTTATCTGTATGCCTGATCACTAAACTGCAGTATGAAGTAAACACTCAGTAATTCACTTGAGATGCTCCTCTCTAGTTACTGCAGATTTGAGTGTGATTATTTAAATGTCCCCCAATGAGGCAGAGTAGGATGATTACCAACCAGCTGCTTATCTAATATATTCCTCTTAAAAGGCATCAAAACTCATGTGCTTGCAGGTAAGAAGCATGATACAATTATTTCATTTTACTTTAATAAAGCATGCTTTAGTTTACTACTGTGAGCCAGGGAGGAGTGAAGAGAAAGTGGAATGGACTAAAAACTCTGAGAAATAAAGCACAGCTAAGGAGACAGCCAGAGAAGTTATAGTTCTGAAATTGGCTGCTTTCTTTCACACACTAAGAGACTTTCTTTCTCATAGAGATTAGCTCATTTTTCTCACAAAGCTGGAAGGGGACATTTGGAAATTTAAACAAACACACACACTGGTATATAGGAAGAAAAATTTAACAATACAGTGAGACCCCCAGATCTCTCACACTGATATGAATTAAAACATAAGCATGTCTATCCTGACAAAGACCAAATACACAATTATATAAGCCAATATTCATCATCTTTCTCAACATCATCATCCACTGAGTGTTTACTGTGTGCCAACAACTTAAGTGCTTTTGAGGCAACCTCACAAAACCTTTATGAGCCAGGTACTTTTATAAGCCCCTTTATTCAAATGAAGAAATTAAAGCCTACAGAAGTTGTAAATAACTGGTCTGAAGTGGCTCAGCTACTAAAGATCCTCTCACTCCAAAGTCCCAGTCTTCCCAAAGAGCAAAGAAGAGATTAACGTGGCTCTAGAATAAAAATACTGTGTAGTATTTGGATAAGAAAATGAGCATTACAGGAAGGATGAAAAGAGAAGAAAACAAGTTATGTTTGTGGTATAACTAGGAGACTGACTGAGTCAGTGGAGCATTTGTACTGAGAAATGGTAGGAAGTTAGCTAGAATAGAAGACTGGGGGCAAATCAGTCAAACAGATGTAAATGCCAGTCTAAAACCCAGGGTGATTGGAAGCCATTGCACATCTTTTATCAGAGTCCAATACTTGAATAATTTTTTTATTTTAGGAAATCACATAAGATCATCAGCATTTACAGCTAAAATTTATTTTATTGACAATACAGTTAAATAATTTAGAGATTAGACATGGAGATTTATGTTAAAGATCGCTACTCTTTGCTACTTAAAAGTCAAGATAAGTGAACATTACATTTAGCTGAAAAAGAAATATCTAGTAACTGCCTTTTGAATATGAACCTTTTAATCACTGTTACATTGTTTTCTTCCTTGAGAATCTGTGATCTTCTAAAGAAAACAGATTCTTATTTTTATGGTAGGAACTTCATGAATGTAGAGACTTAGTGAAGAGGTAATATAAGTGGTACCAACAACAGAAAATGGATTTAGGAGAAGTAAGTGACATGAATTGGGGGAAAGTCATCGGCCCATTATAGTCATATTCCCCAAGACCCCCAGAACACCCTTCAAAGCCACTCACTGACATGGTGGCTTTCAGGTGAATGCCATGGAGCTTGCTGGGCAAGGAGCATGGAGAAGACCAATCAGAAAATGCCTTGAGTCACCTGCCTTGTAAAGTCTCTCCCCTTTCAGGCTCTTTGCATTCTGCACTTTCTCAATAATCAGCGACATCAGATCCTCTTCTTGTTTCATTTCATTCATTTTTGTAAGGGATGCGGTCTCACTGTATTGTCCAGGATTGCCTCAAATTCTCAGACTTGCCTCAAGCTTCCAGGGCTAAAGCCATTCTCCCGCCTCAAGCCCCCTGAGTAGCTGGGACTACAGGCTCATGACACTGCATCTGTCTCTTTCTCTTAATTCTGACCACTGACTTCTAGAACTTTCTGCTACGTGACACTGTAATATGAGTTTATATGTATTTATAGAGGCTGCCAAGAAACAGTCCCAGAAGTGCTGTGTTCCAAATCTGAGAACAGAACTTTGGTTTACTTCATGTATTGTTTGATTTTTAGGCTAAGGAAGCAAATGCATCCTTAAAACAAACTTATATCCTTTCTGCCTCTGGGAAGGCTTCTCCAACAGCAGACTTCTTCAAACACAGAAATTATATTTCAAATAAATGTGTGGAAAAGCCATGTCTAATAAATTTCAGTTCTCATAATATAGGAGTTAAGAAAAAGTAAGCAATAAAAATGTCATTGAATTTCTGCATTCACATGTGAGACAAACATAGACAATGCAAATACAAGTTGTGAAGGCTACCCACGTTCAAAACAAAACATTGACAAACTTTAGTGTTTTTGCTACATTCCTTCTGCTGAACCAGCTTCTTCAGATCTTTAAGAAATACTGCAATAGTATTGAGATCTAAGGGGAACATAGATCTATAATAACAGAGGTCTAAGATCTAGAACACAGATATAAGATCTACGTTCTCCTCCATATTTTAGGTTTTGCTTTTTAGAAAGGACTTGAAGCAATGCTTACTGGTTTTTAAAGTATCGTCTTTTGTATGAGCATTTTCTCTCGTTTCACAGACATCTTCGCCAAAATAAATAAATAAATAAAGGCTTTGTTACTTTTTGTTTGACTTCCTTTCCAGTTAACTGGGTGCATTAGGGTAAGGTTTACTGTATTTTCTGCATAAACTGAAAGGGCAGACATATTTTCTCTGTGGACAACCCCACAGGGCCACCATCATTTGCCAAAAAACAGTTGCTGTTTTTGTGTTCACGTGTACTCAATTAAATGTGGTTTATATTAAAAATAGCACAGATGTTTGTTACAAAACCAAGATTAGAAAAAGATTACTACAGCCAACTCCACATCATCTCTCCTGCCATTTAGTTTCTACCATTCTTTGAGTCAAACTATCAGCACTGAACATCTGTTTGCTTCCCATTATTCGGCATTTCTCTTTGGTGCTTCACATCGTTTCTTTTTTTTTTTTTTTTTTTTAATTTCTATTACAGTGCCACTCTCTCCCCACAACTACAATTGCTCAAATAATTAAATGAGAACTACCCTGGTTTAGACAGTGCTTTTTCATATGTTTTCTCATTCAAGTTTTATAAAAGCTAGTTTTACAAGACCTTAAAGTTACGTGATTCCAATTGGTACTATGCAGCACTATGTTAATTTTTGATCCACCAGTCACACTCTTGGGAATTTATTGCACAGACCAAAATGTATAAACCAACTCTATATATTGAAATAAGTCTTAATAGTACCAGGTTTCTTAATGACCACAATGTCCAGTAATAGGAAATTGGTTAAATAATTTATGATACATTTGTATGATGTAATAATGAATCCAATGGCCACGATCATGTTAAGCATCAAAGGAAATGTCTAAAACTATCTATATTATGACATAAACTTGGATGTATTTATTGACATGTACACCAAAGAGGCAAAACTGTATTTCACAAAATGGTAGGCTTATCAGTGCTTTTTGTCTCTATGCTTTTCTCTCTTTTCTCTTTAACTATAAATAGTATATATCTTATGTGAGATATATATGTGTGTATATATCCATATGTATATAATTTGTACCAAGGTACTTATCATAATTTTACTTTTAAGAAAAATGAAACTTATGTTGCCACTTACATATGACCCAGAAATTCCAATTCTATGTATGTACCCAAAAGAATAAAAATCTATGATCACACAAATATTTGTACATAAATTAATACAGCAACATTACTAACAATAGTCAAAAGGTGGAAACAATGCACATGTCCACTTGATGAATTTTAAAATGTGGTAGCCATACAATGGTTATCAGCCATTAAAAAAGTATATGTTATATTGTTAGAAAGACACCATTTTTTTTTTTTTACATTTTATGATTTCTAAAGTGAAGATATGCCTTAAAACTGATAATATCTTTCAAGTACTTCTAGCCATGTGGTAATTATAAAGATAGGATAGGAGCATCTTAACCAATTTATTTTAAAAAACTTTCCTTTCATTATAAGCACAAGTCAGATGTGACATTAAAACAGAAGTACTTAAGTCTAAAGAAGCTCTTTCAAGTGACATCAGATAACTGCGCATCTTCCATTGAAAATGTCTTAAATTGGGTAAAATAGGCCGGTCACAGTGGCTCATGCCTTTAACCCAGCACTTTGGGAGGCAATTCTGAGAGTTTGACCTACAAGTTAACCCTGTTCAATAAAGCTTTTCAAACATAACTCGGCTCCCAACTCGGCTGAGTTGGGAGGATTACTTGAGGCCAGGAGTTGGAGACTAGCCTGGGCAAAATAGTGAGATGCCATCTATGAGGAAAAAAATATATGCATATATGTACACACACACACACACACACACACACACAATTTGTAAATTTAAAGTAATCCAGATTAATATCTCATTAGGCTTTTCACAACTTGATTCTAAAGCTTATATAAAAGAACAAAAATGAAAATTTTCACAAAAGTTATGAAACTCTGTTCATGAAGGGGGTATGAGTGCTGTCAAATGTTAAAGTGTATGTTGAAGCCAAACCAATTTGAGCATCAGATCACTGGCATACATAGAGCTGAGAGCGGTGAAGTAGCCTCATCTATAGGAATGTTTTGTGTGGTCAACAGTGGTATATGTGATTGTGATGAAAATAGTGAATTCTTTAGTAAATAGTATTGGATGAACTGAGTAGCCATTTGGGAGAAAAAGGAACTAGATTGCTATCTCACAGTTATATATATATATATAAAATGTTGAAGTCTCCAGCTATTATGGTACTGGGGGTTATCTCTGCTATTAGCTCTAATAATAGCATCTATATATACATATATAGATGAATATATACATATAAATATATATATTCATATATATTTACATACATATGAATATAAACATATATATGAATATATATATTCATATACATATATATGTATATATGTGTATATTCATATACATATATATGAATATATATATGACTATGTATTCACATACATATATATGAATATATATATGAATATGTATTCACATACATATATATATGAATATATATTCACATACATATATATCTGGGTGCTCCTGTGTTGGGTGGAGATAGATTTAGAATTGTTATATTCCCTTGCTGAATTGACCCCTTTATCATTATATAGTGACCTTCTTTATCTCTTCTTATGGTTTTTGTCTTGAAATCTATTTTGTCTGATACAAGTGTAGTGACTCTTGCTCTTTCTAGTCAGAACTAGAAGGAGAGTGTCATGAAGAATTTCAAAGTATTGTGATGGAGACTGAAAGAAAATATATGATTAATAAATAAGGGAAAGGGCTTGGCTCTAAGCCAAGAGACTTGGGTTTTATCAGATGAGCGATAGGGATATACAAAATAAAGTCTATACGGAAGATGTATTTGGAACGATGCATACAGTGGCCTGGATGATCCAGAAGAGAAAGTTTAGTAAGAACACTGTGGTGGGCTCAGCACCTTCTAGCTTGAAACCCTGTCTTTTATACTCCCCTGTATAACCTCTGCAGAGAAACTGGAGTAAAATGCAAATAGATAAATATTTCTTGAGTGAGAAAACTGGATAAAGAGAGGTAGACTTAAATGATAGCCATTGAAAAAGAACAATTTCATACTGGGAAATCAGTTGAATTTGGAGAAAGCGTGGATAAGGGTTAGGAAGTTTGGAGAAGTCACATAAGGCTATCATGTTTGAAGCTTTGAAACTGGAAATCAGAGAAAGCATGAGCAACTGAAGAAATGAGTGAAATGGCTGGATGAATAGATAAAGATAATGCTACTTGCTATAATGAAAACTCCCAGATCTCAAAAACGTAACAATAAAAATTTAAGTGTCAATGAATGTTAAAAAAAAAAATCCACTATAAAATGTATGGGGAGAGGACAGTTAGGAAATTTCCAGTTCCCATGAAACTATCCAGTGACTCAGACTGACAAGAGATTCTTCTGTCTTCAACATGTGGCTACCAAGATCCTCCTCAGCCTCCATGCAGCAGAGATAAAAAATTATGTGGGAGGTCTGATTGGCCAGGCATGTACCACTTGAACATTCTACTGTTTTATCTAACACCTGCAAAAGAGGCTGGCAAGAGGAGCCTAGCTGAGTGGCTGGGAGGAAAAGAAAATGGTGTGGTGAACAGCCCATTCTTCTTTGTCAGGTGGGCAAAAGAGGCCAGTAGATTTTCCCTATAAGAGATGCTAACAGGAGTTCTTCAGGCTGAAATGAAAGAACACTAGCATGAACTCAAGATATAAGAGAAAATAAAGAAGACTGGTAAAAGTAACTTTATATACAAGCCACTCTTAGTGTACTTTTGGCTTGTACTTTTTTCCCTATATGATTTAAAGGGCAAGTGCATAAAACAATCATTATAATTCTATGGTAATGAGTTCCCAATATAGAACGACATAATCTGTGACAATAACAATATAAAGGGGAGGAAAGGAGATGGATAGAAGCGGAATGTTTCTATGCTATTGAAACTAAGTGGGTTATAATTGGGTTACTGTTAAAGCTAGATAGTTACAAGTTTAAGACACTAAGTGTAATTTCCCAGAAAACCACTAGGAAAATAACTTTAAACAATACAGAAAGAAAAAAATGGCACACTATAAAAAAACAACAGAATACCAAAAAATGGTGGCAGTAATGGAGAAATTGAAGAGCAACAACAACAAAAAAGTCTATGGAAAACAAAATCAAATGACAGAAGGAAGTCTTTTCTTATCAGTCACTATTTTCAGTGTAACTGGATCAAACCCTGCTACTCATAAGACAGAAATTGGCAGAATGAACAAAAAAGATCCATCTACATACTGTTTACAAGAGAGTCATTTTAAAGACAAAAACATAAAAAGTTTGAATACAAACAACGGACAAATATATTTTATGCAAATGGCATCCAAAACAGAGCTAGGTGGCTTTATCACTATCATACAAAATAGATTTCAAGTCAAAAATTTTACAAGAGTGAAATAAAGACATATATATATATATGTGATGGAGTCTTGCTCTGACACCCAGGCTGGAGTCCAGTGGTTCAATCTTGGCTCACTGAAACCTCTGCCTTCCGAGTTCAAGAAATTTTTCTGCCTAACCTCCCAAGTAGCTGGGAATACAGGTAAATGCCACCAGGCTCAGCTAATTTTTGTATTTTTAGTAGAGACAGGGTTTCACCATATTGGTCAGGCTGGTCTTGAACTCCTGACCTTGTGATCCACCCAACTCAGAGTCCCAAAGGGCTGGGATCATGGGCATGAGCCACCACACCTGGCCAAAGACATTATATATTGATAAAAGTTGCCCTACATCAAGAAAATATACAAATTATATACCCATCTAATGACAACACTCCCAAAACAGGTGAAACTAAAATTAACAAAATTGAAGGCATAGTTTTACAGTAATATCTGGAGACTTCATTACTCCATTTTCAATAGTGAATAGAATAACCAGACAGAAGATTAATAGACCAACTGTATCTAACACTTAACACAATAGACCAATTGTGTCTAATACTCAGAAAGCACTTCACTCAACAGTAGCAGAGTATACAATTTTCTCAAATGTATATGGAACAGTCTCTGAGATAGATCATACGTTAAGTCCACAAAACATCTTAATAAATTTAAAAAGATTAAAATCATTATGTTTTTCTGAGTACTGTGTAATGTAACCACCATCAATAACAGAAGAAAAACTTTTGAAAAACTCACAAATATGTGGAAATTTTTCTAAAAATCACGGTCTTAAACAACATTAGATTAGAAAAGAAATCACAATAGCAACAAAAAATAAATTAAGGTAAAAACAAACCATAAACCACCAAAGCCTACTCTA
This sequence comes from Callithrix jacchus, assembly GCF_049354715.1. Lineage (NCBI taxonomy): Eukaryota > Metazoa > Chordata > Mammalia > Primates > Cebidae > Callithrix > Callithrix jacchus. The sequence goes on along the minus strand of NC_133516.1, from coordinate 99,794,769 downwards.
GAAGAAATAAGAAATATGAATAGAACTAAAAGGAACAAAGAGGTTTAGTCAGTGACCAAAAACCTTCTAATGAAGAAAAACCCAAGATCAGAAGGTTTTATTGGTGAATGGCACCAAACAATTAAAGAAGAATTAACACCAGTCCTCAAACTTTTTCAAAAAGAGAAGAGGAGGAAACACATCCTACCCCCTTCTGTGAATATAGCACTATCCTAATGCGGAAAAAGACCCAACAAGAAAAGGAAAACTATGGACCACTATTCCTTATCAATATAGATGCAAAAGTCCTCACAATAGTATCAATAAACTGAATTCAGAATATTGAAAGCATTGTACACTATGACCAATTGGGACTTTTCCCAATAACAAAAGAAGGGTTCAACATATGAAATCAGTCAGTTTAATAAACTACATAATAAAATAAAAGAAAAACCTACATAATCATCTCAATTTATACAGAAAAAGCACTTAACAAACTCTAACACTCTTTCATGATAAAAATAATCAATATAGTAGGAATATAAGGAAACTTTCTCAACATGCTGTGGCCATATGAAAAACTCACAACTTTCATACTCAGTGGTGAAAGACTGAAAGCTTTTCCCCTAAGATCAAGAGCAAGACAAGGATGCCCACTTTCACTATTCTATTTAACATAATACTTAAAGTTGTAGTCAGAGAAAATATGCAGAAAAGAGAAATAAAAATATCCAGATTGGAAAAGAAGTCAATATTATACATAAAAAACTATAAAGAATATGTACATATGCACACACAAAGCTGTCAAAACCAGTAAATGAACTCATAAAATTTCAAGATATTAAATCATTGCACAACTGGTTTATTTGGATTCCTACATACAATCAATTGAAAGGAGATTAAGAGAACAATTGTGTTTACAGTAACATAATAAAAATAAAATACTTGGGAATAAATTGAACAAAGGAGTCACAAGACTTGTATATTGAAAACTATAAACCATTGTTGAAAGATATTTAAAAAGGCCTAAATAATTGGAAAACTGAAACCTGATTCATTAGTCAGAATCATATATCTGATTTTGTTCATATATCTGAAAAGGGGTTAATATCTTACAGCTTAATAATGTGAAGATGACAATATTACTCAAATATTTGGTAGATTTAATGCAATCCTTATCTAAATTCCAACAGCATCTTTCACAGAAATAAAGAAAACCATTCTAAACTTTATATAGAATTTCAAGGGACCCTGAATGAGTAAAACAATTTTGTAATAGAACAAATTTGAAGGTCTCAAGTTTTCTGATTTTAAAACTCAATATAAAGCTATAATTTTAAAAAGCAATGGCATATTGGCATAGGGATAGACCTATAAACCAATGGAATAGAATTGAGAGCCCAGAAACAAACCCTCAAATCCATGGCCAATTGATTCATGACAGTGATGCCAAGATCCTACAGAACCGTCTTTTCAACAAATGGTGCCGAGACAACTGAATTTTCACATGCAAGAAAATAAAGTTGGACTCTTACCTTATACCATACACAGATACTAATTCAATAAGGATCAGAGACCTTTACTGAGAGCATGCATTATAAACTCAGAACAAAACTGAAGCAAATCTTCATGGCCATGTATTTAGCAATATTTTTAAAATATGATATTAAAGTCATGAGCAACATCAAAGATAAATTTTATCAAAATTAAAAATTTTTGTCTATGAAAAGACACTATAAATATACTGAAGTACAATCTACACAGTGGGAGGAAATAATTGCATATCACCTATCTGATAAGGGGTTAATATTCAAAATCCATATGAACCCGTATAACACAACAAATACAAAAACTACATAAGAGGTTGCAAAGGGCAAATAACGTGATACAAACAGCCAGTGAGCACGTTGAAGGCTCCTCAAAATCTTTAGTCATTAGGGCAATGACAATCCAAACCACAGTAAGTATCACTTCACACCAACTAGCACGGCTCCAATCAAAAACATAGAAGTAACCAGTGTTGGTGAGGATATGGAGAACTTGGAACCTTGGTATACTGCTGGTAGGAATGGGAAATAGTGTGGCCACTGTGGAAGACAATTTGCCCGTTTCTAAAACTGTTACATATAGAATTACTACATAAGCCAATAATCCACTCCTTGATACATACCCAACAAAATGATAAACAAGGACTTAAGTAGTTACTTGCATGCCAGTGTTCCTAATGGCATTATTCACAATAGCCAAAAGTAGAAATATCACGTCCATCAACAGGTAAATCAATAAACAAAATGCACTATATATGGAGTATTATTCAGCCATCAAAAAATTAAGTTCTGACATATGCAACAATATGGATGAACCCTGAAAACAGTATGCCAATGATATTTTGCTTTTGTAATTAAACAAGAGATTTTTTCCTCTCTCCCCAAAAATGTCCTCTTTCAGTTTCTACAAACTTCCCCCTTCCCACCCCTATCCATCCACCCAGAGGAACTTTTATCTGTTCTCACCCAAGCAGATTAGAAGCCTTTGTTTGTCTTTTAATTTGAGGCCTGGTAGGTAAATTAGAAGTCAGAAGTCAAGAAAGAGAGGCGTCCCAGTGCCCTGTTTCATCTGAGCCTCCCACACTCCATGACTCACTTTACCCCTTAACACACTTCCCTTCCGGTTTACCATCTGGAAGAAAGAATAAACTTATTTCTCTTATTCACCAATAATTTATATAAACGAAAGATTACAAACAAGCGTGTCCTTAGCAACCTGATCTCATTCTCTTCAAATACCAGTTGCTCTCCAGTAAAGGGATTGTCTTTCCAGGCAACATCAATCCACTTGGAAATCTCACTTAAAACAGAAAAGTTAAGGTCTTCAAAGGTTTGCTGTGGGCAAAACATTTGTAGGAATGCACGGGGCTGAAGGTCAAAGGCAAAGAAAACAAGGCATAAGTTACTTTGCCCTCATTTCCTTTGTCCTTGTACGCCCATGGTCAGTGATTTAAAGGTTTTTCTTTTTTTTCTTTTTTTTTGGAGACAGAGTCTTGTTCTGTAGCCCAGGCAGACGTGTCAGCTCACTGCAATCTCCGTCTTATGGGTTCAAGAGATTCTCCTGCTTCAGCCTCCTAAGTAGCTGGGATTACAGACACCCATCACCATGCCTGGCTAATTTGTGTGTTTTTAGTACAGGCGGCGTTTCACCATTTGTCCAAACTGGTCTCAAACTCTCACAGAAGAAATGCCATGTGATCTGCCCACCTCAACCTCCCAAAGTGCTGGGATTAGAGGGGTGAGCCACCTTACCTGGCCAGGTCAATTTTCTCCAATGAAAATAACAAAACAGGTATAATCCAAAAATCACAGATATATCAAAAGTTTTAAAAGTGTTGGAGGCCAGGGGCAGTGGCTCATGAGTATAATCCCAACACCCTGGGAGTTCAAGGCAGGAGGATCACTCAAGACCAAGAATTTGAGACCATCCTGTCCAACTCAGAGAGACCTCTTATCATAAAACATTTTTTTTTTTGATACTGGAAAATGCTAACTTGGGTCATGACAGTTTCAATGCATCATTGCCTGGCCTTCTGGGTTTTGCTCTGAACCTCGTGAAAGATGATTAAGTCAAAGCTCAGAGACTTCCTGTTGTACACAGATGATGCTTCCTGGTGCACCCCGCTCCAATCCCCCTCCATTGAACTTGTCCCAGTGTACCATTTTCAGCCCAGACCAGGACAAGCCCCGTTCATGTGTCAGCCCTGCCCAGGCCAGCAGCCTAGAAAAAGATCCCTATCAACCCCCACAAAGGGCAGGGTGACTCAGTTCACCCACATGATTCAGGACAGCTGCATGCCTTGTACTCTCTCCAGAACTGGGCCAGTGTACAAACTCCATAACCAGGGCCCTGTGCTCAGAAGGGTCCCTAATGCTTGCTTGAAGGCTATGCTGTTCGAATCTTTTTTTTTTTTTTTTTTTGAGACATAGTCTTGTACTGTCACCCAGGCTGGAGTGCAATGGTGTGATCTTGGCTCACTCCAACCTCCAGCTTTTGGGTTCAAGCAATTCTCCTGCCTCAGCCTCTTAAGTAGCTGGGATTACAGGCACCCACTACCATGCCCAGCTAAGTTTTGTATTTTTAGTAGAGACAGGGTTTCACCATGTTGGCCAGGCTGATCTCTAACTCCTGACCTCGTGATCTGCCTGCCTCGGCCTCCCAAAGTGCTGGTATTACAGGCGTGAGCCACTGTGCCCAGCCCACTTTAATCTTAATTTCTGAAAATTACTGATTTTCATTTTGCACTGATCCCTGCAAATTAAGTAGCAGTTCCTACTTCAGAGCCGTCTTGGATGGCTGGAGCAGGCCAGGATTTAAAGGGGCTGGCGAGGTACAGAGCCCCTCCAACAGGGAGACCTTTCCCTTGCTCTAAAGTAACCCTCTCAGAGCCATTTCCTAATGGAGCCTGAAACAGCCTGGTGACCTGCCCTCAATTGTTTTAATCACTGGATGTGCCCCTCTTCAAGAGCGGGTGCATTTCACATAAGTGCATAATTAATACTAACAAGAGGGGCTGTGCCCATGGACTGGGGTCCTGCCAAGGGCATTTTGTGTTTGGGGTCCCTGGGAGGCACAGGACCCAGATCTGTCCTTAGAGTATAACAATAGATCACTCTTCAGTGCCCTGTCCTGAGCAGGACCCAGGAACCCTTTCGGTCAATGCTGAAGCATCTCCCAGGCATGAGCAATGGGGGCATTTACAGGATGGTTGGCAGCACTTGGCAGTGGGCCAGCTGTGCCTCAGTGGCTCTGGTGGTTCAAACCCACAACCCAGCCAACTCACCCTGGGCTCCAACCAGCCTGGCTAACTGGAAACAGCCATTCCCAGCTGCACTCAGGCATCTGAAAGACCCTTCCTTTCCCATGAAGCCTCTTACAGGGTTTCAGGAAGGAAGTGGAAACAGTAAGGGGAAACCCCAAACCCATATAACTCTAATAGCATCACCTCTTGGTCCATGGGGGTGGGGGGAGGGCGCTTCCTATGTTGAATTTCAACCTGACGCCAGCCTGGTGGGGGTAGGAGCAATGCCATTTGCTCCATCTCACAAACAACATCGCATCAGCTCCCCGCCCCCCACCAAGAGATGAAGCCAGGGACTGAGACTGGCTAGCAAAACCAGGACTGGAACTGACTGGGCCTCTCTGACTTGGGAGCCTTAGGGCAGGCTGTTGGTGTCTGCAGATCCCGGCCTAGTGTAGCCTGTGTGATCAGCCCGGGTGGAAATTCCCTATGCTGACAGAGCTTTCCCTTTTAAGAATACTGGTGGGGCTGTGGCCCCATCAGATCATCTGTCCCTGGGAACACTCTTTTTCAGAGAAATCCAATGAGGAAGAGAAAGTGGGTCCACTGACTTCCGTGTCTCTGAAAATGCCCTTGTAAAAGTACATAAGGAACCAACACTGTGCTTATATTCAGACAGTTCAGGACCCTCCGCTCTGAGAGCATCAACATTGGCCATCTTCTCCTGTTTGGGTCTCAAACTCTGCCTCTGGAGCCTTGTTTCAAAGGCTAAGTTTCCAGCCAGAACAAGTGCCCATGCTCTGTTCTCCCAACCCCATGCCCCTGCCATAGCCAGGAAGGCTGAGGACAGACAGGATTTTTGCTCCCCTAGACAGAGCTGACCATGACTGAAGGACCCTCAGAGGCAGGCAGAGCCTTTTTCCCTTCTTTGTCACTGTGCTGACCACCTTGGGAGCTGATTCTGCTCCTTAAACCTTCTGGTAACACGTAAGGCCCCCCAAGCACTGCAAAAAGGATTAAGTCAACTGAGATGAGACATGTTTTCCAATTAGTTACAAACCACGCATGTTGAAGTTTGTATAAACCTGGCTGGTTGCTTTCCATTATCCAAGATTCCTCATTCTTCCTTTCTGCATAATTTCACAAGGTTTTCAAGTAAATGTGGTGCTAATGGCCTATGATCGTGGAATAAACAGGCTGCTGACAGGGAAGTGCTAAAGCCAAAATCTTCTCTTCCATGTGCCACGCTATGAGAAAAGAGATGGAAAGTATCTTCCCCTACCAAACTTCCCTACCTCAGGCTTCTTAAGACACATATCAACATGTGCAACAACGTTTGTGTTGAGATATGCATTTTACTATATATGTGCATCTTTAAAAAGACTTTTCCTCGCTGGGCACCGTGGCTCACGCCTGTAAACCCAGCACTTTGGGAGGCCGAGGTGGGCAGATCACAAGGTCAAGAGATCAATACCATCCTGGCCAACATGGTAAAACCCCATCTCTACTAAAAAATACAAAAATTAGCTGGGCATGGTGGCACGATCCGATCCTCTAGTCCCAGCTACTCACCTCAGGAAGCTGAGGCAGGAGAATTGCTTCAACCAGGAAGGCAGAAGTTGCAGTGAGCAAGGATTGTGTCATTGCACTGCAGCCTGGCAACAGAGCAAGACTCCATCTCAATAAAAGATTTTTTCCCACTGACATTTATTTCTCATGCCGTTGGAGCCTGCTGGCAAACTGGGGAGACCAAGATCCCACAGCCAATGTGCTCACTCTCCTTACAGGGGTGTGACACCAGCCAGAGGTGGACAATGTGGTAAAGGCAGGGAAACACTTTCTCACACTTAGGAAGACAGAAGAGGTTTCACAATGGGCAGGGTTGCCTGGGAGTGGGTGACTTATAATAGCAGAAATAAATGTTACAGTAAGCACATCAACACATGGGAGGAATTTAACAAGCCTGTTCTTTTTTTGTGATGGAGTCTTGCTTTGTCACCCAGGCTGAAGGCAGTGGTGCAATATTGGCTCACTGCAACTTCTGCCTCCTAGGTTCAAGCGATTCTCCTTGCTCAGCCTCCTAAGTAGCTGAGATTACAGGTATGCACCACCATGCCTGGCTACATTTTCGCATTTTTAGTAGAGACAAGATTTCTCCATGTTGGTCAGGCCAGTCTCCATGTTGATCACCCAACCTCACGTGATCCACCTGCCTTGGCCTCCCAAAGTGCTGGGATTACAGGTGTGAGCCACTGCATCCGGCCAATACATTTGTTTTTTTAAGCTCTAAGTTTGTGGCAATTCATTACACAGCATTACCAGCTCTGACTAGAGGTCTCAAGCACCAACCCCAGCTGTCATACCTGTGGAAAATGCCAAGTCCTCACAGGCCTCTCCAGGTCTCCAAGAGACCTCCTGTGGTCCCATCAGCCTCCTAGAGGCCCCTTAGGGCACTGCCGGTAGGCTATGCAGGAACCACTTGAGAGCAGTGAGGAGAGGAGTGGCTGCGGAATTTGAAGCTTCTATGTCCTGGCCCCCTAGGGCCTCAGGTGCCTTACCCAGGTGTGCTGTTAATGTGGTGTATCACTTGACGTTAACCCCGGCTGGCTGTCTGGGGCAGTCTGTCAGGTTTTGCCACTGTAAAGTTACTCTTTTATCCCCCTTTCCATTCTGGAAGAAAGTCACTGTGCACAGCGCACACTGATGGAGGAGGCATCCTCAACTTTTATTTACTGAGTTTGGCAACCCTGCCTGTCACACAGCACACTTCAAGTACTCCATAGATCCATGAGATGATCACATTAGACAGCGCAGCTCTACTCTAGAACATCAGTCTCTCAGGTACCACTGTACTATTGTTTACTTAATAGTTTTCTGTAAAACGGCTCACCTTTTTTTTTTTGAGATAAAATCTCTCTGACAGCCAGGCTGGAGTGCAATGGCGTGATCACAGCTCACTACAACCTATGCCTTCTGGGTTCAAGCGACTCTCCTGCCTCAGCCTCCCGAGTAGCTTGGAATATAGGCATATACCACCACATCTGGTTAATTTTTATATTTTTAGTAGAGACAAAGTTTTGCCATGTTGGCCAAGCTGGTCTCGAACACTTGACCTCAGGTGATCCACCCACTTTGGCCTCCTAAAGTGCTGAGATTACAGGTGTGAGCCACTGCACCCAGTCACAGGGCTTTTTAAAAAGGGAACTTGATATCACTACCTTGTAACGGCCCAGTATCAAGGATGGCCCTGGACGTCCAGGAGGTAGAGAAACTCTATTCCTAAACATGGGCTTTTCCAGCCTTCCTTTCTTCTCCTCCTCAGAAGCCTGGGACAGGCGGGGACCACTTGGTCCTGGTCCCCTGGGCTCCAGGGTCCCCACTTGGGGGAGCCTTCACCAGTTCACAACCAGCGTCACGGGAAGCTCTGACCCCTCCTGTACCCCAGGTGTCTCTGGGCCAGAAAGCTGTAGATCTGTGTCTGCCAAACCTGGTTGATGATGAGACTCAGCGGAGCGCTTTCTAAAGCTTAGACTTTCTTGAGCCCCCAGCACGTGGATCCTAACTGAAGATACGGGTAGGAACCAGGTAAAAACGGCCCAGGTGGAGCTGATAATTAGCTACATGCTGGAGTCCTACATGCAGGACAACCAGGCTTAGCTGTGCTCTGGGAAAATTTTCACCTGCAGGTAATGCACAGCTGTCCGATGGAAGAGCCCAGGGCAGGCCCTGACTCCAACTCTTTTTTTTTTTTTTTTCTCGAGACAGAGTCTCACTCTGTGGCCCAAGCTGGAGTGCAGGGTCATGATCTTGGCTCACTGCAACCTCCGACTCCTGGGTTCAAGCGATTCTCCTGCTTCAATCTCCACAGTAGCTGGGGCCACAGGCGTGCACCACCATGCCTGGCTAATTTTTGTATTTTTAGTAGAGACAGGGTTTTGCCATGTTGGGCAGGCTGGTCATGAACTCCTGGCTTCAGCATATCTGCCCACCTTGGCCACCCAAATTTTTGGGATGACAGATGAGAGCCACTGCACCCGGCTTGACTCACTTTCTAAAATGAGCAGTACCCGCTGAAGGAAAGTGTCTAGCTCAGCCTTCTCCCAAGCTCACAGGACATGGAATGAGGTGCTGACAGACCCTTTGGAGAAACTCCTTTCCCTATCCTCTGTGGTCAGGAGGAAAGGAGGCTTACTGGTCTGGTATTTCTGGGTGTACGGCCTCTTTGTTTCTTCCTTATCTTTCTTGGCCATATCACATATCAGGTCCCTTGGATCAGGGACAGAACTAGATTGTACCCCTCTGGGTGGCTGCTCACTACACTTTAGGGCCAGGTAACTGGTTTACTGAGTTCCAGGAGCCTCCCCCATGCCAGATTGAGGTGGTTTAGATAATGAGATTTAGAGCAGATTTTGGACTCCTGAGTTGATGGGATGAGGCCTTGGGGCAGGGTGGATGTATTTTGTATTTAGGATGAACATACATCTTCAGGGTCTAGAGAGCTGACTAGATAGGCAGAGACTGTCCCTCCCCACACAATGATATCCATGCCCTAATCCTGAGAATCTCTGAATATGTCACCTTATGTAGCAAAAAGGACTTTGCAGGTGGGATTAGGAAGGGGTTTGAGACAGGGAGATTGGCCTGGATACCCAGGTGAGCCCAATCTAACCACACACATTCTTAAAAGCACAGGACTTTCTCGGGCTTAAACAGGAATGATAAGGAGGAATGGGAGGTCCAAGAAATCACCACGCCGCACAGGGAGCAACCATGAGTCTCATCCACCTCGTGTATCCCCAGAGCCTGGAACCCAGCAGGCGTTTGGCCACAGAAAGGCAAATAAAGTGAACTTTTGTGGGTTCTTTTTGTTTTTGAGATGGAGTCTTGCTCTTGTTGCCCAAGTTGTAGTGCAATGGTGCAGTCTTGGCTCACTGCAACCTCTGCCTCCTGGGTTTAGGGGGTTCTCCTGTCTCAGCCTCTCGAGTAGCATGTGCCACCACATCTGGATAATTTTTTGTATTTATCATAGAAATGGGATTTTGCCATGTTAGCCAGGTTGGTCTCGAACTCCTGACCTCAGCTGATCCGCCCTCCTCTGCCTCCCAAAGTGCTGGGATTACAGGCGTTAGCCACTAAAATGAACATCTAAGCACTAAATTCCAGCTAGCAGCCATGAATTATTTCAACTCTCTGACCCCCTGTCATCCTGTTTCTATGGATATCAGAAGTAAGGGCAGTGAAATAACCCACCCAAGGTCATCCAATGAATGAGCAATGGGGCTGGCCCCACTGCAAGCCCTTCAGAACCCTTCTTGTTGCCAAATCCAGCAGCCTCCCACCCTGACCTTCGCCTGGCCAAAATAGGCAGAACTCCTGGGTAAACAGGAGTGAAGCTTCTCATGGCCCCATTTTGTTTCTTTGCTTCATTCTGTGCCTTTGTTTTCTGGTGACTGGTTGTCATCCCCTTTCCCAACCACAGACCAGCAGAGGGTGACAGTGCCTGTGCAGATGCCTTCAGATCCCAGAGCTGCCCTGGGGAAGAGCTACCATAGGGAAGGGCCCGATCCTGGCCACCCACAACAACAGAGTGTCCTTAATGATGAGGGACACCTACTGGTTCATAACCTGGCTCTGGCTGGACAGAGCCCCTGGACAAAGGATGTCATCTCCTAGGCTGCAGTTTTCACAGCTGTGAAAGGGGACAGGGGAAACGAACCTCCCAGGGCTACTGTGACAGTAAAATGAAGTAACTCATGAGACAGCTTTCAGCACAGTCCCTGGCACTTCATTCGTTGTTGAACTTCCATTCTTTTTGTTTTGTTCTGTTTTTTATTTGTTTGTTTTGTTTTCGTTTTTTTTGAGAGAGACTTGCTTGGTCACACAGGCTGGAGTACAGTGGCGCAGTCTCAGCTCATCGCAACCTCCATCTCTTCTACCTTCTCCTCTTACTCTTCAAGTGATTCTTCTGCATCCACCTCCCAAGTGTTGGGGATTACAGGCACCCCCCAGACCCCCCCACCCACGTCTAATTTTTACCTTTTTCGTGCACATGCGGTTTCGTCATTTTGGCCAGGCTGGTCTTGATCTCCTGACCCCAGGTGATCTGCCCACCTCGGCCTCCCAAAGTGCTGGGGTTACAGGTGTGAGCCACTGAGACCAGCTGAATTTGCATTCTTTATCAAGAGTCAATCTCAAACGCCTCTCATTTCATATTCTGCCCAAACCACGTGAATCATTTTTTGGACTCAGCTGTCCAGCTCCTTTTCCTCCACGCTTTTATGTCTTTACCAAGTCTTCCTCTGTAGTTAAAGAGCACTCCCCAACAGTGTAGCCATCACACTCAAGGGCCCAATTCCAAAAGCCCTCCTTAACAGGGGGCTCCTTTCATTTAAAAACTGCTACAGGCCAAGTGTAAATTCAAGACACTGTGCCGTTGCTTGTATATTTCCACTGTCTTTCATCCTAAAACCCAGCCAGTCCTAACACTGACTGACTGTCCATGTGTGTTATATAAGACCCCATGCTGGGCAGGGATACTGAGATAGGTAAGACACAACCACACATCACTGGAAGCACCTCTGACAGAGACAGAGGTAGCAACAGAGGATTTCAGAACAGCGTATGTGCCCATGTACAGAGACCCACTCTCAGGAGGGGAACCTTAATTCAGTTCCCAAGAACCTACCAGGTACCACCCTTTGAAGGAAAAGTGGTCTCCACTTCACAGACTGACTTCCAAAGCCAAAGTCAAACAGGAACCAGCACGACAAGGACCCCAGGTTTGGCTGACACCACTGTCTCCCTTATCGCAAGGAGGCAGAGGCCCTTTGAAGATGTCCTTTTGCACAAGCTCCAAAGCATCTACTAAATTAGGTCATTATGGCTGAAAATGCATTTTCCCCTTGTCCTTGCAGCTGCTCTCTAAGTTTGGGCTGTAGCCTGATGTTCATCTGCCCCAGTCCTAGCCAACTGCTGGCCAACAGATCACAGGGTAGTGACCCTTGGAATTGGAAGCCATTCTACACACAGTGTCTCTTCTAGGTGCTTTTTCTTATCAACCATTAAACCACAAACAGGCCAAGTGACGAAGCACTCACTTCCTTCACACGGTCATTCCTTTCCCCTCCTGCTTCACCTGATGCAGAAGAATTTGTCAGTCAAACTTGAGTATTACAAGAATATGCACCAGAAAGAAGTAGAGAACTCAGTAATCCAAAAGCTGCTAAATGAGGGTTTCCTGCATTTTGGGGGGTAAGGTAAAGGAGTCCCAAGAAAAGTGAAGTCACAGCCTCTGCAGCTAATTTTCAGTTCTTAGAAAAGAGCCAGTGTCCATGGGGAAGCGGCTCTGCCCCAGCACACAGACTCCATTGTCTGGCAGGGGTGTTTGCTGATAAACCAGCTTGGATTTGGCACCAGAAACTAAAAACTTCTGACATGTTTTCAGTTGGTGATATCAAGGAGGAAATACAAGCCAAAGCAGTGAAAGTTATTAACAGTCAGGGAAACGACACAGCTCAGCTAACATGCTGAAGTGACACCCTTCCATCACCAAGCCACCAGCAGTTTTGAGGTGACTGTCAGAAAAAAACACAGTGGCCTCCTTTTCCTTCCCCATGCCCCCCCACACATTCCTGAGATGTGTTATCACTCAGGCCACCATGTCAGCTCAACCAGCATTTTTCAATGGACATTATTTACCAGAAGTTGGGGGAGGACAAATGGGGCAGGATAAGGTACAGGGGGTTTTCGGCAGCTTGGGTCTGCTTTCTGGCATACAAGCAGGTTTCGCCACAGTAGGGCAGACTTCAGGTTAAGATCTCAGGAGTTACTACACATCCAGCTCAGGGGCTACTACCAGGTGCCCTATAATAATTTAGTAAATAAGGTTTGCCTTTTATTATTATTATTTTGAGACAGAACCTGGCTTTATCTTCCAGGCTGGGGTACGGTCGCACAATCTCAGCTCACTGAAACCTCCACCTCCTGAGTTCAAGAAATTCTCATGCCTCAGCGTCCAGAGTAGCTGAGATTACAGATGTGTGCCACCATGCCTGGCAAACATTTTTCTATGTTTAGTAGAGATGGGGTCTCACTATGTTGCCCAGGCTGGTCTCCAACTCCTGGCCTCCGGTGATCAGTCTGCCTCGACCTCCCAAAGTGTTGGGATTACAGATATAAGCCACTGCACCCAGCGATTGTGACTAAATTTTAACCTAAGAATTCTGTAACAGAGATCTCATTGTCTGCACCAAAACTTAATTTCAATGTAATCAAAAGAAACTCATCGAGTGACCCAGCCAGGGAGAGTGCCTAAGGAGAAATGATGATGAGATGGAATGCGGTGTCCCAGATGAGACGCCAGAACAGGAAAGGACATTAGGAATAACCCCAAGAAATCTGAACGAAGTAGAAACTTGGGTTAATAAAACCATCTCAATATTTGTTCATTAATTTTAACAAATGCACCATACTAATGTAAGATGTTAATAATAGGGAAGCTGGGTACAGGTACATGGGAACTCTTTGTATGATCTCTGCAATTTCTCTCTCTCTCTCTCTCTCTCTTTCTCTCTCTCTCTCTCTCTCTCTCTCTCTCTCTCTCTCTCTCTCTCTGTGTGTGTGTGTAGACAAGTAAGAATGTACTGATACTCGCAGCAATAATGATTTAGTGCCTACCAAGTGTCACATACCATGTAAAAGTGATCTACACATATCTCATTTATTCCTCACACTAGTGCTATGAGCTGGGCATGATCTGCATTTTGCAGATAAAGAAACTGAAGAACAGAGATGCTAGGTACCTTGCTCATAGTCACATAGCAAGGTTAGTGGCAGATAAAAAGCTCAAGTTTAGGTTGACAGGACAGCTCAGCAATATTGCCTCAAATATCCCAAACTGTGAACATAAAACAGTTCCAAACAAGCTGCCTGAGGGCCATGAAAACAAGGCACACTTTCCAATCTGCCCCACATGAAAAAGAAAAGAGTTTAAAAGCAGAGCACAGGCCAGGCACAGTGGCTCATGCCTGTAATCCCAGCACTTTGGGAGGTCAAGGCAGTCAGATCATGAGGTCAGGAGATTGAGACCATCCTGGCCAACATGGTGAAACTGTCTCTACTAAAAATACTTTTTAAAAAAAATTAGCTGGCTGTGGTGGCATGTGCCTGTAGTCCCAGCTACTTGGGATGTTGAGGCAGGAGAATGGCTTGAACCCGGGAGGCAGAGGTTGCAGTTAGATAAGATCATGCCACTGCACTCCAGCCTGGCAACAGAGTGAGATTCTGTCTCAAAAAGCAAACAAAGAAAAAGCACAGCACAGCCAAGACACAACGCTCAGTGCTGGAGAGGATGTCCGTACGTCCACCGATATCACCATACATTCTGTGCAATCAAGACATTTCCTTGAATGGGGCGGGGTGGGCTCCGTGTGTAATTCCAGCACTTTGGGGGTCCAGCGCCAGTGGATTACCTGAGGTCAGGGGTCTGAGACCAGCCTGGTCAACATGGCAAAACCCCATTTCTATCAAAAATACAAAACTTATCCTGGCATGATGGCACACCTACGAGTGAGAACATGCGGTGTTTGCTTTTCTGTTCTTGTGTCAGTTTACTGAGAATGATGGTTTCCAGGTTCATCCATGTCCCTACAAAGGACACAAAGTCATCGTTTTTTATGGCTGCATAATATTCCATGGTGTATATGTGTCACATTTTCCCTGTCCAGTCTATCATCGATGGGCATTTGGGTTGGTTCCAGGTCTTTGCTATTGTAAACAGTGCTGCAATGATCATTTGCGTGCATGTGTCCTTAGAGCAGAATAATTTATAACCCTTTGGATATATACCCAGTAATGGGATTGCTGGGTCAAATGGAATTTCTATTTCTAAGGCCTTGAGGAATCGCCACACTGTCTTCCACAATGGTTGAACTAATTTACACTCCCACCAACAGTGTAAAAGTGTTCCTATTTCTCCACATCCTCTCCAGCATCTGTTGTCTCCAGATTTTTTAATGATCGCCATTCTAACTGGCAAGAGATGGTATCTCAATGTGGTTTTGATTTGCATCTCTCTGAAGACCAGTGACGATGAGCATTTTTTCATATGATTGTTGGCCTCATGTATGTCTTCTTTCGTAAAGTGTCTGTTCATATCCTTTGCCCACTTTTGAATGGGCTTGTTTTTTCCTTATAAATCTGTTTTAGTTTTTGTAGATTCTGGATATTTGCCCTTTGTCAGATGGGTAGATTGCAAACGTTTTTTCCCACTCTGTCAGTTGCCGATTCACTCTTTTTTACTCTAGCTTCTTTCTAGCCTTCTGCTAACTTGCCTTATACTTGAATCCTGCCTTTCTTTCTCTGAGGCTCAAATGAACAAGGGTCAGATAAGCACTATAGTAAACCATCAGTCATTCTTTAAACTTGAAGCAGAGGCCAGGTGTGGTGGCTCATGCCTTTAATCCCAGCACTTTGGGAGGCTAAAGTGGGTGTATCACAAGGTCAAGAGATTGACACTATCCTGGCCAACATGGTGAAAACCCATCTCTACTAAAAATACAAAAATTAGGTGAGTGTGGTGTTGCATACCTGTAGTCCCAGGTACTTGGGAAGCTGAGGCAGAAATATTGTTTGAACCCAGGAGGCAGAGGTTGCAGTGAGCCAAGATTGTGCCACTGTTCCAGCCTGGCACTAGATCAAGACTCCATTCCCCCAGCCAAAACACAAACAAAAAAAACGCAAAACCAAATAAACAAAAAAACTTTAATCAGTCTCAGTTCTTCTCTAGAGAGCCTAAAAATAGTCTATTATTATTTTCTTTCTACATAAAACATGTAGGTAATTTTTTTTAAAAAAAGAAATACAGCCAAGAAAAAAATAAAAATGAAGTATGTGGAATCTTACTACTTAGAAAGCCACAATTGTACTTTAGAATATTCATCTCCAGTCTGCTGCTCTGCATATAAAACAACTTTTAAGCAAAAATTAAAAATATTGAATCATAATGTACATACAGTTTTGTAACCTCTTGCCTTTTTACTTAATTATTATTTAAATTTTCTCATGTCATTCAAAGTTCTATGACTTTCTTTTCATTTCAATTTAACAAACATTTCTTAGAGCCACAACACTCAGCCCTATGTTCATTAGATAACAGGGACCAGAGAGAACCAGACAAGGACAGCTCTGCTCACAAACATGAAACAAGTAAGGACAAGTCACGTGATGGTGAGAAGGGGTAGTAGGGGAGTTGTAGAAACAGATACTCAGGATACTAAACTTTGACCAGAAGCTGGGAAGGCCTCCTAAGAAAGTGACTACAGCCAGTGATAAGAAGGCAGGTATTTCGGTGTATAGATGCATCTATAGACACCTGCTCCTAGATGAGGTCTCCTCACCTAGATTGGTCTACTAGGTGTTCTGTGATAAAGATGATATGTATCGAAAAACAGTAACTGCATTTTCTCTGATCTGGACCCTACTTCAAAACTGCCTGCGTGATACACTGCAGGTACATTGCCCCTGGATTCAAACTCCAGTTCTAAAGAGACACTGGGGAAAATATCTTTACCTTGCTAAGCTCCTTTCCTCATCTGTAAAATGGAACTAATTATCCTACTTCATGAATATAAGAATTAAATTTAAAAATGCATGCAGAAGGCCAGGAGCAGTGGCTCATATCTGTAATCCCAACACTTTGGGATGGTGAGTTGAAGGACTGCTTGAGCCCAGGAGTTTGAGACCAGCCTGGGTAACACAGTGAAAACCTATCTCTGTGAAAATAATAATAATAATAATTTTAGCCCAGATGTGGTGGCAACATGTGCCTGTAGTCCCAGCACGTAGGAGGCTGAGACAGGAGGATGGACTGAACCTGGGAGGTTGAGGCTTCAGCAAACCATGATCACAACACTGCACTCCAGCCTGGGTGACAGAGCGAGACCCTATCTCAATAAATAAAAATAAGAAATAAATAATGGGGGGAGAAAATACATGCGATGACTGCTTAGATTTAGCATTATTATTACTAATATTAGTCATCCATTTAGCTGAAAATAGTGGCAAAAGAGAGGAGTGGAAACTTGGTGTCTCATACAACTTCTCTCTATTCCTAAGTGACCAGTGATTTCTGTCACCAAGAAGGCTTCCAGATTGTTTGGAGCAGCTCTGGAACATGGGTGCCTCTGCCACCATCTACAAAGGCCACAGAATATCTACCCAGCCAGGCTGCAGACCACTCCACTGCCTGAAAGGCTTCCCAGCTTTCTGCTCTGCTCTGGATAACCAATGCTTCAGACTACTGCCTCTCCTCTCTACAAAGTTTGAACTCAGTCTTTCCAATAAATACCCTGATTAGAGACACTTCTATTCCACCCCAGCCAGACACCTCGGGATAAAAGCAGCAAATATTCTTGACATCAAGGAAGCCTCAGAATTCCTTCCCAAAACCAGTCCTTTGAGCTATACCTCCTCTTTTCTCCCTCTCTCTTCTGCCTGCTGAAGAGAAACCCCTAATCTCTCTTCCTCATTTTTGTTTTGCTTTATTTTGTGGGGACTTTATTTTCTCTGACTAAATTTAGAGGTCAGATGCCCCTGAGATTTCTTTTTCCCTGTGTACCACATGTTCACCTCTAATTTTGTATTTAGAGAGAAACAATAGAATAAGGAAAACAGAAATAAGTAATATCCAATTCAGGATAACGTTCTGGGCCCCAAATTATATAGGGTGTCCCCAGTCAAATATTTGAGTCAACAGATTTCTCTCTACAAAAAAGAATATACTCTGCTACTGTAATTCTTAGAGGAAATACGTTCTTGCTTCTATACAGAGACTTGGAAAAGCAGAAAAGTCGTAGTTTCTAAAGAATATATTTTCTTGAGCAGTGGGAAATGTGGGATTTAGACTGTGAAGTCTTGTCTTCTGACCACTGGCGGTGTGAGCATTTCTGAGAGTGCAATCCTAGTTTCAGAGTCTCTGAGCCTTGATTTCCTGATGCAACAATGGATCCAGTCATACCTACCAATATCACAGAAGTGCTGTCAGGACCACACGGTAGTGGTGAAAGTGACACGCAAATGTTGAAAGCTTGTAAAGCTAATTGTTCTTTTTTTCAAATGTTGTTGCTCTTTCTTAGGTATAATATGTTAATTAGCCCATGAAGAAAATGTCATGAATTTCCCTCCAACTCACTTCACAGATATTTAGGTAATAAAAAAAATATATTTATTTTTAATATATTTTTTTATTACCTAAATATCTGTGAAGTGAGTTGGAGGGAAAAATAAGATTTATTTTTTCCTGTGGTCAATTATTCTACATTTTAACACTCATGATTTTACTTCATACAGGTAGCTAAAAATAAGAAATATTTGACACTGTGATTTCATGAATTAAAGAAAATTGTTCTTTGATTTTTTAAAGCTTTTTAAGCTATATATAACATTAGCCATTAGCACTTCTGATGTCGTATCTTTACCGATTCAAGGCTGGGCACAGGAGGCAGTTGGCAGGTACGTTTGCTGAGAGTTGCAATCTGGTCTCAGCAAAAGTGGTATCACCATGACATAACTCACTTACACTGACCTGCAGGTGCTTTTGCGACAACATTGTAGTGTAGCAGAAAGAGCATGGGCTTTGGAATCACACTGACCCAGATTCAAGTCTCAGATGAGTTCTCACTTTAGCTGTCTTTAAGCTGTAGGTAACTCCCACTTTGCAGCATGATTTGAGGACTAGATAAGGAAAATAATAGTAAGTCCTATAGCAATCCTGGAACAGACATTGAAAGTATGTCCTTTCTTCTTCTGTCTGTGGTGCTTCCTTTAAGCACCCCTTCCCCTCCTTCACCCTCAAGGTTGATGCTCTCACACCTCCAGCTGAGTTTCCAGCCATCTTGCTCCAGCACCTTGAAGGTCAAGTTGGCAGCAAACATGCTGCGAGTCTTCCATTTGGGAGGGTCCTGCCCTACAAGACTACTTCCTAGACACGATGCTAATTACTTGGTCATATGGTACATAATAACGTGAACTCAAATCTGTGACTTGATGAATGCCTGCTCATTCACTATGTGCCTATTTATCACAGAATGGCAATGACACCTTTTCCCAGCAGGAAATTTTTCTGATTTACATATTTGTGGCTGATGCATGAAGTGGGTTTTATAAATCACTATGTCACTGCTACCAAAAAATGTCCTCTAGCATTATTAAAAAGAGCCTGTGACAAGGGCCCTATCAAATGGAATGAAAAGGCTATAAAACCATCAGTTCATTTGACATAAAACTGATATATTATGTGATAATGCTTCAAGTAGAACCCAAGACCCCATTGATCACACAGGCTGCTCCACAGCTAGGTTCGGAGCTGTGTGTTAATGAAATCTTCGTGCTCAGCTCACGCTGCAGACTGTAGTCTCCAGTCAGCACTGGGACCCACACACCAGAATATGTTCCCATTGAAAATACATTTCATTTACTAGTGAACTTGCTTGGGAGAAAGTTACATCAGGACAAAGGTTGTACACCCTTTTGGATCTAGTGTTCTCACATGCAAAAGGTCAGACTAGATCCATGGTTTTTCCTGAGAGAAATATGTAAGGCTTTTCTAACTGGCCTATAAAAGAAGTGCCAATGCTGGGGCTCCATCTCAGGGGAAGATCTAGGAATGCTCAGCTTTAAAAAGATTCCCAGGTGATTCTGATGTTCCTCATGGGTTAGCTTTTCCACCCAAAGTGTCTTCCCAGGATCAACAGCAGCAGCAGCAGCCGGAGCTTATTAAAATGCAGAATCTCAGATTTCAGCCCAGACTCAGTGATTCAGAATCTGAGTTTTAACAAGATCCCCAATGAGTTAATGCGCATGAAGACTTGAGCAGCATTAGAACAGTGTTTCACAGCCTAGGCCCTATTTTCACATCTCCTGGGAAGCTTTTGAACATCCCTATGTCTAACTGTGCCCATCGACTCAGTTAAATCAAGATCTCTGAACGTGGAACCCAAGCATCAGGTTTTTTGGGTTGCTGTGTGGCTTTTTAATCTCCTCAGGTGATTCTAATGTGTAGCCAAGCTTGAGACACACTCACTTAGAACCTCATTTACAGTTTACACCTGAGGCTTCAGCTGGAGTTCCCACAGCATGATAATGGGAGTTTGTACAATCGGTGGCTTAGGGGGAGCACTTGGAACAACGGCACAAAGGAGTCAATCATTCCTACTGTGTTCCTTCCTCGTGCCTGATATTCTGCTTCAGTCTTTCATATGTACCTTGAAGACAGTCCTTTCAGGTAGGAATTGTTAAATACTTTGAAAATGAGAAAACAGGCTCAGGGAGGTGGAGTGACTTACTCAACGTAGCTTGCAAGTGGTGGTCATCAAGTCCAAAGCCTATGTTCTATTACATTACCCTCCCCTCTATGTGAACGACTGCCCCTCTCAATTTGTGCCTCCCCGGAGCTAATATATTTTGTTAAGTGTGAGCACAGTTTCAGCAATGATGGAAATAGGGTGATTGCCATTTCTAGGGTCAGTCTATGAATATCGACAGAATAGAACGTGAAGATCCAAATTCAAGGCTTCTTTGGGGGTAAGATGAGTAGAAAACTAGAGGAGCCCAGATCCTATGAGATGGATGGTAGTTCTGGATGGGAATTTGTACTAGTATCTGCTCCATTTGCGTAATACTACCTTCGGATGTAATGATCATGCTCTGTGAAATTCAGTGCTCACTTTTCTTAGCAGCTTGAGGTATGATTGACATACAGTAAACCGCACATATTTACAGTGTATAATTTAATAAGTGTTGACATATCTACACACTCATGAAATCATCACAATTAAGATAATGAACACATCTGTCATCTCTGCCCCAATTTTTCCTTGTACTTTTTTGTAATAATGCTGCCCTGTCCCTCCCTGTGCCCTACATGTTCCTAGGGAACCATCAGTCTGCTTTCTCTCAATATAGATAAGTTTGCTTTTTCTAGAATTTTATACAAATGAAGTCATACAATATATACTTTTCTAAGTCTGGCTTCTTTCAATCAACACAATTATCTTGAAATTTATCCAAATTGTTTCATGTATCAAATGTTCATTTTTATTGTTTTTTTCACTTTGGTTATTTCCAGTCTAGGGGTCATACAAATAATGCTTTCATGAATATTCATCTACAAGACTTTCATGACCTTCATTTCTCTGGGATAAATACCTAGGAGAGTAATGTCTGGGTTGTATGTAACGTATATGTTAAACTTTATAAGAAAACTCTCAATTATTTTCCACAGTGGCATTTTATATTTCCAAAAGCAGTATAAGAGAGTTCCTTATGCTCCACAATATGCATCAACCCTTGTTATGTTCAGTCTTTGTAGTTTTACACATCCCAATCAATGTACAGTGGTATCTCATTGCAGTTTTTAACTTGCATTTTCCTAATAACATTGAGGGTCCTTCCATGTACTTCCTTGGAATCTTTGCTAAAGTGTCCTAAGTTTTTGTTCATTTTTCATTGAGTTGTTTCCCTACTATTACATGAAAGTTCTCTAGACAAACTGGATAAATGTAATTTGACTTTTGAATATTTTCTCTCAGTCTGTCTTTTCTTTTAGTTATCTTAACATTGGCTTTAGAGGAGAACAAGTTCTTACTTTGGATAAAATCCAATATATGAATATCTCCTTTTGTGGATTGAACTTTGGATATTGTCTCTAAAAACCTTTTGCCTAACCCAAGTTCACAGTAATCATCTGCTGTGTTTACTTCTAAAATTATGATAGTTTTTGATTTTGATTTTTTGAATTTTAAAATGTGGGAGTTTTATTTATATTTTTACCATCTTAACTATTTTTAAATGTATAGTTCAATAGTGTTAAGTATATTCTGTTGTTGTATAATTATAGTTTTTTAAAAATGGAATTTTTATCAGTGAACCTAGCCTTTCCAAAGCAGTGTCTTCACATTTATTCTACCTGATTGTTTTCTCTCCAGAACATGTATCGATTCGAGGGCACTAGTTTTCAAACATTCCTCAATTTATAGATCATCAGTATACAATGAAACAGGCCATCACTAAGAAATCGGGTGGAGTGCTGCTGAATCCTGTTTCTAAGGTAAGTGCACATATACATTTTTCTATGTTTGTTTGAAAAGAATTCTTGGTGAGTTAACATTTCCAACAGTAGATAAAGTTCTTAGATTATTTGCTGGTAGTTCAGAAAAAAAGAAAGTTTTGTTTTTGTTTTTCTGGCTTTTCTTAGGAATACAATTGAAACATGAAATTTCCTTGATTTTATTAAGATGGGCTGTTTTCTTATTCAATATTTGCTAATATAGAAATGGCTTGTTTTTGTTTTTCTTTCCTAGTTTTTCTTCAAAGACTTGAGGCTTTTCTTCACTTTATAAGGCTCATTCTTTGAAAGGTTCAGGTTATAAAAGATTCTAAGCTGTGCAAGGCAAAGAAAACGTCCAGCAATTAGGAATAAATCAGGGTTTCAGTTTGGGATGTTACATTTACAACGTATTATGAGATACTGGAACTATTGAAAAGTTGACAACTCTTCACAGAAGCAGTCAATCAGAACTTGTCTATGTGGAGCCAGGTAGCTGGATAAGAGATAGTCTTAGTTCATTTTTACCTCTAAGGTCTATCACAGAAAACACTACTTTCATGTGCTTTAAGAGATTTGTTCAATAGGAAATGGGTATGTGGAAGGTTTGTGTTTTAAAGGTAAAATCTTTGGGACTTCAACCAAAGTGGAACAATGGAGCTGACTTAGTTTCTGAGCACTTTTGATGTTTCAGGTGTGGGGTTGGTATTGGCAAGAGCGCTTTCCTTTCAGGGCTGTCTAGTATGAAGAACGGTGTAGAAATAGCAAAGCCACACAACTTGGTAGATTAATATTTGTTGATATCACTATTATATACTTAAATATTGCTTTTAATTTGAAGTAAGTGCCAGTTCCAACAATGCTGGTTCATAGTCCATATTTAACAATTTGGAAATTTTAAAAATAATTATTTTATTTTTCATTGTTAGTCTGGGAAATAATGTCTATATATGTACTTTTAGCATATTACTGAATCTTCACTGAGAGGTGACCTCTAGTATTTCTCTCACAGATGATTTTGACAGTTGTTTGTTAAACATTCTAATTCTCTGGCTAAGGAACTGGCTCTTGAACGGTTTTCTAGAATTACGAAGTTGGCTTGTTCTTTGTTAATGTTTTTCTATTTATTTTCTACCCTTAATTACCAAAAACTGTAAAAAATTATTCTTCATTCTGAAATAGGCCGTCACACTTTTTCTAAAGCATATATATATATATATATATATACACATGTGTTAAAGATTGGAGCATGTTGGTATCTGCAGGTTTTTCGCTGGTGCCTCATTTCATCAAAGATGTGTGAATCAGTGTTTTTGGTAATGAATAATAAATGACTGCTACTCTACAGAAAGCAGATTAATGCTGTATTAATAAGGTAGAATAAATGTGAAGACATTGCTTTAGAAAGCCTACACTCATTGGTAAATCAAATTCCATTTTTTTATATATATTTTATTGTACTTTAGGTTCTGGGTGCATGTAAAGAACATGCAGGATTGTTGCTTAGGTACATACATGGCGATGTGGTTTTAAGTTTCACACTAAGAGCTATCATCACACACAGGGTATAGGTCAAAGTTCATTTTCAGATGGACATTCAACTGTTTCAGTAGTTGTTAAAAAGACCACCCATTCTCTAGCAGATTCCCTAGAAATGTTGTCAAAAATCCGCTATTTGTATATGTATACGTTTATTTATGGACTCTCCATTCTGTTGCTATTGATCTTTTTCTGTTTGGACATACACCCCACTGTCTTGGTCACCATGGCTTTAAGTGTAGTATAGAAGTCAGGCAGTGGACGCGCTCCAGCTTTGTTCTTCATTTTCAACTTTGTTGTGGTTAGTCTAGGTCCTTGGAATTTCCAAATGAATTTTAGAATCAACTTGTTTAGTTTCTACAAAAAGAAAGCCTGCTGAAATTTTAATTTAGATGGTGTTAAATATAGAGATCAATTTGGGGAGAAGTGATATTTTAGTAATATTGAGTGTTCTAATCCATGAACATAGCATTTCTCTTCATATTTTTAGGTCTTCTTAATTTCTTTCAGCAATGTTTGTAGTTTTTAACATAGAGGTGTTGCACATCTTTTGTTGGGTCTATTTCCAAGCATTTCATATATGTTTGATGCTCTGGTAAATATACTACTTTCAAATTTTGATTTCTAATTTTTCTTTGCTACTATATAGAAATAGATTTTCATGTAGTAATCTTGTATCCTCAAACTTGCTAAGCACACAGTTAATTTGTAGACTACGTTAAGATTTCCTACAAAAAAGATAATGTCATCTGTGAATAAAGACGATTTTACTTCTACCTTCCCAAACTAGATGCCTTTCATTTCTCTTTTCTTACCTTATTTCACTGCTTAGAATATCCAATACAATGTTAAATGGCAGTGGTAGGAGTGGGCATCCTTGGTTTGTTCCTGATCCCAGTGGGAGAGATTTCAGTTTTTTTACTACTAAGTATTAAAAAGGATGTTCAAAAGCTCTCCAAGAGATGTTAAAATGGGGCCAAGGCTGTGCAACACTGTTCTAATGCTGCTAGGGTTTTTTGTTTTTTTTGTTTTGTTTTATTTTGTTTTGAGATGGAGTCTTGCTCCATTGCCCAGGCTGGATCTGGGCTCACTGAAACCGCCTTCTGGGTTTAAGCGATTCTCCAGCCTCAGCCTTTCAAGTAGCTTAGATTACAGGTGCCACGCCTGGCTAATTTTTCTATTTTTAGTAGAGACGGGGTTTCACCATGTTGGCCAGGCTGGTCTTGACCTCCTGACCTCAAGTGATCCACCCGTCTTGGCTCCCAGAAGGCTGGGATTCCAGCATGAGAGACTGTGCCCAGCCGCTGCTCTAGCTTCAATGTTCATTGACTCACTGGGGATCTTGTTGGAACTCAGATTCGGATTCAGTTGGTTTGGGGTGAAGTCTGAGATTTTGCATTTCTAATACTCATAGCCTTCATGAGACTGAGGAAATTCGTTTGTATTTCTAGTTTGCCAAGTATTGTTTTTATTGGGAAGCAAGTTAGGCTTTTGTTAAATGCTTTTTCTGCATTTGCTAAGATGATCATATAGCTTTTCTTCTTTAGTTTGTGGATATGATGACTTGCTCTGATTGATTATTTATTTAAAGACAGAATCTCACTCCTTCACCCAGGCTGGAGTGTGGTGGTACAACCTTGGCTCACTGCAACCTCTAACTCCCAGGTTTGAGTAATTCTCATGTCTCAGCCTCCCAAAATAGCTGGGATTATAGGCACAAGTAACCATGCCCATATATATATATGTGTGTGTGTGTGTGTATGTATATATATATATTTTATATTTTTAGTAGATACAGGGTTTTACCATATTGGCCAAGCTGATCTTGAACTCCTGACCTCAAGTGATCCACCTGCCTCAGCCTCCCAAAGTACTGAGATTACAGGCATGAGCCACCGTGCCTGGCCCCTTTGATTTCAAAATGCTAACTCAGCTTTATATTTCTGGGATAAACCTGATTTGATCATGATGCATTATCCTTTTTATATAATGTTGCACTCAATTTGTTAAAATGGTATTATGGTATTTTCAACAAATGGTACTTGGAAAACTGGACATCACCTGAAAAAAAGAAAAGAATATAGACATAGACCTTATGCCTTTCATAAAAATTAACCCAGGCTGGTCACGGTGGCTCAAGGCTGTAATCCCAGCACTTTGGGAGGCCGAGGCGGGTGGATCACGAGAGATCGAGACCATCCTGGTCAACATGGTGAAATCCCGTCTCCACTAAAGATACAAAAAATTAGCTGGGCACGGTGGCGCGTGCCTGTAATCCCAGCTACTCAGGAGGCTGAGGCAGGAGAATTGCCTGAACCCAGGAGGCGGAGGTTGCGGTGAGCCGAGATCGTGCCATTGCATTCCAGCCTGGGTAACAAGAGCGAAACTCCGTCTCAAAAAAAAAAAAAAATTAACCCAAAGGCTGGTCATGGTGGCTCACACCCATAATCCAAGCACTTTGGGAAGTCAAGGCAGGCAGATCATTTGGGGTCAGGACTTCGAGATCAGCCTGGTCAATGTGGTGAAACCCTGTTTCTACTAAAAATACAAAAGTTAGCTGAGTGTGGTGGCTAGCATCTAAAATCCTAGCTACCTGGGAGGCTGAGGCAGGAGAATAGCTTGAACTTGGGAGGCAGAGTTGCAGTGAGCTGAGATCACACCATTATACTCCAGTCTGGGCAAGAAGAGCAAGACTCCATCTCAAAAAAAAAAAAAAAAAAACCAAAACCAAAATACACCATAGACATGAAACTCCTAGGAGACAACATATGAAAAAATCTGGGTGACCTTGGTTGTGGTGATGACTTTTTAGATATGTCACCAAAGGCATGTTCTGTTAAAGAGATAATTGATAAGCTGGACTTATCAATTATTTGAAATTAAAACCTCTGCTCTGTGAAAGCCACTGTCAAGGGAATGAGAAGACTGGAAAAAATATTTGTAAATAACTGTTATCTGAAATATACCAAGAACCCTTAAAAGTCAACAATAAACACCCCAGCTTGAAAACAGACAAAAGATCTGAGTAGACACCTCATCAAAAAAGATACACAGCTTGACTACAAGCTCCATCCAGTCAAGCAGGGAGTGTACCAGGCCCTATCTAGACTTCCTCTTCCCACAGCACAGCTTAGAATTTATGCAGAAAGATGGGGGAAGTTATGGAATTTATCTTATTTGCTTCTCATCTGTCAGGGATCATTGTCCTACATTGCTTACAGTTCAATATTCTAGAAATATTGTGCCATTTCATGTATTTCCATCTATTTGTTTGTTTTGTTTTATTGGGCAGTAGGGTAAATTCAGCCCTGTTACTCTATCTTGGCTGGAAGCAAAATTTCACTTTAGCTAGCTATTGAGAAAGTTTTCTCTTTTCAACTAATGGGACTTGTTATCCAATATAAATTTCTTCTGTATACTCTTATTTCCCCATTAAAAAATCTTAGCTGTATAGATACTGGGTACAAAAAATGTAAACTTCTTTAAGCCTGGAGATAGCTTCATAGTAAGGTCAGTATACCCAACCCTAGCCCTGTCTAGTCCTATCTTTTTTCATCTTCTTGACTGGCCCGTTTTGTCACAGACTAAAAAAGCTTTGAGAATTGGCCCATCACAATTATTGCATGCTATGCTCAGTACACAGTACTTTATATATGAATGGTACCCTGGTCACAGGTGATTATCCACTCTTCATTAACAAACCCAATGACTCAATTTATCTCTTTGGAGTTGACAATTGATGGAGAAAATCATGGAAACAATGACTCACTTAGAATACACTTAGAAGAAGGAAACATATCCTAAGAATTGCAGTATCAGGATTAAGTGACTTCAAAATAACATAGGTGCTAAAAAGCTTAATGGAAGTCCTTGTCCAGCCTTCATGAATTTTATATCACTGTGGATACTGAGAGGAAAATATTATCGGTAGTGGGGAAGGGGATTGTGTTCATTATGGTAGTTAAGGGAAGCTTCTTTAAGATCACCTTTGAGTTGAAAATTGAAGTCAAAGAAAAGAATGTCCCAGGTGGAAAGTACCTAAGGTAGGATCTTGCCATGATTGAAAATAAGGAAGAGCCATTTCTAATTCCTTATTTTCCATGAGTTTCCCCGGCTTGCAGTGACCAAACTCTTATAATAGCACTTGTCTCTGTGATTCACTTGGCATTAATGTATGTTACATTAAAATACTATTATCTTCTAGAAGTTGAGATGCTTGCTCTCTACTTACACATGGCTCCTTGAGGTCAGTGACTACGGTTCTCGGTATGTGCAAAACCAAAAATAGGACTCTCATG
Source organism: Callithrix jacchus (assembly GCF_049354715.1). Taxonomy (NCBI): domain Eukaryota; kingdom Metazoa; phylum Chordata; class Mammalia; order Primates; family Cebidae; genus Callithrix; species Callithrix jacchus. The sequence goes on along the minus strand of NC_133516.1, from coordinate 99,767,063 downwards.
TAATAAGCATTTAATAAGCATCCACTGAACATGATCGAGGAAGTCTGATGTAATGATCTGTGCTCTTGTCATGTCTTCAGTGAACACATCAACTCTTGGATAAAGAGGGAGTTGGGAAGAGGATGGGAAGAATTCCTGGCTTTTAGAGGGGAAGCACCCATTCCAACAATTGGAACTTGAGTTTCTCAGCAAGCCTCACTTCTGTGGGCTAAAGTGAACATGAAAGGCAGTCTAGGATACAAGGGCTACAGTTCTTAGGCAAGTCCTGATGTTGTGCTGAGCTTACAGCCAATGGACTGGGGCAAAATGTAGGACACCAGAAAGGGCAGCTGGGGGAGTGCTTACATCCACTGTATTAGTCCATTCTCATGTTGCTAATAAAGACATAACCAACACTGGGTAATTTATAAAGGAAAGAGGTCTAATTGACTCACAGTTCAGCATGGCTGGAGAGGCCTCACGAAACTTACAATCGTGGCAGAAGGCAAAGAAGAAGCAAGGCACCTTCCTCACAAGATGGAAGCAGGAAGGAGAAGGGTAAGTAAGGGAAATACCAGAGTCTTATAAAATCTCAGATCTCATGAGACTCACTTATTATCATGAGAACAGCATGGGGGAAACCAGCCCCATGATTCAATTACCTCTACCTGGTCCCACCGTTGATTCATGGGAATTATGGTGATTACAATTCAAGGTGAGATTTGAGTGGGGACACAGAACCAAACCAGAGACTTTGTTTGGGAAGATGTAAGGGAAGAGAAAAAGAGTCCCTGCCTGGTAATCCAGAGAATTGTTTGGGATTTTCCAAGAACACAAAGGTGGTACCTCTAAGGCTCTGCTAAAATCACACTGTTACTGGGCTTGGGACACAAGTCCCTTCAAATACCCAGTGTACAAGACCTTGGGAGCCCACCCCTTGTATCAGTGTGGCCTGGATGTGAGACATGGAGTCAAAGGAGATTATTTTGGAGATTTAATGACTGCTCTGCTGGGTTTCAGATTTGCATGAAGTTTATAGCTCCTAGCCAAGTATTAAGCAAATACTACCAACCTTGATGTAAGAATACTGTAAATTCAGCTTTATTCTGAGCTAGAACAATGTCCCTTGTGCTAAAACTATTCTCTTATTTTGTTTCCATCTTTACCCAAAGAAGTAATCTAGTGGTTTTAAAATAGTTTCATTAATTTTTTTAAGGCAATATGGTGTCATGAACAGTACACTGATTATTTTACTCTAAGCTCTAGGATGCATGTGCAGAACATGCAGGTTTATTACATAGGTATACATGTGCCACGGTGGTTTGCTGCATCTATCAACCCGCCATCTAGGTTTCAAACCCTGCGTGCATTAGGTATTTGTTCTAATGCTCTCCCTTTCCTTGCCCTCCACCCTCCAACAGGCCACAGTGTATTATGCTCCCCTCTCTGTGTCCATGTGTTCTCATTGTTTAACTCCCACTTATGAGAACAGGTTGTATTTGTTTTTCTGTTTCTGTTTCAGTTTGCTGAGAATGATGATTTCAGCTTTGTCAATGCCCCTGCAAAGGACATGAACTCATTTTTTTTTATATGGCTGAATAGTATTCCATGTGGTATATGCCACATTTTCCTTATCCAGTCTATCACTGATGGGCATTTGGGTTTGCCAGGTCTTTGCTATTGTAAATAGTGCTGCAATAAACACACAAAACCACGGATTTTGATGTCAGGACTCTAGAATCATGACTTTACTACTCAAACATTGTATGACCTTGAGCAGATCACTTTCTTGCCTCTCAAATGGAGGTGATATCTTTCCTCTTCAAAACTTTCAGTCTCCTAGATCATTATCAGTTTTGTTCAACCTTCCTAGGAAGTATTAGGAATTACTAAAGTTCATGTAGTTTAAATGGATCAAGCAAATGTTATGAAGATATAATATATTTTATGCAATAAACTCAACACTTAACCTTTTGGGGCCATGTGAAAGTAGAAGTTGGACTAATGGTTATATTTTCCACTCTGCACTTTAACCAAGATAGTTGAAGATTAAAAAAAAACTTTAATAACTTTATGATCAAGGAATAAATTTAAACAAATTGAATGACTAATGGAAAGTCTGCTACTTTGGGAAAGAAAACTAATAAATGTCCATTTAAAATGACAACAGTCAAGCAAGTAGCATTTTATCCATTTTCGAGGAAAGAAACTGGTTGAGAAAAGTAATTTCTTCATGATCATACAATATGCTAGATATGAAATTCAAAAACCTAAAGCTAGATCTGAGTGAGAAAGCTACCTTCTACCATACTAGTTGTTCTCACAATTCAATGTGCATCAGAACACCTGTGGCACTTGCTTCTCGGAATGTGCATTGTTATAAACACATCATGTAATGTTCTGGTGGTCCAGGATACACACTTAAGAACAAGAGCCCATTAGCTCTGTTAAGCATTGTTCAAATCTGCACTAGTTACTGAAAACTGCCAATTCAGGGAAATCAAACTATGTGTCTTTATAATAAATTAGCAGTTGTTGTTTTTATCTAGCTATAAACCAAAACAGTCCCAAACTACTGTGATCCTAGAATTCTTATCTGAAAGGCTCACAGATAACGTGTTCCAGTAGTATTTCATAAATACACATGATTATTGCTAACTTTGAATCTGGTAAAAGATAAGCCTACCTTCCCTGAATTAATCATAAAATGTATTATCCAAACTGGGACACTTTTGAGAGTGAAAAGGGAACTATTAATAATTATTGATGACAAGGGGCATTAACTTGCACCATCCTAAGCAAACCATAGGAGGGAAAACTTCTCTTACCATGTCCTATTAGTATTACATATTTTTATAGAATCAGTATCATATTCCTAATCCAAAACAATCAGTGAGTTTACCATGTGTTTAATTTTAATTGGAAGAATATGATTCAAAAGGAAGACAATACTATATTTCTGGTGTGCCCAAAGTCAACCCAAATGAGGCTGCAACTGTGAAGGGAATACCAGCTAAGGGACTCCAGTCAAATCTTAGAATGCCACTTTATACCTATGACTGGACAAATTATTTCTCTCTTGAGTCTCAGGCTGGTCATTTGCAACATAAGCATAACAACATTCACCTCAGAGTTATTCATGGATCAAATGAGGTACCAAACCCATTCGAAGGTGTCCCATAGAAGCTATAAAATGTTATACACATGGACAATACATATAAAGGAAAATCTAAGACATATCATCTAACAGCAGCTGCAGTGATACTGCTGGATACTTTCAGATTGTTTTTGATGGAAATATTTCCACTTTAAGAACTTTCTGGTCCTCATGGGATTTCTCAGCAGGGCAGTGTTCTGGATCATCCCTCAGTAGACACAGGCATGATAGTGATCACTGTATGTGGTAGAATGACCCCTGCAACTATCTTTACTGTTAAAGTGTACATCAAAAACTATGACCCCATTACCTTCAGCACCTACAGAATTAAACATAACTTTCAGGAGTACTGTCCTACTACATTCTTCCTATATACCAACTATTTTATTAGGTCCTCTGGCCCCATCCTTGGAGCTAAGCATGGCAAGTCAACACCAATGCCATCTTACAGTATGAGTTTGTGGAGGAAGCATGTGATGAGGCATCAGGACCCTCAAGTACTGGGACTGGCCTAGCCACTATCTGGCCATGTGATATTGGGCAAAACATACCTGTAAAATAAGATAATGAATTATATATCACTACGGAACCAATGAACTTTGGCTTTCTATTATTCTAAAACAATCCTGGCATTTTATAAGTCTATATGACTGTCTTCTTGGATATTTTCCTTCCCCTTTTCCTAACCTTTCTCAGAAGAAAAAGTTTAAGCCCAATTAAACAGAAAGATGCATTTGAAGTAGAGATTTCAGAATACGCTTACAATGAAATACACAGATAAAATAGTTGTTCAATTAAAAAACATTTATCTTTTCTAAATAAAAGCAAAATGGGAGTTGTAAATATGAACTAAGAAATGTTGGTTTTATAAGGTAACCAGCTATATGACCGTGATCTTGAGGTGTGATATGGTTTGCTCTGTGTACCCACCCAAATGTCATCTTGTAGCTACCGTAATTCCGTGTTGTGGGAGGGACCTGGGAAATAACTGAATCATGGGAGTGGGTCTTTCCCACGCTGTTCTCATGATAGTGAGTGAGTCTCACAAGATCTGATGGTTTTTTGTTTTTGTTTTTTTTCTTTTTTGGACAGAGTTCCCCTCTGTCACCCAGGCTGGAGTGCAGTAGCACAATCTTGGCTCACCGCAAGCTCTGCCTCCTCCCAAGTTCAAGCAATTCTCCTTCCTCAGCCTCCCAAGTAGCTGGGACTACAGGTGTGTGCCACCATGCCCAACTAATTTTTGTATTGTTAATAGAGATGGGGTTTCACCATATTGGTCAGGCTGGTCTTGAACTCCTGAACTCTTGATCCACCTGCCTCAGCCTCCCAAAGTGCTGGGATTACAGGGATGAGCCACTGCACCTGGTCTGATCTGATGGTTTTAAAAATGGAAGCTTCCCTGCACACGCTCTCTTTCCTTGTCTGCTGCCATCCATGAAGATGTGACTTGCTCCTCTTTGCCTTCCACCATGATTGTGAGGCCTTCCCAGTCATGTGGAACTGTTAAGTCCATCAAATCTCTTTTGTAAATTGCCCAGTCTCAAGGACGTTTTTATCAGCAGCATGAAAACGGACTAATACAAGGTGCTAGACAAGGTGGGGCTCTATAAATTCTAAATTCTGCAATTCTAAGACATTCTTGGTATTTTAAATCTCTAGATGACTGCCATCATTTTCTGATATTTTTCCCTTACATGTTCCAGTCTATTCTCATTACAGAAGAATATGTTTAACATACAATTACAGAAGCAGATGTTTTGAATAGAGATTTAAAGTACTTTCAAAATATATTTGGATTGAAATATACAGGTAAAATTGCTTTTGAGTCAGGAAATATTTATTCTTCCTCATAAATTAAATGAAACTGTGAATACAAACCAAAGGACATTGATCTCACATGGTAACTCTGAATTCTTTTAATTCTGAAACCAGAGACATGTACAACACTTACACAATTCACACAACACTATTTTCAAAATAGATTTTTTACCCCTAAAAATGAAAATTCTTAGTGACAAGCTTTAGATATGTAACTTATCTTAGTGTGTATTAACTTTGTCACAAAAAGCAACTACGGACAAATAGTTTTCTCCTCTTCTGACATAAGAAAGTGAAATTACAGACTTTTAAAGCAGAAAAAAAATTTCTCCAAAATGCAAATGATTAAAGTCCAAGGAACAGAAGATCTCAATTATTCAATTGAGTGAATAATTTAGTTTGCATATTAACTCCTTTTCTTACCACTTCCTGATTTCTGATTCTGGTAAAATTTATCCTGTAGCTACTGGGCAAGGCACTGGGAACACAAAGAAGTTTTAGACAAGGTCTACTGGTGTGCTGGTAAAGGTTTCACAACTAGCTCTTGAGGGAAAGGTGGGTCTTCACTTAGAGCATTTACCAATTTCTACGGTATAAATCCTCCAACTGTGGCAGATTTCAAGCTACCAACAATTTGACAACTGTCTCACAAAACTCCTCAAATGAATGATTGCTACTCACAAACCATTATAAGCCAGCTCTGACACACCACTGTATGCCCTCTACCTTCAAGTAGCTCATAATCTCTTCGTGGGTGCCTATGTAAGAGGATATAAAAGAATGGGGAATATTGAGATAAAACTTAAGTCAATTATATTTTTAAGAAGGTTTTAAAAGTTAGGAGGTGCTGGGCACAGTGGCTCATGCCTGTAATCCCAGCACTTTGGGAGGCTGAGGCGGGTGGATCACCTGAGGTCAGAAATTCAAGACCAGCATGAACAATATGATGAAGCCCTGTCTCTACTAAAAATATAGGGCATGGTGGCATGCACCTGTAATCCCAGCTACCTGGGAGGCTGAGACGAGAGAACTGCTTGAACCTGGGAGGTGGAGGTTGCAGTGAGCCAAGATCCCGCCATTGCACTCCAGCCTGGGCAACAAGAGCAAAACTCTGTCTCAAAAAAAAAAAAAAAGTTAGAAGGAATACGAATTTCTGTGTGATTTTCCTACTTCCTTACTATTTCCCTTTTCCTCTTGCTTAAATTTATTTCAGAAAATTATAGTGTAGAATACTTGAGGGGAGAGTAAAGGATGAGTGAAATAAGAATTTTAAAAAGACAAGAAAAAACATCAAAACATCCTAAGAAATATACTAACAGTTATCATGTTTCCATTACAAAAAAAAACCTACTAAGATAAGAGCAAATATAGTGTAACTATTACAATTCCATCTGCTTCAAGCCCCTTCAGTTCAGTTCACAAGTCACGAAGATTTGTCCTGACTTCTTTGGCTGCTGTTTTGATAAGATTAGCTGGCTTCTTTAGCACTGTATTGAAGAGCACACAGCTTTACACCACTTACACAAGCAGCTCATAATAAAAGGCAGATCTAAATTTTGGAGTCTGAAAACTGAGCTTCCCCTGCATAGGCACCCCCCACCTTATATCAGATCTTGGGCAACTGCCGGCTAGGGTGACCAGGGAATTCTTCTGGTAGCAAAACGTGGAGTCTGCAGGTTGGACATGTCCCCTGTTGCATCAACCATGGTCTAATGCACTAAGGAGCAAAAAGATTTATGTCAGTCTCTTAAATTTAGCCTAGCAAAGGCAGTTGTCACTTCTTTGGGTGGATCTTTAAAGCCTTACCCTATGGCTTGTCAAGACAATTGCTGCAAACATGGCACTTCCTATGGTTTGCTGAGCAAAATAGGTGGTGAATGCACAATATCTTTTAGCCAGTTTATTCTATTAGAAATTATTTCTCCAACCCCCATTTTCAAGATGACTAGCAATTCCTCCTGACAAAGAAATTAGAGAAACTTGCTATATTCTTTCTTTGGTTTATTATATACTGTTCTCATTTATAATCCAGAAAAAGTCATAACTAATCTGTGAAAGTCTCTAGTACTTGGTATGAAATGCTTATGGTGTTTGCAGTTAAAATCCCTAAATGACAAATATACTTCTCAGATTGTTTTCTTCGGTGATAATGATAGTAATTTTTGACCATGAACTATCGGTTAAGTCATTTGCTTGAATACTGACTCTCCAAAAACAAATCATTTTTCCCTATATAAATAATGGAGGGGTGGGTCAGATGAGAGAGGATTAATATTAAGCACTATATATAATAGGCCCACTAACTATAGCCATAAAAAATAACATAAATGAATTATGTGCTTTCTACTCATGGGCAATGGCAAAGAATAAGATAAGTTTTGTTGAACATATATTTTCCAAATTATAGGACCTTATAAACTTCAAAGGGGAAAGTCAACAGCTAAGGATCTTTCCTGGAGAACTTTTGGGATTAGGCATTTTGTGGATCTCTCTTCATATCAAAGCAAATGCAAAGTATAAGTCTGTACCAGGTACCACATATCATATCTTTGAAATGATGTCTTAAAAACATGGGTTGACTGAATTGGCTATTGTTCACTTCCCTGAAAAACCTTTCTTTTGTATGATTATCTTTTCCTGTGTCAAATTACATATCTGCAGCAGAGGACTTGGATCATAAATTATATATCAATAGTAACTGCATGGCAGTAACACCAGAAGTTAATCTATATAAATGCCAAGAATCAACAAAAGACATGCCAACCACACATTTTTCTAACATCAAACCTCAAGCCTGAGCATCTTTCAAAAGCAAATATAGGAGCCTGAACAGACTGCTAAGTCTTATGCTTTATGATAGCGGCTGTCATTAATTATGGACAAAGGACACTATATGGTATTTATAACATGTCAGTCTCAAGTGGTGCTGTTACTAGTTCTGCCACTAAACTACCACGTCAATTGACGTCTGTCCCAGTTCTGTTCAAAGGAACTGCCTACTGTGTACCATATGAATATCAACATTGTCCCCTTCTTCTGTGGGTGGATGGAGATCTGAGAAAGCACAGTGCAAATCCATGGCTATGTATGGGAAAGGCATGTTTCTGTGTGGCACCCAAAAGCTCAGAGTCATACTCAGTGGAACTCCTGAGACAACAATAAATAATGATGCATGTATATGATAGTAAGTAAGGCATATAAATCTCACATAGCTGATCAATGGGAAAATTTAAAGGGTTACCTGAGCATGGAATTTGTGAGCACAAGGCAAAACTGAAAGGTTTTCTGGAGACAGATTCTCATGACAGATCACACAAGGCTCTTCTTCCTCCTCTTCCTCATCCTAGGGAAAATATAGAATATGTTAAATTTAGCTCATTTTTTCCCTCCCAAATCTAAATGTGTACAGAATCAACAATGTCAGTCTCACTGGCTTATTGGCTCCTTCCCATGTGGCAGAACTTTGTGAAGTGAGGGGCCGCCAGGCTGGTTTTGGAGGCTGGGCAGCATTAGGCTGTGATGGAGAATGACTAGGTGAAACACAATTACCATTTGACACTGATTTTCCTTGACTCTGAAAATAAGAATATAATGTTTATTTTTTCAGAATTGTCCTAAAATAGTAAGAACCGACACATTAGCACAGAATGGGGCATAGTGAGAACTAGCAAATGGCTAAACAATCAGAATCATGAGAAATCTTGAACAAAATTATGGCAATACTTATATCTTCAGAGCTAGGTAAAAACAAAAATAATTCTATTTTAATTAAAATAAATCTTTCAAGAAAATTAGAAAAATATCTCCCTCTTTAGACTCATTCAAAATAACTAGAGCAAATTTCAAGGAGGTCAGTTTTATTCTAGAATGATTCAGTGATAGGTATTTCAAAAAGACTTCTGATACCATTTGTTAAGCTGAACTTATTTACTGCCAATAAATGATTTAATATGATTACAAGTTGCTGATTTTCTGAATAGATTACGGAGATATTTAAAACAGCTAACTACCAGAGATAAGGACAGAGAGATACAGGGTTTTTTTTGTTTGTTTTTCCATTTTACCTGAGATTTTTTGGGGTCAATAAACTGGGAAATCTTGCAAACAATTTCATCAAATGTCAGTCCAGACAAGGACTTCCCATGAGCGTCTTTCAATTTTCGTAAGAAATCTGTAAGTTCCTTTCTGGAAGAGATCAAGGAAAGAAAAGAGCAGTAATGATTTTCCTTAGTACCTTGAGGATGTGCCCACTAGAAGAGATATAAAATCGTAGCATATGATTCATATGTAGCATACAGAAAGGACTCTTTAGGTCTTTGATCCAAAAAGTGATCACAGGTTCATCCGCATTTATCTTAAATCAAAATGAAAAGTCCTAATTGTGTTCATTAATGATACTCAACATTTTCATGAGTGATAAAGTTTAGTACTATCTTTTTTTCCAAAAAGAGGTTTTGTTTTTGAGAACTCACTAGGTAAAAATTAAGTTTATCCACCTATTTATGCACTGGGCTCTTTATACCATCTCTCTCAAGTGGTCTCTTCCTCAGGATAACATATTCATTTTTAACTATGTTGCTATTGGATTCTCTCTTCCTTATCAGTGTTAATAGCTGTACTTTGTAAAACTCAGAAAACAAAGATTAAACAGAACAGGAGGCCAGGCACAGTGGCTCATGCCTATAATCCCAGCACTTCGGGAGGCTGAGGCAGGTAGATCACCTGAGGTTGGGAGTTCAATACCAGCCTGACCAACATAAAGAAACCTTGTCTCTATTAAAAATACAAAAAATTAGCTGGGCATGGTGTCACATGTAATCCCAGCTACTCAGGAGGCTGAGGCAGGAGAATTGCCTGAACCCAGGAGGCGGAGGTTGCGGTGAGCCGAGATCACGCCATTGCACTCCAGCCTGGGTAACAAGAGTAAAACTCCATCTCAAAAAAAAAAAACCAAAAAAACAAAACTATAATTTAATAATGAAGTATGCCAGTATGTGTATTAAATATATTCAAATAAAAATACTTGTGAAAACTAGAATTATTTCCTTAGATATAAGTTGAGATAAAAGAATCTTCATTTGTGTAGGAGTAGAATTATATATCTTACTACTAAAGATAGACTGTGAAAAACACAGTGAAGTCATGATTTCTTGCATTTTTACTACGTTCTCTAACAAAGAAACTATCCTCAAAATAAAGAACATTAGGAAACTAAACCCTGAAGATGTTTGGGCTTATATAGCATACAATCAACTTAAAATTCACTTTGGAGATAGGATAAGATAATTATGGCAGTTAATGCTATTAAGATTGGGTAAGTTTATATCTAGTTGTACTTTCAGTAAATGAGCAAACCTAAATTTAAAGTTATTCTCTCATGATTTGAGACTGGTAACTTTTTAATGAAGAAGTGCAGCATTGAACACTGCCCATTCTTGATAAATTTCTTTTTTCCCTACCAAGGCCAAGGTAAGGAAACATCTGTATATTTTTTGTGTTTTTTAGGTTTCTCTAAAACGTTTCATTGCCACAATTATGGCTATGAAAGTTGGAGAATATGATCTGTACCCACCAGTAAATAAAAACTAAGGTACCTGGTCTGTTGTGGAAAGGCAGTTTTCAGCCTGTCTGTAATTCTCTCCCAATTCATCATGGAGGGATCACTCCCCAGACCTGCACTGGGGGGCACAGCATCTCCTACAGGCACTGGCAGAGTCCAGGCTATGCCAGTCATCTGTAAGGGGCAGAGAGTTATAGCCCATTAGGTTTAATTATTAAGAAGTGACATTCCTATATCTCAGAAAATGGGTAGAATGAAGAAGAGTACTGGCATACACATTCTCTTTTTACAGTTTTTCTCTCAACTAATATTTCTAATTGTTCATAACTGTTTTAAACTTAGTTTAAAAATAGGACAAAGAAAATGGGTAGAATGAAGAATAATACTGGCATACACATTCCCTGTTAGGGTTTTTCTTTTAACTAATACAAACAATATTTCTAATTGTTTATAAATATTTAAACTTATTTTTAAAATAGACATGCTTGCTTCAGTAATTACACACATGTACAGAAAAACATGAAGGCTGTTTAATACTATTTTTTTTAACAATGAAAACTGAAAACAACCTGAGGTCTGTAAATAGAGGAATGAGTAAATAAATTATGGCACATCTAATCAAGTTTTTAGAAATAGATTCATATGTCTGGGCATAAGAGATGTCCATGAATTATGATTTTTTAAAAAGTCTGTGGCATATGATTTATGATATGACTTCCTTTTACATTAAAATTTTTTAATGCATATGTATACACAGAGAAAGGTCTGTAAATTAAAATATGTAAGAAGTGATTATTTCTTAGGGATTAAACTGCACAGTAACTTTGTTTCCTAATGTGCTTACATTTCTATATTATTTTCATTTTGTGATTAACATATATACCTTTATGACAGAAAGGTAAAGTTAATTTTTCAAACCATGAAATAAAGATGGGAATACCACTAGAATTGCTCTGCCCAATGTCTCATCAAGGTAGACAAAGATGGTGTAGAAGTTGTAGTGACACTTGGCTATGAAACTATCAGTTTTCCCCACATTTTATTGTAGTTCCTTCTTAATTCTAATTAAATAATATAGTAAGTGAGTATTTTTGGAGTGCTCATCTGATTACTAAAATAATTATAAATGCTGCACCTTCTATGTAAGGCTCTAATGAGTTATTTTCGAATATTAGATTATTATTTGTGAAAAACTAGCAACAAGTAGCAGTCATTGGAATAATTTGTACAAAGCCTAATAAGTGAGAACCAGAATACTGCCTCTCAGAAATCTCAATTTGTTTCAATGTCAAGCTTTACCACAGGAATCAGAAAGTAATCTTATTAGGAGGTTAACGTATTTTAATGTTTTCAATAAAAATTTATCTGCGTTCCTTATAGAATGGTGGGAAACCAAACTGCAAGAGTTAACACTGTAATATCACAATAATAAAAAGATGTGCTACTTATTTAACATGTTAAGGACTATATACATATTTGTTTGTAGACAGGTAGTCTCGACACTAATAAGCAGAGTCCATCTGACTATATATTTCAAAAGGAAACTGTTAACAATATATGGGGACCAGAAAAGAAAAGAAACAATTAAGTGCACCTAAATATACTTATAAGAAATTCAAGATTAGAGAATTTTCATTAATTATATCTAACATCATTCTTTTGGAATATTTTTCTTTAATAAAAGAAGCTTACCTTTGCCAAGATTACAACTGATAATTCTGGTAATTTTAAATGTATTTGTTTTCCTTCTTCAAGTTTAGATAAACTTTATCTGGCTATTTGTAGCTGGGAAGATTTATAACTGTACAGTATATGTTCCAAGAGGAGGCTATTCATATCATCTGTTTATACATATAGTTGATACACTGTAGTACTATGTGCGTGTATGTGTGTGGAAATAAAAGTTTCTTTAGCTTTGTGCTATAATTTAGTTTGTTGTGACTTGGCTTCTTTGCTTTTCAATCTTCCCAAGAACCATGCCAAAAAAAATCTATTAAAAATAATCAATTTACCCTGCATCGTTGCCTGTTCAGAAGCAATGCTATAATTTTAAGGACTCTCTAGTATAAAAACACATTTATTTTTGTATCCCAAAATTAAGCTATTATCAGTGAAATAATATATGTAACACCCTGAGCACAGTGCTTCACAGGAAGTACTCATTCAGTTATCACCACCACCACCACCACTGCCACCATTATCATATCAGATAAAGGAACAAAGTGAATATACTCATTCAGGAAGCCCACTATAGTAATAAAAACACTAATTAACATATATTCCACCAAGAAAGCTTTTACCAGGGGGGCTCTAGGTTGGCCAGTTGCAGAGATGACTCCTGGGCAAACTGCAGGCATTTGAGGAACAGTAAGTATGGGTCTAAAGAAAGATTCTTTCACAAGGGGTCTTCCTAAGAACTGCTGCATCTAAAACAGAAAACATAAACAATAATAACAAACAAAACACCCCATACATATTTATGTATTTACATACGCAACCATCTAAATTCATACAGCAATAATGGGGGGGACACTCATTTGAACTCAAGATGCAAACAAAGCACATTGGAAACAATGTATGTCAGAAAATTAAATAAATGAATATCCAAAAAACAAAGGGCAATGAGATACACTGAGAAAAACATTAAAAAAGAGAGAAAAGAAATAGATTCTAGTCATATTTCTCTCTACCTAGCTGAATAACCTTGGAAATCAATTTTCTAATCTATAAAATGGGAGGGTCTGATAAGGTAATCTTTATCCTTCCTTCCCAACTGTAATCACATAAGATTACGCAAAGGAGATTCTCAAGAAGTGTTATCCACATTGGTGGGCAATAATGATAATGAGAAATTTCACAAAACACCCCAAAGTTATCCACAGACAATATTTCTTTCTTCATTTATTGGAGATAATACTTAATGAATTCTGACTTAATGTTTAGCTCCAAGGAGAGTTGGAAGAGGAAGTAAGATGGGCCTGGGAGATAAACTCTGCTATAGTGACTTGCAGATATGCTTGTGGGTATCACCACACTTCCCAGGGGGTTGCGGAAATATAGACTTTCTTAGCAGCTATCTGTGGAAAAGATACCTTGTTGGCTGGAGTAGAGAAACGGGTAGATTTATTGAATATGTACGATATTCCAGGCCTAGTACTGGCATAAAGCATAAAACAGGAGTTCAATAACAATTTGTTATTGAAGTTAAAAAACGAGCAACAGCAACATAGCTCTAATGATTGAAAACTTCATGGAGAACTTTACAATGGAAAGGCTGGATTGGCACTTGATTCTCACTGTCTGAAAAGAAAGAACATTATATGCCTGCTAGGTAAGAAAAGGAGATTTTTGAAACACCTGGGGAAATATAAATTCTAACTGGGTATTAAAAATTATCATTTTCTTAGGTAAGACAATGGTGTTATGATTACATCCAATAGGAGTTCCTCATCTTTTAAGATATATCCTAAAGTATAAATAGATAAATTGTATGATATCTGAGGTTTGCTTTAAAATATTCCAGTGGAGAAAAAAAAGAGAATGACATAAAGCAAGGCTGAAAATAGGTTGATAATGTTGAAGCTGGCTCCTGGGTTTGAAGAGGTTCATTATCATTATACTATTTTTTACATGTGTATCAATTTTTTTTTTTTAATGGACTCTTGCTCTGTCACCAGGCTGGAATGCAGTGGCGCCATCTCAGCTCACTGCAACCTCCATCTCCCGGGTTCAAGTGATTCTTCTGCCTCAGGCCCCCGAGTAGCTGGGACTACAGGTGTATGCCACCACACCCAGCTAATTTTTGTATTTTTTAGTAGATATGGGGTTTCAGTATGTTGGCCAGGATGGTCTCGATCTCTTGACCTCGTGACCCGCCCACCTTGGCCTCCCAAAGATGTATCAATTTTTTTACATGTGAAGTCTTAAAAAAATGAATTAATGGTGGGTACTGAGTCAACAGTCTTGCTCTGAGAGCCACTATTACCTAACACTTTTTTACTTTCAATTGACATATAATTGTACATATTTGTGGGGTACAATGTGATGTTCTAATACATGTATACGGTGCCTAATAATCAAAGGGTAACTGGCATATCCATTATCTCATTTGTCATTTCTTTGTGGTGGTAATATCTAAACCTCTCTTCTGGCCATTTTGAGATATACAATACCTTACTGTTAACTATAATCATCTTACTAGTAAAACATCAGAACTTATCCTTCCTTTCTAATTGTAACCATTGACCAATCAACCTCTCGCTATGCTCGCTTTCCCTCTATCCTCCATAGTCTCTGACAACCACTGTTTTGTGCATCAATTCTATGAAACCAACTCTTTTAGATTCCACATGTGTGTGATCAGGCAGTATTTGTCTTTCTGTGTCTGGCTTAATTAACATAATGTCCACGAGGGTCATCCATATTGTCACAAATGACAGGATATCATTCTTTTTTATGACTAAATAATATTTCATTGTTTATATATACATTTTCTTTATCCATTCAACCTTTATGGACACTTAAATTGATGCCATATCTTAGCAATTGTATTTAATGCTGCAATGAACATGGGAGTGTAAATGTCTCTTCAGGATACTTGACTTCATTTCCTTTCCCACTATAGCCAGTAGAAGGATTGTTGGAACATATGGTAGTTCTATTCTTATTTTTTTGAGGAACCTTGACACTGTTTTCCATAATAGCTGTGCTAATTTACATTACTACCAACAGTGTGTAAGGGTTATCTTTTCTCCACATCCTGGCCAACATTTGATATCTTTTGTCTTTTTGATAATAGCTATTCTAACTAAAGCAAGGTGATATCTTGTAATTTTGATTTGCATTTCCCTGAATTATTCTTATCTATCAATATGACATATCTTTCTATTTCTTTGTGTCCTCAATTTCTTTCATCAATTTTTTTTAATTGTACTTTAGGTTCTGGGGTACATGTGCAGACCATGCAGGATTGTTACATAGATACACATATGGCAATGTGGTTTGCTGCCTCCATGCCCCCATCACCTACATCTGGTATTTCTCCCCATGTTATCCCTCCCCAACCTCATCAACCCCCACTGTTCCTCCCTTCCCCCCGCAACAGACCCCAGTGTGTGATGCTCCACTCCCTGTGTCCATGTGTTCTCATTCTTCAATACCCGCCTATGAGTGAGAACATGCAGTCTTTGATTTTCTGTTCTTGCATCAGTTTGCTGAGAATGATGGTTTCCAGATTCATCCATTTCCCTACAAAGGACACGAACCCATCATCTTTATGGCTGCATAATATTCCATGGTATATATGTGCCACATTTTCCTTGTCCAGTCTATTGTCGATGGGCATTTGGGTTGGTTCCAGGTCTTTGCTATTGTAAACAGTGCTGCTATGAACATTCGTGTGTATGTGTCTTTAATAATAGAATGATTTATAATCCTTTGGATATATATACCCAGTAATGGGATTGCTGGGTCAAATGGAATTTCTATTTCTAGGTCCTTGAGGAAGCGAAATACTGTCTTCCACAATGGTTAAACTAGTTTACACTCTTACCAACAGGATAAAAGTGTTCCTATTTCTCCTCATCCTCTCCAGCATCTGTTGTCTCCAGATTTTTTAATGATCGCCATTCTAACTGGCTTGAGATGATATCTCAATGTAGTTTTGATTTGCATTTCTCTAGTGACCAGTGATAATGAACATTTTTTCATGTTTCTTGGCCTCATATATGTCTTCTTTTGAAGTGTCTGTTCATTTCCTTTGCCCACTTTTTGATGGGCTTGCTTGCTTTTCTCTTGAAAATCTGTTTTAGTCCTTTGTAGATTCTGGATATTAGTCCTTAAATGGGTAGATTGCAAAAATTTTTTCCCATTCTCTAATGATTGTTTCTTTTGCTGTACAGAAGCTGTGGAGTTTAATTAGGTCCCATTTGTCTATTTTGGCTTTTGTTGCCAATGCTTTTGGTGTTTCAGTCATGAAGTCCTTGCCTATGCCTATGTCCTGAATGGTTTTGCCTAGGTTTTCTTCTAGGGTTTTTATGGTATTAGGTCTTAGGTTTAAGTCTTTAATCCATCTGGAGTTAATTTTAGTGTAAGTTGTCAGGATGGCCAGTTTCTGCTTTCTGCACATGGCTAGCCAGTTTTCCCAACACCATTTATTAAACAGGGAATCCTTTTCCCATTGCTTGTTTTTGTCAGGTTTGTCAAAGATCAGATAGTTGTAGATGTGTGGCATTGCCTTCAAGGCCTCTGTTCTTTTCCATTGGTCTATATCTCTGTTTTGGTACCAGTACCATGCTGTTTTCAACAATGTTTTATAGTTTTCAGTGATCTTTCTCCTCTTTGGTTAAATTTATTTCTAGGTATATTTGTTTTTTATAGCTATTGTAAATGAGATTTTCTTGATTTCTTTTTCAGATTGTTCACTATTAGTATACAGAAATGTTTTGATTCTCACATGTTGATTTTGTATCCTAAATTTTTACCAAATTCGTTTGTTAGTTCTAGGAGTTTTTAAGTGGAGTTGGGGAATTTCTATATATGAGATCATTTGTCTACAAAAAAAGGGACAGTCTGACTCCCTTCTTTCCAATTTGGATGTCTTTTATTCCTTTCTCTTGCCTAACTGCTCTGGCTAGGACTTCTAGTACTATTTTTAACAGAAATAGTGAAAGCGTCTTGTCTTGTTTCAGATCTCAGAAGAAATACTTTTAAACCTCTTTCCATTTAGTATAATGGTAGCTGTGGGTCTGTCCCATATGGCCTTTATTGTGTTGAGGTATGTACCTCCTATACCTAGTTTTTTGAGAGTTTTTATCATAAAGTATGTTAAATTTTATCAAATGCTTTTTCTGCATCTATTGAAATGGTCATGTGGTTTTTGTCCCTTTTTCTATTGATATGATATATCCTATTTACTGATTTGTGTATTTTAAATAACTGCTCCATGATCTTTTTAATGGTACACTTCCTTGAGGACTGTGATCCCAGCACTTTGGGAGGCTGAGGCGGGCAGATCTTGAGGTCAGGAGATCAAGACCATCCTGGCTAACATGGTGAAATCCCATCTCTACCAAAAATATAAAAATTAGCTGCCGTGGCGATGGGCGCCTGTAGTCCCAGCTACTTGGAAGGCTGAGACAGGAGAATTGCTTGAACCCAGGAGGCAGAGGTTGTAGTGCACAGAGATTGTGCCATTACACTCCAGCCTGGGCAACAGAGTGAGACTCTGTCTCTAAGCAAACAAACAATGAAACACATGCAATTACTGGGTAAAACTGGGAACAATCCACACTTTCAAAGAATTCTTTAGTTAGACTACTATGTAAGTCAGATAACCACTCCTTATAACACTAGAATCCCAGAGATAGATGGAACGAAGTGATCAGATCATCCAGTACAATTTCCTAATTCACTGATGGGAAAGCAAAAGTCTAGAACAGCCTGATTTTCCCAAGATCAACATAGCTCTTCACAAAGTTATGATCTGAACCCAGACATCATTAGTATACTTCCATTGTATATACCATCTCAATTTATAGCAAATAGCACTGTAACGTTTCTAGCTGCTGTTCTCCCAAACTCTCTCCTCTGATGCTCAGTGGTCAACAATGCTTATACATTAACACAACTATTAGCTTAATCAAGCACAGCAGTGACCCTAATTAGGAAGCACAAAAGATACATGTGAACCCCTCAAAATGTTAGTAAAGGATGCCAATAAACTACCACACAGTCTAACTGCTAGTGGGTTTTTGTACTTAACTAAATCTGGGTAAGACACGTCACATGTCAGACCTAAGAAAGTCTCCAACGGGATAAAAAAGATCTAGAGGGTATGGAGGTCAAGTTTGAATATGTTTGTCGGCTATAGAGTATCACTTGTTTCAGACAGCCAAGGCTTATACTGGTCTGGTTCCAGGAAACACCAAACAACAACTCTCTATCTAGCTTCACAGTCTCTGGAGCCATTTTATGGTTAGAGGCATGGAAGGGTTCCATGGAAGAACCATGGAACTACAATCTAAGGGTGGTATTTTGAATATGGGCAAAGAGAACAGTGTTTTTAGATATCCTACAAAAAATATGTGTTACTGCAGGGAATCTTTGGAATTTCTTTGGAACACATTCCTTATCAGAGTAGTTGGGTATGATGATGATCTAAGCCTAGAATAATAATGTTCATAATCCAGTGTTCCTAAAGAAAGTGAATTGACCGAAAATATAAAAGGCAATACTATCATTCCAAACTAAAGCCCATGGTGCATGTCACATAATTCTTTTAGCGATGGATCCTGCTTTTGAAGCAGTATAACTCCATACAAATGATATATATATATTTTTTAGGGAAACAATGTATTTATTCCATGCATTCTGTTCTGGCAAGGTAGATCTACTGTTGAGATCCACAGCCTAGAGAATCTGACACAGGTAGATACAGAGAACAGTTATAATTTTTCGCTGTTTACATGCAAGCTGGCAAATGTACTACACTACAGAATTCCCATCGAAGTCACCAATTAACAAAATGAATTAATTACTCACTATATGTCACTCAAACAAAGATGAAGTAATCAGGAGAGAAGTCAGAGTTATCCAGTAAAAAAGTAATCGGAGGTGTGTTTACATTAATAAGGATATCTTTCAATAAGAAAAAGTAGATTAGCAAAGCTAAATTCTGCATTTCTTTTTTTATTTTTATTTTTTTATTGTATTTGTGCCCTGGGGAATATGTGCACATCCTGCATCCTGCAGGATTGTTGCACAGGTAAATACATGCCATGGTGGTTTGCTGTCTCCATCCCCCACCCCCTGTTGCCTACATCAGGCATTTCTCCCAGTGTTCTCCCTCCCTCCCCCTCTTTATCACCTGCTCCATGCTGTCCCCCACTCCTCTCCCTTCCACCCCCTCACCCAGCCCTGTGAGTGTTGTTCCCTTCCCTGTACCCAAGTGTTCTCATTGTTCATCATCCACCTATGAGTGAAAACATGTGGTGTTTGGTTTTCTGTTCTTGTGTCAGTTTGTGGAGAATGATGGTTTCTAGGTTCATCCATGTCTCTGCAAAGGACAGGAACTCAATGTTTTTTATGGCTGCATAGTATTCCATGGTGTATAATTTTTAAGTTCTTTGTTATACTCAACTATGAAGAGAAATAACATTTTCAGATTTCTATTATAAGCAGGAGTGGTGATATCAAAGTCATCTGTCCCTAAATATCTTACACTTTTCCTCTTTTCCTACCCCCAGATTCCTAAGGATAATAAAAATTATCATCTAATGACACCCTTGTAAAATGTCTTTTGGAAAGCTGTGTGAATTTACTGGGTTAGGGTACTATGTTTCCCAGAAATACAGCACAGGGATTAGTTTATCTGATCAAGATCCCCTGGCCCCTAACAACAAGGAGAGAAGGGGCAAAAGTGGAAGCTGTCCTTCCTGTTGAAGGTAGAATAGAATATAAAATTTCACAAAAAGAAAGTCTAAAGTAGAAATGCAGAGGTGAGGTGTATTACACTGAGATTTCAGTCATCTAGTGCAGTGGTCCCTAACCTTTTTGGCCCCAGGGACTGTCTTCCTGGAAGACAATTTTTTCACGAACCTGGAAGCAGAGATGGTTTCAGAAGAATTAAAGCCCATTACATTTATTGTGCACTTTATTTCTATTATTATTACACTGTAACATATAATAAAACAATTATACAACTCACTATAACATAGAATTAGTGGTAGCCCCAAGCTTGTTTTTCTGCAACTAGATGGTCCCATCTGAAGGTGATGGGAGACATGAGAACATCAGGCATTAGATTCTCACAAGGGGCGCAAAATCTAGATCCTTCACATGCACAGTTCACAATATGGCTTGCACTCCTGTGAGAATCTAGTGCCACAGCTGATCTGACAGGAGGTGAAGCTCAGGTGGTAATATGAAAAATGGGGAGCAGCTGTACATAGATAAAGTTTCACTTGCTCACCCAACACTCACTTCCTGCTGTGTACTCCTCCATGGCCCAGGGGTTGGGGACCTCTGATCTAGTTGGTAACATGAGGGCACTGGGAATTCTGAGTATTCATCATTTAGCTCCCACAAAGTAGGTGAAATAGAATGAATGAGAAAATATTACTCTATGTATATAAAATGCTTCACTAAAATCCAGTGATACAATCTATTGTATAGGCCTCAGCCATCTAATTATATCAACTGGTGATGAGAAGGTATGGTCATAATTACAACTGATACTCACAATATGTGACTATTCCATTTTGAACACACATTAAACATACTGTATATTCAGTATTTCACAGCCCTTACCATTTTGTCAAAATGAAAAGGGCAATTACTCAAAATGTTCTATTTCTTACCAGTATCTCAGGACTGGGTGGTGGAGGAGGAAGCTGAACTGGAGGCAAGGTACTCAAGGCAAATCCTTGCTTTACTTTGTTTATTTGTTCATTGTACTGTGTCTGGTAGGAGAAGAGTAAAAATACATTAGAGTGCAAACAACTTTAAAGAAACAGAATATGGGAATACTTGATGTAGTTTTGAATAATACAACATAGAAGATGGGTTCCCAACTTGTCAGAAATAATATAAAAACAGGTTCTGACTGAAAAGAAAAATTCTATAGACCATCCTACATGTAAACAGTTGTATTTTTAGGAGTGGTTATTGGTTAATAAGAAACAGAGACACAGATAATTCAGAGATCCTTGTGATAATTCCTTAGTGTTTCCATAATTTTCAGCTCTAAAATAGGAAACACTGATATAAAGTATAAAAAGAGATTAAAGATTCAAGGAGCTATAAATATTATACTGGCAAAAAAAACAGGAAAAAAATGTATTTGTAACAAAGAGTTAAACTACTTGCAAATGTTCGTTTTAAAAACTGAAGGAAACATTATAAAGATTACTTATTAAATTCTACATTGTGTTTATCTCAACATCTCTAACTCTAGCTTGCTCCAGGTCCATATATATTTTATTCTCTTGGATTTTGCCAAAAATGAGAGCCCAACCTGAAAGTTTAATAACACGCTTTCAACATTTTTTGGCATTGTCCCCACTTTTGCTTACCATATTATTTTGTAAAGAGCTGGAAAAGAAAGTCTTATAAAACAAAATGTTTAGAAACTTCTGCACAGAGGACATGTGCTCTGAAGGGCAGGTTTTGTGAGGCCAAAAGTTTGAATAATCCAACAGAAATGCTAAGCATCACTAAAGATTGAGTAAGAAAGAGTTTAGAAACAGTGAAAACCCCCAAAGGAGCAGGACAAATATACAGTACTTGGCATTTCACAATTTAATGACAATGCTTGTTTTTTCTGATAGTGTTGTGAAATCACAAAACAATCAACATTATATATCAACCTTTGTGTGTGTGTGTGTGTGTATGTGTGTGTATGTGCGTGTATGTGTGTGTGTATGTGTGTTCTAAAACAAAATTAATTAATAAACACTCAGTGGATTATCTTTTGTAGCATCGTCCCATCAGTACTTAGGAATTTACTCTTTTGCATTATAGAATAATAACATGAAAAGTTAGAATGAAAACTAATACAGACCTACTTGATTTTCCTTTTAATTCTGTAAACACATTATTACTCAGAATACAAGAAAACATTTAGTTTTTATTCCAATTTCTGTTTTAGAGACAGTCTCACTCTGCTATAGTACAGTGAGATGATCAGAGCTCACCACAACCTGAGCACCTGGCTCAAGTGATCCTCTCACCTCAGCTCCCAAAATTCTGGGATTATATGCATGAGCCACTGTGCCCACCCAAAACATTTAGGTTTGTTTGGGGCATTGTTAGGTTTGAAATTCAAGGAAAGCTAGGTGTGAGGGCACAATTTTTTAGTTTATTATTTTCTTGACTAAGGATATACAAGACTACATGTGTGAGTCAAGGATGTTACCTACAGCCAACCACATGGAAGTACTACCAAACTGAAGGCATAAACTTATAACTAAAATGGAAAAATATATTCTTCCTTAAATGTTTCTACTAATATGTCTTCTAGCTTTACACCACCTCTAACATTAAGCCAATTTACTCTAAACATATTTCAGGACTTACCCTGAGGAATGCAATCTTGTTTCTAACATCTGCCACTATGGCATTCCAACTGTCTACTGCAGCTTTTAACTGAAGTGATTCTAGGTTGCTGTTGTAGAAAATGAGACACAGAAGAAAGCTTTCTTTTTATAACACTTAAGTTTTCCAAACATTTCTATCATGCTTTCTAGCATATATGTTAACAAAAAAACAAAATTAACCCCATCACAACAACAATTACCACAAATGCACATAAAGATGTATGGACAGGTTTGTTACTAAAAATAAATACAAAAACCAGTAATAAATTAATTTTTTAAGAGCAAATATAATTTATGCTTCCAGAACAGGTTTTCTTCTATCTTGATGATATATTTTTAGTACATATTATAAAACCTTCGTAAGAAATCTTTCCAATGAACCGGGAAAACCTTAGTCATCTAATATAGCAGTGTTCTCAAAAATGTTAACTCATGTTAGAAGCAAGTTTTGGACTATCTTCATATTAACTATGAAATCCAAAAGCAATGGTTGGCCTACATGGCTCCTTTCAAATTAGAAAAAGATACTGTGTATGGAAGGAGAAATTAGAAATACCTTCTCTATCAGAATGAATGAGGTTGCTGCCTTTATACAGTAGATAAATTGTATAAACAATAGTTTTATCAACTTATGCCTATCAAATGACTTAACAAAAGTAGAACAACTTTGAAGTTTTTAGGGTCTATGATCTCTAGAAAACAAATTTCATATGGCCTTTTAAAAGGTTCTATCCATTATAACATCCCACGCCAGTATCACCCAGCGCAACAATTTTATAAGAGCTGAACAAGTTATCACTAAGATCATCTCATATAAAGAAGCTTCATAATATCCTAGTGTATAGAGCACCCTTTCTCCTTCTAGCAAGCAAAGATAGACTGACCGTTTACAACAGTACTTCCCTGACTTGAATGCACATCAGCATATCCTGATAATCTTGCTCATCAGACTCTGATTCTTTAGAATTAAAGAACAATGCTGATTAATAAAATGATAATCATTTAAAAATAATGATGCCTGGGTCCCAGAGATTCTAATTTAATTAATTCTTTAAGTTTGAAGGTATATCCCATTAGATTATAAATTTAAGGAGAATTTCAGGCAACCTGTTCGATATTTGAAAATAAGCATAGCAGCAAACTACCTTTAACATATGATTTAGGTGTTAATATTGATATTTCCCTCAACATATTCCCTAGGTATTTAAAATCAGGCATTACAAAGGAAAACCATTAGAAAAAACGTCTTCCAATTAGAATCCACCTTGTTTCATTAGTATCTGGTGTTCATGTATGTCTCTGATTGAGAGACTTTGGATCTACTTCACTACGGAGGAAGGGAAAAATCTTTCGGCAGCTATTATTGTACATAGTACTCAGTAGACTTCTCAGTGCTTCAGCAGAAGCAGTCAAGTACAAGCATCAAAGTAACTAAATGACTTTCAAGGTTTGAAAATGAAAACAACAGGCCGGGCGCGGTGGCTCAAGCCTGTAATCCCAGCACTTTGGGAGGCCGAGGCGGGTGGATCACGAGGTCAAGAGGAGATCGAGACCATCCTGGTCAACATGGTGAAACCCCGTCTCTACTAAAAATACAAAAAATTAGCTGGGCACGGTGGCGCATGCCTGTAATCCCAGCTACTCAGGAGGCTGAGGCAGGAGAATTGCCTGAACCCAGGAGGCGGAGGTTGCGGTGAGCCGCGATCGCGCCATTGCACTCCAGCCTGGGTAACAAGAGGGAAACTCGATCTCAAAAAAAAAAAAAAAACAAAACAAAAAACCAAAGAAAACAACAAGAGCTTCTAGTAAACGGTATTTCACAGGAAAAAAAAAATGAAAAAAACCCACAAAACCCATAAGAGCTTCTTTAAGAACTCTGATGTCACATATGTAAAACACATCACAGATTACATTCAACTGTGGAGACAATTTCTAACATCTCTAAGATTAAGATGCATTAAGGAAGAGGGAAACGTTACCTTGCTGCCATGTGAGTCACCCTGGCAAGTTGATTGAGACATTCCTTTTCAGTCTGCTCTAGATGAAGCAAACCAAAATCCCTACGACACTGTAAGAAATACACCTGCAGGTTTTTGAGAGAAAGAGAAAGAAGTTGAAGGTGTGCTTGTAAAAGAACATTCTCTCCTCAATCATCTCAAGTAAATTTAAAGCTATTTCTCACTTTCTTCCAATAGCATCTGGGTTCCTTGACCATTCAAGACACATTATAAAAGCTTTTAAATCAATGCCACTTCTGCAATTCTAATTTCCTTATTTAATGGTTAATAGGTTGGCAAACATTCTAGAATATGTCTTTTCAAATTTGTACTCATCTCAGAATTCTTTCAAAGAAAGAATTTGGAAGCATCTCAGAAACTTTCAAAAATAGTGCCTTGGTCCCAGATATTCTAATTTGATTGATACTAGGTATAGCTTGGGCACTGGCATTTTTTAAAACTCTCTGGTAATTCTAACATGCATTAAAGGTTGAGAACACTCCTGCTATCTATTTTTTCTCACTGATGAAGAGGTAAGAAAATAATCAGACCATACAGAAAGATATGGGTTTGGAGATTACATGGTCCAGTGTCTCTCCCGTAGCAGGAAACCTCTGAGTATCACTACTTGCAGAGTCATTTAGCCTCTGTTTTTCACTACTAATCACTCAGTATTCACTAAAATACACTGTTGGACAGCATTAAGTAGTAGAAAGTTCTTCCTTTTTAAAATTAATAATACAAGCACAAAGAAATTTACTGATTAAAAACAATAAAAAAAAAACACTGTATCCACTTGAGCTTTTAAAGTAATCTGAAATTTTTCTTTTGTTAAAGCTAGTATCCCAACAATATTCTTCATGAATTTTTGGTTCATATACTACTTCTTGGTTGCTGACTTTCAGGATCCCAAGTTCTCTGCTGGAGAACAGAATTTACCCATGACAGAGGTAGAAGGTTGTAATATTTTCAATGTCAGTGAGCTCTCTAAAAATGTGAGTCTTATTGTATATCAAGTTTGGTTATGGACAAATGAAAATTACATATACACATACAATGATATTTATTTGGAGAGACCCTAGCTGTAATGTTCTAAGCTAACTTAGAAAAATTTGGGTAATTTTATGGCAGTCTGAAAAGCAAGTTGGTTTTGTACATTCAGGTGTATGATGTGTCTGCATTTTTGTAAGATCTATACAGGAAGTGGCTAACAAATAAGATACTGTGGCAGCAGTAAAATGTTATTATTAGAAGTTTGGCGTAGTGACTTGGCTTCATGAGAATTTCCCAAGATGGCTGTATTTGCTATACATACTGCAACAGACTGATTTCTTCAAGTCATTGGGGGAGAACAACATAAGATAATCAAAACTGAAGTGTTCATACATGATAGGCCAATGAGTCAAAAAACCACAAGACTTTGAGCTGTATTTTCCTGGCTGGTCCTAAGATGTCTTATTTCTGTTTATACAAAAAATAGTCTTTTAAAAATTCTTTAGTATATGGTATACAAGTAAAACTTTCCCCTAACACCCCATACCCCTGCCCTCGTCTTTTTGTTTTGTTTTGTTTTTACCTCGGCTGTTAAAGCTCTGCTAGTTTCTGTATTCAGTTTGCCCACATATGTTTTCATTGTGCTTTCCAGATTATGCTTTTCCATTTCCCACTGAGATCTGAAATATATGATCATTAAAGACTCAGCAATATTACATCAAGCACAGCCTTTTTCATCTTACTCAGGAGAAAAAAGTTATATAATCAGTAGGAAGTTATTTCTTGGAAAAGTGTATAGCACATAGAAACGAGAAGTTATTGTTCAATCCCTGCTGTTATCCTTTACTATCAATAATATAGAAGTTTTAAAGCTATCAGAGTATAGGTTATGATTCAAAACTTGGCTCTGAAATCAAGTTGTCTGAGGATGAATCTCAGCTCCACAACTTATTAAATGTTAAAACCCCTCAGCAAATACAATGAACTAAATGTTTGTGTCCCCCCCAGAATTTGTATTTTGAAATCTTAACCCCCACAGTGACGGTATTAGGAGGTGGTGCCTTTGGTAGATGATCAGCCATGAGGTCAGAACTCTAATGAATAGAATTAATGCCCTTTTAAAAGAGGCCTGAGAGAGCTCCCTTGGCTGCCTTCTGCTATGTGAAGTTACAGCGGAAGACTGTCTATGAGGAAATAGATCCTCACCAGATACCAAATAAGCTGCCACTTTGATCTTGGACTTCCCAGCTTTCAGAACTGTGAGAGATATAATTCTATTTTTATAAGTCACCCACTCAATGGTATTTTGATATACCAGTTCAACCCAAGACAGCAAGCTACTTAATTTCTCTATACCTCAGTTTAGAGGAAACAATAGTACTACTTACCTTAAAGAGCTATTGTGAAAATTAATTCAGATAATACAAGGCAAGTAGTGTCTGGCACATAATAAGCACTAAATAAATGTTACCTAGTATCATGATTAATATGTTCCACATGAAATTTCTATAAGCTTTTTTGTATCCCAACAATAGAAACCACATACGTTTTTTATTATTCCTGTCATTAAGTGAAGTCACTGCATTAAAATATTTGATTGGTTATTTCGGTGTTCACAGTCAATGTTTTTGAAAGAAAGTACACCCTATAGTTTGAAAGGGAAGGAGGGAGATGATGGTAAAGACACTGTTTACCATTATCCCAAGGACATTAGGGAAGTGATTACCTTTAAGGTTTCTTTTTTTTAATTCTCCTCTCAATTTCCTACACTTGACTCCAAGAATTCTATATATAAATCAAATTCTAAATTTAATAAAAACAATTAATTGAAAATATAGCGTTATAATAGAGACAGTCACAAAGGCCATCCTCAATGTTTTATTATTAGAAACACTTGGATACTTGAGGACCTAACAAACATTGATGAGAAACTTGATAACAATATCATCATTACAATAAATATCAGTAAAGCTAGACTTTCTTGAGGAGAAAAAAATAAAACTCTCCAAGAAGATATATTAACAAAAGAGGAATTAATAATTATTTTTTAATGCTATTGCTGAAGTCCCAATATTCTCTCTTCTCTCTCCCTTCCATAATTTGTACACCTTCCTAAGAGTGTCTGCTCTTAAGATGACTGCTAGCAGCTTCTTAGAACTATATTTATTTATTTTTTAATAGTCCTCACAATGTGCCAGGTGCTATTTTCAGTGATTAATAGAGATTTTTTTCTTTTTTATTATACTTTAAGTTCTGTCGTACATGTGCAGATCATGCAGGATTGTTACATAGGTTTAATTATTATATCATTAAAAATTATGTGAAATTTGCCTATATGAAAAAATAAAAAATTGGACTTCATCAAATTGTTTTGTTTTTTAAATGACATCAAGAAAATGAAAAAGCAATCTACAAGATGAGAGAAATACTTGGAATTCATGTATCTGATAAGGGACTTGTATCTGATCAGGGACAAGAACAATCTAATTTTTTAAATGGGCAAAGGATTTGAATAGACATTTCTCTAAAAAGATACATAATTGGCCAATAAGCACATGAAAAGATGCTCAACATAATTAATCAGTGGGAAAATGCAAATCAAAGCCATAGTGATATACTGCTTCACACATAATATAATGGGTAAAATAAAGATGCAATTTAATAAGTGTACCAAATGTTGACCAGAATGTGGAGAAACTGAAACTCTCATACACTGCTAGTGGGATTATAAAATGGCACAGCTACTTGAAAAACAGTTTGGCAATTCCTCAAAAAGTTACACCTAAAGTTTACTGATCACCCAGCAATTCTACTCCTTGCTACAAACCAAGAAATACAAAAACATGTTCACAAATCTGTATATAAATAACAATAACAGTATTCATAATAACCAAAAAAATGGAAACAAGCCAATGTCCATCAACTGATGAAAAATAAAATAAGGTATATCCAAGGAATAAAATATTATTTATCCATAAAAAGGAATGAGTAATGATACATGCTACAACATGGATGAATTTTGAATGTTATAAGAGGCTACACATTATATAATTGCATTTATATAAAATGTCCAGGATAGGCAAATCCATAGAAGTAGATTAGTAGTTGCCAGAATTGGGAGGAGGGGAGAACAGAAAATGACATCTAATGACTTCCTTTTTTGAGGTGATAAAAATGTTCTGGAAATAGATTGTGATGACTGTAAACCTCTGTGAATACACTCAAAACAAATCAATACATGATGTATTTTAACAGAGAGAACTTTATGCTATATGAAATAGATTTCAAAAAGGTGTTAGTAAAAAAATTACCCACAGGCAAAAGAGATGAATAAGAATAAAACTTGGCCAGTTTCATAAAGCAGTCACACCTAGTAGTACTGAGTTGCGTAACTCTTAAGCTCTAGTCTCTGACTATAACGTTGCTGATACAGATTCTTCTGGCAGTTTTCTAGAGTCAGAGCTAAAGTGACCATACCTTCCTATTTGCCTAAGATACTCCCAGTTTACGCCTTTTGTCTCAATGTATTAGTAATACTGTTCAATAGCAGCCTCAAAAGTACCCCAGTTGGAATGATAAATTATATTCGTATGCCAGCCAGAAAGTGTTGGGTGAAGTACACAGAGAGAGTGCACCCAAAGAGAAAGCTAAGTGTGTTACCTCTTCATGGAAAGTTGCTCTTTAAGGTTCTTGATTTCATTATCTTTAGCATGGATCTGACGCTGTAATCTAAGCAAGCAAACAAGTAAGTCAGAAACGGTTAGAAAATATTTCTCCTTAACACAGTCAGAACAGCTCTACCCACAGCACTGCAGGAGACCAAGTTATGTCCATTTGGGGCCACAAATCTTGAGCCTGAATACAACTGAATTCCTATACCTGATCCTTTTGAAATGTATCTTATTTCTGATGTCTGATTTACTTACTTCCTAAAGAAAGGGAAACTAAGTTCTAATTCAGTAAATTCGACAGCAAATCTTTATTTTCTGAGACAGAGTATCGCTCTTGTTACCCAGGCTGGAGTGCAATGGCGCGATCGCGGCTCACCGCAACCTCCGCCTCCTGGGTTCAGGCAATTCTTCTGCCTCAGCCTCCCGAGTAGCTGGGATTACAGGCACGCGCCACCATGCCCAGCTAATTTTTTGTATTTTCAGTAGAGACGGGGTTTCACCATGTTGACCAGGATGGTCTCGATCTCTTGACCTGGTGATCCACCCGCCTCGGCCTCCCAAAGTGCTGGGATTACAGGCGTGAGCCATCGCGCCCAGCCTAGACAGCAAATCTTGTATCCTCGGCTCAATGACATGGAAAAATGTCTTTAGCGCTTCGTGCTTCAGCTTACTTACTAGAAAACAGAGATGGTATCTTCTGATTTTCTAAGCCTGTTGTGAGATTGAGAACTTTAGTTCCTTAAAGTGGTATTATATCAAGTCATGCAAATTAGAAAGCCTGATCTAAAGGAAATCAGACCTTAAATACTGAAGTGACGAGGGTGTGTGCAAATACTAATTTTAATTAAAACTATGACTTTGCACCTGGAGGTCACTCATATGATCTTATCATGGAAAGAATGGGTAAAAATTTTGTATAAATCAGAATCTACATAGCCTATTATCAGCTTCAAAATTAGTATGTAAGAAACTAAGAGAAATATATGTTTTTGCTTGACATATATTCACATGGCATTTTTGATGTTCCTCCCTTATGCCACTGTATTTCTTTTCACAACCAAACTTTTACATAAACCTAGTAATTAACTTAAATATAAAGAGATTCATAATAAAAGCACATTGCCCTTTAAGTCTCTAATATGTTTAAACTCTTGGAATACATAGAAGAGTTTGGTTAATGTAAAGTATTGGAATAATAAGTCCTTGAAATGACAACTTTAACGGATGGATTACTCACTACTAGATATCAGACACTACCCATTCACCTTTACTGTAAACTTCTCAGAAGACTTAGAGACTTACAGTTAATGTTCTGTTGGTCTGAGAATGCAGTGAAAAGAAACCAGGTCTCTTTCTGTACAAAGAGGTCATGTTCTCAAGTGAAATATTAAGAAATATAAGTTTCATTACTGTAATACATAGGAATATGTTGACAGAGTTGAAAAAGCAGTAATTTCTAAGACTGACATCTTGTTTTCCTTTGTATACTTCCATTACTTCAATATTCTACCTAGCTCTAGTTTAGAGTGGGCAATAAGAGTAGACATAACTAGTGGGAATTCAGAGATTCATAAATAATAGAGGACAAGGTAGGCAGAGTTCTTATTATCCAGCTCAGATAAGAGCCAGCTACATATGTTCAGGCAGTCTTAACTACTCAGTCATCTTTTTCTCGTGTTTAATATGACAGGATGAAATTATTATATTTTCTTTTCTAAAAAACCTAAAGTTCTCAAGTTAACTCTGGCTATCGAGTTTTATTACAGACTTTATTGAGAGCAGTTTCTTGACATTTATTAAGTGCTTACTGTAGTCTATGCAAAGTAAGTCACTTGCATAAAATTTTCTTTTTAACACTTCAGTTATCATCAACAAATATTTGCCAAACATTTACTGCACACGTCAAATTGAATTAGGCAAAAAAAAAAAAAAAAAAAAAAAGCCACGATTTTTTGCTTTCTAATCTAGGATGAAAGAAGCATTTACAATTAAAGAATATTTATATTTTATCACATACTCTTTGGCAATGTTCAGATGAATTAAACAAAGAAAACATTCAAAAGCTTATATGAGAACACAGGTCATTATGTCCATTCTGCCTTGATGCCCTGTCTCTTCTTCCATCTCATCCCACCTAACCTTCAATGCCGAGCTTCAGTATTATGTCTTTAATAAAGTTCTTCATTGAAGGAAGTTCCTTATCACAACAATCAAAAGTATTCTATCTACCCTAGGAAATTTCCATTAAGTATATGCTTGCCAGTTTTTTATTACATACTTTTTAAAATAGTCAAACTTTTTATTTTGAGAGAACTGTAAATTCACATGCAGGTATAAGACATAATACACAAAGATCCCACGTATCCTTTTCCCAGTTTCTCCCAATGGTAACATCTTGCAAAATTATAGTATAATACCATAACCAGAATATTGATGGTGATACAGTCAAGATACTGAACAGTTCTATCATCACAGGGATCCTTCATTTTGTCCTTTTAAAGCCACACCCACTTCCCTTCCACTCCCATTCTCTTCTTATAACATTGGAACCACTAATCTGTTTTCCATTTTTATAATTTTGTCATTTCAAGAATGTTCAGGAAATGGACACATATAGTATATAGGCTTTTGGAGCTTTTTGTCACTCAGCATAATTCTCTGATGTCTGCAGTGTTTGTAGTATTTGCAGTGATATCACTGTTTCATTCTGGACGGTAGTAATTTATGTCTTTTATGTTGTCAGTCTTGCTAGAGGTCTATCAATTTTATTGATCTTTTCAAAGACACAGCCTTTTGTTACACGGATTTTCTCTACTATTTTTCTTTTTCCAACTCATTCTTTCTTAGTTTCTTGTTTTTGAGATGGGGCCTCACTATGTTGCCCATACTGAACTATAACTTCTGGGTTCAAGCAGTCCTCCCCTCTCAGCCACTCAAGTAGCTGGGACTACATATGTACACCACTGCATCCTGCCTCCATTACTTCTAATCTTTATAATTTCTTTCCTCCTGCTTGCTTTAAGTCTATTTTGGTTTTCTTTTTCTGGGATCTTGAAGTAACAACTTAGATTATCCACTGAAGACTCTTCTCTTTTTCTAATGTGTCTGTTTAGTGTTATAATCTTCTCAGCACTGCCTCAGATGTGTGGCACAAATTTTGACATATTGTATTTTCATGAAAATTCAATGTATTTTGTTTCTCTTGAGATCTCTTCTTTGACCCATGGATCATTTAGACATGGGTTGCGTAGTTTCCAAGCCTTTGGAGGTTTCTTGTTATCTCCATTACTGATGTCTAATTTGACTCCATCATGACCTGAGAACATGTTTTGTATGATTTTAACTCTTAAATTTGTTGTTGAGGTTTTATGGCCCAGGATATTGTCTTTCTTGGTAGATACATCCTGTGGGCACTTGAAAGCCTGTGTATTCTACTGTGGTCTGGTGGGGCATTCTATAAATATCAATTAAGTCCTGTTGGTTGATGGTGGTTATTGAGGTCTTCTATATCCTTGCTGATTTTCTGTTTAGTAATATAATAAATTGAGAATGGGGTTTGAAGTATTCAATTATAATGGTAAACTTCTCTGTTTCTCCTTTCAGTTCTATCAGGTTTTACTTTATGTGTTTTGAGGATGTTTTTGGTACATATACCTTAAGATTCCTGTGGATTGATCCTTTTATCATTATGTAATGTCCCTCTTTGTGTCCAGCAGTCTTCTTCCTCTGAAGTCCACTTAATCTAATTATAATATAACCACTCTTACTTTTTTTATATAAACCTCTGCATGGTATATCCTTAACTTTATTCTTATTTAGGTCCCTTTATCCTCCTCACTTTTTGAATATATTGCATTTCTTCTATGTACATTGAATTCCATGAGATGGTGTTAAAATTTTTGCTTCAACCATCATATATGACTTAAGAAATTAATAAACAATCTCTTATTATTTTTCATACTCTTTACTCATTCTAATGGTCTTCTTTCCTTTCTGAAGTTTCAAGCTTCTATTATATATCTATTTTTAATGTTAGAGACCTTTCTATAGCCATTCTTTAAAGGTAGGCTATATGAATTTACTAGCAATAAATTCTTATAATTTTCCCTTGTCTGAGACTGTCTTTATTTCCCTCTATTACTAAAGAATAATTTGCGCTAAATATGGGATTCATGGTTCTACTTTTTTCTTTCAGTAACTGAATAAACTACCATTTCATTCTGGTCTTCATGGTTTCAAATGAAAAATATCTGTTGTCATTCGAATTACTGTTTCATAAGTAATTTTTTTCTCTGCCCTTTTTCAAGACTTTTTTGTCTTTTATTTTCAGAAGTTATGATGTGTCTTAGCATGGATTTTTTGGAGTTTTTGCTATTTGGGGTTCACTTAGTTTGAGGTTCACTTAGTTTCTGAATTTGTAAATTTATACATTTCATCAAATTTGGGAAATTTTCAGTATTTCTTTGAATACTTTTTCAGTCTCTCTCTCATTCTGCTCTCCTTCTGAAATTCCAGTGACAAGTACTTTAGCTCTTTTGTTACTGTTCCACAGGTCCCTTACACTGTCTTTTTCATATTTTTCTCTCAGTTTATTTTCTCTTTGTTCTTCAGATTGAGTTCATTCTATTCAGCTGTCCTCATGTTCACTGATTGAATCCTTTGTCATCTCCACTCTATTAGTGAGTATATCCAGCAACTTTTAATTTTAATCACTGTATTTTCTAGTTATAGAATTCCCACTCTTTATTTACCTACTTATTATTTACCTGCTGAGATTTTCTAGGTTTTCATTTGTATCAAGATTATTCAGTTTTGTTGAAGCATTTTTGTGATGGTGGCTTTAAAATCCTTGTCAGATAATTCCAATATCTCAGTAATATTAATATTGTGATTTGCTGGTCTTTAATCTTTCTTGTCTGAATTTCTTGGTTCTTGGTATGGTCTATGTTTTCTACTCTACCATAGATATTTTGAATATTATGAGACTCTGGGTTCTAGTTAATCTTCCTATTTTTAACAGGCAGTCTCCTGTTGAGGTATAATGTAAAAGCCGAGGAAGGTGGGTATGCATGGCTTTGCACTGTGCTCTACGAAAAGCACCCCAGGAAAAGTGGGCACTGACTCGCACTGCCTCAATGCAGATGAGAGGTGTACAAGTTCAGCTCCCCTCCCAGTCCCACTGATACCTTCCCATGAAAGTGGAGCACCAAGTCACATTGCCTTCTTGCCGCCAAGTGGAATATAAGATCAGCTCTTTGCTGGACCCTGCTGACATTGGGAAAGAAGAAAGCAAAGGACTGACTCGCACTACTTTGTTGCTGCAGGGTAGAGGCAGAAGTTCAGCTCCCTTGTGTCCCTCTAGCACCAGCTGACGGAAGTGGGGAAAGGGAATGCCAGCTAGTCCCATGGGGGAAGACTTAATTCTCAGTAAGAGGGAGTGAGGATGAAGCCTAGTATTGACTAGTTTTGTCTCAGACTGGCTTGTTAAGTAATATTGGTGCTGGGTAGCGGTAAAGTTCAGCTTTCAGCTGACACATCCTGCAGAGGAATTAAAGTACTGTCTCCTTCTCCCCAGTGGAACATGGAAGTCAGCTGTCTGGTTAATACTGCCAACACTATCCTACCAGAAAAACAGGATTCCTGCTACCTACTTATGTTAGATGGGAGAATCGCTGTGTACCACCTACTTCCAAGGGGTGGCATGGGACCACTTGTGTGTGGCTGCAGTAGGGTGGGTATTGTCAAAAAGCCTTTCTATTATTATAATTTCCTTTTACTGATAATTTGGCTAGAAGAAACAGGCTTTTTTACAGTTTTTTTTTCCCCCTCTGCTTTTTAGCAATTCCAGGTTAAAGGCTTCCGCAGTGCCCCGAGATATATGGGAGGCAATCAGAAAATTTTTGCCAGCTCATTCCTTAAGTCTCAATGTCTTTAGACAGCATTCTTTCTTTTTCTACCTTCTAGAGTGTTACTATGCTTTTCTGTTGTGTTATATCCAGGGTGTTTAAGTTTTTAAGAAGAAACAGCTGTGAGAAATGGGGCTATACATCTTAGTGGACCTGGAAGTCTCTATTTTATGTAGTTTTATCCTTACATGTTAATTACACTCTCCATTGGATCATAATGAATGTCTCACACATCTTGGTATCTTCTACATGTGCCTTCCATAAGTTTTCTAACATAGTAGGCCCTTGATAAATGTTTGGTGAATGCCCAACATTAAATGCTCATTTTGTGAAGGCATATGCATCCCCTAAAGTGGACTACTTAATAGCCTCAAGCATGTAAGGGTACATGGGCCACCTGTCAGGAGTTGAGGAGGAATATCTTCAGATGGAAGAAAGTCAGCTCATCCTCACTGATGGCATGGCTTTTCTAGTCTCTGATATTCTATGACATATTTCTAGATTAGTCATCCTCTTTAGGCTAAAAGATGAAGTTCTGAATGCTGAAGTACAGTTTCTTAAATGATTGCAGCCAGCTTCGTTTGTCTGAGCTTTCTTAAGTCCCACAGTCTTCTAAACTTGAATGATCTCTCTAACTCTAGTAAGGATAAGTCTGACAATGCTTATGAATGAAATCATGTTGTCAGAACTATGGCATCTAGTTCTTGCTAATAACCCCTTCATGTGGCAGATGCAATATGAGAGAAAACTTAGAGCTAAATCTCTGGCAATTTCATAAGACATTCCCAGCACTTGTCTATTCTCCCTGTCAGCATTCTAGGAACTGCAATGTATTTTAAACTAGACTTTTTGGATGGCTGGTGTCTTACGGTATTACTGTTTGTTAAAATAATTGGCTTGAAACTATGCTGCTATTTAAATCAATACAGGTTGGAAGCAGTGATTAGTACAGAAAGAACAAACAACGTTACTAATTTTTTCCTAATTCACTTAGAATTTTTGGTCAGGATACATAAAGCGTATCCTAAACTTTAGGTTTAGGAGAAAAGAGATTGGGGTAAGGTGGGGAAGAGTCAATCAAACAAACAAAAAAAGAGATTTGTTTTCAATCTCACAGGCATAGAACACAAATGCTCTGAGATACCAACATAAAAATGCACTCAACAGATTCCCTGGTGTCTTTGAGGAATGTATTCATATACTATAAAGAAACAGCCAATCATTGGCCACATTTTTACAAATTAAAGTCATGACCTGAAAGTTAATTATCTATTACATTCACACTTGTTCGCCAATACATGAAAAGCTTGATATATAGTGTGAGCAGCTGCTTATTTCTCAATCCAGTTGGCAAGACAAAAAATATGGTTGGTTTTTAAACAAGTGCAGCCTTGTGGTTGGAGTTCCTAATGCGTAGTCACAGTGCCACCTAGTGGTTATGCAGGGAGTAAGTATTAAAGATACTGTTTACTATGGGGCAAACCCAGAAGTTCCTTTTATCAAAAGATTTACACTTACTTGGAAACCTTATTGATTCCAAAAGCCACTTGTTGATTAAGAGATGAAATAATTTTGTCTTTCTTTTTAATCTGCATTTGGTTTTCTTGCCACCGAAAAGTCACTGTTCTCAACTGTCTTTTGAAATCCTGATCAATAAAAATATTATTTCAGATAATTCTGTTCAAATCACCAGAAAATTGAAACAAAAATGCAAACAAAGTTATTTTCAAACAGCAAACACCTGTAATTTTAATATTTGAAATACTTCTCACTTCCCTCAGATCTAATGGCAAAAATACTTACTTCACACTGATAGTGCAATTTATAAAGCTGCCTTTGCCGAGCAAGCCTTTCCTTCTCAGTTTCTCCATAGTCTGTGGTTACTTTGCCAGCTGAGCCCTATGAGCAGAGGAAATATGCATGTCTTACTTTCCTCTAGAAAAACACTAATATTTTAGTTATTTGAAAGGGATTTAAAGCTGCCATCTAACTCCTGTTCATGTTTTTTGTCTCAAGTAAAACACCCAACTTAGATAAACGCACCATTAGATAAACCCACCTCCCCTCAATTAGAGCATTTAATAGAGTACCAGTTACTTGCCTGTTGCTGCTACTGCTGGAGACCACCAACTGCATGCCTACCATTTCTTAAGCACTTTCTTTGTAAGAGTGATGCTCGTATTGTCATAAGAACCATATGATGTAGACAGTCATTATTTCCATTTTAGAGATGATCTCATAGTGAGTAACTTGCCCAAAATCACATAGACAGTCAGTGGAGGAGCCTGCATTCTAACTCAGGCAGTCTTCATTGCCCAAGCACTTATTACACTGCATCATCTGAGTTTAATGTTCAACTTATGCATTACATTGTAAACATTATAACAGAGACTCTGTCTTAGCACAGCTCTTGACAAAATGCAGGTGAATATATCATTTCAGTTAAAATGTATGTATTCTAATTAGGAGAAAAAAAGGTATGACAATTATATGAATGTTGTACTATTGGCCAAGGAATGATTTGTACTAACTGTACCCTTAGACAATGAGTATTCCTACATATTATATACCACTATATTTAAATAGCAGAGCAGGTTATCACTGAATTCACACTAGTAGGTAAAAAAAAATTGGTTTTAAAAAAAATTCATTTGCTGTTGAGCACTTAAATCACATTCACGTGCCTCTTCACATATAGGTACATCATTCCAAGCAGTGTCTACCAGGAATGGAGCCAGAAAAAAAAACATGGCTACACGTAGCCATTTTTGTAGCCATTTCATGGTAAAAATCATATTGAATTTTTAAAAATCAAAGCAGCTTTATATTACAAACCCGTTTTTCTCATGACCTGTAATCTAGTGGTATTATGCTAGTTTTTTTTTTTCTTTGTGGTATTCAAAAAACCTTTGCAAGAAAAGCATCTGTGATCAACTTTGCCCTACATTTAAAGCAAGGAAATGGTCTGAGGGCTAAGGTGAAGTTTCCTGAAGTTTCTAGCTCCTAGGGGTTCTGTATTTTTTAATCTATTTTCCTTCATATAGCCTTCCTTACCTCCTTTTCTGTATTTCTTTTTCTCCTCACAAACAGTACAAACCACTGAAATTTTCAAGGGGTTATGCTGTTCAGAGAGTCACAGGAAAAACCAGGTAACAACTGAATCTGAGAGAAGGCAGGTACCCTTTCCAATCAAGCTTACCTGCTCTATCATGTCCAGAATATGCAATTCATCCAGGCTATAAAACTTGTCTTCCGTTGCAGAATCCTCTTGAATATCACTTGCGTCATCTTTTAAAAAGCCACCGACTGACTGTGGATTTGCTTGTTCTTTCTTCAACTGCTCTTCGTTTTCTACCACATATGGGCTATAGCGGCAACATAATCAATGTGAGCCTTTACACTCGTACAGTGATTTTCATCTAAGCTATGGCTTCCCAAATTAGTATTGTACTGGTTTCACGAGATGCTCAGCATTAGAAGGGTTCATGGCCAAAGAACGTTTGGATAGTGCTCATACTGAGTCTTTCTTTTGAAGATTCTTAATGAACATTAGCATATTTAAAGTAGCACTCAGTCAAGGTACCTGTTTAATTCTGTTCATGCCACTGTTTTCAAAAATTGAGAGTTCACTTTACAAATTATAACTAGTAATTTCAGTTGCTTTGGAAAACAGTATTTCAGAAATATTGACAAGGATTTCCGCAACTGATATATTATTTTACCATTATAACATTCTTTGTTCTCCCATAATTTCCTTGACAAGTAGGTTGGTTTAAGCAACTTCAGTGATTAGGTCCAATGTACTTTTAAACAGAAGGTGGAAAATAGAACATAAAACAGACTGTAAAACGGAGGTTTCTTTTGTTACAGGACTTTTAAAAAAGAACTACATGGATTTCAGTAACTTAACTACTAACAGAGACCACCTTTAAATGATGAACATACTATATACAAATGATAGCAATTAACCAATTTCTATACTTTTTTCTAAAATTTAATTGCCTGATACTGTCCTTTCACTTGGCCTACTACTACTTACTAGCTATAAATTTCCTTCCTAATCTCTTTGAATGGCAACAAGAAACAGGAGTATTCTTATTTAGATTGTAATGTAAATGACTTGATTTAGCTAGTGAATAGAAAGTCCAGGATACATTATTACTTTTTAGAACACTGAGATCTAGAAAAAATGAAATCTAATGCTTGTGGAATAATTCATAAAATACTATATAAGCAGTAATTAGATATTACTGAGGTATTCTAGAGTGATCCAAACATTCTGAAAAGTTCAATGAAATCAATTGATTGTGTAGAACACTGATTCTCAGATTTAATTACTTTTCTAAATTATCTGAAGAGCTTTTAAAAATTAAATGTTTCTAAACATCCCTACAACTGTAAAAATACAGATGAATTTGTATTTTTGAAAAGTTCACCAAGATTATTCCTAAATTTTTTAAAGTATACTCAGGCATTGCCTAACAACAAGGACAGTTTCTGGAAAATGTGTCATTAAGCGTTTTTGTCATAACATAATATCATAGAGCATTAATACACAAAGTAGATGGTATAGCCTACTACATACCTAGGCTATATGACATAACCTATTGCTCCCAGGCTATAAACCTGTCACAGCATTTTACTGTACTCAATATGATAGGCAATTGTGATAAGTATTTGTGAATTTAAACATATCTAAACATAGAAAAATTACAGTCAAAAGGTAATATAAAACATAAAAAAATTGTACACCTGTACAGTGCATGTACCATGAATGGAGCTTATAGGACTGGATGGTGCTCTGGGTGAGTCAGTGAATGAGTGGTGAGTACCATATACTACTATAGACTTTAAAATAAACATGGTAAACTTAGGTTATGTTAAATTTATTAAAAAATAAAGTAATATCACTACAATGTTATGACAGCTACACCACTACTAGGCAATTGGAATTTTTCGGCTTCATTTTAATTTTATGGGACCACCATCATACCTGAGGTCTGTCCTTGACCAACATGCTGTTATGCAGTACATAACAGCACTGAGATAATATAAAAAATGTTCATATTTCTAAGATGTAAACTGAAGAATGAAGGGGTCAAATTACAAGGATGTTTGGGATTGAACACCCTTCAGTAAAGAACAAAATGTCAAAGGAAGTATGAAACAAATGTGAAAAACAGAATAATTGTTGAATCACAGTTACAGGTATATATGCTACTGCATATATATTAGTCTCTTTACTTTTGTGTATATTTGCAAATTTCCATTTAAAGACAAAGCTTCTTCATCCAGATTTGGATCCACTGTGTAAGCAAAATGATTGATGACATTGTTTCACCTTTATCAAACTATATTTATGGCATTAGGCACACCCTAAAAATAAACAAACAAAAACTACCGCTCCAGTGACTCAACCTGTTGCCAAAGAAGGTGAAAACACATCTTAAATGATGAACTATTTTATATACCAAGTGGATCACATCAATTGAAAATATCAACTACAAGTGATAGCTTTAAAGTTAACAAAATATGTTCCTCTTGCTGCTGTTTTGAGGATACTTTATGTCCTCAGAGTTCTCTGAAGTAACTACCATTCAATTGATAAACATTTTGGTAGAAATGATGATCTCTTCATTAGGCTGTCTCCACCCCTTCCTTCATATTCTACATTGTCATTAATCATGCAAGCTACATGCAAAATACAGTGATTTTTTTTGCCATTAAAATGTTTCCATTAAAGGCTCAAAATTCACTGTGAATAACTGGATTAAAAAAAAAAAGGTTAAATCTTAAAAACAACAAAGCCAAACTTTTTGGTAAAAGGGGTGACTGAGACATAACGATGCATCCTTTAAAATTAGGTCTTAGTCTAGGTTTGGTCAGGACTACAACGTCTGGACTAAAATGCAGTCTAACTACCGTGTAGACTATATTTTAAAATGACTCAAGTAGCCTTACAGAAAAATGATAAGAGGTTCTATTCTTCCAAAGCAAATAATGTTAAATGACAATTTACCTTTCTGTTACTTTCTATATAAAAGCAGTAACTTATTAAGACAAGAAACTATTCTTCTCTTGGGAAGTTTTCTCAAGGAAAATGAGTCCTAATATGACACATCTTTCTTCTTTGGGGAAGTTTTCCTTGACAAAACTTATAATAAAATGTTTTTATTATTTTCAAGGAAAACTTCCCCAAAGAAGGCATGCTGTGTCATATTAGAAAAGTATGCCTTAAAAATACTAAGAAAAACTTAAAAATTAAATAAAGTAATACTTACACTTGCTCTTCTTTTGAGTCTGTATTCTGAAAAATAACATAAGAATTAGTAATCTATATCAACTACATCAAAACAACGTAATAGTAATATGATTGCCTTTAGGTCAGTGTTTCTCAAAAAATTTTTGATCATGACTAAAGTAAGAAATATATTTCATCATGTCCTATGTACTTACACATATATTTTTAATATTTTTACATAAGTATAAAACTGAAGATTTCCATGAAATAAAACTTACTCATATTGTAGTGATGAACTCTAGTATTCTTTTATTTCTATTTATTCTATTTCCTTTTCTCAAAATGGCAGCTGTGAGCTACTAAATTGGTCTTACAATCTATTACTGAGTCTTGAAACCTGACTTGAAAATCACTAATTCAGATGCTAGAGGTGAGTATTGTGGCTGTTTGTACTGATCAGTATGCCTTTGGACAGGATGTATATAATTCCAATTTATTCCTAAAACTAACTATAAGTGTTCCTGAAAACCTATGCATAAGGAGAAATCAGACTGATACATTAAGAATCTCACAGAAAAAGAAGTGTTAAGAACACAATTTGAAAAAAAATCTTAAAAGCCCAAAACTTTATGTTCGTTAAAAGAAAACTATAACGGCAACATACCAAATAAAGGTAATATCGATGACATTTAACACATATTAAACTAAGAGTATTACAGTATTAATTTCTACCATCCCTTGCACACAAGAAACTTCAGGGTCTCCTTCTCCACAGATACAATGCTGTATGTACAAATTTGTTTACTTTCTTGTCTGTATACTAAGATTTTTGTGTTTCGGTGTCTGACCCTATGCTTAATATACAGTGCCAATTTGATTCTATGATTTAGAATTACTGACTCCTGTCTTCGCTCTAGTGCACTTGAATACCTGAGTTGAAAAGACTTTAGGTTGTTTACAATAAACACATCTAGCATAATGGATTATTTCTCAAATTCCTTTTGGCTCTTCCCACGACAACTTTATGCCAATGAACATATGGCATATGCCACACGAAGCCATCCAATTTGATAGGCTAGATTTATTTCCTGTCATGTTTCCTTTTTCCCAAAGCTTCAT
This sequence comes from Callithrix jacchus, assembly GCF_049354715.1. Taxonomy (NCBI): domain Eukaryota; kingdom Metazoa; phylum Chordata; class Mammalia; order Primates; family Cebidae; genus Callithrix; species Callithrix jacchus. Next base: position 99,724,527 of record NC_133516.1, on the reverse strand, counting down.
CACAAAAGTGTTCTATTCTTTTGCCCAACTTAACCCTGAGTGGAGGATGGGAGGATCTCATTAGCCTCCAAAAGAGTTATTTATAACTGGATACATTAGAAGCCAAATACAAAATACTTAACTGAAGAAAGGGAACATAGAGAGTAGCTACAAAGTTCCCATACCTTCTAGTTAGAAGTTATCTGTATTGTCCCCTCTATTTGCTATACAAATTTTACTTTTCCTTCATACTCTTTCAGAGAGTCCCTGATAGGTCCTTTTAGGATGTCGGATAGACATGTTATATAATGAAATAAGTAACAGAGGACACAATTTCATGCATGGAGCCTTTGTCAGCACTGTATAACACAAGCAAATTTCTACATGCTGTAATTTTTCATGAGAAATTCTGATTAGAGAATTTGGTTTATGTTATTTTATTTTTTTGAAATGGAGCCTCCCTCTAGTTAACTTCACATTTTATAACTGGTTGCTTTGCGCTACAACTAGACAATTTTTTATGCCTATAATAACAGTAATTATTTAAATAAGACTATTCCACATGAAATAATAACATGCATAAATTTTAGCATTTTTATGTCCTAGGACATTTTTTGAGGTCCCACTTTAAAATTTAGGTAAAAGATACAAGATCTCTCTTCTAATGTCCAAATTTTATCTTGATAAAATTATCTTACTTTCAAAAAGTATTTCAACTTGACTTAATAATGTAAATTGAAGAAAACCTTAGGATATTAAAGAAACAAAAGTTCCTAGATATTTGTTGACATTTAATTAAAAAATTACTAGTCATGAATTTCTGAGTGGTATATTTACAATAATATTATTTCCAGTTGTGTTTGTTCCCTTTTTAATTTCAATTTGATGCAGAAATGGGATTTTCATTTAACTAAAATTTGAGAATTTGAGCATTACCATATTTTAATTTTATGGCAGTAAACACAAGACACATTATATGTCCTTGCAACTTAGTTTGGTAGTTTGATAGCTGTAAATTTACTTGGCCAGTTTTATGTAGTATTAGACCCTCTACTAAACAATACTTAGGCAAAAATTTAAAAATCATCAAAATAACAAACTAGTTTGTTTTATCAGATAAGAACTATCTAAAAGTAAGAAAAATATCTCCATACTCACATTTTTAAAATAAAATTTAATTTTCATAACTTTAAAAATAAGTTATAAGTGATTGTTAAATATAACAATGATAATGATATTTTACTTAACAGATTTGAGTATAAAGTATCTTTTTTAAAATCTTGACTTCATAAGTATTTTACAAAATCATCTTTATTGTCTTAGGTTTCATTAATGATTACAATTTGGTTACACTTTCAAAGGACTAACAACATGGGTCACAAGATTGTAGCTGGGCAAATATTCTCATTCAGTTTATAATACGCAGAATATATCAAGGTTTTAAATACATTTTTCAGGCTAGAAAATCATTTTTTCACCACAAAGTTACATAACATGGTGGTTAGCTACATGCTTGATTAAAAAAAGACACGTGGCTTTCCCTGATAGTTTTCCAAGCAATTAAGAGACTTGCAGCTAAAACTGTGCTAGATACTGACTTGTTCATTTTGCAACGGACAAAAATCAAAGCAGCAGCAATGCAAGAAGTTTATATTTGTACCTTTTTGTGCACATTATTGCATTCTGGCATTGTCTCAGACGTAAAGAAAAAAAATCAAGATTTCTCAAAGTTTTGAAAGCTGCTTCTAAACACATCAATAAAGATATGATAAAAATAAGCTGTTCTTAAAACAATGAGTATGCATTTAAAAAATAGTAGAAATTAATGAAATTTCCATGTGACTAATTCAGTCTTATTTGTATATGATGCAAATGTATAAATTACAATTTAGGGAAGTGAAGTATGAAATACCATTTCATATTTCAAAATCATTTCAAAATCATTCAGGGTATAACAAATGTAGGCTTCTCTCTAATGATTTATTAAGTAAGCTATTGAATCATTTGTGCTATATGTCTACTCGAACTAATTTAAGTTCTAATAATGTATTCCTGTATTTAACTCCAGGGTTCATTATCAGTATTATAATGCTAGTATAGGCTCTTACCTTTTTATTCTTAGTCTTTTTCTTTTTCCTTTGTTTACTCTTAACCTAGTAGGTAAAAAATTATTTATTAAATATATAATTCAAACTGCACAATGGGTTATTTTGCAAAATATATTTCCTCTAACCACTGAGATCTTTTGTTTTCTAATATTAAAGATATTTCTTTCTAGCTTCTATGGAAACAATTATTTTTGTTTTATCTTTATTTTAATCCTAGCCTTCTGTCCTTACATAATCACTGATGTATAAAGGAACAAAACATAATGTCAGTAAGGAGGTTACTGATAAGTTCGCAGATGCTCACTTACACACATGGATATGAGTAACAAAAGAGGAAGGCACTTTTTAAAAGCAACATATTCATGCCCATGAGATTAAAAAAAAAAGGTCTAAGAAGAATTTAGTGACTCTATTATAACTGTTACCACTTATTTGTAAAGAAATATGGAGATTCCATTTTGGATCATTTTCATTCTACCTCTGCAAATGGTGTTGAAATATCCCACTTTTCCTTTCTTTCCTTTCTATTTCACACTATGCTTTCTTCTACTTTCCAATACCTTCCTATATCCACTTCGATCGGGATTAAAACAAACATATTATAATCTAGCATCATGCCTGCCATGTAAGTGTTTAATAAATGATGGCAAAATAAATGGTTATGGCAGGAAAGATTATGGAAGGAAGTACTGAGGAGAGGACCACTCCAATTCAAGCTCTGTATAAACACTATGATAAATATAAACTAAAATTATCTGGGATGCCTTAAATATAGCACATGCAACAAATTAAAGGCCCAGAATAAGTTCTTCTGATTCAAATATTAATGAGAGCTTATACTTCCTGGAGATCTTTAAGAGATTCTGTTGAAGATTCACTGGGTATTGAGGCCCCATCTTTATTAATTTCTGCAAACTGTATTTCAGGGTTTGATTTCACATTTATATTGTATTCCATGATAGGTGGACTTAGTTCTTCTTCCTCGTTCTGTAACTCTTCTATTTCAGTACCTAAACATTAAAGACGAAATTCTCAAAATCTAGATTAAATAATTTCAGCTTCTTATCAATATTATAAATAATGTTTGCCCAAAAGAGCAACATTCTCAAAATAGAAATAAAAGATATCTTACTCTTTTCAATTACTCAATGAAAATGTGATGTTCATTTATCAATTACCAAATTACCAAACAGCCTGGAACCTAAATGCCATGTTACCTACTGGTATCTTAAGTAGACTCTAGATATGAGATTCTCTAGAACTTAAGTAGACTCTAAATACTAACTTTTTGCATGTTTTGACCTTGGTCCTATTGATACTGCAACTAGTATTATTTTAGGACATATATCTGAAATATAAAAAAGAAACTAGAAGATCTATTTTTTCTTTTTTCTTTGTTATTCATAAGAGGGATGTGAGCCCCCTATTATGTAACCTTTTCTTTGACACGTTGCTCCTGATATTGCCCCAGAGACTCAGTCTCAAAATTTGAAGACTTTGTCTGACTAGTCTCAGACAGTCTAACAACATTTTACCCCAAACAAATATGTGGTGTTTTTTCTTAAGTATAATTTTAATCGAAGGATATTAATTACACTTAAAAAAAAAAAGCACAAAAATGGAATAAAAAAATTACAACTAATCACCTGGCAGAAAAGCATATAGCTATAAACAATAGACAGACTAAATAAAATTATACATGCTAAATGTCAAACAGATAGAAAAACAGGAAGGTATTTTTTCCTGCTGAAGTTTCTGTAAGTCAAATGGGAGAACATCCTTTTTGGTGAAACCCTGGAGCACATGCACTAAGGCCAGGGCAGAATAAAGCTCTTTCTCCATTCAGCAGACCAGTAGTGACTTGACCACATAATTTTCCAAATTCTTAACAGTTATAGTTTATCTGATCAAATAAAAATTCCATGGGTACCCATTGTTAAAAAGTCACTTACATATTTTATTTTTAAATATACTTACGCTGACTGCCCGTTATTGACTGTAGAGCAATTCCTGTAATACATAAAGAAAAATTTTAGATGTACAATTGCAAATGCAACAGATGAATGTCTGGCTAGGATTAAGAAAAGGCAGAATATCTTTATATTGCACCAATTTATTCTGTAAGCAGCTTGAAAGATAACCAGTTTTGCTCATCAATCCAGTTTAGACAAGGCACAGTCTTTAGATTATTATATAAATGTTATAAACCCATGATTAGAGAAAAAAGAGAGCAAACAAACAAAAATGTGGTATCACAGATAAAGCACTTTAAACCAAGCAACAAGTACTTATGTTTACAGTCCTAGGCCATGAAATAATGGTTAACTATACAGCAAACCTCCACTGAAAGTGGGGCCTTTTCAGCAACCTGATTTACCCGGGTCAGCACTTGTTCTCCTTGCGCATTCATATTTATTGAGCACCTACAATCTATATCAGGCTGTGTTAAGATCTAGACATTGAATGGTGAAGGAAAGAAAGACAATCTTCTTGGAGACTTAGTGGGATGATGGATGTTAATCAAATTACCAGATATCCAAATGAAAAGCAACTATAATAGCTAAGGAAAGAAATATAAGATGCTAAGAAAGCCTCTATTAAAGACCAATAAGCTCTTCAGACTACTTGAGTAAAAGCTGCTTAAAATGCTTTGAATTAAATGAGTACACAAAACTCTTTCTCAAATAATTACTCTATTCTCATGAAGTTTTGTTATTTAAAATCCTAATAGAGTAAATGTATTTTTTAAAACCCAAATTTGTAAGTCAAAGATTCTTGCCTGACTTTCTTATATATCAAACTGTGTCCTTTTCTTTCTTGCTTATATTATGCAAGAAAACAAAGGTATTACAAGCCTTAGTAAATACCAGGACTGAAATTGTACATAACAATTATCTCTGAAGAAAATCCGGACCAGATCACTAGAAACTTATAAAGCTGTATGTTTACACAGCATCGTCAGTTGTTCACTAGGCTGTAAATAACTTGGGACCAGGAAGTTACCCTGAATAGCACAGCAAGGGTTTCAGTGATGTTGACATGCCTTGAACTCTGCTTTCCAAGAGAACAGCTGAGAAGGGATCCTGAGATATGGGAGAGGAGGTCTGAAGTCTTTTCCATATCAACAGACAAGTTGGGGAATGGCTATTGCTGAATACAGACACTTGCATGAATGTTATCTGATTTTTAAAATTACCTACAGCCGGGCCGGGCGCGGTGGCTCAAGCCTGTAATCCCAGCACTTTGTGAGGTCGAGGCGGGTGGATCACGAGGTCAACAGATCGAGACCATCCTGGTCAACATGGTGAAACCCCGTCTCTACTAAAATTACAAAAAATTAGCTGGGCACGGTGGCGCGTGCCTGTAATCCCAGCTACTCAGGAGGCTGAGACAGGAGAATTGCCTGAACCCAGGAGGCGGAGGTTGCGGTGAGCCGAGATTGCGCCATTGCACTCCATCCTGGGTAACAAGAGCGAAACTCCGTCTCAAAAAAAAAAACAAAACAAAAAATTACCTACAGCCAATGAACAGCTGCTAAACTTGTAAACTAAGCAAGGTTCTGCTAGAAAGGAGAAAAAACATATATCCACTGTGTCTAAAAGGACATGTTTGAAACCACATAGCACCTATATGTCATGGTTTTAGACTTTACTAATTTTGGAGAAGTAATAAAATGCCATTTAAAGTGATAAAACTCTACTTAAAAGTCTTCAACGATTTCTTTCTGAAAAATGCAAACTCCTCAATGTGACTAAAAAAATCCTCTTGGATGTGCTCTATTAACGCCAAACGTTTTTACTTTGCTGCAGTATATTTTGTTTCTATACCTTTATTTTTATTTCTCTCTGAAACACCCTTCTCCATCGTCTTCACTTGGCTACTTCTGCATGCCATTAATAATTCTTTAACTATTATATTCTCCAGAAAGCTTTTTTGGACTCCTTTAGCCTAGGATTTCCCATGGTATTCTGGAAACATCTCTAGCACTATAATTTCTATTACCTTCCTAATGGGTCCATTCTCCCAGAAATGTGAGCTCACTGACTCTCTTGCCCTTTACACTGTGCCTGGCACAGAGCAGACATTCAGTGGAAGTTTATTTGCTAAAGTAAATAATCATTTAGTACCTTGTTGATAGCAGGATAACATCCTCTGTATGATTTCTGGTACGGGTATGCCTAGGTAGATGGATAGCTGATGGTAATCAAGGGAGATATTCTCAATGGGATTCTCCTTCACTTTATCAATATCTTCTTGTTTCATCCCAAGGCGCAGAAGAATATCTGAAACTTCTTTCCAAATTGAATTGAATTGTGACTCAGTGAGACCATTCATCAAGATCTCACTAAGGAGGATATCCCTGTATTTGCACAGTCTCAGGATATCTGCAGATTTAGAGATGTCAGAAGATGGTGGTTCCATATTCCATCCGTTTTTGGGTGCAGGGAACACATTCAAATGTTGTATGAGAGCTAGTAGGAGGCATAAGTCAAACTGTTTGGATTGTGGTAACTCCTTGTTTGGAGGAAAAAGCAGATGCCATGATCCACCCAAAGGATGATTGGTCCAAAGATGGTTGTAGTAAGATTCCAGCACATTCTTGTGTATAAGAAGCTCTTTTCTCAAAAGAGGGGGTGGCATAGCCTCATCAAATATTTGCCGAACAACGTCAGTACCAGAAATAATAATTATATGAAGCAGATGATAGAAGTAATTATAATCAAGCTTGAAGATAGGCATTTCATCTGAAAATAAATTTTGGGAAGTCAAGACATTCCACATTAATGATCTTTTTCTTTTTTTTTTTTTTTTTTTTTGAGACGGAGTTTCGCTCTCATTACCCAGGCTGGAGTGCAATGGTGCGATCTCGGCTCACCGCAACCTCCGCCCCCTGGGTTCAGGCAATTCTCCTGCCTCAGCCTCCAGAGTAGCTGGGATTACAAGCACGCGCCACCACGCCCAGCTAATTTTTTGTATTTTTAGTAGAGACGGGGTTTCACCATGTTGACCAGGATGGTCTCCATCTCTTGACCTCGTGATCCACCCGCCTCAGCCTCCCAAAGTGCTGGGATTACAGGCTTGAGCCACCGCGCCCGGCCCAATGCTCTTTTTCTATTTGGCCTCTCATATTTTATCCTTAGCTGCTGCAGGATAAAAACTGTTCCAAAAGAATAAAGCACAGTACACTGCTTTGCCACAACTGATGCTCAATAAGCAAGCTGCTTTCTCTCTGTCAAAAAATCTAAACAGAAACATGTTCCCAAGCAAAAGTAATCAAAGACTAATCACCACAGAAGTCTTTCAACCATCCAAGGTTTTGTTCACGTAAATGATCTTTGGCAACAAAATAGCATCAAAGTATTAGATCTTTAAAAATTCTAAAATTTACCAAGAATGCTAATTGTCAATGTTTAATTATGCTTTACTTAAATAATTATACTTTATCCTAATCCACACTGTCCAACAGAATGTGGTGTGATAAAATGTTTTATATTTGCACTAATACTCGTTGAATACTGGAAATGCTGCTTGGGTGACTAAGAAATTGAATTTTAAATTTAATTTTAATTAACTTAAATTTAAGTAGCCACATATAGCTAGGGACTCCTATACTAGATAGCTCAGATCTATATCAAGAAATGCAAAAAGATCTAGTTCCTTGCTACTCAGAGGGTAGCCCAGAGACCAGCAGCATCAGCATCTACCTGAGGGCCTGTTAGAAAAGCACAGTCTCAGGCCCCACTGCAGACCTACTGAACTGAAATCTGCATTTTAACAAAATCACCAAATATATCAAATATATGTATGATGTTTGAGAAACTCTGATCTAATAAACCTCATCTTCTTACCCCTCCAAAAAAGATAATAAAGTAGATATTTCATCAATAACGTGGAATAAGGCATGAAACTGAACTATTTGGTATTTTCCTGTTTTAATAGTGATTTCGAAGGAGAAAAGTAGGCTGAAGTGAATTAGAGAGTACTAATAATCTGATATATGATGGCATTTGGCTTTTGTATGTATATTGAAATATGCATTTGTCACATAATACAGCTTTATTATTTTATCCTTCAAGATTCTATGTTTCAAGAGATTTTTTAAATTAACACTTTTGCTTGAAATACTTGATATACACTGTGGGAGCAAAGTTAAAATGCAAATGACACAGGGAGCTTCCTTTGAGTTGCCAAATAAGAAGTTGGCTGGACTGCCACCAAACTATTCTTCCAAGAGCCTAGGCTCCCTTAATTAAGGTCTTCGGGTTCTGGGCAGGAAATGTACTAGCATGCTCCTAAACAGCTGGCAGCTAAGTTTAGAGTAGTTGGTCTCAAACTCAAAATGTTCATTCCTTTCATGTAAGGGTACTCTAATGCTTGCTCTACTAAGAAGGAATACAGCAGGGGAAGAAGGGTTGGTAGAAAACCTCTGCTAGGACATAATCCCACAGTATAGTTACAGCTATGCACCAGAACTAGCATGTTTCTCTATAGCATGTATAGCATGTAGTATAGCAAGGTAATGTGAGGTCCATACATCTGCTGATCTTCCTGTCTGTGATTTCCAGCCTACACCAAGTGCTACTTGCTGGTATAAACCCAAGTTCAGTGAATGACAAACACAGTGAAGATGTGGTAGTTAATGGCATGAAAGTTGACAACAGAAGTAAAACATTTTAACACAGTTTTCAATGGAAGGCATATAAAAATAAAATAATACCTTTTGTATTAAATTTTAAACTGATCTTCGGTCTTATATCAGTATCAGCTATTTTCAGAGATACCAACTTTTTATAACTGCAAATGGAAAAAAATTAAGTTACAGTGGAAATAAAATAATGCCAAAGTCAGTCAAGATTTCCAGTATAAGCATGACTATTTTCATCTTCTACTCCTAGAAATAATTCAAGAAGGAGAAAAATAATGGAACAAATAAAGCCCACCAACAATGACAACCCTACACTGTCACTTTCATTGGAATTATCAAGTAAGCAGTAGTGCCAGATTTCATACTAAACACATTACAAACTTCCTTGCAAAAAGGCTGTATGGTAGCAGAAAACAAGGAAAGAAAGCTTTGCATTGTAAAACCAAAAAAGCAAGCAAGCAAACAAAAAATTGCAAACTTGTAAATCCTCCCTGGCCCTCTCTTCACCACATACATTTTTTGGCAATAACTATTCCAAGAAAACCCAACTCATTTAACGCTTAGTGATTAAAAATAATAAAGATGCTAGCATAACGTCAATAAAAATAATTCGAAAATGAAGTAGCAAAATGTATTAACTAGACTAAGCACTAGGTAAATGTTGCCATTAAACAGATAGCTTCACTTTGAAATGAACCACAGAAAACAAAACAAAAAAATATTGGACAACACTACAATGTAAACTTAATGAGGAAAGGGATGTTGGTGGTTATTGTTATTTTTAACTGATTTGATCTCCAGTACCACTATAGCACTGTTAATTACACATTACACTGAAAAAAATGTAAAACTCTAACAATATGAAGTTATTGGCAAAGATACTAAGTAAAAGGTATCTCCTATACGGTTTGTGGGGAGTGTACATTTGTAAAACAATTTGGCAAAAGCTAGTGAAGTTACAGATATACACAGGTGGCCTAGAAAGTCTACTTTTAGGCATACATTCTGGAAATTTTTCTGCTCATACAGACCTAGAGACACGTACAAGAGAGTTCACTGCAAACTATGGTTATAGCCAGGAACTAGAAATAAATATCTATCAATGGTAGAATGATTAAATTAGTGAAGTAACACTCTAAAGTTAGAGCAATAAAATGAAAACACTGAAGTATGATAGTAAGAATGGAATCATACCAAACATGATTTTAAAATGCATAAAACCAAATGTTTCCATATATAATGTTTGAAACAAAAAAATTAAACTATACTTATAAGTAACAATAATTTATAAAATAAGTAGAAATAAAACATATAAAAACAATAGCACAAAAAAGGGAAGAAATGGAAATCTATTATTGCAAGATTCTTACACTATACATGCTGTAGTATAATATTATTTAAAAATAGAATTTAGTAAGTTAAAAATATGTATTGTAAGTCCTCAAGCAATACATAATATCCTCAAAAAAGGGTAAAACTAATAAACCAAATCAGGAAATAAACAATAAAACAGAAAAAGAAAACTGAAAACAACAAGGAAAACAGTAGATTTCCAACCATATAAATTAGTAAAGAAAATTCATATGGAATAAAAAACCCAATTTAAAGGCAGAGATTGTCATTTTGGATATACAAAAGAAAGACCTCTGCCACCTACAAAGATATATGTAGGCTGAAGTAAATTGATGCAAAATACTAAACTAGATATACTTCAATGCACTAATCAAAACAAAGCTGGAATAACTATATTAATATCAGACAAAAACACTTAAGGCAAGAATATTATCAGGGTTCAAAAGAGATGTTAAATAAGAATAAAAGGGTCAAATTGTCAAGAAAAAAGATAACAATCCTAGATTTGTGTGTAGCATTTAATAAAAAAGTTTCTAGATTACAATTATACAGTAGACAAAAAATATAAATAGTAGACTTCAACATTCCCTGAGTAATTGATAGAAAAAGTAATAAAAAATGACATAGAATGCTGAAACAGAGCTGTAAACTAATTTTATCTAATTACTATTTTATTCAAGAGCAGCAGACAGATTCTTTACAAATGCAAGTGCAACCTTCACCAAGATATATAGTAATATGATCATAAAACAGATTACTGCGAGGGGATTAAACTGAAAGTCAGAATCCGGAAAGATAGCTGAAATATTCTCAAATATTTGGCAATTAAACAAATACTCCTAAAGAGCCCATGGTTAAAACATACACACACATGTGAAACTAGAAAACATTTTAAATATAATGAAAATAGTAATAATAAATTTCTACATAGCAAAACATATGGGAACACAGCTAAAGTAATGCTTAATGTAAAATAAGTTTATAAAGAACAAAGGTTTTGTATCAATGATCAAAACTTTCACCTTAAAAAAAATTTTAAAACAAAGCAAATTAAACCCAAAGCAACAAAAGCAAGGAAATTATCAAGACCAAACATCAATGAAATTTAAGCAAAAATATTATAGAAAAATCAAAATTAAAAGTTGATTATTTGAACAGATCAACAAAATTGATAAACTTCTATCCAGAATGATCAAGAAAAAAAACAAAGACACAAATTGCCAACATCAGAAATGAGAAAGGTGACATTGCTACAGAGAAAAGGTCTCTTTGGCTGAAGGAACCAGAAAACTGAAATGGAATCCTGACCAGTAAGAGAATGGGGTAATCCTAAAAGAAAAACCAGTCAGAAAAGAGATCCTCAAATTCTTTCTCACAATGTCTTTGAACACTGAACCACATGTACAGAACAGACTAAAAGCAGCTCAACTAAAGCCAAAAGATCTGGACTGAGACTGGATGCACCACCCAAGAAAGAGTTCAAAGTTCACATCTAGCCAAGTTAGTGGCCTGTCAAAATAAAAGTAAGATTACCCACTAGAGAATAATGGAATCCACAATCTCTACAACTACTTTGTATTTATTGTGGTCTAGCTATGTGCCAGCCATTATGCTACCTGCTGGGAACATCCTAGCAAACAAGATAAAGTTCTTGTATTCATGGAGGTTACACTCAAATGGAGAAGATAGCCAAGAAAGTATAACAAAAGTTAATAAGTGTTTTGATAGGAGACATAGAAGAAATACATCATAGAACATCTACTGTAATCTAAGAAAGGCTTTTCGAAAGTTTTAACTAGGCAAAGTCAAAGGAGCAGGGTATTCCAGGCAAAGCCTGGAGGTCAAATACTAAACCAGATATACTTCAGTGCAAAAACTGGGAAGGTTTCTTGACATAGCACACTGAAGAAACCAAAAGAAGTTCCGTATAGTTGGTACACATATGGTTAAGACTAAAGTGTCAAGGGATGACAATAATGAGTTCAGCTGTGTACAAGGTTAAGTCAAGAGTCAAACTAAAGAATCTGAACTTAATTTTAAAAGCAATGAGAAATTTCCGAAAGATCTTCATGTACAAAGTGATATATTCCAATTTTTATGTTAGAAAAGTCCTGTTGATGGTTATGAAAACAAGAGACTGAATAAAGGAAAGGCTAAAGACAGACACGTTAAGAAGCTGTTTGAGAATTCCAAATGAGAAATAATGATAACCTGATTTCATTTAGTGAAGTAGTAGAGATAGCGCAGAAATAAGAATAAATTTATATTTTAAAAATTAAATTGATAGTACTTTTTTAAAAGTTACAGAGCAGCGGTAGAAAGAAAGATAATGAGTCCAGTTTTGAACATGCTGCATTATAAATATTTTTGAAAAATCAAAATGGAGATATTCAGTATGGAGATAGGTATACAAGGTAAAGCTTTTAGGAGAGAGATATGTGCTAGAGATCAAGATTTGGGCTTCATTAACTAATAAGGGAAAGTTGATGCCTTAGATGTCAATGAAATGTCCCTACTAGATTGAAAAATGGCATTTACACTTTAGACAGAAGAAAAAGCGAATCAATAGATTAGGAGAACTTTTATACTGAAACTTCTAACTTCAGTAGCAAGGCTCTATAATACCTCTATTAATTCCAGTCTTATCAAATATATTACTCTGCAATACAGTTTTCTCATCTAAGAAACAGGAAGATTCTAATTGTAAGATAAGCTTAGTGGTTTGGATAAGTTTTAAAAGATAGAAAAGTCTATTTCATAACGAACTAACTTTAAGAAAAATATCTTTTATCTTTAGAAAAGGATTATTTTCACACTTAATGGGAAAGTATCCACATACTTTTTCTCCATATCTGTTTTACAATGTAAAACATTCCACATACAATTTCTCCATATCTGTTTTAGAATGTAAACATCTAAAATAAGTGGAGTTAGAGAGGGAAACAAATGGAATTAAATATGATTTTTTTCATATACCTAATACTACCTTAAAATTTGATGGAGCTCCATTAGGTGACAGAAACACAGAAGAATTAAGCAACCAAAAAAAAAAATATATATACACAGATTCCAAAAAAGGTAACAGAGTAGCTTATTTTAAACTTACCTTGCTCCTAAATTTTCAATGGTTATATATTCGTCCTTTCTCACAACTTCAAACTGCAAGTAATGGGGAAAAAATTAGCCCTGAAGTACTTCAAGTTTCAAAATTGTGAATGTGATTTCTTAGCCTTAACATTTGAAAACTACAATGAGAGTGAAGCTACACTGAATACAAAACAAACAAAACAGAAATAACAAGGTAAGTAATAAACAATCCTGATCAAAAAAACAAACTAGAATTGACCTTAAAAAAGCAGTTCTACTTTACATCACTATAGGATTTAAATACCAAATCTGAAATACTAAAATAGCATATTTAAAAATAAAGAAATAAATAAGATACATTTCTATTCACAATTTTGGTCTGTTTAGTTATAAACTAAAAATTCAACAAGATATTTCATTAATTAAAACATAAAATGGATATCATCTGAGTGCATTTTATGTAACAGGTACTATATATGATGTTCTACAGATATTTTCATAGGAGGATATTTACAGACTAAAAGAGGTTCAGAAAGTCTAAAATTATTTTGAAACTTAGGTGTCAAAGAATTAGATAAATTCTCATTCTTAGTTCATGATACTTTCTTTATTGCTATACTTATGGCATGTTTTGTCTTTGTTTCTCTTTTTGTGTGTCTTTGTCTTTATTTCTAAATTTTTCTTGTTCTTAAGGACACTTAAATGTTACTTTGCATAAATCATAACAATAAAAAGGTCAAAGAGCCCAGTCACTATCAAAGGGAATATGGCTAGAATCCAATTACGATGATCCCCAAGTCTGTTTCAAGTCAAAAATACTTTTCCAATGAAGGAAAGCAAAAAAAAAAAAAAAAAGAGGAAATAAGATACTCACCAAAATTTTAACAATTCCAGGTACATCACATTGCAGCATCCTTGCCATGTCACCTGTACATCCTTCCTTCAAACATTTCTTCGCAATAAAACTCTAAAGTTATTAATAGAAAAAAATCACTGATGTGCAAATCTGATTATATTTAAATAAATGTTGTTAAAAACAAATGTTCCTAAACTGGAATATGTGAATAAATATTTGAGAGGTAGCTGTTCAAAGATTGTCCATTTCATAAATCAATGGATATCCTATTTAAAATGTATTTCACTCTACATCAAAATTGTCAAGTAGCAATATTACAGACTAAAACGCATTTGTTGCTCCAGAGAAAACAACTTCAAATAAAATGTACTAATTAAGTGAGTGTTAAAGGATTACTGAATTTCTATCAGGGAAAAGGAAAGAATAAAAATGTTACATCCTTTTTCTAGTTCTGGCCTGTGATTTCTTTTGGTTAGGTTGCTCATTTTTCTTTTACTTCTCTTTCTAAAATTCAATAATATTAATTGGCCCCCAAATGAAGGAAATTGTAAAGTATTTATATATCACTTAGAATTGATTAAGTAAATATTTATAAAGTTGTTTTTACAGTATATAATGTGAGTTCATCTGTTTTATCTGTTAATTCTCACAAAAATCCTATGAAATAGGTTTATCTTATCCTTACTTTAGAACTTAAAAATATTAATCTTTGAGCACTTACCAGTCTAATATAATAAATCTAGTAAGTGGCTCAGTCTGGACTTTAACCTAGATCTCCCAACTCCATATTCCGTGCACTTTCTACTACAGCACAATTGCTTTAAAGGGGTTTTCTATTGTTTGCAGAATGTAAACACTATAGAACCAAACATTATAGACCCAACTTATGGTCATCAGCTCACTAAAGAGAAATTAATACAGAGCTGGGCTTAGTATTTCCACTTTAATATTAGTGGCAAATAACTCTATTAAATGTTACATATTGTAATAGTTAATAATTATAACAATCATGTTATATAGAATAGTCATAACTATTATATAACTATGCTATGTTATATAATTATATTATCTATAACTATATATATGTAACTATTATAACTACAGATATTAAAAATTCCAAATATATTTTTCAAGACTATGAAATTTGTCCTTGTTCTTCACCTCTTAAATAGAAATCCTTAAAACTGTATAATTATCCTTTGTGTGTTTATTAAGAAATTCTATTCTATGATCCTACATGCATATATGCAACAGTATTTCTATTCTTAAGAGTATACATTTCTAAAAGGAAGTAAATAAATTGATAGAAACCGCTAAGCTAACCAACTAGTAGTGTATCATCTACAAAGAACTGTTTAATAAATGATGATGATGAATGAAAAGTGGTAGGGAGATAAGCATCAGAGAGAACTGGGAAAGAACAAAGAAGGTAGTAAAAGAAAAAGAAAAAAGAAGTAAAAAGGAGGGAAGTTATGAACAGGAAGAAATGATGGGGAAGAGAACAAAAGAGGAAAGGGTATAGGAAGAAATGCTATTGTAGTTTTAAGAAGGAACATAGTACCTGATCATTTTCACCTGGATATTTTAAATTCTTAAACCTTTTCCAGCAAATTTTGTGGAAATAAACACAGCAATTTTTACTGCACATTAACTGAAAAAATCCCTGGAAAAATATAAAAGTAAGTGTCAGTTAAGGACATAGTGATTCTTATATATAGATAAATAATTATACTAAATCATTTTTAAAACTGTTATACAATTAGATTTTACAAGGTATTCAAAATTTATCAACAGAAATCAGAGATCACCAAATAACTTTACAAGTCGTTTTTACATCACTAAAGACAGGAAAACTAAGACAGTAAAAAAAAAAAAAAAGGTGAATAATTTGAAAAAGTTAATATAATATTTTCCATATGCTCTGTTCAACAAAACATCAGAAACGCAGTGAGGGATATCTACAGAGGAACATGCAATCTACCCATCTTCATCTCCATTTTTACATTTCTCTTTCCACCAACCCCAGCTCCAAACCATTACTGCCTCAATCTCCTCTGTTACCAATCACGAGAACTCAGATTTGCTGCCTTGGTGATAGCCCCTGAGCTACTGCATTATCCGAGGGTATAGATTGCTTGTCCTTTCCATTGCACCCTCCCTGGAAACTACAGCCTTGCTTTTTAAAATTTTTGTTTTGATGACAAAAATTAAATTGTATGCTCAGGTATTGTTGCTGCTACATGCTGTTCATTTGATTAGAACTCTAAAGCATTCTTGGGAAACCTTAGGACTGTATCACCATGTCATCTAAAGCAATACTGAACAAGCCTGACCATGAGCACTGCATCTACCAGGCTCACTTTTCAATCCCTGTCTTAGTCTATTGACTAGATCTTGGTCTTCTCCTTCTCCCCACCTACTGCACTGGCTGTACACGTTATGTCTTGAAATTGAGATTTCAGTTATTTTTTAAAAGTATTGTCTGATTTGCGTAACATCTCATCCTATCTTGTGATATCACAAAATCTTGTTCTGATAGATCCAGAGATCAACAGAGGCTGGTTACATTTTCCCCCTGTCAAGGCCCACAGAAGAGATAATGATCACTTATTTAGTAGCACCATTCCTGAGGAGTGACAGCCTTTCTCCTTAGTCAAATGCTACCATTCTCAACCTCTAACATTTCTAACTATAAAGTAAAGCATTTTTAGATCATTTTCACTGTATGGTTGACTGTGGGAATAATACTTATAACTTCAAATGCATGTGAATTTTACAAAAACCTTAGCAAAACCAATTTATTCTTTTATTGACTCATGAAATATAAATAATTCCTGATCACCCTAAATCTTAACTTCTCAGAGATAACTTTTCAACTGCTTTTCCATTGTAATTAAACAAAGTACTGTTTAAAAATAATTTATGCATATATAATTTTATATGTTTATATATAATTTTTCAATTACATTTTTAAAAAACTGTTAATGACAATCACAGTACCTTATAACTGGTGTTCTTCAAAATGTCAGCTTCACAAGATCGTTCACAATCTAGGTAACTACAAATGGTCTGCTTCATTATATTACTTTCAGTTGTCTTGATAAAATTATTAAGAAGATCCTAGATTTTAAAAACAGAAATAATTCTCATGAATTATTAATAAAAAATTAACACCACAATTAAGCCTACCCATGTTTTACCTTGGTAATATGTCCATATCATATTCCTTTTTGAAGTACTTGTATATATGTATTTTTTTAATAGTAATAAAACATTTCCCTAATTCAAAGTAAACAATGTATAGGAAGGTCCTAAATTAGAAGTACTGGATTTATCAATGAATGATAAAAACATGGAGAATGGAGAGAAGTGTATTTTGAAGCTATACTTCTCTTTATCACCTAATCCATAGCATAACACCTGGCATGTTCCTATCAAGAATTATTTGCTCTGGCCAGGTGTAGTTGCTCACACCTGTAATCCCAGCACTTTGGGAGGCTGAGGTGGGTGGATCACAAGGTCAGGAGTTCAAGACCAGCATGACCAACATGGTGAAGCCCCGTCTCTACTAAAAATACAAAAATTAGCCAGGAGTGGTGGCACATACTTCTAATTCCAGCTACTCTGGAGGCATATGCAGGAGAATCGCTTAAACCCAGGAGGTAGAGGTTGCAGTGAGCTGAGATCATAACACTACACTCCAGCCTGGTCAACAGAGTGAGACAACATCTCAAAAAAAAAAAAAAAAAAAGAAGTATTATTTGCTCTCATCTATACACACAGAAAGACAGTAAATTGCTGGTGTCCAGGAGAATCCTGATCGGAACCAACCCCTAGGTCACTGCATTGGCAGTGGAACAACTGTGGTAGTACAATATAACATTCACTGCCATGATGGACAAAAGTACAGTAGAGAAATATGTTTTCAATGTCTATAGCTACAAATCAGAATATAATTTCTCATTTTAAAATGCTGATTTAATGGCCAGAAGTGGTGGTAATCACAGTATTTTGGGAGGTCAATGCACAAAGCCTGCTTGAGCACAGGAGTTCAAAGCTGCAGTGAGCTATGGGAGCACCATTTCACTACAGCCTGGGTGACAGAATGAGACTCTATCTCTAAAAAACAGTATAAAACACTTAAGAAATAAATGAAATGCTGATTAAATGCAGGTGAATCATGTTATGAGGTCTAAGTTAAATTATTAGATAAGGTCCTTCACATTTATCCTTTAGAGGGAGAGTGTTACAAAATTTCAAATAGTATTACTGCTAATATACTGAGGGTATAAGATAAGATAAATAAGCCTCTAGAAATTATTTCACAAATATCAGCTCTATGCAGGAGGATAAAGTTGAGAAAATTTCCCAGAAAGTAGAAAAAAAATTGAGAAATAAAAAAATTAAAGACTCGGTCTAGTATGAAAGGCATCTGGATAATAAGTATTTCATAGAGAATAAGAGAAAATTAAGAAGATATATCAATATATAAAACAAGAAAATGTTCTAGAAGCAAAAAACAAGTTCAGAACACTGGGGACACAGAAAATATTCTTAACAATTCCCAGAAAGAAAAAAATAAAACAGGTCAAATACAAAAGTTTAAAAATCAGAATAAAATCAAGTTTCTTAAAAGTAGTATTAGAAGTTAAAAGATAACAGAAAAATACACAAGAGGCCAAAGTGGGAGGATTGCTTGAGCCCAGGAGTTTGAGACCAGCTTGGGCAACATAATAAGACCTTGTCTTTACTTAAAAAAAGAATCTTTTTTTTTTAATTAGGCATGTGCCTATAGTCTCAGCTACTTGGGAGGCTGAAGCAAGAGAATGGCTTAAGCACAGGAAGTTGAGGCTGCGGTGAACCATGATCATGCCACTGCACTCCACCCTGGGTGACAGAGAGACCCTGTCTCCAAAAAGAAAAATTATTTTCAACCCACAATTCTATGCTCAAGCAAGATATGAATAGAGCATACAAAGGATAAATTATTTTGATACTTGAAAGGTCTCAAAAACTTTACCTTCCATGCAAGCTCTCTTTTACGGGAAGCTACTAGAGGCTACAGGAGTTGCACCACCAAAAGAAGGGAGCAACCCTAGGAAGGAAAACTTGAATTCTGAGAAACAGAGGATTCCACATAGAAGAAAGGTGAAGAAAATTCCCAGTATGAGAGTGAACAGAAACCTTGAGGCCAGCTTAATAATAAAAACTTACAGCTACTAGTAGAGTAGGATAGGAGAGAGAGAGAGACAGAGAGAAAGAAAATGTGTGTGTGTGTGTGTGTGTGTGGACATATAAGCAAGCTAAACTCTCATCTTTCATAGTAAAAATCAAAAGAGAATATGTTTTAAATAGCAGTATTTTTTTTGAAAAATAAATATCAAAGAAAAATGTCTAGAAAGTTGGAAGCATGCTTCTAAGAAGCAGAATTTCAGCTAGAGATAACAAAACAGGAACTCTTATTTTAAGTCTTTAAATATTATTTTACAAACTGAGTAAGTATATTACTGTGCATAAAATAAAAGTTCACTTAAAAAGTTGGATAACAAAGGAAGCAAAATATTTTTAAAAGAGGAAGAAAAAGAGTAAAACAACCAAGTAAGAGACTGCTTTATGTAGGGATGAAAATTTAGTATTTTTTAAATGCATAAAATTATTACTTTATCAAGTCAAAATTAAAAGTTATATGATTATCTTGACAATGCCAAAAGCTGTCTGCATGTTCTATTGATTACTGAGAGAGGTATATTAAAATATTCCATTGTGATTGGGGATTTAAAAATATTTCAATTTTTGACCCATATATTTTGAAGCTGTATTACTTTCAATTTTGTCAATTTTTGTCCCATATATTTTGAAGCTATATTACTAGGTATATACAAATTTGAGTTGTTACAGCTTCCTAGATAATTGAATTTTGTATTTTTATAAAGTGTCTCTCTTTATTTTGAGTAATGCTTTTGGCCTTAAAGTCAGGCAAAACAAAAAGATCAATAAAGATTTAAAGTTTCTTTAAGGTTTTGAAAAAGATATGTCATTTAAACATTAACCAAGAGAAACCTGGTATAGCCATGTTCATATTTAACAAATTAAAAAGAGAGGCCCAAATGGCTTATCAGGTGGAACAAAAATTACTCAAAAGGTAAAGGACACCCAGAAAGTATGGGAAAATGAAAAGTCTCACACTATTTGAAGAATATAAAATGGTACAATCTTTCTGAGAGGAAATTTGGAGACATACAACAACTTCACAATTGTGTGAATACTGCTCCACAATGCCACCTTTGAAATTTATTCTAATGAATTTATTAGCAATTTATTCTAATGAAATGATGTAAGAAATATGCAAAGATTACTTTATATAAGAAGAAAAAACTGGAAATGTCTAGAATAAAATAGCAGAAAACTAATTAAGCAAATTAAAGCAAAATTATACAAGGATTATACCAACATCACAGTGTATAATAATCTTTATTACTGAGAAATAAAAAGTACTATATATTTCCAGACTACAAATAAGTGTGCACAACATCACACCAATTTAGGAAAAATAAAGGCTATGAGTGTATACGTGTGTGTGTCTGTGTGTGTGTGTGTGTGTGTGTGTGTGTCTGGAAAGCTATAAATGAAAACGCTAACAATGGTTTCTCCATTTGAAGAAAAAATATAGATAAATTCCATCTTTATCTTTGGGCATTTTTATATTTTCCATGTTTTCTGAACTAAGCATTTAGTACTTTGTAATTTAAATCAACAGCAAAATAATGGTAAAGGTAATTAGGAAAAAAAGTTAACTGCTATATTTTACTCTAATCATGCAGGGTACTAGCCTAATATAGCCATTAATATTCTTGTTATTTGAAAATGCTAACACTGCCACCTAACTTCTTCCTCCTTGTTGAATCATACATTCTGCACTAGGTAACCCAATAAAGGTTGTTTCTTATATAAAAAGTTGTGTGTCAATAAAACAATGTGCTTGCTATAAGAATATGACATAGTTGTTTCACACTTTATGAAAGATGATTCTGATTAGTTACAAATAAAATGTTACTCTTAGATAATTTCTTACTTTAAAAGTTGTAGGTAAATCTTCATCTTCTGTAGGATCTATGTCAAACCAATGGTCATTTATATCTCCAATTTCTTGTAAGCCCTTATGAAATTCTAGCAGTCCTCCATTATATCTGCAAGGCATTTTAAAATAAGGTTAGTTTGAATCAGAGTGTGCAGATGGATGGTTTACCAATGAGAACAAGTAACTCACATTTTGTGGTAAATAGAATGGTGATAAACTCTGGCATGCCATAGAAATACAAATACTAGGACTCTCGCCTGTGGCAGATTGGGATGAAATACAGGTGGAAGGGGAGGCACTAGATTGTGTAGTAGCTCAAGCTTGAACAGTATGGGGGCCATGGTAATTAAAGGGACTGTAGAGTTGGTTGGCTTTTGTTAAATGTCTTGGAGGCCTTGAAGGAAGAGAATGACAGTCACAGGTCAGCCAACTATTAACTCAGGATACACTATGAAAGCCAGACGGCCTCTATGGTGGCCTCAACAAGACTAATACAATCAACTCAGGACATTGTGAAAACTAGAAGGCCTCTATGGTAACATCTAAAGAACCTCCTCTAGACTTAAGGCAGACTATGCTGAAAATGAAGTTCAGGATTTAAACATAAGGGTAGAACAGCCTCAACAGAACTACACTAAAATTAGGACTTTGATATGCAATGGATAGACCCTGGGATCTAACATGGGGATATTTAGGTGAATATGCTTAGAAACGTTGAATCCTTAAATTCCCCATGAACCTTCTTAACTGGCAAATACCTCTTCCTTACCACAGGAGAGCAGCCTACCTTTATTTAAAGACCATGCAAAAACATCAGCTGAGATGCATGTCTCAAAAGATGATGCCTTTCCTTCTTAAGATCTTCCCTACCTCACTGCCTTCAGACAATAAATCTAAGGTCAGGTGGAGAGCCCAAGTGAGAAAAGAGAGCCCTTGCCCAAGAAGCAAAAGCTTATTAATCTTAAGAATTGCAGAATCCCACTAGAATGTACTGGCAGAAACATGAGTTGGAGTGGATCTTTAAAGTGCTGAACTAAGGGTAAACATAAGGCTGGATAGGGAAGTGTACACTGATATGGAAAAACTCTTCCATAATTCAAGATTTACTTTCCTAGAAAGGACACCTGAATCCAGTCCTAAGAGGGTGCTGAGAAGGCTCCTTGAAACATGGACACGATGGTCTATAGTAAATGAAGTAGAAATGCTAAAAATTTCTTGGAGGAATATTAAAGCAGTCAGGAGGTTCATGGAAGTGAGAATGTTAGAATGGACTTACTACATGAAAATACAGAACCCACCACTAATTCAATGTTCTTAGGAAGGCTCAAAGGATACTCCATTCATTAATACATTAAAAAATACAGAGTAAGAAGGGCACATGTGTCTTTGAAGAGTGCAAGAACTCAGTGGTGGTTGTCCTCTATAGGCCAGGGATGAAAGTAATGATGCTGCCATACAACTGGACTTTCTAGTGTCAGTTATGTGGAAAATGAATTCTCTCCAATGTTTAACAGTAATGAGAATATAAAAGTTTTCACATCTGGGGAAGGACAGCAGGATAGATTCTTTGTTCGTGTCTCAGGCTATGTTAATTCTCTTACTTTGTCACAGTATAGACTGAAGGGATTTGGATCATTTTGACATTCTGCAAACCATCACACTAGCCCCACTATATTGATGGCACATGTTGCTCAGACCCAGGGAACAATAAGTGAGATGTCTTGTGGATACCCTAGCGAAAAAACACCAAGCCAGAGAATAGGAAATCAGCCTTACAAAGAATCCAGGAACTAGCACATAATTGACACTTTTAGAGATCCAATGGTTTGGCCCAGCAGGAATCCTTCATAAGAGGTTGCCCAAATAAACTTTTCCTAATTCATCCCTCAGATCTTAGCCAAACACTGTTTCCTCAGGGAGACTTCTGATTCCCAGAACAAGCTTACAGGAAAGATTTTATTCACTGTATTTTCCTTCATATCTCTTTATCCTATTTCATAAATGTGTATTTTATGACTGATTATTTGATTAAGATCTGTTTATTTCACTGTACTTTCAGTTACATGAAGATAGGAGCTGTATTTTGTAAACCATTGTAACCTCAACACCTATATATAATATAGTTTCTGGAATATAATCGATACTTAGTAAATAAAATGAATGCATGATGCTACTAATGGTTATGGATCTTCATATAGGAAGCAAAGAGATAATCTATATAGTTTCATCCATACAATTTCACTTTCTTAAAATAAGTAGTAGTCAATACTCCAAAAACTCAGCATTTGGACCCTTTTCAACTCTTTATAAGCTTATTTATACTTTTAAAAACTATTCCAAGTTAGTGTTGATAATACTAGTAATTCCAACTATCGTTGATTTATTAAGTACAGCATTTTTGTGTCCCAGGCACTGAGTTAATCATCTGCAACATCCTTATGAGATGAATCATACACTATTATTAGTTCTATTTTAGAAGTAAGAAAAAAAATGTAAGGCTTAACAACATTAAGTTTCTTAGGGTTAAGTGATAGAAAATGTAGCTGATCTTAGGTCTATCAGACTCCAAAGCCTATGCTCTCAATGTTAATGCTAGACTGCCTCTTAATGCCATGGCCTGTTAAGTTTCATATTTAATATTCTCAACTATAGTAAAGAAATTATCTATACAAAAAGGCAAAGAAGACAAGGATAAACCAGTAGAGCACAAATGTCACAATGCCTGGTATATTGTGCACATTAATTCCACTTCACAATGCTAAGACTTTATAGGGAAGATCTACCTATTAATTAAAATCCTTACCTCTTCTGAGCACATCGCAGTAAACCACGTCCAAAATAAACTAAAGACATAAAGTTTTCACAAATTTCATTCTCTTGGATCACCATCTTCATCACCAGAAATTTATTCTCAGCTTCTGTATAATCCTGTAGTAACATAAAACTAGGTTTGGCTGATGCAAAAAGCATTTTTTTTCTTTTACAATAAACAATTATTTCTCAAACTGAAGAAATTAGGGTAGCTTTCAAAATCATGCAATCATCTGGTCATTTATTTACATTTTAAATCCTGGCATCTCTGTATGTGATTACAAAGATCATGTAGTCAGTGTTTAAAATATTTATTCATACATAAATTTAAGACCTTCTTTAACCAGTATTTCAAAGTAAATATTAAGATGGTAACAACAATTTGCGTATCTAAAACTGGCAATTAGGCATGGTGGCACACACCGATAGTGCCAGCTCCGTAAGAGGCTGAAGCAGGAGGATTGCTTGAGCCTGGGAGTTCAAGTCCAGCTTGGGCAACATAGTGAGATCCCCATCTTTTAAATACATATATTACATACATAACTGGCAAGCATTACCAGCCAAAATAAGGGCTTTTCTGATAACTGTTAGAGCACAGTTCTTTATCATTTTCCTAACTGGAGAACAATCCTTCACAGTTTTTCAAATAGAAAGTAAGTGACTCTTTGACCATAGATATAGATTCTTTTGGGGTATCACCATCTTAATCATAAACAACATAGGTCTAGAAGTAAATATCAGGATCTGTTATAATAGATGCTTCAGTAAAACAGGCATAATAGCCTCAGTCTCTCTAGGAAAAAAATAAGCTAGGAAAATACTGCATGGCCTTACTTTAAAATATTCTCTAGTACATCACACTAAATAATTAGCACTACATAAAATTATTTAAAATAGAAATGTTTCTGGCTAACATGGTGAAACCCCATCTCTACTAAAAATACAAAAATTAGCCAAGCATGGTGGTGTGCTCCTGCAGCCCCAGCTATTCAGGAGCCTGAGAGAGGAGAATCGCTAGAAACTGGGAGGTGGAGGGAGCAGTGAGCCGAAATCGCGCCACCAACACTCCAGCCTGGTAACAGAGTGAGCCTCTGTCTCAAAATAAATAAATAAAATAGAAATGTTTTCAGTTTGGATGCTTATCAATTCTACTTCATCTAAATAACAATTCATATTTATATATTTAATTTATGAAGTCAAATAAAAATACAGATTTGGGAAGAAAAAGTAAGAGAAATATCAAGGCTATGAAGAAAATATGAGAAATCATTAAAAATCAGAAAAAGAAAGAAAATGTTAAATTCAACAGAATCCTTAGAAATTATCTAGTTAATTCCCAGATTTTTACTTATTTGCACTTAAGTTTGGCAAAGAATTTGAGGCAAAATTCATGTTTTACCAAAGGGGTAAGATTAAAACCACAGGGATTAAACTACACTAGAAAATGGATTAAAATGTATCATACAAGTGAAAGCAGCTAAATAATTTTTTATTTTACGCAAATGGTATGCATTTGAAAGATAAATGAACCGAAGTTATAAGCTAATATTCAGTTTCCTTTTTAAATATATTTAGTTTCATATGATAATCCTTGGCCTGATTATTTTTATAAAGGGCAAATACCATGCTACATACCTCTTTCTTTCCTCTTTCAGTGAGTGCTACTCCATATAAAAACAGTAATGTCAAATAATAACCAACATTAATCTGGCGTGCCTAAAAAGAAAATAAAATGTTAATTGGTTATTTTGACTAAGCTACTTTTCAGTAAAATCTTAATTAAATATCCTAAGCTTAATTAATAATTATTAAAATGAGTACAAATTATCATTACCTTATCAGTTATCTAATAATAATTATAGATAATATATTTTAGATATATTTGATAATTCGACCCAGGAAGAAGAAAGAGGATGGTCAATAATCTCAAAATGAAACATTAAAATTTAATTAAAGGAAAGCATATGGAACAAAGATGGCCAAACAGAAACCGCCAACAATCGTTCCAACACAGGAACACCAAACTGAACAACTACCCCACAGAGAAGCCCCTTCATAAGAAACAAACATCAGGTGAGTCATCACAGTACTTGGTTTGAACATCATATTAATGAAATAGGCACTGAAGAGGGTAGGAAAGAGTTAAATAGCCTACACCATCCCTTCCTCTATCCCCTGACAATAGCTATGTGGCATGGAGAGAGAATCTGTGTGCTTGGGGGAAGGAAAGCACAGTGACTGTGGGACTTTACATTGGAACTCTGCTGCCCTGTCACATCCGAAAGCCACCCTGAGTGAGCCCCCCTGAGATCACTGAATTCAGTCAGCGATCATGGAGAAAGCATTTAGACAAGTGTTAGCCACAGGCAAATAGCCCAACCCAGCAGTCAGAGCCTGAGTTCCAGCAAGCCCTGCCAGAGTGAGCCAAAGTGCTCTGGGGTCCTAAATAAAAGGCAGTCTAGGCCACAAGGACTGCAATTCCTAGCCATGTCCTGGTGCTGTGCTGGGATTGGAGCCAGTGGATTTGTGGTAATACACAATCTAGTAAGATACCAGCTGGAGCAGGCAAGGGAGTGATTATGTCACCCCTCCAACTCCAGGGAAAACAACTCACAGGTCTGGGAGAGACACCTTCCCTCTGCTTGAGCAGAGGAGAGATAAGAGTTAAGAAGATTTTGCCTTGCAACTTGAATAACAGCTCAGTCATGGTAGAATCCTGAGGCTCTAGCTGCAAGACAATATTTCTAGACACACCCTGGGGCAGAAAAGAACTCACTGCCTTGAAGGTAAGAACCCAATCCTTGCAGGATTCATTACCTGCTGACTGACTAAAGAGCCCTTGGGCCCTGAATAATCAACAGTAGTAGCAGTACTCACCATGGGGTGAGACTCAGAGCCATGCTGGCTTTAGGTGTGACTCAATATATTCCCATCTGTGATGGCGATGGTGAGAGATGGCTTTCGGCTTGAGAAAAGCAGAGGGAAAAGTAAAAGGGACTCTGTCTTGCAGCTTGGGTGTCAGCTCAGCCACAGTGGGGTAGAGCACTAAGTGGGCTTCTGGGGGTCCCACTTCCAGACCCTGGGTCCGGTCTGGCACTTCTGGACTTGCCCTAGGCCAGAGAGAAAGGCACTGCTCTGAAAGGAGAGACTCAATATAGGTAGCAAGGCAGTGGTCACCACAGAGTTTGAGCAAGACCAGTGCTGTGCTGGTGTCATATCTGAACTAGCACAGTCCCATTGGTCGTGGCCACAGGAATGCTTGTGTCACCCCTCTCCCAGCTCCAGGCAGCTTGGCACAAGAGAGAGAGACAGAGAGACTCTGTTTAGGATAAAGGAATAGAAGAGAACAAGCGTCTCTGCCTGGTAATCCAAGGAGTTCTTCCAGATCTGACCCAAGACTACCAAATGGTACTACTATGAATCTGCAAGAACCACAGTTTTACTGGGGTTAGAGTGTCCCCTAATGCAGATATGGCAGCAGTGAACAAAGACTTAGATCACGATACCTAATCCCTTTGAATACCTGGAAAGCCTTCCATAAGAAGGGCAGGTACAAAAAAAGGCCATACAGTGGAGACTATAATACCTAACTCTCCAATGCCCAGACATTGATGGACATACATAAGCATCAAGACCATCCAGGAAAACATGACTTTAACAAACTAATAAAGGCACCAGTTGCCAATTCCAGAGAGACAGGCATGTGACATTTCAGACACAAAATTCTAAACAGCTGTTCTGAGGAAGTTCAATGAAATCCAGATAACACAGAAAAAAAATTCAGAATCCTATCAGATAAATTTAACAAAGAGATTGAAAACAATTTTTAAAAATCAAGTATAAATTCTAGAGTTTAAAAAAGCAATTGACATGCTGAAGAATTTACCAGTCTCTTAACAGCAGAATTTATCAAGCAGATGAAAGAAGTAGTGAGTCTGAAGACAGGCTGTTTGAAAATACACAAAGGAGACCCCAGAAAGAATTTTAAAAATGAAGTATACCTACAAGATCTAGAAAATAGCCTTAAAAGGGCAAATCTAAGGGCTAGTTGCCTTAAAGAGGTGGCAGAGAGAAAGATCAGGATAGGAAGTTTATTCAAAGGGATAAAAACAGAGAACTTTCCAAATCTAGAGATATGAATACTCAAGTACAAGAAGGCTATAGAACACCAAGTAACCCTCACCCAAATTAGGACTATCTCAAGACATTTGATAATTGAACTCCAAAAGGTCAAGACTAAAGAAAGGATCCTAAAAGCAGCAACCAAAAGGAAACAAGCAACATACAATGGAGCTTCAATACGCTGGCAGCAGACTTTTCAGTGGAAACCTTACAGGCCAGTAGAGAGTAGCATGACATATTTAAAGTGTTGAAGGAAAAAAAACCTAGAAAAAAAATACTATACTGTTCTGGAATAGTATATCCAGCAAAAATATTCCTCAAACATGAAGGAGAACTAAAGGCTTTCCCAGACAAACAAAAACTGAGTGATTTCATCAACACCCTACCTGTCCCACAATAAATGCAAAAGGGAGTTCTTCAATCTGAAAGAAAAGGACATTAATGAGCAGTAAGAAATCATCTAAAGGTACAAAACTCACTGGTAATAGTAGGCACACAAAAAATGCAGAATATTATAACACTGGTGTATAAACTACTCATGTATTAAGCAGAAAGACTGAAAGATGAACTGGTCAAAACTACTTGATGGTTTCAATGCTGAATTTTACCAAACATTTAAAGAAAAATTAACACCAACGGTATTCAACCTATTCTGAAAAACAGAGGAAATAATACCTGCAAACTCATTCTGTGAGACCAGTATTACTCGATACCAATACCAAAGATACATCAAAAAATATATACACATATTGGCCAACCTATCCGATGAACATTGGTATAAAAATCCTCAACAAAATACTACCAAACCAAATATCAGTAATCATGACCAAGTGGGATTTATCCCAGGATGCAAGGATGGTTCGCCATAGGCAAAATAATCAATGTTATACATTATATCAAAAGAATGAAGGATGACAATCTTGTCCTTCATGGTATGATCATGGTATAATCATTTCAATTGATGCTGAAAAAGCATTTGATGAAATTCAACATCATGAAAAAGACATGATAAAAGACTGGGTACCAAAGGAACATACCTCAACCCGATAAAACATATATGACAGACTCATAGCTAGTATCATACTGAATGGGGGAAAACTAAAATTCTTTCATCTAAGACCTTGACTATGACACGAATGCCCACTTTCACCACTATTATTCAACATAGTACTGGAAGTCCTAACTAGAGTAATCTGACAAGAGAAAGAAATAAAGGGCATCTAAACTAGAAAGGAAGAAGTCAAATTATCCTTGTTTGCAGATAATATGATCTTATATTTGGAAAAACCTACAGATTCCATGAAGAAACTACTGTAACTGAAAAACATATTCAGTAAAGCTGCATGATATAAAATAAACAAACGAAAATCAGTAGCATTTCTACATGCCAACAGCAAACCTGAAAAAGAAATCCAGAAAGTAATTCCATTTACAATTGCTGCACAGAAAATAAAATACCTAGAAATTAATTTAACCAAAGAAGTGAAAGACCTCTACAATGAAAACTCCAAAACACTGATAAAAGATATTGAAGATTAAAAAAAGAGTGGGAAGAAGATGTTCCATGTTTATGGGTTGGAACAATCAACACTGTTAAAATGTTCGTATTACCCAAAGCAATTTACAGATTCAATGTAATTCCTATCAAAATACCAATGATATTCTTCACAAAAATTTTTTAAAAATCCTAAAATTTGTACAGAACCACAAAAGACCCAGAATAGCCAAAGAAATCCTTGAATAAAAAGAACAAAACTGAAGGAATCACATTATCTGACTTCAAATTATACTACAGAATTATAGTAAACAAACCAGCATAGTACTGGCATAAAAGAAAAGACACATAAACCAATGAAACAGAATACAGAACCCAGAAACAAATCCATACATCAACAGTGAACTCATTTTTGACAAAGGTGCCAAGAACATACATTGGGGAAAGAATGGTCTCTTCAATAAATGGTGCTGAGAAAACTAGATATCCATATGCAGAAATGCAGAAGAATAAAATTAGACTTTTATCTCTCACCATATGCAAAAATCAAATCAAAATGGATTAAAGACTTAAATCTAAGACCTCAAGCTATAAAACTACTAAAATAAAACACTGGGGAAGCACTCCAGGACATTGGATTGGGCAAAGACAGGCAACCAAAGCAAAAATGGGCCTATGGGATAATATCAAGTCAAAAAACGTCTGCATAGCAAAGGAAACCATCAACAAAATGAAGAGACAATCCATAGAATAGGAGAAAACATTAGCAAACTACCCATCTAACAAGGAATTATTAATAATAACTAGAATATATAAAGAGTTCAAACAAGTCTATAGGGAAAAAAATCTAATAATCTAATTTTAAGAATCTAAATAAACATGTCTCAAAAGAAGACATACAAATGGTAAAGAAGTCCATAAAAAGGTGCTAACATCATTCATCATCAAAGAAACGCAAATAGAAATTACATGAAGATATCATCTCATCCAAGTTAAAATGGCTTATGTACAAAAGGCAGGAAATAACAAATGCTGGTGATAATGTGGGGAAAAGAGAACCCTCTTACACTGTTGGTGGGAATGTAAGTTAGTAAAACCACTATGGAGAGCAGTTGGAGGGTCCTCAAAAAGCTAAAAATAAACCTACTATATGATCCAGCAATCTCACTGCTGGGATATAATCACAAGAAAGAAAATCAATGTACCAAAGAAATATTTCATTCTCATGTTTATTGCAGCACTATTCACGATAGCCAAGATTTGGAAGCAACCTAAGTGTCCACCTAGATGAATAAATAAAGAAAATGTGGTACATATACACAGGAGAGCACTATTCAGACATTTAAAAAAAAGAATGAGATTCCCCCCAGCATTTTGAGAGGCTGAGGTGGGAGGATCACTTGAGCCCAGCAGGTCAAGACCCGCCTGGGCAATAGTGTGAGACCTCATTTTTATTTAAAAAAAAAATAAAAGAATGAGATCCTGTCACTTGAAACAACATGAATGGAACTGGAGGTCATTATGTGAAGTGAAATAAAACAGATAAAGACAAACTTTGTATGTTCTCACTCATTAGTGGGAGCTAAAAATTAAAACAAGTGAACTCATGAAAGCGGACAGTAGAATGATGGTTTGGAAGAGTAGGTGGGAGTTGGGGAGAGTGGTAATGCTTAATGGGAACAAAATATAGAAGATAAAATGAATGAGATTTAGTATTGATAGCACAACAGGCTAAGTACAGTCAACAATAATTTGTTGTACATTTTAAAACAAGAAAGAGAGTATAAATGAACTGTTGTAACACAAAGGATAAATGCTTGAGGAAATGGATAACCCATTTATGCTGATGTAATTATTACACATTACATGCCTGCATCAAAGTATCTCATGTACTCCTTTAAAATGTACACCCACGTACCCACACAAATTAAAAATAAAAATTTTAAAAATTGGTAAAAAAGAAGCAAATATCATCAAAATTGGTCACATTAAACCTTTCAAAAACTCTCATTCACTTTGTTCCTCTTTTATTATGTAACATTTTTGGTATCAAGAACATATTAAATAATAATATAATGAACACTAAAGTATCCACCTTCCAACATTAAAAATACAATGATCTTTTAAATCAAAATTCTTTACTCTCCTTAGGGATTCCACAAAATAGTATGAACATAAAGCTTATCACTTTTTCAATGAAAAATTAAACCATGTGGTATTTTCTTCGTATAAAAATGGTCTATGCAAAATTACTGAGATGAGATAAATTAGGGATCAGCAAATTGTAGAGGGAGAGAAGTGGGTGTGACCATAAAGGTAGCATAAGAGAGATTTTTGTGGTGGTGGAATAGTTATTTCATCTTGATTGCAGCAATAGTTACACGAATGTACATTTTTATACAAGTCTGGGCATTAAAAAGCTAACATAGCTGGCCTGAGGATGCTATCCTTATTAAAGCTGCCTGCAAAGTTGATCTTTGGCTGGTGTCTGGAAACTTGAATTTTGGCAGTGTTCCCTAACTGATAAAGGTGCCTTGTTATGTCTAGACTATTTGTGCAAACAATGTGATTTACGCTGACCACCAAGGAGTTTCTTCTGGAAGTCTGGAATTTTGATACGTGCCACGCAGCAGGTAACTAGATGACCAACACTCAATAAAAATGCTGATTACTGAGTCTCTTATGGGCTTCCCTGGGCAGAAACATTGTAGATGTTGCGACATTTTCATTTGTGGAGGTGGTCGTATACACTGTGTGACTTGTCATAGGAGGGACAAAATAAAGGGGAACCTGTAGATGGCTTTCTTCAGACTTCACCTGTCTTTTCCCCACATGATTTACCATACATCCTTACTACATCGCCATAATAAATCTTAGATGTTAGTGTAACCATATGGTGAGTCCAGTCCTTCTAGCAAATCTCTGAACATGAGGGTGGTCTTGGAGACCCCAGACACAAAGCCCCATGGACGAACATCAACTTCCTATTTTTCATTTGTACTGGAGTCATGTAATTATGTAACTATTGAGGGAAACAGTGTGAGGTATACCAATAACTCCCTGTCCATTGTATTTGTGATGGTTAGGATCATGTATCAACTTGACTGGCTACAGGGTGCCCAGATTAAATACTGTTTCTGGGTATGTCTCTGAGGGTGTTTCCAGATGAAATTTGCCTTTGAAATGGTGGACTGGGTATAACAGGTTTCCCTCTCCAATGTAGGTGGGCATCATCCAATCTATTAAGGCCTGAATAGAACAAAAAGTAGAGGAAGAATTCATCCTTTTTTTGCTTCCAGCCTACCTGCTGGGGCTGGGACATCTCATCTCCACTTCTGCCCTCATTCTTGGATTTATACCATTGGCTCTGATAGTTCTTAGGCTTCAGAACTGGGATGAATTATACCACCAGTGTTCCTGGGTCTCTACATTACAGAGAGCACATCATGGGACTTGCTGAGCCTCCATAATCACCTGAGCAAATTCCTCATAATAAATCACATAGATATTCCTTATAATCATGTATACATACATGTGTGTATAAGTATTTGTGTGTATGTTTTATACATATAAAACAGAACACACACACACACATACATACACACAGCAAAAACACTGGTTTCTCTGGAGAACTCTGGACTCCTCTGATCATAAGCTCTATATTGACTGAAGATTATAACCTATCTTTTGTCACATTACCCTTTTTCATCGAGATTACCCCATATCATAAACAAGATTTTTTTAATATGTAGAAAGATAAATATCCATAGGATATAACCTTTCTTTTTATAGTGATCTAACGTATTCTCTCACCTTGTACACTTCTAATGACCAATAGTATATAATGAAGAGATAAATGATTGGGATTAGAAATTTGGCTTCAAACTGATTTCAGTAGAGATAGACAGATGTGTTTGTTCTTGATAGACGAAGTGAGTTTAATAATATAAACTCCCCATAACATCTAAGTGGTTACCACCCTAAAATTCCCATCCCTGAAGAGGCAGTAAAATGTTGTAGTTCAGACCGTAAACTATGTGGACTGCATCCTGACTCCACTACTTACTACCTAGTCAATTTAGCAAGTTATTTAACCTCTGTGCCTCCGTTTCCTCATCTACAAAATGGAAATAATAAGAAGGGGTAGTTATGAACAGTAAAAGAGTTAATTCTTACAAAGTGCTTAGAACAGTGGCCGTCATAAACACTAAATAAGTGTGAGCTATTATTTTGCAATGAAAAGAAAACAGCTTCATGAATAACACAACAGAGACTGGCTAAATACAATTCCAAATAAAACATTTCTAAGAACAAGATAAGATGCAGGATTGTGGTAATGCTGTAATTAGAAGAAGAAACACTCTGGAATTTAAAGATTCAAGTGGTACATTTCTAACCTAAAGCCCCTGTCCTTTTATACTACCTTACCCCTATCAGCAAAGATTATTCCAAGAACTAGAAAAAAAGGAATATAGAGATGCTATTGGCAAATGCACCTCCATATTACATAACCCACTGTTGCCTCCTACAAGATTGTCTTGTCCCTTTTTGGTGCCCTTAAAGGACAGGGAGAGTAACTTAGATATTGCAGTAGACTGCTTTGATCATGACAATGCCACTGCTCACAAGTACTACCAAGAGCTACCAAGAGAGAAACTCTTCCATTTCCTAGTGCAAGACGCATCTTTGAAGTAATGTCCAAGTAAAGAAGGCTAAGCAATGGGTACCTGTTAAGGCTGATTTACGTTGATTTGTTTCACTCAAGGGCAATCTGGTCAGTGGGAGAAATAGCAAGTCTGCCACATCCCCAAAGTTCTGAGGATTACAAAATGTAAACCCCCCATTTTCTTTGTTTCCTCAATGGAATCCAACTAGAATCTCCTTCTGAATGGTGTATCTCATTAGGAATTAGGGTAATAACCCTAATTCCTAGAATCTTAAATAAGAATTATTTTTCCATCTTTTTGTATATCATTATGCTATGGATTTGATGTCTTAGCTCCCTTTTTTAGACTCTGGGTAGTCCTTTCTTGAAGATAAACCTAATTATTGCTAAAGTATCATTTGGTCTTAAACATATAAATACATATTGTTAATTTTACCTATAATAGAAATTCCAACTTTTGCAAACATAGAAATCTCAGAAGAAAGAGAAGCTGAGTATGGTTTAAAGACATAATTTTTTTCTTTTTTAAATTGATAAATAAAAATTGTATATATTTATCATATACAACATGACATTATAAAATACATATACACTGTGAAATGACTAACTCAAGCTAATTAACATGTATAACCTCACATATTTATCATTTTTGTGGTGAAAATACTTAAAATTTGCTCTCAGCAATTTTCAAAATTATAACACATTGTTATTAACTATAGTCACCATGTTGTACAATAGATCTCTTGAACTTATTCCTCATATCTAACTGAAATTTTGTATCTTTTGACTGACATCTCCTCAGCCTATACTCCTGACCTCTTACTTTTAACCACCATTGTATTCTCTGCTTCTGTGAGTCAACTCCGAGATTCCACATTCAAATGACATCATGCAGTATTTGTCCTTCTACACTTGGCTTATTTTTTTTAACTTTATGATTCTCTATTTCTAATTGGGAAAGTCAATTTCTATTAGTTCAAGTTTATCTTAAGATGAAGAATTTTGTGGTAGGGAAGGGGACTAGAATAGGCTTATTACAGAGCTTATTGCAATCACATAATAAAATACAAGACATATAAGTCATCTACAAGTCATATAAGAAAGTACTAGACACAGGAAGGCAATAAATTTATACGTACCCTTTTCTAGAGGTAAAAGAGAAAAATAAAAATAGGCCCACACCTTAAAATAAGCATGCATTAGCTGTTTTCTCACTGAGAAATATTGACCCAGTCCATTATTTCACATTTTCAAAAAGCAAACACTTACAGTATAATTAGTGGCTTGAATGTTCCTGAGTGCTGCTTCCAGTTGTGTTATCAAGAAACGTAAAGTCAAAGCAGGAACAATTTCCTCACCACTCTGGCTGTTAGCTGCAACTTCTCTCTGTGGAAAATAATTTAGTTAAAAAAGTATTTAAGTCTGAACAAATATCTACATATGTTTACATTATACAAATAATTCATGCTCATTGGAGAAAATCTGAAAAATAGGATGAAAATGGTTTTTTAAAAAAATCCATACCATCCAGATACACTGTTCTCATGTTGGTTAAGTCGTCTGATGAATGTCATTTGTAACTATTTCCTTAAAACATTTTTTAAAAAGGCATTCCTATACCTGTCAAGGGGTTAGCAACATCCACACCTGCTTCAGAGGAAAGTGGTAATCCCACTTCACTCTCATACATTCTATCGTGTGAAATAGCTGAAATCTTCCAGCTCTGAACCTGTCTGTGGTAAACAGGAATGCTGGCATTAATACCAATAAAGGGGTAAACCATTTGATGCTGCAATCTGATTGCACCTGAGCTAATGCATGCTTATTATGTACTATAGTTTATTTACATGGTTGAAATGAAAGATAGGACTATGTCTTTGTGTCCATTCCCCAATGCTTTCTACCCAACAAGTGCTTGGTTTAAATTACATTATCCGTTTAATGAAGTATAATCTGCATGGAAAATTTAATCTACATTTCCATAACTTGGTTTCCATATGTAATACTTTCCTGTTTCTTTCCTAGCTGACTAGATACTTTATTTCAGTCTCCCTAGCCATCAATTGAATGAGCCTCTTCTCTATCAATACATATTCTCTAGATAAAGTAATCCACTACCATAATTTTAAATAGTATCTACACACTGACAGTTTCCAAATTTTAATTTCTATCCAAGAACTATCACCTGTATTCCAGGCTCACAGCCAATTCAACAATATCTCTTGAATTTGAATAGAAATATAAAACATAATAGGGAAGTTCCACCTCTGTCAAACAGTCTAGGTGGCTTCAAATCAATCTCCCCAGTGACAATAACTAAAACAACTGGACAAAACATAAAAACTAATTATCTGAAAGCAATGGAATTCTACCAAGACAATGAAAACGAACACCTCTGAAAGGCAGTCTCTGGGGAGCTGACTTTCCAAGCTAATTTTCTCATTAAAGTAATTGCTACATTCAGTTGTGGCACAGCCTTCAGCAGATTTGCAAGGCTGGGGGGAAAACTGGAGTGCACAGTCTACAAGGAAGAGCAGCCCTGATAAACAGCCCATTCTTTTGATTGAGGCCCTGTTTTGGTTACAATGGAAGCGGACCAGAATTCAAGGATTTCAATGGAAATTGTTTATTTGGGAAGTACAGAGACAATGGTAGGAAAGTGGAAAAGTAATAAAGTGAAGGAAAAGTAGGCTTTAAGTTAAAGGATGTGTTATTAAGCTAGTTACCCATAGTGGGCCACTGCAGTTATTACAACTGGGAAATTTTGGAAAACTCAAAATTACAAATCAGTATTAACCAACTCAACAGAAGAGGCAACTGGGATATTCATATAACTTCCGAGACCCACTGACTGAGTGCTTTCTGGGGTAATGGGGAAATATCAATTCCTTGGGTCTTCTGAACTGCCATGAGAAGTAGCTTTCTCCTGTTTCAGAAAAAAAAAAATCCCTGAGGCATAGAGATACAGATATTGAAAACTATAATTGTCCAGGGCATACTGAAAATATCGGTAGGATCCAATTGGTATGGGAAGAGCACTGACAGAGTCTGCTACAAAAAGTAGAGAAACTGACCCTTCTTCCAAGAACTAAGTAAAGATTGGAATCATCTCTACCCCAGGTTGAATTACATAATTTACTAGAAATGCAAAAATAAAAATTACTAAAAAAAATTTTGTTCAGTTTTCTCAGTTCTTCACAGAGAAGGGTTGCTATGAGACAAACCAGGCAGCTACTCCAAGAAGCAGAATTATCTTTATTATTTTCAATGACTACAGTACTTGTATTTATGTTTTCACGTTCATTCATGATGTTGGATATTTTTGCTTTCTTTTTTGGACATACTTATTAAGCATTTGTCAATTTTATTGATCTTTTCAAAAAAGCAAGTTTTGGATTTATTGATCCTTCCTATTTTATGCTTTAAATAGATTTCATTAGTTTTAATTCTCTTTATCACTTCCTTCTTGAGTGCTTTTAGTTTGCTGTTCTTCCATTAACCTCTTGAATGTATGTTTAGATAAATGATACTCAATCTTGTTTCTTTTTAATATTTACATCGCAAGTTATAAATTTTCCTTGAAGCACAGCTTTATCTAATAACACAAGATTTGATATGTTATTTTAATTCAGTTCAAAAATGTATTTAACTTCTACTGTGATTTCTTCTTTGACTAGTTGGTTACCTAGATTAGAGGTATATCTCTTAACTTATGAACATATGGTTTTCTAGATTATCGCTTTTATTGATTTCTAGATTAACTGAATGTTAGAGAACATACTCTGTTATGTTTTGATACTTTGAAATTTGATGGGGCTTGCTTCGTGACCTAGTATACGGTCCATTTTTGTAAATGTTCTGTGTGCACTTAAAAAGGATGCATATTCTGCCACTGTTGGGTGTAGCGTTTATATATGTGTCTCAGGTAGATGAAGTCTGCTATAGTTTACTAATTTTGTGTCCATGTTCTATCAGTTATTAATAGAAGTATGTTACAATATCCCATTGAGATTGATTTGTCTGTTTCCTTTAGTATTATTTATTTTTATCATCTTATCATTCATGAAAGTTCTGCAGATATTTGGATCTACTTCTGGAACTTATCTTCTATTTTCTAGACATGTCTGTGGTATAAAGAACAAGTAACACAATCTTTTAGTTATTAAAGCTTCATAATAACTTTTAGTGTTTAAGTAGGCAAATTCCCAGCCCTACTCCTTTATACTTTTCTTAATTTTCTTGGCTATTTTTCCTCTTATTTCCCATGTGAACTTTAGACTTAGCATTTAGGGACACTAACCAAAAAAATCCTATTATTTTAGTGGAGTTATGTGATATTTGTGGAAAATTGACAGCTTTAATATACTGTCTTCCTACATGTACTATTCCATTCATGTAGTCATTTCTTACACTTTCAATAGAATTTTAGAAAGTTTTATTTACTGTTTTAATAATGAGTACTGACTTCTAAACTTAATGTGACTACAATCAGTGCTTGGGTGCTTGCTAAAATGCAGATTCCCAGATCTATCCCCAGAGATTTTGATTCTTTAGAACTGATACAGGGTCAGATATTCTCATGAAAGTGGTTTAGAACAAGCTTAAGGAAATACTAGTTTATCTTGTACATTCCTTAAGTGTTTTACTCAGTATTTTACTTTTGTTATTATTATAAATAAGTATAGTTCACCCTCCATATCCACAGGTTCTGCCTCTGCGGATTCAACTCACCATGGACTGAAAATATTTGAAAAATAAATAAATAGCAAGAATACAATAATTTTAAAAATTGAAAAGTCAATATAGTATAAGAACTATTTATATAGCATTTATATTGTATCAGGTATTATAAGTAATCTAGGGATGATATAATGTATACAGAAGAAGGCGCACAGGTTGTATGCAAATACTATGTCATTTTACATAAGAGACTTGGGCATTCTTGGATTTTTGTACTGGGGGGTGTTCTGGAACTAACCTCCCACAGATAACAAAAGAAGACTGTACTGTTCTTCTATTTTTACATTCTAGTTGGTATTTTTTACATATCTGAAGGCTACTGATTTCTGTCTTGTTTCTAAGTGATTTCTAAAACATAAGAGGGAAATGATGGCATTATTCTATCAATTTCAAGCCAGAATTCCCTTATACTGTGGAAAATTATCTCAGTTAATAATTGTACACAAAGTCTTTTGAATATCTTCAGAGTTTGTTAGAATGTTTAATCATAATAGTATTAATGTGTTTCATGGAAATAATTATATATTCTTTCATAGAAGTACAAATGTAGCCTTCTCAAGACAACTATGGTGCTTTGCCCTTCTCTTCCCTAGTTAATTGCCACAAAGGAAAGAGTATATAATTTTCTTTAACTTCAGAAAACTCTATTTATTTAAGAAATGGTACCCTTTTTATACTAAAAATTACCACAAATTATATAGAAAAACTACTTTCTAGATGGAAATCTACAATATATCCTCTGGAATATTATATGCATAATTCCAAAAGTTTTGGATATGATTTTTGAAAATACATTTTTGACAAATGTGTAACTTTTTTTTTTTGAGACACAGTCTTGCTTTGTCTCCCAGGCTGGAGTTCAATGGCATGATCTCAGCTCACTGCACCTCCATCTCCTGAGTTGAAGTGATTCTCCTGCCTCAGCCTCCCAAGTAGCTGGGACCACAGGCATGTGCCACCAAGTCCGGCTAATTTTTGTATTTTTAGTAGAGACGAAGTTTCACCATGTTGGTTCAACTCCTGACCTCAGTGATCCACCCACCTCAGTCTCCCAAAGTGCTGGGATCACAGGTGTGAGCCACCATGCCCAGCCAAATGTGTTAACATTTTGAGTTAGGAG
Organism: Callithrix jacchus; assembly: GCF_049354715.1. Classification (NCBI taxonomy): domain Eukaryota; kingdom Metazoa; phylum Chordata; class Mammalia; order Primates; family Cebidae; genus Callithrix; species Callithrix jacchus. The sequence goes on along the minus strand of NC_133516.1, from coordinate 99,684,466 downwards.
ACCAAAAGCAGTCCCCTGTCCCAGACTGGCAAGTTATAGGTTATTAGTAGGACTGGAATAAACACTAGACCTTGTAGTCAACAGCTTACAAGCTACCAACCCACATTCCAACTATTATTCTTAAAAGGCTAGCACCACATGACTCTATTTGCTCAGTGTTTTAAAAGTCTACAGTCAAGGTTGTACCAAAGTCCTTTACAACAGATAAGACGGAGATTTTTTTCAAGACTGGCTACACTGTGTGGTTAAAATTTTTTTTTAATTAAAGAAGTCATATACAGACAGCTGCACTTCTGCCACAAAGATCAAATTATGATGTTACCTGCATAGTTTGGAAGGAAAAATCTTCTTGTAAGAACTTCTTAACATGAGGAACCACACCTTTTGGTAGAGTATTAATTGCACTTAATAACTTCTTCACTTCTAATAGTAGGTTAACAGGAACAAGATCAGTAGGAACGTCCTTTTCCTGTTTGTCCTAGAAGACATTATTGATTAAAAGTTTACACAATTATGCATATTCTCATTTACTCTAATACCAAAATCAGCCAAAGCATTAAAAAAGGAACAAAGCTTGCTTTACCTTGTTCTTCTGGCTTCTATGACAGAACTATAGAAAATCTAAGGAAGAATAATATACGTTCTCTGCTCTCTAGGAACTTAAAATATTACATATACTCTCAGTAACAGGAAAATTATATCTAACTGTGCTTTTTACATTATATGACTGATGCTTCAGCTATTAAATACATAGCAATTTGAAAATGAATAGTTGTAATAGTTTAAATTGCAAACAAAGTAGTAAATTAGAATGACATCTCACTTCAGTCAGAGCTCTATAAATAGTAATAATTTTCAGGAATTTATTCTTCCAGAATTAATAAAGGCATTAGTAATTTGATAACTACGCAATCAAGCCCTGCTGGAATATCTATTAACATTAGTTGTGAAGAACTAGTGGACAATAGAGATAAATGGCCTGCAACAGATGGATGCTGGCCTTCCTTCAAACCTTAAGAAACCAGAGGTCTTATACTCTGCTGAAACTTCTAGGAATATGATTATGTTGCTATTGATCTCTGAAAATAAGAACTTCTTATTGTAGAAGTCACATAGAGCTTTAGAGGCTGAACATGCCCTGTTATGGGGTAATTCTTTCACTTTCAGTTCTCTAATAGATCTGTAAATAACATCTCTAAAAGATCTATGTAAATAGATCATGTAGAAATGAGTAAAGTCCATTGCAGGACTCTCTGCCTAATCTAACTATGATGTTTTGTCCTTCTCTTCTCTAGTTAGTTGCCACAAAGAAAAGAGTTTGCAGAGGTTATTCAGTAACTTAGGAGGGGAAAATATATAAACATAAAATAACCCTGGTATGTGGTATTCACCGGTATGAGGTTTTCACTGTAAAAAATGGGTTTGAGTGCTACATTAAGATTCCTCCATCCCCATCTATATTCAACAAATGTACCTTAGATTTTATAGTATTTCATAAGATTATGTATGTAGAAAAATGTTAACAGTTTACTGTCTATGAAGGATGTTCATTGTACTACCATTCATTTTACCATCCTTGTAATCTTTCTATAGGTTTGAAATTTTTCAAGAAGTTAAAAAAATTCTACCAAGTAACTAGAAAAACCCCTTATAAAGAATGACCAATATCAGTGGTCCACATAATTCAAACAAAAGGTCAATTCTAGTCAAAAGTAAGGGTAGACTCATCTGATACTAATTAAAAAATTTATACAAAGGCAAGATTATAGCATGACAAAACATTTTTCAACAGGAAATACTATAAGCTTCATGCCTACAGGGTCTTGCTTTGTCACGTAGGCTGGAGTGCAGTGGCATGAACACAGTTCACTGCAGCCTCAACCTCCCAAGCACAAGTGATCCTCCCACCTCAGCCCCTCAAGTAGCTGGAAATACAGATACACACCACCACACCCGACTATTCTGGTATTTTTAGTAGAGACGATTTCACCATGTTGTATAGGCTGGTCTCAAATTCTTGAGCTTAAGCAATTCATCTGCCTGCATTCGCCTCCCAAAGTGCTGGGATTACAGGCGTGAGCTACCATGCCTGGTCCATAATTTTAATTTTTTAAGTTAGTTGTCAAAATATTTGATGCTTCATCCACTTTGACAAAACTGATTTAATATCTAAACAAAATTCAGGTCAAAGTGTCCACCTTTCCTGCTTTTTGTATTCCTAATTCTGTATCTAGAAATGCCTTTTCTGAATCTAGTCCCCTGGTTCTTGCCTTCGCTCAACTGTACAACCCTACATACATTTGCATGTAATGTACTTCCTCTGCAACACTGTTTGCAGTGATAACCTCATGCAGGTGAATACCATGGTTATTTTATGTTTATATAGTTTCCCCTCCTAAGTTACTGGATAACCTCTGCAGACTTTCTCACCCATGTTCCTGCTAACATGTTTCTACCCAAGTCTCATGTTGAATTGTAATTCCTTGTGTTAGAGGATGGACCCGGTAGGAAGAGATTGGATCACTGAGGTGGTTTCTAATAGTTTAGCATCATCTCCCTAGTGCTGTCTTATGATATAGTTCTTACAAGATGTGGTTGTTTGAAAGTGTATGGCACCTTCCCCTTTGCTCTCTCTCTCTCTCTCCTGCTGCCGTGTGAAGATATGCTTGCTTCGCTTTGCCTTCTCCCATGATTCTAAGTTTCCTGAGTACTACCAGCCATGCTGCCTCCTGTCCACCTGAGAAAGTGTGATTCAGTTAAACCTCTTTTCTTCATAAATTACTCAGTCTCAGGTAGTTCTTTAAAGCAGTATAAGAACAGACTGACATACTTATTAACAAGTATTTATCAATCATTATATAAAACTATATGGAAGGTAAAAGTTATACTAATGAGCTCTTTATCAATCTTTCACTAAATATATGAACATATGATGTTCATACAACTATTTTTAACTACCACAAAAGCATATCACTGGTACTAAAAGCCTTTTATGTATAATGCAGAGTTATTCTCTTTCATTTAGACCTAGAAGTTCTAACCATAAAGATAATAAAAATAAATAATAAACTTAACTTCAGAAATGACTCAAACTTCTTATTAAATAAAATTCTGATGTATATATGTGTGTAGTTTTATTGTTGTTTTGCTTGAATGTTCCCTAAAAAGAAAAACATGAGGGATTTCTTAAAATTGATTGTTGGGCTACTTATGGATAATTCGATTTATTTTTTTCCTAATTTTTAGTTATGGTGAGGAATGATGTTTAGAATGACAGCCCTGAGACACGGTACCCATCATCAAAGCAAGATTCCATCGGACGTTTCACTAATGAAAGTAGGAAAGCAGACCCGCTCAAAACATTTTAAAACACAATTAAACTAGCTAAATTTATTGCAGCATTTGCATATATAATTAGTTATTATCAATTGAATAAAAGTTAATGAAAATTAAACTTTGTCTTACCAGTTGAACGGATGATTTTTCTGGCTTATTCTCAGTTTCTTCCTTTCTCTGATCCTCCACATGGGGATGGCTATTTTAAATGAAAATAAGGTGCATTAAGAACATCTCCTTGGCCGGGCGCGGTGGCGCAAGCCTGTAATCCCAGCACTTTGGGAGGCCGAAGCAGGTGGATCACGAGGTCAAGAGATCGAGACCATCCTGGTCAACATTGTGAAACCCGTCTCTACTACAAATACAAAAAATTAGCTGGGCACGGTGGCACATGCCTGTAATCCCAGCTACTCAGGAGGTTGAGGCAGGAGAATTGCCTGAACCCAGGAGGTGGAGGTTGCGGTGAGCCGAGGCCTGAGCCGAGATCGCGCCATTGCACTCCAGCCTGGGTAACAAAGAGCGAAACTCCGTCTCAAAGAAGAAAAAAAAAAAAAGAACATCTTCTCACAAAGAACACAAATTATAGTAGTAAAGAATCTAACAATTGAATTATTGTCTGAAAGTGCAACCAAAGCGTATCAAAGACTGGTAATGATGGTAGGTGCCATATATCTTTAAGGACTCAAATTAAGGAAGACAAATTAGGTCATGCCCTTACTGGATGGTGGTAGAGAAAACCGCAAACTGATTATGAAAAACACTGCTTCCTTAAAAGATGTGCAGTAGACCAAACAAATGGGAAGAAAAACTTATAGCACTGTTTCAAGATAAAGGAAAAAGGTCTTAAAAAGGTTGAGATTTGGTGTGTTTGTTTACAAAGATATTACAGGTTAGGGAGATGTCTATCTTAAATAGATCATTTTATTTTTTGTTTGGGGTTCCTAAACTTCTAATTGTCCAGTTTTCCAAAATATTTTTAATTGAGGAAAAATGTCATATTTAAAAATTATTAACTATTTGGGTAATAAGGAATCACTTGACAGGTTCTGCTTTTAACCTTAGCTCAAAATGTGAACATACTGCAGTATTATACACTGAACAGAAAATTGTATTTATAGTGTTGCTTTTGCCTGCATACAGAATCATTGCATAGGAACCATAATATAGGGTCATATTTGATTTATTTAATACTAACTTTGGACTCCAGAAGACAGAACACTGAGGTGAGAAATTTATATTGACTGATTTATACAGAATCGTACTTTATAAATATTATCTTATTTGACTTTACATTTATGTATTCATTTGACAGACAATCATTTATCATTTAATGATAACTGATTTTGTTGGGGTAAACTGGGACAGATAAATAAAATGTTATTATCCATTTTCAAAATTCTAGTGGAAGTTTCTACAAAAGATGATATACACATGCAAAGATTTCACAATATGATTTTCAGTGCTCTTTAAGGCACCATGGTAAAAAGAAACCTACTAACTGTCTTTTCCTCCACATCAAAGCCCCACTTGCCCCACAAAAAATAAAGCAAAACATAAGTTATATCCTTGTGTTATCAAGGAATGAAAAATATTGCAGCAGTATTCTGAAGTCTTTCAAGGTTTGAGAAAGAGTATAAAATGTTCTCAAATGTATACTCTTCCAGCAAACTCAATTTCATGATCATTCCCTCCTTAACCCAATATTTCTCAATCCTAGATGCATACTAAAATCAACTGTGAAGCTTCTGAAACATCCAGATGCCCAAAACCTACTTCATGTCTTCTGAATCAAAAGTGTCATGTTAGGCTGCTCTATTTTCTATAGGCTCCGTTACAAATTTTGATGTGTAACACCAACTTATCCTCACTTGCTCCTCTGTACAAAATAAAACTAAATCTCTTAGCAACACAGTCACAATACTCTCCAATAATTTTTCTTAAGTACTTTTTCTTGCTATTTCCTCACCGAAGCCAAATGACCTCTCATCCTACCTTGCTTCTAAACCCATCACCATGTTTCTTGTCCTTTAAAGATCAGTTCAAATGTTACTTTGTGGAAACTCACTCGATCATCAGTCAATAATTATTTTTTCTTCCTATAGACAGCCATAGTATTTCTAATAGTTATACAATTTTCCTAAAGATATAATTACTTTTTATATATCTTCCCACTATATTGTAAGCTATCTCTAGGTATACAAACATTGTCTAGTCTTTACTCCTAAGCACCAAGGAATCAGTAAATGCTTTTGTGAAATAAATAGGTCATGCTACTTATTATATGAGATAGTTCAAGCCTGGAGGAAGATCTCCAATATGAACCTGTTTAGCATTACACGAGGTACAGGTGGGCTGAACTTGCCCTGCTGAGAGAAAAGATAACGTCATTTGGCCTTGGCCCACTGAACCACTCAGTAGGGTCTTTTGCATTATGCTTAAATTACCCTTTAGAAAATGGGGATAATAAGAGCACTCACCTCATAGAGTTGTTATGAGGTTTTTGAGTAAAACATAATGTAAAAACAACAATGCTGATAAAATAAGTCTATGTAAGCACTTGCTAAATGATAAAACATTTTGATGAGAACGACTGAACAGTAAGGTATGGCACATTTTTCAACTCTTAGCTCTTCAGTGAGGATGTAATCCCTAGTAAACTTTTGTAAAATTAGATTTCACCCAGTCTACATCACCCACAATCAAACTTGCTGAAATGTCTTGAAGCATACGGGTCTCCTGTTCACACTAGTGTCCCAAGGTTATGTGGAAAAAACAAATATTATGTCTTCTGGAATACAAAAAAGGCAGTTCATTTCTGTCAATCTATCTCCTTTACCTCTGGGGTCCCCAGCCCCCAGGCCACAGACAGGTACAGGTACATGGCCTGTTAAGAACTAGGCTGCACAGCAAGCAGGAAGTAAGCAGTGGGTAAGCATTACCACCTAAGCTCCACCTCCTGCCAGATCAGCAGCACCATGAGATTCTCACAGGAGTGCAAGCTATTGTGAACTGCCTACTCGAGGAACCTAAGTTGCCCACTCCTTATGAGAATCCAATGCGTGATGATCTAAAGTGGAACAGCTTCATCCCAAAACCATTCCCCCACCCCCACCATCTGCAGAAAATTTGTTTTCCACGAAACCAGTTCCTGGTGCCAAAAAGGTTAGGGACTACTGCCTTACCTCACAAAAAATTCTTCTGGTAGAGAATCCATGCTGCACAAGGTTTCTTTACAAAAGTCTTACTCCACTGTTTGCGAAGTGACGTTAAATACTGCCCTTTAGTGCTGTAAGGAAAATAATATTTTTATAAAGGTAGGAAAGTTACTCTCTCCCCACTACGAAAACAGAACATGACCATTTGAAAAAAATTTGAAACAGCTCTAAAAGAAGAATATAAATCACATAGTTTCACCACCTAAACATAATCACTACCTATCCTTTAATATGCTTATTTACCAAGCATAGGTATATTTTACCAATTTGTAATCATATTAAATAGAAGATGTTCTAGCCCACCTTTTTCAATACTGAGTGTTATAGCCAAAGAATCATGTTATTTTATCCTCCTAGTAAACATTCTTAATGGCTATACAATAGCTGGTTGACTGGGATTTCCTTGGCCATTTCCTTATAGTTGGACATTTAATTTCCCATTTTTTTCTATTATAAATAGTTCCATGATAAACTCCATTGTCCACATAGCTTTTTCCATATTTATGATTATTTCTTTATAATAAATTCTCAAAAGTAAAATTAATGTTATCAAAAGACACAAACATTTCATTGTTAAATGGCTCCCCAAAAGGTTTATACTAATTTATTTCCCACAGAGGTATATATGAGTTCCTGCTGAACACCATCTTTCATGACAGCACTGTTTTGTTTCCTTTTAGTCTACAAATAAGATGTAGTTACTTTTTCCCCCAAATCATGATTCTACATCTCCATAAAATAGGAGACACATGGTTTAAAGAACACTTGCACAATATCTCTTTCAAATATCAACTGATGTTGTGGATATTTCCTGAAAGAAAAATAACGCTGAGGCAATACAAATGAAAACAAAGGGACCAGAGTATCCTAAGTATATATAGTTATTTATATAGCTATATATTTCAAGGAAAACTCTTCTAAAAGTGGTCCCATTTAATCTCCTTACTGAGAGTTCAAGCCTCTAGACTCCAGTGTTTTGTGCTAGGCTGGCTTCCTTTTCTGTTCCTACTCTAAGCTCAGAAAGTATTAAATCACATGTAAAAACTATTGTTATATGCTCCGGGCAAAAGATGAAATAGAGGAAATAGAAAAGAAAGTGGCAGCAATAGCATAAATAAAACAGATGGATCGCCTTGGTGCCAAGCACAAGACTGGATAAAGCTTCTCATTTATTGTCTCTGAACTGCTTATTTATCTCAGTAATTGAGTAGCCATTTCTATAACAGCATATTAATACAATTCCATAAATTAGATTGGTACAGCTTTTCTAGGCCAATTATTAAAAGGTAATTCAGCATAGGGTAATTCCCAAATCAATAAAATATATTCCACAAGATCACTATAAATCAACTATTAAGAATTCAGATTGTATTTACTCAAATAAACATTGTTTTAATGATATCCTGTTCCTCCCCCCTCCCCCCCAAAAAAAGCAATTTACCATAGACAGTAAGAAGTAACTGCAGGACCTGAATCTCTCTAATAAACCTTGAAGTCTGTATGTCTTTTCAGTAAGCTTAGAATAAGGGAGGGGGCAACTCAGCCCTGGTATGAGGGCTAAAACAAGTTATGTGGAGATCACAAGCATTCCTAATTATGATACCACATACCAATATTCTACATTTGACTCACACCAACTCTAAGTAACACAGGAAGTCTTAGACAAGAATAATTCTCTAACAATTTGCTACTGATATCTTAATCAAAACACAAAATTACACACACACACACACACACACACACACAGAGAGAGAGAGAGAGAGAGAGAGAGAGAGAGAGTTCCTCCTAAATTTCATTTAAAAGAGAGCTTTCTTCTAGTAGCTCTTAATTTCTTGCTCATCCCCAACAAAAACCCTTCACTGCTGTCAGTACTACAACTTGCCTACATAGAACGAAGAGTTCTCCTAGATAATTATTCTATTTTATAGTCTTATTCTTATTTTAAAAATTCAGTAAGTCATACTTTAATTTGTATTCTCTGTTCAAATACTGATGAGACACAAACTGCAGCTAATTACGAAGCAGAGAGGTTGAATAAACCCTGGCATTCACACTAGATCAGATCTGCTTCATCTCGTTAATAAAGCTGTATAGAAAAGAACATAGCTTTGAGGATTTTAGGATTGTGATGAAGCTATTTTTATAGTTTGGTTTCTATAAATCTCCCTGTTATTTTAATAAAAAGTAACGACAGTTAAGGCATTATTTCATAGCTAGAGAATACAAATGTATGCCTTTTCCAGATAAAATAATCCCTTCATTTCCAGAATTTATAAAAGCTCAGACTTGGAGATCTCTCCCTCTGCTAAGCTCTTCTTTGGCCAGTAGCTGTTTGCATAGATCACAGCAAGGATGAAAAGAAGGGAGGAAAATCCTCTGGTTACAAGATAGAGAGAAGGCCTCTGCTAAGCTGTTCAGTGTTCAGCTTGAAAAAGAAATGGGTGGAAAATTAATAAATCAAAAAGATATTTGGATCCTGAATTAATAGAGTTAAGAAAGACTAATAGCTTTTTCAGCCTGCTCAAAATACAACCTGAGATGAATCTCTGTGATGAAAGGTTTTCCAGGAGAGAGAATCATCAATCTCATCATTTCCCAGGAGCTAAGCAGGTATGTGTGGCAAACACTACCGGCAACAGCAACAGCAGTAGCACTTGACAGCCTCTGTTGGGGAGAAAGGCGAAGTGCCTAGCAACCGAAAGGAAGTAGCCAGCCTGAAACGTTACCACTGCGCTGCCAAAATAATCCAAAGGTTTTTACCATTCTAGAAGAGGCTGGAGGAAACCTTTTAAGTCAGGGTTAACATGGGGGGTGGGGGCGAAGGTAAATCTAGTTTCCCCTAGTGGATTCATTTCAATAGACTTTCCCTGTCAGCAGGAAACAAAATTGACTTTTACTACCTGGGATTAAGAGACTGCTTTTCTGCAGGAATCTAGGTCCTTGTTGGTTGATCTGAGGACAAGCTAAAGTTCAACATCAATTTATAGCACACCTTTATCCACTAACCAAGATGATCTTATTTGTAGGCTGTGTTTTACTGGTTGAAAAATAAGGTCTTGCCATCCATATCTTAATAAACAATAATATGCTTTTCTTACTGTTCCTTCTACCTGTGCTCTCACCTTCTTTCTCTCACACCTACTGAAATTTTAACAATTTTTTTTAGTTGTAAAGGTATTTTCTGTTTCAATTTTTAAAGTTGTATATATTCACATCAAAGCAGGCACAGCTCTTATTTATAATTTTTAAATAGTCTACTTAAACATTTAACTTGTGTTACTGTCATCTTCCAAAACTGTACATAGTCACATTTTTATTAAAATCCACTCAAATGTTCATCCTGACTACAATGCTACCAAAATACCAAGGATTCAGTCTAGATCCTGCTGCTGGCTGCCTGGAAAGCTAATAACTGAAACAACACATTTTGCCAAGGAAGAAGGTTTTAATTGGAGAGATGTGAGCCCAGTCTCAAATTCATCTCCCTGACTGACTAAAACTAGGGGTTTATAAAGCAGGGAAAAAATATAACTATGTGCAAAAAAAACAATAACTAGGAAGGGGCAAGGAGGCATCTGGTACCGTGATCTGGTAAGTTTCAGTTCTTGGATATTTTTTTGAGAGGCCTGAAGGTCCTTTCCTGAGGAAGAAACTCAAATAAATAGAAGTTTCAAGCTTTAACAAAGGAAGGATCAATTTCTATGTATATCCAAAAACAATTGTCTATGGCACTACTGGATTGATTTCAAAAATACCTGACCAACATAGAGACTCTAATATACCAACAAGTTCACATTTCAATGTGTGGGTGGATGTCCCATGAATTTTCCTCCTTTGTCAACTCTAGCACTTACAGACTACCCAATGACAGGAGGAAAAAAAGAGTATTGGTGTGGAAAACAGTAAAAATAAAGTTCAATACTTTTCTCCACGCTACTAATTTAAAACAAAGTAATATATTTTGTATTTTTCAGGAAAGGAATTCAGTTATTAAGAACTTTTCCTCTGCCCACTAAATCAGGGTCTCTCAATTTTGGAACTACTGACATTCAGGTTTGGATAATCCTGTTATGGGAAGTTGTCCTAGGCATTTTTTTAAGACATTTCACAGCACCCACTAGCCTCTGTCCACCAGATGCCAGAGGCAGCTCCCTGCCAATACATCCACTCCAATACATCCACACACATCAGCCCCATTGTGGCAATCAACAATATCTCCAGATATTGTCAAATATCCCTTGGGGCATAAAATTACTCTCCGTTGAGAACCATTCAGTTAGATGAATGAGTTAAGATTAAGAGGCTTAATTAAGTGGACATAGAGATTGTTTTAGGGAAGAAAAATAAGACCATGCTGACATTACACATGTACAAACATAAACAAACTTATGTCTATAAGAAAGCAAAATAACATAAAGTATCTACATTTCCATTAATGTCAACATTAAGTTGAGAGACTGCATAGTAGTTTAAGAGCACAGAAACCCTGTAATGACTCTGTAAGGTTATCATTTGACACACACACTGCTTTGACACACACTAGCTAGCTGTGTGATTTTATGTGAAATTAATAAACATTCTCTGTGCTTCAGCTTGCTTATCTAAAACATAGGAATGACAGTACCTCCTCTTTCTAGGGTTGTGAAGATTCAGTGCTTAAAACACAGAATAGAATAGTACCTGGCACTTACTAAGCACTCTGTAAGTGTTCCTATCATCACCACTTTCATCATCATCATCATCATCATCATCCAACTGTTTAGGTTTGCAGCAAAATTAATTAACTTGTCTGTGAAGGAGAAATGCTATTGATGAAAAGGAATGTTAATGAGATTTAAGAAATGGGATAAGAAAAACTGTTTTTCAAATATATCACACATGACACCATGACACAAAAGACAGCACAATGTGTGCATACTATTCAGTAACTTCCATTTTTCACACCACCACATATACATCTACTTTAGTCTTTAAACTGCATAATAGGCCAATGTATGAATATATCATTTTACAAATGTATGATAGTGTCATTTTACCAGACCACTGATAAAAACTTCAGCTGTCTCTGGGTTTGACTTTTTAAAAAAATTGTTATTACAAACAATGCTGCAATACCACCACCTTGAACATGCAACTTGGTTAAAATTTTGAGAGCTATTTTGAAAAGCTGGATTTCCTACCTCAACACTGAATTAAATGTACTCCAGAAGATGGGTCTGTTAATGAGCAGACTCTGATACTGCTAGTTATCATTTCTGCTAAATTTTACCAGAAGAACTCCAAACAACTCCCTAAAGTTGAGACATAAGATGCTATGGTCACTTCAAGCCTTAAAAAAACTGAAGAAAACACTTTCAAGAATGTGGCAGGGCATTTTTTGATAGTAATTCCTTGGAATCAGAATTTTAACTATTGTTGATCTGGGTATGTCTGCTAAATTAGCAATAGCCAGCCATTCTTGGTGACTTTTGAAATGGCTGTCTTAGTCACTGGGGCTGCTATTGTAAAGTACCATAGAAACAACATAAATTTATTTCTCACAATTCTGGAGGCTAGAAGTCTGATATCAATGTGCCAGCAAAGTTGGTTCTGATAAGAGTCCTCTTCTGGGCTGCAGATTTCTAACTTCTGATTGTACCCTCACATGGTAAAAAGAGGGTTACAGAGCTCTCTGGGGTCCCTTTTACAATCCTGCTCATGAAGCCTCCACCTTCTTGACCTAATTTATCTCCCAAAGCCCCCACCTCCTAATACCATCACATTGGGGGTTAGGTTTCAACACTGAACAAGGGGGAACACATTCATTCCAACTGAGCAGTTGTTCTGAGTTTACAGAACTAGAAAAGTCTTTATTTCTCATGTTAGTGAACTCTGTGTAGATAAAAATGGCTGAGGCCATTAGGTTAGACCTAAGGAACAACAAGTTGCACAATTATTTTATATTAGCAGTAATTAGAATAAACAAAATATACAGATTACTTGGTTTTATAATTTACTATTAATTTCTCCAGTTTTGAATTTGTTTAACTTCCTGGTAAAGCTACAAAATAAAAACATATAGACATGAGTAGCTAAAATATTATTTGCCCCAAATAATAAACATACAGTTTGCTTAGTCAAACTCCCAAACCGATGGATGGTAGTGGAAAATTCTTTGCAAAAGTTACCAGAAACTGGAAGATATTTTCTGTCCCAAAAGATCACTGTTCATCTTAGCTCTTGCCACTTTGCAAAGATCATTGTTAGCAATATGCCTGCTTAAACCAGGAAACAAGAGCCTTGTAATGTATACGCACCACCTCTTGTTTCAAATAAGCCAACATAGAAAACATCTTTTCCTAAAGCAAAATGAACATCTTGTCTTAAGCAGGTTTTAAATTCTATTCAGATCTATTCAGTTAGTTACTTGCGGACTTACACAGGTAAACCTATAGTATATATATATATTGTTTTGAATAGTTGGAATGTAGCTACAATGAATATGCACAGTTAGGATTTACCTGAAAAACCATCCAGATACTAAACAAGCCATCCATTTCAAATATTTACAGATAGCACTGCAAAAATCACACTCTTCAGAAATGTAGCTAGAAACCACTGGAAGGGAATATGCTACCCTTAAGCACATACACCAAAGGTAGACTATTTTCAGCAATTTAAAAATATTATATTGTCATGACAGTTGTTAGACAATCATGAGAAAAGAAGGGAAAATCCTGAGACATAACACACGCAGACATGGTGACCAACCGGGGAATACAGAATACTTCTTTCATACTTGGCTGTATCACCACCAATGAAAGCCTGCCCTACCCACCGCCAACTTGCTCCACACATGTAAGAAAACTGGCAGCTCACTGTTAACTCAGAAAGGCATACATATGTCGGAAGGGTACAGGTAAGAGGACAGAGCAAGCTTTTGGAAAATTAACTGAGTGTATTACCTAGGGTTGCATTGAAAATAAACTTAATTTTCATCAGCTTCTATGTGCCACGTTCCAAGCTATGTACATTGAATAAACATCTGATCTTTACACAACTCTGGAAGATAAACATTAATCAGTTTCAAAAATTAAGAAACTGAGGCTTAGGGAGTTCTCATAGATAATATATCAGTAAGAGCAGAAATTCATGCCCAAATTTTAGCAACTGCAATTCCGTTTTCTTCCATGTCCCATTACTTCTAGTGCAATATTTAATTTATTCTAGTGCAATATTTAATTAGTTTGATGTACAGTTAGGAGCTGAACTAGATAATATGCACATACACATACTCAGAAACAAAACCATTTACACATCTTATTGGTCAATAAATCATACTGTAAAAGTTACATGCCACCTTAATATTTCATAGTCACTAGTCACATTAGTTTTTCTATTCAACAAAACAATTCAGTTACTATACATGGTACTGAAATAAAGAATGAAATGGACAATAGTTCATGCCTGACTAAATGATCTCTCAAAGTTAAAGATTTTTTAAAATGAAGTCTCTAAACTTTTTTTTATCACATATCCCTAAAACAGTAAAAGATCTGAGAATATGCTGAAAATATAAGAAAATCAATTCACTTATAAATTATATGTGGGCCTAATTATTATAACATAAAAAAGAATGAGATAAAAGCAGTGAAAAAAGCTTTAATACTTGTTCCCACATTTCAATAGGCAAGTTTCACGTATCTCCTGAGGTGTGCATACTATACTTTGGAAACCACTGTCTTAGAAAACAGCTTCACATTTTAATTCAGGAAATAGATATCCACCCATTTCATAAGCCTAATAGTATTTATTTTCTGAAAGACTAGAAATTTATAGGTGAGATAAGTAAAGACCCATGCTCTGCATCAAAGAGATAGGTCTTCAAGAAATAGCAGTTACCAGGATTACTGTACCTTAACTTAAAAGTATACCACTGTCATCTTTACTTATACTCAACACTGGATTCAGAAACAATGGATAGTACTTGTGTTTAAAAAAAAAAAAAAGACAAGGCAACATTCTTATTCTGGGATAGATGTGATTAGATGTGTGAGATGTGGGATAAGATGTGAAAATGAGAGGAAAATATATTTCCAAATTATTCAAACCTGGTACTCTTAACCTAAAGTTGAATGCTGTGAAATGTATAGAAAGAAAAATCAGAAATTGTTTGAAAAGTGAAAGTTAACTTTATGGTTTGACAAATCATTTAGAGTTTAGCTGAACTGTAATTTGATACTTGTGAAAGAAAATAAGAAGAGTAATTGCGAAAGGAGAATTAATTTTTTTTTTTTGTTAGATTTTTTGGCTTTGTGATAAAGGCCATTTCTGAAAAATGGGAATTGACACCTATCATACACTTAGTTTCCTGACTCTGCATGAGGGGTAGAATCAGATAAATATTAGTATTAGATTTGTTTTAGCTATACGGGGCACGTGGTTATCTAAATTACCCCATGCCTAGACCTCTGCCAATTTTCTACGCAGGATTTCTCTAACTTCTTGCTTTGGAAACTGGGCCAATGAAACTTTTGTTTTACCAGCTGTTTATGTCTACTAAATAATCCCCTGGTTTTAGATTTGGCTTGGTGTCCCCACTAAAATGTAAGCCTCATGAAATTATGAAAACTTTGTTTTCATTCCTCGGTGCCTAGAATAGCACCTGGCACACATTAAGCACTCAATATTGCTTTTAAAAATGAAGTCATCCACCCTTCTGGGCACCTCAAGGCCTCTGAAGGCAGATGTAAAGAGGGAGCCTGTGTGTACATTGTGACAGCCTTCTCAGCCAATCTAAAGTTCTCGTTAGAAATCAAGAAGCAGCTCATATGCTACAAGTAAAACTAGTTCCTGTAGACAAACATGGGGTCAACATAGAATCTGTGTCTTCTTGCAGTTACTTCTGTCTCCTTTGCCACTTTCTCCACATTTCTCCAACTTCTAAATACTTAACTATCTTGAAGCTCAGTCCTAGAATGTCTTTTCTATCCATACTCACTCCTATTATCATTTAGTCTCAAGGCTTTAAATTTCTGTCTCCAACCTTGACCTCTCCTTTAACTACCAATAATCCAATAGCCTAGTCAACCTCTCTTGGATGTCTGACATCACAACATAACCTAAACAGAAATCCAGATATCTGTCCCTACCCACAAAAAGGCAGAAGCAGAGCCACCCAGTCAAATAAGGCCTGGATCAGACAAACTGCCACCAACCACAAATCTGTGGGCAAGAAATACATGCTCATGGTCTTAACCACTGTGTTTTGAGGTGATTTGTTATTTGGGGAATATCAGTGAGCACTCTACCCTATCTACAATGTTAATACCTTATCCTGACTTTGATAATTCCTATTCCTCTTCCCTTTTTTCACTCCCTAACACTTACTACTATCATTCACGTAATTTTACTTATATGTTTCATTGTCTATATCCCCCATTACAAGAAAAGAACTTGGGCAGAAATTTTTGTCTAGTTGATTCATTGTTGTATTCCCAAACCTAGAAATGGACCTAGCATCAAGTCATCATTAAATATTCAGAAATGAATGAATGAACGATTAGCCCTGTGTTCACACCCCTGGTATAATTCCTATATTACAATACTTGGTATTCCATAAACTCTGCAGTTCTGTCAAAACTATAATTCAACTCTTCATTCAGTCTAATTCATCTAGTATTACTTAAACCCTGGTTACTAGAGATTAAATATTCATGACAGAAGACAATATGTTCTTTCTAGATTTTTCCAGCAGAAATAAAGGAGCTAGAGAGCCCTAAATTTGAGTTACAAGATCCCGAGCAAGTGTTACTTACTTCCACTAGGTGTGTTTTTGAAACTATAAATTATGGAAAATATCTATGCAAAATCTAAAGGACAGACAGTAATAAAACTTTACAGGTGGATGTGGTGGCTCATGCCCATAATCCCAGCACTTTGGAAGGCTGAGGCAGGACTGTTTGAGGCTAGGAGTTTGAGTCTAGCCTGAGCAACACAGAGAGACCCTGCCTCTACAAAAAATTTAAAAATTAGGCAAGTATGGTTCTGCATGCCAGTAGTCCCAGCTACTCAGAGGCTAAAGTGAGGATTGCTTGAGCCCAGGAGCTGGAGGCTGCAATAAACTATTAATCATGCCACTGCACTCCAGTCTGGGCAACGAAGTGAAATGCTGTCTCCCCTCCCCCTCCCCCTCCCCACCATACATACACAAAAAATTCACAAAGAGGAATTTTATGCCAATCTTTGAAGAATGAAGGAATTGTATACTTAATATTTTACCCTAAAAAATATGTATTCCCACAGTATTCTATTTCTCTTAATAGTACTTATTCTGGTTTGTCTGTTTCACCAACAGTATCTAACCTCTTTGAACAAGAGCTGGCATTCAATAATCATTTGATGAATAAATAACTGTTAGCATTTTAAAAACGTATTTACCTGACTGGTTAAAATTATTATACATTTTTTAAGTAAAATGCAGATGTTAACTTTAGCTATTGACTTTTTTAAGGTTTTTGAAATATTAGCCTTTACTTTCTGCTGTGAAGAAAAAGACACAAAACAAAGCCAAAATATAAAATATGTGACATAAAATAAATAATTTTTATTTTAAAACTTAGTAAAGAATGCAGCCATAAAAAACGAAACCATGTCCTTTTCAGGAATATGCATGAAATTGAAGGTCATTATCCTTAGGAAATTAATGCAAGAAAATCAAATACTGCATGTTCTCACTCATAAATTGGAGCTAAATGATAAGAACACATGAACACATACAGGAGAACACCACACACTGGGCACTATTGGAGGGCAGAGGGTAGGAACAAGAAGAGAAATGGGAAAAGTAACTAATGATTACTAGGCTTAAAACCTGGGTGATGAAATAATCTGTACAACAAATCCCCATGACACAAGTTTACCTACGTAACAAAGCTGCACATGTACCCCAAAACCTCTGGAAAGCCCAACTAAGAAAAAAGTATAGATAACATTACAATGAAAATGGAAATTTAAAACTACTATGAGATTAAGAGAATTACTGGAATACTGAATGTAACTTTTTATCAGTAAATTTTTAATCTAGAGAAACAATTGTTTATACTAAACCTTCTATATCTAAAATTAAGGAAAGATAGAATAAATGATCAGATCTATAACTATATTAGAAACTCAAGGTCAGGCATGGTAGCTCATTTCTATAATCCCAGAACTTTAAGAAGCTGAGGCAAGTGAATCACTTGAGACCAGGAGTTAGAGACCAGCCTGGGAAACTTGGTGAAACCCCATCTGTACAGAAAATATCAAAATTAGCCAGGCATGGTGGGGCATGCCTGTGGTCCCAGGGAGGATGAGGTGGGAGGATAAAGTGAGCCCAGGGAGGTCAAGGCTGCAATGAACCGTGATTACACCACTGCACTCTATCCTGGGCAATAAAGTGAAACCCTATCACAAAAACAAAAAAATAAATAAATAAACAAAAATAAAAACACCAAGAAAAATTCAAATATTTTCTAAATTTCTACCATCTACCACTAAATAAGCTATCAAGCTTAATGATTTCACAGGCAAACTGTGTACAGCCTACAAGGATCAGATAATTTTTATGATTCTTATTATCCCACAGGATAAAAAAAGATGAAACACTTCTAATTTTTTTTCAAAGGAAACATATAACCCAAATTTGATGTGAGGATAAAGAAAAACATTATTGAAAATGTTCACTTATAAACAGGTATATTTATAATAAAATCCTGAATTAAAATACCAGCAAATCAAAACCTGAAGCATAGAAAACATAGGATTGTTACTATTGTCTCTGTGACCTTGGGCAAATTACTTCCCCCTCTTCTGTCTTAAGTTTTTCATCTGTAGAATGGAGATCATAATAATACCTACAGCATGGGGTCATTATTAGATAGGTAAGTATAAAGTCCTTAGAACGGTGCTTGGCACATGGCAAATGCTCAGTAAGTATAAACTGTTCTTATCCCAAGAACCAAAAGGCAACATAATCCACTGTGTTATAATTTTAAAGTGAAAAATAAAATATATAAATGTGAAAACTGGATAATTTTTGGCAGACATTTTTTAGAATGAAGTAGATATAAAGGCCAAGCTCTTAAACATGAGTATCAAAAGCCAATAGCACAAATTATATTAAGTGTTAAAACACTTCATTCTGATTAAATTAAGCAATATAACAAAGCTGTTCAAAGTTAACATGATTTTCCATATTTTGGAGATTACACTAATGCAATAATGTAAAACCAAATACTGGAAGAGATAAAGTAATTATTTGCAGATGATATACAGGTAGAAAGTCTAAGTAAACCAATCTCTATTAGGATAAACGTAATCAGAAACAAACATAATGACAATGGAACAAGCTAGTATGACAAACTATATAAAATTTCATTGAACATAAAATATACCCTGACTACTTTCTTACTTTTTTTTTTTTTTTTTTTTTTTTTGAGACAGGGTCTCCCTCCTGCTGCTCACATTGCCCAGGCTGGAGTGCAGTGGGGCAAACATGGCTCACTGCAGCCTTGCCTTCCCAGGTTCAGATGTTCCTCTCATGATAGCCTCCTGAGTAGCTGGTACTACAGGCATGCACCTCCCACACCCGGCTAATTTTTTGTATTTTTCATAGAGATGGGGTTTCACCATATTGCCCAAGCTGGTCTTGAACTCCTGAGCTCAAGAGATCCTCCTGACTTAGCCTTCCAAAGTGCTGGGATAACAGGCATGAGCCACCATGCCTGGCATACCTTTAATACTTTCTATTAACTAACTCAGAGGTATCTGTATCTTCTCATTCACACAGCCTAAAAACTTAGAACATCTGCTAGACGCATCCCTCTCTTCACTCTTCACATCCACTATCAGTCACCAAATCCTACCTATTTTACCTCATATATATTTCTCAAATTCGTCACCTCTTTTCTGTCTCCACCTTAATTATCTGGGTTATCCTTTAGAAGGCTCCAGAAAATGAGTCTCCCTCTTTCCAGTCCTATCTTCCCCAAAATCACAGTTCATTCAGCTGCCATAGTAATCAACCTAAAAACAAACCTGACTAGATCAGGTGCCAGTTTAAAACCAGAGATTGCCACTGACTTCAGAATGGAGTTCAAGTTTAAGGCTAAAAAGGCCTTTGATCATCTGGACCCCGACTTATATCTTTTTTTTTTGGGACAGGGTCTCACTCTGCCACCCAGGCTATATCGCAGCTCACTGCAGCCTCAATCTCCCCACCTCAGCCTCCAGAGTAGCCAGGACTACAAGTGAGCACCACCATGCCCAGCTAATTTTTTCGTTTTTTTGTAGGGATGGGGTTTCATTGACTATGTCATCTAGGCTGGTCTCCAACTCCTGGGTGCAAGATTCTCCTGCTGCAGTCTCCTAAAAAGCTGGAAATTAAAGGCGTGAGCCACTGCTCCTGGCCTCCTCTTCCTTTTCTTCCCCCTTTTTGAGCCCTAAGAGTATGGATCGGTGTTTCTCAAATTAGGATATGCAAGTATCTCTCATTGAAAATGTCAAGACTTAACCACAGCTAGAAACAATACCTCTTACTAAACTTACAACATCAATTTTGGTGAAGATTTTTTTAGAAAGACGCTTGATATTAAATATGGAAGAGAATGCAAAATTTGTTTGACTGCTTATGTTAAAATCCAACAAAGATGGCACTGATGGCAGGCAGCTCTGAGCGTTACCTGGGGGCTCTCAATGACACTTGTCATTACAGATGAAAAATCTGTTCGACTTTTAATTTGATACTGTTAGTATCAAACTCATTATTTCATTTGCCAATGCGCCACTGACTGTAACACTCAGAACCTAATTACGCCAGATGACAGCTGACACTTTACATTAATTCATCTTTTAACCATCTCCCCAAACCACATAGGACCTCATCTCTACTCCTCCTCATTCTTTCTACATTAGCCACATGGCATACTTGTTCCTGGCACGCGGTAACCCACTTTAGGGTCTTGCTTTGCCATTTCCTCTATATAACAACCTTTTCCCCTGAAATACAGCTCCCTTTCTCAATTCCTTGAAGCATTTCCCCAAATGTTGCTTTCTTAATGAGGTCTATCCTGACCTTCCCATTCCCTTATCAATTACCAACATGATTCTAGAGTAATAACGTCTATTTGTCTCTTCATGTCATTTTTCTTACTTACTGTGTTTCCTTGGTTCCCTACCAGAATGTAAGTTGCATACCAGTAGTATTTTTGTTTATTCAGAGTCTATTGCGCCTAGAAAAGTGCTTAGCGCCTTGTAGACTCTCAACGAATGACCTATTGAATGAACAGTCCTATGAAACAGGTATTTCTCTTGGCCAGCTTTTACCTTATGATGATTCTGAAGCAGTGATGAGAGCCTGCCTAGAGTCACATCGTCAAAGGTAGAGCTAGAATCTACAAGCAGCCCGGCTCTGTACTCTTTGCCATTACTGCATGGTGCCTCTCGTTTATGTCGTCAGTTTCTAAAGTACTATCTATTTTGTATGTTTCCTTTACTAGACAGTCACCTCGCAGCAGGGGACACTTCCTCATCTCTGTTCCGTGACTGGCAATTTCTAACCCCAGTTACATGCTCTACAGCTGTTTACGGAATGATTGAAAGCATGAATGAACACATAAGCTGCCCACAGATTTTTTACATGAATGTCCCAACTGGTTAAACCATTTTCATCTTTCGGATTTAGTTTTAAACTTTTATAAAAACAAAAACGAAACACCAAACCTGCCTTCAAAAATCTGGTCATTCAAAAAATGTTTTTTGAAGTGAAAAAAAAAACATGATTTCTGATAAATGACTTAATTAAATGGAAATGTACACTATTCTTAAAATTTCTGCACCCTGGTTTTCAAAGCTTTTTCGACGTTAGGAAATATTAAGCAAAAAAGCTCCAAAACCAGTAACTGACTCACTTCATTATATATACATGCGACAATATTAAGCTGTGTCCTATTAAAAAGAAACGTAAATAATAGTGCCACTTTCGTAGACATCGAAAATGACGAAACAATCATGCCAGAGAGAAACAGACACCTTCACTTACAAAAACGGACGCTAACGAGAACACCCTCCGGGGCAACACCTGGCCCAGGGTCAGCAGGAGGTGGCCTTCTCGAATAAATGTGACAAACACTACGGTCAGGGCATGACCAACTTGGCACGGAAGGCCAATGTCCGTAGGTTGGATCTCGGAGAAAGTCCCACCCCCGGCAGAAGGGGCGGGTGGAGGAGAGACTGAAAAACTAGGCCCCTCCCAGGCCGCCTCGAAACTAGGGCCCAAAGATGCTTATCCTCAGAGTTCCTCACCGTGTCTAGACTAGGGGCAAGCGACCGTTTCTCAGGTAAAGGATGACGCACAAAGGAAAAACTGGCCATCCAACACGAAGGCTGAGGAAGCGCACTAAAACACAGCGCGCAGCTGAAGGAGCAACAGCGGCGCCCAACCGATTCCTCCCGAGAAATCGCGAGATTTCCCGCCGTCACGGGATCTCAGGCTGAAACCTCGCGGCCTCTCAGACGAGTGGGGGTTAGCAGGGGCAGCTCCCAAGCCCCCTCCCGGATCCACACGCCACCTCTCCCTCGGCCCACCTCGGCCGTCACCGAGAACTGTCACCCAGGGGGCCTAGGGACTTCCGGAGCCCGACCGGATCCGGAAGCTTCTGGGGGCGAGGGGGTGGGGCCAAAAAAAATCAAAAAAAAAAAGCGCGGCGAAAGTTGAAGGCCGGCGCAGGCTGGGTGGTGGCTGTGCCTAAGCGGGCCCGCTGCCAGTGCGATGGACTCCACGGCCTGCTTGAAGTCATTGCTTCTGACCATCAGCCAGTACAAAGCCGTGAAGTCCGAGGCGAACGCCACTCAGCTTTTGCGGCACTTGGAGGTGAGAGGCCCGGGGGTGGAGGGCAGACGGGGCTCCCGCTAGTAATTGTTAGTTCACAGTGTGGCGGGGATGTGGCGGCCCCAGCTTAGGAAAGAAAGGACAGTCCATCGCTCCCTCTGTTGTCTTTTTGTACTAGTGAAGGCGAGTGAATGTCGGGGTCCTCTGGCCGCAGCGAGAGGCGGGAGCGCCCAATGAAGGCTCCAGGAAAAGCGGGAGTGGGACCAAAGTTTGGGAAATTTGGGCTGTTTTGGGTAGGTAACGGACAAAGCTCGCAGCTTTTTTCCCCTTTGCTTCTAGTTTTGTTTTTTTTTCCCACGAACCAAGCCCTCAATACATAACGATTCTCAGTGACATGGAGTCATGATTAAAACTTGGCTTTGCCCTTCGGTAATCTAGAATTGAATTTGTTGCTTACTGCTTTTATTTCAACTCGGGTTGGACTCAGACTTGAAAAACATTATTTCAGCCTTATTTAAGGAGCAGTCCCCCTTCCTAGTAAGCGTAATCTTTTTTCTTTACCAGAATACATTGCTCAGTTTTTTAACCCTAAAATGCTGAATTGCTTTCATTTTTTTCTGTCAGTTCTAGTGATGTGTGTCCAGACTATTCCATTTGTTCTAGGATCTTAATCTCCTGCTGTCACTTGTTATGCATTTATGGAATTCAAACTAACATTGACCTGTTTATTTTTCTTTAAGCTCAATTAATGCTCATTTTAACTCTCTTTGTCACAGCTGTCCTCAGATAAGATAGAATTGTACATAATTTGAAAACATTGTATTTATTATATTAACCCTATGATAGAAGACTAATGTGCCAACGATTTGTAAAGTCCTACAGGAAAAAAATGATTTCAAGTAGTACAGAAACAGCAGCCATTAGTGAAGCTGCTGTTGTATTAGATGTGTCTGTCTTTTCTTGAGCTTCGCAGGTGGTCCTCTTCTCCCTACTTCAGGTGCCCCTCTCCCAAGGACATTTGTTTTGTCTTTTTCATCCATTACTTCAAGGAGCACCCGCAAACCTAATAATTAAGGTGTTAGCTGTTAAATGCTTCAGGCTTTGCTTCTGAATCAGTATAGACTCCAGAAGATGCAGAAAAAAGCCGGACCGTCAGTTTAATTTACAAATTGGGAGTTAAGCATTTTATATGCTATTTTGAAACATTAGTTTTCTTTGCGAATAAAGAGGTTATGAATTCAAAGAGACTTAAGGCCAGGCTCAGTGGCTCATGCCTGTAATCCCAGCACTTCATGCCTGTAATCCCAGCACTTTGGGAGTCAGAGGTGGGCAGATCACCTGGGACTCCCAAAGGTAGGAGATGAGGAGTTCGGGAGTTTGAGACTAGCCTGGCCAACATGGCGAAACCCAGTCTGTACTAAAAATACAAAAATTAGCTGGGCGTGGTTGCGCTGCCTGTAATCCCATCTACTTGGGAGGCTGAGGCAGGAGAATCTCTTGAACTTGGGAGGCTAAGGTTGCAGTGAGTCGACATTGTGCTGCGCCACTGCACTCCAACCCTGGGTGATGCATCGAAGGAGACTCCATCTCAAAAAAAACAAAGAGGCTTAAACAAAATATGGGGTCTTCCCTGTATTCCTAAACTTTCAAGGGGATTACAGAAAACTTTTCTACCATTATGGCAAAGGTATAAAGAGCACTGGCTTGAGGTTACTACTACTACAAAGGACTTTTGTAATTAAGAGATAACATACATACGGAGCATAAAGTACATTAATCTTAAGTGAAGAGCTTGATAGTTTTTAATATATAGGTACCATAGCTACCATATATAGATAGCTAACATATAGGTAGGCTACATACCACCTGTATCGTGATATAGAGCATTTCTAGCCCCGTAGGGTTTCTTCATTGTCCCTTCACATAAGATTCAGGTAAGTAGACTCAAACGATACGTACTCTTGTGTCTCGCCTTTTCCACTCAATGTAATCTGAAATTCGTTTCATGCTGCACATGTATCACTGCATTTTGTTTTCTTGCTGTGCAGAATTCTATTTTATAAGTGTACCACAGTTTACATACACTTTCCCATTCATAGGCATTTGGGTGGTTTACATTTCTGAGTGGAATTATAAATTAAGCTGTTGTAGACATTTCATACATTTTTTGTGGATATATGCACGCACTTATATACTTAGGAGTAGAATGTTAGAGCATCGGGTAGGCATATGTTTAGTTTTAGTTGAAACTGCCAAACAGTTTTTTGAAATATTCTGCCATTTTACCGTCCCACTAGCAATATGTGAAATTTTCCATCACTCATCCACACCAACCCTTGATGTTTTCATATTTCTTAGTTTTAACCATCTTGGTTGACAATATTTGTATTTTTAATGGTGAATGTCTTTGTGTAGACTTCATAAGAGCAAGATCTAAGGATGCAAAGAGAGATAGGTATCATGTGAAAGGAGATTATTCATTCTTCTGTACTTCTCCCACACTTTTTTGTGGCCCCAAACAGAACCTAGGCTTTGAATGTTTGATCACTGGCAAAGCTGAGCTTATCCAATTTTTAATGATGGTATTTCATAGCACTAGTTTTGTGTAGTAACTAAAAGCATGAATTCATGAACCAAGCTGCCTGGATATGTTATGAAGTCCAGTTGTGCTTTTTTGCTATCAGTCCGTTTCTCAGTTTACTCACCTGCAAAACAAAATAGTGGCACCTACCTTATAGAGTTATTATGAAGATGAAAAAAAGTTAACATATGTAAGGTGCCTAGATCGATGCCTAGGCCAGAGTAAGTGCTATATAAGTATCAGTTATTATTCAAATAAATTATTTTTGTATTAAAACATTCAATATATATGAGTGAAGGGGAATATTTGTAAAACAATTTTTATTTTACCTGGTACATGTAATTATTACATGTTAGACAATTTATGTTATTGAGATACAGGTCCAGTCCTGTGGAGAATCCTTTTTAAAACAGAAAAATGTCTTATTCGGGAGAGCTAGATTTATAAATAGACAACAGGGTAATAATGCCCAGAGGATTTTCTACCCCAGAATATCTGTTACTGGTGTCTGTACTGTTATATTTGGACATTTTTTTCTTTTACAGACTTTAACATTAGTAATGTTAAAACACTCCTTGGAAACAGATAATGTGAAACTCTTATCAGCAAAGCTTTAGAAGAAAAACTGATGTGGATGAGAGAATAAAGGAAGGATACAGAAAGGAAAGATTAGAGGGATGCTACAGCAGCCTGCTTAGGCTTGATCTTATAAAAATAATTATTCTGGATAGATATAGTCTTATTCTAAAGTAACTAATGGTTTTTTCCATCTTTGTAGAAAATATGTGCTTTATAATAAATACGTCTGTAAAGCATGTTGAAAATTCATACTTTTTGACAACTGCTTTTGTTCTTCAATTCCAGCTTTACTTCCGTTCTTCTCTCTCTCTCTGTGTGTGTGTGTATGTGTGTGTGTCTGTGTGCCTGTGTGTGTGGCTTATAGATTATAAGAAAGAAGTTAAAAAAACATGGAATAATCAGAAATCAAATTTTCCTTGCCTGGCTACTTAAAGAAAGATTGTTTTTCCCTTCCTTCTTTGTAATCCCATAACTACCTTTTTTTTTTTTTTTTTTTTGAGATGGAGTTTTGCTGTTGTTGCCCAGGCTGGAATGCAAAGGTGCAATCTCAGCTCACTGCAACCTCGGCCTCCTGGGTTCAAGGGATTCTCCTGCCTCAGCCTTCCCAGTAGCTGAGATTACAGGCATGCACCACTACGCCCAGCTATGTAATTGCTTAACTTCTAAAATCAGCTATTGTCTTTGAGAAGAAGCAGAAGGAATAATCCCATAGCTACCCTCTGGGATTCCTTTTTCATTCTCCTCCCTCAAAGTAGGTAGAAAGTACTAGAATTTATTTGCAAACTAAATATATTGGTAGTAGAGTGAAGGTTTGTAATCTATGCCTTCATCAAATGTTCAATGTAGTGTGAGGGAGAAATATTGCTAGATACTCAAAAGTTTGCTAACTTAGGGCATAGAAATATAATGTACTATAGGATAATATAATAGGCAGACCTAACCTAGATAGCCTAAGAAGCTTAGGGAAAGCTTCCCGGTGGAAATGATTTTAAACTGACATCTAGTCACAAATGATTACAAAGAAGGGATTAGGTAATGTAGGCAGGGGTGAATTTTTCACAGCATGTGTGAAGTTTTTAAATTGGGAAGGTAGCAATGGCACTTTGAAGGAACCGAGTTTTTAATTTGAAATGGAGAAGAGATGAAAATTGCCATTTCTTAACTAACACATTTTGATTACTATTTTATAGGTAATTTCTGGACAGAAACTCACACGACTGTTTACATCAAATCATATATTAACAAGTGAATGCTTGAGTTGTCTTGTAGAGCTACTTGAAGACCCAAACATAAGCGCTTCACTGATATTAAGTATTAGCAGTTTGCTGTCTAAACTAGGTAATGCATTTAGTTTCTCTTTTTTAGTTTTTCGAAGATGTATGAACAATATTTTAAAATGCCAACTTAGTATTTTAAAGAATGATTCACCTTCAAAGATTTCTGAATCTGATGTGCATTGTGAATCTTTTGAAAGAGGAAAATATTTTATGCAGCATTTCTTAAAATTATTGGACCGAGGAATCAGAAGTATGTGAAAGGTTCAGTGTTCTACAGAAAAGAAAGCACTTTGGGAAATGCTGGACTACTTTTGAATTAAGAAACAAAAACCCAGACATAATGTCAGTATTAAGTATACCACCAGAAAGACTAGGTACTGATCAAAGAATCATCCTTCTGTAATAAATTACACTGAATTTAGAACTAAAAGTAAAAGTACTATTGTTGCTTTTTCTGTCTTTTTCCCCATAGCTTTAGTTTTTAAGTGTTCATTTACTGATCACTTTACCCCAATTTGGGACATGGTGGTAGGGATATTTCTTTGTGTGATTATAATAATATATGCAGAGTTTAAAAAATTCTAGTGATCCAGAAGTATTAACACAGAGTAGCATTGTCCAGCAGTACTTTCTTCAGTGACAGAATTGTTTTAGAATTGTGTTACCCAATATAGTAGCCCCTAGCCACAAGGGTCTATAAAGCACTTGAAGAGTGGGTAATGAACTAAGAAACTGAATCTTTGATTTTAATTAATCTAACTTTAAATAGCCACATGAAGGCTAGTAGCTATCAAATTAGCCTAGATATAGAGTAAAACGGGATGAGTCAACCCATTACGACCAGCCCTCATTTGTTCACTTTTCAGGATATAATCTCATTTAATGGTTTGATATGTTTCTTTGCTGTCACAGAACAATAATTTTGGATCTTTAGTTGGTTGTTTTTAATATAAATGGTGTTGCAGAGCACCAGATGTTTCTTTCCATATCAGTATCTTTAATAGCTGCCTAGTGCCGTAATTACAGGGTATTATAATTTATTCAACGATTCCCCTAAGAGTGGGCACTCATCGTTGGTTAAGTTTTTGCTATTGGAATCAAGAGTGCAGTGAACAGTCTGTGTAATTTTGCTCAGATATTAGTGTGTTTCTATTAGATAAATTCCTGTAGAATTTCTAGATCATTTGAAAATTTGATAGCCATTACTAAATTGCTTTCTGAAAAGATTTTTCCGTTTCTAACATCCACCAACAATTTGAATGAGAATACCAGTCACTTCGAACATTTATACTTTAGAAGCATTTGGGGTTTACAGAAAAACTGAAATGGTAATCTTTTTAAATTAATTATTTCAGATATATAATGTTGTTACAAACTTTGAGGTACGTATGATATTTTGTTACCTGCATAGAGTATGTGGTGATCAATTCACGGTATTTAGGATATCCATCGGAAAAGAGGATTTATCGTTTCTATGTATTTAGAACATTTCAAGTCCTCCCTTGTAACTATTTTGAAATGTACAATGCATTGTTAACTATGGTCACCTTACTCTACTATGAAACACTAGAACTTATTCCATCTGATTGTGTGTTTATATCCATTAACCAACCTGTCTTCATTTCCCTGCTAACGGCTCCCCCTCACACCCTACACCCCCACACGCTCTCCCGTATTCTTCCCAGCCTCTCGTAACTGTCATTCTCTACCTCTGTGAGATCACCTTTTTTTTAGCTCCTCTACATGAATGAGTACATGCAATATTTTTCTTTCTGTCTCTGGCTTATTTCACTTAACATAATGGCCTCCAGTTCTATCCATGTTGCTACAAATGACAAGCATTCTTTTGTATGGCCAAATCGTATTCCATTGCGTAAATATACCATGAAATGATAATCTTTTAATATTCAAATTAAAAGATTTTAATTTGATACTAGTTTATTTTACATAGAGAAATCTTTAGAATTTCTGAATTGTGTTTTGTCAAATAAAATAGCCATATTATACCATTTTAAATGATAATTCATATGAAATAAATTATCCATGAAAACCTTATAAGAAAATGATATATTTTGTGCTATTTTATTTTACCTTACAGCTGTAGACAGGGAAACCAGAGATTGTCTTCAGAATACATACAATCTGAATAGTGTGCTAGCCGGAGTGCTTTGTCGGAGCAGCCCCGCGGATTCAGTGTTCCTGCAGGTATACACACCCATACACACCCACACGGCGTATGCTTTCCTTATTGTCAGATCAAAATTGATAGTATCTGTCACAAACTGCTGACTTACAGTGTCTATGCCATATGATAAATACTACATGTTTAGGCACAGCTCGCCACATTAAAAGTTGGTTGCACACATGCTACAATTTAAATGTTTCTAGAAAAGAGAAGCTCATCCGTATCTAGCACTATTATTGAAGAAAAACAAATCTATATTGTAACTGCTTTGACTTATAAACACAGATGTCTGTGTTTTTTGAGACATACGCTATTTATATTAAAATTATAATGTGAGTTGGCATCTAGTCTCAATCCGTGGAGGAAACATTCTTTAAAAATTAAAGCTGTAGATATAGTCTATTTAATATAGATTCAAAGCTCTTTATTCATATTTCATTGCCTCTAAAATGTCATCAACTGTAAGAAAGAAAAACATCACAAACTAAATTGACATGCAGTTTTAGAGATGGTAAAATGTGAAAAAGGGTGTTTTCTAGTTGATGGGCTATATGTGTGTGTTTCAACCTGCATTCAAGTTAAAGATGACTAAGTGAGCAAGGTTGATAATCATGCTCTAAGACAGAATGCATAGAAATATGTGAATTGAGAGAAGAGCCCTAAGGTTCTTGTATTACTTTACACATGTTTTTTTTTTTTTTTTTTATGTTTTAGGACATGGAAAAGGGCATGCTCAGAATGTGTCTGATAGTCCATTATTTTAAGCAGGCAATGTTTTTATTTGTTTACATTTATAACTATTTTCTTATTCTCAGTGCATTCAACTTCTACAGAAGTTAACATATAATGTCAAAATTTTCTATTCTGGTGCCAATATAGATGAATTAATTATGATCCTGATAAATCACATGTGAGTATGCATTCAAACATAAAACCAAATACTCTATTTCTTTATTTTTAAACTACAACCATGTGGTAGATCAGTTTTTCTTAGATAACATTTTCTAACTGTGTAAACTGAGTAAGATTCCAGTTCTTACTTGTTCTGCCCTGATGATTTTAAGAATCGAAAGTTGTAAAGTATGTAACCTCATTCCTTGGTGAAAAAAATGTAAAAAGGAAAAAGAGTTGTAAAGCAGCTTTAATTTTCATAACAAAAATTTATGGACTGAATTGATTTGACCAGAAAAAAATTACTGAAACTGAAAATTGTTTGGTTATTCTTATAGGAAAATATATTGATTAAACAGCACATGGTCCACGCTGGCAGTTATTTTCATGTTTTCATGATGGAGTTGAATTGGGTAATTTTGTTTCAAAACATGAGATAAATGGTCAAAACTATTCAGAGCTTCTCTGGCTTTCCATGTGAACTAGATTTTTTTCTTTTTTTTTGCATATAAAAAGCAATTGAAATGTATAAACTTAACTATATCATTTTGACTTAGAATGACATTAATGCTTTTTTTCTTTTAAACAAAACACCAATGTGAAAAAAAACAGTCAATCTTCTGAAGATGAGTTAAAAATGCCTTGTCTAGGATTATTGGCAAATCTTTGTCGGCACAATCTTTCTGTTCAGACACACATAAAGACATTGGTAAGAAGTTTATTTATTTTTAATGTTTCTGATTTTATGATAAACTCTGTTTGTAAAGAAAATTTTGTCTTTTTCTTTAAAACAAAGTTGAATAAGGATTATTGTGTCTTATCAACTGACCCATCAAAATTATGAAGAGTCAGATTGACATATAAATAACCTGAAGCAGTTCAGCCTTCGTGTATGTGGTATTGAAGACCGTGTGTAAAGGGTTAATGCAAATACTTATTTCTAAAAGTTTTCCTTAACATGGCATCCCGTTTATCACATTGAGTAGTACAAGAATTACTAAATTATTTTGGCCTCTTAGAAGAGAGGCACATCACTGGCAGTCCCATTTATCTCAGTCTTGTGTTTCCACAAAATCAATACAACTCCACCAGAAAGATTCATGAGTTAAGTGCTCAGTATGAACCAACAGTACTTGTGATAAGTGAAGACACACAAATGAATTTAACCGAGTCACTTTTAGAAGGATATTAAATCAAGCAAGTCACTGATTATTTAAGGTGCTTTGAGAACAATTTCCCTGCTATGCTCTTCAGCATTACCTGTTTGATTTTAAGTTTAGTATCTCACTTGTTCAAGTGCTACATTTTTCTGACCTGGTCTTGCTTTGGAGGTGGAGTTACTCTGTGAGTTGTGTTTGGGTGTGTGTGTAGTGTGTATGTGTTTTTCAATTTCTGAATTGAAAAAAAAAAGTTCATATTTAGGAAACGCTTAACTGTAAGGAAGAATAAACATATACTCATAGTTCCATGTGTAGAAACTGCTATTCACCAAGACCGTGTCTATCTGTATGACTGTCAGGAATATATGAAAGTACCCATCTCACTCACACCTGCAATGATCTCTTAAATCTAAATGATAATCAGCAAATATGGCAAAGTGAATTGCTGCTCCACAGTGTGTAATGGAAAACAAATTCTTAATTTGCTGAATGTTTTTTTGCTTCTGCCGCACTATGGGAGTTCCTCATTACAGTACTTCGGTTAACACAAATGCCTAACAACTTTTCCTAGGTATTTAAGGTAGCTCTTTTGTTTCCACTCTGCATGTGTCCCTTTATTAGCGTTGACAACCTGATTTACCATCATTGAATTATTTATTCTAAGGTGACAGAGCTTTGCAAGAATTTATCTCCTACTCATTTGCACACATTCACCAAATTACTTTTTTCTCTAGGTACTCTGTTTATAACAATTTTTGAATTTAAAATTATCTCTGATCTAAATTTCTTCTGTAGAACATGTGTCTTTTAAATGCGACAATCGTTTAATAGAGTTGACAGTGATGTTTAATGAAAGTTGGCCCACCCTGTGCAGGATATACTTTTTAAACCAAAATATAAAATTCATAATTCTAATTTATCTTTTAACTTTTTTTCCCTCAGAGTAATGTGAAATCTTTTTATCGGACTCTTATTACCTTGTTGGCCCATAGTAGTTTAACTGTGGTTGTGTATGCACTTTCAATATTATACAGTTTGACATTAAACGAAGAGGTGGGGGAAAAGGTAAATACAATTTTCAAATTTATTCTGAAGTTTATAGTCTGATATTTTAAAAGTCATTGAGACATTTTTATTTTTACCATTTAGGATGGTGTCAACTTAATTTTTTTGTGTAATATGCTTTTTCTAATTTGTCCTTAAGCTGTTCCATGCTCGAAACATTCATCAGACTTTTCAACTAATATTTAATATTCTCATAAACGGTGATGGCACTCTAACTAGAAAATATTCAGTTGACCTACTGATGGATCTCCTTAAGAGTCCTAAAATTGCTGATTATCTTACCAGGTATGACTCACTTCAGTCAATTTTAGACCTTTTTTTCAAACCAAGATGTGTTTGTTATAAATGAAATTGTCTTCTTAAAATATAATAAACTTGGATTCTACTTATTCACAGTAGACTAAAATGAAATGTTTTGACGTGCTATACTCCCACTCCTTTTTCTTTCCTGAACTGAAATGTCAAGTATAACAAGGTCATTGTGTATGTGTGTATTTCAGTCTTTGCTTTAGATCAGTAGGGTTGTGCCATTCTCTAAAATATAGACATTTTGGCTAATTTTAAAACTTAAGCAGCATTACAATTATTCGAAAGAATATTTTTATTATAGTCACAATACAAATAAATATTTATACATAAATTATAAATAAATGAAACCATCTTGAAACATTGATGTCATTATGTTGGTGTCTTTTTTTTTAATTTTCTGTATAAAAATTGGTAATGTTTCCTTTGGTGTGTGCCTCTTTTGTTATAGGTGAGATGGGAACACATGTTCATGTGTCTTTCTGTCTATATTTCATGGGATCATTTATGTTTTGAGATCAGGTAGTAATTGTTTTCCAACAAGCTTGTAGCGTTTTTGCTTTCTAAGTAAATTTTGCTGGGGCATAAACTGCTTTGTGATCCTAATTAGGAAATAGTTGAAATTGTTTCAAAGAGTTTCACATACAAGAAACATTTATTGAACCCCACCTATGGTCAGGCACTTAGCCGCAATAGGATGTGAAGACACAGTCCCGGATGTTTAAGAAACAGAATCTAAAAGTTTTATTTTAATAAAAGCTAAGCACTAGGACAAACTTGACCACTGTTCATTCAGCTCAGCTGATATTTTGTGAAACAAGAAGCATTCACTTTAGCATTTCACTGTTTCTTCTCTTAAGAATCTCCAGATAAGTGAGATTTTTCTTCCAGAGTACCTTCCCATGACCTGCCTTCTCTTCATCTGTTGTAATATTCTCCCAATATCCATGTATATCTATTCTGGCCACCAGAGAGTGTTTATTCAGCAGCTTCATTGTAAACAAAAATTCTTTTGAATAAACCTCTCCCGGAAGACTGAAAGATAATCTGGTTTAGCATTAGTGAGAGATTGCTGAATCATTTCTTCTGTAAGTCTCTCGGTTCTATTATCTATTTTATACTCTATCCATCCTGAACCCCAAAATGACCTCTGGCAACTCCTCTTGTCTATCTGGTATCCCATTGAACAAAAACCCAATCCTGAATGAATCTCTTCCAAAGTCTAACTTAATGTGTGGTTATTAATTAGAGCATGAGAAAATCACACAGCTGTTTCTGGGCCGGACCTCTTATATTTATTCGTCAGCTTACTTTCCTACAGTGGATCTTTCAAATTTATTTATTTAAAGACAGAGCCTCGCTCTTGCCCTGTTGCAATCCCGGCTTACTGCAACCTCTGCCTCCTGGGTTCAAGTGATTCTCATGCCTCAGCCTCCTCCCAAATAGCTGGGATTATAGGCACATGTCACCACACCCAGCTAATTTTTGTATTTTTAATAGAGAAGGAGTTTTGCCATGTTGGCCAGGCTGGTCTTGAACTCCTGACCCCAGGAGATCCACCTACCTTGGCCTCCCACAGTGCTGGGATTACAGGCGTGAGCTTCTGGCAGGGCTGGTCTTTCAAATTTATTCTTTTTCTCTTGCTTCCTTTTATGCAGATGACCTTATCTCTGTTTCACAGAAAAAAAAAAATCTAAATGGAGCCTCATTTAAATGGAGCTGTCTTAAATCCTTGCCCCTGGACAAACTTACCTGTTTATACCAAATTCTTACTTAGTTTCATCCTGTTTCACTCATAAGTATATTTATTACTCTATGCATTGTCTCATTTCAACTTTTCTAAAGTAGTTGCTCCTCTCCTTCAGGGCCCTTCCATTCAGTTGACCTTTCCTGTTTAATTTATAAATATACTCAAAACTTTTTCTTCAACCACATGTCCCTTTTAAAATCTTTGACCTACCATTGCGTTCAAGGTAAATATCCACATTCTCAGTATAGCCCTTCAAAATCTGGTCCCTGACAACCTCTCAACCTTATTTATTCACACATTTTGTTTTTTGTCTAATCATATTAGACAATAAATAGAACTTCCACCTTACTAGAAATGCCCTTTCATGTATCCATGTGCTATTTCCTCTTGGGTGTTTCCTCTAGAAGACTAGATTATTTTATGTTTTACATATCTAACTTCTATTTCTGTTTTTTAAGACTCAAGTCTGAGTTTAATGCTGAGACAATATTCTTTGTTCCATAGTGTCCCATACATTCCTTCATTATAGCATTGTATTTTATATTACATTGTATTATCTCTTCCTATCCTTCTGTGAGCTCCCTGTCAGTGCACCATCTCCCAAATCTAGGATACATAGTCACATAGAATATGCTAGGGGTACCTCTGATACCTCTTGGAGTTGTGTAACACAGGTTGCTGCCCCTTCTTTATTTGCAGAGACTTATTTAATGCCTGGCAATTTTAAGTGCCTTAAATAAATAAACAGCTGTGTAATTTGTTAGGATATTCCTCTATCCTTTGAATTTTTACAAACTGAACACAATCTTAAAAAAATAGAACAATTGAGGCACTGAAAATTTTAATGACTTATTTATTGCCACATGAATCACTATGTTTTAATAAATGACAGGGCCAATTTATGTATATTATAATGGTAAGACATATGACAAGTTTTAAGTATAAACTTTACTAGAGTGTGTTCTATATTAGAAGCCCAAATAAATAGATGAAACAAGATACACATAAATTTTATATTTATCTTGTAAATCCCTTTTGATATACCAATTTTATCATTTGATGTATATTTTTATTTTAAACCTAGATATGAGCACTTTTCTTCATGTCTTAATGAAGTGTTAGGTCTTCTTAATGGAAAGGATCCTGACTCCTCTTCAAAGGTATGTAAAATGCAGAAAAATCTCAATGCACAGCTCTCTGTATTTTTACAATAGGGATACAATTATGTAGCCAGCGTCTAGATCAGAATGCAGAATGTTACCAGTGTTCTAGAAACCTTCTTGTGCTTCCTTGTAGTTGGTACCTGTCCCTTCCCATTCCTTATCTTTACCAAGGATAAGTGCTGTAACCACTATACTGACTTCTAACGGCGTATATATAGAGAGCTTTTTTCTATTTTGAAACTTTATGTAGATAAAAGCATATAATAAATACGTTTTCTGTCTAGACTTTTTTTGGTTCAACATAATGTTAATGTGATGAGATTCATTCATATTTCATATAGTTGTAGATTGTTAGATTGGTTCTTTTTTTAGACAGGAAGTATGATTTATTGATGAGCATGAGTAAGGGGGCATTACGGTGAAAGCCCTCATGAATGTAGTGCTCACCACTTGTCCAGGAGCCTCATTTGGGAATGTATATGACCTCACAGCCATCTGGAATGAGCCACTTCACAGCTGCCGTGTCTTCAAATTTATTGACATTTAACTTGGTAAAGTCCCACTTTGAGATGGATCTTCTGGCAGCTAGGGACCTTGAACTTGGCCCTGCATGGGGGGCCTTAGTCACATGCTCCTTATTTTTCAGATTCGTGTGAATAGACATGATGACTTGGCCAATGTGAACCCTGGTCACTATGCCCTGAGGGCTTTCCAAACACACCTTGCATACCTCCCAGAAGCCTAGATGAGGTACAACAGGAAGTCAGAGACATGAATGTACATTGGAAAGGGCTGTTTTTTTTTTTTTTTTTTTTTTTTTTTTTTTTTTTGAGACGGAGTTTCGCTCTTGTTACCCAGGCTGGAGTGCAATGGCGCAATCTCAGCTCACCGCAACCTCCGCCCCCTGGGTTCAGGCAATTCTCCTGCCTCAGCCTCCCGAGTAGCTGGGACTACAGGCACGCACCACCGTGCCCAGCTAATTTTTTGTAATTTTTAGTAGAGACGGGTTTTCACCATGTTGACCAGGATGGTCTCGATCTGTTGACCTCGTGATCCACCCGCCTAGGCCTCCCAAAGTGCTGGGATTACAGGCTTGAGCCACCGCGCCCGGCCTGGAAAGGGCTGTTTTTAAGGTTTCTTAGTGCAACCCATACAAGCAACAGGCTGCATATGTTACCAAGGAAACAGCTATTTGCAGCCATTGCACACTGGTCCCCCAGGAGGAAAGGAGCACAATTGGTGTTCTTTTGTTTATGAATATCAGTTATGAAGAAACTTCCATTTACGATTTTCTGCATGCCTTTTGGTGAGCTTATGGACATGCTTGTCTTAGCTTTATACCATTGAGTGGAATCACGATGTCATGGGATATACATGTGTTCAGTAGGCACTATGAAACAGTTTTCCAGAAATATCAGCTGGCCCAGTGTATGAAGATTTGGTCAGTCTGCATTCTTGTCAGCACTTGATATTTTTCACTTTCTAATTTTAGCCAGTCTAATAGTAGTATTGCATTATAATTTATATTAATATTTTACTAATAAAAGTCGTAGTATTGCATTATAATTTATATTAATATTTTACTAATAAAAGTCGACATCATTTTACTTATTCATCGGCCATTTATATATTCTTTGATGTGCCTGTTTATGTCTCTTGCTCATTTGTTTAACGCATTGTCTTTCTCTCACTTATGTGTAGGAGGATTTATTTTGGAGTCTTTTGATGGGTAAATGACATGCAAATATTTTCTTTCATTCTGTGAGTTGCCTTTTTACTCACCTAATGTGCCTTGATTTTAACATAGATCAATTTAGTGTTTTTTGTGTTCCATTTAGGAACTCTTGGCCTATTCCAAAGTCACAAAGATGGACTCCATTGTTTTCCTCTAAAAGCTTTCAAGTTGTTTTAACTTTCCCAAATAGATCTGTAATCTTCCTACGATTGACTTTTGTGTCTGGTGTGAAGTAGGACATTTTCAGATCAGCTTTTACAAAAAATTAGAATGACTTTGAACTAATCATTTGCAACAGTGATATAAAAGATGGTAGAAAGGTTGAAATAGTACAAAGTTTGTTACTTAACTATATTTTCTTTTTATTTTGAACACTAGAATTTCTACATTCCTTTCTCATATGCAATATGAGAACTATTCCTAATTAGTATCTAAATGGATCTTAATAAAGTGACTAGGAATCTCTAATATAGGTACTAAATAAGGATTCTTGGAATAGAAGAGACACACAGCAAGGGAAAAATCTAATCATTGAATCTAAAGGTATTAAACCATCTCGGGGAATTTAGGAGGTCAGGTAGCTCAGGGGAGTAGAAGCATTCTATGGGTATCAGAAAACCTGGAAGAGAATGAAAAAGTAAGAATAAAAAATAAAAATTTAAAACTTAGTTTTTATTTTAAAGTAAAAAATAATTTTTGTTATGATAGAAGTGGGGAGCAGTGAAAGCAAAATACATCTTGGTGGGGAAGAAATAGTTGAGTGTCTTTTTTTTTTTTTTTTTTGAGATGGAGTTTCGCTCTTGTTACCCAGGCTGGAGTGCAATGATGCGATCTCGGCTCACCGCAACCTCTGCCTCCTGGGTTCAGGCAATTCTCCTGCCTCAGCCTCCTGAGTAGCTGGGATTATAGGCACGCGCCACCATGCCCAGCTAATTTTTTGTATTTTTAGTAGAGACTGGGTTTCACCATGTTGACCAGGATGGCCTCGATCTCTTGACCTCGTGATCCACCCCCCTCGGCCTCCCAAAGTGCTGGGATTACAGGCTTGAGCCACCGCACCTGGCGAGTGTCTGTTTTAATAGATAATAGAGTACAGTGTGTTTTATTATAAGGCCAGTATAACCTTAATAGCAAAACCTGACAAGGATACTACAACAAATGAAAATTATATCTTTCATGAACATATCGCAAAAATCCTAAACAAAATATTAGCAAATCAAAGTCAGTGACACATTATCACCAAATGAGGTTTATTGCAGGAATGCAAAGATGGTTTAACATTTGGAAATTAATATAATTTCCCACATAACCAAAAAAGCAGAAAATTTATATTATCTCCTTAAAGGGAGAATAGCATTTGATAAAATTTAATACCTATTCATGATAAAGATTAGAACATTGGGAATAAAGAGAAACTTCCTTTCCCTGATCGAGTAATTACCAAAAATCTCCGGCATCATCTTTTTTAATGCAAATTATTGAAAGCTTTCCTCAAGATTGGGAATAAAAAAACAATGCTCATTATCACCAGTAATGTTCAGCATAGTATTCGTGGTCCCAACCAGCCCAATAAGGCAAGAGAAATTAAAAAGGTACAGAGATTAGAAAGGAAGAAATAAAACTCACTATTCAGATGACCTGAGAATATAGAAAATCTAAAATCTATGGAAATTGTTATTAAAATAAAGCAAATCTATTTAACAAGTTGGCTGGACACAAGATCAGTAAATACATATTTTTCTTATATTCTCTTGATACATAGAACTTTTAAATTATGCTATTTACTGATTTTTTAAAATGTCAGGTGCTTAGGGGATTAGTCTAAAGACAGTGCAGTATTTTGTCAAAATGATAGATAGCCCAATGGAGCAGAACCAAACCCACAGCATACTGATTGACAACAGTAGAGTCTTAAAGGTATGGTCATTTCAGTAAATGACACTGGGTCAATTGAATATGCATATGGAAAAAACTGAATCTTGACCCCACCCCCACCCCCACCTCATACCAAATGCAAAACTCAGTATAAGACAGGTTGTAGATTTAAATGGGAAAAGTAAAAATAAGGTTTTGGAAGAAAGGTTTAACAGAGTATCTTTATGGCCTTGGGGTAGACAATTATTTTCTTAAACAGGAACCAAAAGCACTGACTCTACAAGGAAAAAGTTGGTAAGTTGGGCTACATTAAAATTAAGTTTCTATTCATGATAAGACCACTAATAAAGAAAAGTCAAAGAATGGGAATAGATATCTACAATGTATGTATCTAACAAAGAACTCTTATCCAAAATATACTGTTTTTCCATGTTGTACATGTGTATCAGAAAAAAACGCAGAGCCCAAAAGATAACCTGAGCAAGAAAGTTGAATTGGTCAATAAACATGAAGTGATGGTAACACTTTATCAATCTTCAGGGAAATGCAAATTTAAATGGTAGTATGATACCATCTGTCACCCATCAGTTGATTAAAATGGAAAATAGCAAACATACCTTAACTCTCATTTAGTACTCCCAGTACAACCAATTATGAAAACTGGTATCTGTTAATACTGGGCGTATGTATGAACTCTGACCTAGAAATCTCACTTGTAGGTATTTTTCACAAAGAATTGTATACATGTGTACAGAATGTAGCAGTACTGTTCCTAATGACTAACAATGATAACCCAAATGCCATCAACAGTGGGATGTGTTCATTTTGGGAAAGTCATCCAGCTCTGCACTAGTGATTAATTTTTTTACTTGTATATATGTACATTAAAAGAAAACTAATGTACATGGAAAGCTGCTTCTTGTGTGTTCATGATGGACATCTTATAAGATACACAAGCAACTGCTAACATTGTTTGCCTCCAGGGTTTGTCTTTTGAACCTTGTAAATGTATTACCTATTCAAAAATAAATATAGTCATACATTACATAATGACATTTTAGTCAATGACAGACAAACTTCTCATTGCCTATGACATCATGGACATTCTGACATGATAGGGCAACGTATTACATGTGTTTGTGGTGATGCTGATGTAAACAAACCTGAGCTGCCCGTTGTATAAAAGTATAGCACATATTAATAAGATTATGTACAGTATGTAATATTTTGATCAATGTGTTACCGCTTATTCTTTGTTATTTTAGAGTGTACTTCTGCTTATAAAAAGTTAGCTGTAAAACAGCCAGGCAGGTCCTTCAGGAGGTATTCCAGAAGAAGGTATTGTTATTAGAGATGACAGTTCTCTGTGTATTATTGCCCCTGAAGACCTTCCAGTGGGACAAGATATTGAGGTGGAAGTGATATTGATTACCCTGGCCCAGTGTAGACCTGGGCTAATGTATATGTGTCTTTGTTTTTCACAAAAAAAAATTTAAAAAGAAAAACCCAACATTTTAAAAATAGAAAAAAAAATTGATGGAATATGGATATAAATAAAGTATTTTTGTATAGTAGCTATATAGTGTGTTTCTCTTACTACAAAAGAGTCAAAAACTTTAAAAATTGACACCCTTATAAAGTTAAAAAGTTATGTTAAGCTAAGGTTAATTTATTAAAGAAATTTAAAATATAATATTGCTTAAACATACGGTCTTTATGAAGTCTAGAGCAATATACAGTAATGTCCTAGGCCTTTACATTCACTCACAAGTCACTCAGAGCAACTTCCAGTCCTGCAAGTTTCATTTATGGTAATTGTTCTATGTGGACGGGTAAACCATTTTTAATCTTATACTGTATTCTATGTCTAAATACACAAGTACTTACAATTGTGTTATAGTTGCCTGTAGTATTTAGTACAGTAGTATTCTGTACGGGCTTGTAGCCCACAGGCAATAAAGGTGTACAATAGGCTCTACCATCTAGGTTTGCGTAAGTACACTCTTATGATCACACAGCAAAATTACTTAATGATGCATTAAGTGGCATATCATCACTAAGTGCCACATGACTGCTACAGGTAATATTTATTAAAGATTCTTTGTTACAGTAAATGCTAATGGACTGGATTCTCTTAAATACAGATGCTATCAAGTTGATTAAAACTAATCTCAATTATGTATCATTTGTAAGAATCAGTCTTAAAAAGTTGGAAATAAGAGAGGCAAGATCTTACGAAAAAAATTTTTTTTTTTAGTGATTGGTAGTGTATGAAATGAGGTAGAATTTAGCTTAACATCTGATAAACAGGTTGATGGGGGTGTTATGTAATGGTATAAGGCTCATTTATAAGGTAGAGGGGAAATGGGGTAGGTAGGAGAGCTAAGGGTCATAATGCCAACAGTGCAAACGATGTGGAAATAACCATCCAGAAGGTTTAATATTCTATGCTACAGTATCCTTTATAGCAGTTATTGAACCTTGGGATTAGAACAAGTATTGTTCATTCTAATTTTATTTTTTACGGTTTTTTTGGTCATTTATAAATAAAACATGTTTATGTTTAAAAATAATTTAAGTACTGTGGAAGGCGTGGGAGGAGTGTAACATTAGTTGAAGTTGACCTTGCCTCTGAGGTTCTCACAGTCCTGCTTATCAGGAGTAAGCACCATTTTTTTTTTTTTTTTTTTAAGACGGAGTTTCACTCTTTTTACCCAGGCTGGAGTGCAATGGCGCGATCTTGGCTCACCACAACCTCCGCCTCCTGGGTTCAGGCAATTTTCCTGCCTCAGCCTCCTGAGTAGCTGGGATTACAGGCGTGCACCACCATGCCCAGCTACTTTTTTGTATTTTTAGAAGAGAGGGGGTTTCACCTTGTTGACCAGGATGGTCTCGATCTCTTGACCTCGTGATCCACCTGCCTCGGCCTCCCAAAGTGCTGGGATTGTAGGCATGAGCCACCGGGCCGGCCCATAAGCACCATTAATAAATTTATTTGTAACCTTCTGGAACCTATTCACACATTTGAAAAATAGTATTGAAAGAAAAATTAGAAGCTAGTTTTAAGTTTTGTTTTAGAATGTTTTCTTTAAAAATATATGGCATTTTCAGCTTCATCATACACTTGCTTTGTATATTAAAATCTAATGAAACTGACGTTTAATGAAGACTTTCTATTGCACAGGTTTTAGAATTACTTCTTGCCTTCTGTTCAGTGACTCAGCTGCGCCATATCCTGACTCAGATGATATTTGAACAGTCTCCATCTGGCAACACCACTCTAGGAAGCCGTCCTAAATGTTTAGAACCTACTGTGGCTCTACTGCGCTGGTTAAACCAACCTTTGGACGGATCAGAAAACTGTTCTGTTTTAGCATTGGAGTTGTTCAAGGAAATATTTGAGGTAATAGGATGAATGACAGATTGACTTCTCCACTTTTGTGACTCTCAACAATTTGTCTTCAAAAACATTCTTAGTAAACTTCCAGTTCATACACTTGAGGAAAACTTGTCAATTATTAACAGTCACCCACTAGACTCCCTAAGTTTTTTCCTGCCCCTCATATATATTAGTATTTTCCTTTTTTTCCCCTGAATAGCATATATATGTAGTGCTCATTTCAGTGTAATAAGTAAAGGTATAAGATTTATATGATTTGTTGCATGACTGGAATAGTCACATTGTCTCTCCATTCCAAGTTTATTAGACCGTTGAGTGGATGATATAGGAATATTGGATTCAGTCAGTGAAATGGAGTTGAGCATGCCACACAATGTGCTAGGCACTTAAGATACAGACAAAACTCTGCATTCTGGTAGATATTACTATCTGGGCAACTTAGTATTCTCTACTATTCTCCGTGTGTGTGTGTGTGTTTTCATTCTGAAAACGGACAAATAAAGTGAAAAAAGAGAATAGGTGAATCACAGAGGAATTTTAGGGTAGTGAAACTACCTTGTATAATCTAGAATGGCAGATACATGTCATGATATATTTGTTTAAACCTATAGAATGTGCAACACCGAGAGTGAGCCTCACACTGGCTATGGAGTCAGGGTGATGATGATGTGTCTTTTCTTCTTCTTCTTTTTTTTTATTTGAAAGAAAAAAAAAGGAAAGGAGGAGAGGAAGAAAAAGAGGGAGAGAGAACAGGAATATATTGCTTTATTCTAAAAATGGGTATTAATAATGGCCGATCAATATTTTGTGTATTTGAAGTGGAGAGCTCTATAAATATTTATTAAGTTTACTTGTTCCGGATCTGAGTTCAAGTCCTGGATATCCTTATTAATTTTCTGTCTCATTGAGTCTAAATCTCTTTATGGGTCTTATGTATCTGGGTGTTAGGATCGTTAGCTCTTATTGTTGCATTGATCCTTTTACCACTGTATCTTTGTTGCTTTGAAATCTATTTTATCAAATGCGAGAATGGCAACTCCTGCTTTTTGTTTATTTATTTATTTTTGCTCTCCATTTGGTTGGTAAATCTTTCTCCAACCCTTTGTTTTGAGTCTTTCTGTATCTGGATATAAAATGGGTC
This sequence comes from Callithrix jacchus, assembly GCF_049354715.1. Taxonomy (NCBI): domain Eukaryota; kingdom Metazoa; phylum Chordata; class Mammalia; order Primates; family Cebidae; genus Callithrix; species Callithrix jacchus. The sequence continues at coordinate 99,640,960 of NC_133516.1, read as the reverse complement.
TGGATGTAGTATACCATTAGGTTTTGGCTGTATCTTCATTAATGTAAATTCTTCTTTATGTTGATGTTCTTTACTTTTTGGTATATTTTTAGAAAGGCTAATAGTGGTTGTTCCTTTCTGTGTGTAATGCTTCTTTCAGAAGTTCTTGTAAAGCAGGCCTGGTGGTAATAAAATCTCTGAGTACTTGCTTGTTCATAAAAGATTTTATTTTTTCTTCAATTGTGAAGCTTAGTTTGGCAGGATATGAAATTCTGGGCTGTAAGTTCTGTTCTTTAAGGATGTTGAATATTGGCCCCCACTCTCTTCTGGCTTGTAGGGTTTCTGCTGAGAGATCTACTGTAAGTCTAATAGGCTTCCCTTTGTGGGTAACCTGACCTTTCTCTCTGGCTGCCCTTAGTATTTTCTCTTTCATTTCAACCCTGGTGAATCTAATGATTATGTGCCTTGGGGTTGCTCTCCTTGAGGAATATCTTTGTGGTGGTCTTTGTATTACCTGGGGTTGAATAGTGTCCTGCTTTGCTAGATTGGGAAAATTTTCCTGGATAATATCCTGAAGAGTGTTTTCCAGCTTGGATTCATTCTCTCCATCACATTCAGGTACACCTATCAAACGTAGATTAGGTCTTTTTACATAGTCCCATATTTCTTGGAGACTTTGCTCATTCCTTTTTATCCTTTTTTCTCTATTCTTGTCTTCTCATTTTATTTCATTAAGTAGGTCTTTGACCTCTGATATCCTTTCTTCTGCTTGATCAATTTGGCTATTCAAACTTGTGCATATTTCACTAAGTTCTCGTGTTGTATTTTTCAACTCCGTTAGTTCATTTATATTCCTCTCTATATTGCCTATTCTTTTTAGCATTTCGTCAAACCTTTTTTCAAAGTTTTTAGTTTCTTTACATTGGGTTATTTTAACTCACAGAAGTTTCTTATCATCCACCTTCTGAAGCCTACTTCAGATAATGGAACACAGTCCTTTTCCATCAGGGCTTGTTCCATTGCTGATGAGGAACTGCAATTCCCTGTAGAGGGAGAGGGGTTCTGATTTTGGGTATTCTAGGCCTTTTTAGGCTGGTTTCTTCCCTTTATTATAAATTTATCCATCTGTCGTCTTTACAATTACTGCCTTTCTAATTAGGTTTCTGAGTGGACATCCAATTTATTGATTCCCAGTGCTGGAATCCGAGCAATCCACTGCGCCGGCCACAATAGCAGTGATAAGACTGATGGTGCTCTTCTGCCTGGGAATCTCCAGTCTGGCTTCCTTCTTGAGTCCATTACAAGCGGCTCTGCATCCCGGAGCTCCAAGCATCAATCAGTAGGGGAACCAGTCCTGTTTACTCTGCATGAAGAGCTGCCGTGCCGCGGTGCCAGCAAAACCGCTGCACCAGCCACAAGAGTCGCGCTGGCGACCCGTGGGGCTCCTCCACTGCGAATCTTCTGGTTCGTGAGCGACGAAAATTCGTCTGAAAGTGTGGCGTCCTCTCGTTCTCTGCGCTTTCACTGGGAGCTACAATCCCAGGCTGTTAGCGATCAGCCATCTTGGATTTAAAAATTATTCTCCCTGTTTTTAAATTCATTCTGCCTAACCCAGTATCTTCTGAAAGCATTTCTTGTCTCATAACTCGATCTTATACACAAATATGTGTATGAAGTGATTAAGTATGTTCATTAATTATGCACAAAATTTTCTATTTTATCTTGTTTATGATTGTTTAATAATCAGTTTTAATGTTTAAAAAGCCCTTTGAGGGTCTTGATGAAAATTATTTGTGGTTTTAAACTATTAAGACCAATCTCTATTATTATAATTACTTTTAGCAGATTTAGGATATTTGTTTTCAGTAAGTACTTTTAGTTTAGAATAATTTTTAAATCACAAAGTCTGTTTTAAAAAGTCTTATTTGTAAACCCTTACTGTCTAATTTGAGAAAAAAGTAAAAGCTCTCAGAACTGGATTAAAGTGTAAATTATAAATAAAAACAAATAATAGGAGACTTAGGTCAATGGCATACTGAAGGAAATACAAAAAATTTAAAGAGAGTGTTACAGCTCAGTGATGACTATTTCCATATCGTATATTCCATCTTTGTTTTTAATCATTTGTGATGGGTAATTCTCCAGGATGTCATAGATGCTGCTAACTGTTCTTCAGCTGATCGTTTTGTGACCCTTCTGCTACCTACAATCCTCGATCAACTTCAGCTCCCAGACCAAAATCTAGATGAGGCTTTAATAAGAAAAAAATGTGAAAGGATGGCCAAGGCCATTGAAGTTTTGTTAAATATCCTTTACTGTAATCAATGTGAAAACTATATAAATAACCATTTTTTTCTAGTATTGCATTCACTGCATTTTGTCTTTGTAATTTTTCACTTTTTGCTCATATTTATCTAGAATTATCGAACTAAAATTTAAACTATAGAAAAAATTCTCAATGAGTCTGAAAAAGATCCAAGGTTTTTTTTCCCTTGTTTTTCTGTTTGAAACTTTTAAGCTAAGATACGTTTTTTAAAATGCTGTTTAAGCTTGATTTTTACATTTGTATCACAATTTGGTAGTATATTCTAAAATGACTGTTCTGTTATTCCATGTTACTCTTTTCTGCTTGATGCTAATTATTGCACCTGGATGATTAGTAGTGCCATTTTTTGGTGGTGTATATTCATGGGTAAAGAAGTACTGATGGAGTTGTCACGATTTTAGCCCAGTTGTTTTAGCTTATGTTTTAAAAATAAAAGCCTTCATAATTGCTTTAATAATGGTTATAAGAAAAGGCAAGTATATCAACACAAATTAATTCATTTAAAAAGAAACCTTGAATAATCAGTTTCACTGCTTAACTTCTGTATACTGATTTTCTAGGTCTTCCTTATGTTCACTTTTTCCTAGATCAAATAATTCTGAGTTGCAAAGAAGTCCAAGTCCCAATTTTAAAACATTCCATTAATACTTTTTTACCATGAGCAAAAAGCCACTGTATCTCAACCTGATCTCTTAAATGTATCTAGTCAGGTGTCCTTGTATCTCAGAGCAACAAGAAGATGTTCTACTCTGTCCTAGAGAAAATTTCTCTGTTTAATATCCTCTTCTAAGGTATTGCTCCTTAATTTTCTTCTTCCTTTAAAGTAGTGACTCTCAACGCTGATTTCCTACCTAGAATCACCTGGAGAACATGTAAAAAAAAATTGATGCTAGAACCTTACTTCCAGAGATTCTAATTTAATTGGAGTAATGTGAAACCCTGAAATAACTGGGTAGTGTGTGTTTGCATGTTGTTTTTGCTGTGATTGTTTAAACTATGCAGGTGATTCTAACATGCAGTGCTAGAGAACCACTGCAGTAGGGAAACATAATTGCTTGACCTAAGAGATATCTATAATTAATAAAGTGGCTCCTTCTCATTGAATTGGACCACAACTTGGCCCTTTTAAAAATAATAGCTATTTACATTAATTTATAATATACAAATATGACAAAACAACTTCTCTTTATTCAATAAATATTTATTGAACCATTGAGATTCTTGCTAACAAAAACCAGCTATCTAATGTAGAAATATCCTTGGTTTTTCAACCTTTGAGTCAGAAACTTTTGGTGCCAGTTCATCTCTTACCACTTATTAGCCATTTAAATTATTTTAGTTGCAGTTTCCTTGTCTGTCCTTGAGCTAATTTAACAATAATTATAATGGACAACAGTAATGATATAATTGGTATGAAATCATCCTGAGTATTATGTTTTATGCATAAAGTAATTTGAGAATTTTTTATTGTGTATCTTAACAAAACTTACCTCTCTGTGGAGATGATACAATGAAAATGCATATTGCAAAAATCCTGACAACTGTCAAGTGTGCCAGTCTGATAGAACAACAGTTTACATATGGCAAGACCGACCTGGGATTTGGAACAAAGATTGCGGATTCTGAATTATTGTGAGTATATGAAATCTAATGACAAAATGGCAAGGTAGTAAAATATCAAAAGATACGGTGATTCTCATGCTTTTAGAGGACCATCCTTTGGTTATAACTTAAGGTATAACAGATTAACAAACATATCTTCATAATGACTTTTTTGTAAATTCATTCAATTTGTAGATTTTGTGCTTTTGAAGAAAGATATTAACATTTTTTTATTGTCTAGGTTTCTTTTTTCTTGTTTTACTGTAATTATCTAAGGGTTCTGAACATTTCTGGAGCTCCTTTTTGACATTGCGTCAGTAATTTATTCATTTAATTTTACTTTTTTTTTTTTTTGAGATGGAGACTTGCTCTTTTTGCCAGGCTGGATTGCAGTGGCACGATCTTGGCTCGCTGCACCTCCATCTCCCAGAGTCAAGTGATTCCCCTGCCTCAGCCTCCTGAATAGGCGGGACTACAGGCAAATGTTACCATGCCTGGTAAATTTTTTGTATTTTAGTAGATGGGGTTTCACCATGGCCAGGCTGGTCTCGATCTCCTGACCTCATGATCTGCCCGCCTCAGCCTCCCAAGTGCTGGGATTACAGGCATAAGCCACCGTACCTGGCCTTAATTTTACTTTCTTAAATGAAAAGCATGAAAAAACAGAAGGGTAGTTTTATTACAAGGAAATCGGTCACTGCTGAAGGTTTTTTAATAATAGCTCTCCTTCCTTAGAATGTCAGGAATTATGGTTAAAGATGGATTTTCACTGGATGGTAATAAGATATTCTTTTATACCCTACCCTTCCTCATGAATTAAGTCCATCTAATAAATCTTCATTGAAAACCTGCTAAGTGCTAAACACTATTATTTGTTTCTATTTCCATAAATGTCACAGTTGTCAGTAATTGTGTACTTTTAGAATAAGAATTATCTATTTTTTTATTTTTATACTCCTTTCAGGTACAAAATTCAGAACATGACCTAATATAATTCATTTATTATACATTAGATATTCTGTATTGCCTAAGGTTACCCTCTGCTGATATTCTAGTGACAAAGCTAAGAATTAAATGGACCATGTTTCAAAACTACTACTTAACTTGAAACAGAAAGTTGAAGCATGTTGGTAGTAAAAGAAATGCTGTCTGGCCGGGCGCAGTGGCTCACGCCTATAATTTCAGCACTTTGGGAGGCCAAGGCGGGTGGATCACGAGGTCAAGAGATTGAGACCATCCTGGTCAACAAGGTGAAACCCCGTCTCTAGTAAAAATACAAAAATTAGCTGAGCATGGTGGCGCGTGCCTGTAATCCCACCTACTCAGGAGGCTGAGGCAGGAGAATTGCTTGAACCCAGGAGGTGGAGGTTGCGGTGAGCCGAGATTGCACCATTACACTCCAGCCTGGGTAACAAGAGTGAAACTCTGTCTCAAAAAAAGAAAGAAAGAAATGCTGTCTAAGGCTGTTAATGCCGGTTTGTTTTGTTCTCTTTGGGTCTCGAGTTATGATAATGTTGATTGCTTTGTATTTTTACTTCTCAGTAGAAACAGTACTTTATCATCTTGAATCTTAAAAACACAAGTTTTTTTTTTTTTTTTTCTTTTCAGTTTCTTTAGAATTTTGGACAGAAACAAGCTCTAAGAAATTTTTCAGTTTTCTAATTTAAATGTGATTTATCTTTAAAGCAAACTTGCTGCTGATGTAATTTTGAAAACTCTTGATTTGATTAACAAACTTAAACCACTGGTCCCTGGTATGGAAGTAAGCTTCTACAAAATCCTTCAGGTGAGTTTAAACTCTTGAAACATTGAAGTTTATTCATATGTAAATGGTCCTAATGTAAGTTTCTGTTTTACTATTTAATAAAATTAAAAGTTGTTGTCGTAAGCGGTTATAATAGTCTCGCTGCACAGTTATTTTATATACTTTTATAGGAAGTGAACATAAGAGCTCATGACCCTTATGTAGAGAATGTTCACAGTAGTGCTGCTTCCTTAGCCCTTTGCTTTCTTGTGTTGTACTCGTAAATCTCTTCATTTGTTTCTGTTGGCATTGGAGGAAGAGTGGTATTTGTTTTAGGGTTTTTGTTTTTGGTTAGGGTTGATGTAGGGTATTAAGGGGATAGGGAGACAGCTGGAAGTAAAGGACTTGATTGTGATCATTAGAAGGCTGTGCAGAAAATAATAACCCCCAAAGTTCAATGACAATCAGTAGCCGAATAAGATCTCTAGATGTGATCAAAAGATAAAGTACAACAAATTTAGTTCAGAGTTCTAATTGGCTTTCATTTGTGATTCTAAAGTTTGACAGTCTCATTCTATAAAACAGAATGAATCATTCCCCTGGGCTAAGCAGAGGAGGTAACTTGATAGACAGGAAAGGGCTGAAGAAAGCACAAATAGGGAACTAAAAGCAGATTGGTCCTTTCAAAGTTACTTTGCTCATAGGGTTGTAATAAAGGGGACTTCCTTATAATACTCACTGGGGTTGACTGAAATCTCCTGGTTTCTTGGAAAACTAGCCCATTTCAAAGTGCAGTTTGATTACATGGCACTCATCCGGGTGACTCCTTTCTGCTTTGATTTGGTCTGCTAAAGGCTAGGGTAGGAGTCTAGTCCAAAACAGTGGCCTCTTAAAACTTTGTGTAATAATATTTACCTTGGTATCTACAACACTTAGCGTTACAATAGATGTTTAACAGGAATATGTGGATTAGGTTACTACAGTAGCTCTAGTGACAATACAGACAGTATAGAAGCCAAAACTGAAACCTTAGGCAGGGACCACTGGTATGTTTTGAGAGCATGCTTAAGGGACTGAGTTCAAATGTTGACTCTACTAGTTCTTAGTACAGTTTTGAGTAAGTTATTTCACCTCTGTCAACTTTAATGTCCTTGACTACAAACTGAAAATAGCAAGGCTTACCATTGTGGGTTTTGGAGATAAAGCCCTGCTCTTTCACAGTTCTGTGACATTGGATTATGCTCGAATACCTACAAGATACTCAACATTTTAATTATAAGGGATTTATATTTTAATATTGTCTTCACTAGTAACTTAGTGTATTTTTTAAAGGAGTCAAACTGATGTTATATCAATTATTTAAGATATGTTTTTTATAACACAGGTTGAGCATCCCTAATTTGAAAATCTGAAATCTGAAATGCTCCAAAAACCAAAATGTTTTAAGTACCAACATGAGGCTCAAAGGAAGTGCTCACTGAAGCATTTTGGGTTTTTGGATTAGGGTTGCCCAACTAGTAAGTATATGTAAATATCCTAAAATCTGCAAACATCAGAAATGTATAACACTTCCAGTCCCAGACATTTTAGATAAGGAATACTCAACCTATTGATGATTTGGGGCTTACAGTACTAATGTAAAATATTTACTGACATGAATGATTGAAGTAAGTATAAAATGTTCTAATTTAATTTGAATTTTACTTTTCATTTTATACCCTTAATTTGGAAGTGATAGGCTGTTTTTAAGTTTTTCTTTTAAATGATAGCTTGGAAAAAAACATTAAGTTGTGGATTTTTAAGCCATGAAAATATATAAGGCATAATTTTTATAGGCATATTTGAAAGCATTCAAAACCTTTGCCAGATTTTTTTAAACTAGTGTTCATATTGATTGCATGGCAATGTAAACAGTCATAACCAGGTATAATATATTGAAGCTATATTATAATAGAGACTAAAATATGTTCAGACATTAGAAACATTTTATAATTTGCCTAGAATTAAGATTTAGATATATTTACTCACCTCAGCTCTAAAAGTGCTGACATTGTTTATTCTTTCTGCTTCTTCCCTTTTGGTTTCTGATTTCTTAGGACCCACGTTTGATTACTCCTTTGGCTTTTGCTTTAACATCAGATAACAGAGAACAAGTACAGTCTGGACTGAGAATATTATTGGAAGCTGCTCCGCTGCCAGATTTCCCTGCTTTAGCGTGAGTTGTGATCATTAGCAGTCTATGTCTCATGCTGTTGGACTATCCCACTATGTTTCTCTAGTCCTCAATATAAATAGACAAGCGTGTTAGTGAATTGAAGACTTCATTGTAATAGTAATTTTTCAAGTGATTTCTAAAAATGTCTGATTCTTTTAAATGAAAAGTCCCACTTTTTCCTCACTCAGGGAAAAGCTAGATCCTGGTGGTTAAATGTTCTTCATTTACTATCCCTGTATATCTCTAGCCACTTCTTTTTAATGATAACTTCTGGACTCTCTAAACTTATATCTCCCCAGTTTAGTTTCTCCATAGAAAGTTTAGTTTCCTTCCCGACTGTTTGAGGAAAAGGTCTAAGCATCAGTCGTTGACCAGATCTGGGTCAGCCATGAGAACAATGTAGACTAAAAATTAGTTGGAATAGAATGGAAGCATTCCTAAAGAAAAAAAAAAAAATTGGTGATTTTATCAGAAAGTGGAAAAATGATGACCAGGCAAAGTTTTCTACTATACTTGTTAATTTCAAGCAATAAGAATATTTACAATTATGTTTGAAAAAAATTCAGGTGACAGGGCTTTCTGAACTTAATGGCTATTAGGAATCTGGTTAAAAATTTTTTTTCATTTAAGTCGTTTATATGTATGAATTTGTAAAAATGGTTTGAATAATTTGAAGCAGTTGATAAATAGGAAAGATATTCCCTTTATACCAGGGGTCAGCGAACTGGCCAGTGGACAGGCACCTGTTTTTGTAAATAGTTTTATTGAAATAGGGCCACACCCACTCATTTTTATACCCTGTCTTTGTTGCTTTCACTCTATAAAAACAGATTTGGGTAATTGTGACAGAGACCAGATAGGCCCTTGAGTCTAAGATACTTACTATTTTGACCTATAAGAAAAAGTGCGCTGGTCCATACTATCTGCTATTCACTGATTTAGCAATTCCCACTTTTCAGAATTAGCAGTTTAGGTCTTTGTACCTTAAGAGTTCAAGAATGGGATGCAAGACCTAGAGACCATATAACCAAAATTCCCTTAATTTTATAATACATATTTTTTAACAGCAACAACAAAAATATATGGGATGATTTTCAAGTAACAAGTTAAAAGTGGTCTGTAAAGTTGCTTTTTATTTTGTGGTGGCCTGCTTGCCTAAACTGGTAATCTGACATGAAACAAAATGTCAGATTTTGTTTGAAATGAAACAAAACCTCAAAGCTTCAGAGGGGAAATCTGCAGTCTCACTGGACATGGGAGTCTTATCCTCTGCCTCTGTATGTGAGGCCTTCCCACCATTTTCACTTTGTCTTGGCATTCCCTGTCTTATTTGTGTTGCAGATAATTTTCTTTTTGAGCATTTTCTCAGGTGTCCATTTTATGTTCACTATTTAATGCCCTTATTTGACATTATCTTGAGCAATTTAATAAGCTGAATGTATATTATGGGTGCATTGGTAGGTAGCATTTTTTAAGTGTGTATTCATTTGTTTGTTTTCAAGACAGGGTCTCAGTCTATCACTCAGGTGGGGATGCAGTGGTGTGATCAGGACTCACTGCAGCTTCGACCTCCGGGCTCAAGTGATACTCCCTACTCAACCTCCTGAAGAGCTGGGACTACAGGCGTGTGCCACCATACCTGCCTAATTTATTTATTTTTTGTAGAGGTAGGATCTCACCATGTTGCCCAGGCTGGTCTCAAACTTCCTGGACTCAAGTGATCCTCCCAAAGTGCTGGCATTACAGCTGTGAGCCACTGTGCCCAGCCTTTAGCAAATTAGACTGAGTGTCTGCCATCATACAGTTTGCACTTTAGTTAGAAGATGAGTGAAAAAGAATAATTTTCGTATTGTGCACATCACTATGGAGAGCATGAGTGGTTAATAATAGTATTATATACGGCATTAGTGAAGGCCTCTCTGAAAAGGTGAATTTGAACTGAGACCTAATGATAAGAAGGAGCCAGCCCTATACAGATCTGGTAGGAAGCGTGTTCCAGGTAAAGGAATAGCTCATATGAAAGCCTGGGGTGGAAGAAAGAATTTTAAAGGGATAAAATGAAAGTCAGGTTGGTGAAAAGTATATACTGAGTAAGAAAGGAAAAGGAATAAGGACATAAAGGCCACATGGTATCACCCATGATAAGAATATTATTCTGACCAGTACCAATAACTTTGTACTTATACCAGATAATCCACACTCATAAACTAGTGTTAGAATGCCTCCAAAACCAGAAGTGACGCTCTCATTATAAAGGGTTAGAAACAGAAAAGTAGGTGCTCTGCAAAATTTGGAATATTCCCAAGACTTCATATCATCATGGTCTCAAGATTATTTGAAGACTTCTATTCCAAAAAAGGACCCATTCTTAAAGATTCCCTAATTCTGCACTAAGTCTGCCTTTTTTTCTATTTTCATATAGTTTTTATTTTCCTTTTTTTAACTCCCTTCAGACTTGGAGAAAGTATAGCGGCAAATAATGCCTATAGACAACAGGAAACAGAACATATACCCAGAAAAATGCCTTGGCAATTATTAAATCACAGTTTTCCAGCATCAGTAAAGTGTTTCACTCCTCCTCGTTTGAAAGATGGCATTCCTGGATTGAATATTGAAGAATTAATAGAGAAACTTCAGTCTGGAATGGTGGTGAGTGACAAATAGCTATTATAACCTGGTACATACCAGCTATATGTCAGCCCTGATTATAACGTTTATCTAAACACCATTAGGTACAGATTTCATCATTGAAAACTTACTTTTTAATATGAGAAATAACAATATTCTGGAAAATTTGGAAATAAAGGAAGAAAAATAAGTTATTCAACATTTTGCTGGGTGCAGTGGCTTATGCTTGTAATCCCAGAATTTTAGGAGGCCGAGGCGGACAGATCCCCTGAGCTCATGAGTTCAAGACCAGCCTGGGCAACATGGCGAAACCCCCTCTACCAAAAATACAAAAAATTAGCAGGGCGTGGTGGCATACGCCTGTGGTCTTAGCTACTCAGGAGGTTGAGGCAGGAGAATCACTTGAACTCAGGAAGCAGAAGTTGCAGTGAGCCAAGATCACACCACTGCACTCCAACCTGGGTGACAGAGTAAGACCTGTCTCAAAAAAAAATTTAAGAAAAAAAAAAGGAAATATTTGTGACCTATCTGATGCAGCATTTGTTTTTATTCTGTTACTTATCATTAAATTTTAATGATTTAGTTTTGAAGTAGGAATTTATTTCGTCACTGTGTCAAAATATTTTAATAAAATTTTCTGATTTTTTTTTTTTTACTCTTAAAATGTAGGTAAAGGATCAGATTTGTAATATGAGAATATCTGACATAATGGATATATATGAGATGAAACTATCCACATTAGCTGTGAGTATAAGCTTATTTTAACGATGTGTGATAAGCTTTCATAGATGTATTCCTAAAATGAAAATTAATGATATGTTTTCTTGTAGTCCAAAGAAAGCAGGCTACAAGATCTTTTGGAAACAAAAGCTCTCGCCCTTGCACAGGCTGATAGACTGATTGCTCAGCATCGCTGTCAAAGAACTCAAGCGGAAACAGAGGTGTGTAGAACATAAAGACACATCTGATTGGTAGAAAGATTGACAGATGAAGTAAAACATGCAAAATATTCGTTATGTATTCGTTACTTTAATTGAAGTAAATTCTCTGGAACATTCGACATGCCTACTTCCTTCATCCTGAAATTCTGCCCTCTTTAATTTTGGTTACATCGTTATCCTCTGATTTTTTTTTCTACCTAATATCATTTTCCTGCATTATTTATGTTGTACCTTTAAGTGTTGGGGACTCTTGGGATTATGTTCTAAACCTTTTTCCTTCAGTTATGTGTTCCTTGGTTTCAATGTTTACCAAAATATTAACGTTCCCAATTTTATATGTCAAGCACAGATCATTTTCCTGAGCACTAAGTGCCTATTTGCTCCATTTAAATATACAGGAAATACTTCAAACTCAGCATAACCTATAGTGGACTAATTGCTCTTCGCTTTTTAAAAATTTACTGTTAGGCAGTCCCTCTACTGTTTTTTGTGTTCTACAAATAGAAAACCTGGAAATCATACAGTTTGCCTCCTAGAGTTATTTACTAAGTCCGGTTGATTCTGCCTTGTAAATATTACTCTTTTCTGCCCTATTTCTGTTTCTACCACTATTTGCTATAGGCTGGATCCTTTTCATTTTTTTGTATGAATCATAGCAGAGCCTCTAATTAGTCTTCCTACCTTAAGTCTAGTACTCTCTTCTCAGCTACTCTACAGCCAGTCGTCTTTCCTTCACCTAGCCCCTCCCTCAGGGATCTCTAAGGCAGTAAAATAATCCTGTCCCTCTTGTGCTGAGTATCTTTCATAGTAGCTGCTGTTGCTTTAAGAATATCATTAAAATTCCTTAGTTTGGCATATAAGGATTCTAACTACAAGGTTCTCAATCCACATCTTTCATTTCTGTGCATTCTTTGCAGTCAACCACATTAGGCTACTTTGCTTTTTCTGGAACTTGACATATTCTGGTGTTTCTTTGTCATGATACTTGACTTTCTATGTCTGGAACACCTTTTCCTCTCTTCTGCCTAACTCACAATCCTTCAGATTTCAGTTAAAATACCCACATTACCCGGAAGCCTACTCTGGTCTCCTCCTTCCCATACATAAGTTTGACAATCCTTCCTCTGTGTATCAAACCTATGCTTACCTCTCTATAATATTTTTTCAGATCACGTGGAAATGCTGTTATCCCCCACCCATGGTATCAGAGACTGCTTCTATAGCTCCAGGCCCTAGCATAGCACTTAGCACATTGTAGGTGCTCAGCAAATTTTGGCGTTGTACTATGTACATATATAATGTATACCTTATGAGGGTGACCTTACTGCAGTAACATGAAATTGCCAGCAGATACAAATGGAATTATACAACTTGATATTATTTATAATGAATGAATTATAATACAGTGTTCCTGGCTTTTGAAAGAGGCATCAAAGTGAGTGACAAGTAAGATGCCTCTTAAGTCTTTTCAGAATAAAGGTATTCTAAATAATATAAAGAAATATAGCTGTATTTATTTTTTTCTTATTTTTACATGGTTTTATTTGACTGGTATATTGAATCTGTCACAAATTACAAGGAAGAGTCATTAGTAATATTAAAATAATTTTTCCCTCTCTTCTCATAGCACATTTTTATATTCTCTGTCTATTGGACATGTCTTATATTTTATTAGAGAGTTTAATATTTTATCCCTGCTACTGGAAAAGCTTCTTAGAAAAATAGCACTAAATAACTGGATATAACTTCTTCACAGTTAAGTCGTAAAAACAGAGAAGGGCTTAGGGTTTTGTCTAGGATTTTATAATAAAGTCCAAAGGGCTGGGGGAAACTGGCTTTTTATTCTAGTGACTTTTCTGCTTTTTTTAGTGTTTCATGTCACATAATACATGCATACAGGTTATGGTATAAGGTTACATTCCTTGATTATGCTAGATTAATTTTAAGTGTTTTATTTAGCATCTGTGATGTATTTAAGATTTTGTTCCTAATTCTCACCAGAAATGAGAATGCTGATGGGTGTCACACTTAGCAGTTTAGTGTTAGTGACTACTCCTGAGGACCACACCCTTTTAATTAAATACCATATGTAGCACTGTCTTCATATTGCTGCGGTTGTATTCATTTCCATTAATGTGATAATAGATTATTTTTATCAGATAATCTATTAAATAAAAAACTGTACTTGTTAGAAGTAAATTCATAAGAATATGTGACTAATTAATACAGCTTTGCATGACCCAACAGATACCAGCTTATTAGATACTTAGTAAACCTTTTAAATTGTGGGAATTTGTTGAGCATGTTGTATAGATGATAGTAGAAAAGTCTATGTTCTTTTTGTTGTTGTTGTTTGTTTGTTTAAGGCACGGACACTTGCTGGTATGTTGAGAGAAGTTGAGAGAAAAAATGAAGAGCTTAGTGTGTTGCTGAAGGCACAGCAAGTGGAATCAGAAAGAGCCCAGAGTGATATTGAGCATCTCTTTCAACATAATAGGAAGTTAGAGTCTGTAGCTGAAGAGCATGAAATACTGACAAAATCCTACATGGAACTTCTTCAGAGGTAAATAACGTAAAATCTTCTGTGTAAGGTTAGAACCTAAAATGAACATGCAGCATTTCTTTTCTGTGACCCGAAAAATCCTTCTGTAAGCATTTCATATGTTCCGATAACACATAAGGTAAGTAATTAGAAACTTAAGTCATCATGAAATGAAGTATTGCTTCCTCAAACTCAGTGTCAGTGTTGGAAACGAAATACAGATCTTTCCAGTTGACTTCTTTTATGTATTCATACAGTCACCAGTCATTTGGGAGATAAGCTCCACAAAGACAAGTTTCTTCATCTGTTTTGATCACTGACAAATCCCTAGGAACTTCAGGAGTACTTGCTGCATAGTTAGGCCCTTCATTAATAATTTTTAGATAGATGTAGTAGTCAAATTAGTATTAGGTTGAATAGTCATTCTGCAGATTGAAAGTAGTTGAATATTGGCAATTTCTTATCATTCGGCCTAATAGAATGGAAATTTAGGTGTACGTGTTTAACTCATCTCTTAATGTCATTGATGTTTACTTATATGTGTGATTATATCTGTAGAATAAGTTCTTACAGGTGAATTGCTAAGTTAATGGGTATGTATATTTAAATTTTTGATAGATATTTCTAAATTTTCCTCCAAAATATGACAGGTTGAATATCCTTTTTGAACACAATGGTAGCACTCAAAAAGTTTAAGATTTGGGAGCACTTCTGATTTTGCACTGATTTTGGATTTTCAAATTAGTGATGCTCAACCTGTACCAATTTGTGTCCCTACTAACAAAGTTTGGTTTTTCCTCCCTTATAAACTCTTTTATCTTTTTAGGCCAGTTTTAAAACTTCTGAATTACAGGGAAGACCAGGAACAATTATACATTTTCTACCAACCTGTAAAAGTAGAAACACTGTGGAGGAAGTTGTTTATTGCTTTATATTTTAAGATTGTCCCATGCTGTTAATACAGAGATAGAAAATTTTAGCTTGGTATGGTACATATGCTTATTTGTCCATCAATAATAATGAATGATAAGAAATGAATAATATCTAGAAAATGATGATGAAGTGATTTTTTAACAGGATATTTTCCCCAGCAACATTTTACAAAGTCTGACTGTTTGAGGCACCACTGATAAAGTGTGGCATTAGCAGTAAGTCAGGTTGAGAACTTCAGCAGTGAAGAAAATAAGTTACAGAACTGAAATGGGGTCTGCTTGCTCCGTATAGTAAAACCAGGTATCTGCACCAAGGTTTGCAGTGATAGAAAAAAAGGTTTTTATTGCAGGGTGCCAAGTAAAGAGGACCAGGCAGCAAAATGCTGAAATCCCGACCTCTCCAATAGCTTTAAAGGTAGGGGAAAATTTCAGAAAAGTTACAGCAAAAATCATAAATCAATAGTTAAAGGTTACACATTGGTTTAAGCTTAAAGGACAGGATATTGTGAAGCAGGGGCTTATAGGTCATAGGTAGACTCAGAGATTTTTTGATTTGTAGTTTGTTAAGGTAGAGCAGCTTTGTTTAAAAATTTGGGATGAGTAGAAAAATGTTAACTAGCTAGGGAGAGTGACTTTCTTCAAGACCCTGAGAAGGTAACTTAGAACAAAGGACAATGGTTACAATTCAGCCTTCATTTCCCCCTTATCTGAGGTCTACTTGCCAATGGATCTGGTCAGGGGGTTTCTCAGGGAGGGTCCAGGTCTCAGAAATACGACTCAGGGACATATGTTAAGTTGTTATCCTTAAGCTCTGTAAGGAATCAAGCCTCTCTGGTACTCTTAAGTTTGTTAACTATTGATTTAGGCTACTATTACCTTCCTGTTTAACAAGTTACTTATTTACTTCTAGGGCCTGCTAGACCTTGGAATTTCCCTTGAATGAACTCAGGATTTTCCTTTATTTCCAAGTTTGAGGTCCTCAGGCCTCCAGAAAAAGGGGGTCCCTGCTATGTCTCACATAGAGAACCGAAGAGAATATAAGCAGGGTCCAAGAAAGATATGTGGTTTCTAAGACCTGCTTATGTTCCAGCTAGTGATTTAGGAGCCAAAAGTTGAAATTCCTTGAATGGACAAATGTGTAACATAAACGAAGCTGGCTAGGGAAAAGGTCATTGTAATGGTCCGGCCTCTCTAAAGGTGCTCAAACTCAGATTGTTAAAAATCCTGTATGGATTATATACAAAAACTGCTGGCCACATTTGGCTGTTGGTTTTGTTTGTTTGTTGCTTTGGTTTGTTTGGTTTGGTTTTTGGGTTGCTTTTTAAAAATCTTGGTACTTAGTGAAATAAAAATGACATTTTATGCTTATGGTAGTTGAGTATCAAAGTATCACTTTAGAAAGGATTTTTTCTGTTTACTTTGCAGATAAAATAAGACCATTAGATGCAGAGTGTTAAGGAGACAAATAAAGAACCCTAAACTTACTTAGAGCAAATTATGTAAGGCAATATCATCTGTAAAATAAAGCTTTATATCCATAAATATTAGGATAATGTTGCACACATTTCTATTTCGTTGTAGTTTTTACATCAGTCAACCAAAACATAGTTAAAACATGTATTTACGGCCTTTTAGAGTTGATCAAATTCTATTTCTGTCTTGTCTGTTCGTAACATTCCTTCTCTTTCAGCATACATAATTTGGTTAGAAGAAATTGTAAAGAAAACACTGCGAGTTTCTTTTTCTCCTTCATATATTTTCCTCCATAATTGTGCCAACTCATTTTCTTGTCTTTTCAGAAATGAAAGTACTGAAAAGAAGAATAAAGATTTACAGATCACATGTGATTCTCTGAATAAACAAATTGAGACAGTGAAAAAGTTGAATGAGTCACTTAAGGAACAAAATGAAAAGTAAAATCTCTACCCTTATATTCTGAATATGTGCGGTTCTTCAAAAATAAAATGATTCTCTTTCTATATAGAACACGTTTTTATTGATAAAATTAAGAGAATTATTAGTTATTTTAGATATAAGATATACATTTGGTGGAATTTGCAGGCAATTGCTGTTCATAGAAATTTTGTTTTAAAGGCCGGGTATGGTGGCTCACACCTATAATCCACCATTTTGGGAGACCAGAGTGGTGGATCATCTGAGGTCAGGAGTTCGAGACTAGCCTGGCCAGCATGGCCAAACTCCATCTCTACTAAAAATATGAAAATTAGCTGGGCATTTTGGTGGGCGTCTGTAATCTCAGCTACCCAGGAGGCGGAGATTGCAGTGAGGGCAAGATCATTCCATTGCACTCCAGCCTGGGTGACAGAGCGAGACTCCATCTTAAAAAAATAAAAAAAGAAATTTTGTTTTAAAATATTTGTTAGGGAGAAAAAGTCAAAAATGACATATGGTCATTAATGTTTTCTTCTTTTTTAAATAACTTCAGGAGTATTGCCCAATTAATAGAGAAAGAAGAACAGAGAAAAGAGTTACAGAATCAGCTAACAGACAGAGAATATAAGCTAGCAAGTAAGTGGCTTCTTATTTAATACATTGTCTATTTTTAATGTATTTCTGCTGGAAGCATGAGTAGTTTCATTTGCTTTTTTATTTTCTACTTCCCTTATTGTTTTAAACCTTAATCACATTTGAAATGACTTCTTCCCTTTTCTTGCCATAATATTTTACAAAAGCATTTCAGTTTGATCAAGCTGAAAAAGCAGTACCTTTTTTTGAAATATAGGAGCTATAGGAAATTGGCCAGGCATAGTGTCTCATGCCTGTAATCCAACACTTTGGGAGATGAAGGTGGGCAGATTGCTTGAGCTCAGGAGTTTGAGACCAGCCTAGGCTACATGGTAAAACCCCATCTCTACAAAAAAGACAAAAATCTAGCCAGGTGGTGGGCACCCGTAGTTACAGCTAGTCAGGAGGCTAAAATGGGAGAGTCACTTGAACCTGTGATGCCAAGGCTGCCGTGAGCTGTGTTCACTGCACTGCGCTCCAGCCCAGGTGACAAAGTGAGACTCCGTCTCAAAAAAAAAAAAAATGGTTGCACATTTAATTTTTTAATAATTTCAACATTTAGAATCGGGAGCATGTGTTCAGGTCTGTATCACTGGGTATATTGCCTGACATGGAGGTTTGGGGTATGGATCTCATCACCCAGGTTGTGAGCATAGTACCAAATAGGTAGCAATAGGTAATTTTCAAGTGCCCCCAACTCTAGTCGGCAGTTTCTGTTTGTTCCATTTTTGTATCCATGTGTACTCAATGTTTAGTTCCCACTTACAAGTGAAAACTTGGAGTGTTTAGTTTTCTATTTCTTCATTAAATCACTTAAGATTATGTGTTGCACTTTTCAAAATAATAAAACGTTAAAGGAACATAACAGCAGGTGGCAGTATTAGGTAACTTTTAGCTGCTAGCCTCTTAATGGTATATTAGGAATGATCCAGGAAAACAGTTTTGTTCTCACTTGCCCTACAGTGCAGGCGCCTACCTATACAATTTTGCATACTTGCAGATCTCCCTTTTCTTACCCTTATGCTCTGAGATTGCCCTTCACCTATAAAGCATATTATATTTAGAACAGAGGATGGAGGGAAGACACGGAGATTTGGTATTTTCTATAGAATACTGTGATAAGTTTCTCTTCGTTGTTCTAGTTATTTTTCTTTTGCTCTTATAGTAACTACTAACCCTTTTCAGAGTAGTCAGTGTAATACCTCTGAGTATATAGCTGACTGATTTTTTTTTTTAAGATTTGCATCAAAAAACAAAAGTACAAGAAGAAAAGATTAAAACCATACAAAAAGAAAAGGAAGATACGGAAGAAACCGTTGATATCCTTAGAAAAGAATTAAGCAGAACAGAACAGATAAGAAAAGAGTTGAGCATTAACGTAAGAATCTGTTCGATTTCTCATTTTCAGTAAAATGAAAAAGTCTGTTGTGAACAGGGTGAATATGGGTAAATGAATGATCTATTTCTTTAGCACATTTTTTAGAAGATATTAGGATCTCAGAGCCACTTGAGTATCGTTTGTTACTAGGTTTTCACAATGTATTTCCTAAAATAAACCATTAAACAGATACTTTGTGTCAGCACTTACTACTTTCAACTGTGCAAAGAATACAGAAAGGGGTTTCCAGTTCTCGATGTCATATATATGTAGCTGTATAATTTTCACTTTAACAAGTATTATATAATATGTAAATATTAATAAATATTTTCAACTTACAGCTGAAGAAACTGGGTCTGAGGTTACTTACTAAAGTCACACAGCTAATAAGTGAATCAATAGTTAATATATTCTGAATAGGAGTCCATGGTTCTTTCTACATTACCATGGTTGCATACCTTGAGTGGTAGCCATGAATTGTACTTTCTGGCTCATTTACTACCAGGAAGATGAGAACAGACTAGGATTAAAACACTGATCTAGTACAGAGCGTGAGTAACAGAAGCATAAAATTTAGTACTGCATTTACAATTTTTCTGGTTCCTCTTTAATATGATGATCTTATTAGTAATTTTAATATGTAGTATGTGGCATTTTCTGCAAAATTTCAGCTGCTGGCATTAACTTAAGACAAGTTGAAAGTGTATTCTTAATTTATTAATTTATTATAAATTATTTATAATTATAAATTATTAATTTATTAATTCTACATTGTTCAATGATTATTTATTTTAAACTTACCATATAATTGAATTAACTGAAGGATAATATTTATAGTGTGTCTTGAAATGGTTATCATACAAATAAAAAAAGCATCTTAAAATATCTGTATAGAGAAAATATTAAAGTTATTTTTCTTCTCAATTCTTCCTCCCCCTCCAACCCCAATTCCTTAGGCTTCCTCCCTAGAGGTTCAAAAGGCACAATTAGAAGGTTGTTTGGAAGAGAAAGAGTCCTTGGTGAAACTTCAGCAAGAAGAATTGAACAAACAGTCCCACATGATAGCAATGATCCACAGTTTAAGTGGTGGAAAAATAAATCCGGAAACTGTGAATCTCAGTATATAGACATTATGGCGTTTTGGAATTTGTAATCTAATGATATTTTTGATGTATTTATCTATTGGAGCTGGGCGGGTAGGGGATTTGTGACTTCACAACAATAAAATATTATTATCTAATTTAGTAAAGAACTGATCTGATGCATGTTTTTTATTTGACTTTTTTGAATTAGAAATTTAATTTTTTAAGTTTTCCTTTTTGTTTCTGGCTTTTATTGCTTAAGGCTTTCTTTAGTTCTTACGTAGAACATCCTTTTTAGCCTCTATTATTTTTCTCAGGTTCTTTCCTTTTTCTTAGTTGCTTTCTATTCTGTTTTGCCTGTCTTAATTATTCTCATTTGTGATTATTTAGATCTTTAAGACCAAACTTTCTTGATATAACAATGCTAAGATTATAAATTTAAAATATAATTATTAGTAAAAAGAGAGAAGGTATAATACTGCTAGAGAAGTTTTTCTCTAAAGAAGCACAAAAGAAAATATTAATGAATTTAAAATAATTTTTATTACTGCATGACATGACATAATTTCTAAATTTGAAAAAAATGCAATGGTAATCAACTGTATAAAAACTAGAAAACTGTTATTGTGTTACACTATTACATTTAAATTATTACATTTAACACCATAGTTGTCTCATAAAAAATCTAATAGCTTGTAGAATTATTTGTAAGGTATCTTTAGTTTCTTTTCTCTTTTTTTAAAATGTTGCATAGTGGTCCATATCATCTATAATTAAAGTTTCTCATGATTGACATAAGGATAATTTGGATTCTATTCCTGCTACATATTCAGAAAAATATTATTTACCGTTAATTCTGATATGAATTGCATTTAATATGTTGTCTTAAATAGTTTTTAATTCATTCATTTAATTTTAAAGGATAGGTTAAATATCTTTGTGGTTTTTTCTTAAGTATAAGAGTCCTGTACTTTTCATTTGAATCATATGCTCTAACTACTATGTGTAAGAAAAGTTTTTACATTAATATTTTGATTGAATTTATTGCTCTACCATTTACAGTCATTAATTTTACTTGATTTTCTTCACCATGTATCTCTTTAAGTGAATTTAGATTTTTTTTTGTACAGTTCTGGAAATTTTTAACAAGTATGCAGAGTAAAACATTTTAAATTACTACTTGTTCTAAAGAGGAGGTACATTCTATTTCTCTTTTGAAATGGCATTTTCAACCAAATATAAAAAAGTTTAAGTGGGTAGATATGACTGAAGAACAGAAGGTTCTATAAAATAAAAGGTACAAAAAGTTAAGGAAATAAATGAATGAATCAAAAACTCTAGGGAAAGTCAATCTATCTTTACGATTTAGACATCTTGAAGCAGCCTGTCCTAGTGCTGCCCTATACAGTTTTCTGTGATGATGGCAATGTTCTGTCCTGTCTAGTACCATAGCCAGTGGCTACAAGTGGGCATTGAGCACTTGAAATGTGGCCTGTGCAACTGAAAAAAAAAATTAAAAATTTTATTTCATCTTAGTTTTCATAACCACCCTATTAGAAAATACAGATCTATCCCATTCTCATAAGTATGTGTTTATTTAAAGAACTCAATTTGCCTTTTCTTGAAGATCTACGTAGTGACTCCATGTATATATTAGTAGCCCTTTTTAAATATATTTTTAACCTGTTTATTCTCATCTTTTCTCCCTAAAGAGGAAAGTCCATACTGCAGCTTTGAAGGTGAGTCCCAATTTTCATCCTTTACCACTTTCTGTCTCTTGTAGCACCTTTCATATTGTTTCTGTTTTTCTTAATACCTTTACTATATTGGTTACTTCTTTTCTTGTTGGACTGTGTACCTCATTTAAAAAAAAACAAAAGTGTGTCTAAATTTTTTTTTCTAAAAAATAATTTTAATCAAATTTGAACCACCACCATAGTCAGGGTTTTCCATGTGTGTATGCATGCCCATTTCCTAATGGAAAAAACAAAACTTAGGAAGTGTATCTTACATTAGGGTTACTCACTTCCTCTTAAAATTGTACTGGGGAGAGTTTATCTCCAAAGTATACATCAACACAGTTCCTTTTGCTGTTTACACTGGCCACTTGAACAAAGGAGACACTTCTGATAAAATTTGGTTGATTGAAGTTTATACTAAATTGGTCGTTAATTTAATGTCAGTATAAAAATAAAATAATGCAACTGTACGCTGTGTCTTAGGAAGTGATCAGGTCAATGTCTCTTAGGATCTATCTACTTATTCTTTTCCTCCCTTCGGATAGTTATGAACTATATTTACAACTTTGCTACTGGCATATGTCATTGTACCAAACACGTGTCCTGTTTGGGCCTTAATCTTTTGCAGTAGTTAGCAAACATTTTCTGTAAAGGGCCAGATAGTAAATGTTTTAGGCTTTTTAGACATAGTTTCTGTCATAGCAACTCAACCCTGCTATTGTGGCACAAAAGCACACAATACATAAATTAATAGTCATGGCTGTGTTCCAATAAAACGTACTTACAAAACTAGTCTAAATTTTGCTGTTAGATGTTACATTTACTTATTAAGAAATGACTTTTCATACTTGGTAATCTTTATCTGAAGTCTACTTTATTTGATGATAATATAGCCACTTAATCTTTTTCATGTTTTCTGTTGTCCTGATACATATTTTTCTATTAGTCTACTTCTAACCTGTATGTTTATATGTAAAATTCATGACTTATAAAAAAATATATATTTAGGTCTTGCTTTTTAAATCAATTTTGGCAAAATCTATTGCAGTCCAGTTAGAGTTAATACTGTACCACTTAACATAAAAATGTAAATACCTTGTAACTATATAGGTCCATCTCTCCGCTCCTGCATACTGTTGTCAACATGTGTATTAACCTCTGCTTACGTAGCTAACCCTCAAACAATGTGATAATTCTTGCTTAAGTAGTCATATGGAAAAACTGACTGTCAGCATCAGTATATTCACCCATTTGCTTGCACCAATACAATAGTTTCTTCAGTGTAACATTCTACTTTTTCCTTTGGAAGTAATAAGTCATTTGTGGGCAGATACTTGCATATATGCTGGTTCTTTTCCACCTTGCATCGGCTGGCTTTAGTATTGTTGCTAATTCTTACTTGAATCAGTTCTTAATTTGATGGTTGGTTGCCAAGTGGTTATTTTCTTACTTAAAGGTAGAAAATTGAACATTTTGGTAATGTTATAATGTACTGAAAATAGTAGTCTACATGAAATCACTTACATCATTCACAAAATTAAAATATAGTACGTATAGTTTTACAGTTAATATAGCGTGTACTTTTCGTGCGTATTCTTACAAGCAAAGCATGTGAGATTTGCTTTCTATACTTTAAGAAAATAAATATGTACGTTAAGCATACTGATTTTCTTTAACTGCAAGACCCTTTGGATATTGTTTTTCTACCCCAAGCTTCTAAATTGAGAATTGCTTATTTAAATAATGAGATTCGATTCATTTGGGTCATCACTACCTTGGCTCTCAGTGATCACCAATGAATAGTAAATGTTTATTACTCATAATAAAGTATTTTGGATTAAGAAAATAATTGTACATTTCCAGGCTTCACTGAGTTTACATTCTAGATAATTAACTTTTAAAAATAAATTAAAACTTGGTTACTGCTTACGCCTGTATTCCCGTAATTTTGGGAGCCTAGGCAGGCATATCGTTTGAGGCAGGGGTTCCAGACTGGCCTGGGCAACAAAGTGACACCCTTGTCTCTACAAAAAAATTTTTAAAAAAATTAACTGGGTGTGGTGGCATGTCCCTCAAGCTGCAGTGCAGTGAGCTGTGATTGCATCACTGCACCCCAGACTTTGTATGTGTGTATATAAAATATGGCCTTTTTTTTTAAAGGCAGATGTTTCATTGATTTTTTTATAGTGTGAATGATAAGCCTGATAAATACTTGAAAGTGTATGCCTGTGTACTTCATAAATTGAGAGGAAAAGTTGTGAACTCAAAAACTGATGGTTTATTTTGAACATGCAAATCGCTTTGAAACCTTATACGGCCTCACTTGGTTAAGCATTTGTAGTGAATTGACTTTCTTCCTGGCGTCAGATGCCTCTGTGAGGCCTGTTTCACTTATGCTTGTGTTCATTTAAACATTTCAAAATTACCCCAGAGAAAACTTATCACTTAACCATGAATAAGAGGTATCATAACTCTTAAAACCCAGCTATTTTGCCTGTTGGGCTGCAAGTATCCCTTCATAATTGCAAGAAGGAGTAAGTAAATCCAAGAAGGAGAAACTAAAGTTTCTTTCCAACTAAACGTAGTATTGTAGTTGTCTACTTCCCTAAGGACCCAGTATCTATATTTTCTCAATACCTCAAAATATGATGGATAATCCCAGGATACATAGCAAAGGACTTTTTGCATGATGTCCACTACTACATTAGAGAGAGGCATTTTCAAAGTCAACAGAGTGGATTGGCTTTCACTTTCATTATGTCATTAAAAACTAATTTTCCACTAAGTAGCTGAGCATTTGGCAGGTATTTAGTAGTGAACATGATTTTGCCTCTCCATTAAATTATATTCACTGTTATTGTAAGTATTATATTTCATCTCACTTATCTCAACGAGCCAAAAGATATAATGTGTTAGAGTAGCCTTATGCTTTTCTCAAACTTCAAATAAAAAGGCTTATAATTAGCCCTAGCAAAAGACA
The DNA here is from genome assembly GCF_049354715.1 of Callithrix jacchus. Classification (NCBI taxonomy): domain Eukaryota; kingdom Metazoa; phylum Chordata; class Mammalia; order Primates; family Cebidae; genus Callithrix; species Callithrix jacchus. The sequence goes on along the minus strand of NC_133516.1, from coordinate 99,616,346 downwards.
ACACTGTTCATCTTCAATTAGGCAGGGTTTTCATTTTACTTCAAAGTAAAGGCTACTATCAACTACCGCATATTAATTTGTGTAATACCCACAGTTAATCAGCATGTTAGAGCTGAGAGAATTCTGAAAGAACAGTGAGCCCAAGCCTGTTGTGTGAAGAAAGATTCATTCTCAGAAGAGAGGCCCCATAATTCAAACACAAACTGATGTGACTGTTAAATAAGCATGTATTGTTATGAAACACACAGAAGTTTCACTTCTGGCAATATATCTGAAAGAAATGAGGTTGTACACTAAGATTTATGTACAGTAATATGGCACAAAATTGGAAACTATATGCAATAATAGGAGATTGGTTAATCAGTATAAGGTACAGTCATGTAAAATAATATGCATTCTTTTTAAAAAGTTACTGAAATATATATAAGTACTTGGGAAGAGATTTTTTGTGTGTTAAGTGAAAAAAAGTAAACCAAACTATTTGTAAACAATGATTCAGATATCTGAATATCTTTAAGATTTTTTTACACGTGTGCGTGTGTGTGTGTACATATATATATGTATATAGAAACCGTGAGCAGTGGTAACCTCTGCCTAATGAAATTATAATTGACTTCTTTGGTTTATAAAATTACCATATTACGTTAACTTTTTAAAACCATGTTTTAAAACATTGGGTTGGTAACCACATCTGGATTTGACTTCTGGGTCTACCTAAGGAGAGTTTTTATTTGTATTTTTTTTTCTTTCTTTTGAGACAGAGTTTCGCTCTTGTTGCCCAGGCTGGAGTGCAATGGTGCGATCTCGGCTCACCGCAACCTCCGCCTCCTGGGTTCAGGCAATTCTGCCTCAGCCTCCCGAGTAGCTGGGACTATAGGCCCGCACCACCCTGCCCAGCTAATTTTTTGTATTTTTAGTAGAGACGGGGTTTCACCATGTTGACCAAGATGGTCTCGATCTCTTGACCTCGTGATCCACCCACCTTGGCCTCCCAAAGTGCTGGGATTATAGGCGTGAGCCACCGTTCCCGGCCGGAAAGTTTTTATTTAATCTCTTTTATTCTTTTGTAAAATGAGGATAATACATACTTACTAGAAAAAAGTTGAAAAAAATACAAATAAAGCTCATGGCTTTTAGTAGATTTTCAATAATGGTTTCTCTCTCTTTTGGAGAAGGAATGAAAAAGGTTTATGTCCTTTGTCCTTGGTATCTTCTTTCTCTTCATGAAACGTGTAGCCAATTGAGAAAGTAAAATTAACAATAAAGATTCTCTGTTACTTTTGCAAGTAGTGGAGGATGGAGAGATTAGGAGTGAAATCTTTAAATTATTGTCTACAACGAGAGTAACAATTTTATTGACTAGACTAGTCTGGATTGCTCAGACTTATTTCTATTAGGTCTGAATTATAAGCAGTGTTAAATTAACATCTCTTCTTGAAAGAAGCATTTTTCATACTTCAAATTAGCCTTCTCTTGGATGTCATAGTATTTTCTGATGACTGTACCTGCAAAATTCATTGTGAGGTTGTACATTGTTATTTCTTTAATTTCCTGGAAGAGATTATGAGGAAAAGATGTACTTAAGAAAAGTTTGCCAAATTTTAGTAGTAAAACAACATATCTAAGACTTGGATCCCATTATATTCCCAGCTCTTTTCACAGATTTAAAAGTTTTCCTAATCTATGTTAGTATTTCTACTTAGAAATATCATTCTGTAGTAGCCTCTTAAAAGTCCAAAAACACTTAGTGTTATCTACCTCGAAGTACAGATGTATGCGTTATGTTTTCAGAGAGAAAGAAAATACAGGCCTTTAATTGTAATATCAAGGAAGGGTTACAAGAATCTTAGGAATTTGTATAGAATCCAGAGGAGAGAGAACTTGATAGCAGATGTGTGAAGCTGGCTGTGTAAAAACAGAGAGAGTAATAACCAAGGTCACCCTGAACCATTTAGTGTGAATGACATTTCATGCAAATACCCTTCAGATAAGACTGACTGAAGCCATGACTTGAATTGCGGCTATCCTTGAGCTGCTAAGTAAGACACTTAGATTATTGATGTTGTAGCCTGATGCAAGGAACATAATATTTTGTTTGCCATGTTGCCTGGGTAGATGTGGGATGTGATCCACCCAACTTATGATCATACTGCTGATATTTCCAGTCTGTGTTTCTTTGTAGGATTAGTTCTGTGATCATTACATACTAATCACATTTATTTCTTTATGCCTCTTTTAAATCTTCCCTCATTCTACAAACAATAGTATCACCTTAATTTTACCAACTGTGTGATTCTCTATTTAGGAAAGTGGGGAGCCAGAGGAAAGTAAGAGAGAATATGAGCACATGGCACAAAATTCAAAAATTAAAAGATACATGGACTTTCTGTTTTAACATGCTAAGAGCTTGTCTCTCGCTCTCACAAGAAAAAAAAGCTGGACAAACTGAAAAATTAGTGGCTTACTTTAGATCCATCATAGAATTGAGGTTACAGGACAAATCATCGTTCTGAGCACTGTAGAGAATACAGTTGAGTATGGATCGACTTACCTGAAGCTCCGGTAGGAACACTTAAACTGTAATTTTGACAAATTACTAGAGGCTGTGTGAACAGCTTGGGAATTTAAAATTCTTGAGCGCCCTTCCAGTCAACCGTTCTTCAGAGGAGGACCACATGCAGCTATGGCACCCTGTCAGAATGGCATGATCCTAATGTCTCAGTTCCACAAGGAGTGGCCAGTGGCTGTTCAGCTCAACCAGGTGACCCAAAAGATCCACAGATACAAGGCCCAGCAGGCAAAAGCACACTACTGTCGCCTATCACCCTGCATCTGGACCCATCCAGCCCATAGTAATACATCCCACGGGAAGGTATCACACCAAAGTATGAGCTAGCAGGAGCTTCAGCTTAGATGAGTTAATGTGACCAGCATCCATATGGTGACCCCGACCTTTGGTATCTGTGGATCCAAAGAGACATTAGAATAAGGCTGGTGAGTCCTTAAAGGCCAGCAACTCTGGCTGAAGGAGTACTACTCCAAGCTCCTCTTCTTCCCCAGGAAGCCCTTGGATCCCATGAAGGAAGACAGCTCTGCTGAACTCAAATCGGCCACTCAGTTGACAGGACCAGTAATGTGCATGTCAGTGTCTACGAGGAGAAAGCCAGGTTGGTCTCAAACTCCTGACCTCGGGAGATCCGCCCACTTCGGCCTCCCAAAGTGCTGGCATTAAAGAGGTGAGCCACCTGACCAAGCCTAAACATGCGACTGTTTTTCTAATGCAATTTGTTCAGAAACAAAAACTACAAAGGGAATGTCAATATGCATTTAAATAACCCTTACCACCTATTCTGAATTGGGAGTTAGGGGATGTCTTGGTTAGCGGATACTCATGTCAGATTTGGATGTGTGTGTGGTTTTTGTTTGTTTTGGTTTTTGGGGGTGGCCTGTTTTATTAACTAACAAGTCAAAATAGTTAATATTATTTCTCAATAAACTTACCTTAGTGTACAAACCTCCCCCCTCAAAAAAGTACTCTATAGCTTTTTACTAGGCTCTCACATTGTTAAAATCTCCTTAGTGGTCCTCAAATTTGAGTGTATATTAAAATCACCCGGAGGTCTTATTAAACTACAGATTACTGGTACCCAGCAGACACACTGTTATAGACTGAATGTTTGCATTCCCACAAGATTTGTGTGCTGAATCCTAACTCCAGATGTGATGATATTTGGCGGTAGGGCCTTTGGGAAGAAATTAGGTCATGAGAGTGGAGCCCTCATAAATGGGATTAGTGCCCTTATAAAAGAGGCTCAGGAGAGACCCATGCCCCCACTACCACATGAGGACACAGTGAGAAGATACCATTTATGAAGCAAAGAGCAGACCCTCATCACACACCAAAACTGCTGGCGCCTTGATCTCGGACTTCTCAGCAACCAAAACTGTGAGAACTAAATTTCTGTTGTTTATGAGCCACCCAGTCCATGGTATTTTGCTGTAGCAGCCCAGATGGAACTAAGACATCCATCCTCAGAGTTTCTAATTTAGTAGGTCTGGGACAGCTCAAGAATTTGCATTTCTAACAAGTTCCCAGGCAGTGTTAATGGCCCTGATCTTGGTACCATGTTTTCAAATTTGCTGTCTTAAAATACCAGTGCCGTGGTGTCTTCTTCCACACCTATTTTGAGATAATAGACCCCAGTTGGTGTTGGATGCTGTGAGGAGCTGTGTATTATGTTAAATTTCCACAAAGTGGGAATACGGAAGTAACTGAAATACCAAGCACATCATCAAAAGTTGCTTCTCAGAAACAGTGAGGGTTTATTTTCATACTGGTTTAAGAGACAATGTCTCACTGTGTCATAGAGTGCAATGGTGTGATCACAACTCACTGTAGCCTCAACCCATGGGCTCAAGTGATTCTCTTGCCCTCAGTCTCACAAGTACCTGGGACTACAGGTGTATGCCAGCATGCCCAGCTAATTAAAAAAAAAAAAATTAGTAGAGATGGGATCCTGCTATGTTACCCAGACTGGTCTTGAACTCCTGGCCTCAAATGATCCTCCTGCTCTGATCTCCCAAAGCACTGAGATTACAGGCATGAACCACTGAACCTGACCTAATGATTTCTTGTATCATTTTTCTTAAGCTTCAGGAACAACTTGTAAAGATGACAATTATGAGACTATTTTTACCATATATCTTTGTGATAAAAATGAAGACAAAAACCAGTGTCTCATTTAGTGATAATTGAATACCTCACTTTTTTTGAACTTATGAAAGACCGAATCGTTTTAATTTAGGTTTAAATGCCATTGGTTTGATAGAGCATTTGTCAGACATCCTTCTAGGAATAAAAATATTAGAGGAAAATATACTATCACATAGACTGGTCTAATTTTCTGTTTTCAAGAAAAAAGAATTAATATGGCTGACATTGTGTTTTATTATAATATGCAATTGGAGTTTTCTGATGTGAGTCTTAGTGATTACTCTCATTCAGCTTTCTTTAAAAACCTAGGCATCTCATTAGAATTCTGCTACTGAGCAGTGCAATCATTTGTGCAGCAGCTGGAGAACGATCATGTATTTCACAGGACTCCTTAGATTAATGACAAGAAATGCCTGGTAGTGACCCATGAATGGAAAGCAGGAATCTTTCAGAAAAGCTCTTCAAATGTATACGCCAATCTTTTTTAGAGTAAGTATTTTTTTTTAATGATTATGGTAAAGATCTACTTGGTTATACATTGTTTCCCTTCATCTATAGATTCAGTCTCAATATTCTGAGGTCAGTCCTGGCTTTTATCTGGAGATATTTAACCCCCCTGCAGGAGAAGGCAGGGTGACGGTTTCACCTTGTTGAACTTGCTGTCTAGCCAGTCGTAGTTGGATGTCCAGATTCCATTACCTAGGCTTTAGTCTTTTAACGAAATCCTAAATTAAAACCAAGTCCTGATAAATGGATTCCTGTCCTGCCACATGTATTCTGGTTTCCTTTACAAAACTCCAATTCCTCCATGATTAGGGCCTTGTGTAGTCCCCAGGTCTTTCAAGGTATATAGTCCCAGCTCCATTTTTACAGTCTGGCATCCTGTCCAGTACTTTGAAATCTTTTGCTTGCCCATTGGAGATTCCAGTGTATCTCTCCCTGGTTGATCATCATAACTAATATTTGTGTAGGACTCTGCCTTTAACAAACCACCTTAATCTTTTTATACATTCTCTTGTTTGATCATCAGAAATTATCAGGTGAGTGTGGTGATCACATTTTCATTTAATAATTTAATTACAGACAATCTAAGGCTCAGAAGGACTATGTAAACTGCCCAGGATCTTAGAGCTAGTAAATAATAGATAGTTAGGGGAGATCAGGTCTTCAGAGCATAAATTCAGTGTTTTTCTTGTCTTCCCTTTGTGCCAGACTGCCCTGAAATTCTGGCATGCACTTCTGCCTGAACTTGTTTCTACTCCATTCTGTTGGGACCTTCTCAAGGACAGTCTGCTCTTCAAAGCAAACTTGGTCTCCCCCATTTTGCCTATCCTCCTGCCAGTACTCCTGAAAAGAAAAAAACGTTTTATTATTTTTAAAATATTTATATCTGAATCAAATGAAAGTACAGTCCAAAAAAATACATAATTTGAGACTAGAAATAACAAATTTATCTCATAAATAAGGATCCTGGTCCATGGAAAAGTTTATTTTATTTAATTCTATCATCATAATCACCACCATCATGTTTCAACCCTGAATACATTCCAGTTACCAGTTGTTGAAACAATGGTAAAGTGGAACTACAGGCTCAGTAGCCAATATGGTGGTTTGACAGTTATTCTTGATGAGTTCATCATTCAGATAAGCATGACCTTGATGGTATTCTCTGGTACACCTCTGACCTTTAATTTTACTGCCCTCTTTTAAACAATAAGGGTTGCATACCCTTGATCTTAAAGAACTATAGTACTTCCTAAATCAATAGTAGGAAAGTCTTTCTGAGATGACATATTAGTCAAGTTTCTCCAGAGAATTAGAAGCAACGGGGTGTATTGTATGTGTGTACAGAGAGAGCCAGAGTGAGAGAGTTATTATAAGAAACTGGCTCAGATCTTCCGAGACGCACTGGAGACCAGATGGGTGACCGTTCTGTTATTTAAAGGTGTAAAAAATGCAGGAGACTTGAGAAGAGAAGCCATGGAAGGTACCATCGATGGATCACTGATAAATCCTACAGTGACTGTCGATCCATTTCAGATACTTGTGGCAGCAAACAAAGCAGTTCACCTCTACAGTCTGGGAGAAATGAAGACAAGAACTCTATCTGCTGAAATTATGTACAATCTTTCCCCAAATAACAATATATCAGAGGCTTTGAAAAAATTTGGTATCTCAGGAAATGACACTTCAATTCTAATTGTTTACATTGAAGAGGGAGAAAAACAAATAAATCAAGAACACCTGATATCTCAAGTAGAAGGTCGTCAGGTTTCTCTGGAAAATCTTCCTGAAATAACAAATATTACAGAAGTCAAAAAGATATATAAACTCTCTTCACAAGAAGAAAGTATTGGGACATTATTGGATGGTATTATTTGTAGAATGTCAATGACAGATGTTTTGTTAAATGTCAGAAATATTAACAGAAATTCTCAGCATTAAAGAAAACATTGATATTCCTTTCCTGATTATAAAACATATTTCTATATGTTCATTATAGAAAAGTTTCAATCACAGAATGGCATAAAAAACACTTCTAGTGCTACCTCATATTATTTTAAAAGGTAACCAGTTACTATTATTTGTTATTATCTTCTACAGTTCTGTTTCTGTTCAAATGGATTTTATTTTTATATAATTGGAATAAAAGTTCCAAACACTTATGGAGTGCCTACAGTGTATAAAAAAAAAATGTCCCAATGTCTTCAGTTGGCAAGATGCAAATACAAGAGGGCCAATGTGCAGCTTCAGGGTGAGAACCAGCAGATCTGACCGCGGAAGTTCCAGTTTGAAAGCTGGAAAAACAGCGACTCAAGAATAGCCAATGTTTTAGTCAGAGTCCAAAGACCAGAAAAGATTAATGTCCCAGCTCTAAGGAGTCAGGCAGGATGAGTTCCTTCTTATTCTCAGGAGGTCAGCCTTATGTCCTATTCAGATGTTTTGATAGGATAAGGTCTGCCCATATTAGTGAGGCCAATCTGCTTTGCTCAGTCTACCAATTTCTATCTCCTTTCTCTTTTACCTTTCTTAAGAAAAGTTCATTGGCAGACTGAGCAGAGCAGACTGGCCTCAGCCAAAAACACCCTCACAGATATGCCGAAAATAATCTTTGGCAAATATTTGAGTACCCCGTGGCCCACTCAAGTTAAGACAAAAATTTAACCTTCACAAATGACAACATTTAGGATCTCTATACAGGGAAAATGTTCTATTTTAATTTCTATCTCATTTCTCTTTTACGTTTCTTGAGAAAACTTTAGCTACTTTCTCCCCACGCTCCCCTCCCTTTCCTTGCTTCCCTAAAAATTGTGTATTCTGAGATGAGAGTGGGAGCTCTCCCACACACCTGATAGTGGTTTTTCAGTTTTTACCTCTTTCAGTTTCTACTCTAATATTGTACCCTTAGGATAATTACTTAACCTCTCTAAGTGTCAAGTTCTAATTTTTCAAATGGCAAGACCTGTTGCTAATAGTCATTCTTAGTAACAAAATATTTATATTTTACTTTTATGATGTTTTAAAAATATTCTCCCTTTCCTACATTATTTCAGCATGTCAGAGGCTGTTTACTTTGGAGACCTGCTGCAAATATGGGTATGGCCCAGCTTGAGATTTACACCCTCTCCCCCAGATTTTCGAGAGCTAGTGAGAGCTAACCAGAGGCTGCAGGAACCATGACACTTTCCAACACACAGGCCACTATCTTGGGATGAACCCATTCTAGCACACCCTGCCCTTCACAAAGGAAAGAAAACTCTCCCTGGGGCTCCACCAGCTTCTCTGGGATCAGTCATGTTATCATACATATTAATTTTAAAAAATAAGATCTTTCTTTGTATTCCCACTGGTTTTAGGTCAAAACTTCTCATTTCTCTGTTGTATTAAGGTTACCATGTGCCTGAAATCATTGGTCTCATTCTCTCCATCAGTTCTGTCCTGCATCCTACTACCTATTCAATCTTCATAAAATACGAAAACTTTTAAGCCAAATTTTGCTGAAAAGCCTTCAGTATTGAGTTTCCAATAACTTACAACAATAATTCCCAAATTGTGCTTCACTGAACCCCATGATATTGCTCATCTTGAGGTCAACACTTCTTGAGCCACAACAGCTATTCCACGCTCTACTTATCATATTCAGTATTTCCTGTGGTTCCTAGAATATATGAAATACAGTTATAATAACTATTTAATCATCTTATCTACTCATCCCATCATCTGTGTCATTTCTAGCTTCATTTTTATTGGATTTTTCTTCTCATTTATGCGTATTTTTCTGCTTCTTCGAATGCCTGGTAATTTCTTAAAGTATTCTTTAGGTCCACAGCAAAATTGAGAGGAAAGAACGGAGATTTTCCATATACCTCCTGCCCCTACACATACATAGTTACACCCATTATCAACATCCCCACCAGAGTGGTAATGCTTGTTACAACTGATGAACCCACGTTGACACCTTATTATTACTCCAAGTCCATAGTTCACATTAGGGCTCACTCTTGGTATAGTACATCCTACAGATATGGACAAATATATCCACCATTATGGTGTCACTCAGAAAAGCTTCACTGCCCTAAAAGAATCCTCTGTCCTCCACCCATCTCTCCCTCTTCACAACTCCCTGGAAACCACTGATGTTTTTACTGTCTCCATGTTTTGCCTTTCAAGAATGTCATACAGTTGAAGTCATATAGTATATAGCCTTTTCTGCCTAGTAATTTTTAATTAGATGCCAGACATTGTGAATTCTAGCTTGTTGGGTGGTAGATATATTTGTATTCCTATAAATATCCCTGAGCTTTGTTCTGAGATATAATTAAGTTACTTGGAAATGGATTCTTTCCATTTGGATTTTTAAGCTTTGCTAGAAAGGACAAGAGCAGTGTTTAGTCTAGGTCTAATCGCCACTATTGATATGAAACCCTTGTGAATACAATTCCTGATTCCCCATAAAGTATGAAGTTTCCCTTTCTGATTGCAGGCACAAAATCTATTTCTAAAGGGCTCCAAGGATTTTTCTTTTAATTTATTTGAGTAGTCCTTTAATCCTCATAAACATGCATAGATCACTACTCTACTGATGACCAGATAAGGATCCTCTGCAGTTCCCCAGAGCTCTCTCTGAGCAGCTCTCTCCTGTCCAGTGCTCTTCTCTGTCAACTGCAGCCATCGTGGCCACTGCAGACTGCCAGCTTCATATCCTTAACTCAAAGAGGTTGCTGGTGGTGGTCTGAAAATTCCCTGTGCTATGTCCTGGAAACTCTCCAAGCTGAGGCAGTCATGGGGCTCACCTTGTTTGCTCCCCTCTCTCAGGGATCATTGTCCTTTTTGTTTATTAATCAATTACTTAAACCCATTGTATCATGTTCTGTGCTTTTTTTAAAAGTAGATAAACCCCTGTTCACACCTTGTTGGAAGTAAATGTCTCAGTCAAAAGACCGATATTGGGCTTGTTTGAAAAATGTGTTTTGCCCTAAAAGAATGTGTTGAAATCTAGAATAAAATCTAAACTCCTTAGTGAGGCAGCCAAAGCCTTCTACAGCATGCTCTCACTCTGAATTTTGAAATTATTTCCCTGTTCCAAGCACAATGACTAACTATATCTTGCATGTTTCTACCTCTTTATTCACAGATTTCCCATGCTGTCAACACAATGTTGCCTTCCTGGCTACCGTTCTCCCATCTGATCCTCGATTTAGGTCATTCCTACTTCATATGATCATTTTACTTGTATTACCACATCTTACCAAAAAGATCATATGCTCTTTTAGGATGAGAACTACGTCTAATATCTTTATTTTTTTCCTAAAAGGCTTAGCAAAAAGACTGGGCAGTGAGTGGACTCCCAACATATGTTTGTAATTTGTCTAACAGAATGCTGAATAGCTTGACAGTAGGCGCCTAGAATTTTATTCTTGCTAGTCTTAATCAGCAGCATGCCAATTACTATATGATAGCATAAAAATAGGCCATGATGTAACTGCCGAGTGATCATTATATGACATAAATGTAGTCAGCCTGCTTTTTAAAAATCCAGACAGATGGTAAAACACTTCATGTGATTTCATTCTGTGTGCTCTTGTGTCCAGTTCACAACACACAACTTCTCGCTCCCCTATTCTCAGACACCAAGGATCATGGTGCTGAAATTTTCCACCACATTTTTCCTCTGTATTTAGTGGGACAGAGTGTGACATGTCACCTTCTCTATTTTTGCTGATACCAAAGTTGCCTGAATTCTAATTTACTGAGGGTAGTTTTCTCTGGGACCAACCTCAAGGCAAAAAGTCAGAAGAGTTAAAAGCACAGTCTATAGTGTTAGACTGGATGAGTTTGAGTACTGGTCCTGCTGAGTATGAATCAGCACTCCGACCTTGTGAAGTCATCTCTCTTTTCCAAACCTCACTTTCTCACCTACAAACAGAAGACAATAATAGTACCCAGCACATGGAGTCCTGTGTAAACACAGGAACTTAGACCATCTTTCCACACACTCAGTGGGAGTTTACTGCTTCTGGATCGAACTGAGATACATGCTCATACAACTAAGTTAACTCATTGCTTTTAAAGACAAAATTCCTTATCAAACTATTTAAAGCCCATGCCAGAATGCAGAAAAACCCAACCATCATCCAGATTTCAGTGTGTCTGTGTCTCAACTGTTTTACCAAGAAGACTATTGCAAGAAGTTTAAGATCCAGAGAAATCCATCATACCTTATGCCTGCCTACTGGGCTTCCCATGATATAGCCATTCTTTATTATTAAGAAACTGGATCCAATTCTACTCATCTATACCCCCAATATAATTACAGTTCTTTTGTAATAATTGTTTTTTCTCTTTATTAAATACCTTCTCTGTTCTGGGTACTCTTCTGAATATTTTACAGATATTATTTTATTTAAAATGAAAACCGTATGAGGTAGACTGCTATGGTTTGAATATGTGTCCCTTTCAAAACTCATGTTGAAATTTAATTGCCATTGTTACAGTATTAAGAGGTAAACTATTAAGAAAGAGGTGATTAGGTCATGAGGGCTTCTACCTCATTAATGGACTAATACTATTATAAGAAAGTGGATTCTTATAAAAAAAAGTTGCATTCCCCCTCTGCCTTGCTCTCTGTCCCCCACCAAGGGATGATTTTGCAAGAAGGCCCTCACCAGATACAGACTCCTTGGCCTTGAACTTCCTAGTTTCCAAAACTGTAAGAAATAAATTTTTGTTTTTTATAAATTATTCAGTCTGTGGTATTTTGCTACAAAAGCAGAAAACAGACCAAGATGAAGGCATACTATGGAAAAGAAAACTACATCCCAGAAAGAATAAAGAATTGCTCAGTGACACCTAGTTAGACAAGAACAGGGTTGTGATTCACACTCAGTCTGACTTCAGAGCCAACTCTTAACCTCTAAACTCCTCGAGAAGCGATGAGATTTTGTCTATGGTGACATTTTTCAAACCGACAGTTGATCTGACTAGTTTATATACTAAGAAATTCAGAGACATGGTCAACACAAAGTAGGAGTCATGGAAATGCATTGCAGATAACTTCTTAGGGGTGAGATAGGAGACAATTTTTTAAAGAAAGAATTAGACTCTATTAGAATAAAATAAATTGTCTCATAAAACATATGACTATCTGCAGCTGAGAGTCCTTTAAAATGAAAGGTGGTAAAGGATGTTTTCAGGCAGACCTGTGCTAGGGCAAGGTGCGTGGGAGGAGCAAGATTTGCCTCTTCTGGACTATGGAGGAGGGCTGGGAATGTTAGTGTTGAGGTCACCAGAGAAAGGCTAATTGAGGCTGCCCCGTAGGGTTGGCTGGGTAGGCAGATCTGATAAGAATTCAGTAACCCCTGGCAGTTAAACAGAATCCTCCTGCTTGCTTACTGGGGTAGAAAAGTTCTCCAGTCTAGCACAGTAGTTCTCAAAGTGAGATCCCCCAGACAAGTAGCATCAACAGGGAGCTTGTTCATATGCAAATTCTCAGGCCCTGTCTCAGATCTACTGAATCAGAAACTCTGGAAGTGGCACATGGCAATCTGTGTTTTAACAAACCACCTAAATAATTCCAATAAATACTAAATTTTAAGGACAACTGCAAGCAGAAAGCTTTTTGAGCTCCACAACTAGAAATAAGAATATTAAAATGTGAGAACATAGTTGAGAGCTCTTCAAAGTGGATTAGTTATGGATAAAAGTAAATACATTTTCATTCAGTGCATTTGATCTGTTTTCCAATTCTTTTTGATGGAAATAAGTCAACCAAAACATCAGTCCTCACCCTTCTTCTCAGCCATGTACAGGACTCGTGTTCATGAAAGCCAAGGCTTAATAAGGCTCGCAGCATCGATCAGACGGGCTGCAGTTTATGACCAAGTTTCAGCCAGACCCTTCCACTGGAGAAACATATGTGAGTGATATCAAGTAGTAAGTGTTAATGGACAGATATTTTAAAACCTGTTCTAATTTATACTTTTTAAAATGAAAATCACTGGAAAACATCAGAATGCAATTATTATTGGCCTGTTTCAGGTAACTGTCAGGGGTCTTAACACAGACAGGTCTGCTTCTGCTCTAGGGCACCAGTTCCCTGAGGGCAGGGACCTTCCTTATTCACCAGTGCCCACTCTTTGACTGGCTCAATAAACAGATCATGAGCCGAACTGACTGGAAACCTGTGAACAGATCAGAGAGCATTACCCTCACAAGTGAGAAAACAGAAATAGAAAAAGGAAGCAAACAGGGAGAATAAATTTTAGAATTGACAACTTTATCTTCTTTAGTTTAGGATGTGGAAGTATATGCCTCACAGCTGGAAAATTAGGTATGCTCTAATTTGCGTAAGTTGTCATTTTAATGTACTTGTTGGTGGCATGAACTGATTAATAAAGTGCTGCATGGTGAGTTTGTTTATCGAAGCATCACTGTTTAAGAGTTTAGCTTTATTGGCCCATTTGGCACATTTGAGTTGAGTTTCAATCATGAGGGAAGAAGTTGTTCTGCTGAATGACAGACACGGGAGTTTTCCCAGATATTGGAATTGTAAATGAGTATCTCAGAACCGGATATTTCTTCGCTTTTCTTTTTTTTCATATTGCTACTAGACCTGATCAAATAATAAAATCAAAAGATGTTTGTTTGCCTACTATATGCCCTTAATTCTAATTCCAGACCATTTATCTAATAATACAGATATTTTATTTCAAAATTGGAGATCTGATTTCATCAAAAAGTCTGCATTATTTTGAATATATAGCAGACATCAGTGAAATAGATTTTGAAATTTATCACTCAGGTCCAAACAGCAAACAGATAACAACCCACGTTATAAGCCATGGCATCTGCTTTGCCTCCATCTTTACCAGTTAAAGATAACATTTATTACGTTTTGTCAATGTGTAATCTTATTAAAAATGGGCTAGACATGAGAGCATCTAAACAGAAGATACTCCATTGAATAGAGCCACTTGTTAAAAAAACACCCAGTAGCATTAATCCTTCTAGCTGGAAAGTGTTTCCAGTTGATTCTTTCATTTATCATTTTACCACGTTCATGAGGGAAGTTTCTAAATTGCTAAGACCATCAGATGTGTGAGATAAGCAGTTAATGAAACTGAGCAATGCAGTGTGCTGGGTCATTCTGGCTGACAGAAATTTTTCTAATAAGTAGACGTTATCTGCTAAAACATCTGAACCCATGTAGCTACAGAAGATGATTACTGGGGAGTGATTGTGTTGGAAGAGAGAGGTTAAGGTAAATAAACGAGCTCTAGAAAAATATTAAAAGTGAGTTCAGTCATTTACTAGTCATCATTTATCTGTTTTATTTAGAGTAGCATAGCATCTTTACAAAATCATTCTATCCCAAATCACTAGTTTTAAAATATGTCAGCTAATTACTCTTTTGAAGTAATTGCAGTGACCAATGGCCATTTCTTTCCATCTCCTAAAGACTGGAACCCCTATTCTTTAGCTGAAATCAGGGCGTCGTAGACTTTCTACAACAGTGGCCAGGGAAACATAAGCATCCTTTGCAACTAGGTGTAACTGTGTAATTAAGTTCTTAATAATGTGATGTGAATGGAAATGGCAGACAATGTTTGGGAAAAATCCTTAAAGGACATGGCTCTTCTTTTCATCTTCTTTCTTTCCAAGTGGAAATAAACAAAATGGCCGAGTCTCTACCAGAATGTTGAATCATGCCCTGACCTAGGGAATAAAAGCCATGAACGGCCATCGAGACAGAAGAAACCTGCTCTCTTACATTGGGATATACGTAGGAGCCCCGGATTAACTCCTTCCAGACTTAATGAGAGAAATAAACTTTGGCTGTATTTAAGTCACTGTTATTTTAAGGTTTTTCTGTTTTTGACTTCTGTACTTGCAAAGGGCAATTTTGTTATTGTTTTGTTACCCTTGGCAACTAATACTAGGACTACCAAGAAATACTGACTAAATATAACCATTTATAATCCTCCAAAGCTGGACCAAAAAAAATGTTAAGTTATAAAAAGAAAAGATAGGCATATTTAACTGGATAAAAATGTAAGACAGTCCGGGCACAGTGGCTCACGCCTATAGTCCCAGCACTTTGAGAGGCCGAGGAGGGTGGATCACGAGGACAAGAGATCGAGACCATCCTGGCCAACAAGGTGAAACCCCGTCTCTACTAAAAATACAAAAAATTAGCTGGGCATGGTGGTGCGTGCCTGTAATCCCAGCTACTCTGGAGGCTGAGGCAGGAGAATTGCCTGAACCCAGGAGGCAGAGGTTGCGGTGAGCTGAGATCGTGCCATTGCACTCCAGCCTGGGTAACAAGAGCGAAACTCCGTCTCAAAACAAAAAACAAACAAACAAACAAACAAGAAAACAAAACTAAAAACAATAAAAATGTAAGACAAAAGTTACCATAAGTGAATTCAGAAGAAAAATGATAAATTTGGTAAATTAAATTAATAATAAAAGACAAGATTAGCGCACAAAATGTACAAAGAACTATTGCAAATTGAAAAGCAAAAGCAAATACCCCCATAGAAGAGTAGACAAAAT
The DNA here is from genome assembly GCF_049354715.1 of Callithrix jacchus. Lineage (NCBI taxonomy): Eukaryota > Metazoa > Chordata > Mammalia > Primates > Cebidae > Callithrix > Callithrix jacchus. The sequence goes on along the minus strand of NC_133516.1, from coordinate 99,600,577 downwards.
AAGCAGGCAGAAAAAACAACTCAGACAAGAACTAATCCAAATGAGTATTTGAAAAGTTGTTCAAATTACTTAATAGATAAATGAAATTAACAATGAAATATTACTTTATACCTATTGGATTGTCAAAAAGTTATAAAGAATGAAAAGGTCTATTACCGTCCGTAATGCAGGAAAAGTATTTTTATATATGACTGGTGAAACTGTTAACCGTCACTAGCTTTTTGGAAAACAATCTGGCAATATCTATTAGAATTTTAAATGTGTATTTTCTTAGACTTAGCATTCCCATCCCAGGATACTTTTGCAAATAAGTGAAATCATGAGTAATGACACACATACAAGGATGCTGATTACATTTTTATAATGGTAAAAAAAAAAAGGTCCATGGGGAATCGCTGAATAAATTATGATACATAAGGATGATATGAAATCATTAAAATCATGCATTTGAGTTGTGGCAGTTGATTTGGCAGATTTTCAATGAGGTATTATTGAGTGAGAAGAATTAGGACATAGAGGCCTGTATATAATTGTTCTTATTTTGTTAAATGGCCCACGACAATATGCAATGTGTCTGAGTATTTGTTTACCTGAGCACATAAGCATGGAGAAAAATATTGAAGAGTACGTCTCAAATTGTTAATCTGGATTATGTGTGGGATGAGTAAAAGCAAGAGGGTAATGTGAGTGGAAGGGTTAAGAGAATCCAAGATCTAATATGGGCTATGACAGAAGGACAAAGGCAAGCTTTATGACATGTTTAACTTCTTGATATGTAAAATTAATTATCTGTTATTTATATATTTACAGGGGCATATTATATAGTGTGTGTATAAAAACATATAAATGACTTTGATCAAACTTTTGAAGTTTGATTTTATTTTTATTTGATAAATAGTAATTGTATATATTTACAGGGTACACTGTAATGTTTCAATATGAAATATATCTACTTCTGACCCTAACTTATACCCAGAAATACTGACCATCACCTTATTTTAAGATAATCTTTATTGAACAAAAAAGATATTTTTATTATAGAAAGAAAAGAGGCCAGGCACAGTGGTTCACGCTTTAATCCCAGCACTTTGGGAGGCCAAAGTGGGGTGGATCACAAGGTCAGGAGACCGAGACCAGCCTGGCCAACATGGTTAACTGCTGTCTTTACTAAAAATACAAAAATTAGCTGGGCATGGTGGCATGTGCCTATAGGCCCAGCTACCCAGGTGGCTGAGGCAGGAGAATCACTTGAACCCTGGAGGCAGAGGTTGCAGTGAGCCAAAATCGTGCCACTGCACTCCAGCCTGGTGACAGAGCGAGACTCTATCTCAAAAAAAAAAAAAAAAAAAAAGAGAAGAGTGGAAAATACAGAGTTGCAAAATCATTTTAAAAAATCCATAATCTCACTACCCAGTGATAGCCAGTTTAGAACTTTTATTATGCATATAATCTTAAATATGTTGTAGATACTGTTTTATAACTCATTCTCATTTAAATATAACACACATCTTTAATAACGAATTCTCAGAAGCATATGATGTTACATTATAACAAATACGAAACTATCATTTTATATCCACACATTAAGTCCTTTGACAAATGTTCTCATTCTCAAATCACACCAACAAAACTGGGAAAGAAGGAAGATAGGCATCTTGGAAGTGAGAGGATTTTTTTCCTTCCTTTGTAAATCTGTAGAAAATCTGCGTGGAAGATGCCCTCTTTCCCTCCCTCCATCACCTAATACATTCTAACATTTGTTATTATATCAACCCTTCTTTAGGAACAGGAAGGAATAACTGGCATTTTAAATTGTGTCTCAGAACACCATCATATGAATTATTTGGCTCTCAAATAGTTGGGTAACATCTGTGTCATAAATGCTAAAAAACATTTCCTCTTTTAGCAATTATATTAGAAAGGTTTCAGAATTGACTTTTGGTTCAGTCAATTACAGTACTAGATGAACTACATGTGAAGCAGGACAACTTGGGTCGTCAATAGGCAAGAAGTCTTCAGAGGGGCTCTACGCTGGGAATAGCTACTTTCATTTTGTCATCAAGTCAGCCATCCACAGATTCTATGGGATTGAATCATTTGGATACAGCAACTGTTAACAGAGCTTAGTTCTCACTTGATTTCGGTGGCCAAGCCTGTAATCCCAGCACTTTGAGAGGCCGAGGCGGGTGGATCACGAGGTCAAGAGATCGAGACCATCCTGGTCAACATGGTGGAACCCCGTCTCTATTAAAAATATGAAAAATTAGCTGGGCACGGTGGTGTGTGCATGTAATCCCAGCTACTCAGGAGGCTGAGGCAAGAGAATTGCCTGAACCCAGGAGGCGGAGGTTGTGGTGAGCCGAGATAGTGCCATTGCACTCCGGCCTGGGTAACAAGAGTGAAACTCCATCTCAAAAAAAAAAAAAAGATCTTCCTTTACATTAAGACCCTTGTTTTGAAATCTATTCCCTGTTCAACCCAGAGAAGAAGTAACACTGCCTCGCGTTCCAGGGGTTATAATAAATGATGCCATAGGCAAAATTTGAATCTCCAGAGTTGCCACACCTGTCTACTCTTCAGATTTGTCAACTACCAAATGCCTACTAAGCCACACCAGCATCTCCCTGATCATGCCTCTTGCCCTTTCTTGGGATTTTTTTTTGTAGACAGGACCACAATCCCCCTCTGTTTGTCCACCATGTTCACTACATACACGTCCTCTTGCTCCCCACAACCTGCTCTCAGAGTCTACTGAGGCATGTCTCCCAACCTTTCAAAAATGGAAATAGGCTTATTACTTTTAACAGCTGTCTCTCATTTATTTCAAACTAAACCCCTCCTGTTAGTTTCTGTAAACCCAGTCCTGTTAATTTCTTCCACAACTGGACATCTTGAATCCTCAGAGCTCCTTGAAATGGAAGTTAAACTGTTTTGTTTGCTTGATGTGGACTGAATCTTTTACAAATGTCTGGACACAACCCCACACCTTTTATTCAGGCCCCAGGCACTCCACTTTCAAATGTCTTGCAGCCTCCCAAAGGCCAAGTGGGGAGCTTTGCTGTCCATTTCCTGTGGACAGAAAGCCAGGCAGGGTGTTATAACTATTGCTTCATCTCATATTGCCTGGATTTCTGTGAGGTTACTGGTGACTTCCATTTACCTATTTACCGTCGCTGGAGATTCTAATTAAATCACATTCCGGTTAGAAGCAACAAGGGTCATCTCATTAGACTGCCATATTGACTTATTTTGGTAAAACTGACTGGGTGTAATTATAAGTACTTGATTCAGCATTTACTGTTAGCTCATTTCTGCCCTCAGTGCTGTTGTCATAGACTTCAGTAGCGGTGTCTCTCTACCATCTTTTATTCCTCAATGGGAAATGGTTAATACATTGTTTCTGTAAAATAGTTATGCGGAACTGACCCATGAGAAGTGAGAACTGATTGCATAAACTGTTTCCTATGACTCGAAGAGTTTGCTTTTTTTTTTACATTATTTCCAAAAAGCCATTTTAAAAATAGTGCAGAAAGTCTTTTGCTGCAGAGAGACATTTTAAGGTTTTGTAAAAGGCTTATAAGTCCTAAGAAAGTAATTCAAAGTCAAAGGCCTAATGGCTAATCTCCCCATTTATAGCAATCAGTCAGCTGTTTGCTTCACCTAGACACTCAGTAAAAGAAAAATTTCTCAATGTCGAAAGAGGCAAATAGAAATGCACTTCTTTGGATAGACAAGACACTTGTAAAAATTACACTTTTGTGTGGGAAAAAAACTAAAGAACTGTATAAGAAGTATGAGATAAAAGTTGTATATCATAATTATTATAAGAATAGATTTTGAAGCCCAACATCTAGGCTCAAATATTGTATCCCAAAATTACTGGCTTATTACCTCTGCCTTTGTTTCCACATCTTTAAAATGGGAATAATAAAATCTATCTTAGGTTGTTATGAGGCTTATATAAATTTACATATGCAAATTGATGGGAACAATCATTTGGAACATAATACAACCTTAATAAATACTGTTTCTTTCTCTTTTTTTTTTTTTTTTTTTTGAGACGGAGTTTTGCTCTTCTTACCAGACTGGAGTGCAATGGCGCGATCTCGGCTCACCGCAACCTCCGCCTCCTGGGTTCAGGCAATTCTCCTGCCTCAGCCTCCCGAGTAGCTGGGATTACAGGCACGCGCCACCATGCCCAGCTAATTTTTTGTATCTTTAGTAGAGACGGGGTTTCACCATGTTGACCAGGATGGTCTCCATCTCTTGACCTCGTGATCCACCCTCTTTGGCCTCACAAAGTGCTGGGATTACAGGCTTGAGCCACCGCGCCCAGCCAATAAATACTGTTTCTTAGTGTTCTTAGAATAGCCTAAATAAATAGTAGATAACTATGATTAACTATTTTCTTGGCAATATGGAAAATGTTGAGAACCTTAACTTAATTGCTCCAAATCACTGGAGAGACAGCACTAGAGCCCAAGGCTCCAAAACTGATGCCACCTCAGAGGGTGTTGCTGCTTCTCTTATTAATATTGTCTAATCCTGTTATGTAGCAAGCATTTGGGGAATGAGTTAAATTAGTCTTCGGATTTTGGTTATAGAAATGGAATCATATTCTGGCATCTCATACCCTTGCCTCAGAGGTATTTGGGGTGCCAAATCCAGATCCAAGGGTTCAACTTCTCAAAAACCAGTAGACAAATTTAGAAACAATGGTAAAATTGACTGAGGCTGTCACCATTGACCTTGACAAGAGTGTATAAAGTCTTGACTCAACCCTGGTCTGCTCATTTCTTTTGATCTTTCCCAGGTAGGTTTCTATCTCTCCCTTTTCCACCAGTACATTGAATAGCGGGTATGAAAAACAATTTGCTATTTTTACTGATAGTTTTTGCATGGGGGTTGTTATATGAAACAAAATATTTTAAGAAAAAGATGACGTATTCATAGAATAGGATAGTTGCTCTGAGGTGAGAATTTTAACAGCAATTTGTTTTAGTATGATATTCTGGAGAATGTATACCTATTATTTTTCTGGCCATATTGAAAACTGTGTTGACAAATCTTTGTTCCTGCTAGACCTGAATCTTGAAACAGAAGCCATGTCTTAATTATTCTGCTATCCCAAGCATTTTGATAATTCTCGGCACTTATTGGGCGTTCAAAAAATTGTTATATTTATTGAACTAGAAAACATAATAGTCTAGTTTTATTTTAGGTAAGTATATCTGAATATTATGCAAAGATGTTTACTACATTTGTACATAGTTAAAACTCATAATTATGCTGGGTTAAGAACATTCAGAAAATACGAAACCAATAAATTATTGAAAATAATGCAATTAATACCTAGAATCTATATGTCACCTTTTAGAATCACTAAAAATATATAATGCATATCGTTTGTGTTGAACAATAGCAGCCTCAATTCTAAACTGGTGCCACTCTACTAGGCAGATCACGGGTCACTGACCCTAAGGAATATTATCACAACAATGCGATTTGAGCTAATATTTATTCCATGACTGTGGTATTAACTAGTATTTTATAGGAGGTTATATTTGCCTTCAGTTATGAAGCACAAAAGGACAGCCCTCAATCTCAGTTTCCTTCAGTTCCTCGTCATAGATCTATCATCAGTATTTTTCCCTCAGCTCTGCTCAAAACTATCATGCTTTCATCCTGCTCCACTGTTACTGGTTGGTGAATGTGGGTCTTGTCCTTGCATACTCGCCTGTAAATTATGAAGCACTGAGCCAGCTGATAGTAAAGAACTTTTAGTTCTCAGATTCAATGGATTCAAAAATCTTGGGGCAATACAATTCAGATGTATTGACTTACATACCTTTATCTAAAAAATAAGTTGCCTATTTCAGTCTTTCCCTACCAGTTTGGTTTCCTTGATATGGTATCCCAGTTGATTTTTATCCGTGGCATACTTCTTTCGAACTGTAAATCTAAATTTTTCTCATCCAACTTAGAAATGAAGTGGTGATGGTTTTTTAGAACAGGGGCATGTTGCCTGTATAGATACGTTGCATTTCGCTTAGATGCTTTTCTAATCAAGAACATCACCCCCTCCTAGGCTGGAAGCTCAGCTAGAGGAAGTACAGCATCATGCTTAAGAGCAGGGACTCAGAAGTCGGACTGATGGGTCTACTTTATTTGCTGATTCATTCCCTAAGTGTTTATGAAAACTCTAGACTGTGCAAAGAACTAGTCTTCTCTGAGTGCTTCAGGCCTAGTCCCTGCCCTCAGATTGCTTATGTTTCCTTTGGCAGATGGGCAATTATATAATCATAGGATGAAAATTATCATGATGCAAGTAGTAAAGAAATCTAAGAACACATCTAGCTGACGGAATGAACCTAGAGAATACCTTCCTGTAGAAATGTTGTCTATCGGAGAACCAAAGGATGATCAAGAATTAGCCAGAGGAGGAGGGACAGGCCTGAATGTTCCCGGCAGGGGTCACATGATGTGTGGACACCCAGAGCTCAGAGAGTTCTCCTGGCATCTATCAACAGTGTCCGAGCCAGGTCAAGCCTGGGGATGAGACAGTAAGACAGATAGGGGTGGGAGTGTCAGTCAGGCAATAGGATGGAGAGCTCTATAGGCTCTGTTCACATGTTGGGGTTTTATCATAGGATGCAGAATGATTTACTTTTATTTTTATTATACTTTAAGTTCTGGGGTATATGTGCAGAACCTGCAGGCTTGTTACATAGGTATACACGTGCCATGGTGGTTTGCTGAATCCATCCCCCTATCATCTATATTAGGTATTTCTCCTAATGTTGGCCCTCCCCAATCTTCCCCACACCCTGCTATCCCTCCTCTAGCCTCCCCACCCCCTGACAGGCCCCAGTGTGTGATGGTCCCCTCCCTGTGTCCATGTGTTCTCATTGTTCAACATCGCCTTTCGAGTGTGAACATGCATTGTTTTTTAAATAAAGATAGTACGATAACTGTGCTTCTCTGCTTGGGGGCCTCATTCTGGATTGGCTGCTGTCAAGAGACTAAGAGAATACAGCGATAAGCCAGCAGAAAAATGATGATGGCCTTGATCCAGATGTGGCAGGGGCGATGGAGAGATGTAGATGGTTCGAGTGGTACTGAGAAAGAGTTAGCAGAGCTTGGCAACTGATTGGATGGAAAGATTAGCAACGTAGAAACAAGAATGACTTTCACGTATCTGGATTTAAAACTACAGACAACACTCGCTAGTTCTCTAAGACTCAGTGTTTCGATAGAATAAAAGTTATTACATATGTCCTTCATAGAGCTATTGTAAAACTGAGTCGTTACGTATAAAGCACTTAACCTAGTACCTGGTGTGTGATACACATTCAGAAATGGTAACTATCTGATACACTCAGACTTGCTTCTATTAAATAGTATATTGGTATTGTTTCCAAAGGTATCATTTCAGGGATGTTTGAGATTCCTTCCTTTAAGTCGTAAACTGTTATTCTTAAAAATACAAATATAGGCCGGGTGCGCGGGTGCGGTGGCTCACGCCTGTAATCCCAGCTCTTTGGGAGGCTGAGGTGGGTGGATCATGAGGTCAAGAGATCGAGACCATCCTGGTCAACAAGGTGAAACCCCATCTGTACTAAAAATACAAAAAATTAGCTGGGCATGGTGGTGCGCGCCTGTAGTCCCAGCCTCTTGGGAGGCTGAGGCAGGAGAATTGCTTGAACCCAGAAGGAGGAGGTTGCGGTGAGCCAAGATTCTGCCATTGCACTCCAGCCTGGGTAACAAGAGCGAAACTCCGTCTCAAAAAAAAAAAAAAAAATACAAATACAGGTGAGTTGGTTATGCCTCCTTGACCTGTATGGCCCTGTACATTGCTCTATCCTCGCACCTACCATTTATCATATTGAATTATAGTCACTGATTTATATCTCTGCTGCCCATGCCCATTAGAGTGGGAACTTCTTGAAGTCTTATTACTTTTTTAATCCACAGATCCTAAGAGGACATACTTTAAAATGAATGTGTAACAGAATTTAATTAGAAGGAGACTGGGCATGGTGGCTCACACCTGTAATCCCAGCACTGGCCAACATGGTGAAACCCTGACTCTACTAAAAATACAAAAAGCTGTGCGTGATGGCAGGTGCCTGTAATCCCAACTACTTGAAAGGCTGAGGCAGGAGAATTACTTGAACCTGGGAGGCGGAGGTCACAGTGAGCTGAGATCACACCATTGCACTCCGGCCTAGGCAAAAAGAGCAAAACTTTGTTTCAAAAAAAAGGAATTTAATCAAAATTTTTTCTCTAGATCAATAGCCAATAGCTCAGTGCAGAGATCCAGCATTTTGATCAGATATTGAGAGAGAGAAAAGTGTAGGAGAAGGTAGTTCTGGAAAGGATAAAAGAGCCAGCAAAAGCTGAGAGAGAGGAACTAGTGAGAGGAGGGAGCAAAAGAGAAATGTCATTGATATTCACAATTTTAACTGTGGATGGAACTTTGATTAGTGAATGAACAACTGGGGAAGAGAAGAAAAAGAAGAGGGAGTGTCAAATGCTGCAAAGAGGGTGAGTAAGATTAGAAACTGAAAAGCACCCATTTAGGATTTGTCTTTAGGAGATCATTAGAAAGAAAATTTTCTGTGGTGGGATGGAAGGAAAAGCCAAATCCCAGTGGGAAAGGAGTGGGGAGCAGAATCTAGGAGTGTAAACTGCATTGCCTGGAGTCCTGTCTGTAGCTGTAATAATAATCACCCTTTTAAGCAAATGCTTTAAATAATAATTTGTGCAATACTCTTGATTTGTAATTCAACCTTTTAACATTCCTCTTTGAAGATAAAACCTGCCTAACGCCCCTGCTATTGTAGAGAGATAAACTGTATATGAATAAATAAACTGCAGGTAGTGACGCTGATTAAGGGGTGGTAGATTTGTGCCTAAAGACTAACCACTTAAGATTTTCTGTGGAGGAAACCTTGCTGATTAAGGCACATGACATGATTATCTCAGCAGCATGAATACTAGGAAGCATCAGCATCATTTGTCTACCCAGTAGTGTCCCCAATTAGGAGCATCTTGCAGCATTTCCCCAGATTTGTGGCATTTACTGGGCCTTGTAACTCAAATGTGTTTCATTTACTGCCTTAAGACATATGTTTCAGCTTGTTTGGGATCATTTAAGTGCTTGATAATTCTTCCCTTTAGCTGTTGACATCTGGATAAATCCATTCTCATTTTCAGGCATTGTCTCCAATTTTAATAATGGAAGAGGCTGTGTCAAAAGATGCTTAGTGTTTGTTTACTCAAAGGAATATTAATATTTGTTTTTATTACTTACATCATGGCGTCCCAGCAGTAGAAGGCTTTGAAAGTAACACGCAAAATAACGTATCTTGATGAAGAACTCAAGCGAATCTAATCAATTATGATGAAACCTCCTTTTTTTTTGAGACGGAGTTTTGCTCTTGTTACCCAGACTGGAGTGCAATGGCGCAATCTCGGCTCACCGCAACCTCCGCCTCCTGGGTTCAGGCAATTCTCCTGCCTCAGCCTCCTGAGCAGCTGTGATTACAGGCACGGGCCACCATGCCCAGCTAATTTTTTTTTTTTGTATTTTTATTAGAGACAGGGTTTCACCATATTGACCAGGATGGTCTCGATCTCTTGACCTTGCGATCCACCCGCCTCAGCCTCCCAAAGTGCTGGGATTACAGGCTTGAGCCACTGCGCCCAGCCTGAAACCTTCTTTAAAAAGTATCAGGGCTGCCAACATGAAAAGAGCTTAACTCTTTTAACAATTCACTTCATAGGCAGCATTTGAGTTTCTGCTTACAGTTAAGGCACTGGAATGCCAAGGAGATACGGATTTCTGCACCCCCCTCATCTCCACATTTATTGTCTAGCTTTGATTGAAGGAGATGGTGCTGAGTGATGGATTTACTGTGGTCAGCAGTAAGAGGACTAGAAAGTGTGACCTTTCAGAAGCGACCACCATCCAAATAGACAATTCCCTTCTCTTATCTCCCTCTACTCAGCTAATAGCTGCCACTCTGTGAATTTCCCTCTTTACTTCCCTGTGCTACTATCCTCCATTATGGTTTTGCACATCTCAGGTCGACTAAGCAATTTGGAAAGCAAAGCTCCCCTCTTCCATACTTAGCACAGTGTTTGAAGACTGTATAAATGCTTGTGGAATAGTCATAAGAACAGCTAACGTGGAGGAAGGTTTTACTCTGCACCAGACAATGTGCTCAGTGTTGTTCACAATCTTCAACCATCTTAGGAGAGAAACTCAAACCTGTGTTAGGACAAAGGCTGAGACACAATGCATTCGTTAAGGATACTTTGATGGCAAATAACGAATACTCACTTGAGATTATTAAAAGTTGGGGAAGAAATGGGAACGTACTGAAAGGTCATTGAGAGAGCTTATAGAAACCAAAGGCAAAAGTGAGTATGGGTCTCAGGAGGTACTGTTGCCAGGAAAGCTCTTGGGAATATAAGAAAGTGGTCTCTCTCTCTCTCTCTCTCTCTCTCTCTCTCTCTCTCTCTCTCTCTCTCTGGTCTGTTATTGCCACTTCTCCTCATCCTTGTGACTTCCTCTCTACTAATACTTTTGCTGATTAGCATGCATGTGGCACCACATGACCATACCACATTGGCAACCCCAACCTTCAAGTTTGTATCACCCCATTCAAGCAAAGAGCCCAGATGGAGAGTGGCTTCTAAATCTCAAATCTGTATTCCAGGTGGGATAGCCTGATTGTCTCTGGTTATCCCAGGAACAGATACTCAAGCCTGGTTTGTAAGCTGGGCCAGGACACCAGTGTCAACTTATGGATATGGCTACTTGTGGCTCATTCCTGTGGCTGAGAGCAGGCACTTCTAACAGGAGTGTGGGCTCAGCAGGCACTCCAAACTCTGTCGGCTACAAGTGGATAAAATCTGGTAATTATACAATCAGTAAAACTTGAAGATGAATTGAATGTGGCATGAGACAGAAGGAGCAATTAGAGATGACTCCAAGGGTTCTATCCTGGGGGACTAAGAGGACTAGGATGAGAAAAACAACAACAAAAACAAGCCCATTGTTTGTTTTTTTTCTTGTAAATCTGTTTTAGTTCTTTGTAAATTCTGGATATCAGCCCTTTGTCAGACGGGTAAACTGCAAAAATTTTTTCCCATTCTGTTGGTTGCCGATTCACTCTAATGACTGTTTCTTTTGCTGTGCAGAAGCTGTGGAGTTTGATTAGGTCCCATTTGTCTATTTTGGCTTTTGTTGCCAATGCTTTTGGTGTTTTGGTCATGAAGTCCTTGCCTACTCCTATGTCCTGGATAGTTTTGCCTAGATTTCCTTCTAGGGTTTTTATCGTGCCAGGTCTTATGTTTAAGTCTTTAATCCATCTGGAGTTAATTTTAGTGTAATGTGTCAGGAAGGGGTCCAGTTTCTGCTTTCTGCACATGGCCAGCCAGTTTTCCCAACACCATTTATTAAACAGGGAATTGTTTCCCCATTGCTTGTTTTTGTCAGGTTTATCAAAGATTGTACGGTTGTAGATATGTTGTGTTGCCTCCGATGCCTCTGTTCTGTTCCATTGGCTTTGTCTCTGTGTTCTGTGGGTCATACAGACAAGTAAATGGACTTTGCAGTTATGAAAAAGCTGTACCCTCATTGTCAGTTTAGAAATTACCATTTCGAGTCATCAATTCTCATATTAGTAGATGGTCCATATGTCCCTATTTGCTTGGGACAACCTTAGATTAAGTTTGTTGTCCTGATTTAAATATTAATAGCATCCCTTCTTAAAAATCCCAGTAAGAAAAAGGATGTCCAGGTTGGGTGATGAATTATATGCGTTCTTAGCAGCATAGTTATGTGATCCCCAGAGCTTAAGCGCTCCAGGACGTATTGATAAATCAAGCTCCTGAATGTTCAGAGGTAGAGCTGGGCCCTAGAAGTGAGACTCACAGCAATGTGGATGCAGCCCTTCTGCCCTACCCTTTCCTCTTCTCCCAGCATTCCATTGCTGCCCGCTGCTCTCCTGTCTTGTAAATATATGCAATAGCAGATGCAAGTGGACATCAGAATCCTCTGATAAACATGTACAAGTATACCAGTCTTGAATATAATCTCCTTTCAACATGTAGATGAACTTTTCCTTCTAAGAGAATTACTTTTAGTTCTATACTCATCTATGTTTCTCTGTCATTCACAAAATATAGCTTCCTGATTATTTTGCTGTCAAGGTTAATTTGTTTACTTCTTTTGGGCATTTGGGCTCTTTCATTTTCTATTTTAAGATGTTGCCAGGACTGGGCTGTGGCAAGTGTGTTATTCTATAAAATGGTAAAGCCATATGTGCTACTGGAACCTAAAGGGACCCCGAAGCCAGTAGGACATTAGGGGGTTAATGAATGCTGAGGGGTCCAAGGAGAAAGGAGGATTTCAATCCTGTTTATGCTCAGGTGAGTCACTCTCTTGGCTTCAGCTACCTATCTCCAAGTGGTTGCCAGGCCCCCCCACTCCTGGCACCTACTGTTTCCTACTTTCTAATGCCTGCTCCTACACATTCTGTTCCTTGTCTACCTTTAAATATGTTAAATGCTCCAAACTTGGAAGGAGAGTTACACAGCTGTGCGCTCTATGTCTTGCTGTGATCTTTTCATCTCTGATGTTATAATAAGAACTACTTGTAAAAAATCTGTTAATTATGAAATATAAGCACATGGCACACATTGACAGACTAGAATGGAATGAAATGAAAGGCAGTTCTCTCCTTCTCCTTCCCACCTCCTGTTCTCACTACTCAGACAGATATCCATTTCTTAGGTATCTTTTCAGGAAGCTTGTACACACATATATTAATGGAGATCTTTTATATTCCAATTATACTTCCTGAGCTCTACTGTCTACTGAGTGTAAGCCACTGGGAAGTCACACATACAGAGAGGAGGAGGACACAGTGCATTCTTTCACAAATGCAGACTCACAACTTGTCTCCCTGACTACAGGTTTGCCTTATCCCCATCTACCCAGAATATGCTGCCAGAGCCATTTCCCTAAATACTGCGTCCTCATGTCCCTGCCCAAAGAGGCAATGATGTTTCCCGTCGTCTGTTTCTAAATTTCTCTGCCTTACTTTCAGAGCTTTCCTTTATCTTGAGTTCTTCTACATCCAACTGTCTAATAACATTATTGCTGTAGTGGTTACAAAACCTGAATCTGAATGCTCGCCCACAGAAAAATCAGTTTTGTCTTTTCTGCTGAGAAATGCCACCTTCAGTCCCATCTCTGGAGGGAATTCACATACGTTGTTTCTCTTAAGCATCTTTTCTTCTCTCCACATCAGGAAATGTTCCTATATGTTAAGAGTAGTCCTTGCATTGCATAGGCGAGAAAACTGCACTTACTGGGGCTGATGCCCACAAGTCACATGCCTACTTTCTGGCAAAAACAAAACTAACTCTGAGCCCGGACCACTATCTTTGCTTTAAACCATACGCCTTGAACCTAGAGCCTAGAAGTGGTATCACTATACCTTTCCAAGCCACCACGAAGAAGAGCGCAGATTAAGTGCAGCGAAATGAGTTTATTGGATTTGTTCATTTCAAGATAGAAAGTGATTACAGCTCATTCTGAAGCTGTTCTGATCTGTCCTCAAAGGCAGCATTTGAGCTAAGCAGACGTGGGCAGTCCTCCTCTACCTTCTCATCTGTAAGTGGGGCTAGTAACACTTGCCTTGCACACTTGCATGAAGAGGAAGACTATTTTTTTTGTCAAAATACAGAGAATAGCTTCGCATTTAAGATCATGAAGGCCCAGTTTCTATTTCTTTCTTTCTTTTTTTTTGAGACGGAGTTTCGCTCTTGTTACCCAGGCTGGAGTGCAATGGCGCGATCTCGGCTCACCGCAACCTCCGCCTCCTGGGTTCAGGCAATTCTCCTGCCTCAGCCTCCCGAGTAGCTGGGACTACAGGCACATGCCACCATGCCCAGCTAATTTTTGTACTTTTAATAGAGACGGAGGTTTGCCTTGTTGATCAGAGTGGTCTCGATCTGTTGACCTCATGATCCACCCGCCTCGGCCTCCCAAAGTGCTGGGATTACAGGCGTGAGCCACCGCACCCGGCCTCCAGTTTCTATTTCTTCTCCTCCCTGCTGTCAAATGTAAAGTGTGAAAATTAAAGGTAAACTATGTCCAGGGTTTGGTATAGAGCAGGTGCTCAGTGACTTCAGCCTTGATAATTTGCCTAGCAACTCAGTCCCTTTAAGACTGGTACTTGCCTTGCTTGAGCCAGTGAGCTTCTTTATTTACTGCAGCCCCACTCTGTCACCCTGTAACCTGCCAGCCACCGTCAGCCTGGGTTTCCTCATTACTGCTCTTGGCCAGGCCTCCCATATGCCCATCTGCACCAGTATTTTTGTAAATCACCTACTCCCAGACACTTATCTCTGCCAAGATACTTATCTTTTTATCCCTTTACCGTATACTACTGAACATTTATCGGAATCACTTCTCTTTGTAACCATATTCTGTCTATGATGGTCTGTCTGCCTGGATATAATTAGATATCTCAAAACCTGCGTCCACTTCTAACAAGGAGCCTAGTGTCTGCAACTTGACGTTTCTCTGGTCCATCCACCACCAGTCAGAACTGCATGGCCCAAGGTTGCATGATGACTTTCACAGGCTATAGGCACTTCTGTCTTTTATTTATTTTATTTATTTTTTTTTGAGACAGAGTTTCACTCTTGTTACCCAGGCTGGAGTGCAATGGCGCGATCTCGGCTCACCGCAACCTCCGCTTCCTGGATTCAAGCAATTCTCCTGCCTCAGCCTCCCGAGTAGCTGGGACTACAGGCGCGTGCCACCATGCCCAGCTAATTTTTGTATTTTTAGTAGAGACAGGGTTTCACCATGTTGACCAGGGTGGTCTCGATCTCTTGACCTCGTGATCCACCTGCCTCGGCCTCCCAAAGTGCTGAGATTATAGGCGTGAGCCACTGCGCCTGGTCCTCTTCTGTCTTTTAAAGACCATTTCTCCGCAAAAAAAAATTAAAAATCAGATTTCATAATTGTGTTGGCATAACAATGAATATAATCCAGGCTCTGTTCACTATTTTGTATCATTCATATTATATTTTTCTTCTGATTTTAAAATAAACATTTTCATGGGCCCCCGAAAGCATCGTGTGCTTCAGGCACTGTGCCTTCTATGTCTAGTGAATAAATCAGCCCTGCTAGAGTCAGATATTCTTGAGTCCAATTGTGTCATAAATTTGAGACATAGCAAAGAGAAAGAAGGGGCACAGGTAGTTAAAGGAAAACTTAACACTCTTTGGTCTGTCTGTGTGGATGGTTGCTCATTTAGGGCTTGATGCCTCATTTCTACTTTTTTTTCTCTATACCTTATTTTTTGCAGAGTGAATCTTTTCTACTCATGTTGAGGCCTCGCCCTTTGTTGGTGGATCACTTTAATGAGGATGGATCTGTCAGAGCTTGGAGAAGCTGCAACCTTCCTCAGAAGAAGCGAGGCTGAGCTGCTTCTGCTACAGGCCACAGCCTTGGACGGTGAGACATATGGTGGCTTCTGGCTTCACTTTATTTTGCTACTTCAAGGTGGCGACTAAGATATTTGATTGATAGACAAGAGCCTTCAGTTCTAGAGACTAACTTCTTTGCTTGGGGTGCAATCAGCCTCTGGGAAACTGAGTAATTGAGGACCTCTGAGTATTCAGGGTAGGTATATGGAGTCTGGAGGTATCCACAGAAAAGGAGGGTGGCTGGGAGGCAGCCTAGGCCCGGGCCCTACACACTTGGTCCTAAGACAGGTTTTCTCTTCAAGGAGCCACAGTTATAACATAGACACCTGCAGGAATGGCCACAGACAAAGCCTCTCCCAGAAACCTTAGTTATCAGTGAATGCCACAGTAGAGAGAGGGGACTGTGAGTTAGACTAGAGGGTGGGGCTTGTGCACTGTGGGGAAGAAGAAAGGGAAAGGCTCTGGTGAGGCTGCAGGCTTTGAAGTTGTCTCTGGCTCTCCGGCGTTTTCTGATGTCGGAGTTTTGCCCTCTGGCAGTCTTCTAGGTTAGCAGGGTCACTCAGCCAGCACTAAACGAAAGATAATCAGGAGAGTTGCTCACCCCGATTCATAAATCCTTGGTAGTTACAAGCAAGGACAAAGGTTAGTGAGGATTTAGCCTTTTTTTTAAAAAAAAGGCTAAGTTCTACTTTGAAATCTCTAAATAAATGCTATTCTTTTTCCAGCTACTTTTACATGTCTGGGCTGAATTTCAGCTAATTGGAGATTTAGAAATCAGATTCACAGTGTGATATAGCATCAAGCTACCTACATGTCGTAATTCCAGTTACTCAACGGTGGAACATAAGAACTGGCTGAATGTCGTTCTTGTACTCAGAATTAGTCAACATTAGACTTTAATATAACCGATTATAACTTAAGCCAGTTATGGAGGATATTATATTTCCATCACAGACCAGTCCTGGATCAGTTCCCAGTTTCCAGTCATTGGATTTCATGACTGTGATTGGATTTTAGGCTAATTACAATCCATCAAATCAAATACATTAACAGAAGTATCCCTGAGGTCAGAACTGGTCATGCAGAGGCTTAGCGCAGGTAATTAGATAATAGAGAACGAGACAATAGTGGTGCCAGGAAGAAACTAAAAATTGCCCCTAAGCATCAGAGATAATTGGATGATGCATTTATTAAAATCAACACCGTAAATAATTACTGAAAACATAGCAATCTACATAATTTTCTATTAATATTTTTGGACAAAACAATCCTTCCTCATAGAAAAGCACTGGCAACAAAGAGACAAGTGTTAGCAAAAGTTGTTCATCTTCCCAGCCTAGTACACAGTGGAGTTTGCCTTTTTGTAGTCGGGTCACAGGGAAGCGGTGTGAGGACGAGTGTTTCCCAGGTAGTCTTAGGCTCCAATTCCCTGTCCTTGGCCATCTCTGGCTGTGTAATTGGAGTAACAACTTCACTATATTGAGCCCTGGTTTCCTCCTGTATTGAAGGAGATAATAATACTTGTCCTGTCTACATTCCTCCATTGCTGTGACGACCAAATGAGACTATACATATGAAAATAAACATAATACATTATTATGATATTTGAGAAGGAAAACTAGAATTCCTAGGTGTCAGGGAAGAAGTCCAGGTGCTTTCAGAGCTAAGACAAAACATTATTCCAAAGCCAAATGTAAATCATTCTTCTTTTTTTTTGAGACGAAGTTTTGCTCTTGTTACCCAGGCTGGAGTGCAATGGCGCGATCTCGGCTCACCGCAACCTCCGCCTCCTGGGTTCAGGCAATTCTCCTGCCTCAGCCTCCCGAGTAGCTGGGACTATAGGCCCGCACCATCCTGCCCAGCTAATTTTTTGTATTTTTAGTAGAGACGGGGTTTCACCATGTTGAGCGGGATGGTCTCGATCTCTTGACCTCGTGATCCACCCGCCTCGGCCTCCCAAAGTGCTGGGATTACAGGTGTGAGCCACTGTGCCCGGCGTAATCTTGACTTTTGTGAACCACTTAAGTGACAATCTGAATGTCAAAAGTCCCCTGGCCCTCGGAATGTCCAGAGCCCCTCACCCTCATCTCCGCCCAGGAGGTGGTTTACATAATCCACTAGTCTGCAGCCCCTCATCCCCACCCCTGCCCCTCACCTTCACTACCAAGGTGGTTTTACAGGTATAAAAGGTCTTGACACCCTCCTTTCGGGGCCATAGGTTGGAGAGACGCGAGTCCTCTGTGGCAATAAAGACCCTGCAATTTGGCACACTTTTGTCTTGGTGTCGACTTTCTATGCTCAGGCCAGTACAACAGTTCGATTACGGATGATTAAAACCATTCTTTTTTTCATACATTTCTCTACTCTTCAAGTTTTCTTCAATAAGCACTTATTAGTTTTATGCTGGAAAAGATATTTAATTGTATAAAAATATGAAATCATGTAGGAAAAGGCCTACTTTACAGATGAGAATACAAAGGCCAAAAGAGATGAAGTCATGGGTTTGTATCTTATTACAAGCAAAGCCAATGTAAAATCCTGGCTGGCTCCTCAAATCCATTGCTGTCTGCATTTCCAGCTCTGCATTGTTTATGGACACCAGGAATTAAAATGGATGGAGTTCATGTACTTCGTTTTCCAAAACGTCCCTGTCAAGGTTTGGGCTCACGTAAGAAAGGATTTCTGAAAACTTTTATCCCCCACTAAGAGTTTCCAGGGGTGGTAAAAGAGAGACTTCATCATGACGCAGGCGGCGAGCGTGCTCCTGGAGTGAAGAATTGGAGGAGAAAAGCTAAGCATGTGTTAGAGGAGGCAAACTGTAAAGCAGGAGCACTGATTCAGGACGGGGAGGATCTCATTTCTAGAGTCATTATGACAGTGACTGCCACTAATTAGCTATGTGACTATGGGCAACTCTATCTCTCTCCCAAAGTTCTTCTTCTAAAAAGATACAGAGAAAGACAGAGGGAGAGAGACTGTGCCAGGTGACCTTCAAGTTTCTTTCAAGTGATAATGCTCTGCATTTTAAACACACAAAAAACTGTATGCTAAATGGATGCTTTTCAGAAGCAAGCATCTTTTCATAGACATGACACAAAGCAAAATTAGTTTTTGCAAAAAGGGACCAAAATAATGAATACAATGCAAAGCCAGTATTTAAAACACAAACGATAAGTAGAAAGCAAATGCACAATCAGTTAGATGGGAACATAAACTCCTCTTGCCAAGCAGTTTTAGTGGTGAATTGTTTGTAATCAGGGAAACAAAATAGGCAGCACTGATAGCAAGAAAGTCGTGAGCAACCCAACTCTTTGCAGAAACAAGCATGGTGGAAGAAGCGGCGAATGACGCCTAACTTCAGCTTCTTCTCACAGGCTCCTTCCCCAGTCTTACTGCCTACCTGTGGGAAATAAGGACAACCTGTCCGGCAGCAGTGAGCCTTCTCTAGCTTTTGTGACCCATATATTTAGAGGTGACGGTGGTACTGAGTTTGCATTATCTATTAGTGCTGTGGTTATAGTAGGGTTTTCGCCTGCGTCTTCCCTAGCCATTGGCTAACATTTTCCCTCTTTCAATCAAAGGCTTTCCCCATCTACCTGAGTAGCCGTGAGCTGGGGACTTCTGTAAGCGTCTACTAGGGCTCATTTTTCATATATATATAGGTATGTTTATATATATATATATATACACATATATACACACACACATATTTTTTCCTTTAAAAGGAGAGTATGACACACCACACACACACACACACACACACACACACACACACACACAACTTTTAAAGGAAAATGAGCCAGCTCCTGGGCTCAGGTGATCCTCCCCATCCAGCCTCCTGAATTGCTAACACTGCAGTCATGCAACATCACACCTGGCTCATTTCTATTTTTAATTTATTTTAAACTAACTCTGAGGCATTTTATTATAAAAAGTTAATACTCATATACATAAAGTAATAAGTACTTAAAATTCATGATACATTTACTTCATTTTTTAGCTTGACCTTCTAGTAGATCTTTAGCGTCATTGATTTTGGCTGCAATATAAGGAGCTCCTCCTCTGTCAGGATGATTTAAAAGCATAATTCGTCAATGAGCATCTCTTATTTTCCCTTTATAGGCAGTAGGCCTTACACCTAGTATTCATGCTGCTTCCGGCTTTGTCATTTTGGGTTCCAACCCACCTCTGTAATAGCCACCACTGAAGGCGGATTTTGGTAGACTTTGAAAAACTTGCTTTACTTGACGCTCCATATGCTTCATGGCTTGCAAAACATAACGGCCTGCAAGTCCTGCAGGGGCAGTGGTCAGCCCAACTGTTACCACTGTACTGGCCATGGCTGCTGGGCTGGGTTCCCTTGCTTCCACCGGGAGCCCGGCTCATCCCAGCGCAGAGATCGCGGCCGACACCCACAGGCCTGGAGCAGAGAGCTCTATTTTTAATTTTTATTTTTTGAGACAGAGTCGAGCTGTGTTGCCAGGCTGGAGTGCAGTGGTGTGATCTCGGCTCACTGCAATCTCGAACTCCCCGTTTCAAGCAATTCTCCTCCCTCAGCCTCTCGAGTAGCTGGGATTACAGGCACGTGCCACCCTGCCTAGCTAATTTTTGTATTTTATAGAGATGGGGTTTCACCATGTTAGCCAGGATGGTCTCAATCTCCTGACCTTGTGATCTGCCTGCATCAGCCTCCCAAACTGTTGGGATTGCAGGCGTGAGCCCCCATGCCTGGCTTAATTTTTTTTTTTTTTTGTAGAGACAGGATGGGGAATGGAGGGTCTTGCTATGTCGCCCAGGCTGGCCTTGAACTGGGATCAAGCGATCTTCTCACCTTGGCCTCCCAAAGTGCTGGAATTATGGACATGAGCCACTGCACTCAGGCCCTTAAAAGCATATTACTTGTTAACACTAGCTATCTGCTGCAAGTGGGAGAGAAAGGGAAGCTGCTTCAGGAGTTCATAAGACTTCTGGGTCATTTCACCCAAGACCTCTTACTGATTAATTACTTTATGGAGGGCTACTTTGCTTAGAGATGAGGTATGGAAGTGAGAAAGCTGAAGAGAGAAAAAAACATATGGGGGGAGAGATAACATGAGCTGGTTACATTATGTGACTGAAACAACCCGTATTCTCTCTCTTCAACCTGACCCTGCCAATTCTATCGTGTAACTCACTTAGCAGACTTCCATTCCAAGATGAGAAGTAAGGTCTAAAGAAACCTGAAGAACATGACCATGAACCTAAATTTTCACTTATTCATCCCCAGACCTTTCTGAATGAGTTTTTTTGAGGGAGGGAATCTGGAAGGGGTGCAAGCACTGGGGCAACCACTGAAGTCCTGGCTGTGAGTGGAGGTTAAGTGTTGGGAGTGTGGTTAAAGTTTTGGCGGGTGTTGGCAGGTAACTTTCTTGTAGCAAAATGGTCTGTGGCGCCCCCAAGGTGCTGCTTGCTGAGATGTTTCTTGTTCCTGTAGAGTCACTGTGTGAGTGAGTGTGTAACTTTCTTGTAGCAAAATGGTCTGTGGCGCCCCCAAGGTGCTGCTTGCTGAGATGTTTCTTGTCCCTGTAGAGTCACTGTGTGAGTGAGTGTGTCTTCAGGATGAGCTTTCATGATTTTATCTAACTTTGCAAATTCCTATAGTCAACAAGCTGATTCAGCAGAAATGAGATTAGACCCATCAGTATGAAAGTGTCCAGTGTACACTTCGATAAGTACTATAGCTATAACCATTTTTTTTTCTGAGACGGAGTTTCACTCTTGTTACCCAGGCTGGAGGGCAATGGTGCGATCTCAGCTCACCGCAACCTCCGCCTCCTGGGTTCAGGCAATTCTCCTGCCTCAGCCTCCCGAGTAGCCGGGATTACAGGCGTGCGCCACCGTGCCCAGCTAATTTTTGTATTTTTAGTAGAGACGGGGTTTCATCATGTTGACCAGGATGGTCTCGGTCTCTTGATCTCGTGATCCACCCGCCTCGGCCTCCCAAAGTGCTGGGATCACAGGCGTGAGCCACTGCGCCTGGCCCAGCTATAACCAATTTTTTTTCTCTGCAGGGAAGAAGAAATGCTGGATTCCTGATGGTGAGCATGCTTACATGGAGGCTGAGGTACAAGGGAGTGAAGATGATGGAACAGTAATTGTTGAGACAACAGATGGAAAGGTAAAGGAATTTTTCTTTCATCGTGGGGATAACTATGTTCTCTATTTATCAAATAACTAAATATATTCTTTTTATAATATTTGAGTTAAAGACCTGGGGTAGGAGATGCTACTGACTCACTTCGAAGTCATTCATTTTAAGAGGCTCCTCCTTAAGTGGACAGGCATAGCGGCTCATGCCTATAATCTGAGTGCTTTGGGAGGCTGAGGCAGGCAGATTGCTTGAGCCCAGAAGTTTGAGACCACCCTGGGCAACATGGCAAAATCCTGTCTCTACAAAAAATACAAAAATAAAGCAGGCCTGGCGGTATGTGCTTGTAGTCCCCAGCTACTTGGGAGGCTGAGGTGGGAGGATCACCTGAGTCTGAGGAGGTCAAGGTTGCAGTGAACAGTGATCACACCACTGCACTCCAGCCTGGGCAGCCAGAGTGAGACCCTGTCACAAAAAAAAAGGGAAGGAAGGAAGGAAGGGAGGGATGAAGGGAGGGAGGGAGGGAGGGAGGGAGGGAAGGAAGGGAAAAAAGGTTTTTGAAAAAAGCTCCTTTACTCACCATCAAGGATTTAATGAAGAACAGTGAATAGATCAGGGTAAAACGATTGCCAGTGGCAAGGATTATTGACTGGAACTCACAGCCATTTTCACTGTTTCATCAATGTTTCATGTTAGTTATTTTAGAAAGGTCTGCCATGGGGTGAATAATGACTTAAAGAACCATGAAGCAAGCTCTGTTTGTAGGATCAAGAGTGAGGTGTATGATTTGAATAAAAGTGGCGTAGTGTCACAGAAGCCAAGAGACGGGGGAATGGCCAGTAATGCCAAACGCTACAGAAGGAGATTAAGAGTTGGAGAGAGCCTTGGATTTCAGAATGAGGAGGTCATCTATGACCTCTGAAAGAAAAGGTTATACCAAGTTTGGGGTATAAGCTCGACTCTAATGTTCACAGAGGAAATGTGTAGTGAAGCCATGGCAGCCCCTCCTCCCTGCCACCAAGGCATTCAGAGCAGCAGGGTAACATTGAGAAGACAGCTGACTTTCCGAACCTTTGCCTGCATTTCTGACTTCACATTACCTGCCCCTTCCTGGTGTAAGCTGAGCCCCATTTCTGTCCTGACTTCAATGAACATTTCCTTATAGATTTTACAGATGACTCCCTGCCAATATTCCCTCCTCTAAGCTCCTTTCAATTCTGCCTCTTCCTAAATCCATAACAAGCCATATCCTATAACAAAGAGATATTGTTGTTGCCGAGAAAGTTTGTCTTTTTAATGCTATCTTTGTTTTTAGGCAATGTATGTTCTAATGTGTTGTAATTTGATATTTAAAATTTTGGAAGCTACTCATAAACTATCACACAGAATGCTTTCATGTCTTCCTGACAGTCAATATCCGTGATGAACAAAAATCTCAAATTAGGTAGATGTTATATAACTCACGAAATTAGGAAAAGAACTCGGTCCTTTTCAACTGGAGTATAAATAAGTGGACAAGCGAAAATTCAGCAAGAAATTTTCCTTAGTCCTAAATTAGTAAACTAAAAAATAGGGAGAAACTCAATCAGGGTCATTTAGCCTTGGGACAATATTTTATTAAAAAACATCCCCCAAAGAAATCTTGTGCCCATTAGCAGTTACAACCCCTTCTTTCCTCCTGCACCAGCCCCAGGCAATCACTGATCTGCTTTCTATCTCTGCAGATTTGCCTATTCTAGCAACTTCACATAAATAAGAGCAAATAATTGGTGACCGTTTGTTTCTGGCTTCTTTCACTTAGCAAAAAGTTTTTGAAGTTCATTCACAATGTGACGTGAATAAACATTTCATTCTTTTTTATGGATAAATGTATTCCATTTTATGGATATACCAGGTTGTTCATCCATTCATCAGTTGATGGTCACTGCGTTGTTTGTATGTTCTGACTATTATGAATGATGCTTCTATGAACATACATGTGCGAGTTTTTGTGGGGATGCCTGTTTTCATTGCTCCTGGGTGTATATCTAAGACTGCATTTGCGGGGTCATATGGTAACTCTTTGTTTAGCATTTTGAGAAATTGCCAAACTTCTATCCAAAGTGGCTACCGTTTTACATTTCCACCGGCAACACATAAGCATTACACTTTCTCCACACCCTCACTGACACACTGTATTTCCTTTTTCATGGCAGCCATTCTAGTGGGCATGAAATTGTTTTACGAGATTTTTATTTGCATTTCCCAGTGACTAATGATGTCAAGCATCTTTTCATGTACATATTGGCCGTTTGTTTGTCTCTTTCAGATAAATGTCTATTCCAGCTCTTTGCCCATGTTTTAAATGGGCTATTACCTCTTCATTATTCAGTTGTAAGAGTTCTTTTTACCTTCTGAATGTATATCCCTTATCACATGTATTATTTGTACATATTTTCTCTCAGTCTATGCATTGTCTTTTCATTTTGTTGACAATGACCAACTACATTTTATTAGGCCTCCAGATGTGAGGCTTGCTCTTCTGAGCACATTCTGCAAAACTGCTGTCCCTTCAGCAGTACTTAAGGTGAGTTGTGATGATAATGTGCTTACGACCACAGGAAGAAGAGCATGAAAGCCATTCATGCACGTAGTAAAAAGAGTCTGAAGGTGGTTTATTGTGTCCTGCTTGTCCTTCCTTCACTTAATGAAGGTCCCATTCCCCCAGCCTCACTTTCTCTCTGTCTCCCTGGCTCCAGGATTCCTCTTCCTGATGTTAGAAGTGACTACACGTCCAATCACCTTTGGTCTTTGTAACATTAACAAAGGCAATAAATCCAGTGGGTGTAAAGGAGTAAAGTACTATTTACTGATAAAATTGGTTATGAAAAATAATAGAAAAATAGAATCAGGGAAAGGGGGTGGTTTTTGAAGATGTATGAGATATGATTACACTCTGCATGGGTTTGAGGGGAGATGAGGAGTCCTTGAAATACAGAAACTGAAGAAACTCAAAAGAAGAAGGATTACTGTTCGAGCAATGTTAAAGAAGACAGCTGGATAGAAATTGAATTAAGAGTGTAAAGAGGCCGGGCGCGGCGACTCACGCCTGTAATCCCAGCACTTTGGGAGGCCGAGGGGGGTGGATCACGAGGTCGAGAGATCGGGACCATCCTGGTCAACACGGTGAAACCCCGTCTCTACTAAAAATACAAAAAATTAGCTGGGCACGGTGGCACGTGCCTGTAATCCCAGCTACTCGGGAGGCTGAGGCAGGAGAATTGCCTGAACCCAGGGGTCAGAGGTTGCGGTGAGCCGAGATCGCACCATTGCACCCCAGCCTGGGTAACAAGAGCGAAACTCCATCTCAAAAAAAAAAGAAAAAAGAATGTAAAGAGTGTGAGAGCCTTGGAAAGAAGTCATCACCAACTGGGATTAAATAGGGCAATCAGTTGACGCAAATATTTATTAATTGTGGAAATGGGCTATCAAAAGAGTGTTAGGAAATCTGTGAGAAGAATCCCAAGAAACGATTTGATAGTTTTAATCAAGATATTAGTATTTATTGAGTATCTACCATATCCCAGGCATTGTGATAGATGCTTGAATAACTGTAGTTATTAAGACGGTAACATCAAAAATGGACATGCATGTGCAAGCTTTTGAACTTCTTAAAGAAGAAGACTGGGAGCCGCGGTGGCTCTGGCCAGTTGTCCTGGCGCTTGAGGAGGCGAGGTTATGAGTTCAAGGCCAACCTGAGCAACATAACAAGCTCTCGTTGATTAACAAAAAAAAAAAGCAGGGCACAGTGGCTCATGCCTATAATCCCAGAACTTTGGGAGGCCGAGGCAGGTGGATCACAAGGTCAAGAGATCGAGACCATCCTGGTCAACAAGGTGAAACCCCGTCTTTACTAAAAATACAAAAATTATCTGGGCATGGTGGTGCGCGCCTATAGTCCCAGCTATTGGGGAGGCTGAGGCAGGAGAATTGCTGGAACCTAGGAGGTGGAGGTTGCGGGGAGCTGAGATCGCACCATTGCACTCTAGTCTGGGTAACAAGAGTGAAACTCCGTCTCAAAAAAAGAAAAAAAAAAAGAAAAGAAA
The DNA here is from genome assembly GCF_049354715.1 of Callithrix jacchus. Taxonomy (NCBI): domain Eukaryota; kingdom Metazoa; phylum Chordata; class Mammalia; order Primates; family Cebidae; genus Callithrix; species Callithrix jacchus. The sequence continues at coordinate 99,574,843 of NC_133516.1, read as the reverse complement.
AGAAGAAGACACCATCAAAAATCCTTCTTAAGGTACTTATAATCTAGCCAGAAGATAGTCTAACATAGTCGATTATTAAAACGTACACAAGAGTATTAACGTAAAGATAGTACAAAAGAGGACAAGCTGATGAACTGGAGTAGTTGGGAACGTCTGATGGAGGAGACAGGTTTTGAACTAGGTCCGGAGGGATAAGGTCTGCCTCCTTAATCCTCCACTCCAGATTTCTTCTTCTAAATCTCTAAGGTATGTTGGGACATCAAGGACTAGGGGTTAGAGGCTAGATCATGTGTAATATGATCTATGTGCTCTCAGAGGGAATCGGGGCTAGCAAGAAGCCACAAACTTAAGGTACTGCAAGACAGAAAATCTTGGTATAACAAAAACACTATGTTTGCTTCATCTTTAGGAAACGAGAGGGCTTTTTCAGGGAGAACACCCGTTTCTTCCACAAAGGTTGGCTTAATTTCTTCTGGCCCCATCCCCTAATGAGGCATCTTTTTTTCTTTTTGAGTCTGAATATTCTTTCTAATGCATCGGAAAATGAATAAGCATAGGAGACAGGGGAATATATCATATGTTTTACTTCTCTCTGTAGAGTCTGAGCATACAAGAGGACAAAATCCAGCAGAGGAATCCTCCGGAGTTTGAAATGATTGAGGACATGGCAATGCTGACTCATCTCAATGAGGCCTCCGTGCTGCATACCCTGAAGCGGCGCTATGGCCGGTGGATGATCTATGTGTGTAATGTGCTTTCCTGCTCAACCCTCATGCTGGCACTCACACTGGATGTCCCAATCTCTCCTGGGTGATCTCTTACATTGAGTTTAAGCATGCTCACATGGGGATAGTCCTTAAGGAATTTCTACTGAGATAGGACCTTATCTTAGTGTTTCCCCAATGTTATTTTGTCAACATTCCTGTGCCTTCCCACAGGCCATCCTTAGTTAAAAGCATGAGGCTTAAAGCCTGGCAGACTAGTCATCAGCACCGTCACTTACTAGTTAGTGATTAATGAGTGAGATGATTTTTTCATCATCATTAAATTGATGATTGTTAGTTGCTCTGGTTCTTGGACTTACTCAAAAACTACGCAGCAGAAGCAGTGCTAAATAGATTAAGCTAAGATGTAGCATCGGGGACCCATTGCCATTGAAACTGTAGCATGCAACCAGCTTGCTCCTCAGCTATCTGATTTACCATGTAACTGTGTTCGTTTCCCTGGGATGCTGCTACAAAATTACTACAAACTGGGTGCCTTAAAACAACGGAAATTGTTCTCTTACAGTGCTGGAGGCCAGCAGTCCAAAATCAAATCCCATCAGCAGGGCCGTACTCCTTCTGGAGACTCTTTGGGAAATCCTTCCTCATCTCTTCCAGCTTCTAGTGGCTCTGGCGTTCCTTTTGTTCACAACACTCTAGTCCCTGCCTCCATTGTCACATCACCCTCTCCTCTGTGGGTCTCCTTATAAGAACACGAGTTATTGGATGTAAGACCCACCTGAAGGTCATCATCCTGAGATCCTTAAATTCCGTTTGTAAAGATCACATTTTTTTCCAAATAAGATTACATTCACAGGCTCTGGAGATTAGGACATAAACATATCTATGTGAGGGCCCCAATTCAACCCCTTCAGTGACTAAGTGACCACATGAGCTATTCCTTCTCAGTGCCCTAAAAGTCAAGCCCCTGATCTTGCTGAGGCAGAGTCCCCGCTGGCCTCAAATGCCTGATAGCTGGTCACTGAAGTCTCTGCAGGCCTGCCGTGAGGGTCTTCTCTGTCTTTAGAAGTTCCATGAGTCGGATGTGCTAGTAATTAGCAGGCCTCCCAGGAGAGAGGTAATCCCAGGTCCTGATGTTACCCTAACCTGGTTCTGTCTCTTCTTGTTAGAAGTCCCTTCTCTACATGATTCCAAAAGCTCTCCTCTGAGTTCCTTTATAAGTAGTATTTGAGCAAATGTTACTTGACAGTGGAAGAGCTGACAGACCTGGAAGTATTTCTCATCTAGTTTCTGAAATCTTTTCTGATCTTACCTCAGACATATTCAGGTCTCTTCTGTGTGACCATAAACCCATACAAATGGCTTCCTGTGTATCAGAAAGAAGTTGCGGCTGCCTACAAAGGGAAGAGGCGATCAGAGGCTCCCCCTCACATCTTTGCTGTCGCCGATAACGCATTTCAGGACATGCTTCACAGTGAGTAGCTGCCCTATAAAATCAAAAGTAAAAATATCTGATCTACTTTTTCTCTATATCCCTATGAGGCACTTAGGCATTGTGAGCGGAGCACGGCCTTTACAGTTAGCTAATCACTTGAAGGCTCTGTTTCCCTCTGGATAAAATGTAGGCAAAATAGTACCTACCTCCTAGGGTTATTGGGCCGATTAGTTTGTACATCAAAGCGAGGTAATGCATTTAAAGTGCTTGGTCCAGTAGCTGGCCCAGAGTAGGCCCCTATAATTATATAAAGCATCAGCTACAGTGCCTGGCACAGAGAAGTTATGCCAGAGCTATTATCATACAATGATTCTTCAAAGGCTTAAAATGGCAAGAATCTCAACCATTAGTTGATGATCATTTGTATGTAGGGCAAAGAAATAGGCCTTGACTTTATATGTCCTTATCACTGGCATACATAAGGGCAAGAGAAAATCCATTTTACTCTGTACCATTTGAGTGGTATTTGATTCCAACTATACATGATTCGAATCCTTTCCCTTGTGTCTGATTTCAAACTGTAGCCAGGGAAATTTTGAATAAGATCATGCTAATACATAAGCCTCGAACAGAAGAATATTTTGGCATTTTTCTTTCTTTTGTAGATCGAGAAAATCAGTCCATACTCTTCACGTAAGTGTTTGCCTTGCTTTTCATTTTTGGCCTTAAATAAGTTCCAGTGGCATTAGACACCTCCATTTCACTGGAATAAAACTCATATTCACCGTCTTTGAATTAATTGCCCCCTAGATGCAATACATTTGATAAGAAAAAGATACTCAGGAAATTGTCATAGTGCTTTAGTCAGTGATGACTCCACATATGGTGTCAGCCAGTCTGCCTCCCTCATTTTCAGAGATCTTTTAGAAATAGTGCACGAGCTGGTCTTAATCATCTTCTTGAGGATTAAGAGAGCTCTACTGTTCCAAATGGTTATCTTCAAAGGCCTCTGGACTGGCTAAGCAGAAGGGCTGAATATCCAATAGGTATGACCATGGAACAGATAGCAGGCAGTTGTGGGCAGCCCGATTGGGGCAGGCCAAAGCCCTTGAAGCAGTGGGAACTGAAAGATGGTCAGGTTTAAGCCGGGCGCAGTGGCTCACACCTGTAATCCCAGCACTTTGGGAGGCCGAGGCAGATGGATCAAGAGGACAGCAGATCGAGACCATCCTGGCCAACGTGGTGAAACCCTGTTTCTACTAAATACAAAAAAAATTAGCCTGGCGTGGTGGCACATACCTGTAGTCCCAGCTACTCGGAAGCCTGAGGCAGGGGCAATCACTTCAACCCAGGAGGCGGAGGTTACCGTGAGCTGAGATTGCACCACTGCACTCCAGCCTGGTGACAGAGTGAGACTCCATCTCAAATAAACAAAAAGTATGGTTAGGTTTACAGAAATAAGAAAAGGGTAGAAGGAAAGATCACAGTGATGTCTTATTATATGTCAATTGCGATGAAAAGACGCTTTTACTGGCAGGCCAGGTAGTGTCAGCATGGTGACCGAGATTCAACGGGCTGTGCGTGCTGAAGTCCTTAATCATCCCATGCAATGATGATACCACCTTGTATAGTGGGCTCCACTGGCTTCAGTTATCCCAAGAGGGATCATACGGTCACAGAATTCTAGAGCTAGATGAACAATTGGAGTTCAGCCTTTCACAGAGAAGATAAACAATTTTCTGGGCTGGGCACAGTGGCTCACACCTGTAATCCCAGCACTTTGAGAGGCTGAGATGGGTGGATTGCCTGAGATCAGGAGTTCAAGACCAGCCTGGCCAACATGGTGAAACCCTGACTCTACTAAAAATACAAAACTTAGCTGGGTATGGTGGTGGGTGCCTGTAATCCCAGCTACTTGGGAGGCTGAGGCAGGAGAATGTCTTCTGCCCAGGAGGCGGAGGTTGTAGTGAGCAAAGATTGTGCCACTGCACTCCAGCTTGGGTGACTGAGAGAGACTCTGTCTAAAAAAACAAAACAGAACTATTTTCTGGAGTTTTGTATAGATAAAGGCAGGCAGGCCTTTGAGCCTATGGTGCTTACACTGAAGAGGCTATAAATTCACCACTGTGCTCTTCCCACATTACAAAGTTAGCTGATTGTCAAGAGTAAGGTAAAGCCCAAAACCCAACTGCCTGGTAAAGTGATTGGCAGCCTTCTTCTGAGAAGAGGGTTGGACTTGGCTGTGGTAGCCTTTGCACATGAAAATCTCTTGAACAGCTGGTAGTGAGGAGACTTTCTAGTTAGGAGAGGTGGTGTCCTGCTTTTTGTTATTGGGACCACAAGGAACAAGCTTCCTAATAGTTACAAAAAGTTGTGATTACCTAGCTCCAGATTTTTGCTTGTGCCATTTTTCTAGGCTGAAATGCCCTTGCCCTTCTCCCAACCAAGTAAATGTCACTATATCCTCAAGTTCCATCTGAAACTCTACTTTTATGTAAAGTTTCCCTGCTTGCCATAGCAACTTTCATTGCATTGATAATCAGAACCAGTAAACTGTGTCACTGACTTTCAAATCACAGAGGAGAATCTGGTGCTGGAAAGACTGTGAACAGCAAACATATTATCCAGTATTTTGCCACCATAGCTGCCGTGAGTGAACCCAGGAAAAAGTCGGTAAGTGTTTATGTATCTTGGCAGAAAAGATCAGGTGACCCTATCCAGTGGAGCGTGGAGGCTCTGTCCTGACTACCTTTGGGAAATAAGGAGGCCACAAGCACCGCAGGACAATTTGCAAATTATAGACAAGTATGTTTTTAAATCTTTCCTTTGCTCCTTGAGAGGATTGTCAAGTCCTTCAAACAACAACATGAAAACATGAGTTACATAATTAATCTCATGTCTGCTTAAAAGGGCATTTTCTGGTCTGGTCTTTGTTTGTTGGACCTGTAAGTTATGTCCTCAGCATTCAAACCATCTTACCCGAGGGCTGGGGTCCTCAGGGGCTTACATATTTCTGAACCCCTTTAGTTACTCTGAGATATCAGATTCCCACACATATGTACCAATAAAAGTTTGCTTCATTCATACCTAACTCCTGGATCAAATTCTAAATGCCTAATGGACATACCCTGGATGTTAATCACATACCATGTCCAGAAAAGCTTTGCCTTCCCTATTAAAAAAAAAAAAAAAAATCCTTGTTGATTTTAGTTTAGCTTATTTTGTTTAGCTCCATTAACATGTTAATGAATGTCATAATAACTTGAGAATAACTAAGACCATAAACATTGGTATGCAAAATAAAATTAGATAATGCTGAATAGAACTCAAAATCAATGAGTTATTGAGCTGTTAGACCTCTCATTTTTCTAGAAAAATGTCTGGCAGGATTATTTTGCTTTTCCAATTAGATTCTGGATGTTGTCAGCTGTTTTGCAAAGTAAGAAATATATTAAAATAGCCATCTGGGCCGGGCGTGCTGGCTCACGCCTAGAATCCCAGCACTTTGGGAGGCCAAAGTGGGTGGATCATGAGGTCAGGAGTTCAACACCAGCCTGACAAACATGGTGAAGCCCCGTCTCTATTAAAAATACAAAATTAGCTGGGCATGGTGGCGCGTTTCTGTAATCCCAGCTACTTGGGAGGCTGAGGCAGGAGAATTGCTTGAACCGGGACCCAGGAGGTGGAGGTTGCAGTGGGCTGAGATTGCACGACTGCAGTCCAACCTGGGATGCAGAGCAAGACTCCATCTCAAAAAAAAAAAAAAAAAAAAAAAAAAAAAAAATAGCCATCTGGCCCAATTTTTAAACTATAGAAGCTTCTTTTCTAACCATCACATTCCTGAATTTGATTATTGATTTCTTTGGGTATCATTTAATTCTTTTATTCACTAGATATAACTTTGTTTTTACAAGCATTGTAGATTTTTTGTGGGTTTTTTTGTGTGTGCATTAAATGGTTTGGCCTAGCCATTGAGTTTCATGATAATATATAATGTAATACATAATACATAACACTTCTATGGAAATTTCTGCCCACATATGTAATGTTCTCTAACGTATTTGAAGGACAATAAACCCATATTAATGAGAAGGGATATAATATTTATAAATCCATAAATTATTGAACACTGTGTACTATAAAATTACCCCCACAAATTGGGTCTTTAAGGCTAACTGGAAAACAACAAAGCCATGTAGATATGGTAGATACCTAGACGATCTGTTTGGGCCCATCAGCCTGAGCACCCATGATTCAAATTCAAGGTCAATACTATTAAAAGTCACTACAGGGCCAAGCGCAGTGGCTCACGCCTATAATCCCAGCACTTTGGGAGGCCGAGGCAGGTGGATCACGAGGTCAAGAGATCGAGACCATCCTGGTCAACATGGTGAAACCCCGCCTCTGCTAAAAATACAAAAATTAGCTGGGCATGGTGGCACATGCCTGTAATCCCGGCTACTCAGGAGGCTGAGGCAGGAGAATTGCCTGAACCGAGGAGGCGGAGGTTGCGGTGAGCCGAGGTCGCGCCATTGCACTGCAGCCTGGGTAACAAGAGCGAAACTCTGTCTCAGAAAAAAAAGCCACTACATGGTGTGAACCTCCAGATTGCTTAGGAAAAGAAGCAAGCAGAAGTATAGCTTAATAATGCCGAGAGTCTGTTGTATTATCCTGGGATAAATTTCCAGGTGTGAAGATCAGATGGAAGATTAATAATGGGGGGAATATATGATATAACGTTTATCTGGAAATAAGATCTGGTACATTTTTCTTTTTCATTTGGTGACCATTTTCTTTTCCCACTCAGGCCAATGCCAACCAAAAAGGAAGCCCTGCAAATAAATGAGCTCCCATGTACTCACAGGGGTACTGTGTATTGTCAGCCTCTCTCGTCCATCTGTTTTTCTGATTCCTCATTCCAAGATAATAGAACCAAATTTGGAAGCAGCTTTTGGCTGTTGGTTATCAAAGCAAGAATGGGGTTTGACCTGGGGCTGGAGGGCTTGCCATGTCACAGAAATCTGCTAATAGCTTCCTTGGTCAGCTCTACTTCCCTGCATGTTTCTCAGGGGCCGTTAGAAGATCAGATCGTGCGAGCGAATCCTATCTTGGAAGCATTTGGAAATGCTAAAACCCTGAGAAATGACAACTCCTCTCGGTTTGTAAGTGACATCATTTAGCATGGTATCAAAGTGTTTCATTTGTAAGCGATGGTGAAACTCATATCTAAGCACATAGGTATGGAAAACATTCTAGGCCGGGTGCGGTGGCTCACGCCTGTAATCCCAGCACTTTGGGAGGCCAAGGCGGGTGGATCACGAGGTCAAGAGATCGAGACCATCCTGGTCAACAAAGTGAAACCCCGTCTCTACTAAAAATACAAAAAATTAGCTGGGCATGGTGGCGTGTGCCTGTAAACCCAGCTACTCAGGAGGCTGAGGCAGGAGAATTGCCTGAACCCAGGAGGCGGAGGTTGCGGTGAGCCGAGATTGCGTCATTGCACTCCAGCCTGGGTAACAAGCGAAACTCCGCCTCAAAAAAAAGAAAAAAGAAAAAAGAAAAACATTGTAGGACCCCATGGAAGGTCTTTGATTAAAGTCTGTAATGTTATTTCTTTCAAAAATAATTACCATCTATGTCATTAAGACAATTAAATTTTTATAAATAAATATGCATCTGAAGAGTTCCTATTTGGTCAATGCCAAGAAAAAAGCATTTATCTTAATAGTTTCAAATTCCATTCCCATTAGAGAAGCTCACCAAAAAAATGATAATAATACTTTACATTTATTACATTGTACGTATTTGAAATACTTTCTCCTTCATAATTTCCTAAAGTCCTTATAACAGGTCAATTTAGTAGCACTCCCTAATTTGCTTACTATAATTACTGTTTGTACTTTTGCCTATGGCTTCCCTATCCCTGCATATTTTTCACTGGAAACTTTTTCGGGGGGGGGGGCGGGTATGGAGAAAGTATTTTTAAGTAGCTTTTGATAACTAGAAGTCCCATGACAGGAAGAATTTGGATTTCTAAACCTAGTTTAACAAATCCATATTATGCCAAGAATGAGTGGCAGGGAGCCACTGTATAATTTACAAGAAAATTTGCAGAAGGCTTCCTGTTGGAGTCTCTGGGCATAATTAAATAATAGCCTCATGCTGATTTGGCTAGTTTCCATCCAAAGCCTTAGAGCTGCTCTGGCCACATTCAGATGTGCTTACAGTGTCTGGCTGGTCATAGCAGGTGCTAAGACTGTTCATAAAACAACTGCTGGATTTGGGATTTGTAAGAATGCCAAAGGACTTTCTGCTGAAATCTGAAAGATAGAAAGCTGGGAAAAAGCAAGGGAGGAAAAAGCAAGGAATAGAGGGACAGAAAAATACAATTTTAAAAAAAAGGTCAGAAGAAAGAAAGACAAGGAAAAATAAAAGGAAGAAAAGGAAAAACATCAGGTAGAAAGAAAAGTAACCAGGTATGTTGGCTCAGGCCTGTAACCCTAGCACTTTGGGAGACCAAAGTGAGTGGATCACTTGAGCCCAGAAGTCTAAGATCAGTTGGGATAACACAGTGAGACTCTGTTTCTTTCTTTCTTTCTTTTTTTTTTTGAGACGGAGTTTCTCTCTTGTTTCCCAGGCTGGAGTGCAATGGTGCGATCTCGGCTCACCGCAACCTCCGCCTCCTGGGTTCAGGCAATTCTCCTGCCTCAGCCTCCTGAGTAGCTGGGATTACAGGCACGCACCACCATGCCCAGCTAATTTTTTGTATTTTTAGTAGGGACGAGGTTTTACCATGTTGACCAGGATAGTCTCGATCTCTTGATCTCGTGATCCACCCGCCTCGGCCTCCCAAAGTGCTGGGATTACAGGCGTGAGCCACCGTGCTCAGCTGACTCTGTCTTTACTAAAAATGAAAATAGCCTGGAGTGGCGGTGTACACCTGTAGTCCCAGTTACTCGAGTGGCTGAGGTGGGAGGATGGCTTGAACCTAGGTGTTTGAGGCTGCAATGAGCTATGATCACATGGCTACACTCCAGCCTGGGCAACAGAGGTGGAACTTGCCTTAAACAAAAGATAAAGAAGAAAAGAAAGCAACTGAAAGAGAACAGAAAGGAGACAAAAGTTGGAAAGATAGAAGGAAAGAAGTAAAAGAGCAAAATAAACATAAAGATAGATAAACTGAAGGAAAGAAGAGAGAAGGAAAAAGAGAAAGGAGTTCAAAAAAATCAAGAAATTTAGGTTAAAAGTTTCAATTAATACTGAATAGGTATGTAGACATATACCTCTGTATGTGTGTGTGCACACATATATATGTACCTGCACATTTGTATGTGTGGGTGTATATTCATGTGTGTTTGTGTCTGTGACTCCTACTGTCCTATATATTTTAACATACTAGTTCGATCCCTCTGTACAGAGCTACTCACCTCCCCTTGCCAGGCTGCTGTCCTGCCATGATGCCTTTCTGGCATGTTCCGCCTCCATCAGGCTGCCTTCCTCCCTGTTCCAGCATCCTCATCCCACAGGCTCTAGCTGCCATCAGATGGTGGCACCTTCTCAACTGCATCTGACATTCTCACATGGGCACTGGCACCTCTGGATGGCATTTCTGCCCCTCTAGAGCCTGCCTTCCATGTTTTCAGTGATATGCCAAGGTGTGTTTTGAAACATAAATGGGATCACATCATTCCGCTGCTTCAAACCTTACAATGTCTCCCAAGCACACGTAAAATAAAACCCTACTCTTTTCTGTGTTTGACGTGGCTTACATGATATGGAGTTTGTCTACCTCTTCGACTCCATTTTATGCCCCCTTTTCTCTGACTTTTTAAGTTCTTTGTAACTTACAAAAGCTATCTATCTGGGGCTAGAAGGCAGAACCACCGCTGGTCCTGACGCTTATTCTGGCTTTCTTTAGAGATTAGCTGGTGCTGTCTCATCTCAAACCCACATTGCATTTTTCTTTCTTTCTTTTTTCTTTTGGGGAAGTAGTTGTTTTGAGAGTTACATACAATGAAGCCATTGCAAGTGTTTGGAAAATTTGAATAGGAGACTGTATTCTGTGTTCACACTAGGGCAAATTCATCAGGATGCACTTTGGTGCCAGAGGCATGCTGTCATCTGTGGACATTGATATCTGTAAGTAGTCATTGCACTATCTGATTACTTTTTTTCTTTTCTTTTCCTCCCTCCCTCTCTCCCTCCCTTTCCTCCCTCTTTCCCTCCCTCCCTCCCTCCCTCCCTCCCTCCCTCCCTCCCTCCCTCCCTTCCTTCCTCCCTCCCTCCCTCCTTTCTCTCTTTCTTTCAAGGGTCTCACTATTGTTCGGGCTGGAGTGCAGTGGCATGATCATGGCTCATGATCTGTAGCCTCAAACTCCTGGGCTCAAGCAATCCTCTATCTCAGCCTCTCAAGTAGCTGGGGCTACAGGCATGTGCCACCATGCCCAGCTTAATTTAAAAATTTTTCTTTGTAGAAACGAGGTCTCACTATGTTGTACATGCTGGTTTCAAATCCCTGGCCTCAAGTGATCCTCCTGCCTTGGCCTCCCAAAATGCTGGGATTACAGTTGTGAACTACTGCACTCAGCTTGATTACTTTCCTTCTGTGTTTTGCAAGAACACCTAAGTATGAATCTTTGTTCATTTCTCATCATCCAGATTTGCTTGAAAAGTCTCGGGTGATTTTCCAGCAGCCTGGAGAGAGGAACTATCACATATTCTATCAAATTCTATCTGGACAAAAAGAGCTCCGTGGTAAGTATAAGATTCTGGAGCTTAGGGTTATTCCAAAACAAGGGAAAGAAATCATATTTGGGGAATGAAGATCAGAATATCCATCCTTAAAACTTAGGGAATTGAAGCAATTATAGAACTAGTGTTCCATAATTTTACATGAACAGACAGTAAATGGTAACACTTACTTTACATTTGGTAGCAAAAGGAAGAAGAGTGTTTGAAAGTGGGTGTGATGCCCAGCAGAGGTGAGTGAGTGAGTATGTGTGTGTATGTATAAGCATTCATTGAAGGCCTTCATTAGAGCTACATGGGTGGTATAGACAAGAGGCCAGGGGAGGGAGCTAGTATCACAGTATGTGGTGGTCAGTGGAGGTTTTCTCTCTCTTTTTTTTTTTTTTAAATAGAGATGGAGTTTCACCATGTTGGCCAGGCTTGTCTCAAACTCCTGGCCTCAAGAAATCCTCCCACCTTGGCCTCCCAAAGTGCTGGGATTACAGGTGTGAACCACTGTGTCTGGATCGGGGAGTTTTATAAATAAGGGGAATTTGGGGTGGGATATGAAGAATGGGAAGGGAATTCAGTCAGACAAAGTGAAGAGTGGAGCTGCTTCTGGTAGGAGGAAGAGTGTACACAATGTCAGGAAAGGGATAGCAGGGGCAGGGAACAGAGAGCGCAGCTCCGCTCACGGAAATGGTTTGCATAGAGGAATATGGAGATTGTATTCTGCTGGTATCTGGGCTCGGGGTTGGCAGACCTAGTGTGTCAGTGTGTTGTGGGGTGAGGCAATAGAAGGTCATGATTTGCTGAGGGCAGGGTTTGGGATGATGAAGCTGGTGTGATGGGCAGGATGGTGGAGGCAGAGGTTTGGATGGAAGGGATTGCAAACGTCCCAGGATGAGATGACACGTTAGCGATCTAAGATAGTGTCTGGGAATGGAAGGGTCGGAGGGAGGGATAGATGCATAGAGGAATAGACAGGCCTTGGTAGTGACTGAATATAGGAATGAGGAAGAGTGAAGAGTCAAAAATATCCACAAGTTTTAGAATTGGATTAAGAGGATAATGGGGCCATAAACAGAAAATGAAAAAAATAATTGTGGGATAAGGGCATACATTTCATATATTTATTCAACAATTTTTTTTTTTTTTGAGACGGAGTTTCACTCTTGTTACCCAGGCTGGAGTGCAATGGCGCGATCTTGGCTCACTGCAACCTCCTACTCCTGGGTTCAGGCAATTCTCCTGCCTCAGCCTCCTGAGTAGCTGGGATTACAGGCACGCATCACCGTGCCCAGCTAATTTTTGTATTTTTAGTAGAGACGAGGTTTCACCTTGTTGACCAGGATGGTCTCGATCTCTTGACCTAGTGATCCACCCACCTCGGCCTCCCAAAGTGCTGGGATTACAGGCTTGGGATTACACCATGCCTGGCCTTCAACAACTATTTATTATAGAGCTCTTATGTGTACACCAGGTATTGCTTTTTAATCATGGGCAGTACAGTGGTGAACAAGATAAACCTCTGCCCTTGTGAGCTTACAGTCTAGTATGGAAGACAGGCAACAAAGAATATATGATCTAGGCTGGGCATGGTGGCTCATGCCTGTAATCCCAGCACTTTGGAAGACTGAGGCAGGTAGATTGCTTGAGGTCAGGAGTTTGAGACCAGCTTGGCCAACATGGTAAAACCCAGTCTCTACTAAAACTATAAAACTTAGCCAGGCATGGCAGCAGGTGCTTGTAATCCTGGCTACGCAGGAGGCTGAGGCAGGAGAATCACTTGAACCTGGGAGGCAGAGGTTGCAATGAGCTGAGAATGTACCACTGTACTCTAGCCTGGGTAACAGAGTGAGACTCTGTCTCAAAAAGGAAAAAAAAATGTGATGTAATTTCTTTGTAGGTTATATAGCAGGTCTATAAAGAAAAATAAAGTACAGTGAAGGGATAGAAAGAAATGGAGTTTGGTAGGGTTGTGGACAGTTCTATTTTAGATGAAATTGTCAGGGAATTTCTCCTAAAAGACAATATTTTTGCAGACACCTCAATGAGTAAGGGAGCAAGTAGGCAAAGATTTCCAGGAATAAAATTCCAGGAGGAGGGAACAGTGAGTGCAAAGGTCCTGAGGCAGGAATGCATTTGATTTATTCTTGGAATAGCAAAATGGCCACTGTGGGTGGTAGAGAGCGAGGGTAACGAAGGGTAAAGTAGGCAGGGACCAGATCATGCAGCACATTGCAGAGCATGGCAGAGAGTTTAAAGGGGCACAGGAAGTCACCGGAAATGGAGAATGACACACTGATTAGATTTCCAAGGTATTGCATTTGAGGAAAGTCTTTGAAGATAGCAATGTTCACAGAAGTGGACGTAGGATAAGGTTACAGATCCAGGCTCGCAAACTGCTGGGAACAGTTCTCCCACTCCATTATGCTTAGATTAAGTATGGTGTAAATTTAGCAGTGTTTTGACCACTTGGTCTTTAATGTACCCTTACCAAATGGGGAAAGCTCTGCAAACTGGACAATGGTTTTTGCCATAGATGTAAGTGGTGTTATGTAAGCAGTGTGTATTCTCCTTCCCGCATTCTCTCCACCTCAACCTGGAATGGGAATTTTTTGGTCTTCCATTGATTAGCCCTATCAAACCTAACACTCTTGGCGTGTGTTTCTGCCTGGTATAGGGCAATTGACACATAAGATCTAATGTGGGTACCAGCAGAGACTGCAAGATAGCTTTCAGAACCTCTCTGTTTACTAATAGAAGCATCTGATGCCTTTGGTGTGCTGTGGAAAATTCATGTTTATCCTAAATTCATTTATCTTCAATCTTTGGGGGTTGCTGAGATTGATTACTGTGCAAACCCTGACATCTGGTGGTCAAAATTGGGTATTGTCGATCTACCTGTTTTAGCACCCATTGTTCTTTTGAGGGACATTTTAAAAGATGATCTGGAACTCTTACCATCCCTGTTTGCCAAAGGAGAGCTTCAGAGTATCTTGAGGCTTAATGCAAGAGGGCATATCTTAGCAATACAAGGCTGCTGTCCAAATATCCTGAAATATGAGGATTTGTCCATACGATAAAAGAATTGGGTATGGAAATCACAGCAGAGAGATTGGCCACGCTCTGAAGGAACCAAGGAACGAAGTGACATGTTACCTCAGAGCCAGCCCCTATTTGACCTCTACATGGCCAGGAGCACCCCTTCACCCCCTTGTTCTCGATTACATCTGATGCTTGTTCTGGGCATAGCTAAGGCTAACTTCTTTAGTTCTTTTGGGCAGGGCTCTTTCAGAATCCTTAGTTCTCACTGCCATCTCCATAGCTGGGACCTACACATATCTTCCCTTTTCTCCTCTTTTTTTTTTTTTTTAACTTTTTCTTTTTATTTACATTGTACCTATTCTTGCTATTCAACTAGTGTATAAATTCCAGGAGTGACGGTAAGTGACACAGATATCCTTCCATCTTGGAATCCTCGACATTTGGCCTCATACCCTGAATATTCACTGCATAAAGTGTACAACAATCATGCGTCATCAAGAGAGAATCTACTGAATAAATAGGAAAAACATTTGCAAACTGTACATCCAATAAGGGGTTAATATCTAAAATATATAAAGAACTCACCTCAATTATAGCAAGAAAAAAACCAGATTAAAAAATGGATAAAGGACCTGACACTCATTTCTCAAAAGAAGACATGCAAATGGCTAAAATGAGAAAAGACTCAACATCAATATCGTCAGGGAAATGCAAAACAAAAACCACAGTGAGATATTGTCTTACATCTGCTAGAATGGCTGCTATCAGAAGTCAAGAGATAATAAATATTGGCAAGGATGTGAAGGAAAGGGAACACTTGTTCACCATTGTACATTATTAAAGCCATTATGAAAAATGGTATGAAGCATTACACATAGAAAGGAACAACCAGTATGAGCCTTTCTAAAAATATACCAAAAAGTAAAGAGCATCCACATAAACATGAATTTACATCAACGAATGGATAAAACAGCCAGTTAACATCAAATGGCAGTAACCCTAAATTTAAATCGACTAAATCCCCCAATCAAAAGATACAGCCAAAACCCAACGGTATGCTACATCCAGACCCATTTCACATGCAAGGATACACAAAGACTCAAAACAAAGGGATGGAGAAAAATTTACCAACCAAATGGAGAACAAAAATAAATAAATAAACGAAAAGCAGGAGTTGCAATTCTCACATTTGATAAAATAGATTTCAAAGCAACAAAGATACAGTGGTAAAAGGATCAATGCAACAATAAGAGCTAACGATCCTAACACCCAGATACATAGACAGATTTAGACTTAACGAGACAGAAAATTAATAAAGATATCCGGGACTTGAACTCAGATCCGGAGCAAGTAAACTTAATAAATATTTATAGAGCTCTCCATTTTAAATACACAAAATATACATTATCCACTTTAAATATACAAAATGTTGATCAGCCATTATTAATACCCATTTTTAGAATAAAGCAATATTCCCGTTCTCTCTCCCTCTTTTTCTTCCTCTTTCTTCCTCTCCTTCTCTCCTTTTTTTCCTTTCAAAAAAAAAAGAAAGAAAGAAAAATGGTATGAAGATTCCTCAAAAAACTACAAATAGGCCGGGTGCTGTGGCTCAAGCCTGTAATCCCAGCACTTTGGGAGGCCGAGGCGGGTGGATCACAAGGTCAAGAGCTCAAGACCATCTTGGTCAACATGGTGAGACCCCGTCTCTACTAAAAATACAAAAAATTAGCTGGGCATGCTGGCGCGTGCCTGTAATCCCAGCTACTCAGGAGGCTGAGGCAGGAGAATCGCCTGAACCCAGGAGGCGGAGGTTGTGGCGAGCCGAGATCGCGCCATTGCACTCCAGCCTGGGTAACAAGAGCTAAACTCCATCTCAAAAAAAAAAAAAAAAAAAAAAAAAAAAATGCATATATTATTCACCTTCCGCTTGATTTAAGCTAGGCCTCTTGCTTTTTATTTTTAAAGTTTTATAAAATAAATTTATTGAAGTACTTATCACCTAAAGTACACTGCACATGTTTTAAGTATGCAACAGATAAACGTTAGCATATTATGGATGTGTATGAAACCATCACCACAATGAAGATAATGCATATATACTTTCAACAGTGTCCTTGAATCTTTTATAACACCTCCACCTGCCCTTCTCCTTCCTTGCAACCCTCATCTCCCAGCCTTTGTCCCTAAGCAACCGCTAATATGTTTCCTGTCACCATAGATTAGTTTGCATTTCCTAGAATGTTTAAAGACAAAATTATAACGTACATATTCTTCTTGTCAGACTTATTTCCCCCAGCATTAATTATTTTAAAATTCTTCCATTTCCGGCATGTGTTCATAGGTCATCCCTTCGTTTGCTGAATAACCATCCACTGCATGGATATACAACAGTTTGTAAACCCATTCAACTGCAGATGGACATTTGACTTGTTTTCTGACAAAGCTGCTAGGAACATTTATGTAGCCTAATTTCTTCATTTCTGAAATACGAGGTTTAAGATAACCAATTTTCACTTCACTGAGCAATAAATAGAAAAATAAGATCAGCTCAAAAAAACTTCATTGGGAGCAAGTGTTGAGCAGTGAGAGGTTAACGTGATTGTGCCAAGTCAGTTGATGGGTGCGGCTGACAGCCTGCCTCTGCTTCAGTCTGCGTGATGTTTCCTGGCTAAGGAATCACGTCACGACTCCTAGACATATCAGGGTGCTGCACTGAACACAGCAGCTGATTTATGAATCCCTTGAAAGACAGACTCAGCTCCCCAATAGCAAGGATGTGATGTGACAGGGTTACCCTGCTCATGATCCCCGAGCGCCGACCCCAGCGCCTGGCTGCTTCCTAGCTTTTGAAGCTCAGGTCTGTTCTGCTTGTAATTTTACAAAATACTTATGTCCTCCAGCCCTTAGCCATAAATCTAGGCCAAATTCCTGTTTTCAAAGTTTTGCCAACACACATTATCTGGTTTTGTTTTTGTTTTTTGCACCCATTGAAACTGCTGTAATTGAATTTTGCCAGCCTGTCGTCTCTGGGGAGGCATGGTTACATGACCGACAAGTTAATGGAGGGCAAACATTGACTGTAGACGTTTGGGTCTAAAATATGGATTTTATTTTGGTTTGCTTACAAGTATGATATAGGCTGTAAGAGTAAACTGTGAATATTGTTCAATTATTTTCTAAGGCTTGCGGATTTCTTTAAGCTGTTTAATGAATGGTTTTCCCGCTATAGACATGCTCCTGGTGTCTGCAGACCCCTCCGACTTTCACGTTTGCTCCTGTGGAGTAGTTACTGTGGAGAGCCTGGACGACGCTGAGGAATTGCTGGCCACAGAAGTAAGGCCTGTTATTTGTCAAAGCAAAATCTGGTCATGGCAATGAGAAATGAAAGACAGCACTTGAGAGTTCTGTTCTTCGGGGATCTGGAGAAATGGCCTTGCTTCCGCTAGGGGTGAAGGGCTCCTTCTGTCCAAAGTTTGCTTACTCATGAGAAAACTCCACATTGCCAATATAGTAACTTGGAAGTTTTCAAAAATAGAAAGATATTTCAACCCAATGGCAAACATCTCTAATTTTATGTGTATCTTTATAGTCTTTGGTCTGTTTGTATCTATTTGCAGCTGCTTTTGTATGGTCATGTTGCTGTTTTTTGTTTTCTTACCAAAGACTGCAGTTATGCTGCATATACAGTTGGCATATAGAATTTGCTTTCTTAGGCCAGGCATGGTGGCGCACGCCTGTAATCCCAGCACTTTGGGAGGCCAAGGCAGGTGGATCACGAGGTCAAGAGATTGAGACCATCCTGCTCGACATGGTGAAACCCCGTCTCTACTAAAAATACAAAAAATTAGCTGGGCACAGTGGTGCACACCTGTAATACCAGATACTCAGGAGGCTGAGGCAGGAGAATTGGCTGAACCCAGGAGGCGGAGGTTGCGGTGAGCCCAGATCCCGCCATTGAACTCCAGCCTGGGTAACAAGAGTGAAACTTCGTCTCAAAAAAAAAAAAAAAAAAAAAAAAGAATTTGCTTTCTCAGTTTAATCGTTTAAGCATTTCAGGTATCATTAGGAACTCTTTGCAAACATTTAAGTGGAAACTCAAGATTCCATCGGTCCTGTTGTTCATTGAGCTATTCTCCTAGTGTTAGACTCACGGTTTTCTGGTTTGTTTTTTCACCCCCGCTAAGGTGAATGTCTTTGTGGCTAAACACTTTTTCTGTATACCAGATTCCCCTTATGCTAAATTCCTAGATGTGAAAATACTAAGGATTATGAATGTTTTTATAGTCTCTTGGTACGCATTCTAAATTAACCACAGAAAGATTGTACCGATTTTTTCCCTCCTGGAGAGGATGAGAATGCACATCTTGTGCAGCGGATTCTTAGGCTGCAGTTTTATGGGGAGGTGGCTTTTCTTAAACATTTCCTTTCATCGTCTTTGAAATGTGTCTGCTCTGGAATAAAGTCAGGAGAACATGTGGGACCACAGAAATAAGCAACCCAGCCGATATGGTGCTTTCTGCCCACGAAAGGCAAAATAATGGACCTCATATAGCCAGTAATTGATCTGTTGTGGGAAGGAACAAGAGAGGGGCAGAGCATTGAAGGAAAGTTATAAAACTACTGGAACTAAACAAACCTAGTCCTGGGCCTTCCTAATTCTCATTTAAAGGAATGAGCAGACTGTGGGTGACCAAGTGCCGACAGGGCTGATTTGCATTGCTTTGAACAAAGCTGTCTGTCTCATTCCCTTCAGCCCACAGCCTGAGGTGGAACACAGTGGGGGTGAGGTGCACACTGCAGCCATTAGGCAAATGAAGACAGGGCCATCTGTTTCTCTTTTTACAGCAAGCCATGGACATCTTGGGCTTTCTTCCTGATGAGAAGTATGGATGCTATAAACTCACTGGGGCCATCATGCACTTTGGAAACATGAAATTTAAACAGAAACCTGGAGAAGAGCAACTGGAGGCAGATGGCACAGAAAGTAAGAATTACTTTGAAGACACGGCATATACTTCAAATCCCTGGCCCCAGGCCTGCTCCCCTTTTCCTTGCAGTTAACCTCACCTCTTGAAATTAATCAATAGTGTCTCCCTTGACTGCTGCTCTTCAAAAATGGTTCTGTCAACTACCATTCTAAAGTAGAATCCTTCTATCACAGAATAAGAAGCACTCCTCAATAATTATTGATGATAGAGTCAATTTGCTAAACTTGGGTGAAAGCTAATTGATTAAGACACAGTCTGCCATTAGCACATAGATTATTGAGAAAAATGAGAGAAAGGAGCAAATTATGGCTGGACATTGTGGCTCACACTTGTAATCCCAGCACTTTGGGAGGCCGAGGCAGATGGATCACTTGAGGCCAGGAGTTCAAACCAGCCTGGCCAATATAGAAAAACCCTGTCTCTACTAAAAATACAAAAAATTAGCCAGGTGTGCTGGTGTACACCTATAATCCCATCTACTCAGGAGGCTGAGCCGTGAGAATCGCTGGAACCAGGGAGGCGGGGGTTGCAGTGACCCTAGATCGCATCACTGCACTCCAGCCTCAGTGACAGAGCGAGATTCAATCTCTAAAAAAATAAATTAATATTAAAAAAATAAACAAATTATGACAAAACGTATTAAGTGATATAACGGAAATGTGAACTAAGGCCTTTGGAATTTCAGCAGTAAGTAACTAACTCACAGGGGTGAGACCAGGAGGCTTTACTTCCCCTTCACATTTAACAAATCTGTATTGTTATCTGCTTACCAGAAAGATTTGAGGCACCTTACAATGAATGATCTGTCTAGAATGATCATTGAAAGAAATCCCCACAATTATGAAAGGAAGAAAGCAGTTATTACATTTAATATTAAAATTCCTTTCAACTGAAATGAAAAGAGAAAACACATTCATTCAATTCTTTCAACAAATAATTTTAATTTTACATTTTTAATGTATAAAATATACATAACATACAGTTTACAGTTTTAGTCATGTTTGTATGTACAGCTCAGTGATGTGAAGAACATTCACATTGTTGTGTAATTAGCAATGTTATCCATTGCCAGAACTTTTCATCATGTCAACCTGAGTAAGCTATGCACTCATTAAACCAAAACTCCCCATTATCCCTTTTCCATACTCCTGGTAACCACTATTTTACTTTCTGACTCTAGGCACTTTATGTAAGTATAATTATACAATATTTGACCTTTTGTATCTGGCTTATTTTACTTAGCATAAGGTCTTCAAGGTTCATCAATGTTGTAACAGAATTTCATTCCTTTTTAAGGCTAAATAATATTCCAGTGTATGCATATCTTTTCATCAATCTATGGACACTTGATTGCTTCTACTCTTTGGCTATTGTGAGTAATGGTGCTATGAATGTTGGTAAATTAGATCTGTTTGAGTCTCTGCTTTCGATTCATTTGTGTATATACCTAGAAGTGGAATTGCTAGAATGAATGGCAATTCTATTTTTTAGGAACCATCATATTGTTTTCCACAGTGTACCTCTTTATATTTTCACCAGCAATGCACGAAGTTTCCAATTTCTTCATATCTATGAAAACAGTTGTTGTTTTCTGTTTTGTTTTTTAATTATTATTATCCATTAAGATCTAGGGTACATGTGCAGATCCTGCAGGTTTGTTACATAAGTAAACATATGCCATGGTGCTTTGCTGCATCCATCACCCCATCATCTACATTAGGTATTTCTCCTAACGCTATCCCCCCCAGCCTCACCCCTCTGTTATCCCTACCCTAGCCCCCCACCTTCCAACAGGCCCTGGTGTGTGATGTTCCCCTCCCTGTGTCTGTGTGTTCTCATTGTTCAACACCCACTTATAAGTGAGAACATATGGTGTTTGGTTTTCTGTTCTTGTGTCAATTTGCTGAGAATGATGGTTTCCAGCTTCATCCATGTTCCTGCAAAGGACATGAACTCATCCTTTTTTATGGCTGCATAGTATTCCATGGTGTGTATGTGCCACATTTTCTTTTTCCAGTCTATCATTGATTGGCATTTGGTTCCAAGTCTTTGCTATTTTTAAAAATTTATTTATTATACTTTAAGTTCTGGGATACATGTGCAGATCATGCAGGATTGTTACATAGGTATACATGTGCCATGGTGGTGGTTTGCTGCATCCATCGCCCCATCATCTACATTACTATTTCTCCTAATGCTATCCCTCCCCAATCACCCAACCCCTGCTATTCCTCCCCTAGCCTCCCACCCCCAGACCCCAGTGTGTGATGTTCCCCTCCCTGTATTTGTGTGTTCTCATTGTTCAGCACCCACTTATGAGTAAGAACATGTGGTGTTTGGTTTTCTGTTCTTGTGTCAGTTTGCTGAGAATGATGGTTTCCATTTTCACCCATGTCCCTGCAAACAACATTAACTCATTCTTTTTTATGGCTGCATAGTATTCCATGGTGTATATGTGCCACCTTTTCTTTATCCAGTCTATCATTGATAGGCATTTGGGTTTGTTCCAAGCTATTGTGAACAGTGCTGCAATAAACATACATGTGCATATGTCTTTATACTATAATGATTTATAATCCTTTAGGTATATACCCAGTAATGGGATTGCTGGGTCAAATGGAATTTCTATTTCTAGATCCTTGAGGAGTCACCACACTGTCTTCCACGATGGTTGAACTAATTTACCCTCCCACCAGCAGTGTAAAAGTGTTCCTATTTCTCCACATCCTCTCCATCATTTGTTGTCTCCTGATTTTTTAATGATCACATTCTAACTGGTGTGAGATGGTATTTCAATGTGGTTTTGATTTGCATTTCTCTAATGTTCAGTGATGATGAGCTTTTTTCCATGTTTGTTGGCTGCATAAATGTCTTCTTTTGAGAAGTGTCTGTTTATATCCTTCATCCACTTTTTGATGGAGTTGTTTGTTTCTTTCTTGTATATTTATTTAAGTTCCTTGTACATTCTGGATATTAGCCCTTTGTCAGATAAGTAGATTGCAAAAATTTTTCCCTGTGTGTTGGTTGCCAGTTCACTCTAATGGTGGTTTCTTTTGCAGTGCCAAAGCTCTTTAGTTTGATTAGATTCCATTTGTCAATTTTGGCTTTTGTTGCCGTTACTTTTGGTGTTTCAGTCATGAAATCTTTGCCCACACTTAGTCCCAAATGGTATTGCCTAGGTTTTCTTCTAGCATTTTAATAGTGTTAGATCTTACATTTAAATCTTTAATCAATCTTGAATTAATTTTTGTATAATGTATAAGGAAGGGATCCAGTTTCAGCTTTCTGCTTATGCCTAGCCAGTTTTCCCAACACCATTTGTTAAATAAGGAATCCTTTTCCCATTGCATGTTTTTGTCAGGTTTGTCAAAGATAAGATGGTTGCAGATGTGTGGCGTTATTTATGAGGACTCTGTTCTGTTCCAGTGGTCTATATATCTCTCTTTTGGTACCAGTACCATGCTGGTTTTGCTGTTTTGATTATGGTAGCCTTGTAGTATATCATAGTTTGAAGTAAGTTAGTGTGATGCTGGCCTTTTTTTTTTTTTTTTTTGCTATGCTGTCTGTTTTTTGGTTCCATATGAAATTTAAGGTGTATTTTTTTAAATTCTGTGAAGAAACTCAATAGTAGCTTGATGGGAATAGCATTGATTACTTTGGGCGGTATGGCCATTTTCAAGATACTGATTCTTCCTAACCATGAGCATGGAATATTTTTCTGTCTGTTTGAGTCCTCTCTTATTTCCTTGAGCAGTGGTTTGTAGTTCTCCTTGAAGAGGTCCTTCACATCCCTTGTGAGTTGTATTCCTAGGTATTTTATTCTCTTTGTAGCAATTGTGAATGGGAGTTCCCTCATGATTTGGCTCTCTGTTTGTCTGTTATTGGTGTATAGGAATGCTTGTGATTTTTGCACATTGATTTTGTATTCTGAGACTTTGCTGAAGTTGCTTATTAGCTTAAGGAGATTTTGGGCTGAGACAATGGGGTCTTCTAAATATACAATCATGTCATCTGCAAATACAGACCGTTTGACTTCCTCTTTTCCTAATTGAATATCCTTTATTTCTTTTTCTTGCCTGATTGCCCTGGCCAGAACTTCCAATACCATGTTGAATAGGAATGGTGAGAGAGGGTATGGTATCCTTGTCTTGTGCTGATTTTCAAAGGCAATGCTTCCAGTTTTTGCCCATTCAGTATGATATTGGTTGTGGGTTTATCATGAATAGCTCTTATTATTTTGAGATATGTTCCATTGATACCTAGTTTATTGAGAGATTTTAGCATAAAGAGCTGCTGAATTTTTTTGAAGGCCTTTTCTGCATCCATTGAGATGATCACGTGGTTTTTGTCATTGGTTCTGTTTATGTGATGTATTATATTTATTGATTTGCATATGTTGAACCAGCCTTGTGTCCCAGGGATGAAGCCAACCTGATTGTGATTGATAAGCTTTTTGATATGCTGTTGAATTCAGTTTGCCAGTATTTTATTGAG
This sequence comes from Callithrix jacchus, assembly GCF_049354715.1. Taxonomy (NCBI): domain Eukaryota; kingdom Metazoa; phylum Chordata; class Mammalia; order Primates; family Cebidae; genus Callithrix; species Callithrix jacchus. The sequence goes on along the minus strand of NC_133516.1, from coordinate 99,551,423 downwards.
GATTTTCATATTGATGTTCATCATGGATATTGGCCTGAAATTTTCTTTTTTTGTTGCGTCTCTGCCAGGTTTTGGTATCAGGATGTTTTTGGTCTCATAAAATGAGTTAGGGAGGAGTCCCTCTTTTTCTATTGTTTGGAATAGTTTCAAATGGTACCAGCTCCTCTTTGTACCTCTGGTAGAATTGGGCTGTGACCCATCTGGTCCTGGACTTGTTTTAGTTGGTAGGCTATTAATTGCTGCCTCAATTTCAGACCTTGTTATTGGTCTATTCAGGGATTTGACTTCCTCCTGGTTTACTCTTTGGAGGGTGTAAGTGTCCAGAAATTTATCTGTTTCTTCTAGATTATCAGGTTTATTTGCATAGAGATGTTTATAGTATTCTCTGATGGTAGTTTGTATTTCTGTGGGATAACTGGTGATATCCCTTCATCATATTTTATTGCATCTATTTGATTCTTCTCTCTTTTCTTCTTTATTAGTCTGGCTAGCAGTGTATCTATTTTGTTGATCTTTTCAAAAAACCAGCTCCTGAATTCATTGATTTTTTGAAGGTTTTTTTTGTGTCTGTTTCCTTCAGTTCTGCTTTGATCTTAGTTATTTCTTGTCTTCTGCTACCTTTTGAATTTTTTTGTTCTTGCTCCTCTAGTTCTTTTAATCGTGACATTAGGGTGTCGATTTTAGATCTTTCCTCCTTTCTCTTGTGGGCATTTGGTACTATAAATTTCTGTCTACTCACTGCTTAAAATGTGTCCCAGATATTCTGGTACATTGTGTCTTCATTCTCATTAGTTTTGAAAAAATCTTTATTTCTGCCTTCATTTCATTATTCATTCAGTAGTCACTCAGAAGCAGATTGTTCAGTTTCCATGTAGTTGTGCAGTTTTGAGTGAGTTTCTTAATCCTGAGTTCTAATTTGATTGCACTGTGGTCTGAGAGACTGTTTGATATGATTTCCATTCTTTTGCATTCACTGAGGAGTGTTTTACTTCCAATTATGTGGTCAATTTTAGAATAAGTGCAATGTGGTGCTGAGAAGAACATATATTCTGTGGATTTGGGGTGGAGAGTTCTGTAGATGTCTATTAGGTCCACTTGGTTCAGATCTGATTTCAAGTCCTGGATATCCTATTAATTTTTTTGTCTCATTGATCTGTCTAATATTGACAGTGGGGTGTTACAGTTTCCCACTGTATTATTATGGTGTGGGAGTCTAAGTCTGTTTATAGGTCTTGAAGAACTTGCTTTATGAATCTGGGTGCTCCTGTATTGGGTGCATATATATTTTGGATAGTCAGCTCTTCTTGTTGCATAGATCCCTTTACCATTATGTAATGCCCTTCTTTGTCTTTTTTGATCTTTGTTGGTTTAAAGTCTGTTTTATTAGAGACCACAATTGCAACCCCTGCTTTTATTTTGCTTTCCATTTGTTTGGCAAATATTCCTCCATCCCTTTATTTTGAGCCTGTGTGTGTCTTTCAACGTGGGTCTCCTGAACACAGCACACTGATGGGTCTTGACTCTTTATCCAATTTTCCAGTCTGTGTCTTTTAAATTGGGACATTTAGCCCATTTACCTTTAAAGTTAATATTGTAATGTGTGGATTTTATCCTGACATTATGATACTAGCTGGTTGTTTTGCCCGTTAGTTGATGCATTTTCTTCATAGCATTGATGGTCTTTACAATTTGGTATGTTTTTGGAGTGGCTGGTATTGGTTGTTCCTTTCCATGTTTAGTGCTTCCTTCAGGAGCTCTTGTAAGGCAGGCCTGGTGGTTATAAAATCTCTCAGCAGTTGCTTGTCCATAGAAGATTTTATTTCTCCTTCACTTATGAAGCTTAGTTCGGCTAGATATGAAATTCTGGGGTAAAAATTATTTTCTTTAAGGATGTTGAATATTAGCCCCTGCTCTCTTCTGGCTTGTAGGGTTTCTGCTGAGAGAGCTGGTGTGAGTCTGATGGGCTTCCCTTTGTGGGTAACCTGACCTTTCTCTCTGGCTGCCCTTAGCGATTTTTCCTTCATTTCAATCCTGGTGAATCTGACAATTATATGTCTTGCTCTTCTTGAGGAGTATCTTTGTGGTGTTCACTGTATTTCCTGAATTTGAATGTTGGCCTGTCTTGCCAGGTTGAGGAAGTTCTCCTGGATAATGTTCTGAAGAGTGTTTTCCAACTTGGTTTTATTCTCCCTGTCACTTTCAGGTACACTGATGAAAGGTTGATTTGTTTTTTTCACATAGTCCCATATTTCTTGGAGGCTTTGTTCATTTCTTTTCATTCTTTTTTCTCTAATCTTGTCTTCTCACTTTATTTTACTGAGCTGATCTTCGATCTCTGATATTCTTTCTTCCACATGATCATTTTGGCTATTGTAACTTGTATATACTTCACAAAGTTCTCGTGCTGTGTTTTTCAGCTCCATCAGGTCATTTATGTTCTGCTCTATGCTGGTTATTCTAGTTAGCATTTCGTCTAACCTTTTTTCAAGGTTCTTAATTTCCTTGCATTGGGGTAGAAAATGCTCCTTTAGCTCAGAGAAGTCTGTTATTACCCACCTTCTGAAGCCTGCTTCTGTCAATTTGTCAAACTCATTCTCCATCCAGTTTTGTTCCCTTGCTGGTGAGGAGTTGTGATTCCTCAAAGGAGAAGATGTGTTCTGGTTTTTGGGTTTTTTAGCCTTTTTGTGCTGGTTTCTTTCTATCTTTGTGGATTTATATACCCTTGGTCTTTGAAGTTGTTGACTTTTGGATGGGAGTGGACGTCCTTTGTTGATGTTGAAACTACTTCCTTCTATTTGTTAGTTTTTTTTTCTAACAGTCAGGCCCCTCTGCTGCAGGTCTGCTGGAGTTGGCTAGAGGTCCACTCCAGATCCTGCTTGCCTAGGAATCACCAGCAGGGGCTGCAGAACAGCAAAGATTGCTGCCTATTCCTTCCTCTGGTAGCTTAATCTCAGAAAGGTACCTGCCAGATGCCAGCCAGAGCTCTCCTGTATGAGGTGTCGGTCAGCCTCTGCTGGGAGGTATCTCCCAGTCAGGATACACGGGGGTCAGGGAGCCACTTGACTGTTCCTTATCAGAGCTCGCATGCTGTGCTGGGAAATCTGCTGCTCTCTTCAGAGCTGCCAGGCAGGGATGTTTAAGTCTGCTGAAGCTGTACGCACAACCACCCCTTGTCCCAGGGGCTCTGTCCCAGGAAGGTGGGGCCTTTATTTATAATTCCCTGACAGGTTGCTGCCTTTTTTCAGAGATGCCCTGCCCAGTGAGGAGGGAGTCTAGTGACACAGTTTGCCTGCAGAGGTCTTACTGAGCCGCTATGGGTTCCACCCAGTTGCTGTGTAAACTTCCCAGTGACTTTGTTTACACAGGTGAGGTTAAAATCACCTACTTGAGCGTCAGCAATGGTGGACACCCCTCCCATCACCAAGCTCAAAAGTCCCAGTTTGAGCTCAGATTGCTGTGGTGGCTGCGAGAATTTCAAGCCAATGGATCTTAGCTTATTGGTCTTCGTGGGGGTGGGACCTGCTGAGCCAGATCACTTGGCTCCCTAGCTTCACCCCCCTTTTTAGGGGAGTGAACAGTTCTGTCTCACTGCCATTCCAGGTGTCACTCAGTTGGAAATGCAGAAATCACCCACCTTCTGTGTTGCTCTCACTGGGGGCTGCGTGCTGGAGCTGTTCCTATTTGGCCATCTTGCCAGCAATCCCTAAGGTATTTTTTGTTTTGTTTTTTATAATGGCCATCTTTATGGGTATAAAGTAGTATCTCTTTGTGGTTTTAATTTGCATTTCTCTGATGGTTGGTGATGTTAAACATCCTTTCATGTGCTTGTTGGCCATTTGTATATCTTTTGAGAAATGTCTGTTTAAGTCCTTTGCCCATTTAAAAAATTGGGTTTTTTTTTTTGTTGCTCGACAAATATATGATTCTTTTTTGAGACAGAGTCTTGCTCTGTGGCTTAGGCTGGAGTACAAGGGGAAGTCTTGGGTCACTGCAACCTCCACTTCCCAGGTTCAGTGATTCTTGTTCCTCAGCCTCACAAGTAGCTGGGATTATAGGTGCAGCACTACACTGAGCTAATTTTTCCATTTTTAGTAGAGATGGGGTTTCACCATATTGGCCAGGCTGGTCTCAAACTTCTGATCTTAAGTGATCCATCCACCTTGGCCTCCCAAAGTGCTCCGATTACAGGCGTGAACCACCACGCCAGGCCTGTTGGACAACAAATCATTTTTGAGGCTAGTCTGTGCCAGGGACTCTTCTTGATGCTACGGATACACCTGTGAACGAGATACTGTCCCTGTCTGGACTAGTGTGGGAGTTAGACAATAAATGCACAAATATATAACAAGTTCCATACGAAAAGAAAGTAAAGCAGAGTTTAAAGAAATAAAGAATAATAGGATACAGGGTTGTTGTAGATAGGATGGTCAGAAATTCCCTCAGAGAAGACACAGCACAGATGTGAATGAAGGGAGGGAATGTGCAATGAAGACGTTACAAACATCTTACATGGTAACCTATTCATACATGCTTTCATGGCATCGAATTTTACTTTTGCCATCCTGTTTGCTTTTTCCATGCTTTAAAATGAAGGTTGTTCTCAAAGAATTATTATTATTACAAAACAAGGCATGCTTATTAATAAATCAGAAAACACAAATGAGCAAATAAAGTACGTAATCTCATTAGCTCTCCCTTTTTACTCTTTCTCACGTTCTTCCATGGAGCTTCCACATCTTCCCCACCGCTAACTGCTCTAGGGCTGCTCTGGGCACAACTCTTGAATCTTTTCTCTTCCCTTTCTATACTCATTTCTTTGGTGACCATCTCAAACTCAACATGAATACAACTGAACTCTTCATCCCACCCTGCCTTTACTGCCAACTCTTCATCACTTGGTCTTCTTCATAAATGTCAGCTAGGTTCTCCCAGTTGCCCTGACTCAAATCTCAGAATCATCCTGGACTCCTCTCTTTTTCATCATCCCTACCTTTCAAATACATCCAACAGCTCACGACTTATCACCATGGCCATGTCCACGGCCACCACCTAGCCCGAGCCAACATCTCTACCAGATTATTGCCACAGCCTCCTTCCTAATCTCCCTGCCTGCATCCTTGCTATGATGGATAGATGGATAGCTCTGCACCCAGAAGCTAGTGTCGGTCCTTTCACAGTGTCAGTCAGCCCTTGTCCTGCCATGTCCTGCCTCTGCTCTAAACTCAACAATGGCTCCCTTACTCCAAATAAAACCCCACGTCCCTGTCACAGCTTCCTTAACCTCTATGATATTAGGTTGGTGCAAACGTAATTGCAGTTTTTGTCTTTACTTTTAATGGCAGAAACCACAATTACGTTTGCACCAACCGATACTTCTTTCTCTCTCTAATCCCTCCCATTGGTAGTGAAATCTGCCACCTTCTGTTGTCTGGTTTCCCTCCATGGATATGTCCTGGCTCTTGGTTGTTTCCAGAGCATGTAAGCCCTCCTATTGCAGGGCTGTTTTCATTAGCTCCTCCTTCTGCCTGGAACTTTTCGCCTGTTCTCATGCCTTACTCCCTCACTTATTAAAGTAACTTCTCAGATGTTACCTTATTAGAAAAGCCTTCTTTAGTTACCTCTACCACTATCCCCTACGCTAAATATCTTTCTTCGTGTTATTTATACTGCTGGTTTTTACTGAGTGTCCTTGCCTCCACCCCTCAATCTCCACCAGATGTGCACTTTGTAAGAGTGGGGACCTAATGTGGTGTGTTCCTCGCTATATGTCCAGGTTATAAAATGTGCCTGGCACACAGTAATGGATAATTATTTGTTATGTGAATCCTACCTACTCAGGGACAATCACAGTGAATACCAAAGGACATATTTTTAATGTGATTTTCTAGTTGAATATGGACGTAAAACTTTTTAAAATAAAAATATATGATCATAGCTGGGCGTGGTGGCACGTGCCTGTAATCCCAGCTACTCGGGAGGCTGAGGCAGGAGAATTGCCTGAACCCAGGAGGTGGAGGTTGCGGTGAGCCGAGATCGCGCCATTGCACTCCAGCCTGGGTAACAAGAGCGAAACTCCGTCTCAAAAAAAAAAAAAAAAATATATATATATATATTACATATATATATATATTACATATATATATATATGTAATATATATATATTACATATATATATATATTACATATATATATATATGTAATATATATATATTACATATATATATATATTACATATATATATATATGTAATATATATATATATTACATATATATATTACATATATATATATATGATTATATACATGTTGTTTTATACTAGTTTTTTAAACCAAATTGTATGTATCTTTTGTCTTTTCTGTAATATCTTTTTAGATGGCTACAACGTATTCCATGGTACGGATGTACCATAATTAACTTAAGCATCTTACTGGATACTCAGTTTTTTTCAGTATGCTTCTACCTCCAGCTCATTTTAAAAATGGAGGTGTTGAATTTTTCTTTAATTCTAAGGGTTCTTAATATATTAAGTGTTGGGAAATTTCTCCCAGTTAATTATTTAGGAAGGAATTGAAGGAGCTGGACAGATGGAGAAGAGGTTGGAAGGAGGAAGGGCACCCAAACCCAAAGGGGCATCTCAGCTTTTGCCTCTTTCTTGCGTTCCAACTCCACGTTACCGACTCTCAGCTGTATATTTTCTAGTACCCTAAACTCTGCATGGCTAAGAGTCCATCGTCTTCTTTCCCCCAGTGATGTCTTCCTGTTGGCATTTCTATTCATATTTACAGTATTGTTCTTTTCTCTGCTTCTCAGGCTGGAAACATCCTGGTCATGTTTCTCAGTCTCTCTTTTCCCTTCCTCATTACCAGTTTGGAGCCTCAGCATCTCACACGTCGGCATTCTGCAATGAGTTCACTCTCTGTACTTTTAAACTCTTCCTACTCTTGTCTGTCTTGCACATTTCCAAAATTAAGCATTTGAAGGCATGACTCTAATTATGCCATTTCTCTGCTTACAGCTCCTTTAGCATTTCTCCATTCTTTCATAAAGTATAGGGGCATTAGATGTCTTTTGCAATCAGAAATCACCCACTTTTCTCAGTTTATCACTCACCCCCTGGCATCGTAGACCAATCCATTTGGGTTATAACCTCTTCTTTGACCATACCTTGTATTCTTCAGTGCCTGTGGCTTCAAGTCATGTTGTTGATTGTTATGGAAACTCTTGTGCTCCCATATTTGCTTACAAAAACCCTTGTCATCCTTCAAGGCTCAGATTGAACGTTGTTTCTTTTTTAATCCTTCCCCAGTCATGCAGTCCAGAAGCCCCTACTTCACACTTTTGTGATACTTGATTCTGTGTCTCTTATGCAGTTGTTTTACTGACATACTGTTTTTTTCCTGTATTTTATTTACTCTCAGAGATGATAATTTCTTGATGCCAGGGAGTTTTGCCTTGTTTATCTTCTTATTACATTATCTAGCATCAGGGCTTACATATAGCAAATGCCCAGTAAACGTTGTTTAATAAATTAATGAAATATGAACAGCTCAAAAATTGCATTATAACCTTCCATAAAAGAGATTAATGTCATTATCATAACCCCTGTAGACTAACAAAACTGGGTTTTGTTTCATTCTTCTATATCTGGTTATTTGCAGATGGGACTGAACTAGGATAGAATTTTAAATTTGGAAACAATTGCTTTTTGGATTTCTCTACCTTTTTACCTATTTTCAGGTGAAGTCTTACCTTGTTCTTTCCATCTTCCTGATTTCAAAATGAACTTACCAAATCTGGCTACTATTCTCTAGACAGGAGTTTGCAAACTTGACTGCTCACCAGAACCACTGGGGAACTTTTATAGTCCTGAAGCTTAGGTCTTACCGAAGCCAGATAAGCCAGATTTCTGTGGGTGAATTTCAGGCGTTTGTTTTTACAACTTGCTAGGGACCTCAGTGTGCAGTCAAAGTTGTAAACTACTGCAATAATGACTTTGTTCTTAAACTTTTATATGTATCAGAATCACCTGGGTAACATGGTAAAACTAGAGAGGCCCAGCCCTGACCTGCTTCAGGGAGCCTGTTGTTTCAATCTCTGATGAGCTCTCCAGGCCATTCCAAAACACACTGATGCTTGAGAATCACCGCTCTAGCTAAATGTTACCTCTCCCAGGTAAGATCATGCAGCCTAATTAAAATCCATGGGTTTATTCACAAGGTCCTGAAGGAACTCATGCTTATTGGTGGGAATTTCATAAAGCCTATTTGGGAATATGATTAAAATATATTTATACACATTGCTGCCTTTACAGTAGTAGCTCCTGAATGTCAGATGGGTGTTTATTCATAGATTTACGTTATTGTCATCTTGGTTGTAAGCTGTAAATGTTTAGTGCAAATAAAGTCATGTACTTTTTGGAACATGATGACCTCTATGGTTTCTCCTGACCTGGCCCAAAACACAAAATAAACAGAGAGCATATGTGATGCGTAACGTAAATCTCTGGAGCAAATCCAGGGCACACTAGTCCCATCTGTAGATATGCAACTATCTTTGGAGTAAGTGAAAAAATAATCCTGTAATGTTAGATGCTATTTCTGTTAAGCTTAAGGTGGGATACTCCTGAGAGAATTAGAGTTTCTTTTGTTCATGGATAAAAATAGACTCAAAGGACTGTGCTTAATACTGGAAAGAGGATATATGTAGGCTCTTGGTGTGGGAAACTATACTTGGAGACCATTATTACGTGTATTAGCCCTCTGCATGTTTCCAAAGCTTAGAAAAAACAAATGTGTTTCTCTTTTTTTAAAAAAATCTGGACAGATACTGGAAAATTGTTTTTCACATTGTTGGTTACTGTTCATCTCCACTTGGATTAACCAGGCACATTGTATTTCTTCCCATCTTTGAAATATTTTCACAATGGATTAAACACTCTATGAAATCTTGTCTAGTTCCAAAAGTCTATGATCTGACATACTGGATCCTCAGCTTGAAATTATCAAGCTTTTGCCTACAGACCTGGTACTCTTAGCAGGTGCATCTCTTTTTTCTTTTTTTTTTTTCTTTCTTTGTTTCTTTTTTTTTTTTGAGACAGAGTTTCACTCTTGTTACCCAGGCTGGAGTGCAATGGCGCGATCTCGGCTCACTGCAACCTCTGCCTCCTGGGTTCAGGCAATTCTCCTGCCTCAGCCTCCTGAGTAGCTGAGATTACAGGCACATGCCACCATGCCCAGCTAATTTTTTGTATCTTTAGTAGACACGGGGTTTCACCATGTTGACCAGGATGGTCTCGATCTCTCGACCTCGTGATCCACCCGTCTCGGTCTCCCAAAGTGCTGGGATTACAGGCTTGAGCCACCGCGCCCGGCCAGCAGGCGCATTTCAGCATAGGATGAGCGTGTCTGTTCTACCTTTGATTTTCATTTATTTTTCCAAGTAGGCTTTGTGTTTTGAAAGGTTTCATAGCAACCAAGTACTCAGGCTATTATCAGTGCAAATAAACTAACTTAAAGTAGGTATGTAGCTTGTAGCAATGTATGTATAATATATATTGATTTGAGTTTATAAGCAAATCAAACATTTCAAACATTTTAAGCCTCTGTAAACATTTTAAAGACTTTGAAAAAGAAATTGATATTGCTAATGCAGACGAGATAGAGCTCTCTAATTGTATTTTGTTTTTATTTTCTGTTTGTGATTATTGCTCAGGAAAAGTTGCATTTTTTTCTTTAGTGAATTAAAGGAAGGCTGCATTATCTTCTATTATAAGACATTATTCAATAGAAGGATGTCAGAGATAGTAGCATATCTCCAAATTCATTTATAATAGAAAACGGAGGTTTCAGATGTGTGAAACATTTATTTTGTTTGGTTACTGAAATAATCTACAACTTGAAATATGTTTATAAAGTTTTGCCTGTGTCATTTTTCCTTCTGATAATACTTTTCCTTCTGCGAATACTTATTCTCCACTTCTGTAGGAAATGGAAGTGTTTTAGAAAACAGTTTTGTGGGGTGTAAATATTATTGTTGGATGGCAGAGGGCACTACGGAGTAAACAGAGACTTTGCAGGGAAAGGGAGGGTGTTTTACAGATAACTGGCGAATGTCCTGGCTTCTGTTGATTGGTGCTTGTCTATAATTATCAGATGACATGGCCCGAGTCTGTGTTTTGTGGAAAGAATCCACAAGTACATACAGAAAAGGAGAAAACAGACAAATAATAAAGATGGCATTTTCCATGTCCTTCAGGCAAATTACATCTGAATTTTTTAAATAATCTATTTTTTGATACTAGTCCTCTTTTAGAAGATTGACATACCATAATATTCACCCTTTTAAACTGCATAGTTATTGGGTTTTAGTATTTTCTCAAGGTTGTGCAATCACCACTATCTAATTACAGAATACTTTATCAAGAAAATAAACCTTTTTTTTTTTTTTTTTTTTTTGAGACGGAGTTTCGCTCTTGTTACCCAGGCTGGAGTGCAATGGCACGATCTCGGCTCACCGCAACCTCCACCTCCTGGGTTCAGACAATTCTCCTGCCTCAGCCTCCCGAGCAGCTGGGATTACAGGCACGTGCCACCATGCCCAGCTAATTTTTTGTATTTTTAGTAGAGACGGGGATTCACCATGTTGACCAGGATGGTCTTGATCTCTTGACCTCATGATCCACCCACCTCGGCCTCCCAAAGTGCTGGGATTACAGGCTTGAGCCACCGCGCCCGGCCAAATATAAACCTTAACAATTTTTTTTTTTTTTTAAATTGAGACAGAGTCTTGCTCTGTCACGAAAGCTGGAATGCAGTGGCATGATCTTGGCTCACTGCAACTTCTACCTCCCAGGTTCAAGCAATTCTCCTGTCTCAGCCTCCCAAGTAGCTGGGACTAAAGGTGCACACCACCATGCCGGCTAATTTTTGTACTTTTTGTAGAGACAGGATTTCACCATTTTGAACAGGCTGGTCTCGAACTCCTGACCTCAGGTGACCCACTCACCTCGGCCTCCCAAAGTGCTGTGATTACAGGCAGGAGCCACCATGCCTGGCCAAAAGAAACTCTTAGTAGCAACTATTGGAATCGACTGTCTGTCCTTACGATTTGTTTGTTCTGAACAGTTCATAGAGATGGAACCCTACAATATGTGGCTTTTTGTGTCTGACTCCTTTCACTCAGCATGTTTCCAAGTTTCAGTCACGTGTCAGCACACATCAATGCTTCATTTTGTAAAATGACTGAGCGATATCCTATTATATGAGTATACCATATTTTATTTATCCATCCATCCGTGATGGATATTTCACTTTTCTCCACCTTTTGACTATTGTGAATAATGCTGCTAGAAACTTCTGCATACAATTTTTTGTGTGAACGTGTGTTTTCGTTTCTCGCCGTGTGTACCTAAGAGTCGAATTGCTGGGTTCTAACGGATCTATGTTTAACTTCAGAGTAACTGCCAAACTGTTTCTCACGGCAACAGCACACCATTTTGCATTCCCACCCACAGTGCATGAGGGTTCAGATTTTCCTACATCCTTGCCAACACTTGTTTTTGTCTGCCTTTTTGATTATAGTCATTCTAGTGGGTGTGAAGTGACATTATATTTTCTTTTTCATTAATGCCAACAAACTGATGAAGTGGCATTTCAATGTGACTTTGACTTGCATTTCCAAGAAATAGATTTCTTTAAACTTTTAGGATTCAGGCACTTATTTGAAAACTACCGTCTACCTTCCCGCATCGATCTAAACACACCGTCTTGCTGACCTCTGTGGAGTTAGTTTGGCTGTAATGAAATGAATTTTTACAGGGTTTACCTCTCTGTTTTCTTTTCTTCTTTTATTTCTGATGACCAGATGCTGACAAAGCTGCTTTCCTTATGGGCATTAACTCCTCTGAGTTGATAAAGGGCTTGATCCATCCTAGAATCAAAGTTGGCAATGAATATGTTACCAGAAGTCAAACTATAGAACAGGTAAGTTGATATTTAAAGAGCATTATTATTCTATGATCGTCCAGTAATTGTATATATATTGTACTTATATATTTTTCAATGTGAAGGACATTTGAAATAATTGAAGCTTCTATTAAAAAAAAAAAAACAAACTACTGGGATGAGTGTTCCAAATGTGTTTACTTGTGATGCATGGCACAGTAAATGCTCTTGTCTGAAACATACATTGTGAAAGTGTCCCTTAGGTAGCAAGTGTCTTTACGGGTGAAGGCAAACCCTTCACTTGTTGTGATCAACATCTTGGTCATCCAGCGAGGAAGCTCTCAAAGCTGTTCATTCCTCACATGGATAAAATTGGCAAATTGGCATGCCTCATGTATTTGGCATATTGATTCCTTTGGCATAAAAGACACATGGGACACATTAGTTAAGAAATAGTTTTGGGACATATGCTAAAAACCAGTATTTGAAGGGAGGTGGGTATTGAAAACAGAAATGAGAGGTGGAAGGTCATGTAGGTTAGGGTTAGCATCTGGGACAACGTTACAGTGGCAAAGGTTATAGCGATAGAATAACACATTCTCTGAGGCTTTGCCTTAATGCAGCAAATATTCCCAGGGCCACTGGATAATGAGACCATCGAAGTATGCTGGTATGTTTCAAAAATAATAATTTATATCTGTAACGTGTAAGGGTCAGTATGAGATAACCTGGGCTGCAGTAATGCATACACACTAAAATCTCAGTGACAACAAAATATTTTTTACATCAAGCCCAATACAGAGTATACAGCCTTCTCCATTTTGTAGTTCTATGTAGTTCTTTTGTAGTTCTGTGTAGTTCTATGCCATCTGGGACACATGGCCCCCAAAGTGACTGCACAAGGAGAAAAATAATTTGTAGAGAAAGTACAACCACCTGTAACTGCTTGGGCTAGAAGTAATGTCACTTTCACTAACATTCCATTGGTAAGAATTAGTCAGATAATACCCTGAGCTATGAAAGGGGGCTGGGAAATGTAGCCTTTCTGGAAAGAGCAAATGGTGTCATATATAGTATGAATAAAGCATCCGCAGGTATTATTGCCTTCTATTCTTATAGCAATACTCAGAGCTAAGTAGGGCAGAAATGCGTACTTTATGTATTTTTCTAGTTGAGACAACTGAGGCGAAGGGAATGTTGACTAACATTCCAAGGGATATATAGCTAGTACTCAGGTGACACTGATTGTCTTATTCAGCATATGCCCTAACTTTGAAAGACAGACAAATGTACAAATTCATGATTTAAGACAGTCATCTTATATGTAATGACTAGATGTGTTTCCCTTAGTATATTAAGGTAACTGATGTGTCTATGTTATTTAAAACACGTGAGTAATCAAAATCAATTTATTAATTTAGCTTACTCTATAAATGTATAATTCTACCTCTACTATAATACTAACTATACTATATTGAAGTAATCTGCTAACATTTTTGTCTTCTAACCTCTTTGAGGCATGGGCTATATCTACTTCACCTTGGTACCCCAAGCATCTAAAACAACACCCTGTAAGCAGTAAATGCTCCACACGAGTTAAAATAGACTACATTGAGCTAAACTTGAATCGTGGTCAGCAGGACACATAACGGAGCTGTTTCTCAGCAGTTTTGTGCCCTCTTAGACATTCACCACAACGTACATGCCTGACGTGCTATTTTATACACGGTTTTCCTCTGAGTAAAACTAACGGGGCTGAATAGTAGAGGAGCAGATTTTGAATGTTTCTAAGATAAAGAAATGATCAACGTTTGAGGTATAGATGTGCTGATAACCCCAATTTGATCATTACCACATTGTATACATATGTCAAAAATACTGTACCTCATAAATATATATAATTATTTGTCAATTAAAATAATAATAAAAGCAGAAAAATATATAATAAAACGAATGAACCCAGAGGAAGGCTGAGATCAAGGCTTTGGCTCTCTAATATTGTGCTCTGAGGGACTAAGAACACAGCATCCTGGTAAGGACTCCAGCCTTTACTGTAACAGGACCAGTGAAACAAACTCATCTATTATTATTGAACATTAAAATTAAACAATCCTCCTCTTTGGCTCTCTCCTGGAGACACAGTAAGAAAGCACACTCTAAGGCTTTTTTTTTTCCTTGGGAATTTTACTGATTTTGTAGAGACAATTGCCCCTGCTAAAAATAGAGACATGTATGCTCTGTTCATGACAATTGCAAAAGATGGGAAACATGTTTGGTGCTAACGTTCTATACAAAATTTACTTCTAGTTATAATGCTACCAACTCTGTTACCGTGGATAATTATCTTCATCTCTGAGCCCCCAGGGAAGTGGTTGAACAACTTTGTTTCTCCATGGTAATTGGCATTTACGATGGGACAATTATTTATGGACAAGAGTGTCCTGCACATTGTAGATGTTTGGGATTCCTGGCCCCCAGGTAACTAAATGCCAGTTGCATTCTTAGTCACAGTGACAACTAGAAAATGCCACTCGCATCTCCAAATGCATTCCTCCTTTGGGGAGATATCACCCCAAGGCAAAAACCTCTATATATGACTAATGACTACCAAGAACTAAGGGTCTTCAGGTCTAGTATTTTATGATTCCATGATATTTCTAACTATTTCAACTAGAAATATGTTACTTTATGATTAATAATAACCAAACAATAATAATAATATCCACTGAGTCTAACTGTAGGTGAAATACCAAGTGCTTTGTATGGATTATCTCATTTAATCTAATAACAAGCCTGTGAAGTAGATCTTACTATTTTCATTTTACGGCTAAAGATAATGACCCTTAGAAAGATTGACCACTCAAGGTGACACATCTAGTAAGTAAATACTGGGGTAAGGATGAGGAAGTGAGAAAAGCAGAAAAAGAGTGGGAAAGGGAGGATCAACATTGATTGGATACTAAGTGTCGAACGTGCTCCATCAGTTCACATCCTCTGTCTCATTGGATGTGTCACAAAAACCCTGAGCTATGCATATTTCATTATTCTTATTTTACAGATGGGAAAGGCAGGGATCAGTATAGTTAAAAATTTTGGCTGGGCACAGTGACTCATACCTGTAATCTCAGCACTTCGGGAGGCCAAGGCGGATGGATCACCTGAGGTCAGGAGTTCGAGACCAGCCTGGGCAACATGGTGAAACCTCATTTCTACTAAAAATACCAAAAATTAGCCAGGCGTAGTGGCGTGTGCCTGTAATCCCAGCTACTTAGGAGGCTGAGGCAGGAGAATCACTTGAACCTGGGAGGTGGAGGTTGCGGTGAGCCGGGATCGCACCATCATACTCCAGCCTGGAGTGCAACAGAGCAACACTCTGTCTAAAAAAAAAAAATTAACTATTTGACTTTGTTTTTTTCTGTTGTTTTCTATCACGCACTATTGCCCTCAGTAACCAAAGTCTTCTGTGAGGTTATTTTATTTTATTTTATTTTGTTTTTGTTGTTTTGAGACGGAGTTTCGCTCTTGTTACCCAGGCTGGAGTGCAATGGCACAATCTCGACTCACCGCAACCTCCGCCTCCTGGGTTCAGGCAATTCTCCTGCCTCAGCCTCCTGAGTAGCTGGGATTACAGGCGTGTACCACCATGCCCAGCTAATTTTTGTATTTTTAGTAGAGACGGGATTTCACCATGTTGACCAGGATGGTCTCGATCTCTTGACCTCGTGATCCACCTGCCTCGGCCTCCCAAAGTGCTGGGATTATAGGCATGAGCCACCACGCCCGGCCTTGTGAGGTTATTTTACAAAAAGCTAAGAAATGGATCCATTTAAACCCTGAAAAGTGGAAGTATAGATTTAGCCACCTTATACCCTCTTCATTGGACAGAAAATGATGAAAATGACTAATTAGTGAGTAGCATATTGATCTGCTTCATGAATTCATTCCGTAGACCTTTACCATCCATTTCTCCTTCTGCCCACACCTCCAGGCTTTCTCCCTGTGTTTCCCCACCGCTCGCCACACCTGACCTAACAGTGTCTCTCCCACTCCCACTTGTCAAGTATTTAGGGAATTAAAAGAGGGTGAGCAACTTAGTCATGTTCTTTTTATAGCCTCTGTGACTGCTGTAGACAGAGTGAGTTCTTCGCTGTTAAAGAGGATGAAAATCATTTTTGGTGCTTTATTTGTACGTGTGTGCTCCTCATGCTGATAATGAAAATCTCTGATGCCATCCGGCTTATGGATTACCGTGGAAATGACTCAAGATAACTGATCAGGGAGTCGGTGACTCATAACTAAATCACCACCAGACACCAACTGGCTCCTGCTGCGTGCTCTCTCCTGGGCAGAAGGATGGATGTGATAGGCCTGTTTTAAATGCTAAGTGCTTGGAGCACGTTCTGTTTCCAGGTTTGGAGAATGGCCAGCGAAAATTCTCTCCTCCTTGGAGAATGTCAGAAACCTGCTACTATAGTAGTGCTTTAGAGTTATGAAGCAGGATCTGCAGTCGTAAAGCATCATCCAGGCACAAAGGTTGGAGCTCTCTCTCCCCAGTGGTTACTTTAGAACTTTTGCCACACCCCTCCAGGGAAGGAAAAGGCAGCCTCAGCTTTACAGTAGGAGAATCTGAGTCAGAATGATGCACCAAATGGCTATTCTCTGTCCAGGTTGTTGAGAGCAACACTGGGAACTAATATAATAAAGATTTGGAAGCCAAGGCTAGGAAGACCCTTCAAGGGTGTTTTTCAGATGAAGATGCTGCTTTCTAGAAAGATTAGGTCACTTGCCAGAGCTTACCCAACTCATTAGCAGCTGCAGCAGGAGCAGAACAAAGGTTAGGGATTAGAAGTCGCTAGTGTACTATACCACTGCTTTTCAAACTATTGTGCATGGTATTGAAAACATTTCGAAACTTGTTAAAATGGTAAGGAAGACTTTATTCAGGACTGCTTCAATATATATATGGCAACAGGGGAGAGATATTGTGCTCAGCTGCAAATACAACCAGGATAAGTGGGGATTTATAACACAAGACCAGAGGGAGGGGATCCGTGGTTGGAAAATTACTAACGGTAGGGGGTAGGAGGATTTTTTTTAAACTGACCTAACAGGATTCTTGCTAAGGCAGGCCAAGAACATATACATCAAAGGTGAGGGATGAGGAACTTAATCAGAGATGAACGATGAGGGGATTTCAATGGAGAAATTCAGCAGACTTCTTCCTGCAGCTGGGCTAGTCAGGCTAAAGGCAGGTCGGAGGAGCCTCACTAATGTTTGGTGGAGGAGAGAGTCTTAATAAACTGCCAGGCAATGCTGCTGCTGGGCTTAGGGTCACACTTTGAATAGCAAGGCTTAGGAGCACATCTCCACACCGTACCCTGGGCTAGTTAGTCCTTTAATAATAGGAATCTGATTCCTCTCATCTGTGTTTTCATAAGGTGGCACCAGGGTAGCTTACTCCTTTCTCCTACCCATCTCCGTTTCTTCTTTCCCTCCTTCCCTACTTTTTTCCTCTCTTTTCCCTCTTTTTTTCCCTCCCTCCCTCCCTCCCTTTCTTCCTTCCTTCCTTCCCTTTCCCTTTCTCCTTCGTTTTTCTTTCTCTCTCTCTTCCTTCTTTCTTTCATTTTCCTCTCTCTCCCTCCCTCTCTCTTTCCTTTTTTTTTTTGAGACAGAGTTTCGCTCTTGTTACCCAGGCTGGAGTGCAATGGCGTGATCTCGGCTCACCGCAACCTCCGCCTCCTGGGTTCAGGCAATTCTCCTGCCTCAGCCTCCTGAGTAGCTGGGATTACAGGCACACGCCACCATGCCCAGCTAGTTTTTTGTATTTTTAGTAGAGACGGGGTTTCACCATGTTGACCAGGATGGTCTTGATCTCTTGACCTCGCGATCCACCCGCCTCGGCCTCCCAAAGTGTTTCTTTCTTTCTTTTTATCTTTTTCTTTTCTTTCTCTCTCTTTCTCTTCCTCCCTCCCTCCCTTCCTCCCTTCTCTTTCTTTTTTTCTCTCTCTCTTCTTTCTTTTCTTTCCTTCCTTCCTTTTCCTCCTCTCTTCTTTCTTTTCTTTCTCTTTCTTTTCCTCCCTCCCTCCCTCCTTCCTTCCTTCTCTCTTTTTCTTTCCCTCCCTCCCTTTCTCTCTTTCTCTTCCTCCCTCCCTGCTTGCTTGCTTCCTCCCTCTCTCCCTCCCTCCTTCCTTCTCTCTTTTTCTTTCCCTCCCTCCCTTTCTCTCTCTTTCTTTCTCTCTCTTTCTCTTCCTCCCTCCCTGCTTGCTTGCTTCCTCCCTCCCTCCCTCCCTCCCTCCCTCCCTCCCTCCCTCCCTCCTTCCTTCCTTCTCTCTTTTTCTTTCCCTCCCTCCCTTTCTCTCTCTCTCTTTCTTTCTCTCTCTTTCTCTTCCTCCCTCCCTGCTTGCTTGCTTCCTCCTTCCTCTCTTTTTCTTTCCCTCCCACCCTTTCTCTCTCTCTTTCTTTCTCTCTTTCTCTTCCTCCCTCCCTGCTTGCTTGCTTCCTCCCTCCCTCCCTCCCTCCTTCCTTCCTTCTCTCTTTTTCTTTCCCTCCCACCCTTTCTTTCTCTCTTTCTTTCTCTCTCTTTCTCTTCCTCCCTCCCTGCTTGCTTGCTTCCTTCCTCCCTCCCTCTCTCCCTCCCTCCTTCTCTCTTTTTCTTTCCCTCCCTCCCTTTCTCTCTCTCTTTTTTTCTCTCTTTCTCTTCCTCCCTCCCTGCTTGCTTCCTCCCTCCCTCCCTCCCTCCCTCCCTCCCTCCCTCCCTCCTTCCTTCCTTCCTTCCTTCCTTCCTTCCTTCCTTCCTTCCTTCCTTCTTCCCTCCCTCCCTCCCTCCTTCCTCCCTCCCTCCCTCCCTCCCTCCCTCCTTCCTTCCTTCCTTCCTTCCTTCCTTCCTTCCTTCTTCCCTCCCTCCCTCCCTCCCTCCTCCCTCCCTCCCTCCCTCCCTCCCTCCCTCCCTCCCTCCTTCCTTCCTTCCTTCCTTCCTTCCTCCCTCCCTCCCTCCCTCCCTCCCCCCTCCCTCCCTCCCTCCCTCCCTCCCTCCCTCCCTCCCTCCTTCCTTCCTTCCTTCCTTCCTTCCTTCCTTCCTTCCTTCCTTCTTCCCTCCCTCCCTCCTTCCTCCCTCCCTCCCTCCCTCCCTCCCTCCCTCCCTCCTTCCTTCCTTCTCTCTTTTTCTTTCCCTCCCACCCTTTCTTTCTCTCTTTCTTTCTCTCTCTTTCTCTTCCTCCCTCCCTGCTTGCTTGCTTCCTTCCTCCCTCCCTCTCTCCCTCCCTCCTTCTCTCTTTTTCTTTCCCTCCCTCCCTTTCTCTCTCTCTTTTTTTCTCTCTTTCTCTTCCTCCCTCCCTGCTTGCTTCCTCCCTCCCTCCCTCCCTCCCTCCCTCCCTCCTTCCTTCCTTCCTTCCTTCCTTCCTTCCTTCTTCCCTCCCTCCCTCCCTCCTTCCTCCCTCCCTCCCTCCCTCCCTCCCTCCTTCCTTCCTTCCTTCCTTCCTTCTTCCCTCCCTCCCTCCCTCCCTCCCTCCTCCCTCCCTCCCTCCCTCCCTCCCTCCCTCCCTCCTTCCTTCCTTCCTTCCTTCCTTCCTTCCTTCCTTCTTCCCTCCCTCCCTCCTTCCTCCCTCCCTCCCTCCCTCCCTCCCTCCCTCCCTCCCTCCCTCCTTCCTTCCTTCCTTCCTTCCTTCCTTCCTTCCTTCCTTCTTCCCTCCCTCCCTCCCTCCTTCCTTCCTCCCTCCCTCCCTCCTTCCTTCCGTCTTCCTTCCTTTTCTCATTGTATTCAGCAGAATGCTAGAACCACAGAAGGTCAATAAAGACATCCTGATTTGACTAGAGGGTGGTTGCTGATAGAGAATGCCCAGGATTGACATGAACCCTCCTGTCAGATGAAGGAGTGTTTTCCATGTGATTTCTAGGTAGCCTGTACTGTGGGCGCCCTGTCCAAGTCAATGTATGAAAGGATGTTTAAGTGGCTGGTGGCACGGATCAACAGGGCCCTGGATGCCCAGCTGTCAAGGCAGTTCTTCATTGGCATTCTTGACATCACTGGTTTTGAAATCCTTGAGGTAAGTGTATCTGGTAAGAAGGAAGTCAATGCGTATGTACAAGAAGGTTAGAAAATGTCACTTGAAGATGGGAAAATATGGTCACAGCATGAGGACAATTCTGTGCAAACCTTCAGGGCTAACCTGGTTGGAAAAAAGCTATAATTGTTATTAATAATAATTATTGTTATAATTAATGATAGTATTTATCGATTTCTTAATTCTGGTTCACATAAAGGCAAATCGTGTTAAAGGAATCATGCTTTCAAATTTTAATACCATTAAGTGTTATTTATTGTAATAATCTTCAGAAAATTGCACTTAATGATCTTACAATTCAAAATGACAGTTAATTGAGTTAATTGAGCATTTCTTACTTGTTGAATCTACTTGCCATCATATACTAATGGTTCTGTTTTTGTGTTTACTGGACATTCTTGAAAGTGGACCTTAATTTTATTTTTATCTCTTCTCTTCACCTATTCATATCCTTGAAGTATAATAGCCTTGAGCAACTTTGCATTAATTTTACCAATGAAAAATTACAACAGTTCTTCAACCGGCACATGTTTGTCCTGGAGCAAGAGGAATATAGGAAAGAAAGCATTGAATGGGTGTCTGTTGACTTTGGTCTGGATTTGCAACCTTGCATAGATCTCATTGAGAAGGTAATATATGTTTTCTCCCTGTCCATTTTCATTTCGGGAGGATTGTCCCTGCCTGCTACGTTGATCCATGTCAGGACTCAGGCTATGTCAGGGGATGGGAAACGGGGTCGGAAAGCCCGGCACATTTTATCTCAATGGTGTTTGTGTGCATGACCCGTGGCATCCGAACGAGACTCTCTTGTCGGTTGCCCCACTCCATCATCTCTAACGCAGGCTTTCACTGCACATTTGCTGCTAATGCACGGCCTCCACTGATAATGTGAGAGGAAACTTGTCGAGATTAAAAATGGTCATGCTCTTGACTGGAAAGACACAGAGCTGAAAATATGAGCACTGTAGGGCCTGACCGATTAACATAAGGTGAATGAGTAGACCCAGAGCAGCTTAACGAAATTTGGCAAATTAGCATGCGAACAGACAACTGTCATCAGTCCTCAAGGCTGCTACCTTGCAGGGTGTAGTTTGTTCATTTAATTGGACAAGTACCAGTTAGTTTAAGTAATTTATGACAATACTTCATGGCTTATTAGTAAATTAGCTGCAGTGTACGGTTTCTGAATTTGGTGATGTCCCAGTACTCTGAAATCTTTCTGCTTGTTCTGGGAAAGATGAGTGGGGTTTGCAGGGGAATTCTGTGTGATTCTTTCTGTGGCTTTCTCCACGGGAGCAAGCATGGCAGCATGTGAGTAGTTACAGGACCCTTATGCCTCGCCATAAGCGTGGATTGCGGCAAATCTTGAAGATGGGTCTGGGCAGCCTGAAGCCTTTAATTTCCTGAAAACTCTAGTGATGCTGTCACATTTGATTCTCAACAATCCTGCTCTGAGGGAGCTAGGGCGACTGACCTCTCCATGTCCTTCGCAAGCTTCATGTTTTATCCATCTGTGTCCTATCAATTTCATTTATTAGGCTTTAGATCTTCTTGAAAATAACTATTATTTTCAACAGGGAGTGGATATGCCATTGATTTTATGTATTTTTTAACCAGTGAAATTCCCGGGGGAAAGACAGACTGATTAAAAAATAGTAATAATGAATCAACCATGAGCTGATTACCAATAGTAATAATGATGAAGCGACTCTGATCCGGCCTTATAAAGCTGTAGTTCTCTGATTAGAAACGAAACAAAAGAACTGGAGGTCCTCAGAGGGACAGATTTAGCTTCTGGCAGTTGTCACCTGTACTACATACTCACTTTGATTCTGACAAGATGCTTTTTGTAGACAGGAAGGTGGGACATAGACATTGTTCAGATCCTGACAAGTTTTGTGAATGTTACTGATTTTTAGTTGAGCTGAAGTCTGTTGCCTCATTTATGCCAGTCTTGGTTATTCCAAATAACACACCAGCATCACGGATGTAATTTCCTGTTGTATTTTCTACTGATACGATAAGATGAGAAAAAAATTACTGACCAGATGATAAAATGGAAAGCTAAGTCTTTGGTTTTCCATGAACAATTTTAACAGGATTCAGGTCAGACAAATGAAAATAAGAAACCCTTTCTTGAAAAGATTCTAAATTTTGAAAAGACCCATTATGTTGGTTGGGGGCTTTGTGGAGAAGATTTGTAGCAAATATTAATCATCAAACTCATTCCTTGAAATAAAATGAGTCATGGGTTGTTTTTAAGATTCAAAAGAACTAAAACACATCAACATGCATAAAATGTCATATAGCAGGTATTTCTATATACATATATGAAAAAAGGATTTTCATATATAAAAGTTTCATATTTGGAAGTTTATTTTAAAAAGTTTATATCAGCTGGGTTCAATGGCTTAGTCCTGTAATCCCAGCACTTTGGGATGCCAAGGTGAGCAAATGACTCAAGGTCAGGAGTTTGAGACCAGCCTAGCGAACATGATCAAACCCTGTCTCTACTCAAAATACAACAATTAGCTGGACATGGTGGTGCATGCCTGTAGTCCTAGCTACTAGGGAGGCTGAGGCAGGAATAGCTTGAACCTGGGGGGTGGAGATTGCAGTGAGCAGAGATCATGCCACTGCATGCCTGGATGACAGAGTGAGATTCCATCTCAAAAAGAAAAAAGTTTATATAAACTAAAACAAAAAATGTATTCTAAGACACACTTTCATTGTTAATTTGGTCTTCGAGTTTATAGTGACCTCCTTTCGCATTTATGCCGTGAACAAGTCTGTTATGGAATTAGCTCACACTTATTTCACCACTTGAAATATTCTAGTTTGTTTAGAACTTGGGCATCAAAAATGTACATTCCAAAGTATTAATATATGACTACAAATTCATGGTTGTACATAAGGCATTGGTCAAGAGATTTTCCCTATTATTTCTTAATAAAGGTTCTGCAATTTGTACATTTTAAAACTTATTATTCATTTGGTGTCAACACCCTGGAAGGCAACATACTTACTCCAATGATTTAGCTCTTTGGAAACGTTCTCAGAAGATCGGGTAGATTTTAGAATTTGGCCAGGGAAATTTTCGAGGGCATATTTGCTTCCATACTTTTGGTTCACCGGTTTTTGAGTCCACACTGCACTTTCTCAGAAGATCGGGTAGATTTTAGAATTTGGCCAGGGAAATTTTCGAGGGCAAATTTGCTTCC
Source organism: Callithrix jacchus (assembly GCF_049354715.1). Lineage (NCBI taxonomy): Eukaryota > Metazoa > Chordata > Mammalia > Primates > Cebidae > Callithrix > Callithrix jacchus. The sequence goes on along the minus strand of NC_133516.1, from coordinate 99,528,200 downwards.
ATACTTTTGGTTCGCCGGTTTTTGAGTCCACACTGTACTTTCTCAGAAGATCGGGTAGATTTTAGAATTTGGCCAGGGAAATTTTCGAGGCAAATTTGCTTCAATACTTTTGGTTCACCGGTTTTTGAGTCCACACTGTTTGATCACACTGTTTGCCTTATTGGCCTGACTCGACCTGAATGAGTTTTATTGTTTCTATACGAAGATATACCATCAGACAGCAGGAATTTTTGATGCATCAGTGGTCCATAGTATCAGATATCCCAAAGTGCTAAAATGTTTTACATCCTAACAACATCTTGGCATTATGTAAGTGTTATCAGCTCCCTAGAGGAGCTTTTCAGATGTGTTAATTCTTGTGGTTTTAACATAAAATAAATCACATTAATATCTAGTTGTATCTTATATGCACATGAATATTTTCCTTAAACACATAACTGCATGCTTTTTTGGTTGGAAACTCTTAAATATTTTGTTTGATAATTGATCACAGCAAAGCAGTGAGGTTCCCAGAACTCAAACCTGTATATCTCAGGGTTCACCTGTCAATTAATTACTTGGCAGAAATGTGCTGAGGGCCTACACTTTAGTTACCTCGGAACTTGCTACCGTAAGAGTTAGGAAGTGCAAACCCCAGAAGGCATCATCCTGGCACTCCAGGAACTTCCAGTATTATTGGAAATAGCCTTAAAACAAAGGCTTTTATTTTTTAATTAAACCATCAAGTTAATCTGTTTTGCAGCTATTTGTTGTGGGGAACTAGCCCCACATCACACCCATGGGTACCCCGAGTTAGGTGGCAACAAAAGAATGAGAAAAAGACAGATTAAGAGAGAAAGTGGGACCCGGGGGGCATCACTCATTACTGGAGGAGACAGTGATCATCTACAGTATTTATTGGTTACAATCACTTTGATCCATAGGGTAGGGGTGGAGAGATGGAGGGGAGAGGGTGACAAGATGGTGGAGTGAACCGGTAAGCCGGAACTGGTATGTCATTCTAAAGATTGGTAACAGTGGCGGTTTGGGAGTGTCACAAAACAAGAACGTGTGGTTATCTTTATCTTATTATGTGTAGCTGGTGGAACGTGGGCCTTACAAGGAGCCTCAAGTCTGGCTATGTCATAGTGCTACGAAGGAGTTCCATGTCCTTGAGCACAATGTTTACGGTAACAGAGCCGAGGTCACCCTGCACCGGAACAGGAGGCGTGGAGAAGTCTGCCTCCGCAGAGGCCTCCTGCAGTTCGCTGTGATTTCTTGTTCCCAGTTTATATGTCATTCATAACCAATTTATGTAGGCACTCTGCAAGTCTGTTCTCCTTTGCTGCTTCCCAACATTTGTTTTGATTGCTTCCTCTTCACCCCATTGCTGAGAGAGGGAATCCCATCCTAGGTTTATGGCAAAGACTGGACATATGACATCTAACACCAGACAGAGGAGAACAGCATTTTATTAGTCACAAATGCACACAGCCTGCAGTGGGGATACCCTGAACCATGAAGGGCCACAAGAGGGTTGTGCTGAGAACAGAGTGAACAAGCAGGGGCTGTGGGAGGCAGACTTTGTCGTAATTACAGGTGACGTGACAATAGGATCCTACAGGAGGATGTCAGAGGCTTGTTTGAATAATGTCATGGGCTGATAGAGAAATTAAACCCATTATTCAGGAGTAAGCAGGCACTATGTCTGGTCCCTGCCATAAGGAGGGTGTTTGGCTAAGGGACCTAACATGGGAACACAATAGAAAGGGAACTTTTGAGCCCCTCCTGGTTTTTCCCACATGTCAAGACATACATAATGTGGGGCCTTCTACCACACTGCTGTATGTAACACTCTGCGTAAATGCTGTAGAAAAATGTAAGCATTTCTTATAAATAGCTTTTCCCTTCAGGAAATTTGCAGTCAAGTAAAGGATTTGTAAGTCTAATAAATGTAAAAATACATTTAAAATATTATGAGCAGTATAAATGCAATAAAATTTTCCTACACACCACATTCTCTCCATCAGCGAGTGGGCACCCAGTTCTAAATTCAATGCATATTTAATTTCTAATGACTTCTCATAAGCTCCAACACTACGAGTACTCTAGACCAAGGGTCAGCAAACAGATTTTGTGGACCCAATCTAGCCTGCAGCCTGTTTATGTAAATCCACTTTTGTGGGAGCATGGCCACACTCATTTTGTTTACATGTTGTCGCATGCTGCTTACAGTGCTTCAATAAGTTGATGGCAAAGGTGTGACAGAGACTATATGGTTCTTTAGAGAAAAACTGTGCTAATGGAGGTCATGAGATTTGCACTGACATATTGTGATTGTTTTTTGAGATGGAGTCTCTCTCCATTGCCAAGGCTGGAGTGCAGTGAGTGGCATGATCTTGGCTCATTGCAGCCTCTGCCTCCTGGGTTCAAGCAATTCTTCTGCATCAGCCTCACAAGTAACAGAGATTACAGGCACGCACCACCATTCCTGGCTAATATTTGTATTTTTAGTAGAGAGAGGGTTTCACCATGTTAGCCAGGTTGGTCTTAAACTCCTGACCTCAGGTGATCCACCCGCCTCAGCCTCCCAAAATGCTGGGATTACAGGTGTGAGGCACCTCACCCAATCTGCTGGCTTTTTAAAAGCCTTTACAAATGTAAAAACCATTCTTAGCTCACTGGCTTTCCAATACAGACTGAAGGCAGGACTGAGCCCATGAGCCCTACTTTCTAAACCAATGATCCTCTTTAAGCATAAATCAAATCACAGTGCTTCATTTAAAAAGTCCCCCAAAGGCTTCCTATTACACTTAAAATAAAAGCCACATGTCTTACTGCAGCCTGTAAGGCCTTTGAGATCCAGCTGCTGCTTAGCTCTTCGACATTCTCTATTACCATGTGCTCCATCGAGCTAGCTTTGCTCTGTTCACACTGACCCCGGTAGGACCTCAGACTTGCTGAGCCCCAGGCTCTGGCCTCGGGGCCTTTGCTGTCTTCATTTTTCTGCCTGGAATACTTGTGCACGGATCTTCTCAGGTTGTTGGTCTCATTTAGGAGAGGTGTCTTACCCGATGACTATCTAAAAGAGCTCCCTTCCTTACCTCCTGTCATTCTCTATTTCTTTACGTTGAATGTTTTCTTCAGAGCCCTTTTATAAACTAAGTCGTTTGTTTCTTCAGTTATTTCTTCGTCTACTTTCCTATTGCCTGCCACCCTGTTAGAAAGCATGCACCCTGAGGACAGGCACTAGGTATACAGGGCTCACAGGCATGGATCACCAGTGGCTACAGGTATCGGTATTAAGGAGCAGATATTTAATTAATATTAGTTGAATGGGCCGGGCGTGGTGGCTCAAGCCTGTAATCCCAGCACTTTGGGAGGCCGAGGCCGGTGGATCACTAGGTTAAGAGATCGAGACCACCCTGGTCAACATGGTGAAACCCCATCTCTACTAAAGATACAAAAAATTAGCTGGGCATGGTGGCGCATGCCTGTAATCCCAGCTACTCAGGAGGCTGAGGCAGGAGAATTGCCTGAACCCAGGAGGCGGAGGTTGCGGTGAGCCGAGATCGCGCCATTGCACTCCAGCCTGGGTAATGAGCGAAACTCCGTCTCAAAAAAAAAGTGTTAGTTGAATGGATGACTGCTAGTTCTGTGCAGTGAATATTCTTCCCTTTGTCAATTGATTAGGTTCCTGGGAAAGAATTTATACTGACCTCCTACTGAAAGTGCAGATTTTTTTTTTTTTAATCTGCTGCTCTTATGCCTCTTCAACAGCCAATGGGCATCCTTTCCATCCTTGAAGAAGAGTGTATGTTTCCTGAGGCTACAGACCTGACTTTCAAGACCAAACTCTTCGACAACCATTTTGGAAAGTCAGTTCATCTCCAGAAGCCCAAGCCTGATAAGAAGAAATGTGAAGCTCATTTTGAACTTGTCCATTATGCAGGTGTGGTGAGTTACCTCTGGACCCCCCGGGCTTCAGTTTTCCTGACTTTGTTTCAAGTGCACTCAGCGAAAGTCCTTAGATAATATTTAAGTAACGTTTAGATTAAATGAAGAGAAGAACAAAATACATCTTAGTCCCCCAACAAAAAAGGTAGTGTTGCCTTTTAGCTCTCAGGAAATGAAATGGCCAACTACAATAGCATTCCATGTGCACAGAGGTCAGAAATCTCCAAATGGACTCTGTCACCTCAACTCAAAGCAAGGCAGCTTCAGAAAGGGATGGAGACAGTAAAAGTCATGGTTTCCCCCCATTTGTCCTTCCTTTTAACTTAACATTGTGTGAATGAGTGATTTCGATTGATCTTTTTATTGAAGATTTTTTTTTTTTATTCTCCCATAAAGAAATAGTCAATGTGAAGTAACGGTCCCCAAACTATGGCCAAAAAAAAGGTTCTAATGATGCTTGCTGCCTCTCCTCATTTCCTCACCAGTGTATATGCCCCTGTTTCTGCATTTCTACTTTTGGCCGATGATTCTGGGTGGAACAAAAAGAGAATTGATAAAGGATAAAATAATACTTCAACCTAAAAATGATCTGCCAGCTGTACACAGCTATGTTTACAGTTTTCTTCTTTGATATACTGGCATATTAATTAGAATGATATATACAGTAAAGTAGCATTATAATTGCTGGCTTTTGAGTGTTCACTGTGCATCAGAGACAGTTATTTCAGCATTCTTGCCTTTGAGGACCAGTGATGTGAAATTCTGTTCAACCTTCCTTCTGCTCTCTTGCTCTCTCTCTGCCTTCTTTTCCCTCCTTTCTTCTGCTTCTTCCCCTAGCTCTCTCCCTTCTCCCCTTCCTGTCTGTTCCTTTCTATTGACAACTTTAATGGTAAGAATCTTGAGAATCTTTCTCGACTGCACAATGGACTTTTGGAGTATTGTTCAGTACTGTTACATTAAACTGATTTAAGGGGAAAGGACCCACACAATTTGTAATTTTTTTTCAAAGTAGTACACAGGCTGGGCATGGCGGCTCCTTATAATTCCAGCACTTTGGGAGGCTGAGGTTGGTGGATTGCTTGAGCCCTAGGAGTTTGAGACCAAACTGAGCAACATGTTGAAACCCTATCTTCACACACACAAAATAAATAAAAATACAAAAAAAAGAATTAGCCAGGCATGGCAGCATGTGCCTATAGTCCCAGCTACTCTGGAGGCTGAGGTGGAACAATAAACTGAGACCAAGAGGTTGAGGCTATAGTGAGCTGTGACCGTGCCACTGCATTCCAGCCTGGATAACAGAAAAACACCCTGTCTCAAAAAAAAAAAAAAGAGAGAGAAAGAAAAGTAATACACAGTCTTCTATGTTAACTTATGCAATTTTTTTCTTTTCGTTACCCAAAATGCATGCCTTTCCAAAGGTACCTTATAATATCAGCGGTTGGCTTGAAAAGAACAAAGATCTCCTTAATGACACAGTGGTAGCTGCATTTCAGAAGTCTTCCAACAGACTCCTGGCGAGGCTTTTTGAAAATTACATGAGTACTGACAGTGGTGAGTCATACAAACTTCCCTGATTTTCCAGCCTCAGAATGAAACCTATGGTTGCCTCCGCTTTTTCAAAAATTCTAGCTTCTTTCCTGTGATATGTTTCTGTTCCCTGCGGACTGGGTCATCCCCTCTTATTAGTCTTTTTGTCCTTGGGCTGGGGGTTCTTCAGGGAGATGGTATTAGTGCTCCAAGATAGATTCAAGAAATCTGTTCCTGGCCTGCTTTTGTCTTCTACTTCACCTAGCTGCAAAGGGAAAACAAAAAACTATTTTCATGAATAATTTGGGGGCAATATCTATCTATCTATCTAGCTAGTTATATATACATATGTATATAGATGGAAGTATCTTGGAATATTCTCTTTCATAGCACTCTGTGCACTTAGGGTTATTATAAGTTTCATGAGGGCAGGGATCATGTCTGACTTGTTCAAATGTAGCCTGTAGCATGCAGCAAATACCTGTTTAGCAGGCATTCTATTCTGACAACTAATCTTGTTTAGTAGTTTGTAATTTACAAACTGCTGTTAGTTACATTATCTTAGTCAATTCTTGCTATGACACTTTAAGATATATACAGAGTGTTTCTATGTTTACCAGTGTTCTTATTTTACCACTTACCATGACACTTTAAGATATATGCAGAGTGTCCCATCTTTCTACCTGGCCTTTGCCATATAGTAGATTTGTAAAATCTATCCGGGAACAAGGACAGAGAAGTCAAGTAGCATCCCTGATTTTACAAATCTACTATATGCCAAAGGCCAGGTAGAAAGAAGGGCTTCTGTTTTCTACTTTAGTGCCTATCACACTCACTGTCTCCCAGGAATGAATAAAACAGAAACTTCTGCCCCATCATATGATGGATTTGAAGATACTGAGCCAAAGTTGCTAACACCAGCCTCATTGAACTAAATGCTAACTACATACAGAGGGAAGCTCTCCACTACTTACAGCAAAAGTCACAGATTGAGAGCCTTTGAGCTGAAACTGGCCTTCAAACACATTTTGTTTGGTCCACAAAAGTTAAAAAATCAGATTTCATATGCACATTTGAGTTTCCGCTTTCTTTTGAAAAAATGGAAATTCTGGGGAAATAGATAATCTAGCCAGCCTGGGTTCTGATTTCCCCATGGCAACAGTGTGGCAGAGTACACCAACTGTTCTTTAAATGGGGCGCGTACTCTCACTTTCCATCATACTTACCCTGCTGTTATCTTACACCCAGCTGCATGTTAACTCCCGGCCCTTATCAGGCTGATTGGTTCTTCCGACTGACATAGGGAATGGAGAGAGAATTTAGCACTTCCTGGCCTCATCAGCACATGATGACATAATTCTGGAACATGCCTGAAATCCTCTGGGCCTGCCTCAAGAAGAGATGGAAGCTATTGTGTCTGGACCCGGCTAATCTTCAGGCAGTACATTTGCCTGATTCTAATGGCTGCTAAAGTACCTCTGAGAAGTCTGATAGTAGCCACATAAGCTTATGACTCCCAGTTGAGTAATTCTCCGATCATAAGAGATCAGAGAATGGTTTGGGCAGAGAATTAGAGGAGAAATCGTCTAACTCTTCAGGGTGTGTTCTGTGTTCTTTGGAACTACAAGACAAGAATTGTCCAGAAAGGCCTTTTTTTTTTTTTTTTTCTTTTGTAATTCTTTAAGCACTCTTTGAAAATACTTGCCTCCACATTTCTGACGAATCCAAACATTAAATTGCTTGTAATAACTATACTTTCTCCTGGGGAATCCAAATAATTTAAACCAGGGTTATAATTCTTTATAAACATTAATGAAAGATAGTGTTATTCCCTTTTCATGGATGGAGAAACTGAAGTACAAAGAAGTCAAGTGTTTCACTTAGAGGCTTGGGTGTTTCAAAGGAACATGACTGGTTAAACTTCGTGACATCTGCCACCGCACAGTTGCTGCTCAGGCACAGAGAATATTTTATTAGTTTTCCATATTGACGGCTAGCCCGTTCTCTCCAGCTTGCCTATGGATTTCGTTGCTGCTGTCTTGAACATCTTAGTGAGTTAGCCTATTCAAACGTTTGTAAAGCTGGTTGGCTTAGAATAGGTTTTTTGCTTTTAGAAACTGAAAATAGATTTTTTTTTTTTTTTTGAGACGGAGTTTCGCTCTTGTTACCCAGGCTGGAGTGCAATGGCACGATCTAAGCTCACCGCAACCTCCGCCTCCTGGGTTCAGGCAATTCTCCTGCCTCAGTCTCCCGAGTAGCTGGGATTACAGGCACGCACCACCATGCCCAGCTAATTTTTTGTATTTTTTTTTTTTTTTAGTAGAGACAGGGTTTCACCATGTTGACCAGGATGGTATCGATCTCTTGACCTGGTGATCCACCCGCCTTGGCCTCCCAAAGTGCTGGTAGATTTTTAAAATAAATCATGGAAATAAATACATGAATGCTGCTAAAAAGCAGAGACAATATAGAAAAACTGAAAAAAGAACAGAAAAATTATCTGTAGTCCCATATAGACTAACAGACGGTTGACATCTTAGTATTTACGCCTCTCCACATTTTCACGTTTATAGTCACCCATAACACAACTGCACTTAAAAACGTGTATACACACTCAGGATCATCACATATAAAATTCAGGCTTTGTAAAGTAACTTTTTGTTTACAAATATCCTAGAAATCCTTCCATAGAAGTTATATGGATCCATGTCATCATTTTAAAAGCTGTTTCACTGTATGCATATTCTCTCATAATCTCCTGTAATGTGCATTTGTTGATTAATTTTATTTTTGCTTAATTTTTTTGCAATGACTAAATAATGCTTCAACGAGTATGCACAATCGCCTGCTTATATCCTTAAGGAAAAGCAGTAAAAGTACACATTTTGTGATAAAAGGCATAACTGTTTTGAAGCTTTTGGTAGCTATTGCCATATTGTTCTAGAACTCGGATGAATTTATGCTTCCATCCGTGGGGTATGATAATGTGACAAAAATGAGCTTTTTACATGTTTTCATCTTTGGTTTTTTTTTTGGCTAGCTATACCATTTGGGGAGAAGAAACGAAAGAAAGGAGCTTCATTCCGAACGATTGCATCTCTGCATAAAGTAATTTTTAATTGCATCTATTCATATATTAATTGCTTCACAATCAAATATGTTATTATTGATGTGACATTTCACATCTTCAAATAAGGATAAAATATCGGGAGTTAGCAAGCTGGAAAACTTGAAGTTTATGTGGTTATTATCGAGGGTTTTAGAGGACACTGCTGGTTCCCACCTGCATCCCTTTATCATCCTGCACCCATCTTCCAGCTGATGTGCATATGGCTCCTAACAACGCTGAGTTGTCAGAACTGGACTTCGCCAAAGGAGAAGCTATGCTCCTCTCTGCCCTCCTCTCCAGACGTTAGCCTCTCCCTTGCCTCCAGGGGGCACCACCTATGGTGAAATTGGTGCATTTGTGTAATCAGGCTAAAGCTGGGTCTCATTAAATGCTTTTCTCTTCCCCTGCTTTTCCCAGCTTTCTTCACTCCCTAAATAAACCTCTTGAACCAGAATTCCCATCTCAGGTTTGGCTTCTAGAGAATCTGACCTAAGACAAACGTTTTCCACAGAGAGAGAACTTGAGAAACAATTTCTTTTTTCAAGTCCTTTTATTGCCCTGCCATAAGTTATTGCTATCAAATTCAAAATAGGTAGAGATGATTCACGACGGAACTATGTCTGTCAGAGAAATATTGACTTGCCACAGGAAAGAAATGATGTGCATTTGGTAGGCAGGAAAGAATGCTGAATTCATTATTTTACTGTTAGAATACATCTTGGCTGTGAGATTAAGTTGATAGATTTGGAGACATTTGTGAAGCGGATTAGTGTTTTTAGTGATTTGTAAAGTGATTTTGTGTTTATTATGGTCTCCATTTTAGGAAAACCTGAATAAATTGATGACTAATCTGAAATCAACAACACCTCATTTTGTGAGATGCATAAATCCCAATGGGAACAAAATGCCAGGTAAGAACTAGATTTCTTTGTAATTCACGCTAGGAAATAGATTTGATTTTAGCTATATTGAATATCTTTTTAAGAAATATTTATTGGTGCCTTTTATATAGGGGTAGAATTTCGTATAGAAAAATGAAAATATGTTAAAAATGAGGTCTTTGGAACTTCCTCAAGATTGCCTTGTAAATGAACGTAGAGAAGAATCTCACAAAGCAGGCTCAATTGGACGTTCGAATGTTTGCTATTACTATTTAAATTCCTCCTTGAATTTATGCTGAACATGGATGAGCTCCCATGCCATTGTCTACAAGGGCAAACTATAAAAAAAAGGAATTGAATAATCAATTAGGGAATTAACGTAGATATTTCAGCATAAAGGAAGTTATTTGGTCCGAGTTATCTAAATTGACCATAAAGATATTTGGTCGGAGTTCTCTAAATTGACCATGAAGACAGTTCCTAAATCCATTTCTAATTGTGATAACACCCTCTAGTCCTCCTTGCCAATACCAGCATCTTCTTCCCTCTGTTTAATAGCATCTGTTTTTTTTAGTTATGTAATTCTGGGCAGTGGATATCTTTTGATCAGTGAATGGTGGTAGGGGGATGATGTAATAGGTAAATGATGGTGATTTTTTTTTTAATGTTTTCAATTCCCCAAACAAAGGTTTTACCAAAATTAACTACATAGATTACTTTCCTTACTTCTTGAGCTTGAAGATCCCCAGCCATCTTGTTGGAGTTACAGGCCCCTCTGGAGCTTTGTTTGGAGGCTGTCAGCCTCCAAGAAGTGCACATGACAAGCCCTATGTCTTCAGAGCACTAGCCACCCTTGTAATACGTAGCCAGATGTTGCTGGTTGTGCTTTCTGAGGTTCTGTAGTTTCTTGCGTTTTTATTAACCTCCTGTAATTAGTGCTCCAATCCTGACAGTCGATGGCCTATTTTGGGAAAGTGTGATACGAAACAATGATGCTGCAATTTGAGTTTTTGCAATACAAACACTTCATGTTCATTCATGGCTGTATGTTTTTGCTTCATTGTTTCCTATCAGCTGGGTTTCTGGATGTGTCTAGGGACACTGCTTCCATCTAGCAAGGAATCTAATTAGCTGCATTCTATTTTGGAGCAATTCTGTTACCTATTAGAGTTGCTTCCCATCAAGTCAACTTGGATTTCAGAGGTTTGGTTTTTTTCTTAAAGTCATAAGACAAAGCCATAAGAAAAGCTTCATGATCTAATCAAAACAGTTATTCATATGTACTTAAAGAGGATGAGTTTGATGTTAAGGTGTCATAGGATTCTACTACTTGTACCCCCCTTTTAAAAAAACAATACCACTTTGAGACAGAGTCTTGCTTTGTCACTGAGGCTAGAGAGCAGTGGCTGGAGTGCAGTGGTATGATCTCGGCTCACCACAACCTCGGCCTCCTGAGTTCAAGCAATTCTTGTGCCTCAGCCTCCTGAGTAGCTGGGACTACAGGCATGTACAACCACACCTGGCTAAGTTTTGTATTTTTAGTAGAGACAGGGGTTTGCCAAGTTGGTCAGTCTGGTCTCAAACTGCTGGCCTCAAGTGACCTGTCCACCTCAACCTCCCAAAGTTTTGTGATTACTGTAATGAGCTGCTGTGCCTGGCCAACTTGTCACTTCTTATAGGTCATTTGTTTCTGTCTGTGAATGGAATTGGAGGATAGAAATACGGGTATATGGTTTAAGTTTATTTCTGTGGCCTTGGGCATAGAGTCCTTTTTGTTTTTGTTTTTTTCATTTTTCATGTAATACCATAGTAGGAATTTGTGTTAGGAGATGTGGTTCTTGGCTTCTTTCAGAAGACTCACTGAGGGCAGGGACAGTGGCTTCTTGGATGATTTTTCAAAGGCTTCTATTGGAGATTGCAGCTGACAGCTGCAGTAGAGCTTCTTTTGATGAATGAGAAGGTGACAGAAGGATGCTATATGCTACAGAATAGAACGTAGATGCTTTCATGAATATAAGGGGAGAATGAAGTCTGGGATGTAGACAAGTCCTTCCTAAGCAAAACTGTAAACAGAATGTGTGGTTATGTCCACCTTCCTTTCTTATCCCATCCCCCTCCTGCACAGAGAGGAAGTTCTCTTTTGTGTTCTTATCACCCTTTCTAGCTGGTTTTGGTTGGAAAACGAATATGAGACCAGCCATTTACATTCTAGCAAAAAAAATGCAATCTTTTTGCCTTCCAAAAATATTTGCTTATAAACATCTCATCTAACTGCGAATTAAGGAGTTTGTTCCATGTTAAAGGAATTTCAGGCAAATCATTTTTGGAGATGCCTGCATAATAGGATGATTACCACGAGTATTATAAGGCTCTAAGTGAGTAAACTACTATGACCCATCATGTAGAAAATATCCAGTTCAGACTATTTCTTTTTAACCAAACATGCAGCAATTGGTACAAAATCTGGGCTAATAATTTTTTAGGCACAGACCCACCATGACTCATTTTTTCCAGGTGTACTGGACCCTTACTTGGTTCTACGGCAGTTGCGCTGTAATGGCGTCTTGGAAGGGCTTAGGATATGCCGTGAAGGTTTTCCAAACCGACTGCTGTATGCTGATTTTAAACAAAGGTAAACATACATTCCAGGATCCAAGAAGCCAGAGGCCGTTCATTCTGTTTTCCTCCCTTTCCGCATGTTTAGGCCTGCATTATTTGTTTGGTTGATGTCCTCCAGACTAGAAATCAATGTGTTTGGTGGTGGTAAGATATATGATGACAGAGTTTCATTATTTTTTCCCTTAAATCCAACATCTATGTAACTGTAATATCCTTAAATCTCTATTAACAGATAATAGACCCACATATAGAAGAAATATATACAGAAGAAACATGGAAGCTGAATTGAATCTCTGAAATGTTCTGTATACTTAATTGTAGCTGCCATCCAAACAGGCTGTGGCTTTACTAGCAAGCCCCTGAATGGATGGAAGCCAGCAGGGTATATGGCAGGAGGCAGAAGCGGCATCTTTTCTATTTCCTGGATTCTAGAAGTTTAAATTATAGGTCATCAAGTCAATTTGAGCAAAGTCTGGTGGGGTAAAAAGGGACATATTTCTTGCTTTAGAATTAAGAGGCATATTTCTTGTTTTCCACCAACTCGCCAACAGGGTGAAAGAATCCTGGAAAAGACATTTAATGTCTCTGCTTTTCCGTTTCCTTATCCATACAATGGAGATTCTTATGCTTTCCCCCCTCCCTCTCTTTCCTCTTCCAATCCCCCCACTCCTGCCACCACCTAAATTGAGCAATCAATCAAATGAAGTTGCCTTTTAAGCAGTATGAAAAGTACAAATTATTATACCAATGAAAGAGATTATTGCTTGTACCCTCATTATTGTTACAAAGAATCTTGTGAAAATTGAACAAATTAGTAACAGATAAAAATCTATATCTCCTTTCACCTCATTTGTCTAGATTAGTCTTTACTTGAATACTAGGATTTTTTCTGTATTTTAAATTAGGTACCGCATCCTGAATCTGAGGACCTTTCCAAAGCGCAAGTTTGTGAGCAGCAGAAAAGCAGCAGAAGAGTTACTTGGCTCCTTGGAGATAGACCATACCCAGTACCGATTTGGAATCACGAAGGTAACCCGAAAACTGCAAAGAATGCATTTAGAGACGAATGGGGGGCGGTCCTAGTGCGTGTCTTAAAATACCTGCGAACACTCAATTATAAAGCATTCTTAGGTGCTCATGACCACAAATATCACTAATAGATCCCAGTTGAAGGTGAAAACTTCAGTGCTGTTTGAGAAAAAAATTTAATGTTTTTTAAACCTCAGTTTTGACTACATTTACATTTTTATAATTAGTCATCTAAGCAAATTTCTGCCAAGATATAAAATAATGAATCAACCTGATGGTATAAGAAGATGTGTATATATCAGAGCTAGAAAAATGTGAATCAACTTCCTGGAGCTAATGGCTTGTCTGTGTGTGAACTGATTCATTCACAGTATCCTTTTAGGGACGAATTTCTAGAAGTCTATTTGAGTAATTTAAAACTTCAAAGTTCTGGCCGGGCATGGTGGCTCACGCTTGTAATCCCAGCACTTTGGGAGGCCGAGGCGGGTGGATCACGAGGTCAAGAGATCGAGACCATCCTGGTCAACAAGGTGAAACGCTGTCTCTACTAAAAATACAAAAAATTAGCTGGGCATGGTGGCGCGTGCCTGTAATCCCAGCTACTCGGGAGGCTGAGGCAGGAGAATTGCCTGAACCCAGGAGGCGGAGGTTGCGGTGAGCCGAGATCGTGCCATTGCCCTCCAGCCTGGGTAACAACAGCGAAACTTCGTCTGAAAAAAAGAAACTTCAAAGTTAACCCACTATCAATTAATCCAAAACCAACTTCCTTAGATGTAATTCCTTAAATTCTGCTTCATCTTAGATGATCTTGGCATGACCCACATATTTTGGGAAACGTCTGACTAATGAATAGATTTGGTCTTATCTGGCAGTCAGTGTCAGTTTGTTCCTAATGACATCCATATAAGAAACAAATTATTTGAAAGAGAGTTGGAAAATTTAGGATGAAGAACTCAGAGAACTAGAACCCTGTAGGATATGGTTATAAAATGGTAACTCCCACATTTTGAGTAACTGAGAGTCAGTTTCTGTTGTTTATTGTTTCTGCTGATTTTCACTGACAATGCCTTCTTTGTGTGTTTAGCTATTTTTGCTGTATACTATTCATCTAGGCCAAGATTGACATGAGGCAAGTGAAGCTCCTAAGGCACAAATTCCAAGGAGGCTCTTATTCTCAGGGTTGAGCAAGTGAGGCTGAGAGGCACACACTCTCAGGACACTCTCACACTGAGTGCCTCCATAAAATGTGTACCTTAGGCACCTCACTCATTTCACCTTGTTTCTTGATAATTATTCTTGAAAAAATACTTTTGTGGATTATTTGATGCCCAGACAAAAGTGCCTTACTGTAGAACAGAGGTCAGGAAACTATGGCCCAAGAGCCATATCCATGGACTATTTTTTTTAAATGGCCTACTAGCCAAAAATGGCTTTAGATGGTTCATGTTTGTTTGAAAAACAAGAATATCCTACAGAGATTGTATGTAGCCCATGAAACCTAAAGTATTTATTATCTGATCCTTTACAGAAAATGTTTGCAGAACACTACCTGGTACTTTGGAGTGCTGCATGCCTGAGCCCATCTTTAAACTTAAGCCAGGCTCCCTGAGCAATCAAGATAAAAGGGGAAGAAATAAGGGGAAGAATAGTTTAAGTTCTTAAGCAAACAATAGAGCCACAATTTAATAAAAAGTCTTTTGCACATTTTAGATGTCTAAAATCAAACTTTCTAGGAAGTAGATTTTATACATTAAATAAATTTAACAAGAAATGGAATTGATATCCCTAGGAACACAACAGTTGCTCACAGGGTCAACAGACCTTTGCTGAATACCCATTATGAGTGGAGCTAACATCTGACTTTTCTTTTAGGTATTTTTTAAAGCTGGGTTTCTGGGCCAACTGGAAGCAATGAGAGATGAAAGACTAGCTAAAGTCTTCACATTGTTCCAAGCCAGAGCACAGGGCAAACTGATGCGAATCAAATTCCAGAAGATTCTAGAAGAAAGGTATTATATGCCCACCCTGAACCCCCACTGCTAGGATAATAGTTTGCCTCAACCAGTGCAACCTAATCTCATTGCCTTATAGCAAGCAAGAGCTGCCTCCTCTGCTTAGGCTGGGTCTTAAACATTTTTATTTATTTATTTATTGAGACAGAGTTTTGCTCTGCTGCCCAGGCTGGAGTGCAGTGATATACTCTTGGCTCACTGCAACCTCCGCCTCCCAGGTTCAAGCAATTCTCTGCCTCAGCCTCCCGAGTAGAGTAGCTGGGATTATAGGCAACTGTCACCATACCTGGCTAATTTTTTGTATTTTTAGTAGGGATGAGGTTTAGCCATGTTGGCCAGGCTGGTCTTGAACTCCTGACCTCCTGATCCACCCACATCAGCCCCCTAAAGTGCTGGGATTACAGGTGTGAGCCACCAGCCTGGCCAAACATTTTTAAATCATGATATAACAAAAAGACAGAGTGCAAAGGGCTTTTATTGCCCTATTTAACCAAGTATAAGCATAATTCAGATATTTCTTGCCATGCTTTCAGGCTTCCCCTTGGGAGGATCTTTGTATTTTGAGAAGTCTGGCTCTGACAGTGGTGTGGCTCACAATTTATATCAGAAGCCGACCTGGAAAGGTTTGCACATATCCCATAGCCAACTCTGCGAGGAAGTGTGCTTCAAAGACCAAGGTGTTCTGACCTCTTTATTACCTCCCGTGGGTCAGAAACTGTGGCTCTTGTTGACATGTAATCATAATGTTCACTAGGGACATTTATCACCATGCTTGGACATTCTTAGGCATTGGTTTTGTCTATTCTTTTTTTTATTGCATTTTAGGTTTGGGGGTACATGTGAAGAACATGCAAGATTGTTGCATAGGTACACACATGGCAGTGTGATTTGCTGCCTTCCTCCCCTTCACCTATATCTGGCATTTCTCCCCATGCTATCTCTCCCCAACTCCCCACCCCCCTCTGTCCCTCCCCCCAACAGACCCCAGTGTGTGATGCTCCCCTCCCTGTGTCCATGTGTTCTCGTTGTTCAACACCTACCTGTGAGTGAGAACAGGCAGTGTTTGATTTTCTGTTCTTGTGTCAGTTTGCTGAGAATGATGGTTTCCAGGTTCATCCATGTCCCTACAAAGGACACAAACTCATTGTTTTTGATGGCTGCATAATATTCCATGGTGTATATGTGCCACATTTTCCCTGTCCGGTCTATCATTGATGGGCATTTGGGTTGGTTCCAGGTCTTTGCTATTGTAAACAGTGCTGCAATGAACATTCCTGTGCATGTGTTCTTATAGTAGAACAATTTATAATCCTTTGGGTATATACCCAGTAATGGGATTGCTGGGTTAAATGGAATTTCTATTTCTAGGTCCTTGAGGAATCACCACACTGTCTTCCACAATGACTGAACTAATTTACACTCCCACCAACATAGTGTTCCTATTTCTCCACATCCTCTCCAGCATCTGTTGTCTCCAGATTTTTTAATGATCTCCATTCTAACTGGCGTGAGATGGTATCTCAATGTGGTTTTGATTTGCATTTCTCTAAGGACCAGTGATGATGAGCATTCTTTCATATGTTTGTCTATTCTTTAATAGAATCATGGAAAGCAAGCTGGGAAAATCTCTAAACAATGGGAGATGAAGATGCTGAAGTTATATTTACTTTTTCGTTAGCATACATTAGCTTCTGAAGAGAGGTCTGCCAATCTTGGTATAACTTATTTAATTGACAGTTTGTTAATTCTGTTTCTTCCCAAGAGAAAATGCTTATTTCGTGGTGATGTTAAAGATATTAGAGAGATGACTCTGAGGGTCTTCTCTGACTCTCATGTAGTGGTCAATGTGATATAGGGGTCTGGAGATCAGGGAACATGGCTTCTAGGACTAGTTGTGTAAACTTGGGTAAGAGTCTTAATTTCTCCATAGCTTACTTTCTTCATGTCTAAAATGAAGCCCTTATGATTCGTTCTGTCTAAATCGTGACTTCAAAGATTATTGTGAAAGATCTCCAGCAAATAGAAAATACAGAAAATATTATAATGCGTATGCACGGAGCCATTACAAAAGTACATCAATTATTAACATTATTTATTTATTTATTATTTATTGTTTTGAGGTGGAGTTTCGCTCTTGTTACCCAGGCTGGAGTGCAATGGTGCGATCTCAGCTCACCGCAACCTCTGCCTCCTGGGTTCAGGCAATTCTCCTGCCTCAACCTCCCGAGTAGCTGGGATTACAGGCATGTGCCACCATGCCCAGCTAATTTTTTTTGTGTGTTTTTAGTAGAGACGGGGTTTCACCATGTTGACCAGGATGGTCTGGATCTCTCGACCTCGTGATCCACCCGCCTTGGCCTCCCAAAGTGCTGGGATTACAGGCTTGAGCCACCGCGCCCGGGCAACATTATTATTATTA
This sequence comes from Callithrix jacchus, assembly GCF_049354715.1. Lineage (NCBI taxonomy): Eukaryota > Metazoa > Chordata > Mammalia > Primates > Cebidae > Callithrix > Callithrix jacchus. Next base: position 99,510,665 of record NC_133516.1, on the reverse strand, counting down.
TTAATGATTTTTGTAGAAACAGGGTCTCCTATGTTGTCCAGTCTGGCCTCAAACTCCTGGGCTCAAGCAAACCTCTTGCCTCAGTCTCCCAAAATGCTGAGATTACAGGCATGGGCCATGGCACCCAGCCAACTCTTAACAATTTTTTTTTCTGTAATTGCTAACAACATTTAAAAAATTAACATACATAGTTGAAGCCCCCATATAGTTCCGCTGTAATCCAAGTCCTACCTTTGTCTTCTCAGATGCTGAGTTTGTGTTTCTGATTTCATGTTTATTTTATTTTATTTTTTGAGACGGAGTTTCGCTCTTGTTACCCAGGCTGGAGTGCAATGGCGCGATCTCGGCTCACCGCAACCTCCGCCTCCTGGGTTCAAGCAATTCTCCTGCCTCAGCCTCCCGAGTAGCTGGGACTACAGGCTCCGCCACCACGCCCAGCTAAATTTTGTATTTTTAGTAGAGATGGGGTTTCACCTTGTTGACCAGGATGGCCTCAATCTCTTGACCTTGTGATCCACCCGCCTCAGCCTCCCAAAGTGCTGGGATTACAGGCTTGAGCCACCGCGCCCGGCCTGATTTTATGTTTTATATATAAATCATATAAAAGTATGTTTTTAATGCCTTTACTTACTTGATATGTAGGTATCCTTAAAATGTGACATGATTTTACATGTGCTTAGTCTTCATGTAAATAATATTCTGTATATATTGTCCTGAAGTTTGTCTTTTATATTCAGTATTATTCTTTGGAATATATCATTGTTAATAAATCTAGGGCTAGATTATTGATTTTAACTACTCTATAGTATTCTATTAAATGAATATATCATAATTTATTCATTTTCCAGCTTAAGTAAATTTGTTATTTTCTTTTTTTTATTTTGCTACCAACTTCTGCAGTGACATTTTTATAAATGTCTCCCCATACATATTTGTAAGAGTTTCTTGAGGCCATCATTACTCAAAATACTCCGTTTTCTGGTAACAGTTTGTGGACAGTGGTTGGTCTGAGGCACACACTTTGAGAGGCATTTCTCTAGAGGATGAATTAATAATAGGTTTTAGGTCACATACAGGTTCAGCTTTGCAAGATGTTGCCAGGTAGATTTCCAATATACCATAGTCTCTGCCAGTGATGTATGAGAGTCCCCTTGTCCCCTGTTCTCACCAGTTGAGGTATATCAATCAGCCTTTAAAAACTTTTCCCAAATGTCTTCATATTTCTGATTTTGGGGAAAGTGGTCATTTCTCTTTAAAGAATGATGTTTTCTGTAGATTTTTTTTGTAGATATGACTTATTGTATGAAGGACATTGCTTCTATTTTGTTTTGTTAAGCATTTTATCAGGAAATGATTTAATCATTTATCTACATCTATTGAAACAATCACCTAGTTTTTCTAAATTAATCTGTAAATGTGTGGAAATATATTAACAGATTTTTTAAAATGTTAAACTCACTTTGGTTAAGAAGTATTTTCATACATTGGTGGGTTTGATTGTAATATTACCACGAGATTTTTACATCAATATTCATGAATAAGATTGGCCTGTAATTTTCTTTTCATCTGCTATGTTATCTGAACTTGAATCAAGGTTATCCTAACCTCATAAACAGTTGAAGAATGTTTACTCTCTTCAAAACATGAACCAACTTAAAACCATATATTTGAATCTTTAGTGGACATTGCCTATAAAGTCATCTGGATCTGGTGGCTCTTTTGTGATAGGTTTTATAATTTTGATTCCATTTATTTATTGGTTACATGTCTAACGAGATATTTTCTTCTTGAATTAGTGCAGGAAAGCTTTCTTTTATTAAAGAAGAAAATTTACATTTTGAGTTTTTCAATTTGATAGAGTTTTAATTTAATTTAATGTAATTTTTGATACAGAATCTCTATTGCCCAGGCCAGAGAGCAGTGGCGTGATACCAGGGCACTGCAACCTCCACCTCCCTGGTTCAAATGATTCTTGTGTCTCAGCCTCTTGAGTAGCTGGGATTACAGGCATGTGCCTCCATGCCCAGCTAATTGTTGCATTTTTAGTAGAGAGAATGTTTCACCATTCTGGCCAGGCTGCTTTGGAACTCTTGGCCTCAGTGATCTGCCTGCCTCAGCCTCCTAAAGTGTTGGGATTACAGATGTGAGCCACCACACCTGGCCTTATTATTTTTAAATCTCTACTGTATCTATAATTCTATTCCTAGTGCCTAATCCCAAGTTATTTATATTTATAGAGTGTTATCATTCCTAGTATTGTTTTCTTGTGCCTTCTCTCCTTTTTCTTTACCATTCATGCCACATGTTTATTTAGTGTATTTAATAAACAAAATTTTCTTCTAGGTCACTAATTTCTGATCTTATTTTTATTCTTTCGTTTCTTCTACTTTCTTTGGGTTTATTCTTTTTCCCTTTTCAACTTTATTCAGTTGTAATTGACAAAGGTTGTGTGTATTTATGGTGTATAATCTGATGTTTTGATAGATATATGTATTGTGAAATGATTACCAGGATCAAACTAATTAAGTGTCACCTCACAAAATTATCTGTTGTGTGTGTGTGTGTGTGTGTGCGTGTGTGCGTGTGTGTGTGTGCAGGCGCATGTGGTGACAACACTTAAGAGCTACTCTCAGCAAATTTCTAGCATACGATACAGCGTTAGTAACATACTGTATATTAGATCCTCGGAACTTACTCATCCTGCATAACTGAAATGTTATGTCCTTTGAGCAGCAGCTCCTCATTTTCCCCATGCCCTGGCTTCTGGTAACCACCATTCTACTCTCTATCTCTGTAAGTTTGACTTTTTAAATATTCTACACATGACTGAGACCATGCTGTATTTGTGTTTCTGTGCCTGGCTTATTAAACTTAGCATAAGGTAACCCATATTGTCACAAATGACAATGCTTTCTTTTTTAAGGTTGAATCATATTCCATTGTATGCATATGCCACATTTGATTGATTTATTTGTCAATAAATACTTAAGTTGATTCCATATCTTGGCTATTGTGAATAACAGTACAATGAATATGGTAGTGCAGATATTTCTTCAAAATAAGAATTTCATTAGTATTTTTTTGTTAAGCATTTTTCTTCATACTGTTTTCCATAATGGCTGTACCAATTTACATTGCCATCAACAGTGTACAAGGGCTCCGCTTCTTTCACATACTTGCCAACAGTTGTCTTTTGTTTTTATTAGTAGCCATTCTAACAGGTGGAAGGTGATAGCTCATTATGGTTTTGATTGGTATTTCCCTTATAATTCGTGATGTTGAACATTTTTTTCATATATCATTGGCCACTTGTAGTCTTTCAAGAAATGTCTATCAGGTTCATTGCTGATTTTTAATGGGGTTATTGATTTTCATGCTATAGAGTTAATTCCTTATATATTTTGAAGATTACCCCTTTATTGCATGTATAGTTTGAAAATATTTTCCCCCGTTCCACAGGTTGTCTTCTCCTTGTTGACTGTCTGCTTTGCTGTGCAGACACTTTGCGTTTGATGTAATCCCATTGTCTATTTTCGCTTGTGTTGCCTTTGATTTTGGGGTCACATTTTTAAAAAATTGCCAAAACCCAGGTCAAGAACCTTTTCTCCAAGTTTTCTTCTGGTAATTTTACAGTTTCAGATCTTACATTTAAGTCTTTAGTTCATTTTGAGCTTATATTTGTATTTGTATGAGATGAAGATTCACTTATTCTTCTGCATGTGGATATCTAATTTACTAACACCATTTATTGAAGAGACTGCCCTTTCCATAATGTGTGTTTTTAGCAACTTTATTGAAGATCAATTGACCATAAATGCATAGATTAATTTCTGGGTTCTCTGCACTGTTCCGTTGGTCTGTATGTTTGTTTTTATGCTAATACCATGCTATTTTGATTTCTATAGCTTTGTAGCATATTTTGAAATTAGGTAATGTGGTTCTTCCAGCTTTGTTTCTTCTGTTTAGGCTATTTGTGGTTCCATTTAAATTTTATGAATATTTTCCTAGTTCTGTAAAAAATGCCACTGTACTTTTGAAAGGGGTTGCATTGAATCTGTAGATCACTTTGGGGACTATTATCTTTTAACCAAAAATATCTTGTGCTCTTCCAATTTATGAACACAGGATATTTTTGCATTTGCATTTGTTTGTGTCTTCAATTTCTTTCATGAATGTTTTATAGTTTTCAACATGCTGATCTTTTACCTCCTATTTAAGCTTTATTCCTATGTGTTTTATTTTATTTTTTGATGCTATTATAAATTGACTTCTTTTTTGGCTAGTCCATTGTTAGTATGTAGAAATGCTACTAACGTTTTATGTTGATTTTTTTGTCCTGTAACCTTACAAATGTATGAAATCTATTTTTTTGGTAGTCTTTAGGGTTTTCTGTATGAGATAGTTTAAATTATTTGTTTCTAATTTGAATGGCTTTTGTTTCCTCTTTTTGCTAATTACTCTGGCTAGGACTTTTAGTACTATATTGAAAACAAGTATTGAGAGTGGTCATTCTTGTCTTGTTCCTGACCTTGGAGGAGAAGCTTTCATTTTTTTCACCATTAAGTATGCTGTTAGCTGTGGGCTTGTCATATATGGCCTTTATTATGCTGAGGTGCCTCTTTTCTATACCTACATTGTTGAAAATTTTTATAATGGATGGATGTTAAATCTTGTCAAATATAAAGATATTTATATCATTTTGATGAATTGACCCATTTGTCATTATATAATATAACTTCTTTATCTCTTGATACAGTTTTTGACTTATATATATTTTGTCTGATATAACTACAGCTATCCCTGATCTTTTTCAGTTTCCATTTGCCTGGAATACCTTTTTCCATTTCTTCACTTTTAATCTGTGTATGTTCTTAGAGCTAAAGTATGTCTCTTGTTGGCAGTGTGTAGTTGGGTTTGGTTTTTCTATTCATTCAGCCACTCTGTCTTTTGATTGGTGAACTTATTTCATTTATATTTAAAGTAAATATTAATAGATAAGGACTTACTACTGCCATTTTGTTATTCGTTTTCTGACTTTTTAAAATGGTTTCTTTCTGATTTCCTTTGTGATGTGATAATAGTTTATATTGCTAGGTATTTATTTCTTTCTCTTAATCTTTTGTGTATTTATTAGAAGACTTTTCTTTGTGGTTACCATGAGGCTTACATAAAACATCCTGTAGTTACATGTTTATCTTAAGCTGACAACATCTTATTTTAGGCTGGCAATAGTTTAACGTCAACTACATATAAAAACTCTGAACTTTAACTTCTCTTGTCCCCACATTTTATGTTATTTATGTCACTTTAATATTTTTAATATTGTGTATCTATTAATCAGTTATTACAGTTATAGTAATTTTAAATAATTTTGTACATTAGCTTTTATTTTAAAGGTGGTTTATGCCCCATTATTACAGTATCATTCTGAATTTGACTATATTCTTTTCAGTGAGTTCTACACTTTTATATATTTTCATGTGGTTAGTTAGCCTCCTTTTGTTTCAACTGGAGGAACCCCCTTTAGCATTCCTTGTAAGGCAGGTAGTAATGATAAACTCCCACAGCTTATGTTTGTGTGGCAGTCTTTATCTCTCCATTTCTGAAGGATAGACTTGCTGGATACAGTATTTCTGGTTGGTGGTTCTTAGTTTTATTTTCTTTTAGCACTTTGATTATATCATACCACTGTCTTCTGGTCTGCAAGATTTTTGGCTAAGAAATCTGTTCATGCTCTCATGAGGGTTTCATTATATGTGACAAGTTGCTTTTTTTTTGCTTCATTCAAAATTCTGTCTTTGACTTTTGAGAGTTTCATGATCATGTGCACTGATGAAGCTCTCTTTATATTTGATCTATTTGGGTTTCTTTGGGCACGATGCATCTAGATGTTTGTTTTCCTCTCCATATTTAAAAGTTCTTTCTCTGCTCCTTCTGTGACTCCTGTAATGTGTATACCAGTAAGCTTCATGATATCCTATAAGTGCTGCAGGCATTCTTCACTCTTTTCATTTGTTTTTCCTTTTTGTTCCTCTAAATGAGTAATTTCAAAGACCTGTCCTTGAGCTCACTGATTCTTCCCCTTGATTGCATTTATACTTTCCATGAACTTTTCAATCCAGTCTTTGTTTTCTTAAATTCCAGAATTTCTATGTCATTCCTTTTAATGGTTTTTATTTCCTTGTTGAATTTCTCCTTTTGTTCATGTATTATTTTTCTGACTTTGTCTAGTTGTTCTCTTGTAGCTCACTAAGCTTTTTTTTTTAAAGTTCATTGTTTTGAATTCTTTGTCAGCAATTCATTGATGTCAATTTAGGATTGATTATTTGAGATTAATTTCATTCTTTTTATTCTGTTCTGTGTCCCTGAGTTTTCATGTTTATTGTAGCTTTGCATGTGTGTCTGTACATTTGAAGAAACAGTAGCCACCCTCCATCATATTTATGAAGTGGCTTTGAGTGGAAAGGACCTTCTCCAGACATCCTGGCTAGAGACTGTAGGCCTTTGTCCCTAACTGCTCCAGATGTCCATTTTGATTGTGTATTTGTTTCAGAAACCTGTAATTTATTACATCTCCAGTGCCTGATTTAGCTACTTTGTAGAGCTCCATTTTTTAAGGAGTGTGTCATATTTTTTTTCCTTTGGTGGTGTCATTTTTTTTTTTATTATTCATGATCTTTGTGGCCTTCCATTAGTGTTTGTGCATTTGAAGTAGTATGTCGTTTAGTGTTTATAGGCTCCAACAGGAAAAGCTCTTCTTCAGTAAGCTCGGTCAGAGATTCTTGGCAGTTCAGCTGGTAGGGTCCACTGGTGAATCTTGGGGCATGATGGCCTGGTTGTGTGACTGGATTGCAGACAATGGGCTTACTTTGCTCCCCAGTGGGCTGTGTTCTTCCAGGCCCTTGGTCCTTCACTCAAGAATGTGGGAGAGGACCCAGCCGGGCATGGTGAGTGATTAAGTAAACATTGAACTCCAAAGAGTTTTACAGAAAGTGATTTATTTAGGCAGAGAGAGAGAAAAAAGGAGAAAGAAATAGAGAGAGAGAGCGAGTTTCCGTGCTGTCACGGAAGGGGATCTAGAAATGGAGTCCGCCCAGATGATAGAGAAGGGGACTTTTAACCTGGGAGATATTCCCGCCATATTCAAGTTTTCTGTCCTATGAAAGGAGTTCTTTTATACTTCTGCTGGAGTGATTGATCTTTGATTATCACCCTGCACATGCGAAAGTTAAACAAAGACCTCTAAGCTCCCAGATGGAGACATGGGTGGAAGTATGGTGCTGGAAGTTCTTGCCTTTGAAACGATGCCTCCTTGTGGACACGGGGAGAGAATACATTCCTTCAGTGGCAGTTTCAGTGCACATGCAGGCCGGGTTACTGGGTCCATGAAGATTATCCTGGAGGCTGTATACACCGGAGCTTGGATCCACATGGGCAGGCCTTGCTGTCTAAGTCTGTGGTAGTGGACCTAGTGAGAGTATGTCTGGATCCTAGGGCCGTGAGATTTGTGTCTTTGGTTAGGATCTACTGGAACACCCTTATTAACTGGGTCCATGGGGACAAGTCTGAAGCGGGGTCTGTGGGGACTGGACTGATTAATGGGATGGTCCTGGAGCCTGGGTCATTGCGGGTAGGCTTGCAGTCTGAGGCTGCATGTCTGGACTGGCACTGGGGCAGGCCTGGAACCTGAGGTTGTAAGGGCCATCCTGGAGTCTGGAGCTGTGGAGGTTTATTCTTTTCTTAATTCACTAGTTTTTTTTTTTTTTCTAGTGTGTCAAATAAGCTACTTAATTTTTCCACTGAGCATTTGATTTCAATTGCTATTTTTTTAGTTTCAGACATTTTATTTGGTCTTCTTTCAAGTCTGTGTGTCCTTTTATCATATGGTTCATTGTTTCTAAAGTTCTTTCCTTTATACTTTAATACTTGTTAACATAATCATTTGATAGTCTCCATCAGATAATTCAATTATCTGAAAATCTTGAGGCTTTCATCAAACTTTTTGTTATTTGTGCTCAACTTCATGGAGGATCCATTTTTCCTGCATGTGTTTTGTAACTTCGGACTGTAAGCCCTCTTTAGGGGCCCTTATCTAGGAGAATTTCTGGTGTTTGGTTTCAAGATATATTTTTTTCCATGTAATTTTGCATTTTCCTACCCCAAGGGTCCCAAAGGTATTTATTATTAGTGTAAAAAAAATCACTGTGCTCATTTCTTGTATATTTCTGTACCATTCAGGCAGTGTAATTTAAACCTTAAATACTTCAGTGGTACTGGACCATTAAAAAATCAGAAGTAGGATTTGTCTTCACTCATACCAAATCAGATGTACTTTAGTTTGATATCTCTCTTTGCTGGTGGGGTTGATTTTTCATTCCTCCATTTTATTATGGGCAAGAGTCTTTGAAGGTTTCTGCCTTACTTTTTATCCATGTGAATATGGAAATACAAACTCTTAACCATATCAAGACTGGTTTCCTCCTTCCATAAACAAGGCCAAGCTATGCAGGCATTCACTTATTGTTCAAGTTTTTGTTGCTTTCTTTTTTTTTTTTGAGATGGAGTTTCGCTCTTGTTACCCAGGCTGGAGTGCAATGGCGCAATCTCGGCTCACTGCAACCTCTGTCTTCTGGGTTCAGGCAATTCTCCTGCCTCAGCCTCCTGAGTAGCTGGGATTACAGGCACACGCCACCATGCCCAGCTAATTTTTTGTATTTTTAGTAGAGACGGGGTTTCACCATGTTGACCAGGATGGTCTCGATCTCTCGACCTCGTGATCCACCCGCCTCGGCCTCCCAAAGTGCTGGGATGACAGGCTTGAGCCACCGTGCCCGGCCAAGTTTTTGTTGCTTTCTATATGTCTCACTCTCTTTAGGCTCAGCTCTCATTCAAAGAATGTTTGTGTTGGGAACATTTTTAAGATATCTAGTCCATAATGCTGGTAACCCCAGATATCCCTTGGAGGGTTTTGTCAGAATCAAAAGACAATCTAGATATAAAAGTGCTTTGAAGACTAATAAGAATGTTTTATGACTCCTGAAAAAGATGTGTTTATTGCGAATCTTAATTTGGAAACGGATTCTCCTATAGTCTAGGCTAACTTGCTTTTCTTTTTTCTGTCTTGATTTAGGGATGCACTTATTTTGATCCAGTGGAACGTAAGAGCTTTCATGGCTGTGAAGAACTGGCCCTGGATGAAGCTCTTCTTTAAGATCAGGCCTCTTGTTAAATCTTCAGAAGTAGGAGAAGAAATAGCTAGACTGAAGGAAGAGTGTGCACAATTGCAGAAAGCCTTGGAGAAATCAGAGTTTCAGAGGGAGGAACTGAAAGCAAAGCAAGTCTCCCTCACTCAGGAAAAAAATGACCTGATTCTTCAGCTTCAGGCTGTGAGTAGCACCACCATTTGTTCTTTAAATCAAGTTTTTAATTAGACTCCCTTGTTAAGCAGGCAATGCTGATGTGGAAAAAAAAAAATAGATGTGTGTGCTTTACAAATACCAAAGGATTTTATAAAACCAAAGACAATGAAAACAAAGAGACACCCTGTTTCGCCATGAAGTGATTTAACCGGCAAGACGTCTTTTAAAAAGGGACAAACTATCAGATGGAGTTTTACAAGGTAATAGCACCTCATGGGGGCCAGGAAGCTCTGGGTCTTGATTTAGAGTTTGCGTGTAGCCCATGATCCATTAGCAAATCAGCAAACAGGATTTTGGTAGGTCCCAAGAAAAGTTTGATTGAGATCTTCAGGAATGTTGCATGTGCTTCTAGTCAGATATCCTGATTTCGTCTCCCTACTTTCCCTTCCTGGGTCCAGATCAACAAGACTAATGAGATGAGTTCTTAAAACAGTTCTTAACCTTGGCTTTGTATCAAATTCATTTGTGAAACGTTAAAAATAAAAATAAATATGCCTAGACCCTACTCTCAGATGTTTTGCTTAAGCAGACTCTGTGTGGGTCCAAATAATCTGTATGGGTGACTCTGATATCCAGTCTAGATTAAAAACCATTGTCTTTTAAAAAGCATCATGTTGCTTCCCTGGTGAGCAACCCTCAGATTATATAATATGTACATTTTAGAGTCCAAACCCCTGGTTTGGGCATTCAAGCTTCTGTCTGCATTCTGATACTGCTGTGTCATTGCTCACTCTCTTTCCTGTTAGTCCTCCCTAGCCACCTGAACCTCTGTGATCCCAAAACAGCCCAAAGGGCCAGGAAGAAATTTTAACCACCTTTGTAATGCTTTCCTCTCTACTTAGCACAGTGTTAAGTTGAAAAAATGTTGGGGTCAAATATAATTTTTCTTGTTTTTTTTAATCAAGAAACAACAGTTTTTCTTATTTTTAAATTTTACCAAAAACAGAGAAAATTTAGTACTTTCAAACTGATCAAGTTATTCTTTTATTATTATTACTCTTTAATGTTTTGGAGCTGAATTATCTGCCAGCATGCCAACAGGCTCTATTTTACATAAGACTTCACATCTGAACCTGCATTTCTGATCATATTTAACATAGCAGTGGTCCTAGAACTTCAGTGTATACCAATCTTACCTGGTATGCTTATTAAAAATACAAATTCCTGGACCCCATTTCAAAGTGACTGTAAGAACTGTAAGAATCACAATTTGTAAAATATGTTGGCTCAGGGAAGAGGTAACTTTGGTTGAGACCTGGCCTCCCAGTTTCCATCATTCTTCCTACTGATGGAAGATAGCCAGTGTTACCTGGGGTGATGCAGGAGCTAGAAATAGACCCAGCTTGTGTAGGGCATGGCAAACGAAAGCTTGGGATGCATGCAAAAGATCATTGCAGGGAGCATGGGAATCACATGGACGCAAACTCCAGAGCAAACCCGAGAAGGCTGAAATGCATTCAGACTGTAACTGAGATGAAGTTGACAGAAGTATCATTATGTATACATTATATTTTATTATTTATTTTAAGAGACAAATCTAAACACAAAAGAATCCAAAAAAAAGAAAAAAGAAATATTTGAAATCCTTCTTTGCTTAGTCGACATTCCACCAGAACTGAGTGACCCCATTCCAATTAATATGGTGAGTACGTCAGAGAATAGCTGCCATTGGGGAAAGGCTCTTCCTACAGCTAAACTGCCACACCGGTGCTCAGCCGGCCCCCAAATCCTGCTGTCACGTTTAATGAAGAGATCAATGATGGTCGATTGGACTGTCCTCTTTGTTCAGTGATGGTGACAGCTCTTGTATACAGGCTGAATGGAATACAGCAAAGAACTGTGCTGCTTGTCACCGTGGGGTGAACTTAGATAAAATGTCTGTATTATTTTCCATGCACTGGAAGCTTCTCTCATTTGCATTGACCCTTCCTAAATGTCCTGATACTTCTTTTTGTTTAGCCCCTGTTTTGGGGTCTTCAGTGAAGTTGCAGATTTGTTATTCTGTATCTCTCTCCATCTGTGCCTCTTTGAGCCGGGTTTGCTGGGTAGGCAGCCATTCTCCAGCCAGGAGCTACTCAGAGGCCAATAGCCTGGATTTTTACCTCCCCCAAGTCCCCGACTCTTGGTCTAATTAGCAGACACAAGTTAAGTGAGGCAAATGGATCATTACTACATTGTCCAACTGGCACATTGTGAAGGATGGACGAGGTCTAGAGATGGAAGATGAAAATGTATGTGAACTTATAACAAGATCTCCAACAATTAAGAAGTTGCTTATGAAGAAGAGGTTTTATTTAGCCTCTAAAAAAGATAAATTAGAGGAGTTTAAAGTTATGAAAGGTGCTCTATAGCAAAAAGCCCCTTTATTTCTTACTTGACCCATACCACAGGAACAGTGGGTCACCCAGTAAGAGCTGGAGGCAGTGCCTGAGAAAGGATAAAGAGTACTATACGCTCTTCGTGTAACTTTGTGCTGGCAGAATCCTTGAGGCAAAAATTTTAGTTGGAAATAACAGTGAAATCTAGTTAATGACTTGCAAATAACCTTATGACTTCTAAATTTAGCCAACAAATTTAAAAAACATGTAACTCAGCTCAATTTATTAGAAGAGATGTATATTAAACAAGCACTTATAATAGCCACAGTGCAATATTCTGAGGGAACCCTGCTTTCTTAAAACATGATTTTCTAAGCAGTTATCAACCTCAAACTCTGTGCCGATGTGGATGTTTCCAGAAGCTGTGATTTAAGCAGCGCGCCACTGATTTTCGGAGGCACGCTAGCTCCTTGAGGCCACCAGGATTCTATTAAGTGCTTTAGAAGAGGTAATCTAATCTACTGAATTGGCCTGAGAGATTGAAAGCACCTCCAAAGAGAAGCAACTTCTCCACCTCTCAGTGATCAGATCGGGGACCTGGGAATATGATTAGCTGTTTAGGAAAGGTAGGTGAAAGTACTGGGCAGAGGGCAGGCAATTATCTCTTTGCTATGTGTTAGCAGCATTTTCGCCCAGCTGATAAATTACTTCCAGCTGTTGGCAACAATTTTCTCCTCATCATGGCAGGAGCAAGAGACACGGGCAAACGTTGAAGAGCAGTGCGAGTGGCTGATTAAATCCAAGATCCAGCTGGAGGCCAGAGTAAAGGAGCTGTCGGAGAGGGTGGAGGAAGAAGAGGAGCTAAATTCTGAGCTGACTGCCAGGGGGCGGAAACTTGAAGATGAATGTTCTGAGTTGAAGAAAGAAATCGATGACCTGGAAACAATATTGGCGAAGTCAGAGAAGGAGAAGCGAGCCACAGAGCACAAGGTACTTTTTCCATAACGTTAGTTAAGAAGGCCCGGCAGCCAGAATTCCACTCTCAAATCAGGTTTTGGTATCCGACTTGCTCTATTTAATTAAAACAGCGGCCTGCAATTTTATAGCATTGAGAGTCAGAACTGGCACAAAATATAGGGTCTGATAAACTGTGCTGTCCTGATTCACATTTCCAGTTTGAACTTATGGAACCGTATTTAATCTCCCAAATGAAACGTTTTCATTTGCTCCAATCCTATTGCATCTGAACTCTGTCATAGAATAAAATGGTTTCATCGGGCCTGTAAGAAACCTTTTTTTTTTTTTGGAAGGAGAGTGAGCATGATAGGGTTTGCTAAAAGATAATTCAGGGTGTGCCTGAGTCCCCTGCTGTATCACTGATTTAGAGTTTGACCTCGAAGATGTCAGTTAATTCTAGTTAAGGACTTCCGAGTTTTGTTTGGGCTGAGGGTTTGGTTGAGGGTTAACTTGTGCATCTATGTGTGGATCGAGGACAGTGAGGAGGCCGCATAAGCCTCCGGGAACCACAGTCTCCACAGTGACACCGTAATTTTGGCAGACTATTAAATAGCACTCTTATTTTTGTATATATCAGCTGGAACCTTTAACTGCCACTTTCTTGGGATACTGAGGCACAACACAATCTGAGGTGTCATGCCATGACACCTCAGAAAAAAGTGCAATCACCTTTAGTGTTGTTACTGTGATATAATACTGTGAATCACATTGACCATCCAACTTCTTTCATATTAATAATGTTAATGAATAAATAATTATTTATACATATTAATCTTTAAACAGAATACTTCATTTCCTGACCATGACAGCTAACAGATCCCTTTTGTGGGGGAAAACCTGAATTTAGTGTTTCAGGAATTTGGCTGAATGCAGCTCTTGATGACACCGGATACTTCATGGGTTGTTCTGGACTCCAGAGGAGAGACGACCCTCAGTGTTACCCCCGGCGTTCCGGCAGAGTCTTTAACGAAGCCGCCATCTTCTTCCCACAGGTCAAGAACCTGACTGAGGAAGTCGAGTTTCTAAATGAGGATATCAGCAAACTTAACAGAGCAGCCAAGGCTGTGCAGGAGGCCCATCAGCAGACTCTGGATGACCTGCACGTGGAGGAGGAGCAGCTCAGCAGCCTGAGCAAGGCAAACCTGAAGCTGGAACAGCAAGTTTGTGAGGTCGGTAGCGGCGTATCTGGTTGGTTAGTGACCTGGCTACATATACACCTAACTCCAGGTTTTACTTCATTAATTTATCTTGACAGTTTCAGGAAAACCTAGTAGCAGAGTTTGTTTTCCTGATGATTGAGAATAAAAGTGTTCTTTTTCTTATACGCTAAACCACAGCAGTATGAGAGAGGTCTCCGCACGTAATCTGTCAGTTTTTAAATGCAACTTTCAATCCTGGGCAATGGGAAACGAACATTAAGACGAATGGTAAAGGGTTGTCACCTTAGGTGACTGGCTTTTCCTCATATCTCCCACGGAACCTGGTGTTTTGCCCCACAGATATGCTGGTACTCTATTTGACACTGGTTTGGAAGAATTCGTTTTAAAGGCCATGTGTGTTTCCCATGGTGTGCCAAGAATTATTTATTGTTGAAAGATATGTGAACACAAGCTGTGTTCTACCTACACTACTGGAAAATACTTTTAAGATGATGCCCATTTTGCCTCTAAATGCCCTGTGAAATAAAGCTGTTTCACACCAGTCTCAATGTGTGGGTTCATAATTCTTCCTTTTTCCCACCCCGGCTGACATAGTGTATGCATTCATGCTCTCAGTAGTCACCAAAGTGCAGCCTTTAAAAATTGTTGACAAGAGTGTTAGGATTTTTTTCCTTATCTACTGCTTTTTCTTCCTGCCTCTATATAAATTTTTTCTATTACCTATTAGTTGTATTACATTTCTTCCGACTTCCACTAATTACATATCTCACACATCCACACACTTATTCTCTCCTGACGTCTTAGTCCATTCAGGCTGCTATAGTAAAATTCCATAAACTGGTCGCAAATAAATAGCAGTTTGTGTCCCACAGTTCTGGAGGCTAGAAAGTCCATGAGCAAAGTGCCAGCAGACTTGGCGTCTAGTGAGAACACATTTCCTGGTTTACAGAGGGTGACTGCTCCGTGTGTCCTCACATGGCAGAAGGAACACGGGAGCTCTACAGGGTCTCTTTTATAAGGACTAATACCATTCACCGGGGCTCCACCCTTAGGACCTCATCACTTCCCAAAGGCCCCACCTCCCAACACCGTCACATTGGGGATTAGGATTTTAAAGCATGACTTTGACAGGGACACAGACTCCACTCCACAGCACTCGCTGTTCTACTTTCAGACTTTTACATATGTCCTTTCCAGAATCTCTCCCTCCCTCCCAGTTTGAGTTTCATCTCTTTGGTTGGTTACAGAGCGTATCTTCCATTGTTACAAGGTAAACATATCAATAAACAAAAGGCCATATTGTGGCCGTTACCTGGTTTCCTGCAAAACTAACCTCCATATCATCCTTGGCACTATTACTCCATGCAAAACTGGAATGTTCTGATGGGGAACATTCAGTGAGGAAGCAGAATATGGCATGATGTCACGAACTGGAAGAGGGTACCAAGGTGGTGACGAGGCTTGGAAATCATGCCGTGTGAGAATGTGTTTGAATGGGCCAGTGATGCCGAGGAGTTCTTCCAGATTATTAAGGATGATCAGGCGGAAACTGATTTGCTTGGTGTTGCTCCAGGGAGCAGAGCTTGTACTTGGGGATAGAATTTCCAGGGAATATTTTGGCTTCTTATGAAGAAGCACTCCCCAGTAAATGGACTTATCCACCCGTGAAATGAGCTGCCATGTGAAGAAGTGAGCTTCCTATCATTGGAAAGCGATCAATCAAGGGCTCACTGGCCATTTCTTGTTTGTTCCTTCCCTAAGACAGAATTTCTATTCTGTAATTTCTAACGTTTTGTTTTATCCCTGTGATTTCTGGATTCTTTTGTCAACCTATTGACATATGCAGTATTTATTTGGAAATCTCTCTGTTATTGGGCATCATTTATAGAATTTGTGCTTGTATCTTTCTTTTTCCAGAAGGTAAGTGGTTAATGAACACATCTAGTGAAGTATAAACTCTACCTATTTATTTGGCTAAATAATATCTCTTTCTGTCAGCTTGAGGGTGCCCTTGAGCAGGAGAGAAAAGCAAGAATGAACTGTGAAAGGGAGCTGCATAAACTGGAGGGCGATTTAAAGCTGAACCGGGAAAGTCTGGAGAACCTGGAGAGCAGCCAGCGACACCTGGCAGAAGAGCTGAGGAAGTAGGCCACCTTTCTGTTGACGTGAGATTCTTGGAGACCTTATATTAGAAGGAATAGCTTTCTCGTTTCATTTATCCTTAGCACTCCAGGGCCAGATAGCTCAAGACCCAAGGCAAGGATAACAGGCCTAGGAAATGATTTTTTTTTTCTTTGCTGTGCTTTATAGCTGTAAAAAGAGAGTAAATGCAATATCTAGAAGGATGTAACTGAGAAAGTATCTGACTAGCAGATGAGAAAGAATAATATAAGGTATATGAGATGTAAATTATTGGGAACCTTCAGCTGTAAATCAAAAAATAAAAATGTCTCTCTCCTTTTACTCATGATGAAACCAATGTCATGATATGTTAAAAAAAAAATTGATCCTGATGTGAAGACTGATATACTCTCTGGTTACTTAAATAATATATGTTTGCCAGACATAATTAATATTTATATAGGAACTTTGATCAAATAATTTACTATATAAACATTAAACCTTCAAATCTGAACCCATGAAGATGATTAAAATTGGGGAAATTTTCTATTCATTTGGATTCCTTATACCCCAAGGAACTTAGAGCAAGATGGCTTTCTCAGTGTAGTTCTCCACATCAGTGACATGATTTTCTCACCTTCTCCCTTTTCTCATCTTCCTCTGTTTAACTAGACTTTTTTTTTTTCTTTTAACCATTAGGGATTTTCCATTTATTTAGATTATACCAAATAAGAGAGGAAAACAGTGAGGATGAAGAGTAAGACAGGCCAGGTTAAACACTGCAGTGTGTCAGTGGTTGAGGCCCACAGTAAAAGAGGGAGGAGAGTCCAGTGACCAGCCATGAGCATCTGACTCTCTTGTTGGTATATACGTATGCTATTATGTATGCTCTTGGTGAGGCTTGACTCATATTCTACTAATGAGCTACTGGGCTTAAAAGGTGTTTAGAAATGATGAAACAAATGACTTTATGGATGGAACGGAATAATGTAAACATGATGATAGAGTTCCCTTTGCATTCAATTTTGAAGATCGTGTTTCAGTGCAAATGATAACTGGCAAAGTGTAAATGATACTCTGTGTTGTGTAGGCCACAGGTCAAGAGCTTTAGCATTTTAGAAATCCATAGTTTTATTTATTTATTTTATTTTTATTATTTTTTGTTTTTCTTTTTGTTTTTTTAAGACGGAGGTTTGCTCTTGTTACCCAGGCACGATCTCGGCTCACCGCAACCTCCGCCTCCTGGGTTCAGGCAATTCTCCTGCCTCAGCCTCCTGAGTAGCTGGGATTACAGGCACGCGCCACCATGCCCAGCTAATTTTTTGTATTTTTAGTAGAGACGGGGTTTCACCATGTTGACCAGGATGGTCTTGATCTCTTGACCTCGTGATCCACCCGCCTCAGCCTCCCAAAGTGCTGGGATTATAGGCTTGAGCCACCGTGCCCGGCCCGAAATCCATAGTTTTAAAAAGTTGTAACTTAATCGTAAAACTTTTTCCCTAGGTAGACCTATGTATATCTGAGACAATACGTGATAAAGGTGGCATTTCAAATTAGTGATGATGAAATACTTAGTAAATGGTACTGGAATTATTAGCTATTCATTTCCTGAGATAAGAGAAATTCCTACCTCATACAATGTATACACCCAAACTTCAGTTGCACTGATGAACTCAATGTCAAAACAAAGTCATAAAACATTAGAAGATGCAACATTATTCACAATGGCCAATACATGGAAACAATCTAAATATCCTTTGATAGATGAATGGATAAAGAAAATGTGGGGTGTGTGTGTGCGTATATATACGTATACACAAAAACCTATTGAAATAAATGAATTAGAATTTAAAAGATGAAAAAAAACCCAAACACACATACATACATTCACACATATATCTGTAAACATACATATGTATAATCTAAATACACACACAATGGACAGTTACTCAGCCTTGGACAGAAATCCCTGCCACGTGCAACAACTTGGATGAATTTGGAGGACATTATACAAAGTGAAATAAGCCAGTCACAAAAAGGATAAAGACTACATGATTCCACTGATAGAAGTATCTAAAATAATCAAATTCACAGAAACAAATTTATAGCAAAGTGGTTGTCCAGGGCTGGGAGGAGAGAGAAATAATGGAGACTTGTTCAATGAGTATAAAGTTGGTTATGCAAGAGGATTAAGTTCTAGAGATCCGCTTTACAACACTGTACCTATAGTTAACAATACTGTATTTTGTTCTTAAAAACTTAAGAGAGTAGAGCTCATGTTAAGTGTTCTTACCACAATTTAAAACAGTTTTTAAAAATATAATCAATAAGTCTTAGGAGATTGACAGGTTAAATCTTCTTGAACAAGTCACAAAAAGCCAAAGACAAAAGGAAGATATCGATATATTTGACATCAAAATTTTAAACATGTGACAAATGCCAACATAAATAGATTGGAAGCAAGATGTAAAGTGAGAGAAAAATTTGTAATAAATATAAAAAATATCAAAAATCAAAGGAAAATTTATAATTAGATGAACAACCTAATAGAAAAATGAGCAAAGGACACAAATAGTTCTTTTGATTTATTGATAATCTAAAAATACGAATAGTTGACAGGATGTAGTCATTACTAGTAATTGAGAACATTCAAAAAGAAAAATGAAATACTATTCTATTGTCTAAGAAAATTTGGGTAGTATGTTATTCTCTACAAATGTAGAGAAACAGTGATCTCACAGTGTTAGTGGAGATTAAAAGAGAGGGTTATCATGTGTTTTAGCACTTACATTACCCAACAATTTCCTGCTCAGTATCCACTCTAGAGAAATGTGTATTCAAGGGGCATGATTATGAACAGTGTGATTTGTAAAAGCAAAATATTAAGGAAGCCCAAGTGCTTATTAATTGGGAAATTCACAAACTAAGGAATGTCTAAATCTTAAAATGCCATGGCATAGTTAATTTTTAAATGGAGTATTCTGTGTAGGCCTGTGTAGAAAAAATAATGGAGTAATAATACATTATTAATATAATAATTAGCTTAAAATATAATAGCTTAAGATTTTTAAGCTTAATATATTGTTAAGAATAATGTTATTCTTAAAATAACATTCTCAATTCAATAATGTATTGAATTAAGTTCAATACATTATTGAACTTTGTAACATTTAAAATATTAAAGATAATATTTAACATATAATAAATGGTATTCTTATCAATATCTTAATGTAATAATGTATTAATATGGATTGTTATTAATCTATAAATGCAAACATACACAATATTCTATCATTGTAAAGAAAATGGAACTCTACAGCTACATATGCACATGCAAGCACAAACATATGTCAGTAGTTAAATTTCTGGAAGGATTTATACTAGATGGATAATGGTGGTTCCCTCTAGTGGGAAAGTGGGGATTGGGTATTATATTAGTTTGTTTCCATGTTGCTGATAAAGACATATCTGAGACTGGCTAATTTCTACAGGAAAAAAGGGTTTAATAAACTTAACAGTTCTACTTTGCTTGGGAGGCCTCACAATCATAGCAGAAGACAAGGACAAGCAAGTCACATCTCATAGGGATGGCGGCAGGAAAAAAGAGAGAGAGAACTTGTGCAGGGGAAAGCCTTTTTATGAAACCATCAGATCTTGTGAGACTAATTCACTATCATGAGAACAGCACAGCAAAGACTAGCCCCCATGATTCAATTATCTCCCACAGAGTCCCTCTCGCAACACATGGAAGTTCAAGATGAGATTTGGGTGGGGACACAGCCAAACCATATCATTCTGCCCTTGGCCCCTCCGAAATCTCATGTCCTCACATTTCAAAACCAGCCATGCCTTCCCAACGGTCCCCCAAGGTCTTAACTCATTTCAGCTTTAATTTAAAAGTCCACAGTCCACGGTCTCATCTGAGACAAGGCAGGTCCCTTCTGCCTATGAGCCTGTAAATTCAAAAGCAAGTTAGTTATTTCCTAGTCACAATGTGGGTACAGGCATTGCCTAAATACAGCCATTCCAAATGAGAGAAATTGGCCAAAACAAAGGGCTACAGGCCCCATGCAAGTCTGTAATCCAGCAGAGCAATCAAATCCTAAAGCTCCAAAATGATCCCCCCATGTCTCACCTCCAGGGTACACTGATGCAAGAGGTGAGTTCCCATGGTCTTGGGCAGCTCCTCCCCTGTGGCTCTGCAGGGTACAGCCTCCTTCCTGGCTGCTATCATGGGCTGGTTGTATGTTTGCGGCTTTTCCAGGTATACAGTGCAAGCTGTCAGTGGATATACCATTCTGGTGTCTGGAGGACAGTGGCCCTCTTCTCACAGTTCCACTTGGAACTGCCCCAGTAGGGACTCTGTGTGGGGGCCCTGACCCCACTTTTCTCTTCTGCACTGCTCTAGCAGAGGTTTTCCATGAGGACCCCACAACAAACTTCTGCTTGGACATCCAAACATTTCCATACATCTTCTGAAACCTAGGTGGAGGTTCCCAAACTCCAATTCTTGACTTCTGTGTACTTGCAGGCTCCACACCAGGTCGAAGTTGCCAGGGCTTGGGGCTTGCACCCTCTGAAGCTATGACCCAAGCTCTATGTTAACCACTCTGAGCCATGGCTGGAGCAGCTGAGATGCAGGGCATCAAGTCCCTAGGCTGCACACAACACAGGGACCCTTGGCCCAGCCCAGGAAACCCTTTTTCCTCCTAGGCCTCTATGCCTGTGTTGGAAGGGGCTTCAGTGAAGACCTCTGACATGCCCTGTTGTCTTGGGGATTAACTTTCAGTGCCTTGTTATTTACATAAATTTCTACAGCTGACTTGATTTTTTTCTCAGAAATAGGGATTTTCTTTTCTATCACATTGTCAGGCTGCAAATCTTCTGAACTTTTATGTTCTGCTTTCCTTGTAAAATGAATGCAGGCCAGGCACAGTGGCTCACGCCTGTAATCCTAACAATTTGGGAGGCCAAGGCAGTCAGATTGCCTTTGCTCAGAAATTCAAGACCAGCCTGGGCAACATGGTGAAATCCTGTCTCTGCTAAATACAAAAAATTAGCTGGGCATGATGGCATGTGCCTATAGTCTCAGCTACTCAGGAGGCTGAGGCAGGAGAATTACTTGAACCTGGGAGGTGGAGGTTGCAGTGAGCCAAGATTACACCACTGCATTCCAGCCTGGGTGACAGAGCGAGACTCAGTCTCCAAAACAACAATAACAACAAACAAACAAACAAAAAGCTGAATGCATTTAACAGCACCCAAGTCACCTCTTGAATGCTTTGCTGCTTAGAAATTCCACCAGATACCCTAAATCATCTCTCTCAAAACAAAGTTCCACAAATCTCAAGGGCAGGGACAAAATGCCACCAATTTCTTTGCTAAAACATAACAAGAGTCACCTTTGCTTCAGTTCCCAGCAGGTTCCTTATCTCCATCTGAGACTACCTTGTCCAAAGGATTTTATTATCCATTTCATTATCAGCATTTTGGTCAAAGCTATTCAACAAATCTCTAGGGAGTTCCAAACTTTCCCCCATTTGTCTTTCTTCTTCTGAGTCCTCCAAACTGTTCCAAGCTCTGCCTGTTACCCATTTCCAAAGTCGCTTCCACATTTTTGGGTAGCTTTTCAGCAGCGCCCCACTATGCTAGTACCAATTTACTGTACTATTCCATTTCCACACTGCTGATAAAGATTTACCTTATACAGGAAAGAGGGTTTAACAGACTTATAGTTCTGTATGGCTGGGAGGCCTCATAATCATGGTGGAAGGCAAGGCGGAGGAAGTCACACTTAACATGAATGGTGACAGGCAAAAAGAGAAATTGTTCAGAACAGCGCCTCTTTATAAAATCATTACATCTTGTGAGACTTACTCACTCTCATGAGGATAACATAGGAAAGACTTGCCTAAATGAGTCAGTTACCTCCCATTGGTTCCTCCCACAGCACGTGGAAATTAAAGATAAGATTCAGGTGGAGACTCAGCCAAGCCATGTCAGGTATCGTAGCTAAGAAAACTTCAGATGTAGGTATAATCATTGAAGTTTAAAAATGAGAATAAATTATTGTATTATATCTATAATTTTAAAAATATTTAAACAGAATGGTATTTTCATTTTTTGGTCAAAGCCTGTTTTTTTATTGATATATAATAATTGTACATATTTTTGGAGTACATGTGCTATTTTGATACCTGTATACAATCTTCCGAGATTCAATTGTGGTAATTGGGATATCTATCACATCAAACATTTATCTTTTCTTTGTGTTAGGAATATTACAATTCTAACTACTTTAAACAAAATGTTATTATTCTGAACAATTGTATTTGTTATATTTTTCTAAACAGAAAAGAATTAGAAGTGAGTCAGATGAATTCAAAAGTGGAGAATGAGAAAGGCCTGGTAGCTCAGCTTCGGAAGATGGTTAAAGAGCATCAGGTAATCGATTATCAAATATGCCTGTGTGCTTATATTCAGATCCAGGGGTGACGACTGGCAGTTCCATGACACATTTATGCCAAGGTATTCATACCCTTAACCAACCACAGGCAGAGGCGGAAAAGACCAGTGGTTAAGAAGGGAAATTGTGGCATTCCACAGATAGAGTTAAGCTTAAATTTCCTTATGAGAATAATAAAAGTGAATACCTAATTTGTTGAATGTTTGCTGTGAACGAGGCATTGTGCTAAAATCCAAAACTTGTTTTTTCAGTCATGAATCCTTCTGGCAACCATTGAGCTCATATTATTAAATGCAATGATATATTTAAGTAATAAGCACAGTGCCTGACCCGTGGTATGCATGCAGTGTTAGCAATTTAATTTTTATAATAATTATTCTTTGTGATTAGAAGGTGAGTGACTGAAAATCAGTAAGTTCTATAGGTACTTGTAGCCTCAAAACATTATGTGATAATAAATAGCTATTTATAAGTTTTAGACTGTGTGAGTTTCATAGCATATGACCATGTTATAAAGTAATTTTACACACAAATGCACACACACGTTCAGATGGATAATTTCCCTTTGGTGCTAAATAAATATCTTAGTAATATAACTATGGCTCGAAATACTTTTGGAACCTCTTTCTGATATTTATCTCCTGAAATATTTTGAGCCAAATAAGAAAACCAGTCTCAACGTTTTGTAAACAGATTTTAGTTTCAGACATGCTATTAACCTGCAAGTGGTTATGGTATTCATTGGGCTTGACTTCAAATGACTCTTGACCTTATTAAAATAAAAAAAAATTTCAATATATCCAAAAGACAAATTTCCTTACCTTAATGCCTTCAGAAAGTTCTATAAAGATTATTTCTGACAGAACATTTCAGAAATGTTTGGTTCCATGGTGGTATGATTTGGGATCAATGTTGTTTTGGATCCCATGATAACCAGCTGGAAGAGGATCACGGTTACTTGAATGTGAAAATCATACTTTTTTTTTAAAGCACCTTTTCCATCATACCTTATCTGTAGAACTGGTAGACTACTTATTTGGTATAATCTAGAAATTAGTTTTTTCTAAGCCACAGTACTCTTATTTAATGGAAAGGAAAACATATTCTAAAACAGTTTCTATCTTGTTTTCTCCTCTCTCTAACCTATGCCTAATTATTTAAAGTGATGAGGATAACAGAGTGGCTTCATTGTTCTGGAATACAGTGATGCTATCAGGATTTATAGACTGATTTGACCTGTACTAAAAGGGCTTGCGGCTCCGCCAGCCGTTAGCCCCTCTTTTTCCAATAATCTTGCCTCTGATGATGTCGCATCACTTCCCACTTTATCAGTCCACATTCCTTTGCCAACTCCCCTTTGTTGTTTTGGATCTCTTACTTGAAATCTCCTGCAGACTAGAAAACCAAGTAACCAAGATTTTTAGAATTATGTGTAAAATTAAATTGATATTGTTTAAGTAAATTGCTTGAAATTGAAGATGTTCATTTTTTTGATCACAATTTTGCCCAAGTCCCAGATAGTTGAGATCAATGAATTTCAGATGAGGAAGATTTTTGTATATAAAATTTATTATCCCAATTTTCATACGTGCTCTTAAACACTCTTGTGTCATATGAAAGATATTTTCCTATTTCTTTGGGAAATACTCTTTACTAAGCTTTCTCCTCCATGTATATAATTTAATGAGCTTGCCCATCATCAGGGGCTGAGTGATTTGGAAGAAATGCAAATTCTAATTCTGGTTTTGGTCCTGAATTGGGGCAAATCACTTAGCTTCTGTCTATTGTGTTTTCTTTAGTTATGCATTGAGAACCAAAAGTTTCATGTTAGCTTTGTAATTTAAAAAATAGAGTAAAGCTCTTAAATATGGACTATGCTACAAGTGCTTAGTAAAAGTCAAAATTATTTATTGGTACAGACTCAAATAAAGGACTTGAAAGAGAAACTAGAAGCTGAAAGGACCACTCGAGCCAAGATGGAAAGGGAGAGAGCTGACCTCACCCAAGACCTGGTTGACTTGAATGAGAGGCTGGAGGAGGTAGGAGGAGCCAGTTTGGCTCAGCTGGAAATAACTAAGAAACAGGAAACGAAATTCCAGAGGCTTCGCCAAGACATGGAAGAGGCCACACTGCACTTTGAGGCAACTTCTGCGTCTTTGAAGAAGAGACATGCAGACAACCTAGCTGAGCTCGAGGGCCAGGTAGAAAATCTGCAGCAGGTGAAGCAGAGACTGGAAAAAGACAAGAGTGACTTGCAGCTGGAAGTAGATGACCTCCTGACCCGTGTTGAGCAGATGACCAGAGCTAAGGTAGATACTCCCATGCTATCCTCATGGGCTTCTGAACATGTAAGTAGGAAGGGGAAGAAATGAGAGGGGAGGGAAAAGAAAAATAGGGCTCATGGGCTTAGTGATTCGATGTATTTTCTAATGAAGACTATAGTTCTTCGTATGGAATAGATCAGGCCTAACCTTAGTGGCCATTGTAAAGGTCACGCATCCATCACCTGAATGTGACCTGAAAGTGGCTTCTGCTTTTACCAGAATTCCAATCCATGTTTCTTACGGGTCTTTTTAGTGACAGCATAAGTAAGTGAGCTGGAAATCTGAGGCCACTATCTATATCTTCCTTGAAGAATGACTTTTGTTGTGAGCGCTCCCTGGTGATGGCATGGATACTCCTAGAGCCTATAATGAATGGTGTACACAAATAGCTTTGCTGAGAGGAGGAAACTTTTCCTCCCTCGTGTCCTCTGGCATCGCTTTAATCAGCCGGTACTATAAGGAAGGCTCATCACATGTTCATTCTTTACTGAGCCCATTCACCTACATGCCGCAAGCTCTCATGTCAAATGGTAACTACCCGATCACGGATAACAGGGACCCTGTCTTCGGGTAGTTGAGAGGAGCTTTGCTTTAGATTAAGCAGAGCAGATGCCTAGTTGCTGCAATCTCTTCTCCTTGTGAGCAGATTTTAATAAAGTCATCTGGGAAAGATACGGCCTGACAATAAAGCTTGATCTTCATGGACTAGGGCCAGAAAAATGTAGAATATCTTCAGTGATATAGAGTGGTTTCTGAAATGTTTAACGGTAATTCCTTTTAAATACCTTACTAAGTAGAAAGAAACAATCTGTGTCTGTCTGTCTGTCTGTCTCTCTCTCACCTCTTTCTTAGTTCATTCCTTGGTGTTTTAGTTCATTTCTGCTGCTCTAACAAAATACCACACGCTGAGTAATTTATAAATAATAGAAAGTTATTTCTCACAGTTCTGGAGGCTGGCAAGTCCAAGATCAAAGTAGCAACAGGTTTATTGTCAGAGGAGGGCTCTCTGCTTTAAAGACGTGCCTCTTGCTGCATCCTCACATTGCAGAAGAGCAAAAACAGGAAAGGGCCGGATGCTCCCTTGCACCTTTAAGATCACTAATCTCATTCACGGAGGCTCATGTCCTCATGACTTCATCACCTCCTAAAGGCCCCACCTAACACTATCACACTGGCAGTGGTTTCAACATACGAATTTTGGGGGGACATGTTCAGTCCATAGCATTCTACTTCTGGCCCCTCAAATTTATGTCCTTTGCATAAGCACCCCAAGAGGCTCCAGAGACTTAAGTCATTTCAGTGTCAACTCAAACGTCTAAAGTCTCATCTAAATCATATAGGAGGGAAACTCAAGGCATGATTCATCTTAAGGCAAATTCTCCCTCCAGCTGTGAGCTTGTGAAATCAAACAAGTTATGTGTTTCCACAATAAAATAGTGGAACGGGCATAGCACAGACATTCCCCTTCCAAAAAAAGAGAAATCAGAAAGAAAAAAGAGGTAACAAAGGGAAAATCACAACACAAACAAAGCGAATAACATGAAATCTTGTAAGTTGGGAATAATCATTTTTGACTCCATGTTTCCATGATCTTCTGGACATACTGAGGTGAAGTTTGGGTCCCCAGGACCCCATGTAGCACTGCTCCCCTGGCAGCACCTCTCAGGAGTTGAAGTTGGCTGCTTGTGGCTCTCCCAGGTTAGTGGGAGAGCTTGCTGGTGGCTCTATAAGTCTGGGGTGTTGGGGGCAACTCTGCCCCCACAGTTCCACTAAGCACTGCCATGGTGGGGGCTCTCTGCAGTGGCTCTTGCTCCCATGGCAATTCTCTGCCTGAACCCCAAGGCTCTCCAAAATATCCTTTGAAATCATGGTGGAGGAGCTATGCTTCGGTATCTCCTGCAGAGCTTGCACTCTGTGGATGCTGCTATGGATTACAGCATGTGCCTTCCAGAGTGGTGACCTGAGCTGAACCTGAGCCTGCCTGAGTGGCAGAGGAGCACTGCACTGGCATGTGGGGAGCTAAGAGTAGAGGCAGCCCTGGGCTGCAAGCTCTGAGATCTCATGGGAATCCTCTCTTGAAATCACATTTCCTTCAAGGCCCTGGCCTTCTGGGCCTTTGTAGGCAGGGCAGCCACAAAGGTCTCAGAAATATCTTCAGGGTCATCCTTCCATCGACCCGATGAATAGCGCCTGGCTTCTTTCTATCCCTACTAACGTCCTTATCAAATGTTTGCTTGTCTACATCCTTAGTGTTTTTTCTTTCTGAAAATACTTTTTTATTCTTCACAATCTGGCCAGGCTGAGAATTTTCTAAGATCTTTAAATTCTGCTTCTCTTTGATTATACATTTCATCTTTATTTCTTTCTCTCTGTATTTTGTTTTAAGCAATCAAGAGAAACCATGGAGCCCCGAACACTTTAAGGATTTCTTCCACCAAATGTCCCAGTTCATCATTCTTACAGTTTACCTTCCACAAGGGACTAGGGCATAGTTCAGCCAAGTTCTTTGGCACTTTGTAATAAGGATGGTCTGTCTTCCAGTTTCCAGTAAAATATCCCCAGCTTCCATTTTAAGACCTCAGTAGAATTGCCTTACTGTCTGTATTTCTACCAGCATTATAATCACAGCCAGCCAACTAATCTCTAAGAAGATTAATTCTCTCTCTACAGTTCTCCTCTTCTTGTCAGCCCTACCAGAAGGATTCTCAATGCTCCATTCATGGGAATATAGGCTTTTTCTAACAGTAGGTGTGTACTTCACTACCTCCGTTCTCCTTTAATCCCTGCCATCTGTCTTTATTTCTCCTGAAGCTGGCACTTCCTCTGAACATTTCTGTCGCTGGCACGTGGTTCTTTTTATAACTCAGGTTCTAGGCCTGAACCGCCTCTTTCTTCCTTGTTTGCTTTTCAGTCAATTATTGCAGCAGGTCAGTCTTTACCATGTCATCGTTTTCTATTCCCATTCCCATGTAGCGCTCTCTCTACCTGTCAACTAGATTACTGCAGTGGTTTCCTTTTTTGCTTCTAGTCTTTCATTTTTTAAAACCATTTTATATTTATATATCCAAATTAATATTTATAGAGTGTTCAGAATATTTACAAAGCATGGATTTATTGAATTATGTCCCCGCTTAAAAATGAACTCCAAACTTCTGCTTTCAAGGTACCTTGTAACCTGTGATCAGAGTCAGCCTGTCTTGCCAGTTTTAGATCCCATTGCTTCGTTTCATGGATCTTCCATTTCAGCTTGCTTTTCACCAAATATTCATTTTTACACCAATGTGTCTTTTCCAAACTAATTATTTTCTTTGGAACGCTCAAGTTCAACCTCCTGCATGAAGAACTTGCCTGTTTTTGAGTTCCTGTAGTACTTTGGGGGTCCCTCTTTATACTGCTGCATTATCTAGTTTTTTAACTTTGCTTAAACTGAAAGCAGAAACTAGGTTTCATTTTCATGTTTACTCTGTGCTTTGTAGAGTCTGCGCAGTCAATTACTAGCATCAGCTTTTACGTATGCCTCTTGGAGCTCATGGATTCAGTGACTTGTCCAAGGCCACACAACTCTATGGAGAAGATGAACTTCAATTCCAAATCCTGTGTATATCTGTTGGGGAGCACGTCCTGCTGCTACTTTAAATATTTGTTGGCACGACAAATGGTTTCTGTTCCCTCTCATAGGCATATACATCAGGCTAAACTGTTCCTTGAGTTGTTTACTTTATCATTTTCTGAATTATAATGCCAAGAATGCCAATGCTCAGTGGTACCACAAAGACAAGCATTTTCAAAAGCATATTATGCTGACAGAGAGGCTCAGGGCAATTTAGAAGTTGTAGGAAATCTCACAATTATCTCGATTATTTTGAATTCCCATTGGTCCCAGCATTTCTGGGATGCAGGATTTTTATGCATCATTTTAAGAATCAGCTATAAGATAAATGTTTCTTATTCCATTAACCTTCTCATCCCTGGTATCAGAACATACCATTTATCCTTATGCTTAAATTAAAAATTCTTTTGAGGGTACAAGTGTTTTGCATGCTATATCCCTATACAGGCCTCTTAGATAAACAATCTAATTGTCTTTTGCTGATTCTGTTTATGAAAATACGTTTTACATGGAAACACTATACTAGTGGTTAGCATTGCCTGTGTGGACACCTTCCATGTGAGGCTCTGCCAAAGGCGAGTGCCTTTTCTATCTGCCCAAGTGGGCTGCCTCCTCTACAGATACACGGAACCCAGCTGGCCCTCACCACATGGACCTCTCTTGAGGAACTGGGAAATTTTGGGCTCCTTTTCTTGCTATTTCTACACACCATTGACTAAGTTGTCTTGTAGAGGTCTGTGCTTTTTTCACCCTAAGCAAACAGGTGCATAGCACAGCATACTCAAGGCCACAAACAGGTGCCATTTCTCACACCTGGATATATTCCTCCTGGCTCAGTTAACAGGTCATTTACTGTTGGAGACATCATAAAACAAAAAGGGTTTTCATAATCATCCTATTTTTACCCATTTTCCTCTGGAGCCCAGCATTCATGCCAATGTGGGCCACCTAGGACATGAAGTCAGTTAATCCTTAACATTTCCTTTGTCACTGCTTCATACGACAGAGGCCTAGGAATCTAATATTGACATTTTCTGTGTGTGTGTGTGCATCTGCACAGGCAGTTTCAGTTCACATTCCGATTCTGACATTTAACCACTCTGTGAATTTGGGATAGTTATTTAGCCTCTCTGATGCTCAGTTTTCTCATTTATAAAACAGAGGCAATCTGAACTTTTGAGAGATAGTGTGAGGAAAAAAAAATAAGCATGCCAACTTTGACTGTCAAAGTCATTTTCAGAAGTGAGAGCAAACAAAATTCAACATATAATTAGAAACTGTGCAGACAACCTAAAAACTGTCACATTCATCATGACTTGAGCTTTCTTCTAGTTATGAGTGGACAGCGGGGACGATTGAGCATGCTGGGTATTTAACATTAATGCCCTAACCTATGTGAAGCTGATGGCATTGTATGAGAAGCTGGCCACTGAATCTCTGTGAAGCCTGTTTTCACCAGGCCTGGGTGTGCTGTAGGACCTCTGTGAACTGGAACTATATAGCACTGCATTGGAGATGTAAGAAGACGTAATTTAGTAGTCTTTCATAGAATAACCATTAGTAAGTGAGACAGCCAGGTGAGAGGGGGTCCCTGGAGAAACTCCAACCAGCCTGCCCACTGGAGTGGAGCCTGGGAAACTTCATGCCATTTGCAGTGGGGTGGAGCCCGGCCCCTCCTCTTTCTATGTGGAACCTGGGATTCAAGCTGCAGGTGGGAAGCACTCTAGCAGGGACTCTAGCCTTGTGAGAATCTCTGTTTCCCCCTTTTCTTCCTTTCCATCCAGGAAAACCATCTTGCTCACCATTCAAATAGTCTGTGACCCTGAATTTTCCTGGCCAGAGACAAAGAACCATCTGTAGCTGACCTAAGGAAAAGTCGTACAACATAGCGTGAGGAAAACGGTCTTCAGCAGAGCATAGGCTGCAGCTAGAGGCGGTCAAGGTTTTGGCTGATACAGAAGTTTTCCAGAGGACTAAACATGGCATCACCCTTGAAACCTTCCTGGTCCTTTGGCCATGGCTCTATCATAGCAATTAGGTTAACACGGAAACGATTAGGCTCCTCATCAGTTTTCTTCATCTCACCAGACCTCACTGTTTTCTCAAAATTTCATTGGTGAAATCTTTTCTTTGTCTCCCAATGCTTCCATTTCCATAGCATGGAACTTAGGAGAGAGCTGGGTGTGTAACAAGCACCCAATCAAGTTAACTGCTGCTGCTGTTGTCTTAATAGTGTCATCATCACCATCACCAATGGTGGGGCAGACGGACGGCATTCAAGGATGATTTATACATGGTTTCATGAAAACAGCTATGTAAAGTCTGTAGAACCGTGCAAGGCACCACCAGTGTAATAGTGTAATTTTACTTTTACTCTTTCTGACCATATAAATAATAAGAATGCAAACGACAGTTAATTCATATGCTAAAGGGAATACCTCATCCTACATTTGGCAGCTCTTAGTCCTGTCTGAGGACCTTGGGCCTCAAAACCATGGGCATGAGTTCTCGGAGTGTGGCAAGAATCTGGTGATTAGATTGGTTACTTAAATTGGGTATATTGGGCAAAGGCCAATGTCGTATCTTTTTCTCCAAGCACGAAAAGCCAATTCTGAGAAGTTGAGTTTGGGGATTGAAGTATTCACCCAACAGGGTCATCTTGAGCTTGTGGCCATAGTCATTTGTGGGGTACAGTTGCTTTGACTGCTCACATTTCTGTTATTAGGCTGCTGCAGCTCAGACCCATCCACTTCCTTCTATCCTGCTTGGGCAGCCTTCCAGATTTCCTTCCTCTTTTTTCCCTCTCCTCCCTCTTTTCCTTCCCCTTCATCTGCTGCTTCCCCCTTGGATATTGCTCTCCTATGTGTCAGGCACTATTCTAGACAATGGGGGTTATATATTTAAACTGGATCTATTCCCTCATGAAAGTTATGTTCTAGAGGAAAAGATAGTTAAATATGTAGTCAGACAATAATCATGTACCTTATTAGTGTTTGACATGCTGCCTTCTCCAGAAAAGTAAATAATTCTGGAAAGAATCCTAATACTCCAGACTTTGGGTGTCTCCCAAGACACTTATACTCTGCAAAGCTTAGGCCTCTTGTGGTCCAGACCCTAGAGGTGATCGTACTTGTTGAAATCAGAAAATGTGGTCTCCCAATGCTGGCTGAGCTCTTCACTATAGAAGAGAGCATGTGGGTCCCTGGAGCCACTCCTCCCCGACTCCTTTGTGCAGCTGATTCAGAGTATCCTCTGTGAGCCATGACCAGCCCTTCTTTCTCAACTCATAGGCAAATGCTGAGAAACTCTGTTCTGTGTATGAAGAGCGCTTGAATGAAGCAAATGCAAAACTAGATAAGGTGACTCAGTTGGCAAATGACCTGACAGCACAAAAGACAAAGCTGTGGAGTGAGAGTGGTAAGTAAGTGTGCTGCGTGACTCACAGCACTTCTTCATCCGGGCAGACTCGTGAAGGCACAACTGAGATAATGAACTACCCACTGCGGCTGCGTGGGCACCTGAAGATCCCGTGGGAGGAATGCTGCCCTGAGACAGCCTTGCCACACACAGGCCTCTTCTCTAGGAAGTGTTACCTCTGTGCCACTTGCCAACTCCTACCTAGTTCCCCTCCCAGAAATAGAAAAGTATAGTAATATGCCATCAGCAGAAGCAACTCTCAAGATCAAAAGATGGGAGGGGCAATCCACAGTCTACTAGTAGACTTTTTTTTTTTATATAATTTCTACCTTATTGAATATTTTTTAATTAAAAAAATTTTTTTTGGATTATAAATCTACATCTCTTTTCACACGGGGCAAAGCAGTGGTCTGTGTGGTTGGCTACCTGATCATGTGTGATTGGACCCCATTCTCTCTGACCTCTTTTCCTACAGGCCCTTTCTCTCACTCTGCATCGGCCACCTCCTTCTGTGCCTTCAACACCCCGGGCACACTCCCACCCTAGAGTCTCTCCCTGGCGGCTCACTCTGCCTGGAACAGCTTATTAATGCTGCAGAGGTTTGAGGACAGGGCTTATTCAAGTGGATATCTGGGGCAAGTCAGGATAGGCCCTGTTGAGAAGGTGACGTTTGAATACTGTCAACCCATTTCCTCAAGTGCTTCTCTCTCCATAGTATTTATTAAGTTCAAACAAACTACTTATTTGATACAATAAATATATTTGTCTCCATCTGTCAGAACATAAGTTCCAGGAGGTCAAGGGTCTTTGTTCATTGATGTATGTCAATCATCTAGAACACTGCCTGGCTCTTATTGATCCTCCATAAACATTTGATAAATGAAAGTAAAAGAATGTCCTATAGTTTATTCGTTACTATCAACCCCCATGGAATTTTTTTTCCTGTTTTTCCAATCTATTAAATTGTAGCAATCTATTAGGGGCTTTTCTTTTTCGATTTATCATAAGCTTTTGTCTTTTGCATAGTCAGTCCTTTATAATGACTGCTTCATTCATCGAGATTGACTATACCTAACCTTGCCCTGCAACTTGACTTGTCTCTCTGCTATGAACAGCATGTGGCTAGATGTTTATCTATAACTAAAATCAGTTTTGGTCATATATTCCCAGAGATAGAATTCCTAGGTCAATGAAAATAAACAATGTATTCTTGATGCTTGAGAGGCAGACACTTTTAAAAAGAGAATGAAGGTGGGTGGATCACGAGGTCAAGAGATCGAGACCATCCTGGTCAACATGGTGAAACCCCGTCTCTACTGAAAATACAAAAAATTAGCTGGGCATGGTGGCACGTGCCTGTAATCCCAGCTACTCAGGAGGCCGAGGCAGGAGAATTGCCTGAACCCAGGAGGCGGAGGTTGCGGTGAGCCGAGATCGCGCCATTGCACTCCAGCCTGGGTGACAAGAGCGAAACTCCATCTCAAAAAAATAAAATAAAAATAAAAAATAAAAAGAGAATGAACACATTTGGTTTATGTAACAGGATTCCTCCAGTAGACACCTCTATTTGCAGATGCTAAATCTAGGATCAGAGCTAAATTAAAATTAGTTGATAAAACTAAAAACCTGGAAATCTAGAGGAAGAAAGTGTCTTCGTTCTATTAAGGACACTGAATGGGACTATTCTTAAAGTGCGCACAGGGTGTGTGACCCCTGGCCTTGCTACCAAGCCCCCATTTTGATCTGTGCTATTTAGGATTTAGTTGGCATGTAGACTCCACAGTTCAGAGACAAAGCTGGAGCATATCTGGATATCTGGCCCTGAAGGAAGTGCTGTGTAAAATCTGTTTGATAGGCATTGCTGTCTCCCCCTAGTTATTGGCATTAATTTTCTACTCACTTTTTTGATGAGGAAATTGGTGGGTAGTGAGTAGAATGAAAGTGGGTCTGAGATGATAATCCTGCTTAGGCTGCAGGATATTTTGCTTCCTTCTTTTAACTTTACCGTTTGATTGGCTTCTGTGTAAATTAAATTCAAAGTACAAATTTATCCAAGCCTATCCTCCCCTTACTGGGTCCATGCTCCAGATTGCTTGTTTTTGTTTTTTGTTTTTTGTTTTCTGGTGGCTACTACCAAAATTTCTTTCTCATGCTCTGTCCTGTCAGCTTACCATGCTCTGCTTTCAGAGGAAACCAATAGTAAATTAGATCAATTAAGCCACATTAACTGGGTAGTGGCTCTGTAATATACATGATATATTAGTCTCAGCCAGCTAGTGGATTTAAGTAAGATGTTTTTGGGCTGGGCATGGTGGCTTATGCCTGTCATCTCAGAACTTTGGGAGGCTGAGGTAGGTGGATCACTTGAGGCAAGGAGTTCGAGACTAGCTTAGTTAACATGGCAAAACTGTGTCTCTACCAAAAAATACAAAAATTAGCCGGCTATGGTGGTGGATGCCTGAAGTCCTAGCTACTCGGGAGGCTGGGGCAGGAGGATCACTTGAACCTGGGAGGTGGAGGTTGCAGCTAGCCGAGGTTATACCACTGTATCCCAGCCTGGGCAACACAGTGAGACTCTGTCTCAAAAGTAAAACAAAAACAGGAGGCTGAGGCAGGAGAATCCTTGAACCCAGGAGGCAGAGGCTGCAGTGAGCCGAGATCGCACCATTGGACTTCAGCCTGTGTAACAGGAGTGAAACTCCATCTCAAAAAAACAAAACAAAACAAAAAAGCAAACAAAAACTCACAAGATGTTTTATTCAGATGCTCTTAAAGTTTGGTTCACATATCCCAAGCGATTCTCAAGACCCTGCAGGGGGTCTATGAGGTTGAAGCTATTTTATTATAATACAGAGAAGCTGTTTGCTCCTTAAATCCTTTTGCCATTTGTATTGATGATGCAAAAGCAACGGTGATTAAAATTCCTGGAGCCTGATCACAAGTCAACATAGTAGCACTAAAACATGCTAGTAAAAATCGTATTCACTAATATGTACTCATAGTTTTTAAAAAGCCAGTTTCACTTAAGGACGTCCTTCAAGAAGCAGGAAAAATGAATTTGATTACGTCTCAACTCTTGAGTGTGTATCTTTTTAATATTCTGTGTGACAAAACAAGAAGTGTGCATAAAAAATTCCACTCCTGTTTCGTACTGGAGTAAGCTGTGTGATTAAGCTCGAGCTGAGCTAGCAGTTTTTTCAGGGAGTATCCCTTTTACTTGAAAAAACGACTGACAAACAAATGAGGCTTATTTAGACTTACACGTTTGGCAGATGATTTCTCAAAAATGAGCAAAGGAAACTTGTCACTTCAAGGAAAACAACTGACAACGTTTGTTGCCAATAAAAATATAGGAGGTTTTAGGTAAAAATTATATTTTAGAAAACATATATTTGCTGTCATTAGGTTGATGGCTCTAAATTCTTAGACTTTTCTGATGAGTTCAGCAGTGATGTTAACAAATATGATTTTTAAAATTATGTGATATTGTGATTTATCAGATAATATACATGTACCTATAGGTGTGATATATACATGTACCTGTAGGTGTGATATATACATGTACCTATAGGTGTGATATATACATGTCCCTGTAGGTGTGATATATACATGTCCCTGTAGGTGTGATATATGTGTGTATGCAGATACATGTGTGTGTATATGTGTGTATATACACACACACACATATCCCTATATGTACATATGTACATGTTTGTGTGTATCTGACACTGTCTCTAAGTAGATAGTGTCAGAATTGAGTTAAATCGTAGGACTTTGGTTGGTTGATCCACAAAGCAGAACCTACAGATATGGAAGGCCAGACTATAATTAACAGGACAGGTTAAGCAGGAACAATAGACTAGACTGTGATAGAATTTCTCCCTCTCGTGGTCACATTTCCCACCTTTTAGTGACTACTGCTGATATTTACTTAGCAGTTCAGTCTATAAAATATATTCACATTAATTTAGTTTTAATTAAGAATCTTTTATGGTTATCTTCATTTTAAAAATGAGGCAAAAGTTATAATTATCTAAAAATTATATAGACAGAAGTGTGCAAAGGCATAGATAATAAACAAGGGAGTGTGGTAGAGAAGAATGTATTCTTCAAGAACTTCATTTGAATCTACCTTCACCAATTACAAACTGTGTATGTTTCTGTGTCAGTCATATTTAAGTAAGTTGCTTTGTTTCCTCCCCTGGAAAACAGTATAATACCTACATTATCAAGGAGTTATGGAAATTAAACTACTATACATAAAGGACCTATGGCATAGAAGTTTCTCAGTAAATAGTAGCTGGTATCTGTTATCGATTCACACTTATCACTAGAAATCAGTTCAGTTTTAGGACTTTCTTTGGAGTCCTGAAAAGGATAATTACCATGGTTTTGCTGAATAACAGAACTCTCGGACCCTTCCTAAATTTCAAAAATATGTGGGTTGGAGTCATTCTGGCTGAACTTAAACTCAGTAAGTCAAGTGGAGGAGGCAATAGATAGGAAGACTGTAATTACGTACTTTTGCGAAATCTTTCTGTAGGCGAGTTTCTACAGAGGCTTGAAGAGAAGGAGGCTCTGGTAAACCAGCTTTCCAGGGAAAAGGGCAACTTCACTCGGCGGATTGAAGAACTGACAGGGCAGCTGGAAAAGGAGACCAAAGTAATGCATCTATTATTTCTCACTAGTAA
This sequence comes from Callithrix jacchus, assembly GCF_049354715.1. Classification (NCBI taxonomy): domain Eukaryota; kingdom Metazoa; phylum Chordata; class Mammalia; order Primates; family Cebidae; genus Callithrix; species Callithrix jacchus. Next base: position 99,474,122 of record NC_133516.1, on the reverse strand, counting down.
CTTGACTGTGTGTATGTGTGTGTTTTTTTTAAATAGTGCTTGATGAATCAGACTGAAGATTTTTTTCTAAAAAAAGAAGGGAAAATGCCCTAGAAGTTATGGGGGGAAAACCATGCCAGGAAGAACCCCGATGACTGAAGGATCTTCCTTGGTGATTCAGATTGCTTCTTTGCAGATTTAGAGCAAGCCAAGTGTGTGTTTCCATCTTGTGTGAGTGCTTGAACAGAAGGGCAGCAAGGCTCTTTCTGGATTTTGATTCTGAACTGCTCATGAAAAAGTGGAATTAAATAAAAGCCTAGAATAAAACAAGTGGGACGGGGTTAGTTCAGTATTACTTTTAAATTGTCAATAAATTATAGAAATTAGGCATTTCTCCCAATGAATACATAATATTGCTAGAAGATGACTCCAATGAAAGTGATTCTGAAAGGTGAAAGCATATGACTAACATGAGACATAAATTCTTTGAGCTTTGATATTTAAATGAATTCTTAGTTCATTTTCAAGGCATCTTGTTACTAAGAGCCGAAAGTGCCTTACTTGTAGATGATCACACTGTGAAGGCATATACTCTGAAAGATGCACGTAGTTGATTCTGTTTTAAAATATTGTACCCTTCTATTCCCTTAACTCTCTGTATTTTCTATGTTACACAGAAATTTAAAACTTTATCATTGTTTGTGCATCAGACGTTGTACCACATACTTCTATCACGTTATCTCAGTCTTCCTATCAGTCAAATGAAGCAGGCAGAATTGCATCCTTAAAAATGAAAAAAACCAAGCCTCCGATGAAAACTAACATGTCCAAGGTCATATACCTAGTGATATACTGTGAAGGAACTTAAGCACATAGTGAAATGAGTGATATTTTAGAAGGGCTCTCTGGCTGCCTTCCCAGTGACTTCCAGTTGGCCTACAAGCCCCCCGATCTGGCTCCAGCCTCCTTCTGTGACCTACTTCCTCCATCTGCTTCCCTCATTTACTCCCCCTCAGCTGCCCTGGCTTCCCTTCTGCCTCTTAAACCAGCCACCATCATTCCTGCCTTAGGACTTTTATAACTGCCCTTCCCATTCCTTAAAGACCCTTCTCCAAGGTCTTAGAGGGATGATGAGAAGGAGCCAAGCATTCTAGACTGTGCTTATCTTCTCTATTCATTTTACTACTATTAGAAATTTTACTTACTATTTGCTTGATTATTTTGTTTATCTCCTTGTTCCTTTTGGGCTCCTCAGAGCAGGAGACATACTAGTGTCTGGGTCTGGCTCTCAGTAAATATGTGCCATGTAAATGCCACATAAAGGTTTTAAATGTTTTTCCTTTAAAGTAAAATAAACAAGAGGAGAGGTCACAATTTGAACCCAAGTTCATCCAATTCCAAAGCCTGCATCCTTTTCAGAGTCACCATATATTTGTGGCTCCTCATTAACCACCCAAAGGGGTCAGCTGAGGCTGCCATTAACTGAACCTTGTGCCCTGAGAGCTGTATCTTCCTGAAAATGTGCTTTTTTTCTAATTTGCATAAAAGACCCACGAGGACCCGTCAGGACCCTGCTTCTTTCCGTACTAGATTATCTCGGGAATGATGCTGCTAGGTTAGCCAGATCAGCACTTAAGTGATAAAAATGTTTATTAAACCAGTAGGGCTGTTCAATACAGATGTAGGAGCCACTAGTACACTACAGGCAGCTATTTAAACTTACACTGAAGTTAAATAAAATGAAGAATTCAGGGTTGATCACACATTGTACTAGGCACATGGTGAATGCTCCGTGGCCACATGTGGCTCGGTGTTTACCATATTGGGCAGTGTACATACAGAACATTTTCATCATTACGGAAAGTTCTATTGGGCAGCCCTATTTTGAAGTAATAGGAGCTGAGGTTTTTAGAGATTTCAGTGTGAAATAAAAGATTTTATTTTCCTCATCAGCAAGATGAAAAGACTAAATTTCAGTGGTTCTTTCTGGTTCAAACAAGCTCTGAGTCTAATATATTGCTAAATATAAATCTTATTGCCTAAGTGATAGTGAATGTTCTCTTTGCTACCCTTGCATTCTCCACTATTTCTAGAATTCCGGGCCTGTCTAAGTCCAGAGTCAAGCTGGCATTTCCCTAAATAGAATTCCCTTCCCTGCTTCAATGGCAGCAATTAGATACTATCTATCCTTTCTCTCGTTCCAAATTCTCTCCCTAGTATTATTTTACCAGGTTCAGGTTCAGCTTGAATTTGTGGCAGGTTGTTATTAACCTTACCTAAAAAAAAATTACCTTACTTTCAAGACTTGTGTTGTTCGTGACGGTGGTGCCTTTTTCGTTAATGTGTGCCTCCTACAGTCCCAGAGCGCCCTGGCTCAAACGCTGCAGAAGGCCCAGCGCGACTGCGACCTTCTACGAGAGCAGCATGAGGAAGAGCAAGAGGTCAAGTGTGAGCTGCACCGGACCTTATCCAAAGTCAACGCTGAAATGGTGCAGTGGAGAATGAAGTATGAAAGCAACGTCCTCCAGAGAACAGAAGACTTGGAGGAAGCCAAGTGAGTAGCGCGAGGCTGCCCTTCACCTGGATGAGTCACGTGGAGGAGTGTGAGAATGATGACTGTCTCTAAGGCTTCGGGGTGTGCACTTAACGGATCCGTGCCAAGTGCAGGAACAAGCCCAAAACCGAAGCTGAAACGTTCACTGCTGGTAAGAAGCACACTCTCCAGAGGGGCTAAAATGATAAAAAGTATAATACAAAGTGACAGACTATAAAGAGGTCCTGGGGAGAGAGAGAGGCTCTTTCTAGGTGCACAAGGTAAGTTTTCATAAAAGATGTGACTTTGAGCCATGGTTGGAAAACAGGCTATCACTTTAAACCCTGTGTTTCATTTGTAACACCAAAATAATTGAGTCCATGTGTACGTGTGTCCATCAAAGTCGCCGTGTCCCTGGTCTACAACTTACAGACTACAAAGTGGTCTCTGAAGGTGGACAGGGAAGCTGGAAAAACGTTAGGATCTGTCGCTTCTTCTAGGACAAAGGTTGCTTTGAAAAGAAATCATCCCCAGCCCACCCCTAAGGTTAGAATATCAGTTTTATAGCCATTTATGTGTAAAGGTTTTAAAAGTTCTTAGGAGTTACCGAAGTTTGGGGCACAGCTGAACTGAGACTCAGTACCAGGGTATAGAACAAGCATTTTGCTTAGAGGCCGAGAAACTGTATCTTTAAGATAAACTGTCAAACCCCAGCTTATAATTATTAAAGGTTTACTCAAAAGAATGGGTCCCTGGCTTGGTAGCTTGGCAAAAATCCAGGGAAGATCAATACGTTTCTCTTTAGCTTCAACCAGAAATAATGTTTTTCAGTTCTTCACCTAAATCTTTGAGAGGCATTGCTGTGCAATTGCTGAGCAGCCGCTGTGTTTTGTCCCAGAAGGGGAACCAAGTGATCCATCTCTGTACCCACAGTAACTTAAAAAGGGCTTTAGAATGACAGATACTAAAAATACCTGCAGTAGGTGTTTTATCAAAACTCTGGACCACAGAAAGTTATGGCTTTGAACTGAGATGCCTCCTTATATCCAAATATGGCCTTTACCTCTGAAGTAAGATTTTCCCCACCCTTCTAATGATTGAAGAATTCAGGTGAAATTGCCTGTCTATTGTTCTGTTTGATGGTTTCTTTTGGGGGTGCACAGGAAAGAGCAAAAGAATATAGACTACTTTGTGACCCATGGGTTTGTTGAAACTAGTTCTGTAGTAAGTGGTAACTAAAGAAAATAATGGGTGGCCGGGTGCGGTGGGTCAAGCCTGTAATCCCAGCACTTTGGGAGGCCGAGGAGGGTGGATCACAAGGTCAAGAGATCGAGACCATCCTGGTCAACATGGTGAAACCCCGTCTCTACTAAAGATACAAAAAATTAGCTGGGCGTGGTGGCGCGTGCCTGTAATCCCAGCTACTCGGGAGGCTGAGGCAGGAGAATTGCCTGAACCCAGGAGGCGGAGGTTGCGGTGAGCCAAGATCGTGCCATTGCACTCCAGCCTGGGTAACAACAGTGAAACTCCGTCTCAAAAAAAAGAAAGGGGGGGCAAACGTGGCACTCTCTGAAGACACTTTTTTGGCTTTCAAATTGGTGGGACATCAAATAATTAAAATTGTCTGTATTATGCTTTTCCTTTAAGTCACCTCAGAAGGTAGACAGCTGCAAAATGATCTGGGGTCCTGGTTTCTTTTTTTATTATTGAAGTTAAAGGTTTGCCTGCTTTGATTTACAGGATGTGGTTCAAATGATGAGTTAGTTTCACAGACTCAAGCTCTCCTGAGACCCAGTTTACTGCCCCTGAATTCTAGATTCCCCAAGGTTAAGGATTTAGTTTCTTAATTTCCAATATTCCTTTACATATTTGAGACAACTAAGTAGGTGCTTATGGTTGGCAAGTTAAGGAGCAAAATAGTAGTTGATACTAAATGTAGAACGAAGTTACTGGTAAAACAAGGGTACCCAATTTGTCCAGCTTGCCCTGGATGTTTCCCGTCTTGGCTTTGAAAGTCTCATGTCCTGGTGTATCAGTCCATTCTCACACTGCTAATAAAGACATATCTGATACTGGGTAATTTAAAAAGGAAAGAGATTTAGTTGACTCACCATTCAGCATGACTGGGAAGGCCTCAGGAAACTTACAATAGTATTGGAAGGGGAAGCAAACACGTCCTTCTTCACATGGTGGCAGGAAGAGAAGTGAGTGAGTAAAAGACCACCTGCTCTCATGAGAACCTACTGTCACGAGAACGGCATGAGGGTTACAGCCCCCATGATTAAATTACCTCCCACCCAGGCCCTCCCACAACATGTGGAGATTATAGGAACTACAAAATGAGATTTTGGTGGGGACACAGCCATACCATATCACCTAGTGAAGCCCCTCAGTCCCAGGCAATCCAGTATGATTGGTCACCTAAAGTATAACTCCTATTTTCTTTGATCAACAAGCATTTCTAAAGTAGTTTAAATATATATTATATATGTGTGTAATTATTTCACTCAACTCCTCCTGCCTTAGGTAAAGTATCGGAATCTCCTCTTAACACTTAAGAAACGTGAAGCAAAGAAGTGATGTGATGGTGGTTAGAAAGTCAGGTGCAGAGCGTTGGTAGAACTTAGATCCTTCCTGGATCCTGAGCACATAGGGTTTTTTCAGGATTCCACCAAAAGGGGGCTTTATTACCACATTGCTCTGTTGGGCTAGTCATGCGGTCCTGTTAATTCCCGAGAACCTTTTTCTGTTGATAGCAGTAGATGAGAAAAAGCTTTGGTACATACAGTACTTTTCATCTAAGAAGTATAATGAATGAATAAGAATGGGACTGCCAGCAACCCTGCAGGAGACGTAAGCAACAGAACACATTTCAGCCGTTAGAATTCCTAATAGCAGCATATTATGGGGGTGGTGGAGAAAGAAGCACTGTAATAGACCCTCCATCTCAGAGATGCCAAAGGAACAGCAGATGGGGGCTAAAGTACCCCCTAAGAACAGTAGGACCTGTTAAGTGAGCATAACGAGATGGGTTTGGGAACATACATTTGGAGAGAGGAGCTGAGGTGGAGAACAAACTCGGAGAGAAGAACGAATTGTGTCATGTTTAGGAGCCACATGATGAGAGAGAACAAGCAGGAAAAAGCAAGTGTGCTTTAGAAGCAACACTGCTGGACTCAGTACTGACTACCATGGCTGTGGATTTGTCGGGTGCTTGCTGTTGGTAGGGCGTTCAGTATAATCTTCCTTTCCCCCCTCCTTCTTAGGAAATAATCAAATCGGTATTACTTATTAGGGCTTTAGGAGAAGCAAATATTTATAGGATTTCAAAAGATTCTGAGTTCCAAGTGCAGGTTGGCAAAAGGGGAAAATAAAAACCCCGTGCACACAGGAGGCAGAGGTTGGTGGTCACAGACAATGAGGTTACTTTCAGATAGGAGCTGCTGTTGCTTTTAACCACTAAGCCTACCACGGAGGCCATCCTGCTTTGCACCCAAGCTCTATCTTTAATCCAGGGCAGACTTGATGAGCTCTCTGAGAGTCGTTGCCTCACTCACTCTTTGGGTTTCCTCCTTTCTTAGGAAGAAACTGGCAATTAGGTTGCAGGAGGCAGCCGAAGCCATGGTGGTGGCCAGTGCCAGAAATGCCTCCTTGGAGAGAACCAGGCACCGGCTGCAGCTGGAGCTCGGGGATGCCCTGTCTGACCTCGGGAAGGTCCGCTCTGCAGCAGCCAGGCTGGACCAGAAGCAGCTGCAGTCTGGCAAGGCCCTTGCCGACTGGAAGCAGAAGCACGAGGAGTTGCAGGTGTTGCTGGATGCCTCTCAGAAGGAGATCCAGGCTCTCAGCATGGAGCTCTTCAAGCTCAAGCACGCCTACGAGGAGAGCATCGTGGGCCAGGAGACACTCAGGAGGGAGAACAAGAACCTCCAAGGTACACTGAGCTGGGCTTGGAGCCAAAGCCAGAGCGGGTATCTCAGGGAGAGCCCTGGCTACAGGCAAAGCTGTCTTCAGCATTTTCACATTGCCAAAATGTTTTAACTTTTCAATTTTTATACTTCTGCTTGACATTTTTTTTTTTTTACTTTAGATGCTATTTGTATTAAATTAATTCTAGATGTAAGACTCGTTTCCTGCCTTTAACTTCAGTCCGCCTCTGTAAAGGAAGCCACTGCTGAGAATGTCTTCATATTCACAACCTTAGCAAGATTTTCCATGAGTGCTATACTCGTGTGCATTTTTTGCCCAATTTATACATTGTTCTACACCTTTTATTTTTCATATATGAATATATTTCCTGATTTAATGACTATTTCTATAGCCTGTACTATGTACCAGGCACTGTTTATTCATTGTTACATTTTCAGAACAGTCTAGTGTTAGTTTCCTCATCTGTAAAGTGGACATGATATGGGTCGTAAGTTGAGTAACTTGTCCAAATTCACATTTGATAAATCGCAGATCTGGGATTTGAGCCTACCTAGCACGGCTCTAGCATATACACACGTAACTACGGAGCTGTGCAAGCTTCCCGCGCACCTTGTGGCTCTTTGCGTGCCTGTACATGGAGACCTACCACAAGCTTTTTAATAGCTAGTGTTTTGTAATAATGATGGCTATCACTTATCTAGACTTAATTCATTTTAGATCCAATTATTCACAAAGAGGAATAATTCTGCATTATACATGCTTGTACATGTATTTATGCACATGTAAAAATATTTCAGTAGGACGGATCCCTGGAAATGAAATTGCTGGGTTAATGAAATGAATTTTTAAATTTTGATTTACTGCCAAACAGCCCTTCAAAGAGGCTGCCAATTTATCCCAGTACCAACAGCAATGTGCATGAAAACCCTGAGATGCCCTGGAAGCAAGTTCATTACTGTTGGAGGCGTAAATGAAACTTACTTTCCCTGTTGACCTACATAATCTATGATCAAGGCACTAGCTGGGCATGTGAGGGGTGCTAAAATGGTGGTTAGAAAACTTTAGCTACATCCAAAGCAACTGGAGGACTTGTTAAAGCACAGATGGCTGGGGCCCACCCCCAGTTTCTGACTCAGTAGGTCTGAGGAATTTGTATTTCTGACAGTTTTCCAGGTGAGGCCAGTGCTGCTGATCGGGGTACCGCCTTTGGACTGGGGTGGGGTTTGAATATTGAGTGAGCTTTTTCCAGAGCTCTCCAGGTGATTATGGGAAGTCAGAGTTGAGGGCCTCTTCCCTGATTTTTTTTTGATAACCCTCTCCAGGAGAGCACTTAACAGAGAAGAATTTATCACACAATGAAAATTTCCATCTAGCATTTTTGTCTTTGTAACTTCTAAAAATTCTCCTCATGTCATCACAGCCCAGGATCTCAGAACCAGAGGAGCTGGTGACCTATTGAGCTCCTTCCACCACCTCTGAACTGGGGAATTCCCTGAGCTACTTGGCCCCACACTACACCTTTTAGGTACTAAAGGCAGAACTGACAATAAGAATACCAGTTGGAAGAGGTTTTGTGACATCTTGATGTCCTATTTTGTTGTCAAAGGCTTATGTTCATGAAAGCCTAGGGAAAAACACTCAAGTGTTGAGCTAAAGCCACTGTCTTCCTTGGGCCCCTTCTGATTCTCTGGCCTACCTGGGGCCATGCCTTGGATGCTGGCAGATACTGATCTAGCTTCTACTTTAAGTTCCTGTCTCAGTGTTGAAACAATGGCAGCCACTAGTGTTGAAAGCTAAGCACTTACACTGGAAGGATAGGGACTCTGTATTCCTTCAGGTGGAACCTGGAATGGCTCTAATGAGCAGGACTGCCTTGTAAAGTTGCAAAGGTTGTCCAGTGTACAAATACTATGTGAAGCACCAACCTCACCATTTGTCATAGATGATTTTCAGATGGCAAAAGACCATATGTTAAAAATGGATGCCTTTCTACAATTTCTACATCCCATATGGGACAGGTCATCAAGTTACCAAGGGTGACATGAGGCCACTGTTCCAGTGGGCTGGAACAGCCTGTCGTGCCTGGTACCATCGGTCTGAGACTGAGCCCATTCACTAACTTTGTTTTCCTTCCCTCTCTCTCCAGAAGAGATTTCTAATCTGACAAACCAGGTTAGAGAAAGGACCAAGAACTTAACTGAAATGGAAAAGGTCAAGAAACTAATTGAACAAGAGAAGGCCGAAGTCCAGGTGACACTGGAAGAAACAGAGGTATCATCACCAGGGAGAAAAGAAAGTTTCCACTGTGACAAGGCAGAAGACCTGCATTCTAGCAACAGCAGCAGCAACAGAATGACGTGCATTCAAGTGCTTATGTACTATCTGCTAGGCACTATGCCAAATGCATAATTTTAATATAATCACCGTAGCAAACTACGGCCCCCATTTTATAAAAGAGGAAATTGAGACTCAGAGAGCAAGATACGCAGCAGTGAATGCAAATCTCCTGATTGTAGTAAAAGCAGGCACTGTGTCTATCTTGTTCACCGGTTTGTCCCTGGAGCCCAGACCCTCCCTACTCAACATGTGGCCCATGGACATCACTTGGGAGGTTATTAGAAATTCAGAATCTCAGCCCTCTGCCCATCTCTGTTGAATCAGGATCTGCATTTTAACAAGATCCCTTGGTGGTTCATATGCACATTAATATTTGAGAAGCGCTGGCCTAGAACATTGTCTGGCGTGTAGTAGAGGCTCAGTAAATATTTGTCAAATGTTGAATGAATAAATATGCTCATAGCTACCCCCTCCTTAAGGAGTCAGTCAAAAAAACTTTTCAATTTTTTTCTCCCCTAAACTTGCCGTAGTTTCAGAAATAAGATTGAAAGTGATGTCGTCAAACATTTGTTTCTGAAAGCTCATCTTTGTGCAGATTGACAGGAGGGTTTTCGGGGTTATGGATTAACCATTCAGGAAAAGTCTCTGGCTTTATCTCTGAGTGCGCATTAGCAATTGAAAGGACCTCTAAGAAGACGTTTTGCCAAAGAAGGTAAACTAACAAGTCATCCCATCATAGTTCTTAGTTGAGTAAGAAACCCTGATTAGCCACTTTTCTCAGAGCTGAATTTCGTCTTCCTGAATCAACCTTTGAGTAAGTACGCAGACACATTAAAATACAGCCCTGATCCTCCCACCAGTAGAAAAAAAGAGATTTTTGAAAGGTGTGGCAGTCGGTGTCAGGCAGGGGTCCCTTGGATAGTATGGCAGTGGAAAAGCGAGACCCCAAAGGACTGCTCTGTGCCAAGCATCGTCTGTGACATTTGCCTCACCATTATGATTCCAGAAGAAACCTGGAAGCAAATGTGTCCATATTATCCTGTGTTTGGAGTTGTCAGGCAGCAGCTCTCGCCCTGTTGTGCATCCGTTTCCTGAGGCTATCTAACTTTATACAGATGCCAGGCTGTTGGCAGTGTGGCATCCTCTAGTATAGCTGGTCCTTATACAGTTGGTGAACTTCATTTTGGTTACTTGTTCCCTTCGGTTCTCCGGCCATCCTGGCAAGGGACTTTCTGAAGCCACCAGCTTAATTAAAAGAAATACATTTTATGATAGAAATGTCAAACACTAGGACAAGCCAATGAAAAATACATCTAACATGGGCAATTTTTTTTTTTCCCCCGAGACGGAGTTTCCTTCTCGTTACCCAGGCTGGAGTGCAATGGCGCGATCTTGGCTCACCGCAACCTCCGCCTCCTGGGTTCAGGCAATTCTCCTGCCTCAGCCTCCTGAGTAGCTGGGATTACAGGCACACACCACCATGCCCAGCTAATTTCTTGTATTTTTAGTAGAGACGGGGTTTCACCATGTTGACCAGGATGGTCTCCATCTCTTGACCTCGTGATCCACCCGCCTCGGCCTCCCAAAGTGCTGGGATTACAGGCTTGAGCCACCGCGCCCGGCTGGCATGGGCAATTTTTATCCTGTATAACATAGCATCTTTGTATATTCAGTCCATCAGCACTTGCGTCAAGGGTGAGAGTGACATGAAGGCATCGTACCCAAACCATTTAGTACCACTAGGTGGCAATACATTCTATTCACATTTTCCCACCTTCTCTCCAGCCACATCCGTAAATGCTTCATCAACTTGGACATGTATTTGTAACGTTTTATTTATTTCTCTGGGTGAGCCTTTATGAGAAACTTGATCAGATTTTTTTTAAAGCTATAAAACTCAAATTATCCCAGGTCATCTTCCCTAAAGATTCACTTTCTCGGTGCGTTTTAGAGGGTTAAAGGTGACAGTTTCCCGTTGAAGAAACTACACCATTCCTTCTGAGGAAATTGTTGTCCAAGCATTTGTTTTTGAATGTGTGTTAGCAATTTTATTTCCTTTCATACTGAAGCAATTTTATTTTCATTTATATCAAGAGAACATCAAGGGCGGTCTTATTAAAATTCCCATCATCTTTTATATTTTTATTTTAAAACTGCAACTCAGTTTTACCTTTTTACCTTTGGCGGTGTCGGCTAAGCACTCCTCAAAAGAGGCTATAAAAAATTACTTCTGCCTTTAGGACTGCCTGGAGCTAACTGACCACAAAATTGCATCACCCTCTGTGCCCTCACATCATTGGTATTCTGCAAGTGTTTTGGGGGGTTTCTTCTTTTATATACATTTTTGTCTTCAGGACAGGCTTTAAAGATTTAGCCAAACCTATGCTTTTAGAATTGAATTATAACATCCCTGCCAATAATTGCCTTAACTATATTTGAATACACAAAGGGGCAGGGAATCTTCCTGCCTGTCAAGGCAATTCATTTGCAGTAGTGGAACCAATTACGTTGCTAGTGGCTCGTGCTGAGTGTTACTGTCAGGTACATCCTAAATTCCTTTATTTGCTCTTCATATGACACTATTTGGACACTACCCTATTGTTTGTTTTCTGAATGCATCCAATCATCCCACTTTTCCTCTATCCCCTCATGATGTCCAGAATTTAACAGAAGATTCCGGGTAGGAGTTATCACCTTCATTGTTCTAGCTCTGATACTTTTTAAAATTTATCCCAAAGATGGAATATGTTAGAAAAAGTCAAGAGTAATAAGAAGTTTAAATATAGTCACAGACAAGACTGAAAATTTCTGTTTTAAAATAGGCTTTAAAATTCTAGTTCTAGAGCTACAGCTGAAAGACCTAAAATGTCAAATCTATAAGTGAAATGACAACTGAAAGCAGTGGCTTGTCTCACCCTGTTGCAATCTCTAGGGACCTGACTTGAACCTGTATCTCTTCCAGTAACTCTAAGAGAGCCACATTAGCCACATATGTTTTGGGGGAAAAAAAAAATTCTCTAAAAGTGGACTTCATTGTATGCTTTTTCTGTATGTATTCCAGGGAGCCCTGGAACGGAATGAAAGCAAGATTCTTCGTTTCCAGCTTGAACTATTGGAAGCTAAAACAGAACTTGAAAGAAAGCTTTCAGAGAAAGATGAAGAAATGGAAAATTTTAGGTATTCAAGATGATTTTGATGTGTAACAAGTATGTATTTCGGAATCCTTGACTAAACAGAGCTCATGATGTCGAGCTGCTTTTATGGCCCCTGTTGGAGTATTACCAGAGAAACTCAGTGTAGCTCCATATTAGATTCTTCTATACACAATATCTATACAGTATCTGTAACTGTGTATAGATATTCCTTTACACACAGTTAGGTATCCCTTCATACACAATTGTGTGTGGATGTTCCTTTGTATTAATAGTGGTGCACCTTCTAGCTTACTCCCTCATCACTATTAATATAAAGGAATATCTATACACAGTTATTGCCAGATTTTATGATTTTCTTATGTTTGAGGAGCTTCTACTCTCAAGTGAGATTCAAGACAATACCAAATAAATGATTATATGTATAAGGACTGTGTATACTGTCTGGGTGTCCCTATAATGCCACATTCTTTGGCATTAAGAAATTGACTAAAAATGCTGAGCCATGGAGAAAAAGCCAAAAAATTCAGTGCTGTACTTTCAGATGAGAGTGACGTTTTCACATAACCCTTGTCTGTACCTGTAACAATTTGTTTGAAGAGGAGCAGAAGCCAGAAGCTAAGCTGCTTACTGAACCCTCATTAAAGCAGCTGAGTCTTCGTAGTCAGGAAACTGAATTAGACAGGACTCATGGGTTGCAGAATTTTTTCTTAGCTTTTTCATAACAAGCTGATGACTTTAGACATTCTGCTTCTTAGCTCCTCAGTGAAGTGAGGGGATAAAAGCAGCCCCTACGTGTCACAGAAGGTGGTGAGGAAGATCAGTAGGCTGATGTTGGCAAAGCACTTCACATGCTATAGATCAAAGGCACAATTATAAACACAAGGAATTAACGATGATTATATTATCTAATGTGTTCCCTTAAGTCAGTGCCATATGCCAGCAAGAAAAATCATTTGAGCCTGAGGTTCAATTGGCAACTTACTTTCAATGTATTTGTTAAATAGTTAAAAAAAAAAAAAAAAAAAAAAAAACCCTGTTAACATGTTCAATTGAACTGACCTCTTTCCCACAGCCCATTTTTAGACAAAACTCTCAAGGGGGTCAATTTTTTAATGAGGATGTCAAGCCAAATTTGGCCCTCTTTGTGCTTTGAGTTATCCTTGCTCTCACTCACTGGCGTTTTCTTCTATAGGACTGACTGTGGCGAGCAATTCTGATCTGCTTAAGAGGCTCTGAGTGAGTGTCGAAAAGAATTTTTTTGATGAAGGGCAAAAACCTTGGGCCTTAATATTTGCCCTACTTATTTCCACAAGGAATAAAAATGAATGTCTCCTTGTGCAGATTTAAAAAAAGCAACAAATAACACTGATTTCAAGTAATATCAGACCTGTGCCTATAAATAAACCCAGCTGAGGAGGAATGAATCCTCAGAGAGCCTATGTCTCGTCAGGTACATCTGAATGTCATAGAGCAGTTTGCCAATTATAATAATATTAGTGTGGGGAAAAAGCCAGAGATCCAAAGAGTTAGGGCTAGAAGAAGAAAGAACTGAAGAACAGGCATGAGCCATAAAGGGGCTGAGAAAAGGAGGGGGTGGGCTGGAGGCAGGGGACCAGCTATTCATAAAATTTATTTAATGATTCATAATAACTATAATAGGTACATCCAGAAAGAAAAGATGAGCTTATCTTACAAAATATCACAAATACCAGCCCAGCCCCTTTCTACTCTGAGCACAGATTGTATCAAAATGCCTTGGTATAGTCTGATATTTAATTTGACTTTGGGCTAGCAGGGCATCTTAAGGAAACTGAAAAGAATGCCAGGAAATCCCAGCACTTTGGGAGGCTGAGGCGGGTGGATCACGAGGTCAAGAGATCGAGACCATCCTGGTCAACATGATGAAACCCCGTCTCTACTAAAAATACAAAAAATTAGCTGGGCACGGTGACGTGTGCCTGTAATCCCAGCTACTCGGGAGGCTGAGGCGGGAGAATTGCCTGAACCCAGGAGGCAGAGGTAGCGGTGAGCCGAGATGGCGCCATTGCACTCCAGCCTGGGTAACAAGAGTGAAACTCCGTCTCAAAAAAAAAATAATAATAATAAGCCAAGCAGAAGATCCTGAACAATTAAGAATAAGCCAGGGAAGTTATAGAACAAGGAAGACATTGCCTGAGGGCAAGGTCAGGTTCAAGGTCAATGCCCATGAAACCCATCATTAACTCCACAGAAACTGAAGGAGCCTGGTAAGTAAGGCAGAGGGACCAAGAAAGCAAGAGAAACAGACCCAAAGGCAAAGGCAAAATCTTGATACTGCCGCAAACCAGGTAACGCATTCAACTCATTCTCTGCTGCCAGGCCCTCTCTCCACTCTGGTGAGGACTGATTCTGAACGGGCCCAGCCTGGAGGCCTGTTGGTGGAAAGTACAAGCAGATGTGTGTGATGTGTTTCACTTGGTCAACAGATACTGGAATGCTTGATGTTCACCAGACACTGTGCCTCATATTCTAGTCAGGGCTTCGTAGACATTTTTGGATAGAGTATTCTATTTATTTCTATAATAAATAAATAATGTTAGAGTTGGCATAGGTAGAGGTAGGGAGATGACAACGCAGTCACTGATGGAAGGAGAAGAGCTGGTAGCTGCACTTGATCTTCCCATCTTATTAGACGCAGGGAACAAGGCCAGCTTGTAGGCCAACTCATTGCCATTAATTGCCATGTCAGTCAAGTCCTACTGCATGGCTCAAGACTAGCTGACAAAACGTTGGTCAGGTGCATCCTGCATCTTCAGGGAATTCTCTGATCGGAGGCAATGTTGAAATGTGAGAGCCATCACTCTAGTTCACAGCTGTGGTCTTTCTGACCTATATTCTGCTCTCCCACACAAACCCAGAGAGGTGTTTTTGGGAATGAGGCACTGAAATTCCTTATTCTGTCATACTGCATTTGTTCGTTTTGGCTTGATCACCAACAGAAAGGCTGGGCAACCTTTTTCTCTAAGGGTCAGACGTTAAATATTTTCTGCTTTGGTAGATACATGTTTTGTTTGCCAGAGGCGCGACCACTGCTTAACGCTGTAGTTGTAGACTGAAAACAGCCATAGAGAATAGGAAGTAAATGGGTATGGTGGAATTTGGCCCACAGCCCATAGGTTTCCCACCCCTGGCCTAGAGCCTCAAGTATACAATAATGTTCCGTTGTGTTTTCCTTCTGTAAAGTCCACTTCTCCCAACTCGGTCATGTCAAACTTTGTCACGTGGTCTTAATTGATATACACCATCTGACTTGGTTTCTTTTATTGTCTGAGGGTATCTCTGCCAGGATATGCTCACAATTTTTCCCACTTTTAAGTAAAATATTTTCGAGTGTCTTTGAAAATTAGAATCTCATACCCACATGGTAGCAAAATAACTTATTAATTATTTTAAAGCTAGCTCATGTGTATTTGGATTAAGAAAAAAAAAATCTCCTATTTCTCCGACATAGATGAACAATATTGGAGGGAAATAAATGACCTATTGCATTGTCCGTGATGTAAATGATGAGCTAACAATTTAAAATCATCAGCTCTTCAAAGTTCTGTCATCTTGATTCTTCTTTGCATTTGGCTTCTTAAATTATATTTTACATTTTAGGAAAAAGAAGGTACTTCTTCCTATATTGCCCTTGGTCCTGAGTGCATCATTTTCCTTAAAGAATATACTTGAGGGAGCTTTCGTTTTAAAGATTTCTTGACTCTGTGTGAAATGTGTTGATTGTCTAGCAGCCATTCTCCAGGACTATTATACCCATGCCTCTTAAACCATCACATTTTTACTTTTCTGCAGGTACTCGTGAAGTTTCATAAACAACTGTGGGAAAAGTGTAGTTTGAAACATGCAGTTTGTCTGCTTAAGTAGAATGTATTTCTGTTCGAAGGCTTTTGACATCAGGCTGGGGATGCTTCAGTGTAAGGAGTGTGTGCTGTGGCAGAAATGAGAGTTTCCCAGCGTAGGATAGATACGTGTCTGACAGCTTCTGGTGATGTGGAGTGTGAGCATCCCCGTATTGGTTTACTATGGCTGTCATAACAAAATGCACAGATGTGTGGCTTCAGCAGCGGAAATGTATTTCCTTACAGCTCTGGAGACTAAAGGTTCAAGATCAAAGTGTTGGTAGGTTTGGTTTCTCCCGAGGCTGCTCCTTGGCTTGCAGACGGTCACCTTTTCACTGTGTCCTCATCTGTTCTTTCCTCTGTGCACATGCATCCCTATGTCTCTTCCTCGTCTTATAAGGACACGAACTGGTCCCATTGGATTAGGGCCCCATTCTAACAGCCTCATTTAATCTTAATTACAACGTTAAAGGCCCTATCTCCAAATATAATCACATTCTGAAGTCTTGGGGGTTAGGGCAAGAACATAGGAATTTCGGGGGTTGGAGCTCATAATGCAGTCCCTAAAAGTCCGTATTAACTTATTTACTAGGATCCCTAAAGGATTCTGATCTGGAAGCCAAACAAAAGCCCAGAGCCTAAGGATAGGCATGAGATACCAACCTCAGCTTGTGAGGACCAGGGAGAGGGGGCTGGCAGACGACAGCTGCTCACACCGGGCTCTGGAGCCAGACAGAGTTAATTTCTATACATTTCCTTAATTGCTTTGAGGCCTCCCTCACTGATGGGCAGAGTGGGGGTCATGAAAAGTAGCACCTCCACCTGTCAATTAACTTCGAACTCTGACCCCTCTCCTCCCTCTGTAGGCCAAATGCCTTCTTATTTATTTATTTAGAGACAGAGTCCCACTCTGTCACCCAGGCTGGAGTGCAATGATGTGAACTTGGCTCACTGCAACCTCTGCCTCCTGGGTTCAAGTGATTCTCCTGACTCAGCCTCTCAAGTGGTTAGACTACAGGCACCTGCCACCACACCCAGCTGACTTTTGTATTTTTAGTAGAGATAGGATTTCACCCTGTTGGCCAGGCTGGTCTCAAACTCCTGACCTTAAGTGATCTGTCTGCCTTGGCCACCCAAAGTGCTGGGATTATAGGTGTGGGCCACCGTGCCCAGCCTGTATGCCTTCTTGATGGACCTCACAGAGCTCAGGACTGGTTTGATGACAATTCAACATGGAATATAATTCTGATCTAATCTAATTTGTGCAGATAGGCTCTATGACAAAGAAGAATAGAAAGGCTTTTGCCTCCTCTGTTCTCTATTATCTGTCCAGCACCAGCTCCCTGTTTCATGATTTGGGCTGAACAGGGCATGTGTTAATTACAGCAGTTAAACTCCTAACCACCAAATCTGATGACTTCAACAGAAGTTTATTTTTGCCCATGTCCGAGTCCAGTGTGAGGTAGGATGAAGAGTGGGTCCATAGCATTCAAAGTCATTAAAAGACCCAGGTTCTTTCCATTTTGTGATCTCATGACCTTCCACATGCGGCCATCAAGTTTGGTAAAAATGGGGAAGGGTGAGTGCAGGATCTCACAGTGAATGTGTCTTATGGGCCAGCCTTGGCATGGTGAGCTCATTACCACCCACAGTGCATTCACCAGCATCCGGCCACATGGTCTCAAACTACAAACCATTTGGGAAATAAAAATTCCCATGGTTTCCCCAAATTTTTTATGATTTTATTGCCATCCTAAACACATAGCTCTTGTTCTTCTGTCACTTTGCAAATACGTTTTGAGTTCTAGTTTTAATGTAAAGTGTTAAAGTAACTCAATATCACACAATTGGTTTTCTCGGCCAATCCCTGGGTGTTCTCTGGAACTCCCAGAGAAAGATAATCATTTTATTCTGGGAGAGTGATACCTGCAGGCTGTTATAGCAGTATTGCTGCATCTCAGGAATTGTTCCAACCTGAGTGACTTTTTCCTGCCTTACTCGGATATTTTCCACCATTGAAAGCAGTTTAAATATTACGGCTGTCTGAAAGAGCTTCCTTCCTTCATCCTTAGCTGTCCGAGGAAACCCAGGTGCTTGCCCTAGACCATCCTTTAGGGAATCTCAGATAAAACTAAAGCTTCCCCACGGGAACCTTGAAAAGCTCCTGGTATTTTCCTGGATTCTTCAGGGAAGTTGGTCTGAAAACCTCACTTAGTCCATTATGGTGGACATACACTCACTAACCTAACTTCTCATTCTCTCTGTTTTAAAATGAAAACCCTTAGATTCATTTTGTTCGTTACTTAAAATTTTTCTTGGATTTGAATTTTTTGTCTGTTTCTTATACTGTTTTAAACCTAGCAGGTAAATTTGATTAATTTGGGTGTGTCATTTCCCCCACTTCACATGTTATTTCAAATTAGGAGGAAACAGCAGTGTACCATTGACTACCTGCAGTCTAGTCTGGATTCTGAAGCTAAGAGCAGAGTTGAGGCAACCCGGATCAAGAAGAAGATGGAAGACGACCTCAATGAGATGGAACTCCAGCTTAGCTGTGCCAACCGGCAGGTGTCAGAGGCAACCAAATCCCTGGGCCAGCTTCAGATTCAAATCAAGGCATGTTAAAACTGTAAGATGGGGTAGAGAGGGGTGGAAAATGTTTCTGATTGTGTTCAGCAATACAGATGAGGACAATCAATCTAATCTTTCCAGAGAGAAGGAGCATGCTTATGTCCAAATACGTGAAACTATGGTCAGAGCATAAATGCATAGGTGCATAGTCCATGTGGAACTTGGAGGGATCTGTGCTCCACACCCATCTTTTCTCTTCCAGGACCTTCAAATGCAGCTGGATAACAGCACACAACTGAACAGTGATCTGAAGGAGCAGGTGGCTGTGGCTGAGCGGCGCAACTCCCTTCTTCAGTCTGAACTAGAGGAACTAAGGTCCTTGCAAGAGCAGACAGAGCGTGGCTGCAGGCTTTCAGAACAAGAGCTCCTGGAAGCAACAGAAAGAATCAGTCTTTTCTACACCCAGGTGGGGCCCATGTACTCTCCCTGTTACCCGGGCCAGTTGGTTTTCTCAGTCAATCCTTGTGTGTACCCTGAAACTCCTAGAGAATGATAACCATTTTATTCTAGAAGAGTTGTGTCTCCAGGCCATGGTCCCCACACATGGGGCAGCCTTGGACCATGCACAGCTGCCTTGTTAAGGCTTGGATGTGCCTGTGAAGCACAGGGACAGCCTGTGCAGCAGAGCCGTGGTCATACTCTTCATTCGTTCTCAAGCGTATTAGTTCCCTCAGGCTGCCATAATAAAGTACCACAAACAGGGTGGCATAAAACAACAGAAGTTTATTTTCTCACATTCCTGCAGGTTGGAAGCCTGCAGTCAAGTCATCAGCAGGGCCATGTTCCCTCTGAAACCTGTAGGGAAATCCTCCCTTGCCCCTTCCTAGCTTCTGGTGGCTTCCTGGCTATCCATGGCTTGTGGATGCATCACTCTACTCCGCCTTCACAAGGTGTCTTCACAGCACCTTCCCTCTTTGAGGGTCTGTCACTGTCCTAATCACCACTTTTTTTTTTTTTTTTTTTTGAGACGGAGTTTCACTCTTGTTACCCAGGCTGGAGTGCAATGGCGCGATCTCGGCTCACCGCTACCTCCGCCTCCTGGGTTCAGGCAATTCTCCTGCCTCAGCCTCCTGAGTAGCTGGGATCACAGGCATGTGCCACCATGCCCAGCTAACTTTTTGTATTTTTAGTAGAGACGGGGTTTCACTGTGTTGACCAGGATGGTCTCGATCTCTTGACCTCGTGATTCACCCGCCTCAGCCTCCCAAAGTGCTAGGATTACAGGCTTGAGCCACCGTGCCCGGCCCCAAATCACCACTTTTTATAGGGATACCAGTCATTTGATTAAGGTTCAGCGTAGTAGCCTCATTTTAACTCATTTACCCCCAGACTCCTTTTTTCCCATCTTCCTTTTAAAGTAAGACCCTATTTCCAAATAAGGTCACATTCTGAGAAATTCGGGGTTAGGACTTCAACATACCTTTTTTGTGTGAGAGAGACAAAACTCAACCCATAACGATAAGCCTCGTGCCAGAAGAGTGGATTTTCAGGGCATCAATCACCAGGATGCTGGATGTCCCTAACGTTCCAGAACCAGTCCTGCTCCTGGTTCTCCTGCTCCCTCCAAGCCATGTGCTTCCCCAGCAGCCCAGGATAAAAAGAATGCTGCTGCCTTGGAGCCAAGAGAGCTCTAACAGTTCTGAGTGGCAGCTGACATATGACAAGCCGTCTAGAGTCTGGCTTCTAATGGAAGGTTATGTAAGTGACATGAAGCAAGAATCCTTAGATCCTTCTTCTCCTAGAATCAGAAGAAGCCATCGTTACTAGGACAAGCACCTACAGTAAGTGGGTTGTGTGGTGAGTGTTTATAGGGCACCCCCCCATGACCTGGACAGGTGTGCACGGTACATATACAGAATGTCTCCACTCTCCTTACAAAGTGAAGATCAAAGTAAAAAACTGTAGAACACTTTTTTTTTTTTTGCGTTCTACAGTTGGATTTTTAAAAAATGTATTTTATTGTGTTAGGTTTGGGGGTACATGTGAAGAACATAGGTTGCATAGGTACATACATGGCAGTGTGGTTTGCTGCCTTCCTTCCCATCACCTAGTACACGTTTAACAGTATAATGATTGAGCAAGCGCACGCCTACAGAAAGCCCTCCCCGACAATCCCAGAACTAGGCAGAGGCACAGTATGTTTCATCTGAGTCATGACACATGTAAGAAGCTAGCCAGGTAGAGAGAAAAGCCAAGGGCAGAGGCGTGGGGGCGGGGAGAAGGAATTTGGGACTCTACGTGAAATTCACATGCTGGAGGATAGGGTGGGGAGCCAGAAGGAGCAGAACTCATGCTGAGACAGGTAGGGCCAGGCCACCAGGGACCCTGAGCCTGAGACTGATGGAGTTTGAATTTTATCTTGCAGCCCATGGAAATCTGCTGGAGAATTTTGAGTGGCTAAGAGTAAAGTTATCTGATTTGCAGTTTAGGAAGTTTTACTCTGGTGATTATTGTGAAGGACAGATGAAAGCACCTAGGGGCAGAACTGCTGCACTCTGGGGCATTTAGAAACGTCTGTGGGGTCATTTCGGTTGCCACAATGACTGGGAAGTACCACCGGCATTTAGTGAGCAGGGTCCAGAGATACCTAGCCTCCTTCAAGGTGAAGGATAATCCCAAGGAACTGCCCCTTCCAGAATGCCAATTGTCTTCCCACTGAAAAATACTGGATAAAAGAATGTATAAACCAGAAATGTGCCTGTTGAAAGATGTAATTAGTTTGTGCCTACAGTTTGACTTCTGTGTCCATACATGACACAATCCCATCTGGGTACCATGTAGTATAAGAAGAGATAGTCTGTAGGTTATATGTAATTCCCCACAGGCTAGCTCAAACATTGTTTTCCTCCTTCAAGGAAGTTTATCTAAATACAATGAGTTGGATTCTTACAAAATGGATTATGTACTTTTTAAAAAAGTAACTCATCCACTATCTAGAGCAGGGCTCCCCAACCCCTGGGCCACACACCAGTACAGCTCTGGGGCCTGTTAAGAACTGGGCTGCATAGCAGGAAGTGAGAGGAGTGAGCTCTGCCTCCTGTCAGATCAGCAGAAGCCCTAGCTTCTCATAGGAGTGCACATGCTACTGTGAACTGCTCCTGCGAGGGATCTAGGTTGCATGCTCCTTATGAAGATCTGATGCCTGATGATCTGAGGTGGAACAGTTTCATCTCGAATCCATCCCCTACCCAATCCCCCTACTGGGTCTGTGGAAAAATTTTCTTCCATGAAACGAAAAGACTTGGGGGTCACTGGTCTACAGTACTTAATTGCTATTGGTAGCAAATCATTTGCCATGCATATCGTATATGATAATGCACCACTGGGATCCAGTATGATGCTAAGTCACTAGCTTAGAGAGAGAGATGAGGATCAGCCAGAGAAACATCAGGCATAGAGGGGAGAGGATTTGGGGAAAAAGAAAATTAGGCAGTAAAGACCTCGTGGCTAGGGCAGTTTCTGAAACTTGATGTGTACATATAGGAATCCATAAAATAAAAATGTAAATTCTCAGATCTCGCCCCAGATCCACTAACTCTGAAGCTCTGCAATGGGACCTAGAAAGTGAACAAGGTGCTACTGCTCATACAAAGACTACCCTTTGCCCAGCACTGGTCTAGGTGATATTATGTTATTCACAAGGATCTCTCCCCAGCCTAAACCACGCTGGGCACCTTGCTGCTCCTAGAACATTATCAAGCAAAACATATTGAACCTTTTACAGTGCCTTCTTAGCTTGCTCCTGCATTTCCAGACCTCTAGCCTAGATCCAACATATGAGGCTAAACTTATCTTTGATTACAAGTGTCTTTTTCAGTCCTGAGCTGTGACAATCTAGATCCCCTTTCTGCAAAACACCCCCTAACTCCCTTTTCCAAAATAAATAAATAAACAATAAATCAAATAAATAAATTAGAGCGTAATTCAGTTTGCAGAGATTTCAACCCTTGTCTCCATAGCAAATTTTAAATGATTTTATGTACAAACAAATTAGTATTTGTACCTGTGTCTTCCTCTGCAAAGTAGAGTTTCTATGTAGTCTATGCTGTAAGCGTCCAAAAAGCACTCCAAGAAAATACAACTTATTTTCACCCCGTCTCTCAGGCCATGGCCGTGGAAACCGTGGAGGTGTATAGGGCCTGGCTCTCCATAAGGAGAAAGGATGGCAGTCTCAATAAAAATGTGTCATGCCACAGAGAAAGTGGGGTAGATAGGACCGGTGATGCTGGAATATCATACGATTTATTTTATTTTTGTATTTTTCTTATTTTTTTGAGACGGAGTCTCACTTTGCTACTCAGGTTGGAGTGCAATGGTGCAATCTTGGCTCAAGCAATCCTCCCACCTCGGCCTCCCGAGTAACTGGGACCAGAGGTGTGCGCCACCACACCTGGCTATTTTTGGCAAAAGTTTTGGTAGAGATGGGACTTTGCCATGTTGCCCAGGCTGGTCTCAAACTCCTGAGCTCAGGATATTTACCCACTTTATCCTCCCAAAGTGCTGGGATTACAGGCATGAGCCACCATACCCAGCTTGGAATATCCTTCTATTTCCAAGTTTTCATCCTGCTACAGAGAAAGGCACTAGCTGGAGGCATGTGAATGTGAAATGGATAAAGCGAAAGGAGAAATAAAAAATAGAAAGCCTATGTTTTTTACATATACTCTCTGTGAGTTTTCACACCCTCAGAAAAGCTGGGCTTCAAACACAGACCGAATAGCAGCAAAAGGATATTTAGCTTCTAGTGTCACAACTCAGGAAGGAAAGAATTAGGGCAGCACCAACCGTAGAACACAGAATCCGTCGTCGTAGTGAGGGTTCCGAAGGGCTGGAGGAAGGGGCTTCTTCTGAACCACTTTCCTCACCTCCTCTCTGTAAAGTAAGATAGGAAGGGAAGTAGGTAGAGGAGGCATTTTTTGTTTGTTTCTTTCTGGAGCAGCATGCTGGGAGTTATGATTTTCATTCCCAACCTCTCCTCCCCAGATATCTGCATTTTACCCCAATCTGCTCTAGATCACTTGTTTCTACCACATCCAAATGGCAGAGAAACATTTCCTCAACCCGTTGAAAACCAAACACATGTTTTGAGCTTGTAGGTTATCTAGATACCATTCCTCCCTTCAGATTCAGGCTGCCACCTCTTTAATCCCGAACCTGGAATGCGTGAAATCGCTTCCATTCAAGTTCGATGGCAAAAGCCTTTAGGGGTTGGAAGCATTAAGTGGATATGGCTGACTATAATGAAGTTTGCTTCTGGTCAGAGCTGATGCCCGTTGCATGCTCTGAACAGACCAGCTTGCATTTGCATTGCCTAATGGGAATGCTGTTTTGCTTTAGAACACAAGCCTCCTCAGCCAGAAGAAGAAGCTGGAGGCTGATGTTGCCCGGATGCAGAAAGAAGCCGAAGAGATGGTGCAGGAGTGTCAAAATGCAGAAGAGAAGGCCAAGAAGGCAGCCGTTGAGGTGGGTCCATTGACTGCCTACCCAATCCTGTCTCCCAGAGTTCACTGGCACAGTGGCCAAGGGGCGGGCACACATCTGCAGCCAAAAGGTATTCCATTGATTCCCCATACAGCCAAGAGGAGGCAAGCTGACCTCTCTGCCTCTCTGTTCTCATTTTGAAAAATTAGGCCAATTAGCTCCTGCCCACCAACGTACTATGCTGATGAAAAGGAGCAGCTGAATTGCGGTAAGCAAACCCATATACAAGCGGGAGTCTTCTTTTGTTTCGGCCAAGCCACTTTTCATTTGTGAATCAATATATCTAGTGTCTAGAAACAATTCTTTATGTGTTTTCTTACAAATAGCTATTTTTCCTAGGGTCTCAAATGGTTTTATGATGATGATTTGGAAAGAATGCTTAATTCCCTTATTTTTTTTACAACCTGTACTACCGCTTGAAGAGCAAAATCAGGTGAATAAAAAAGGGTTTCAGGGCTGCTGTACTTTCTTTATTCTCCAGTTGTCAATGGCAGTGATTTTCCTAAATGACACTGAGCTCAGAGCTGGCTGCCAGCCTTGGTGCACCTTTGTGGGGACTGAAAAAAGGCCACCCTCTGGGCACCCCCTGTGGCAGATGCAGCACTTCTCTCAAAGGGCATGGTTAGCAGAAGGTACCACTGGGCAAAATATATTAGTGGAGGGGGAGGTTTGTGTGTGGCAGATACAGCTTTGAAGGGCCCAGAGCTTGAAGGGTGGGGCTCGGGTCTGGTTTGTCTCTGCTCACCCCTTCTCCATCACGGGCTTTTGTTCAGTCTGTCAAATGCACAACTACAAGCAACAGCCCAGATCCTGCCACATGAAGGGAAGCAGATCCCCCCCGCCCCGCTAAACTGGGAGACAGGACATTTGTTTATACTTCACATTAGTCATTTTAAAATTCAAAGGAGGTGAAGAGCTTGTGTCTACATTTGCTCAAGTTGTTCAACGCTTGGGGAACTGAACAAACCATTGCACCAAACCCCACCCACCTAATCATTATAGAATCCGGCCCCTCTAAGAATGGCAATCATGCCTATCACTCAGCTGTTTCTATCAAGGCAGATATTCTGATCTCTGATGAAAATGACGTGTATAAATGCTTGAAGGTGTTTGATGGCCAAGGGACAAGACAATATGTGTAACATTTATGAAAATCCACATAGGTAGAAAGGAATAAAAAGAGCTTCTGCTCCTGTTTGATGAATTTGTGCAATCATACATTATGAAGACGCTGTCTGCTTAATCTTGACAACATATTCTTGACAGTGTTGAAGAGTGAACTCATCTCTTACCCCTACCCTCCAGACCTCCCACAGTGTAGCTCTAAGACCCACCCCACATCACAGAATGCAACGCTTTCTCTGCCCTCACCATCTGCACAGAAGTCTCACACTTAAATTCTGCAGATGGTTGGTAACCTGACAGACAGAAAAGCTTTGGCTGTGAGAGCCATGTTCTTACATTAAATGCACCTAGAGATTCTCGAAACACTTCTTAACGATTACATGGAGACACCAAGCCCTCGTCCACATAGCCAAAGCCAAGAGCAGGCTTCACAATTGACCTTTCTCATGCCAGATTGTTGGCAGTGAGGGCGTCTGTTACTGCCAAATTCCTGGAGCCAAACTTGTTTGTGTAGTGAATCACAGAATTACAGAAGTGAGATGTGAAGGATTTTCGTAGGTACCTTCTCCACACCTTTGCTGGTGCATTAACGTGACGCCAGCACTTTATTAAATAATAAATCGTCCCAGTGCTTCATTCAGTTAAAAGCCATTGTTTCCGTTGGTCATCTTCCTTTTATACAGCTGTTCTCATATGGTTCTTCATCTTTGGTCTGTTTCTACCACTCCTTACCCTGTTCTCTCCTATAGCTACTGCTGTCTCTATTGCCTTATTGTTAACAAAGGGGCCGAGGGTGGTGGCGGTTAGGGAGATTATGATGGGAAGAGATCACATATACAGAGGCAAGGCGTGGCAGCCAGTAAGACCAGGAACTGAAGATCATGGTAAAAATGTTAAGATCAATTGATTGCTGAACTAGCTCAGTCCCTTTTATACTCTCCTAGGCAGCAAACTTGTCGGAAGAACTGAAGAAGAAGCAAGACACCATTGCCTACTTGGAAAGGATGAGAGAAAATATGGAGCAGACAATTACAGACTTACAAAAAAGGCTGGCGGAAGCTGAACGGACGGCCCTGATGGGGAGTAGAAAGCAAATTCAGAAACTAGAATCCAGGGTAAGATTTTGAGTAATCATGAGAGCTTGACAGCCCCCCCAATTAAGGGTTCTTTGCCCTGTAATATGACACCAGATTCACCCCCCAACACATACACCCTTTATCACTTTTGCTTTCGCACTTTCAGATGTTTAAGAGTGTTAGATCTCAATATATGCATTTATTCTTTGCCTGACTTTGGGTAAGCACATAGGACTTCCCTTGGACTGGATGAAATCTGCTTTCCCTCTTGCTAGGTGACAATACAGATTTTCCTGCTCACCTCACCAGCGCCAGGCTCTCACTCCAGGGCTACCTGCTGTTTCCAAACACACCCCTGACAGTCTTGCTTCTCTGCCTTAGCTCTTGTTATTTCTTCTGCAGAGAATGCCCGTTTTCTGACAGCCAGATAAAGGAGAGGAAAAACAGCTATATCAATGATCAAGAAAGACCTGGAGAAGATACAGTAAGGACTGACAGAGAGGATGTAGCATCTGCCTTCAGGGAGCTTAAAAACAAGTAGTAACTCATCTTGAAAATAAGATTTGTAAAATGACTGAATCAATTTTAATGACTACATACAGGGCATATGATAAATGCTACAAGAATGGAAAGAATATTCAACTAGGATTCGATTGTTCAATCCTAGTTCAAAAGAGGCTCTGAAAAATAAAGTATCACCTTTGCACATCTATGGTACATCCATTCAGTGGAACACCAACGTCCATTTCAGGTACCTCCATGTAGTCATACTGAGTAAAAAGTAAGGGCGGTGTAGAAAGTGTACACCCTTTTGTTCACAAAAGCAGGGGAATATGAGGGTGTACACATTTGCTTATATTTTCAAAATGAAATGGTAACAGGATAAATTAAAAAATAAAAATAGCTATATAAGAGGATAACACAGAGATGACAATTGGACCTTCCTAATGTACCTTGTTGTTTTCATTGGAAAATCATATAAATTATTTGCATATTTTATATTCAAAAAGGTTAAGTCAAAAAACTCGGCAGTCCTAAAATTTTAACACCAATGGAGGCAAATGAAGTTAACGATATATAAAGTTGGGGGCACTAAACATACACGTGCAAGAATTATTCTCAGTGACTTTTAAACATGGTGTTTTGTTCTTACATCCCTCAATGTTAGGACAAAATTAAGAATGGCAAAAAACATGCATTTATAACTTCGAAATACCAACACTTAATTGCTATTAGCAGTAAGACTATGGTTTATTCAATGACATATATAAGAACCAAGATTTTAGGTATAAGAGAAAAGGCATATAGGTATAAAATTTTAAAAGTATGCATCATTCCCCTAAAAAGTACATGAAAATGGTTTTTCCAACTCAATTTTAAGATTGCAGGATTTTATTTTCAATTGCTGTTTGTTCACTATTAAAAACTAGAACCAGTGATAACTCAGTAGCAATGACCAGCAATGAGCTCCTTAATATCAGATAATACTAAGGAATTATGGTTAATATATATTTTTTTGAGTTGGAGTTTTGCTCTTGTCCAGGCTTGGGTGCAGTGGCATGATCTCAGTTCACCGCAACCTGTGTCTCCTGGGTTCAAGTGATTCTCCTCCCTCAGCCTTCCAAGTAGCTGGGATTACAGGCATGCACCACCACGCCTGGCTAATTTTATATTTTTATTAGAGATGGGGTTTCTCCATGTTGGTCAGGCTGGTCTCAAACTCCCAACCTCAAGTGATCTGCCTACCTCAGCCTCCAAAGTGCTGGGATTGCAGGTGTGAGCCATCGCTCTCAGCCTAATATTCTTAAAGATGCAACCATGGAACCATCATTACCTGTTTGAATGATATCAAATAGTATTTACAGGTGGAATTACATGATGTGTAGGATTTGCTTTAGTAAAGCAGTTTTTTCCCCAAGGTGTTTTAATCACTTTTTTAAAATCCCCCCAAATTCTTAACAAGTGCTTAAAAGTAGAAGGGCCTGTATTAGCTCATATCCCGACAGACAGACAGAACTGTGTGTCAAGTTCCTATATGTCAGGTGCCAGAAGATTGCTTTAAATGGGCTTCATCCACAGGGAAGTCGCACACTTGCTCCCGTGTCTTCACGTTGCTCGTCTCTGAGGAGGTACAGGAGGGAAGAATGGCTCCAGTGGGAGTAAGAGGTGAGGTCAGATGTGCTAGGTACATTCGTGCCTCAGGGCACTGGCCTTCCTGTCCTCAGGTGGCATTGGAGTCAAGGAGAAGGCAGGAAAAAAGCCCCCCAGGCATGGGGAGCAGCCAACATCAGCTCCCTACCTGTTCTCCTGCATTATTCTCTCTATGGCACTTACCCCGTCACACATAGCCTACATTTTACTTTGTTTTGTCTGTCTGCTTCCCCTCATCAGAATGTATGCTAATTCAGGGAAGGGATTTTTGTCGGTTTTGTTCACTGCTGTATTCCTAGCACTGGGGTGTGGTATGTAGGAGGAACCTGCATTGAATGAATGTTACGTTAAGCTCGTTTGTGTGACTATATAAGGCTGCAGGCAGTTCATCCGTATGATAGCTTTCCCACAAAGCAGGACCGTAGGGCTATGGGTGACACGTCTGTGAGATAAACTCGGCATCTGATTTCTTTAGAGAGTCAGAGCTGAACATAGGGAAAGCAACTTAAGATTAGGTAGTATGTTGACCAAATCCTCAAGCGGACTACACATTGCTGACTCTCTATACTTACGTATACATTCATACATACACTTTGGGTGTGATTTTCTAATTCGAGAAGCTTCTCATGTCTGTGTGAATCAGCCTTTCACATATTTCAGAGTCTAAACAGTTTTTTTATGAACCCATTAACGATCCCACTTTTGGCGAGAGTTTTCCCAGAGACATTGCCCTGTTTGGGCACTACCAGAAACAGAGTGTATGCGTGTTCCCTTGAATACTTTGCTGTCTTTCAAATGATTGTGCCAACTGGCAAATAGAATGCCAGCCTTGCTGGCAGCATGTGGTCTGAGGTCATGTTTTGGTTGCAGGTTCATGAACTGGAAGGTGAACTGGAGGGTGAAATCCGTCGCAGTGCAGAGGCCCAGAGGGGAGCCCGCAGACTAGAGCGTTGCGTCAAAGAGCTGACCTATCAGGTACTCCGGGAAACCCTCCCCTGTTTGGCTGGCTGGGCGCTACCCTGCAGAAACGTACTCCTTCAAGCCTGAAATGGCCTTCTGGGACTCCTACCGTTCTCTCTTCATCTTTGTTCTTGCTCAGCAGTAGACACTGACTCACCCTCCCAGAGCTCCTGTGCTATTAGCGGTTTGGATCGGTCTCTTTTCAGAGCTCTCAGGAAATAAAATGTGAGCGGCAAGTTGCAATTAGAAGTGAAAAGCTATTTATACCATCTGTATTTTTTCACACATAGTGTTTGCAGTGCTTTCATAAAGATGCCTTCCTGTGAGTGGCTGAGTGAGAACAATGTGTAAATGAAGTTAAATGGCAGAGGCCTGGGGTGGCTGCCCAGCTGGCAGGTTACATGGGACGCTGACTAAATTGGAGCAGGGGGCATTTCTACTCCTATTTTCTGGATGCGCAAACACTCGAGGCCACTGAGGACACTCTTGCTGGTGCCAGGTGGAAACAAAATACCACAAAGAGACCTCCGAAGTTTTCTCAGTCTAACCTGTTGACTACCATTGGACTCAAGCAGATCATTGAAAAGAGGGGGGCAGACTTCTTACAAGTAACTATACGCATTTCTAAAGTAAAAATATCATCATCGGCCGGGCGCGGTGGCTCACGCCTGTAATCCCAGCACTCTGGGAGGACGAGGTGGGTGGATCACGAGGTCAAGAGATCGAGACCATCCTGGTCAACATGGTGAAACCCCATTTCTACTAAAAATACAAAAAATTAGCTGGGCATGGTGGCGCGTGCCTGTAATCCCAGCTACTCAGGAGGCTGAGGCAGGAGAATTGCCTGAACCCAGGAGGCGGAGGTTGTGGTGAGCCGAGATCGTGCCATTGCACTCCAGCCTGGGTAACAAGAGTGAAACTCCGTCTCAAAAAGGAAGAAAAAAAAATCTACATTTTCACTTTCAACCATTGCTTCCCTTTTGTTTCTAATTCAGTCAACATAGATTCTCTGATGGCAGGGACATGTATTGTTCTCCCCTCTAGGGTCTGGCATCTGCCTGTCACACAGTAGATGCCGGATTTCCATTGTTGAACACAGACGCTAAAAGTCAATTTCCAGTCCTCTCACAATGCACATGATAGCTTATTCCAATACAGAGGCGAATTCATTTTAGGCACCCATTTTTACAGCTTCTTCGACAATTCCAATGAAAGATCTGCCAGTCCTCATTCTGGTTCCTGAGGCTGGGTTGTTAGAGATGTCAAAATCTTCTTCCCTTGCAGCAGAAAGGATAGATAAGAAGGCACAGCACTTCAGAAGCATCATCTTGGGCTAATTAAGATGAAATGAGCTACTTGCACAGCTCTTTTATTATGAAGTGGCTCCTTTTGTAAGATGAGTTGGTCTGACACTTCTTTAGACCATGCTAGGTCTATCAAAGCCAGTGAGGACTGGGCCCATGGTCTGTGTGGCTAAGTAAGTAAACACCTTGGGAACATAAAGGGTTGCAATTCTACTCTTCTTTTGAGGAGGGTGGAGAAGCCACCCACGTTGATGGACTGAAATACTGCTTTCATGTCTGGCTTTTTCTTCTTTGTATTTTCCCATTGATTATTAATATTGTTTTGTTCTGTAAACAACTTCATTATAGAACAAAAAAACCAAGGTTATATTTTTTTGGTTTTCATTGTCCCATGGAATGCATTCTTGTTCTATCGTGTCTTACTTCTGTTTCTTCATTGTAATAATCATAGCATTTCTCATGTACTAGTATGAGATGCATTGATTAATTTCTTCCAAGTGTTTGCACAGTGCTTGGATAGGCCTATTTTCTGCCATCAAATCAGCTAATATCTATTAGGCTAACCCCTCTAAGTTTAAAGAGACATTAGAGGACACCACATTTCCTGTTACTTGGTTTGAAAATGTTCAAGGTTAATGCTGAGTCAATTCAATCATCAAAATAACCACCAAATAACCACCAAAATAACCAAGGAGGCAGGGTGTTTGGTGAAAGCCCATTCCTAGGTACAATTAAAAATGTCATTTTGAAAGGGACACAACTAAGGTTTTCTTAGGAAAAGTCCTCTGGGAAGATTCTACTCTGGAAAGGAGTCAAGTGTGACCCCACTCCATGGCAGTTCTATGGCTGATCCCCACGCGGCATTTACCCTCTCCTTTATATCCCCCTAGCATTTGGAAACTTGTCTATTTCTCTGTCTCTAGCGCCTAGAAAAATGTGCTATAAAGCAGAACATAAGATTAAGTACTTGTAATTACTATAGAAGGTCAAGATAGTTCCTCTGCCCCTCACTCTCCACCCACCTGCTAGGTTCTCCCATCAACTGCCTCCTACATCCTACACAGAAATCTGTGTAGGTAATATTTAATCTTTACACATCTATCGATAATATAGTATCATTTTTAGGGACAAGGACATACAATTTGGTTAACTTGCTGTGTTGAAAGTGTTCTCTCAGAACCAAACGCCAGGATAGAGTTAGATGTACAGGAGATCTATCAGAAGTCACATCTACAAAAGATGAAGATGTAAGCAAGCAGGATGGGGCAGAGACGTAAACGGCCAGGCTGAGGGAGGAAGAGGAGATGGGAAGAGCCTCAGACTGTAGCGCAGCTCTGGGCAAGTCTCCAACACAAAGGTTACCCAGAAAGGACGCCCATGTTGGGCAGAAATGGCCAGACTCTAGTGACTCCACTATGCCCAGCTATTGCCTGGGGGTTGCCTGGGAAGTGTGTGGCCTCGGTGCTAATGTTGTGGCAGGTCCCAAAGGCACTGCAGTTGGAGGTTATCAGGTAACTGCACTTCTCACGGCTGAATGGCAACTTATTTTCTTGAAGGGAAATCTAGGAAGTGCATAGCCATGACCTCAGTTACTCAATGCCGCAGAGCTGAGACAGGAACCTAGGTCTAACGTCAGTGGCTTTGCCTTCCCGAGCGGGAGGAAGGTCAGTAACGTCAGCAACCACTTCTAGCTTTTTCCACTTTTCTTCTCAGTGGCCTCCTTTACCACCAGTTTACTCTCCTCTCAGTGAACTGATTATTGGCAATTCAATATTGATTTTAGAATTTACTGTAAGCACATACTGCTATGAATCTTTGAATTTTATAAACCTGACAAGTAGAGGGATAGGCAGATAAAAACAAAGAAGGGGTTTTATTTGAACCAGATTTGTCTCAGCTCCCCAACTAGGTTCTTTCATATATATTTATCCCTGCCTCCCAATGCTTAATATTAGTAATTATTAATATCTACTTCCATATGGTACTTTAAGGGGGGGGCATGCATTCCAGATGATGAGAACAGCTTAGCTAAACCTAAGGAGGACAGAATAAGCAGGAGCTCTGGGGAAGCAGGGGAATGTGACCTGGCTGTAATGGGTTTGTGGTGCTCGGGGAATGGAAGGTAAGTAGGGGGAACATGAAAGCTGCCAAAAAAGTTGATACCTGATGGAATAGGTCAAAGGGAGCCAGCAAAAAATTTAAGCAGCAGCAGGAGATCTTTCTTGATTGAATCAGCTTCTCAACCCTGAGCAAATTGAGATATTTTCTTCCTTTGAAAAGTTCAATAGCGCTAACATGGCAATACTCCAGTTAAAGGGGTGTGAGGAAAGAGGGAGCAGGCAGAGCCCTATGTACCTGCCTGCATCCATCCTCCTTTCTCCCTGGAATACCGAAGGCTCTGTGGGGCACAGCTGAGAAACAGTATCCCACCAGACTTCCTCTCTCCAGCCCAAGGCTGAATTGTAATTGAGGCAGAAAGAATGGGCACACCAAGCTTCCCACAGTTTGTGGAATCTTCTTTGCTGTGTCTGCTGATGCCTGCGTCAGAAGTGTTCCATTGTGAAAAGCCAAGAGTCAATTAGCAAGTTTAAAGGAAGAGTTGTTTTGAATGGGGAGCAACTGTTTTTCAGTTTTGAATATGTGGCTTTTATAATAATGCAGTTCATTCCTGCTAAATATATAGCTTTTGATTTAGCTACAGCTAAAGCTGTTCTTATCATCTGGAATGCATGCCCCACCACCTTAAAGTACAATATAGCAGTAGATAATTAATTACTCATTTTAAGTATGCAGATACAGCTTGGTTGAGCTGGAAAGACTGAAGACCAAACAGAGCCTAACGGCTTTAACTCTCATTTCAGCAAAGGTTGGTGGATCAGGACAAATGACGGTTAGAGCTGACTGTTCTATTTATTAATTTCTTGGAACTTGGGTGAGTTAAACCCATTTTTAAAATCACAACTCTGAGATGAAGTTTAATAAAGTTCCCTAACCTTTATTTCCCAACATGAGGCTATCCCAATGTAGACAGCTGGGTCTTCTGAATCACCTTCCCATACATGGCTATGCATTGCAGGCAGAGGAAGACAAGAAGAATCTGAGCAGGATGCAAATTCAGATGGATACACTTCAGCTGAAAGTACAAAATTACAAGCAGCAAGTCGAGGTGGCGGTGAGTGCCTGGGGACGTTGGAGCGTCATGGATTTCCCAGCGTTGTTTTGATTAAGGGAGATCTGTGGCCCTGAACTCAGCAAGCAGCTTGTCAGAGAGGGCCAGCTCAGCTTAGAGTCTGCCCATTCTCGTTTTTCTCCTTAAGTTAGAATTCTCACCCGTGGCAATAACGCGTATGGCTTTTCCCTCCGGGAAGCCACAGCTTTCTCCTTTACCTCTGTGGCTTCATCCAAACAGGCACACTGCAAGACATAAGCCATGGAAAAGTCGGGGGTCCTGTAGAGAAGGCCAGTTTTTGGCAAGGTAGTCCACCGTGGGACCTCCCTCACCCCAAAACCTTGGGTGAACATAAACGTGGTTCACAGTATTTGTTCTTGATGGTCCTGGATACAGTTGTGGACAAAACCCATAAATTGAAACGTACTTGCCATCCCTGGATCAGAATCTATAGCTACAGGGGATTGATAAGTGCCACACGTATTGATCTATCCTTAGTATTCACTCTTGAGGCATTTTAATTATTTCAGTGGTTTGGCCTAAAACACTACCTGTTCTAGCCCAAGGTCTAATAATTACCTGTTGACCCATATAATTTTAAACACAAGCCCTCTCTACTCAGAGGTAGAATAGGATGTTAAACTGATGATGAAACAGCTGTGGTTATTCCTTCGGTGAGAGCTCTGCTGTGTCCAGTTATGAAAAGTGCCAACTAGGTTCTGAATTTCCAGGGAACAAAAGTTACCAAAAAATGGATTTTATGTCTGCTAGAAAGTCTGAATCCCAATGTATCATACCAAAAAAAGATCTCTCATTCCATACTGAGAAGTTTAGATTCTTTTCACATTATTCAACGTTCTCATGTCAGAACAGAAAAAAAAACTGACTAGATAGGCATGGAGATTTCTTTATTATTTTTATAGGAAGCACAAGCCAATCAATACCTATCCAAGTACAAGAAGCAGCAACATGAGTTGAATGAAGTGAAGGAAAGGGCAGAGGTGGCAGAATCTCAAGTCAATAAACTCAAGATTAAAGCAAGAGAGTTTGGAAAAAAGGTATGGCAGGTGTTCAACTCTATTCTAAGTCTTAAATCATGTTTGTTTAGGGCTGATGTCATTGCATGAATGAGAAATTTGTTTTTCTCTTTGAAAGCTTTTCTTTTTCCTGCAAATAAATAAATAAGTATATATATATATATGTATGTATATATGATTACTTTAGGTTCTGGGGTACATGTGCAGATCATGCAGAATTGTTGCATAGGTACATACATGGCAATGTGGTTTGCTGCCTCCATCCCCATCACCTATATCTGGCATTTCTCACCATGTTATCCCTCCCCAACCTCTCTACTCTATACTGTCCCTCCCTACTCTCCCCCAACACACCACAGTGTGTGATGCTCCCCTCCCTGTGTCC
This sequence comes from Callithrix jacchus, assembly GCF_049354715.1. NCBI lineage: Eukaryota > Metazoa > Chordata > Mammalia > Primates > Cebidae > Callithrix > Callithrix jacchus. The sequence continues at coordinate 99,438,994 of NC_133516.1, read as the reverse complement.
ACGTGTTCTCATTGTTCAACATCCGCTTATGAGTGAGAACATGTGGGTCAGTTTGCTGAGAATGATGGTTTCCAGATTCATCTATGTCCCTGTGAAGGACATGAACTCATCGTTTTTTATGGCTGCATAGTATTCCATGGTGTATATGTGCCACATTTTCCCTGTCCAGTCTATTATTGATGCACATTTGGGTTGGTTCCAGGTCTTTGCTATTGTAAACAGTGCTGCAATGAACATACATGTACATGTGACTTTAAAATAGAACGATTTATAATCCTTTGGATATATACACAGTAATGGGATTGCTGGGTCAAATGGAATTTTCATTTCGAGATCCTTGAGGAATCACCACACTGTCTTCCACAATGGTTGAATTAATTTATACTCCCACCAACAGTGTAAAAGTGTTCCTATTTCTCTGCATCCTCTCCAGCATCTGTTGTCTCCAGATTTTTTAATGATCACCATTCTAACTGGTGTGAGATGGTATCTTAATGTGGTTTTGATTTGCATTTCTCTAATGACCAGTGCTTTATGTAACTGGGTGCTCCTGTATTGGGTGTGTATATATTTAGGATTGTTAGCTCTTCTCATTGCATTGATTCTTTTACCATTATATAATGTCCTTCTTTTGATCTTTGTTGGCTTAAAGTATTTTATCAGAGATGAGAATTGCAACTCCTGCTTTTTTTTTGCTCTCCATTTGCTTGGTAAATCATCCTCCATCCCTTTATTTTAAGCCTATGTGTATCCTTGCATGTAAGATGGGTTTCCTGGATATAGCACACCAATGGGTTTTGGCTTTTTATCCAATTTTCCAGTCTGTGTCTTTTGATTGGTACATTTAGCCCATTGACATTTAGGGTTAATATTGTTATGTGTGAATTTAATTCTGGCATTTTGATGTTAGGTGGCTGTTTTGCCCGTTAGTTGATGCAGTTTCTTCATTGTGTCAATCCTTTTTACCATTTGGTAGGTTTTTGGAGTGGCTGGTACTGGTTGTTCCTTTCTATGTTTAGTGCTTCTTTCAGGAGCTCTTGTAAAACATGCCTGGTGGTGATGAAATCTCTGAGCAATTGCTTCTTGGTAAAGGATTTTTTTCTCCTTTGCTTATGAAACTTAGTTTGGCTGGATATGAAATTCTAGGTAAAGTTCTTTTCTTTAAGGATGTTGAATATTGGCCCCCACTCTCTTCTGGCTTGTAGGGTTTCTGCAGAGAGATCTGCTGTGAGTCTGATGGGCTTCCCTTTGTGGGTAACCTGAGCTTTCTCTCTGGCTGCCCTTAGCATTATCTCCTTCATTTCAACCCTGGTGAATCTGATGATTATGTGCCTTGTGGTTGCTCTTCTTGAGAAATATCTTTGTGATGTTCTCTGTAATTTCCTAGACTTGAATATTGGCCTGCCTTGCTAGGTTGGGGAAGTTCTCCTGGATAATATCCTGAAGAGTATTTTCCAGCTTGGATTTATTCTCTCTGTCACGTTCAGGTATACCTACATTTTTGCTAGGTATCATTTTTGATAGGTATCAAATGTAGGTGTACCTGAACGTGACGGAGAGAATTGCCTTCTCATTTTATTTCATTGAGTTGATCTTCAATCTGTGATATCCTTTCTTCTGCTTGGTCAGTTCGGCTATTGAAACTTGCATATGCTTCGTGAAGTTCTCTTGTGTTTTTCAGCACCACATCAAGTCATTTATATTCTTCTCTCAGTTGTTTATTGTCATTAGCATTTCTTGAAACCTTTTTTCGAGTTTCTTAGTTTCTTTGCATTGGGTTAGAGCATGTTCTTTTCGTTCAGAAAAGTTTGTTATTACCCACCTTCTGAAGCCTGTTTCTGTCAATTTATCAGACTCATTCTCCATCCAGCTTTGTTCCCTTCCTGGTGAAGAGTTGTGTTCCCTTGGAGGAGGAGAGGCATTCTGGGTTTTGGTGTTTTCAACCTTTTTGCTCTGCTTTCTTCCCGTCTTTATGGATTTATCTAACTGTGGTATTTGTAGTTGGTGACTTTCAGATGGGGTCTCTGAGTGGACATCCTTTTTGTTGATATTGAAGTTATTTCTTTCTGTTTCTTAGTTTTTTCTGTCAGGCCCCTCTGCTGTAGGCCTGCTGGAGGTCCACTCCAGACCCTGCTTGCCTGGGGATCACCCATGGGGGCTGAAGAACAGTGAGGGTTGCTACCAGTTTCTCTTCTGTTATCTTCATCCTAGAAGGGTACCTGCCAGATGTCTGTCTGAGCTTTCCTTTATGAGGTCTCTCTTTGGATATACAGGGGTCAGGGAGCTGATAAAGGAGACAGTCTGTTTCTTATAGGAGTTCAAGTGCTGAGCTGGGAGATCCATTGTTCTCTTCAGAGCTTCTGGGAAGATACATTTAAGTCTGCTGCAGTGGAACTCATAAATGCCTTTTTCCCCAGGTGCTGTGTCCTGGGATGGTGAAGCTTTTATTTATAAGTTCCTGACATGCTGCTGCCTTTTTTCAGAGATGCCCTGCCCAGCAAGCTGGTAGTCTAGCCACAGTCTGCCAGCAGAGACATTACTGAGTTGCTGCGGGCTCTGCCCAGCTGCTACATGAACTTCCTGTTAGAACTGCCTCGGTAATGGCAGACTGCCTCAGTAAAGGCAGATTGCCTCGGTAATGGTGGTCTGCCTCAGTAAAGGTAGACTGCCTTGGTAATGGCTCATGCCCTTCCCCCCCATCAAGCTGGACTGTCCCGGGTCCAGCTGCCCTTGCTGTGAAACTCTCAATCCAGAGCGTTTCAGATTGCTGGTCTTTGTTGGGAGTGGGACCCGCTGAGCCAGATCACCTGGCTCCCTGTTTCAGCCCCCTTTTTTCCATTGAATGGGCAACTCTATATCCCAGGCATTCCAGGAGCCTGTTGAAACAGCCACCTGGATTTGTGTGAGTTTTGTGCAGAGAGCAGCAACACCAGCTGAAACAGCTGTGCTGGAAACTCATGGCACTTTTCAGCCTGGCATCTCCTGGTCTGTGGGCAGTAAAACTTGTTTGGAAATGCAGTGATCACTCACCTTCTGCATTCTTCTCGCTGGGAACTTCACTCCAGAGCTGTTCCTGTTTGGCCATCTTGGATCTCCTCCCCATCTTTAAAAGCTTTTAAAAGATAAGAACAAAGGGTTCCGATAAAACCTTGTGGTGTTCACTAAATTATACTTGTCCAGGTAGATGAAATGCTAAGCACTTGAGTAGCATGTGCATTGTATTTATACATTTCAAATGTTTACCTCCATTTTGACTTGCAGGGTCTGACATTTAGGGTCTGGATTCATTTGTGTAGTTAGAAGTCCATGAAACAAAAAGGATTTTAAAAAGTAGATGGATCAGCTCAAAATTCAGAGTGAACTCTTTCCATGGTAGACACATACATGACTTAGTTCCATATCAATATGGAGTCCATGAGGGAAGATGTTTAAAATTGAGGGACATTTGTACCATCTCAATATGGAGTCCAAGAAGGAAGATATTTAAGATTGAGACACTGAAGGAAAACAAATGCAAGAGTCTCTGCTTCATATTCCTGATTCTGCCTGAAAACACAGAAAAAAGGATTTTTCTCTGTCTCCTTGGCCCATGAAACAGCTCTTCTAATCTAATGGCAGAGGCCGTTGCCCTGATTTTACTGGTAGAGTGATGAATGATATACTGAATGTTTGGCAGGGTCAGGTAGTTTCGGCTTCCTTATCAAAATTTTCTCAGGAATACACACTTTTTAAATGAGGTCTGGCTTAGGGGAAGGGAATCAAAGGAGATTGGGTAATGTGATACTAGCTAATAGATTGCCTGAAATCACTGAGCGTAGCTTCTGGCATACCTAGGCACCATCATTTCATTTATTATTTTTTTTAATGTGGTGCATCACTAGCCCTCTTTCTCTGTGTTTTTGGGCAGAATCAGGAATATAAAGCAGAGAACTGCAAAGCAAGACTCCTGCATTTCTTTTCCTTCAGTGTCTCAATCTTAAATATCTTCCCTCTTGGACTCCATATTGAGATGGTACAAATGTGTCTATTACAAAAAGAGTTCACTCCAAATTTTGACTCCATCCATCTGTGCTTTTTAAAATTATCATTTTTCCATGGACTCCTGATTATTTTATACAAATGAATCCAGGAAGTAACTGAATTACTAGCAAACCTGCTAGGCAAGTTGATAGGGTTGCCAATAATCTGCATAAATTCTACCTTAAGGGAGGTCAAAAGCATCTCTTTTGAAGGAGAGCCTAACAGTTGGTTATATTGAATATTTTTAGATCTAAATATAAGAAATATGAATTATTGAGAGAGTCCAGAAATTTTTTACTGATGCCTGAATGGCTGCCTCAAGGATAAGTCCTATGTGAGAGGGCCAATTAAGTGGTTTGAACTCTGGCCTCAATTTGAGAAGCATTATGGCACTGGATTTAGGGTGTTCTATACAGAGCCCGCCAGCAACCTCATCTAAGTTGTGTAGGGAGGTGCCTCCCATGTACTGCAATTGCATTCAGCTGCAGGAGGTCAGAGGGCCTCCAAAACAGATGCCATCCCTTCGACTTTGTCACAGTTATTTTCAACAAAGAACACAGTGAGTGAAGCAGAAACTGCTTTTGAGAGGCCAGAGAGGAATAGGAAAACCCTCCTTGGCAGTACAATGACTAATTGTTTTCCCTTCACAGAAGAAAGGCCAAAAAATCCCTCAACTGTCATAAGCACAAAGAAAAGGTTTTCTGACAGAATTATGTGTCAGGGCTGGGGAGCAAATTGGTGATGTGGCTGCAGAATCTTTGTCCTCATGGGGTTGGCTAAAGGGGGTGCTGCCTTCACTGGCATGGCAGGGCAAGGCAGGCAGAAAATTGAGAGTGACCGAGCATACCCTTGGGGTGAATTACCGGTGTCTGCTTTCTTTATTATAATGCAGATAATTGCCTCAATTCCCTGCCTCCCTTTGAAGTTAATGAAGACTTGGCTAAGGCCTGCTTACCTCTGGAAAGGACTCAGCTTGGTTCTGGGCATGTGTTCCACTGGTGAAAATCACAGGAAATTCACAGAACACACTGACATTCTGTTTTTCAGGTTCAAAAAGAATAAGCATCCCCTGCTTTGAAAGGACAACAGCTGGAGAAGTACAAGAAAGGTGCTGTTTCATGGCCAAAAACATAGATTGCATTGGAAACATTTTTTAAAACATGTTTAAATTGCTTTTCACACCATATAAACAAGGCAATTAGAAAAATAATTAAAGGGAAGATCATTGCTTCCACAGTTAATGGGGAGTTTTTGATCCTCAAATGCAAGTAAACTACCTTCTCATGTTTCACATGACAGATTAAATAAATGAAAGAACGTTTTCAATTCTGTTTAAAAAAATGAATTAATAACTTGATCCTTTGTGCGTATTTCCACTTAATGGGTAGGACTCATAGACGATATCCTTAGACCAGTCAGGTTCCATGGGGACTAGGGCATGGTGAGTGCTTTTTACTGATGTTAGGCGACTTTGGCTCGATATGCCCCTAAATCTATGTACATATGTTGTGAGCCGGCAGTGCTGAGACAGAAGTCATAACATCTCAGCATTGTGGTATACATATAACCATAGTTAGGCAATTTGAACATGTAAGTAAAATCCTCCTAATCAACACACATGTAGGCTATACGCTGGTACACACTTTAAACATGGAGATAACCTCACACAAGACATTCAGTGACAGGTGACATGCTGGATTTGTGCAGTGCCAATTGAGCTAAGTTGGAAGAACATGTCCCGGAATTCCTCTCATGGTTCTGGATTGGCATGGGTCATAAAGAATTTTGCACTGATTTGACAGGCAAAATCAGCATCTATTTTATGCCCATAAGGTCAGTGTACAGACCCAAGCATTGTGACAGCTTGAAAATATGGCTCCATGCCAAAAAGGGGAGCTGCCAGAGACCAGAGACAGCGCCCTGTTCCCAGAGCTCTTCTAACTCCTGCCAGCCTGCTCCTTCAGCTTTGCAGAGTCCTGGCCAGGTGTGTGTGCAGCTCCATGGCAACCAGCAGCAGCTTTTCCTGAGATCACCCACGGCACCGCAGTGGAGGCCGAGACACACACACACATGGGTCCTGTTCGTTCCTATGGACTTCCCTTCATCCTTGCTCCTTGCACAGCCGACCAACAGTGACTTCAGGCCTCAACCAGGTGCAGAGGGAACAGCCTGGCATAGACTTCTCCACCAGCACCTACAGTTGTGTAAGGTTGAAGCTCTGTAATAAATCTTTATTCTGTCATTCTCTAGTTCTGCCTCCCTGACCCAAACCTGACTCATATGGGTAGCCTGAAGATTAATTCAGGGACTGAGTGGTATCAGAGGCACCAGGTTTAGTCCTTTCTGAATCTCTTGTTGCTGTAAGAAGACTTCAGCAGTTCTGAGCATTTTCTCCTCATACAATATCCTGTCTCTTCTTAAAATGGAGAAACACATTCTCAGAAACAGACCTCTGGAATACTTTTCCTCATGTCCTACTGAGATTTCTTTACCTGCTTATGCTGAACCAGTCTAGTGGCAAGAGGACTGCAATTGCCAGGGCTGGCTCAGACAGATCAAAGTGGATTCTCTTGAAAAATCAGGGTACCATTTAGAGCAAGGTGAACCAAATTTGAGTTTTGCGGTTGGTGGAGAGGGATGCACAGCCACAGAGTGAAAACTAGCAGGGATGTGTGTCAGGCTGTATCCAAAGCAGTTGCTCCCTCTTACCGTCAGTCTCAACCCGATGAGAAAACACAAAATGTCTAACAAACATGGAACTTTACTAGGGTTTTTTTTCCCCCTGGAATAGTAATTTTTTAAAACTTCAGTAAAATATAAGTTTGGAATTACCCTTTAATAAGCCAATATTTATATTCAGGAAACCTTTTCTTAGAAATTTGCTGTTGTCATATTACCAATCCTGAAGTCAGGATGCTACTGTTTCTCCACACCCCAGGCACATACTCAATAAAGTCCAACTTCACACTGGGGAAGCATCCCGTTTTATTCTTAAGTATCATAGTCTCTCACTTGGACACAATTTTTAAAAAGGAACCAAGGTTAAGGGAAGCAGAGATGGTAGACACTTAAATACTATTTCATTGGAGTTTTTCTTCACAATATAATTTTTTGTTTTTACCATATCTACCTTTTAAAAAAATGTTACTTTAAGTTCTGGGATACATGTACAGAACATGTAGGTTTGTTACATAGGTATACACGTGCCATGGTGGTTTGCGGTACATTTTGACCCATCCTCTGGGTTTTCTCCCCTTGTTCCCCTACCCCTCAACAGGCCCCAATGTGTGATGTTCTCCTCCCTTTGTCCATGTGTCTTCATTGTTCAGCTCCCACTTATAAGTGAGAACGTGTGGTTTGTTTTTCTGTTCCTGTGTTCGTTTGCTGAGAATGATGTCTTCCAGCTTCATCCATGTCCCTGCAAGGACATGATCTCATTTCTTTTTATGGCTGCATTGTATTCCTTGGTATATATGTACCACATTTGTTTTATCCAGTCTGTCATTGATGGGCATTTGGGTTGGTTCCGAGTCTTCACTATTGTAAGTAGTGCTGCAGTGAACATTCGTGTGCATGTGTCTTTATAGCAGAATGATTTATAATCCTTTAGATATATACCCAGTAATGGCATTGCGGGGTCAAATGGTATTTCTGGTTCTAGATCCTTGAGGAATCGCCACACTGTCTTCCACAATGGTTGAACTAATTTACACTCCCACCAACAGTGTAAAAGTGTTCCTAGTTCTTCACAGCCTCACCAACAGCTATAGTTTTTTGACTTTTTAATAATCCTCATTCTGACTGGAATTCTTAATATTTTGCTATTCGTGGTAACCCATCACAACACTGTAGCAAAAACAGAGTTAACTACGTACATGGTATAGGATTGTGAAACAGAGATCAGATGATACAGAGAATTGGACCAGGACTCAGTGGCAGTTACATCACAATTTAGAATTTGCTTTCTCTTATAGAGTCAAAATCTTGATCAATTAAGTCATACAAAAACCTGGTTAGAGTGACAAGTTCACAGGCATGAACATTAGACTGTTTCTTTTATGTGAATTGATGACTAAAATTAAGGGAAGCAGATCAAGGTAGCTGAGATTTCCCTTCTCCTCTTGCTTAAAAATTTATTTGAAAATCTAAATTAATTGGAAGATTGGTTAGCAAGATGCCAATTGAGCTTGAAGAGTTCACATTATCTTCATAGCTAGTCACTCAGCTATACAAGCTTGGTGTGGTCAGGTGTAACCAACTTCAGAGATGTCAATTCTTGTGTTATAGGGCCCTTTTCTCTAGCAATGTTAAAGATACAGACAGTTTACTCTTTGGTGTCCCTAAGACTCATCCTAAATCTAATTGGTTACCCTGACATAACCATTCATATAAAACTAGACTAAAATACCTTGTCAAATCAATCACCTTGGTTTCCAGCCTCTAGAAAACTTTTTAACCTTTCCACTAAGGTGACTTTGGCTCTTACCTGCTCTCTCACCCATTATCAGTTGATCAGATTGGGAATCAGCCTAGCGATGCATTTCTTCCGATTCTTAGTGGACAGCTCACTGTAACCTCCTGGGCTGACTGCAATGGGAATGTAAATGAATGAGACAGCTCCTTTCGACGTTAAATTGGAATCCTTAATATCCAGGCATTTATACTCAATGCAGGTAGTGGGTCAGCGAATGATCCTTATGTCTTGAAAAATAAATCTGATACTAGAAAACGGTTACAAGTCTTTGCAGTGGTAGAATTGTCCAGTCTGACAGGCCATTGCCTGGAATTGCAGTGAAGAAAGGGGAGATGAAGTCACTGGATATTGAGGATGCTTGTCATGAGTTGTCACAGTTTTGTCCTGTCTCATTTCCTGTACTGGCTGGACATCCTGAAAGGGGCTAGAACCAAGAAAAATAGACTCTAAGCATCGTTGCTCAAGTCAGAATAACCATTTATATCTTAAATATTTAACAATAGTAGTGTTTTGGGGTGGGAGGTAAGAAGCTTTAGGCGATTGCTTGCATCTGTAATTAAAGATCCATGAGACCATTATAAAATAAATCTGAGTCTTATCAGTTAATTTTAGTCTCTTTACTAGCTGTTTCATGGTTATTAACAGTGGGAAAAACAGGTTTACCATACTGCGGGCACTTATTTGTATTCCAATTAATGGAACACATAAAAAATAAAAGGAATGTGGTAAAAAGGAAGTGTACAATCAAACTATAATTCCCAACTGAATCATAGTTGTGTTTCCTTTCACTTGTATACAATGTCATGTTTCATGCCTCTATCAGAAGAATAAGTACATTGCCTCACCCTCATGTGCAAAATGCCATTGGAGATCTCTACAAATAACAATAGAGACAAGAAGAACCGCCATGTATTTAAGCAAGTACAGCCAGTTTAATTATAGACATGGGGAAAAGCCTAATTGTATTTTCCTCGCTATATTATCCTGCAACCCCTCCTGTTGTTTTCTGTATAAACGTCTTGCGTGATAATATGTGAATCAGTCAGAACTTCGATTACCCTGTTAAAGAAGCATTTTCATACTATAAATGGTTTGATAAAGGAATTAATGCCTTACCATGCTCTCATTTTCATTACCAGATGCATTGGTAGCTCTCGCATCAGCACAGACAGGATCTCTTTCTAAAGGAAAAAATTAAAATAACTTAAAATAATTTCTTTGCAAACACCAAAATTCTCCCTTAGTCTTATCTCAATGTACTTATGTTATTAAAATCATCTTATTCTCCCTTCAAGTCTTTAACAAACAACATGAAAAATGCATTCAGTGTCAAAACACATCATTAGAAGCAGCAGCAAATGTGTATGGTTGATCCAAGTGCCCCAGAGCAGGGGAATAAAGGCAGTTCAGTCAGCCCCACAGTTCCTGGCTCCTTGTGATCCTTGGCCTGGTTTCTATCAACTGCTAACAATGGAAATGTATAGCCAAAGAGGGGAGGAGAGTGGTGGTTAAGGAGAAAGGGATATGTCATTTCTCAAAGAATGCCTCCTTTTGGACTTTCCTAAAATATGGCCCTTTAATACATATCCTAGACAAAGTGTATTTTAAAACAGTAATAGAAAAGGGAATTTAAAAATAAAACATAAACCACAGTCATGAAACTACAACCAGGGAGCTGGAGCTAGGAAAGGTTTTGTGGCTTTTCATGTAACTGCTTCAAATATATTTTCAGGCCATCTCACTGCAGAAGTATGGAATCTATTTTTTAAAGTGGCCAATACTGTGACAGAGTTTTTACCCATATCTTTTGACTGCTCCTCAGAACCAGAATTCTTCTCTCAGCCATGGAGGCTGACCTCATTGAGCTCCATCAGCAAGATGTCTGCTCCTCCTGGCTTCTAGTTGGGCTGGAGATCAGAGACAGGGAAGAGTGAAATTAGGTATTCACTCTCCAAGCTTTTTCCCATGTAAGTTCACCTTGACCTGGCTGTGTCCTTCAGTTGAAAGTCACTCTGATTTTTTGAAAGGTTTTTCATGCCTCTATCTCCTTCAGTTCTGCTCTGATTTTAGTTATTTTTTGACTTCTGCTAGCTTTTGAATTTGTTTGCTCTGGCTTCTCCAGTTCTAATTGTGATGTTAGAATGTTGATTTTAGATCTTTCCTGCTTTCCATTGTGGGCATTTAGTGCTATAAATTTCCCCCATAACACTGCTTTAGCTGTGTCCCAGAGATTCTGGTACATTGTATCATTGTTCTCATTGGTTTCAAAGAACTTATTGATTTCTGCCTTGATTTCATTATTTACTGAATAGTCACTCCAGAGAAGGTTGTTCAGTTTCCTTGTAGTTGTATGGTTTTGAGTGAGTTTCTTAATCCTGAATTCTAATCTGATTTCACTGTGGTCTGAGAGACAGTTTTTTATGATTTCTATTCTTTTGCATTTTCTGAGGAGTGTTTTACTTCCAATTATGCGGTCAATTTTAGAATAAGTGTGATGTGGTGCTGAGAAAAATGTATATTCTGCTGATTTGGGGTGAAGAGGTGTAGGTGTCTATTAGGTCTTCTTGGTCCAGAGCTGAGTTCAAGTCCTGAATATCCCTGTTAATTTTCTGTCTCATTGCTCTGTCTAATATTGACAATGGACTATTAAAGTCACCCACTATTATTGTGCGGGAGTCTAAGTCTCTTTGTAGGTCTCTAAGAACTTGCTTTATGAATCTGGGTGCTCCTGTATTGGGTGCATATATATTTAGGATAGTTAGCTCTTGTTGCACTGATCCTTTTACCATTATGTAATGCCCTTCTTTGTCTTTGTTGATCTTTGTTGGTTTAAAGGCTGTTTTACCAGAGACTAGGTTTGCAACCTCTGCTTTTTTTTGGCTTTCCATTTGCTTGGGAAATATTCCTCCATCCCTTTATTTTGAGCCTATATGGGTCTTTGCACATGAGATGGGTCTCCTGAACACAGCACACTGATAGGTCTTGACTCTTTATCCATTTTGCCAGTCTGTGTCTTTCAATTGGGACATTTAGCTCATTTACATTTAAGGTTTATATTGTTATGTGTGAATTTGATTATGTCATCATGCTGCTAGCTGGTTATTTTGCACATTAGTTGATGCGGTTTCCTTATAGTGTCCTTGGTCTTTATATTATGGTATGCTTTTCCAGTGGCTGGTATCAGTTTTTCCTTTCCATATTCAGTGCTTCCTTCAGGAGCTCTTGTAAGGCAGGCCTGGCGGTGACACAATCCCTCAGCATTTGCTTCTCTGTAAAGGATTTTATTTCTCCTTCACTTACAAAGCTTAGTTTGGCTGGATATGAAATTCTAGGTTGAAACTTCTTTAAGGATGTTGAATATTGGCCCTTACTCTCTCTTCTGACTTCTAGGGTTTCTGCAGAGAGATCTGCTGTTAGCCTGATGGGCTTCTCTTTATGGGTAACCCTCTCTTTCTTTCTGACTACCCTTAACATTTTTTCCTTCATTTCAACCTTGGAGAATCTAATGATTATCTGTCTTGAGGTTGCCCTTCTCAAGGAATATCTTAGTGGTGTTCTCTGTATGTCCTGAATTTGAATGTTGGCTTGTCTTGCTAGGTTGGGGAAGTTCTCCAGAATAATACCCTGAAGTGTGTTTTCCAACTTGCTTCCATTCTCCCCATCACTTTCAGGGATGCCAGTCAATTGTAGGTGTGGTCTTTTCACATAGTGTCATATTTCTTGGAGGGTTTGTTCTTTCCTTTTCACTCTTTTTCTCTAATCTTGTCTTCACACCTTATTTCAGTAAGTTGATTTCCAATCTCTGATATCCTTTCTTCCATTTGATCGATGTGGCTATCGATATTTATGCAGGCTTCGTGAAGTTCTCATGTGGTGTTTTTCAGCTCCATCAGGTCAGGGTTTAGTTTCTCCCTAAACTGGTTATTTTAGTTAGCAGTTCCTGTAATCTTTTGTCAAGGTTCTTAGCTTCCTCGCATTGAGTTAGAACATGGTCCTTTAGATCAGAGGAGTCCATTATTACCCACTTTCTGAAGCCTACTTCTGTTAATTCATCAAACTCATTCTCTGTCCATTCTGGTTTTTGGAATTTTTAGCATTTTTGTGCTTGTTTTTCCTCATCCTCATGTATTTATCTACTTTTGATCTTTGAGGCTGATGACCTTTGGATGGGGCTTTGTGTGAGGGTCTTTTGTGTTGATGTTGATGTTATTGCTTTTTCTTAGTTTTTCCTCTAACAGTTAGGCCCCTTTTCTGCAGGTCTCCTGCAGTGTGCTGGAGGTCCACTCCAACCCTGTTTGCAGAGTTATCCCTGGTGCAGCCTGCAGAACAGCAAATATTGATGCCTTCTCCTTCCTCTGGAAGCTTCATCCCAGGGGGCACCAGTCCAATGCCAACTGGAGATCTCATATATGAGGTGTCTGTCAACCCAGGAGCTGTTTTTTTTTTAAAGATTAACAAAATAGATAGACTGCTAGCCACACTAATAAAGAATAAAACAGAGTAGAATCAAATTGACAAAATAAAAAATGATAAAGGGAATATCACCACTGATCTCACAGAAATACAAGCTACCATCAGGGAATACTATAAATACCTCTAAGCAAATAAACTAGAAAACCTAGAAAAAAGTGGATAAATTCCTAGACACCCTCCCAAGACTAAACCAGGAAGAAGTCAAATCCCTGAATAGACCCATAACAAGTCTGAAATTGAGGCAATAATTAATGGCCTACCAACCAATAAAAGCCCAGGACCAAACAGATTCACAGCTGAATTCTACCAGAGGTACAAAGAGAAGCTGGTACCATTCCTTCTGAAAATATTCCAAACAATAGAAAAAGAGGGACTCCTCCCTAACTCATTTTATGCAGCCAGCATCGTGCTGATTCCAAAACCTGGCAGAGACACAACATACAAAAGAAAATCAGGCCAATATCCCTGATGAACATCAATGTGAAAATTCTCAATAAAATACTAGCAAACTGAATCCAGCAGCACATCAAAAAGCTCATCCACCATGATCAAGTCAACTTCATCCCTGGGATGTGAGGCTGGTTCAACATACACTAACCAATAAATGTAACCCATCACATAAACAGAATCAATGACAAAAAAACACTTGATTATCTCAATAGATACAGAAAAGACCTTTAATAAAATTCAATACCACTTCATGCTAAAAACTCTCAATAAAATAGGTATTGATGGAATATGTCTCAAAATAAAAAGAGCAATTTATGACAAACCCATAGCCAATATCATATTGAATAGGCAAAGGCTTGAATTATTCCCTTTAAAAACCAGCACAAGAGAAGCATAGCCTCTCTCATCATAGTTAAACATAGTATTAGAAGTTCTGGCCAGGGCAATCGGGCAAGAAAAAGAAATAAAGAGTATTCAAATAGGAACAGAGGAAGTCAAATTGTCTCTGTTTGAAGATGACATGATTGTATATTTAGAAAACTCCATCATCTCAGCCTAAAATCTCCTTAAGCTGATAAGCAACTTCAGCAAAGTCTCAGGATTCAAAATCAATGTGCAAAAATCACAAGCATTCCTATACACCAGTAACCAACAAGCACAGAGCCAAATCATGAGTGAACTCACATTCACAATTGCTACAAAGAAAATAAAATACCTAGGAATGCAACTTACAAGGGACATGAAGGACATCTTCAAGTAGAACTACAAACCACTCTCAAGGAAATGAGGACACAACCAAACATAAAAACATTTCATACTTATGGATAGGAAGAATCAGTATCATGAAAATGGCCATATTGCCCAAAGTAATTTATAGATTCAATGCTATTCCCATCAAGCTACCATTGACTTTTTTCACAGAATTAAAACAAACTACTTAAAATTTCATATGGAACCAAAAAAGAGCCCATATAGCCAAGAAAGTCCTAAGCAAAAGGAACAAAGTTGGAGGCATCATGCTGCCTGACTTAAGACTATACTACAAGGCTACAATAACCAAAGCAGACACATAGATCAATGGTCAGAATGGAGACCTCAGAAATACCACACATCTGCAACCATTTGATCTTCAACAAATGTAACAAAAACAAGCAATGGGGAAAGGATTCACTGTTTAATAAATTATCTTGGGACAATTGGCTAGCCATGTGCAGAAAACAGAAAGTAGACCCCATTGTTACTCCTTATACAAAAATTAACTCAAATTAAAGACTTAAACCTAAAACCATAAAAACCCTAGAAGAAAACCCATGCAATATCATTTCAGGATATAGGCATGGGCAAAAACTTCATGACTAAAACACCGAAAGCAATTGCAACAAAAAACAAAATTGACAAATGGGATCTAATTAAACTAAAGAGCTTCTGCTCAGCAAAAGAAACTATCATTAGAATCAACAGGCAACCTACAGAATGGGAGAAAATTTTTGCAATCTATCCATCTGACGAAGGTCTAATATCCAGAATTTACAATGAACTTTAAATAATTTTCAAGGAAAAAAAACATCAAAAAGTGGGTGAAGTATATGAACAGACACTTGTCAAAAGAAGACATTTATGTGCCCAACAAACACATGAAAAGAAGCTCATTATCACTGGTCATTAGAGAAATACAAATCAAAACCACAGTGAGACAGATACCATCTTATGCCAGTTAGAATGGCAATCATTAAAAAGTCAAGAAACAATAGATATTGGTGAGGCTATGGAGAACTAGGAATGTATTTACACTGTTGGTGGGAATGTAAATTAGTTCAACCATTGTGGAAGACAGTATGGTGATTCCTTAAGGATCTAGAACCAGAAATATCATTTGACCCAGCAATGCCATTACTGGGTATATACCCAAAGGATTATGAATTCTACTATAAAGACACATGCACATTTATTGCAGCACTATTCACAATAGCAAATACTTGGAACCAACCCAAATGCCCATCAATAATATACTGGATAAAGAAATATATACACAACAGAATACTATGCAGCCATAAAAAAAGAATGAGTTCATGTCCTTTGCAGGGACATGGAGACATGGATGAAGCTGGAAATCATCATTCTCAGCAAACTAACACAGGAACAGAAAACCAAACACTGCATGTTCTCACTCATAAGTGAGAGTTGAACAATGAGAACACATGGACACAGGGAGGGGAATATCATATACTGGGGATTTTCAGGGGTGAGGGTAAAGGGGAGGGAGAGCATTAGGACAAATACCTAATGCATGTGGGTTTAAAACACAGATGACAGGTTGATAGTGCAGTAAACCACCAGGGCACATGTATATCTGTGAAACAAAGCTTCATATTCAGCACATGTATCCCAGAACTTAAAATTAAAAAAAAAAAAAAAAAAAAGCAAGTCATTCTCCTTACAGGGCAACTAATTTTATGCGACTCTCTCCTTCCAAATTTTGGGAACTGCTGTCTGTCCTTGTCCCTCCAAGTTTAAGTTTGCTAGTGAATCACGTGTTCCCAGCCATGAATATACTGTCTCCTAATTTCTTTAATGCAGTTTTGAATGCGCCATGTGTCTTCAGTTGAGAACTGACTTAGGCAGACTTCCACTACAGAAACTAAACTACCATTCTTGGGCAGGATATAGCACCACCTCCCCCATAATTTGAACCTAATCCAATCACGAGGATCAGTATATTAGGTCAACGGTTAAACTTGGGGGACAAGCTAGACTGCCTGTGGTTTCTTCCTACTTCTGGCCAGCCCAGAGTCAGGAACTAGCCCGCCTATTAGTACAAATGATCGCAGGGCTAGAACTGGTGAAATGCTTGCTCTCCATTGCCCTTAAAACTTTATTTTTGGAGTCTATCCAAGATGGCCAAATAGATACAACTCCAGCGCACAACACCCAGTGAAAGAGATACAGAAATCCAGAGATCTCCTAGCTGCAACCAAGGTACCAGGTGCATTTCAACAGGTCTGGTCCAACATTGAGCAAAGCCCACTCAGGGCAGACTGAGGTGGGGAGGGGTGCGACTTCACCCAGAAAGTGCATCTGACCAGCGAGTCTGAGGCTCCCCCTCTGGCACTCCGGTCCAGATACAGCGCTTCCCCCAAAGCCTCAGCAATACACAGAACAGGGGATCTTTGCCAGTCAAGCACTGGAAATTACAGGTGTGGAGTTGAAGGATAATTCAGGAAGGTGTCCTGGATTGGCACAGACATAAACAGATGCATAAGCCCAAAAAGCGGCCTGGAGAACCTGTGGATGGAGCTATTGCCCCCTTCCCCTACCCGGAGAGAGAGGAAGCTGTAAGCAGAAGCAGCTGGGTGGGCCCCTACCCCATAACTGGAGAGAGAGGAAGCTGAAAGGGGGAGATGGCCAGGTGAGGCTGGGCTGGTCCCTACCCTCCCCCACAAACCCCAGAGGGCTGAAGCTCTGACTCTAGTGGGTTTTGCAGCCAGTGATACAGTCTGAGCTGAACCCTGAATGATCCAGCCCAGTGGAGGAAGGGCACAACCCACCATTAGACTGGTGGTACTGGGCTACATGTTTTAACAAAAAACACAGGAAGCCTACATAGCAATGGGACGGCATTCGTGACAACCCTGCAGTGCCTACAGGCCAGCAGAAGAGGCGGGCCTAATCTCCCAGCATAAACAAAATAGACAGGAAACTTCCCTAGTAACCTGGAAGAGTCCCTAGAAACCCAGTAGCACCTCCACAGGCAGATAAGCGATGTCATCGAGGAGTTCCCTGATAACACAGCCAGGTAAACCCACAAAGATGGGGAAAAACCAGCACGAAAAAGATGAAACCATCAAAGACCAGAACACCTCTTCTCATTCAAGGGAACACAACTCCTCAAAAACACAGGATCACATCATGACTGAGAAGGAGTGCAGGGAATTGACAGAAACAGGCTTCAGAAGGTGGGTAATAAGAAACTTTTCTGAGCTAAAGAAACTCGTTTTAACTCAATGCAAAGAAACCAAAAACCTTGAAAAAAAGGCTAGTCAAAGTGCTAACTAGAATAACCAGCTTAGAAAAGAACATAAATGACTTGATGGAGTTGAAAAACACAGCACGAGAATTACATGAAGCAAACACAAGTTTTAATAGCCAAATCGATCGAGCAGAAGAAAGGATATCAGAGATTGAAGATCAACTCAGTGAAATAAAAAGAGAAGGCAAAACAAGAGAAAAAAGAGTGAAAAGAAATAAACAAACCTCCAAGAAATATGGGATTATGTGGAAAGACCTAACCTGCGCTTGATTGGCGTACCTGAATATGATAGGGAGAATGAATCCAAACTGGAAAACACGCTCCAGGATATTATCCAGGAGAACTTCCCAAGCCTAGCAAGGCAGTTCAAATTTCAAATTCAAGAAATACAGAGAACTGCACAAAGATATTCCTCAAGAAGAGCAACTCTAAGGCACATAATGGTCAGATTCATCAGGGTCGAAATGAAGGAAAAAATGCTAAAGACAGCCAGAGAGAAAGGTAAGGTCACCCACAAAGGGAAGCCAATCAGATTCACAGCAGATCTCTCTGCAGAAACTCTACAAGCCAGAAGAGAGTGGGGGTCAATATTCAACATCCTTAAAGAAAAGAACTTTCAACCCAGAATCTCATATCCAGCCAAACTAAGCTTCATAAGTGAAGGAGAAATTAAATCCTTAAGAACCAGCAATTATTGAGATATTTTGTCACCACCAGAACTGCCCTGCAAGAGCTCCTGAAAGAAACACTAAGCATGGAAAGAAACAAGTACCAGTCACTGCAAAAGCAAACTAGTGGGCAGAGACCAAAAATGCAATGAAGAAAATCAGTGAACTAATGGGAAAGAAAACCAGTCCACAACAAAATGTCAGGATCAAATTCACACAACAATAGAAACATTGAATGTAAACAGCCTAAATGCCCCAATCAAAAGACACAGACTGGCAAACTGGATAAAAAGTCAAAACCCATTGGTGTGATGTATTCAGAAAACCCATCTCACATACAAAGATACACATAGACTCAACATAAAGGGATGGAAGAAGATTTACCAAGCAAATGGAGAACAACAACAAAAAAAAGCAGGGGTTGCAATCCTAGTCTCTGATAAAATGGACTTCAAACAAAGATCAAAAGAGATAAAGAAGGGCATTACATAATGGTAAAAGGATCATTCCAACCAGAAGAGCTAACCATCCTAAATACATATGCACCCAACACAGGAGCACCCAGATAAATAAAGCAAGTTCTTAAAAGACCTAAAATGAGATTTAGATTCCCGCACAATAACAGTGGGAGACGTCAACACTCCACTATCAGTATTAGATCAATGAGACAGAAAATTAACAAGGATATCCAGGACTTGAATGCATACGTGGACCAAGTGGATCTAACAGATATATACAGAACGCTCCACCCCAAAGCCACAGAATATACATTTTTTCTCAGCAACACATTGCACTTACTCTAAAATCGACCACATCATTGGAAGCAAATCACTCCTCAGCAAATGCAAAAGAGTGGAAATCATAACAGCCTATCAGACCACAGCACAATAAGACTAAACTCAGTATTAAGAAATACACTCAAACCCGCACAACGACTTGGAAACTGAACAACTTGCTTCTGAGTGTCAACTGGATAAACAACGAAATGAAGGCAGAAATAAAGATGTTCTTCGAAACCAATCAGAATGAAGACACAACTTACCAGAATCTCTGGGACACCTTTAAAGCAGTGTCGAGAGGGAAATTTATAGCAATAAATGCCCACAAGAGAAACAAAAAAAGATCTCAAATTGACACCCTATCATCAAAATTGAAAGAGCTAGAGGAGGAAGATTTAAAAAAAAAAACTTCAAAAGCTAGCAGAAGACAAGAAATAACCAAAATCAGAGCAGAATTGCAGGAGATAGACACACAGAAAACCCTTCCAAAAATCAATAAATCCAGGAGCTGGTTTTTTGAAAAGATCAACAAAATAGACCATTAGCCAGATTAATAAAAAAGGGAGAAGAATCAAATAGATGCAATAAAAAAACGATAAAGGGGGTATCACCACTGATCCCACAGAAATACAAACTACCATCAGAGATTACTACAAACAGCTCTATGCACATAAACCAGTAAACCAGGAAGAAATGGATAAATTCCTAGACACCTGTACTCTACCAAGACTAAACCAGGAGGAAGTTGAAACCCTGAATAGTCCAATAACAAGAGCTGAAGTAGAGTCAGCAATCAATAGCCTACCAACCAAAAAAAGTCCAGGTCCAGACCCGTTCACAGCCGAATTCTACCAGTCGTACAAAGAGGAGCTGGTTCCATTCCTTCTGAAAATGCACCAAACAATACAAAAGGAGGGAATCCTCCCTAACTCATTTTATGAGACCAGCATCATCCTGATACCAAAACCAGACAGAGACTCAACTAAAAAAGAAAACTTCAGGCCAATATCCATGATGAACATAGATGCAAAAATCTTCAATAAAATACTGGCAAACAGATTGCTACAGAATATCGGAAAGCTTATCCATCATGATCACGTAAGCTTTACCCTGGGGATGCAAGGCTGGTTCAACATAGGCAATCCATAAATGTAATCCATCACATGAACTGAACCAAAGACAAAAACCACGATTATCTCAATAGATACAGGAAAGGCCTTTGATAAAATTCAACAGTCTTCATGCTAAAAACTCTCAATAAACTAGGTATTGATAGAACATAACATAAAATGATAAAAGCTATATATGACAAACCTACAGCCAATATTATACTGAATGGGCAAAAACTGGAAGCAATCCCTTTGAAATCTGGCACTAGACAAGGATGCCCTTTCTCACCACTCCTATTCAATATAGTATTAGAATTTCTAGCTAGAGCAATCAGGCAAGAAAAAGAAATAAAGGGTATTCAATTAGGAAAGGAGGAAGTCAAACTGTCTCTATTTGCAGATGACATGATTGTATATCTGGAAGACCCCTCGTCTCAGCCCAAAATCTTCTCAAATTGATAAGCCACTTCAGCAAAGTCTCAGAATACAAAATCAATGTGCAGAAATTACAAGCATTCCTATACACCAATAACAGACAGACAGACAGCCAAATCAAGAGCGAACTACCATTCACAATTGCTACAAAGAGAATAAAATACCTAGGAATGCAACTAGCAAAGGATGTGAAGGACGTCTTCAAGGAGAACTACAAACCACTGCTCAATGAAATAAGAGAGGACACAAACAGATGGAAAACCATTCCAGGCTCATGGTTAGGAAGAATATTATCATGAAAATGGCCATATTGTCCAAAGTAATCTATAGATTCAATGCTATCCCCATCAAGCTACCAATGACCTTCTTCACAGAACTGGAAAAAATCACTTTAAACTTCATATGGAATCACAAGAGAGCCTGCATAGCCAAGACAATCCTAAGCAAAAAGAACAAAGCTGAAGGCATCACACTGCTGGACTTCAAACTATACTACAAGGCTACAGTAATCAAAACAGCATGGTACTGGTACCAAAACAGAGACATAGACAAATGGAACAGAACAGAGGCCCCAGAAGAAACACCCACACATCTACAACCATCTGATCTTTGACAAACCCAGCAAAAACAATCAATGGGGAAAGGACTCCATGTTTAATAAATGGTGTTGAGAAAACTGGCTAACAATGTGCAGAAAGCAGAAACTGGACCCCTACCTATCACCTTACACTAAAATTAACTCCAGATGGATTAAAGATTTAAACATAAAACCAAACACCATAAAAACACTAGAAGAAAATATAGGCAAAACCATCCAGGACATAGGTATAGGCAAGGATTTCATGTCCAAAACACCAAAAGCAATGGCAATAAAAGCCAAGATAGACAAATGGGATCTAACTAAAATTCAGAGGTTCTGTACAGTGAAAGAAACCATCATTAGAGAGAATCAGCAACCAACAGAATGGGAAAAAATTTTGCAGTCTACCCATCTGACAAAGGGCTAATAACCAGAATCTACAAAGAACTAAAACAGATTTACAAGAAAAAAACAAACAAGTCCATTCAAAAGTGGGCAAAGGATATGAACAGATACTTTTAAAAGAAGACATATATAGGCCAACAAACATATGAAAAAATGCTCAACATCACTGGTCATTAGAGAAATGCAAATCAAAACCTCATTGAGATACCATCTCACGCCAGTTAGAATGGCGATCATTGAAAAATCTGGAGACAACAGATGCTGGAGAGGATGTGGAGAAATAGGAACACTTTTACACTGTTGGTGGGAGTGTAAATTAGTTCAACCATTGTGGAAGACAGTGTGGCGATTCCTCAAGGATTTAGAAATGGAAATTCCATTTGACCCAGCAATCCCATTACTGGGTATATATCCAAAGGACTATAAATCATTCTACTATAAGGACACATGCACACGTATGTTCATTGCAGCACTGTTTACAATAGCAAAGACCTGGAACCAACACAAATGCCCATCGATGATAGACTGGACAAAGAAAATGTGGTACATATACACCATGGAATACTATGCAGCCATCAAAAATGATGAGTTTGTGTCTTTTGTAGGGAGTTGGATGAATCTGGAAACCACCATTCTCAGCAAAATGACACAAGAACAGAAAGCCAAACACGTCATGTTCTCACTCATAGGTGGGTGTTGAACAACGAGAACACGTGGCCTCAGGGAGAGGAGCATCACACTGGAGGCAGTTGGAGGGGGTAGGGGAGAGACAGCAGGGGGTGGGGAGGGAGGAAAGGGTGGGGAGGGATAATACAGGGAGAAATGCCAGATATAATATGCACCTAAAGTTAAATAATTTTTTTTTTTTTTTTACAAATTAAATAAATAAATAAATAAAACTTTATTTTCAAGAATGCTTTCTGCTATAACCCAAATTTCCTAACTTCGGCAGGGGCAATAAGCAAATATCAACCAGAAGAACATATAAAAGGGACATAGGATCTATCTCAAGCTCCCAGGACACCCAAAGCCTTCTCAGGGGGATAATGGAATAAGGAAGAACTTCTGGGGGCCTGGACCTGCCTCGGCCACAAGCTGGCTCAGTGATCGTAGACAATCCACCTAAATCTATTTCACGTACTTCCTTAGTACTTGAGCTAACTTCCTGGATTCCTGTTTTCTGACTTGTAAAATATGGAGATCTATTAGATCTAAGTTTTGCCCAGATGCTCTCTAGCTCAAAATTTTATAAGTAAAAGCAAAGTGCTTTAGGAAAGTACTCCCTAAACATACTTCCCATGACCATGGCATCTTAAGATATTTTAAATTACTATAAACAGTAAGGTTTCTTGCATAAAATTTAGAAAAAATTTAATTGAGCAACAATTAAAATGAAATGACCCTTAAGAACTAAAAAATTAATAAAATAATTTTTTAGTTTACTAAAAAATAATAAAAATTTTATTTATTACTAAAAAAAATTTTTAGTTTACTAAAATTAATAAAATAATTTCCAAATTATTTATTGACAATAGTAAGAAATCTAAAACCAATGGCAGTGTGCTGCAATAAGTATGCATGTATACAGTTTGATTGACCTCTGCTCAGGTAACGCAAGATAAATTCCTAGAAGTAGAATGGTTAGGTGGAAATGCAGAAGCATTTTAAAAGATTTTGGATGACTTTTGTGAATTCAGATCAATTTTCATGCCCAGCAGCCGTTCGAGCATGTATTTCCATGTTATCTTTAGGACACATGATACAGGACACCTGGGCAGAGCTCCAATTCTTCCTGAGATCTTACCTCTGCAAAGTTGTACCAGATAAATCCGAAGAGCTGCCAAAATCAGAAGAGCTACGGGAACTGCCGAAATCAGACAGGACACCAAAATCTGTAAACCTTTGTCACAGGAAGCTGTTTCTTGGCTTGATTCTAAATAAAACAGAGAAACAAAGTCTGTGAACTGGAAGAAAAATTACCAAATAAGAAATGTGTGGGTGGGTGAGAGTGGAGTATGTTTACTATTTTTAAAACGAGTTGTTTCTGCATTACAGGTAGGAGGCTGAATTCATATGAAAACATTTTGCACAATAAAAAGGTCCTTTTGGATAAACTTATTTCTGGAATTTTCTTTTTAAAAATTTCAGACTGTGGTTGATTTTGGGTAACAAACTACAGCAAAGGAGGACCTGGAGCTCCTCAGAAATAACTATAGGAGCCTAAACTTTCTCTAGCATCTCAGTCAGGACTAGAATTGTTGAAATTATTATTATTCAACAATTAATGGAAGTGGGGACTCCAGAGACCCTGGGTTACCAAAGTCAGAACCTGCTAACCTTGTGATCTATGTTCTACTAAAATATGGGCAGCAAGCATTTGAGCACAGAGGCCAATTCAGGGGGAAAATGTTTGTGGCTATCCTTTAAAATGAATAGCTCTGTTTATATAACAAATGTCATTTTCTATGAACATATTATAGTGTTTTACAACTAATAAAATATTAATCTCTTCACATATTTGTATTATTCAGAAATTCTATACAGGAGTCCCCATTAGCAACATGGTTTCACTTTCTGAGGTTTCAGTTACCCATGGTCAACTGTAGTGCAGACATAACCAAATGGAAACTTCCAGGAATAGACAACCCGTACGTTTTACACTGTGTGCCATTCTGTGTAACATGATGAAATGCGTTGTGCCACTCCATCCCACCTGGGACGTGACTGCACCTTTTGTCCAGCATATCCATGTTGTGCACACTACTGCCGTGAGTCCTCAGTGGCCATCTCAGTTATCAGATTGACTGTCACGGCGTAACAATACCTGTGTTCAAGTAACCCTTATTTTCTTTAAGAATGGTCTCAAAGCCCAAGAGAAGTGGTGATGGCAATTTAGATATACCAAAAAGAAGCCATAAAGAGCTTCCCTTAACTGAAACAGCTAAAGCGCTTGACTTAAGAAATATCATATATTGGGGTTGCTAGATCTATGATGAAAATGAATCTTCTATCTGTAAAACTGCGAAGAAAGAAAAAAGAAAATTCATTAGTTTTGCTTTCACATCTCAAACTACAACACTTATGGCCACAGTGTGTGGTATGTGTTGACTTAAGATGGAAATGGCATTCAATTTGAGGGTGGAGCACATGAACAGAAATGTGTTCTGGTTGACAATATGTTGCACTGGAAAGCCTTGGGCTTCCATGAAGACTTCAGCAAGAGATCCCTTGAAACGGGCCATTGATTGCAAGGAGAGGATGGCTACACAAATTTAGAAATAAGCTTGGACAGAAAAACATAAAAATGACTGGAGAGGCTGTTTGCTGATGATGAAGCTACAGCCACATTTCCATCCGAAGCAAGTATTTAATTGCAATGAAAAAAAGCTCTGCTAGAAGATGCCCAGTAGAACCTGCATTTATAGAAGTGTGAATGAGGCACCGAGGCACAAACATGGAAGAACAGATTAATCCTGGTACCATGTGGAAATGCATATATAGGGTTTGGTACTATCTATAGTTTCAGGCATCCACTGGGGCTCTTGAAACATATACCCCATGGAAAGGGGGGACTACCGTTCCTATATAAATGAGAGATTAAGTAGAAATGTTAGATTAACTTTCTAAAGTGTTTTCATATGCATATTTCTTCCTCCTAAAGGAAATCCTACAAGGTATAGCTACTTCTCACTGCACTCATGACCCTCAGGTTCCCTCATCTGTAAAGATACTTGCCTAAGGTCACATACTGATTCAGCATCAAAACTTAGCAAGAATTATTTAATTCCATTCAGCTTAGTGCAATCTTAATTGAGCAGATCTAGATTCAAGGAATCATAAGTACTGCTATCTTGTTGTGGCACCTCCTGGGAAAGGCAGCAAATGGAAAAGTCACAATTCAGAACAGGAATCCAAGTTCCTTGAAAGGATGATATTTAAGGTACCAAGACTGTCTTGCCCTGTTCCCTGCCCTGCTGAGGTGGCAGGGAAGGATGAGCACACCCTCCCCCAGCCCCACCTGGCCTAAGTTTACTTGAGAATGAGAGGTTCTGAAAATTCTCTTTTGTCAGAGATGGAATGGTCCTGATGTTTCACTTTTTGTGAACTGAAAATTAGATCTCTGGGTAGGAAGATGGGCCATATGTGGTCTTTAGGACGCTTCTTCTTGCTTTTTTTTTTTTTTTTTACACTCCAAAATGAATCCAACATGAGGCAACATTTTTAAAAATAGATTGGAGGCTTAACTGTATTTTACATAAAACTGACACTTTTATTTTTGGAGAAAAATAGGAGCTTCAAATGCAGTCCCAGTTTTTCATTCTCTACTCTCAAAGTGGCAGCTCTACAAAGGGAGTGTTATTACTCAATGTCCAGAAGCTTCTATGTAGTTGAAGATCACATAACCTAATCTCACTGTGCTCTTATCACCAAATCTCACTGCATAGAATCACCAAAACTTCAAATGTTATTTCTCCTAATTGAAATGATAGAAATATTTCTAAAACGTGAGTTCTACTGGTTCAAATATCTTTATTGAAGGACAGAAAAAGTTACCATGGTCTGCCATGATGTGAAGCTGATAGTTTAAGGGTGGGACTGTCCAGCTCACCTGGAAGGTCAGCTTCATGAGTATATATTCCATGACTCATGGTTAGTCGACTAGAAATATTTTTGGCAGTGAACTATCAACAGAGGTAAAAATGAACTGAACCAGGAATATATAGATATATGTGTGTGTGTGTGTGTGTGTGTGTGTGTGTGTGTGTGCGCGCGCGCGCGCGCACCTCAAATATTCTGTGGTGACTGTTTCCCAGTCCACAGACACTGCCATGTTTTCCCAGCATTCTTCAGGACCCCTATTGTAATTTCCTAATGTGTCTCTAGCCTTGACTCCCCAAACCCCAGGTCTAAGGTTCATATCAGGCACAGCAGTAAACAGAAATGGAAGATGCTCAGCCCATAGAGTCATCAAAATGTATGTTTCCTCCTCATTTCTGAAGCCCCAAAGTCCTGAAAAGGAAATCTGTGGGAGTATTTTTTTTTTTTCAAAACAGGACTTTTGTATAGTTGAAGCAGGGAGAGTAATCAACATCCTGACCAGAAATATCCCCGTAAATCATATTTGAGAGGGTATCAATGTAAAATATTCTTGAAAAGTCAAGCTAATTTTCTGTTTGATAATCACAAACCTCCAATGCTACAGCCAAAACCCATTATCCAAACCTACTTACAACTTACCTACGTGCACTGTGTGGATGGTGAGTAAAGTATATTCATCTGAAGAAATATTGCATAAATATTCCCCACTGTCTGAAAGATGAAGATGCATCAAATTCATGGAGAAGTCACCCTGGTTTATCAGCTCTTTGTTCCATGAGAATCGGGGTTCATTGATAGTTGTATTCTGTGAGGAGCTCAGATAGCAAGCCAGGACAGAGAAAGTCCCACTTCCCACTCTGGACCAAGTAACTTTGAAGTCTTGGTTTGGTGAAAAATAATCATTTACAAGTTGACACGAGAGTGAAACGTTTTCACTTTGCATTTTATGAAGGCCATCTAACAACAGAATAGAAAAGAAAACATCAATGACGATACACATTTCAAAAGAATTTTCTAAGTTACACTTAGAAATCAGGGAACAAAGGTGCAGATACTGCTGTCTTTGGAAGTAACTCTTTGGAAAGTATTAGATATTTGTGCTGTGGTTTCTTAAAAAGCAAATTTTACTATCCCTATTTTAAAGTTTCCCACCAAGGTTAGTTTAGACCTTCAAGAAGGGCTAAGCCAGGGCCAGCTAGAGGGGTGATGCACTTGTTTTAACTCAGAACCTGACAGTAAGCACTCAGAAATAAGCTTGGACTGAAAAATATCAAAATTACCAGAGAGGCTGTGACTGCTGGTGATCAATCTACAGCCACATTTCCATCCAAAGCAAGTCTTTAATTGCAGTGAAAACAAGCTCTGTTGGAAGAAGATGCCCAACACTACCTGCATTCATACAAGTGTGAATGAGGCCCCGAGGCATGTTCTACCAATTACTAGCCTATTAAACTCAATGTTCTCCTGTTGATCCCTCAAATGTTGCTGCTCCCCAGAACACTTCCTTTTGTTACCCTGCCTGCTTTAGCGGTCTCTAGCTTTTATGGCCTCACTACTTCTTAAACTCTTTGTCTAGACAAAGTCTCTTTTTCTGATTGTAAGAATATTTCCAGCTGTGTGCAGGCAACCCCACTGGACTGAGCTCTTTTAGAAGAGAGACTCTGCTGGATTTTCTCAGCTTGCCCCTGCAGACCCAGCTCCATCTTGTCCTTCCTGTTGTGTAGTGCTGTAGGCTGACCTCTATGGAGTATCCTGGATTATTCTCCCTGGCTCTAGACTTGCCTGCCTTCCAGTCTACCTGCAGGAGACTGAAGCCAAAGCAACCCTTCTGAAAAGGAAATCCGGGGCCTCTCTGATGCTTCAGACCTCTCTTTGGATCCATCCTACCTCCAAGACTCAACAACCTCCTTACCAAGGTGGAGAAGGTCTTTCATCTGTTTTTTCCCTCCCTCTCCAGGTTCATCTCTTGATCCATTGATTCCACAAATCCAGGCAATTTTACTTTTCCATGCTTTTTACCTGGAATATTCTCATTCTCCTGGAATGTCCTGCTACTCTTCTAAAATTCCGCCCTTATGCAACTTTCTTAAACACATATTCTATAACAACCCCATTCATATCCGACCACTGAGAATAGAATTAACCGCTCCTTCTGTAAGCGATGTTCCTAATTTTTATATTTGTACTAGAGGCTGTGGATCCCGAAATCAGTAGAGACTATGTTCTTAAGTTCACAGTCTGTGAGCAACAAAACTTGGCACATAATAGCTTTTCAATGGGACCAAACAGTACTGAGCCTAAAGAACTGTTCATGCTTCAAGATACTCAATTCTAAATGAACATGAGAAATTAGGATTTTCCAAGGAAAATATTTATAATATTAACATTTGCAACTCTTTCCCATGTTTCCATTGCTGTCTGCCTGATGGAAAATGAACATTGGGTACTCATGCCCTTAACACTGACTCAGTAAATGTGGTGAATCACCAACAATTTCAGTATGTTTTTGCTGAGCATTTTGAGAATATGAGATGCTAGAAAGGGAAGGCTGAAAAAAAAAATAGCCTCCATTTTCCCTCTATAAGGGAGATTGACAGAAAACTTTTGCTTTGCTACAAATAAAATGTAAAACAAATTTTCTTGGAATTGTATATGGAGATAGAGAGTGAATTTTTATTAAACAGTAGGTTTTGGATATAGAGACTGATCAGAGTTTGTATCTGTTCAAATAAATGAGAGGAAAGAGTGCTAAAAACCAACCATGCTGTGATAGAGGTGGTGGACAGAGGTTGATGGGCTAAAACTATGTAAGAAAACTAAACAGAAGCAATAATAGTAATTAATATTTTGTTTAATTGAAAGATCGGAGGTTGTGATCTGCTGAGACACAAGTGTTTTTTCCCCTTTGAGCTTTTAAACAGCTATGCTGGTAGAAAATCCTGTTTGAAGGATGGGCCATTGAGAAAAGCACTAATATTCAAGGATAGATTTACTTCTTTACATTTCATAAATGTTTTCATTCAACTCACAAATACGTAGCAAGGTAAGACTTACTTCTATTTTATCAATGAGGTACTAATGTTCAAAAGTAAGAATGTCAGCTTAATGTAATATAGCCAGTAAGAACCAGCCCCGGGACTCCGGTCTCAGCCTTCTAACTGCTGCAGATGGATTTGCTTTCTTTTCTTTCATCTTCCTTTGTTTCCTTGCAAATCAGTCCCCATTTCCCCCCAACCTCGACACAGCCCTTTTACACAGAAAGTCATGTGGCGCCTACCTTTCATTGTCCAGCGCCCTGTCCATGTTTGGTTCAGCAGTGAATTTTCGATTGTACATTCATAAGAT
This sequence comes from Callithrix jacchus, assembly GCF_049354715.1. Taxonomy (NCBI): domain Eukaryota; kingdom Metazoa; phylum Chordata; class Mammalia; order Primates; family Cebidae; genus Callithrix; species Callithrix jacchus. The sequence continues at coordinate 99,409,630 of NC_133516.1, read as the reverse complement.
GAATTTGATCCTGTAACATTCAGTGTGCTGTTAACAGAAAAAGGGCCCAAAGACCCTGTTTCTTCCCTCTTGTTTTCAGGGATAGGTGTGTTGTCCATTTTCCACGTGATAACTGGACGAGGGTGAACACATAACACGCTGCATATTAAGAAGCTATATGTGTTCTTCTTTTCATACTTCGCCACGGGTGTGAGGAAAACTACACAGGAGAAAGAAGGGCACATGAAGAACTGCCGTCATTACCGTCATTAGCTTCTTTACGGCCATCTGTGCAGAATACTTTCTAATACCCATGAAATGAAAAGCTAAGTTTTATGAGCAAAACTTGGCAGTAACTGAAAGGAAAAAAAAAAAGCCCAAAACTCTGTAGAGCCTAAAGATACAGTGTAGTTATCTAGAAAAAATAAGAGCAGGCATGAGTATGTGGCAACTAGCAATCTCAATTCTCTAGAAACATAGCTGGAATCATTGAGCAACCAAATGACGGTGTGTAAGACTGTAGAGTTCACGCGGCATTCTGCACTCCGCAAGTACTCACTCAGAGCGCCTATTTGACTCTTTGTTTACACGTAATTTTGTAATTTCTGAATCAAGGTCTGAAGCAGCTGAAAGGGACAGAAGAAAAAGAAACAAGCGCTGGGAAAAACAATCCATTAGAAAATGCTGCATGTGTGTGTATATATCTATATCTATATCTATATCTATATCTATATCTATATCTATATCTATATGTAAAATTGTAGTATATATTATACTACATTCTAACTATATGACATACACATTAATGATCAGCAGCCTGACCATTAACAGAGCACATCATTCAGGAACTCTTGGTAATCTAGTAATGAGAAACCATGAAGCTCTATGAACTTCAATTTTCATCGAATACCTGTTTGATTCAATATAACAATGGGAATTAGAAACAATTAATATATTAATACAGTTAATATATTATAGTTGTATTAACTATATAGTATAACCACCCTGAAGCTGTGTTTGAGTGATATTAACTGTATATATTAGCTATATTAATGGCTTAGAGTTATAGTTATATAGGTATAGTATTATATATAGTTAAGACAGAGAAGGAAAGCATATAATGTAAAAATTAACCTCATTTATAACACAGACAAATGCAATTTAAATCAACAATTCAATATTTTTTCAGTCATGATATCGGCAGATACTTGGTACTGATAAGACTAAGGGGAAAGTGGACACTCGTGGGCTGCTAGTGTCGTAATGTATTTAAATCTTCTGGTACTTTGCTTTAGGTTATTTCCCACGATGAAGTAGAACTAGCATGTTCATCACAACCATGTAATGTAAAACACTGGAGATGCCTGAATATCCACCAGCAGGGGAACAGTCGTATCATTTATAACATTAGTATACTACGAGACGCTGTGCATTAGAAACAAGTACATTTCTGTGTATTGACTTGGAAGGAAGCTCAGGGCATATTAAGGTAGGAAAAAGACGCTCACTAGTAACGTGAAATGATGCCATCACCATGTTTCCTGAAACTTCACATGTGCACTTACCTCCCACCTTGAGCACCACTTTGTTTGTAATGCTTTGTTTTGTTCCTACATAGCAGGTATAAATTCCATCATCCAGAAGGCTTAATCTTCTGAAAAATAGAGATGCATTCCCATTTTGAATCTCATTATAGAAAAGGGACGTCCTGTTTGCATATCTGGGATCTTGGTTGTCCAAATAGTCACTGCCTTTGAAGTAACTGTGAACGTTGTAGCTATCTTGATCCTTCCAGTGTATTACCACTTCAGATCCACTCTCAAATGAGGAAGGGAGGATTACATCTCCATCAAGTCTTCCAACGACGGTTTGTTCATTCACATAAATATTGCTGAAGAAAGCCAGAAGGAATGTGTCTACAGTCAAGAGCAGAGAAGTTATGAACAGAATTAGTGATGTGTGCCTGTTCAGGATTATTCCAGAACTACCTAGAAGAACCTTCCTCGGTTAGCTGCCTGAATGGACCACATCATCAAAAACACTTGTTGTCTGGTTATTAGAAACAAACCTAAAACTCTGTGTTTGAGTTTTAATTTTAATTGAATATCTGTTTTATTCAATGTAACTGGGGGGAGAATTGGTAACAGCCCAAGGCATAGAAACATTGGTTTGCTGCCCACTTGGTCAATAGTCTCATCTCTCTTCCAGTCCTGGCCTGGAAATCATGTATGTTAAAAGACTCCTTTTGATTTCATTCCCAGAACACATTCACATTTAACTCCTAATATAGCAATAATAAACTAGTTTATCTAGCTAGCTACAGCCGGCAGGCCCTAAAAGAATGGAATAAACTCAGCTTGGTTGGGTAAGAAAATTTTTGGAGCCTGTAGAAAACAATGGTGGGTCCAGGAGTCTGATAGGAATATCTTTGCACTAGATCTAAATAAAGGAGGACATGAGCAGAAGTCCAAAAGGGAAATGGAATCACTCATGTGCTTCAAAACTGCTATCAGGATGTCCTGAATCGGTCAAAATATAGGTAAGGAATATCTGGAGATAAATGTGGAAGCCCCATCCCCACTTCTCTTGATTTACTTATTTTGTTTTGTTTTCACTGTCAACTTCACAAGTTGATTTCAAAAAGCAAATGAAATCAACAAAATAAGGGATTTTGGCAAAGAAAATATACCCGGATACTTCCCATCATTGAAGGCAGTCATCTAGCTTCTTTGATTTACAAAATATTTTAAGTAAATCTTGTCCCTCTCTATGGATTCTAAGATATTAGGACTGGAAAGGGCCTTATTTTTTAGACAATGGAGTAACTCCTTTGGGTCATGCCCAGGCCACCCAAGATGGAAGAACTGGGTCCTCAAATGGCTCTGTCACAGTCTTTATCCTCTGCCTTCCCCTATGGGATTCTTTCTACATACCAGGTCCCACCTCTCTTCCTCAGAGAGACTTGGTTTCTCTGCAGAGAGCTAGAGGGATGTGGCATTATGATGACAGAAAGACACGGAAAGATGGGAAAGGAAAAGAGTGATTGTGGAGCTCTCTAATTGCTCTGCTAAAACCCTCTGCTGTTTCACTGGATAATTAAGAATGCCTGTCATAGGACCTAGCAAAGCTGATAACGCCTTCTGTCAAGTAAGTGGTAAGTACCAAGCTCACACTTAAAAAAAAAATCAATCAATCAAACTTGCCTTTCCAGTGAACTTATTTCTGGTAGCAGATAATAGATTAGAAAGAGTCTTAACCAGAGTGGACAGAAACAGTATATCTAATTTTTAGTCTTCATGGAGACTTCCCACCTGTTCCTTGCTTCTGATTAACTGATCATTTAGGATAGTTCACGATGCTATGGCTATGGAGGAAACAGCCACCTTGCATTGTGTGCTCATATTTCTATCTGATGATGCAAATAGCTAACACTTGTATTTCAGAGGAAATTACCTTGAAATCCACTCAGAGATGATGTGAGAATGAGGAAGAAAGGCAGTACACTCTGTGCCTTCATGTCTTGTGCAGGACATATTAGTCATGCTACCAAAGAGAAGTAAAGAGCACACGTTACGGGTTTAAAATGCAAAAGGGAATTGGAAAAGAGTAGTACATCCACATGAGTAATTCTTTTGTAGCCATTAAACATGGTATTGTAAAGGATGGTTCGATGGCATGGAAGGAATTTCTTAATAGGTTGCAGGAGAAAAATTAAATTACAATACAATGTCTAAATAGCATGGTTCATATTTTAAAAGCATACACATTTCTGCTCATAGGATACTGACAAGACACATGACTAAATAGATGAGGATGTTAAATCTGAAGAGTAGGTTTCATATCTGAAGCAGTGCCTGCTATGTAAGAAGTACTGAAACATGGCTCTTGAATGAATAAAGATTTGGTACATATGTGTGCAACTGTGGTTCTCTGGATAATAGTTTGTTGTGTTTAAAGCTTTCTAAATGGACATATTGCTTTTAGGACAGAAAATACTAAAACCAATTTCAATTCAATATTAGGTGCCAGTGGTGTTAACTATGATGTTATTTATAATCGTACATAAAGAACAACTAAGACCTGATGACACATTTTTACATATCCAATACTAGTGCAAGCCATTAAATTCATGGTTAACAGAGTATTTAAAAAAAAAACTCAACAAGCAAGAAAATATAGATGGCAAAATGTGTACACACAATACTGTTTCAAGTAAAAAATATAACTGATTTCCCAGAGGATAGGATTAAAGATAATATTTACAGTGTAACAAATAGGTTGTTTAAAGAATAGCATATACTTGGTTTTAAAATCTCTAAAAGAAAGTTTTAAAGTTATAATTTGTGGCTAGATGTGATTGCTCACACCTGTAAGCCCAGTGCTTTAGCAGACCAAGGCAGGCAGATGGCTTGAGGTCAGGAGTTCGAGACCAGCCTGGACAACATGGTGAAACCCCGTCTTTACTAAAAATACAAAAATTAGCCGGGTGTGGTGTTGTGTGCCTATGGTCTCAGCTACTCAGGAGGCTAAGACAGGAGAATTGCTTGAACCAGTGAGGCAGAGGCTGCAGAGAGCTGAGATTGCACCACTGCACTCCAGCCTGGGTAAGACAGTGAGACTCTGTCTCCCCCACCAAAAAAAAATTATTTGGGAGCTCTACTATTACAAGAATATATTCTATATTTGTTATGGGATATGTGATTTAAGAATGACTTAAAACTATCCTAAAAAATGAAATTAATCATGCAATTGTCGATCTGTAACAAGCCTGCACGTGTGTCTCCTGAATCTAAAATAACAAATTTTTTAAAAAAGTAAAATTAGATTTCTTAATCATAACTTATCAAAATGAAGCCTGGTAGATAAATAATTTAGAGTTTCATTTTTACATTTTAAAGACTATAAGAAAGTTACTGAAAACACAACCTTAGGAAGAAGGCCTTTTAACCTAACTGTACATTTCCTATTACAGACATCTCTCTACAAAAATGAAAAAAGCAACAAAAATAGAAATATGTTTGCAATATGACAAAATTATTACTCTAATTGTTTTTATTTCTCTTAGAGCAATAACTAAGATACTTGGTGAAGTCAAAAGTGCTCTAAAACAGTATTCGTTATCAAAATTAAGACCTTTATATTTCTTCCTATGGAAGTATTTGAATGTGTAATATATAAAGGATATCACAGTAATTGTCTCCAAATAGTGAGATTACAAGTAATTGTTAAACTCATTTTTCTTCTATGAAAATATGTAAACATGTAATAATACTTTTTGCCTCTCATTAAAAAAAAACTTAAAATTTAATTAATGTCCCTTTCCGAGCAAACATGAACTCAGATTCGCCTTGTTTACTGTAACTTTGAAACCTTCCCTGTCCATTGTCTTACTAGAGGTTCATCCTCCCACCACCTAGGTTGACTCCAGTATTTGCTACCTTCTCGTGAAACTGACATTCCCTTTTCCCGTCTCCCGTCCAGCTGATGCTCTTACTTCATTAATTGTTGTGATTGATTATGGCTACTCCCTCATCCTCCTGTTGCTACCTCAACCAACCTATTAACATGCAGGTGCACTCTTCTTGCCTTTCCTTCTGCTCTTATCCAAGGCCAAACCCTTCACTGTGCTCTACATCTCACACCTTTCTGCATTCGAGAAATTTGTCCCTGCAATCATATTTCCTTTCTGTGCACCATCAGGATTTCTCTCTCTTCTGAACCTATTCTACAAGCATAAATGTTCCAAGCACCCATCTTAGGAACATGAGAAAAAAATATTCTTCCCTAACTCTTGATTACCTATTTCTTAGCTCCATTAATTTTTTGAAATAATTGTCTAAATAGCTGTCTTCATTTCCCACTTTACAATCTCCTATCAACTCTCGGCTCTTTTCTGCATGACATAAGCTGCTCTTGTAGTGTCACCAAGAACACCAAAAACGGTGACATTGCTTTTCCTCCTCTAACTCAACTTCACAGCAGCATTTAATGTAATTGACTGTTACCTTCCTTTGTTAAGAGTCTTCTCTTGGTTTCCGGAACATCAGACTCTCCTAGTTTTTCCTTCTTCACTGCTGTTCCTTCTTAGTCCGTTATGGGTTCTCTTCTGCTTGCCCTATTTATGTGGAAATATGGAATGTTCTCAGGTGTTTTACTTTCTCTCTACTCTCTCCTTAGGCGAGTTTGTCTCATGACTGAATGTAATTTTCACATCAAGGATTCTCAAACGTATCTACTGGGTCAAGTTCATACATTCAACTGTTCTTCTGAACGGTTCATTTAGATGCCCAAAATTAACATGAGCCCTTACTTCCAGCTCATTCCCTTTTCCATTGCTCTATGACCCACCCTCAACACAGCAAAACAGCAAAAAAGTATCCTCTTCTTCCTCCAGTCTTCATCTCAATAACTAGTACCAAATTCTTCCGGTTGTTTGGGCCAGAAACTTAGGAATCAATCCTGACTCTTCCATTCTCTCACGCCCCATATCTAATCTATTAATCAATCTTTTTGTTGTTGTTAATGAATTAGATAAACTCCATTATTTGTCCACTTCTCTCCAACTCTACTATTACCATCCTGCTCCAAAGCCACCATCACTTACCTGGATATCTACAAATAGGCATTTGGCTAGTTACCCTTTTCCTACTGTTGTCTCCTTCCAATCTACTATCAGTACAGCAGTCAGGAGTCACACTTTGAAAATAGAAGTCATTCTATAATATCCTCATAATTCAATCCCTCCAGTGGCTTCCCACCACACTTAGAATAAGATCCAAATTCTTAACCCCAGCATCCCAAGCCCTGGATACTCCGGCTCCTGGTCCTGTCTGTCACCCCAACCTTTCCCACGGCAGCCCACAGAATATATTCCAGGAGACTTGTGAACACAAGTGCTCTAATTCAAGGGTCCGCATGAGCACAAGCTGAAAATGGAGGCTTTGAGGACTATTTAATTCAAGTTTTGAATAAAATGACAAATTACAGTAACTCATTTATCATCTAAGATAAAATACTACAAATTTAAAAAAATACCCAGCCTCTTCCACACAAAGGCTTGATTTAGCGCTGTTGAAATAATTTCAGCATTCAGCTAAGTGAGGCAGTTAATGAGTATTTGGCCCTATTTTTATGCCTACGTTTTATTTTTAGACATTTATTTTTTTTCCTCAAAATAAGCAGAAAGCTTCCACCTTAGATTATACTGAAGTTACCCAAGTTGCAATCAGCACCCTTACAAAAGGGCTGAAATGTGAGAAGCATCTTGTTCTAGTACATTTTGGCTGGATTCCAGATGTGAGGGAGAAAGGCAGAGAGAGGCAGCCTCTGCAGTAGAATATGGCAAAAAAGAAACCCATATGCTAAGACTAATCAGAAGAGAAAATTGAGACCATTTCTACAAGCATAAAATAGCAAAAACAGAACAACTACCCCATACCACCCATCTCGATAGCTACAGACTAAATCGACCACAGCCATCAGTACTAATTGTGACAATGATGATGGCAACATCACTTGCAGTTGGGACAGATTCTCTAGCCTGCACATCAGTAACACTCAAAATCATTCCATAATGTGTATGTATCTTACGACATCATGTTGTACACAGTAAAAATATATGTTATCTGTCAATATTGTTTTAAAAAGACTAGTTCTGGCCTCATAACTGCTGGTCTCAATCTGGCCAGAGCCACAGAACAAGTTGATTCTCTTTTTTGAAAAAGAAGAATGTTTTGCATCACTATCATCAGCACGCCAGTTCACAAATGTTCTGTATTCCTTTGAGGAAATGCAGCTTCTAGGTGCTACATTCTCCTCTGCATTGTTTTACTTGCTGTGCTGAGCTAGTTTGTAAAAGACTCTTTATTTTTATTTATTTATTTATTTAATTTTTTATTGCGTTTTAGGTTTGGGGGACATGAGCAGAACATGAGAGACAGTTGCATAGGTACACACATGGCAGTGTGTTTTGCTGCCTTCCAACCCCTTCACCCACATTTGGCATTTCTTCCCATGCTATCCCTCCCCAGCTCTGCCCCCCCGCTGTCCCTCCCCTATTCCCCCCAATAGACCCCAGTGTGTAGTGCTCCCCTCCCTGTGTCCATGTGTTCTCATTGTTCATCACCCGCCTATGAGTGAGAATATGCGGTGTTTCATTTTCTGTTCTTGTGTCAGTTTGCTGAGAATGATGTTCTCCAGATTCATCCATGTCCCTACAAAGGACACGAACTCAACATTTTTGATTGCTGCATAATATTCCATGGTATATAGGTGCCACATTTTCCCAATCCAGTCTATCATCGATGGGCATTTGGGTTGGTTCCAGGTCTTTGCTATTGTAAAAGACTCTTAACAAAGTAAAACTCTTTGTAGCATCCTGGAGCTGCTCCTCAGCATTCACTTGGACTTTAATAGGATTGATGGTTTAGATAGAAAAAGAACAAAAGAACAATATCAGGATTACTCTCTATTTACCCATAACCTCTCTCCTGATGTTCTACAGTGAAATTCCACCACGTAGGGGACTTACACATGTACTGAAACTTCCATCTCTAGGGGCACTGTCTTTGCCTTCAGTTCTGTTTTGGTATGTTTCTGTTTTTGTTGTTTATTTTGGAAATCAGGCTAAGATGATGTGCTAACACGCGTTGGGTAGGTAAAGAGGTGCAATGGCAGGGCAGGGAGACTGAAGGGAAAGGGGAGGTGAAACAAGGAAGAATGGAAAGCGGGCACGAGGAAGAGTGGAACGCGGACACGAGGAGGAACGGAAAGCAGATTTGCCAGCCACAGCTTCAGAAAGGAAAATAGAGCCACTTGCTCAGTCACAAGGGACAATCTCTAGACATGCTCTCAAGAACCACAGCAGCTCCCAACAATCCATCAGAGGAAAAGAACAAAAGGAATTTATCTGTAAGTTGCCTCCCACTGGTAAAAGTTCCCCCCACAGGCATTAACTCCTGTGTTCTTCCTGGTTGTGCATCTGGCCCCTTGGGACAACCACTACAAAAGCCAAATGCCATGCCTCACTGAATGACATTTTAACTGCATGATGCTTTGTGCTTGAGTCTGGAAACACAGGAAAGGTGAACCTGCCGTCTGAGTTTCCTTGGGTCACGTCTGGACTCTGCAGCCGCTGCACTTCCCGTGCTGGTAGGCATAATGGAGGACATGCTGAACATGGCCTCCCCAGGGAAGACGGGTCAGCTGGTGAAATCTGGAAATTGGGCCTGGTCTCTTTTTTTGTCTAACCAGTTGAGGACCCAAGAGACAAGAGAAACCCAGAAAATTTAGGGATTCTCATAAGTTGGGTCCCGTAAAAGTAGTTATTTAAAGCTTCTCTTCCTTAACCAATTGCAAATCAAAAAACCTTTGGAAAAAAAAGGTAGTTATTTTAAAAATACCACACGTTTGCTATCTGATATTCTGTGAATTTGCAGTTAATCATCTACCTAGGTTTCCTTTTGCTGCTTTTATTGATATAGTTTTCATGCATGCGTTGCTTAGCTGCCGCTACCTGCTCACATAACTTCATCTTTCTTTGGAGGATTGCACTGGGATGATAGAAGCTGCAGTTCTCCGGTTACATTGCTTCGAGACTCCCTGCCCCAGTGGTGGCTTCAAGGCAAGAAACACAGTGTAGTCCAGCGTTCCCCTGGGTTCGGGCTGAACCTTCACCTGAAGCCACATTCTTTCTCAGCTTCTTTCTGCATCGTCCTGCTTCTCACTCTTCAGGTTTCGCACAGTTAATGAGAACAGGCCTTCTTTACTTGCCCCATACATCCTCATCTCAGGAGAGCTTGGTTCCCTTAAAGCTGGGCCCAAGATGAAGCACTTGTACAGGTTCATTACACATTACACAAGAGGGTCCAGGAAACTACTCATGCTTCCAGGGACCACTGTCCAGCTCAGCCTTCAATCATGAAATGTTTCTTCTTGTCAAAAGGGTATATAATATAATCCTCCGTAATAGCTCTCTATATCAGAAAGAATATAGCTAGACAGAGTGGGTTTTTGTTGTTTTAGCAAGAATGCTGCAAAGCTGAGAAAACTGACAAAAGAAATTGTCAGGGTTAACATGGCAGACAGTAGGCATTTTGTCAAATACATCGAGGTAGTGAGCAATTGAACAAAACTCCATTCAATAAAGTTAGTGTTGGACATGTGCACATGTAACGCCAAGGACTTCTTGAAAATAATCAGCTTTTTCTCTGTAAAACATATCACTAGATGCCCATGGCCCACCAAGTGCTTCTAGAAAACCAGTGTGCACTTTCCAAACACTTCCACCCCAGCAGCTCAGTGGATTATCATCAAATAATTCAACAAAATCTTAATTGATTAAATGGAGGACAAGACCAAACCTGGTATTTCTTAAGTGGCTAATTGAGTAAGATGAATGCTTTGGAAAGGCTAAATAAAAGCAAGTCACACAAAAGATGAAAAAAATCAGCTATTGGATTAGATGTGGGGGAGACAATGGCAGAAGATTCAAGCAAATTCCAAGAGTCTAGGAGGAGCTGCACTTTTTTGCACATGTTTGAATGCAAAGGTCTCTGGCTATTTTTAAGAGACAAAAACTGGAAATACTGAATAATGCATTATTGATTCCGCTTGTTCTAGTGATACAGAAAAAAAAATCTAACAGTGGCACCATACTCAGGACAAGGCTTTGACTCTGCTTTTCCCAAAGACTAGAAAATGAGTGGACTTTTAAGTTGAGATTTAAAAAATTCAAAATGTATAACTCAAATAACTTTTTTTTAGCTAGACGAACTAGTTTTTTTGGGGGGTGGTGGAGATGGAGTCTTGCTCTGTTGTCCAGGCTGGAGTCCTGTGGCATGCTCTTGGCTCACCACAACCTCTGCCTCCTGGGTTCAAGCGAGTCTCCTGCCTCAGCCTCCTGAGTAGCTGGGATTACAGGTGCATACCACCATGCCCAGCTAATTTTTGTATTTTTAGTAGAGACTGGGTTTCACCACGTTGGTCAGGCTGGTCTCAAACTCCTGACCTCATGATCCACCTGCCCTAGCCTCCCAAAGTGCTGGGATTACAGGTGTGAGCCACCGCATCTGGCCAACTAGTTTTTATCCAGACATATCTGATTATGTCAGATGTAAGGACTTCCACTGGATGACATGAAACCTCTACAATGATATGGTGAGCTCTCAAAACAGATAATGTGAGACCAAGCTTCCTTAACTGAGAAGGATCAGCAGTATCAGGGGTCGAAAAATCTGGACTACACTGAAATACGAAGCTGGAAACTTCTTTTCCAATGCCAATTTAAGCTTATCACCTAAGTCTGATATCAGCATTCCATCCTATGCTGGTTACAGCTGTTACATTTAAATACCTCTATTGTGTGGTAAGTGATATAACCAGCAATCATCATTCCCCAGTATGAAATTAATCATTCCCACTCAATCCCTTTGTCATCTTTTCAAATCCAGAAGTAAAGAACGCCTACTTGTGTCTACATATCAAGGTGCTTGGGTGGGTGACCTGTAACTGAGTATCAGAATCAAGGATTTGGTATGAAGAATAGGCAAACCCAATCTGTGTAAGACTTACTCCTATCTTCATAGACTGCTTAGAGCTTTTTTTGAAGTTATGCTTTATAATAGACTGTTTTCGCTCAAGTACTTGTGCCTATGTACACCGGAATTAGTGGCTATCCGTCCTCAGAATTTAAAGTGGTTGCTAACATGACTAGCTAGTATACACACACACACACACACACACACACACACACACACACACACTCTCCTGGCCTAGTTCTGCGTATGCACTTCAGTAAGTCATTTCCTACGTACAGTGGTTATCGTGTTGGCTTTGTGCCAGTGAGTATTTTGCGCTCAGAGTCAATTCTTCCAAATAACTCTGGTTTCTAAAACTTCATTGCTTCAGCAGCCTTCTCTTCTACTCCCAATCCACACCTAAGTTAGAGCCAGAAAAGGTTCAAGCTTTGAGAAACAAGAGACAATACCTCCAACTTATCTGGACATCCTAGGAAACAGGGCTAGGGCATTCTTTGTATGGTACCCCCCACTGTCATCTAGAAAGTTTTAGCATCTTTCTTGTCATTAAAAATATATGATTTGAATATCTAGCAGCAAGCTAAATTCCGAGAAATTTATATGTGTGTGTGTGTGTGTGTGTGTGTGTGTGTATATATATATATATATATATATATATATATAGAGAGAGAGAGAGAGAGAGAGAGAGAGAAATAGACTCATTTATTTCTCAGAATTGATGCCTGGAGCTGTAGCTGCCATCTTACAGTTGTGAGGAAATAAGTACCAGCATTAAGAAGTCACAGTAACAAGGATGACGGAGCAGACAGATGGAAAGAAGCTGGGTTTGTGACGACAAATCATATATGTATATATGATTTGAGCATCACCTATGGGTCACGAACTGTACAGGGATGAGTCAGTCCCTAATCTTAGAAAGCTCCATCGGGTACCAAAAGACAGGTGAATTCCGTAAACAAATAAATCACAGTACAGAGATGCAGACAGAAAGAAGGCTCCCAGCAGGTGCTGTGGATGGACACAGGAAAGATACTTGAGCTTGGAAAGGGCAGGGTGTTGAGGAGGACCTCTGAAAGCATCGGGTTTGAGGGACAAAGAGACTCTGGCCTACAAGGAAGAGTAGAAGTTTATTCTGGACAGACAGTAGAACGAAAGTGCAGCAGCAAGCGAGAACATAAATCCTGTATGATAATATTAATACCCAGCAGGCCACATGGAAGAGAAGATGCTGGAAAGGTGTCCAAGGGGTAGATCATGACCCTTATTTTAAGCCACACTGGAAGGCTAATGATGAAGTCAGATTGTGTTTTAGAAAGATCATATCAATGGGATTACAGTGCTTGAGAAAAAGGAGCCAGGCCAGGTGCAATGGCTCACGCCTATAATCCCAGCACTTTGGGAGGGTGAGGTGGGTGGATCATCTGAGGTCAAGAGTTCGAGACCAGCCTGGCCAGCATGACAAAATGCTGTCTCTACTAAAAATACAAAAAATAACCTGGGCATTGTGGTGGGTGTCTGTAATCCCAGTTACTCAGAGGCTGAGGCAGGAGAATCACTAGGTGGAGGTTGCAGTGAGCCGGGATTGCGCCACTGCCCTCCAGCCTGAGCAACAAGAGCAAAACTCCATATAAAAAAAAAAAAGAAAGAAAAAAAAACCAGCTGATAAGCATCAGCTAGGTAAAGGTAAGAGAATACCATTAAAAGAAGACTTTAGTAGGAGATGGATAACATGTGGAAGGACCCTGTGACAGACATCAGTACCATCTGTCCTTCCTTGCTGGCAACTCCTCAAGTTGTGTTGTAGGATGCGATTACCTCTATTTTTCTTTCTTTCTTTTTTTTTTTTTTTTTGAGATGGAGTTTCGCTCTTGTTACCCAGGCTGGAGTGCAATGGCGCGATCTCGGTTCACCGTAACCTCTGCCTCCTGGGTTCAAGCAATTCTCCTGCCTCAGTCTCTCGAGTAGCTGGGACTACAGGCGTGTGCCACCATGCCCAGCTAAATTTTGTATTTTTAGTAGAGATGCCTCTATTGAAAAGAACTGACAAAGTGTCCAGAAAGGTAAATGAGATGAGCATGTCTGGCTCAGGATGGAAATGAGAGCCTCTAAATTGTTTGCAAGAACAGAGCATGATGGCAAACGCCTTCCCTCTACTTTTGGATCGTTGATTTGATGCCCGGAGCTGGAGCTGCCATCTTACAGTTGTAAGGAAACAAGGACCAGCATTAAGAAGTCACAGTAACAAGGATGACGGAGCAGACGGTGGGAAGACGCTGGGCTTGTGACGACACTGTCGAATCTCTGCTCCTGCCTGTGCTGGACCCTCTCCATCTAGTCTTCCTGTTAAGTAATACATTTAAACTACCGTGAGTTGGATTTTCAAATGTCTCCAAACATTCCAAAGTGATGAAAAATGAAGAAAATTAATGACGAAAACTAAGAGATGAAGTTACTGACACATGAACTTAGCTCTGTTTTTTTTTGTTTAAATAAATAAATCAGTGAAAACCAAATGTCTCCTTTCACAACAAAATGTTGAAAGATGTGTTATATTTTAACAGAGTCATGTAAAATGTAAGAGACACACGTTTGCTTAGTCATGGTAGCAAAATACTTTTAATCTGAAGCTAAAACAAATGTTAGTTATGACCCAGTGCAAGTTGGTAGGAAGTTTAATGTGCCTTATGGTTTTTATAGTAGTTTTCTGACAGAATAACCACATTACCTTAAAAATTCCTATTTATTTTTAGTGTCAACATTAAAAGGAAAATACTGACTCTTAACTGAAGCATTATCTTGCAAATATGGGAATTTTCTTTTATATAAAAGAGTTTGAGGCTTGGCATAATGGCTCACCCCTGTAATCCCAGCACTTTGGGAGGCCAAGCTGGGCAGATCACCTGAGGTCAGGAGTTTGATACCAGCCTGACCAACATGGTGAAACCCTGTCTCTACTAAAAATAAAAAAATTAGCAGGGCATGGTGGCAGGAGCCTGTAATCCCAGCTACTCGGAGTCTGAGGCATGAGAATTGCTTGAACTTGGCAGAGGTTGCATTGAGCCAAGATCGCACCACTGCACTCCCAGCCTGGGTAACCATGCGAGACTTCATCTCAAAAAAATAAAAAAAGAAAAAAGAAAAGAGTTTGGCTATTTTAACCTCCAGGACCCCTGTTTCCTTATTTCTTTCAAAGAAAAGAAAAAGAGTAAATCCTTCTTTTCAAGATGTCTTTAAAAATAAGGCTATAAGGTAATAAAACAATGTACAATTTCAGAGTGTATAGCTGGGACTTGAATATTTATGGGAAAAATGAATTGGATATCTTATGACAGAACTGTGTATTTCAATGCCCTCAGTTTATAAATTCAACACCAAATTTAAGACTAAAGAAGGAACAATATAAAAGCTTTTATTTGGTATATAGACTTTCAAATGCCCAGAATTTGAGTTTGATGTATTTGAACACATGGGTGTGTTGATTCATTCATATAAATCAAGCGGCCAAGATATACCAGGTAGGTCAACCTTTGTTTGGTTCTATTTGTTTCTATAATTAGAAATTTTCCAGGGAAGTTTTCTGAGTTAAGACTGGCAAATTTGGGTGAGAGAGGGAGCATGTGTAACCAATGCTGAGCAATTTATAGGATGGGAAGATATCTTTAAGTGGGGCATCTTTACCCACGCCCCCATCTGCTCAAGCAGTGAGGTCCAGGCCCAGCATGAGTCGCTATGGAATGAGTCTTCTTGCACTGGCTTCCAATCCTTTACTGTCCAAAGATTATCACCTTCTTTGAGAGATAGAAACTCTCTGGCAAGTCCTCCCTGTCTCAGTTCTGTCCTTTCCCATCTCTCCCTAAACCTGAGCCCTCCTCCTAATCTGTCTGGCCCTTCACCGAGGGGCTCTTTCCTCCTACCCCCACACACTGAGTAACATTCCTGGACCCTGCTGTTCCCTCTAGGTATGATCCTAATTCCTATCTACCTTTACCTTCCGAGTCTTATTTGGGGCCGCATCTGTTGCCCCTCACTCATCACTCCCTGCTCACAATTTAAAGTCCTTTGAACCAGATTTTTCTTTCTTATCAATCCTGAAATCATTTTTGAAAGGCCCCAAGTGACACAACTGACCAGCCCAAGGCATTCTTAAACCAAATGAGAGTGGTCCAGCCACTCTTCCCTGGCCAACAAATAGGGTGCTCTTTCGTACGTGTGGTAAGTTTGGTAGGAGGTACTGTCATATCAGAGGAGCAGATCCTGTAAGTGAAAAAAGATGGAAGAAAGAATCAATGCACAGTGTTTACTAGGAGATTTACCTGCTAAAATAGAATCAATAACTTTCTCTTTTCTCCTGCATCTTATTTAACCCTTTTGGTAGTATGAATGCTACGTTTCAGTATCACTAAACATATATTAATGTATGCATTACATCTATATTATGTGCTATTACTATAGCATACAGTAAGACACCGTCATTCTGGGCACAATCACATGAAGTATTACAGTTTCCATTTTATAGATGAAGACACTGAGGTTCAGAGAAGTTAAGTAACTTCCTCAAGCTTACAACTGACAAATGGCAACGCTGAGACTAAATTAAGTTGGGCTCATGACTCTGAGGCCTTCTGTTAACCACTCTACTGTGAAATCCCACAGGTCACATCGGTGATTCGCCACCCCTAGGCGATTCCCCTGAGAAGCAACTATGGAGAAGCTGATCGTTTCTTTCAGTGTATATTTAATCTTTCTGTGAATCTTGACCTTTTTGTAAGTCTTATCCCTGGCTCCAAAAAGTTATTTCATCTCAGCAAGTGGTTGATGGTGACTGTCAAACCATGTACGGTTTTATAGTCATAACTACTGTGAAACCTGTATTGCATCAGAAAAGAAGTTAGTGCAACAACTCTAAAATAGTCAGGCTGTTTGCTTTTGGTTGCTCAGCTTTCCTGTGGCAAACAGGCCTTCCATTAATTATTAATCGTAGCCTCTTTTACTTTCAAAAGTGTTCTGGTTTGAATGATAAATGATGTGATCACTCTACTTATGTACCGTTGCCATCTCAGTCTCCTAAAAACATCGATTTGAACATGTAACCCATCTGCCCAAAAGTCAAGAGCTCTTGCTAAGTGTATGGGGCCATTTATGCATGCCCAGAAATCCTGCCTCCAGGACAAGTCTCTCTCCCTGTTTTATCTCATCCTGGAGAGATTATTAACCCTTGTTGATCATGGCAGTCCGCTCTACCACTCCGTCTAAGGATAGGCTAAATAATCCAGGTGTGAATAATCATGGCAACCTATCCAAGGTGAAAGGGGGACATGTCACCCAAGAAAGGCCATGGTCCTCCTGTGAATTAATCAAGGGCTCTCTCTGCTAGGCTCGTAGACAGAAAGCATATACTTAGAACTGCTGGCAGCAATAATTCCTGCCTCACCAAGAGAACTTCAACAGAAAGAAATCAATCAACGATGAGAAGTGAACAGGAAGGCTGAGGGTGAGTGCTTGATGAGAAGTAGTCAGGTGCAGCAGAGCACACGCGTGCCCCTCAGTAAGCACGTTCTCATGACTTGCTTCCTAAGCTTCTTACTTCAATTCTATAAACTACCCCAGTAACTTTCCATTCTAGGTAATGCTAATGAAATCCCTCTGCTTAAGCTCATTTGAATTTTGTTTCTGTAACTTACATGTAAAAGTATACCAACACCTCATATTCCCTAAAATTTCACCTTCAATAATATTCAAAGATATTAAATATTTTAAAATCCTAATGTGTAACCTGGCAGAATGTCAAAGATATATATAAATATATATCTCTACATATATACATATGTGTTTGTGTGTGTTTATATACACACATATACATTAATATTCAGTTCTGAGAAAGATACCTGGAGACAGTGGCTTATATTATTGGTGAGGTCATACACTGATAATCAAGTTTCTGAAAAGCAATTTGGTGATATTTTTCAAATGCCTTTAAAATTGCAAGACCTTTTGTATCATTTAGGGTGAATTTAGTGACAAGAAACAAACAAGTTGAGGACATAATCAAGAAGGAACTTAGAAGGACACTGGTAACTGCAGAACTCAAGGAAGATTGACCAAGCGCCAAAAAGAGCAAAGGTCCAGACAATTCCCCGAAAGTAACCCTGGACACTTCCTGGGTTCTGTCATACAGTGACTCAGTTCCAATCAAACCTCACCTGGATAGGTTTCAGTTCTACTTTCTAAAGTTTCTGGGGGGAACCCGCTTTGATTATGTACTTCTACTCTTGGGAAAGTTCGCCATGGCTAGGACATCCAGCGATTAAGGGAGGACATCGAGATATAAACTGCTCATTGGTGTATTTTCATTCACTCAACTTTGACTGTACAAACACGCACATTCTGCGTAGACAAAGATGCCTCCACCTAACACCACCCAAATCCTCGACGAACAACGGTAAGCTCGCTCATCTTCACGGTGGCAAGCAACCAGAGTTACCCACAGCTGCTGCCTCTGGGAGTAATGATATATTTCACAAGGCCGCTGCTCATTAAGATCAGTGCTTCTCAAACTACCTGTAGTAAAGCAGCAGTAAACTTTGTCGTGGACGAATTCACTGGGAAAATGCAATAAAAATGAATGAATTGCTAGAAAAATGAAATTAAAGAACATCAAATGCAAGCCTCAATTTTTATTATTAAATACAACAGGCATAGAGATGTTAATGCCACCTGCGCAGCACAATTTTAAATACTCTCGTTCTGTACTTCTCTCAGCATGAACCAGTAATAAACAGCTCACACACCAGCACCAGCGTGCATACCCCCCGACTTTGAATAGCACTACTCTTGGTAATGCCATTTCCCCTCAAATCCACTTCAGCCTCTGGTCCAAAATGCATACTTTACCACCAGCAGCACACTGCATGTAAAATGCGGAGAGAAAACATTTTGCTCTAAGTCATGACACAGCAAGCAAGGAAACAGAGCTTTCTTTCTGCCACTCAGCCTTAAAAGCCAGCGCTGGTATTAGGTATTCTCTTTGCTGTTACCCATACGGTAAAAGCCAGCCCCTCCGCTTTTCTTTCAATGGAATAACCCAAACCTTGGTTCTTGAGCTATTGCAGTTCCCAGGGGTCTTGCGTGTTGATCTTTGATTAATCTTCCCCACTGAGCACATGAGGAAAAGTTAGGACCCACGGAATTCCTTTCACATTCCTCCTAGATCTAGTTATACAGCAACATTGCATCTCCCCACCTAGGCAAAGTCAGACACCTCAGCCAACACAGTATCCCGCTTTCTGTCATTTGTTGTCTCCTAGTAGGAAGAGCCCAAATGGCCAGTTTTAGCTTCCAATTTAGAAGAACCACAGTGTATTACATAATGAAAGCATTTCTTCCTTAAGTACTAACAAGAAATGGGTTATCCTAAGAACAACAACAAGCAAGAATTTTGGGAATAGGTTAATTAATCATTGTTAGACACATCAGTCCCTCCTCACTCCTTGGTTCCTAGAACCATGTCTTTTAATTATGGGGAAACTAGTTTCTTATTTCAAACGCTAGTTCAGAGCCTAACCAGTGTTCTACAAAGTACAGATGTCATCAGACGGAAGAAGATGCCCTGTGAGATTGCAACGCTAAGTCTTCGGTGACCATTGCACCACGTCATAAGGCTAACTGCTTCATACGCAGGAAATGTAAAACAGTGAATCACATTTTAATTAGTTCATTGACTTCATTATTTGTTTTTGATCAAATAACTCTAACTCCCTTCATAGCCTATTTGGGTGGGATAACAAGATAGTTTATGAAGCATTTGGGAAGTTTGCAATTGGTAGCACTGGCAGGGGCATAACAGGGAGGACCATGGGAAAAGAGAATGCTGCTCCCTTCCATAATGAGAGCAACTAGGTATACTACAACAAGGAGTTGACTGTGTTTGCTAGGTTTGAGACCGTATCGGAGAGGAGGGCTGGTCTCTAAGCTTGACAAAGGGAGCACTCAGCTGTCGTAGCAGCATGGACTGCCTTGATGAGGGAAAGGCTGTGTGGTGGAGTCTGCACAAAGCCCCTATCGCTACTGTTGTGGCTGCCTCAGTCATGTGCTACCTGGAAACTCATCAGAAAGGCTGAAGCAGCAGCTCTCGATCGCACGAATAGGCATTCATACAGTCGGGTTAGTCCAGCCTCCTTTTCATGCTTGCTCAATGCACTCCTTTACTGTCTCATGTTCTGCATCCATTCCAGTGCTCCATGCTCACATTTCTTCTCTTGACCAACATACGCAAGAGCTTGTCACAGAACCTGACATTAGGTCTCATCTTCATTCAGGTAAACTTACAATGAGATGTATCACCCAACACTCTACCCATTGAGAGGCTTTCCCTTCTCCATTGTCTTTCAGTTAGCCCTGTCAGAGGCTCTAAAGCTGCAAAATCTACTTAAAGTCGGTGGTAGTTGTTATCCTGAAAAGTCGTCCTTTGTACCAAATACCTTGTTAGAGGGACTCCCCATGAGGCCACAAACACAGGTTGCAGATGAGACAGAAATAGGCTGGGCTCAGTGGGCATGTAAACAATCTGTTCATGCAACTGATGTGTTCTTTGTGGGTTTGATGGAATGTGGCCAGGCACATTCAACTTTATCCCTGGCTTTATTGTGTGTCCTGGATCCCTGATCATACAATCTAAAACGCCAACATCTTCATATACTGTGTATACTATCTGATTCACTTAGATGCATTTTCTGAAAAGAATAATTACTTGCTAAAGGGAGCAAAGCCTTTTTCCAAGATCTAGAAACTTTTATTGAAACTCTATTAGGATTTGCTAAGTAAATCATTCAGTATTCAGATCTGCCTTAGTCACTGCATTAATTTGCTCCAATGAGGAGACAACATATGGAACAGCAGTTGCAGTGAGAATCACCACCTGATTAAGTAATGATATGCTGGACAGTGTTTCTGGCACCAGCTCCATCTTTTCCTTGACTCAAGCTCCCGATGTGCAGATCTGCCGTTCCAGCTTCTATAAGGTGACCTGGGATCCCATAGCATCCTTCTAGCCTAAAAGTGACTTCCTCCTGTTACCTGGGCTCCTCACCATCTTCGATTTCATTTCCCAGTTCTTCTATCATTTCTTCCCTGCATTAAATCCCCTCTGTTGTAAATGCTTGGTTGATGCCATTTTCCTAGATAGATGACCTGTGGGTAAGTTAAACTGACTCATAAATAGGCCCTGTGGGATATAATACATTTGTCTCTGAGTAAATAATAGATGTCTATCGTTGGCAAGTTTCTGAATCTGCAAATACGCTCCCGGATCTTTTTTTAAAAGGGTCTGTTACAATAGGAGAGCCAAGTGGCAGTAATTTGTGTTTACCTCACACATTTAAAACAGTTGATCAGAAGCAGTACCACATCCTAGGCCATTTTCAAAGCACTGAAAGATATACATGCAGATACTCGTGTCTTATTCCCATCTAGTTTCTCAGCTTTGATGCCGCATTAATGACACTTGGGGAATGATAGTTTTTGGTGTTGTTTTGTATCAAAATTAAAAATAAAACACAGATCTTAAAGGCTAGCTCATCAACGTGGTTCCCAAAGATTCCATGTTTAATCGAAGCCAGAGACTTCGACTTCTCTGACCATTTCCTGAGCCCCGATGATTTCTTTGCCTTTGGAACTGACTACACCCATTGGAGTCTCCGGTCACCTGTTCTCAGTACAACTCCTCCTAACTCTGCTAGTTCAGAGACCGCATTTTCCTCGCACCCTTCCAGCTGTAGTTCTGGCCTATGAAGAATAGCAACATGCACTTTAAAGGATTCTGTGACCTGCCTTAGCAATTTACTTCCCGTGGGAAAAAAAGATTCTTCTGGGCCCCGACGCAGAACAGAATGAGAGCTAGATGGGTCAGAGACACACACATACATGTATCCAAACCGATATTTCTAGTTCTTACAGGCTTTTGAGCCAAAAAGAATCTGCATAATGAAGGGGAAGGAATTCGGTATCATCTAGTATAGGACAGCATTCAACAATGGTTTGCACTCACCAGGCCATGGAACTTGAAATTAAAGCTGGCTGCCCCGGCTAGCTCATTGAATACAGACTACCTGGTGAGTACTATACCAATGATTTCAGCAAGATCTGAATTTCTGAAAATTCCTCTAAAAATATTATTTCCTCCCTATTCTCTGAGGCACATATGTGTTGAATTTAAATTAATTTTTTTTTGTTACTGAGAAAGCAACACTGAAAAGACAGATATAGGTTTGGACCGTGTAGGGCTGCCAGATAAAATACAGGATGTCCAGTTGAATTTGAATTCAAATAAACTGATTATTTTTTAGTAAACATATATCCTAGGCAATACCTCAGACATACTTATACTGAAATTCAAATTTAACTGGGAATCTTGTACTTTTAATTGATAAATCTGGAAATTCTATGGGTAGGAGCAGTTGGCATTTACTTCTTTTCATATAAAGGAGACTTTGCTACTTTTGGCAAGGGAATAAAAAGAAGTGGTTGAGAACTAACGTTATGACATGAGATTCTTTAGGTTTGAATGGCATCACCTCTACTTACTGACTATGTGGCTCTGGACCAGAACCAGCTACGTGATTTATTAAGTCAGGGTGCTTCATCAGCCTCCATTCTCTTCATTTGGGCATCATCTATCCAGACACCTAGAGTTTCACTTCCAAAGAGATGCCCAGTTGCCTGAGGGTGATAGATCGACTACCTGTTTGGCCACCACTTACCATTACCTTTTAATTTTTTTTTTTTTTTTTTTTTTTTTGAGATGGAGTTTCACTCTTGTTACCCAGGCTGGAGTGCAATGGCTCGATCTCGGCTCACCGCAACCCCCGCCTCCTGGGTTCAGGCAATTCTCCTGCCTCAGCCTCCTGAGTAGCTGGGATTACAGGCACACGCCACCATGCCCAGCTAATTTTTTGTATTTTTAGTAGAAATGGGGTTTCACCATGTTGACCAGGATGGTCTTGATCTCTTGACCTCGTGATCCACCCGCCTCAGCCTCCCAAAGTGCTGGGATTACAGGCTTGAGCCAAGCTTTTAAATTTCTGCACCAGAACACAGAATGGAGCCTTACTGCCTTTTACCCCAGTGACTGATTCCAAATACTACCTTTCTATAGGTGTCTATCATATACAATCTGCCATCAATATTATTTGGGTTTGTTGTTGTTGTTGGTAACAGAAAGGAACCCAGAATAATAAGCAAACCATATTTGTTTGTTTGTTGTTCTTTTGTTTTTTTGAGATGGAGTCTTGCTCTGTTGCCCAGGCTGGAGTGCAGTGGTGCTATCTCGGCTCTGCCTCCCGGGTTCAAGCCTGTAGGCCTGCGTAGCTAGGACTACAGGACATGCCTCCACATCCAGCTAATTTTTGTATTTTCAGTAGAGACGGGGTTTCACCATGTTGGCTAGGATGGTCTCGATCTCCTGACCTCGTGATCCACCTGCCTCGGCCTCCCAAAGTGCTGGGATTACAGGCATGAGCCACCACGCTCAGCCCAACCAATGGATTTTTAATGGATGGAGTCTAAGTTTTCTCATACAATCTAAGGAAGGGCTGCACAAACCAGCTTCAGGAAGGACAGAAACAAGAGAAGCAACATCGAAAGCCAGCTTAGAAACCTGACATCGCTGTACCAGGTCCTCATCTGAGGGTTCCCCGTTGGTATGTCAGGTTTCCAGGGTTTATTTTTTTCACTGAATTTGCATCCAGATGTTCTATTACTGGCTCAGAATGGTCAGACTGAGAATGATGGCACTACCAGAGCCTGCAAATGAATCCACATGAGTTGGGCACACACCCCAGTTTAAGTCTATTGTAAGCTTTGTCTTAGCAACCCTACTGTTAGGACTCTGTTAGAATAATCAGAGATGTAATGATTACATGAACAAGGCTTCTTATTGCACTGAAGATTTGGAAGCAACTAAATGTCCATTAATAGGAGAAAAAGAAAACTATGATAGGCAAATGTACATTATTTATGAAGTGTTTTTAATACTGGATTTTTAGTGTTGTGAAAAATTCTCACATGAAATTTATAAAGCAAGTCAGAATTTTACAATAATGCCTTTTTGCAAAAAGAATTACATAAAATAGACCGGGCGTGGTGGCTCAAGCCCGTAATCCCAGCACTTTGGGAGGCCGAGGCGGGTGGATCACGAGGTCAAGAGATTGAGATCATCCTGGTCAACATGGTGAAACCCTGTCTCTACTAAAAATACAAAAAATTAGCTGGGCATGGTGGCGCATGCCTGTAATCCCAGCTACTCAGGAGGCTGAGGCAGGAGAATTGCCTGAATCCAGAAGGCGGAGGTTGCGGTGAGCCAAGATCACGCCATTGCACTCCAGCCTGGGTAACAAGAGTGAAACTCCATCACAAAAAAAAAAAAAAAAAAAGAAAGAAAGAAAGAAAAGAAAAAAAAAGAATTACATAAAATACACTTAAAAAATTAGAACTAGCTAGTCCTACTGCCTGGAGGTAATTGTGCTCAGTTAAGTAACCTTCATTTTGAACCCAATTCCTCAGTTGGTTCAGCTTACCTTTCCAAGTGAATGTCCTTTGGTTCCTGGACTAGCTAGTCAAGAGAAACTAACTTGGTCTACAATTTTAAGATCCACAGAAATGCCACATCTTTCATGAAATCTCAGACAACTTTCAGTGACCTCGCTTGCCACAAGATTCCTCTCCATTTTGCTTCTATCAGTCATTAGGTACTTATGCGACTTTATGTGGTTAGTTACAAAAGCATGAGAGTGTTTTAAAATTTCACAATTGTTTTCATCAAGGTAGAATGAGGGGAGTAGGAAGGCAGCATAGGAAGAAAGAATAGGAGGAAAATTGGACTATTCTAGCTGAGAGATGCTAGAAAACGCTGATAGCCAAATGTAATACAATCCTTAATTAGATCTTCAATCAAAAACTTGCTACAGGGCTTCTCGAATCAATGTGCTTGTCACTCACTGGGTTCTTATTAAAATACAGTGATGCTATGCTGCTAGTCCAAGGGGCACATTTTGAGAAGCAATTCTCCAAAGGGCATTTCAAGGCCTATTGAAAAATTTTCACTGTATTTTATCTAATACGTCAGTGTTTCATTTCTAGAGTATGAGAAGGGCATGTGATTACAGGAGGTAGTTTTTAATTGCAGGGTAGATGTACTAAAGTGTTTAGGGGTAAAATGTTATGATTACTGTAACTTACTTTCAGATGGTTCCGCAATAAACTTATATGTGTAAGTATATATATGAGGAGAAAATGGGGTAAAATATTAACAATTTATAAACCTCAGTGAGAGGCAAACAAATGCTCACACTTCTGTTTCCTTCAAATTTTTTTCTGATTTTGAAAAATTTTCAAAATATAAAAACTATGAAATGATAAAAAAAATTCAAATCCCCACAGAGATTGAGTCAATATATCTGAAATGAGACCTAGGAGCCCACATTTTAACAAACGCTCCAGAGATTCCATCACCGGTTGTACACAGACCACATTTAGAGAATAGTGTTCTAGATAGCAGTGGAGAGCACTGTTTGCTTCATCACTCATATTCTTGAAGCAGCTGGGGTGCCCAGGTTTGAAACACCCTAATAAACTGTGGCAGCTGTAGACTGATTGCCTAGCAGCCTTTGCAGCCCCCCTTTCCCTCTAACAGCACTTTCCTTCCTTGGGGAACCTCCCACAATTCACAATTTGAGGAAAGATGGACAGAGAAGACCCTCGCCTAATCCTTATCTTTCACAAGCAGGTACTGTATATGTTTTCTATGCTGAATAACAAAATGCCCTAAGTTTAGCAGGTAAATGGCACCATCTCTGTGGGTCAGGCATCTGGGCGTAGCTCAGCTGGTCTTCCACTCAGGGATTTTACCAGGCTGCAGTCCAATCAGCCAGGTTCTAATCTCATCTGAGGCTTGGGATCCCCTTCCAAGCTCACTGGCTGTTGGCAGAAATCAGTTCCTTGCAGTGGTGGCACGGAGGCCCCCAGCCCCTGGAGACACCCGCCATTCCACAGCATGGCAGTTGCTTCTTCAAGGCCATCAGGAGGCCACGGCTTTAAGTCTCTGACCCTCTGTTAAAGGACTCACTGGATTTGGTCGGGGCCACCCAAATAATCTCTTTTGTGGTTAACTCAATCTATTGCTGTTGCTAATTATATCTGCAAAATTTCTGTACCTTTGTTATGAAAGGTAACCTAATCAAAGCAGTGACTATCCAATCACAGGTGCAACCCACATTCAAAGGAAGAGAATCACACAGTGTGTACACTGGCGGCAAGAATCTTGGGGGCCACCTTAGAGTTCTGCCTACCACAGCCCCTGGTGATCAGTTCCTGGTATCCGGATTTGTGTATGGTCCTTTCCCACACTGTACCAGGAATACAATAGAACACAGCGGAAATTATGATATGTCACTTCTGAAATGAGGTGATAAAAGACACTGTGGCTTCCATTTTGGTTTCTTTCTCTGATCACTCACTCTTGAAGAGGTCGGTTGCTATGCTGTGTGAATAGCCCCATGGAGAGCCCATATGGCAAGGAACTGGAGGCTCCTACCAACAGCCTCATGAATGGATTTATAAACAATTTCTCCAGCTGCCTCAAATGACCGAAGCCCTGGCCAATACCTTAAGTGCAACCCCATTAAAAACCCTGAGCCAGAATGAACCAGCTAAGCTGCTCCCAGATTCCTGTCCCTTGGGAACTGAGACATAAATGTGTTTTAAGTCGCCAATTTTTAGAGTAATGTGATGCAGTCCATTGTTCATAAATACCTGACCCCGGGCTGACTACTCTAGGAAGAGTGAAAGATGGCTGTGTCCCTCTTCCACAGAACATGGGAGAAGTACAAGTGCAGTAGAAATTAACAAGCCCACAAAGAGAGGGGCAGACGTCAAAAGCAGGCTGGTGATACAAGAGCAGCAGTGCTAACTTTTCAGCCTCTGCACCTGACCCAGCCAGTTGTGAATTAGTGCCATGCCTGTTCCCAGTATCATGAGCCAATACATTCCCTCACTCCCCTTTAAGTTCAGAATCTTGAAAGTATATTTAGACCTGCTAAAAACATTTTGGCTCTCTGTCCAACTCCAGCAAAAACGAATTTTTACTGATATGCAATGTAGTCAAGCCAAAGACAGTAATTTGTGACGCCCACCCCTCCCCCTCCTTGGTGCCTCTGATCTGATTTCCGCCACTTGCAACCAAGAGTTTTGACTCATAAAACCCCCTATAGGATCAGTTTCGTAACTCACTCAGGATGTTTCTTTTTTTAGGGCATCTTTTCCTCCAAGGTCATGTTGGCTGATCCTCAATCACATGTTAGGTCATGCTTTTCAGGTTCCCTGGAAAGTAAGTTCTGTTTACTTGTACTTCTAAGAAAGCTCCCATGGCATTTTCTCCCAGGGAAGTCTTAACGTGCTGAGAATATAGCAATTTGACTAAATGATCTACATTTATTCCAGGATAAATTTCCTCTATAGTGTATGGCTTTCTGCTTCCTAACTTAGCTAATCAAACACTCACTGGGTACTGAGCCAACTGTTCATGCCGAAGCAGCCTGAGCAGTCATTGTGAAGAGAAACACGATAAACAAATCCCACGCATGAATCCAGCACAAACTCTGATTCTAAGATGTAATTTCTTCATACTTGCTGCTCTCAGTGCAAAAGAGTCTTTAGAGGCCCCACACATAATTCAAAATTCCGCCTCCTCCCAATTCTGAACTGCAGCAAGGAGTGAACACAAATTGAGATCTTTCCTGTGAGTCCCCTTTCCTGCATAACGACTATTGTGATTTTCTCCTAAATACCCCAGTACCACTACTGAAGTGGCACACAAATAATGCAGTGTAAAATTTATAATCATTAGACAAAGTAAAAATGCCACGCCTAACTGACCTCCCCATAATTCCAACATTTACCATGTCTCGGAATAATATAGTATGCAGTCTAAATTCACCTCGACAGCACCATCTCC
Source organism: Callithrix jacchus (assembly GCF_049354715.1). NCBI lineage: Eukaryota > Metazoa > Chordata > Mammalia > Primates > Cebidae > Callithrix > Callithrix jacchus. Next base: position 99,382,111 of record NC_133516.1, on the reverse strand, counting down.
TACTACTTGCACTCAACACCGAGGTCTACGTAAAGTGTGTGCTCTTGTCCAAGCTACCTAACTCCCCTTCACCTCAGTTTCACATCTAGTAACAAGGATAAGAATATTCACCTCTAAATCACTGTCATAAGAATTCCCTTAATAATATTTGTAAAATAATTCAAATGTTTCCTGGCATGCAGTAATTTTAAAATAAATAGCCGCACAGATAAAATTGAGACCTGTGTATCTCCCCACTTGCCATGGGAGGTGTTTTCTAGGCTTTAGAATAAGCCACAGACGCATCACCATCACAGTCTGCAGGGTTAGTATTCTCCTGCATGCTATGTGGATAAAATTAGATTAAGGTGAACCCAGAATACCAATGCCCCAGATGACTAGCAAAATAAAAACATCAATTCCGTTTGGAAGGAGATACTATACTGAGCTGAAAATTACTTCTATACATTGTTTTGTTGTTGTTGTTGTTGTTTTTGAGACAGTGTCTCACTATGTCACAGGCTGGAATGCAGTGGCACGATCTCAGCTTACTGCAGCCTCCACCTCCCGGATTCAAGTGATTCTCCTACCTCAGCCTTCCAAGTAGCCGGGACTACAGGTGTCTGCCACTACACCTGGCTAATTTTTGTATTTTTAGTAAAGACAGGGTTTCACCATGTTGACCAAGCTGGTCTCCAATTCTTGACCTCAGGTGATCCACCCACTTCAGCTTCCTAAAGTGCTGGGATTATACTGTGAGCCACCATGCCCAGTCTCTGCAACATTTTTGCAAATACAGTGTCTGACAAACACAGTAAAAAAAAAAAAAAAATAGCCAGGCACTCAGAGAAAAGAAAACAATCAAACAGACAGATAACTGAAAATAACACTCACACGCACTTCAGATGTTAGAGTTTTTAGATACAGACTTTAAAATAGTCATACTTGTTTTGTTCAAAGAGACAAGACAAGATAGAGAATTTTTTGAAATGTTTGAAATGTGAGTGGTGGTCATGGAGGTAGTTTTGGTACGATTGACAACTTTGGCAGTAGAGGAAACTTCAGTGGTTGTGGTGGCTTTGGTGGCAGCCATGGTGGTGGCAGATATGGTGGCTGTGGGCATGGCTACATTGGATTTGGTAGACAGAAACAATTTTGAAGGATAGAAAGCTATAATGATTTTTGGCAATTACAATAATCAATCTTCAAATTTTGGACCTATGAAGAGAGGAAACTTTGGAGGCAGAAACTCTGGTTCCTATGGTGGGGGAGGCCAATACTTTGCCAAACTGCAAAGCAAGGTAGCTATGATGGCTCCAGCAGCGATCATAGCAGGAAGTTTTAATTATTGCCAGGAAGCAAAGTTTAACAGGAGAGGAGAGCCAGAGAAGTGACGGGGAGCAACAGGTTACAAGAGATTTGTGAACTCAGCCAAGCGCAGTGGTGGCAGGGCCTAGCTGCTACAAAGAAGACACATTTTATACACTACTCATGTGTACAAAACGAAGAACTGTATTTGTGACGAATTGCATAACAGGCTATTTTAGTTTCTGTGTGTGGGGAGAGTTTAAACTATTCTGACAAAGCGTTTTAAAGTAGTTTTATTTTTGTTTTTTGCCCTCATGATGTTTATTTCTAAATGTAATAGTCTGATCATGACACTGAATAAATGCCTTTCTAATAAATAAGGAGATTAATGATAGAGGGTCTTAAATATGACTTCTAAACACAGATTAAACGCACTGACATTCATATTTTAAATACAGATTAAAGATAGAATTAAAGTACCTAATAATGGCTTAAGATTTTAGAAGGGGCTGAAAGAAAGTGAGGTGTCTAAAAGGAATACAGAATCTTTTCATTGCCCACGAAGAGTATAAAATACCAATTCCTGTAAGGTTTTAAGAACCAATGAGATATATCATAATTTTGTGGCTCACAAACAAAAGAACTATAGAATGTATAATTTCCAGAGAGGTAGGGGGGAAACAGAATTACAGATTTGCAGCAAGGCCCAGAAAAAAGGAAAATTTTAGAGCATATGTAAACCCTAGAATAGATGTGACGAAGAGAAAGCACTGAGTAAGTCAGACACAAAGTAACTCATACTGTATGATTTGAATGACCTGACACTCTGAAAACAGGCAAAACTTAACTATCCACTTTTTCAGGATTCATACTTAGATATTACACTAAAGAAAAGCAAGGGCGGGATTACTGCAGAAGCTGGGAAGTGTTTGCCTTTCACGGAGACCTCGAAGGTAGCAACTTGGAGTGGACATGAGGGAGCCTTGTGAAAGCCTAGGAAAGCTTGACTGCCTGGCAAAGGAGGTGGTTATCTCACAGGCTTTTGTTTTATGTTGATTCATTTGGCTATATTTTGTGCATATCTCTGTATTCGATTTTCACAAAAAAGTAAAGAAAAAGTATAAGGAAGACCTAAATGTGCTGATACAGTTTATCTTCAGAATGTATAGTTAATAAAATAAGGCATGGAACAGCCAAAATGATATGCTCTTGTTCTATTTTAAAAGCTCACATTCTCATAGACATGCTTGTATTCATATGTAAGTAATTCCTCAAAACATACATAGTAACAATTTTAATCTAGCCCACTGCCTCTGAGAGGGCAGGCTAGGACATTGGTATTTATGAGAGGCAGGGACTAATTTTTATCTGTATGCTTTTACTGTGAAAATAACCTTTAATTATAGTTAATAACAAAAAGATTCACCAACCTGTGAAGTAACTATTAAGACAAAGTAGGGTTACCGTTTGATGAAATCATTGTTTTCTAACAAAAGATTGCATTTTGAAATCTCAAGTCTGGCATTTTTAACCAAAAATTGTAAATCACTGCTAAATTTGTTCAAAAGACAGGTACAGTTTTCACAACCAATAAGAAAAGTGGCTTTTATTTTTAATAGATACCTATGAAGTGATTATTTATCAATATCCCTTACATAAGTGGAGGAGAGATATGTATAGATAATGCATTTTCATTTCAGCTCCCTTCTAGAACATTGTAATGCTTCCATCTGCATTACAATAGAGCACTACTAAAAAAAGGAAGCAAATTTAGGGTAAATCAAATGGCTAAATTTAAGAATCTGCCACAAATCATGAAATTGTCCTTTAGGCTTTTAGTCATATGAACAAGTAGTTTAGACCCATCATTCAATAATATGGATAATCTGAGTTGTCAAAGCAATTAGAACATAGTATAGATTTCAGGAACTTGGCAATAAATGGAAAAGTACCCATTGTTGACAAGGTGTGAAGAAATGAGTCCACTCAGGATTTCTGGGTTAGACAGGAGCTTAAATACATGCTTCTAATTTTGTTTCCTAACTCCTTAACTCAATAAAAATTCAGGGAAGGGATTTTTCTTTTAATTTTTTTAAATTTTTTGTGCATACACAGTAGGTATATATATTAATGGGGTACATGAGATGTTTTGATGTGAAATAAGCGCATCATAGAGAATGGGGTATTCATCTCATCAAGCATTTATCCTCTGTGCTAACAAACAATCCAATGAGACTCTTGGTTATTTAAAATTGTACAATTGAGTTACTGACTATAGTCACCCTGTTGCATTATCAAATAGTGGGTCTCATTTCCTTCTTTGTATTCCCTTAACCATCCCCACCTCACTGCCTTCCAATCTCAGATCCCCCACCATGGGAAGGATTTTTTTTTTTTTTTAAGAAATAGATAAAACAGAAAAAGAGGAGAGGCCAAAAAATTAAAAATCGGCAAAAATTTGGAAACTAGAAAAAAATGGGCAAGTATAACTGACTTAGTAGACCCAAGAAAACAAATCTCTGGTTAATACTGGGAAAATATGAAAGTCCACCAACTTGTACCAGAAAATACTCAAAAGGCATAGGAACTGCTTTGAAACTGATAATAACAATGATAAAACATTAAGATACGAAAACCTCATAGGAAAGCTATTTCTTACAGCCATCCAACACAGGTGGGATGGACCTCTCCCAATTAATAGGTGAGTGTCCTGTCTGATGATGCCATGGACACAGCAAGAGGTGAGAACACATTGTATTACATCATGGAACTTTCTAAACAGAGAGAGACAGCACCCACCCAAGCTAGTCTGGAATGGGCTTGAGAATGTCTTGAAAGGGAGAATGAGAGTAAATAGGCTTGGTTTTTGTCATAGGTAGGGGTGGGATGAGGGAAAAATCCACTCCCCCATGTGGGCTGAACTTTCTGCTGTGTCCAGGGCGCAGCACCAGCTTTCTTACTAGCTTGCTCAAACATGGGGCAGAAGAGGAAAGAGTAGGTGGGCATGAAAGTTTTCAGCAGCCAAAGATAAAAATGGATTCAGACTCTATTAAACTATTTAAGAAGTTAAACCTCCCAGATTCTCTCCTGCACTCCACTTTACTGTCCTTTTCTCTTGGAGAAATCTGGAGGCGTGTTCCATGGAGAAACAAAGCATAATTACGTCTGAATTGATGGTCCAGGCACAGATGAGAGTTAAGGTAGGGTTTAGAGTTCATTTATCAAACAGATATCTAATGCTGACTACAGAGACCAGCCCATCTCCCAGCCTACATCTCAGTGACTTCCACCTGAGAGGCATGGCCCACAGTCCAAGCTCTTAGAACCTCCAACACGCTTCCTCATACTTAGTGTTAAGCAGACGTTGAGGGATTACCGAAAACGGCATCCTGGAGTAAATTTTTAAAAAATGCAAGCAAGTGAGGGTAAAAATCAACAAAGCTAAGTGAAATAAAACTATTACTAACGTCTTCAGAGAAATAAGAAAATGTTATTCATAAAAAGGAAACCGAATGCCATAAGAAATTAACAGAGAAGACACCTTGGAATTGAGAAAATAAGAGCAGAAGTCATTAACAGGCTTAGAAAATAAAGTAGAAAATGTCTCCTAGACAGTAAATAGACACAGAGGCAAAAAATAAGCAAAAAAGATTTTTAAAATCGAATGACAACTGTAAAAAATCTAGGAAAAAAAGAGAAAATAGGAAACAGGGTAGAAAACAAAAGTATTTAAAAAATTTTTCCAGAACGATAAATGAATTGCTACTACTTAAAAAAAAAACTTACTGAATAAAAATGGTGGATGAAAGCATTCACACAAAGATACTCCATTTTGGAATTTCAGAAAACTAGAGAAAAAGAAGAAGAACATCAACTTCCAGGAGAAAAAAGCTGATAGAAAGGAGCAGGAAATACAGTGGCTTCGGACTTTGCAACAGCACGCCTTGCAAGCAAAAAGAAAATGCAACCGCATCTAGAATTCTAAAGGGAAATTACTTGGAACCTCAAAGTTGGGTCAAACTCTCAAACTTGGGAGGACAGAATGACATTTTCAGACATGCACAATCTCAAACAAAATAAATGTATTACCCATCCTCCCTTTTCAAGAAGCTGTGGGAAAATGTGCTCCATCGAAATAAAAGTATAAACCAAGAAAGAAGAGGACATGATACAGGAAATTAGTTCAAAATAGAAGAGGAGTAAAGGGTTTCCCAGGAGGATGGTGACCAGACATTCCAAAATACTAACTGGAATCTGGTCCAGACTGGAGAAGAATGAGTCTAAACAGACATGTCTCAGCCTGCTAGAACCATGATCCCCACTGCTTCAGCATAGCCTTTTTAAACAAACAAACAAACAAACAAACAAACAAACAAACAAAAACACCTGGAGAAATGTTCTGGAGAGCCTGACCCAGATAAGAATCTACTGATCTTGACAATTTTGCTAATAAATTCCTTATTCTTTCTTTCAGGTCCTGCTGCCTGTCATCATCAGCTGTGGACATTAATTCATCCTACCAAAGGGTTCTGTTTTCACTGACTTCTGAGAGCTGACACAAGCTTAGCAGCTAGAAACCCAGGGCAATTCATGCCACTCTCACGGTTAGTACCTGCTTTGCATTACGGTCCTTGCAAATGTACGGACTGTAGTGCACCTTATGGTCTCTCCCTCTGAACACACCAGAAAGCCCCTTATAAACTCCCAGGATGCAGAAGACTGTCAAGTTTATCTTGTCCTAGACACCATCCAACAGTGGTGACCATACCCTCCTCACACAACTAGCATTGTGTTTGTTGGCCACATTTTAAAAATCTATGTAATATTTAGGACTATGTATAGTTATACACACACACACACACACACACACACACATACACACACACAATCGTTAAACTATCAAAACTGTGAAGGAAACCAAGGAAATGCTTAACCCTAAATCCTAGATTTACCTGTGGAGAGGGGAGGCATGAAGAAGTACGCTGAGAATCAGCAAACACAGGAGGATTCTATTAGGTTGGTGCAAAAGTAATCATGGTCTTTGCCATTAAAAGTCATGGCAAAAACCACAATTGCTTTTGCACCAACTTAATAAATTATATTTCAAAACCTTGGTGGGAGATTCAAGGGTTAGGTTTTTTCTGTTGTTCTTTGGACTGTACATTTTACCCATAATTTCCCATGCAGAAAATAAGAGGAAAAGAAAGAAGCCTACTCATATAGAAATTGTTGAGGTATAAACTGGGGCAAACCTTCTGGCTGACTTCTTGGCAACAAATATCAAAAACCTTAAAACTGGCCATGCTTTTTGAGCCAATAATTCTTCTAGGAAATAGTCTATGAAAAGTTGGATACCATGCAGAATACACAGAAAGACTTTGCTAAATCAGAAACAGTGAAACATTAGACACCAAAAATATACCCTATCCTACAGAATTTATTAAAATAAGTGGGATATTCATGCAATTGACCAAATGCAGTCATTGGACATGCTGTTATTTAGTGACATGGGTAAAGTCCACATTACACTGAAATTTACTTTCAAACATACATAGGCCATGTGATATGTACATGCATGCACAGTTTGAATCTCTCCCTAGGGATGGTTAGTTGATATTTGAAGAATCCTGTTCAGAGCAAGCACTCCACAAGCCTGTGCTTTAGAAGCAGCTACCGTAAGTGCTTCAATGATAACTAACTCCATCAGTATCAGAGGTTTGCTAACTCGCAAAGAAGATACTCAACATTTTTTATTGCTGGTAAAACGTACAAGCGCATCTGCTCTTGCATTAATAGGGGTATAACAGCAATCACAAGAGCAGTTAGCACTAGAATGTTTCAGTGACTGCCTCTAGTAAAGCTGTCACGAAAAGAATTTCAAGTACCAAAAATAAAAGAGCTTGGTGCATCACCAAGTTTTGCAAGAACATGTTTTATGACTCTTTATGGTCACTTGCTAAATGAGTGTGTGTGTATAATTTGGGGTTCTTCAGAGAAGCCGATGCCAAGACAGAATTACTGCAGAAGATGTATTGGTAGAATATCCAAAAAGGAAAAGGAGATGGAACTGAAGAAGGCAAGAAGAAGCTTCAGACCATAATAAAGTTCTAACACTTGCAAAAGAGTCGAAGGAAGGAAGACCAAGTGGGAAGAGTCTCAGATTAAAGTGGGGTTCCAAGAAAGCTTCAGCCTGACCAACGGAAGTCATACGACAGAGTGGTCAACTCTTACCAGAAGGGACCTGCAGTAATACCCCCCCCCCCAACGTGTGCTCAGTGATTGGCTGGGAGCTGGGAGCAGCCATGGGAAGCATGACCTGACTATAAACAAGGCAATAGATCCAGAGGCTCAACAGCTGGCACTGCCCATCAATTAAGCTCCCACAGCAGGAGGCTGAGTATTTTTATGGTTGCTATAGTATGAGTGGCAAAACTCAGATGGAGAAGCAGCACTTAGTAGAGACTGAGTGCTCTTACTGATAATCTAATCAATGGAAACAATGTAACTACCAGAAAGAATCTGATGATTGTGAAATGGCCAAATTAGCTTAAATCTTTCCCTGGCAATTTAGCTAAGGTAGGCGAGGATTTCAATGTGAAAATGGCATGACTCCATTTTTCTTCTTTAAGTCGAATACATGATGTGGTATGAGGGAATACAAAGTATTTTACTAGCTATCACTACAATTTCTTTTAGGATCTCTGCCTCTCTTCTACCCAGGCCCTCTTATTCTGCACCACCTCATCAAGGCATGCTCCTAAGATACCATGAAAAAGAAATAAACAGGAATTTGGGATGTGGGAAGGCAAGAAAAGAAAAGAAAAGGCACAGAGAAAGCGCACAGGAACACGGTGGTCAGTGGCCTAAAAACTCAGAGCTGCCTTGTGATACGATCTGTGTGTGGGGAGAATGGAGCTTTTTGCGAAGTGGAGATAAGGAAATAGCTACAAAATAAAAGAAATGAGATGTTATAACCAATGCTGACAAAGAGACAAAGATAAATAGGAGTCTCTGAGGAATTCCAGGAATCTTGGAGAGTGCACTGAACTTTCCATGTGGTTTAGGATGGAAGTAAAGCTCATCTAAAAGAGATTGTAAGAAGCAGGATCAACACAACTTATATCTTAAAGACAAACAGACAAAATAAATGCGGGTAGGAAAATATTTGACAGCATGAATAAAATGTTAGTATTGTTCTTTACATGATAGAGTTGATTTCTTTTTTCCTTTCTATTTTCTAATTTTTAATGAACATGAATTAGTATAATATGAAGAAAAAGACACTGGCGGATAAATAAAATAATTTGGGTGGCCGCGTGTTTCCAGGAAGTAGACTGAGCGTTAAGTAAGTGCAGGCAGTTTTCAGCACAGTCGTCAACATTACTGGTGAATTGTAAGAGAACTCCATAGAGCAGGTCAGTTTACCTTGTAACCACGGACAGATGCCTTTTGCAGTTAATGCATCTTGGGAGGCATACTTAGGAGACCATGTTTGTGAAAGTAGGATTTTTAGTTAGGATTTTATTCACGGCCAATGATGATGACTGACTATATGCTCCATGAAATGCTCTTGTCTAAAACCGTTCTTCTCTGCTTTATAATGATGTCTGAAGAAAAATATTGCTCCATAAGGATAGAATTCAAAATTGGCTACAGTCAAAGCTAATAGTTTTTCTTTTCTTTTTGAGACAGAATTTTGCTCTGTTACCCAGGCTGGAATGCAGTGGTGCAATCTTGGCTCATTGTAACCTCTGCCTCCCAAGTTCAAGTGATTCTCCTGCCTCCGCCTCCCGAGTAGCTGGGATTACAGGCAACCACCACTGTGGCCAGCTAATTTTTGTATTTTTAGTAGAGTCCATGTTGGTCAGGCTGGTCTCGAACTCCTGACCTTGTGATCCACCCACCCTGGCCTCCCAAAGTGCTGGGATTCCAGGCTTGAGCCACTGTGCCTGGCAATATTTTCCTTAAGAAGTAATCACCCAGGCTGGGTGTGGTAATTCCAGCACTTTGGGAGGCCAATGTGGGCGGATCACGAGGTCAGGAGTTCAAGACCAGCCTGACAAATGGACTCTACTAAAAATACAAAAGTTAGCCAAGTGTGGTGGCAGGCAGCTATAATCCCAGCTATTCAGGAAGCTGAGGCAGGAGAATCACTTGAACCCAGGAGACAGGTTATGGTGAGCCGAGATCATGCCACTGCAGACTGCACTCCAGCCTGAGCAACAGAGTGACTCTTTCTAAAAAAAGAAAAGTAATCTCCCTACTATCTTAGGCCACCTCACCCTCTTGCAGATTTGACTAATCAGGATTCTGTTAGTAAACTTATATCCTGCCTATGTAAAATAATAAAGTACCAACCTCAAGGACTGGGATATATAGATATTCCCTTCTTCCCTCACTGGTGCTCACTCGTCAACTTTCTGGCTTAATTTCTAAAGCCTATATATCCATTATTAATCAGTAACAGCTGGTACTTTAGACCACCCAACTAGAGGATAGTGAAGAATAGGTATATACTTAAAATACAAATCTTGGTTAGAAATGTCACAGAGATCCTCACTGCACACCATATATCCACTCTGCAGACTTGCTAAACTGTATCCTTGGATTAAGCTGGGTCACAGGAAAATAAATATGTGCTAGCCCTGGCCACAGTATCTTCCTATAAAGACAAAAGGCTCCCCTTCCTCCAGACAGGCCTTGCCTCCTACCATGGTACATGATTTGGTGAAAAGAACCAGGGCTGGATTGCAATTTCTGTTTACCCCATGAGCCTGGTACACTGTTCGACCTGAACAGCTGTCCATGACCGCCATGAATTTTGTGCTTAGAAGACATTACCTTAGTCCCATGAAGAAGTCCTGTCACTAAGTCATGCTTCACCTCTAAACTTTTATTGTCCTCCTAGCTCTCCAGCCATATTTGTTGAGGATCTTAGTGGACCAGTGTTCACAGCTTTTTGGATTTCATGGGTTGGTTAAACTCCCAAAGAAAATGGTTTTGGGAAACAGACATGGGGTTGCCAAGTTTTATTTGGAAAAAAAAAAATAGGACCTAAAGTGTACAATTTAGTAAGCGTAGTAATTTCAAAATAAAAGCCAGTATTTCCAGAGAAATAAAAGCTGTTTACATAAATCCACACTTTTACTTTGATAAAGCTTAAATCAGTGCACTGGGATGTGGTTAACCTTAGCTGTCACTGTCTGCCTTCCCAGCATCCTCTGAGCCACTCTCTACCCAGGTACACCAGTTGTCTCAGGTTCTCCAGCCTACCCCATCACTTATCTTAGTCTCTGAACCTGGTTGATGCCTTTCAATCTTTCAGGTCTCAGACCAGGGAGTCAAGGAAGGATTCTAAGCCAAAGACATCTATGCAAATGTAGGAACTCTTACTTTTCCATAAATGATACAAAAGCAAGGCACACCTATTACATATCAACAGATTTAATATTTATTATGCCTACTAGACTGTGGGCTTCATAAGAACAGCATTCATGCCTATGTAGTTTCGCGTCTGGCACCTGGCCCAGTATCTGGCTAATAATAGGTACCTTAGTACTTGTTTTGAACCACGGGAACTTCTTCCCTTCTTTCTGAATATTAAAGATGTTATCATTTGTTTCTCTCCTCGCCCTGCTTCCAAGAATCTCAGACACAGGATTATACTTTATCACAGCAACTACATTAACTTTTCTGGCTGGAATGTTTACTCTTTCCTCTTTCATCTTTTTCCTTCTTTTCTTTTTTAACTGTTTGTTTTAAGCTGTTCTAAGCTGTTTCAAAATTCAGAAAGATACAAGCTGTAAATAAATAAATAAAAGCCTTATAATGCAATGGCTCACCTGTTCCTGAAATAAAATGCTGACATTTCAGATGTTCCTTACTGTAAAGGTTAGATGATTAAATATATTCCTCTTCTGCTACTGTAGATTACCCAAATAAACACCCAGCACATATATAAAGCACACAAATATCATGCTTGTGAAGGAGGTAGTTTTAAGGGTCAGGTAGCTGTTTGAAAAATCAAGATAAAAGAAAATGCAAGCTATAGCATTCTAGTTTAAAAACAAACAACTATAAGAAAACTACCACATATACTTCTATTTATGCTTATTATGTGCCCTTTAAAAATACCAGGAAAAGCCAGCTGCCAGCTGAGTGCTTTCCAAAGATTCTGAACAAGCATCAGGACTCTATTCTCCCATGAGGATTATATAGGTCTACTCTTAACATTCTAAATGGATGTGAGTACCTATCTCTAGTTTAGTAAATAATACTTAAAACTGGGCCAAGTATCAACCAACCTTCAAATTCTGTATTATCTTCTAATAAGGAGGATTTAACACAAAATATACAGAAGGCAATACATTCTAATTGGCCAAATGGCTCCTCTAAGACATATATCCCTGTAATGATAGAGTAATTGCTCTAAGAAAATACACTGACAAGGACCCTGTACATAAGCTATAAGACATTATCATCCCCATTCTATGAAACATCTTGGTCATATCTGAGGATTCTCCAATAGCTGAAGTTCTTGTCTCCAACGCTGCAGGGCTCAATCAGCACACATAGCACTGTTATGGAACACCCAGGGCTCAGCTCTGAACTCAAGGCACTTCTGAGGGCAGAGAGGCAAGAGAATGCACCCCTGGCATGCATTTGCCGAGTCCCCTGGAATTTAATTCCACAGGGTGAGAGCCTCTCATGAAATTCCTAACGTAAATACAAAAGCACCATTTCCCACCCATCTGGGAAAATAAGGGTATTTGTTCTTCTGAAGAGCTGAAAAGAAGTTTTGGCCCAGAGCCTGGCATCTTGCTTAGCAGGCAAACTTTCTACTCAGATAAGTAGGGGGGAAAATCCCAATCCACTATTCTTTGATAGTGGCGACACCTGAGCCTCAGGGTCAACCCAGGGGTGCTTTAGCAGGAGGCAGTTGAGAGCATGGGCTCTGGAGTCGGGCTTGGCTTTGACTTTCAGCTCCAAAATGTACTAATGAGATGACTCACAATATGATCATCTTTAAACTGTTTCCTCCCTTGTGAAATGGAGGTTCAAGGTGGCAGTGGATAAAAATAGTGTCTTTCATCTTCACATCAACGAATGAAGTCAAATGTCTGACTCTGTGATAGGTACACAAATATTTGTTCACATCCTACCACCCTCTGCTCACTTTCTTCTGTCTTCTCAGCTTTGCTTCTGACCAGGAAGGTTGCAGGTGACATGAAAAGAGGAGCTATATTGTAGCTAGGTCTAGCCTGAGGCATCTGGGGTCAGGAAAACCCCTCCCCATCCTTGACAACCTTCCTCACTGCCCCTAATAATATTCTTATCCTATCTAAATGTTGGGAAGCAATGAATTTCAATAACTTCAAGAACAGATTTAAAAGGGGAAGGAATCCACAAAATGGAAAAAGGCCAGCTTAAGGATGTGGGAGTAGGAAAAGCTTTTTTTTTTTTTTTTTAAGAGACAGTATGGGGCCGTGGATTTTCTTTGCTCTTGCTGACAAGAGTAGGTGCTCACAAGAATACAGAATATAGTGCTAAAGCTCTTCCGCCAATCTCCTCCATCTCTTTCTCCCTTGACCTCTTTCTCTGTATCAAGTATTCATAGGCACAACTCTTAGTACAACAGATTACCAACTTGCTAGTGTTGTGTGCACAAAGATAAAAAAAAAATTCTGAAATCCATACAGCAGAAGTAAAGGTATGTACAAGGATGCGACATCACAGTGTGTACCAGAGTTAATGCTAGGAATGATGGAACTCAGAAGAGAAAGTGATACCTCCCCTGTGAATTGATCGTAGTCCCCAAAGGTAATTAAATTGTGCATTTCAAATTAAGGAGGACTTAGCTGAGGTCTGCAGACAAAAAGGACGGGCTCCAATGAAGTCATCACAACCCTAAAAGACGTATGCTTGGAGGTCAGTTCCTGAACACTCTTAGCTTTGATTTCCACACTAGTAAGTTAGGACTGACTTGCCCAAGGTCACAGAGGTTAATTTCTATGTGGCAAAGAGCCAGACCTTACCCCAAATCCAGTCTTTTCAGGACCCCGTGGCTATAACTACAGGTAAGGTCCAAACAGGACACCTGTCATGCAGACTTCATCTACTTAGTCAACCTCTCACTCCAGCCACATGTCACAGTCAGTTCTGTGACGGTTTTAACCAGGTGGCTACAGAGGCAGTCATTGACACTTTGCCTTGATACTGCCCCACTGCCCCAAGAGCTCTGAAGCAGAGAGTGACAGTGCCACAGGAATCCTCTCAGCAGCCCCCACCACAGCATATGCACACACAACCCAGAAACAGAGGAGGTAGTATCCATAGGGGTAATATCCAGGGCTGGAGAGGATAACAAGTGCTCCCACTCCTTGCCCTTGTTGAATGGTGCTGAAACACATTTCCTAATGGTCTCCAGAAAATGCCACAGGATGAGCAGAGTTTTCAATAGTGGGATTCAATTAAGAACACATCCGTGTTGACCTTCCTTCTGCCATTCCTCATTTCACTCCTTCTGAGTCACAGTTCTCTTCACGGGTACCACAAGACTACCCACACCAGCCTTTTGCCAAAATAAAGAGTTATGCATGACTCAAGCCTGAGAAAAACTGTCTTTATATCATTATCTCACAGAGTGTATATTTCTAGTCTTAGAACACACTTGCATTTCTAACTACCACACAGGTACTGGTACTCTTGAAAACTAGGAATTCCACATTCCACTGCTCAGAAGTACAGTATCATCCTTTTGCCATGAAAACTAGCCTCTCCGGACCTTAATTTTAGTGAAGAACCACTTTTCTCCTTAATTTCATAATGTTGAGTCCTCCCACAACTGTTCATTCCTCAAGAATGTTCAGCTGCTGTATTTTTAATTCCTATCATCACTACATTGTTGGGAACTATAATTGAAGCTCTGTTCACAACCTCCATTTCGCCATCTTACCAGATAACAGATTTTCTCCATTCCCTCTGTAAAATACCCTCTTAGTTCAGGTTCCCTGGAAGCAGAGGCAGAAATGGCGGTTAGCATGCAGGGGTATTATTGAGGGCGAGCTTTCGGAAGAAGACTGTAAGGAATCAAGGAAGTAGGACAGAAAAAGGGAAGAAGCCGAGCAAAAAACGAACTTGGCTGAAGTCTGGTCTCTACCTCATAGCACAAGGAGCACTGGAGCCCGAGTGGCACCACAGACTTGCTCAGCCTTGCCGCAAGGGGCCAGCTTTTTGTGTCCTTAAATCAGTCTGTCATTGGACATGGGACACCCTCAGGGAAACATCATAGCTTCCCAGGCATCTCTGGGCAAAGGTAAGTCTCTGGAAAGGAGTGCATACAAAAGTCATTAGCAGCCAGCACTCACAGCAGCTGGAATTTGGGTGTGCCTGCCTAGAAAAGGGGATCTGGGCAGGACTTCAGTAGGCCCTACTGTTCATCTTGATCCCTGTCCCTGGAGATAGCTAGTAGTCTACAAGGCACAGCCAGGGAATAGCAACACCATAGGTTATTGAAAAGGAAGGCATTTATTATCTTACAGAAAATTGGCCACATGGGTAATAGCTGGGAAGCAATAGGGGTGAGTGAGGCAATCCAGAAATTAGCAGTAACAAGAAGCTGCTATCACCCATAAGGCTGGAGGGACCACAAAAGAAGGTGCTGCTGACAGTCAGAGCTGTCTTGGGGGAGTTAGAGCCACTAAGACAATGCAGAAGAGTGGCAGCCTCTGCCAGAGCACCTCAGGAAGTAAGGCTGGTGAGTAGGGCAAGGGAACGTGGTTTCTCCCCTCCCCTCCCCTCCCCTCCAGCCCTCCCGTTTTCTGCCTGTGCCTGCCATTGGCTTGACATACACAGAAACCGGGGAAAGGCAGTCTGGGAAATGTGGTTCCTTGCAACGTGGCACAGAGCAGAGTGGGGAAGGGCAGAAAAGAACAAGAACTGATAAGCAGGCATGGACCCATCACTGCAGTACATCTGCACACTTCTGTTCATGCCAAGTGAGTTACATGCTTACCAAAACAGCTGTGTTTTGTCCATTTTCTCTGCTATTATGGAGAGTAGACTAGTTTGGGGACATAGGCATCTCTTTAGATTAAAATAGAAGTAATCAAATCTATGTCAGGCCCTAGTCACTGCAATCAAATGTGTATATACCGTGTGTGGTTTCTCTAGCTCAGTTTCTAGTTCTCAGCTGTGGAAAAGAGCAACCTTGAAAGCTATACTTCTTTCTTGTGCCCGATACAACCTTAAATATGGAAAAAGGAATAAGCTTTTTTCCAGAGCTTGGCTCTAGAAAAGTTGGAGGATTTTTGAAGGTAGTACCAAGAATCCAATTCCATTCCATCCATAATTTTGACACAGGCTGATTTGCCAGGATGCTCCTTTCACTTGAATTTCTATTTTTTCCTCTTTATATCTGGTTAAATAATACTTAATGTTTGATATCACTAGATGTTTTCAAAATGTTAGCCCTCACTTTAAATATTTCACTGTGCACTAAATAACATAATTAAGTATTAAACATGGGTCCAAATTTAGTTGGCATGTTTACATGTGTCTTTAATTATTATTTGCCAACTTGTGTCAGTATTTGGGATTACTCAAGAGGCAGTTTAGACGAAGGCCATCCAAGGGGCTTAACTGATTACAGGCTTGTTAGAAAACACAGAAAGACAAGCTTCCCAGGTGTTGTTCTCTACTGCTTGCAAATCACACTGCTGGAAAAAACTACAAGTTTGTTATGAGTAGAACAATTTCCCAAGTAAATATACTACATACAGACACATATCCCTGTTTACACGTGGTAAAGCGAGAAGCAACTGATTTCTGTTAATGTTCTTAATTCTGTATTTCTTTAAAACAACGTGGAAGGTCTACAAGTTATAACCCTCTACCAAATTTATAATGCGTTTTGGTGAATGGTAAAAGCTTATGCAAGAAATAGTATTTTTGTGTAGGAATATCTGCATACATTTGACACAACTTCATTTGTGCTAAAGATGCTGACTGAATATGTTGTATTAAAATTTTTCTGTTCAAGGTATTTGTACACAGAGTCAAATATAATATACTGAGTACTCACATCTTCCCAAAATCTAATTCTCAATGGTCTCTCAACCTTTCAAATCAGCCTTGAGATGCACCAGAAGGGCATCCAGTTCTGTATGTGCTGAGATGAGAAATCAAATCCTTAATCATAACAAACAAGCAAATTTATTCTCACTGCCAATATGGATGTGGGATGCAGTTCATTTTCAGTGATTAATGACTTGTGAGAATCAGAATTCAGATCATTATGCAATGAACATTTCTCTTGATAATCCAAATGAATTACTCTGACTTGCCAAGAAATATATAAAAAAAAAATTAACAATTAAACCAGCTGATTTTTCCAATAAGAGGAGAACAATATGTCATTAACCTCTACAGAATATAATGGATGAAAATAACACAATATATTAACAGATACTTTTGAAAAATTTTGAATTCTTTGGGTATTTCTCCCCTGAAGGTAATATGTAAAATGTCTAATTGCTTTTTATTCATGTAAGACTTGTTTTTCCTATAAATATCAAAACTGGGACTAAAATAACATCTTTTATTAATGTAGCCTAAAATTTCTCTCTAGAAAAATATTTTTTCTCTAATGTAGATAAATGTATGTGGTATAAGAATACAGATTTGGGGAGTCATGAGGAGGAGAAGGAAAGTTCTAATTTTTAGAAAGTAGGGACATGTCAAAAGGACACAGGCTCCAACTTCAAAGAGCCCATAATGACAGAAGCTGGAAAATTTAAGCAGCAAAATAAATTATTATATTGGATTATAACCCAAATAATAAAAAATCCATGTAATAGAAATAATCCACTAATATGCATAAATGGTTAAATACATAACGTTTTGCCATACCCAATAATTTCAAATAATATATATGCACATAATACCCTCCTCCGAGAGTTGAGGCAGCTTGATTCCTCTCCCCTTGAGTGTGAGCTGGATTTAGTCATTTAGTTCCAACAACTAGAGCATGGGGAAAAAATAGTAACTTTATAATGGAAAACCCTAACAGACATTACTTTAACCTTGTGATTGAGATTAATATTATCAATAAGTCATGTTGCTATTATATAGTCCTACATGTGTTAAGGGCACTACACTATGTAGAACTCTGCCACAAAACCCACAACCCCAGTCTTATGAGAGAAACATTAGGACAAAACCAAATTAAAGACAGTCTACACATTACCTGACCATTAGATCTCAAAACTGTCAAGGTCACAAAAAAACAAAAAAGGAGAAACTTGCAGTTTAGTAAAGTCTAAGAAGACTAACTACTACAAAAGCTATCCTAAGCAAAAAGAATAAAACTGGAGGAATCACATTACCTGACTTCAAATTATACTATAGAGCTATAATAGCCAAAACATTGTGCTACTTGCATAAAAACAGACACATAGACCAGTGGAACAGAATAGAGAAGCCAGAAACAAATCCACACATGTACAGTAAATTCATTTACAACAAAGGTACCAAGAACATTCACTGGGGAAAAGATAATCTCTTCAATGTAAGGGGCTTGCAAAAGCAGATATCCATATGCAGAAGACTGAAACGAGAACCCTATCTCTTGCCATATACAAAAATCAAATGAAAGCGGACTAAAGACTTAAATCTAAGTCCTGAAATAATGAAATGACTACAGGAAACATTGGGGAAAATCTCCAGGACACTGGTCTGAGCAAAAATTTCTGGAGCAATACCCCATAAGCACAGACAACCAAAGCTAACATGGACAAATGGGATCACATCAAGTTCAAAACTTCTGCACGGCAAAGGAAACAATCAACAATGTGAAGAGACAACTCACAGAATGGGAGAAAATATTTGCAAACTGCACCTCTGACAAGGGATTCATCACCAGACTATATAAGGAGCTCACTCTATAGGAAAAAATATCTAATAATCCAATCTGGGAGGCCGAGGTGGGTGGATCATGAGGTCAAGAGATTGAGACCATCCTGGTCAACATGGTGAAACCCCGTCTCCACTAAAAATACAAAAAATTAGTGGGGCATGGTGATGTCTGCTTGTAATCCCAGCTACTCAGGAGGCTGAGGCAGGAGAATTGCCTGAACCCAGGAGGCGGAGGTTGCAGTGAGCCGAGATCATGCCATTGCACTCCAGCCTGGGTAACAAGAGTGAAACTCCGTCTCAATAATAATAATAATAATAATAATAATAATCCAATCAAAAACGAGCAAAAGATTTGAATGGACATTTCTCAGAAGATGTACAAATGGTACACAGGCATATGCAAAGGTGCTCAACATCATTCATCATCAGAGAAATGCAAATCAAAACTATAATGAGATATCATCTCACCCCAGTTAAAATGGCTTCTATCCAAAAGATAGGCAATAATAAATGCTGGCGAGGATGTGGAGAAAAGGGAACCTTCATACCCTGTTGGTGGGAATGTAAATTAGTACAACACTATGAAGAAAAGGTTGGAGGTGCCTCAAAAAATTAAAACTTGAACAACTGTATGACCCAGCAATCTCACTGCTGGGTATATACCCCAAAGAAAGGAAATCAGTATATCGAACAGATATTTGCACTCCTATATTTGTTACATCACTGTTTATAATAGCTAAGATTTGGAAGCAACATAAGTGTCCATCAACAGATAAATGGATAAAAGAAAATGTGGGGAAGATCCAAGATGGCCAATTAGGAGAAGCTCAGGATGGCAGCTCCCAGTGAAAGCACAGAGGGTGAGTGGACGCTGCATTTCCAGATGGATTTTTATTGCCCACAGACCAGGAGATTCCCAGGCAGAGGAGCCCCACGGGTCGCCAGCGCGGTTCTTTTGCCGGTGCCCTGGCGTGGCGATTCTCCATACAAAATACACTGGTCTGGGTGTCCTTTTAGCTGGCAATTGGAGCTCCAGGAAGGCAGAGTCACCCATTCATCCGATTAAAAAGGGAACTGAAACAGGAGCCAGGCCAGGAGATTCCCAGGCCAAAAAGCACCACCAATATCAGTGCCGCTGTTTCAGCTGGTGCAGTGGGTCACCGCATGGGAAATCACACAGATCCTGGCACCTTTTCAACAGGCAACTGGAACACCTGGGAGAGAGTCGACCATTCAACTAAAAAAAAAAAGGCTGTGAGGCAGGGAGCCACTTGATCAAGCTTGACTGGTCACACCCCACCAAAAAAACAGCAATTGGAAGGCTGGGCGTGGTGGCTCAAGGCTGTAATCCCAGCACTTTGGAACACCGAGACAGGTGGATCACGAGGTTAAGAGATCGAGACCATTCTGGTCAACATAGTGAAACCCCGTCTCTACTAAAAATACAAAAAATTAGCTGGGCATGGTGGCGTGTGCCTGTAATCCCAGCTACTCAGGAGGCTGAGGCAGGAGAATTGCCTGAACCCAGGAGGCGGAGGTTGTGGTGAGCCGAGATCGCGCCATTGCACTCCTGCCTGGGTAACAAGAGTGAAACTCCGTCTCAAAAAAAAAAAAAAAGAAAACAGCAATTGGAAATGCTCTGGGTTGAGAGTTTCACAGCAAGCACAGCTGAACCTGGGACGGTCCAGCTCTTTGGGGGAGGGGTGTCGGCCATTACCGAGGCAGTCCACCACTACAGAGGTAGTCTGCCATTGCTGAGGCAGCCCACCATTGCCTCAACCCACCATTACAGAGAGAGTTCACCATTACAGAGGTGGGCCACCATTGCCGAGGCAGTTCTAACTACACCCATAAAAACAGGACTGCAGGGAAGTTCACATAGCAGCTGGGTGGAGCCCACAGCAGCTCAGCAAAGCCTCTGCAGGCAGACAGTGACTAGGCTGCCTCTATGCTGGGCAGGGCAGCCCTGAAAAAAGGGAGCAGCTCAACGGAAACTCATCAATAAAGCCCTAACTCCCCGGGACAGAACACCTGGGAAAGAAAAAGGGGTTTATGAATTCTGCTGCAGCAGACTTAAACGTATCTGCCCAGCGGCTCTGAATGAACAACAGAGCTCACAGTTCAGAACTTGAGCTCCCATAAAGGACAGACTGTCTCCTCAAGCAGGTCCCTGACCCCCATATATCCAAAGACTCACCTCATAAAGGAGAGATCAGACTGACATTTGGTGGGTATCCTCTGGGGACAAAGATAGCAGAAGAAGAAACTGGTAGCAACCCTTACTGTTCTGTAGCTGCTGCAGGTGATCCCCAGGCAAGCAGGGCTTGGAGTGGACCTCAGCAGTCCTACAGCAGAGGGGCCAGACTGTTAGAAGGAAAACTAAGAAACAGAAATAACTTCATCATCAACAAACTGGACATCCACTCAGAGACCCAATCTGAAAGTCAGCAACTACAAAGACGACAGGTGGATAAATCCACAAAGATGGGAAGAAACCAGTGAAAAAAGGATAAAAACACCCGAAACCAGAACACCTCTCCTCCTACAAGAGATCACAACTCCTCACCAGCAAGTGAACAAGGCTGGATGGAGAATGAGTGTGATGAAATGACAGAATCAGGCTTCAGAAGGTGGGTAATGAGAAACTTCTGCGAGCTAATCTCTGATAAAATGAACTTCCAACCAACAAAGATCAAAAGAGACATAGAAGGGCATTACATAAGAGTGAAAGGATCAATGCAACAAGAAGAGCTAACAATTCAAAATATATACTCACCCAATACAGGAGCACCCAGACACATAAAGTAAGTTCTTAATAACCTACAAAAAGACTTAGACCCCCACACAATAATAGTGGGAAAATTTAACACTCGACTGTCAATATTAAACAGATCGATGGGACAGAAAATTAACAAGAATATCCAGGACTTGAACTCAGACCTGGAACAAGCAAACCTAACAGACACTTACATAACTCTCCACCCCAGATCCACAGAATATAGATCCTTCTCAGCACATCACACCTACTCTAAAATTGACCACATAATTGGAAGTAAATCACTCCTCAGCAAATGCAAAAGAACGGAAATCATAACAAACAGTCTCTCAGACCACAGTGCAATCAAGTTAGAACTCAGAATTCAGAAACTAATTCAGAACCGCACAGCTTCATGGAAACTGAACAACTGGCTCTTGATTGTTGACAGGACCAACAATGAAATGAAGGCAGAAATAAAGTTCTTTGAAACCAACGAGAATGAATACACAATATACCAGAATATCTGGGACAAATTTAAAGCAGTCTCTAGAGGAAAATATATAGCAATAAGTACCCACATGAGAAGCAAGGAGAGATCCAAAATTGACACCCTAATGTCAAAATTGAAAGAGCTAGAGGAGCAAGATCAAAAAAACTCAAAACCTAGTAGAAGACAAGAAATAACTAAGATCAGAGCAGAACTGAAGGAGATACGCACAAAAAAAACCTTCCAAAAATCAATAAATCTAGGAGCTGGTTTTTCGAAAAGATCAACAAAATAGACCACTAGCCAGATTAATAAAAAAGAAAAGAAAGAATAACCAAATAGATGCAATAAAAAATGATAAAGGGATATCACCACAGATTCCACAGGAATTCAAACCATCATCAGAGATTATTACGAACATCTCTATGCACATAAACTAGTAAACCTGGAAGAAATGGACAAATTCCTGGATACTTGACTCCTCCCAAGCCTAAACCAGGAAGAAGTCAAAACCCTGAATAGACCAATGACAAGGTCTGAAGTGGAGGCAGCAATTAAAAGCCTACCACCCAAAAAAAGCCCAGGTCCAGATGGGTTAATAGCCGAATTCTACCAGACATACAAAGAGGAACTGGTACCATTCCTTCTGAAACTATTCCAAATAATCCAGAAAGAGGGAATCCTTCCCAAATCATTTTATGAGACCGACATCATCCTGATACCAAAACCCAGCAGAGACTCAACAAGAAAAAAAAACTTCAGGCCAATATCCATGATGAACATAGATACAAAAATCTTCAATAAAATGCTGGCAAGCCGAATGCAACAGCAAATCAAAAAGCTTATCCACCATGATCAAGTAGGTTTCATCCCGGGGATGCAAGGCTGGTTTAACATATGCAAGTCTGTAAACGTAATTCACCACACAAACAGAACCAAAGACAAAAACCACATGATTATCTCATTTGTTGCAGAGAAGGCCTTTGACAAAATTCAACAGCCCTTTATGCTAAAAACCCTCAATAAACTAGGTATTGATAGAACGTATCTCAAAATCATAAAAGCTATTTACAACAAACCAACAGCCAATATCATACTGAATGGCCAAAAACTAGAAGCATTCCCTTTGAAATCTGGCACTAGACAAGAATGCCCTCTCTCACCACTCCTATTCAATATAGTACTGGAAATTCTAGTCAGAGCATTCAGGCCAGAAAAAGAAATAAAGGGTATTCAGATAGGAAAGGAGGAAGTCAAATTGTCTGTATTTGCAGACAACATGATTGTATATATAGAAGACCCCATCACCTCAGCCCAAAATCTCCTGAAACTGATAAGCAACTTCAGCAAAGTCTCATGATACAAAATCAATGTGCAAAAATCACAAGCATTCCTCTACACCAATAACAGACTTAAAGAGAGCCAAATCAAGAACGAACTGCCATTCACAATTGCTACAAAGAGAATAAAATACCTAGGAATACAACTAACAAGGAACATAAAGAACCTCTTCAAGGAGAACTACAAACCACTGCTCAATGAAATCAGAGAGGACACAAACATATGGAGAAACATTCCATGTTCATGGTTAGGAAGAATCAATATCGTGAAAATGGCCATACTGCCCAAAGTAATTTACAGATTCAACACTGTCCCCATCAAACTACCAATGACTTTCTTCACAGAACTGGAAAAAACCACCTTAAACTTCATATGGAACCAAAAGAGAGCCCGCATAGCCAAGTCAATTCAAAGGAAAAAGAACAAAGCAGGAGACATCACACTATAGGGTTTCAAACTATACTACAAGGCTACAGTAATGAAAACAGCATGGTCCTGGTACCAAAACAGAGGTATAGACCAATGGAACAGAACAGAGGCCTCAGAAGCAACACAGCATATCTACAACCATCCAATCTTTGACAAACCTGACAAAAACAAGCAATGGGGAAAGGATTCCCTGTTTAATAAATGGTGTTGGGATAACTGGCTAGCCATGTGCAGAAAGCAGAAACTGGACCCCTTACACTAAAATTAACTCCAGATGAATTAAAGACTTAAACATAAGACCTAACATCAGAAAAACCCGAGAAGAAAATATAGGCAAAACCATTCAGGACATAGGAGTAGGCAAGGACTTCATGACCAAAACACCAAAAGCATTGGCAACAAAAGCCAAAATAGACAAATGGGACCTAATCAAACCACACAGCTTCTGCACAGCAAAAGAAAATTCTTAGAGTGAATCGGCAACCAACAGAATGGGAAAAAAAATTTGCAATCTACCCATCTGACAAAGGGCTGATATCCAGAATTTACAAAGAACTCAAACATATTTACAAGAAAAAAACTAACAAGCCCATTCAAAAGTGAGTGAAGGATATGAACAGAAACTTTACAAAAGAAGACCTACATGAGGCCAACAAACATATGAAAAAATGCTCATCATCTCTGGTCATTAGAGAAATGAAAATCAAAACTACATTGAGATACCATCTCTTGCCAGTTAGAATGGCGATCATTAAAAAATCTGGAGACAACAAATGCTGGAGAGATGTGGA
Organism: Callithrix jacchus; assembly: GCF_049354715.1. Classification (NCBI taxonomy): domain Eukaryota; kingdom Metazoa; phylum Chordata; class Mammalia; order Primates; family Cebidae; genus Callithrix; species Callithrix jacchus. The sequence goes on along the minus strand of NC_133516.1, from coordinate 99,358,104 downwards.
GAAATAGGAACACTTTTACACTGTTGGTGGGAGTGTAAATTAGTTCAACCATTGTGGAAGACAGTGTGGAGATTCCTCAAGGACCTAGAAATAGAAATTCCATTTGACCTAGCAATCCCATTACTGGGTTTATATCCAAAGGATTATAAATCGTTCTACTATAAGGACACATGCACACGAATGTTCATTGCAGCACTGTTTACAATAGCAAAGACCTGGAACCAACCCAAATGCCCATCGATGATAGACCGGACAGGGAAAATGTGACACATATACACCATGGAATATTATGCAGCAATCAAAAACGATGAGTTCGTGTCCTTTGTAGGGACACGAGAATGATGGAAACCATCATTCTCAGCAAACTGACACAAGAACAGAAAATCAAACACTGCATGTTCTCACTCATAGGTGGATGTTGAACAATGTGAACACATGGACATGGGGAGGAGAGCACTACACACTGGGGTCTGTTGGGGGGAATAGAGGAGGGACAGCAGGGGGTGGGGAGTTGGGGAGAGATAGCATGGGGAGAAATGCCAGATATAGGTGAAGGGGAAGAAGACAGCAAATCACACTGCCACATGTGTACCTATGCAACAATCTTGCATGTTCTTTACATGTACCCCAAAACCTAAAATGCAATTAAAAAAAAGAAAATGTGGTACATACATACAATGAAGTACTACTAGGCCATAAAAAAGAACAAGATCCAATCAGTTGCAATGACATGGATGGAGCTGAAGATCATTATGTTAAGTGAAATAAGCCAGGCACGTAAATACAAACATCACATATTCTCCCTCATTTGTGGGATCTAAAATTCAAAACCATTAAACTCATGGGCCTAGAGAGTAGAAGGATGGTTACTGGAGGCTGGGAAGGGTAGTGGTATTTACAGGGGAGGTGGGGACGGTTAATGTGTATTAAAAAAATGGCAAGAATGAATAAGACCTATTATGTGACAGCACAACAGAGTGACTATAGTCAATAACTTAATTGTACATTTTTAAAAACTTAAAGAGTGTAATTGAAGTGTTTGTAACTCAACTGCCAAATGCTTAATGGGATGGATACCCCATTCTCCATGATGTACTTATTTTACACTGCATGCCTTATTAAAACGTCCCATGTGCCTCATACATATATATACCTGTATGTGCCCACACAAAATAAAAATATAAATATAAGAATAAAATACCTGGCCGGGCACGGTGGCTCACGCCTGTAATCCCAGCACTTTGGGAGGCCAAGGCAGGTGGATCGCGAGGTCAAGAGATCCAGACCATCCTGCTCAACATGCTGAAACCCCGTCTCTACAAAAAATTAGCTGGGCATGGTGGCGCATGCCTGTAATCCCAGCTGCTCAGGAGGCTGAGGCAGGAGAATTGCCTGAACCCAGGAGGCGGAGGTTGCCGTGAGCCGAGATCGCGCCATTGCACTCCAGCCTGGGTAACGAGAGCAAAACTCTCTCAAAAAATAAATAATAATAATAATAATAATAAAATAAAATACCTACTACTAAATGCATTGTGGTGTTCTGGATTGGATCCTAATACAAAAGGAAATTCACTGGAAAGACTGGTGATCCTCAAATAGAATCTGTAGTTCAGTTAGTAGTATTATACCATGCGAATTTCTAAGTTTTGCCAAATGAACCGTGTGTATAAGATGTTAACTTGGGGAAGCTGGGTAAAAGTTAAGAAGACACTCAGCATATCTTCACAACTTTTCTGCAACTCTAGTTATTCTAAAATAAAAGTGGTTTATTACTTAGAACCAAATTTTAAAAACACAACATATAACAAGAGGTAGAATGCAATAAAATCAGTCTTAAGGAGAATTTAGTCACAAACATCTGTATTAGAAAGGAATAAAGGTTAAACATATATTAAACGAGTATAAAACCTAAGTTAGAAAATTTTTTTTAAAAAAGGGCCGGGCAGGGTGGTTCACGTTTGTAATCCCAGCACTTTGGGAGGCCTAGGTGGGTGGATTACCTGAAGTTAGGGGTTCCAGACCAGCCTGGCCAACATGGTGAAATCCTGTCTCTACTAAAAACACAAAACTTATCTGGACATGGTGGTGGGTGCCTGTAATTCCAGCTACTCTGGAGGCTAAGGCAGGACAATTGCTTGAACCAAGGAGGTGGAGGTTGCAGTGAGTTGAGAGTGCACTATTGTACTCCAGCCTGGGTGACACAGGGAGACTCTGTCTCAAAAAAAAAAGAAAAGAAAAGAAAGAAAGAATGATAAAAAGAAAAATTTTTTAAAAGTAGCGGGAAAATATAATAGTGGAAATAAAATAGAAAAAAAATAAATATATGTGTATACAATGGAAAAGAGAAAAGTCAAAAACTGATTAAGACGAAAACTTGGTAACAGACACACTTCTGGCAAAACTAAATGAGAAAATGCAGTATGATGTAAAAGTTGGCATAACTACAGATAAAGCAGAAATGTGAAAAGGTAATATTATCAGCAAGATTCTGCCAGTGGATTTAAAAATCGTTTTGTAAGAATCTTTCTTTAACTGATACACTCACAAAATAGAAATCTCAGAGTCCTATAATTATTAAAGAAATTGGAGAACAGTTTAAAACCTTCACACACACACACACACACACACACACAGGGAGAGGGGTAGAACTCAAGCAGGCCCAGATGGTTTTCCAGACAAATTCTGCTAAACTTCAAGGACAGTATTATTTAAAGCCAGGCAAAGACTGTATGAGGACAGAGATAATCTATTTCACTCAGGAAAAGAGATCTAAAAACCTGGACGAAATGCTGTAAACCAAACCTAACAATGTTAAAACAGACAATGCATTACGACAGTGCTAATCATGTCCTCCAAGAAGCAGACACCAAAATGGGACGTGCTGTTCAAGGGGTATCAGTGAGAAATTCCTGTGAAGGGTAAAGGGGGAAAACAGAAGTCAGGAGAACTTTCCAACCATGAGGCTACAGGAGAGGGGAAGGGCGGAAATGGAGTGAAACGAACGCCAGGCTGCAGCCATTCTAAGAAAGCTTTGTCAGATCACTGGGGAGCCCTTGCACCGAAGCCATCCATTAGCGGAGTCCCTGTTAGCCTTGGCACTGTGCTCCATCACTGAGGGATGAATGATCAGTAGAGCAACAGCTGATATCAGCCATGGCCATGACACAAAGGCGGTGATGGATCCAGAGAGCAGCACCTGGGGCTCCAATCGCCCACGCTCCTTGCTGCAGATGTGAGCTCACGTTTTCATGGCTGCCACAGTGCCCAGGTTGGGTTTTCTCCAGGAATCCAAAGAAGATTCAGCATTAGAGGATTTATAAATGTTATTTATCACATGTATCAGACCCAAGTCTTGTGTGACTCAGACTCCCTTGGCTCAAATGTGTCACTGACCTTAATTGTTACTGGGAGGTTCTGATGAGTCATTTGCCCCAGGAGTGCCAAGCCTTTCTCCTTGGCCACCACCCAGAGCTGAGCCAACCAGCCGCATATCTGGAGTGTCTGGTCCCTCCTGATACTTCTGGAATGGAATGGAACTCTATACTGCAGGGCATGGGACTTGGCATCCTGAGCCGCTATTAAAGGGACTAGATAATGACATTGGGATATACGGGACCGTCTATTTCCTGTGAGGTAAATTTTAACCAACAGCAATGAGCAGATCTGAGCAGATGAATCCTCCCACCTTCTTTCCTCCCGTGGAGGACTTTGAGACACAGTTTTTTATATCCCTCATTCAGCAAAGTCCTTAATGCTGAGTGAATGCTCCGACCAAGAGAATTGCTGGGTCTCTTTTTGACTGCTCATGAAGTGGTTGTCAGCCTGGTAATCTGTCCCTTCACAAAGCTGCCCATCTTTCCTTGCCTTCCTTCTGTTTTCCTTCTCCCTCACAGCCCTGAGTTTTTACCTCCCAAATAAAGCATCAGCATTTTAATCCTTGCTTCAGGAGGATTGTTTCAAGGCTAAAAGCATATTAAGCAGATTAGAGTTAAAAAACCCATCATCTGAATACATGCAGGAAAAAATAGACAATATACAAAATAATTGTAAATAACTCATTAAATGAATCAAAGGCTTTAATATTACAAAGAATATGTCTGAAAACCCTATAAAAATATAATCTTTAATGGGGAAACATTAGAAATATTCCCTTTAAAATCAATTATAAGGCAAGGATGCAAAATCAACCAGTAATCCCACTCAGGCAGCAAATATGACAATGTATTGCTGTAATTATGAATAGTTAACTAAGTGACTATTTATACAGCTGCAGTCAGGGTTAAGGGAAACTAACAAGAATGATGCTGTACCCCAAGACTAGCAACACGGACAAGTACCCTAACTCCCTGGGCTGAAGGAGCAACTTCCCAGATCTAGAGAGATAGGGATCTGCAGAACAACCCTTTGGTGCAGAGGCGAAGCCCATTTTCAGACACAGCAGATTGGTGCTGAAGACCTTGAAAGCTCTAATGTATTTGTAGTGGATTGACTAGTTGTCCTTCAAAATTTCATATCCACCGAGAAACTCAGATTGGGAGCTTACTTGAAAATAGGGTCTTTGTAGATGCAATTAAGGTAAAGATTGAGATGAAATCCTACTGGGTTAAGCTGTGCCCCAAGTCCAATGAGAGGTAGGAAAGGACACCTAGACAGCGGCAGAGACTGAAATTATATTGACACAAGGCAGGGGAACACCAGAAGTCACCAGACGTTGGCAGAGGCAAGAAAGGCATGGCCCCTGGAATCTTAAGAAGTGTGGCCGTGCCATCACCTTGATTTTGGACTTCCAGCCTTCGGAACTGTGAGAGAATATGTTTTTGTTATTTTAAGCCACCATATTTGTGGTAGTTTGTTAAAGGAGACCAAGAAAACTAATACAATGCCTAAATCTGGAGAGAAATCTCTCTTCTTTCTTGACTGTGGAGTAGTAGGAACGAAATGGGAACATAAATGATGGCATTGACATGACAATGGGAGCACAGCTTATAAAATGATACACTCAACAGGGAAAAGCCAGTCAAAACCCCAGTGCATTCGCCTTTAAATGCTGCACTCGCATATACACATCCCCAACTCAACGGTGCCAACACTGAAATGTGATATTCAGGAGGTCCAAAAATGAGAGTCAGTTCAGTTATCTGACAAAAAGTTTATTTCCACCCCTTCCAATAACTCAGCCTAAGAAAATAAGGGTAACGCACCAAATATCCAGCCATCAGAGTCACCTGATGTGAGGGGATGGTGATAGTGGTTGCAATAATGGATCCTAGGTCTCAGACAAAATGAGAAAAAAAAACAATCAAGAGCCCATCACACACCTACTATGTCAGAACTGATTTGATTACCCAGCCACTGACTGAGCAAAATAAAAAAATGACATGCTACATAATACACACTATAGTCCCAAAGAGCTGGGGTACAGGAATGGCATGGAAATGACCAAAAATAAAATAAAATAAAGCCCAACCTGGAATGGTTCAAAGAACAGAAACAAAACCTTCACTTATATTAGGTCTATGCCCTCTAGAAAAATTATACAAAACAATTATATTTTTATATTAGAAATACCCAGAATATGTACACAACAAAACAAGTACTCAAAAACAAGCTGAAAAAAACAACAGGATGAGAAGAGGATTGTAGATTGGACAAAACAAAATATGGACTAAAATTTCTAGAGATGACTAATAGGAACACAGAGCTGGCCGGGAGCAGTGGCTCAAGCGCATAATCCCAGCACTTTGGGAGGCCAAGGTGGGTGGATCACGAGGTCAAGAGATCGAGACCATCCTGCTCAACATGGTGAAACCCCGTCTCTACTAAAAATACAAAAAATTAGCTGGGCATGGTGGCGCGTGCCTGTAATCCCAGCTACTCGGGAGGCTGAGGCAGGACAAGTGCCTGAACCCAGGAGGCGGAGGTTGCGGTGAGCCGAGATCGCACCATTGCACTCCAGCCTGGGTAACAAGAGCGAAACTCCGTCTCAAAAAGAAAGAAAGAAAGAAAAAGAACATAGAGCTAGCAAAGTACAGAAGAGATATCACTGAAAGCCGAAGTAGAGAAAGATTTGCGGTATGTTGGTGAATTCGGATTAAAGAGATGAATGCACTAGATGAGGTTGAGCTATAGAACATAAATTGAATGCAATTACATGAGGTCACATGATAGCACATAAATGACACAATATAAGGATAATTGATATTGGCCCCTGAAGTCAAGAACTCATCAAACCAAAAGAGTTGACACATAAATAAGAAAACTTCCCGTAAATGAAGATAGAATTGAATCTGTTGATGTAAAGTTTCCACATTCTAGGAGAAATAGATACAGGAAACCCAGAACCAAGACATATCTGAATGAAGCAGTTGAATGCCAAATAGAGGAAGAAATTCTTACTCTTTTGCCTCAACAAGCAACAGAGAGGTAGGGCATGGGTGGAAAAGAAGAAAAAGAAGAAGCTCTGACTTCTCCACAAAAGACAACAGAGGATACTGATTCCAGGATTTTTTATTTCCTATTAGTGTGTGCTGTTTTCAGGGAGAGAGCCAGCCCGGAACAGAAAAAGCAGCACCAGGAAGCATTTCTAATAAATACCCTGAAGGAATTTATTTCCTCCTCTCTCTTCTTACCTCTTCCCCTTTTCTCTCTTGACTTCAGGACCGTATTGCACAATTTCTCCTGTGAATCAGGTCTCCAACAATAAAATTAGAAGAAGGCTCACTGCAGCCTCTGCCTCCTGGGTTCAAGCAATTCTCCTGTCTCAGCCTCCTGAGTAGCTGGAAGGAGAGTGAAGTAGCATTTGCTTTAGACCTTAGAAAAGCCTGTGTGGCCAAGGAAATACTAAAGAAGTGTTTCCAACTTGAATTGGGGAAAACAAAATGAAACTGAAAACTAATTCAAAAAAGTGGACTACTTGACTTGAAGAGAGTTGAACGTCTTGGATGGTCAGAATCAAGGAATCCCCATGTGGAATTTAAACCAATCAAAGTATGATTAGCAGGGGAAAGCTGGGAGAGATATTAGTCAATGAAATGTCTGTTCAGCATACTATCAAGACGATAAGGGGTAGGAGGTGCGATCCCTGATAGTGAAATAGTTACAGGTTTCAGTAATCATGGTTTCCAGGCATCCCGCTATTTCAGACCAGTTATCACATAAATAACCAGCAAAACAGAAAATGAAATCAGATATTTTCTCTTTCAAACTCATTTATATACCATGTTAAAGTCAAATTGTTTAATCCTCATGTTAAAATATTCATTTCCCTACCACAGAAATTAGATCTATTTAACTCCTAAGTGTCCATTCTTGTATGAATTAGAAGGTAAATATAAGTAGCAACACAGAAATCAAATCTAGATTGTTACTTATGTCCTAAATTACAGCACATCTCAACGTTCTTCTAAAATTAGAATACCAACCCAACAGTCCAGCTCAGTCACTGGATTACCTTTCATAGTGTACAGGCAGCACACAAACCACTGAGCTCATAGGCAATGCTTGGGAAGTGTGAGTCACTCAGATCAAACCAACACAGAAGCTGAAGAGAAACAACAGAACACTAAAGGTAGGGAACAGGAAGCAGTGAAAAGTAAGACGTGCTGCCTGGTTCCAAGAAGAAAGGAGGCCGCAAGATGACCTTGAGGCTGCTTGAGTTGAGGGAGAAAGGAGTAGAATCCTTATGAGAAAAGATTACATGAATTTGCCAGGCAGATTAAAACTACCAGGGGCCACCCTCAAATTTCAAAAGGGAAAGAGAAATAATGTAGTCTCTCAAATTAGCCTACGGAAGAAAATAGGAGTATCAGAGGGAAGGACAATTGAAATAATTGGTGGCAAGAAAGGAAAATGGTGGTGGGAGAAAAATAAGGGGAAAGAATTGAATAGCAGTTGCCTTGATAAAAAAGACGGCCAGAAGATAACTCTAGAAGAAAGCAAATCCCTCAAAAACAGCAAATGTGTTTGGAATTCTCAGAAAGGCAAATAAAAGTGGGAGAATAGAACCTGTACATACTTAGTATTCAGTCATCTATTTCTGCAGTCACGTCTCTGGAATTCACAGGCAAGACAAAAGAACAGTAAAAAGAGGTAAAAAGCTTTTCAAAGACAGCTTGCAGAACGATGTCAGTACATGCAACACTAAAAGCACAAGAACGAACAAGAATTAGAAATGTAATCTACAAAGCGCACTTAGGGTATATTGTTGTTTTGCATATAAAATAGAAAGCGAAATTCAACGGGGGAAACTGATTTGGAGGGCCTAGGTCTCTTCGCACTCAAATTTTAAGTTAACTAACTCTCAGATCAGAAGACAGAAATTAGAAGAGATATGTGTGCATGTATAATATCTTCCTTTCCGTGTGAAAGGAAATTCTCTTCTTTCACTTCATTGTACTGCTATGAAATATTTCAGCTGTTTTAGAAGCTAAACTTAAATATTTGATGTCATTAGTCATTTTTGATTACTGCCAATTCCAAGATTAAAGCATATTTTGATAAATATGACAGCATTATTAAAATAAAGTGTTTGGGAATTTAGATTTCAGTTGCAAGCAGTAAGAACAACATCCTGGAACTGGCTTAGACAACAAAGGAAATCTCCCGAGAAATGTAACTGAGGCTTCTGGGAGCCTCCGGCCAGCTCTACCCAGGACACATGTCACCAGGTCTCATGTCTCTGCTTTGCCTCCTGTGGGTTTACCTTATACACAGTCTGGCTTCCATCGCTGTAGATGTTTCAGGTCTCGTGTCTCTGCTTTGCCTCCTGTGGGTTTACCTTATACACAGTCTAGCTTCCATCACTGTAGATGTTTCAGGCCTCATGTCTCTGCTTTGCCTCCTGTGGGTTTACCTTATACACAGTCTAGCTTCCATCACTGTAGATGTTTCAGGTCTCATGTCTCTGCTTTGCCTGCTGTGGGTTTACCTTATACAAAGTGTAGCTTCCATCACTGTAGATGTTTCAGGTCTCATGTCTCTGCTTTGCCTGCTGTGGGTTTACCTTATACACAGTGTAGCTTCCATCACTGTAGATGTTTCAGGTCTCGTGTCTCTGCTTTGCCTGCTGTGGGTTTACCTTATACACAGTCTAGCTTCCATCGCTGTAGATGTTTCAGGCCTCATGTCTCTGCTTTGCCTCCTGTGGGTTTACCTTATACACAGTCTGGCTTCCATCGCTGTAGATGTTTCAGGCCTGGCATCGAGCACACCACTAAACCCAGGTGAAAAGAACTGGAGCTTCAGAACGTCTTGTTAAGGAGAGAAGCTGATTTCCTGGAAGCCCCAATAAACCATGTTTTTCCTATTATTGGCTCACCTGGTTTATATTCCTATCTCACCCATCACTCTGGCTTTCCCTACCCCCAACTGGTTTCTTCTAAGAGCACTGTTTTAACAAATCACTTGCACCTGAATCTTTGACTCATCAACACTTTGTGGTGAAATCCTCTCTGTGAAACAAAGGCATGCACTGAAACCCCGTGGCAGGCTGTCCTTGAATTCCCTGGGCTATTTCTTCCCACCCTGCCTCCTGTCTCTACAAAAGCTGGTACATCATGCTGTGAACTGGACACGTGCTTACTCATCTTCTCACACACTACCTCTCCCAGGTTCTGTGCTGCTTCCCCTCGACCCACCCAGCCTTCCCCTTCTGTTGCTCCTCTCAAAGCTCTTCCCTGGTTAGGGATTCGAGACCAGCATGGCCAACGTGGTGAAACCCCGTATCTACTTAAAAATACAAAAATTAGCCAGGTGTGGTGGTGTGCACCTGTAATCCCAGCTACTCGGGAGGCTGAGGGAGGAGAATTGCATGAACCTGGGAGGCAGAGGTTGGAATGAGCAGGGAGCACACCATTGCACTACAGCCTGGGTGACAGAGTGAGACTCTGTCTCCAATAAAAAAACAAAGCTCTTCTCTGTGTCCTCTGAAAACATCATTAGACAATAAACTGCCTGTTACCCACAGCCTGCTCTGATTCCTGCTGCCTTCCAGCCTCAGTTGGAGCTCAATTCTTCCCCCAAAGTACCATTTCCCCATCTCCTTCTTCTCAAGAAGAGTTGCTCATTTTCCCATCTTCTCGCCACACTGGAATCTGAAAATAAAGCTGGCAGTCTCTTCAAACAACTGTGCTGTTTCCCAGCCATCACTCTGTATCTTGAGGGAATCTATATCTCACTGTGGGAATCTAAATTTATTCTAGAGTGACGCTGGCTCCTACACGGACGGGTAACAGGGAGCGTCAATTGTATTTAAGCTGAATGGGGCATATCTGGTTGGTTAGCGTATTATTTGTACCTTTGTGGGTCTGAAACATGTAAGAAATGCTTGTCACTTGGGTCATCTGAGCTTTTCTCCGCCTCTTTCTCCTCTCTTATCTACGAAATTCTTATCAGCAAATCTAAAACTCTAGGAAGAAAAAGACAAGAACTCCAAAACCAGTTACTTCTACTCCACTCAGCCTAGTATTTCCACAGATAGATTCCTGCATTTATCACCCAGAGCTTTCCATTCCACCCCTGAACTCACAAACTCAGAACATACACTACACCAATGGAATTCTTTGTAACCCGATCCGCCTCTCCTTTCTCTTTTCCCACCACACCAACAATATTTCTAAGCTCTGACGCCATCAATTTCACCCTTTTCACTTATTTTCTATAGTAAATACATACTATATTTATGTAACATACTTACATAGTTCTGTATTGTAACAGTTATATGAAGGGGATACATATATGTATTTCCTGGGTTTTTTACAAAAGTGATTTAACTTTTTTTGCCTTTTTTTTTAAACTAAGTTTATTTTCCTTGTTTCCAAGTTAATATAAATACAGAGCTACTAGCTTAGCATGCATGTAATTAGATTAGGAATATAATTTGTCGATTTGTAAATAGAAATATTACAAAAGTCAGGCATAGTAACATTAATTTCGTGTAACTGACAGGCCATGTTAGTGATCGCAGTTAAGGGATGTAGAGTATGGGACAGAAAGAAAAGGCAAAATATTTTTTTCTTCAGAAGGCGTTCTCGGTGATGCCGCTAATCTATGTTAAGTTAGATAGAAAGGATCTCATTTCTCAAAGGTGGTCTCTAGGACAGTCCTGGATAGCCGTGGAGAAGACATCCCTCCTGAAACAGAAGTAAGGAAGGTCCAAGTGTACATTTACCTATCTTTGCTTTGTATCTTAATTTCTTATCTTGGTAATTAGTAGTCTGAACTCTAAATGGCTGGTAAGGAGCAATGTGCAATGACAGATTATAAGATTCCAAGATCAAGGACTAAGGGAAAACAAGCCACCTCTTACTCAGAATTTTAAAATGAGCCTCTGAGAAGACACTTAACAGTTTTTACAGAGAGAAAAATATCTGAGTCTGCAGTTATTATAAGAAGCTGCACCTGCTAGCTAATTCTAGTCACTAACAGAAAAAGAAGCGATAGAGTACATTTATCTCAGATACCTGCTGGAAATGAATATCCAGAGAGAAGCAAGCCTCCAAGGGCAAAGCCTATGCCGAAAAAGAGGAATACGCGTTCTGTAAGGTGGTAGGGTAAAAGAGACCTGCAAATACATACTGGGAACTTTAGTTGGGGCTAAAGTAGAGGGATTTTGAACATATCAACAGCACAACTGAATATCAAGGAAAGGTGTGTATGTGTTATAAAGAGAGTATTGTGTTAGAAAGGAGAACCTAAAATTATAGTAAGCCAGAATAGCAGGACTTTTCAGGTGGCATGTTTATAGCCCCAGTGAAGTGGAATGAACTTCAATCTTTTTTCTTTTCTATGAGAGTCAGGTCAGAGTCCTAGGGAGGGAACACCTAACAGCTAGTCTCATCTGAGAGAAGAATAAGGAGGAAGGAATTTTTCGTGAGTAGGCAATTGGTCTTCCCAGAAATTAAGTCAGGAAGCAACTGGCTCTCTGATAGCCCCTGGGCTGCTGCTATGTAGCTGCTGGGAAAAGAGGTGTTTATTCCTACTAGGCAGGGGAAAGGTTTGCATGCCTGCAGTCAGAAGTCAGACAGACATTTGGAGCCTCAAAGAGGATGCTGGTTATGTAACTCAGAACAAACTCCCCACTCCTGGGTGAGTCTCTAGGAAGTCAGAGTTGGCATGACAGCTTCAGGAGGAAAAACACCTCATCCGTTGCCTTACTACGTGACCTACCCTGGTTACTGACCAGAGCAAGAAGGAGCCACCCAGGATCGTTGGTTAATGATTAAAATATTCAGACATCTACGGTCTCCTTTAAGCACCTGGAAGAAAACTCAATACAGGAATTGGTTTCTTTCCCAGCTGAGGCCAAGTGATAGAGCATGCTGGTGGGCCACACGCCAAAAGTAGGCAAAGCCTTCATTCATGGATTCATTTAAGAGCCACCAAACTTCAGGTTACTCAATATTATTATATGGGAAATGACTTGTCTTTTACATCTATATTCTGAAATAATATTTATTAAACACTTTCTACATACCAGGCACTTTGCTAAGCACTGTAATAAATTTCATTTAATCTTCACAGCAATCCTGGGAACTTCTGTCTACCCACATTGTACAGATCAGGAAACTGGCCCAGAGAAAAATATGCAACTGGTTAATGATGAAGCAGGTAATTGCATCAAGGATGATTTGGCTCTCTAAACCTTGACCACTACACTTTATTTCATCTTTGAATTAAAATATGCTTATAAATGAGATATGACACCAATTTACCATTTTGGACAGAAATTATTTCCTCCAAGTTTCCAGGAAATAGGGAATCTCAAGTTTGCTTTGTCAGGTACCAATGACACACACACAAAAACCAAGTTCCCTGTGAATACTTTTTTCTCTAGTTCAAAGTCCCAAACAATAGAAATCCAATGAGAATTGAATGTAAACTTTTTCAATCTTTTTTTAGGCATCAAAAATGACATAAACTTAATGATTCTCCCTTGAGACAGCAGAAATGTCCAGGAGACTTCTAAGTTTCTTGTTTTAGAATTCAAAGATCACGATTCTTCTGCAAGATAACCACGACTACAGTCCTTTTGTTTCCACCACAGAATGGAAAGCAGTGCATCCCTGGAGCAGCTAATAAGCCTCTGTCATGTAACTAGTTAGACAATTACAAGTAAGAATACACCCTCAGAGATTTGTTTAAAGGTCCCAGATAATTTTCAAAACAAACATTGCTCATCCCTCCTTCACTGTCTTATGAGAATGTTCGGCCTTCTCCTCATTTTTGCTAAGTTCTTTTATTTGAAATATAGCAGCATGTTCACGACAACCTCTTACTAAATATTTGTTTGGTGCATATGCACAATATATAGTATGTGCACTAAATCCATTTAAAAGATCAGTCACTCATTTTTTCCTAAGAAGAAAATAAAGTGTCAAGTAAAAACCACACATATTTGATTTATTCATGCCCACGTTTAAGTTCTAGGTATAAATGACTTAGAAATCCTTACCTTACTTAGAAATTCATTCCTTCTAGTCAAATGCTAAGTAGTCCATAAGAATAAACATTGAATTCGGCTGTAAGTTTCTCAGAGAGCAAAGTCTAAGGTACATTTGATTAGCTACCTGTGACAGACCAACGAAATGAATCACGTGATCACCAGGGGCTCCCTCCTTCATACTAAGCCCCACCCAGATCTGAGTCAACACAGATCTGAAAAGTCTAGAAATTAGAAGATGCAGTTTCAGATAATGTCCTGAAACAGCCAAGCACCGACCTGTGGGAGCAGTGGGACTCTGGTTTCCATGCTATGGTGTCCGTTTCACCATCACGTGACGCAGAGAACTTCCTGAGGTGGGACTGCATGTGACCTGTCTAGTTTGCTGCAGATTTGTAAAGAAAATTGTGTAGCTGGTTGCAGTGGGTTCCGTGAGAAAGAACTTTACCCTACGCAAAGTTCATCTGCACCTACAATTCCCATTGCAGTTCTGCTTGCTAGAACACCCAAGCTTAAACTCAGCTTCAGAGAAAAGCCTTCTTTGTAAAGACTTCCTTGAATTCCACACGGAGTCAGGCAGTGCCCAGCCTCTATGCGATCATATTACTTAACCTCTCTGTCCCTCAGAGTCACACGCATGGCACACATGCACATGCAACAGATGTTAGGAGTCATGCTTTACTCATTGCTGTATCGCAAACAACTACCACTTACTTACTAGCACATAGTAGTTGGTCAATATCTGCTTGTTGAGTGCACATGAGAAAAAGTAACAAAGTGAACAAAAAAGTACCCTAGGAGGACAATAAACGGAACCCTTCTGTCTGGGACAAAGGATGCCATCCAAGCCTTGGCACAGCACACGAATCCCCTGATCATATAATCACAGGGGCCTGTGTAGTTTTACTCACCACATCAGTGTTAACTTCCCGCGACACATGGACACTCAGGAGAGAGGACAAGGTGCGTTTGGAAAGCTCTTCCCTTCCTCTTCCCCATCACTTCCTTTACTTCTTTCTTCTACTCAGTCATCCATAGTGAGCCGTCTGCTGCCCACTGGAAACTGGGTGGAAAGCGCCAGGGCCCTTCCTAGAATCCCCAAAGTCACCCATGCCAACTTTTATCATTATTAATAAGATCCATTGTGAAATGAAATCAAAATCAGTCTGGGACTTAAAAGATGCAGGCAAGCCCTGCTTTCCCCTCTGAATCTCTATGGCCATGTAGTTAATGGTACATCATACCACTGTAATATTAGTTTAGGGAAATAGCTGAGCTCCTAGAGCATACACATGATGACTCTCATGGAATTTGAAAACAGAAGAATTACAAATTTTTTGAAGTTTTAGGAAGAAATATCACATGCATACAAAGATGTTTGTTATGCAGAGATTGTTCAAGCTGAAGTTAAAACTAGAATCCTGGTTTTAAATAATGTCAATGGCTGATAAAGAAGAATTTCTCTGAGATTTGTGTCACAGAGAAAGTGACTATAAAGTGTATGCCACCATTGAAGACTAGATCCACAGTTTTAGGTGACAAACCTTTCCCTTGCAATGTTTTCATTACCTCAGGAAGGGGTACCTGAAAGGAAGAAGGATGAACCATTAGGACCCTGCATTAGGGGAAACTATAGGGCCACTGTGTGCAAGAATTCAACTGTTAGGCTTTGAAATCTGTTACCACTTCACTACTTCACCTCTGCAAAGTGCCTACAGGATGTCTTCAAGTGCCTGGGAGAAGAAATGGTGTATGGAATATTGCTAGCCCTGATTATATCTATGCGCATGCACCTACACTCCTACACTAAGGCTCAGAGGAGAATTTAAAGTAATGTTGGCATTTAGCATTTATTAAATTGGCAAATATTCTGAAGAAAAAGAAGTGTAACTGTCATGTAACTCGAGGATGTGAGAGTAGCTACTGGGTGCTTCCTCAGATCAAATAGGGCTGAAATTAGTAATCCAACTGGAGTCTTTCAATTGTCGAAATAACTGCAGAAGAAAGTGAATTTAAACTCTAAAGCCGAGAGGTGGACAGACATGGCTAGAATGTAAAACTTAAATTGGTCTGAGAGGCAGATTAGGCATTATAGTCCTCATATATTAGGCATTTACTGAGTTGGTTCAATCAATATTTATTTCTAGCAAAAAAAATCTCCTAATATTTCAGTTATTAAAAAGCTTGAGGTGTTAAACTCACATATGCATTTTCCAACATGCTAAGTATGGTGATTGTCATTCTTTGTGCATGTCATGCCTTCCTAGTTCATTGTTCCTAGAAAAGGAAATAAAGTAATGTAGGCCTAGGCATTAGAGTCGAATCAGAAGATGGAGGGAGGACTGCACTCATACCTGCTAAAGGTCAAGCCACAGAAGGTTCCAACAACCTTGGATAACACCTGAAGTCAGAATCCACGGGCCTTCAGCATCTCTCAACCGGGAGTACCCTAATTAACTAACAATTCGGAACAGGTCTGCAATTTGAGATTTCTGTCCAGCCAATGAATTGCCCCCCCAAAACAACTTTCTGAGGAAACCTCCTATTAAAAACCTGAGCTTGCCTTAAAGGACACTATTTAGTGTTGCCCTGACTCAGTGTACCTAAATTGCAATTCTTTCTTCTCAAAATAAACTCTATTTTCTTTGGCATATTTGTTAATTTTTTTCTTAGTTAATATAACTACAGAACTGCCACATCAGTGCAGGGGCTTCCTGAACCCTTCCCGGTGACCTAATCTTAGTTCTGTTTTCCTGGTATTGCTACGTGTCCGTGTCCCAGGTCTACAATAGCAGCAACCGCTCTCAGTTTTGCAGTGAGTTAGCTTTTAAATTGCGTCAAGGAGCTTTTACAACTCTCTTAATGACCATTCTGGGAAACAGCCAGGGTAGGTGGTCCTCCTGCCTCATTTGGGATGAGTAAACAGGTACTAAGAGTGAACAAATGATGCACCTAATGAATAAGTATCAAAGTTGGGCATTACATTAGACTCCCGCTGTACCCCTCTCACATCCCCTCAGCTCACCTTTTAGTCCTGGCCGTTGTTGAGGCAACAGGCTCGATACAGGTGCCCTTACCAGCACCTCATCCCTGCTGTACTCTGCATCTGTCTTGCTTGTTATCCCAGGGATCCTCTACTTTCTAGTGAGACTCCTAAACCAGTGTTAATTTTAGCCTGTGGAGGTCAGGCTGCTCCCCTGTTTTGTCTCCGGTTGACAATCCTGAGTCTTCTACATGGTTCCTTAAAGCATCCCCGCCAAGACTAAGACCCAGTTACTCATAGGCATAGCCAGCTGAACAACACACGCTTGGATTAGCTCTCCCTCTCTGCTGTTTTACTCTTGTCAAGGGCCCCTCCCCTGTTCCCAGGATTCACTTCCCAAAGTACTTCCTTTTCTCTTGAAAATTTAAGTGTCTTAGAGATGCCATATATTATACCTTTGTCAGATTCATAGTTTGCAAATATTTTCTCCCGTTCTGTAGGTTGTTTACTCTGAGGAAATCCCTTTTGCTGTGCAGAAGCTGTTAAGTTTAATTAGATCCTGATTATCAATTTTTGCTTTTGTTGCAATTGTTTTTGGTGTCTTTGTCATGAAACTTTACTGGTTCCTGTGGAAGGATGGCATTGCCTAGGTTGTCTTCCAAGGTTTTATAGTTTGGGGTTTTACATTTAAGCCTTTAATTCATCTTGAATTGATTTTTATATAGAGTGTAAGGAAAAGGTTCAGTTTCAATCTTCTGCATATGGCTAGCCAGTTATCCTAGCACCATTTATTGAATAGGGAGTGTTTTCCCCATTGCTTGTTTTTATCAGCCTTGTTGAAGATCATAGGTGTGTGGCCTTATTTCTGAGCTCTCTATTCTGCTCCACTTGTCTATGTGTCCGTTTTTATACCAGTACCATGCTGTTTTGGTTACTGTAGCCTTATAGTATAGTTTGAAGTCAGGTAATGTGATGCTTTCAGCTTTGTTTCTTTTCATTTAGGATTGCCTTGGGTATATGGGCTCTTATGTGGTTCCATATGAATTTTAAAATAGAATTTTTTAGTTCTCTGAAGAATGTCACTGGTAGTTTGATAGAAATACCACTGAATCTGTAAATTGTTTTGGGCAATATGACCATTTTAATGATATTGATTCAATACATGAGCATGAGCTGTTTTTCCATTTGTTTGTATCTTTGAGCAGTGTTTTGTAATTCTCATTGTAGAGATCATTCACCTCGATTAGCTGTATTCTTGGGTATTTTATTGTTATTTTTTGGCAATTGTGAATGGGATCACCTTCCTGATTTGGCTCTTAGTTGGGCTTGGCTGCTGTTGGTGTACAGGAATGATAGTGATTTTTCTACACTGATTTTATATCTTGAAACTTTGCTGAAGTTTTTTATCAGATGAAGGAGCTTTTGGGCTGAGACAAGGGTTTTTAAGATATAGAATCATGTCATCTGCAAACAGGTAGTTTGACTTCCGCTTTTCCTATTTGGACGTCCTTTATTTCTTTCTCTTGCCTAATTGCTCTGGCTAGGACTTCCAATACTATGTTGAAAAGTAGTGATGAGAGAGGACATACTCGTCTGGTACCAGTTTTTAAGGTGAATGCTTCCAGCTTTTGCCCATTCAGTATAATGTTGGCTATGGGTTTGTCATAAATGGCTATTATTTTAAGTTCTTCAATACCTAGTATATTGAGAGTTTTTAACATAAAGTGATGTTGAATTTTATGGAAAGCCTTTTCTACATCTGTTGAAATAATCATTTTTTTTCCTTTAATTCTGTATATGCGATGAATCACATGTATTAATTTTCATATGTTGAGCCAAACTTGCATCCTGGGGATGAAACCTACTTGACCATGATGGATTAGCTTTTTGATGTGCTGGATTCAGTTTGCAAGTATTTTGTTGAGGATTTTTACATCAATGTTCATCAAGGATATAAGCCTGAAGATTTGTTTTTTTTGTTGTGTCTCTGCCTGGTTTTAGTATCAGGATAATGCTAGCCTCATAGGATGAATTGGGGAGGAGTCCTCAAAGAGCCATAAACAGAACTACCATTTGACCCAGCAATCCCATTACTGGGTACAGAGGAATATAAATCATTCTACAATAAAGACACAGCCATGCAAATGTACATTGCAACACTATTCATAATAGCAAAGACATGGAATCAACCTAATGTCTATCAATGGCAGCTTAGATAAAGAAAATGTGGTACATACACGTCATGGAATACTATGCAACTATTTAAAAAAGAATGAGATCATGTCTTTTGCGGGAACATGGATGGTGCTAGAGGCTATCGTCCTTAGCAAACTAACTCAGGAACAGAAAACCAAATTCCGTATGTTCTCACTTACAAGTTGGAGCTAAATGATGAGAACTCATGAACACAAAGAAGGGAACAAGAGACACTGGGGTCTACCTGAGAGTGGAGGGCAGGAAGAGGGAGAAAAGCAGAAAAAATAACTATGGGGCACTGGGCTTAATATCTGGGTGATGAGACAATCTGTACAACAAACCCTCATGATCTGACAATCCTGCACATGTTCTCCTGAACTTAAGAGTTAAAAATAAAGAAAACAATTTAAAAGAGTTACTTAAAGGACATTTTCTCTGAAATTAAATAGAAGTACTTGCATGAAACACTTATTTCAGGCTCTGCTTGGAAGAATCTCAGTTAAAACAGGTTGCAAACACGTTCTTTCGATTTTTCTCATTCATTCTTCTCATTACCTTATTAATCACCAGACCTAAAATTCAATGGTCATTTTTTTTCCATTTCCAATCAAGACAAAGGCTATTAGATTTAATATTTGGAAACCAAGTAGAATCTCTTTATGCTCTGTATCACTTGCACACAACAAGAATTATGATGACCTTTAAGGTAGCAATTGTTTAAGAAGAAGGATGCATATGTAAATATAAAGAGAAACATATAAGTTGCTATTCAACAGATAGTTTCAGAGAGCTGAAAGTAACTATCTTTACTCAATGACATTTCTAGGGTCAGCCTATAAAGCTTTCTGTCTGGCTTCTTTTCGTACTATGTTTTCTGGTAAGATGTAAGATTTTATTCTTATGGCTTATTTTAGATACATTGATGGCTTATTTCAAACAGCCTCACTGAGGAGAGAAAACAGAATGACGTCTTTGTAGCCTTCATAACAATGATATCAGTATTTGCCAGGTATGATTTTATATTAAGGGAGGTTTATCCGTCAATAATTTTACAAGAATGAAACATGGCCATTTATATTTATTTCTGATACAATAAGGATACTGAGTAAAAAATTAGTGAAAACTCTTAGATGACGTACCATATTGCTAGCAGCATACAAGCACAACATCAAGAAAAACAAACTGCTGAATATCAAACAATTCTTGATTTGGAAAGGGCAAATCTAAACCCAAATAGTCCAAAGGGAGCAATTCTATTCAGTGTACGCAGACTATCAGATCAGTTGGCAACACTGCTTCTAATACAAGAGCCAAAAAGTATCACTTTATCATATCTGACAGATACCAGGAATCAGCAGCCTGGGTAAGCATTGCTGTGCTTGCTTGTCACTAAAGATTGAGAAGCTAAGTGTTAAGTTATAAATGTGAAGAAAGGAAACTCAGATCCAGTTTCTGGAACTTACATATAGTAACTGAAATATTTAACACTGTGGAGCAACTGATTGAGTTTATTCCATACCTGCCTAAAGTACATATTAACAAATTGTATAGAGAAGCCAAGTAATCCATTTCCCTGAAAGCGCAGAGATACCTCAGTTGCTATCCTATATCTGAACACCAGAATTATCCACATGATTAATAACTTGATAAACTTATTAAAGAACATTTTAATTATAGTTTGTTGGAACAGATTACTTCAGCTGAAAAAAGTATAAAGTGAAAGCTGTTTACATAATTGCTTTTAATCCTCTAGGAAAATATATTTCTATTTAAATATATATATACATAAAATATATATTTTTAAACATGTTTTTAAAATATATTTAAATATATTTATATTTGTTTCTATAAGCCCATCCCTTCATTAAATATATTTAGTCATACATACACATACACACATACACACACACACACACACACAATTTGATTTTTAACAATTCCTCTTGAAGCTCTGTGCAATTTACTCTTTGGTCAGAAAGCGAAACACCTTTGTTTCTATAAGCCCATCCCTTGACGTCATATTCCACTAGAATGTAGGTTCTCATAAGTATATTATCAAGGTTTTTCCTAGTGTGTAATTGTATGAAAATTTGATTGCTGTTTACATGACCATCTTGGTAATGTTATGAAAGTACTCTAATGTGCTTGACATTCTATATGCTGACTTGGCAATAATCACTAGCAGTATACACATTCAGAAAAGAGCCAGGAGTTCATAACAAAGAGAACAACGATGACTGAAGAATAGTAGGTGCTACAAATGGCCGTGGCTGGTGGTCACATTTTAGCAGTGCAGACAACCAACAGGATTCAACAGGTTCCAACAGGGCCAGCAGCAGAAAAGTCACTCTTTCAATTCTGTGGTAAGGTTAAGGTACCAGCTAGTGGCAGACAGGGTGGACTTTATTGGATATGCATTATGAGGTCTTCATTTTGTAGGAAATTACATACTTGCTCTGGAGACAGGGCAATTATGTGAAATGTTAATGAGTACTTTCAAACAAAGGAAGTGTCAAAATAGCAAAGTGGGATTGAATTTTATGAGGAGGTTAATTTCTAAAGTCAGCATACGAAGCAAAATATTCACAAAGTCAAAATTACCTCTGAAGATGCCTTATGAAAGTCCCTTACTACATAAGAAACAGAAAGAAACTTCTTGAATCTGACAGGGGATTTTTATTTTATTTTTAAAGCATGGAAACAATGACTATTTCTTTAGTTCATATTACTATTTTTTTCAATTGCAGACCCAATGTAGGTGGCTTACATTTAGGGGCAATTTGGTACCAATGACATCTTAAAAGCAGTATGCTCCTAATGACTATGAAATGGTTGCACTCAAAACTATGTAGAATGACTTTTGGAAAGTCACAGAACACCATGCGGCATCAATTACCTTTAAGATTGCTGAGACCTTTTTACTTATACAGATGAAAGCAACAGCACTGAGGTTACTCCTTTTTTTTTTGAGACAGAGTCTCACTCTGTCACCAGGCTGGAGTGCAATGGCACAATCTCGGCTCACTACAACCTCTGCCTCCCGGGTTCAAGGAATTCTCCTGCCTCAGCCTCCCAAGTAGCTGGGATTTCAGATACACACCACCACGATGATCTCGATTTCTCAACCTCATGATCTGCCCACCTCGGCCTCCCAAAGTGCTGGGATTACAGGCTTGAGCCACCGTGCCCGGCTGAGGTTACTCCTTACACTAAGCTCTGGGTCTGTGAGATACGGTTATTTCTATGCGGAAGAAAGCAGTCCAGAAGTAACGAACCACAGGAAAGAAAATCAGGGCCGGGCGCGGTGGCTCACACCTGTAATCCCAGCACTTTGGGAGGCCGAGGCGGGTGGATCACGAGGTCAAGAGATCGAGACCCTCCTGGTCAACATGGTGAAACCCCATCTCTACTAAAAATACAAAAAATTAGCTGGGCATGGTGGCGCGTGCCTGTAGTCCCAGCTACTCAGGAGGCTGAGGCAGGAGAATTGCCTGAACCCAGGAGGCGGAGGTTGCGGTGAGCCGAGATGGCGCCATTGCACTCCAGCCTGGGTAACAAGAGGGAAACTCCATCTCAAAAAAAAAAAAAGAAGAAAAGAAAAAAGAAAATCAGAACACCCCATAGAATGCTACATTTTGGCCCATCACTACTAAGACTCTGTGTCAAACTCCTGAGTCTGAATTCATAGTTTGAATTATTTATAGCTTCAGAATTAGTTCCTCTGACACAGAACTGAGTCAAAAGTTTGGGCCAGTTTGATCATAAACTTTAGCAACAGACAGGCCTCCAGTTAAACCTCAGAATAACTTAAAAAATAATGCAGATTTATGTTCAGTTGTAAGAAATAATATAAAAAGATCCCATGTATGCTGTACTCAGTTCCCCTGGAAGATTAACATCTTGTAAAACTATAGTACAATATTATAACTAGCGTATTAGTTTTCTAGGGCTGCCACAACACAGTACCACGAGCTGCGTGGCTTACACAACGGAAATTTATTTCCTCACAATTCCGGAGGATGTAAGCGCGAGACCAAGAGGTCAGCAGGGTTGTTTCTTCTGAGGCATCTCTCTTTGGCTTATAAATGGCTGTCTTTTCCATGTGTCTTCACAGGGTCTTCCCATTGTATGTGTCTGTGTCATAATCACCTCTTCTTATAAGGAAACCAGAAACATTGGATTAGGGCCCAAACTAATAAATTCATCTTCACTTAATTCCCTCTGTAAAGACCCTATTTCCAAATATAGTCACTTTCTTCTGAGGCACTGGGATTAGGACTTCGACTGACAAATTTGGAGGGGACACAGTTTGGCCCATAAAAACCAGAATGATACTGATGCAGTCAGGAAGAGACCATCTCTATCACCACAAGGATCTCTCACATTGACCTGTGATTAACACATCCCACTTAAACCCTGGCAATCACCAAACTGCTCTCCATTTTTATAATTTTATCATTTCAAAAATGTTTTATAAGTGGTATTATACAGTATATAATATTTGAGACTGGCTTTTAATTTTATTAATTTTGAGATGGAGTCTCTGTCGCCCAGGCTGGAATGCAATGGTGTGATCTTGGCTCACTGCAACCTCTGCCACCCGGGTTCAAGCATTTCTCCTACAAGTAGCTGGGATTGCAGGCACCTGCCACCACACCTGGCTAATTCTTGTAGTTTCAGTAAAGATGGGATTTCACCATTTTGACCTGGCTGGTCTTGAACTCCTGACCTTGTAATCCATCTACCTCGGCCTCCCTAAGTGCTGGGATTACAGACGTGAGCTACCACGCCTGGCCAGAGACTGGCTTTTTAAACTCAGCATAATTCTCTGGAGATTCATCCAGATGATTGTCCAGTTCATTCATTATTGTTGCTGGGAGAAGTATTCGATGGTAAGATTGTACGACAGTTTAACCATTAATCCATTGAAGAACATCAAAATTGTCTTTAGGTTTTGGCTATTATGAATAAAGGGGCCATAAATATCCATGTGCAGAATTTTGAGTAAACATGAGTTTTCATTTCTATGGGAGAAATACCCAGAAGTGTAATTGCTGGAGTGCTGGAATGTTTAGTTTTTTAAGAGACTGCCAAACTGTTTCCCAGAATGTCTATATTATTTATATTCCCAGCAATATAAGTGGTCCAATTTTTCTAATTCCTTATCAGCATTTGATGTTCTATTTTTAATATAGCTATTCTGATAAGTGTATAGTAATAGCTCATTGTAATTTTAATTTGCACTTCCCTGATGTCTACTAATGTTAAACGCTTTTCAACATTGTATATACTCTTCCTAATGACTATGTCATTTACTAATCCGATATACCCTATGTAACATTTCAAGAGTATGTATCTTGGGTGAAATGTCTGTTCATGTCTTTTACCCATTTTCAAATTGGATTCTCTTTTTATTGTTGAATTTTGAGAGTATTTGATATATTCCAAATACTTTGTCAAATAAATGGTTTGCAAATAATTTATCTCAGTTTGTAGCTTATTTTTTCATCCTCTTAACAGACAGTTTTGCAGTGTGAAAGGTTTCATTTTAGAGACTTTAAATCTTATTTTTACAAGGTGTTTAGCTGTTTTTTTCTGACCCAGCTTCAGCAGGGGAAAAGAGGGGGTGCCATTTCATTATGCAGAGTGGAGGTAGAAGTCCAGGTATTCCACACCATCTCCACTGACACTCTGGGGAGGGGAAGTTCCCTGATAGTAGAGGTTTCCCTACTCAGCCTGCTGATACTACCTTCCAAGCTCCAGAAGTGAAACCCTAAGCTCTTCACCAGTTTTTCTGTGATATTTGGCTGACATAGAGAAGTTGTTAGATAAAAGCTTTCTGCCTTGCTAGGTTCCCTCCTTTTCTGATTGTTTCAGTAGAGAAAGGAAGTTTTTGTTAGGATCTTTTTGGTCTATGCCCACTAGCATTTCCAGTTTGCTAGCCATTTCACTTCCAACTCTGAGATATACGAGGCTAAAAGAAAGCCCTGGGAATATCCCACCCTGTTGATCTTGGATCTTAGGGTTCCTAGCCTTTTATATTATTTAGTTTTCCAGTCTGTGAGACAAGAAAAGATTACCAGAAGATTAAATGAGAATCTATGTAAAGTATTTGACTCATACTGAAATATCGAATTGCTCATCTTTGAAATGAAACTGCTACCATTCTTCTGATCTTTCAAATATGTATCACAAAAGACTTCTGAATTTTTTAGTTCCGGGGAGACTTACTATCTGCCAGACCCTCATAACTTCTCAATGCTATTAGAACTATTCCTGACTTTCCCACTTGAGACTGGTGATTTTGCTATGTTTAGGCAAATGTGATTTCCCTAGCAAAGCCCTAGAACATAGTAGACACTCAAATGGCCAGTCATTTGCAAGTTCCTCCTATGCTATTATGATTTTACAGTGAGTCTTTGGGTCAATCCTCGGCAACAGGGCTATTTCCTCAGGAACAAAATGGGAAGGACACCTGGTCTATTTCATAGAAACAATGTGGCTACACATAGAAACACTCCCTTCTGAATAATATCTTCACCTGTTACCAAAACAAAAAAGCACATAACTAATGTCCTTCTATTATCATGGATCTTGCCCTATCCTTATTCCCAGTTTCCCAGTGTTTCACAGCAGGGTAGAGTAGGATTATAGTAAAGTCGGTAGAACAGAGGTGCAGACAGTTACCGGCAAAGTCAAGGACTACCTCGTAATGGAGTTACAGCCACCACAAAGGAACACTCAGAACTTCATTCTAGTAATCACAGATCAGGATTTCTACATTGCTAGTGTAATGTATAGATGGAGTCTTGTTTCTCCTATGTCAAATTATTGAATGAGAGTGCTGCATAATGAGTCTAAACTATAACATTTCAAATATATATAATTTGTTGGATGAAGAACACTAATTTTTAATTTTAGACCTCTAACAATGGAGTTCACAATGGTAGGTTACTTAAGTGGTTGAATAGTTATTAGTTACTAATAATTATGAACTAGTTCAGTTTTAGAGCTGGAAAAAATTGCAAGGTATGCAAATCATAATCTCAAGGTTAATAGGTTTAGCTTCTGTATTCTATCAAGTCAAGGTAATTTTAAGGTGAAGAGTCTCTCAAGTGTTTTGGGGAACCTCAGATATGGTAATCAGATTGTCATACCAGTAGTTTATTTAAAATTTTTTATTTACCATAAACACAGTACATTTTCCATCTAACTTTCACATACTCATTTTTTTAAATTTTTTCTGGAAGAAGCAAATTTGCCAGAATCTCCTTCCCTACTTTGGAAAAGAATTGAAAGATTCCTTAAGACCAGTCTATTTTATGTGAATATCAGGTATCTTTCTCTGTAGAACTACATTTTGTTCGTGCACGTTGTAGAAGGAACTTTCATGCTCAAAAATACAGGCTTGCAATTTTCAGCTAGTCAGATACACCTTCATCTATTCTTTTCTCCTAGTTCTCTGTAGAAGACAGGTTTACCCAGATTTTGGACTGTATTTCTTTGGTTACCAAGGGATGTGAAGAATGTCTGAAGTCACATGGAAACTCTTTCTTTATGCAACTTATTTAAAAGGTCTCCTTCAAGACAGGGGTCATGTTTATTCTCCTTGTCACTCTAGCAGCTAGCTCATTGCCTGGAAACTAATATGCATTAATTGCATGAAAGGCATGTGAAACCTTTTAACCTTTTTTTTAAACCACACGATCAAAAGGATTTCACTCAAACATTTATTTAAAGTTTTGCAACATATTGAGTGATCAAGTCGAGTGTTCTGCAGGGAATACGGCACTCAAGACTGAGGCCACAGTTTAGCCGACAGTGGTGTTACAACGGGGTTTAGTGAGAGGTAGAGAGGAAGAATGTCTTTCAAGGGTCAGTGGAAATGCATGTGTCTACTTTCCAGTGGATTGAATGGTCAGTGGAAATGCATATGTCTACTTTCCAGTGGATTGAATGCTGCTCTAACTTAAGAACATTCAAAACAGAGCCTGAAAATTTGGACTCCAGTGAGGATGGAAAGGAAGGAAAGGAACAGATGAGAGATCTAGAGAAAGAAACGTGGAGGTTCTAAAAATCGAGTCTGAGTAAACCAGAAAGAGATGGAAATTTTGTTGATATCAAGACAGTATTTGAAAAAAACCCTTTGGTGACAAACAGATTCTTCATCTGTCTTGGACTACGTTAACTTCTTTTTCTTTTCTCCTCAACAGGGAGCTTTTCTCACAGAAATATTTTTGTATAAGTTTTTATTGAAAGTTGGTTTTATTTAAAGTACCCAGTTGCCAGAATGTGCAATCTTACTTCCCAGTAAGAAACATTTGGGGAAAAGTTGGGACTCCATGAAAAATATAATAGATAAGAGTTATCAGTATTTATATTTCCAGGAGTATGGTAGATTAAATATCGTGAAAAAAAACCCACAATGAATCTAAGAGAATAGAAATATAAAAAAAAAATCTTTTAGTAAGCATCAACAAGCTGGGACAAAATTAAAGAATTTGAAAAATTCCTCAAACTATTTAAAACTAGGAATGCTGGGTGATACTCAGGCACTTCCACATCAGCCTCTTGACCTGTCAGTTTCTTCTGAACTCTGGAGATTTTTGAGCTGCTTCTCTGTGAGCTAATATGGAGAATAACTAAATCCTGTGGCCCATCCAGTTGAGTTACTGATAAGAAACTCAAGAATATATCAATTCTTTCTGAGTAATTTAAGAGGTCCTATGGAATTCCCATGGTTAAACTCCAGAAAATTGAGCATTGACACACACATATCAAAATACAGATCATAAAATAATAATGAAAACATACTATGTATGAGTAAGAACCAGCAGAAGTAGACCACAAAATTTTCAGATATCAGAATTATGGATCAGAATAAAAAGCATATATGATTAAAGAAATTAGATCCTTAAAAATGAGCTGGGAACAAGAGTTTTTCAAGAATAAGAACTAAAAGATTTTAAACACAATCAGATAAAACATGTAGAAAAGAAGACTGCAGCACATAAAATGTGAAATTTAGAGCATGAATTAAGATATACATTTTATTTTTGCTCTGTCTAAACTGGAAGTCTAACCTGAAGAGACTTCCAAAACACAGCCAGAAGGATTGATATATGAATATAAAGGACAAGGCATGAAATTTGGAGAATAGAATGAAAAGTAATACAAGTCTAACTGGAGTTCTGAAAGGATGTGAGAGCCTAAGCGGGAGATAGGTAGTGCTGGTAACTTTTTACAATTACTAATAAGCCAAGACTTAGAAGTCCAAGGCAGTAAAAATAAAAATAAAACCACACATTAACACATCATAAATGTTGCAGAAAGATAGATTGTGAAAGCAGCCGAAAAGAAATGAAAGATAATCTACAAAATAAAGGTAGTTAGAATCGTGGCTGAACTGTCAGAGAAGCATGGAAGGCAGAAGACAGTTGATTTATTTAACGTAAAGAAGAGAGAAAACTGGGACTCTATACCTAGAGACATTCTCAAGAAAACAGGATATTAAAAACTTTATTTTTTTTTACAACCCAGAACTTTCTAGTAAATTCTAGTGAATGTTATTCAAACAGATGGAAAATAATTCTAGCTGGAGATGAAATGTAAACATAGAAATGTCTAGCCTATAGCAAATACCTAATTTGGCAGCATGGTGGTTCAAAAGTTCATTGCTTAGATCTCCTTTTGAGAGAGAACCTGTAATGGGGAATGTAGTCTATTGACAGCTTCTAGCTGCAGCACCTTTGGGATCTATTGCTATGTTTGAGCCAAGGACAACCCTTCCTAGACAGCGCCCAGCCAAAGTGCAGCTACTTCTGGCCAATGCAAACCTCCGATGATAGGCAGTCTTTGTTCTGAAGCTCTCCATCAAGCTGGCCAACTCTCTCAGCTGTACCTCAGTCTCATGCTGTTTCTATCTAATCCCCTCTCCTTCCTTCCCTTCTTTCATAGGTGTCAGACCTGCATCACAGTCTGAAGGCTTTTTCTATTCCTCTTTACCTTTCTCGTATGTTTCATAGGCATTACCAACAATAAAACTCCTGCATTCCTATCTCTGTCTTTGTGACTGCTTTCTGGAAGACAAAACTAACACAACTGGTATAACTGGATGGTCCAGGAAGGCAGGCAGCAAGATGCAATTTGGGGACTGGCTCACTCACCAGCCAGGTGGTAAGAAGTACCCCATCTTAAGCGATATGTGGGGCAAGGCTACTGCCTGCCACGAGGTAGAGGCCCAGTTGATAAAAATTTCACTGGTAGTTAGGACAAGATAAATATTCTGCTGGAGGTATACCTTTGCCAGTGAGACCACTCGGGCATGTAAAAGATAATAAGAGTAACAATAGATACAAGGAAAGTAGAATTGGCTGATTAATAATAAGTTGCGTTAACTAACTACAGAGGGGTTATGAGACACTAAAGGCCATAAAGAGCTTGAAAACTAAGTGTGAGAACTAGAAGGCCTGTTTAGTCACTTACAAAGAAGTGTTTTTAGGAACAGGAGAGCAAACTCAACTAATGAATAATCTCCACTAATGAACAATCTCCAAATTCCATAGTTAAAACTGAGAAGGTTCAAAGACTATTGAAAGCAAGATAATAATAATTGTCATTATCTTGCTTTATTGAAAGCAATAATTATCATTATCTTGCTTTCAAGATAATGCTCAGCTAAGACAATGTTTTCTATGCTAAGAACAAGGCTCCATTTGGGAAAACATGGTAAAAAGGTGTCTGGATGAGTGTCCTTGTGAATTGTGGCTCTCCTTGAACCAGAGTCTATAAAAGTTGCCCAGACCTCCCTATTAAAGGCTAACTTTGACCTGATGCAGAAGGTTTCTTCAAAGGGTTCTTCGTCACAAGGCATCAGGCACCCATTTCAGGAAATGCCCCCATTTTGTCTCCTAGATTTTAGGCTATAACTAGGGTTAAGTTACAGCACAAGCCAGCTGAGGGTGTGCCAGGTTTTTTAAGTGAAGAGAGAAATTAAGTCCCAAATGAACTGCGAGAATTCATTAGTGATATGGTTTTGCTGTGTCCCCACCCAAATCTTATCTTGAATTGCAGCTCCCATAATTCCCACACGATGTGGGAGGGAACTGGTGGGAGATAACTGAATCATGGGGGAGTTTCCTCCCTACTGTTCTTGTGGTAGTGAATAAGTCTTATATGATCTGATGGTTTTATGAAGGGAAACACCTTTTGCTTTGTTCTCATTCTCTCATCTGCCACTACGTAAGACGTGACTTTCACCTTCCACCATTATTGTGAAGCCACCCCACCCATGTGGAACTGTGAGTCCACTAGACCTCTTTTTCTTTATAAATTACCCAGTCTTGGGTATGTCTTTATTAGCAGCATGAAAACAGACTAATACAGCAAATTAGTACCAGGACTGGGGTGCCACTGTAAAGGTACCTGAAAATGTGGAAGCAACTTTGGAACTGGGTAACAGGCAGATGTTGGAACAGTTTGAAGGGCTCAGAAGAAGACAGAAAAATGTGGGAAAGTTTGAAATTTCCTAGAGACTTGTTGAATGGCTTTGACTGAAATGCTGATGATATAGACAACGAAATCCAGCCTGAGGTGGTCTCGGATGGAGATGAGGAAATTGTTGGGAACTGGAGTAAAGATGACTCTTACTATGTTTCAGGAAAGAGACTGGCAGCATTTTGCCCCTGCCCTAGAGATTTGTGGAACTTTGAACTTGAGAGAGATGAGTTAGAGTATGTGGCAGAAGAAATTTCTAAGCAGCAAAACATTCAAGAGGTGAGTTAGCTGCTGCCAAATGCATTCCGTCTTAGAAAAACAGAGCATGAAACTTAAAATAAAAAAAATTAGCAGCCTGACAATGCCATAGAAAAGAAAACCCATTTTATGAAGAGAAATTCAAGCCAGTTGCAGAAATTTGCATAAGTAACAAGGAGCTGGGTGTTAATTGCCAAAACAATGGGGAAAATATCTCCAGGGCATGTCAGAGACCTTTGAGGCAGTCCCTCCCATCACAGGCCTGGAGGCCTAGGAAGAAAAAAATGGATTCATGGGCCAGGCCCAGGACCCACCTGCTGTGTGCAGCCCAGGGACTTGAGGCCCTACATCCCAGCCATTCTAGCCAGGGCTAAAAGAGGCCAGGGTACAGCTCTGCCATGGCTTCAGAGTGTGTAAGCCCCAAGCTTTGGCAGCTTCCATGTGTTGTTGAGCCTGCGAGTGCACAGAATTCAAGAATTGAGGTTTGGGAATCTCCACCTAGATTTCAGAGGCTGTATGAAAACCCCTGGATGTCAAGGGCAGGGTCCACATAGCGTACCTCTGCTAGGGCAGTGCAGAAGGGAAATGTGGAGTTGAAGCCCTGTCACAGAGTCCCTACTTGGGCACTGTTTAGTGGAGCTGTAAGATGAGAGCCACTGTCCTCCAGACCCCAGAAGAGGGTACACTGTGGCTTTGCACTGTGTGCCTGGAAAAGCCACAAATACTTAACACTAGCCCATGGAAGCAGCCAGAAGGGAGGCTGTGCCCTGCAAAGCCACAGGGGTGGAGATGCCCAAGACCATGGGAACCCACCTTTTGCATCAGTGCACTCTGGATGTGAAACAGGGAGTCAAAGAAGATCACTTTGGAGCTCTAAGATTTGATTGCCCCATTGGATTTAGGACTTGCACTCTGCCCCTTCATTTTGACCCATTTCTCCTATTTGAAATTGGTATGTTTACTTAATACCTGTACCCTCATTGTGTTTAGGAAGTAAGTAACTTGCTTTTGATTTTACAGGTTCATAGGCAGAAGGGATTTGCCTTATCTTGGATGAAACTTTGGACTGTGGACTTTTGAGTTTATGTTGAAATGAGTTAAGACTTTGGAGGACTGTTGGGAAGGCAAGACTAGTTTTAAGGACATGAGATTTGAGAGGGGCCAGGGTCACAATGATTATGGTTTGGCTGTGTGCCCACCTAAATCTCATCTTGAATTATAGCTTCCATAGTTCCCACATGTTGTGGGAGGGATCCAGTGGGAGATAATTGAATCATGGGGGCAGTATCCCTATACTGTTCTTGCCACCACACCCACCATGTAAGACATGGCTTTTGCCTTCTGCCATGATTCTGAGGCCTCCCTAATCATGTGGAGCTGTGAGTCCCTGAAACCTCTTTTTCTTTATAAACTATCCAGCCTCAGTTATGTCATTATCAGCGGCATGAAAATGAACTAATACAACCATCCACTGTAATGATTCTACCAGTCATTTCCCAACAAGATCTATAGCCATTTACTTGAACATAAGGGGAATATCCAGACACTTCAAGAACTTCTAAATGTAGGTTCTTAGTTGACACTGATACCCAAGGAGCAAAATCAAGTCTCTGCTGTTAGAGCTGGCATGCAAAGACCAAATAATAAATAGATTCTGGCTTACAGTATATCTAGTTGGTCTAGGTGGCCTGATTGATAGCAATGGAGCTAATGAGGGACCAGGTGGTGGTACATACATGCCAGAAACTAGGGGGACAAAATTACCTAACAACCAGCAAGGACAGAGGCGCAGCCCAGGGGGCTTAGCCTGCAGGGAGTTGCAGTGTCTCTAGAGACGAAATAAACTCACAGTTAATGAGGGTGTAGTTACCATTCTCATTAATGGTAGCTAACGAGACAAGCAGGCATTTTGCTAGTCTTCCAGTGTATAACTAGGATTGACATACTTGGAAGTTGGCATAACTCTCAAATTGGATCTTGGTTCTATAGGCAGGAACCATCAAAGTAGGAAAGACCAAGTGGAAGTCTCTGAAATACCCCACACTCAACAGACAGTTAAAAAATGAGGCCAGGTGCAGTGGCCTATGCCTGTAATCCCAGCTCTTTGAGAGGCTGAGGTGGGCAGACTGCCTGAGCTCAGAAGTTTGTGACCATCCTGGGCAACATGGTGAAACCTCATCTCTACTAAAATACAAAAGATTAGCCAGGTGTGGCAGCATGTGCCTGTAGCCCCAGCTACTCGGGAGGCTGAGGCAAGAGAGTTGCTTAAACTCAG
The DNA here is from genome assembly GCF_049354715.1 of Callithrix jacchus. Lineage (NCBI taxonomy): Eukaryota > Metazoa > Chordata > Mammalia > Primates > Cebidae > Callithrix > Callithrix jacchus. The sequence continues at coordinate 99,325,458 of NC_133516.1, read as the reverse complement.
GCAGCAGAGGTTGCAGTGAGCAGAGATTGCATGACTGTGCTACAGCCTGGGTGACAGGGTGAGACTCCACCTCAAAAAACAAAAATTAAAAAAAAAAATGAAGTAATACCAAATTTCAGAAAAAGTGGCAGAGAAGAGTACCATCCCTAAAGATCTAAAGGATATAGGCATGGTGATCTCTATCACATCTCCATTTAGTTTATTTCTCTGACTATAAAGAAACTGAATGAACCGCAGACCACTGCAAGCTCAGCAAAGAGTAGCCCCCACCGTAGCCACTATGCTGGATATGATAGCATTGCTAGAGGTTAATGAGGCCTCAGATATACGGTATACAGCCATGAATTTAATGAATGTTTTCTAGCCTCATCAACAATGAGAATCAGAAATACTTACGCTCACATAGAACAAAGGAAATTTCTATAGTTTTGGTTTGGGGACATATCAGTTCTTTGTTCCTCTCACAGTCCAAAGAGAGCAGGACTGCTCACTAGTACTCATCAGTGCTAGAAAAGAGATGGGAATGATCAGGTTTTCAAATTCATAAAGAGAAGGTCTGTAAAATCCAGGAAGGATGCATGGTGTCAGCAGATAACTTCAAATGGACCTTGCTAAAATCTTTCATGGTACAATTTATTACCACTGGGACAAATTGGCTCTGATACTCAGCAATGATGTGCAAACTATTCTAGAATAAGAGAAGATATGTCCTTTCATGTCTCATCTGTAACTAAAATGTTGAAAAAAAACTGTAAAAGTGATAGAGATTGAAACCATGAATGACAGGATTGGTTGAGGATCTTCAAATAAATTTTGTAAAATTGTCTACTGTGAGTGAAAATGTAGTAGTAATGGCATGTTTACTTTCTGAATGGGTTTAAGCCACAGCAATTACAGTGGCATAATTTTGAAAAATAGAAAGAGATACTTTAGATCTCATGGTTTCTATCTAGGCCATCCTAACACATTTATCCTCTTCATTGCTAGGGAAGGACATTTTACGGTGGCAATTATTCATGGTTTATGAAAAGGCTTTGTCTTTTTTTCAGAAACGTCACTGTCTTTATTAACCCCAAATCCTTTGGGAAAGTGGAAAGATTCTTAACAGAATTGGAAAGTTACAACCATTAAAGTCTCCAATGGTTGTAACTTTAAACCGTTAGAATCATTCTCCAGAGAACTTGCAGGTCAACTGCTGACTCAAGATCCTGCTGAGGTCCATTGACCTACAAGTCAAATGCTAACTTCAAGCAGATCACTAACTGTGTGAAGTTCACTTGTGCCCCAAATTTAAACATGTCCAGAACCATTAATTGTTAAACTCTCTACTGCTCAGGGATTGGGCAGACAAGGAGCAACTGGATAGACTAGGGACCCACCAGGACAGAATCGTTCCCACATGCACACACTACACACCCTTCCAAGAATTTCTGCCTACCTATGTGAAAAATGGCTGGCTCAAGTTTTTCTGAAGACTCCTAAGTCATCTCAAGTATATAATGTTACTGTATATAAGGCCAACAGATAAAATACAAGTGTTCTTTAAAACTTTTTTTGAATATTAGAGATAATGTCTCACCCTATCTCCCAGGCTATGGTACAATCATAGTTCACTGTGACCTCAAACTCCTGGGTTTAAGTGACCTCCTACCTCAGTTTCCTGAGTAGCTAGGACTACAGACATGTACTACTATGCCTAGCATTTTTTTTTTAAAGATCAGGTCTTGCTATGTTGCCCAGGCTGGTCTCAAACTCCTGGCCTCAAGCAATCCTCCTACCTCAGCCTTCCAAAGTGGCATGTGCTCTTTAAATCCAAATTTTACAGTAGTGAAAAGTCAGGATAGAAATGGGCAGGGGGACTTGGGCTGCCTCTGAATTAAAGACAGTAAAAACCATCATGAAGCTGGTGTGTATACACTTTTGACAGCCATACTCCAGCACTGGGATTCCTGTTTGCCGTGGCCCTGGGGATTCCGCAAGGCCCAACCTGGTTTATACTATATGTACCACCCTAACTCAAACCCTGTGCAACTCTGCTCTGACATGTCTCTGCAGGTAGAATGCAAAGGGAAAAACCAGGGAAAAACCCCAGTAAGACTTTCAAAAGAAGAGGTGTGAAAACCAAAGGCACATGGACTAGGACTTCTCCAAATCATAAAAGACATTTTCCCAGTATTACTGCTCAAAAGTTATAATTACAAGAGTTTAAGTGCTCCAAAAGTGAACACGATTGTTCCTACTTCTTAGGCTAAAAAACCTACAAGGCTTAGGGAGGGAAAATGGAGAAACGCCAGATATAGGTGACAGGGGGATGGAGACAGCAAACCACATGCCATATATGTACCTATGCAACAATCCTGCATGTTTTGCACATGTACCCCAGAACCTAAAGCGCAATTATTTTCACACACACACACACACACACACACACACATGTATATATCCTACAAGGCATTAAAGGAGCCAAAAAACCCTTCATAGAAATTAGCTCAAGATTTGAGGACATCTTTGATCTACAGATCTTCGTATTGAGAATAGCGAACTACAAGTGTAGCACTTATTTTGAAGTTTATTTTTATAATTAAACTTTTGATATGTTTTAAAATTTTGAATGTTTCCAGTAATCAGAATTAATTATTATGATATTTTCTTATAGCCTAGATCATGTTTTTCCTAATCAAGTAAGCTCTGATAGCATCTTTCCTTGGGTTTGGTGTTGTCAGGATTGGTTTGAAAGTACCCAGATTTCACAGTCTAGAAAAGTTACTCAAATAAATAAAGCATTTATAAAATAGATCTTACCTCTTGTACAAAGTGATTAAAAATAATTGTGGGCTGGGCGCAGTGGCTCAAGCCTGTAATCCCAGCACTTTGGGAGGCCGAGGCGGGTGGATCACGAGGTCAAGAGATCGAGACCATCCTGGTCAACATGGTGAAACCACGTCTCTACTAAAAATACGAAAAATTAGCTGGGCATGGTGGCGCGTGCCTGTAGTTCCAGCTACTCAGGAGGCTGAGGCAGGAGAATTGCCTGAACCCAGGAGGCAGAGGTTGCAGTGAGCCGAGATCGCGCCATTGCACTCCAGCCTGGGTAACAAGAGCGAAACTCTGTCTCAATAATAATAATAATAATTGTGGGTTACACATTAATCTCTTATCAGAGGTGTAAATGTGCATAAGGAGAAAGGAGTACAAAAGCTGTATCCACAAAGTAAAAGAGGTATTGAATGGGCAGTGTGCAAGCGAGACACTCAAAGCGACGATGGCAGAGAGATGCTTGTTGGTTTCCCCTAACATTCACTGGCGGTTACTCAAAAATGTTTGTAAAAAAGGTATTGACTTGAAAGTCAAATTGGAAAGAACAGAAACTCTCTACAATCCATTTCTTCTTAGCTCTGGAGCCTCATTCCCACTCAGCACCAGAAAAAGTGGTCTAAAACAATAATTCTTTCCAGGCAAGTTCAAAATTCTTAATTGCATGCATGTTTAAATGTATGTTTTGAAGCTTTCTCTGCATTCGTTTTCTGGGTGAGAAGTGACGCCCACTAAGCCGTAGGGAGAAAGGGCACATCTGCACCTTTTATAGGTTTCTCTGCATAGCTGCTGGTACCTAGACATTTGGTCTCATAGCTCAGACTCTGACCAATAAGGACTCTATCACATGGTGTGAGTTTTTCCTGCAGATGCTCCTTGCTTCCTTGGTGGCTTCCCAATAGCCATGATCCTTAGAAGATTTGAACAGACTATACCAGCGACTGTCAAGCTATGCCCATGGCCAAATATGGTCCAGAACTTGATTTTCTATACCCAGGAACTATGAAGGTTTTTACAGTTTTGAAGGACTGTGAAGTAGAAGGAGAAGGAGAGAAAAAGACCATATATGGCTTGCAAAGCCTAAAGTGATTAAAATCTGGCCCTTTAGAGGAAAGGATTGCCAAACCCTGCTCTACATACAGATCCCATGAACTTGCCCACATTTCTCCTTGATGTTATCACTTTTCTCCATCTGCAAGTTCTGTCATGTTGATGCTCTTATACCCAATGATCAAATGTTAACCACCTGGGTTCACGTGGAACTTGAGTCTTCTTCATGGTAAGCTCATAGCTGTGGTTAATTAGGGGTTGCTGTTCTTCACATGTACCCCCAAACCTAAAATTCAATAAAAAAGACTCCATCTCAAAACAAAAATAAATTAGGGGTTGCTTTGGCCCTTTAGCCTATTCAGACTTAATTACCTTCTCCACCCACCTCCTGCGTCCTCTGTGTCCTAGCATTGTCACGTGGGTCTGGGTCCTATTTCTACTCTAAACACGAAGCTAGTTCCAGCCCCCTCAAGCCTAATGAAAGAGTCGGTTATTCCTCTACCCTGGGGTTTGGGATAGGCATGATTCATTTCTCTTATTCCCCAAAATATGTACTATAATACATTAATGTCTAGAATTACTCCAGGATCCACTGAAAGGACAAATCCATGAAGCCGGACCCTGAGTAGCCTTAATGTAATTCCCTGAAAATTTCTGATTATGCAAACATATTTTGACAAAAGACAGGTATTACCAAGTTATCCATCTATTCTTTATACTGGTAATTAAAATGTCTGGCAAGAAGGCAAATCATATGAGGAATTTCCTCAAGATTACTACATTTGTAGCCAGGAGGAAAAGAGATATTAGCTCTATTAATTGTAGATGTTGATGATTTCAATTTTGATATTCATTGAGTGTTATTTCACTATTATATGTGGGCGACTGAGTCAGAAATATTAGGTCTTAAAAGAAATGTATTAATTCATTTTGATGCTGCTGATTAAAGACATACCTGAGACTCGGCAATTTAGAAGGGAAGTTTAATTGGACTCAAGTCCACATGCCGGGGAGGCCTCACCATCATGGCAGAAGACAAGGGGGAGCAAGTTACATCTTTCATGGATGGCATCAGGCAATGAGAGAGCTTGTGGAGGAAAACTCCCCTTTTTAAACCCATCAGTGCTCATGAGACTTATTCCCTGACACAAGAACAGTATGGGAAATACCTGCCCCCATGATTCAGTTACCTTCCACCAGGTCCCACAACATGTGAGAATTCAAGATGAGATTTGGGTGGGGACACAGCCTAACCATATCAAGGAAATAAGCTAATTGTCTTCTTCTAACTCAGTGGCACAGGGGAAGATAGTGCAGTAAACAGCAGGACCTCACAGTCACCTGCTACATTCATCATCCATCTTGGAGGGAAGAACACTTGGATCATGCTAAGAATAAACATATGGAAATGGGGCATTGCTGTGAATAAAATCACAAATGGTTTGGTATTGGCCTAAGGGTTAGGTGGCTTGAAGGTTAACAATCCACATTACAGAGTGGTGAAACATTTGGTAAAAATGTCACTTGTGACACAGTGGTAGGCAGATGATGTATATGCTTGCTGAACTTGCATTTGTGAGACAAGAGGTTGGAAAAGAGAATTTTAGTTACCATTGGCTATATTTGTCAACAAACAAGATATTAATTAACTCAGGAAAGAATTGGCTGGTTTACAAGCAAGAACAAAAGGGAACCAGAGGGCCTGGAAGATTTGAAACTTGTCCTGTTGGGAGACGTACTGCCGCTCATCTCCAGCTGGTAAAAGAGAAAAATGAGAGGACTTCTGAGTAACGAGGATTTACTAGAAATTAGTTTTACCGCTAGAACCACATCAAAAGCACAAGCAAAGCTTAAAACTTCTGAATGATCAATTATCATAGAGCACAGGTCCTGTTAGGGTTATAGCATCTTTTCAAGAGGACAATAAGGCCTAGTGAAAAGAGAAAAAGGCTATGATTTTCCCACTACAACCTTGTAAGCTCAAGCTGGGCACTTAATTAAAAGTAGCACAGTCTTGAAAATAATTGTGAACATGTCTATTGGCACATGCTGCTGCTTGGAATCCAACAGATAAGAACCGAATCACATTTATAGTTGTAGTCTAAAGAAGCATAAAACTACATCAAAATTTGATGACTATTTGGAACTTAAAATCATACTTGGGCCCTAACGCATAGACTGAGAAAGCTTCTCAGCTGCTAAGAAGGACACATTTTCTCATTCCCTCCTCAGAGCCTGGGAAGATAATGAAGAAGCCATAAACTCCCCAAGGGTGAAGCCATAGGCACTGGGGAATAAGGGAGTAGGCAGTTTCTCCCAGAAAGTAGAATTGAGACCTAAGTGGAAGCATCCCCCCGCCTCAGCATAATGGGCCCTGGGCCCCCATACATGATCCCAGGGTGATTTCAGAATTGCTACATCCCATTGACCCCAAGGGTCCCATTTTGTTCCCACCTGAACATGATTGTTTAATGTCGTTATCCATTCCTTATTCTGGCAAACTATATTGGGTAAGAAACTAATGACTTGTCATCTCATTTTATAGGTTTCCAGATAGTGAAGAATCACGTTGGACCTGATGTAAAGACTTGTATTTCTGTCTCACTGAGTTGGGATGTTAGGTTTTGAGTTGTATGTGCTGACTGAAGTTGACTTTGGGGCAGTCTCTCTCAAGAAAGGATGATTTGTCTGCAGTGGGGGAAAACAATAAGTGACCTATTTGGTGGTCAGAAGAGTGAATTAGTGTATTTTGTTAACTATTTATATCTCTCTGTATCTTCCTTTCTTAGAAAATGGCAGGATGTTACTTCCTTGTCCTGTTGGAAATTCATAAGGCCTCATGATTACTCCTGGCCAGTGACTTGTGGGCAACGTATGTCACATCCAGGCAGATTATTTAGTGGTTGGTGTAGACCCTCCAGGATTCTCTCTCTTCCCTTTGTCTTAGCAGCCAGCAATACTTAACGTGATGGCTGATACATCAGTCCCTGAGCAACTATGACAAGCACAAACCCTGTTGATCTACACTTGACATGTTCATTTCTCACTCAGGCTTGTAGCCTGTTTTAAGCCACAAAGATCTGGGGGATGTTTCGTAGTGCAACATAGTCTAACCAGTCCCGACTGATGAAAGAACCAACGGGGAAGATGAAGGGGAAAATGGGGACTGTTTTCTTTTTTTTTTAAATTTTTTATTGGATTATAGGTTTTGGGGTACATGAGCAGAGCATGCAAGACAGTTGCGTAGGTACACACATGGCAGTGTGCTTTGCTTTTCTTCTCCCCTTCACCCACATTTGGCATTTCTCCCCAGGCTATCCCTCCCCACCTCCCCCTCCCACTGGCCCTCCCCTTTTCCCCCCAATAGACCCCAGTGTTTAGTACTCCCCTTTCTGTGTCCATGTGTTCTCATTTTTCATCACCCACCTATGAGTGAGAATATGCGGTGTTTCATTTTCTGTTCTTGTATCAGTTTGCTGAGGATGACGTTCTCCAGATTCATCCATGTCCCTACAAACGACACAAACTCATCATTTCTGATTGCCGCATAATATTCCATGGTGTATATGTGCCACATTTTTCCAATCCAGTCTATTATCAATGGGCATTTGGGTTGATTCCAGGTCTTTGCTATTATAAACAGTGCTGCAATGAACATTCGTGTACATGTGTCCTTATAGTAGAACGATTTATAGTCTTTTGGATATATACCCAGTAATGGGATTGCTGGGTCAAATGGAATTTCTATTTCTAAGGCCATTGGATTTTAGGTTTTGGGGTACATGAGCAGAGCATGCAAGACAGTTCCGTAGATACACACATGGCAGTGTGTTTTGCTTTTCTTCTCCCCTTCACCCACATTTGGTATTTCTCCCCAGGCTATCCCTCCCCACCTCCCCCTCCCACTGGCCCTCCCCTTTTCCCCCCAATAGACCCCAGTGTTTAGTACTCCCCTCCCTGTGTCCATGTGTTCTCATTTTTCATCACCCACCTATGAGTGAGAATATGCGGTGTTTCATTTTCTGTTCTTGTGTCAGTTTGCTGAGGATGTTTTCTTTTTTTACACAATCCCTAAAACGTATGAAATTATGGGCTTCTAATTTTAAGGACTCGATATTAATGGTACTTAAATTTGTTCTTCCAAAGATATTTGCAGGATATAAAATTGATGATAAATTAATATTTAAAATGTATGAGACAAACTCCATGGCAAAAAATATTGCACATATATACAATATATAAATATATACAATAAAATATATATTTATTGGCTATTCCTGGAAAAGAAAACCCAAAACACTAGCAAGAATATAAGAAGATACTCAAACTCCTTAGTAATCAGAAATGTAAATTTATGAAACATATGACTTTACACCTATTAGCCTGGAAATAGCAAGCTTGATAATTGTTGAGTATTGGCAAGAACGTGAAGATATGGAAGTCCTCAAGAATGGCTGGTAGGAAGTTGACTAAATGCAGTCTTTCTCTTTCCACAGGGCAATTGGTAACTAATGTAGTCAAGTTAAGAATCCTTAAAACTAGTTTTGGGTGTAAAAGGTATTAAATATAACAGAATGAGATAAACTATGTCTGTAAGTTCATAGATTTATGCAGAACAGTACACATTTTATAAGAACATATATAAAAGAGGACTGACATTAAATTGATTAGAATGTTTACCAATGACACCAGAGGGCAATGGGAGTAAAGAATAAAGATAAAAGGAAAGCCTTAATGATAATGAGCCACAAATTGATTAACAGCACCATTTGCACTAAACATCTACCTGAAATAAGAAACTGTTATTTTCTTCATTCCAACCGGTTATGGCAAGAAAGCAAATAATTTTTTCAGTAGTTGTCATATGACAAAAGACTTTGTGTCCTATAAAGAAACTCTGAGAAAGCCAAGATCCTTTGAGTGTAATCAAAGACCAGTAACTATAGGAGAATGATTTTATAACCTTTAAACAGTAGTGTACAGATAAATATTTAACAACAGGCTCTGGGCGGGAAGAGTAGAGACCTGATTTGCAGGGCTTGCTGATTTCTGTGATGTAAATATTCCCATCATGAGCTGACTAAATTATCAGCAGTTTAACCTATGCAAAATTCTTAACAATTTAGCAACTGACCTTCACAAGCTGGTAGGAGCATGCTCCAGCACATTGCCTTTGAAACTCCAGAATTAAAGCACAAGACCCAGCATAATTTGAATGTAGAGTTGCTAAGGGTGGCACATAAAACACTCAGAGATTTTCTGTCCATAATATCTCAGAAAGTAGTTCATTTCACTTGCATTTACTCTTTACACTGAGCTAAGGGAAACCTCTTTCATTGTTCAGATTGAAATGTTTATTGTACAAACTTAGACCCCAGTGTTTAACGGGGATCTAGCTAGACCTGAAACAAAAAGCCTAAACCTTGGGTGGTCTATTTTGTTACTACCATAGGGAACAAAGTACGACAGTTGTATATTCTTACAACTTGGACAAAAGATTGCAGAACAAGTTAAAAAGTAGAGTGCCTGGACCTACCAGTTCACAGATGCTTTCCATTTCCCTCAAAACATGCTGATGTCTCTCACCCAGTGAGCCTGCTGTCCTATTCAACAGAATGAGTAATTTCCAATTTGCCCCATTTCCAACATTCCGTTTTCTCCTTGTTCCTCTTTCTGGCAGATTCTGTTTTTCAACAGAGGTACGATTTCTCAGAAAATCATTTTCTTCCACTATTAAGTGATGACAGTACTTAATAGATTCCTGAAAAAGCTTTATGAAATTGGATTTGGAGGTATCAGTAGGGCCTTGGTACATGGTAAATACTTACATATCAGTTTCTTTTTCTTTTTAAGTTTTCTTATCCTAACCTACCTTTGTGGACTAAAACAATGAGAACAAGAAGAATATAAGAGCAAATTAGTTTCTAATCTAAGCTTTCCTGCTGTCTCTTTGCTAATAGCTATTTACTCCTTAAGAACATTTTTGAGGCCCCTTTAAAAAATATGACACTTGTTTAACTTCAGCTCTTAAACTCTCATTTCATCAAAAATATATGTTATGTCCTCTTCTGACACCAGGAAATCATTATGAAACTCATTTGTCCAAACTTCATTTTATAAACTCAAATGGCTGAAACTTACAATACTCTTAATGCAAGGGTAAAATTGGTAGATTTAGGCTGAGTGGTTCTTAGCAAGTCAGGTACTGTAGGTTAGGGGCATTTTGGAAACATAAGAGCATTTTTGGTTGTCTGATGACTGGGGACAGAGATACAGAAGGTCAAGCATTTAGTATTTAGGAGCAGGGATGCTAGATACTGTCAAACACACAGGAAAATCCCATGCAGGAAATACCCTCCTGTACAATGTTTTAATGTTTCCTGATACCAAACCCACTGTAAGTATGAATCAATGATACTTTACTAGATGAAATAATGAAAAAATTTATGTATATTTATGCAATAAATCAATGTAATATTTTTTTTGGAGATGCAGTTTTGCTCTTTTTTGCCCAGGCTGGAGTGCAATGGTGCAATCTCAGCTAATTGCAACCTCTGCCTTGTGGGTTCAAGCAATTCTGCCTCACTCTCCCAAGTAGCTGGGATTACAGGCATGCGCCACCACACCAAGCTAATTTTATTTATTTATTTTGTATTTTTTAGTAGAGACGGGGCTTCTCCATATTGGTCAGGCTGGTCTCAAACTCCCAACCTCAGGTGATCCAGCTGCCTAGGCCTCCCAAAGTGCTGGGATTACAGGTATGAGCCACCATGTCCAGCCGAAGTCAATGTAATTTAAGTGAAGAATGTTACGGTCAGAAAAGCTTAAATGGGATAAAGACATTATTTTGAAACTATTGAATAATTTACTTACTCTCTGCTTTCCATCTACTCAGTAGTATGGCTTTCCAATTGCATATTAGTTAAAAAGAGTTTTAATGCAGAAGTGAAATTACTGCCAAAATGACAAGGCAGATTGCAAATACGTAATAGATGTGAGACTTCTTTTAAGTGACTTGATGCCAAATAGTACTAAATTATCAGAATGCATGGGGAATCTCACATTTCACTATAAAATGTTTTTAGATTTCCTATTATTACAATCTTACATTATTTTTGTAGTACGAGGATAAAAACTTATATTGTAAAAATAGCATTGAAATTACTCTGGGGTTGTCTGTTTTCAGTTCTTACTCCACAGCTATCCCTGATGGTTCACCACACAATTTTTATATAGCCCCTTATTTTACTGTTTCTTTCTAATTCACTCTATAATCCCTATTGCTTACTCAAGAATATAGCCTCCCATGCCTTTTTAGCTGAGACTGAACATATGCTGTAATATGTAATGGAATTTCAAAATAGGAGATGTGACACTTTGTCACTATTTATATCCTGTATCATAATACAGGAAATTCTAACACCATACTTGTAATGCTGAGCTCGTTTGCAGAATCATATGTCCTCATTGTTTCTACTTCAAGTCTATAATTTATTCATACTTTGACTGGGGTTGTACCCTCTCATTATATACAAATAAGCCATTTTTTCTCATACACAAGAGTAATACTAGATTTTATTCCAGTGTCTGCCCGTACCACTTTTAGCAGACTAAATGTCCATGCCCCTGTCATGAATGGGATTAGTACCCTTATGCCAGAGACCCCAGGGATCTCCCTGGCTCTCTTTCAGTCATGTTGAGATAGAATGGAGAGTCAGCAATCTGCAATGGGGAAGAACACCCTCATCAGAAACCAACTGTGCTGGCACCATGATCTGGGACGTACAGCCTCCAGGACTATGAGAAATAAATGTTTTTAAGCCACGCAGTCTGTACTTTTGTTAAAGCAGCCCAAATGGACTAAGGTACCACTGCTTCAATTTCTCTGTTTGTCTTATATAGAATGACTTTCGGTCTTCTTACCTGCTTATTCATGAAGGTACTGATATCTAACTACTTCATTGTCTTTTAATGTGATTAAGACTGAACATTTACATATTGGGACGTAGAATTTCTTAATTTTTAAACATTTCTCTTTTATGTAGCAGGGTGTTATGTTGATTTTTAAAAACTGTGTAGTTAGGTTATATTATTGATAACTTTCCTTTTGGCATAGCAAACATTTGCTGTAAGGGAGCATTGAGTCTGACGGGGCCGAGAACCATAGATTTAAGGGAGCGTTTTAAGCATGAGCTCTCCCAGGGTTTAAAGCAAATTCTTTAGCAGTGAGGTCAATCCTCATTTTGTAAAATGGAGGCCAAGTCAGGGATTCTCAGTGTTCGAACAGGGATTCTCAGTATCTTTGCCTTAAATTCTACTGCATTGTCAGAAAAATAAACAAAAAATGCTGTCTTTCAGCAGTTTTTAAGAATAAAAGTATGACTGACTACTACATATCAATTGTAATGTCTAAAATTTAAAACACACACACATATTGCTGGTGAGGATCTGGAGCAATAGGAACCCTCATTCATTGCTGGCAGAAATGCAAAAAGGTACAGTCATCTTGGAAAACAGTTTGAAAGTTTCTTACAAAGTTAATCGTGTTAGCATACAGTCTAGCAATCATGCTCATAGATATTTACCCAACTGATTTGAAAATTTATGTCCACACAAAAATCTGCACATGAATAGTAGTTGTTTTATTCATCATCACAAAAACCTGAAGTCAACCAACATGTCCTTCAATTGGTGTTGGACAAACAAGCTATGGTACATCCATATGCACCATATTGAATACTATGAATATTAATTTTATAAATACTAATTAGTGATTAAAAAAAGAAATGAGACCTCAAATCACACAAAGACATGGGTGGATCTTAAACATATATTACAAGGTGAAAGAAGCTAGCCTGAAAAGGCTACATACTATATGATTTTAATTACATGACGTTCTGGGAAAGATAAAACTATACAGACCATAAAGTGAACCATGGTTGCCAGGGAGAAAAGAGAAGGCTGAATAGGTGAAGTACAGGAGATTTTTTTAGGACATACGTTCTTTATGATAATGTAACTGTGAATATATGATATTGTACATTTGTCAAAACCCACAGAACTTTATAGCACAAAAAGTAAACCTTCATGTACCAAAATTTTAAAAAAGCATTTAGAAGGTCAGGAAATCCCAGGACAGAACGCAGACGGTGATAAAATAATCCAATTGTATTACAAATATATGGAACAGTCTCACTGAAGAGGGTGAGGAAACAGGTGTTGACATTTAAGTAACTCCAGAAATGAGTGGAATCTCTAACAGTAAAGTAGAAGTTACTGTATATAAGCACGGTAGTCTAGTTGGTAAAGTTACTTCCCACTGGGGACAGCCTAACGATTCTGATACCCCCACACATGGATACAAGAATGAATAATTAACTAAAGAGATTGTAGGTAACAGGAGTCAATTTTCTCAGTATTGGGAATTTACAAGTAAGCAAAGAAAGGAAGATAGAGTGATCCACGTGGCAATAGATTAATGTGGAAGACATCAGTATAGAGTCACGTTTAGCTTAATATATAGATGTTTGCATATAAAATATTCATAGATACATATATGAAAAGTTTAGTACATAGGTTAGTGTATTTTCTTCCTCTGTGGACTGATAGACTCTAAAAGCAATGACACCTCATTAACAACGAGCATGACTACACCCAGATCTTGGTTTCTAACACCATCCTCCAATAAAAGAAACAGGGGCTCCTTGGAGAAATTGCTGATTTTAGCACCAGGAGAAGAAATGTCCAAGATAAGCCTGGCCTTAAATGTAAAATATAAAACTGTAAAACTTTTTAGGAAAAAAATATGATAAAATCTTCAGAAGCTAAAGCTAGGCAAAAAGTTCCTGGACTTGACACTAAAAGCATGATTCCATTAAAAAGAAAAAAGTTCCAAATTGGGCTTCTTAAAAATGTACAACTTTCACCCTGTGAAAAACTCCATTTAGAGAGGCCAGACACAGTAGTGCACTCCTGTAATCTGAACACTTTGTGAGTACAAAGCAGGAGAATTGCATGAGGCCAGGAGTTTGAGACTAGCCTGGGCAACATAGTGAGATCCCATCTCTACAAAAGATTTTAAATTATTAATAGCTGGACATGATGGCTTATGTCTGTAGTCCCAGGTACTCAAGATGCTGAGGCATGAGGATACCTTGAGCCCAGGAGGTTAAGGCTGAAGTGAGCTATAATCCTGTAACTGTATTCCAGCTTAGGCAACAGAGTGAGACCCTGTTTTTTAAAAAAAAAAGAGAATTAATTTTTAAAAATCTACAGGCTGAGAGAAAATAATTGTAAAGCACATTTCTGGCAAGGGACTAGTATCTTAAATAAATGCAATAATAATGAAAAAGCAAAGACTACAATGAGATAATGAGCAAAAGTCATAAAAAAAACACTGCATTCAAGAGGATATACAGATATCAAATAAACCCATGAAAAGATGTTTGACATTATTGGACATCAAGAAAACACAAATTAAAACCACAGTGAGCTATCCCTACATGCCTTTCAGAATGGCTCAAATAAAAAATGGTGACAACAACAAACATTGACCAGGATGTAGAGAAACGGTATCATTCATACATTGCTGATGAAAACATAAAGTGATACAGCAACTCTCGGAAACAGTTTGGCCATTTCACTGAAAACACAACACGCAACTACCAAATAGCTCAGCAATTATGCCCCTGGGCATTTATCACAGATAGTAAACCTTAGTCATACAAACACGTATACAGTAGTGTTCCTAGCAATTTCATTTATAATATCCAAAAATTGGAAATAACCCAGAAATCCTGCAATGGGTGAATGGTTAAATAAATTGTGGCACTTGCACACCATAAACTACTACTCAGCAATAAAAAGGAAGTAAGTATTGCCACATCCATCAACCTGGATGAATCTGCAGAGAATTAGGTTGAGTTTAAAAAACCAGTCCCCGAAGCTTGCATATTGTATGATTCTATTCACTTAACATTTTTTAAATGATAGACTATACAAATAGAGAACAGCTTAATAGTTGCCAGAGGTTATGTGGTATGGGCAGGAAGGTAGGTGTGGCCACAAAAGGTCAGCATGGGGGATCCTTGTAGTGATGGAAATGTTCCTATTTTGACTGCATCAATGTCACAATGTAGTGGCAATATTGTATTACAATCGTTTTGCAAGATGTTACCATTGGAGTATACTGGGTGAAGGGTATGTCTGATCACTTTGCATTATTCTGACACCTGCATGTGAATCAAATTTGTTTAATTCAATAAAAACATTTCATTGAAGGGCTGGGGAATGGAGTTTTATTTTTATAATTATTTGTCTAATTATTACATAAATAATTCTGTAAAGGGCTGCTATATTATCCAAGTACTATGGTATGGAAGAAGTATGGTAATGTTCACTTTGTAGTAGAAAGAGTACGACTTTGTCATTAGAAACCTTGTGTCAAACATATCCCATCACATGTCAGCTGTGTGACCTTGAGCAATCTCTCTGAGCTTTAGTGCCCTCATCTACAAACCACAAGATTTCTTTTAAGGCTTAAGCAAGGTAATATCTAAATTAGATACATAAAACACTTTGAACGCTGGCACGGGGCCTCACACATAATAAGTTCTTAAATGCTAGCCGTCATGAAGGAGAGAGAATCAAGACAACTACCTAATAAGTGATTATTAAACAGATTCTAGCATAAGGTATAAAAACAAGAAACTCAACTAGGTATATTACCTACACAATGGGTAGGTTCAGTTACTTAGGGGGTATCAGCCCAATGAGCACAACCAAGGAGGATTTAATAAGAGGAACTGGTAATGCTGTACACTCTTCATGGAACTGGTAATGCTGTACACTCTTCATGGAACTGGTAATGCTGTACACTCTTCATGGAACTGGTAATGCTGTACACTCTTCATGGAACTGGTAATGCTGTTAACTCTTCATGGAACTGGTAATGCTGTACACTCTTCATGGAACTGGTAATGCTGTACACTCTTCATGGAACTGGTAATGCTGTACACTCTTCATGGAACTGGTAATGCTGTACACTCTTCATGGAACTGGTAATGCTGTACACTCTTCATGGAACTGGTAATGCTGTTAACTCTTCATGGAACTGGTAATGCTGTTAACTCTTCATGGAACTGGTAATGCTGTTAACTCTTCATGGAACTGGTAATGCTGTACACTCTTCATGGAACTGGTAATGCTGTACACTCTTCATGGAACTGGTAATGCTGTTAACTCTTCATGGAACTGGTAATGCTGTTAACTCTTCATGGAACTGGTAATGCTGTACACTCTTCATGGAACTGGTAATGCTGTACACTCTTCATGGAACTGGTAATGCTGTACACTCTTCATGGAACTGGTAATGCTGTTAACTCTTTATGCCTTTACCTAGAACCAGATGGGGATTTTATTACTTGTAACAAGTAAGGATAACACTGGGCATAGTTCCCAAAGCAGTGCTTCCCCAAGCTGGGGCTGGATCAGGTTTTATAAGCATAGAGTAATGAGCCGTGACCTGACTGCAGTGAGGTGATGCCAGAGGTATGATCTGACCGGATACTGCCATGAGTGACACAAGAGTCGTTGGGATCTGCTTATTAATTTAGTGCCCACTCCTTAGCCCAAGTACTTAGAGGTTTTCCTCCTGTGGCTACACACTTAGGTCAATCAACCTAAGCATGCCCAGATGAACCAAGTGTCCATGGCAACTGAAAAACAACTTACAACTTTGTTACAGAAAAGTTGAACCAGACTGGCCTGGTGCAGCTACACATTCCCCCCTTTTTAGGTCCGTTCCTCAATCTTAAGGGAGCATGAGCTATGACTACTTTAGCCAGTTCCTGCTGATTGGGGGTGTGGAGCTTGGTCAGAGGAGTGAAATTGTTTAGTGCCCTGGCATCAGAGTTACATTTCAGATGTTGTTCTGATCTGGTTCTGAGTAAAGACATAATGAGTTGACAACATTACCAGTTCCAGAGAACAAAGAGAACACTAGGTTTTATGGCAAAAGTTTCCACCCTGGTTCCAAATCCAGACTGTCTATGCAAATGTAGGGTTGAAACTGGAAACTAGCTTAGATCTGAACAGTCAATACAGCTAAGCCCTGATTGGCCAACTTGGGTAAGCTTTAATTGACTGCTTTAGGTGAATCCTGAAAGCCTCAAAGTTAAATGCTGCAGGCTTTCCAGGAACTGAGAGCATGTATGTCACCCCTACTCAGCAAATGGCTGCTTTGCTCTATTTTAAATGGAAGCCCAGTTAGCCACTGAGGATCCATCTTGAAGAACTGGCTTAAACCTGTTGGCGGATAGCATTATCCACTATGACAGAGCAGATGTACTTGGCTACCTGCTTCAGGTCCATCTGGTCCCTTACAGGGATTCTAGGGGGAGAACAGTGACCAACAGAGCAACTAGAGCCACTTACTTATGAGACGCACTAAGGTACCTATTAAATTTGAACCAAAGTCTCTTGGGTTAAGTGTGTTCTGATTTCCAGCTGGAGTGAATTTAAAATCTCAAAGATTGCATGAGCAGGATCTTGGTGGGGGTCTCTTATAGACATCTGTTAAAACGGGCTAGAACAATTTTAAAGAGGAGCTAAATGCTTAGCTCAAATATAAGGGTAATCATTAAGACTTGTAGTGTGGAACACAGAAGAAATCCTATACTGGGAGAAATCCGCTGGAAATATCTGGACATTAGATGGAAATTGTACTCACTAGGTTCAGGCAGGAGAATCCTGAAGGTGTCCCTTTCAGAGATTTTTTGTTGTAAGCTCTCTGTAGTTTGCAATGATCGGATAAAGTATCCTATGTGAACAATGGTGGGAGCATTTTAGCCAACTGCTGCAGATATTCACCAATGGGCTTTATTATTCCATTGTCCACTGGTCTATTTCTCTAGTCCAGAGGACTAGGGGTCGTAAGCCCAATGGAGATGTTGATAAATCGTCCAAATTTTGCAACATTTGAATAATTTGCCCTGTAAAATAAGTTTCTCGGTCACTATGAAGCTCTCAAGAATTATACCAGGTTGGTATAATTTTTCCAATAGGGTCTTAGTTGCCTCCATGGATGTGGCCTGTTGATACTGGCCTTTTACTTTTGGCTAAAAGACATGCCCTGGTAAAAGCATGCAGTTCTTGTTGGGCAGAGTGGGCATGAGGAAAGCTAAATAAAGTGGTAAGATAAAGCAAGTTACTTTGGGTGCTGAAGGCGAAGTGAGGATAAAAAGAGATCTGCACAGTTTGCTTGACAGCTTGTGATGTAAACTGAGGAGTGCCTCAACAGAGCATGGAACACAATCAGCAGCGGCCCCATAACTATCTTCTCTGTGCTTTTACCAAGGAAGGGACAGCATCAACCGCTTTGAGACAGGGAGACCCTAGTACCATAAGAGTCTAGTTTGTCCCCAGTTCTGACATGAAATTTCTCTAGTTGGACAGATTTAACAAGGGGAACTCCCCTGAATGTCAATAGAGCATTCCTAGCCTGGATTGAAGGAAGTGGGCTGGGGGAGTTCGTCAGGAATTAGATAAAACCAAACATTAGGGAAACTGAGAAGAATTCAGGATCTAGTCCAGTCTACAGGCAGATAACAAGAACTTGAAGACAATGCACAGGGTTACAATCTAGTAACAGGTGTACTTTTGCTTTCTTTGGAAACATAACTTCTTCTTTCTACATTGATCATATAGGAAATCTCAGGTTGAAAGAGGTCCTAAATCAGATTTCCAAATCAAAAAAAAGCCTTAGATTTTACTTACTGTCTTAAGGTTCTTGGGCCTGCTAGGAAGTGACAGTTTTCATTCAGTCATTGTCAAGCTGGGAACTCTTAAAACGAGGCATTTCATGTACATTCTAAAATGCGATACTTCAGTCCAAATTTTAGTAGTATAACCAGTGTTTCCAACTGTATCCTGTTTATAAAGAGTTTTTTTTTTAACTGGACTTACATAAATAAAAAGAATACCCACAAAAAGTTTCTGAATTTTGTAGAAGTCAAGAAATCGGGTAGAGAAAAACAAATGCTCCCACCATTGTTCACATAGGATACTTTATCCGATCATTGCAAACTACAGAGAGCTTACAACAAAAAAATGTCCTCACATCTGGAAGATAAAACATTGAAGTCATAAAACATTATCCTTACCTATTACTTCATTTCATGTCATTAATTTTGTTTTGCTCAGTCTTAATTGGTAATTTTGGACTACAGCCAGTTGCAAATGCTTCCAGACAAGAATTTACAATAATTAACTATGGATGACAAAAACCCAGAATAGACATTCAGAGATCTGATGAGAGTTTGCAACTGACAAGGAACTTTGCATATTTCTTTGACATTTAGCCGTCCAACACCATAATCGTAATTACGACACGTATCTTGGCATATCAGTATTTTATGGCTCATACAATTTCACACATCTTAATAACTTGAAGGAAGTTAAGCATCATTCCTTATTTGACAGCACTTCTTTATATTATTTACTAAATAAGTTTAATCATTTAATAGCTCCACAAGGTGAGAAATATCCTCTTTGATGCTCTCCAGGGGGCCCACCTGGAAAAATCTCAAAGTTAATTTTAGGCTAGGAGGGTTGAATTCAGATTTGGATCCTGGAAAATCTGCCAAAGATGGAAAAAAAAAAAAATCAAAGTACTTCCTTCAGTAGAATCATAGGTTACTTCTTAAATAATAGTTGCTCATTGAACCAGAGTGACAATCAAAAGACTTCTATAGGAATACAGGAAATCACATACATATAAAAACCTTAACCTTTTTAAAGCTCAGTTTTCCTAAGCAATCTTTCCTTTTAGGCCGGTAGCCTTGAGCAGGGGAATACATTTAGAAACAGCATAGATGTTCTGGTTTCATGAAACAATTCAGACACATTAAGACAACACTAATACAAAATCAATTTATACTGGAGTGAGACATTGCTTTTCTAAGACCTTCAGGATAAATCTGAAACCAGGGAAACTAGACAGTTCTCAGAAGGAATGTGATAGAAATAGAAACTAATTCATAATTCAAAGAAAGGCTGTTAAAAAAACAGATTTCAGAATTAAAAATCAAAACCTCTTGTAATCTTATTAAGAACAAACCAATATTTTAAGAAACCTCTGTTTTAATATAGGGAAGCCAAAATTATAAGTTCTGTATCAATGTGTTTTTACATCCAAGTTCATTCTCTAGAAAGACTGTTATAAATAATCCTTTACTTATAGCCAACTTAATGACATCCCAAATTGCTTTCAGAAACTTTCTTTTTATAAACCTTATTATTACTTACTCACACGGTCAACAACGTGCTTGGACCTTCTGCCTTATACTTTCTCTTTCTTCAATACTGAGTCAGTTCACACGAGGATAAAGATGTACTACACGTAATTATTCCTCATACAAACTACATATCTTCACATTTATCATTTCTTCACAACTCTCTCTATTTGCTGGCTCCCATCTATCTTGTTTCCAATTTCTTCTTAAATTCATATTTTAGACCACCCTTTAAATAACATCCAAATAAGACAAAATTATTCTTTATTAATAAAGAACACATTTTATGTCTTTCTTATAATTTTTTCATTAATAACACATCTTACTTTTGGCACACCTTATAGAATTATAAATTAGTTAGTTTTTTTTAACTCAGTAGTCCCAAGTTTTATTAAAAGCAGAGGAACCACAAAAAACATAAATTGCCTATATTAGTATCATACATAAAAAACATTTTATAGTTTTTAGAAAAACATGTTGTCCTTTAGCATAATTTTTATGCATATTTATAGACTCAAACATATTTAGTCTTTGAATTAGTTTGTTCTCACACTGCTAATAAAAACATACTTGAGACTGGGTAATTTATTAAAAAAAGAAAAAAGAGGTTTAATTGACCCCAGTTCAGCATGGGGAGGCCTCAGGAAACTTACAAGCATGGCATAAGGTGAAGCAAACACATCCTTCTTCACACTGTGGCAGCAAGGAGAAGTGCTGAGCAGAAGTGGGGGAACGGCCCCTTATAAAGCCATCAGATCTTGTGAGAACTCACTATCAAGAGAAGAGCATGAAGGTAACCAACCCCAAGATTCAATTACCTCCCACCAGGCCCCTCCCACAATACTTGGGGACCATGGGAACTACAGTTCAATATGAGATTTAGGTGAGGACACAGCCAAACTGTGTCATTCTGCCCCTGTCCCCTCCAAGTCTCATGTCCTCAAATTCTAAACAAATTCATGCCCTTCCAACAGTACCCCAAAGTCTTAACTCACTTCAGCATTAACTCAAGAGTTTAAGTTCAAAGCCAAAGAGTTTAAGCTCAAACATAAGTCCCTTCTGCCTATGACGCTGTAAAATCAAAAGCAACTTAGTTATTTCCTAGATACCGTGAGGGTGGAGGCACTGGGTATTACTTCCTAGACACAGTGAGGGTGGAGGAACTGGGTATTACTTCCTAGATACAGTGAGGGTGGAGGCACTGGGTATTACTTCCTAGATACCGTGAGGGTGGAGGCACTGGGTATTACTTCCTAGATACAGTGAGGGTGGAGGCACTGGGTATTACTTCCTAGATACCGTGAGGGTGGAGGCACTGGGTATTACTTCCTAGATACAGTGAGGGTGGAGGCACTGGGTATTACTTCCTAGATACCGTGAGGGTGGAGGCACTGGGTATTACTTCCTAGATACAGTGAGGGTGGAGGCACTGGGTAAATACACCCATTGTAAATGGGAGAAATTGGCCAAAACAAAGAGGATATAGGCCCCCAACAAGTCCAAAATCCAGCTGGGCAGTCATTAAGCCTTAAAATTTCAAAATAATCTCCTTTTATGCCATTACATCTAAGGGCACACTGATACAAAAGGTGGGCTCCCACAGCCTTGGGCAGTTCCACCTCTGTGGCTTTCCACCTGCTCCTGGCTATTTTCACAGGCTGGTGTTGAGTGTGACTTTTCCAGATGCACAGTGCAAGCTATCGGTGGATCTACCATTCTGGGGTCTGGAGGACAGTGGCCCTCTCTCCATAGCTCCACTAAGCAGTACCCCAGTAGGGACTCCATATGGGGGATCCAACCCCTTTTCCCTTCTGCACTGCCCTAGAGGTGGGTCTCTATGAGGGTCCCAACCCTTTGCAAACTTCTGCCTGGACATCCGGGCATTTCCATACATCCTCTGAAATCTAGGCGGAGGTTCCCAAATCTCAATTCTTGACTGTGCACCTGCAGGCTCAACATGACATGGAAACTGCCAAGGCTTGGGGACCCTCTGAAGCTATGGTCTGTACTCTACCTCGGCCCCTTTTAGCCATGGCTGGAGAAGCTAAGATTCAGGACACCAAGTCTCTAGGTTGCACATAGCAGGAGGGCGCTGGGCCTGGCCCAGGAAACCAATTTTTCCTCCTAGGCCTCTGGGCCAGTGATGGAAGTCACTGCCTCAAAGGCCTCTGACATGCCCTGGAGACGTTTTCCCCATTGCCTTAGTGATTAACATTCAGCTCCTTGTTACTTATGCAAATTTCCACAGTAGGATTGAATTTCTCTCCAGAAAATGGGGTTTTATTTTCTATTGTAGCATCAGGCTGCATATTTTCTTTTCTTTTTTTTTTTTTTTTTTTGAGACAGAGTTGTGCTCTTGTTACCCAGGCTGGAGCGCAATGGCACGATCTCGGCTCACCGCAACCTCTGCCTCCTGGGTTCAGGCAATTCTCCTGCCTCAGCCTCCTGAGTAGCTGGGATTACAGGCACGCG
The DNA here is from genome assembly GCF_049354715.1 of Callithrix jacchus. Classification (NCBI taxonomy): domain Eukaryota; kingdom Metazoa; phylum Chordata; class Mammalia; order Primates; family Cebidae; genus Callithrix; species Callithrix jacchus. The sequence continues at coordinate 99,302,830 of NC_133516.1, read as the reverse complement.
CCACCATGCCCAGCTAATTTTTTGTATTTTTAGTAGAGACGGGGTTTTGCCATGTTGACCAGGATGGTCTCGATCTCTTGACCTCATGATCCACCCACCTCAGCCTCCCAAAGTGCTGGGATTATAGGTGTGAGCCACCGTGCCTGGCCCAGGCTGCATATTTTCTGAACTGTTATGCTCTGCTACTTCTTGAATACTTTGCCGCTTACGAATTTCTTTCACCAGATACCCCAAATCATCTCTTTCAAGTTCAAAGTTCCAAAGATCACTAGGGCAGGAGTAAAATTCCACCAGTCTCTTTGCTAAAATATAGCAAGAGTCACCTTTATTCCAGTTCCCAAAAAGTTCCTCATCTCCATCTAAGACCATTTCAGCCTGGATTTCATTGTCCGTATCACTATCAGCATTTTGGTCAAAGCCATTCAATAAGTCTCTAAGAAGTTCCAAACTTTCCCACATCTTCCTGTCTTTTGAGACCTTCAAGTCTATAGGAAGTTTCAAACTTTCCCACATTTATCTTTTGAGCTCTGTAAACTGTTTCAACCTCTGCCTATCATCCAGTTCCAAAATCACTTCCACATTTTTGAGTCTCATTACTGCAGCACCCTAACTCTACCAGTACCAATTTACTGTATTAGTCCATTTTCATGCTGCCAGTAAAGATATACTTGAGGTTGAGCAATTTATAAAGGAAAGAGATTTAATTGACTCACAGTTCAGCATGGCTGGGGAGGCCTCAAGAAACTTAGAATCATGGAAGAAGGGGAAGCAAACACATCCTTCTTCACATGGCAGCAACAAGAAGAATTGTCAAGCAAAAGTGGACAAAGCCCCTTATTAAACCATCAGATCTTATGAGATCTCACTCACTGTCATGAGAACAGCATGAGGGTAACTGTCCCCATGATTCAATCACCTCTCACTTGGTCCCTCCTATGACATATGGGGATTATGGGAACTACAATTCAAGATGATATTTGGGTGAGGACACAGCCAAATCATATCAATCTTTCTATCAAATATAAGAAGCCAATCAGCAATTTGTTCCAGTGTTTGTCTAATTTGGAACTGAGCCACAGATTCAATGAGTATTCATTATTTAATTTAGGATTTCAAATTACATAAACAATTATTTATAGATATTTATCCCATTTGCCTTTACCTAATTTTTAGCAGTTTATCTAGATTACTTATGGGAACTGACATATTAGACAAAGCTAGTCATCATTACAAATTCTGTTAATTACCATATATAACCGCATATCAGGTAAGTGTCATGAAAGTAAGAGCCTTGAATTTCAAAGACAACCATCCCCATCAAACCCACAGTTTTATTAAGACTTAAGACTAGTCTTATTCTCTAAACAATTACTAAGGCATGTGAACATGAAAAACATTTGCTTTTATTTGCTTAGTTTATAAGAACTCATTTTTTATAAGCCAATTTGGTGCCATAGGCAAATACAATCAGACCTGAACATACCACCAGATGTATAATGATCTTGTAGCATTAATTTTTTAAAGCTTTAACCGTGGGTTAGGTAAAACTCACTAGTTAAAAGGACAGATTCAAACTGTGTCTCTGGAAAACTAGCAATTTTAGCTGAAATTCATCTATCCCACATGGCTGACCCCCTTCATCAGATTTTAGAGAGAACAGGGTAGCAAAAGACAGAGGCAGAGCAGCAGGAAGGGGAGGCTAGTGGAAGTGTAGCTCTAGTGTCAGAAAGCCCATGAGCCTCTTTCCCACAGCAGTTGTTACACAGGGTTCCCAGATTGTAGAGGAGCCCTTGACCCTCAGGGTCCCATTATTTCTGGTTACTATCAGCAAACTGTGGCATCTAGTGGGCTGATTGATGGGAAGCCTCTTTTTCCTCCCTCTTCTATCCCTCAGAGATGGTTAGAACACTCCTATTTCTAATTGCCCTCTAGTTTACTATATGCACACTGTAGTGGCCTCAAGGGTGGATAGCTCTTTTGGCTAGGCAGTGGAGACTCTGGGGGTCTTACGCATGCTCTGTCTTTTCCAGTAAATGCCTTGTGTGCTAGCTAATTGCAATTAAGAACTGTGGTAGGCAGCATAGCTTATTGTCTCATCTCGAGTTGTTTTTGTGCTTCCTGGACATGGTCACAGCTATTAAATGCCTTAAAATAAAAGCAATCGACCAATTAAGATATCAGCATTCCCAATCCCCCTTGTACTTTTTGTAGTTTACTTGTGAGGCTTGTGCTGCTAGAGTCCTGCTACAATGTTCCCCATTTCCTAGGATCTCTATTCAGGGTCCAGTGTGAGCCCCCAGTGGCTTAGAGGCAGGACTGGTGGTGACACAAATCCCACAACTCTTGACCCACTCCACATTCAACTTTTTTTTTTTTTTGGAAATGGAATCTCTCTGTTACCCAGTCTGGAGTGCAATGGTTCCATTTCAGCTCACTGCAACCTCCACCTCATGGCTTCAAGTGATTCTCCTGCTTCCTCCCTAGTAGCTTGGATTACAGGCACCTGCCACCATACCCAGCTAAGTTTTGTATTTGTAGTAGAGATGGGATTTCACTATGTTGGCCAGGCTGGTCTTGAGATCTTGATCTCAGGTGATCTGACCACTTTGGCCTCCCAAAGTGCTGGAATTACAGGCATGAGCCACTGCGCCTTGCAGTTCTTTTTTTTTTTTTTTTTTTGGAATCAAATGACAGAGCTCCAGCTTCTGGTGGGTGACCCAGGTTATGGCAAACAGGGGGCTCAGGGAAACCAAGCCCTCCCTCCTCCTATGAAAACCTGTCTCTCAACAAAACTAATTCTTAAAACTAGTCTCACAGTCAGCTATCTAGCTCCAGATTGCTGTTGTCAGGACAAGGATGTATCTTAGTCTCCCATATCACAAAGCAGCCAGGGACAGAAACACAGTCAGAGGTGTGCTATGTTTGGTCCAGAGATCTTACTGCTAGATCCAGAGAATTACCCTTCTAATCAGCTCACAGGCCAAAGTCCACTTACTGCTCAAATGAATGCCAGAAAAAAGGTCCCAGCGGTCCATTGGGGTAGGTCCAGGTGACAATCCACTGGACTGGACACCAAGCTGCAGGTCCATGGGAATCACACCCAACCTCTCTGAGGTAATGTGACTTGGTTAGTCCGGGCAAGCTACTCTGCCTACTGTTTCATTCATAAGGAGCCTTTGAGGAGTTTGGGTCAGGACTTGAGTCCCAGTTCCATCTAGGTCACCAGAATTTTGTTACCTCCACAGTGGGTGGGTTTGGACATCTGGCAGGTATCATCAACCCAATGACTACAACAAAGGAAGATTTAGCAAGGGAATTTTATAACGTGTAATAAGTAGGGAGAACACTGGTGGTAATTCTCAAAGCAATGTTCCCTCAAGCTGAGACTGGGGCAGGTTTTATAAGCATAGGATAATGAGCTATGACCTGATTGGATCATGCAATGAGGTGATGCCAGGAGGCATGATCTGACTGGATTCTGCCATGGAATGATCCCAGAGCTCTATCTGATTGGATCCCAGATCTTGTCATGCAATGTCAGCTTCTTAATTCAGTCCCCACTCCTTGGTCCTCATACTTAGCTTCTCCCTGTGGTTGCACACTTGATTCATCTGAGCATGAGAACTAAGATTATGTGACGTAAGAGTCCATGGCAACTGAAAAACAACTTACAACTTTGTTACATAAAAGTTGAAACAGATTGGTCTGGTGCAACTACAGGCGGATCACTGATAGAATGTGTTTATGATAAAAATGATCTAATAAATTTTCATTATTTATACAGTAGCATATATAGAGACTTTGGAAAATTAAAAAAAACAAAATAATCAAAATAAAATGACTTAAAAATCTGATTTTTGTCTGCATCTATTTTTAGAACACTTTTTTTACACAATTTTCAGATTTACTTTTGTATTATGTAAATATTTTTCCATTAAAACATCTTTTTCAATGTTGCCTAAATTAGCACTCATATATACAGTTAAATATTAACTATGGACCACTGGATACATTAGTTGATTCCAATTTTTTTTCTATTATAGAAACTAATTAAAATTCTATTTGCATAAAACCTTGTCTGAATTGACTATTGATATAGAAAGGTTTGTATAGAGAGAATATATATTAAAAAAAGAGAATAAATTCAAATTCTTGATTTGCCTGGCAAATCCTTTAGAAAAGAATGAAGCTAGATTTTTAAGAAGCTGCTTTTTTTGGGAGAAAGTATTTGTTCCCCTTGAATTCATTTTACTCTGACCAACATAAATTAATGCATTTTGAAGTAGAAATAATAGAAACTTTGAGAGAAAGTGAAAATGCCTCACAATCTATTATAACCAAAGAAAAGAATGTCAAGCACATTGTGAAAAATGTGCCAGAAATAAGAAAGGTTTACTTCAAAACATTCAGAACATTGAAATGTCAGATAGCCTATTATCGTGACAGACAGTTCAGTCCCGACGGGAGGCTCCAACTAAACTCTGGCTCAAACTAAACTTGAATCACTTGGCGGGTAACACAGGAAAGAAAAAAGAGAAACATGTAAACAAGTTCAACAACTCAGATTATAGTTTCAAAAAAGGATATAACAAAAAACAATGAAGATTTGCATCAGGAAGTTGAAAGCAGGTTTGCAGAAGACACGAGGAGAAACAGAATAGACTTCACTGCTTGAAAAATATGAATTTTAAAAAGTCATCAAGTGAAATAAGGTAAAACTGCTTAATTTTGGTTTTATTTTCTCTTTCTAAGGAAGAAAAATCTTTACTGTAAGGTAGAATGGTATGTATGGGAAGTCAAAGCCCAGGAGGAATGGAATGAATTGACAACTAAGGGAGGAAAATTCACATTGCAAAATGTCACCAGGAAGTGGAGTTGATCTGACAAGCAGTAGTTTGTGAAATAGAGAGAAGGTGGCTCTGAATTCTTATCCATGGCAACAGGTGCGAGCTAGGATCAGTGACTTTCCTTGGAGCGTAACTCCTAGTTGCATTTCAGAGTCCATGGTGGAAATTTAAAACATATAGACGCACAGCCTCCATCCAAACACCTAAGTCAGACGGCCCTTGTTGGTGGAGGATGGGCATCTAGGTAGCAGCACAACTGCTGTTTGGTGAACTGGTTTTCAGTGGACCAGGATCACTTACACCACATGTTTGAGAAGAGTCCCATCAAATGTTAACTTTTGTCACTAAAAGGATTAATTCTCAATTAATTACATTGGCTTAGTAGCTAGAAACTACCAAGGATAAATAGGTATCACAAAATACATGTATTTGTGAATATACATTGAATGATTATGTTTTCTTAATACTCAGGTAAATTCAATACGTTTCTCAAACTAAAAAAGTCTTTATTTTTGCAGCCTTAATTGATGTCAGACATAGCTACCCTGCTTCCCCTCTCTCTGTAATTCTTAGAATTGACCTCTAGTTGGGATATAGCTACCCAATCAGAAGCTTTCTGGATTCATAATGCTTTACAATATTATTTTAAGCTTTCAGCTCAGTAGAATTTATGCTAAACCAACGTAAAACAGCTATTATCTCCCATCTCTGCATATATATTCTCTCTTCGATCAGGACAGCCGGAAGCGAGATAGGATGATTATAGAGACAGCAAGCCACTTGGCTCTGTTCTAGTCTGACTACAGAAACAAGGGAACACAGAAAGATAAAGGTATAATCCTACCAATCTCCAAGAATTACAGGACTAATTCCAATAATTACATTCTGCCCAATTGAAGGCCAGCCTATTGCTTTATTAAATCAGTTATAAAAAGCATGGATTGGAAGAAAAGCTGTTTTCCTAATTTGAATACATCTTTGTCTTTAAAATTGTGTAAATTTTATAAATTATTGAATTGTGCAAATTGTCACTTGATAAATAAATGATATCTATCACTCCACAGGACTAAAATGAGAATTTCATATTTACTGATAGGTCGAAGCTAAGTCTCCAATAAAGATTTCATTGTGATATAGCTTTGTCCTGAGTTTTAGCTAGTCCCTGAACCAATTTGTTTTAAATGGTGGATTTTCTTATCTTCCCAACTCATTTTAGTTTGGAAAAACTGTTTTCATTCTGATGCCTCTGAGTTCTCCAAACAATATCAGAAATTAGCCAGCTCTTCATATATAAATCACAGAGATGAAACAAACTCAGGAGTAATTTGACGCGTAGGCATCAGACGTATTTCCCTTTAATCTCATTCATTTCCTTTTGGTTCTTTCGTTACTTGGCATTTTAACCATTGTGCAGATACAAATTAAATACTTTAATCTATTTAATACTTTACTGTTTATTTCCATTTTGTTAAGACTTTTAGAAGAAATACGACTAGTAAAAGGCTAAAGAACTTTTCTGAACATCCTTCAGGACAAAGTGCTGTCATTCTTCCCAGCTCTCCTACAGTTCCCTTACCGTGGTCAATGAATGGCTCTTGACTGCACTGAGAACACCCTTACAAAGTCATAACTTACCTATTCGGGGCCATTTAATTGCTTTTGGGTAAGAACTCAGTTCCCTAATTCCCAGTTCAGACAGGCCATTTCTAGAGGCAAGTTTAGGTTTTGTTATTTTGGGATTATGTGACAGATTGTTGTTGAAATGTTTATCAAGCACCTCAGAAAAAGAAAGAATCCTGAAACATTTCCCTATAATTTGTTATCTGGATAATTCCTGGATTTCATTAACCTGGATTTAATTTATAACAGATGAGAAATCAAAGAAAACAGCTCTTACAATATGATTTGGGCCACATGAACTTTCAATTTTATTAATCTACCTTATACACTATTATGTATATTAGTTTTGTGTCCAAAGTAGATTTAAAAGAACAGTCAATTAAGTGCCTATTAAGCACCTGTGTGCCAGGTGCAGGGAAAGAAGGAAGACTGAAAGAGAAGTAAATAGGCAATACAATACAATACAATGTAACTGCACTGACTGTGTCTTCAATACAAGTTGAAGATGGGTATGATGAGTGCCAATCCAGGAAGCTAGCAATGGCAGCAGAGCTGAGAAGCAGCAAATGAAGCTGCAGGTTTTCTAAACCTTCCTTACAGGAAGCCCGTTGGCTGGCTGTGCTAGCTTAAAAAAAAATTGCCACGAAATTATGTGGTACTCCTTCCACGAAAAGGTGAGTAGGGAGTGAACAAGATGGTCAACTAGAAGCAGCTAATGTGTGTGCCTCTCACAGAGAGAAATGGAAGGGGCAAGAAAATACATCACCTTCAACGGAAACTTTCAGGTACTTGCATTGGGACTAATCAAGAAACAACTTGACCCACGGAAAAGAAAGAAAAGCAAGACAGGACAATGACCCACCTGGGAGCAACACAGAACCAGGGGAACCGCCCCTGACCAGGGAGATGGTCAGTAAATGTACAACCCTGGAACCATACTTCTCCCATGGATTTTGCAACCCTTGGATTAGATCTCTTTGTGAGAACTCTCCATCAGGGCTTTCATTCTGATACACAGAGCTATATGGAGGCTTGGTATAGCACTCAGGCATGTGTGGAGTCCCTGGAGCCCTAAATTCTTGGGCTTTCCGGCAAAGGTAGCTGCAGCTCTGGCAAAGTGGGAGGACAGACCCCTGTACATACAGGGGAAAGGCTGAATCCAGAGGGCTGAGCAGTAACAACCTACAGGCTGTGCTTGCATGGCGCCTCACAAAATAAGACCCACTGTCTTGGTATTTCAGCCAACGACAAGCAGCAGCATTGCACCTCCCTGAGAAGGAGCTGCTTCAGGGAGAGGCAGGCTTCCATGATTGGTGTTTGGGTGCCTTAGCCACTCCAGCCTTCAGGTTTTGAAGAGTCTGAGCCGATTGGGGGTGGAAGGGATTCCCCAGCAAAGCACAGCTGCTCTACCAAAATGTGACCAGATGGCTGCTTTAAGAGGGTGTCCAGTCCTGTTCCTCTTCACATGGTGGGACATCCCGAACAGGGCCTCTAGACACCCCCATTGGTGTTCTCCAGCCAATAGAGAGTTAAATTCTCCTTGGGACAGTGATCCCAAAGGGAAGGGTGGGCTGCCATCTTTGTTGTTTGGGAGACTTAACTGTTTCGGCTTTTGGGCACTGGGTGTCTGAGAAGACTAGGGGTGGAAGGGATCCCCTAGCACAGCACGGCTGCTCTACCAAAACATGGCCAGGCTGTTGCTGCCTTTCTTTTTTTTTTTAAGACAGAGTTTTACTCTTGTTATCCAGAGTAGTGTGCAATGGCACAATGTCGGCTCACTGTAACCTCTGCCTCCTGGGTTCAAGCAATTCTCCTGCCTCAGCCTCCTGAGTAGCTGGGATTACAGGCACCTGCCACCACACCCAGCTAATTTGTGTGTGTGTGTATTTTTAGTGGAGATGGGGTTTCACCATGTTGGTCAGGCTGGTGTCGAACTCCTGATCTCAGGTGATCCATCCGCTTTGGCCTCCCAGGGTGCTGGAATTACAGGTGTGAGCCACCACGCCTGACCCAGACTCTTCTTTAAGTGAGTCCCCAATCCCATTCCTTATCGCTGTGTGGGACCTCCCAATCTCCAGCCACCCCCATCAGTGTTTTCTGGCTGACAGAGATTTGTAACTGCCCTGGGATGGAGCTCCCAGAGGGAGGAGCAGGCCACCATCTTTACTCTTTGGACAACTTAGCCATTCCAGCCTTCAGGCTTCAGAGTGTCTAAGGTGACTGGGGGCTGAAGCAGAAATGCAGATCAAAATCACAATGAGATACCATTTCATACCAGTCAGAATGGCTGTTAATAAGAAGTCAAAAAGTCAAAAAGTAACAGATACTGGTGAGTTTGTCGAGCAAAGAGAACATGTCTACCATAAAAACAGATGCACACAAATGTTCCTTGCAGCACTATTCACAGTAGGAAAGACATAGAATCAACACAAATGCCCCCATCAGTGACAAACAGATAAGAAAATGTGGTACATAAACACCACGAAATACTACGCAGTCATAAAAAAGAATGAGATCATGTCTTCTGCAGGAATATGGATAGAACTGGTTGCCATCATCTTTAACAAACTAACACAGGAACATAAAACCAAGTAATGCATGTTCTCACTTATAAGTCGGAGCTAAATTTTAAGAACTTAGGAACACAAAGAAGGAAATAGCAGGCACTGGGGTCTACTTGAGGGTGGAGGGTGGGAGGAGGGAGAGAAGCAGAAATGGTAACTATTGTGTACTGGGCTTAATACTTGGGTGATGAAATAATATGTACAACAAACCCCCATGACATGTGTTTTTACCTATGTAACAAACCTTTACATGTACCTCCCAGTCTAAAATAGAAGTTTTTTTAAAAAAAGATATTTTTGTTCTCTCCTCCTAAGACCGAGTAGGCTGACTGCATTGACCAATACAACAGAGTAGATGCTATCATAAATGGTGTTCCTTTCTTACTGGAATGCTTAAACTTGAAGGCCTAAGAAATCTCACTACTCTGAAGTAGTCAGATATTTTAATGCTCAGCTAAGGCAAATCAATTTTGTAAGTATCCGTTCCCTGATGGAGAAAACCTGGAACTCTGAAAAAAGGTAGATACTGAATGTTCTGAGGAAGTTGGATCTGCAACCTTCCAGATCCTGTAAGGCTGCAGAGGTAGCCCACCCTTCCTTAGTAAGAACCAGTATTTCTGCAGCATCTGCCAGCACAGCGGGAGTCTCACCCATACAAGGCAACAGACAATGCCCTCGAAGGCTACCCCTACCTTAGCTGCCAGGCCAATAACTAGGGTTAAATCCCAATGTAACCCACCTGGGGATGTACTGGGTCTTATAAAGAAGGAAAGAGACTATATACCTGAAGAATTATGTGAATGAACTGGCATAAATGAGCAGGAGTCAGCAAATTCCTCCCGGAAATGGATTTTGGAAGTGCTTGACCAAAGGGGCCAGAAAGTGCAATACATAAAAAGAAATCATTGACTTGGGAGCACTTTCCCCAGACCCAGGATTTAATACAGTAGCACGAACCCCAGGGGATAGGTAAACTTAAAGCTGGCGTAGCTCCTAGAAGCCTAGCCAATTCTTAATAAAGTGGGAATGTTCAAGGTGCCCAGTAAGTAGGTAGATGAAGGAGCTGAGGCTGAGGAAAGCAGACATGTGGAATGGATATATGCCGTAAGGCCAAAAAACCCACCAGAAGCTTATGTTCCTCGGAAGGGCCTGGAGAATACACCGTGCCCCAAGGCCATCGGGAATAGACTGGTGATAGGAGCACCAGCACCACTAAGGAACTATGTGATGGTCCCCTCTGCAGGCAAGGGACGATGATTCCAGAGGCATTCACATAGCTGTCCTGATTAATATCATTAAGATGATGGGGCCTTGACGTAATAGAGGCCAGATGGCAGCACTTACCATCAAGAGGCAGGAGGCTGTAATTACCATAATGACTGGTAAGGCCAGGGGGCAGCCGAGGCTGCCTGACCCACAGGGAATTGTGGAGATGGTCAATAGAGCATCATAGTTCCAGGGACAAAACAGATGGGCAGTTAACAAGGGTGCTGCTTAACACGACAACGAAACGAAGACAAGAATGGAGGAGCAGGATGCTGAATAGCTGCCTGACAGTGTCACAGTTGCTTGCTCGGTCAGTTCCCAGACCATAACAAAGCTTCACATCTATAACTCATAGACTAAAGAAGGGTCTGGGGCCTTAGGAGAAGAACTCTGCCTCACCGCAGCAACTATGTTTCCTGACAATAGAGTCCTTGAATGCATGAATAAAACTGATACATTTGGTAAAGCAATTCCCACACTAGGTTTCTAGCCTATGGAGTAAGAGCTATCACAGTGGGAACTGTCAAATGGAAACTTCTGAAAATGCCATCCCCAAACAGTAAGTAAATAACAACATACTAGCACGTGGAGAAGCAAGACAAATGTGTGTGGCAGTATCAGTGATCTGAAGGATGAAGGGATCATGGTTCCTCTGTGTTTCTATTCAATTTGCTACTCTGGCTCCTTGAAAAACTAAATGGTTCCTGGAGAATGACTGTAGAGTATCATAGGGTCAACCAAAAAGTATCCTAGTTTGTAGCTATTGTGCCCAGCAGGGTATCCTTGATAGAATAATATATCCTCAGATACACATTATGCAGCTAGGGATCTACTGAATGCATTCTATTTAAGCCCAATCAGGAAAGAGAATCAGAAATAGTTTGTATCCACAGGAATAGACAACAATATTTATTTAAAGATTTCCTCAGAGCTATGTTAACCGTCCTGGCCTCTGCCATAACAGAGTCCAAACAGATCGGGATCTTCAGGACATTCCAAAGAACATGACACTGGCCCATTATATCCAGGACATCATGCTGACTGAGTGGGAGCAAGAGGTGATTAGTATGCTGGAGGCCGCGGTAACATGCGTGCACTCTAAAGGATGAGAAATTAACCCAACAGAGAGTCAGGTGCAGTCACTTCAGTTAAGTTTTGGGGATCCAGTGATTGGGGGGCCTGCTGAGACAACCTCTCCAAAATAAAAGGCAGACTGTCATATGTTGCATGTCCTACACAAGGAAGCAAGCACAGTATTTTGAAAGCCTTTTTGGTTTCTGGAGATAACATATTCCAACCTAAGAATATTGATCTGGTCCATATATACGGTAATGCAGAAGGCTGCCAGCTTTAAGTAGGGGCCCTTAGCGGCAGCACAGAGCAAGCACTTTCGCCCAACCTTGCTGCCCTTTACTCTTCACTTGTGAACAGTCTTGGATCAAGATCTGACTGTGGTCTCTTCCCGTGTTCTATCCCAGGCAAACAGCCTAATAAGATTTTTACATATCTAGGCCGGGCGCGGTGGCTCACGCCTGTAATCCCAGCACTTTGGGAGGCCGAGGCAGGTGGATCACGAGGTCAAGAGATCGAGACCATCCTGGTCAACATGGTGAAACCCCGTCTCTACTAAAAATACAAAAAATTAGCTGGGCGTGGTGGCGCGTGCCTGTAATCCCAGCTCCTCAGGAGGCTGAGGCAGGAGAATTGCCTGAACCCAGGAGGCGGAGGTTGCGGTGAGCCGAGATTGCGCCATTGCACTCCAGCCTGGGTAACAAGAGCGAAACTCCGTCTCAAAAAAAAAAAAAATAAATAAATAAAAGATTTTTATGTATCTAATCCTATTTGGCTTCTGCTCTTGGAGGAACCAACCTAACATAAATACTTTGAGAAAAGTCACAGACAAAAAAGAATAAGGAATCACTGCTTATTAAAAAAAAGGGGGGGCTCTACAGGAAACAAAAAGGAGGACTCAAATTTACAGTATGAAGAGAGGATGACGATATAGGGTAGGACACAATAATGACAGAATATGTGTAGCGCTCCTATCATTAAATCTTCTCCAGTCCCAACTGGGAAGATCCCTTGTCTGGCATGAGGAGTTAATCATAGTGCCATTAGCATGACTTTAGGGGTATTGACTGAAGTGCCAGACAAAGGTGTAAAAGATACAGAATCCAATCAGCCACCATTAAAATATCATTAAGAATTGTGACTCAGCCAGACAGAAAGATTGTTAAATAAATGTTTCAAACAGACAGTAAAAAATTAATACAGGAAGTTATTGCTGCCTGGGTAGAGGGCTGCAATCTGAAATCACAGGAAAGTAATTTAACTAATTTTATTGAATTAGGTAAGTTAAAGGCCAAGCTTGAACCTGTATGAAAACAAGTTGGTCTGAAAACCATGGGCATAACATTCTCCTTCTAATGGTGACTATACTAAAGGGTCGGCATGTCTATTTCTTCATAGGAAGTCCTGTTCCGGACATATGCAGCCACCTTAACTCTTGAGTTCTAGTCAGAGATCTCTGGACTATAAGCAATGTCAGCTTGGATAGTTATCTTCATATTTATATGTTTATTTATTTAAGATAGACTCTTGCTGTGTTGCCCAGGCTGGTTTTGAACTTCTTAGCTCAAGCAATCCTCTTGCCTCAGCCTCCCAAAGTGCTGAGACTACAGGCATGAACTACCATGACCCAGCCTATTTTGGTCATTATTCGTTGATCTGGTAACATCACTTCATTTGAGATAATAAAACAATTCCTTAGTGGAGGCAGGTGTACCAAGAGAGTAGTGCAATTCATGTTTTAGGGAGCTTTACTTGCATGCTCCCTTCCAAAGTACTGTAGCTGACTTCCAATTCAAAATTTTCTATTTCTTTTTATTAAAAATCATGCCTCCCTCACCCCCACCAACTATATAAGCTTCAAGCCCCACAAAGGCTGAATCTGTCCCTGGAGTTTACACAGCACGCTAAGAAAATGGAATGTTGTCCTTAATGGGGGAACTATGTAAGAATGCCGGGTAGTACAGAGGCATGTCCATATTTGCATTTTAGGAAGATTACTTTGGGAACAGTGTAGACGAAAGACTGAAAGAGGGTTAGATCTGGAGGGAAAACTGTAAGGAAGCCATCATTGTATTCCAACCAAGAATAGAGACCTTTTGCCTTTTATTTTATAAAAAGGGTTGGTGTTTCCTTTGAAAGAGAAGATCCTCAGAGGCATTTCTAATTTTACTTATAAAAGCTCCCTCTTCCCGTTTCAGAAGTATTATTCTTCCTCCAAGAAGCTGAGGAGATTAAAATCTTTCATAGTGTAATAGTCTGTTCTTGCCTTCATAAAATATGAAATTTTCATACTCAATAGTGTTAACTTACTAGCATAAGGAAAATAGCAAGTGTTTGTTTTAAAATAAAATGTCAGTGTAACAATAAAAAAAAATGAGAGTTCTTCAGTGACCTTTTTAGCCCAATATGAGACTCAAATAGTATACACTGTATCCCAGGATGATGTACTCAATATTATCTTTTAAATGTATATTTAGAGTGTGTATGTATATTTTAACATTAACTACATTTAGAGTTCATCTTAAATAATAAATGTATAGTAATCAAGAAGACTGAGAGAAAGGAAAAGGTGAGGGGTTCTACCAAAGAACAAATCTTCCTCTAAAGCCACAAAAACAAACACCGTTTTAAGAGGGCATAAGAATAAGCGAAAATATCTATTGAAGTCAGTTTGAAGTTTGAAGTCTAGAAATAGAGCATATAAGCTGTCTTAGTTCACTTAGTGTTGCTCTAAAAGAATGCCTGAGACCGAGTAATTCATAATAGACAGAAATTTATTAGCTCAGAGTTCTGGAGGCTAGGAAATCCAATATCAAGGTGCTGGCATCTGACCAGGATCTTCCTGCTATGTCCTCACATGGCAAAAAAAAAATGAGATGGAGAGATAGACCTAGAGGGGGCTGAACTCATCCTTTCATAGTAACCACGAGTCACACCAGGAAGATGAAGCCTTGGGGCCTAATCACCTCTTAAAGTCTTACCTCTTCATACCATTACAATGGCAATTGAACTTCAAAATGACTTTTGGAGGGGACGAATATTAACGCCATAGCATACGTGTAAACATTTCACATTAATAGACAAAGAGTGAGCTGGTAGATGATTAGCCACTTTTGCATAACTCTATGAGGTAAAAGGAAAATCATCAATGACTTCCACTTTATGAGTAAACCACGGGGAGGATCTCCCCTTCTTTCTTGGGGGTTACACAATCACAAAGACTATATTCAATTGTCTACTCTTACTCAGAAAGTGGCTATTACAAATCCATACTCTGCCCTGTGTAGTGGGTAGAAGGGAGAAAGGTCTTTTACAGAGCTTCTGAGTATTCCTCTGAAGTCTGTAGTTACAATTAAAGGAAAAAATACATACTGGGCGTGTAGATCAAGCAAAAGATCTAATGAAAATTGTAAGTTGTTAGAAAATCATTAAAATATTTTAGTTTATGCTTTTAAGACTATTTTTTGGGGTGAGTTCTTTGGAATGAAATTAAACACATTCCAATTAGAATTCTTAGTGGATAGACATGTTGCTTCTAGATTCTAGAAATATATGACTATATATGGCAGACCCCTTACAGAAGTTCTTAGCCAAAGAGAGTCAACTTATGCTCTTGTACACCTAGGCAAAATGGTAAACAGCATCAGCCTCCATATTTCCTCACAAAAGAGAGGAACCATCACCTTTGCTCTGAAGTTTGCCTCTCCAGGCAGGATAGCTACTTCAAATTTATTGCTTCTCCTACTAATTTTTCTTGCCTAATTCTTCCTGATCCTTCCATGTACAGGATAAAAATAAGAATCCAGAGAGAGGAAGTACCGTAGGCTATGGGGCTGCAGAAGGGAAGAAATTAATTCTGTTTTTTGGAGGGATTAAATGTCTGGAAAGCTTTTTACCAAAACACTCTCTCCCCTCTATCATACTATGTTTCAGTTGCCAAGTACATGTGTCTCGCATTAAAGCATGAGCTATTTGGGCATAGGCACCAGGCCCATGAGTCTGCGTTATCATCCAGAACCTAGTGCCTGACGTATTATATGTACTAAAGTGTTTAAGAAAATAAATAAATACATACATAAATCTTAGAAAATACTCTCTCCCTCTGTGGTTGCCGAAAGGCCAAAATCTGATCCCTGGATCTATTAGTTTGGTTTTTCACACTCTCCCCTTCAGAAAGAAAAGACTCTCTCATTAAAATCTTACTTGATGCAAATGCGAAATGAATTACTTTTTCTATTTAGAAGCAAAACGTACAGGTGTGGAGTAGAAATTCATCTCCACAAATAGGAAGGAGCTAGGCATAGAAATAAGGCATTTGGACTTAACATTTTATTACCGTGTAATGGTTTGGGCAACCGTTGCGAAAACCTCAAGATAAGGTGCCAATAACTACTGTGGAACAGGCCATCAGAAAGTCTGGCATACTGTGCCTCAAGATTCAGAGTTGTACCATGAAAGTATGATAATTCCATAGGAGGCAGCATCTAGCAGATTCTGCTTTTGTTAGGCCCTAGGGAGCCCTATTAAGAGAGCTTTCTCCTATGACATTTATTTTTAACTGTACTCTCTGTGTTAAATCTAATTTTTTCCTTAGGGGAAAAATGCTCTCCCAGACTGTAAAATAAATTGAATCTTTTAAATCTGGCCCTTGAAGAATAAACCAATTTCTATCTAACCTTCAAAACTCTGACAGAGTAGATCCATCCTTCCTGTTAGTACCCAAAATGTATCAAATCAAAGTGTTACTAATATACACAGTGCAATAGAACTCTTATCAGGAAACTATGCTGAATGGATCAATATTTGCAGTGACTTATATGCTATTTTTCCTATCTGACAGTTTGTAGGGTTTGTTCCTTTAACAACCTTATTTTTTTTTTTTAAATCTAAGTTTCACTACTTCAGTACATATCTCACATAAAGAAACTCAGAAGAGCTGTATTTTAACGTCAGCTACTACAGCAAAAGCTGCTGGTGCCTGCCCAGATTCCTCTTTTATCAGGCTGATGTACTCACTCTCCAGCTGTTATGAGTATTGGCTGTTCAGTGTTCACAGCTGCATCTTTTTATTCCAGAAAATTACCCGTGGCCAGTAAGAGCCACCTGACCCACAGACGTCTGGGAACGCTCAGAGAGTTTCCAGTGATATGGGGGTATAAAGGCTAGCTTTCTCGCCGGAAAGCGGGCCAACTTCATAGTGCCTCTCATGCCTTGGAGAATATCTCATGGTGTCAGTTACTAACTTCTGTTGAATCTGCTTCCTAAATCCTGCTAACTATCATATTTCAATTGGCATGCACCCTAGTTTAGGACGATCTATTATCTAACTATTCAAAAAACCTTCTGAATCAATTTTCACCTTTTTATAGTCCCTTCTCTACATTACTGCCAGAACTCTAAAATGCAGATTTGAATGCCATCTACCCCAGCCCCCACCAGCACACATGGAGGCCCTTAAATGATCATCCTCATCACCTACACAGGGATAGTAAGCTGAAGTCACTTCACACATACATTTTGTTTTTCCCTGAAGAAAATGACACCACAGAGCCAAAGAAAGCCTTGTAATATGCACAATATAATTGGATGGCATTTGCCTACCTTGAGAGCAAAAGTCAGCTGAAGCAGTTAACTATTAGGTTGCTGCCAAAGTAACTGCAGTTTAGGCAAGGATTTCTTCTACACCTGGCCCAGGAATCTCAGTATTGATACATTGAATGGGGAAATTTCCTAATCTTAAACTGGGATGATAATTCTTTCTAGGATAAATATATTTTGATCCTGGAACTTTTTGGCATTAAGTACAGTAATGATGAAAGTAGACCCATAGCAGTGATAATTGTGTTAAAGAATAATTTGTGCATGTGTGATATTTACGTTTCTAAAGGTTAATATCTGGGCCTATTAAAGAAACAAACTGATTTGTGACTCCAGTTTGTAACATGTAATTGAATAACTTTGACTTTTGGTTTTACATTGAAAGCTATGTTTACAAACAGTGTTGGAATACTTAATAGAGCTTATCCACTGAGATATCCCCCCCCACCCCCCCATCTTTTTCTTTTACTTTTAGATTTAGGGAATTTGTCAGTATCTGGAATGGTTTGTCAGACAATATTAAAGAGAATATAATGAATTTATAAACAAGTAAAACCTCTACAGGAATTTAAATTGTAAACTCCCTCCTAAATGACTAACAAATTCACTACATTTATAAATTGAACAAGATTTGAATGTCAAATTAAGAAGTTCAGAACAAGGTTTCTCAATTTTGAATTTGAATGCATTAATAAATAAAATATCTTTAATAACTAAAGTGGCCCGTGAAATATTTTCTGTTCAAAAAGGTAACCCTCAAGAGCATTAGAATCTCACATTGACATACAAATCTAGTTTCAGATACCTGCAAAATCAGAACACATGGCAAAGTTGGGCTGCATTCTTACCTGACACAAACGTCCCCTCCTCAAGATGGTGCATGCATCTTCAGGTTCCTCAGAGGTCTCTCAAACACGTCGCTCATTTACATTTATGTGCCCAGTCCTTATAAAGGCAATTTCCACTCACGAATTTGGAGCAGTGTTTCTCAATCAAGTTGATTGCCTCCCCACTTGCGCCCTTCACCACCCACTCCTGCCCCCACCAGGGGCCATTTGGCAATGTCCAAAGACATTTTAGTTGTTACCATTAGGGGGTGGTACTAATGGCAACTAGTGAGTAGAGGCCAAGGATGTCGGTAAGCACCCTGCAATGCACACAGCAGGTCCCCTAACAATGATCCAGACGGAAATGGAAGTAGTACTTAGGACAAGAAACCCCAACCTAGACTAACACATCTACCATCCTCTAGAATGGCTATCTGTGTATCCTGGAGCTCAATCTATTGATATTATATGGGTCACAAATAACCTTCTTTATTCACTGTTATAGAGCCCTATTTTGTATCTGGGTTCTTAAATTTTTACGTTTCTCTTTTTAAGTCTTTTATTTCTTTCACGAATTTCTTCCCCACATTAAGGTTAAAGAGAATGCTTTCTTCTACACAAGTTACAAATATTTTACATTTGTCATCAATCCATCTGAAATTTATGTGATAGTCGTCGATATAATTTTATTTCCATATGGATAGCCCATAGTTTTAACAGCATTTTTTGAATAGCTTATTTTTCTCCACTAGTAGGTAACACTGATTCTGCTGCTAAAAGTTTCCATGTGAATGCTCATCTGCTTTCAGGCTATTTTTTATATATTATCTTATTAATTTTATACTTTTATTAGAAACCTTGCTATATGACATATCATACTTCCTTTCTCATACTTTTATAAAATTTACGCTTACATATGAATTTCAGGATGGCCCTCCTGAAATTATAGTTGAAATTATACTA
Source organism: Callithrix jacchus (assembly GCF_049354715.1). NCBI lineage: Eukaryota > Metazoa > Chordata > Mammalia > Primates > Cebidae > Callithrix > Callithrix jacchus. The sequence goes on along the minus strand of NC_133516.1, from coordinate 99,284,074 downwards.
AATTTATAGGTGGAGCAAATATGCTGATTTTTCTCACTATGAACATTGTTTCCTATTTGAATTTTTCCAAAACTTTCAGTGAAGTTGAACAATTTCTCTATAAAGATAATGATACGTTTGTTCCTGGGTGCTACGTGTTACTTATTATGAGGTTTTTCGCCAATAACTTTTTGGGTTTTAAGTGCTTTTAATTCAAAACAGTCAATAGAATACTCTGCATGCAAATAACGTTTTTTGGTTTAGATCTCATATACGGCAAATTTGCTGAGCTGTCTTAACAGCTTGTCTGTAGATTCTCTTGGATCCTTGGTTAATCACAGCACCTGCAACAGTAAGTCCTATTTTGTCTCAGGGCACTGGTGCTGATCTATAGAACAGTTTTGAAGAGGAAGTGTCTTCACATTGCTTTACAAGACATCACTTTTTAAGATTTACATGTAAATATGATTTTTTTTCTCTCTAGATTTTTGGCTGACACTTTTGATGAGGTTGAATGGGGCTTAGAACATGCCACCCCAAAATATGCGGCTATTGCATACTGACTATTGTGATCTGAAAGCACCTACGATACAGCAGATATATGAAGGGCTCTCTGACCTTCCCCCTTCTACTTAAAAGCAAGTCATAAAATTTTCCATGAGAAAGAAGATATCCCTGTACCAGGAAAAGGTAACATTTTTGTGGTGGGAGACTGGAAATTGATGCTGAAACAGTCTGCAGAAACAAACCTATTAAAATAATCCTTATCTTTCACTAATTTTACTCATATTTTTCCTATTTACTTCTCTACAATTTGTCAAGCTTAAATCCCTTTTCCTTTGTCTTGTCACTTCCCTACAAATGTAACATTCTTTATTGTCTTTATTTTTTTTTTAAGGCATATAAGCTCTCAGTCCTTTCCACTTATAGGAAATGCCCCATGTGAATGTAAAAATATTAAATAAAATTTGTGTGCTTTTTTCCTGTTTACCGATGTTATGTTTATTTAATTCACAGACCCAGCTACTTACTGAACCAAAGAGGGCACAAAAAGGTTTTCCTTCTCTATAGTTTCAAGGAAGGTTTATTCAGTTAGAGATTTTCTAAGTTTTTAACAACCTGAATGGCTGATACTAAGCCATGTATAACACAGCGCAGTTTTGTTCTTTTTTTTTTTTTGAGACTGAGTTTCGCTCTTGTTACCCAGGCTGGAGTGCAATGGCGCGGTCTCGGCTCACTGACAACCTCCGCCTCCTGGGTTCAGGCAATTCTCCTGCCTCAGCCTCCTGAGTAGCTGGGATTACAGGCACGCATCACCATGCCCAGCTAATTTTTTGTATTTTTAGTAGAGACAGGGTTTCACCATGTTGACCTGAATGGTCTCCATCTCTTGACCTCGTGATACACCTGCCTCAGCCTCCCAAAGCGCTGGGATTACAGGCTTGAGCCACCGCGCCCGGCCAGTTTTGTTCTTTAAGCCTACCCAATTTGCCTGAAGGACGTGCTCTTCTATTTGAAGATGCAGCTGGAAAGCCTTCCTCATTCTAGAAGCTGCCTCCTTTTCACCCCCAGCCTTGCTGAGCACGTTTCAGGGAAATCCATTTGGTTTAAATTAGCTTTGACTGGGATGCTTTTTTTTTTTTTTTCTAAGACAGAGTCTAGCTCTGTTGCCCAGGCTGGAAAGCGGTGGCACCATCTCTGCTCACTGCAACCTCAGCCTCCTGGGTTCAAGCAATTCTCCTTCCTCAGCCTCCTGAGCTGCTGAGATTACAGGAACCCACCACCACGCCTGGCTAATTTTTGTATTTTTAGTAGAGACAGGAGGTTTCACCATGTTAGTGGGGCTGGTTTTGAACTCCTGACCTCAAATGATCTGCCAGCCTTGGCCTCCCAAAGAGCTGGGATTACAGGTACAAGCCATCGTGTCCATCCTGGAATGCTATATAGTTTTCAGAGTTTCACAGAAATGCCCAGGAGTTTTATCTTCAATTACCTCAGTTTGTAAGACACAAAAGTCAAAGTCAGAAGGCCAGCTACTAATAGTGGTCAATGTCGGCTGGGCACAGTGGCTCAAGCCTGTAATCCTAGTACTTTGGGAGGCCGAGGCGGGTGGATCACGAAGTCAAGAGATTGAGACCATCCTGGCCAACATGGTGAAACGCCGTCTCTACTAAAAATACAAAAAAAAAAAAAAAAAATTAGCTGGGCGTGGTGGCATGCACCTGTAGTCCCAGCTACTCAGGAGGTTGAGGCAGGAGAATTGCTTGAACCTGAGAGGCGGAGGTTGCCGTGAGCTGAGATTGTGCCACTGCACACCAGCCTGGTGCCTGGCAACAAAGTAAGACTCTGTCTCAAAAAAAAAAAAAAAAAAAAGTGGTCAATGTAATAAAACCAGGAATGAAATTGAGATTCATTACAGGAAGAATGAACATGGCTCATTCTCTTCAGGCTCTAGCTCCTTAGTCAACAAATAAGCTAGTCCTGCAAATCAAAAACAAAAACAACAAAAAATATGGAATAAAAAATAATCCCCAAAGCTTCCAAGTGGCTGAAACAGCTAGAAGAGGATTTGAGTGCATTTACACTCACATGAAGAAAACTGTCAAGGAAAAGACCTTTTGATGTGTTACAAACTATTACGGCTAAACAAGGAATCAGCAAAAGTCATCCCTGGGCCTTATAAAACAATGACATTTCAGTGTTCTTTCAAACATTTTTTATTGGAGAAACATGCAGTGTTGATGAGTTAGCTTTTTTGTTCTCTTTGTGCCACAATTACTGAAAATAATTTATATTTTTGTTTTTATTTTCTTCTTCACAATTAAGGAGGGGAAATTATTCTTTATACTGCTTTCAAGCCAGCCTGTGTCAGTATCGTACCTGGGAAGGAAATGGCTAAGGCTCTGGGAGTCGTTTTGTTTCCCCCAAGTTAAAATGCATACGTTGTTGGAGGATTTATCAGCTGAAAGTCAAAGTGTGACTATTTGATATTGTGTTCCGTAACTTCTGGAAAATGTCAGCACATCGTAAGCAGGCAGCATGCCCTGCAAGAACATCTCCCTGGGTGTAATAAACTTACTTCCAAAGTCCGAAAGCTTTTTGAGAGTCATTTACAAAGCCACAGTTGGTTTGTTGCTTAACTTAGGACCCCAAAACATATATCCAAGCTTTCATTTTTCAGTCTTCTAAAGCCATACCTCTATCTTACACTACTGCGACTGTCATACAGATATATAACACCCCAGCCCTGCACATGTGGTGTTGATTGGGGGTATGGACATCTCAGGGAGAATCACTGTTCCCAAAAGGAAAAAACCAGGAAAGATCAATTTGGTAGTGGAGTAACATCAAACCCAATTTTCTCACTCAACTTTATTAAAAGCAGCTGGCTCACGACTTGTGGTAGGCAAACAATGTTATTTATTTAAAAAGCAATTCTCAGTGGGCTTCCCGTTCAGGTTATTCTCTACGTAAGTCAGTACGTTTATGTACTTCCTTTAATGAATAGAAACGGTATTTGCCTTTCTGACTTTTCACTTTGATGACCTTAGTAGTATCAGAAACAAGTTAGCTGTAGACTGATTAAAATGAAAAGTGTGTTTTCATTTTTTAACAAAAACAGGATATTGTAGATAACATCTCAATTTTCAGTTATCCAGAAATGTGGCCCTTCTATAACTTGTAGTGGCAGATACAAGAGATCAGAGAGTCCTTAAAAGTCACGCTGTAAACATGAACACATGTTCAACCTTTTGTATATTTTTCCAAAAAACTACCAGGCATCTACCACTTACCTCATCTTTTGCAACTGTTAAGAAATACACAAGCCTTTTGAAAACTGTAAAGCTGGGCCCTTTCTGTGGTCAGTTATGTCCCCTTTCTTGAATTTTCTAGGTCAGTAACAGCAGAACGCAGTCGTAACACCCTGTCTTCAACCACACTTTAGGGCACGGAAATTTAGAGCTTTAGGGCAGGGAAATTCCTTTTAAGACCATCTCTATTCTGTTGGATTTAGCGAGGTACCCCAAAACTTTATACTACATGTAATGGGTTTGAAACAGATTAAGCAGAAGGATGGAAGCTTAGTGTTCTTGTTTTTGAAGTAAAACAAATCCTTCCAAACCGCTCCTTTGTTCGTTGTCTTTTTCCTCATCCTTCCAACCACTTTCCTAGCACTGGAGTAATATAATAGCCAGGTAATACAGTACTTCAAGCTTTATAATATACTGTTAAGTACAGCACTGCCTAGTGAGAAAAAAAGTTAAAAAAATAAAGAACGAGAGAAACCTCTTTTTGGAAAATTCCTGCAGTGAAAGTGAAATCTGTGGTATGATCTATCTTTACAACTATGAAAAACTTTTCGATTCTGAGAAAATAAAGGCATCGGTGGGCTATTGCAACCTTCTAAACTGCGCGTCTTCATCTCCCTTTAATCTTTTTAACAGCTACTAGTTGACCTAGATGTCCGCTTAGCTGCCTTTAGCCACCACCAGGTTCAACACACCTCACGCCAGTTCAGTAACCAGGCAAGCTGAGCAGAAACGAAAACAGCCCCTCCTCTCTCTTCCAAAGGCCGAGGGAGGAGATGCTGCTGGGAGTGTGGCGCAAACGCCACGCCTCCATGAGGGGCTGGGCTACTTACCAACCACTTTTTTTTCGCAGAGGCGGGGCAAGAAGCGGGTCACAGGTGACGTCATTCAGGAAAGCCGCCCTGATTGGAGGGAAGGAGGCGGAGTCCAGTTTCCCCGGTGACGGGTTGTCCGGTGGTTGACTGGTAACGGGTCTTGGCTGTACTGGTGGCAGCAGGGCGGCTGGCGTAGTCCGGAGGTCTCGGGCCTGATCCCACGCTGGACTCTCTGTCCTGCGATGACTGCTGCCCCGGCCGTCGTCACGACATCGGGTTTGGAAGATGGGGTGCCTAGGTCCCGTGGCGAAGGTGCCGGGGAAGTGGTCTTGGAGCGGGGGCCCGGCGCGGCCTACCACGTGTTCGAGGTGATGGAGGACTTGATGGAGAAGCTGAAGCTGCTCCGCTTCGAGGAGGAGTTCCTCCGGAAGAGCAACCTGAAGGCCCCATCCAGGTGGGTACCCGCGTTCCCGATCGCCTGAGTGCGTCCTCGGCCCCGGGGAGACACCTTCAGTGGTCCTGCTGGGAACCAATTCCGTGAGAGCGGGTTAGCAATTCTTTTCCTCGGTCTTCCTAGCCAGGGGAGGGTACTTCACCCCAAACTCCGGGGAGGGTCCTGGAGCTCACGCAGCCCTGACTTGGTATTTTTATAGAGAAAATAAGTTTTGGAACGGCAGAAAGGATTAGAAGACAGCTTACCTGTTTTTTAAACACACACGCATTACCACAAAACAAAAACTATATTTTCTGATTATAAAAGTAATGCAAATACTCGTTGTAGAAAACTCAAAAAACACAAGAAAATGTGTAGAAAAATTATAAAACCGCTCAAGATCTCGTCTCCAGAGAGGAATACCATTATCATTTAAGGCTTTTATTCTAGTTTGGGTTTTTCTTGGTGTTGTTTAAGACCCCTTTCCTACAACTGCGGACCGTGTGTACTTAGGACCCTGTTAAGGAGTACTTTAAATGCCGTTTAGTAAACTTGTTGACTCCTTGCTATGGTTTAAAAGACTTCTGCCTTTGCAATAACCATACTCTCAGAAACTGAAAAGTGGAAAAGGCAAATGACAACTATTGAATTGTCCCGTATCATAGAAACTAAAGTTCTACCCTTGTTCTGGTGGGGGCAACGTCCAACATATCCTGAAAGCAATACCATTACTTGCTGAGGGTAGTGGTCAGCTAGGACCTTCTCCTCAAATCACTGCAGCTTAGCAACAGTCAGATAAATCAGTTTTATAGCTTTTCCTTCACTTATTACTTACATTTGTTTATTCCATAAAAGGCAATCAATATTAAGAATCTATAGTACTTAATGTCTACAGCCAGTCTCAAATAATTTCCCTTGACAGTGTTAGTTTCATTCCACTACTCTCTTCCAATAACTTGAATTGAAAGATACGCAGACTTTATGTAAACTGTTAATATTAAGTTAGTCCATGGTAGGAGAAAAGATACAGGAAAAAGTAGTGTTGCTTGACCCATGTTAGAAAAAAGTAGTCTTGGGATTATTACTGAAAGTGAACTGATCAGGATAATATAGACAACCAACATTTCCTATGTTAATAAAAAATACATTTTTTTCCAAGTATATTTTTCAAACGAAAAGAAAATGGTCTTCAGGTTCTGTTGATGTCATCTCTTGCACTGTGTCCCCAGGGGTTCAGCAGGATACTTTGAATCAAGGATTTGTGTGGGGACATCCTAGTCCAATAGTTCTCGAAGTGTGATCATCAAACCAAGAGCATCAGCATCACCTGGGAACTTACTAGAAATGAAATTCTTCAGGCCCTTTCCGAGGTCTACCTTTTCAGTAATTATAGGAGTGGGGGGCTAGCAGTCTGTTTCAGTAAGCCTTCCAGTAGATTCTGATGGATACTAATGTTTGAGAACCACTGTCCTAGGCTTACAGTATCTATTGGTGTTCCTTCGTCTGCCCGAGGGGAGTTATCTGCCGATAAGGAAAAGATGACTTTTTGGTGGATGGGTGCTTTGAAAGCGTGGTGAGCATATACCTGGAAGGACTTCATGGCCTTTTTTTTTCCAGCATTCTTTTATCTTCCAGAACATTTATACTGCAGGAAAAAGTTTGGGAAACATGAAGAAGTACATAACTTTCTTATGACAATGGTTATAATAGTTGTAAATATGTTGTAAACATAATAATGGGAGCTGCACATGAACAAGAAGAATAAGATCTTGGATTAAACTGACCTGAATGTTGTTGCTAGTGAGTCTTATTCCTATAATGCTTTTGTATAAATCATACTGATTCTCATAGAACTGTGTTTAGTAAACTAGGGGATTAAGCAGGAGCCTACAGATGTTTGTTAGACTGGTGATGTGATATTCACAGGTTCTTAATCCTGACTACACCTTATGAACGTGCAAGCTTTTGAAATATACCTGAAATATACCTCATACTGGGCCTACATTCACAGAAGTTCTGATTTAATTCATTCTTGAGGGAAGCAGCAATGTATGGCCGAGTACCAGTATTTTTATGAGCTCCTCAGGTGATTGAATATGCAGCCAAGATGAAAACAAATGAATACCATGGTAATAGGTTAGAAACAGTAAACATGCATAATAAGTCATCTTTGAGATCTTTTTCAAACTGAGATTCTTCTAAGTTACCATTTTCATTCATAAGATACTCACATATTATTCCTGACACTGAAATCATTTTGGCAAAAATTCTACATACTCTGTGCTCTAACATGCACTACGTGTCCTGGGTGTAAGGTCTTTGATCTAATATTTTGGATACAGTAGTAATTGACCTAATCCTGATGATTTAACAACTTTAATGTGAGTGCTGTGGATTACTGGAAACTTCAAAGGGTGAATTATCGAGGTCTTTTGATTTGACGGCCATGTTGGGGGAAGAAAGGTTGTTGGGCAATTGTGAATTTGGCCCTGTCAGTTATTATAGATTTATTTGCATTATTTATAGATTTATACATTATTTATAGATGTGTTTGCATTATTTCACATCCGCCCCCATTCCTCCTTGTTTTGAAACAGACTCTATTTTGCACTGCCTACCAACCCTGGTGAACAGTTCTACATGTTTTGTACTCTTGCTGCATGGCTGATTAATAAAGCAGGACGTCCCTTTGAACGGCCTCAAGAATGTGATGACCCTAATGCAACAACATCTAACATACTTTCCGAGCTTAGGTCATTTGTAAGTGTAAACGACCATTCTTTCTCCATATTCTCAAGTTATGAATTTTAATATTGGTAATTTAATAACAAATGCTAGCCATTTAGATGAATTCTCTGTAAATATAATTAGTATGAATTCATTTTGAGGTAAAGCCTCAAAATAGTTAATATTATAACATTAATGTCACTCCTGAAAATGTTCAGTGTATACTCTTTATTAGCCCAAAGTAGTATTTTTTTAAAAAAATCTTGATGTGTCTGAGAGTTAGACTTTTGGGTGGTTAATTCTTGATCTAAAAAATGATAATTAAACCCTATAAAATCAAAACACTTTCTATACTGAAAGGGAACGTGGACTTAAAGACCGTGATAGCAGTGTACTTTTTCATTTCTGACTTTTCCTGGGCAAGCAGTAAGATATTTTTGGCACAAATGTTCCTAATTTTTGACAAGTGAATCATTCTGTCCTTAAACATAGTTGTTTAAATGGTTTTACTGGTTTCATTTTCCCTCTAGTAAGATCAATAATTAGACTAGAAAACACTAGAACTTATTCCTCCTAACTGTAATTTTGTACTCACCCACATCAATATGCAATATGCTATGATGTTATTACCTTTTAATTTCAGACCTTTAACAATAAAAGTATTTCCAGTACTTTTATGTATCAATGGATTACAAAGACTTAAAATGGATTTCTAAGAAACAATGTAATTACAGTTATTGTAAATCTTTGAAAGAAAAGTGATACATCTATTCAGCAGTTCTTTGCTTAAAATATTTTGATATTTGGAGTATAACTAACTAATAACACCCTGTTTTATCTTTTGTTTTTCAGGGGAGAACTGCAGATTTTCCTCCTTCAAAATTAAAGTCAGGTTGTGGAGAACCTGTATGCTATGTTCTTGATTGCTTAGCTGAAGAAGCATTGAAATATATTGGTTTCACCTGGAAAAGGTAAAAACTACCCAACCTGATAATAGTAATTTTGTGTGCAAAGCGTTTTCCTCTGAGGGTGCAGAGATGTTCAATTAAACATAAAATAATTATTTCTTTTTGACTATTCTAAATTGAAAATGGCACAGATAATTAAGAAAAGCCAGTATAGACAAAATTAGGATGTCTGATGTCTTGAAGATTAATTCTGAAGTAAGGCGTTACATATTATTGTGCCTCTTCCCTATTCAAATATGTAATTATTGAAGGTTTAACTGTGACTATATATCTTTGTAAATTCTGATATTTTTAAAAAGTCTCTCGTACATATATTTATACACACAAACATAGTATGTACACGGCGGGAACTGATAGCTACAGATTTAAGGAAAAACTGGAAATTAATATAGTACTTTAAGTGGGATTTTCTCCTTTACTTAAGTTACTGGGCAGGAATAATGAGGAAAGTACCTGACCCTCTCCTAGACATTGGTCATTGCTTTCGTGTCCAACTTGACAGTGCTTTGTTTATTTCTCTTATTATATTGCATTTATTCTATGGTATTAAAATGGTTATTTCTTTACTGTTCTGACGTTCTTGCTAGAAATCATGAAATCTTCGCAAGTACTCTGGAAGTTAGCATAATGCGTGGTGTATCTTAGATGTTTAATAGATATTGAGCATATAGATGAAACAAAACATTTGAAAACTCAATTTAAAGAGATTATAATTAGAAAATATAAATTTTATGCTCTGCAGTTTGGGATTATTAATAGGTTAGAATGTAGAAGGCACTACGCAGGTAAAATGTGAGTGAGCAATGTTTTCTTAATTAGAACTAACTTCTGTAGAAAGATATATATATGTCTTTATATATGTATATATATATAGAAATATATATATATACACATATATATATTATTTCCTGTTAACATTTTAATGTATATTCAGTTATATTCTTTTAGATACAATCTCCCTATTAAGTTTCTTTAATAACTTCCTTGAATTAGCTTATTGGGATGAGCCATATAAAATTACTCATATTCATCTATTTTTAAACTAAAAAATGGCAATTTCATATGCTTCAATCCAAACATGCAAGAGAAGATAAGTTACGAGATGTATTTAGCATTTTCAAAAGTTACTGAATCCATATCCCAGTATATTGTAAATTCACCAGAAGCTATTGTGTAGAGTCTCAACCACTAGTCTATTTTGCACTTCCTTTGTTTCCTGCCACAACTTATTCCTGGCCTATGTATTGTAATTTGGATAATTTATTTTTTAGTTTTGTTTTTAATTGACACATAATAACTGTAAATTTTGGGGTACAGTGTGATGTTTCAATACATGTATGCAATATACAATGATCACATTAGTGACATTAACGTATCCATCATTTCAAACATTTATCATTTGTTTGTGGTGAGACCACTCTAAATCTCTTTAAGCTATTTTCAAATATATAATATATTATTGTTAACTAATATATAATATTGTTAACTGTAGTCACCCTTCTGTGCACTGGAACACTAGACCTTACTTTGTACTCACCCACTTTGACCAACTGCTCCCCATTCTCCTTTCCCCCTACCCTTCCCAGCTTATTGTAACCCCTGTTATACTCTCCACTTCTGCGATATTTGTATTTCTGTGCCTAGCTTATTTCACTTGACATAATGTCCTCCAGGCTTATATGGGTTGCTGCAAATGACAGAATTTCGTTCTCCCTTATGAATAGTATTCCACTATGTAAATATGCCACACTTTCTTTCTCCATTCAACCTTTGATGGATACTTAGGTTGGATTCCATATCTTGAGTATTGTGAATAGTGCTGCAGTGAACATCGGAGTGCAGATATCTCTAACATACTGATTTCTTTTTTTTTTTTTTTTTTTTGGATATATAATCAGTACTGGGAGTGATTGCTGGATCATAGAGTAGTTGTATTTTTAGTGTTCTGAGGAACCTCCACAGTGTTCTCCATAGTGGCTGTACTAATACTGTACATACCCACCAATAGTGTACAAGGGTTCCCGTTTCTCCATATCCTCACCAGCTTTTGTTATTTGTGGGGGCGAGGGGTTGAGTAACAGCTGTTCTAACTGGGGTGAGATGGTATCTCATTGTGGTTTTGATTTGCATTTCCCTGATGATGTTGGGCATTTTTACATGTATCTGTTGGCTATTTTTATGCAAGTTTTGAGAAATATCTATTAAGATTTTCTGCCCATTTTCCAAATTGGACTACTTAGTTTCTTTGTTGTTGTTTTGCTACTGAGTTGCTTGAGTTTATTATACATACTGGGTGTTAACTTCTTGTCAGATGGGTGGTTTGCAGATATCTTCCCCCATTCTGTGGGTTGTCTCTTCACTCTTGATTGTTTCCTTAAGTTTGATATAATCGTGTTTGTCTATTTTTGCTTTTGTTGCCTGTGCTTTTGAGGTCTTATCCAACAAATTCTTGTCCAGACAATGTCGTGAAGTGTTTTTCCCCACATTTTCTCTAGCATCTTCAGTTTCAGGTTGTATATTTAAGTCTTTAATCCCTTTTGAGTTGGTTTTTGTAAGTGGTTAGAGGTAGGGGTCTAGTTTCATTCTTTTGCATGTGAATATCCAGTTTCCCAGCATCGTTTATTTTTCTTTTTTTGTTTTTTTATCACCATTTTTTGAAGAGACTATGACTTAGATAACTCATGAGGACTATGTATAAATGAGGATAAAAGGAGGGAGCTGGAAAGTGATCAACATTAGAGAATATATCAGCTATGTAACGTGTAAATGAGATACAGGTGACATACAGCTGAATTTTTCATATATCTAAATATGTCAAAATGAATTATAGAAGAATATTGCTTTTGAGATATTTTCTAATTCTAATTAATGAAAAATTAGGAAATTTATTATTTAAGATGATTGATTTGGTTTACAGTATTTTGCATAATAGTAAATGTGGATTTTTGTATTTTGTTATCATGATTGAGGCATGGGTTTTCGATTTTAAGACAGGGTCTCACTCTGTTGCCTAGGCAGGAGTGCAGTGGTATGATCATGGCTCACTGTAATCTCTGCCTGCTGAGCTCAAGCCATCCTCCCACTGTAGCCTCCCACATAGCTGGGACTCCAGGTGCATACCACCACTCACAGCTAATTCTTCATTTTTTTGTCAAGATGGGGTTTTGCCATGTTGACCAGGCTGGTCTCAAACTCCTGGTCTCAGGCAGTCCCCCTACCATCGCCTCCTAAAGTGTTGTGATTACAGGCATGAGCCATCACACCCAGCCAGGTACTAGTAGTTAATATAAGCTTTCTCTCTAGCTTTGTTACTGGAGAAAAAAGGAAAAAATAAAATAAAATAAGTTTTCATAAGTAAGCCCAAATACATTTGAGTACTTTTATTATAGAAAATGTGTCGTTGATCTTGATGAAGAAATGATTTTTCAATGCTTAATATTAGGACCACTAATTAGATTTTGGAAATAAGAAGAAAGCTGGAAACCTTCTTACTACCCATGTTAAAATAAACTTCAGATTGATCAGAGATAAAAATGTGAAAAGTAAAACTGTAGAAATATTAAAAGACCAGAGGAGTACAGGGTTGTGGTATGACGGAAAGCCTCAAATATATGAGGTTAAAGCTAGGGTCTGTGCACGAAAAGGTTACCAAGTCCATCTCATAAGAACTATAACAATCTTCAATAGCCAAGGTTATAAGTGGTACACTAGGGTAACTATTTTTGAGAGGTTAGGCAAAACATTAATTTTCTTAATATACAAAAAGCCAAAAAGTAATGGGTATTAATAGACACTTCACCAAAAAAGAAGTGAAAATAACCAATTAAAATATGAAAAGATGTTTAGTCACTTTCCTGCCAAAGAAATGCAGTTAAAACAAGAGTAAGATTTTATGTAGTTGATTAGCTAAGATTAAACATCATATAATGATATATATGGTGAATATATGGAAATGCAGTCACTCTCCTTCACTATTGTTGGGAGTCTAAATTAGGGTAACATTTTGGAAGCCAATTTTGGCAGTATATAGCAAAACAATAACATGTAGAAAGTTGTTTACCCAGCCAGTTCACATGAACAAATTTATTTTAAACGGTATATGTAATGATAAATGTACAGGAATGATCTTTGCAATATTGTCTAGCAAAATACCTAGAAACTTCCATGTTTAGTCATAGGCTGCCAATTACATTAATTATGGTACTGATTGTTCAATGAAATGCAGTATAAGTATGTAAAAAATGAGAACTACGTCTGTATTTAAATATGTGACATTGGTGAGAAGCATTACGTGGGATAACACCATGCATAGTGTCAACTCATTTTTTGTAAGTTTGGAGAGAAACACTTTTGCTTTTTTACATAGAAAGTTTTAGGGAAAATACATGAAACATTTAACAGTGATTATGGAAAAGGAGTGAAAAAGGACAAAACCTGGCATAGAGGAGATAATATTTGCATTATGCTTTTTTGTCTTACTAAATATTAAAATTCTCATCTCATGTTTAACCTTATTACTTCAGGCCAGTATACCCAGTAGAAGACGAGTTAGAAGAAGAAAGTGTTGCAGAAGATGATGCAGAATTAACACTAAGTAAAGTGGATGAAGAATTTGTGGTATGTGTGTAGCTGAACTCTCTGTTCATTTTCACCTTTAGGCCCCTTTCCATTCTCTTAATTCCCCCCAGACTTCCATTATCAGGAATCTATTTTATGTCATTGTTTCTAAAAATGAGAAGCTTTTAAACAGTGCTAAATACCATCATTTAGACCTTTGGTTAAGTTAATGTTTATGTTCTTTAATGATTGAGGTCTGAATTTTAGCAGAGGTTCTCAAACTGTTCACGGAAATAGACACCACTGGTTATATGAATAAATACTTTATTAACAACCATTCATGATCTTAAATAGACTGTGACCAATAAAGAGGTTAAAACAACAGTATAACTGAGGATGAATCCATTCTGCTTTATATGAATACCGTTCATTTCTAAGGAATTCCTTTATTCATCTGCACTTAGGATGAGTAGGAATTTTTTAAAATGCTTTCAAACAATCAACATTATTTAAGTTGTTTGGCAGAATCTGAACGAACCTTTTTACATGCTTCACATGCCATCCATGGTGTGAAGCTACAGTTGACAGAGACAAAAGAACTTTTTCTCAAGATAATTCTCAGAACTAGAATTAGATTGATCCTGGTATTTTAGGAAGTGTACCTGTGATCTGAAGCAGAAATGGTGGGGGAAAGAAACGAACTTTATAGTACACAGCTGACCCTTGAGCAGTGTGCGGGTTAGGGGGCATTGGCCCCGACACAGTTGAAAATCCACAGTCTGGGCTCAATGGCTCACGCCTGTAGTCCCAGCACTTTGGGAGGCCAAGTTGGGTGGATCACCTAAGGTTGGGAGTTCGAGACCAGTCTGACCAACATGGAGAAACCCTGTCTCTACTAAATATACAAAAAAATTAGCTGGGCATGGTGGTACATGCCTGTAATCACAGCTACTCGGGAGGCTGAGGCAGGAGAATTGCTTCAACCTGGGAGGCAGAGGTTGCAGTGAGCCGAGATCATGCCATTGCACTGCAGTGTTGCAGCAAGAGTGAAATTCCATCTCAAAAAAAAAAAGAAAAGAAAATTCACGTATAACTTTGGACTCCCAAAAACTTTACTAATAGCCCACTGTTGACTTGAAGCCTTACCAGTAACATAAATAGTTAACACATATTTTGTCAAGTTATATGTATTATATACTGTATTCTAACACTAAGCTAGAGAAAGGAAGATGTTACTAGGTAAGTCATAAGCGAGAGAAAATGTATATACTATTACATGGAAGTGGAGAATCATAAAAGTATCTTGCCTGTCTTCATGTTGAGTTGCCTAAGGAAGAAGAGCAAGAGGTTGGCTTGGTCTTGCTGTCTCAGGGGTGGCAGAAGTGAAAGAAAATTTGCGTTTAAGTGGACCCATGCAGTTCAAACCCATGTTGTTCAAGGGTCAACTATATTTTGCTGTCATAAACCAATTAAAATTTTTAGGTGATTTTTTTTAAATCAATAGAAAATTAGTTTAAAATAATTTATTAAGTAATTGAAGTTTAGCATTTAGGTTAATATAGTATTTTAGTTAGTATATGAGGTTCTAATCACTGCATAATTTTAATAGCAAATGCTGAAAAATAACCATTAAATAGATTAGATTCTATCTGAATAGAAAATTATATAGCCATTTATTTATATTAGTCCATTTTGTGTTGCTGTAAAGGAATACTTGAGACGCTGGGTAAGTTATAAAGAAAAGAAGTTAATTTTGGCTCACAGTTTTGCAGACCATACAAGAAGTGTAGCAATGGCGTCTGTTTCTGGTGAGGACCTCAGGAAGCTTACAATCATGGTCAGACAAAGTGAGAGCAGGCATCTCACATAGCCAGAGAAGGAGCAAGAGACAGAGAAGGGAACATATATCCAAACTATACCATTGCAAATTGTTGAGTGGGCATGCTGACTCATACCTGTAATACCAGCACTTTGGGAGAGGCTGTGGCAGGAGGATTGCTTGTGGCCAGGAGTTTGAAATCAACATGGGCAATAGTGAATCCTCATCTCTACCAAAAAACAAAACAAAACGAAACCTGCCATGCGTGGTGGGGCATGCCTAGAGTCCTAACTACTCAGGAAGGTGAGGTGGGAGGATCACTTGAGCCCGAAGTTTGAAGCTGCAGTCAGCCATGATCATGCCACTGTGGTACAGCCTGGGTGACAGAGCAAGACCCTGTCTCTATAAAACAAAGTTTACAAAGAAATGTTATTGACATGGGAATGTAACTTGTATTCTACTGTATGCTATAAAATTAACTGAGAGGATTCCAAATTTTATGTCATTATGACATTGATTATGTAAAATATGTTTAAAATTATTATATTAGCATTAATTATATATGGGTAGAAGAATTAGGGATGATTGTTTCCTAGGCTTTGTATTTTTAAGGTTTTTTAACATGTATTTTTTAGCAGCAACGTGAACATTATTTAAACAATATGTTAAAAAAAGATGACTGTTATTTTTAAGGTTTTTAACGTGTATTTTTTTAACAGCAATGTAAACATTATTTAAACAATATTTGTAAAATACGATGACTGTTACAGAAGGAAAAAGACCATCGTAAAACTTATCAACGTGAAAGACTTTTTTAATGTGATAAATTTTAAAAGTCAAGGCAGATATATTTATTCATTCTGCATATATGTATTGAGCACTTGTTACTTAGCAGGCATTGGCAAGGCCCTTGCTGTGCAGCATGTACCAAAGCTTTGAAGGCAGGAAGAAGCTTAGCATGATGAAGGATCTAAGAGAAAACTGCTGTGGCCAGAGCTCCTGAGTAAATGGGAGGGTGACGTAAGATTAACTGCGAAGACAGACCAAGTTCAGATTGTTTGGGCATAAAAATTAGTTTAGACTTTATTCTTTGTATAACAGATCTTTCCATTCAAGCTCAGATATTAAGTACTCATATATTTCCAGTTCACCTCATTTATTCTGCTCAGGTTCATCTCATTTATTCCCTGATCTTGTCTTCTTACTAACTATTTAATCGTTATGAATAGTTTATCGAGAGATACCTGGTCCTAGTACATTAACAAAGTACATTAACATTTAACTTCAAAGGCATGTAACTCAAAACTGCTAGTCTGGGGAATAAAGGAAAACAAACCCACTAGTCAGGAGAAAAATAGCTGTGAGGGCAGAAACCATGTCTAATTTTTCTTATTGTGTGTCTCCAGCTTATTGTGCAGGGCCTGGTGCATAGTATATACTCATTAAATATTTGACCATAAAATCAAACTGTCAGCACATCATTGTGTAACATTTAGAAAGTATAGCTCATTTTAAAGCTAGGAACCCTTTAAAGTTCAAGGCGCCATTATTGGGAGTGTGAATTGAGAGAAGTAAACTGGAAAGCCACCTCTTCATACATTTCATCCCAGCCCTGAGGTGAAGACCTTCTGCTATTATAAGGGCAAACTGAAGGGCTTCCTCAAAGAGGTTGGCCCTGAGGCTGTCATTCCCTTGATCAAGTCTCTTGAATTTCTTTTCTTCTTTATGGTCATCATATTCTTCTAAGGGGTCCGCTGCTACTTCTACTCCTCTCTCTAAGGAGGACTGGATCACCACCTAGAGACCTGCTGATGGTGGGATATTACTTGATTCTGTTGTTTGAGTTTGTGGCGTTGCTCAGGGATGGTAAAGGTTGGCCAGGTGCCGTGGCTCTCACCTGTAATTCTAGCACTTTGGGAGGCCGAGGCCACCAGATCACCTGAGGTCGGGAGTTCAAGATTAGCCTGGTCAACATGGTGAAACCCATCTCTACAAAAACACAAAAATTAGCCAGGTATGGTGGTGCATGCCTGTAGTCCCAGCTATTTGGGAGGCTGAGGCATGGGAATTGCTTGAACCTGGGAGGTAGAGGTTGCAGTGAGCTGAGATTGCACCACTGGGTGACAGAGCAAGACTCTGTCTCAAAAAAAAAAAAAAAAAAGATTTCTGACAATCAGAGTTCTGCTATAATCATCTAGAAACTAGAAACCTTCAATTTCAGACTGCTCATATTAAGCTAGGACACAGTAATTATTCTTATAAATATGTTGGTTATAACACAATATATTCCCTCCTGTTGTACATAATCATATGCATGCTAATTGGCAGTCAGAATTAAGAGGGTATATTAGACGAATAGTAGGAAATTTTTGAGTGCCTTCTGAATTACTGAGATTAGAATTCTAATATATTCTAATAGTTTGAAAAATAATTTTCTAATCCTGCTTACATTTGAATTCCTCTTGAGTGCTCTCAATAATACTTACTAACTTAAATCCTTTTTCTATGAATTAGTTTGGGTTCTCCAGAGGAATAGAAGCAATAGAACACACACAGAGAGAGAGAGAGAGAGAGAGAGAAAGACTAAGGAATTGGCTTACATGGTTATGGAAGCTGAGAAGTCCCAAGGCCCACAGTTAGCAAGCTGGAGACCCAGGAAAGCTGATGGTAGTTTCAGTTTGAGTCCAAAGGCCTGAGGACCAGGAGAGCTGAGCTGATAGTTTGTTTCAGTCCAGGTCAGAAAGCAAGAGAAGGCTAATGTTTTCAGTAATAATGAGGCAAAGACAACGAATTCTCTCTCAGCTTTTCTGTTCTGTTCAGGCTTTCAATGGATTGAATAAAGCCCATCCGCACTGAGGATGGCAATGTGCTTTACTCAGTCTACTGATTCCATTATTATCGCATCCAGAAGCACCCTCACAGACACACTCTGAATAACGTTTAACCAACACCAAGGAACCTCGTGGCTCAAATTGACATACAAAATTCACCACCAAAAGTCGACCCTTTGTCACCTTAGCTCTCATATACATCTTCTTAAACTATAGTCTTCAAATAAGGACCATACATAGCAAGGTCATAATTTCATCTGATGGAATGTAACTGTTCTGCATACAACAGTTATTGCTGTAATCCCTTCTCCAGAAAAGGAGAAAAAGTTCTTAAGTGATGTTTACTTCTCCCTGATATCACTTAAATATTATAATGTAACAGTAACAATACTTAAATACTATGATATAAAGTCAGTACATCTTAGGTTACATGATAATGGAGTAAGAGAGTAAAGAAAAGAAAAATACAAATACATTCATAACAATTAGGAAATATTCATGACAATCACTGCTCATTTCTGTAACTGGTCAGATGCTTGTAGTTAGTGTTTATAACTACCATCTTTCACTACCTATTCTGTGTTCCCTCAGCTGGTTATTACTCTTTACCTGGTGGGGTGACTCAAACCTTTATTCCTGAAGGGTCTGGGCCATTAATTAGACCTGCCTGGATTTGGTTGTTGTAGTTTTCTCTTTACTTTTAATCCCAGGGTATGGTAGTACCATGCCTTAAAGGATCCTCCTGTATTTAGAATACTCTTCCTTCCATTCTGGAGTAGTCCAATGTCCTGTTAATAGGATCAGTCATGCCAGTCAGTACAGTACTTACCTTCTTTGCTGTTGATTCAGAGAGGCCAGGTGGTAGTCTTAACTTCCCGTTCAATCAGATCGTTGTTGAAGAATCTCCTGGTTGAAGAATTCTTCCTTTTGGAACTAAGACCTCTAGGCCAGCAAAGCATAAGATGGGAACAGGAAGCAAGAATTTTGCTAGCGGGCTACTAGGGGTAATACCAAGTGGTTCCACTCCCATTTCCATCCCTTGATTCCTGGACCTGTAAATTCTGGCTGTGGGGGAAACAGCGCCATATAGTGGTTGCTGACTAATTCTAGTACCCGCCGTTAAAGCTTTTTACTTACTAGTGTTAAGTCCAGTGTAGTCCAACAAATATCTATTGATTGCCTATGTAAACAGCACTGATCAAGTTATTGTAAAAGCATTACAAACTCGTCTCTTCTCCCATGAGCACTGAATCATTGGCATTTCAATCATTTACTCTGGTTGTTAGGTAGACTCTTACTAGTGCAAACACAGACTAGACCAAGCCATTTGTCAAAAGCGTATACCTTTGATCACTTTTGTCTGAACTTCTGCCCTACTACCCCATTCTAAAAAAAGTAAATGTCATTTGAGTATATGGAATCTACATTTGTATTGTTTCCTATTTAACTAAAATCTTTCTGGTTCTCCAAGGTTTAGCATAGTTCTCACGCCTTACCTTAGCTGCTCCAACTCCATAGTTTCTGAGGAGATATGGGATAGAGCCTTAGAATTTCCATTCTAAGGAGTACCTCTCAGAACCGCACTTGGAGAACCCAGTATCATATATTTTCAAATTGTTGAGGATAAGGATTATCTTTGAAATCTACAGCTTTGTACAATTCTATATACGGCAGTGTTCACCAACTGACATTTTCTTGTTTCTTTATAAGTTGATGACTTGAGGACCAAGTTCCATTGGCTTCATTACCATGTCCTTAAGGTTGAAATATCCTTGTTAAATTTATGTCACTATGTCACTTGTCACCACAGACATTATGAAGAAAAGGAGAGCTCATGTTTTCTCCTACATGCTCATAGAACCTGCTCAGACTCCTTATTTACTGCATATTGGAGAGAGGGTTGCTTCTCAAAGGATCACTTTCTACCCCCCGCCATCTACATCCAATTGATCTGCGGATTGGGATTAGCTTGGCATCCACGTAAACTATCCTTTTTAATAGATTTAAGTACCATGGGCCAACCAGCACTGCTAACCATGATTTTATCAAGCTTGAACATAGCGCAGTTGAGATGTCGAAAATATTTATCAATGTGATTGGTCCCTGGAGCAAGTGAGAATATTCTGTGTCTGTCTACCTCTCATTTTTGTCCATTTCAGTCATATTGCTCAAAAATATCCATTAACTCCTGTTTATGCCAAATATGCCAGCCACTTGGGTTTGTTTCCTGCCCTGCTTTTATATTTATCTGTAGTTCTCCAGTAGTGGCTCTGTTCTGTTCCCTCCCCGCAGTTTTTTTCCTTTCTTTAATGACTGCAAAAATGGTCCTAAATAAGTAGTAGTACCATCAAAACCTCAAAAAACACTTGAACTGTTAATAATATTGTGCCCTCCTTTATGACATGTTCACTAGGTTTTAAATATCCTATCAAGCTTAGTACAGCTTATTACAGCATGTAGGTGAAAACTGGAAATAGATTTTTAGTTATAATTTTTAATAATTTTTTTATAATTTGTTTCTATTTCTAAGGAAGAAGAGACAGATAATGAAGAAAACTTTATTGATCTCAATGTTTTGAAGGCCCAGAGGTATCACTTGGTAAGTTTCATCAGATACATGCCGGACCAACTAGCAACTAATGTACATGATCTGCTGGAAATTTAAATGAGTAGAAACCATTGTTGGCCATTGCTTTGTATGCTGTTTGTAAAGTAGCTCTCAAAATTGCTTTCCTATATATAAAATGTTGTAATTATAGCCAATATAAAAATCCAGAGGAGAGAGTGAGGCAGCCTCCTGTCTATACCATGGAAAATTGACACAGTGCTACTTATGCAGACTAAAAATAATTTGGCTGGTAGCATTTTTTTATTATGAAGAGACATCAAATATTCTATTTCAAGTTATTTACATTTTAATGGGCCAAGATTTAATGATCTTGATTATAGGAAAATATTTAAATTATAGTTCTTTAAATAAAATGGATTGACTGGTAGTTATATGGATAAGTAATTAGACATTGCTTTAAGTCTGTTTCAAGTATGAAATGTGGTCTCTAAAAGTACATATTCAGTGAGATATTTCAGATATTTGGTATCTTTACACTTGCCATGTATATAATATATATGTTATATGTTATATATTAATAAGGGATGTATACCTATTGCAGCCTCAAATAGTACATATGGGAAATAATACTGTTTTAGTCTTTTATTTAATTTTTCTTGCGTGAATCTCAAAACAAATTTGAATCTAGTTTTAGTTTCGTATCATGAGGACTTCCTTGACTACTCCCCGGGCTGATCTTTGTATTCATGATGCTAATGAGGATTAGTAATACTAAGGCAGTATGGATGACAACTAGTTATTATTAATGATGCATATGTGTGTGTGTGTGTGTTTTCTGCTCAACTTGAGATATAACGTTGTAGTCAACTTGCCTGAGTGTGTGACTTGACTGTAATGTTGACTAGGATTTCACACTTGGGCAAGTTTCCAAACTTCTTGTGCCTCATCTTTTCAAACTGTAAATGAGATAAAAATATGACCTCTGCCATAGGGTTTTTGAAAATTAAAAGAGTTACTGCATGTAAAGCACCGTAATAGTATCTGTCACATAGAAAGTACTCAGTATTGGCAAAAACCAAGACCACATCGTTTTTCCATATTCCCTCTTCTGAAATCTGATCTGTAAGCTCCTCGATAACAGAGATAACTATCCTTTTTAATATCCCCCATAGTGTAACACCGAAGGTACTGAATAAATACCTCTTAAATGAATGAAGGTATCTTTTAAGGATCAATTGAAAATTATATCAGAATAATATGTTAACATTTAAATCTTAACTCTAGTTATATCAATACTGTACATTTGCAGATCATTCTGTGGATTTCAAGTACTTTAAAACACATTTCTTCACTGACCTTGTAAAGTATTTGGGTAGATGTTATCTCCGTTTTACAAATATAAACACTGAAATTTATAACCTTGGGACAGTTTAATTTTTAAGAGGCTTATAAATCAAAGTACCCGAATTTAAACTGCTTCTCCAAACTCCAAGTCTATGACTTTTTCCTCTTTACCTCATAGCAAGAGTTGAACAAGGTGTAGATATGTTTTGATTCCTGCCTTTAGCAAGTACAGTGTAATGTTGGTGTTTATGTAATGTGTGTGTTGAAGATGATGATGACAAGGTGCTCCTCAAGTGTGAGAAGAAAAATAAAATAGAGATACACATAGTTATTCTTGGAAAGAAACTGTTGTTTGTGTTATTCATTCTTATACTGGTGGTGTAAACAGAGAACTGTGAAGACCACCTGGGATTCCTTCTGGACAAACTAATTTGAGTACTGAGAAGGAGCAAAGTAATGTAATGTGCTTCTGCCACTGTGCCAATTCCTTATCGGTCCTGATTTCAATTTTTCATTGCAAACTACATGAGGAAGGGTTTTTTTCTCCAAATGGTGCTTTTGTAAATTACCCAAATATTAGATTCTTTGGACAAAAATTATATAACATGTAACCTTTAGAGCTAAGACTATGTGTAGTCATATTTCCACAAGAGGAAGAAGCATGAACACCAGGTGTTTGTGGATGGTCAACCATGGAGTACTAATGAGGCAGAAAACCCTTTCATATTTTTAAAAACCTGGCAAACTCATGATATTGCCCACTAAAGCCATCTGCCTGAGACAGCTGTGTCTGACTACAGCTTATGAAGGTTCGGGCTGCTCTTTCCCCAAGACAAAATTGCTATATAGGTTAGTATCATAGCTTTAAGATTTTATGTCTCGTGCAGCAGGTGGACTTCACAATGCAGAGGAAATATTATTTTAGGAAAGTTGAGCATGATGAATTCTTCACTAGAACAATAGGCACTGTCAAGGAAAGCGACTTTCTAAATGTGTATGCGGCTGTGCAAGCCCAGCAGTGTATGGATTACAGCAACCCCTCCCTGTCTGTGGTTTTCAAACAGGAAGATGTTTCTTCAGCCATTCTCTATCGTCTCTCCCTACTTTTTACTTTTCCTCACAGACCCCGGTATTGCATCATGCTGTGTTAATCACTGATTTACTTTTCTGTCACGACCTCTAGCATGCAAACTCCTTTAGAGTAAGAGCTGTTTCACTGCTTTTTTCACCTGTGCCTTGTGTATAGAAGTTGCTCAATAATCAACACATAGTATGAATACATGACTGAATGTGTGCCATTTTTGTCCTTATAGTTTTATGGGCTATTTCCATAGAGAAAAGAAGTTACCAACAGTAATTATATCCTCTTCTGTGTACCATGTGGGATAGTCCAGGGAGAAATCCACCTGTATTCCTTCCTTTCATTAAATAAAGTCAAGTTTAGACCCTGAAAAGTGTGCTCTTTAAGTATCATAATAATTCCAAGCTTTGAGCCTCCACAGGCATACTCCTGAGATTTGCAGTAACATGAAGTGAGAATGCAAATGAAAAGACATGTCATAAGCAGGTTTGTGTTCTCTGGATGCAAACACCGAGACAGTTTAGAGTGCAAAGTGTTTACTAGAAATAGACACATGTGAAAGGAAGGGAGAAGAAAGCAGGACTGGGCACAGGGAGAAGACATGCTGCCATACAGGCCGGACAAAGATTGGCCAACCTGGTAGAGCCAAGTTGTGCCTGCTTAGCTCACCCCCTGGAGGCCGGTTGCCCTGGGAAGGGCATACTCCCAGGTGAGATGGCTGTCTGCTGGCCATATCCCCTGCAGCTCGGCAGCAAGATCTTCCTTGAAAGAGGACCTGGCAACTCATCTTCCTAACTACCGCAACATAGTTGAAGCCTGTAGCTGCTGACTTGAAGAATTTGTAAATAGATAACATCTGCCCATTGACTAAACTTTAAATGCCTGCCTAAGTGGATCATGACACAGCAGTAGTTCATGAACACTGAAAAAGATATGTTCCTCCTACTGATGAAGAATGCTTATAACAATCACATTGGTTTGTTTTGGAAGCAGTTGCTTTTCATAACATTTATCTGAGGTTTAAAAAATGTGAAGTCATTCTTACTGTGTGATTTTTTTCCCCTCTAATTCCCTTACCCCAATTAAGATTTTGCCAACAACTGCAATTAGTGAGGCATTGCTTCATCTTCAACAATTTCACTTATAATTTAATTACTTGGGTTTTGAAATAGCTTTTCTGAGAAGGAAAGCATTATGAACAGATGTTAGACTTCAAGGCTAGTCCACAGAGTTCCACATTCTTTATGTACCTCTCATTCCTGAGTTTTCTTGAAATCTGAAATTTAGCCAAAGCTACCCTAAGAGTGGCCATGAGAAAGGGCACTGGTGTAGAACTAATGTTCTGACAGGTGGGAGGGGCCTGTGATGTAAAGGAGTATAGTAGAATATTCCAGAGCTGTAGGGAGTGGGAGCAGGAAAGGAAGACTCTGGTGATGAGGTGGTAGCAAGGCGTGCTGGTAATTTTCATTTCTAACTTGCATATGTCAATTGGGCACTGCTTGCGTGTTCACAGTGGCTATGCTGTAATTACGAGTTGTCTTTGTGTCTCCCTTCACCATTGTGAAACTCACCAGAATCACGGAAACAGCATTCTGGCAGCATAATGCAGATATGTCATTCACCTCCCCCAGTGAAAAAAAGAGGAGAGGGAGCTGTGCACTCTCTGAATTCTATTTTTAAATGCCCATCACTTCATTTCAAAACATTTTTTCAAACATGCCATAGATACTATTCTTCCTTGAGATGCTAAATTTGAGGTTTTGGAAACCAAATCCTGAGTTACACAGTGTAAAACTAAGTATCTCAAAAAGGTTTAAACACAGTTGGTTTTTAATTACTTAGCAAGAAATTCATTGTACCGAGTAAGAATGAAATACTTCAGCTTAAAAGGAAAAAGCTGAAAGGAATATGGGCTTGGAGCAAAAGAGTCATTTCAGTTTTAGTTTAGAGTTTCATCTGGGCAACACTGCAGTGTTGAAATCAAAGAGAGGAAGAAGATGGATCGTTTTTGGTTAAAAGCTTAAATATTTTTTTCATTTTACGTATATTTTAACATGTTTCTTCTAGATAAAATATCCTTTCTGATTAATATAAGAGAAAAAAACGGTTCTATGTATAGCTTACCCTATCAGTTGCCATTAATTTTTCACTCTTGCTTAAGGAGAATATTTTTCTTCTGCTTTCCTATAACAGTTGTATGTTAGGCCTCCTGTCTATGAGAGAAGTCTACAGTTGGTATTTCACAGGAGAAATTAAAATGCCACAAGTTAGAGTGTGATGGAAGAGATTATGACTGAGTAACTGCTTTTATTTCTCTGGTAACTAACCCTTACCACCCCCATCAGTTTTACATCTGGAGGTGAATAGGAAATGTGGGCTAGAGAAAAAAGCTCCGCTTCTCCCTGCTCAGCAGAGGTTCAAATGGCATTTCTTGCTGGGTGTAAAAGACAGAGTTTTGCTTGATCTTCAGTGTAGCTTTTCAGGCCACATTTGAAATTAGATCCTTATTTTCTTACTGGTTTCATCGTGGGCCTAGCAAAAAGTAGGAAGCAAGGACTTTTCAAGGTCCCTTCCAGATCTGAGTCCGTACCTTCAACATAGATTCTATGGCAGAAATAGCAGCTGTGTATGAATTCCTGTGTGTCACTCATCACATGACCTTGGCAAGTTCATTCACCTCTGTGACTCTGCTTTCTTATCTGGCAATGGGGCACAAATAATTCTACCCAGTCTTGTTTTGAGATTATTATAACCTAACTCGTGGACAATACCTGACATTGTGCTGGCATAGAGTATGCGCTTTGTGCATTTCTTATTTTGTATCATTTTTTTTACCTTTCCTAGAAACTGGAATTAGTTCCCAACATTCTTATGTGCCATAGAAGAGTAGAAAAAGCCCCAATCCCTCAGTACAAATAAGTCCCTAGATTGTCATGAGTATTTTTGAGTAAGAAGCTTACATAGGAGATAAGTTATCAAGAAGCTGGCATTTCTATGTAAATTGGGAAGCCGCGGTGATGTCATGGCTTTATTTTTATAATCTGTCACATGGATTATTATTGAAGGCCTACTAGACCAAATTTGCTGTTATACAAGGTCTCCTCTACAGAAATGACTCAGGGAGATCTGATGAAAAGTTTTATATATGTGTGTATATTTTAGATATTATTTGAGACCTATCATTCTATAAACACCTGTTTATAGAGGGATATATTTCCCATCCCTCAACACTAGTAGCAGCTATTTATTATATAATTCAATATATTAAATGGGTACCAGGATGTATGCATTTTTTCAGTCTTCTATAACTCTTTTGTAAACGCACCCATCTCAAACCTTTCATCACCGCTTACCCCTCACCCCTGGCAGTGTTAGTGCTTTGAATATATATCTGATTCATTCTCACCCAGGCCATCTAGGAAGTCATTAAGACCCATGGATGTTGCCTTCGACACGTCTCCCATATCCTATCCATCCCTTCAGCTGTCTTTCAAGGCCATTTCACCCTAACTTCTCTGTCTGAGTTACTGAAACATGACTATTAGAGGTCGTTCTGAGTTCAATAATGTGTTCTGGCTTTCATTGCCTACAGGTCCATTTATATAGAGTATAGAGCAATAAAATTTTGATCTGGCTTTCAAGGCCCTTAGCAATTTGACTACTGTCTACACAGCTAACCTCATTTTCTTCTACAAACCTTTATTCCAGTTAAATGGGTGCCCTCATAGACTTTCAAACACCTTGTGAGCATATCTGCTCCCATCCAATCCTTCTCATTCCTATTGTCTCTTTTCTAAAATACCTTCCCACTGTGTCTCTACCTGACTCGGTAGTTCAAGGTTCAGCTCAAATTCTTGCTCCTCAGTGACACTTCCCTTATCACCTTGCCCTATTTAATCCCACAGCTAAACCAAAAATCTACCGCCCGTAAATCCTGATAAAACATAACTAGCATATTTTGTTCATGAGGATGATTGTTTTAGTCATTATCCCTGGACCATGACAGTATGTGGGACATAGTGGATACTAAATAAATATTTGTTGGATAAATATTAATATATGTAGTAATTATACTTTGCCTATAATTTCTTGGCTTCTTTTCTGGCTTGGAGGTCAAAATTCATATTCCTTTCCCTGGATTTTAAGTTCTTTCACAATGCACTTAACTCTATTCCTCCCCAGTGTTAACCTTGTTAAGCCCCCAGATTCTTTTCTCATTTTGATCTTCACAAGTTATATTCATTCCTATTTCAGTATTGTGGCTTACGCTGTTTTCCTCACTGTAAATACTGGGCTTGTCTCTTTTCTGCCTATCTGTGTCCCATACATTTTTGTAAGGCTGAACTTAAATCCCATTATCGTATTAAAGCAGACTTGTCTTTCTCATTCGGATTCCTATAGCATGCCACCTGTACCAGTTAGTTTTTGGAAGTTAATCAGATTTTATTTTTACCCGCTTATTGAAAAAACTTTATTCCTTTTTAAAGTGGAATATGTTCCTTGTGTTTAAAAGCATGAAGGAATATAAATAAAAAAGTGAAAATTTCCTAAATATCAGCATGCAGATATAAACATTGTACCCCTTTATTCATAATTAGCCCAAAGTTATTTAAGATGTGAAGATTTGGAAGTGGTATCTGAATGAAAGGTATGTGGACATTTTTTATGTAACACTGATGCAATGTTTTATAAATCTGAAAATATACACAGAAATAGATGAATGAAGTAGTATACAATCGGCAAGATAATACACACGTGGTCGTGTTAGTATAGGAAGCAATTCAAATCAGGGAGGAAAACAACTATTCAATTAAATGGTGAAGAGATCACAGGCTAACCCATTTGTAGAAAAAGCTGGATTCCTCCCTCGTATATTACACCCAAATCAACTCCACATGGATCACAATAAAAAATAATAAGACACAAAAATAAAAACACAAGGCCAGGCATGGTGACTCACCGCCTTTAGTCCCAGCAATTTGGGAGGCCGAGGCAGGTGGATCACTTGAGGCCAGAAGTTGGAGACTAGCTTGGCCAACATGGTGAAATCCCCATCTCTACTAAACATACAAGAATCAGCCAGGCATGGTGGTGCACACCTGTAATCCCAGCTACTCGGGAGGTTGAGGCAGCAGAATCTCTCGAACTCTGGAGGCAGAGGCTGCAGTGAGTCAAGATTGTGCCACGGAAACCCGGCCTGGGCGACAGATCAAGATCCTGTCTCAAAACAAAATAAAACAAAAAACCACAACACACACACACACAACAAACATGAGTGTCAAGTGTTATTGTTTGTAGTAGGCATAATTGAGCATGACGAGAAAATCAAAACCAGACAAGACAAATCTAAATGCATAAAAATTAAAACTTTATATAGTGGGAAAGCAGAGTGGGCAAGACTATGGAGTTAAAATACAAGTGATGAACTGGAGAAACGTAATTATAGCCTATATGACTAAGGGTTGATACACATATGGTAAGATGTTCTAGAGCTTGTGCGCTAGAGTAACACTGCCTGCCCTACCACTCGCTGTATATGACATTGAAAAAGTCACCTAAATAATCTTTATTCTGTGCCTCAGTTTCCTCACTTTAAAAGATGGGAATAGGACTCCCTGTTTCATGGTGTTATTATGGGACATTTAACCCATTTGTAAAAGCATCTAGTACCGCATTTGGCATATAATAATAATGATAACAACTGCTAGAGCATACCAGGGATTAATATGTACTATACACCGCAAAAGCCTTTTAAACACATCGTCCCATTTAATTCTCACAGCAACCTTTCCAATGAGGAAGGTGCTGTTGTTATTCTCGTTTTACAGATAGGTACTCTGAGATTTGTAACTTGACCAACAGCTAGTAAGTCATGGAGGTGGGATTTGAGCAAAGATGTGATTCCAGACCCATCCTCTTAATATTTATGCCATAATTTTGTGATTTTTTTTTTTTTTTTTTTTTTTGAGACAGAGTTTCGCTCCTGTTACCCAGGCTGGAGTGCAATGGCGCCATCTCGGCTCACCGCAACCTCCACCTCCTGGGTTCAGGCAATTCTCCTGCCTCAGCCTCCTGAGTAGCTGGGATTACAGGCACGTGCCACTGTGCCCAGCTAATTTTTTGTATTTTTAGTAGAGACAGGGTCTCACCATGTTGACCAGGATGGTCTCGATCTCTTGACCTCGTGATCCACTTCCCGGCCTCCCGTGATCCCGGCCTCCCAAAGTGCTGGGATTACAGGCGTGAGCCACCGCGCCCGGCTTTTGTGACTCTTACGACAACTTGATTCCCTTTTCCTTGAGTCGTGGGAGTATTTAATGTTGACTTTTAATTGGACTTTCAACACCCTCTGGGTAGGTATATGAATTGAGCTCCTTAAATGAATCTGGACACTAATATATCCATGAGGTTGCCATCTTATACATATTTTTACAAAACATAGTCTTTCTTTGATGCTTGACCAAAGATTATTGGAACAGGATTCTGGGTAGGCTTTTAATGCTGTCTGTTTGATTCTTGAGCCGACTTCCATGGTGTGCCCCGCGGGTTGAGCCCAAAGTTACTTTATGGTATAGTGTATGCAGTTACTTTCAATTCTTCCTTCGGCAGTCAGGATCAGTTCCCATCTCATCAGCTTCTCCTTTTACACAGAACCAATTATTACTCCCATTAACTCGCCTCAGACTCTTCCTAGTAGTCTACAAACTCTGCAGGCAGCGATGAAATCCTTTTATCTTTCCACACCAAGCACAGTGCCTGAATTCTTACCTTGAATGTTGTAGTTTAACAAATGGCTTATTCATTTAATTAATTAATTATAAGTGAGACTTCTAGATAGCTTGTGTCTTATAAGCTTCTAATTCTTTCTTCTGCAGTAACTGGAAAATGAAATTTCTCAAAAGCAATGCTTTGTCTTAGTTAACGTGTTAGAGAGGGACTTTGTCATGATGATGTAAATGAAACAGCAGTTGATTTCTCTTTTACGAATGACCCTACATAAAGTACCGTTTGTTAAATGGAAAAACAACTGGGAAGAAAAGTTTTCTCAACGTATTATAAGCAAGGCACAGTATAGTTTTAAAATGATTTATACTTTATATGTAGGGCTTGCTCAGTTAATGTATCCAGTTATTAGGCATTAAGAAATGTTGAGTGAGGAATGAGACTATGAAATAGATACGTCAACATGGATGTAGAGAGAAACTGTACAGTTTGAATAAGTTAATGCTACTCTGCCAAACCTAATGTTCTCTTTTGGCCCTTTATTCATTTAGTAACTGGGCCATTTCCCCTAGTATATTAATTACGGTCTACAAGTGAGTGAGAATTTTAAGCTCCTACATTAAATCATTTTAGGACATTGGTAGTAGGAGTTAGCAAGTCATTGCTTAAGGTAACCAAATAATAAGCCAGTAAGGGTAAATGCAACTTACTAAAGGGCCAAACATAGAAACAAATAGCTTATGCGCTAGAATATCTTCATGCAGTGTTTCATCTTTATGTACCCTACTAACACAGATTCTAGGTCTGGTTCAAGCGGCCCGTGCAAACGCATCTGCCTTTATGAACATGTCCCTCCTTCAGTAAAACATTTTGAATATGTTATTCACAACATGAACAATCCTATATCCAGGCCTTAAGAAAGTGGGAGTATGGATGGGTGTCCCCCCTTGTCTTGTTTGGTGATTCTGGACTTCAGTCTTGTACAGAGGGAAAGAAAGAGGGGGTGGAAATGAGGGGATGGGGTTTGAGAGCACTGGCTTTGGGATTTAATCAACAGCATATAGCTTCAGTTCGCCCAACTGGTACTCCATAAATCAAACTTAGTTATTTTTTAATTTTTTAATCTTTAGTCATTATGAATACATAGTACATACTTATTGGATGTATGTGATATTTTGATACAAGGTATACAATGTATAATGATCAGATCAGGGTAATTGGAATATCAGTCACCTCAAGAATTTATCATTTCTTTGTGCGAGGAACATTCTCATTCCACATTTAGGTATTTTGGAATATGCAATGCATTATCCTTAATTATAGTTGCCCTGTTGTGCTACTGAACACTAGGTCTTATTTTTTTCTATAAAACTAATGCAGTTTTAAATAACTATATTTTCATACCCACTAACCATTCCCTGTTTATCCCTCCCCCCCTCTACCATTCTCAATCTTTGGTAAGCATCTCTCTCTCTCTACCCCCATGAAATCTACTTGTTTTTTTAGGTCCCACATATGAGTGAGAACACGTGATGTTTGTCTTAGTGTTCCTGGCATATTTCATTTAACATAATGGCCTTCGATGCCATCCATGTTGCTACAAATGATGGGATTTCATTCTTTTTCTGGCTAAATAATATTCCATTGTGTATATATACCATATTTTCCTGGTCCATTCATCCCTTGATCAACACTCAGGTTGATTCCATATCTTGGCTATTGTGAGTAGTGCTGCAGTAGACATGGGAATGCAGATTTCTCTTCAACATACTGATTTCCTTTCTTTCGGGTATGTGCCCATTAGCAGCATTGCTAGAGTATATGATGGTTATATTTTTAGTTTTTTGAGACACCTCCATAGTGTTCTCCATAGTGGCTGTACTAATTTACTTTCTCACCAACAGTATACAAGTATACCCCTCTCTCTGCATCCTTTCCAGCATTTGTTATTGTCTGTCTTTTTGATAAAAACCATTTTAACTGAGGTAAGATGGTATCTGGTGGTTTTGATTTGTATTTCTCTGGTGATTAGTGATGCTGTTCTTTTTTTTAAATAACTGTTGGCCATTTGTATGACTTGTTTTGAGAAATGCCTATTTAGGTCTTTTGCCTGTGTTTTAATTGGATTATTTGAGTTTTTTTTTCCTACTGAGTTGTTTGAGCTCCTTATATATTCTGATTGTTAATCCTGTTTCAGATGGGTAGTTTGCAAATGTTTTCTCCCATTCTGTGGGTTGCCTCTTCATTATGTTGATTGTTTTCTTTGCTGTTCAGAAGTTTTTTAGCTTGACGTGATCCCATTTGTCCATTTTTGCTTTGGTTGCCTGTGCTTTTGAGGTCTTCCTTAAGAAATCTTTGCCCAGACCAATGTTTGGAGTGTTTTCCCAACATTTTCTTTCAGTAGTTTTATAGTTTCATGTCTTAGATTTAAGTGTTTAATCCATATTGATTTGATTTTTGTGTATGGTGAGAGATAGGCATCTAGTTTCATTCTTCTACATGTGAATATCCAGTTTTCCCAGCACCATTTATTGAAGAGACTGACCTTTCCACAATGTGTGTTCTTGGTATTTTTGTTAGAAATGAGTTGTCTATAAATGCATAGATTTAAATCTGGATTCTCTATTCTTTTCCATTGGTCTTTGCATCTGTTTTTATGCCAGAACCATGCTGTTTTACTTACTGTAGTTTTGTAGTATAATTTGAATCAGGTAATGAGATGATTCCAGCTTTGTTCTTTTTGCTCAGGATTGCTTTGGCTATTCTGGGTCTTTTGTAGTTCCTTGTAAATTTTAGATTTTTTTTTTTATTTCTGTGAAGAATGTCATTAGTATTTTTATAGGGATTGCACTGAAACTGTAAATTGCTTTGGGTAGTATGGATGTTTTAATAATATTTATTTTTTCAGTCCATGAACTTGAAATATCATTCCCTTTTCTGTGTCCTCTTCAATTCTTTTGTCAGTGTTTTTGTAGTTTCATTCTAAAGATTATTCACTCCTTTGGTTAGGTTTATTTCTAGGTATTTTATTTTAGCTATCGTGGATGGGATTACTTTTTTGGTTTCTTCTTCAAATTGTTCACTGTTGGCATATAGAAATGATACTGATTTTTATATATTGATTTTTTACTCTGTAACTTTACTGAATTTATCATTTAATGTGATATCTGCATTCTATTAAGAATCAATCAAAACTGCTGCTGAGAGGACATGCTCTCTTGTTTCAGCCTGGTTTTGCAGGATTGGGATATGGGGGCCCATTACCCTGGCAGGAGTAACCCTGTGTGTACACCCACACACACGCCCTGAGATCAGGACTCACATACCATTAGTAAGGCATATGTCCTCCCTACCCCAGACCCTACTGGTCTGGCCTGTGTGGTATAGAAAATGAGAGAATTAGGTTTGTAGAGCCTAAGACAGGTACCCAGATGTGCCAGTGAGTGTGCATATACCTAATTCTTCTGAACATATGCATCTTATTGGTGCCAGTGTGGGTTTACATGGCAGAGAACCTTCCCTATTGCTTTAAGTTTCGACACAGAGACCCACTGTCTCTTTTCCTGCCATCATACACATTCTCATATAACTTCACACATGTACTTTGTGAATGCCATACCTCCGTTTGCAGCTATTATATTCTTGTGCTACCCAAGAGCCAATTTATATAGAGCATTAAATACTCAAAATAATATGTTTCCATATTTAAATGTTTAAAGTAGAATCTTGAGCTTATTTTTAACCTAGACTTTTTTCGCATTTTACTGAATGTTTGTTTTTTATACTTCTGGTTTTCTAAATGCAATGTAACTGAATACATTCAGACCATATATTATAAAGTGTAAAACATGTATTAGTTATCCGTTATCAAATGATGAAGGTAGAAATATATAGTCCCCTGAATTTCTGAACACAAAGCAGTATGGGCTTTAAGGCTCTAAGTCTAAACAGGACTTGCTGTTACGAGCTAGGAGGTAGGAGAGGCTTTCTTATGTTAGCAATGTCCCAGAGTCTTAGCTGGGAGTGAGTTCAAAGCCTCTAAAGACCTCAGGCTCCCACAAAAATACAAACCCTAATGTAAGGTTAATCTTCTGATTAGTGTTACATCTAATTGGAAAGACTAATACAATGAACTTTGATTTAAGAAATATGATTTTTGTGACATAAATTTATATTGGGAATGTAATTTCATCATGAGGTTGTTCACATAGTTTTTATTTTTAAATTTTGTATTATGGAATGTTTTAAACATATGCAAAATTAGAATAAGATAATGAATATGCCACATTACCCACTTTCAACAGTTATTAACATTTTGTCAATCGTGTTTTATTTAAAGCTGCCTCCCTTTTTTCTTTGTCCCATAATATTTTAAAGTAAAATTCAGACATCTTGTCAATTCATCTGTAAATATTTTAGCATTTATTTCTAACTTATAAGTCCTTTTTAAACAAAATCACCGTGCCATGTCATACCTATAAAATTAGTAATTTCATAATATCATCCAGTATTCTCCCATATTAAAATTTCTCTGATTATCTCAAAAATATCTTTTTATAGATTATTCAAATTAGAATTCATATATAAGGTTTATACCATGTGTTTGCCTGTTTATATCTCTTGGGTCTGTTTTTCTCTATATAAATATTAATATTTTAGTTTTTCTTTAGATTTACTTATAATTTACTAAAGGAGTTGAAAGGGAAAAACTGGTACCAAAATTACTGCCTTAGATGTTATCTTTAAATCATTAATCTGTACATTCTTTATATTTTCAGATACATACATAATGCTGAAATGTGAAGGGCTGGGAAAAAGAGAAAATAGTGGACTTTTTGTGTGTGTGTGTGAATTTGAAAACAACCGTGATTGATTTTTATTATTCCAATGCAAAAATCAAATGCAGAAATTTGGCATCCACCCTATTTGAGTTCAAGTGTGTCTATGTTAAATCACACTTTAAGCTATATTATAATTTGATCCAACAAATTATCACTTCAATTATGAATACAAATTTTGTAAATAGTGAGTCTTTGCTTCTAGAATTTTTAAAATCTTTTCTCTTGTGTATTTGGGGTTTCTCTTTCAGCATAATAAATTTAGGTGTTTTCTTGACAAACATGAGTGACTTTTCTTACCAAATATCTTTCCTATTGTTACCAGTTAACACACCTAAAATGGCTGGTTGGTCCATTTGATGGTATTCCTGTTGAGTTCAATTTGATGTCTCAGAAACATTTTTCCTTGTAAAAATAGTTGAATCACATATTTGCTTCTTTTTTAATACATCTTCTGCTGTTCTACCAGGTTGGTGCATTATTTTCTTTCAACATTGTAGGAAGACAAAAAAGAATTTCTTCTTCCACTATAATTTTAACACTACCGATTCTTGATTTAAATTGTGCAATACTGCTAAAATGCCTCAAATTTTTACCATTTCTTTTTATAAACTCTCAATCTTGTGATATCTTTCCTTTCTTAGGATATGAACAAGACTGCCAAACAAGAAGATATTTTGGAATCCACAACAGATGCTGCAGAGTGGAGCCTAGAAGTGGAACGTGTACTACCGCAACTGAAAGTCACGATTAGAACTGACAATAAGGTATCAAGGAGGGAACACATTTTCTTCAAAAAAATATTATAAGGCAACTTCAGGGTTAGGAGTACTCCCAGTTATAAAAATTATTAAAGAAGGGCAGTAGGATTCAGTTTTCAGCATTTTGTCTTAATAGGGATTTAACAAATTGTTGAATAACTAAATAATGTAATGTGGTCCAAAAAGCAAAGCAAAGATCTTCAAAAGAGTGATTTGGAAGACATCATGTTTGCCTGGTGTTGAGGGGTATTTTCTCAGAAGATTTTCTGGGGAATCATATTATGTTTAGATGAATAGGAATTCCATGACCATACCAACTGATTAGAGTTATAAGATGGTTTAGAACTCCGCTGGATGGCAAAATGGAAAGCAGCCTGGAAGTGATCTTAGAGAATCTATTCACTACATGTGATTAAAAATAAAATGTTAAGAACATAATCAAGAAGTCATATTTAATAAGATTTAGGGATTAGACCAGATTAATTCACCCATTGCATGAAGTTTCTGCTTCCTTTCTAGTTACAATTTTATAAATACTGTTGTATTCGTTTGTTTTTGTACTGCTGTGAAGAACTGCCCAAGACTGGGTAATTTATGAAGGAAAGGTATAATTGACTCACAGTTCAGCATGGCTGGGAAAGCCTTAGGAAACTTACAGTCATGGCAAAGGCCAAGGGGAAGCAAGGCATCTTCTTCACAAGGCCACAGGAAGAAGAAATGAGCAGGGGAAATGCCAGACAATTATAAACTGAGAACCCCAAGGGAAAACACCACATTCATAATCCAATCACTTCCCACCAGTTTCCTTCCTCCCTTAACACTTGGGGATTACATTTCAGGAGGAGATTTGGATAGGGACACAAAGCTAAACCATATAATTCTGCCCCTGGCCTCTCCCAAATCTCATGTTCTTACATTTCAAAACACAATCACGCCTTCCTGACAGTCTTCCAAAGTCTTTACTCATTCCAGCATTAACATCCAAAGACTTATCTGAGACAAGGCAAGTCCCTTCTGCCCAGGATCCTGTAAAATCAGGGTTTGAACTGCACATGTCCACTTATAGGCAGACTTCCCAATAAATGTTACACCCAGTATGCCTGCCATTCATTCTGCATCCTTTTCCACTTCCTCTACCCCTTCTGCCTCTGCCACCTCTGAGACAGCAAGACCAACCCCTCCTCTTCTTCCTCCTCAGTCTACTCCACGTGAAGACAATGAGGATAAAGACCTTTCTAGTGATCCACTTTTACTTAATGAACAGTAAATATATATTTTCTTCCTTGTGATTTTCTTAATAACATTTTTTAAGTTTACTTTGTTGTAAGAATGTGGTGTATAATACATGTAACATAAGGAATATGTGTTGTTTATATTGTCAGTATCACTTCTAGTCAAAAGTAAACTGTTAGTAGTTAAATTTTTGAGGAGTCAAAACTTATGCGTGGATTTTCTACTGTACAAAGTGATTGGTGCCCCTGGCGACCAACCTCTGTACTGTTCAAGGGTCAACGGTAATGACTTCAGAATAAGTTAATAGGTTACTAGACAATACTATTCTAGCAGCAGTATAAATATCTCTACAAAAGGGGCTAAAGAAACATCTAGATAAGGAAACTGAGGGAGGATTTTCATCCTTGGAGGTTGGACGTAAGCCCCTACCATTATGGAACAAGGTTCTAGAGAAGCTTATCACTCTGAAAGTGTGATCCTGTGTCTGCTTCCAGAAAAAGAAAAAAAAAATCTTAACAAACATTGCTGTTTTCAGAATGCCTTGGAAGCTGATTTATTCTTAGAATGCCTGGATTCGATCTTGTATAACTGTATCTCAGAGCAGGTAGGAAGTAAGCTAGACTCCTACAGCAGTCCCAGGATAGGGCGAGAGCAACGGAGGTCTTACTACACTGTGAACAGCTGTAGAACAAACTCTATTCAAGGTAAGTGGACAAATCCTACAGTCTGTTTATGTACTCATTACAGTGAACGATTATTAATTGATTTCATTGCAAGTGAATTCTTTGTATAGTTTTTATATCTAAAAATGTATTAATAAGAATTTCTTCTTCACTGATTAAGTGAAATCTTCTGGAAGTCTTCATTTGCAAAACTGTGATTTTTTTTTTTTTTTACAAAAATGTAATGTCTGATTTTTTGGTCTTGTCAGAACAAATCCACTTCATAAAATTAAAAATCACTATTATTGTGACTCTGGTTAGATTGTTGTGTTAAAATAATTATATAATTGGGAACTCACAAGTACAGCTTAATCCCAAAAGGAAGCATGTTTAATTTGTTTACTTTCAAGCTAAATGAACTCTTGAAGTCAAACGTCTCATTTAGAGTCTAATAGGGATTTTTTAGAGTGCAGTTATTAATTTTTGCATTAATAGGAGTAACAAGAAAAAATATAAATAGTTACATTCACTAACACTCTTTTTACAAAACAAACACTTTTTTTACAAAACTACGTGCAGGTCAAATTCTATAGCAGACCAGTATTGCCATCATCAAAATCCTGAGTTTTTAGACAATCAGTGTTCTCCTGATTTGGGGAAGAGTTAATGAGTTGAAAGTTGGACTCTTATTTTCATGCCACTCTGTCGGCCTTAATCTTAGGAGAATATACTCTGTCAAGTTAATTACAAATTTAAGTTTTATGGCCAGCATTCCAAAATATCAGATAACGGGTTTTTCGTTATTTTTTAGAATATGTAGATATCATTTTGAATTTAGATCTTTGTGATTAAAAACTACTTACCAAAGTCATATTTGATTGCTTTTTCAGAATTCTTCTTTAGATGATTTGGTCTTTGTACCTAGTATTATTTTACAAACTCCTAAGTCTTTCAGATATAGCAATTGGGAAATGCACCTTTAGGGTCAGGTGAATTCTTTATACAGCTTATTTAAAAATATATATATATATATATACTGGCTTGAGAAAATAAGGGGCTAGTGAAAAGTTTCTCATATCTTAGAAATAAAAATAAGCCATCTGGTTACATATGAACTCTCTTCTCACAGACTCATTCTCCTCCAGAAGAGATGGACTCCAGCATTTACGGTCAACCCTTTCCTTCTCCACTACTTCCTCTACCCTTTCCCTTCCCTCTGGCCAAAATAATAATCCTCAACACAAGCTGTCTAGGATATCTAGGTCCTTTGTGTTTGAAAGAAAAGAAGTGTATTATTTTGGGATCTGTGTTTTACTGGTCAGTATTGGATTAATTTTTAAGTGGTTTAGACGTGGGAGAGACAAGTAGGAAAGGAGCGCTGTTATTAAAATTCGATAGTGAATAAGTCCCATATTCATTTGGCTCTGGATCAAATGTGTTTTGCTTTTTTCTCTCACACTTTATTTTTTTAACCAGGTAGCCTTCTGAGCCATGGTAGGCTCAGAGACTCCCCCTGCCTTTTTTTTTTTTTTAAACTTACATGAAAGCAAGTTTCATTATTAGAGAAAAAACAAAAGAATGGCTACTCCATGGGCAGAGCAGCCTTCTCTCACACATTTAGTTTATTCTTTTTATGCTTCCCAGCAGGGAATCACAGAAAAGTAAATCTCCTTTTCTATTCTTTGCATGTGTTTTAACGTATGTGCTTTGATGAGATCTTATCATATAGCAATATTTTATTTCGGATACTCTCCATAGTCCTGCAACAAGATTCTTACTGCTAAACTAGCTTATTCCTGTTGTCTGGCTCCCCTTGCTGCTACTGCCAGCTCTCAAAGAATGCAAACTAATTTTAATATTAGCTTAAGCAGAACACAATTAGGAACGTAAATGTTGCCAAAAATACAAATGATATGCTTCACAACTGAAGATAAAGAATTTTCGTTATATGCTGATTTGAATGGACCGCATTAAGTTCATGTTTTTGCATTGATTATAATGTTCCTGGTAATTACGGTTGACCTTTGAATGATGTGGAGGTTGGGGATGCCAATCCCTGTGCATTGTAACTTTTAGCTCTTCAGAACTTACCTACTAATAGCTTACTGTTGGCTGGAAACCTTACTGATAACGTAAACAACACATATTTTGTATGTTATATGTTCTGTATTCTTACAATAAAATAAGCTAGAGAAAAGAAAATGTTAAGAAACTCATACGGAAGAGAAAATATATGTACTATTCATTAAGTGGAAGTGGATCATCATAA
The DNA here is from genome assembly GCF_049354715.1 of Callithrix jacchus. Taxonomy (NCBI): domain Eukaryota; kingdom Metazoa; phylum Chordata; class Mammalia; order Primates; family Cebidae; genus Callithrix; species Callithrix jacchus. The sequence continues at coordinate 99,244,656 of NC_133516.1, read as the reverse complement.
AGGTCTTCATCTCCCTTGTCTTTACATTGAGGAAGCTGAGAAAGGAGGAGGGACTAGAGGAGGAGTTGGTCTTGCTGTCTCAGGGGTGGCAGAGGCAGGAGAGGTGGAGGAATAGGAAGGGGAGGCAGGAGAGGCAGACACACTAGTGTAACTTTATGGAAATGCATTCTTATTTCTGGCTGTTTTTGATTTTTCGTTTCTCTAAAAACATTTCTGTACATTACCAATTCTTCCACAATTTGCTTTAATTTTTCATAAAAGGGTCCCCGTCATAAAGGTAGTCCAAAGCAATCGTGAATCATCAGAGCCCTCCTGCCAATTGTGAAGTGTCAAAATTTGTTTTCTGGTACTGCTTCTTCTTCGAAGTCTTCGTCCTTATTTGACACTGCTTTGGAAGCACTTATCTCCATCAGGTCATCCATTAACTCCTCTGCTATGTCTATTAGCTCTTGAATTTCTCCAAAATATGTATTTTGAAACCTGTTATCCCCACCAACGTTTTTTTTTTTTTTGGCCAAGCCACAATCTCTTTCATGATTTCCTTGATCGTCTCTATCATAAATCCTGGGAAGCCACGCACAACGTCTGGCACAGTTTTCCTCAGCAGGAATTGGTTTGAGACTTGACGGCGTTCACAGGTTTTTCTGTGACACCAATGGCGTCTTCTTTGGTATAATCCTTCCAGACTTTTATGATGTTCTCTCTACTGGGGATCCACAGTGTCGACAATTCTTTCCTCAGACTACTATGTATAATAAGACTTAAAGGTCGTTATGACCCCCCGATCTACTAGCTGAATTAGAGAGGTTGTGTTTGGGGGCAGCTAAACCACTTCAGTGCCTTCAGTGTTGAACTCATGGGGTTCTAGGTGACCAGAGGCATGGTCCAATATCAAAACGCTTTAAAGAGTGGTCCCTTACTAACAAGGTACTTCCAGACTTCAGGGATAAAGAATTGATGGAACCAGTCCAGAAGAGGGGTTCCCATTGTCCAGGCCCTCTTCTTGCACAACCAAAAGACTGGAAGCTGTGATTATCTCTTCCTTTCAAGGCTCAGGGGTTAGCAGTTTATAAATAAAGGCAGTCCTAATCATGAACCCAACTATATTTGCATAAAACAGTAGAGTTAGCTTATCCCTTCCTGCTTTAAATCCTCATGCTCACATCTCTTTCTTACTATTAAATGTCTTTGTGGCACTTTTTTTTTTCATAATAGGGCATTTCAGTCTGCATTAAAAACCTGTTTATGCCGATACCTTTTCTCCATAGTAATATTCTTAATGGCACCTAGGAACTCATCTTCTGCCTTTTGGTCATCAGAAGCTGCATCTCCTGTTATATTGACACTTTTTAAAGCCAAACCTCTTTCAAAAATTATCAAACCATCCTTTGCTGGCATCAAATTCTCCAGCTTTAGATCCTTCACCTTCCCTTTGCTTTAAATTGTCACATAATAACTTCATTTTTTCTTGAATTATAACAGAGGCTATTTCTTTCTTATAGAAATCCTACACCCACATAAAAGCTGCATATTCAGCATAGGAGAGAAAGTATCTTGCAAAAAGGATACTTTTTGCGCCTGCTGTCATAGCTGCACTGATGGCTTCATGAATTTTCTTTTTTTACAATGGTTCTTATGGTAGATTCATTTATCTTGAAATGACAGACATCCTCAGCTGCAGACCTCAATCTACAGTACATATCAAGCAATTCATCTCTTTATTGTAATGTCAGGACTTTTCTCTGCTTCTTGGGAGCACTTCCAGCCTTGCAAGTGACATTTGTATGGGTCCCATGGTGTTATTCAGGGTTTATGCTAAACATGGAAAATACATGAAGATACTGTACTAAACATGAAAAGTACATGAAAACCCCAAGAAATTACTTTTTACTGTGACAACACAGTTTATATACAGACTAAGTGCTCATTTGGAGATGATTAGCCTCACACATTTTAAACAGGTATTTGCAACACTTGAGCTTATCACAATAATAGATGGCTACAAAATTATTATAGTACAGAATGGACTGCAGTTAATTGTATACACTTAAGATTTACTACTGCATATCTACCTTTGTTTGCATTCTGTCACCTGCAAATGGCTCCGCATACAGTCTGTGTGTGCATAAATTTTAGTAAACTTTAACTTTTTATAATAGTTTTTCTTTGGCATATTTATGGTAGTAAATTATAACAGACTAGTATCTATGTATATTTTACGTGTTTATAACATACCTAAACTTTTAAAATTTTTTTCGATATTTTTAGCCTATGTGGTTTATATGCAAGTTTTTTCAAATTGTTGCAGATTTCTAGAATTTTTTTGTATATATTTATTGAAAAAAATCTGCATATAGGTGGACCTATGGATTTCAAACTGGTGTTCAAGGGTCGACTGTATTCTAGGGTGGTTTCATATCCAGAGAACAATTTAGATCTGCCCCAAGTTGGAATAATGTGTCTAAAGATACAGCCAGAAGTTCTGCTAAGAGAGTAAAAATCATAACACTTTAGTAATGCCTCACTCATGACCTAATGAGTTCGGCTCATAAGTCAGTAGGAAACTGACTGTCTGAGGACACCTAAATTAGCGTAGTACTTTAGGACAATTATTGAAGGATAATATTTTCCTACATAAGTAAAACATTTTAAATTCCTTATATTAAGATATATACTTTTTAAATTTTTAAATGAATCAAATGAAACTTGCTGAGTTGAATAGAACAATAGCTGAAGCCGAGCTGCCAAAGAATTCTCCACGTTCCATATTTCGGGAGAAATCGAAAATGTGAATGCATATTCATGTAAATTTTTACTTCCTGTAATTTTGATTAATTTTGAATTGCTAAAGAAATATTTAATGCTGTGTTTTGAGGAAGAATATTCTATTTCTTTGAGTTTTCTTTTTACTATAAAAAGCAAACCTTTGACTTTGTTGAAATAAATGTTGGCCACCCAAGTGAGACCAAGCAAAGGCGATTTATTCAGAGCTTGCTGTTCAGCAAGGGAGTCAGCCACCATCATTTGTGCTTGGCAAAGACTCAAAAGCAGGTAGGGAAATTTAATGATTTTTAGTGGGAAAAAAAGGGAAGACTTCCTATATGTTCAGATATGGCTGGAAATCTGCAGGTGAGCTAAACTAGAAGTAGGGTACGATATGTGACTGGCTGGTTAAGGGAGGGGATATTTGACTTTGGTTGGTCCTACGTTGGAAGTAAGTGGCAGGCAGAAGTGAAGAAATTAGCAGTCATTGATTAAACCCTGTTTGGGGCTGATTGCTACAGAGGTTTGCTACAGAGGCTGGATTTTACTTCCTGGCTGCTGCAGATTGTGGGTCAGAGTTATATTTTTGTATACGAGGTGGCTGTTGTCAGTTATTTGTATAGTTAGCGTCTCAACTTCATTCATTGACCCAAAGGAAAGTGGCTTCTTAAAATCATCAAACCTATTGGTCTTTATCAAGAGAATGACTTTTTTTAAGTCAAAATTTTTTTAATCACAGTGAAAACCAAATAATCATTAACAATATTTATTCCTGTTCTCTGGAAATAAGGAAGAGCAGAAAGTGTGAAATCAGTTTTCAACTAAACCCTATGCCCTTTTCTTCAATTATGCCCTACTTATTACTAAACGATTGTGCATTATAGTGATTTAATATTAGGTATTTAATGCAATGAAAAAATGTTCTAACATGCTTTAATGCCCTGTGGATATTGTAATTAAAATTTTGATTAATGACTTAAATAGATTTTTTCCAAATTATAATTAAATGTTTCCTACTTTGTTGTTTTAAAAGGTAGTTGGGTAGGTATCCCCTTCATTCCACCAAAATGTCTTTAGTGTTACTAATTATGTAAACCTTCAGATTCATTACAAGAAATTTAGATGAAGAGACTATTTTTTAAAGGCTTTGGAAGTATTAGGGCATGTGTTTTAATTATTTCAAAACTTTGATTTACTCAACTGCTTTTTTTAGTACCCTTACCTATTCATTTAGTGTCTGACTTTCTCAAGAGTACAGTTGTAAAAGGAACCTTACACTTTAAATTTCAACTCCAATCCATTGGATTTTGTTTTAACATAAATAAACTGTATAAGCGTTGCTTTGAGTGATTCGCGGCAGGAAACATTTCTGGAAGAGTCATTGTGCTGAGGATGGAATCACTGCAATAGTCTTGAGCCCCTGGGGCTCTCCAGTCACTGTGAGAGCCAAAACCTGAGAGGGAGAAGAGAGGCATCCATTAATCAGCAGGTGGAATTCCATTTAAATGAACCTGGAGGGGCCACAGAATTGCTATATTAGATCTAAGTCTCTTAGAATTGGAAGCTAAATCCTACAGAAACTTACAATGGTAGGCTTTCTCAAATTATAGACAAATCTGTGTCCTCTAGAAACAATAGAGGATTTTTTTCCCCCTCATTCCAAAGCAGTGGAGAGAGTAACGTGATTTGACCTTCTGCCATCTCTGTGTTTGGATGCAGTATAAGTGGGTATTAATAAAATTTACCTTCTTTAACTATTTTTGACCTGCAGGGATTTATAAATTGTTATAATTAGGAATAAATAGCCTTTGTTAAGACTTATACTCTGGTTGTTAGTCAGGATATATTGATAGGATTCTTGTATCTGTGAGCAACAATGTATATAATCTGTGGCCTAAAATATGTGAATATGTTTTATGTATATAATAGTTATTAAAATAGGACTTTGCCTGTTATTTGAATAATGGAGAAACTGCAGTTATAATTCTTACAGATTTTCTGGTAGACTGTCTGTTGAGAAATATTCACATAATTTAAAGAAAAACAAGGTGCCAAATAAAAAAAAATTAGCTTTTACGATTACCAGTAACAAATGTAAATACAGGTGGCAATAAGTTGGTCTCCATGTGGCTCTATGCAGGAATAATAGCTCCAATTACTGTCACAAATGTTTGTAATTGTATCTATTGCTGCCAGACAATAAATGCTTTTTAATATAGTGAGGCCATAAATGTACATGCTGCTGTTGTTTAAACAAAACACAATTTACAGCAAATTTATCCTTGAAACACCTGCTATAATCAAAAAGAGGTGAATGCTATCAAAATAAAGTGCCTAAATTAACCAGACACATGCAGCTTATATGATTCCTCAGCTGCCATGAAGTATCAAGAGAATGGAGCAATATTCACCGATGGACTTTTACAGAGAAGCTTTCTTTAAGGGAGACTACATGAAACAGAATATTGAATATTGTTTTGGGCTGTTTGTTTGTTTTTTTGTTTTTTTGTTTTTTTTTGAGACGGAGTTTCGCTCTTGTTGCCCAGGCTGGAGTGCAATGGCACCATCTCAGTTCACCACAACCTCCGCCTCCTGGGTTCAGGCAATTCTCCTGCCTCAGCCTCCCGAGTAGCTGGGATTACAGGCACGCGCCACCACGCCCAGCTAATTTTTTTTATTTTTAGTAGAGATGGGGTTTCACCATGTTGACCAGGATGGTCTCGATCTCTTGACCTCATGATCCACCCGTCTCGGCCTCCCAAAGTGCTGGGATTACAGGCGTGAGCCACCGCGCCCGGCCGAGCTGTTGTATTTTTAAACAAGTGTTATTGTGTGGACTCAATGTCGTACTGCAAGGTCAGCTGTTTTTTGTTTGTTTCATGTGGATCCTGGGTAGATGTCAGAGTTGTGGGAATATTGTGCTTAAAATTTTTCCAGCAACTGAAGCAGATTTTTAGTTGCTTCTGTCACCGTCATGTTGAACATTCAGGATATTCTGTGTTTAAAGATACTTGATGATGCCTTCCTTCCTATTTACCCTGAGTGTGATAAATGTTTCAACTGGACCAGAGAAAGGTTCCGTCTATCACAAGTCGAAATAAGAGAAGGACTGTTTTTGCTTTGGAGATTACCATCAGTTGTTACTAAAGAGCATCAACAGTGGTAGCGGACTCTAAGGAAATAACCAATAGACGCCGTGTTATATAAATACTGCAGAGGGAAGTTGCCAATGCCACACAGCTGATATACCTCAACTAGACATTTTGGACTGAGAGCAGTGAATCAATACATATTGATTATAATTAAAATTTCTAGACTACCTAAATGTTTTATTATTGCAAAGAATGATTTCATTTTTTAATTAATCAATAGGAACTATGAATTGAAGTGTAGAGTCTTTGTCATAGGGACCTTTCTATGAAATGTACTTTTTATTGGCTTGTCTGATTTTGCTCATCAACTATATTAGAGCAGTTCTCACTATCACTGAGTTTTATTAAAAATTTCTTAATATTCTAACAAATTTTACCCTCCTGTTTTTTATCTTATTTATTTGATTCTGTTTTCTTGTACCAAGTAACAATTTATATTTCTTGGTTCTTCAAATATGCAGGAGATAACTATTGTTTCCTAGAGTTTTTTTGAGCTGGGGGGATGTGGGAGTTTTATCAGTATGAGATCCAAGTTTTGGTTCATACATTCTTGAAGTTGGGAATACGATCGGGTCACCTGTTCTGGTGTTCCACTGTGGTTACTCAGCGTCTTATAATTTGGCCTCTGAGTGTTCCCACATTCTCAGAGGCCCGATTCACTCCCTGTCTGACTTGCCAAATCTCTTTTCTTTGCCTGTAACTACTTCTAAAGTCTGGGAACCATCACTCAGAAGATGGATGTAGCCATAGGAAAGGGATGTTAATGGAGTAAGCATGAATAATAGGTCAGAGTCAACACAGGAAAACGTTTTAGTAACAGATGGTAGTCAGTAAAGATAATCTCTGAGCACGTTAGAAATGTAAGTATTTAACTAAAAGGTATTATATTTAGAGATTATAGATCTCCAGTTTCAATTCTGTGATAGGTGAGTGCGAGAGTACCGGTGATCACCATCGCCTTGCTTACCCATATTGTTTCTCTACAATGAGAGGAATTTCTAGGAAGCAGTAACATCCCTGAGGAAACACATATTACCTGTGATCATGACTATTCCCACATTGCCTGCAACAAATAAACCACAATATATACCACACGTGGATACTCAACTGTTTTGAGGTAATACGTGTAGTTCTTTAATACATAAAAATTATGCTTCTACACCACAAGAGTGTACCATAGAAGACTTTAAGTTGCTGGCAACGGAAGAAAAAAAATGTCAGATTAGACAATTCAGGAAAGCCACATTCTGTAATTATCCTACAAACTGATGGGCATTTTTCATTAGAAAAGTAATTCAGTCTCATTTTTGAAAAGTTATTTAACTGAATGGACAGTCGCACTCTCTTTTTTTCTCTCACACACATATACACTCACATACACAAATGGGAGCAGTAATGAAACTGGAAGCTCTGAGAATGAGAACAAGAAGAAACTGCAAATCTGCTTGCGCCAAGTGGCAAAAAGAGAATACAGATAATGTTATTTTATTAGGGAAGAGAGGATTTTCTGTTGAGGAAGGAAATATGCTGCTCATATCCCTGCAGGAAGCATGATGATTTATAGATTTGTCTGAGAAGTATTTTCTAGAGTGAGCTTAGGTATATGCAAGGTTGCCCCTTATACTTAATCTGATTTTCTGCAGTTCAGGTTTGCAAAGAATTGTTGACCCTAGATGTATTTTTAGACATGTCACAGGAAATCTTGAGACTTGTCACTTTTGAAATATAGCCCCCACTTGACCCTACATTTCTACTACTGCAACTAAAATTAAAATTTTAGTAAATAAGTCTCTTCCTGTGGTTGAAGTAGAGATTTGCTATCCAGATGCCCCAGGGCCTTGCTGCCCAGCCACAGAAAGTATGGTCAGCAGACAGCCTCTAGCTCTCTACTCTTTCAGTGACAGATTTGCCTAACTCAAGTTCTCATCCTTCCCTGGGTAGCCTGCATCTGAGTATATGTGAGTTATTTCCAGTTTGGGACCATTATATATAATGCTGCTATGAAAATTCTATATGTGTTTTAGCCACTTTCAAAATTGAATTGGCAGTGTCTACTACAGCTGATCACATACATACACCATGACCTAGCAATTCCACTCCTACCAGAAATTCCAGTAGAAATGTGTACATTCCAAATGCTGCCGTGAAAATTCTTGTATGCTAAAGCACATATAGAAAAAGTTTCATATGGAAGATTCCTCTATATGCTAAAACACAAATGGAAGAATTTTTATATAGAAGAATCCTTCTACATATAGAATTCTTCTATATGCTAAAACATATATGGAAGAATTTTCATAGCAGATGAAAATTCTTATATGCTAAAATACATATAGAAAAAGTTTCATATGGAAGAATCCCTTCTATATGCTAAAACACAAATGGAAGAATTTTTATATAGAAGAATCCTTCTACATATTGAATTCTTTTATATGCTAAAACACATGGAAGAATTTTCATAGCAGATGAAAATTCTTATGTGCTAAAACACATATAGAAGAATTTTCAGAGCAGCATTATGTAAACATTTTTACTGGAATTTCTGCTAGGAGTAGAATTGCTGGGTCATGGCGTGTGAATGTGATCAGCTGTAGTAGACCCCGCCAAATACATTTTGAAAGTGTTTAAAAAAGCTTCATATTCCTGCCAGCAGTATATGAAGTTCTGGTTGCTTTACATCTTTGTCAACATTCAATATTGTTTCAGTCTTTTTTATTTTAATCATCGGGGTAGATATGTTATAATATCTCATTTTCATTTTAATTTGCATTTCCCGGTTGACTTATGAGGTTGAGCCACTGTTTCATATGCTTATTTAGCTTTTGGATATCTTCTTTTGTATTTTGCTGTTGGGCCATCTGCTTTTCCTTTTGATTTATAAGAAGTTCTTTATATATTCAGGATATGAATCTCTTGTCAGATATGTGTTCTGCAAATACCTACTCTAGCTCTCCTTTTCCTTTGTGTATTATGACAAACAGTAACTTTGTTTTAATATACTCAAAATGATATTTTTTTGAGGGAGCAAGTATGGCTAATACTTATGTTTTAAGAAATCTTTGCTTACCCAAATATGAAGATATTCTCAGACTATGTTTTCTATTTTAAGCTTTATTTTTTTGCCACTCAGAAGATTTGCAATCCATCTGAGTTTAAGTCTTGTGTATGGTCGTGAGGTAGAACTCAAGACGTACTGAATTTTCATATGTATGTGCAACCGAACCAGACAGTTTATTGAAAAGCTTATTCTTTCACCAGTACACATGTCATAAATCAAGTGAGCATGTATGTCTGGGTCTGTATTTGATCACTTCAGTCTATTTCTTGTTATTTGCTACTATTGAAAATATATGTTTTAAATTTATTTTATGTTTATTTGTTGCTGGTATATAGAAATATAATTTTTTTGTGTATATCTTTATCTAGTTCTGTGTGTGTGTGTGTAACTTACTAAATTCACTTTAAACACTAGGCCTGTAAATTATTTTGCTTTGTCTGATTTACAATTATATCATTTGCAAATAACATAAATCTTCTTTCTTTGCAAGCCTTATATCTTTTTACTTTGTCTTGCCTGCTATACTGGCTAAGAACTGTAGTCTAATTTGGGTATAAGTGGTGTTATCAGGGAGAATGCTTTCAGTATTTCAGTTTCACCATAAATATGATGTGATCTTTGTGTCTTTTATAAATATCTTATAGTAAATTAGGGAAGTTCCCTTTTGTTCCTTGTTTGCTAAGAGTTTTCGTCATGAAAGGACATTAAATTTCTTTTCAAATAATTTTTTTCTTCATCTATTGAAATGATTATACAGTTTATCTCCTCTCCCCCACTCCTTGTGGTGAATCATATATATATATACATATATTTGGTGTTAACGTTGCATTTTGGAATAAATCCAACTTGATTATGATGTATTATTTTCCTTACATATCACTGGGTTTGATTTGCTAATATTTTAAGACTTTTATGTCTGTAATTATGAAAGGTATTGATCTGTAATTTTTGTTTGTTTTTAGGGATCTTTTCAGTTTTGGGTATAATGTTATGCAGGTCTCATAAAACAAGTTGGCAATTGCTCTCCCTTTTTTCCTGTTCTATAGTAGAGCTTGTGTAAGGTTGTTAATTATTTTTTAAATATTTGGGAAGATTCACTAATGAAGCCATCTAGGGTCTGGATTTTTTTTTTATGAGAACATTGATAATTACATGGGTTTATCCTAAGAATGTTTTCTATTCATTTTTATTGCACTATTAATATATAAATAACCTTGTACGAACTCAAATATTACAAGTGAATTAAAGTCTCCCCTAACCACTGTCTACTTAAAATTTTTAGGTATACTTTGCTGCATTTTATCAAGAAAATGATGTTATGATACAGTGGTCATTCCAAGTTTGGGTTCTACCATGGATTGACCTGTGTGAGCTTAGACAATCTACTTAAAAATAGCTAAGCCTCAATTTCCTCATCTTAGTAGACCTTTTAAAGAGAATTATATGTGGTGATGTACCAGCAGTGCTTGGCACGGTGCCTGACCTGTAGTTAGCGATCTGTGAGCGCTCACATTATAATCATCATTGCTGGATTTTAAAAGATCCCTGGAGGGATGTACTGTTGAGGTACTACTTCATACCCAAGGAAGGAGAGAGAAATTTGGGAGGCCGAGGCGGGTGGATGACGAGGTCAAGAGATCGAGACCATCCTGGTCAACATGGTGAAACCCCGTCTCTACTAAAAATACAAAAAATGAGCTGGGCATGGTGGCGCGTGCCTGTAATCCCAGCTACTCGGGAGGCTGAGGCAGGAGAATTGCCTGAACCCAGGAGGCGGAGGTTGCGGTGAGCCGATATCGCGCCATTGCACTCCAGCCTGGGTAACAAGAGCCAAACTCCGTCTCAAAAAAAGAAAAAAAAGTCTAAGTAACTAAAGTAGATACCACAAAAGAAACTACTAAAGCTTAGCATTTTGTTTGCAGGAGAGTCCTATAAATCCTTCTTTGGTACTTATTTTTCCTCGTTTTAGTGATGGTTCTAGCAAAGTTATTTTATCTGAATTGTCTGCAGAAGATTAGAAGCAGCAAGCTTCCCTAGTGTTCATGCTTTAGCAAAATAACCAAGATAATAAACCTTCATTTAATGTGCAAACTTTAAATTGAGAGTTATGAGAACTTTTCTTACTTCTCATTGAAATTGGGTGACAAAGAAAGAAAATGAAAGAGGTCGCTTGATGTAATAGAAAACCTATAAGTGAGAGAAAGTATATTTGGATTCCTATTCATTCTGTGATTAATGGTATAAAAAAATCACACAACCTCGATATGTTACCAGATCTGTGAAATGGAGGTATAGGACTTCTTTCCCATACAGTAGAGTGATCTTAAAAATCTCTAGAGAAAGTGAATTCTGTGTTGAAACAATGGCCTGAGAAAAATGCAGTTTAGATGTCTTAAATGGAGCCTATAAGCACCCTTGTAAATAGTTTTATGTTCACTAAAATAAAACTGCAAAACAGAACATTGAATTAAGGTTTCATCGGTAATGATAATGGAATTGTAATTACCATTATAATTGTGGGCAGTGAGAATAGAGAAGTGTAGAGTCAATGTCAGAATAAAAGTAACATTTTTGTGATGGGAAGTGATTCAACACACATCAGAGCCTTGGAGCTCTGCTCTTGCTTTTCTGCAGGGAGAAGCAAAAGGTGCGAACAGACCCCCAGGAACGGCTACGTCAGTTGTGGCCTGGTGTGGATTTTTTCTGAGCATAGGAAAAAGCATCCCAGCACACGGGAAGTTGACTTCCTTGGCTTTTTTCTATCAACAAGTCTTTAGCACTATGCCTCTCCACTCATAAAGTCAAACTTGTTTTTATTTAAAAAAAAAAAAAAGAAAGAAAGAAAACGGTTTGGTATTTTACAAGCTGTAAATTAATGAAACCTGTACACAGATGCAAGTTCCATTTACCATCTCTAGCTCTGGCTCATGATTTAGTTTCTCTTTTTTCTGCAGTTTCAGAGAGAAGTTTTAAGCACTGAGTTGGAGATCTAGACAAAGAAACAAAATGTCTCTGCATATGCAGAGGAAATCTTTCAGGTGTCATTGTGCTGAAGTGAAACCCAGAGATCCTTACAGTCTTATGAGTCACCTTGACAGCTGCAACTCGATCTCATCCTTTCTGACTTCATGGTGTATTGCGGATCACCATCTGCAGACATTTCATCACAATTTTTCAGTTTCTGAAGAAGGGAGGGAGGCAGATAATATAATTTGATGCTAAAGAACTTGGAGTGGGGAAGAGATCTATAGTTACAACAATACCTTTGCCATTTACCTAATAAGTGATAGTATTAGATGTGTGATTTTGAATGAGAGGATTTTGAAAAATAAGAAATTCTAAAGAAATTATATACTGTATTATTAGTGTTCTCAACTCCATTGAGAGAGAAAATATGCGAGATTGGGTGTAATATTCATCTTCAATAGAGAGGAGAAATGATGCCTAATGAACTCTAGAGCACTTTAGGTGACCAGTGGACCCCAGTAAGAACTTGATAAATAGCAAAAAGAATTCCTGGTTTGCCTTATAAATTCTTTGGTAGTTCATTTTATCCCCAAAAAACATCAGGTATTATGTGGAAACTATACTGTTTTGAGATTGCTTTCCATTTTTCAGACATGAAACTTTGCCAAAGTCAATTCGCCTATCTGATTCTTAGTTTTTCTCACTATATAAAATACATATGTGTAGTTAATTTTCCTGCATAACCAACAACCCCCAAATCACAGTGGCTTACAATAACATGTTTATTTTCACTTACAATACATATCTGCTGATATCTGCTTCAGCTGCAGCTCTGCTCAAGCTGAGTTCTATATTTCTTACTCCCAGACCCAGGCTGAAAGGATAGTCCCTAGGTGGGGCATGCTTATTACTATCTCGGCTGAAAGAAAGAGCTAGATAGCTGGTGAATGGATGCTTCTGACAGATTCTGCACAATCCTGGCATAGATCATGTCCACCATCACTGCGCTGGCCAAAGAGAACCACATAGTCCAGGCCAGCATCAATGAAGCAGGAAAGTGTACTCGTCCCACACCCAGCCAGCAAATCTCATAACCTTCTTACAGGGAAGGTAGAAGCCTAAGAAGAGATGACAATATCTACTTATCTCTCCAAACCTTCGTGGCTCTCAAATAAGGAAAGTCATAGAAAAGTGCATTGTAATCTAATGGATTCTCTACTAATGTAAGAATTACTCTCACTGTTGAACAGTTCCTTCTAATGTCACTTATTTGAGGGATCCAGATAGATTTCAAGTCCTTACATATCATTAAACCCCATTTCTTCTCCATTTTTACACAAACCTTTGTAAAGCTTTTAACTATCTCCGTTGTATTAATAGTTTTTCAGAAGATATGTATTTTGCCATTTTATATTCATGTTTTTAAAATGCCACCGTTATCATTTATATCTTTCCCACTATAACCATATTAAACTCCTTTCAAGAACTTTTTGGGCATCTAGAAGCCTTTTGTCTTTTTCTTCCTGGCAATTAAACTGATAAAATTTCTTTGTAGGAAAGAAGAAATTTAAAAGTAGTCATATTCAAATCCCTGTCTTACACACACACACACACACACACACACACACACACACACGTTAAAATATATGCAAATACTAATTTTTAGTAAATTGGACACCTAATGAAAATACTCTTTTTGAGACTTTATCTTCCACTTTAATATATGCTGTTAGCATGCATGTTTGCTGTCCATTAGATATTTTTTGAGAACATGAGTTTAACATTGTAGGATTTACTGTTACTGGATGTAATATACAATGTATATATGCACAATCCCTGACTTAGTACCATGGTTCAACTTAACAATTTTTTGACTTTACAGCAGTGCAAAAGTGATAGGCATTGAGTAAAAACTGTAGTTTGAGTAGAAAACCAGACAGCCATTCTTTTTTTAAATTCTGTACAATATTCAATAAATTACATGAGATAGTCACTATTCTATTATAAAGTAGGCTTTGTGTTAGATGGTTTTGCCCCACTGAGGCCAATGTCAGCCTTTCAAGCACACTGAGGGTAAGCTAGGCCAAGCTATGATGTTCAGCAAGTTAGGTGTATTGCATGCAGTTTTAACCGGACATCTGTAGCTTATGGGTTTATCAGGTTGCACCCCATCTTAAGCTGAGATGCAGTTTTAATTATGAAGCCCAGTAATAAACCCATCCCCAACTTGAGAACTAGACCATGACCATTTGAAGTCAGCCGTGTGCTCCTCTGCTGCTGCCCCTTCCCACCCACAGTAACCACTCTCCTCAAGTTTATGTGCAGTCTTTCTTTTTAGTGTATTCACAGGTTTATGTTTCCAAACAGGGTATCATTGAGTTTCACTTGGTTTCCAGCTTTATAAAAGCTGTATCATACTACATTATTTTTAGTAGTAGAATGAATATTACAAAATTAATTTAAACTGTCTTTGCTGTTAGATGTTTAGTTTTCTGCTGTTTTACTTTTATCAAGAACTTGTACATTAATCTTTGTGTATTCCCAATTATTTCTGTGAGAATAATTTCTAGAAGTTGAGGTAAGAATACTTTTTGACTTTTTTTTTAACTTTATATGAGGAATGTGTCCACCTAGAAGATTTTAATAAAACAAATATTCAGATTTGCCCGGCAGGTAATTACAAATCATCATGAGCTTAACATTTTAAAGGGCTTTGTAAATACATGAATGCCCCAGTAGCTTATCAAACTTGAGTGTAAACACAAATTCCTAGTATTTGTGACTTCCCCTGAAATCTGTTCTGTTCTTGTCACACCGTAGTATTAATATCCCCTCAGTTGCTCAGGCTAGAAACCTCAAAACACATTCTCTCTACTTCCCCACCTTCACCTCAGCCACCCCATGCACATACCTCCCTTTAGTCAGTCTTCAAGTTTTCCTAGTTCTGCCACCAAAATGTCCCTTGAATCCATCCCTTCTCTTCTATTCTCACAAGCACTGCTCTAATTCAGACCCTGCTTATCTATGTCACGTGAACTATTAGCCTCCTAACTGGGTCCCTACCTGCCTTCAGCCTCTTGCCTTCCTAATCAGTCCTTCACTCTGTTATTTTCTCAAAACACACACTTATCTTTAAAACTGAAACCAAAAACATCTGATAGCTCCCCGTTATCTACATAATAAGGTCTATCTATACTCTTTGGTTGTTGTAAGCAAAGCCTTTGATCTAAAGCTCCCTCCCTCTCCAGCTTTATTTTCTCATGATCTATCCTCCTGAACCCACCGCAAGAACTTGGTGTTTTCGAGGCTAGCCAGCTTTAGGCTACTTGTTCTCCATGTATTGTCCTTGTTCCTGTTACTCCCTCAGCCGAGAATACTCCTCCTCCCCACATCTTTACAGCCTGTTGAAAAGCTACTCATGCTTCCAAGTTCCACAGAAATACCAGCTCCTCCATGGAGTTTCTACATCAGTGTATGCTCTCACAGTTCTACATAGATGACTCAGGCATCGCTGCTTCTCTCAAAATGTTTTAAATGTCAATACATGCAAAAATATACTTAAAAATAATGCTGAGTAGAAATAGCAGAACACAAACTATTTCAACATATCCATTGTAATAAGTTAAAAACCATATAAATATATATATATATATATATATATATATATATATATATATATATATAGTGTGTGTGTGTGTGTGTGTGTGTGTGTGCGTTTCTCTACCTATATATATGGAGAGAAACAGGCAGAGAAACAGAGACTGATAGGAAGAGAGAAGCTATGTAAATTCTTGAGCTTGGTGTTTATTAAGGTCTCTGAAATTCTTTTTAGAACCAGGCAGGATGAGTACTTTTTTAAAAAAATTAATGATAATGATGCTTGTTAGGTTCATTTTCTTTCACAAGGGTGCTGACTTGGGCTTCAGTACGTTTCCATTGTGAGGTTTACCCATATTTGGCCCAGGTGCAGGAGGTCTTTGTTCCAGTGTTGATTAGCTGACTTGGAGGGGCCTTGTTCCATTGCCAACTCTGCGTAGTCATAGTCATGGGTGGTGAACAGTCTCCTCAACTATAAAATGAAAACATTACACTAGATGATTGTTGAGTAGGTGAATGGATGATCTCTAAGGTCCTTTTCAGCTCTCCAGTTCTGAGACACGTTTTGCTCATGAAACAGAAAAGTGCTTGAGGATAAAGGAAGGTGTTGATTTGTTTCCTGCTCTGGCACACTCACTATCAGGTAGCCAGTTGCCCCTTTTCTTTACTCCAAACTGCCAGTATGTGTTGTGTTTAAATTAGTACATTTGGCTTCGATCCAGGTACACCAATATCTGCGTGGCCTTGGGTGGGTACCTTGCTGTCACCAGGCCTCTGTTTGCTTATATGCAAAATGGCAAGGGTGAGACTGGATGCTTTTTGAGGTTCTTTGCAGCTTTAATATATTATAATTTTACATCTGGTATGTTTGAAGTACCCAAGAAGTTTTTTACCCTGCAGTCACTAGACCATTTCAAAGTTAAGTAATAGGTAGAATGGGACTGTTCACAAAATATCCATTCCTTTACTCACAAAAAAAGTGTAGCTAGCAAAGTGGAGCATTGGGGTGTGCAAACAGATGGGTGCAATGAAGAAACAGCCAAGTTGCATCACTTACTTTAACTTACTACATTTTTCTTTGACAATGGATATTTCTCAAGCCTTTTAAAATTATTACTTTGTATTAAATAGGGAATTCTTTCCGCATTGTTTATTTTGGTCAGGTTTGTAGAAGATCAGATGGTTGCAGATATATGATGTTATTTCTGAGGTCTCTGTTCTGTTCCATTGGCCTATATGTCTGTTTTTTTTTTAATCAGTACCATGCTGTTTTGGTTACTGTAGCCTTGTAGTATAGTCCGAAGTCAAGCAGCATGATGCCTCCGGCTTTATTCTTTTTGCTTAGGATTGTCTTGGCTATATGGGCTCTTTTTTGGTTCCATTGGAAATTTAAAGTAGTTTTTTCTAGTTCTGTGAAGAACGTCAATGGTAACTTGACTTGACTGGAATAGTATTGAATCTATAAATTACTTTGGGCAGTATGGCCATTTTCACAATATCGATTCTTCCTAACCATGAGAATGGAATATTTGTCCATTTGTTTGTGTCCTCTCTTATTTCCTTGAGCAGTGGTTTGTAGTTCTCCTTGAAGAGGTACTTCATGTCCCTCGTAAGCTGTATTCCTAAGTATTTTTTTCTCTCTGTAGCAATTGTGAATGGGAGTTCACTCATTTGAATCTCTGCTTGTCTATTATTGATGTACCGGAATGTGTGTGATTTTTGCACATTGATTTAGTATCCTGAGACTTTGCTGAAGTTGCTTATCAGCTTAAGGAGTTTTTGGGCTAAGATGATGGGGTTTTCTAAATATGCAATTATGTCATCTGCAAACAGAGACAATTTTACTTCCTCTGTTCCTACTTGAATACCCTTCATTTCTTTCTATTGCCTGACTACCCTGGCCAAAGCTTCCAATACTACGTTGAATAGGAGTGATCAGAGAGGGCATCCATGTCTTGTGCCAGTTTTCAAGGGAATACTTCCAGCTTTTGCCCATTCAGTATGATATAGGCTATGAGTTTGCCATAAATAGCTCTTATTAAATGAGATGTGTTTCATCTATACCTAATTTATTGAGAGTTTTTATGATAAAGGGGTGTTGAATTTTATCAAAGGCCTTTCTGCATCTGTTGAGATAATGGTGGTTTTTGTCATTGGTTCTGTTTCTATGATGGATTACATTTATTGATTTGCATATGTTGAACCAGCCTTGCATCCCAGGGATGAAGCTGATTTGATCATATGGATAAGCTTTTTGATGTGCTTCTGGATTTGGTTTGCCAGTATTTTATTGAGAATTTTTACAATGATGTTCATCAGGTATATAATTGGCTAGCCATATGCAGAAAACAGAAACTGGACGTTTTCCTTACACCTTATGCAAAAATTAACTCAAGATGGATTAAAGACTTAAATATAAAACCTAAAATCATAAAAACCCGAGGAAAAAACCCAGTCAATACCATTCAGGACATAGGCATAGGCAAAAACTTTATGAGTAAAACACCAAAAGCAATTTCAAAAAAGCCAAAATTGACAAATGGGATTAATTAAATTAAAGAGCTTCTGCACAGCAAAAGAAATGGTAATCAGAGTGAACAAGCAGCATACAGTATGGGAGGAAATTTTTAAAATCTATCCATCTGATAAAGGTGTAATATACAGAAAGTACAAGGAACTTAGACAAATTTACAAGAAAAAAACCATCAAAAAGTGCCCACTTTTTGGATATGAACAGACACTTCTCAAAAGAAGACATTTATGCAGCCAACAACATATGAAGAAAAAGCTCATCATCAGTGATCATTGGAAAAATGCAAATCAAAACTACAATGAGATACCATCTCATGCCAGGTAAAATGGTGGTCATTAAAAAGTCTGGAAACAGTTGCTGGCGAGGCTAGTGTAAATTAGTTCAACCATCGTGGAAGGCAGTGTGGTGATTCCTCACGGATCTAGAATCAGAAATACCATTTGACCCAGCAATCCCATTACTGGGTATATACCCAAAGAATTATAAATCATTCTATAAAGACACATGAACACATATGTTTATTGTAGCACTGTTTATGATAGCAAAGACTTGGAACGAACACAGATGCCTATCAATAATAGATTGGATAAAGAAAATGTGGCACATACATACGATGGAATACTATGCAGCCATAAAAAATGAGTTCATGTCCTTTTCAGGGACATGGATGAAGCTGGAAGCCATCATTCTCAGCAAACAGGAACAGAAAACCAAGCACCTCATGTTCTCACTCATAAGTAGGAGTTGAGCAATGAGAACACATGGACACAGGGAGGGGAACATCACGCACCAGGGCCTGTCATGGGGTAGGGGATACAGGGAGGAGGAGAGCATTAGGACAAATACCTAATGTATACAGGTCTTAAAACCTAGATGCTGAGTTGATGGGTGCAGCAAGCCACCATGTCACATGTACACCTATGTAACATGTATGTTCTGCACATGTATCCCAGAACTTAAAGTAAAATAAAATACAATAAAAAAGTATTAGTAGTAAACTGAAATTTTTAAATATATTTTGTAGAAAAATACAATGTTGATTTTTAATATATTTTGTAGGTAATTAAAATGTTGATGTATATTTCAAATATGCACACTAATTCAGATTAGTCTAGTAGTAATAGACAGTAGTTTAAAATACATGAACCCCAGTAATCATTATTAACTTCCTCTATTAAGAAAGAGACTCAAAAGTCTTCATGAAGAAGAGGGCCCCATTTTCATTTCCAAGGGAAAAACTAATCTTTGATATATGATGCTTGAGTTCAGAGTTGCTTTTAGGAGCATCACTGTTACTGCTTAAACAAGTAGTTCTTTTCTAGTAATGAGAATTTTTTTTCACTTTGTTGGGTAGTCATAAATATTAACCACAGCAGTGCAGGCACAATTTATATTTCAATTGTCAGACATCACTCTGTGAACACATAAAATAATTTACATTTATTTAGAGCCTTTTATCTTAAGGTGCTCTACACATTTTTCTTTATAATCTGATTGCAAAGTATAAATAGGACTCTCCCACCTGAAATAGGCCAGGAACCAAGTAATTAAGATAAAGGATACAACTTCAGGAGAAGTGGGGGAAAGAAGGAAATGTAGTCTTTTTTACATTGCTTCTATGTGATTTATGCCTGTAGGACTGGAGGATCCACGTTGACCAAATGCACCAGCACAAAAGTGGAATTGAATCTGCATTAAAGGAGACCAAGGTATATGAACTACTTTAGGGGAATCGGTATACATTTACTCATTTGTGGAACACCTGTTTTGAGAGAACGTGAAAGAAGAAAAGACACAATTTTTGCCTTTAAGGAACTTACTATTGAATGTGCCATATTATATTTCAACTGACCCAACATTTAGAACAACTAAAGAAAGCTAGCATATATCAATAAAAGCTGTATATATACATATATGTATGTATAATATATCTCTAATACACATATTGGAAACATTTTGTCATTCTTTCCTCTCTGAATCTCAAGTAAGGAGAGAACAGACCACCAGGCCAATGCCTGTAACTTACAGCCTCCCCAGGCTGGCTGCCCTGCCAGAAATAGGAACTTTGGAGAATGCCACAAAGAAGCAAAGCTAGAGTGAGAAGCTATATGTCCCAGGCTAGAGCTATGGGCTTACGGATCTATTTCCGACTGGAATACTTCAGTCACCCTGAATTGTGCTTTAGGAAACCCATGGTATTCCCTTACCTACTTTGACTGGAAACATATAAAGCTAATTATAGTCACATAAATTTTATGTATATATAATGACAAACGAATTGACTAACACTGGTAGGTGCTTTTTTATTCTAAAATTCTTCAAAGTATGATTAAAATATTTCTCATCACAGACATTTTGTCCTATTGAAAATTTCAAACTGTCTTCTTTTGCACGTGTAGTTGATTATTTGTAGAATCGATTGAGATTTAACCCATTTTTAACTATTTTTGAAAAAAATATGTTTGTGAGTTCTTCTATCTGCAAATCCCATGGAATTTCTAGGGATTTTTGGACAAACTCCATAATGAAATAACTAGGACTTTGGAAAAGATCGGCAGCCGAGAAAAGTACATCAACAGTCAGCTTGAGAATTTGGTTCAAGAATATCGTGCAGCTCAAGCCCAGCTGAGTGAGGTAACTTACAGATGATTTCCAGGGATTTATTCCAAGTTAGCAACCCTGAACCCTAATCTTGACACAATATTGTTCATTTGAAAATCATGAAATGCTTTTCATAAATAGCAAAGCATCAACTTTCTGCCCACGTTAGGAAACCAAGCAAGCCAAGTTAACTTATTTTCGTTTTACACGTAATAGAAATTGTCTCCTAGGAGTCTTTAAATGCACATCTTCCTTTGAGTTAAGTAAATGAAGGCATATGTTGTTGGGAAACATAGCTTAGAACAGGAACAGAATATCAGGACACCTGGTTTTGTTTCTAAGTCTGCTGTTAGTTTACCATAGGTGTAGGAGGAAGAATACTATGCATTTACATGTGTCAGAGGCAAAAGACAGTCCTTGCCGTTCTGGCTTACTACCACATAATAAGTAATGTGAAAGCAAGACACATTCAGAGACAAGCAGTTTTACTGATAAAATGAGATAAACTTTTCATTCTTTCAAAGTTTTAGAAATTTAGCCAAAAAAACAAAATCACTAGCCTTTGAAAGCACCAGTTCTGTATCCCAGCAGTAGGGATCTAAGAGCTTTCCTTTGGGATTTATGCCCCGTATTTTCTGATGTTAAAGAAGACTCGTAAGGATACTTGTAAACATCAGTTGAAGGCATATTTTTTTGTCTTTACCAGACAAAGTTGAGAAAGACAAAAAAGTAGAAATAAATTTGAGATAATTTCTGTTCTTTAAGAAGTTCTCAAAGACCAAATAGAAATCTTCACTTTTTGATTATATTATTTAATATGTGTGTGTTTCCTCATATACACACTTATGGATATTTTAACTATCAAAATGATGTAAAACTCTCTGATTGAAGCAACCATGTATCTGTCTAAATTAATATTATATAATTGATTGTTAGCTTCCAAGAACATACTCCAATTGATTGTCCTGTCATACTGTATGTTAATCCTTATTAATTGCTGAACTTCATATTCTACTCTGATTGATTTTTTTGAACTGATTTTCTCTGCATAGCATGCAAATTAGATTGACCAAGAGCCACTCTCCTAAACTGTTTAGGAATGACCAAGGACAGTTTTTATTGTGAACCATGCCCATGAGAGGTACACAGTCAGTTTGTGAAGGTTAAGGTAGTTCATCATTTTGTAGCGCTCTAGTTAAATACATGGCACCCGTTAGGGACATAAAAAGGCTACAGTTAAATGTCACTTTCACAAACGTATTCACAAACAAGGAGTGGGGGTTGTCATAAAATAACATGCAGAAATTGGAAACACAAAGAGGTCAGTCGTATTTAATCTGCTGCCGCTTTGATTTTGCCATTAAACAAAACGTGTTTTCTCTCAGGCAAAGGAGCAATACCAGCAGGGAAACAGAAGAGTAATGGAAAAGACCAGACTCTTGTCAGAGGTACACACCGATGCTCTTGCCCTGCTTCTCAGCTGGGCCCCAGCCATTGAGAACCTCCAGATGGTTTAACACTGCTAACTTCAGTTGCTTCCTATGCCTTTAAATAATTTTCTTGAGGAGATAATTCCTAATTTTCGTATCAGTGAATCAATAATCGATACATTTTTTATTTCCACAAGATGCCTGAAGTTTCTCTATTAAATTCAACGTAAAACCTGCTCATAATATTAGCAGACTTTTAAGTTTCCTCAATATCTTTTACATAATAATTATTATTAACATAGAGAAAAGTAGGTAAAGCACTGACTCAGGGAATCTATAACAAATTTTAACATTAATCTGTAAGATTTTTAGTGACAATTATCAATAACTTGTGCATGTCCTGGGTATTTCTCTGTCTACAATTGGGTGTGGCTTATCACCTCCTCCTCCTGAGAACTTCTCGAATATTTGCATAAAAATAAATAGTTGCATTTATTTTTATGATCTTGCAAGAGAGGCAGGACTTAATATGTATTCCCATTTTTCACTGAAGAGCCGAAGGAGGAGAAAACCGTGAAAAAAAGGTCAGCAGTTTATTTGGGACTAAGATCCAAGATGATCTTTGGTTACAATCCGGTGTAATTAAAACAAACCTTACTGTTTGACAAGAAAGAAGTAAGCCTCTTTTATAGAGATTGTTTGACAAATAAAGTTATTTTAAAATACTGAAAATATAACATTAGGAATATTTAGACTCTAATCCTGTGGTGCTTCTAAGCAAATGAAACGGTATGCAGAAGAAAGTGCTCACTTACGTTAGGTAAATTAGCACTTGAAAGGAGTCCAGGGAACCATTCACTTCTTTTGGAGTCGATAGTTATCCCCAGTTGTAACGTTTCAGGTGCCTGAAAAAATTAATTTGCTTTACTTGGATGAGCACTTTATTCCCAGGGAAGGTTTTACTCACCAGTATTATAAAAATAAAGCCTACTAAGTCGCGATAATTATAGCTTAGTTCTAGATCATATAAAAATTTTTCAATTTCTTAAAGATGGTATTTTCTACTTCTCTGAATGCTGGTTTGGAATTTTGCTAATAATAGAGGCTATAGTAGTACAATCACCAGATGGAGTGCAGATAGGAACCAGCGTAACAGCACGGTACACCTCCCGGAGTTTGCAGTTCATGATTTGGACAAAGCATTAACAATATTGTTATACATAGCCATATGATATACACATGTTCCTAGTGTCCTGTAGAGGAAAAGGTGACATAGTGTCTTATAGACCTATAATATTAAGAAAGGTATCCAGAAAACCTTTAGAAATCTAAAGTCTCTTTAGGATGTTTGTGCTATGTTAATTAACAACCAATTGTTAGAGAATGGCAAGGTATATGCTGTGAGATCATTGTGAGCTTTGAGTGCCTAGTGACTAAAACAGCTTTGACTGTATTTAGTATATTGCAACATGAGAAAGCTGATGTCAGTCACTGGGGAAGTTTAACATGAGCAGCATTCTGAAGCAGAAAAGCTGTGTATATCTGCATACTTTATCTTATTATTTGAATTACATTCAGAATAGTCCTAATATCTTTATTTATGGGTACCTAATACCTACATTAAATTTTCTTAATACATAATTCCAAAATTCTGAAAGTTTCTTACAATGTAAGGCTCATGAAAACATTTTTTCATGAAAGGTTACGGAAGAATTAGAAAAGGTAAAACAAGAAATGGAAGAAAGAGGCAGCAGCATGACTGATGGTGGTAAGTACACGCTCACTTTAGGGGAGAAAGCAAGAGAAAAATAGCTCTCCAAGAAACCTACTCAACAAACTTGCATTAATATATAGAGACTGCTTTTTAAAACAAAGGATTTGTTGCTTGTTTGAAGAAAGATTTATGGTGCAAAAATAGTCTGATATTCAGTGTGCTGTTTTTCTTATTAATCAGCTGAGAAGGTAGTAGGCTTTTTTACTATAATTTAGAGGTTTTTAAAATTCAAACTGTATTGATTGAAAGAGTGGGAAATATTAAAATATGTGCTTTGTTATGCCAATTTAAAAAATATTGTATTCTGTTTTCATCAAATGAGCTTTATTTTTTCTATTTTATGTACAAAAGGGCACTAAGTATATGTCCAAATGACACTAAGGCAATGATGTAGTAACCCTTAGTTTATTTTCCCTCCTCCCCAGTAGAACGGACTTGGCAGGGGTCAAATAGAGAAGAATTAATCATCCTCTAGTAATCATCCTCCATTGTGAGTGGGTTACTTTGATATGGGCCAGTAGTGATTTCTGAAGGCTTTTCTATGCCCTAGAAAAAATTTCTAGAGTTCTATTGATATATACTGAATGATCTTGCAAAAGGGAATGCTTAGGGTTTGTTTTTTTTTTCCAATATGTTTTAAATGGGCCCATTATCTATGTCTCAAAGATAATTCTCTTTTCCCCTGTCCCCACTTTGTATTTCCTTTTCCTGCAGACAAATATACTAGCTCATAGAATCGTCTTGAACACATCCTTAAACACCTGTTTAGCTCTTCCCCTAGAAAAGGAAGAAAGTTTAGCCTCAGTGCATCAAATATTGCATCATTTTTTCATCCTAAAAATCTCAGGTGCTTAAAATGCCACAACGAAACTGTGTGAATGTCAGTAAGTTGCCGGCTATGCTTTGAACCCTATTTTTGGCTTAAGACAAAGTGAGGAAAATGTCATACAATTCTGTAGTGCACTGATGTTCCAGGTGAACATTTTTATTTCATGTTCTTTTCATTCTGCAGCTCCTTTGGTGAAGATTAAACAGAGCTTAGCAAGGCTGAAGCAAGAAACTGTAGAGATGGACATTCGAATTGGTATTGTGGAACACACGTTACTCCAGTCAAGGCTGCAAGAGAAGTCCAACATGAGCAGGGACTAAGTCCAGCATGCAAGAGTCATTCCCGAGCCAGCTGCAAGCTTTTATTAAAACGCACCGTTTCATGGTTCCGATTAGTTGCGTTTCTTATATCCAACTATATTTCATGTTGCATAGATTTCAAACCATAACTTTATGTTCAATGGGAATTTTTTTTACATATGTACACTCACGTATTATATGATGGTGATTGTGATGGTTAGAGCCTTGACACTAATGTAAAGTTTAATAAAGGAATTACAATTCTCACTTTCTCACTCACATATTATATGATGGTGATTGTGATGGTTAGAGCCTTGACACTAATGTAAAGTTTAATAAAGGAATTACAGTTCTCACTTTCTCACTCACATATTATATGATGGTGATTGTGATGGTTAGAGCCTTGACACTAATGTAAAGTTTAATAAAGGAATTACAATTCTCACTTTCTCACTCACATATTATATGACGGTGATTGTGATGGTTAGAGCCTTGACACTAATGTAAAGTTTAATAAAGGAATTACAATTCTCACTTTCTCACGTATTATATGATGTGATTATGATGGTTAGAGCCTTTACACTGATGTAAAGTTTAATAAAGGAATTACAATTCTCACTTTCTCACTCACGTATTATATGATGGTGATTATGATGGTTAGAAACTTGACACTGATGTAAAGTTTAATAAGGTAATTACAAATACTCACTTTCTAAGAAGTTTTCTCTAATCATCACCTATGTTAAATCTCCTACCTGGTGGCTCATTTTCCTTAGCATTCCTTGTGTAAGCCAATGTATCTGAGCCACGTTTTCTGTAGATGCTGCTGCTGTCCCAACGTGGGCTGCTCACACAGTCCTTTGCATTGCTTCAACTCTACAGTGATCATCAGTGCTTTACACCCAGAGGCAGCTAACGATGGGTAGGCAGGATTCCTCCCAAGAACCTGAATTACCCTTGCCTCACCTTTATGGTTACTTAAAATTGCCACTTTTTTTAAGTTAAAAAAACCCTTCAGTATCCTCATTAACATTTGAAGTTTATTTCTTATGAATATTTCATGGCTAAAATGATTTTATAGGGAATCTATCATCTAGGATCTAAGGTCACTAAATAAATATAAAAGAAAACATGACTGAACAATCCGTCATGTTTGACTCTGGTCTTAGAATGAAGAGAAGGTGCATATGCATGTCTCAGTTTCTACCTTTTTCTGTGGTATCAGCTATACTAGGGAACGATCTCATGAAGATTAGCCTCTAGTACTGATAATCTTTACTTAGGCATTTTCCTGAGCGACTTTCTAGGCTAGGATTTCTAAATTGGTGAAAAAAGCAGCATTAGAGTGCCAGACTTAGAACTGGGGCACACTGGCCAGGGGAACACAAAGCAGGAGATAGCCTACGTTTGTTTTTTTTAAATAATTTTTTAAAGCAGTGGTAAAATTTGATAAGAATGCTTCATGTTTAGGACAACAAAAATAATAAAAATGTTATCATTTTTTACCATAATACTTTTCTCCTCTGAATTTTTTTTCTTAGCTTTTACTTTCTAGAGGTATACCCCGACATGCTCACATACACAGACCTTTCCCTTCCTTTCTAGACCTCGGACCTCGCTCTAGTTTAAGATGAGTTTAGATAGGAGAAAGTTAGTGTGTATGAACTACCCAAGAGGACGACAGTCAATACAATGACAAGCCAGTTTAATTTGTTTAAAAAAAATAAAAGAGGGAAGAAAACCCACTCTGGGAAAATAAGCATTTTTAAAAATCTGAAGTTGCTCTTTCCTGAATGGTCTTTGGAAGGAGTCTAGTACAGAAAATGAAACACAACCTTTGAGCCTGGGAGTTTATTTGCACGGCTCTTGTCATGGCTGAGCAGTTTTCTGATAAATTCAATCAATGCAGAGAACACTTTTAGATAAATCAGAACTCGCCATAAAATGTATTTCTACTCAGAAGCAAAGTGCACTCTTTATTTTATGGAAACATGTAAAAATCTAAAAATTCTTCCAATGAGTAGTATAAGCTGCCTATTTTTACTTCCTTCTCTGAAATAATTCAGTTAACTCAGGTTGGGCTCTGTGCTTCTCCTCTCTTCCTATTGAACACTGTGCATACCTTGAATAAAGATCTTATTATGCTATATTACTATTTTCTCCTGTCCTGCCTAATGGATTGAGCTGCTTTAGGATAGGACAAAAATCTTTTCTTTCCATATTCCTTGCCAAGTGCCCGGCACATAGAAAGTGTCTAGTAAATGTATTGAGTTAGTAAATGGATGACTGGCACTATGTGGCTCCAGTATATCTTCCAGCACCTGTTCTACAGCATGAAGAGTTTCATGACATTAAGCCTGTGTGCTTGGTGTAGTTTCAAGAGAGCAATTAAAAATTACGGGGTTTTTTTTTTCCTATGGTATTGGATTAGAATTAGAAGTGTCAGTATGAATTCATGAGTTTTTAAAAATATGTATAGGTTAATATAAATATACAAATATTTAAAATGTAGAAATACATGCACACATACACACATGTATTTCCTAGTTCCATCCTCTGAGAGAGCCTGGGAGCAGTGACAGCCCAACAACAACCGTGGGCACTCAGATCTTGGTGTCTAAATTCTCTATGTAAAAAAAAAAAAAAGGAAGTCTTCGATGTCTGATTCCTGGGCTGTGACAGGGAAAACACAAATGAGTCTAAAATACTTGCTCTCCCAGAAAGGAAGTACTCAAATAGTGATGGGAAATATCTAAAGGACACAGCGACTGAGGGTTTAGCACTGGCCAATCCGGGACAATTTAAGTATCAAAGTAGATCGTCATAGTAATGAATACTAACACATGGAATAAGAAACCATGATTCCACACAGATATGAATCAATGAATGAATGAATGAATGAACTGGGAGCTGAAGAAGTTCTTCCTGCTCATGTAAAAGGAATTTGCTGGATTTAGAAAATCACATGGCATCTACCATGGTAGCAATTGTTTGGAGTGAGAATCATCAATGGATGCTAAAATTAGTAGGTGAAAGTTTGATGAGAAACAGGGTATGTACACAGTCTCAAATTATGTAAGACACTCTGCAAGGAAAAAGTTTTTTGCAGTCTAGAAACCTAATAGACACCACTTTAAGGGATAAAAGTTAACATCACTAGTCGTGAGACAATTAGATACCACATGCCTGCTGAGAAGAGCACACACATGGTCCCTGCTGAAGATGCAAACACAACCTGAATCTACTCATGAAACATCAGATGAATCCAAACTGACGGATTTGTACAAAACAGCCTATATTCCTCAAGAAAAGTCATGAAAAACAAATACTAAGGAACAGTTCCAGAACAAAGGAGACTCAAGAGGTATGACGGCTAGATGCGACAGGGTATTCTGGGCCAGGAAAAGAAAAAATACATACATATGTATATTTTAATGTGTACACATATCTATGTGTGTGTATATATAATATATAGAACATTTATATATATACATGTGTGCACACACACACATATATACATATATAAAAGCAGTGGTCCCCAGCTCTTTTGGCACCAGGGACCCCTTTCTTGCAAGACAGTTTTTCCACTGACCAGGGGCAGGAGGGCGGGAGTGGTTCTAGGATGAAACCGTTCCACCTTAGATCATCAGGCATTAGTCAGATTCTCCTAAGGAGCACGCAAGCTGGATTCCTCCCATGTGCAGTTCACAGTAGGGTTCCCGGTCCTATGAGAATCTAATAATCTAATGCTGCTGATCTGAAAGGAGGAAGAGCTCAGGCAGTATTACCTGCTGACCTGCTGCTCACCTCCTGCTGTGCAGCCCAGTTCCTAACAGGCCAGGGACTGAGACTGCTACTGGTCCATGGCCCCAGGAGTTGGGTACCCCTGTTATAGGACATCATTGGCACAACAGGAAAAATTTGAATAAGGCCTGTGGATTGGATAATAGTATTAATGTTAATTTCTTGGTATTTATGCTGTAGTTACATAAGAGAACATACTTTTAATGATACACACATATATTTGGCTTTAAAGAGGCACCGTGTCACCAACTTACTCTCAAACGGTTCAGGAAACAGAAAAGTGTGTGTGTTTGTACATATATCTGGAGACAGGATAATGAAAAATGTGGGAAACTGCTAACATTTTGGGAATGTGGGAGCAGGAAATACTGAACTCAGTTGTACTTTTAAACACATTTCTATAAATCTGAAATTATTTCAGAATAATAGTTTAAAAAATGATAGTTCTTAAAGATTATATGCTCTATGTGGAAGGCAGTCTCTCCCTGAATCAAATAGTTAATCAACTTGTTGAAATAGTGTGTCACTCCCAATAAGATTCCATGGCCCATTGAATACAACTTTAAAAATTTTATAGTCATTGATGTGCTGGCCAAGTAGAACAATTTTTTGGCAGTTCTAAGGAAGGATTTTTCTACGGCCCTTTAATTTATCTAGGTCAGCACTTCCCATGAGTTTTACCCATAAACAAAAGTTTGTGTAATCAGGGAAATCTGAGAATGGTTTCATTTTCTTCATGATTTCCTGTCTACATTGTGAATCCGCAATCAGCAAATGTCCCATTATTTTTCACAAATACATACAGTCTCCTCACAGCGTCCTTGGGAGAATTGGTTCCAAGACCCCCCGAGGATACTGAGGTCCATGTATGCTCAAGTCCCTCATGTGATATTTCTCAGCCCCCTTCCCCTCAATTTGTATTTCATCGGCTTAAGGAGGAACGAGGAGGGTGGGGTCAGAAATTTTGAAAAGCTTCTCATGTGCCTTTGATGCAGCTTATTTAAGAACCACTTTAGGGAGCCACCAATCTAGAATTTTCCCCTGGCTGTGTGTAAACAAACCATCTCAGCTTAGAAGAGGCCTTTAAAAGAGGATCTAAATTAGTGATTCTCAGTGTGGCCTGTGGATTCCCTTAACACTAGCTCTGCCTTGGCAGATTTTTAATAAATACCTCAGATGACCTAAAACACACCGGACTTTAAGACATGTTGATATTAAAAACTGTCACTTAAAAAAACGTCAGAAAACCAAAGAGCAGGGTAACCAATTGCATGGCTTCTGAAATGGTTTTCAGTGTAGTTTAGAGCAGCCCTGTGAGAACTTCATGACCACAGCTCCTGTCACCCACCCTATCCCATCCATATTCTAAGGCAAGATTATCCAGTCATGTATTTCATTCATGCCCAGTGACTTTTATCCTGCTCCCTCTGTGAAGATTTGTGTATGGGATACCCTGGGAATCCAGACATCTTTATTCCGATCCCAAATTTGCTAGTAAAAGGAAAAACAACAACAACATTTTTTTGTACTCACAGCACTTCTGACACCAAATATGTGAGTTTTAACACCAACAACAAATTCTCCAGCTCTTCGAACATCAACTGAGTGTCCGACAATTCTATTCATTTCTGACACTAAACATCCAGTGTTAGCACAGACCCCACTGATTAAGAGCTCAATCCCACAAGACTGCTCCCATTTTAGATGCCAGTCACAGGTCAAGGCCACCTACACTCCTGAACACCTGGATGTAAGTTGGGGATTCCCACGATCTTCTCAGGTTTGAGCATTTGCTCCAACAGCTTACAGAACCCAGGAAAATACTTCATCTATGTTTGACAGTTTACGATACGAATGAACAGCCAGATGAGAGGGACATGGGGGAGGTATTAGAAGGGATAATGGAGTTTCCATGCTAGCGTCCCAGCATTTCCATGTGTTCACCAACCTGGAAGCTCTCTGACCCCCTTGAGTTTTTATGGAGGTTCCATGACATAGGCATGATTGATTAAATTATTGGCCTTTGATGACTGAACTCCATCTCCAGGCCCTCTCCCCTCCCCAGAGGTCAGAGGTGGGTAGAAGTTCCTACTGTCTCATCACAAGGTTCTTCAACCCCCTAGCCTTCAAGAGATACCTCATCAGCCTAAACTCAAGTATGCTTGAAAGGGGCTTATTATGAATAGTAGCTGATGGTCCTTTAATCCCGATCACTCGGGAAATCACAAGGGCTTTAGGAGTTTCATACCAGCAACCTAGAACAAAGACCAAATGTCTATTTCTTCTATCACAATATCACAGCAGTAACTTTCTGCCTGAGTTTTAGGACTTCAGTATTCTTCAGTTTAATCTTTTTTTCCTGCAAATTTAGGGGTAGGACTAGAATATTCTAAACGCTTTTAGTCCTCAGCTTCCAGGACTTTCCATTGTTAGCAGACTCTTCATTATTTACAATAGCTTGCTATGGTGTGCTGGAGGGCACTCGGCCACCTCCAAAAAGCAAACTGTCACATAGTCGGAAACTTTGAAAGCTGGCTGTTAAACTGTTGGTATCTTAAAACCAGCCCATTCTGGGAGTGCTGTATTTATACCATTGAAGTAGGAAAACACTAGAAATCAGGGCTTTGAAAAACAAAACAACACATAGAGCCCGTTTACCGGCATACCACTGATGACAAGTGTTACAGTGTTCCACAGACCAGAACCAAACGCAGTAGATACACAACAGAATGCCCCACTATATTTTAAGGTAGATTATTACAGTACTAATTGAATTAGAGCAGATTTGTAAACTGTTCTCAAAAATCATTAAGTCTGCATACAGCTATTCAGTGTGTCAAATGTGCATCCCTGCACAATTTTACTGATATTACTTTACTGCCTTCCTACCACCAGTTCCTTTTACTACTCCTCAGATCAATAGGCTAAAGCAGCCCAAGCATCTTCCTATGAGACAGATTCAAATATCATGTTTGTACAACTGAAATAACGTAGAATGCACAACTAGCCCCATTATAGGACCATAAAAACACTAATCCAGCTCACTGCATCATTGATCCATTTAATTGTATAGCAGCTTCCTATTGATAAGAGGAAATGTCCCTGACCCGACCATGCTGAAAATGAAACTGGCCAGTTTCCACAACCATAAATTTCAATAAGGACTCTACGTACCACACAGGAACTAGAAACAATAGCCGAAGTGTGTTAGTTTTTTCTTTGTTTCACTGACCTATTTACCTTACATATGACCCAATTTCTCTTACGCTACCTGGACTTCATTAGTTATTAAGTGTTAGCCTGTGCTCATGTTCACGACTGTTTGTTTGTTTATTTTGAGATAGAGTCTTGCTCTTGTCACCTACGCTGTATTGCAATGGCACGATCTCAGCTCACTGCAACCTCCGCCTCCTGGGTTCAAGCGATTCTTCTGCCTCAGCCTCCTGAGTAGCTGGGATTACAGGCACACACCACCATACCTGGCCAATTTGTTTTCTTTTTTAGCACAGAGAGGGTTTCACCATGTTGGCCAGGCTGAGCTGGAACTTCTGACCTCAGGTGATCTGTCCACCTCGGCCTCCCAAAGTACTGGGTTACAGGCATGAGCCACCACACTTAGCCGTGACTAGATATTTTATTTCAGATAGAGATTGTGAAATATTTTAGACTATCTTTTCATTTGGAACTTGGAAAACATTCAGTGGCCCACAAGCATTACAGAGGGGGCTATGGACCCGGAAGCGTCACTTTTAGTCACATTTCTGGCCTCTCGGTTTAGGCAGAGGTGACATAGTACATCTATGTCATGCAAATACCACAAACATTTGATGGATACCCACTATATTTTGAACACAGTAATGGATACTGAACAATGCATAATCCCTCCCTCCACACACTCACAGTCTAATGGGAACTATATGTGTACATAATTAAAATGCTATTAAGGTGAGTTTAATAATAGACATACAAACTGAAACAGGGGTGAAGAAGGAATTCTAACATGGAGTAAACAAAGAATTAATAGAGTTGGTCCTTGAAGGATGAGTAAGATCCTGGTAGCAAAGAAAAATGGGAAGGGCCATTCTGGGCACAAAGTCCTGAGGTCTGGAAGGGCATCAAGGGGTCACGTGGTGGAGGGGCAGAATTAGAAGAACACTGGGAGAAAAAGAAGGATAACGTGGAGGGTTTTGAATGCTAGGCTAAGGAGTCAAGCAGGAAAAGAGGGGCAAAGCAAAGAGGCATAAGACAAAAAAATAGCCTAAGAAAACTATGCACAGTGGAGAAAATACCTAGAGCCAGGTCTTTTAGAATTTTTCAAAATGGTAAAGAGGAGAAGCAGCAGGAAGAGGAACTAATCCCTATGTGTGCCAGGCATTGTGCTGACACATTATTACCTCCATGTGTGCCAGGCACTGTGCTGACACATTATTACCTCCATGTGTGCCAGGCCCTGTGCTGACACATTACCTCCATGTGTGCCAGGCCCTGTGCTGACACATTATTACCTCCATGTGTGCCAGGCACTGTGCTGACACATTTTTATCTCCATGTGTGCCAGGCACTGTGCTGACACATTATTATCTCCATGTGTGCCAGGCACTGTGCTGAGCAGCTGAGGGAGGTATTATTTCCATTCTACTGATATAAAACTGAGATTCAGGGAAGATAAGTAATATGCCCAAGGCCACATTATAGTGGACTTTCCATGAACCCAACATGCCTTAAAACCTTCAGTTTGAGAAATATAATTATACATAATATATGAGGACAATAGTAAGTCAAGCTTGTTATCCTGTAATTTTTTTTTTTTGAGACAGAATATCTTTCTTGTTTCCCAGGCTAGACAGCAGTCATGTGATCTCAGCTCACTGCAACCTCTGCCTCCCAGGATCAAATGATTCTCCTGCCTCAGGAGACTAAGAAAGGAATTATGGGCATGCACCACCACACCCCGCTAATTTTGTATTTTTAGTAGAGACAGAGTTTCACCATGTTGGCCAGGCTGGTCTCGAACTCCCAACGTCAGATGCTCTGCCCGTCTTGGCCTCCCAAAGTGCTGGAATTACAGGCATGAGTCACCATGCCCAGCGATAAAATGTTTTTAATTGTTAATACCCTTTATTGAGCAACTACTGTTTTGCAAGGAAATTTAATACACACACACACATACACACAAACACACATACATACACACACATATACACACATATACACACACATACACACACACATACACACAAACACACATACACATACACACATACACACACATACACACATGCATACACACACATACACACATACACACATACACATACATACGCACACATACACACATACATATGCACACATATACATGTATGTATGTATGTGTGTATGTATTAAACCAATAGCTTGAAGAAAAAAAATTGACCAAAGTCACCTAGTCAGTAGCAAAGCTAGAAATTCCTCCCACATGGAAAGGGAGGAGGGATCTTGAGAGGGAAAGGAGAGAGGACTCCAGTCATTCCTTTTTAGAGAGGTATCAGTGGAAAAACAGCGAAGAAGTTTCAGAAGCTGTGGATGACTACTACAGTATTCTATCGTTACTGCCGTTGGCCTTTCTTACATAATGCAAACAGAAAAAGATCCTGATTTGGGGTCAAGAGGGAGACCCTACGAGATTTGAATTTTGTTGAATTTGAAGCATATTGGAAATATCCATATGGATATGCTCAATGAGTCAGCTGCAAATAGCATCAGACAGCATTTGGTAGGGGAAACTCTCATAATAAGCAATGGTGGGGCAACCAGACCAGAAACTAAAACAAAATGTGAAACAATGGGCCAAGCTTCCATTCCCTCAGAGGAGGCCAACAGGGCAAAGACAAGTCTGTCCAGGGACGTCAAGATTTCGTTATGGAATGAGGAAGTGGCAGTTTGAGTTTCAATCCAGGGGCAGCAAGCCAGGTATCAGGGCAGAAGAGTTGGTATGATACCAAATACTAAACTTTGAGTAGCGCCAGGTCGTGGAGAATGAGAATGAGACGAAGATATGGTCTTCCCAGCACCTGGGGCTGGTGGGGAAATAGCAAGTAGGTTAGGATACTGAGTGAGATTCCCCCTATTTTGGGAAGGGATCCAAAATGTCCAAGACATCAGAAAAGTCTATGTGGCTCTCAGAAACCACTCAGCAGCCCGCAAGCTTTACAAAAGGTGCAGATCCAGAGGCGCCCTCTTCAGTCATATTCATGATGTTTGGTTTCAGCAGATGGCATTTAGTCCTGAAGTTACTGGGATTCTGGAGAGGCCGGGGGGACTTCCCTGAACAACACCCTGGTTGGCCACGAACAGTTAAACCCACTCATTTGTATGTTCCTGTGGCCTCCTGGGAGGGGGCCAGGCTGGCACGGTTCTGGCACTTGGGGTAGAATCAGAGCTAGAAATGGAAATCGTTTGTCTATGTGGAGGCTGTGCTTCAGTCCCAGAGTGGGCAAGATCGGTCAGCAATAGAGGCTGAGAGAAGGACCAAGGCTTGGAAATGCTTCCCCTTAATGATCAGTCAGAGGGAGGAAACCAAGGAAGATTCGTCAGAGAAGTTAAAGGCAACGGAGAACGTAGCTTCTAATGTTTCCTCTCCCTTCTTCCCTCATTTCCTGTGCATCCCACTTATTTGTAGTTTTGATTCGTAATTGGAACAAATCTTCAGAAAGAAAACCGCCCTCTCTGGAAAATGAAGGTAATGATGCCTCCCTCGTGGGGAATTTGTGAGAATTCAATGGCATGATGTAGGTAACCGCACATATGTGCTGCTCAGATGTGTATGAATTCTCACCTCCCCCACGTCACTGCCCACTGCCCCCTTCATTTATTAGTCCTTCAATCTTATCATCCAAACAGAAATAAGTCTGATGAAACTGGATGTGGCTGATTTCTACATACAGCTTTATCAGTGAGAGAAAAGAGTCAAGTCTTTGGTTTTCAAATCAGCTTTCACAGTGTACTGAAATGGTGTTCTTTGGCTATTCCCTTTTATAGGTGAAAAAATTAAAATAATCAGCTGAGCAGAAGGGCCTTCTCCAGATTCATACTTGTAGTCTGTGCCCTGGCCAACACTTTCTTGCCCATTGCTTAGCATTTGGGAAATTCCAAAAAGTGGAAAAAAAGCAAGCCAATGAATGAATCATTTGATACTGTTTATCCTTCCCATTCTGCAGCAAGCCGGTTCCCCGGAAGCATGTGGTAAGGGGTCTGTCGCTGAGCTACTACACCCCAGCACTGCATTTTACAAGTGCAAAGGTGCTAATCATTGGCCCGTTACCCTCCCCCTTATCAGGAGTAGCTAGTGTTTATGATGACTGGAGTCACTATTAGTTCTGCTTCAGGGACCCACCTTTCCTGTAATACAGCTCATAGAGTTTATCTTAGAAACTCACATGGCTTCCAAAGCGTAATTCCATTATCCACATGTTAACTCCCTATGGCCAAGAGGACCCAAGATACTGGACACAGCAAACGGGAAATCTAAAACAGTTCTAAAGCAGTGTTCCTCAGCTGCCAGTCCCTGGGAAGGTGACAGATTTGTGCATCTTGGCCCAGAAGCCTCTCTGCTTCCACCCTGGAGGTTGGGCAGAGCTCCAGGAGAGCAGGGGAAGTAGAAACTCAGGATCATGTTGCTGCAGTGCTAGGCCTCTTCCTCTCTTAGCCTGGTACCACCCTCTCCTCTCCACCACCAGAGGATCCAAGGGCTCGCAAGGAGACCACCCCGGTTTGCCTCATGTCATGATTTATGGTTGTAAAGGTATGAGTATGTGTGTACACACACCAACAATCAAAAAAGGAAATTTTCATATAAAAATCCAGATTGTCGGCCGGGCGCGGTGGCTCAAGCCTGTAATCCCAGCACTTTGGGAGGCCGAGGCGGGTGGATCACGAGGTCAAGAGACAGAGACCATCCTGGTCAACATGGTGAAACTCCGTCTCTACTAAAAATACAAAAAATTAGCTGGGCATGGTGGCATGTGCCTGTAATCCCAGCTACTCGGGAGGCTGAGGCAGGAGAATTGCCTGAACCCAGGAGGCGGAGGTTGCAGTGAGCCGAGATCGCACCATTGCACTCCAGCCTGGGTAACAAGAGCCAAACTCCATCTCGAAAAAAAAAAAAAAAAAAAAAAAATCCAGATTGTCAACACCCTAAAAAACAAAAGATGCCACAACGCAAAGCCTGCATTCCTCACCTGCGACAATCAGATCAAGCAGAGTACTGCTCTCCATTGTACCCCAGTCCTCACCACTCCCTATTGTCTCTGAAATGAGGCCGTCAGTAGCAGTTCTGAATACTAAATATAGTAACCCTGGATTCTAAGAATTCTCACCTCACCTGCTTTACTCTTCTTCATTAACTACTTAGCCCAGGTGGCATTCAAGTGGAATCTAGAGAATTCTCACTGCCAGCATCACCAGCTTCCATGCAGCCATCCATTTCAGGGGGAAAAATAAAAGATCAACAGGTGGTTTTCCTCTCATTGAGTCCCTAGAGCTCTCATAATAAAACTACACTAGGCTCCCAAGACCATCCAAAGGCCATGGGACTGCCCTCCAGGAATGCAACGCATGCTGTTAGGGCTCTGGGTGGCACATTGGGCCCCTTTAACATTTCCTAACTCTTCCAGGGGACAGAAAGCCAGTCCCCCCCCGCAAAGGCCAGTTCAATGAGCACTGGCTGAAAAGATTTTGCTGTTGTTGTTGTCATTACCGAACGATTATCCCTATATTTTATATCCATATGTGCATAGTTTACATATCTCTTTTATACATGCTTTAGGCATATAGAATTAGGCCCACATGACTTTGAGATATCACAGTAGAAAATTTAGATATGTTGCTGGATTGTGGTTGAGTTGATAGAAAGCCCTTGCCTAGAGTATACCGGCCTCGTTTCGCAACATCTCAGCTTTCTTTTCAACTTGAAAAGTAACCTGTGTAGACATTCATAGTAATATTAATCTTTAATGGACCTTATTCTAACCGAACAACTTCGTACATCCATTCTCTTTGAAATTTCCCATTCACCCACAAAGCTGTGTGTGGCAGCAGCTGTGTTACCTTGACATACTGAAAAGGAAACTGAGGCTCAGGTAAAGTACTCAAGGCCATTCAGATGGTTGAGGTGGAGCCAGAGAAAAGCAGGTTTCCTTGCTGGCAGCTCAAAGCTCTCTCTGAGACCAATGCCTCCATCAGAATTAGGTGAACGTGTACAACCTACCTGCTAAATGGATAAACTACCCACTGTCTTTGGCAGTTAGTACATAAGAAGATGAAGCAGAGTGTTACAAATACATCTGCACTGTAGTGAAAGTTCTAGGTACTGTATTGGAGTTAGAGGCTTAAAGCAGTTGTCAAGGTAGTCTGTAATGAAAAATGGTCCTGGTTTGAATGTGCTCCTTTATCTCACTAATACTGTAACCCAATTTTTATCAAGGACTTCAGGCCTGAAGAGCTCAAACTGCATTTTGAAGCTTATCTAATTAATATTCACCACCACAACCTCAAAGAGTATGGGGCATGTATCACTATCTTCACGTTTCAGATGGAAATAGGCAGTGAAGAGAAGCAGAGCCCCGTGTGTCTAGGTTCAGGAATCAGAGACTGTTTGCTCTTAGCACCATCGCCCATGTCTGATTCGGCTTTGCCCTCCCCTGTAAGAAACAACGCTGAGATAAACCACGTGGGGTGCTGTCATTTCAGCTCGATGTCCCCAGTGTCAGAGTCTGACCAAAAATAATAAGATCAAAGCCCTAAGGCTGTGATGAAAATGAAAGGCCGTGATAAAGGGAGATTGGCAAAGAAGTCATTATGCATAGGCCTGGGTACTCAGATGTCCTTAGACAAATATCTAAACCACGGATGTGTATTATTATACCATGACAATTAAAACCTAAACCTCACAGTGAAAACAGCCAGCTCAGAGATCCAAGCCGTGGCCAGAGAAGAGCTGGGATTTTAGATTTAATCCTGCTCTGATCATTCAGCATCACCACAAGCATCCATGTCAGTTTCACTGCTCCCAATGCTTCTCACTATTTCTCATTCTGCAAAATCTCTCTGCATTTTTTAAAAAGCAGGCCAAAGACACCTGGCATCAGCAATCCCAATAACCACTGAAAGAACATAGACAGTGTCATACTGGGTGGATCAGTGGTCCATTTGATCAAGGATTCTGTCACCATTGTCCGAGACATTCTTGGGATTGCGTGACTCCTAAAAACTAGTATTGCACTTCTGAAAACTCAGATCACACAAGGAAAATCATTGCAGTGCCGTTGATAGTAGCAAAAACCTGGGAATGGACTAAGCAGTTCTGAATAAGGGATTGGTTGAATGAGCTGTGGTACATATACAATGGAGTATAACTCAGCTCAAAAAAAAAGAATACATAAAATTATGTATATCAATAAAGAACGATCTCAAGCATATAACGGTAAGAAAAGCAAGATGCACACAATCAAGTGTGTATAGGATGCTGTATTAGACTGTTCTAAGATTGCTACAAAGAAATACCTGAGACTGGGTAATTTATAAAGAAACGAGGCTCATGGTTCTGCAGGCTGCAGAGGGAGCATAGTGTCATCTGCTTCTGAGGAGGCTTAAGAAAGCTTCCAATTATGGCAGAAGGCAAAAGGAGAGCCAGGTGCATCACACATCAAAAGCAGAAGCAAGCGGTTGGAGGGGTGTTGTATAGTTTTAAATGACTAGATCTCACTCACTATCGGGAGGACAGTACAAAGGAGGATGCTTCTAAACCATTCATTAGAGATCCACCCTCATGATCAAATCTCCTCCCACCTTCTCCACCTCCAATACTGGGGATTATATTTTAATGTGAGATTCAGGCAGGAACACATATCCAAAGTATATATGATGATACTAGGTGTTGAAAATTGTGGGGGTAAATATTTTTAACCACTTAACGTATATTTATTGAATACCTTCTGTGTCTCAGGGACCATTCTAACTACCAGGGATATGGCAGTGAAGAAAACAGATCTAACGCCCTGCCCTCAAAAAGGTTATTATATTTGCTTTTATATGCATTTAAAAAAATCTTTGAACCAATACACAAGAAACTTACATCAGTAATTTCTCTCTGGGGAGGCAGGGACTGCACAGATGTGGAACAAATGTGAGACAGCGGGTTGCCACTGTGGAGACTTTCATGTTTCTTAAATATTTAAACTAAATAAAATACAAATGAAAAAACTGACAGGTAAATATTAAGCAACTTTCTTTGTTAGTCTAGTACCAATCTGCACTCATTAATTTATGCAAACCTGTCCTAAACCTCTTTATCAGTTTACCTCTTTATCAGTTAACACCTTGTTAACATAGGCTTTTCCATATATTTACTTGTGGAATTTAAATAAAACGGTATTCCTTTTGTTTCTCTTATAGAAATGTCTTTCTTAATTTCAAAACGCCCCTTTCATCTAATATTCTGAGCTTAAATAAACATATTCATTTTGTTGTGCTTGAACCATCCATTAACCTATTGTGATGGTTAGTGCTGAGTATCAGTTTGATTGGATTGAGACATAGAATTAATCCTGGGTGTGTCTGTGAGGGTGTTGCCCAAAAGAGATTAAAATTTGAGTCAGTGGGCTGGGCAAGGCAGATCCACCCTTACTTGGGTGGGTACCATCTAATCAGCTGCCAGCGAATATAAAGCAGGCAGAAAAACATGAAGAGGTGAGACTGGCCTAGCCTCCCAGCCTGCCTCTTTCTCCTGTGCTGGATGCTTCCTGCCCTCGAACATTGGACTCCAAGTTCTTTAGTTTTTGGACTCAGACTGAATCTCTTTGCTCCTCTGCTTGTGGGACATTGTGATTGTGTTAATACTGAATAAACTCCCTTTATGTATATATAAATGAAGGGCTGTGCAAAGGATAAGAAACATTTATATATATGTGTGTGAATATATATATATATATATCCTATTAATTCTGTCCCTTTAAGAGAACCCAGACTAATATACCTATAAACCTTAATGAAATCTCCCTGTCCTGTTACCTTTGCCTTCTCTCACAGAAGAATTCTGATTCCTGCTAACAAATTCATAATTTCCATCCTGTTAGTTATATAAACATTTATGTAAACAAAACCATCTCTGTTTATAATTGGGGTGACTAGGACTCCATTTCTTCCTTCTATTAAAGCCACCAGCCTCACCACCGCCCCAGGACTACCTTTTAGCTCCATTTTTATCCATGAACTCCTTTCTCTCAGAAAACATCCAAAAATGATACTTTTGAAGCACAGAAAATGGTTTCAAAATCCTAACAATGAATTCACCTCTTCCTGTCCTCCATCCTTCCTCTAGCCCCCAGCTTTCAGCCCAGCTCTGGCTCCCTTGAGACCCTCCTCTGAGAAGATGCCGTGCCCATGCGCCTATCATTGAGCTTCCTATTCCAGCCCAGCTCCTAGTAGTACCAACATGCGTGTTTTCTCACCCATGCCTCCAATTGCCAAACTAAAAGACATTTCCCCACTCAGATCATCCTTAGCTCCGCTGCAGTGTTTGACGCAGTGTGAAACCGCTTATCCCAGTCACAGATCACGGGCTCTTATCATTAAAAGAGTCCTTGCCTGCTTGTTAACCTCCCACATCCTCAGCTTCTTACAGACCCACCTCTGGAGGATCCTGTGGTCCTGGTTTACTCTAGCTTGGAGATATTCATGTATCCACTGTAGGAGATACTATCAGGCTCTGCCCACGACCACTGGGATCCTTTTCTAGAGTGGCCAGCTGTTCAGTTTGCCCAGGACTGAGGGAATTTCTAGGATGCAGAACTTTCAGCTTTAAACATGGACAGTCCTACCGAAACCAGAACAGACTGGTCACCCAAGCTTACCGTTGTCACACAGACAGCCTCTGGGTGTGTCTTCACTTCCAAAAGACTAGCACCTGTGTCTCCCTATTGAAAGACTTCCCTTAGGCTGCCAAATGCCCCAGTGTCTACTCTCCTAGTGAGTGGGCCATGGGGACTGTTCTCGAGGGATGCACTTCTATGAAGTGACTGTGAGTTTTTATATTCCCGACACAGCCCTTAACCAATGACTAATAGCTAAAGGAGTGTAGGTACTCTAGTGCCTTTGACCCTGATTGGGTAATGCTGAGTTATGACTTGCACTGTCT
Organism: Callithrix jacchus; assembly: GCF_049354715.1. Lineage (NCBI taxonomy): Eukaryota > Metazoa > Chordata > Mammalia > Primates > Cebidae > Callithrix > Callithrix jacchus. The sequence goes on along the minus strand of NC_133516.1, from coordinate 99,202,678 downwards.
CCAAAACTCCCTGCAGGATTAAATCAAACTTACCCTCCCCGGACCTTTGATACCACACTTGCTCATTTTACTTCACTTTATTATCCCAATACTCCCTGATGCTTCTGGTTTTCCCTGAGAACAGGTCCTAATAAATCACTTCCTTATCTTAGAGCCTGCTTCTGGAGACCCCAAATAGCTTGGTGATCTATTGCTGTATGATTAACAACTGCAAAATGTAGTGATCAAAACAACTCTTAAAAAACAATTTCTCACAATTCAGAGGGTTGGCTGGGCTCAGCTGGGAGGTTCTTCTGTTTCACATGATGATAGCTGTGACTGCAGTCAGTTGGGGGCTCTCCTGGGCTGGAACATCTAAGATGTCTCATGCCAGCACACTCATGTGTCTGAGGCTACCTTGAAAGTTCTGCATGCTGGAATTCCCTCAGTCTTTGAGAGTTCAGTTTGCCTCACTTGAGGTCTCATATATGGTTGTAGTCAGACAGCAGCTGCTGCCAGAGTCATCTGAAAGGTTAACCAGAATGCAGACGTAGATGGTCTTCATCCCTTCCTCTCTTGGCTTAGTTTCCTAGGGTTGCCACAGCAAAATGCCACAAACCGGGTGACTTAAAACTACAGATATTTGTTCTCTCACAATTCTGGGGCTAGGAGTCTAAAGTCAAGGTATTGGAAGGGCCAGGATCCTTCTGAAGGTTCTAGGAAGAATCCCCACTTGCCTCTTTTTAGGTGGTTGTTGACAAACCTTGATGCCCCTGGCTTGCAGCTATATTTACTCCAATCCCTGCTGCTGTCATCACACGGCCCTCTCTCTGTGTGTCTGTGTCTTCAGAGAGCCTGCTCACAAGGACTGGATTTAGGCTTTGTTTAAACAGTATGATTTCATTTTAACTTGATTTTATCAGTAAACATCCTGTTTTCAAATAAAGTCACATTCAAAGGTCCCAGGTAAGCATGAATTTTGGAGGGACACTATTCAGCTCATTACACCTCTCTGTCTGCTCTCTACATCTCTATAAGTTCCGTCAGAGAGAGAACTTATAGGCAGTTCAAGCTTCTCAGAAGCACAAAAGTGGAAGCTGCAAAGGTTTTCTTAAGACCTTTCAAGCACGAAAAGAGTGCATATTTTAAATGCTAAGGTGACATAGGCCAACAAGATAGGCAACATGTCTGCTATCATACAGCTTCCATTGTAGTAGAGAGAATAGCATTGATCATTTCCCTTAATGTGTTGTGGTACTGTGGAAAGAATAACGAAGTACATCTGACACCTGGACTCCAGTCCTGCTTTGGTTTCCAAACAGAATAAAAGATAATGTTGCCTATCTCCTGGCTCAGTCACATAATATCCCTGGGCCTTCATTTCCTCATCATATAATAGAGAGTTGGAACCAAATTATCTGAGGTCCTTCCAACTCTGATGTGTCTCCACCATTTATGCAACTGCTTTCCTTTGTTAAAACAACTTTCTTATTTTCTTCTCCTTCAGAAAGAATTCCATTTGACCCAGCAATCCCATTACTGGGTATATAGCCAAAGGATTATAAATGGTTCTATTATAAGGACACATGCACACGAATGTTCACTGCAGCACTGTTTACAATAGCAAAGACTTGGAACCAACACAAATGCCCATCGATGATAGACTGGACAGGGAAATTTTACACCATGGAATACTATGCAGCCATAAAAAAATGATGAGTTTGTATCCTTTGTAGGAACATGGATGAACCTGGAAACCATCATTCTCAGCAAACTGACACAAGAACAGAAAATCAAACACCACATGTTCTCACTCATAGGCGGGAGTTGAACAATGAGAACACATGGACACAGGGAGAGAAGCATCACACAGTGGGGTTTGTTGAGGGGGAACTAGGGGAGGGACAGCAGGGGGTGGGGAGTTGGGGAGGGATAACATAGGGAAAATTGCCAGATACAGGTGATGGGGAGGAAAGCAGCAAACCATATTGCCATGTACGTACCTATGCAACAATCCTGCATGTTCTTCACATGTACCCCAAAACCTTAAACACAGTAAAATACATATTTAAAAAAAAGTCTTTTGGAGGAGCTAAAGCTTTGTGGATAAGTAGAGAAAGAATGAAAACTTATAGAGGGAAAGGAAGAAAATGAGTTTCCTGGACTGTTGAAAATTGCCTTTCCCATTCCTTCCATATTCTTGTCCTCTTAAATTGTGATGCTTCCCTTAATTCTTAATAGACATCTGCTCAAATTGTGGTCTCCATTTCAACTGACCCACTTGGCAGGAGAGACAGGCTGCAAATTGTGATGTGGGCTAACATCACATGATTCTTTTACCACTGCTATCTCTGGCACACACCTGTTACAGAGAACGCCAGGTGTTAGTCTACAGGTGTTCTTGAGATTCACAAAGAAAAAGAGGTAATTGCTCCTGTATGCTTCTTAGCACAAAAATACAATGATACCCATCACCGTACTGTAATGATACTGTAATGGAAGAGACCTGTGGATCAGCCCCCTTGATGGCATCTGTGTATGTTGTTCCAAGCGAGTCATTAGAAATGAGAATACAGTAGGGTTTTTTTTTGTTTTAAGAATAAAGGTTAATGTTGTTTTGAATAAAAGGTATCTCTCTTTCTTTTTTCTTTTATTGAGACAGGGTCTTGCTCTGTTGTCCAGGTTGGAGTGTTGTGGCAAGTAGCTGGATTACAGTCACATACCACCACACCTGGCTAAATTTTTTTGTATTTCTCATAGAGACAGGATTTCACTATGTTGCCCAGGCTCATCCTAAGCTCCTGGGCTCAAGTGATCCATCTGCCTCAGTCTCCCAGAATGCTGGGATTACCGGTGTGAGCCACCACACCCAGCCAAATATCTCTATGCCAGTGTTTTTTCAAACTGCAATACAGGGAACCAATGCCTCAGAATTACCTGGGCTGCATATTGAGAAACAGATTTCTGGGTTAGTCTCAGAGGATGACAGTTGGCAGGCCCTGCACTTGATCATTTCCCCCAAAACACATTGAAAATAGAGAATGAGATTCCTACTAGCATCTCATTCTTCCATGCAAATCCCATCATTCCCTGTCCTTTCTTCTAGACAGTTGGGATTTCAGGTCAGATCTTCACAAATTCTCCTACTGCCAGGACCCAGGAATTAGCCCAGCCTTCGGTATTACCACCACCATCCCTTTGCCACTACCAACCCCCAACTCCTGACTTCTGCTGAACCCATAGGAACACAAAATTAAAAAAAATAGAGTTTGAGGAGTCGCTTCAACCAAGTAGGTTCTGACATCAAGACAGGAAGCCAAGAACCCCAGAAGGTGGAGATGCAGGGACGTGTCCTGAGTGTGTGATGGAAAGCAGGCAGCCAGCCAGTGCTCTGGAGCAGCCTGCTCTCCCTCCACACATCAGAGTGGGGACAAGTCTCAGGACCCGGGGACAGGAAAGACCAGATCATGTCTTTCTATTGCACTAAGAAAATTAAAAGGATTATACAATGAGATATGAAGAGTTTGTTAAGAGGTTCATAATAGAAGAATGGAGAAACACTATAACTGCCTTAATACTTAGTACACGGTCTATCATTCACCACAGATTTAGTTTTTATCCTTCAATCTGTTATATCTAAAATTAACTGTCCAGCACAGTGACTCACTCCTGTAATTCCAGCACTTTGGGAGTCTGAGGCAGGAAGATCCCTTGAGGCCAGGAGTTTGAGGCCAGTCTGCACAATATAGTGAGACCCTGTATCTACAAAAAATAATTTTTTACAAAATTAGCCGTGCATGGTGGGGTATGCCTGTAGTCCCAGCTATTCGGGAGGCTGAAGTGAAAGGATTGCTTGAGCCCAGGAGTTCAAGGTTGCAGTGAGCTATGATCATGTCACTGCACTTGAGTGCCGTTGGCAGAGTAAGACCTTGTCTCAAAAAAATTAAATCAACTTTGTTGTGTTTTTAAATTAATTCATTCAATGAATATATATCCAACGCTTACAGGGCATATAATGCTCAGCGGACACTGACATGGTCCCTGCCCATATAAGTTTATAGCCCACTGGAGAAGAGGGCCACGGCATAATCACATAAATAAAAGCATAATTATAAAGTCTACTAAGTTTTATGACAGTGCAGTTCATGGTGTTGTTTGGGCATATAACAGGAAAACCTAACCCGGTCTGGGAGGGGGCCAGGAAAGATTTCCATAAAGAATTGACATATATTCTAAGAACTGAAGAATGAGTGAAAGTTACCCAGACTCAGGGGTAGAGAGCCTTTCAAACAGTGGGGCAATAGCATGGGCAAAGGTTCTGTGTTGATTTGAAGAGGTCCAAATGAGAGAAGGTGAATGTGTCTGAGCGCAGAGCGAGGGAGAACAGATTTGGACGGGCCTGCAGTGCCAGGCAGAGGCCAGACTTGGCAAGGTCTCATGCCAAGCGGGTTGTTCTGTAAGAACAATGAGAACCGTTTAGGAGTTGGCGCAGGAGTTGATGTAGTCAGATGTGCACCTGGAGAAGATCACTTAGACTGCAGTGTAAAGAGCAGATGAAGGGGGCCGGGCGCGGTGGCTCAAGCCTGTAATCCCAGCACTTTGGGAGGCTGAGGCGGGTGGATCACGAGGTCAAGAGATCGAGACCATCCTGGTCAACATGGTGAAACCCCGTCTCTACTAAAAATACAAAAAAAAATTAGCTGGGCACGGTCGCGCGTGCCTGTAATCCCAGCTACTCAGGAGGCTGAGGCAGGAGAATTGCCTGAACCCAGGAGGCGGAGGTTGCGGTGAGCCGAGATCGCGCCATTGCGCTCCAGCCTGGGTAACAAGAGCAAAACTCCATCTAAAAAAAAAAAAAAAAAGAGCAGATGAAGACGACAATGCTACATATGAGAAGACCAGCCAAGGATTGTGATGGTTAATTTTATGTGTCACTTTGTCTCAGCTAAAAGGTGTCCAGATGGCTGGGAAAACACTATTTCTTGGTGTATCTTTGAGAGCATTTCCAGAAGAAAAGATCATTTTAAATGGGTAGACTGAGTAACGAAGATCACCTCACCAATATAGGTGGGCATCATCTAATTTTTTCAGAGCCCCAATAGAACAAAAAGGCAGAGAAAAGACAAATTCACTCTCTCTGCTTGAGTTGTAAATCCATCTTTTCCTGCCCTCATAAATTGGTGCTCCCAGTTACTAGGCCTTCAGATTCACACTGGGACTTAAACTGTAGGCCTGGTTCTCAGGCTTTTTGGCCACTGACTGGCTTGGGCCTCCAGTTTGCACATTTCAGAGTATGGAACTTAGCCTCCACAATCACATGAGACAATCTCTCATAAATCTCTTTTTATACATCTATACATAGAGAGGCTCCTCAGCTTATAATGAGGTCATGTTCCCATAAACCCTTTGTAAATCGAAAATATCATAAGTTGAAAACGCATTTAATACATATAACCTCTAAAACATCATGGCTTAGCCCAGGCTACCTTAAACATGCTCAGAACATTTATATTAGCCTACAGTTGAGGCTGTAGGCTACATCAAACAGTAAGCCTGTTTTTTTTTTTTTTTTTTGTGACGGAGTTTCATCTCATTACCCAGGCTGGAGTGCAATGGCGTGATCTCGGCTCACCGCAACCTCCCCCTCCTGGGATCAGGCAATTCTCCTGCCTCAGCCTCCTGAGTAGCTGGGATTAAAGGCACGCGCCACCATGCCCAGCTAATTTTTTGTATCTTTAGTAGAGACGGGGTTTCACCATGTTGATCAGGATGGTCTCGATATCTTGACCTCGTGATCCACCCGCCTCAGCCTCCCAAAGTGCTGGGATTACAGGCTTGAGCCACCGTGCCCGGCCTAAACCTGTTTTATAATAAGGTGTTGAATAGCTCATGTAATTTACTGAATGTGTACTATATAATGTCAAAACTGAGACAGGTTCACACTATCGTAAGGTCAAAAAATCATAAGGTGAACCACCGTTTAAGTCAAGGACTGTCTATATAGCCTACTGTTTCTGTTTCTTGAGAGAACCCTACTGAGCACAGAGCTTCCCACTAGATTGAATGAAAGATAACGTGGCTTGGACAAAGGTGGTTGCTGTAAAGACAGAGAACAGAGTACTGCTTTGAAACACATTTCAGAAGTATTAATCCCTGGACTTAATAATGGGTTGGGTACAGAACTGAAGAAGAGTGATGAGCCAATGTTGACACGCAGGTATCTGGCTCATACCACGAGTGCAAGATGATTTCCTTCACTGATGAAGGAAACACAGAAGACTGGGTTTGAAGGGGTTGGGTTATCTGCGTTCACTTTTCAATGTGTTTAGTTTGAAGTGTTTTTGAGACAGTCAAAGGGAGACGTTGACTAAGCAACTGAAGTTCGGGGGTCGTCAATGCTTTGATATCAACTGAACTCAAAAGTGTGGATGAGATGACTTAAATATTTCCATCTAAACAATATCGGGCAATATCGGGTAGTGGTTCAGAGCAGGAGTGCAGGAATGAAGCCACCTCAGTTTACAGCCCGGCTCTGCTACTTTCTAGCTGTGCAACCATGAAGAAATTACTCAAATACTCCAAATTCCCATATATTCAAAACAGAGAACATAATATTTCCTACCTTATAACGCTGCTGGGAGTATTAAAATGGCTCGTTGCATTTAAAACTTTTAGCATAGTTCTCAGTATTTAGTAACCACTCCATTAACTGCTCAATAAATGTAGATTTTCCTTCTTTGAGAGAGCACACAGTCAGTAAGGAGGCTTGCCTAGGACTAAGCCTTGAGGAAATCCAATGCTTAACAGTCAGGTAAAGCAGGATGAGGAGCAACCACAGTACGGTCTGAGTCCCCGCTGTCCCAAATCCACCCACAAGGGAAACTGGGACAGCGGCTGCACGTGGAACCTACTAGGATGCTTCTCACTCCTCACAGAAGTGTACGTGTAGCCAGAAGGGAAGGCGCCAAGAGTTCTCGAAGGGAGCCCGAAGTGAAAGGCATGCTCCAAGGAGTAAAGGGGGGCATAAACTAGGAGACTATAAAGCCAGGTCAGGAACAAGCTGGAAACAGGTCCGTAGCAGGTCAGAAACCAGAGATACAGGGGCTGGGAAATTACGGTGGACCCTTGAACAACGTGGAGGTTCGGGACACCAGCCCCTCATACAGTGGAAAATCCAAGTATAACCTTTGATACTCAAGAACTTAACTGTTAGTAGCCCACTGATGACCCAAAGCGTTACCGATAACATGAACAGTTAACACATATTTTGTTTATGTGTCATAGACTGTGCTCTTACAAATAAAGTAAGCTAGAGAAAAGAGAATGTTATTAAGAAAATTACAACAAAGAGAAAATAAAGTTATTCTTCGTTAAATGGAAGTGGATCAATCTTCAAGGTCATCGTTCTCATCGTCTTCATGTTGAGAAGGCAGAAGAGGAAGAGGAGGGGGTTGGTTTTGCAGGAATAGCAGAGGCAAAAGAAAATCCATGTATAAGTGGACCAGGGCAGTCGAAACCCATGTTGTTCATGGGTCAACTGCATTTCTAACGAATGAGATGCCCAGGGCATCCTAATAAAGGTAGGTGGACAGGATTGGAGAAACCATAAGCAGGAAGTGAGCATATGCTCTTGGAAAAATGATGCCAATAGACTCGCCTGGTGCAAGGTTGTCACAAACCTTCAATTTGTAAAAAACACATTATTTGAAAAGTGCAATAAAGTGAAGCTCAATAGGACAAGTGTGTGTGTGTGTGTGTGTTCAGAGAGAGAGGAGTGTGCAATGGCAAGAAAACTTAATTTAAAGCAAATTTGGATTGAGACCAAATATATAGTAATAGAATTTGCTTTATTAAATAAAGTATTGATATTGCCTCATGCTCCTAGAAGTCTATTCTCATTATTATGATAGCTACTCTTTCTCCCATTAGATTGATGAACTGCTGAAGGAAGCAAAAAGTAAATTCATCTCAGTAAGTGAAAATCATTTTATTGCAAATGAATTTTTTGGGTCCAGCCCCATACTAAAATAGTCACAGGTTGAATACCAAATGGTCTCTAGGCTAGGTCATTCTCAGTCAAAAGCAAACATACAACGCTTGTTCAAAGGAAGAAATATTACTACCTGAAATTTGACAAAGATCTTGGAAAATATTTAAATAGACTAAAGTGACTTCTAATTGTTTTCCCCTGAGTAGACACGTTCTGAAAGGTCTTCACACTGACATCGTCTGTTTACTTATTGACTGCATCTTTTTCATGGTGCCAACAGCATTCTAGCCTCAGGGGTCACTTTCCAATGTAGCTTTTTAAATGCTTTTAATTAGGACATTGTGGTGTATTATTAAAGGCAGGCAGAAACTGAAAAGTTGCTATCTTTCCACAGGCACCTTAGGCAAACACACTTCAGAGACATTCCCTCCGGCCCCTCCCCAGTTTCAGTCTCCCTTTTGCTGCCCTGCCCTTGGTTTCTATTGGAGTTTGGGAGCAGCTTGAAAAAAATCACTCATCCAGCCCTCACCTTCCAATTCCATGCAGTTAAGAGCTTGGCAAAACGAGCAAGCAGAGGATCAAAGCATGGTATCAGCTTTAGCAGTGGTAAAGCTGGATTGGATAGCACTGCACGTTCCAAGCACGGTATCAGCTATATGGGCCAGGTAATGGGCCAGAGAGCACAGGGTTCTTTATTAAACTGCAGGAAATGCAGCTGGACCTACTTCCCTTCTGCTGTATGTCTGCAATGGGGACTCACTGGATCGGGACTTATTAGCCACCTTGAAGTGGAGTGGCAAGAACGAGAGACCTAGCAGGACCTACCTGTAACAAGCTGACCACATGGGGACACAAGACAGGCATGTACATCTTCTATGGGCACTTGTGAGGTAGGAGAATAGGGTCTGGAGGCAGGGAATCTAAGGTCAATCCATGCTGACTTTCTATAAATAAATCAAAAGGAAAACCCCAACTTTCCATGTCCAAGTGCCCAAGTAACAAAAGGAGCAGAGGCCACTCCCTTTGCAGCACCCCTTCCAGGGTTGTTTTTCTGCATGACAGGTGAAAAATCGAAAGTACCTCTGATTGTTCCCCTCTCACAACCAATCAGGTTGGTCGTGCACCAAATTTTCATTTGCATAGGAGTATTACTTTGTCACTTCACTTCAGTCTCTTAACATTCCACAACCAGTCAGATGCTTGCATTCTGATTGGTTCCCTCAACCAATCAGACTGATCACAGGCCATTACTTTATTAACATAAGGTATATACCAAGTAACCAATGGAAACTTCTAGAGGGTATTTAAACCCCAGAAAATTCTGTTACTGGGCCCTTGAGCTGCTTGCTTGGACCACTCCCACCCTGTGGAGTGTGTTTTCATTTTCAATTAATCTCTGCTTTTGTTGCTTCATTCTTTTCTTGCTTTATTTGTGCGTTTTGCCCAATTCTTTGTTCTAAGCGTCAAGAACCTGGACACCCTTCACTAGTTGGGTCTGAGAGGCATAGAGAAAAAGAGAAATGGCTCATCAACACTTAACTTTGCCAGGTAAAGAAATTTGGCAGAGTAGGTATCAAGTTTTCCCCAGTCTCACCAATCAGAAAAACCATCTTTCTCCCAAGAAAAGAGATGAGTGAGCAGGAAAGGGAGAGACTATAGTACTTTTCCCAAGAAAGCCATAATTCTAGATGCACATGGAGAAACAATTATATGCCATTTCTTCATTAAAAATAATATGCTGGAAAAAACCACCATGAACTTCATATGGAACCAAAAGAGAGCCCGCATAGCCAAGTCAATTCTAAGCAAAAAGAACACAGCGGGGGGCATCACACTACCAGATTTCAAAATGATACTACAAGGCTACAGTAATCAAAACAGCATGGTACTGGTACCAAAACAAAGATATAGACCAATGGAACAAAACAGAGGTATCGGAGGCAACACAGCATATCTACAACCATACAATCTCTGATAAACCTGACAAAAACAAGCAATGGGAAAAGGATTCCCTGTTTAATAAATGGTGTTGGGAAAACTGGCTAGCCATGTGCAGAAAGCAGAAACTGGACCCCTTCCTGACACCTTACACTAAAATTAACTCCAGATGGATTAAAGACTTAAACATAAGACCTGGCACCATAAAAACCCTAGAAGAAAATCTAGGCAAAACCATCCAGGATATAGGAGTAGGCAAGGACTTCATGAACAAAACACCAAAAGCATTGGCAACAAAAACCAAAATAGACAAATGGGACCTAATGAAACTCCACAGCTTCTGCATGGCAAAAGAAACACTCACTAGAGTGAATTGGCAACCAACAGAATGGGAAAAAATTTTTGCAGTTTACCCATCTGACAAAGGGCTGATATCCAGAATTTACAAAGAACTCAAGCAGATTTTCAGGAAAAAAACAAACAAGCCCATTCAAAAGTGGGCAAAGGATATGAACAGATACTTTACGAAAGAAGACCTATATGAGGCCAACAATCATATGAAAAAATGCTCATCATCACTGGTCATCAGAGAGATGCAAATCAAAACCACATTGAGATACCATCTCACACCAGTTAGAATGGCGATCATTAAAAAATCTGGAGACAACAGATGCTGGAGAGGATGTGGAGAAAAAGGAACACTTTTACACTGTTGGTGGGAGTGTAAATTAGTTCAACCATTGTGGAAGACAGTGTGGCGATTCCTCAAGGCCTTAGAAATAGAAATTCCATTTGACCCAGCAATCCCATTACTGGGTATATATCCAAAGGACTATAAATCATTCTACTATAAGGACACATGCACACGAATGTTCATTGCAGCACTGTTTACAATAGCAAAGACCAGGAACCAACCCAAATGCCCATTGATGATAGACTGGATTGGGAAAATGTGGCACATATACACCATGGAATATTATGCAGCAATCAGAAATGATGAGTTCGTGTCGTTTGTAGGGACATGGATGAATCTGGAGAACATCATTCTCAGCAAACTGACACAAGAACAGAAAATGAAACACCGCATATTCTCACTCATAGGTGGGTGATGAAAAATGAGAACACACGGACACAGGGAGGGGAGTACTAAACACTGGGGTCTATTGGGAGGGGAAGGGGGAAGGCCAGTGGGAAGGGAGCTGGGGAGAGATAGCCTGGGGAGAAATGCCAAATGTGGGTGAAGGGGAGAAAGGAAGCAAAACACACTGCCATGTGTGTACCTATGCAACTGTCTTGCATGTTCTGCACATGTACCCCAAAACCTAAAATGCAATTAAAAATAAAAAAATAATAATAATATGCAAATTTTATTTTTCCCCCTTTAATATCAAGCACTGGTTAGAGATGACCCAGAAATCCAAAGATGGAAGGAACTTTACTGAGGTAAAGTTTATTTATGTTCATAATTTTGATGATTATTAAACCCTCTTTTTCAATCAGAAGCAAAGGATTTTTAGATAGGCTAATTCAGTCTCTCCGAGGAGTTGGATACAGTTTGTTGTAAATGTGTTTTGCTTCACAGACAATAGTGCTGTGATGGAATGGTCAGTCCGTGAGTCTGTGAACAAATGAATAAATCACACACCTGTTAAATTGTGTGCTGCACATAATGAAGGGGTTGTGATGTTGCGGGGTTTTTTAAAAGCAAAAATGTTGCTTGTCTCCATTTGCTGCTTCTAAACAATGTCTAAATGTAATGTCTTGTGTTTTCCCCCATTTAATGAAGTTCAAAGTACTTTGTGGTGCTCACACATGTGAATTCTAAACCTACTTATTGTTCCAACCAATTCTCGGAGCTACAAATATAAGCTCTGTGACTTGGCATAGGAGCAAATTAGGATATACCAACATTCTAATCCTGCCCCCGGTCATATTGTCATGGTTGGAGAAGTAGGGGTGACAGAATCTGAAATGGCACCATGAAGCATGCCACTCACTTGAGCAAGCTCCCTGTGGGAGTGTATAAGGCATGTAGGATTCTGGAGGAATCCGCAAAAGTCCTGGAGCCTTCGGCCCCCATGCCAGAACACCTGCCATGAATGATTTCTCCATGCCAGGAACGTGACCATTGTGTCCACTGGCCAGGCCAACAGAAGAAGGAAACCATGAAGTTGCTGGGTTTTAAAGCTTGCACATGGATAGCTTCCAAGCTCTTATTTGTAGTTTTAAAAAGTGTCCTCTTCCTGAGCGGGGAACGGCAATCCATTATGAATGAAGACACTGCATCGTTATCTTAGTAGACAATAATTACAACATTGATTTTTACGTACTTTGTACCTATTCTCTCCCAAGATAGTCAGAGAAAAGGGTACAGACTCTGATGCTTCAAATTCATGCTCCACACTAGTTGTTTTTCATTGGTCAAATGAGTGAGCCTACCTGAATTTCTTTACTAATCCTAAAAGGAGGGGGGCATAAAATTTTTATAGAGTAGAGGTGTTGAGGGAATTAAATGAGGGTATGTGTGTGTGTGTGTTTGTGTGTGTGTGTTTGTGTGTGTGTTTGTGTGTGTGTTTGTGTGTGTGTTTGTGCGTGTGTGTTTGTGTGTGTGTTTGTGTGTGTGTGTTTGTGTGTGTGTGTTTGTGTGTGTGTTTGTGTGTGTGTGTCTGTGTGTGTGTTTGTGTGTGTGTATGTTTGTGTTCGTGTGTGTGTTTGTGTGTCTGTGTGTTTGTGCGTGTGTGTTTGTGTGTGTTTGTGCGTGTGTATGTTTGTGTGTGTGTTTGTGCGTGTGTGTTTGTGTGTGTGTTTGTGCGTGTGTGTCTGTGTGTGTGTTTGTGTGTGTATGTTTGTGTTTGTGTGTGTGTTTGTGTGTCTGTGTGTGTGTTTGTGTGTGTTTGTGTGTGTGTGTTTGTGTGTGTGTTTGTGTGTGTGTGTTTGTGCGTGTGTGTTTGTGTGTGTCTGTGTGTGTGTTTGTGTGTGTGTGTGTGTGTGTATAAAACATGTAGAACTTACAGGGCTTGCTGGGTTTGGCCACTTTCTGCACTACCTGGTCCATATATATTTGTCTATATCAGCATACAAAGAGATTCTTTAACTTGAAGTATGATCGAAAGAAAGAGAGAAACGAGAAGGGAAAAAGAAAAATGAAAGAAAGGCAGAATTGAAAATGACTTTTGAGTGAGGTATCACTGAGAACCACATCCAGTTGGTGAGACAGTTGTCTTAGCCACAGTGCATTGCTGAACTCTTATATTACAAGGCAGCTCTAATATAAACCTACAATTCCTCCTCACTAACAACTGAAGAAGACTCCCCTGGGAAAGCTTAACAGAGTCATCGGTAGCCTAGGGTAAATGTCCCTTTAATTCAGCTGAGCCTTCACTGCGTGCTCTGAGAGGGTGCATTTTTCTTAGCCTACCCTTGTTTTCATTGTTTTCTCATTCACTTGCTCCAAGTTCACTTTACTTTGAGAAGAGCTCTTGTCACCGAGTTACTAGTACATTGAGCCAAAACTCTAGCCATTGTTTACTTGCAATACCATTGAAATACTTTCTTAGTTTTGTTTTCCCAAAGCCTTCTCTTTCTTATCTGAACATTCCGAGGAGATCTTATTTTTGTTTTCATTCTCTGCTCCTTTTGATGGAAGGAGTCATTTCCATATGTTTCCTTTTGAACGGTGGATTTCCTCACTGGGTAAAGCAAGGATACCATGACACTTTCTGTGTCATTTCTGTATATTAAGTGTACCTATAGCAGCAGCAGATCAAGACTATCCTCCTTAACCATTTACATCCAATGCTGAGTGTAATTCTAAAGCACTTAAAACTATTAAAGTGATATTTTCAGAGGTTTGTCAGTTATAAAATAACCAAGTAGGAAGCGTCAGTGAAAGCCATCTGACCTTCAAATACTGCTCTTCTCTCTCTCACTCTATTATCTTCCTACAGTTCCAGAAATCCTTAGTATTGTCTATTCTTCAATCGGCAGTATTCATTAATCTCCTCTATGAGTTCCATCCAGGAGCTGGGTTGTGGGAGCTAATATACATGGGGCTGTACCCACAGGCCTTCTTAAACAAGTGCTGTCGGTGACAGGTGCCAAATAGCATGGCAGGAGAAGCACACTTTACTTAGGAGCCTTCCTAGGAACTTGTAATCTATGAGGATAGCAGGAAGCAGAAGCTCCCTGTAGGAGGTGATATTTTTAACAACCCTATCCTGTCCTTCTTTTGAACCAAGGCATTTATTTATCCTTGTTGTAATGCAAACCACAGATCATAAAAACTCTGAGTATGTTAGCACACATTAGCTTGTCCACAAGCTGATACCCTGAAGAAATGAGTATTAGAATTGTTATATTTTAGATGGCAGCAAAAGGAAGATTATGCCCAGGGCTCTGTTTAAAGATCAGGAGGCCATTTCTACGGGGAACCTTTTGTCTGCGGAACCTTGGGGTTCTGGGGATTAAGATAGGGCTTAGGCTCAAGGCACTGAAAGAGGATTCAGGCTACATGAATGATTTCACCCACATTACAGTTTTGCCTAAGCCTATTCTACTCTTGAGCTAGTCCTTACAACTCCCACTCATCGGGGAAAATGCCTCCACTTGGCTTCTAGATAGCGAAAGTGAAGTGTGAAGTGTAAGAGGAAAAGTATCTTTCTAAAATCTGATATGCCCAAGATAGTTATGCAGCAAGACAAGTTTAGTTGGAAAAAATTCATCTTCTGTTTTCCTGCAGGTTATCTCTATGATCTCTCCTTATTTGTAAATTATTTTTAAGAGTGTGATTCTAAAACTCAAGGTAAAAATTTGTCGTTCGCTTTTTATTTACATGAATACGTGCCAGCACCTACACTTCCTCATGCTTATAGCATTACAAAAATGCCAACACACAGGTCTCCTGTTTATTATCTGGAGAAGTTTTCAATGGAAAATCCCCATTGTATAATTTATACAGGCACTTTGAGATGTAATAAAACTCCCTAACCCTGTCCAGTCTATCATCGATGGGCATTTGGGTTGATTCCAGGTCTTTACTATTGTAAACAGTGTCACAATGAACATTCGTGTGCATGTGTCCTTATAGTAGAACGATTTATAATCCTTTGGATATATACCAAGTAATGGGATTGCTCAAAAATGTGGCACATATACACCATGGAATATTATACAGCCACAAAAAACGGTGAGTTCATGTCCTTTGTGGGGCCATGGATGAACCTGGAGACCATCATTCTCAGCAAACTGACACAAGAACAGAAAATCAAACACCACATGTTCTCACTCATAGGTGGGTGTTGAACAATGAGAACACATGGGCACAGGGAGGGGAGTATCACACACTGGGGTCTGTTGGGGGTAAATGGGGGAGGAACAGCATGGGGTGGGGAGTTGGGGAGAGATAGCATGGGGAGAAATGCCAGATATAGGTGAAGGGGAGGAAGGCAGCAAATCACACTGCCACGTGTGTACCTATGCAACAATCTTGCATGTTCTTCACATGTACCTCAAAACCTAAAATGCAATAAAAAAAAAAACTCCCTAACCCTAATCTCAACCTCTGACCTTTTAAAATCCAATTCAGAACACTTGTCAGGTGACTCACTAGATAGGTGCCTTCTATTAAGCAAATGCCAGGAGGTGTTTTGTTGTGAAAACAGAGTTAGCAAATGATCAGCAACTAGGAATTTTGTCTCTATTCTCCTTCCTGCTGCGAGAGCTCTAACTCTGAGCCTGAATTCCTGGCTCCTGCTATTACGAGTTTGTGTGTGTGCATGTGCGCGCGTTTGTGTGTGTGTGTGTACATGCATGCATGGTGATGTTTAGAGTGAAGAGGAAATTCAACTCTGAGTTTCCACTTTTCCTGTGGGATAAAGATCTGTTCCTTGTGTTCCCACATGGCCCTGTGGAAATGGGGCGTGCGTCACAGAAAGGGTAACAGTTTTTAGGCTACAGGGCATAAAGCACTTTCATTTTTATCTTAACAACAAACCTGCAGAAAAAAGCAGGTTAGTTACAGATGTTCTTCAGCTTACCAACTGTCAACCTATGGATATTCACAGATAAAAACCCAAGCTCTTCTGTGAGAACATACTACATGGTGCCAGCAGATGCTATGGAATGTATACTGCTGCCTTTTGAACTCGAAAACTGTTTGTTCACAATCAATGCATTTTGCTGTGTTTGTGAGAGTTTTTTTTTTTAGAAGTTTTCCCAAGCGTTATTAAGCACATCAGGTTCAATAAATCCAAGAAAATGGAGAGTGTTCAAAGTCCTTGTTGATATATACAATTACCATGGAAACAGATGAGACGTCTAAAAACTAGAAGTGATGAGAAAAAGATGAACTCTTCACACGAATATAGGATGAAATATTCAATAGTAGAAATTATTATAAAGAGCAAAGAGCAAATCGTGCAACACACAAAAGTGCTGTGCCTGTGCCGGTGGACAATATCAGCAAGAGAATGGAAGAGGAAGACAAAGGATGACTTTTCTTGAGTGGGCACCTTGATGCTAGGTGGGCAGAAGAGCCTCCCGTTCATTCCAGGGAGGGCTAGCATGGGAGAAGTTTGAGGGGCTGGCAGAAGAGACTCTACTCCTAGAACTGTTGGCTCAAGGCAAAGGGAATGCCTCTTCCAGTCTGGTTCACATCCCACGAGGGCGGAGGTGATGAGAATGTAGGCTGTGGCTCTTAAGGTCCTCCTCAGAACGCTTGGGAGATCCCCAAAGACAACAGTTATCTGCCCCCACAAACTTCCAGCAGAGACAAACGACAATCATTTGGGGGAAAATATCCTTCATTCATTCAAAAGGTACATTTTTAGTGCCTTCTATGTACCAAGCATTATTTTATCACCTAGGCAGGCATGACATTGAACATGTATAAACAAGAACACCAGCTTTTATTAAATTTCTGAGAAATTGATTCATACTCCTATTCCTGGAAGTGCGTTTGTGACGGCAAGCTTAGTCACTTTGGAATTTCCAACAAATGGATTCACTTACAACCATGTTGTAAGCAGAAGCGTTTCTGTGTCAGTAGCTTCCAGTCTCATAATGAGGAAACTGGGCTATGCAGGGCTTAAGAGACTTGTCCTAAGTAGTCAGAGGTGGAATGGAAATTCAAATCCAGCTGCTGATTTGAAACTAGTGCTCTCGTCTATACATCACAATTGTTTACAATATGATCCAACATACTGTCTTATAGATGGACCGAAAACTTACTCTAAAATTTCCTTTCTCCAATTCTTGGAAGCCAATGACATGCAATGTCTTCAAATTTATTTTTTGCATATGATGAAAAGCTACTTTCCAGTAACTTACTAAGTATTTACTAAGGATTACTAAATTATGGCATAATGATCTAAAATTAACACATTATTACAGTTTGCCAAGGACTTATTTCTGTGCTCTACTAAGAAGATTGCATAGCACCAAAGAACTGTTAATTGTGGCATGTGACCCACTTAGAGACATGGAGATAGTTTGGAACTTCTATAATTTTTAGTAAATATGCAATATATTTTGAGTGCTGTTACCACGAATGGGCTGAAGATTTCAATTTCTGCTATTCTTACCTTTAATTATAATATACTGTTAATTTAATTTTTAAATTCTCATTTAATTTGTGGTGGGTTGTTGGTTAATCCTACAGTGAATAGTAATGTATCAACACCATTTCAGCTTAAATCTACCCAATGACTAGCTTTTAAGACAAAAGTCTATTAAAACTCAAAGTAGGAATTTATTTTGCTAAAGCACAAACATGTAGAATCCACACTCACCCAGCAAATATACAGAGATGCTCATTATATTTACCAAATTCTTTCTTATTAGAAAGTGGGAGTGAGTGAGTAGAGGAGTAAACGCAGGACATTTCTGCTCATGCTCGAAAACATTTAGTACCATTTCACCGCTAGAAAAGTAGTACTGCTCTCTTTTGGGTCTCAGTGCCATTCACTATTGGCAAGCTACCCAAAAGCTATGTCTAACCAATTCTCCCTTGATGTCTCCGAGGCTGGAAAATAAAATCTGTGCTTTCCCCGTCTTTCTTGAAGCTAGGGACAGTCATGTGATCCTGTCTGGTCCATGAAATGTACATGGAATTCTTCTGGGGGAATACTACTTAGAGAGTTTTAAATTTCCTGATGAATAGGGGCACCTTACCTCCAAATAATATTGAGGACAATGCCTGGAAAAACAGCCATTCTGTAACTACGAGGAAAGCAGCAACAGAATCACAAAAATCTGTTGCTAAAATCCTGAACCTATGCTGATAGTTGCCTACAGATCTCTTTTTATGGGAGAAAGAATAAACCCCTATTTGTTAAGATCAGTGAGTTTATTGTTAGGATCCAGAAGCAAATTCAGTAATACTTACGTTTAGATAGGTAGGGATTTAGATGCTGACTTTTGTAAATAATCCTCATTTGTAATATTGCCTCTGGGAAAAGGGTATTCTGGGTTCAAATAGAGGTATTAATTAAAAAATTAAAACATAACCTTCTAATTGATAAGTAATTTCAAGTGTTTATTTTCGTTATATCTCCCTCAATCTCACACTCTTATCAGTTCCCACACAAGCATTTGTGCACACACACACCTGCTCCAAGACCTGTGTTTTCCTCTATTACCTAGTGATGGGATGATAAATTGGTTTCATCTGAGGCGCCAATGGTGATAGATTGGGAATGGCTGTCTGGATCACAATGTTGAAAATAATTTTGAGGCAGACAACACAACTCATAAGGAAGAGAGCTGTGATCAGTTGGCCAAGTCCACCAGGGGTGTGAAAAATGCAGTGGCGGCACCTGTATTTTTGTAACAGTTGACCTGATCCAGTGTATCAAATTTTAATTGCTCAATCTAGCATAATCCCTTCTCTTCTCTTAACCCTGAAGGTAGGAATTTTGTATTTTCAAACTGGGACATTTAGTCTCTATGTTGGCTATAGTTCACTAACTAGAAAGTCGGAGTATGTAAATAAAACAATAGCCAGCTAGAGTATTGGAGCGGGAATTGTATTAAAAACGTCATGCTTTAAAAATGTAAACATACAGTCACAGGGTGCATCACTTGCTCCTCCCTGCAAGGAAGAACTTGTTCAGCTGCAAGACGTGCAGTCGGCTGACAGCATCCAGCCACATCGCCTGCAGAATCCACCTTAACTTTCAAGCCAAGGCCATGCACATCCTAGGCAGACCCAGACACTGCCTGAGACTGGTGGAGGTTCATGGCCAGGCCAGGCCGTTTTTGCAGGCAGTCTTTGCTATGGGAATTTCATGGTACTGGCTAAGACTTCATCACATCTACATCATGGACTCCCAGCTCCATCCTGCTTCCTTCTGCCTCGCCTTTCATCAGCATCCCTGTCTGATATGGTTGAGCTTTGTGTCCCTATCCAAATCTCATCTTGAGTTGTAATCCCCAGGTGTTAAGGTAGGAAGCTAGTGGGAAGTGATTGGATAATGGGGAAGGTTCCCCAAGCTGTTCTTATGGTAGTGAGGAATTTCTCATGAGATCTGGTAATTTTAAAAGTGTGGCACTACCTCACTCACTGGCTCGTCTCTCTCCAGCCACCATGTAAAGAAGGTCCTTGGTTTCCCTTTGCCTGCTGCCATGAATCTAAGTTTCCTGAGGCTTCCCCAGCAATGTGGAAATGTGAATCAATGAAACTGTTTCCCTTTATAAATGACCCAGGCTTGGGTATTTTTTTAATAGCAGCATGAAGATGGACTAATACATTGTCCCTACCTTATCAGTCTCCCTTTATCTTTTCCAGGTATGACCCCTCTTCTTTATACACTCCTAATTCCATCAGGGTGTCTGCTGCATGGAGAATCCAAACTGATACCCATACCTACTATGGATATACCTACTTAAATATACAAAGCATTTACATTAAGTATGCCACGTACCCAAAGAGGCAAAGTGCTATGCTGGCTTTTGCATCAGAGAATATGGATGAAAATCCCAGGCAGAAATCATAGAGTGGCTTTGAGCTAGTGTCTTATTCTTTTTTTTTTTTTTTTTTTTTGAGACGAAGTCTCACTCTGTCGCCCAGGCTGGAGTGCAGTGGCATGATCTTGGCTCGCTGCAACCTCCGTCTCCCAGGTTCAGGCAATTCTCCTTCCTCAGCCTCCTGAGTAGCTGGGATTACAGGCTTGTGGCACCACGCCCAGCTAATTTTTGTATTTTTAGTAGAGACAAGGTTTCACCATGTTGGTCAGGCTGGTCTCGAACTCGTGATCCACCCACCTCAGCCTCCCAAAGTGCTGGGATTGCAGGCGTGAGCCACCACGCCCGGCCGAGCTAGTGTCTTATTCTTAAGGTGAGGATGATCATGGTTATGCCTGATGGGACTGTGCAAGCAGTAAATGAGATAACCATGAAATGGATTTCTAAACTATTAATCACTGTATTACTTTTAGTTATCGCTATTGTTTTGTAATTTCAAGCAATTTTGCATATCAATTACCAGATGATTAATTAGCATTCCTTTATAAATATTTATTAAGCCTTCACCATATAACTGGTACTGATCTAGGAACTGAGGAAGGCAAAGTTCCTGCTTTAGTGAATCTCACATTTTCTAAATTAGTCAAGTAAATATAAGTTGCATTTAAAATAAACTAAGCAACAGGTCACTCAAACGGGTGGTTCTATCCGTGGCTTGGTTCGATTCTGATAGCAGTTTGGATTCGTCCCAGAGTTTGTCTTTGTTGATGTTTCTTGCTGAACTGCCTTTTCTTTCCTTCAGTTTCACCATCGTTGATGCTGTGAATCCTGCAGGGAGCTCACAGGCTGGTGCAACAGTTTCTCACTACACCTACGGCTCAGCGGGTCCCCCACTTGTTTATTTTCTCTTTGCTTCTCTCTCCTATCTGATCCCCTTTTCCTGAACGCTTGCTACATCTCCCCTCTCTGCCCCCTATTTCTCTTTCCTTCGCTTTTGCTTTACTCCTTTTGCTGCCCCCTTCGGTGGGAGACCCTCCCTCTGTTTCTTCAGGTAGCCTTGTTGATACACAAGAACAAACTTCTGGTCCGGAATACACCAGCGGTACATCAGCGGTACACAGGAAGACACCCCTCCCAGGAAACAAGATACTGACACTTACGGGAGCCTTGTAGCCGCAGGAATCAGCACTCGTCTCTGCAACACTTCAAATTAACCAGGCCTCAACAAGGCAGACAGGGATGTTGCCATGCAGGCGTGGTCAGGGCCAGCTTATCACGGTTCACTGGGCTACTGGCTGCAATGTGGCTATGCCGAGTGAAAAGCCAAATGTCGGCATAACAGCAGAGCCCTCCAGTCCAAAACAAGGATGGCTCACTACATTCCTCATGCATAATTTTTGAAATTTTTAAAAAAATCTTTTACCCTAATGTCTAGTAGGCTATTGAACAGTGGCTATCACATTTTTGTACCATGCTCTAAAGTTAGAACTAAACATGTGTGTGTAAATATATAAACACATATATACATATGTATATTTTTATATACACAAGTATTTTACATTTAAAAGTTTCACAAAACAATACTTACCCTCATTACATGCGGAGCTCAAGTTTTAAAATTTCATTATAATCTATCTTAATAGCTTTTTAAAATGCTGGTTTTGACCTACAGATTTTTAATCTTGTGTGTGTGTATGTATTTGTGTGTATGTGTGTCTGTCTGTGTGTCTGTGTGTGTGCATGTGCCATTTCTACCCCATGTAATGAAGCCTATGGATCCTTTTTAAATGCATGAAGCAAAACTCACAGGCTTACAAAGGAAATCAACGATATTGAAATACAATTGTATCCTTGGTCCTCTAGTGGGGAGAGGGCAGTGTCCATGGACCCCAGGTTAAGAACCCCTCCATGGGTAAATTGATTTCCCAGCTGACTGCTAAGCGACAACCTGCAGTTTGGAAAATATGGCTGTACAAAGCCTCAGAACATTCTGTGGTAAATATTTCAGATGCTTATTATCCTGCCATGGTTTCAGCCGTCTCTTTTCCCTCCCTTTCCCCATGCTTCCCCATCCAGTCACCCACACATCCCCACATGTACGTGTATGCACACTCACATACATGCACACACATATATGTAGCCACAGATGCACATACACATAGGCACACAGCACACACAGGCAGATCTTAGGTCACATATCTGGAATGAGACTAGGCACAAGACCACTGGGTCCGGCCCCTCGCATGGCCCCAGTCCCACTCCGTGACTGCCTCTGACTCGCAGCTCCTCTGGCTCCTGCCTCAGAACTACTCCAGTGGCTCATTATCTCTGTGGGCCAGTGCTCACCATCACGGCTCTCTTGTTGTCTTTCACAGCATTGAGAGCCAATAGGTGCATTCAGCCCCGGAACAGTGGTAAAGATAGTGGTGGCGGCACAGCCCAGAGCCCTCGACCTTTATTTTCTGAGGCTCCAGTGAACCTTCTGTGGCAGGTGTTTCCCTTTGATAGACCCAGTTCCTCCCTGGGTCACTCCAGGCTGCAGCTAAAGCTCTCACTCGGCTCACAGCGGCCGTACTAAACACACTGCCTCCCAACATGGCTCAGCCTAGCGAGGGCGTGCCAGGAGGAGAGGTGCTTGCCGCCACAACTGAATTACATGGTCACCTCCTCCAATGGTTTGCCACGGTCGTTTCCTGCTGCCATAGCAAAAATGCCCAGGGCAAACTGTTTTCCCCTTTGCATGTAGGAAGATGATGGTTGTCTGAACTGATTCTGGGTAACGGACAGTGATCGTTCCCTTCTCTTGAGGTATGTCATGGATTGAAGTGTGTCTCCTCCCAAAAAGATATTTCTGGAGTCCCAACCCCTAGCGTTTCAGAATGTGACCTTATTTGGAGATAGTGTGTTTACTGAGTAATCAAATTTAAATGAGGTCATTAGAGTATCTAATCCAATAAGACAAGTATCTTATAACAAGGCGAAATTTGGGCACAGAGACAGACACTCATAGAGGGAAGACAATGTAAAGAGACACATGGAGAAGGTGGCTGTATTAGTCCATTCTCACGCTGCTGTGAGGGCATACCCGAGACTGGGTATTCATAAAGGAAAGAGATTTAATTGACTCACAGTTCAGCATGGCTGGGGAGACCTCAGGAAACTTGGAATCGTGGCAGAAGTGGAAATAAACACATCCTTCTTCTTATGGTGGCCGGTGGCCGGAAGAGGAGTGGGTAACATGGGGAAAATTCCCTTACTGGATCTCCTGAGAACTCACTATCACAAGAATAGCATGAAGGTAACAGCCCCCGTGATTAAATTACCCCCCACCAGGTCCCTTTCATGACACCTGGGGTTTATGAGCGCTACAATTCAAAATGAGATATAGGTGGGGACACAGCCAAACCGTATCAACGGCCATCTGCAAGCCAAGGAGAGAGGCCTGGAACAGATACTTCCCTCACAGCTCCCAGAAGGAGCCAAACCTGCCGACACCTTGATTTCAGACTTCTCGCCTCCAGATTGTGAGACAGGAACAGCAGCTCGGCCTGTGTTCTCTGCCCTTGAGGTTGAAATGGGGAGCAGACGGGTTTTTTCCCCCTGCGTTGCAGCATGCAGTTCTGAATGACAGATGAAGGGCTGCTCACCCCCCACGCCCATGCTAAGCCTTATGGCTTCATGGGGTTCAGGCTTCCTGTGTTCAGTCTTCTGTGTTGCCAGAAAAATTTGCATACTTCCATGAACAAAGAAAGCAGCAGAGAAGCAAGAAGAACTTACAGTCACTTCCTCTTTGGGTGAGAGCAACTCAGAATGCTCTAGAGTTGATTCAATTAGAAAAACTCTCTGGCCCCAAATATGAATATTTTCACCACACCCAATACTCGTAATTTTAAAAATAGATGTTCTGAGTTTTACCCTGACTAGTAACCTAAAGACCACTGACTTTCGATTTCTTTTTTTTTTTTTAATCATGCTCTACAGTTACAAATGTAAAAATACAGACTAGAGAGGGCCACAGGGGTGTTTGATCCCATCGCTTCATGTAGTTAGGAAGACACTGAAGCCCTGAGAGGGGCTGGACCTTGTCAGGATCACACAGCAGGCAGAGCAGGTCAGGGCCTCAAACCCAAATCTTCTGCCCTCTCCTCCTAAGGCCTCCATCACTAACACCCTGTCATGGTCCATTAGCAATCCCGTACCTTGAAAATTATTTTTTTTTCCACTCACACTTTACCACCCTTCCGTTCTGCAAGCATTTGGAAGTTGAAAGGTCACAGCAGGCTTCATGAAATCAACCAGAAGAACTGAAAGGAAGCTGGTGACAAAAGTACTTCAAAACCTGTTTTCATGAAGACATCTCCCCTCCCTGCTTCAGATCAAACTGAATTTTTCTTTTTATTTTTCTGGTATTCTTCTAATTGTGCCTTTTTAAATGTGTTCGAAATAGTTCTTTTTTTTTCCCTATAGATTAATTACCTTTCAATGCTTCCCTTTAAAAAAAAATCTAAACTTTAAAATTTTCATTTTTTAACTTTCAGTCCTTCTCCTTTATCATAATTCACTTTTCCTATCATGTTCAATGAATTATACAATTAATTACGTTTTCAGCTTCCAAATGGTTTGCTATTGTACATGTCATGTTTTCTTTTGGATGAGAAAACACTTATTCCACACAATAGTGCCATTGCTTTTATTATTCTTCCTGTCACTGAGAGGGGGGAAAGACCAAGAACCAGACAATAAGACTTTTATTTACAGCTACTGGAGAGCTGTCCTGAAGGTCACTACAAGCCTCTGCTGTTGTGTGCTTCCATCTTGGACATGCCATCTGAAATGTGTAGAAAGGCAGGGGTCTTTCAGAGCTCGAGTCTCATCTCATTTCACAGTTGAAGAAACTGAGGCTCATAGGTCCTCTCAGGGCCACACAGCTACCTAGTGCCAGATCCAGAGCTAAACCTCAGGTCCTTGAGTTCCAACCCACTGTCTTTTCCACTGCCCGGAAAATCTCAGGAATTTTTTCCGAGCTCCCTGAATTCACCCCAAGCTAGTGTTACAATCCATTTGCTTTTATCTCAGCAGTGTTGGAAGAAAGGGCCTGTCGTGATTCCTGGCTCAATAATATGAGTTTGCATAATAATTTGCATCATCTGGTTGATGAGTTTCTTGTTGCTCCAGCTCCAACCTTCAAGTCGTCTTCACGAGTTCTTTCGTGTATCGGAATCCAGAAGCTGTCAGCAGGATTCTGCACGTGGCCTTGTGGGGGTAAGAGGATGGGATCTGGCGTCAGACCTGGGCAAGTAATTAATATCCCTCTGCCTCAGTTTTCCCTGATATAAAATAAGGAGACTGATAGCAGCTGTGTCACGTTGCCCTTTTTAAGGATTACATGAAAAAAAGTGAGTTTAATATTTATAACAACTCAATAAATGTTATTCTCACTACCTATGAGGACATACTACTCAATAGTGGTTTAATAAAAGTTTATAATAAAATACAAAGCTGTAATTAGTGCAACTGCAACAGCTGTGGTGTGGTGCAGTAGAAATCATCCTGGGCTATGAATTGGGATATCTAAGCCCCAGATTCAGCTTCACCATGAATGAGCCATGTGGCCAGCACGGAGCGGTCTCACCTCTCTGGATCAGTTTCTTAACCAACAAATCTAATCCTAATCTTTAAATGGGAGAAAGGGACTCCCTGAAAAGCACAATTTAACTGGCAATTTAACCCGTCAAAGCAACCCAATCTCACACCGGAAGAAAGTGAACCCCTCCAAGAATTATGATCCCCTCCTCAATGAGGAAGGTGATTCCTTGGTCTGCCTCCATGAGGAAGATAATTGTTGGGCCATCACTCTGAAGCATCCTGGCCCCAAAGCAGGAATAATTCCACCCTTGCCTTCATGGGAGCCACCTGCCTGAGCTCCAGCAGGAGAAAGGAGCAGATGAACAATGAATGTCACAGCAATTAGTTTTGGCAATTAGGCAGGCAATTAGTTCTGCAGCATGTAGAATGGGAGGAGAAAGTAAATCAGCACTGAGAGGTGACAGGGAAATATGATTAGGGCATCAGGTGCCAGTGACACCCAGGTGGAAAGTCATGCATTAGGGTCCCAGCCTCCCCTTCCCCACCACCGACCGCCACAACAAAGGAGGGAACTTTCCAGAGACTCTGGAAAACAGCTGCTTTAATTGAAGAGATGTCCCACCCTCTGTTCTAGCCTTTTTCTCAAGGACATCTCGTGCCTCCAGTGTTCACTCCATGCTGTGATCGTGCTGGTTTCTCACCCAAAATTCTGCCCACAGTGTCAAATAAATGAAGCAGTACTTTCCTGGAGATTGTCTTCTCTTAGTTGAGAATACATTTGTTTTCTTTTGTTTTTATAGCTTTGGTAGCTCTTCATTAAAGACAAGTTAATGAAGTAAAGACAAGTTCACATTTTCTTGGGGGTGGATAGGAGGCAGATCCTGAATCAGTGTATGATACTGTGGGACATGGGATGGTGCTTTAAAATCAAGGACCTGGAATTAGATTCCAGCTTCACTCAAGATCAGACCTGGGCTCTGAACTTTAGTTTCCTCAGCTCTAAAATAGGCATAACAACAGGATTTCCAGGTAAATACATGACACTTCCATATCTCTTGTTCACAGACATATTAGTTTCATACTTTTGGGAGTCTATGTTTTATTTAGAAATTATTTGTTTGGATCTGACATTCAGATCTCACTGGGCAGCCTCTTTTTATTTGCTTCATCTGGGAACCCTAGAATAAAATAATAATACTTACATCAGAAAACTAATGAGAAGATTAAATCAAGCATTGTATTAAAAAGCCCTAACTGTGTGCCTATCTGGGAAGCCGAGGAACAATTGAAGTTTCCTTCTTTTCGCTTTCCTCTGCCATTCTCACGTGAAAGGTTAGACATTTTCTATAGAGCCTGGGAGTATAGAGCAATGCCAGTAGTGGTGGACTGGTTCTGACTCAAAATAAGGAAAGACCTTTCTAATGGGTTGACTGAGGCAAGGGGTCCAAGCCCAGGCCCAGATGCCTCTTGAAGAGAAGACTCAAGCATCAGAAGAGTAGCTGGACGTGATCTTTAAGGTCTCTTTCTACCTGAGCTTCTGAACTGGTATTTGGAGCTCCTCTTCTTATGATGAAGCACTGGGAACAGCTTCGGAGGACCCGGAAGTACAGTTAGGAAGTGGGATGACACAGGAGCACCTGGTGCAGCAGTCGTCTGTTCAGGGCATTCACAGTGATTCTTAGGAAAAGTCAGGGATGGAATCCGGTGCTAGATTTCACACTGCGACACATTTAGCTGGTGTTCTGATGACCCACCTCACCAAAGGCACCTTCAGGTTTTGTGAGGCATGAGCCTTACACAATTATGGGAGCCCTCTTTAAGAATGCAAAATTGCAAATACAAAATTAGGCATGAAAGCGAATATTTACTTAGAATGAGAAATTATATCATGACAAATTACAGGAGTGCTAGAGAATTAGTTCCTTTTCTTCTGAGATCCCTTTAAGCAATTTACCAGAAATGCTGACATAGAAATGTTTCCTGATTGTAACCCAGCTTCCTCTCCCCACCTGGAACTCTATTAGCAACCCAGGCTCTCACAGGTGCCCTGCATGGGAAAGGATCTGTAACTCACATTTTATTCATTTTATGAAAGATGTTCTCTTGTAACCAAATACTTTTTTGAAATATAATTTTATTCTTTTATTTTTAATTGATACATAATAATTGTACATCTCTATGGTGTACATTTGATATTTCCATACCTGTATATGATGTTTAATGATCATATAAGAGTATTTAACATATTCATCATCTCAAACATTTACCTTTTTTTGTGTTGAGAACATTCAAATTCCTCTCTTCTAGCTGTTTTGAAATACACAATAAATTATTATTAACTATGGTCACCCTACTGTGCGATGGAACACTAGAATTTATCTAACGTAACTTCTCTTATTTTTTATTTTTTTGAGATGGAGTTTCAAAAACACTTAAGTCTGTCACCCAGGCTGGAGTGCAGTGGTGCGATCATGACTCACTGCAGCCTGGACCTTCTCAGGCTCAGGTGATCCTCCCCCCCAGCCACCTGAGTAGCACGTGCCACCATGCTTTGCTAATTTTTAAAATTTTCATAGAGATAGGGTTTTGCTATGTTGCCCAGGCTGGTCTCAAACTCCTGGGTTCATGCCATCTGCCCACCTCAGCCACCTGAGGTTCGAGGAGTACAGGTGTGAGCCACCACACCCACACTACAACTGCTATCTCACTCCCACCTAATGTCTTCCTGCCTAATTGTAACTTTGTACCCTTTCACCAACTTCTCCCCATTCCCCAACTACCCTTCCCAGCCTCTGGTAACCCTAGTCTACTCTATTTCCATGAGATCAACTTTTTGGATTCCACACATGAGTGAGATAATGTGGTACTTGTCTTTCTGTGCTTGGTTTATTTCACTTAACATAATGTCCTCCAGACTCATTCATGTTACTGCAAATGACAGGTTTCATTCTTTTTTATGGCTGAATAATATTCCATCATATATATATACCACATGTTCTTTATCCATTCATCTGTTGATGGACACTTAAGTAGATTTCATATCTCAGCTACTGTTAATCACCCAGCTGAATAATTTTACAATCATGTTTATTACACAAGCAATGTCATAAGAGTGTTAACGGAAAACAAAATAATGAAAAGGTGGAGAGGGAACTCTCATAATCCCTTCATTTCAACCAACCATCTGTTTCTTTTTTCCATGTTTCCTTTTCAGCCCATGCTTCTATATGCACAATTTAAGCACTTGGAAAGTATGGTGCAGATACAATTTCATACTCTTTTCAACTTCACATGCCATCATTTCCCTATGGCTCTCCACTGTCTTAATTGGTGTGAAATTTAAAGACTGCATCATAATCCACTATCCTGCCATTGTGAGAAATTCATATCACACAAATAAGAATTAGAAAGATGGGATCTGAATTTTAGCCTGACTACAGACAGTTCTAATCACACACACATAAAAAAAAATGTAAAGGAAAGAAAGACCATAGGAACAGTGTGATTCACAGAGGTGTAAATAATATGTCAATTTAAATAGAAGAATCAGTCAAACCATTATTAGGTGTGGACAGATGAAGAAACTATCACCTGGTTGTATTTCCACTTTTCAACTAATTTCTTCAGTTAAACAGTTGAAAATCCAGTGAGGATGATCCTTCTCATGGGGTTATGAAGAGGAATAAATAGATTGTCATGTGACTTGATACTACAGTGGATGGACATTTTTCCCCTCAAAAGAGTATTTGTTTCTTAATGGAAAGTATTTCTATTGGAGTCATACCATGGGAATTCTACAGCAATAATCTAATTATGCCAATTAGAATGCAAATTATTCCATAAAACACTATGAGGACCCTCCCTCTGAGAAACTTCTGAGCAAAACATTTCAATAGTGCTCAGTAGCTTTCCCTTCCTGGGTATAAATTACAACAAGTCGGGTACAATATGATTCATACCTTCATGGAACAGTTGCTGTGGGTGGACTTGTGTCACTCACATCCCCTTACAAGCCCATGGCTACACCCCCTTACCTTTTACTTCCTCAGCTTCTCAGTGGGGTGCAGCAACCAAACCACCCTGTCGAGTTTTGACTTTTTCAAACTGCAGTATAAAAGACAGGCAGTAAAGACATGGCAACAGCTTCCAGAGCTCCTATTCTAAATTCTCTGAGTGTCATATCAGGCAGCAAGCTCAGAGTTTGAAATGTCTTTTCTGTGGTTTGGAACTGTTTCCACAGTCTATCCAATTTATAAGGAGAGGTGATTACAGCTCATCACAACTCACTAACAGCATTATGCCAAGATGGATATAAGCTATTAAAACTACAGCTAAGTCATTTTTAGGATGGAGGCGCACACTAACGGGCATGACTCACCTTATTTTGGGATTCCTAATATGACAAAGGTTGTTGCAAATATTCCCTGTTAGGTTTTTAAATCTGCAACTCTCATGTTCTCCTGTTAAGGGCAGGATGGAGGATCTGAGAGCATTGGAGTAGAGGTTTGGTGCTGGGCCAGTTTTGAAAGCACAGTCTCTGTTTCAGCTGAAGGTGTCTCAGATCCTATGTTGTGACGATGTCAAGGTTTAGACACCCTAATCCTCAACCTGTAACATTCCCTCAGACTTTATGGCTTCGATTTCTTGCAATGAAAAACAGAAATTGGGGAGCAACTACAAAGAACTGATTCCACAGGGTCTCCTCATGTGTTGATCTTCCTTCTGCATCAGTGACTCACCTGGCAACACAGGGATGGTGATGATCAAAGGGCTTCTTCCTGGCAAAGACAAAAATGTGTACAATTATTTTTTTCTTTTAATTTTATAAAAGACAACGTGCATGTGAACCAAAACCAGGGAATGACATTCTGACCAGCCAATTTTCTCACTGAAGCTTTTGTAAAATGGAATTTTCTTTGCTTCCTATTTTTATGCTGTCTTCTAGTGTGGCTGGCACGGGTAACAATCATACTTGGCACTTCTGTCGTGCTTTTCATCCAAAGATTTCAAAGTGCTCCACAACAGGATTTCATCCTCACGGCGGGGCTGGGAGGAAGGTCAGCTCTGTTATGCCTAGTGAGCAGACAGGATGCGAAGCGGGGACATGACTCATACGTGGGCCCTGCAAAGCTTCGGTGACAGAAGCAGGTTAGAGCCCAAGCTTCCTAATTCCTAACTCTGTCTGCTGTTCACTTGTCCCAGCTGATACAGCCTTTTCTTCTAAGGACTGAACATTAGGCCCAGCATGACATATTATGAACAGCTTGTTAAGTGTCTGACCCCAGGAGAAATGAGAAGCCCAAATAAAAAGATGTTTGATTTGTTTTTGAGAACTACTTTTCAGACTTTTAAGAACTTGGACCAATAAGCCTTAAAAATGAGTGTAAATCTCCTGGGTGAAAAATGGCTACCAGATTTCAATACTTGAAAATATCAAAGTATTGGCAAGAAAGTCAAGCAACAGGAATCTTAGATTCTACAGTTGGGAATGTAATTAGTACAGCCACTCAGGAAAACAATTTAGCAATGGCTTGTAAAATTGAACATGCACATCCATTTCAACCCAGCAAGTCCACTCCCACATAATATATGTAATAAGAATATAATGTAATATGTTATTTCTCTAGAAGAAATTCTTGTATATATGCACCATGAATACATACATACATGCACATATACATGAGAAATGAACTACAATATTATCCAGTACTGAAAATGAATGAACTACATCTTCCCATAAAATATGGATAAACCTACATAGTACTTACTGAAAAAAAAGCAAGACTGAGATGAAGAGATAAAAGAAGAATCTATTTTTGTAAAGCTCAAAAATATTAAAACTAAACATATGCTTACAGGCACAAACATATACATAATAAAACTAGTTTTTTAAAAGCAATCAAATAGCAAAGGCAAAAGCAGGATGATAATTCCGTATTGGGAAAGTTAGGGCTCTGAGATTGGGGAGGAACACGGAGTGTATGTTCTAGTATGTGAACTCGGTACGTTCTAGTCCTTAAGTTGGGTGGTGGACTCATGTATTCATGTAATTTTGTTTTACCATTTCTCTTTATGATTACATATATGTTACACATATTCTTTTCAAATATTACCAAATAATTTTAAGTCAGCACAGATGGGCTAAAAGTGAAAAAAAACAAGAGACTTTTAAATAAAGCATAAACCTCCACCAAATGTGTGTGTATATGACTGCAGGGCTTAAAATACTGCTTAAAGATTATAAACATCTAAACATTTTGAGGGTCAGTATTTTTAAGATATCTGTCAAACAGTGAGTCAAAAAAAGTATTTGAAACAATTATGACCTAAAAAGATTTATTGTCGTTTGTAAAGAGGTCATATAAATTGAGAAGCAAGACATTAAAACTCAATATAATCTGGAAAAATATATGCACAAACAATTTCAGGAAAATTCAAATGAGAAAGATATGAAAGAGGTTTGGACTTCCTTAGTAAACAAAGAAGTGAAGCTTGTCTAGGATAACATTTTTTAAAAACCCATAATATTAGTGAAGATTGAAAAAATTCTCAGTGCTGGCAGGAGTTCAGTGGAGTGAGCATTAAACACTGCTGACTTACAGCCTTTTCCAGAAGCATTTTAGAAATAGGATTCAGTAGCTTTAACTAAGCCCATGACTTTTCATCCAGTAAGGTCCTAGAAACGACTCCAAAAGAATCCGTTAGAAACCCAAAGATGTTCACAGCAAAATTATCTTTAACAGCAAAACTTGGTTTAAATGCTGAACAATAAGAGGATGGTTTAATATAATACATCCTCAATGGCAATTATTCAATCAACAGCAATGGCGCTTTCAAAAAATACTTACTGATATGGGAAAATGCTTACACTAAGTGAAAATCAGCACACAGAATTGTTCTTACTGCACAGTGTAAGATGTATAAAATATATGAGTACACACACCCCCCCAAAAAAAAACACAGAAGATGTTGAAAGGGTTAAACAGTGACCTGACCTCTGCATAACGAGCTACTGAGTGTTTTCTAGTTTTTCCTTCGTTTATCTCCATAGCTTCCATAGAGAATTTCCTAGATTAATTTTTTTTAAATCAGCATTTTTTCTTGAAATAATACAAAGTTGTTACAGTAGAGGGGCAGGCATTTCTGTAACACAACAATGTGGGCCATAAAGTCCACTGTAGGGTGACCAATTGTCGCAGTTTACCTGTGACTCTCCCAGTTTCAGAAAAGGAAGTCTCACATCCCGGGAAACCTATCAGTCCCAAGGAAAACTGGGACAATTGGCCATTCTTCCAGCCATCGGAGTGGAAGGACTTCCCCACCCTAAATTCCAACCGTAGTCTTGATAATTCCTCAGTCTCCCTATAGACATGGCTATTGTGACCTTGCGTTATGAAGATTTTTAAATGTCACATCTTACAGAGCTTGTGGAACACAGAGCAGATGCATAAATGCTAAATAGGCTAGTTTAGCTGCGTTATGCAAGCTCTGAATGTGCACTCAAATAGGTCAGGAAGCAAGAACCAGCTCTTGTCTTAGGGAAGAGGAGAGTATTTCCCATTTTGTAATTTGTGCTGTACATATTCCTTCCTTTTGCAGAATGGCAGTGCCCTGTGTATCACGTTGCCAGAGAAGAACTGAGTGCTGGGGAATGCAGCTTAGAGGGTGAGGCGAGTTCTCCAGGTTGGAGCCAAAGCCCTGCGGATGAATAGATTCAGGTTGGAACTGCCTTCACACAATCAGGGCAGGTCTCCTCCTACGCTAAATCTCCGGGAAGTTTTTCTATGTTTTCGCTTAGGAAAGCATCTGGAAAATATAACAGGACTACGATCCTGGGTATGCTAACAGCAATCTCTGTGTCACGAAGAGCAGTCAGTGGCAGATAAGGGGGCGGCAGGGAGTCGGCATGCCTATGTTTGAGGCAAGCCTTTGCTACCTCCCAGGGGCATGAATACCTTTGGGCAGCCACTTAGCCAGTTTCTGTTCCTTAGTTTCCTTATGCGTAAAATGAAGATGCTAACAGCACCCACCTCAGCGTTGTGAGGATTACACAGGGCAATAAGAGCTCAAAGCAGTGCTGGCAGATGGGCACGCAGTCGGCTTATTAGAGGGTGCACTTAGAATCAGCCGCAGGGGCAGCGAAGGGAAGGAAGCAGGACTGAGCAGAGCAGAGCAAGAGGTCGAGCTGTGATGAAGTCTTGACAGAGCCTCAGTGGGGACCCACCACAACTTTCCTGAGTTGGGGCTACAGATGAGTCCTTGATACCCCTGCAATCAATCAAAAGACGGCCACCCCCTGAAAGGGGCTGGACCCTGACTTGACAGCCCTGAGAGTCACCTCCCACAGACCCCCGGCTGAGATCTGAAATCCATGGCTGCCTTGCACCACGGGGGCGGCGCCTTGTCCGGGCTGCTCCCAGCTGGTAACAGAGCCAGCGGGATTACTGGGGCAGGCCTCTTGCTGGGAGCAGGGGACTGATCTGATAGCTGCTTTTTATCTGGAGAAATCCCCGATGATCTTGCCGAATTTTCCGGAACCTTCAGAGTGGTCTAGTATTCTTCCACCCAGGCTTCCTTCCTTCTTTTCTGTACTTTGGATCAGCCTTCTCTGGTTTCCCTAAAATTGGTGATGAACACTGTGATATACCAGCCCAGTTCCCCTTTAGGAGCAAATTTTAAAATTTACTATTTTTAATCCTCTTTATTTTTTGAACATGTAAAACTTCACATGGTTCAAAAGCCAAAACTAAACTAAACAGACAGACAAAACCAAGTATAATCAGAGAATTCAGGCATCCATCCTGAAAAGCAGAAAGCAGTGCAGAGAAATTGTTCTCAACTAAAGGGGACTAAATGACTGGTTCAGGAGGCAGGGGAAGGGAAAATCTAGCTAGCTATGTATCTTGCTAGATATAAAAAAACAAATACAGCAAAATGCCAACAATTGCCCTAGATTAAGAACATTGTAATATTCTTTGAGTCTTTCTGTAGACTTTGAAAGTTTTTATAAGTATAAATTCTAGGAAAAAGTAAGAAATTTTTTTTTGTCAAAGTGTCCAGTACTTGAGTTCTTATTTATCTGCAAACATATTAAGACATGAAAGAGAACTAACATGGTCTAAAGCATAGTAAATAAGTAAAGCACTACACCTGTGCCCTAATTTCTTAAAAGTAAAGCAACAACTCATAAAGGGAGATTTCCAGGTTTAAATATGACACACCTTTCAATTCTCAATGAAATTCTAGACAGCAGAATTAAACACATGATTTGTGAGCACTTAGAAAGGAAAGCAATGTTCACTAAGAGACAACATATGTTCATTAAGAAAAGGTCACACAAAATACATCTCTTTTTTCCCCCCAGTGGGGAACATCAAAGACATAATATAATTCAATTACGACAAAGCACTAAAAAGCTGATGATATTGGCTTTGGGATTAAAATGAAGAAATACAGCTGAATTATTAGCTGAGCACTGCTTCTACCCTTCATTCTTTCTTTTGTTCAGTCATTCATTCAGTATTAATCATGTGTCCAACACTGTGCTAAGAAGACACAGCACCCTATTTCAATGAATGAACATGTTAATGTCAATTTAGACCAAAAGGAAAATTTTGAAGATATTTCTAAAAGCGTGGCCAAGGACAAAAAGCATCAGAATCAAATGTGGTGCTAGTTAAAAATGCATATTCCTGGAATCACATCCCAGACTTATTAAATCAAAATTTCTAGAAATGGGACTTAGGCATCTGCACATTTAGCAAATGTCCTAGTTAATTATTTTGCAAGCTAAAATTTGAGAGCCACTATGAAAAGTGATTCTTTGTCTTCTAGTCTAAAATTGTGAACATCTTAATCAGTGAATTGGGTGAATTCCAATAAAAACTTTGCCTATCAAGTTTTACATGACTGAAAGGTAAAGCTGATAAACAATATTAAAGAATCAAATTTGAAAAGACCTTGGAAAAGGAGAAGGATGGAATGAAATTAACAATATACAATTTAATAGGGTTAAATGGTAAGTTCTGCATCTAAGTTCAAAGCATCAACTACTTAAATATAAGGTAGGAAAGCTCTGAACTGACAGGAGTTCACTTGAAAAAAATTTAAAGTTCAATGAGAGTCAAAAATGCAATATTATTTCCAAAAAAGACTGATATAAATTTTAGGATACATTTATAAAAACCAAAACTAGGGAAGGGAGGGGCAAGGTTGTACCCATCATGTTCTGCATTGGCAGAGCATATTTATTTAAAAATATTTAGATATACTTACTTTTAAAAAGGCATTATCAAACTAGAGTGTGTCTGAGGGAAAGTGACTAGGTAGAAAAGTGCCTTAAACCCACATCAGATGAAGAACTGATGAAAGAACAGACTGTGTTTCACAAAGAAAAGTGAAGACTCGGGTCTATTAATAGCCAACCTTATAGGGTTGAAAGGCCATTGTGTTGAGGGAAGAAATAGACATTTTCTCTATGGTTCTGCAAGAAAGAACTGCGGACATTAGGGAAAGCTATTTTTGGTTTAACGTATGAAAGAATTACCTAAGAATTAGCAAGTTCAATAGATGAAATCAGCTGTTGCCATTATGCGATAGTAAGTTCCAGCAGTAGGTTAAAACCCCCATCAGAGATTGTGAAAAGGATTCCAATCAATCAACCAATCAAGGGAGGTGCTAGGGCTTAAATGTTTTCATGCCCCCAATGCAACAGTATTAGGAAGCATGGCCTTTAAGAGGTAGTTAAGTCATGAGGGCTTTGTTCTAAAAACTGGTATTAGCATTAGGCCCTTTAGACCTCAAGGCTGGAGGAAGCACCCTTTTGTCCTCCCACTCCTTCCACCATGTGAGGACACAGCATTACCCCCTCCAGAGGACAAAGCAACAGGCACCATCTTGGAAACAGAGAACAGGTTCTTACCAGACACCAAACCTTCTGGCCTCTGTATCCTGGACTCCCAGCCTCCAGGACTGAGAGAAATAAAATTCTGTTCTTTATAAATTACCTAGCTGTTGTTATTTTGTTACAGTAGCACTAAAGGACTAAGGAAGCTTTGTATGTACCAGTAGCAATGGTGGAATATGAACTAAGAGGTATGTGTAACTGAAGCCACTATGACTGAAATACAAAACTTAAAAAAAAAAGGAAAGGAAAATAAATAAAAAGGATACCTGCATTAGAGAGGACTTCTATCCAGAGATTCCATGCTTTAAATTTCTGTGTAACTACTTAGAATTTGGGGTTCATTGCAAAGCCTTCAAAGCCTTTTCTGGTTATACCATTTGTTTACCCTTCCAAAGGAATCAGTTTCTGACATGTTAGTGGGGCTCTTTTGAAGAAGGCAAGGATCAGAATGCCCGTGACACACTTCCATGGTTTTCTGCAGAGGAAACTGACCATGGTGAATCCTTAAGCTGACATACCTCAGTTCTTCAGCTGTGTTATCCTGCCACAGCACAACAGCCAACCTTGCCAACAGTGGGAAGTGAACCCGAAGGCAAACAGCATGTATTCTGGCTGGTGCTCTATGAATAGCATGGCGCAAAATCTGTGTCAAAACGGGGATGATGGAGATTAACTGAAGGAATGATATGCCATCTTTGGGTGATTTTTGTTTTTACATTTAATGCATTACCATTAAATGTAAACCATTACATTAATTGGTTTGAGCATTTGGAATATGGAGCAGAAGCAGAAGATACCCAGAGAGAAAGTTGACTGAAGATGTTGTGAAAAGCCATTGCGTATACTGAAATTAGAAGTGGGCAAAAGCTGTAAGACAGCTGTAACAAAAAAGATAATAAAGCATGGGAAGGGCTAGCTGGTGGGAATAAGGACTGTTGAAGCAGCTTGTATGTATACCCTTGCCAGAGTTACCTAACGGCACTCTACTGCTAAGTTGACGTTAAGATAATTCAGTTGCTCAGGACCATCTTGGATGTTTGGGGGAATTCCGTTCTTTGAGTAGTATTCCAGTCTCCAATATCAACTCTTGTGCAGCTCTTGTGATTGCCCTTATTTCTATGTGAATCTCACACGACACTTTTCTGACTTTTCTACTAAATGAAAGAAAAGAAGGTTTTAGTACTACCAGCAGCCTGGGATAGAGCCCAAGAGGCTTATCACAAGCTCAGCAATTCTCTGCAGTCTGATGTTGTTTTCATCTTCAAAATTCCACGGGCATTTTCCTCCTCAGGAGATAAGGATTATTTTTTATTAAAAATGTTTCATTCGTTTAAAATGGATAATTTACAGAGACATGTCATATTTTTTGTTTCAGTTAGTTCCCATAATTTTTGGCTAATGCCATGTAATCCCTTGAGATCTGGCCACCTCAGCTTGAGAAACATGATCTTACAATAAACTTATATTACTTGAGGTTCTCTGGGTGACTATTCCCTAAAGATCCTAATTCATGCAGTCACTTTAGGGCGATATGGATGTGCGTGTGTGTCTGTGTGTGTCCTATTCCAGAATGTTATCTGAATTACAAAAGTCAGAAAACAGCATTTTACGTGTTTTAAAAATACAAGCTGAGGCAGGAGAATTGCCTGAACCCAGGAGGCGGAGGTTGTGGTGAGCCGAGATTGCGTCATTGCACTCCAGCCTGGGTAACAAGGGCGAAACTCCGTCTCAAAAAAAAAAAAAAAAGTTGTATATGTAAATAATGTGTTAAACGATGATGATTCTCCAAGCCACTTTTTTGTGCATTGCTAACACTGACTTTCTTTAGAAACTGGCTTATCCTTTCCGGGCATTATTACAATGCATGCAGTGGACAGAGAACCCACTGACGACTCTGCACACCAGTTCACTTCAGAAGTCTTTATGGGACCAGGCTCAACAATGGAAGAGGACTAAGACATGAGCCGTGCCCTTCAGGAGCCCACAGCCTTGAGAGAGAAAGGGACTTGTAAACATACGGTGACAGTGCGGCGTGATATGTGCAAGACGGGAAATACGTACTGGGCATCAAGTCAGGAGGCTTAGAGGTGTCCTCACAGACGTGGTGATTACTGGACAGGACTGTCGCAGTTAAATATCAGAGAGGAGGATTCCAAGCAGAAGTACTCAGAGGTGCAGAGGTGTGAACCAGCATGCTGCATTTGAGGGACAGCTTTACTTCGGAAGGACTGGGAGAGATTAGAGGAAATGAATTGTAGTCTCAGTGAGAAAATAGGATCAGGCTAGATTCAACTTTTCTTCTCTCTGCGTGACCTGAGGCAAATTATCTGGCTCTAAAAGCCTCCATTTCTTTATGTCTAAAATTTCTTCCTAGAGCTGTGTTAAGATTATGGACAAAGACCTGGCCCCTAGCACTCAATGAAGACTAGCAGCATGGTGTTCATGGGGTGTGACATGGTTAAATACATGAACTGGGACCTGTGGTCTTACAGGACCACCTCAAACTCACCACCCTGCAAACAACTGTGAACCAGGGGCATAGCAAAGACAGCAGTGTAGGTGGGGTGTGTGTTATGTAAGACAGACAAAGAGACAGAAAGACCACCCTGGGAAGCAGGAAATTAGTTCCACCTGTGTCTCCTACTTTCTGACACCCTGCCGATTATATATTTAATGTAGTTTTCTTTCTTTCTCTCTTTCTTTCTTTCTTTCTTTCTTTCTTTCTTTCTTTCTTTCTTTCTTTCTTTCTTTCTTTCTTTTTCTTTCTCTTTCTTTCCTTTCTCTCTCTCTCTCTCTCTCTCTCTCTCTCTCTCTCTCTCTCTCTCTCTTTCTTTCTTTCTTTCTTTCTTTCTTTCTTTCTTTCTTTTTGAGGCAGAATCTCACTCTGTCTTCCAGGTTGGAATGCAGTGGCACAATCTCGGCCTCTGTCTCCCAGGTTCAAGCAATTCTCCTGCCTCAGCCATCCAAGTATGGGATTACAGGCATGCAGCACCATACCCAGCTAATTTTTGTATTGCTAGTAGACACACGGTCACACCATGTTGGCCAGGATGGTCTGGAATTTCTGACTTCAGGTGGTCCAACTGCCTCGGCCTCCCAAAGGGATACTTAAATGTACTTGAAAGCTAGTACTGCCCCTTTTC
Source organism: Callithrix jacchus (assembly GCF_049354715.1). Taxonomy (NCBI): domain Eukaryota; kingdom Metazoa; phylum Chordata; class Mammalia; order Primates; family Cebidae; genus Callithrix; species Callithrix jacchus. Next base: position 99,163,176 of record NC_133516.1, on the reverse strand, counting down.
TTCTAACCCTAATGCCTGTGCTGGTCAGCCATCGAGCTTATGGGGATTGAACATGTTCCCTTCCACTCTCAGAAATCCACAGAAGCATGGCAAATGAACACACCTATATGAGTGATGCTCATTATCATGGAACACAATACACTTTTAATAAACGTCTTAACATCAAAGTCCAAACAGATATCTTTCTGGTTTTTGATAAGACAGGATCTCAAATTCATGTGTCTGAAAGCCAGTCTCCCCAAACTTTGTCTCCCAAGCTTGCATCTCCTTCTCTGCTCCCCGTGCTGGCCAATGGCATCATTATACACCCAGCGCACAAGTCAGGAAGTCAGGAACTTACAAGTCATCCCTGACGTCCTTCCTCTTCACAGTTCACTCAATCAATCTCCAACACTCAGGAAATCCAACTCTAAAAATATTCCCTCCTTTCTTACTGTGGCTTCCTCAGTTCAGGTCCTTATTACTTCTTGGCAACATAATTGGAAAAGCTTCTTCAATGGACTCCCCGTGTCCAGCAAAGCCATCCCACATGGTGACAGAGAGATTTAAATTACAGAACTCCGCTTAGAATCATTGCAGGGTGCTGCATGGTCTACAAAATGAAGCCCAAACACAGGATTCAGGTCCTGTGGGCTCTGACCCTGCCTCCCTTGACTGTCTCATCAACCCTCATGTAACGCTTTGCATTTTATGTTCTGATTATGCCAAGTCACTGGTTCTTTCCCAGAAAAATGCTACCAAACCTTCAAGCCTTTGCACCTGCAATCCCCTCTGCCTAGAATTTTGCTACTCAAAATGTGACCCAGGCGCCAGCACCATCAGCATCACCTGGGGGCTCGTTGGAAATGCAGACTCTCAGGCCTCACCCCAGAACCACCGAAGCAGTAGCCACATTTGAACAAGATCCCCTGGTGACTCATGTACACATTAAAGTTTTGGAAGTGCTGCCTAAAAGGTTCTTGCTCCCTGCTTTGCCTGTCTCACTGGCTCTCATCCTTACAGACCCTTGCTCCCCTTGGCATATATTAATAACATTAACCTGCACTTTACAATTGAAATAAATGTTGTGCATAGCATATACCATCTATACTCAGAATTAAAAATAATTTGGTATGATGCTTTCACTCTAATATTTAAAAGACAAGTAATATGAAATCAGATACCTATTTCTCTATATTTATTTTTATTTTATTGTACTTTTAACCATACTTTAAGTTCTGGGACACATGTGCAGAATGTGCATGTTTGTTACATAGGTATACACGTGCCACGGTGGTTTGCTGCACCCATCAACCCCTCATCTAGGTTTTGAGGCTCACGCGCATTAGCTATTTGTCCTAATGCTCTCCCTCCCTATTTCGCTATTTAAATGTGTTGGTACAACTATACTTAAAGATATAACAAAGTAATGAGATGTCTGATTAGAATCACTGGGGATTGACAGATGCAAGACTGATTCAGGTATATTACATTGAGCACACAAATACCACGAGCAATGATATAGTCACAGTGTGATTTTCCAAGATGGTAAACTGCTTTCAGCAATGTTCTGGAGAGAGCAAAACAGAATATTCCTCTGATTCATAAGGGATTCATATTTCTGGAAAATGCAGCTTTTATTAAAATTGTGTAGAGTAGGCTTTGTGCATATATGTGACATGAGTTGGGTTTTAGGTTCAGATAGTTATAACCACATTTTTACCTACATGGATACCTTGTGGGACATTTAAACATCATGCTGGATGCAGGATGATTTTTTGTTGTATAAGATTAAATCATAGCACAGCAGGACATCTCACATATCTGGCCTTCATCCACCAAATGCTGGAGCTGTCCTGCCATCAGTGACCACCAGTAACGACCCCTAAAATTTCCAAACTTTCGAGGGGCCAATGACTTTCCCACTTGATCTGCCTGTACTATAGTTTGGATATTCAACCCTCTAAACCTCATGTTGAAACTTGATCCCCAATATTGGAGGTGGGGTCTACTGGTAAGTGTTTGGGTCATAGGGGCATATTCCTTATCAATAGATGAATGTCTTTCCTAGGAGAAGAGGGGTGAGTGTGAGCTTTTGCTATTAGTTCCTGAGAGAGCTGGTTGTTAAAAAGGGCCTGACATCTCCCTCCCCTCTCTCTTGCATCCTCCCTCTTGCCATGTGATCTCCACCCACACCAGCCCCCCTTTGCCTTCTGCCATGCGTGGAAGTGGCCTGAAGCCTTCACCAGAAGCAGATGCTAGCACCATGCTTCCTATACAGCCTGCACAACCATGAACCAAATAAAATTCCTTTCTTTATAATTACCCATCCTTGGGTATTCCTTTATAGCAACACAAATGAACTAAGACAGCCTGATAACCTCTAGAACTTCCTTCATGCCTCAATTGAAGGAAGGAAGCCATCTGAGGGTGACACAGTTGCCCTCTCCATCCCTGGCGATTTCCTGGTTCTTTCCTTCCATGGTGCTGTCTCAGCATCCCTAAATGTAGTGATAACCCAGTCCTTTTTAGTGCACTCAGCTGTTAGCAGAGCAGGAGTCTCCCTCTCTCCAGCTTGAAAAGAGAGAAATTTGTCGTCTTGCACTTGTGGAGGCCAGAAGTCGGAAGTCAAGGTACCAGCAGAGCCACGATCCCGCTGAAGGCTCCAGGGAAGAGCTGTTGTTCTACGCTTCTCTCTCAGCTTTTGGTGATCTCAGGTATTCCCGTGCTTGTAGTTGCATCGTGTTATTCCTCTGTCTTTATGTGACATTTTTCCTCATCCCTGTCTGTCCTCTTTTCATAAGGACACCTGCCATACTGGACATCCATCACACTGGCCCATCCCACTCCAGTATGACCTTATCATCCTCTTCCTCTTCCTCTCCTCCTCCTCCTCCTCTTCCTCCTCCTCCTCCTTCTCCTCCTCCTCCTCCTCCTTCTTCTTCTTGTTCTTCTTCTTTTCTTCTTTTTCCCTCATTAAACTTTTTTAATGGGTCTCAAAATTCTGTGACAATTTTTGACCAAGTTGTTTCCATTAAAAAAGTACTGATTTTGGCTCAAGCCTGTAATCCCAGCACTTTGGGAGGCCGAGGCGGGTGGATCACAAGGTCAAGAGATCGAGACCATTCTGGTCAACATGGTGAAACCCCGTCTCTACTAAAGATACAAAAAAAATTAGCTGGGCACGGTGGCGCGTGCCTGTAATCCCAGCTACTCGGGAGGCTGAGGCAGGAGAATTGCCTGAACCCAGGAGGCGGAGGCTGCGGTGAGCCGAGATCGCGCCATTGCACTCCAGCCTGGGTAACAAGAGTGAAACTCCGTCTCAAAAAAATAAATAAATAAATAAAGTACTGATTTTAAAAACTAATACTTAAAACTGCCACACACAAAGTAGTAAACCAAAGTGGTCCACAAAACATTCTCCTTTCCTTCTCAAGGTTTTACGATGCATTGTTATCATTGACCAGTCTTTTACTACTAAACTTAAATGCCCAGTGGAAACCAACAGTTCTGAGACCGTCCTTCTTCCTCCACCACTGATTAACACCAGCGTGGTAGGTATTAGGGGTAATATTCATTTAGCCTTCTGAGCCTTCTGGGCAGACTGGGTGACCTTGCCGGCTCCAGCAGCCTCTTTGTCCACTGCTTTGATGACACCCACGGCAACTGTCTGTCTCATATGACGAACAGCAAAGCGACCCAGAGGTGGATAGTCTGAGAAGCTCTCAACACACATGGGCTTGTCAGGAACCATATCAATGATGGCAGCATCACCGGACTTCAAGGATTTAGGGCCATCTTCCAGCTTTTTACCGGAACGACGGTCAATCTTTTCCTTCAGCTCAGCAAACTTGCATGCAGTGTGAGCGCTGTGGCAATCCAGTACAGGGGGATAGCCAGCACTGATTTAGCCTGGATGGTTCAGGACAATCACCTGGGCAGTGACGCCAGCTGCTTCCACTGGTGGGTCATTCTTGCTGTCACCAGCAACGTTGCAACAACAAACATCCTTGACAGACACATTATTGACATTGAAGCCCATATGGTTCCCAGGAAGAGCTTCGCTCAAAGCTTCATGGTGCATTTTAACAGAATTCACTTCAGTTGTAACGTTGACTGGAGCAAAGGTGACCACCATACCAGTTGAGAACACCAGTCTCTACTCAGCCAACAGAAACAGCACCGATACCACCAATTTCATAGACCTCCTGGAAAGGGAGGCAAAAGGGCTTGTCAGTTGGGTGAGCCGGTGGTAGGCTGCAGTCCAGAGCCTCAAGCAGCGTGGTTCCACTGGCATTGCCACCCTTACGGGTGACTTTCCAACCCTTGAACCAAGGCGTGTTAGCACTTGGCTCCAGCATGTCACCATTCCAACCAGAAATTGACACAAATCCTACTGTGTAGTTGAGGTTGTAGCCAATTTTCTTAATGTAAGTGCTGACTTCCTTAGCGATTTCCTCATGTCTCTTCTGGCTGTCAGGTGGCTCAGTGGAATCAGTTTTGTTTACACCAACAATTAGTTGTTTCACACCCAGTGTGTAAGCCAGAAGGGTGTGCTCTTGGGTATGCCCATTCTTGGAGATACCAGCTTCAAATTCACCAACACGAGCAGCAACAATCAGGACAGCACAGTCAGCCTGAGATGTCCCTGTAGTCATGTTTTTGATGAAGTCTTTATGTCCTGGGCATCAATGATAGTCATGTATTACTTGCTGATCTTGAATTTCCACAAGGAGCTATCAATGGGAATACCATGCTCATGCTCAGCTTTCAGTTCATCCAAGACCCAGGCATACTTGAAGAAGCCCTTTTCCATATCAGCAAGCTCCTTCTTTATTTTGTCAATGGATCTTTTGTCGATGCCACTGCATTTGTAGATTAGGTGGCCAGTAGCGGTAGACTTGCCCGAATCTACATGTCCAATGACAACAATGTTGATATGAGTCTTATCCTTTCCCATTTTGGCTTTTGGGATAGTTTTCACGACCCCTGTGTTCTGGTGGCAAACCCATTGCGTTAAAAAACAAAAAAGGGAACTTCTCTTCTTAACTTTACTCTCTACATCAGGAATGCTTCTTAATTACTTTTGCACCCCACAGCGAATCACACAATCTAAAACTGAGTAAATGTTTTTTAAAAAATTGTGGAATAAATGACTTTAAAAATTAAAAAAAAAAACTGTGAGAGCATGTAGATAAGATATTGTCATCCATTAAAGTGGAATGTTTCCAATATATCTATTTTACCCTGAAGATAGTATGATAAATATGGACATTTGGTAATCTCTCTTTTCTTTTCTTCATTATAACTTCAACAACTTCTCCAATCTCTGCTCTTATATTCAACATACTCAAGTATCGATTGTGTGCCAGGCACTGAACTACAGATCCTTTTGGCAAATTCACAATGCATCATGAGAAACAGCTACATACATTACTTGGTATCGTTAAATGTGACTTTATACCTCCCTGGTGGCACCAAGGGAAGGAGTGATTAATTCTGACCAGGGGATTTGGGGAGGACTTTTCAGAAAACAGTTCTACACAGTTCCAAAGATCCACACTTTCCATATATAATAGCAGAAAGATTCATATTTTGAAACTCTCATATAAAGGCAATATGAAGAAATTTGTGATTTATTCACTAACGCCACTTTTCCAAGTCTCTCAAAATAACTGAAGGCAGGCATTCCCCCAAAGGTTCATTGTTATAGGTGTAATGTATAAGCCCTCTGTTGGGTGACCTGGGGCCCTTTTTGCAGACCTCATATCAGCTGTTAAAACTGACTTTTCCAAATGGATGCCATGCCACCATCACAACACTCTTCTTAAACAGGTGATTTGAAATTAATCTTATTGTCCTTTTCCCACTAGTGCATTGAGTTTGTTAATTGTATCCTGAGGAAATTTACCACTAAAACATATGCTTCTTTTAGCTGTAAATATATTTTTACTTTTAGGGGTGGGTTAGGGGATGGTGGTAAAAAATTAAAATTAAAATACTTTCGACATGTTTAATCTTTAATAATTACAATAACATATCTTTCTGCCTCATTGTTCTCTGCTCCAGAGTATTCCACAGATTCTGCCATGCCTGATCCATGTAACAAACATTTGTTAAATGAATTAATGCATGTATACATAGATGAAATGGTTATTTTGCCATTTGTTCAGAGCTTCAGAATTTTTCTTCAATTTACTAAGCTTTAAGGAAGTAAAAAAATATTAAAGAGAGCAACCGGGAAGGTTTTTGTTTTTTCTAGTTGTAGAGTGAATGCTGTCTTTGAGGCACCGAGGACTCAAGGTCAGGGAATGCTGTGACCTTCCGAACCTAGCACAAAGGTGGCCTTTTTTCCCCCTCCTTCTCGTCACTGGTTTCATGAGCTGGTGCCAGCTGAGTCTAGATGGTGTGCCTTTACACTTGAATGAAACACTCCCTGCCCTCAGTTCTGGGAGCTCCACTCTGCTGCCTCCATCTGCTGCCTCTGATAAATGCTCATATTTTAAATATATTGCTATCAGCTCACTCCCAAAGTGGTTTGCAGGCTCTCCATATAGCAAACAATCCCACTGGCACAGAGCCACTTTTTGAGTGGGAAGAATTTGGGCAGACAGAAGACATATATCCCAGTGAGGAGAGTGAAGACAGAGGAAATTGCCTGGAGAAGCTAGTGACAAAGACCATGGCTGTGTCCTACAGGCGTATAGAGTCCCTCGGAATCCGCGTAGGGCTCCACAGCACCTCTATGGAGGGTGAGCACATCTGAAGTGTGGCCATTTTGAGCGTGGAGTGGATGTGAAGTTTCAGAAGCTGCATTGCTTTTCTCTGAAAACCTGTTAAACATTAGCCTGCTCTGCTGACAACACTCCATTATTAGCAACCTCCTGGAAACTACGATACACAGGAATTTGCCTCCAGCCCTCAAAGCCTCCTCCGGCACATACACCGTTTGTGACACTCTTCCAAGTCCCCCTGCTAGTTTCAGCTGGCAGTTGCCTCCCTTTCAGTATTTCTTCCTTCCAGCAACTTATCTCTAGCCAACATAATCACCACTTGCATTTGGGAGGATGGAGTAACACAGTGTGGAAGGTCTCCCTGAAGAACACGATCACAGCAGAAGCCACTGGGGTAGACGACATTCTCTCAACAGTTGCAGTCATAGAATATTAGAGCTAGAAGGGGAGTTAGGGTACATTGAATCCAATTCCTTTATCCTAAAGGAATCTCAAATTTTCATGTCCCAAATGGATTCTTTAAACCCCTCCTCCTGCCTACCTCCCCTTTTGGTTTTCCTCATTTCAGCAGTGTGACTCCAGTTGCTCAGACCAAAAACTGTGGAGTATTTGGTCTGACAGCAAATCCTGCTGGCTCTACCTTCAAAACATGGCCAGTATCTAACCCCCTTCTTGCCTCCACTACTGTTACAATTCTGATCCAAGATACCTTCATCTCTCCTCCAGATTACTGCAATAGCCTACAGGTCAGCATGGGCAAAATCTGTCCTGTGAACTGCTTTGGTAAATAAAGTGGTATTGAAGCACAGCCCGACTCACTGGTTTACCTTGTCTCTGGCTCTTTCATGGTATAATGACAAAGTCAGGGAGTGGCCACAGGGACCTTGTGGCCTGAACAAATACTTACCATCTTTTGCCTTTTACAGCAAATGTCTGCTAACCGCTGCAATAACCTATTAAGTTCCATCCCCGCCTTCCTCCCCCTCCCCACCCCATGATCTATCTGATCTCATCTGCTGCTGTTCTCCTGTTTCTCACTTTGGTCTGGCCACACTGGCCACTCCCCCATCCCTTGATCTTCCTCTGTAAGCCAGGCAGGCTTGGGTTGCCCGGCCTTGTATGGACCTTTCCCTCTGCCTGAAATGATCTCTACATTGACATCTGCCTGGCTTGCTCACCCTTTACTCCCTTTGCACTCAAATGCTCTCTTCTAGTGAGCTTTCTCTGACCACCTTATTTAAAACAGCACCCCACTCACTGCTTTACTTCTCTCCATAGCATCTAACACCATTTAACATACCACATTTTCCTCATGAGGGAGCTTGCATTTTAGTGGGGAGATGGGGAGAGACGGCAGACACAGTAGGTGAGGTTCTGTTTTCCTGATATGCCCACAGTGTAGAGGCATGCGCCGGGTGTTTAATGAATGGATATCCTTTGAAGCACTAGTGCTATAGCGGAACACATCAGTGTCTGAGCAAGGATCTCCACAGACAGTTGTGCCTAGGGCAGTCACTAGGAACCACAGGCAGAAATGACCTGTGGAGTGACCTGCGGACTTACGGAGGTATTTCATCCTCCACTTTCCTACTTCCCTTTTTTCATTGCAGGTCTTACCACATCACCAGGGCCCTCATGCCATTCCTTGAGTCTGTGGTTTTCGTTTCTACAACACTTCAGAACACTGTTTCCTCTTCCACCCATCATTATTACCAAAAGAGGAAGCCTGGCACATTCTCTTCTAAGTCGATAGACTAATTAAAGCCCAAATAGTAATAAATAATAACGTCTCTACCTCATGGAAAATAATTTGCATTTAACCACCTTTCAATGCCTAACTCCGAAGAGGTGAGTTATATGGGAATTTCCAGCAGGCACTTGGCCTGGACCAGCTGGGGTAGTCGTCGACAGGTCCCTGAAGCAAAATCCAATCACAGCCCATGGACAGCTGTCCACTGTGTCTCTACGGGGCGGGTGCAGCCATAGGTATGTCCCCCTTGGAATGTGCATGCACACAGATATGCAGATGCCAATTAGGGACACTGGGAACACCTTAACTTCCATGGGAAAAAGCTGTCCCTTATGTGTGTTCACTACATATATACTATCAATTCTTTCCCTTAGCACTTTGATATGTTTTTGTCTAGCTTACAGTCCCACTAGCACAAAGCACTTCTTGGAAGAAAAAGGAAGCCAGATAGGCATAAGGCGCAGACCCTGGTACAGTTTGGCTGTGTCCCACCCAGGTCTCATCTTGAACTGTAAGCCCCATAATCCCCACATGTCTAAGGAGAAACCTGGTGGGAGGTGCTTGGGTCATGGGGGTGGTTCCCACATGATGCTCTCATGATAGTAACTTAATTCTCACGAGATTTGATGGGTTTATAAGAGGCTCTTCCCTCTTTGCTACTCACTATTCTCTCTCTTGCCATGTTAGATGTGCCTCTTCCCTTTCTGCCATGATGTTAAGTTTCCTGAGGCCTCCCTAGCCATGTAGAACTGTGAGTTGATTAAACCTCTTTTCTTTATAAATTACCCAGTCTTGGGTATGTCTTTGTAGCAGTGTGAAAATGAACTAACAGATCCCCAAAAAGGCAGGCAGGATATGGATTATTAGAGCACAAATTACAGGATTCTATTGGCCTTCTGAGGCCATACTCACCACACTCCAGAACACAGTGAGAGCTCTGAAGGTGGAGAGGAGAAACAGATTAAGAAGCACAACCTTTTCACTTTCAAAGGACAGAAAATAATCTCAATTCTCAGACTGTGCTGTGCAAGAAACCAGTGGACTTTCTCAGGCAATTCATTACTATCCGACAAAATTAAGAGAGTCGTCCAAACTACCAAGGAAGTGGGGTTTATCGGTTAGGTCTGACTGATTTGCCTATCAAGAGCCCTGTTCTGTCTCCAGGGAATGTAGCACTCATGCAAGCCCTCTGTAGAGAATCTGCTTACCTTTCAAGGACAGGGCAGGTTAGGATGAGCTCTTTACCTTAGTGTACCAGAAACAGCTTCAGGTGGTCTCGACCAGGTAGCCGTCACATATCATTTTCTTTGGAATTATGATGGAGCATGACTCATTTCTCCCCTACTCCACACACTGCCACGTAGGACCCACTGAATTTGCCACATGGTGAAATGGTTATTGATCTGTCATTCCTCCAGGGGATCCCCTAGTTTCATTTCCTTTCTTCTCTAGACAAAGAGACACAATTGTGTAACTACATGTACACTTTCTGCATTTTATCAAAATGGCATCTTGTAAATGATAACTCACAAGAGATTAGCACAGATGTCAGATACAAAGTACTTTGATGGACGCACACAAAAAAGGCATTTTGTACACGACAGTAAAACCAGTTTCTTAAAGTATTTCTAAACTCACCGAATATAGAACTAAAGAGATCCTCAAGCCACTTTGAAGTACACATTGGCTTCTATCTGAACAAAGGTAGAACATGTGCTGCTTTAACAGGAGATGTGAGAGACCCTGCTGTCCACATGAGAGGCTTCACTTGCAGCCGACTTGCTTCTGTCTCCTGGGTGCTGCACAGCCCCGACTAGCACCCGTGACCTGCAGCTGATACAAAACACCCAGGAGGCCAGGACGCAACTTGGGTTCACAGGGATTCTCCACTCTACTACAGGTGGATCCCTCCCGACCAAGCAAAGGGGACAGAGGAACTGATGATACTTTTACCAAGATAAATCATGTCCCAGCAGGCCACTTGTCTTCTGAGGTCAGACGCTAAGCCAGTGGCTCTCAAACTTTAGCATGCCCCAGAATCACCTGGAAAACTCAGTAACACACAGACAGCTGGGCCACACTCCAATGTGTCTCCTCTAGTAGGTTTAGGGCTGGAGCCAAGAATTTGCATTTCCAAGTTTCCTGGTGCTGCAGATGCTATAAACCCAAGTAGCACCCTTTGAGAACCACCCCTTTAAGCTCAGCGTGGGTCTAACTTTTTTCTTTCCTGCTACCATTGTGGTTCCCAGGCCCTGTGGCTGGGGAAGAGATGAGGGAAGATGCAGCTTCTGCAGGAGCAGTTAGCATGTGGGAGCAGTCAAACCCAGGGGCTGTTTCAAGACAGATTAGTGAGGGGGACGGGGCCTGGAATCAGGCAACCTTTCTCATGATTCCAGACACGTCTGTCTGTCTTGTCTGACAGTTCAAACTGGTTTATCCGTTTCACTTTTAAATCCCCCCTCAAGAGAGTCTGAGTCCATTGGCCCACACCCACAGCAATGAGATCAGTATTAGAGAAAAGATTGGCAGATGGACTCAGAGAGCTCACGTAGTAGCATCAATAAACAAACATCATGAGGCACAGTTTCTCAAGCGGTTTTGCACAAGTGGTCACAGCAGGGCAGGGAAGGGTGTACCTAGAGAGCCCTGTGTAGGCAGAAAACAGTCTTCTCAGTAGACATTCCTGGCTGCTTCGGGTGGAGGATTTATTTGAAATTGTCAGTCTGAAAGGCAGACAGCTACTATGCAGCTCATTTCAGAGAACACCCATGTGCTCTAGCCTTCATTTTCTTTTCCTACAAAACTTGTCCCTCCGAGGATACAAAAGGCAGTCTTTGGAGATCTATTTCTTTCTATACCTTGGCCCCAAAGAGGAATTACGGTGCAGTAAAAGTTGCCAATGGAGCTGGGATGAAAGGAAACAATGAGTCTGCAGAGCGGTTTTGGCCAATTCAAAGGTGTTTGTGTGAGAGCAAGGAAGTAGGGAGTTAGGTGGCTGCCGGCAACATCTTCGAAGGGATGGGCTGTGGTCATTAACTACCGTACATGGTATCCTTCAGGAGGGATGACACATTTACTTCTGTTTATATTATGTTTCCTTTGAAGGTCCGCTGGGACTCTGCTCTGCCTTATCTTCACTCCAGGACCTAGGCTGAGGGGGGCAGCTGCTGTCTGAGCATTGCTGATTGCCATGGCAGAGGGAAAGAAAAAAAAGAAAAAATTGCATGCTAGGCCTAGAAACTTTGGTACAGATGTACACAGTTATCAGAAGTTGAATGTTATCCACCCTACCCCCTCTACAAATTCATGTCCACCCCAAACTTCAGAACATGATCTTTATTTAATAGGGTCTTTGCAGGTATATGTAGCAAAGAATCTCAAGATGACACCTACATTGGTTTCTAAATCTAATGATGGATGTCCTTATAAGAAGAGGCGAACACACAGAGATAGAGAAGAAGACCCTGTGAAGACAGTGGCAGACACTGGCATGATAATGCTCAAGTCATGGAATGCCAAGGGCTGCCGGGTTAGGAAGGAAGGATTCTTCTCAGGAGCCTTCGGAGAGAGTGTGGCCCTCAGAATAGTGAGAGAATGAACTTCTCTTGTCTTAAGCCTCCTGTTCATGGTAATTTGCTATGGTCTCCCCAGGAAACTAACGCACTGGTCCAAACAGGTCCCATTGCCATACCCGATTTCAATGGCATGGGGAAGGATGGTCTCACAGTGCTGGACAGTCTCTCTCAGATCCACTCTCTTACCTTCCTATACTCTTCTCTGAGCCTGGAAAATTAAAATTCAAGAATTGTATAAATAGACTGCCTTTTCCTCTGGCTCCTGGTTAAGATTTGCCAATAGAGGGAGTTCAGAGGGAGGGAAGAGAGTGAAGTCATCTTCTTTGCCACCTGCCTCCCTGCCAGGCTGGTTGTAGTGGTGTTCCACTATTGAAGGCCACAGCTCCAGCCAGGCAGCTCCTCCTTCAGTTTCTTCTTTCTCTGGGGGTTCTGGTAACATTTCTTCCCCGTACTCCTCTAGGAAAGGGGTGCAACAGCTATTGTTAGCCAACGTGCTCCACCATCCCTTGTTGGTTTCCCATTGCCCCACTTACAACCTTGCAGACAGTCCTTTTATTAATCTCTCCTCAATAACTTCATTTGAGCGTGCCATCGGTTCTCTGCTGAGACCCAGCAGACACACACACCATGTACCCAGGAGGAGAGTCAGACATCTTTGGTGGACACAGTGACAACCTTGCTCAATTGAGAAGCAGCTGTAGTGCAACAATGGTGGAAAACGCAATGAGAGTGGCGGGTTGCACAATGGCTTTGCTTCCACTCCTCCCTCTCTGGCAGAGGAAGGAATGTGAGCTCTGAAGCAGGATTCAAACACCAGCTTCCCCATTTATCAGCTGTAGTAGGAACCTCACTGAACCTCAGCTTCTATACACATACGATGGGTATAACAATGCTTCCTTTATGGGGCTGTTGTGTGTTGTGTGTTTAAGGAAGAAAAATATGTAAAAAAAACAAAAACCTAGCTGTGGTAGGCAGAATAATGTCCCCCAAAGAGTTCCAAGCCCTAATCTCTGCAAACTTGTGAATATGTTACTTCACATGGCAAAGAGACCATGTGGATGTGATCGAGATTACCAACCTTAAAATAGGAAGATTATCTTGGATTGCCACGGGGCCCATCTAATCACCTGAGCACATAAAGGCAGACGTGGAAGGCAAAGATTTGGTCAGAGATACGGCACAAGAAGCAGAGACAGAAGATATCTAGTGTCCAAAGAATTTAATACACCACTCCTAGTTCTCAGATGTGCAGGGACTACCTACAGTGACTCAAAAGAGGCCTCTAAATACCAAGGGAGATGCCAAGATGGCAGCCGGCAAGGAAACAGACCTCAGTCCTACAGACATTGATTTCTGCCAACTACTTGGATTAACCTGGAAATGGACTCTCTCCTAGAGCCTCAGGAAGGGAAAGCAGCTCAGCGAATGCCTGATTCAGTCTTGTGAGACTTGAAACAGAGAAACCAGCTGAGCCTACTGGACTTCTGACCTACAGAACTGTGAGATAATAAATGGGTGTTGATTTAAGCCCCTACATTTGGAATAATTTGTTATGGTAGCAACCGAAAGCCAATCCACTAACATAGTGAGGTCTTGGTGCATGGCACATGCCCACTGCATGTATGTTATCTGCATTCAAAGAGGAGAGGCAGTTAAGTTACAAAGGGGCCTTCTCAGGACCCAAAACAGTATGTGCTCTCAAAGAAACAAGCATGCTGCGATTTACAATGTAACATAGAACCGGGCTTTCTCTAGTGCTTTCAAGCTGTCATGTACATGGGCGCCCTACCTGAATGGCCTCCAGCAGCAACGGTAGAGGGAGGAGTAGAGTATGTTGTGCATCTTGTTATTCATTTGACGAAAACTCATAGCAGATCATGTATTCTCTGTGGCAGGACACCCCGTTCCTAAAACCCTCGATCCTATTACCCTCCTACCTTGAGGCAGTTTCTGCTTCTAATATTTACCCCTAATTGAAGCACAGGCTAGGAAAAAATAACTATTTCCTGCTGCGGGGGCCTTCCTTCTGTTCCCCTAAGCCAAATCCACTCTCCACCCCCACAATCCCACACCAGTATCTTCCAGCTCCCTAACTATCCAAACCTAACCCTTGACCAGACAGCACAGATAGACCTTCGTTGCTCAACTGCTTTATTTGATGGCTGGGGCTCCTATGCCTATTTAGCTGGGTCAAGTTGAAACAGCATCCTAGGAAACTGGGCTCTGAGCCAGGTGTCAGAGACATGGGTCCATCAGCATTTAATCGCCAATGAAATGCAAAGAACAAGCAAATTAAGGGCTAGCCAATAGGCATAGACCTGTGCATCCAGCTTCAATCAAAATTGTTGACACTTCTCAAACTCAAGGTGCTCCTTCAAGGCCCCTGACCAGCAACTGGTGATTCTTTTGATAGCATTTTCACTGCCCTTCCAGGAGACCAATCTCACTATGTAAGATGATTATTATAATAAGGGCTAATATTTATTGTGTGCCTGCTGTGCCTCTGGCACTGTTCTACACAACTGTAAAGGTGTTAACTTATTAAATTCTCAAGCCATTTTCAAAAGTTAATTTCTATTATTTTTATCATCCTTGCTTTACAAATGAGTTCTTAGGAAACAAGGACTCAGAAAGGTTAAATAATGTGTGCAAGGTTAACAGGTAGTAAGTGGCTTGAGCTGTAACTCGGACCTAGGCTGAAGTGGCTCTGTATTCTCCACACCACACTGAGTTTTCTTGATTGATTCGACACACGTAGGTCTCCAGCAGGCACTATGTTTGACTTTGGAGATTGTGATGGTTAATTTTAGGTAAAAACCTGGCTGGATTAAGAGATAGGTGGTAAAGCATTATTTCTGGGTATGTCTCTGAGGGTATTTCCAGAGGATATCGGCATGTGAGTTAGTGGACTGAACTGGGGGATCCTCCTTCAATGTGGGTGGGCACCATCTAATAGGCTGGGTGTCTTGATAGAGCAAAAAGGCAAGGAGAGGCTCTCTTGCGTTGAGACACCCTTCTTATCCCGACCTTGGCCATCAGAACTCTAGGTTCTCCAGGCTTGGAACTCTGAGACTCGCACCAGTGGCCTCCCGGTTTCTTAGGTCTTCAGCCTCAGAGTGAGAGGTGCCCCAAGGGCTTCCCCAGTTCTGAGGCCCTCCGTGCTACCGGCACCCCTGGGTCTCCAGGCTTACCGATGGTCTACTCAGGAACTTCTCAGCCTCCATTATCACATGAGCCAATCCCCCTATCTCTCTATCCTATTACTTCTGTCTCTAGAGAACCCTGACTAATACAGACATGCCAATATACTCAGGACAAGTTTCATTTCCTCCAGGCTAACATGATAGAAGAGGAAACTATCGTGTAGAAATAAATATCTACTGACACATTTTGTAAGCAGTATGAACAAAGCATCATGGGAGAGATAACTAGACCCATGAAGTGATAGAGAATCACAGCAAAGAGGAAAAGTAGGATTGAGAAAGGCTTCTGGGAGGAAATGATGTCTCATCTTGGCCTTGAAAGATGAGTTGGAATTCTTTGAGTTGAGGAGCAAAGAAGAAAACATAAGGGAGAATTATGAGAAGCAGAGCAAACAGCGTGAAGCACAAAAGCCTGAGAGCAGAATGGCCCAGGCTTGGAATAATGCAGTGTTGCCAGTGTTGCCTGGCCACGCAACAGATGTGAGCTTGCATTCCATTGGCCAGAAGTATTAACAACTAAAGAATCTTAATTTCAATAAAAGCACATATTCAGAGACACTAAGACGAAAGAGATAATACTCAGAAACTACAACCAGCCAATGACTGATAAGCCAAAAATAGGAACTTAATGATGCTAAGAACCTCTAATATATCAGATCAACTCCAAGGTTAGTTCAACAGTTTCATTCACATATGCTTACACAACACCCTTTTATGCTGGCTGCTTTGCCAGACGCTGATGGAAGACATGGTTCCTGACCCTGAGAGGTTTATTTACTCATTCAGCCACTTATTTATTCACTCCTTCTGTTTATTCTTTTAACAACCATTTTTTGAGTACCTACTATGCACTAGGCAAAGGGGCCAGCAGTAAAGAAGACTCATATGGTCCCTCCCCTCATTGAGCTTACAGTCTCTAGGAAGGAGTTATTACTGACCAGGAAGACAGCTAAATAACAGACAACTTCAATAAAATACAGTAAATGATATGCACACCAAAATAAGACTAAAACACAAAGGACACTTAACTTACACTGACATCATCCTGGGCCTTGGTTTACTGTGGGATCCTTTGCTGTTAGGTTCCCTACTGTGGAAGATGCATCTGGCCCTACACAAAGCACAGACCATGAGTAGGCAGCCACAAAGACTTCTAAGACAAGCGCCAGGGGCACCAGAAGACAGCACTGTCTCATGCCTCTGCTTGACCCACCACCATGGGGCAAAACAGTATTTGCTGAATGAAAAGTTACAATAAGGATACAATTGTATCTACATAAACTTTTAAAGATATTATCACATCAATACCCACTATGTAGTAGGATCTTGATGTTGTGTGGGGAGGAAGATAAAAGCAGATGTAATATTCAGACAGAGGTGAGGGAAAGGGAAACTTTTTTATGCATTGAGAGAGGAAGTTTGTAAATTTTGTCACTGGTATTGGAGTTAGGGAGACTTCAGTCAGACCACAGCCTCTCCCTGAGCTTGTGACCAAGCCTCACTTTTCTTATCTATAAAGGTGACAAGAGTGATTTTTGTTAAGTTTACTTATCTGTAAAGGGGAAACTATAACAACTTTGATATTATGGGGTACGAAGAAAAGAGGATGAAAATGAGAAAAAGGGAGAGAGACAAACAAAAGAGAGAGCAGTGTCACATGTAACTCTGGGCAGAGTGCTTACCATGCCTCTTTCCCTTTGTTTACTCACCTCAAAGAGGGAGACCATAACCTTTACCCTTTCTGAGGTTGTTATGAAGATTAACCTAGGTGATATATCGAATGTGCATTTCCTCTGTTCAAAACATTCTGATATGTATTATCCCCTCCCTCTCCACCCAAGAAACTCCTTACATAAGATAAGGTGAGCTCCACATCCAAATTAAAATGCTTGGAAAAGTTAAAAGGGAAACCTTCTAAATGATTAAATACTGAAAGGGCTTAAGTTATCTCAGAGAGCAGGTAATCAAATCTAGGCAGGCTGCTTTGGAATGTCTCTCCTGGGATAGGCCTCCTCTTGACCCACCACAAAACATAGCCCAGCTAGATTCCCGGGAGCAGCAGTGGTCACCCAGGTGGCCTCGCATTCTATTTTCTGCACAAAAAGACATTAAGCATATAGCTCAGTAGCTCCCAGTGTAAAACAGAACATCACCCGATTTCTACCTCTGAAGGTTGGGGACAGTCCTTTCTAGTCACTCTTCAGCTTCAGGGGGGTTGGTTGGTATCAGGGACAGCTGACAGCCTTATTTAGCCAACCAGCTGCTCTGTGATACACAATGTCCCTAATGCTCAAAGTCTGGTGGATGATTCTTTTGTATCCACATAAGCAGCAGTTGGAGGAGAATCGATGAGTCCCTTTGGTTGCCTCAGGGTGTCAAGGCTGCCATTCAAATCATTACCACCATAATTATTAACCATTGTTTTAGTGAGATGTCTGCCAGACAATTGTTTTTCTTTATTTTTTAATCATTAAAAACGCAATCAAATTTCACTAAAGCAATGCTTGCCTCAAGTCGCATCAACACATTTATTAAACCCCTTCTGTTTGCCGAGCTCAATGGAAAGTCTTGAAGGAGGGAATACTTAAAACGCTCTCGGATTTAAAAGAATTGATACTGCTGTGGGGAAGAGGTTCACACACACACACAAACAATTACAGGAAGAAGCGCGATAGTATACAGTACCCTGGTACAGAGTGTCATAGACAGTGCCACTTTCATATGCTGGGTTTTATTTCTGTGGCAATGGGGTGCTTGGGAGGAGCCGCACTGTGTAGAGGATTTGCAGAAGTAGGGTACTGTGGTGGGAAACTGCTTTCTTTCCCAGCACGTAGGAGGAAAACAGTCAAGGGGGTGGACAGGATGTGCACCCCATTACAGCAGCCAGCAGAGCCTGACTTTTTGATAGGAGAGTACATCAAAGGGTAACTGTTCAAAGTATCTTTAAAAGGACTTTTGCATCAGGATGAATGCCGTGGCCTCTGATTCAGCGATAAATTCAAAAGGCTTGTCCCTATCGTGGCTTGCGGCCACATTTGTACCCCATTGTTCAAGCCTGTTAAACCGAGGGCCTTACATGGGGCAGTCACCAACCAAGCTCGGCGACCTTGCTGGTGGGGACGTGTTGGACACGCTGCCAATGCCTGTTTGCCACAACGCTCGCCAGTCCCGGCCGTGGCGGTGTTCCCAGGTAACAGTGTTTCCCACCGGGAATGAAACTTGTTTGATTAACCCTGATCCAGGATGAAAACACTGAAGAGCCAAGTGAGAAAGACCAAGAGAACCGCAAAGGAAGCAGCAGAGCCAGTGGGCGAGCAGAATACCGAACTCGCGAGGGGCAAGTGGAAGCTCCCTGCGGGCAGGGACCCGGACACCGCCCAGCCCTGGGCGTGGCGGCCTCGGACTCAGGGACCACGGAGGAAGCGGCGAGACGCCCCCACGCGGGGTGCGCTTCGCTGCCGGACGGCGGCGCTTGGGGGAAATGGGCGCAGGTGAAAGCCCAGAAGGCGTCAGGGTCTACGCGCGCAGCCAGACCCGGGGTCCGGGGCGGGGCCCCTGCAGCGGGAGGGCGGGAGTGAAAGCAAAGAGGGCAAAAGTAGAGCGAGAGGACCCCGCGCGAGAGGCAGGAACGGAGCTGCGGGGAGGGGCGGCCGCGGCGGGGTCCCGGGCGAGCGTGGGAACACGGCGCTCAGCCTCCGGCGGCGGACGGGCGCGGCCCCAGGGGCGGGCGGGCGCGACGGGACGAGACCGGGAAGCGCCGCGCGTGCCACCGCCCGGGAGCGGGCATTCGGCCTCCGCGGAGCGGGCGGGCGCCGGGACTGAAGCCCGCGACTGGGGCGGGGGGTGGGGGGGCACGGCGTCAACAGCCGCGGTTGCGGGGCGGGGCCGAGTGCGCGTGCGCGGGCGGGGGAGCGGGCGGGCGGGGGAGCGGGAGGGGAGCGGCGGGAGCGAGCGTGCGCGCGGCCGGGCAGCCTGGGCAGCGGGTCCTGCCTGTGACGGGCGGCGGCGGTTGGTCCTGCCTGTAACGGCGGCGGCGGCGGCGGCTCCAGACACCTGCGGCGGCGGCGGCGGCGACCCCGCGGCGGGCGGGGAGATGTGGCCCCTGGTGGCGGCGCTGTTGCTGGGCTCGGCGTGCTGCGGTGAGTGGCTCCTCGTTCCCAGCCCTGCGGCTGCTGTCGCTTCGCCCCCGCGGGCGTGTGGGCTGCGCCCTCAAGAGGGTGGCCGGGGCGCAGAACGCTCGGGCCTGAGCGCCCGGGGTGCGGACGCGGGAGGGCCCCGCGGGGAATCGGCCGCCGCCTTTCTTCCTCCCTTCCTTTCCCCGGTCGTCTTCTCCCCCCTGGGCGACGGCGGGGCTCGTCTCCTCCACCCGCTTCTCCATCTCCAAACGCACACGCAGAGGACGACTCCAGAAATGAACTAGAAAGAAAGGGCGCGATCGCAGGCGAGGGGCTGCACCTGCCAGGGACCCCCTTCGTTCGCACCCCTCTCCCTCCTCTGTGCTTAGACGCGTTTGGGGTTGAGGGAGGGAGAGTGGGAGGGCTCGGGCCTCTTGCGATGCAAGTGCGCATTTTGGCGAAGTCGGCGAGAAGGGCTTGCTGCTGTTTGCCTCCCACATGAACACAGGAGCGAAGAGGATGTAAAGGACACAATTAAGTTTCATTTTCAACTCGGCAATCAGGAGAATCTTCCGGCCGTGTAATTTTTGCTTTCGTTCTTAATCCTAAAAATAAGCTTCCTGGAAACTCTTCCTTTCTCGTGACCCCCCACGCCCCATCAGCCACTTTCACACATTCCAAATTGTACGTTGAAGTTTTTCCCACTTTATTTGGGGGAACCGTTTAAAAGTAATCTGGATTTCTCCTGAAATAGGAAGACAGTAGCCTCCAGTCAAAACATGTGCCACAGAATGGGATTTGGTGTCTTCCGACGCCAAAGAACCTCCTGCCTCCCCCACCCCACCCCCCGCCACCCCCAAGCTTTTGGAATCCATTTCGCTTTTGTAAAACGTGTGCTTCGACTGTAAAAACAGCAAGGAATAGAAACATCCGTAGCTCTTCGGTGCCTATCACACTTCACATCTGTAGAGCCTTTTGTGAACTTTTGTAAGATTCAGAATTGAGCTTGAGTACCAGTAACAACAATTGTTACATTTATCCTAGA
Organism: Callithrix jacchus; assembly: GCF_049354715.1. Taxonomy (NCBI): domain Eukaryota; kingdom Metazoa; phylum Chordata; class Mammalia; order Primates; family Cebidae; genus Callithrix; species Callithrix jacchus. Next base: position 99,142,775 of record NC_133516.1, on the reverse strand, counting down.
ATGCCAAATTAATTCCATTTTAAACTGACTATTAGCCTCAGTGTGCAGTTCCTAAAGGCTATTTCCAGGATACCCGTAAGTCTCTGCTTAGCACTTTCCTCCCTCCCCAAGCATCCTGGATGCTGGGGCTGTGAATCACGATCTCCGTTATCTAAATGCTGATGTTAGATAGTGTTTCCTGTCATACGTTTAGTATGCTTGCTGCCTTCACGGTCATTATAGCTAAAATAATACTGCTTTCAGAGACGTGTTGTATAATCGCACCCTAATTTCAGAACGCCTTCATATTAAACCAGATATGAAGTGATACAATGGCACTCATTCAAACTGGCCAAAATAGCAGAAAATATAAACCATATGCCGTTTTTAAAACAGGCAGATTAGATTTAAATCAAGTAGCTCAGAACTGTTGGAATGGTTCTCTGAGGAAGAGGATTTGTCAGGCCTTCTTTAGATGTAGTTAATATTATTAACTAGCCCTTGTTTACACACAATTTTAATGTATTCAAATCCCTGTATTCATATTATTCAGAATTTAGAGTATTTTATTGTACTTAGTTAATATTGACCTGAAAGAAAAAAATGCAGGCATTATGCAATTGAGTTCTGTTAAGTGTGGATTGTAAAGCAGGAAGTGATAGTATTTGTCATAAAATATATTTTTGTGTGTGTTTAATATGTGGCTTCAAAAGGACATGATGAAGGAAGATGTGTCAGCACACAAGTAGTTATACACCAAGGGGCTTGAGAGACTGACTTTACAATCTAGAATGAGTGAGAAAGTCATGGATTTGTACATTCATTTGTACCGAAGTTTGATTTTGCTTTCAGTTTCATTAATTAAGCCCAGGGAATCAGGGACCTTTCCTGGCAACCTCTACAGTGTTACTGGCCTTTGTGATAAAAATAAGTCATCTCAGATACTAATTTCGTGCAATTACAGGCAAACTGCACCACACCTTAATGGACTGCAAGATGTGGAATGAACTACTATGTTGCTTTCCACTCTGCCCCCACCTCATGTTCAATTATACTTTGTTTAAAAGTGCATACAGTTTCAGTGGTATTCATTAGCTAGTAAATAAAACCTTAAATAATAATGGTGTTGTGAACTGTCTTTTTAGTGGTTGGATTTGTCTTTGTTCAAAATGAGGTTTTTTGTTTTTTGTTTTTTTTTTTAATCGAGTACATATGATTAAATTTTTTTTCATTGTCTAAGTCTAGTAGTAATTTGGCTTACATGAAAATATTTTCTTTTCTCTTAAAGAATATATATGTAATTAAATACAAGTTGCCATTTTAAGGAAGTAAATGCCTATTTAAAAGTACTTATTTATGGGGCCGCCCCAGCAGTCTAGAGGCAGTGTTTTTTAAAGCATTACACTAAATGCCTACCATTAGGACACTTGCTCATGCTGTCATCTGCGTTTTGGCAGATGTTTTATCTTTGCCACTGAGTTGTTCATGGAGATTTGAAAGGCCAAATTCTAAAGATGAGAAATAGATGACTTTCCCTCCAAATTGATGCATGTTCTGAATCTACAATAATCACTCATATTAGCAAAACTAGATTTGCATTTCATAATACGAATTCAGCTGTAGCTAGTATAGGCATTGTTCTAAATACAGTAATGTTCTTTTTGTGACATAATTTTCAACCATGTTCTCTGTCTTTTAGGTTTCTGCTGTCCTACCTTTTTATACAAGATAAACATTTCTATTTTCATATCTTATCTCTCAGTCTGATTTTAATAATATTGTCTTGGGTTATCATAAACTTACTTCCACTTTGTATACTACTGTAGATATTTCTTCTGTGACAAAAAGAACAAGAATAATAGTGTAGAATCGGTTTTGTTAAAGTCATTCTATTACTAAAATAAACAATACAGAGCACCCAGGAAATTTGATTCTGATATTCCTAGGCTAAGACAATAGAACCTGGGTTTTCCTCTTTGTGGTTATACAGCGTTGAAGCAGAAATCAGCTACACCCTCCTCTGAATATGTCATTCCAAATCCATGAAGCAGGTGCGCAAGACTTAAGATCTGGTCAATTTCATGGTTTGAGACTTAGATTAGGAGAACTAATGTGCATATTTGAATATATATTACACTTATAGGTTAAAAGGTAAGGCAAGATGTTTGGCAAGTTCAATGTCTGTCAAAACCACTTTTTCCATTTTAAGCAAGTATGAGCCTATCCTGTGCACCAAGTACTTTGCAAAGCCCTCTTTGACATACAGACAAATTTCAGACAGTATGTCTCTTAATGACTTAAAATGTAGTGTATAGACAGTAGATATATTTTGTTTTTATCCCCTGATGGTACTTAGGTGCTTAATGAGGCCATAATTCTAGATGTTATTGACTTTAAACTGCCCTGCCCCTGTAATTCTAAGTTGGCCTCTTCCAGGCTTATAAGGCCACTTTTAAATTCATTAGGAGGGTTGCTTTGGGGCAGAATTCAATAAAACTTGTGGATACCCCACTGTACCCTAGACCTTTATTTTAGCCTGCATTGAGGAGAGATCTAACTTCATCCTTTTTGTACATAACCCAATTTAGTTAAAGACTCCAGTTCTTCAATCCAGACACTAGTTCTAAGGGCAAAAATAGGTAGGATTCCTTTCTGGCACATATCTTTACTCATGATCTTTGCTGCTTTACCTTAGAGGCTGCTGAGGCTTCTTACCCTATTTCTGAACATGCCTTCCCAGAAGATAATTAACTTCCTACTCTACTGCAAAAAATAGTGGTGTGTGGTTTGGACTCCCTCAGCTTCCCTCCCACCATTACTAAACTGATCTATAATCTCTTAGATAACCTTCATCTCATTCTCTTCCCCTATCCAGCTTCAGAAGAATACCTACTCACCTTTCCAAGGAAAGGACAGCCTGTCTACTACTTTTTCACTTCCACCATCTTGGAGACCTGCTCGTTCAGCTTAATTCTTCCGTCTTGCATCTTAGGTCTTTCCATCTCCATTGACTCCTTTCCCTTAGCTTGCACACATGATCAAATTTTACCCCACGTCAAACAATAAAACAAGAAACCTCAAGAAACAAAATGTCCTTGCCCTCGTCCCTGCCTCCACACTCTCAGTTGTTGCCTTCTCTGCTTTCTTACACTGCCAAATTTATTGCAAAAGGATCACTGCCACTTAATATGTTTTAAGTGCTTGATAAAGCCATCTTCTTTCTCCTTTCTCTTTTACTTCTCAAACATAGTGTGCATCCGATTTCACAGGCCATTTACATTGCTGCAAATGATGTTCTCAGTTTCCATCCAGAGGCCGTTTTTACTCAGCCCACATAACATCTCTTCTGTCCATATGAAGACCCTCCCTTAGTGTCTGCAATGGTACTTTTTGCTGTCTCTCCTGCTTCTATCACTTCTTTTCCTCGCTTCCTTAGTTTATTCCCCTTTGACTATTTGTTCCATAAATGTTGGTGTTTTCCAGGATTTTATTAGAGAATAATAAACCACCTGCTCTGTTTGCTGTGCAAGGACTCTCTGTGCAATCTTTTTCATGCTCATGGTTTCAATTCCCAGCCATATTCTTGGTGGTGACTCCCAAGTCTTTATAGTTCTGACTTTTCTTCTTAAATTCAGACTGATATGTCCTGGAACCTACTGGCCATTTCCATTTTATTCTAGTGCAGATACCTTAATACCCAGACTATTAAATATTGAGAGAGATTTTCCCCAAATATGGAAGCCTCTTTTCTCTATGATTAACCTACTGTCTGACTGGCCAGGCATACTATTAGGTCAACAATTTTAATGTTGCCCTCTTTGTCTCTCCTGCCTTCCATGTCTGACCTCTGTTGATTGCTGTAAGTTTTAGGTTTTCTCTCCAGTTGTTCTTTACTATTGCAATAGTCTCTCTGTGGGTCTCTCTTTCTCTTTTCCCTTCCTGCCCTCAGTCCTCCCTTTACACTGCTGTCAATGTTATTTTTTGTAATGAAATCAAATCTGAGTAGCTTATGATTGTTTATGTTATCAAGTCTAAATTCAGCATGACATTCAAGGAAACCCTTTAGAATTTTTCTTAATCATCTTCTCCAACCTCATTTCCTAGAGCGCACCTAAATAATTCTCTGCTTTCAGTCCTTCCCTTTCTTTATCTGGTTGTACACGTGTTACTCTGCTTAGAAAGCCCCTTCTTTCCCATAACATTCTTACTCATCCTTTGAGACCCAGTTTAAACATCAGCCTCTAGGAAGATCATTCACAGATATATTCTTGTGATTTTTTTTTTTTTTTTTTGAGACTGAGTTTCGCTCTTGTTACCTAGGCTGGAGTGCAATGGCGCGATCTCGGCTCACCGCAACCTCCGCCTCCTGGGTTCAGGCAATTCTCCTGCCTCAGCCTCCTGAGTAGCTGGGACTACAGGCACGCGCCACTATGCCCAGCTAATTTTTCGTATTTTTAGTAGAGACAGGGTTTCACTATGTTGACCAGGATGGTCTCGATCTCTTGACCTCGTGATCCACCTGCCTCGGCCTCCCAAAGTGCTGGGATTACAGGCTTCAGCCACCGCGCCCGGCCTATTCTTTTTTTAAGGAACTTTTCTATCCAGTCATGTGAGTGACTTGAGATTTTTCCATTAAAATATGCAGCTTCATGATTCCATAAACAAGTCTATACAATTGAGAAGCAGTGATTCTTCCTTGAAATATGGAAGTGAATATTTCCTTGAAATATGGAAGGAAAGTATATTTTCTCCCACATGATTTTTAGATTTTTTTCCATGGAATTCATACTTTAAACTTCTTACATAAACAAGGAATATATTGAATTTTACTTTCTGGACCCCGTGTTAGATTGTTAGGATACCACATGAAGACAGTGTCTTACTTTCTGAGTCTGCAGAGATCAGTTAAGTAAAATAGTAATTATACAGTAGTCGGTACAGTGACAACATTTGAACATGAGGCCATGGGAACAATGAGGAGGGGAAGAATACAATTGAGTAATGGTACAGAAGGTGAACAAGATTGAACATTTCGACTGTGCTTTAGCAGGAAGAGCAGAAGTTAGCAAACTGTAGCCGCCATTTCTTGAGCATTTGCTGTATATGTGAAAGGTAGACAAGAACAGTTCATTATCTTATTAAATCTTAGCAATATCGCTATGAGGTATATACCATCACTATTCACATTTTATAGTTGAGGAAACTGAGTGGCAGAGATAAGTAACTTGCCCAAGGTTATACAGCTAAGCAGTGTACGAGCTGTCGTAAATCGGGTCTGACCCCAAAATGTGTGCTCGCAACTATTAAAAACCCGATGTACTCAGTGGGGTGTAGTGTATAGTAGTTAAGAGGCTGTTTAGGTTTGAGGAACAGCATATGCTAAGGCACGGGGATGAGTTCATTTGCATAGTCATGGAATTGCAGTAAGGTCATTACGATTGGTGCTTAGTGTAGAAATGAGGGAGTACTTGAGGTGGGGCTGGAAAGAATCTTGAAAGACCTCATTTGTATTCCATGCTAACGTACTTAGAATTTAGCCTGAAAAGGGTTGAGGGTGTTGTTAAAGTATCTTTCTTAGGCAAAGGAGTGCACATTTGCATTTAGAACAGTTATTTTGGGAACTGTAGAAAATACATCAGGGCCGGGATGGAGAAATCTTGAGGATGGAGGCAGGGAGCTAGTTAGGAGAGTATGGCCATAGTTCATGGACAGGATGACTGTCTCATTCATTCATTCAACAGACATTGGATTTAGGAACTTAATTAGGTTGACCTACCAAGAATTCTCCAAGGCTAAGGAGAGGGGGGTTATCTAACGTGATTCTTAGATCCACTGATAGAAGATAGAAAATACTTTAGCAAAGTGATTTAGGCTGAGGGTAAGAAGGGGAGGTACGTAAGTTTTGGGACACGCTGACTTTGAAGTAAGTGTATTACATCCAAGTGGAAGTGCACAGCAAACAGTTGGCTGTCCAGCCTCTGTAGTTTAGAAGAAATGCAGTGCATGATTAAGTTGTTTAAAAAAGTTTGCAGGTGAAGAAAACCATGAGAGTCAAGGAAAATACTAGAGGGCAGAGGGTGCTGAATCTGAAGCCCTTAGGAACACTAACAGTATGAGTCAAGGAATAGATTTCAACAAAGAAAGCAAACTAGGATGGGGTGGACAAAGCAGGAGGAAGTTTATAATCAGGAGATACCATGAAGGCCAAGAGAGAAGAGCAAGAAAGAAACTGCCCACTGGCTCAAGAACTGTGGAAAAGTCAAGACAGAAAATGAACAAGGCATATTTGATTTTTCACAAAGGGGTGACTTTGGCAAGAGCTGTAGTAGTAAAGAAATAGGGGTGAAGAGGCGGAGGCCAGGTAACAGATTTAAGAAGTGAATTGGAAGTGAGGAAACACACATAGATTGTTAATTTGGGATGCGAGGGAAGAGAGAAACAAGTATGATAAACTTTTTTTTTTAAGTTGGTGAATATTCAAGCAAGTTTTAAAGACAAAAATTAAAAGAAAAACACCTTGTAAATGGAATGAGGGATGTGGGAAGCTGATAATCAACTAGGGAAAGTCCTTGAGATTGATGGGTATGGAGGCAGAAATGGAAGGTAGCTCTCAGCTGATGAGCTTCATTTATGAAAATGAGGCAGAAAAAAAAAGGTGTGGGTAGTTGGGGTTGCAGGTAAGTTGTAGGGAAGGAGTATGGGAAGCTTCAGGGTCTTCCTCTGAAGGATTCAGTTTGTTTTAAGAAATAGGGAGAGAGTTCTGTTGGAGAATGTGGGATAAAGGGCAAAAGGGAATGATATGAGAGTTGTTATAAAGGAGAGAACATTTACAAGAAACCTGATAAAGATTGAAGGCCCAGAGGAGCTCAGACCATGGCATTCTTCTGTTTTTCCCTAGTAGCCACACAAATTTTGTTGGAAATCTGTAAGACTGATTACTCTTCTGCCCATCCATAAGGACGTTGTCCATACAGAAAAGATAACACTTGTAACTTTGTATTATATACAGTACTTATCATACCCTTATGAGAATTGTAAGTTCATAGAAGATAATTTCTATATTTTTTTCATTGCTGTATTTCCACATCCTATCATAATATTTCATATCAGGTAATTCTCAACAAATGTTTGTTGCATTTGTAAAATTTCTAACCTGAACTTGCGTGGTGTGAGCACCATGGATTGAGTGTTCTCTGCCACTACAAAGCTGTCTTCTAGATTGTGATTTGAGACGGTGTGGGCTGATGGTCTATATTCACCAATACTTGTACAGTTCCAATGAAGGTTTCAAGTCCATTACTTTTGGCATTTGGTATAAAATCACTTTCCCATTTTATTTGCTAATTTATCTGTCACTCTGGCATTACTCTTGGTTACATTTATCTACTGCTATCTGATTGAGACTGCTATAAGCATATCTTGTTTATTCAGAGTTTTCACATTTATGTTAATTTTCTGTGTTTCTTTATTTGCTCGCTACATTTTAAATCGTTTCTTCACTTTGCTGTTTTATGAGAAGGCAGTAGGCAAAAGGAAAAAAAAAACCCAAATCAGACAATTTGACTACTTAATAGTTTTTTAATGCATCTTTATTATAGAGATTGAAGTTATAGTTAATAGCTGGAGTGATATTTTTGGCCTGCCCTTATTTATTAATTACTAGTGCAAAAGTTATTCAAATTGTGGTTTATCCAGGTCAATTTTACTTTTATTTTTACTAATAGCGTTTATTCGACTTAAATCGCTTCAGCTATAAAATGTTTTTATTAATAACTCATAATGCAGTACAATTATTGCTTTCTGTATTTCTCTGAAAATTTGTTCTCTAAACAGACATTATGAACTTGTGGAGTGTTTGCCAGCTGCTTCTTACTTAATTAAAACCTTTAAAAGTTTCATGGGATGACTGAGTTCCTCATTCGTACCTCTTTTTTTTAAAGAATAATTTTGAAAAGTCAAACCATGATTCATACAAGTATAAAATGAACATGTGTCAAAGATTTTATTTCACTCATTAATTAACAAGCAAACCAGCAAGAAGGCAAAACCCTTTTAAAAGAAAATTGGAAAAACAGACACATTTATAGGCAATCAAGAATGCCTAAATGAATTTGCTAATAAATGCAGAATTGGTCAGTGTCCTCAGGGCAGTAAAATGTAGTCTTTTGGAATCTTCTCTTCCACCAGGTAGAAATCAATTGCAGAAACAAGATTTATTTTTATCTCTGTGGACACCAATCCATTTGAATTACCATCAGTTTTCTACAACTTATGAAACTCCAAGATAGCCCTGTCAAAGTCAGTGAAAGGCACAGGCTTCTGCAGAGTCAGATAATTCCAAAAGGTCTGTTAGACATTTCCCAGCACTCCATTCAAAGGATACCCAGTAATCTTTGTGTCCCTTTCAAAATATTTCACCGTATTTTTGGATACTTTCCTTTCTGTATAATTTGAACATCTTCACCCCTCTATTCTTCTCTTGTATACTATGTTTTCTCTCTCTCAGTGTTGCTCCATCAGGGGAAATAATTCACAATTCCAAAGTTTTAAAGAATGCCATGGAAGTCCAGGTTTTGCCTTGGGCTTCCTAATATTTAGGTGGCTAGAATGTAAATAACTGGGAAGAGATAAGATGTGGATGCCCACATTGTAGGTTCAAACGGCAGATTCCCAGAAATACAACAATTTGGACTAGTCAAGGAAGGTCCATATCATTACATTAAAATGCCAGAGTATCTAGTTTTTATAGCATCACCCTACATTTTTATAGCACAGCATTGTTTAGAGAGGACTTGCCACTGTATTTCCCACGTTAATGCTCACCACAGTTCTGTGAAGTAGCCCGGTGTTTGTTTTTGATCCTCCTATTTACAGAGAGTAAACCAAGGCATAGAAAAGTGAGTTGCTTAAGGCCGCATATTTAAAAGGGGCAGAAATAGGATGTTTACTCAGGCAATCTGAACATTGTCCAGCATACATTCCACTATGCATCCTTGCATTCAATTCATGGGGTATTTATTGAATAAACAGTGTCCTTAACAATGAAAACATTCTGTGCCTCTGATTTTTATTCCAGTTTATGTAGAAGGAAATTTTAAGCCTGAACTATTAACAAAGTTGGTATTTTATATTTGTTAGTAATTTGCGTTTTGTTTTAGTTTATGTTTTGAGGGGAAGGCCAAGCAGCTACTTAGATAAATGAGTTGCTACGTGTCTGACGAATATGGAGGACAACTACAATTCCTATACATTTTTGTACATTCTAGTTGAACAATGAGTGATTACATTTTTACCCTTTTCTGTATGGCAAACGACTGGTAGTTTATGCTATTGAAAAGTGTTGATAGGATACTTATTAGCAGTAACTTCTCTTGGTTTCAACTTCTATCTTACTCAGCTTTTTCAGTTTTGTGGTTTGTTGGAGGAAGAATACCTGTAATATATGTACATTTGGAGATTGTTCTGTAGTGTCAATGAAATGTGGGGGTGTGAAAATTTCATTCAAAACTCCCATACGAAATGTCTATTGCTGCCTATATTTTGCAATGGAAAAGTAGCCACAGATAATGTTTTTTTTTTTCTCATTAGTATTCTAAGATTTTTCATCCTACTGGAAAGATGTGATTTGATTCATCCGATTTACCTTGTATATTAAAGTACAGAAGAACCTGCCACTGTTTTTGGAAATGCAGTATAAGGATAAAGATAAATTTCATATCAGTTCAGCAAGTTCTATTTAGCAATGTATTGAAGTTGAGACTGAATATAATATTTGGCTTGATTTTCTGTTCAAAATTTTACCTGATAAGGACAATATTTTTCCACACATATCAGTAGGCAGTAATGATTACTTCAGAGGTTCCCTAGCCAGATACTACACCTGCACGTTCCAACACAGTTGCTGAATTTATTCCCAAGATGCATGGTAATGTATACTTTGTATTATTGAGAATGAATAGAGAAAAGTCATAATGATGCCTTCCAGCTGTGCAAGTTCATATTAAAATATAATTTGTTTCCATTTTTCACCTAATAGGTCTTTTTCATTGCTACCCTGTTTACTTAAGTGAACAATAGAAACGTTGCTTTTTAGCTTAAGGATTTCTAACATACCTAAGATCTTCCAGTACAGGCTTCTATAATTAATGAAATGCTTTTCTTTTTCCTTTCCAGGTTCAGCTCAGCTACTATTTAATAAAACAAAATCTGTAGAATTCACGTTTTGTAATGAGACTGTCGTCATTCCTTGCTTTGTTACAAATATGGAGGCTCAAAACACTACTGAAATATACGTAAAGTGGAAATTTAAAGGGAGAGATATTTACACCTTTGATGGCGCGCTGAACAGGTCCACTGTCCCCTCTGGCTTCAACAGTGCAAAAATTGAAGTCTCACGATTACTTAAAGGAGATGCTTCTTTGAAGCTTGATAAGAGTGATGCTACCTCACATACGGGAAACTACACTTGCGAAGTAACAGAATTAACCAGAGAAGGTGAAACGATCGTCGAGCTAAAATATCGTGTTGGTAAGACTTCTTTGAAAGTTCCTCTTTTGTTTGTCCTGCTACAGCTTGATTTTTTTTGGAGAGTAGGCCAAACGGGGTTAGGTACTCCTTTGAATCAAAAAGCAGACTATTAATAATGAATGTTGATATAATGTTTAGCAGGTTTAAGATTGTGATTTCTATCCTATTTGTTAGTCTACTCTTCTCAGTAAAACACATTTGCTATTCAATTTGTATTACTTGGTAATTTGTATATTGTGCGGTTCTCAAACTTTCGTCTAAGGACCATTCTATTTGGATGATTGGTCCTGGGGTAATGTACTGTTCATTTCTGTTCGCTGCCATCCAAGTACTTTCTTTCCTATGACTAATTTTCAAGTCTTTTTCAAATTATTTAGCCTTTTTTTTTTAACCTTACACTTTGACCAGGGGTTGGCAAGTCCCAGCCATGCTCCCTTTGGAGAGAATAGAGGAGAATCAGGAGATTAAATCACATTATCCTGCATGATTTCTTGAGTTTTTTTGTGCTTAGCTTTACTTTGGTCTTCTTTTCCTTGGCCAAGATATGGGAAAGCTAGGGATTCAAATTAATTTATTCAAATTCAGGCTTGATTATAGCACCATTATTCTGCCCATTTAGTCACAAACTTGGGTTGGCGAGGGGTACAAGCTAGTAAGTTTAGCTGAATTAACCCGTCTCCTCTCTCTACTGTTTCCTGCTGTGCTAGCTGAGTTCTTCAACCCCATATGAGTATCTTCTGACTTTCTGTTTTGAAATCTCTGTTTAGAATTACCTGTCATATTACTGATCATGGGTTAACCACATTTTGAGAACCTTAACTCTAGATAGGTTCAGAACTGTTCAGTTGGATCAACTTTTTGCCTAGCTTTTATGAGGTATCTCCTACCAGATTAGGAAAGGGGTGTTGGGTTTGATGAAATGTCTGGACATCACTTAGGATTGATTATCAGGAAGTCTGAGTTGTAGGCCCTGTTCAGCAACTTACTGTTCACTTGTGTGATCTTGAGAAGGTACTTAACTGAGTCCAAGTTACCTCGTGTCTGGAATGGAGATGACAGTAGATACTTGCTCTTACGTATTCTACAGTCAAATGAGCATCAGGTGAGATCCCACGTTGGACATTTTTTTTTTTTTTTTTTTTTTGTAAACCAAAGCGTGTTGTAAATGTTAGTTGTTTTCCTGGGATGTTTATTTTATGAAGTAAGGTATCAAGTAGTTGAAGCTAGCCTGGAGAATTGTGAGAGGGATTTGTGTGCAGTGAGGAATGGGCAGGGGATGGCTCTGATGAGGCAAGAGAACTTGGAAGGGTTTTCACCTCGGAGATCTCTCTTACATTGTAGCTTTTACTATTGCTATTAATTTGGGCAAAGGAACTTTTTCTTTCTTTCTTTCTTTCTTTTTTTTTTTTGTTAAGTATACTTTTCAGGAAGGGTGTAATCAATGAGTCATATGCACTGCAAATAACCAGAGTTAGATCATCTAATACCTCATTGAAATTTTTCTGAGGGAACGTGCAGTTTCGTGGAAATGAAAGACTAAGACATGGGGGAACAGGAACGTTGCAGGGTAGTGTCGGTCACTGAGAGGTAAACTGGAAAATTCAAGATATGAGATTTGAAAGGCCAGAAGATGGAAAGGAAAGGAATGCCAGGATCTGAGATAAAAATAGTTTATAATTTTGCATGTGATTGAAATATTGTTTTATCTTTCTTTGTTTTCCAAATACCCTATAAAAATAAGAACTAGACTTATTTTGGGGGCCATTATGAGGAGAAAGTATTATCTTATTGTGGAGAGTGTAGAAAATTCTACCAGAAGTTTGAGGCATTTGGCTTTGCATCCATTTTAATTTTTTGAAATAATTATTGATTCATAGGAAGATATAAAGATAGAGAGGTACCGTGTGCCCTTCACCCAGTTCCTATATGGTTCCTCGTATGTAACTCTAACATAGTGTGAAAAACAGGAAGTTCATAATGGTGCGGTGTGTGTGAATGGTTCTCTCTCATTTTATCATGTGTATATTTGTGTAACTGCCACCACAATCAGAACAGAAACCTATCCACCATCACAGATACCTCCCTCATGCTTATTCTTAGTAGTCATATTGCCACTCCCACTGTCCCTGACCTGGCAAGCACCAATTTGTCCTCCATATCTATAGTTTTGTCATTTCAACAGTGTTAAATAAATGGAATCATACTGGATATGACCTTTTGAGAATGGCTTTTTCACTCAGCACAATGCCCTTGAGATCTATCCAAGTTGTTGCATGTATCAATAGTTCCTTTTTTCTTTCTTTTTTTTTTTTTTGCTGAGTAATAGTCCACAGTATGAGTATATCACAGTTTGTTCAACCATTTACCTACTGGAGGACATTATGGTTGTTTCCAAGTTTGGGCTGTTACAAATGAAGCTGCTGTGAGCAGCTGTGCACAGGTTCTTGTGTAGACACAGTTTTCATTTCTCTGGGATAAATGCTTAGAAGTATGCTTACTGGGCTGTATGGTAAGTATATGCTTAGTTTTTGAAGAAACTGCCAGACTTTTCCAGAGTGGCTATTTCGTTTTACATTTCCATCAACAGTATAAGAGTGATCTAGTTTCTCCACATCCACATCAATATGGTGCCAATATGTTGTACCCATTTTTAACTGAAAAAAAAAAAAACTTATCTGCACAAAAAGGTTAAATGGTGCAGGAGTCTTACTACGAAATATAAGTTTTTTCTAGTAAGAATACTTACCTGTCACGGACTTTCAAGATTTAGGCATTAGAAACCATTTTTGCTATGTTGCGATTTTTTAAATACAGGCATAAATAAGAAACAGAATTTTCTCAATAGAGAATTGAATTCTACTTAATGGAATGCAGATAATGGTGACCATTCTTTGTGCCTTTTTTTTTTTTTTTTGGAGGACTAGGCCTGAATACATGGAAACGCTGTAAGATGTAGTTTTATGTACCTCTGCGCCTATGTATAATGTAGTCCAATGTAAGGAGCGCTGGACTTGAATTTAGAAAGCTGTTTTCTAGACTTGACTGTTTAATAATAGCTTAAGAAAACTTGGATAGGAAACTCAAACTACCTGGCCCTCGGATTTTTCTCAGTACAATGGGGATGCCATCAGTATCATGGAAATGTTTGAGATATAAATAATATCCCTCTCGCTTCACAAAATTTTACGAAGTGCCTACCACGTGTCAGGCACTGTGTAGGTGTCACAGGCGCTGGGAAGAATAAGACATCACTGATGTCAAGGAAGTGGTTGCAGTACGAATGAGAAGAGAAACGTGACCTAACATTTGTTTCCACACGTGCCACATACTTCATGTAAGACGTATCTTGTTATCCTCTCAGGAACTCTAGGAGATAGATGGAAGTCTTGCCATTTAACAAATAAAGAACGGAAAGAGATTGAAGGTATTGTTCAAGGTAAGAGGAAGAGCCAGGAATTTAACCTAGATCTCTTTGGCACCAAAACCCAGTATTTTTACCACCATAGTATGTGGTTCATGTGAAAACACCTTGTAAATAACTAACTACTAAATGCAAATAATAGTAATCATAAAATTTGTTATTAATATTTCTGTTCTGTTAGTAGTACAAACGCTCGAAAGCTTAAAGTTTATTTTTTTGTAAATAAAACTATTAGAGTTTTGTTTTGAAAGGTCATTCCAGTTCCACAGAGCTGCCAATTCCATTGTTACCAACAGCACATACAGTCAGTTCATAACAAGGACATGAAGGCATGGCAAGATCTTTGAATTAGTTTTCTAGTGCTGCGTAACTACTACAAACATAGCAGCTTAAAACAATACCCATTTTTTAGCTCACAGTTTTGTAGGTGGCAAGCCTGGCCATGGCATGACTGGGTTCTCTGATCAAGGTTTTAAAAGACTAAAATCAAGGTGTTGCCCACGTCATACTTTCATTTGGAGCTTGAGGTCTTATTCCAGGTTCACATAATTACAGCAGAATTCAATTCCTTATGATTGAATTTCTTTGTTAAATATCTGCCAGGGAATTCTGGTAGCTCCTAGAGATTGCCTTCGTTTCTTACTTCGTGGCCCCTTGCCTATTTAAAGGCAGCAAAGGAGAATCTCCCTTTTGTTGAATCCCTTTCACATGTTGAGTTTATTTGCCAGGAAGAGCCCAGACTCTTTTAAGAGAACATTGATTAGGTCAGCCATCTCTCCCTCAAAAATAATTTCTCTTTCTTAAAGTCAGCTGATTGGGGATCTTAATTACATCAGCAAGCTCCCTTCACTGGGTGACATAATCATGGAAATGAAATCCAACGCATTTACAGTCTCGGTTTCCTACACACAAGGGAAGGGAATTATGAAAGATGCATGGCCAGGGCAGAGGTCTGGCGACCACCTTAGAATTCTGGGTTTGATTAAATAAATAATGGGACTGTAGCCTAGTGAGTTGACATATCAGAACAGCCATCACAATCCTGAAACATCAAGTAAAAGTTTGGCTTGCATTTCAGTATTTTAAATGTTACTGGTGTGTGTGTGTGTGTGTGTGTGTGTAACCTGGTGTTCTCTCTGTTATAAATGTTACTGTGCTGTGGGGTGTGTGTGTGTGTGTGTAACCTGGTGTTCTCTCTGTTATAAATGTTACTGTGCTGTGGGGTGTGCGTGTGTGTGTGTGTGTGTGTGTGTGTAACCTGGTGTTCTCTCTGTTATAAATGTTACTGTGCTGTGGGGTGTGCGTGTGTGTGTGTGTGTGTGTGTGTGTAACCTGGTGTTCCCTCTGTTATAAATGTTACTGTGCTGTGGGGTGTGCGTGTGTGTGTGTGTGTGTGTGTAACCTGGTGTTCCCTCTGTTATAAATGTTACTGTGCTGTGGGGTGTGCGTGTGTGTGTGTGTGTGTGTGTGTGTAACCTGGTGTTCCCTCTGTTATAAATGTTACTGTGCTGTGGGGTGTGCGTGTGTGTGTGTGTGTGTGTGTGTAACCTGGTGTTCCCTCTGTTATAAATGTTACTGTGCTGTGGGGTGTGTGTGTGTGTGTGTGTGTGTGTAACCTGGTGTTCCCTCTGTTATAAATGTTACTGTGCTGTGGTGTGTGTGTGTGTGTGTGTGTGTGTGTGTAACCTGGTGTTCCCTCTGTTATAAATGTTACTGTGCTGTGGGGGGTGTGTGTGTGTGTGTGTGTGTAACCTGGTGTTCCCTCTGTTATAAATGTTACTGTGCTGTGGGGTGTGCGTGTGTGTGTGTGTGTAACCTGGTGTTCCCTCTGTTATAAATGTTACTGTGCTGTGGGGTGTGTGTGTGTGTGTGTGTGTGTAACCTGGTGTTCCCTCTGTTATAAATGTTACTGTGCTGTGGGGTGTGTGTGTGTGTGTGTGTGTGTGTAACCTGGTGTTCCCTCTGTTATAAATGTTACTGTGCTGTGGGGTGTGTGTGTGTGTGTGTGTGTGTAACCTGGTGTTCCCTCTGTTATAAATGTTACTGTGCTGTGGGGTGTGCGTATGTGTGTGTGTGTGTGTGTGTAACCTGGTGTTCCCTCTGTTATAAATGTTACTGTGCTGTGGGGTGTGCGTGTGTGTAACCTGGTGTTCTCTCTGTTGTAAATGTTACTGTGGTGTGGGGTGTGTGTGTGTGTGTGTAACGTGGTGTTCCCTTTGTTTGTGGAGGTGTGAAGGAGACACTTGGTTTTGGAATGGTGTCTTCACTTTTTTAGGTTGCCTCATTTTTGTACAGTGATAAGACAAATGAGGTCCTGGGCTTTAATAACGCTTACGCTTGGAAGCAAAAATTAAACACTCATTCAAAGCCCACACCCTGGTGATATCACTTCTTTGCCTTTCCACCAGCAAGGAGTTCATCTTCATGGAAGCCACTCACCTGTCCAGGGCTCAGACGAGCATGACAGACGTAGTTGCCATCCATAGCTTGGGTAGAATAAGGATGTGAATGTTGTTGGCTTATCTTTATTAAGCCCGAGATGGAAAAATATCTGACATTGCCCTTAGTCCACTTTAAGTTTAATTTATGTTCTCAGTGGCATAGAAATTTAAAGCTGAAAGGGATCTTAAAAAGGTATCATGTCTTACTCTCCCTTTGAGGAAGAAGAGTTAACGTCATCTGACAATACTACTGTAACAAATCATAGCTTCATAGGCATGTAAGTGGCTTTATATAAAACATTGTTGTCATTGTTTTTTCTCCCAGCATCTCAATCGGTTCTTTTTTTTTTTTTTTTTTCCTGAGACGGAGTTTCATTCTTGTTGCCCAGGTTGGAGTGCAATGGCACAGCTCACTGCAACCTCCACGTCCTGGGTTCAAGTGATTCTCCTGCCTCAGCCTCCCAAGTAGCTGGGATTACGGTCATGTGCCACCACACCCACTAATTTTTGTATTTTCAGCAGAGATGGGGTTTTGCCATGTTGGCCAGGCTGATCTGGAACTCCTGACCTCGTGATCCACCCGCCTTGGCCTCCCAAATTGCTCGGATTAAAAGTGTAAGCCACCGCACCCAGCCTCATTTGGTTCTTAAATATCTAATGCAGTGATCCTCCGACTTTTCCCACTGTAACAAATTAGAGAGAGAGGGAACACGCTCATCAGGGACTGTAGCTGAACTCCAGCGGAAATGTACAGCAGTGTTTTCAAACTGAGAGAACCAAGGAGGCCTCTCTCCACTGTGTGCTCCCCACCCACATCACACACACCAGGGAACAATTTAAAATCCTGGCATGTAGTGAGAAGGGAGAGTGATAAACTGATAAATTCTGGTTCAGAATCACTTAGGTCGGGCTTGGCAGCCCATGCCTGTAATCCCAGCACTTTGGGAGGCCAAGGTGGGCAGATCATTTGAGATCAGGAGTTTGAGACCAGCCTGGCCAACATGGTAAAACCCTGTCTCTACCAAAAATACAAAAATTAGCTGGGCATGGTGGTGCTTGCCTATAATACCAGCTATTCGAGAGGCTGAGGCAAGAGAATTGCTTGAACCCAGGAGGCAGAGGTTGCAGTGAGCTGAGACTTTGCCACTGAACTCGAGCCTGGCCGTCAGAGCAAGACTCCATCTCAGAAAAAAAAAAAAAAAAAGAACCACTTAGACAGTTTTCTTTTTTGTTCTATAATCTTATTCTGTCATTGAAATGTCTCATATTTCCTGTTTTCACATAGAATCTGGGGGTCATCAAGTAGTCATCCATTCTGTCTCATCATCTAATTTACAGATTATTTCTATCACACCCCAAGTAGCTGGCCATTCAAATTTTTTACCTAAATCTTGACAGGATGAGACATTATTACTTGCCAGAGAACCTTGGTCTGTTATCAGGCAGTTTCAATTCTTCCTAAAGTCAAACTAAAAATTACTACTATTCTCACTCACTGGAGGGGGGCTGTAGTATTGCTCTCCAGTTTGTTTTCTCTGGGATAAAAATCCCTATTCTTTTAGCCATTGCTCGTGGTTTCAGGATCCCCATTCCAGTCGTCTTCCTTTGGAGCAATTCCCTGTTAGATCTTTAAATGTAATGAGTGAAACTGAGTTCAGGACTGAGTTTGTTGGTCACACCCTTCTCCCTTCCGAATTACTGCTGCTGTAACTTTCTGACAGGTCCTGCTTCCCTGTAACCCATTCTCCGTGTGGCTGCCGAAGATCTGAAATAAGTCAGATTATTTTTCTTCCCTATTGAAAGCTTTCCAACTACTTGTCATTGCACTTAGAATAAAATCCAAACTCTCCCAACACACTGTTAAGATTCTACATGGTCGGCCGAGCGCGGTGGCTCAAGCCTGTAATCCCAGCACTTTGGGAGGCCGAGGCGGGTGGATCACGAGGTCAAGAGATCGAGACCATCCTGGTCAACATGGTGAAACCCCGTCTCTACTAAAAATACAAAAAATTAGCTGGGCATGTTGGCGCGTGCCTGTGATCCCAGCTACTTGGGAGGCTGGGGCAGGAGAATTGCCTGAACCCAGGAGGCGGAGGTTGCGGTGAGCCGAGATCGCGCCATTGCACTCCAGCCTGGGTAACGAGAGCGAAACTCTGTCTCAAAAAAAAAAGACTCTACGTGGTCTTGCCGCAGTAGACTGAATTCGTCGCTGAATTCCAGGTTGGTCACAGTGGTCATTGTTTGGCTTCTCAAACTTGCCATTCCTTTGTAGTCTTCCTCCCTGTCTTCACAGCCTAGGCTCCTTCTCATCCTAGGCTTCGTTTCCTTCCTTTCTCTGCCAGCCTGTCCTTACTGCCCCAGAGCATTTGTCCTCAGCGTCTCCCACTCTGCACACTCATGGTCCCCTGCGTTGTTCACTGCTGGCCCTCAAGAGCCTAGAGGAGTTCCTCCCCCTGGTGGGCTTTCAATAAGTGTTTTTGGAATAAGTGAAAAATGAGTGGTCACATCAGGGTCGAATGTATCCCTTACTGTTACTGATATATTCTAAGTTAATATCAACATATTAATATTCTATTAATATATGCTAAAAAAATTTGCATGTAGGGGCAGAGAACAATGAAAGAACATTTCATTGTCAGTTCATCTTGACTATGAGATTGGATTTTGGCTATATTTTGAAGGTAGAGCCTGCAGGATTTGCTGTCCAGCTAGAGTGAGATGTTGGAGAAATCAAGGAGTTGGGTGTAACTCCAAAGTTTTCGGTCTCAAGCAACTGGAGAAATGAGGTCACCACTACTAAAAGGAGGAGAACTTAGAGGGGAGGTTTAGTGGGGGATGGGGGTGCGGGAAATGCTAGGATTCAGCTTGAACATGTACAGGTAAGATAACTGAAGAGGCTGAATTCACTGTTCCTTAGTTTTTACAACTATAAGGAGGGGTTAATAATTTCTCACATGATCATTGCGATGATTTGAGGAGTTGAGGTATATAATTAAAAACAAAACCACAGAGGAAGTAAGGAAAAATACATTGGTTAAGCATGGCTTTTAGACCATACAGCTTTTACCAAATCCATTGGGGATTAGATACAGAAAGCTAAGCATGACCTCCAAAACTTTTTCCTGGTAGGGTTTGAGGCTGTATTGAAGTGAATTTTCTTTGGTATAAGAAGATATTCAGTTATACAGTTGGAAATTAAGGTGTTGATTCAGCGTGTCTAAAAACATCTCTCGGTAGAGATCTACAACCAAAGAAGCATTAAAAAATTGTCTTCCATTCACTGGCGAAACTGTCTTACAATTATGGTAACCTTCGACAGCAAACATACTGAGTCTCTACTACACATAGAACAAAATGCTGGATTCCGAAAAGCTAATATCTGTAAAATAGTGTTTACAATGTTGCTCTATTCTGGGGATTGATGTAAGCACTTTAAGCTTAATGCAAGAAATATGTGGCTCTCATTATGGAGTGAAAGGCTACAGAGTTCCTCCTGCTCACCTGAGGGATAGAGCATGGTAGAATTCGAAAGAAGTGTTGATGTCAGAGGAATGCCCGTGCTTGCCTAGCGCCATATTCGGAAATGCTCTTCCAACAGCACAGCTCCTTGTACAGACAAACTGAAATACTTTCAGTTCATTTATTTGGCTTTATTGTTAGAGCAGAAATTTCACAGCTAAAATTATGGTCTTAGGGTTTTATAAGATGCAATTAAACTTAATTTTTAAAAATTCTCACAAATCTTATTTGAAGTCTTAATATCTTAATGTCCTTTATATGGAATGTGTGGATATATTTTTATGGTGAAAGTAACATGTGACCCACTTAATAACAGCTTCGTTAATATCCTAAAGCCACTCATGTTACTTTACATGTAAACAGTCCTTTTGAAGCCTAATTATGCATGGATAATTGCAGAGTGAGTTTGAGAAAAGACAGACCAGGCGCATCTCTCTCCATCTTGGGCACAGTGAGAAGAGAGTACGTACTGGCGCATCTAACTCACTTAGGTTCCCTGAGTCTGTCTTTACAGGACTGCTTCATTGTTACTTGAAGGTACATTCTTGGCACTTTTCGCACACAGCTACTCAACACATGGCCACATAATAATTTTAGTTAACTGAGTGCATGGTAAGTGCTAAGCTTTGTTTTAAGCCCTTCGTATATGCTTTATTAACTTTGCTAATAGTTAGAACAGTTCTTCAAGATACAGCTACTGTTTTATACCAGTGTAACGGTTGAGGACACTGAAGAATGGAGTGGTGTGATCATGATTCCACAGAGGGTTAAGTTAGAGTTGAGTTCAGACCCTGGCAGAGTGGCCACAAGCCTTGTTCTCAGCTACTGTGCTGCACTCCCTCCTCCCGTGAAACATGGGCTAGGAAAAATGTGGGAAATGCTTAAGTAACTGTAGTTTTTATTCATAAATAAAATGTATATGAGTACATTATGTGTGTAATTTGTTTTATGTATATATAAATATATGTAAACATAAGGTCATAGTTTTAGTTGGTTTTATTTTCCATCTCCATGATAAAGCATATATTATGGTCCGTTAGCAGGATTTAAAGTGTTATAGTAAATATTAATTGTGACTTTTGTTTTCTTCCTCCCCAGTGTCATGGTTTTCTCCAAATGAAAATATTCTCATTGTTATTTTCCCAATTTTTGCTATACTCCTGTTTTGGGGACAGTTTGGTATTAAAAGTAAGTATTATTTCTACTTTGGACTTCAGTGATGATATAGTTATATCTTGGAGGCATTGTCAATGAAATAATTAAAGTTGTACTAGGAAAAGTGCCAGTATGATAAGTATGAGCATGTCATTTGAATACTAGTGTATGTTGTCACCCACATTTTGCTGCAGTTCACTTTTAATTCCTAAGAAGGTGGTTTCATTTGGTGTTTACTTAAAATCTCTTAAGAACGAATGGTGGGAATATTAGTACCAACACCTTAAACTCATGCCACAGTTTAATATTCATGAAACATCTACATACACATGTTATTTGGCAAACAGATGGTGACAGCCTGCATTAGTTTTAAAATAGGATGTTATGCTTTGGAGCATTTAGAGCCCCTCTTTTTATTTTCCCAGTTTGAATTTCTCTGTGTGCATGCGTTCACCCTTGGAAAAGTCCAGTTGGAACCATGTTTTGTCATCCTCTCTGTGCAGTTCCGCTGCCTCTGCAGAAGCAGCCACCAGAGAGTTGTGTTCTTTCATCTTCCTTTCCTATAATAGCAACATAACCAGACTTCTGAGGGCATATCTTGATGCTGCACCAGATTTAACATCAACAAAATATAATTGTCACTGGTAGACAAATAGGTAATATGCATTATGATTAATGTTTATAGTCGACCATATTTTCATATTTTGGTGAAGAAAATTCACAAAATTAATGCAGTTCTGAGGTAACAGTCTAAACTTTTAAGCTTTTTAAATGTAAGACTTACTCCTTCTTTCCTTGTGGCACCCTGAAGACCAGTAAATATTTATATAGGCAAGGAGTAAATAATGCTTATTTATTCTGCAACCTTTAAACACACAAAAGCTAGTAAAATATTGGAGAGGATTGGCCTATTGTGTATTTTATGAATTTTACTTTTACTCAGCAGTTTAAGCTGTGTATATCTATGGTGATGTATAAACATGGAAGGAAGATGACTGATTGATTATATGTTTTAAGTGCTTTTCTCATGTATGGCATTCTGGAAATGCTTAGTGATTTCAGAAGTGTTCTTCACTTTTGTCTGAAAGGAAAAAAGGGGGAGGAAAGGCGTGGCAGTGGCAACTGTCAAGACATTTTACAACTTTTACTTTCAAGATAGGGTCTAGACTTCTTTTGGAAATGTTCTTATAATTTCTTAGTCTCTTCTATCAAGAAAAGGACTGGTATAGCATTGAGACCTGGTCTGCCATCAATGATATTAGGGAAAGCTTTTAACCATATTGACAGAGCCAGGCTTTGAGAGTTAAGTCATATGACTTGGGCAGGGAACAGCCTTTTTTGAAGATCATGAAATTATTTCATATAGTGCAATTTTTTTTTAGTTTGGCTTGATGAATATTTGCCGTTCCAGATGTTATCATTGGTGACATTATCTTTAGTGAAATAAACCAGGAGTAATTCTGTTATTGGCTGTATTTTTACAAAATGAGCTTTACACTATTTTTTCAGACTTAAAAAAGTAATACATATCACTTTAGAACACTTCATATGAAGTAGGAAGTTATTGAGAAAAAAACTTATCTGTAGTCCCCAAACCTAGAAATAAACTATTGGTGTATTCTGGTGAATTTCCTATTTCCCTTTCTGTCATTTTCTATTCATTTTTGTGATCTTTTTTTTTTAAAAGCTAACCATAAATGGACTCATACAGCTTATCTACTTGTACATTCTGATTTTCCCCCATGTCTTCAGAAATCTTGTTATAGCTGCCTGTGTTCTGCTTTTGTGGATGCACTATACTTTACTTAACTCTCATCCGGATGGATTTTACTATGAAAATAACTCATCTAAAGATATGAAGCCTGGAAATGGCAGAGATATTTTAAGGCTCTAGATACATACTGCCAAAATGTTTTCCTGAAACATTGGTATCAACTACTATTGCAGATGAGAATACCTGTATTTCACCTAGTTATAATTCTGACATTACAACTGTGAAATTTCTGCTGATTTGATGGGTGAAAAGCATCTTATTTTAATTTTAATTTTTGTGTTAGTAAGGTGGAATCTTTCTTTTTTATGTTTTTTATTCTGGTCATATTTTAAGGAACGTGCTTATAAACCTAAAGAAATATTTTGGTGGGAATTTTTTATTTTGGCTCATCTTGAAACTGGTAGATGTGTGTTTATGTGCATGGGAGAGGTATGTCTATACTTGATTCACGCAGCCTGTACTCATATTTAAAGGTGTTGTTGATAATAATAGGCAAACACTTGCGGAGCTCTTGCTCTGCATGACAGGTTCTGTGCAAAGTACTCTGTATCTGAAATGACATTTATTTCTCCCATTTTGTAGATAAGAAACAGGCCCAGATAGATGAGGCAGTTTGCCCACAATCACCCAGCCATTTTCTGGTGGTACTGGGTTTTGAGCTAGTACTGTTTACCACTGCACTGTACTGCCTCCCTGTTTTGAATTTATTTTGAGGATTTTCTTTCCATGAAGGGTGAACCTGTTTCTAAGCACAGAATACTGAGAAGATAAAAACCTATTAATAGAATAGAATGTTGACCTAATTTACTTATTTATTCTGCAAATAGCTAATGACGGGGTGCCTACCAATTGCTGGGCACCAAACTTCCTGCCTGAAATGTGGGTGTGATGCACATATTGCCCTGGCTTTGTAGCACCCACATTTAAGTCATTGCAGCCAGGGAGACATGTATGTATGCACGTCCTGTGCCTTGTCACGTCTTCGAGATAGTCATGGATCTGAATCGAACTTTTCTGTTAGTGCCTCCTGCTGATGGCCTGAGCATTCCACCAAACAGAAATAGCACCTCTATTGCCCACCTGCTTAGACGTCTATTTTTTTAGGACCCAGTATGATAAAGCCCCTAGAGTATTCATAATAACGCAGACCCATGACTTTTATTCATAAAAACGCAGACCCATCACTTTTATTTTATAGCGTTCTAGTTCACCTTAACTTTCCCTGGTTACCATTCATGGTCTGTACTTGGCTACAGGGGATTTCTCTCAGTGGTTTTTCCAGTTCTGTGTGTGAGTCTTTGTGGTCCAAGACAAAACCTGGACCTTTACTTTCAATAAAGACAGCAGGTTATGCTCTCACTTGCTCAGTCTGCAGAGAAAGAGTCTCTTTATGCCAGAGCTGTATCTTGAGTGGTATCATCTCAGGATGCCACTGGTCCTACTGAGGAAGTAGCCCAAGAAGACTCTGAAGTCCTCCAGTCAGGACCTGGTGAGACCTGGACCATGTTTCAAAGATAAAGGCCTCTTACAGGGAAATACTCCTAAATACCTTCACCTTTAAATGTTAGCTTTAACTTAGGAACTTTGAAGCAGAATCTCTATGCTTAGCAAACAGCTCAGAGATGACTAGAATGAAACACCAAGCCTTAACTGATAGGATTGCATGTCACACACTTTGTTTGTGCTCTGAAAACTACACCAACTCACAGTTAGCCACTCTACTGACAATTACGTTCCTGACTGATTTTCAGGATTCTACTTTCTCACTCTTGGATAACATTTTAAGTGCTGGCCACCTAGTCCTCTAGTTCCTGCAGGATTAAGGTCTAAGTGTATGTAAAGAGCTGGCTAAGATTTTGAAATTCTTTGAGATAGGCCTATCTGTTCTTTCTTTGCCTTTGTAACGTTGTCTTCTGCAGGCACAAAACTGCAAGACGCTAAACATGACCATGTCAGCCGAACCTCTGCCAAGCAGTCTTCATGATGTGTGGGAAGCTATTATTGTATTGTTTCATCACCTTTAATTGTTGTTGTCAAAACCTTAAAAACTCTGTTATTATCAGTAATAATGGCACTGGGAAATTAAAAATAAGAAAGCTAGTCTTCAGTATGTGGTGAATGAAATCATTAGCGACCTCGAGGATGAACGTGCGTTATCAAGAGTAGCCTGAACAACGTTGTGTGTTCTTCTCGCATAACTTTAGATACAGTGCAAGCATCTCTTCTGTGACTTGGTGAATTGTCACACCCCTTGCTAAGTTTGGATCAGTTTCTACCGTTTTATCCTTTGCACTCTCAATGTCATGAAAGAATTCCTTTAGTGTTTTTCAAGGTTTAAAGCTTATTTTATTGCCAGTCACCTCCTCTGGGACATCTTTATTCTTTTTGTTACATCTTCCTCACGTTCCTCGTTGATGTCAGTCAGTCCACCTTCACTGAGTTCTTCTAGCTTCGTCTCTAGAGTTTCTCGCATAGCGGTAGTGTCAACATGTCCATAATCAGCTGTTTCTTCTCTTCCATGTATGGTCTGTCTATTCAGATTTCACATGCAGAGTTTGTCAGAGTTTATTTCTTTACTCTTTCATCTTTGTTGCCTAGTTTTCTCTTTTGATTTATCCATGATACAATGTCACATGGGTTTATCACTGGGAAACAAGGAGGTAACAAAAAATCCATACTTTGCTGTCTGTGCATGACCTAAATATCAGATGTACAGTGACTAGTCACTAGCAGTCTTCAAAAGAAGTGACATGATTGATCTCTGATCATGATGAGGCATCTGCTATTTACATAGTTGTTTGTGAACCGAAGAAATAGCAGTGAAGTTGTACTTTATGCAGTTAGTTAATATAATGAGGTAATTGAAATTTGGACTGTTTGTGGGGATTTATTTGAGTAAACCAAGGTAACTGGAATTCATATCAGAACAGTGCAAAGTGAGGACTGCTGTAATTGGTTTCAAATTTAAAAGTGTATTCTAGGCATCTTTAATATTTTTTTTCAACTTTCCCATCCCTGCTCAAGATTATTCCACAGATATTTTGGTTATGGCTCAGACATCTTTGAGCAGATGTTCCTGTAGAAAGCATTGTTAGAAAATTCAAGGAAAAAAGTTCTCATTACACTGCCTTGAGATCCTACTAAGTCCTTGAGTTTAGACTTGAGGATAGCTTAATAATGAAAGGAATTAGGCCATGGAATCATTTTTAAAATAAGTAATGTAACAGGAAATTTCTTCCTATTTTAGAAAAATTATCTGAAAAAGTGAAGACATATTCTAACTTGGACTAGGAAATTTCTATCCAAGAAAGCAGAATATCACTACAATAAGTATTACCACAAAGAATCAGTCTATGATCTAGTTGATGGCCCCTAATAATAAGACTTTGTTATTAAGTTTACTGTGAATTCTGTTCAATAATCTTGAACTCCCAGTGCTTTCCCTTGGTCCTGTCCATATAGTGATCACATTCTGTTATTAAATAATGCGACCATGTGCTGATCTTACTGTAGGAAGAGTTGAGCAAATCTGTAGCTCAGCATTTTACTCTTCTGTAGAAATCCCTTGGCCCTTTCCAAATCCAGACATTGCAACTTTCTCCATATACTCTAAAACTGAAAGACCATCCACAAGCCAGGGAAAGTTGATAATGAAAGAAAGGAAGTTTGGGCTGTTGGACATCCTCTCTTTTAATCTTTCATGTTCAAAGTACTTGATGCGCAAAGCCCAGGCTCTTTTATCTCTGTCCTGTAGACTGATGTCTAGTCAGTATTCATTGTGACAAAGTTGTTTCATCAGAGCAAATTGGATCATGTGTGGAGTTTATTTTAAAATCATTTAACTTGCCTTCTGGCAAGTAACCAGTTTATAACTGGTATTAGTGTTCTTTTTTTTTTCTAGTACCAGTTTCAGAAGCTTTCATTTGCATGTGCATGTGTGTGTTAAATAAGTGTATTAAATATTTGAAAAATAGTATTTTAAATTTAAATAATTTAAAAAATGAAATTGTAATTTTATGTGTAAAAGTGTCAGATGTGCTTTATTCTGCATTGGAAACAATATTCATTTACAGCTCAACAGATACCAAAAAGATTCTAAAATTACTTCCCTAGAGGTATCAGAAAACAGCACTATAATAGTGAAATCAAACACATCTTTTCTTATGATTTATTCTTAGTCTGAGACCCATCAGCCCGGTAAGCCTTTCTATCTCTCTGCTTACTTACCCATCCCTCCAATGTCATGTCTTTGGGCAGGTGTTAAATTCCTGGGTTTTGGGTTTTGTTGGATGGACTGCAGTCTCTGTGGGCCTATGTGAGTGTGTCAAATCCAATCTTTGGGGTATCATGGAAACTCAACATGATACATTTGATTTCATCCCCAAGTTGACTTGGTAATTTCATTAGATTTCATCATTCACAACCTGCGTTTCATCTTATATGTGCTGTATGTTGGTCACGACACCAGAAAACCCTGAGTGTTCACTGTCAGCATTTAGAATCATGACTGTCATATAGATGGATAGTGCTCAATCAATTATTGTCAAATTAAGTAATCTTTTACTTGTTCCTTGATTTAGACTAACAAAAGGGTCTGGTACATTATAGGTACGCAGTAAATATTTATAGAACAAATGAATGAACCAACCCAACAGATTTCTGAGAAGTAGCCTGCTTTTGGTTACTAATTATTTTATAGAACATATAAAAGAAAATTCTAGAATATCTAATTTGTTCACAAAAATGTTATATTGTCTCCTCTGATAATTGGTATTCCTGTGTCAGGCTGAGCACTAAAGTTATCAGTTTTTGTTAAGCATGTAAATACTATTGTTTCTCATGTACTTTATTTTGCGTATTGATTTCAGTAGTTGTAGCTGAGGAGAATCCTTAAAAGCATGCCGATTTTTAAAATTACATAGATTGCCTTGCCTAGCAGTCTGAAAATCATGCTAGGAAATTTGATAAGAGCCAGCTATTAAGGACACATTAAGTTATTTCTATTATTTTTGTCTTAATGCTAAGTGGAGAATTACTTGAATTTATTTTCTTTGTTGCATTTAATGTTTTGATAAATTCAATAAATGCGGATAAATCCACTTATTGAAGGAGAAGGAAAGATCAATAAAAGGTCCTTGAGGTTATTGGGTTCTAGGGCATCTATGTCAGATTCCTTGCCCTTTCGCTACACTGAGAAATTTGACGACTGGGCTAGCAACAAGATACCTACCCCACACTTGCCGTAGGGGTAGCCACATCTGCTGAAATGTGGCTATGCGAGCAAAGAAAACGAACCAGAAGAAACTTTTTGAAGGTTCACTGAAGAAAGCGTGGAGAAACTCCTTCATTGCCTGCGGTTATTTAAGGAGATCCCACAGAGATGGGTGGAATGTCCATTAATTATCCAAAATGCCTGGGACCAGATGTGTTTGGATTTCAGATTTTTCTCAGACTTGGGATCTTCAACATGTATATTTGTTGGAAATGGCTGCTTAATTTAAGGTGGCCTGGAAAATAACTAGTAGTTGAACCCATCAACAGGAACTAAAGCTACTTCTAATATATAGTGTACTTATACTCAAGGGGAGACACCGTTTTATGGTGAAGCCTGTCTATGGTAGTATTTTGTGGTGTTTTATTTTTGTTGATATTATTTGCACTGTTTTATCCTATAACGGCTCTTCTAAGCCTAAAGAGGAACAATTTTATATGATATTCAAACTCTTGTTTTTGTTAAGAAGGACATAAGTCACTGGGTGCAGTGGCTCAGACCTGTAATCCCAGCACTTTGGTAGGCCAAGGCAGGCAGATCACGAGGTCAGGAGTTTGAGGTCAGCCTGGCCAACATGGTGAAACATACTGGCTCTACCAAAAACAAATACAAAAATTAGCCATGCGTGGTGGTGCCTGCCTGTAGTCCCAGCTACTCAGGAGGCTGAGGCAGGAGAATCGCCTGACCTGGGAGGCGGAGGTTGCAGTGCGTGAGCCGAGATAGTACCACTGCACTCCAGCCTGGGTGACAGAGCAAGACTCTGTCTCAAAAAAAAAAAAAGAAGAAGTACATAAGTCAACCTTTTTGCATGAAATTATACTGTACTCTAAGGCAAATTTTTGTTTGTTCTTAGTAGCTTTTTTTGGGGGGACGAGTTTCACTCTTGTTGCCCAAGCTGGAGTGCCATAGCACAATCTTGGCTCACTGCAACCTCCGTTTCCCAGGTTCAAGTGATTCTTCTGCCTCAGGCTCCTGAGTAGCTTGGATGATAGGTGTGTGCCACCACGCCAGGCTAATTTATTGTATTTTTAGTAGAAACAGGTTTCCACCATGTTAGGCAGGCTGGTCTCAAACTCCTGACCTAAGGTGATCCGCCCACCTCGACCTGCCAAAATGCTGCGATTACAAGCATGAGCCACCATGCCCGGCCCTTAGTAGCTCTTTTATGAATTGAATTAAACATGAAAGAGTTTCTTATGAATGTTTGATTGATTGCGAGGTGCTGTTGAAATGGCTTCTATTTTATAACCCTTTGTAGAACTTTCAGCCTCTCTTTAGATAACTACATATGGGATTAAAATGGAAAATAAGACATATATCTAAAGAAAATTTCTTTTTCTGTGTATGTGCCTTTTGTGACCTGTACACTCAGTTTCATTGTAGTCAGCATTTGAGCCTAGAAAATAGGGAAGCTATGAGAACTCTGTACTTTATAAGAAGGCAGGGATATGACTGAGTATTATACACCTAAATCCCAGGGCTGGGCAGAAGTAACAGATCAAATAAAAACTTGGGGAACTTGCCGTAGAATGTTTTCTGATTAATGTGGATTTCTCATCTCTTCAACTGAGTAACTGAAATCCACATTAATAAGTTGGTTATTTGTTGCTTAGGTCTCATCTCCTCATAAAGAGACTAAAATTGAGGTTATAATCTAAAGTATGGGTAGGTAGAAATTCCAAAAATCTTTAGGTACCTGTCATATACCTTAAACATAGATTTTTAATCATGATCATTGAGGGGCTTATTTATTGTTTTTACTTTATTTAATGTTTGTCATTGTAGAAGAAAAACACTGAATGCTAAATGTAACATTTAAAATATTTTCCCTTTCGTGACGGTCACCCATTGATTACTGGCATGGAGAATATCTCTCTGTGGATGACATACAGCAGCTTTTCAGTCACGTGCTGTTTCTTCTTGCTACTCAGTTTTCTTTTAGGTTACCTTAAACAACTTTCTTGGTGAAAAAATCAATTTCGGTATTAACCAAAATTTAAAACATGCATATATAGTAAAAGAACTGATATTTGCAGGTTGATCTATTCCATTCTTCTTGCAGAGATAGTATGAGATACTTGACAGTAGAGCTAGCAGCAGAAACAACGACGTGTATGATGAATCCTGTTACATCTTTGTGGTTTATTTTTATTGAAATATTTTAGTTGAACAACTTAAGCTTTTTTCTTCATCAGGATTTCACAAGGGGGTAATTTGCCCGGTGTTTATTCTGTCATTTTTTTTTTCAAAACAAAATAACTGGTTTACTTATTTTATATAAGGTGGAACAAAATTCTCTTTGTCTCAATACTATTAATTAACCCGTTATTTCCCACTGGTATTATGTACATCAGTGTTGCCGTGTCAGTCAGGAGTGATTTTACTCCTCAGGGGACATTGGCAATATCCGAAGACAGTTTGTTTGACGTAACTGGTATCTAGTTACTAGCATCTAGTACGTAGAGGCCAAGGAACATTCTATCTTGCGCAGAGCAGTGTCCCCCTCCCCCAAAAGATTTATCTCATTCGAGATACTAGTAATAACATGAATGAGAAAGACTGATGGATAGAACCTCATTTTTTAGCGTAGGAAAATAAGGCGTCACCAACAAATTCACCATCCGTATTTATACTGCCATGAAACTATCTGTTTGCTTGTGAGAGAGATGTGGGGTGACTTGGCGATACGAAGGAGTTGTTCCTCAGAAGTTATCACATTATAGTGCTTTTGTCAGTTTGTCTGTGTACCTTACAAGTTATTAAAATGGCTTCACTTGTGATTGAGTTCATGTAATTCTTTGTTTTTCTTTTTTAAGCACTTAAATATAGATCTGGTGGTATGGATGAGAAAACCATCGCTTTACTTGTTGCTGGACTGACGATCACTGTCATTGTCATTGTTGGAGCCATTCTTTTCGTCCCAGGTAAGATGTTCCATTCCTAGTCTGGAACACAGGAGGTGGACGAGTGCGTTCCGAGGTGAGGAGGGCTGCACTGGTTTCCTAGGGCTGTTGGAACAGATGACCACAAACTGGGTCCTCACCACTCTGGAGGCTGTAGGTCTGAAATCAGGATGTCATCAGGGCCGCATTCCATCTCAGGGCTCTAGGGAAAAATCAATTTCTTGCCTCTTCCAGCTTCTGGAATTTGCTAAAGAATGACAGTGCTTATCATTCCTTAGTTTGTGGTAGCGTAACTCCACCCTCTGCTTATCTGGTCACATTACCTCCTCCTTCCTGTGTGTCTTACCTGTGTTGTTTTTGTTAACTCTCCCTCAGCCTCTCTCTTAGGAGGACGTTATCTTTGGAATTAGAGCCCACCCCTCTAATCCAGAGTAAGCTCCTCCTTTCAGATTCTTACCTTCATCTATCTTTTGCCGTATAATGTACTCTTGCTGCCTTAGGTAATATTCACAGGTTTTGGAATTAGGAGGTAGAAATAACTTTAGGGTTATCATTCAACTCACCACAGAGGCCAACTTCATTGGCCAAGACATGAAAGTGAAATGACTGTGGGAATCAAGTCTGTGGACATTGGCAGTTGCTTTTGGGGGACGGGAATGTGAGTGGGAAATGAGGACATGTAGCACATATAAAGGAAGGCTTGGACTCAGTCTGATAACTGTAGCACCCCGTCGCTTCTGGAGAAGAATGTAGTACAGGTGTAACATTTAGGAACGTGGGCTTGGCAGCTCTATTTGTATCTGAAGTTAGTGAGGACAGCGGGAGGAAGGAGATGAATTCAGAAGACAACTTGAAAGAACAGTTGATTTGACTTTGGGACGTACAAATGAAGGGAATGGTAAAAGGTGAATACACAATTTCTCATCTGGAATTCCGTAGGCTAGTTAAGGAGGAGGCGGAGCCAACTCAAGGTTTCAGCATGTTGAAATTCAAATGCTGAGATTTAGATGGCTTATGTTTGGTTGTAAATAATCAAAAAATAGTCACTAATTTTGTGCGAGGTTTTCTGGGATATGTGTATTTTTAAAACTCTCGCAGTTGTTAGGAGTAGAATTTAGATTAGTACATTTAAAAAATTAATTTTAACTTCCTAAAGATTAGGAAGTATGTAAGAAAATATTTTAAATGTTTTGATTTATTAACAGGTGAATATTCATTAAAGAATGCTACTGGACTTGGTTTAATTGTGACTTCTACAGGGATATTAATATTACTTCACTACTATGTGTTTAGTACAGGTGAGTACTTGTTGTTACAGTATAATTTTGCCTACCTTTTTCATTGAAAAAAACAGCAGTTTTGGTGAAAATACTCATATAATTTTTTTACGATTCAATAAAAGTTGGTTTATTGAAAGATTTTTCATGATAGTCTTAGTGACATTTTCCCATTCATGTTAACATTAAGGTCATTCTAGGTCAGCTGTTTTGTAAAAAGTGATTTCATATGTATTTAAGGCCAATCAGCATAATTTTAATTATGCCATATAATTTCTTAATGATTATTTTTATATTCCCATTTCAGTTTTTTGAAGTTAAAAGTAGATGTTAAACACAGTCTTTCTCTTCTTTTGCTAAGCTTCTGCTTCTGCATTAAGAAGACTGGTTCTATGAAATGGAATTATGAATCACAGATAGTAGAAACATGTTTGTTTTTATTTTTATTTTTAATGAGTGAGAGGTTCTTACGTTGCCCAGGCTGGCCTCGAACACATAGCCTTGCCTCTTCTAGCACCAGGACAACTGGCCTGAGCCACTGTGGCTCCCCATATTTGTTTTTATTATTAGCAAACCTTAACACTGTAGTTTTAAAAGATGGCATTGATATCCAAACTATAGTCAGTATGATTTTCACTGCATTTTGAAAGTAGATCACTACCATATTTAGTTATTATTATTAAAGAGTCACATTTAACACTTGGTCTTCGAGCCTATCCCTGGTTTATTGTACACTGGAAAGGTATTAGTTTGTTATGAAATGACAGATCTAGAGATGTACAAGATAGAGAGTAAGATATTTCCAGTCACATATTTGCATAATGGTTCTCTCAACAAGAGCAATTCTGTGTGCATGTGGAGAAGCCATTCATAATAGCCATTCATACTGTAAAATGCACAAGTGTGGTAAAAGCAGCATTGTTCTAAGATTCAGGGTAAAAACTGCGAGTCCAGCTTAGCTGACTGGGAAAATTAAGGGCTGCTGAATGTGTGAATTTGGAGCTGACTACTCGTGTGGAAGGGTTAGATCACTGAACTAATATCTGCCATCAAACAGTGAACTCCAGAGTCAGACTTTAGTCTTAGGAGATCCCTGATTATACCAAATGCAAGTGGAAGTGATTGTTTCTTAAATACGCTCAACACACTTCTGTTGCATCCTTTTCCTTCCTCCAGCGTTTGGATTAACCTCCTTCGTCATTGCCATATTGGCTATTCAGGTGATAGCCTACGTCCTCGCTGTGGTTGGACTGAGTCTCTGTATTGCGGGTAAGAGTCAGCTTTCTGTAGACCTAATATGGGTTACCCTTGGACAGAGCTCTTCTTCCTTTTTCTTTTTCTTTCTCTCTTTTAAAAAATACATAGACTTGATTTTTGTATGTGTGCAGTTTTTGGTTCATGGCAAAGTTGAATGGAAAGTACATTCACATACCTATTTTTGTGTGGACATAAGTTTTCGATTCCATTTGGGCAAATACCAAGGATTGCAGTTGCTGAATTGTATGTTAAAAGTATGTTTAATTTTGTAATACACTGCCAAACTCCCTGTATCAAAATGGCTGTACCCTTTTGCATTATCGCCACCAATAAATGAGAGTTTTTGTGTGTTCATATACTTGACAGCATTTAATATTCTGAGCTATTCTTTTTAAACCTCCGATTTACCCCCGTGTGAATAGCACTTCACTCCTTGCTACAAGGATATTGACTGTATATGTGGCTGGGTGACTGATTGTTCTGACACCCAAACTGAAAGGCCTGTATTTCTGGTGGAACTCTTAAAATAACTGGGCTCCACCTGGTTGGAGCCCTAGACTTGAAACGCTAGTCCTCATTTCCTGATATGATAAGGTATGTGTTATCCAAAGGAGGGCTTTGTTCTTATGACAATTTGTAGTCATTTTACTGGCTAAGTTAATAATAAACATATATGGATGATTTTTGTTTTTCGATCATTACAATAATTACTCTTAAAACTTGAGATTATTACTGTTGTCTTTTTAAATGAGTCATTTCATATGCATTTCTAATACAGAATTTTATTTGTTTTTACAGCGTGTATACCAATGCATGGCCCTCTTCTGATTTCAGGTTTGAGTATCTTAGCTCTAGCACAATTACTTGGACTAGTTTATATGAAATTTGTGGGTAAGTCAATATTATTTTCGTTGCCTATGCCAGGAATTTCAGATGTATCACTTAGAAAATGCTTTTTAGTTTGTTCTCCCAGTTTAGGATCAAAAATGAGAAATTGCAATTGGAATGATTTGAGGGTAATTAAAGAGGGTAGAAGACATATAGGATTAATGAAAAGTTTGGGTTACAAACTAGTTTAAAAGAATATGGCTTTATGTATTTTAGAATGTTTATCTTTTTTTTTTGAGACGGAGTTTCGCTCTTGTTACCCAGGCTGGAGTGCAATGGCGCCATCTCGGCTCACCGCAACCTCCGCCTCCTGGGTTCAGGCAATTCTCCTGCCTCTCAGCCTCCTGAGTAGCTGGGATTACAGGCACGCACCACCATGCCCAGCTAATTTTTTGTATTTTTACTAGAGACAGGGTTTCACCATGTTGACCAGGATGGTCTTGATCTCTTGACCTCGTGATCCACCCGCCATGGCCTCCCAAAGTGCTGGGATTACAGGCTTGAGCCACCGTGCCCGGCCTAGAATGTGTATCTTTTTATACTAAGTAAAAGGGGACCCCATCTTTGAGGATCAATTTTAAGTAACAGGAAAGGATTTCCAGTTGTTGCAGTGTTCCTGTGATAGAGCTGTCCTGCAGAGACTGTTTGTCACTTGCTCTTTTTTCGTGGAGACATAGACACCCCTAGATAGGAATTAATATTAAGCATCTATCACTTTTGTTAATTTAAAGAGCAGTGACCTCTAATGCATGACTTTAAAACAGATCTAGTTAAAACCAATATAATGAAAACATTGAGTTTTAAAATTTAGGCTTTTACTCCTTTTAAAATCAATTATTAATAAGTATGGAATTCACTTCATTGCTTCTAACTTTTATATTTAATCTGCCAATTTTTAAGTTACAGCTTTCTGCATAAATTCTTATTTTTTATTGAGATCTGTGCACACAGATATTTTTAATTGTGCCTGAAACTCATGTTATCTTGCCTAAATTCAAGACGTTTTCAATAATCTAATTTATATATATTAGTTTCTCTTTTTTAAAAAATAGCTATTTTTTTAAATAAAGCAAACCCTTAACCATCTATCAAAATAATCAAAAGTTATAAATTAATGGAGTTAAAAAATAGCGTTTCTGCTTTGTTCTAAGTAAACTTTGCTGTCTGTGTTTCTAAAAATTAATACAGAACTTGAATTGTTATAGTCAAATAGTTTCTCATATGACTTACATAATAGTTTCAGAAAGTTGCCTTTATTTCTGAACTTTGGTTCTTGGTGATTGATAATTGAATTCAATTCTCTCATATGTTCTGTGTCTTTCTTTAATTAAAGCTTATTAGATAAGTAATTAAAATATTTCCAAAATCTACCTATCTTTAATATATGAGTTCATAAGTCCTAGGTGTTGCTCAGTAAGATTTTCTAATTTCATACCACGTAACTCCATGAAATACAATGAGATATCTAAAAAAGAATGGAATTCTTGTGGTACCTACAGTGAACATCTTGAATGTTGATGCGTATTCTATTTGTGTTACATCTTCCAATCACCATGTGTCTGGTTCTTGAAGATCACACTCCTGGTGTTGTTGCTCCCACGGATGTCTGAGACTAGTGTGTGATTTGCCGTATCCACACAAGTCTGGTGTTAGATGCCTTTGGCTGATGGGCAGTGCTCTCTTATTTTTTCCTCACTCTCTGACTTGTCCTCCCTTTTACTCCCATGCCTTCATATCCTTTCCATTTCTAGCAAAGAATGATCTTCAGTACAGTTGCCAGCAGGTCTGGCGACAATGCCTCAAGTGGACTAAGCATTGTGTATCTGCCACCCCCTTAACCTCACTCTCCTGCCTTCTCCATCACTTACATTCCTAAGAAGGCTGTGAAATCACTGCACCGCACCTGTCACTGTTCTGATACTGACTCAAATCCTGACTAGTACCCCAAATTATTTTTTCATTGTCATAGGTTACCATATAAGTATGCCATATGCTAAAATTTATGCTATATGTTTAAATTAGTGCAGTTTTATTGATAGCATCCTCATTTTATTGATAGTATCCTAAATTCACTTCTTGAATCCACTTGTCTGATGCCAGAGTTCAGAACGACACCTACGGTCAGTTGAAAGGCAAGAAGAGACAAGGTACAGGAAAGTTGCTCTTTAGTTAACCTGGTAGACTAGGAGGAACATTCATATGATTTGTTTATATAATCTGACTATGTAAATCTGAATCTATGTAACGTTAAGGTTGCAAATTTGAGCCTTTGTATTAGGAAGTTAAACCTTTAAGTGTCTCCGAAATAATTTTTACTCATCGCACATGTTCTCTTTTAGAAAAGTCAAATGATTGTGTTTTGACTAAAAGGCAACAAAACCCTCACATAGTCAAAAATCCAAGCTTCTCTTCAAGAAGTTAACGGTTAATGTCGCTGTGAGATTTTTAACTTCTATATTTTTTTGTTTCCAACTTGAAATTTGTAGCCTTCATTATTAAAGAGTAGGACTTTCACTTTCACTTTCTACAACTTTCTGTGAAAGTGACGTTCACTTTCTATTCTTTAACTTTTTTAACTGTTGGATTTTTTTCTTTTGTTGGAAGCATTTTAATTTTATAAGATGAGACAAGGGACTGGGCACAATAACTTAATGTGAAAGCACAGAAAAGATTACAAGAAACTAACCAAGCTTACTAAAGTTGGGCTTGTTCTTTGCGCAGAACGTTTATGTAATTATAAGGGTCAATACATACTCATTTTTTAGAGCCATTATCAGTTAGTTCAATATAAAGTCATATAGTGTTTTGGTACAAATCAAGATTGATTTGTACCCAGATATTTTAGAATGATGCAGATACAGAATATATACGTAGAATTTATATCTATGTGTAGCTATAAATTCATATATAAATTCAGATATTTTCTTGTTCAATTTAAGGAGAGGTAAATTTGGCATCAGTAGAAAAAATGCTTCTGAAAAATGTAAACCCTGGAAATATATTTGTGGCATGTAGTCAGATGTTTCAGGGAGAGAAGAACAAATCAAGAAGCATTGCAAGTAAGCTCATATGGAATGCTTAAGGCTTGTGGTTAAAAAATATATATATACACATATATAAATATGGCTGTCAGTGTCTTAGGCTCATGGTAACAGAAGCCTAATCATAATCACTCTTTTGTCACATGGGTTATATCCATATTGGAGAGAATTAACTTGGATGAGATTAATTTTTACACTGTTAGATTTTATAATGTTTGGAGGGATCACAACTGACTGATGTCTCTTTGAAGTACCGTTCTTTATAGATCTCTTTTTTCAGAATGGGCTGGCCAAATGTGACATCTTTTGGATCTGAGATTTAGAGCTAGAAACTATTCTTTACACATTATTAGGGAAGAAAAGGAGTTACTTGGCAGTTAGTAATATTCTATTTTGTTTTGTTTTTAGAGACAGCGTCTCATTATGTTGCCCAGGCTGGCCGCAAGCTCTGGGGCTCAAGGGATGCTCCCACCTGAGCCTCCCAAATAGCTGGGACTGCATGCGTGTGCCACCACACCTGGCAATGTTTATTCTGATAAATAAATTTATGAGCTCAAAAATGTAACTCTAAAACCTTTTCTCTGACCTTTCATATCACCATCAGAAAATTAGATGGCTGTTTAGTTCTCTTTTTCTTTGTAGAACATAGATAGGATGCATGGTTTAGTTGAAGTCAGTTGTATATACATGTAACTATCTTGAGGTTCCCAAATGAAGCTCTGTATTTCTGCTTGGTTTATTGGGGAGGCTGCTAAATGTGGTGCGTCCCAACCCATTTTACTCCATTCCACTTTACAAAAAGGTTGGCTTCTTGTTTGAATGCAAGGACCAAATCACTCCCCCAGGTGCCTCCACAGTAAGGGAGATTTATTTAAAGCTGCCTATGGCACTAACAGAGACCAGACTCCTATGAGCTCAGAAATGTGACTGGGGCTCACAGGGGTGGAGCAGTATATAGTCTGGGTGTTGGAAGGATCTGTTACGTCTCTAAGAACTGAAGCATCATGTGGCCGTCTCAGCAGCAAGAGTGCGATGATGCTCCTTTCACTCACAGTTACTGAGTTCTTGTCTTTGATTCTTTGCCTGTTAGCTAGTTAGCTCATCCTCTCCTTTACGCCCCTATTTTTTTTATCCTATTACTGTCTTCTCACAGACCGTTTTTCCACCCACAGCTTTGAGCTCATCCTTGCCGCCTTTCTGTTTCTTTTTCACTTTCCCTTCCCACCGCCAACTTTCTGGTCTTTTTTCTGTTTCTCCTTAGAGTCCAGTGGCAGGGAGAGACCTGTCAGTCCAGTCCGTTGCCATTTTTCCTGTTTGAGAAAGACTCACTAGCTTTTGGCTAGCTCACAGCCTGGCTTTCCTTGGGTCGGGACCCACCCTTTTCCCTGCCAGCTTTGGAAACTTGACAGAGTGCGGGTGTGCAGTGGTGGTGAATAAATAGTCAGGAACACAGAGCAGTCCTGGAGGCGTGCCCCAGTCTGCTGCTGAGAAAATCCAGTGCTGCCATCTAGTCCAGCTCTCAGTGGAATGGACCTCTGTTCAGTAGGATGCCCTCCTGCTCAGTGGTTCATGGAATGCTCTGTTCTTTCTACCTTTCCCATCTGTAGGAATGTGATTCTGTATTTACGACTCGCTTTAGCTGCTTGCAGCCTCCTCATTGGTTTGTTTGGTTTTTTTTGTTTTTGTTTTTTGGAGATGGAGTCTCCTTCTGTCACCCAGGATGGAGTGCAGTGGTGAAACCCCAGCTCACTGCAGCCTCTGCCTCCCAGGTAGGGTGGTCCTCCCACCTCAGCCTCCCAAGTAGCTGGGGCTTCAGGTATGACCACCACACCAGCTACTTTTTGTATTTTTGGGAGAGACAAGTTTTCATCGTGTTGCCCAGGCTGGTATCGAACTCCTGAGCTCAAGAAATCCACCCGCCTTGGCCTCGCAAAGTGCTGGGATTATAGGTGTGAGCCACCGCGGCCGGCCTTCTAATTTGTTTTTTATAAGGAAGCTATCTCTTCTTCCCTACCCAAGTAGAGTATTTTTTTCCCTTTTGTCACTTTTTTCATGTCCTATATTCCTTCATTAATGCATCCATTTAGAAGCTGTGAAAAAGGCAACTCAGAAAGCTAAGGAGAAATACGTAGAGGAATACTCCGAGCTATCTGCATATTTTCTTTAGTGTATTAGCTATTTGGAGCTTTGAAACTGGAAAGACCCAGGGGGTGGTGTGGAGAGAGAGACTGAGCTGTAAGAAACAGGAGCAGGGAGCTAAGGGAGATGGAGTAGGGGGGACAAGTTCTGGCACATTCTCTCCACACTCTGGCTAGATAGAAGAAGGAGGATGGAGAGTCCATGGAGGGGGTATGTCGATGACAGTATTTTCCTACCAAGCAGTGTAACAAGTGGCTGATTAGGGGGAAAGATGACATGAACAAATGAGAGAATGTGTTTATTATTTGATGTAGGTGGGTTATGCGCTTCATTTTTCAAATCAGTGTATATAATCAAGAATATTCAGCATGTTTGAATAGATTATCAGAGCTGGGACTCTTTCACTAACATCTCTGGCACCTTTAGTTTTAGCCCTGAACATTTTATCTTAAAATTAAACATTACCCATTGCCTTAGTTTATTTCATTTATTAAATTTATATTCTTATTTGTTATTTATATCAGCTTCCAATCAGAAGACTATACAACCTCCTAGGGTAAGTTAAAGTATGTTAAATGAATTGCGAATAATCATTTGAGGGATTATATTGAGAAATTGGTAATTGAGATATTTTGCTATCTGTTTAATGTCACATCAATTACGAGAATGTTGAAGTCATTGCATGACCATTGCATGAATGGGTCCATTTCTGTTTTGAAACCTGTGTTTGGTCATTTTAGTATCAATGGGATGGAATAAATGATTTCTTAAGATTGTACTGACTTCTCACACCCAGAACTGGAAAGCAGGAATAATAGCTATATTATCTCTGCAATCAGAAGGAAGCTGATTCCAATATATCACCTCACCTGTTAGATTCATTGGATGTGCATACACAGAATGACAACTTCAAGCTTAAAAATGAGGAGGAGAAATTTATACTAAATTGAGTTCATTAGAAATTATAATCTATAAAATAAATGTAAATATTGCTGAAAACCTCTGTTCGAAGTAATGATTCAATCCCCTCCCATACAAATGTTTTATAAACATTTTTTTTTCCTTAAAACTGTGCTTAACTTTTTACTGTACCTCAGATACCTTATTAAGCCATCTGAGAAAATTTCCAAGAAAGGAGTAATTTTAAGACGGCATAAGTGAAGAGAAAAACATAGACTTATCACAGGGACAGGCCCACGAGCTATTTTGGGGAGATAAGCTCTGGAAAGGGTTATATTGTACTTAGCTTCCTATAACAGAGTGATGATAGATTTATCTGGAATGCCAAAGAGAGTCTTCTGTCTGTGGCAGGAGGTGGAGGTCACATACGCTTCTAAGCCTGACAAGCCTCAGTGTGCCTAAAGGGCGGGCGGGGTGGGCATGTGTGTCTTCAACAGGGGTATATTCTAGAAACACTGGTGCCATAGCCACATTGGTCAGAAGAGGCCAGCAACTCTTCTGTTTCTGTAGATCCCAACACATTTTCTTTCCTGGGTACTGAGTTCAACTTGCGAGACTGAAAGATGATTCTGTTTTGCCCCCACCTCTTCACAGCATCACTTACTCTCTTGTCATCATTTGTGCTTGTACTTTAATAGTTTTAGAAGTTAGACTTTCTTGAGCTGAGAGGGGTG
This sequence comes from Callithrix jacchus, assembly GCF_049354715.1. Classification (NCBI taxonomy): domain Eukaryota; kingdom Metazoa; phylum Chordata; class Mammalia; order Primates; family Cebidae; genus Callithrix; species Callithrix jacchus. The sequence continues at coordinate 99,101,548 of NC_133516.1, read as the reverse complement.
AAGTTGGAAATTCTGCTGAGAAAAATAAATTTAAGAGAATAATATACTTATTATTATTAAACTATTAACCGGACTTGGAAAGCTTTGCTTTAACATTTATAGCCTTATTTAGTTTTTGTTTGTTTGTTTGCTTTTGACTGTAGGATTTACTGCTTACTACATAGTTTAAACATTAGCGTATATAAGTTTTCATATAAAAGGACATAACATAATTTATATTTCTTTGTAAATGTATTTTAAATATTTTTCAGAAAGCTGTAGAGGAACCCCTTAATGGTATGTGGTTGTTTCACTCTTAATCCCTTACCAGATCATAATTTGAACTGGCCCACAATCCAGTTAGAATGCCCCATCTATGCCTTAGGAAGAATATAGGTTTTTTTCCTGTTTCCTCTTGCCTTGATGTCTGTACTCTTGATTATTCATCAAAAATTATGAGTGCTGCTTTTATAATATTCTCACCTGTGGGAAAAAAAGAACTGTTCTGTGTCTAAATAGCTCCTTACCTTAACCAAGTGATATTTGGGCAAGGGGATCATTGCCCTTTGGTACTGGTCGAGATGAAGCATGACACCCCCTAGCAGAAAAGGATCCCAGTCACTTCCAATTTCTGATTTAGGAATTTTAGAAAGATATAGGCTATTGCCACAGAGTGAGACCAAAGCATCTCACTTTCTTTCCTTATAAACCTAGATCTCATTTCCCAGCTGAGTCTGTTTGCTTTGTGAATGCTGTGGGTGTGCTCCACAGAAAGGCTACATAGTACAGTGATAGCTTGACAGTCAATTTGGCTGTAGGGCTGTAGACTAGTTAGCACATCATTGCCTATTTGTTTATTTAGAACTGATTTCTAACTGTGGAACCACACTAACTGCCTGCTTGGCTTGTTACTAATCCCTAGCATTTAAAGAATCAAAAGGAATGATGAATGATGGTAAGTATAAAACGTGCTTAATAATTTTAGATCGGTTAAAACATGGACATGGGGAAACAGAAAAGCTTCTTGAAAATGTGGCTCTTTTTTAGTAAACGGGACACTGTCAAATGATAAAGGTTCTCGTTTCTTGATGTATAAAACTTAAATGTACTTTGCTAAAAATTGCAAACTACTACTATAAAAGCTATAGGGTGTCACAAATCAGACTCAAGTCATATGGCTCCCAGCAAAGAGAAATTACTACTTTTGTAAAACGTTTTTCAGATTCAGTGTCTGGTGACTATAACTTTAAAATGCCTTTTATAAGACAGATCAACAATCTGGCACAAATCTTTATCATTTAGACAGAATTTCTTTTATGCTTGTGTTGGTGATTTTGTTGCATTTAACCCATGGGGACGTAACAGCTCTGCTTTTCCAACCAGGAGCTTGGCTCTAACCTTTGGGAGATGGTGAGAGAGAGAGAGAGAAAGAAAGAGAGAGAGAGAGAGAGGTGTTTCGTCCTCAGCTTTTGCTTTTTTTATATATATATACAAGGACTCTGGGCTATCAACTTTTAATCTTTACTGAATATTTCAAAGACATATATTTGTTCTTAGAGATACATAGGTTTGAGATACTGAGTGCTACAAGCATTCATTTTGGTTTTACCTTAACATACTACAATTCCTCAGTTTTGCTGGTGCTTAGTAACTATATGTTTTTATCTTATCAAAAATTTCTTCTTACCTTTGACATTTATAATCATTCCTCAGTCATGTAAATAGTTTGCTTCGTATTTTGCTGTTTTAAAGTCTGTGACCTTACCTGCCCACTTCTGTAGCAAAGTGCAGCATTTAACTCAGGAAGCTATATTCCCCCAAGTGCCATTAATGTTTGCGTAAGATCAAAAACACTCCAAACATGCATTGGTGAACAAAGTTTAAAACAGTGTATATTCAACATGGTGTCACGGAGTGATCCCACTTTCGTATGTTTGTGTCACAGCCTTTAAAAGCATGTTTGTTATATAAGCCATTCGCCTCCTAAGAACACTATAGTTCACAGGAATAAATTAAAAGACATTAAAAAAGAAAAGAACTGGTACTAGGAATTGTGGTGTGGTTTGTTCCAGGAATTGTGGCATGGCATGGTTTGTCCTACATGTTTACCTTCTGATGTCCTATGTTTTTATTTCGTTGTCCTTTCCTTTTCCTTATTGGTGTCCTTGTTCTGTAGTTGAATGAAGCAACTACACTTTTCTCCATTTTCAGGAAAGCAGTCTCAAAGTCTTGAGTGCCTCTTCCTTTGTTAATTTCTCTTAAGACATGACTTTTTTAAACTACTGCACCCGGAAATATTGTAAAACAGATTTCCGTCGAATATTTGCGTTGAAATGGGCAATGATCTGCGAGATTCCCTTAATTTTGCTAATATTCAGCTGATCAGAATTTGTTTTTAAAATGTCTGTCTGGTGGGTACTTCCCACTGACAAGTGCTCATTGCTCAGAGTGTGTCTGCCTTGTCAGTGAATGAGGTTCAAGGTGCTTTCCTAGGGATCAGAGTTCGTACCATTTTTCCCTTTCATCTACTGCTGATCAGATGTTTATTTTACTTACATTAAATGAATGGTGGAGATCCAAAGTGAATATGATAGAATATTATTCTAGGATCAATGTCTTTTGCTTTGAAAAGTCAACATCTCTTGGCTTTTCCTCAGCCAACCCAGCAAACAGAGATTATCAGACTGTGTTGATTTTTTACTTTCATTTAGCATTGGCCTTTTTCTTACAGAAATTAAAAAGGCTAATGATTTGCCTGGTTTATAGCTCTGACCTTTGCAGATGTATTTTCTTAATTTTTAGATACTGTATATCTGAAACTATTTTTTTAATGCACCAACTTTTTAATGGATACAAAGTAGACACAAATAGTGATTGTGTGTTCATTTTTCGATTTTCCAGAATAACTGAAGCGAAGTGGTGGACTCTGGTTTGGAGAGTAGTAAGACGTGAAAGGAATACACTTGTGTTTAAGCACCATGGCCTTGATGTTTCACTGTCGGGAAGAAGAAACAAGAAAAGTAACTGGTTGTCACATATGAGACCCTTACGTGATTGTTAGTTAAGTTTTTATTCAAAGCAGCTGTAATTTAGTTAATAAAATAATTATGATCTATGTTGTGTGCCCAATTGAGATCCAGTTTTTGTTGTTATTTTTAATCCATTAGGGGCAAAAGTAGAATGGACAGTTTCCAAGAATGATGCCTTTCAGGTCCTAGGGCCTCTGGCCTCTAGGTAACCAGTTTGAATTGGCTCAGGGTGATAATTACTTAGCACTTCCCTGGTGATTACCCAGAGATACCTGTGGCTCCCATCAAACCTTTGCCAACTCAGGTTCACAACAGCTTTGGGCAGTTATGGCATTAGCTGTGATGTGTCTGCCACTTCTGGGTCAAGGGAATAATAAGTTAAGTACAGGCAGGAATTTGGTTGGGAGCATCTTGTAATACCATCTCCGTATGATGTGATATTGATGGAGATAGTGGTCCTCATTCTTGGGGGTTGCCATTCACACATTTCCCCTTCAGCAAACAGTGTAACAGGTCCTTCCCAGATTTCGGGTACCTTTATTGACGGATATGTTTTCCTTTTATTCACACAACCCCTTGAAGCCCTGTCTTGTCCTGCTGTTACTTGCTTCTGCTGTACAAGATGTAGCACCTTTTCTCCTCTTGGAACGTGGTCTAGTGACGCGGTAGCACCAGTTGCACGAAGGAGCCAGACTTGTTCTCAGAGCACCGTGTTCACGCTTTTCAGCAAAAATAGCTATGGTCGTAACATATGTATTCCCTTCCTCTGATTTGAAGGCAAAAATCTACAGTGTTTCTTCACTTCTTTTCTGATCTGGGGCATGAAAAAGCAAGATTGAAATTTGAACTATGAGTCTCCTGCATGGCAACAAAGTGTGTGTCACCATCAGGCCCGAAGGCCAGCCCCTGAACGGGGTTTATTACTGTTGTATCTATGTTGCATGAAAAACGCTCATCACCTTCCTCCTGTAGTCCTGCCTCGTGCTCCCCTTCCCCTATGATTGAAAAGTAAACAAAACCCACATTTCCCATCCTGGTTAGAAGAAAATTAACGTTCTGACAGTTGTGATCGCCTGGAGTACTTTTAGACTTTTAGCACTCGTTTCTTACCTGTTTGTGGGTGTGTGTTTGTATGTGCATACGTATGAGATAGGCACATGCATCTTCTGTATGGACAAAGGTGGGGTACCTACAGGAGAGCAAAGGTTAATTTTGTGCTTTTAGTAAAAACATTTAAATACAAAGTTCTTTATTGGGTGGAATTATATTTGATGCAAATATTTGATCTCTTAAAACTTTTAAAACTGTCTAGGTAATTCGCCACGCTTTTTGACTGCTCACCAATACCCTGTAAAACTACATAATTCTTCCTGTTTGTGTAATAAGATAGTAATATTTGTAGTTGCATTAATAATAGTTATTTCTTAGTCCATCAGATGTTCCTGTGTGCCTCTTTTATGCCAAATTAATTGTCATATTTCATGTTGGGACCAAGTAGTTTGCCCGTGGCAAACGTAAATTTATAACCTGCTGAGGCCTCTCAGAAAACTGAACATACTAGCAAGACAGCTCTTCCTGAAAAAAAAATTACGTATACACAAATATATGTGTATATCTATATGTACGTATATATATGTTCTTCCCTGATTGTGTAGCTGTCCAAAATATTAGCATATATAGAGGGAGCTGTATTTCTTTATACAAATCTGATGGCTTCTGCTGTACTTTTTCCTTCTGAAAATACTTACATTTTGCTAATATAGTTTGTTACTTTAAAAATCAGTTTCAATGAAAGCGGGGGGAAAGCAGATAGACTTGAAAAAGAGCCAAACTCCTATTAGGAAAGGTATGAAAATCTTTATAGTAAAATTTTTTATAAACTGAAGTTGTACCTTTTAATATGTAGTAAACTCTCATTGATTTGGGGTTCACTCTTGGATCTCATCCATCCGTTGTGTTCTCTTCGATGCTGCCTGCCTTTGAGGCACTCACTGCCCTAGACAATGCCACCAGAGGTAGCGGAGGAAATGCCGGATGAAATCAACTCTTGCCTCACTAGTCGCCAGCTTCTCTGGATAAGGGGCCACAGCAGCAGGAGTCCTCCTGCGTGGGCATCATTGGGCCAGTTCCTTCTCTTTAACTCAGATGCGTCATGGCTCCCAAATTCCATCACATCGCAGTTAAATGCAGACAATGTTTTGAGCATTTGAGCATCATGGATCTGTTTTGTCCCACAATATGCTTTTTACTCCCTGATCCCAGTTTCTGCTGTCGACTCTTCCATTCAGTTTTATTTATTGTCTGTTCTCACAGTGACACCATTTGTCCTTTTCTGCAACAACCTTTCCAGCTAGTTTTGCAAAAGTCAATTTGTCTTCTTCAAAACATTCTCCGGCCCTGCAGCCCCTTTCCCCAGCTCTCCTTGGCAGTCTCTCTCCATCTGTGTAGCTGCTCTTCCAACTCTTCATTTACCTTTCCTATAGCATATAGGAAATAGAACGATCTGTCTCTGCTTAGTTCTATTAGTTTTTTGGTCTTGCTCCTCTCCCTTGATTTTAAAATCCCTTCAGTAGCTAGAGCGTTTCTTTGTTCCGTTCCCCCTTCTGGCAGTGTTTTGCATACATCAGACGCTAGGTACGTAAGTTACAGATGATTGAGAGTTAGGTGCATTTAGATTTATCACTTTTTAATAGGGTGAGTGTGAGTTTTCTTTTTTTTGACAAATTTCACATGCTCTGAAAACCTTCAAAGGTAATGATTTTTCTCCTGGAAACTCCAGGTCCATTCTGTATAAATCCCTAAGAATGTCAGAATTTAAATAGCGGGGCTAACCCGAAATTGGAAGTATTTCTTTTTTTCAGGATGCTATAGTCAATTTAGTAAGTGACCACCAAATTGTTATTTTCATTAACAAAGCTCAAAAGATGATAAACTTACTTCTTCATCTCAATAACAAAAATGAAGCTCTAATCAACCTTCTAGGCTTCTCTTGTCTTAAAATGGGTATTCAAAAGGGGGGGTCTGTGGCGTGTGTATGGAAACACATACTCCTAATTTACCTGTTGTTGGAAACTGGAGAAATGATTGTCGGGCAAGTGTTGATCTTTTATTGCATTTTATTTGGTTGAAGGTTTCTTTTATAAACAGTTTTACTTGTGTCATATTTTAAATTACTAACTGCCATCACCCACTGGAAGTCCTTTGTTAAGTCATTTTCATTGACTACTAGGGATTCTCCAGGTAACTTTGAAGAGATGAGCAGTGAGTGAGCAGGAAGTTTTTCTGCCGTTAGCTTTGACAGCTCTTAATTATGATCATTGAAGACCAGCTTTCTCGTAAAGTTCTCCTTCTGAAACAAAGAAAGCCTTTGTACTAAGTTTTTCTGTAAGACAACATCTTAAATCTTAAAATTGATGTTACCGTGGCTGGCGAGAGAAGAAAACATTTTGTTTTTATTAAATGGAGCATTATTTACAAAAAGCCATTGTTGAGAATCAGATCCCACATCGTATACTTATCTAGTAACCATTATAAATGAAGAGAGCTCCAGTGTTGCTATGTGCAAGACCCTCTATTGAGAGCTTTTTTGCATAGCAATTAAAGGTGTGCTATTTGTCAGTAGCCATTTTTTGCAGTGATTTGAAGACCAAAGTTGTTTTACAGCTGTGTTACCGTTAAACGTTTTTTTTATATGTATTAAATCAATTTATCACTGTTTGAAGCTTTGAATATCTGCAATCTTTGCCAAGGTACTTTTTTATTTAAAGAAACATAACTTTGTAAATATTACCCTGTAATATTATATATACTTAATAAAACATTTTAAGCTATTTTGTTGGGCTATTTCTGTTGCTGCTACAGCAGACCACAAGCACATTTCTGAAAACTTTCATTTATTAATGTATTTTTAAGTTGCTCATATTCTAGGTAACAATGTAAAGAATGATTTAAAATATTAATTATGAATTTTTTGAGTATAATACCCAATAAACTTTTAATTAGAGCAGAGTTTTAATTAAAAGTTTTAAACCAGTCTAATGTGTTTCATAATTATTTTTTAATTAATTTTTTCCAAGGTGCGGTGCAAACGTCACGTGAGAAAGCAGGAGACCTGGGTGCTGGTCCTGGGTACACTGTAGCTAGCGGAGGACACTACCTACAGTGTACTCTACAGGTAAAGACAGACACTGCATCTCAGTGTCTGTCTTTACCTGTAGAATGAGATAAGCCTCTTCAAGACTGAAATTTTAATTATCAGTTAGTACTATTTTGATTACAAGTGACAGAAAACTTAAATCTAAGAAGAATGGTATCTATTGGCTAATGTAACCTGAAAATTAAGGCACAACTGGATTCTGGGCCTCCAAAAAGTGTGAAGGACACAATGTCTGTCTTGCCAGCTCTCAGCTTTACTGTCCTTCATGTGGCTTTACTCTCCCAGGTTTCCTGTGATGGCAAATGGCCAGCTGCGGTCCCAAATCCATTTTCTCCCAGCTTCAGGGAAAGTAGAGGAGTGAAGAAGAGCGCATGTCTCTCTCTTAATAGTCCTGTCCACCCTGGGTTGCACCTCAGTGCTGTGACTGGGTCACATGCCATGCCTCATTCAGTCACTAAGGCCAAGCATCTCTGGTGCTCTGATCTGGCCTGGCTGACTCCTGAGTCTAGACTGGAGTGGAGGCAGTGGGCTCCAGCTGAGCACATGTACTTGGCTGGAGGTGCCAGGTGGAGGGGAAGTTCACCTGAAGCAAACTCTGGGGGTCATGCGATGTCATTTGATTTGGGGCCCAGTGTTACCAGTCAACGCTTCATTCCTTCAGGTCTGTATTCTATGATTCTGCATTGTATGTGTGATTGTAGACCATTTGAATGGAAAATAATATTTGACAGCAAAATACCATCTCATTCCTTACCTCATAGGCAATTTAAATTTTATGCACTTAGGACTTTTCGTTCTCAGCAGGGGTAACTAATGAAGTTCAGAAGGCATTTAATGGCCTGCCTCCTGCACTGGCAGCTACTGTGCAGCACAGAACTGTACTCAGCCTGATTGAACTCCCATGGAGGGACAGGCTTCCAAATGCAACTGAACTTCATTTTTGTGCAGCACCTTTCCACCTCAGGCCTTTAGCTTTGAGAGCTTTAGAAAATAACGGATATGGTAACACCATCCAGGTAAGGCATGCTTTTACCAGTGGCTCAGAGATTTAAGCACAGCTGGCAGTGTTTGATGTTAGAAGTAATCTTTATTTTTCGTAAGCTTCATGCTAAGTACTCATTCACCAAATCAGAGGGAAATGAAGTATTTACCCCTCCGTTATGCATAACTGGCCTGGTTATTTCAGGTATCTGTGACCGCATAGGGTAGTAGACTTAATGGGTAGAACTCTACTTAGCAAGTATTTATTTAATCATTTGACTAGAAGGCAGCAACCTTTCAGCTCTGATGAGAGCCAGTTGTGAAAGACTAGGTATATTTTTCAAATTTGGTTGATGACAAAGGCTTGGTAAGAAGTCCAATTTGAAGAGAAGCGATTTGTAATCTAAAGATGGCAATCTGATGTCAGTTTTGACACCAGACAGTAAAACTGCTGCCATTGCTCACTTGATGGACAGACTGTATACCACCACTAGTATTAGACTTTCTGGAAGCCTCCACTTAAAATAATCTTATCTGATCATAGAACTCCCTTAATAAAAAACAAAACTATAATGTTGCTTCTTACTTTCTATGGGTTGCCTAAGAAATTCTTCAAAATTAAACTAACAGCCTGTAAGTGGTTTGACTTTCTAAACAAATGGATTGTTTGAAAATTTTAAATGTATTGTTTATAACACAGGATGGACATTGCCTCACGCCTATAATCTCAGAACTTTGGGAGGCTCAGGGGGGTGGATGGCTTGAGGCCAGGAATTTGAGGCCAACTTGGGCAATATGGCAAAACCTGTCTGTACAAAAAATACAAAAATTAGCTGGGCATGCTGATGGGCACCTCATCAATTTGGGAGGCTGAGGTGGAAGGATCACTTGAGCCCTGAACAGAGGTTACAGGAAGCCATGATTACACCACTGCACTCCAGCCTGGGAGATAGAGTGAGACCCTGTCTCAGAAAATAATAATAATTAAAATAACAAAGCCGGCCGGGCATGGTGGCTCACACCTGTAATCCCAGCACTTTGGGAGACCGAGGTGGGTGGATCAAAAGGTCAGGAGATCAAGACCATCCTGGCCAATAAGGTGAAACCCCATCTCAAATACAAAAAGCTAGCCGGGAGTGGTGGCACGTGCCTGTAGTCCTAGCTACTTGGGAGGCGGAAGCAGGAGAATTGCTTGAACCGGAAAGGTAGAGGTTTCAGTGAGCCAAGATTGTGCCACTGCACATCAGCCTGACAAAAGAGTGAGACTGTCTCAAAATAATAATAATCATAATAAAATAACAAAGCATGGAGTATGTCTTTCATGGAGCTCTCTTTTTTTACGCATTTTTATTATAAGTATTGTTTGTGGAAGGTGTTGTAGTTAAGCTGCGCTGTGGCAGAGTGAACTCCTGTGTCTCTGGCAGTCATCATATATGGCACCGATTCTGTGGGGAAACATGTCTCTGGCATGCTAACCGGAACAACTGGAACGTTCGGTCTCCCTGCCATCGCAGCCTCCTCCCCCAGCAGTTGTGGAACTAACAGCCCCACCACCTGGGGTGAGAGCCTCTGGGGCCTGCCTCCAGCCCCTGCCTCCCAGGCAGCTCCTTCTGGGAAATGCTCCTTATTCTCCAGGGAGTTTCCTTCCCCAGATCCACCAAACATTTTTAGAATGCGATGCTTATAAGCCTCACTCGTGCAATTGTATAAATGTGGTAACCCGAATTAACCTTTCCTTAATGCAGTGTTATCAAGTATTCACTTCTTACAGTTGAGCTGGTATCTTGGATTTTTAAATTTTTTAATTTTATCATCATGGATTCAGTAGAGCCCATATCTCTTCCTGTCTTTAGCTACATGCCTAGCTATCAATGAGGATTGTCTGCTAACAACTATTACTACATGGAACAGAAAAGATTCATGGATCCTATGCAAGAATGTATTTGAAAGCATCAACACAGAGAGTTTTTCTCATTTTTGTTCAAGGAAAGTTGTCAGAAAATGACAGAACCTTTCTGCTTTCAGCTAATGATGATGGAAGATGGGGCGTTTATTAATTGCTTAAAAGAATTTTATGCTCGAAGGTATGCCGAGAAAATGTGTTTTAGTTTTTTCAAACACATCATACTTAGTAAAATTAAATATGCTTGTATTATTTTTATGTCTCCGGAAAAGTACTAAATATATTCTCCCAGAAGAACCTTCAGCAAATAGGCTTGGCTGGACTAATTTACCACAGCTCGTCCTTGGCCCTTCTGGGTAGAATCGTTTCTCTTTCTTGCGCGGACAGATCAGACTCGGTACAGAGACCAACAGGGTCTCTGCCTTCTCCTCGGAAGCAACTGGAATTCTCCAGAGCAGTCATAAGGTGACAGAAAGGCCCCAGAACAGATGTTTCGTGGGCGACCGAGCCTCCAGGGAGGCCACTCCCTTGCTTTAACAGTGCTAATGAGGCCAGGTTGCCCATGGGTCCTCACCTGAGCCAGTTAACTTATTTATTTATATGACTCCATCTTGCTCCTCAAAGGCTTTAAAGTGGCCCCTTTGGGCCAGGCATCTTCACACTGAGAAAAGCGGCTTTCCATGGCCACAGCCAGGTGCGTGCACTCACCCACATGGGCGTCCAAAGAGAGCAGGGCTGTGGAAGGTAAAATGCCCTCTGCAAAATCTTGCCTCTAACTGCCTTGCTCAGAGCAGTCTGCCACAGAGGTCAAGAGCGTCATTTACTCACCTATAGAACAGTTCTTTCTCCCCCACCCCTGAGAAGCAAAGCCCCCATAGTAATTTTCACGATATATAAAAAAAAGTGTTTTAAATCAAAAACGAAACGGAATTCCTGATTGGACACATTCCGAGGGCTGTCCAAATCCAGCTGGCAGTGACACCAGTGCTGGTGGAAACCACATTTTATGAGTCTCCCTTCACTCGTCCTCCAGGGCATTTTTATTCTTCAAATCGGAGATAAAAATAAGGGTTGGTCTCTTAAGGTTAGGAGGGAGAGAGCAGCATGTGTTCTTCAAAAGACTCAATAAGATAATAGATTTTTTTTAAAAAAGCTGTTGCTAGTGTAACTTACTTAGAGTTTCAAAGGGCTTTTTAAAAATGAAATCTTTGCAAGCAATAGTAAAGAAATCTAGAACCCCCTGAGGTGATGGGTAGAGTCCTGTCAGGGATTTAAATCTAATTATCAGCCTGAAAGTAAAAAGGAGAAAGCAGCAGCCAAGTGTCAGCCCAGAAAACAATAGTCTCCGTGGTGGTGTTCAGCCGCCCAGTTATTAGTGCCTTCAAGGATAGTGCAGCGCATTTATTCTTGCCCTTGAAAGACAGCCACAGAAGCCTCAGTGTTTTCTGATAATTGCTTCCTTTTCCATGGAGTAGAGGTGCTTCCTATGCTCCTAGGTTTCATCTCTTCTGAGCACCTCATGAAAGACATTGGCAGTCGGTGCAGGCATTTAGAAGAGAAGCAATGTGACAGAGCCGAGTGCCCCAGCCTGCACTCCCCACCTGTGTGACCTTGTGCACCTAACGTGACTTCTCTGTGCCTCAATGTCTTCGTGTGTAAAATGGAGATGAAATGTGAAGATTAGATGAGATAACGCATGTAAAGTGGGTAGCATGGTGCCTGGCCCAATGGAAGCTCTCAATACGTGTAAGCTGTTTATCCTTTTCCTCTTATTATTCATTGGTCAAGATGGAAAAAGCTTAGCATGACACAGTCTGGAGATGAGCATCACATATGCTAGAATGTGTATTTTCCTCTGCTAGGCTATTGCCAAAGAAGCAAACAGCACACGAAATGACTGATAATATAAAATGATGTGACAAGCGCTGCTAAGCGGCAGACAGGTTCACTCCAAGCAATATCCATGTCAGGCCACCTTTTGCTTCCCTTAGTGAAAGCAGAGGACAGAAGGTGACATTTGGCATTGGGTAATCCTATTTGCCCTTTCCTGGAATGCAAAGGTGGAAGGAAAGGAGCCCACGCCTGTAGCACACCGAGAGTCTCTGGGGCCCCGAGCCTCCTGCCAACATCACTCAGCTCATTCATTTATTTATTCACGTCAGTGACAGATTCTCAAGACCTCTGAAAATGTGTTAAGAGCAGGCTCTCCAATCACGCCAGAAAGAATGCGATTAAGAACTTAGAGCTGTCTTTAGGCTAATAACCAGCAGAACCTAAATCCAAGTATTTGAGAGTGAAGATGGATGTTGAAAATATTGAGGCCTAGTAAATATTATTTAGCAAATGAAAGTATTTCAGTTGGGGGTTTTGATAAGGCTTAGGTTTATACTGTAATCAGCCTGCTCTCTTCTCTAAAATGATTAGAGTCCTTGTTCCATCAGGCCTCCTGAATGGCTGTAGAACACAGAAAAGGCAGCTGGTGACATGCTGTGAATTGGAAGTGGCTTCTATTTACCTCTTCTCCACCTACTCATATGGCCACGGATGGCGTCCAGTTCATGCAGGAATGAAACACCACGCAGGGCTAACTGGCCTAAGTCCTTGGAGTGGAGGCAGAAACTTGCTTGAAGAGAGCCTGATTAAAATCCCCAAGTCCATTTTAAAGCACGGTTTTCTATAAAGCCTCTAATGCTTATAGTAGTACATATTTTACAAAGAGAGGGAACCCGAACAGTCCTAATATGTAAGCATTTTAGGTTGTTGGAAATAGACGTTCAGTGCCGCAAAGAAAAATTAGCACTGAGACAAAGGATCTTTCAGCAATGCAATTTTTTTACTTCCTGGACTGCAGGAAGGGTACCCTCGCTAGCCATCATGCCACAAGGGCACAATGAATAAAGGAAAACAGAAAAATTTATTCCTTACGCGTTTGGGGTTGTCCTTACTGCTGGGTCTGATCTCCATTGGCTGCAGCCAGACCTCACAGTCTAAACTAAAACCCGACTGGCTAACAAAATTTTCTAAACAGGTAAAAGCAATGGAGAGCTGGGACTTGCCTATGAGCACGTCCAGACCAGATATCTTGGTTAAAGTACAAGGACATAGAGTGTACTACGTGCCTGTAAGCATGGCACATCTAACAGCTACATAGGATAAGGCTTAACAAAGTTATTAGCACACTTATTCTTTAACAAGAAAGGAAACTAAACAGAAACCTTTCTACTTCTCACATAGCTCCTGACTCCCAACTTGGCCAGAGATGTGTGGCGAACCAATATGTCACATTCCATTAAAAGATGCTTCCCTGTTTATGTTTGTTTGGTGTTTAGAAATGCAGTAACTATACTAGAGTTCTTTCTTAGGCTGTCATCTGCCTCTGAGGGAACAGCAAGTGATGCAGAGAGCCAATCTCAGCACCATAATTATAACAGAAAGCTATGCATGTGTCCTGCATTAGGAGCATTGCCGTTCTATGCTACCAAATGAAGAGGATTTTATAGACACCTCCCTCTCGCTTCTTCCTCCAAACCAATCCCTTGTTCCTTGCGCCCAGAAATAAAAGGACACTGTGAGTTATGGCATTATCAATGGATTTTCAGTGGGAAGGATGTTCTGAGCAGTGAAAACTATAAATAAATTGATTCTACACTGGAATTAGCTGTGGAGCCAGAAAGATAAACACAGGACAACTAATTGCAGCTGAGCATGATTCACAAGCACGTGCTAAGGAGAGAAAAAGTCAACAGCATTAATGAAAATTAAGCAGCATCTTAGTGGTACTAGTAAATAAATAAATATATGTCTATGTTTAATTAAAAGCAAGACCCAATTATGTCTCACTTCTTACCGAGCTACTTAAATTGAGACAGTCTAATATTAAATGAGAAAAATCAACTCGGGACACTGTGTCATCTGCATTTAATCAGGACCTCCGTGTCTCACACAGGCTCTGAAGATGAGTAGCGGTAGGGGTGTATGTAGAAGTCTCAGGCAAACTTCCCACTGACTTGCAGTGGACAGTCTATAAATCTCCACCTGGAGTACGGAAAACTTCTAGAAGAATTGTGACTGTAAAGCCACTTCTGTAACTCTTCCTCTGTGATTCTGAGGATGTTGGACGAATATAAGCAAAGCTTATATCTAAAGCTGTAGCTACAAGTATCAGTGTGGTGCTAGTTTTTCTGACAATAAAAGCAAGACATCAATGCTCAGCAAAGCATTGACTTAAGGTTTTGCTTCTTTTTTTTTTTTTTTTGAGACGGAGTTTCGCTCTTGTTACCCAGGCTGGAGTGCAATGGCGCGATCTCGGCTCACCGCAACCTCCGCCTCCTGGGTTCAGGCAATTCTCCTGCCTCAGCCTCCTGAGTAGCTGGGATTACAGGCACGCGCCACTGTGCCCAGCTAATTTTTGTATTTTTAGTAGAGATGGGGTTTCACCATGTTGACCAGGATGGTCTCGATCTCTTGACCTCGTGATCCACCTGCCTCGGCCTCCCAAAGTGCTGGGATTACAGGCTTGAGCCACCGCGCCCAGCCGGTTTTGCTTCTTTTCAACTAAACTTGTTTAGCGCACATTAGAGGTCAGATCTGGAAAGGGCAGATTGGGAGGCGGGTTGTTTCCACCTGCTTTGTCTAAATGCCTTGCCGCAGTCAGTTTCCTTAGTTGTTTTGCGTCTACCCCCATTAGTTAAGAACCCGAGGTGAGATCACCTTCCTTGCTGAGTTTACCAGTGGTTCTGTCCTAGGGGAAGAAGAAGGTGTAAGAGGCAGAAGCTCCTCTCTCCAGAGGAATCTGAAGAGAATGCGCTTTGAGGACACTGGGGCTGCAGGAAGGAGCCGCGGCCCCGGCCGGCAGTGACTATGCCTGACCCCAGAGTTGCCTGCTTGGCCCTTACTGTGTCATTTCTTGTCTCACTTCCTCTCACTTGTCAGGAACACTGCCAGGATTGGTGAAAAGACAAATGAGATACCACATCAAATGAAGCCAAATCCTTGAAAGAAAGATGAATCAGACATTTCTTATCTCACTATGAATGATGCAAATGTCTTTCTTTCCTTCATCTCAAGAGGTTTTCTTGTTTTTGTTTTTTAAATCTTTCAGGAAAGTCTCATCATTTACTGATGATAAAATAACATTATCAGAAGCTCTTTATTGAGCAGTTCTTCTGTGGTGGTCACTACACAAGGCCTAAGAATATAGTCGGGATCGGACACAGTCCCTCTAAGATGGGGTGTGTAAATTGAGCAAATTTCCTGCTTTCTCTGAACCTTGATCCCCTCGTTTATTACACAGGATATTTGTAAAAATAGTAACACATACATTCCAGATAATTTTTTTCCTGAGACAGGGTAGTGCTCTGTCACCCAGGCTGGGGTGCAGTAGTATGACCATGACTCACTGCAGCCTGATCTCCTGGGCTCTAGCAATCCTCCCACCTCAGTCTTCCAAGTAGCTGGGGCTACAGGCATGCACCACCACACTGGCTAATTTTCTTTTTATTTTTTTGTAGAGACATAGAGACTGGATCTTACTATGTAATCTAGGCTGGCCTCAACTCCTGGGCTCTAGTAATCCTCCTGCTTTGGCCTCTCAAACTGCTGGTATTACAGGGGTGAGCCACCATGCCTGGCTCTGGACATGTTTTGAGGACTCCATAAGATGATGTATATGAAAGGGCCTAGTGGGATATAACTAGGAGCTCAACAAATGTTATACTGTGTTTTCCCACAATCATAAGCAGGAAAAGAAAAGAAATTAAATCCCTACATTTCCCCATTTCTTACGTTTTTTTTTTAAAGGGTGGTGTTAGGGAGAAACCTGAAAGTTTTGATTAAAAAAATAGCTACTTAGGAATACATAGGAAATCATGGGTCAGAAATCACAGGACAAGCAGTTCTTTAAGCCAAGCTTTCCCTGTCAGGATGCCTTCCCCAGGGAAGCAGACCCTTCACTGGCAGTCAGAAAGGTGCTCACTTGTGTCTCAAGCAACAGGCTGGTGAAAATTGGTGGAGAGCCATGGAAATGCTACTTACTGCCAGGTCGGCCCCTCATGACCTGATGGGCACTGTGGACATGGGAGACCCCAGACCCTGGTGACAAAATAAGCAACAGATTCTTTTTCTGGATGGATCTCAGGTGAATTCTGCTCACAGCCAGAGGAAAATGAGCATTTCCAATTTTTCTCCTCCCCTCCTCAGCTTTTCCTCTGGCCTTACCTAGGTGGCCAGGTTTAGTACTGAAGTTCAAGTCACTGAAGTTCAAGTAATTCAGTCTGTTCAAATCCCAACTAAACTCCAGAGACAGCCAGGAGGGGTCATGTGTGGAGGCAGAGGCCAAAAAGCACAGCGGATGCAGCCTCGGGTGGTGGGGCAGGAAGGACGGGATCTCACCCTGCTGCTGACGAACTGGGGACCCAGATAAGATGCTGTGGCTTCCTGCCTTTTGGCTTGTTTGTCTGTGAAATGAAGGACTTGACCCAGATACCTCAATAGCTCACCAGGGTACTCGCCTGTCATCTCTCCCTGGAAGCTGGTCAGGTTTCCAGGATCACCTTCCCTCTAACCTCCACCCAGGCAAAGGCCGGAAAGTGACCTTCAAGAGGAGTCAGCACTCCAGCTCCTGCCTCAGGGTGACATAAAGACCCCAGGAAGGAAACTATGCTGAGAAAAGGAGATCACACCTCTGTCTAGCCTGTACCAGCCCCTTCGCATGCCCCGAGGGCACCAGGCCTAAATCAAGGTCAAAGACACGACCCTCCTGGTTGTGAAGATCCCAAAGACTCCCGGCTACACGAGGAGAGTTACTCAGAAAGCCAGATTCGGAGCCATTCAGCAAGGACCCTTCAAACTTCAGTGTACCATGTAGAAGGAAAGGTGCAGACAGGCGCCCAGCAGGTGGGTTTTATTTGGTGTGCCCAAAGTTTTGAAAAATACATGTGCACCATTAAAGGAAAAAAGAAGAAAAAGAAAAACAGCAAAAGCAGGAGACTCTACATTTTTTAAAATCTGGATTTCCAGCTTCCGTTAAATAAAGAAGTAGAGGATCTGGCTACACTGGGCCCGCATTACTCCCCTCCTCTAAAGGTGAGCTGGAGTCACACTGCTTCCGTCCTCTTTGGGTAGAGAACATGCTCCCCAGTTCTCCAGGGCTCCTTCCGCAGTTGCTACTTGAGCCTGTATTTCAGTGTTTTGCTTGCAGTGGAGAAATATTTCTCTCTGCTCATGAATCTACAAAATGTGAGAAAACAAAACATATACCCAGAGGACTGTGTGCTTTACCAGCAAGTGCAGAAAGCGCCTTTGTGGAAGCAAGGAATAGTGTTAATATTTACTATGCAAACCTCCGGCATGCACCACTCATTCCCATTACCTGCTTGGCTCTTCAAGGCATTTTATGTTGTAGCCTCTGCCTGGAAGACTTGGAGGATGGAAATCTGTAAGTAGTCTGCAGCTAGTGGTCCACCTCTTTCCCCTAATATAGGTCATGGCAGAATTACTGTGGCACCCTACTTTGGGGAGAGTTCTGCTGCCTTTAGTCCTTGCATGCTTAATCACCTGCAGCAAACTCAAATCTTATCCTTCAGTCTTCAAAGGAGGAACTCTGCAGCCATAAAAAAGCACGAGTTCATGTCCTTTGCAGGGACGTGGATGAAGCTGGAAACCATCATTCTCAGCAAACTAACACAGGAACAGAAAAACCAAACACCACGTGTTCTCACTCATAAGTGGGAGTTGAACAATGAGAACACATGGGACACAGGGATGGGACATCACACACTGGGGCATGTTGGGGGTGGGGAGGTAGGGGAGGGATTGCATTAGGAGAAATACCTAATGTAGACGATGGGTTGATGGGTGCAGCGAACCACCATGGCACGTGTGTACCTATGTAACAAACCTGCACGTTCTGCACATGTACCCCAGAACTTAAAGTATTTTTTTGAAAAGTAGATAGGAATTCGTACAATTTTTTCCCTGTCTGAAATTAAGGGAAAAAAAAGTTTTTTTAAAAGAAAAAATTAAAAAGGTGGTCAGGAAAAAAAACCAAAAAGATGAGGTAGGAATTTGAGAGACTAATCATTAGCTCTTTTGCTTGGAATACTAGTAAGATGAATTTCTACGATGGTCTTCTCCATCTTTCATGTACATGAGGAAATTCAAGCTGAGGCAGATAAATGACTTGCCCGAAGGGTGGAACTGGAGTATGGGCTGCTCTAGAAAGAAGGCTGGGAAGGAAACATTTCCTTGCTCCTTCACCTGGGGAAAGCAAGGTGCCCTTCCCCCCACCCTCTTCTGTCCCCCAGAATGCATACAATATGCACACACTAGCTCACTGACTGCAGGCTGGCCAGCTCCTCCCAGCCTCTCCCAGATGTGGGCAGGGAGAGAAGTCCACTGGTGCCACCTGCCAGAGGAGATGGCCACTGCCAAGTGAGGCTGATCTGAAGAGTAGGTTCCAGGAGTTCTGAGCCGAACACTGGATGCTATTCATGGACAAGGGCAGATCAGAAGCTCTCCCGGTCTTCTGCCTCTGGCTCCGCAGTGCTGCCTAGTTACCATAAGGGAGGGCATGAGGAAGGAGCTGAATACTCATCCCAGCTCAGAAGTGGAACTGAGACTGCTTTGCCAGGACGCTAATATCATGGTGCATGGAGAGCATATAAACATCCTAGAGGCTGGGCGTGGTGGCTCAAGACTGTAATCCCAGCACTTTGGGAGGCCGATGTGGGTGGATCACCTGAGGTCGGGAGTTCCAGACTAGCCTGGCCAACATGGTAAAACCGCATCTCTACTAAAAATGCAAAAATTAGCTGGGCATGGTGCTGCATGTCTGTAATCCCAGCTATTTGGGAGGCTGAGGCAGGAGAATTGCTTGAACACAGGAGGCGGAGGTTGCAGTGAGCCATGATTGTCATACCACTGCACTCCAGCCTGGGAGGCAGAGAGCAAGGCTCTGTCTCAAAAACAAAAATCCCAGAAAAAGAGCAAATGCACAGCATTGGCACTGGTGGTGCAAAAGCACAGCCCAGGATGCCTCTTCAGTCACAATCACTCACTAAAGCTAATCGGTGAATGGTCTAGGTACCTAGACCAACACACAGTTTCCCAAACATCCCTGGCTAAGGCCACGTGATTCACAGAGATGCTTGTTTGCTGAGCATGAATCAGATGTGGAGAAAGTCCTGAGAAAGTCCCTAGGCTTCTATGTGTGAAGCTCCAAGTCAGGATGAAAGCAGCCAATTCACCTGCTGTAGACTAAATGGTTGTGTCTTCCTCCCCTCAGTTCATATGCTGAAACCCTAACCCTCATGGTACTTGCAAGTGGGGCTTTGGGAATAACTGGGTTAGATTAGGTCATGAGAGTGAGGGTGGGGCCCTCATGATGGGATGGATACCCTCACACACACAAAAAATGAAGAAATGTGAGATCTCTCTCCACCATGTCAGGGTACAGCAAGAAGACAGCTCTCTGCCAACCAGAAAGACAGCCCTCACTAGACAGAGGATCCGCCAGCCCCTTCATGTTGGACTTCCCAGCCTCCGCACCTGTAAGAAATTAATGTTCGTGGTTTAAGCCACTCAGTCGATAGTATTTTGATACAGCAGCTTGAGCTTAGACGTCACCTGTATCGATTCTTTGGCAATGAATTCAGCAAATGGTTGCTTTGTACAATGATCAGTTCACTGCAGGAACCAGTCATCAGACAGAGCTCAAAAGTCACATGCCCAGGGAGCTTCACCCGGGTTCCAGGAAGAAGTTAAGAAAAAGAATAACAACTTAAGCTTCTACACGTCCTAACACCGCACCAAATGCTTCAGGTACGGTGTTATTCATTTGAATCCCAGAACAGGCAGCAGCATGTTTCCTCAGATATATTTTATCCAGGGGGAACATAAGGCTCAGAATATAAGGATGTCCAAGGTCAGCAGGTTTGCAACCAGCACAGGCAGGTTTCAACTCACTTCCTCTGACCCAAAGCCCTGGCTCCGCTCTCCACCGCTGTGCCAAGGAAGGCTGTGCCAAGGAAGGAAGGCTGTGCCAACGCTACCTTTTTGATCTCAGACTGTCGAATTTCCCTTGACTCCTGGGAAACAGTTTTAAGCAGCTGCAAACATGGTTTCCACAACTGCATTCCTGAAGCGCATACCGGGGGTTACTTCTTGTAACAGCGTCTTCTTCCAGATGACTGAGCTGTATCTGCTGGTGATAAGATCAGATTAACCGATTTCAACTTGATAGCCGGATTCTGACACACTGAAAAGTAAGAAAAAAGAAAAAAGTGTATGAAGGATCAAAACCACAGTTACACTGAGCACAATGTTTTCCCTTAGGATACCCTCAGATTTTACAACCAGATATTTACTATAGATCCAAAAGAATAAGAATCACCCTTCTTCCTTGATCTCAAGATATACAGTTTGGATAGTCTAGAATTAGGACGTATCTTAAAATCAATGTTTAATTTTAATAGGATGGTCTTTCTTTTCCCCTCTCCCACTCCAAACAAGCATTGACTTAGTGTCAGGAGACTTCAAAGCTGCAATTCATATAACCATGTGTCTTAAAATAAGTGGCATCTTATTTTATTTTACAGAGACACGGTCTCTCTCTCTGTCACCCAGGCAGGAATGCAGTGGCATCTTCTTAGCTCACTGCAGCCTTAAATTCCTGGGCTCAAGGGATCCTCCCACCTAAGCCTCCTGAGTAGCTGGCACTACAGGCACACAATGCCATAACTGGCTAATTTTCTCATTTTTATTTTTTGTAGAGATGATGTCTCACTCTGTTGCCCAGGCTGGCCTCCAATGATGCCCTCACTGCAGCCTCCCAAAGAGCTGGTATTACAAGCACGTGCTACCTTGCCCGGACAAAGGGCATCTCACAAAGAGGAAATAAGAAGTCTGGCCAGAAAGCTAATTTGTTTACATGTCTCCAATCCCTAGTGTGCAACATGATTTCAATATGTGCTTGTGGAAATGACAAATACATCTATAAAATAGACACTGATTTTTTTTTATAAGGAAAAGTTTCAAACATATACCAAAGTATGAAGAGTGTTACAATGAACTCCCTTCACTCAGCTTCAGTATTTTCAACTTACGGCCTGTCTTATTTTCTCTGCCCCTGACCACTCCCTGTCTGCCCCAGGTAATTTTGAAGGAAATCCCAGATGTTAGAGCATTTCATCAGTAAACGTTTCAGTGGGGAGAAAAGACAAAGACTGCCCACCTCTCTTTTTTGAGATGGAGTCTCTCTGTGTCGCCCAGGCTGGAGTGCAGTGTCATGATCTTAGCTCACTGCAACCTCTGCCTCCCAGGTTCAAGCGATTCTCCTGCCTCAGCCTCCCAAGTAGCTGGGATTACAGGCGTGTACCACCACACACAGCTACTCTTTTTATTTTTAGTAGAGACAGGGTTTCTCCATGTTGGTCAGGCTGGTCTGGAACTCTCGACCTCAGGTGATCCTCCTGCCTCCGCCTCCCAAAGTGCTGGGATTACAGGTGTGAGCCACGTGGCCTGGCCGACTCCCCATTTTAAAAGCATCTCTGACAACATCATGACACCCCCCTAAGAATCCATCACAGCTCCCTAAAAACCAATATTAATTCTGTAATACTATCAGATATTCATTTCGTATTTACATTTTCTTGATTATCCCATAAATAGCCTCTTTCTACCTTGCTCTCTTTTCTTTCCTGAGAGTTTATTTGCCTCAGTATCCCTAAGGCATGAAAGCTGCATCCTCTTTTTCCCCATTTGCTGTGTTACTGAAGGAACTAAATCTTCCTGCCTGCTGGTTTCCCACATTGGCTTTCCCAACGGCATTCCCATAATAACACTGTTTAGTATGTTTCCTTTCTCTTTTGTTTCCTGGGTATTGGTACTTGGAGCGGGAGGTCGTGCCGACCTAGTCTGCCTTTTTTTTGTACTTTAATCAGGAGGTGCATAACGTCTTTGGTTGTTATCAGCTATTGATGATGACTGCGTAGATCACAGCAGGCACCTTGAGTCGACTGCCCCATACCAAAGTTGCCCCAAACATACGCATTAAAAATAATGAATCTGAGATGTTGGGTATGTTACCATTTGGTTTCAGGTCCTTATGATGACAAGGGAGAGCTGTCCCCTTGTGTTGGCCCAAGCGACGGTGGGCTCTGCTATGGTGATGTGAGGGTGGTGTGCCCAGGCAACCTTACCTTTAGAAAAACAGCATTATACAAACTTTGGTTTCAGTCAACAAAAAAAGAGGGGCATGAGGACTGCGGGAATATCTACAACAAAGGCATTGTTTATGGTTGTAAGTATACAGCTGGAACACTGAAACTGTGGCCTGTGATTCCATCTAGCTCTTGCTCGACAATCATGTCTTATAGCAGGAGCTGTGGCTCACGCCTGTAATTCCAGCATTTTGGGAGGCCAAGGCGGGCAGATCATCTGAGGTCAGGAGTTCAAGACCAGCCTGGTCAACATGACAAAACCCTGTCTCTACTAAAATTCAAAATTCAGCTGGACGAGGTGATGAGTGTCTATAATCCCTCCTACTTGGGCGGCTGAGGTAGGAGAATCACTTGAACCTGGGAGAGGGAGGCTACAGTGAGCTGAGATCGCACCACTGGACTCCAGCCTGTATGACACTATGAGACTCCATCTCAAAAAAAAAAAAATTATGTCTTAGGCTATCACAATACTTCTTAGACATTTCCATTACTTCTAGCACAACACAGAGGCTATGGCACTTACACAACAGGTCTTTCCCTCTGCCCACACACTTTACTCCTGTACTGGGCATAAGAGGGTCTACACATGTCCCCTAACCAATCGTGTTATGAGCCATTTAGCATATGGAAACTCATGCTGTGTACGCAGATAGGAAAAAAAGGAAAGAGGTATCTCACAGGCAATCAGGGAAGAAGGATGAGTGTGAGGAGACCTCCTGGAGACCTCAACTCATCAGAGGCAATGGTGGGAGCAGAGTAGCCACTGTGCGCGTGCTTCCATATGTCCCTTTCTTTTTTTGGCTCTAGCCATTTCTTTTCCCAGTACCAACTAGCTTCATCACACTCTGCATCTCTCTGTAAGTGACTGGGACATTAGAATGGCGCAATACATACAGCAGAAGCCTTCAAACTTTTTTCCTTTTATTTTTTAGTTGACATATAAGCATTGTACAGGTTACGGATACACAGTACTGTTTCAACACATGTATATAATGTGTAATAACCAAATCAGGGTAATTGACATATCTATTACCTCAAACATTTATCTTTTCTTTGTGTTGGGAACATTTAAAATCCTCTCTTCTATGATTTTAAAAATACACAATAAAGTATTGTTAACTATATTCACCCTACAGTGCCATAGAACACTTATAACTCATTCCCTTATCTGTCTGTAATTTTGTCTGTTAACCAGCTTCTCCTCACTATGCTTCCCAGCCTCTAGTAATGACTAGTCTACTCTCAACTTCTAAGAGACCAACCTTTTTTTTAGCTCCCATGTATGAGTGAGAACATACAGTATTTATTTTCTGTTCCTGGCTTGTTTCACTTAACATAATGTCCTCCAAGATCATCCATGTTGTCACAAATGACAGAATTTCATTCTTTTTATGGCTGAATAGTACTCCTTTGTGCATATATGCCACATTATTTTTTATTCATTCTTCTGTTAACAGACATTTAGGTTGATCCCATATGTTGGCTATTGTGAATAAACATGAGCAGGCCAATGTCTTTTCCATACATTGATTTCCTTCCCTTTGAGGAAATAGTAAGATTGCTGGATCACATGGTAGTTATATTTTTAGGTGTTTCAGAAACCTCCATATTGTTTTCTTTTTTGAGACGGAGTTTCGCTTTTGTTACCCAGGCTGGAGTGCAATGGCATGATCTCGGCTCACGGCAACCTCCACCTCCTGGGTTCAGGCAATTCTCCTGCCTCAGCCTCCTGAGTAGCTGGGATTACAGGCATGCACCACCATGCCCAGCTAATTTTTTGTATTTTTAGTAGAGACGGGATTTCACCATGTTGACCAGGATGGTCTCGATCTCTTGACCTCGTGATCCACCCGCCTCGGCCTCCCAAAGTGCTGGGATTACAGGCTTGAGCCACCGCGCCCGGCCCATATTGTTTGCTACAATGGCTGTACTTATTTACATTCTTACAAAGAACGTAATGTAAGAATTCCCTTTTCTCCACATCGTTACCAATAAATATTGTTTTCTTTTAATTGTTGTTGCTGTTTTTGTTTCACCTTTCTGATAGCAGCCATTCTAATGGGGCTTGGATGCTATCTCATGAGATTTTCATTTTCATTTCCCTAATAGAGATGGTGAACATGTTTTCATATTCTTGTTGATCATTTGTATGTCTTCTTTTGAGACAGGCCTATTGAGATTCTTTGCTCATTTTTAGATTGAATTGTTTTTCTGCTAAGTTCCTACTTTCAAATATTTTTACCATCATTTAATAACTTTTTATCACAGCCAGGTACACACAAACATGTAGGGATGTAGGCCAGCATGTATGATGTGAAATATATATATAAAGAGACCTTTGAA
Organism: Callithrix jacchus; assembly: GCF_049354715.1. NCBI lineage: Eukaryota > Metazoa > Chordata > Mammalia > Primates > Cebidae > Callithrix > Callithrix jacchus. The sequence continues at coordinate 99,076,939 of NC_133516.1, read as the reverse complement.
ACCAGTTTTACATACTATCAGCCTTGCTATGTGTTATATATCCTGATACCTTCTTTTCTATTCTATTCCTTTATTAAACATTACTGGTTGTGACCTGCTAAATTTATTTCAAAACCCACTGGTGGGTCATAAGTTTCATCTTGAAAAACACATCCTATTGTGGAGGTAGAACTGGAAGAGCATCAGACCGAGGTCCTTGGGAACTAGACTGATTCCAAATACAAGAATTATGGCTTAAGAAGCTGGAGCATCATTACACCGTGAATTAGATCAGAAATTGGAGCACGCTATATTTGTCACATCATAAAACGCTATGCGATGTAGGTAGTCAAACGACCCTTTGGTTGTAATGTGTGATCTGGTTAATCTTGGAAGTGAATCAATATCCCACAGCGATCCATTGGAGGAGAGAAGCACACTGGCCTGATGAAAGCCATCCAGGAGCCCTGCCTTTTCTATTGTGGCTTTGATGGATTGGCACTTGCAAACACTCATCATCCATCACATCATCCCCATTCTATTTTTCTAGCTCGACAGAGCACACTGTGCTCTCTGGAGCCACAAAGAGAAGAAAATATTCCCTACAACACTCCTGCATGATGAATTTTTCCACCTCTACACTAAGCTCTGCTCACAGGGCATGTCTTTTTGGCTTTTTGAGTGTCCCAACTATGACAGGAAAACTGGTAGGAGACCAATAATGCTGCTCCTATCACCAACCCATATTGCCTGACATTTCTCACCTCTTTTCTTATAAAGAGCTCCCAGCTCCAAGAAGAGAAAAAGAAGATAAGAGGAAAGGAAAACCCATACAATATCAATAAAGTTTACCCTTGAGATTAAGCTGCATCTCAGATGGTGTTTTCACAACATAAATTTTTTTTGTACGTTCTGCTTAGATTTAGATATTTGGGCAGAAATCAAAATTTCCCTCCAGTTTTTATTCCACACTAAGTGCTAGGTTTCTGTCTCACATACACACACTCACACAGATATTAACATATGTGGAAAGTGACTTCTATGATAGAGCTAATTTCCCATTTCCTATGAGCAGGGAGCTTTTTTTCTAAAATATGATCAACTTGGCGGTGCTAGTGTATAAGTTTAATAATATTTTTGGTAACTAGAAAAGAGGAAATAACCCATGAGTCATGAAAAACCTGAAAAGACTATTCTGATGTTTGTTTATCTTGAGCGAAATTTGCAGAGAAATAAAATCACTCTAGCAGCTATAACTGCACACTCACATTCTTTTGTATGAATTAATTATACTTAACTGCTCTGTAATGTCCTGATTAATTATTTCCTGTTCCAGTCAGTTCATTGTGCATTTTGATACAAAACCTGCATTATGATGAGGATCTTGGATCTATTTCTCATCTTATGTATGGCTGATCTGAATGACTAGCTTCGAAGGAAGGCTACATCTTCATCAGCACCCCAGGAGGGCTGTGTCGGACACAGGCAGTGATAATGGAACTGAATTTTTTGGACCAGGGCGTGGAATCACCACTTATGCATGAGGAGCAATGACCTGGGGAGTTTAACACTGCACAGATTGTGAGAAATATAATTCTCCATCCTGCACAAACCCTGGTGACTTGTCTCCCACCAACAGACTCAAATGTGTATGAAATGACGGGGCTCTCAAGAGCAAGGTGAACATTGCTAGGTAAGTCCTGGAGACAGGAGAAGCCAACTGTGTCAGTTTCCGACTGTTAAGGAGGTTAAAACAACACAGATTCATTATCTGGCAGTTCTGTGTGTCAGAAGTCCTAGAATCAAGATGTCGGAAGGGCTGTGTCTCTTCTGGAGGCTCTAGAGGAAAATCTGTATTCTTGCCTTTTCCAGCTTCTAGAGGCTGCCATGTTCCCTGGCTCATGGCCCCTTCTTCCATCTTCAGAGCCAGCAGAATAGCATCTTCGAACCTCTGACTTTGACGGCCACCCTCACATCTCATTCTTTCATTCTTCTAACTCTTTCTTTCCCTTATAAGGACACTCGAGGTTACATTGGGTCCAGATAATCCGCAGTCATCTCCCCATCTCAAGACTTGATTAATCTCCTGGCATCTGTAAGGTCCTTTTGCCATGTAAGGTTCATATTAGGATATGGAGGTCTTTTGGGGGATGTTATTCTGCCACCACATTGAGTATCCAGACTGAGGAGGGTCCGGTGTAGGTCAGGCTAGAGCCTAGGTACCCTGCCCCTACCACGGCAGGGTAGTGTTTAGTCAGGCCTTCACAGGCACCAGCAGAGCAGGGCAGGAAGTCTGTAGGTGTGAGTTGTAATCTTAGCAAAACGACTGACAGAATGGCCAAAGCTGCCATGTGTTTTACCTGGTTACAGGCTGATTTGCATTCGGCATTCTCTAAAACCATAAAGCTATTACTGGCAATCCATGATACCAGATTAGCTTGCAAGTGTGGGTAGGACTGAGGACAGCAGGAAGGTGCCACCAAGAACCTGAATGACGGCTTGCTCCTTGAGTTAAATTCTTAAAATCAACACAGACATTGATTTTTCTGAAGTTTTGTGATCAGTGGTTAACCCCAGGCTACAGTTAGCATTCATACACAGAAGAGTGTTACCAACCACAGGTTCTTGGGGTTCTCAGTACACTAAGAATTGACCTGAAGCCCAAAGAGTTTTCTCAGACAAGACTTCATTGGAATGTATCTCTGGACGTAAGGGTGGCAGCACAGGAGAGAGAGAATTCTCTGACTGGCCCTCCAAAAGGAGGTGATAGTGCTTTTTATCAGGCAAAGCACAGAAATTGACATCAGGGTAGAGTATGCAGGCTGGGCTGGGGAAAGCACTGAGGGGTAGGGCACGCGGTTCAGTGTATTTTGTTTCCATGGTTATCTTGAGTAATGGACCACCTCACGGTCTGGCCAGCAGCAGCAAGGCTGTTAGACATTGTTCAGCATTCCTTCCTGAGGTAGCACATTACACAATCTGGATTTGTATATCTGGATTTCCTAAGACCAGTTCCTAGACATCTTTAAGGAAAAGGCAGGGTCAAACCTAGTGGCATCAATGAGGTAGTGATGTAGGGTTTGTGATCAGTGGGAATGCAGCCAAGAATTAATTCTCCAGCGGGAATGACCCGAAGCTGTTAGACTAGGGAGGTAGGCAGACAGGAGCAGGGCAGGAACGGCCCGCTGCACCCACTGCAAGCAATGTCGTGATCATCAGGCAGTTGGTGCCAGGGAAGGACAGTCTTCCAGTAGAAAATACCTGATGCTCATGATCAGCAGCTTCCTGCTAAGATCTCACGAGTTGGGCAAATGGGCTCAAGCATGTGCGCTAAAAGGCAAAATGGCAGAATTTAACTGGTATATGGCCTTCCTCTAGGAATGCTCAACTGCTAAGGGAAAAACACCTCAAGTGGGCATGTGCACAACTTCAGTAAACACACTATACATGCAGCCCCTCCCAAATGCTGGCAGGCCACCGCTTAGGCAGACAGCCCGCCCCAAGGGAAAAACCAAGGGAGGAGAAATGGAAACCCTAGAACCATGTCAACCTAGCTACTAGGGAGGCTGAGGCAGGAGAATCGCTTGAACCCGGGAGGCGGAGATTGCAGTGAGCTGAGATAGCGCCACTGCACTCCAGCCTGGCGACAGAGCAAGACTCTGTCTCAAACAAAAAGAGAGGGGTGTCAAACAGGGCACTTGGATCTCTCACGTTACCCACTGGGCCCCCTGTCGAGTGTACTGTACTTCCTTTGGTTCCTGCTCTTAAACTTTTTAATACACTTTCACTCCTACGCTAAAACTTGCCTCGGTCTCTCCCTCTGCCTTAAATCTACTTGTGCCCATTAACAAAATTCTTTCCTCTGAGGAGGCAAGGGACAAGTTTGCTGCAGTGCGGTCAGATTTGCCAAGTCAAGCTTTGTTCCTCCTCTGTCTCAAGAATGTGAGAATCAGGAGAGTGAATGAGCTTTGGCACAGAAAGGTGCAAAGAGGTTCCTGTGAACGGAGACCCCACACTGCCCATCTCCCCTGACAAGCCCCCTGGGCCCGTCCCCTGCAAGAAGCGGATGCATCAGACACAGAACCTGAGGTCTGGAAATCTTTCGGTCATGTAATAACTGCTCTTTCCTCTGATTTCAGGCTCACCACAAAACCCTAGGATAATTGGGCTTCCCAGGGAGCCCCTCACACAGGGAGAGGATGGGCTGTCAATCTCCAGTCTGCTTGACAGATAGACTCTGTTTCTCATAGAAAATTAACAAGCCAGCATGCTGGCTTGCATATATTCATGTCTTGGGAGTTTAGTCAGTATGAGTCAGCACCTCAAAGCTGTCAATCTCTGGTCTGCATGACAGATATACTCTAAATTCTCCTGAAAATTAACAAACAGCTATGCAGATTTATATTTATTAATGCCTTATCAGTTAGTTAGCACGAGTTGGTAACAACTTTGATCAGCTTAAAGGTCCCTGTAAGATCTGAGCTGCAATGAATTCCCCAAGATTTTCCTCTGGCCAAAAAAGTCCAACCCTGCCCCCATGTCCCACCTGATTTCCGAGGCCTCATTGTGGACCATTAGAAAATGTCCATTCTGGCACATCTCCAGGGGCCCATTGACAGATGCCCCCTGCAGCCCCGCCCTGAACAACTCCACAGGGCTCCACTTACATTCTGCTGCTCCTTAGCAGGAACCAGCAGAGCGAGGACCCCCCCCCGCAGAGTTATTTTGCTTCCTTGCTTCATACTCTAAGATGACCACACTTCGCACTTCTCACCCTTGTTTGCCATCTGCCTCTCCCACCTTGAAGGGGACCAGGTTGGTTTTACCGACTCTTAGATGTCCAGTGATTAGCGCAGTGCCTGGACAAAGTAAGTACTCAATAAATATCTGTGAACAAATAGATAAATAGACGCTGCCCTGACCTCCCCTTGTGCCTCCTTTTCCACCGCTAGAGAGTGGAGAATGGATACTAACACCACAAAAGATTCCGGAGCCGCTATTGTAAATTAAGGAAAAGGTCACATTCAAGATAAGACAGAGAATGCCTCTGTGGAGTTAACAGGAGGCTGTCTTCCCAGGAGCAGTGGAGAGACAGCCCGTCAGGACAGACTGTGACAGGACACTGCTGTGGCGGTGACAGGGCGGCAATGAGCCATCTTTACCAAACAGCTGGACATTTCTATTTGAATGCCCTGACATGACCACCACTCAACATGTTCCACCTCGACTCCCACGTGTCCCGATTTCTAGGTGTCTCTCAGCCTCCTAAGTTGGGAGTTATGTGAGATTTCTCTCTCTCTGAAGAGACCAATTAATAAATGAACCACTCCTGCAGGTTTCTAGCCTGATCGCTGCCTTACTCCAAATCCATCCCATCGTACACCTGGGCAACTGGAACAGTATCTTCAGTGGGCGTCTAGTTCCTGGTCTCACCTTTTCTTCGTGCCCTAAATACTTTTTTGAAAAAACAAATACCACTTTAATAACCTCAGCTCCTATTTCTCCTCCCACGTGGAAACTCTTTCAACGGCTCTATGATCCCACCTGTGCAGCAGACTGGCCCCTAAGCCCTGTGCATCTGCGGCTTTTCCCATCCTCACCTCCTACTGTTTCATTCTCCAACCCCGGCTCCTCTGTTCACAAACCAGTTCTGCCTCTTCCTCCAGAGCAGGGAAATTCTGTTCCTTTTCCTCTGATACCCCTCCCCCTCCCGCCCCCATGTTTTTGTTCAGGCTGGATGGACTGCCTTGTCTTTCTTCCCTGTTGAGGGCTGATCTAACTCCATGGCTAAGCTTAAGACCCAAGGCCTTCATGAAGGTTTTTCCTTGACTGTTTCAATTCACACAGAGATGCTTGCAGTGTTGCAAACCTCAGAGTGCAGCCTCCCTTTACAGCTCAGGAAATTGCGCCTGACAAAGCCTAACTGTGCTACCTTTCGGAGGCTACCACTTTTCTTTACCATTCATTATGACAAGTAATCATCATCTTTCTTATGAGGAAGGTTGGCCCCAGGAAGATGAGGAAATCTATTAGGCTTTTTCTGTAGCAACCTCAACATCTCATTCAGTGAGAGCCTTAAAAGACTCTCCATAAATTGACACTGAAAGATAGACAGTGAGCTGTGCCAGTGTAGGAAATTATAGTAAAAGACAAAGAGCTTGGCCATGGGTATTTCCAGTCATTGCCAGGTGACAAGGTAGCCTAATTCTTAGCGACCCATCCCAATCTTCAAGCCAATATTCAGGCCACCTGGTCTAACACAGCTCGGTTATGAAGAGGATACCACAGATATCTCAGAGTTAGAGATTGTAGTGGATTGGATAATATCCCCCAAAAAAGACAGATCCACCTCCTGACCTCCAGGACCTGTGGTGGTGATCTTATTTGGAAAAAGGGTCCTTTCAGATATAATTAAGGATCTGGAGTTGAGATCATCCTCAGGGTGGGCCCTAAATCCAGTGACAGGTGCCTTCATAAGAAGCAGAAGAAGAAAAGGCACAGAGAAAGCAAGAAGGTCCTGTGGAGACAGACAGGATCTTGGAGAGCCACAAACCAGGGAATGCCTGGAGCCACCGAAGCTGGGAGAGGCAAGAGAGGATGCTCCCTTAAAGTCTTTGAGGGAAATGTAGTCCTGCTGAACCCTGATTTCCAACTTCTGGCCTCCAGAACTGTACAGAATGCATTGTAGTTGTGTTAGTTTGCTATGGAAGCCCTCAGAAGCTAATCCAGACAGCAAGTGCCTCCCTGATGCCGGGCCGGAAAAGTATATCTGCCTCTGCCACACTTTCCTCAGAACGACCCATGGGCCCTTCAGGCATGAACAGGGCATTGTCATTGACTGAGGAGTGTTTCTCTGCTAATTTCTCATGTTAACAAACAGCAATGCAGATTCATGTTTATTAATGCCTTATGAGTTTAGTTAACATAAACCTTTGGAAGCATTTAGAAGTCAGCATGAGCTGGGAGAGGCACTTGTCTAACCGGGGCTCAGGTTGGGGGAGGAGGGACAGTCTTGGAGACAAGGTAAGGGAGTCTGTTCAAGGAGACCAAGAACTGAGTCTTGAAGAATGAGAAGACATCAGCTAGGGAGGAGGCTGGGTGAGGTATCAGGCAGGGAGAACAGTGCAGCAATCCACTCTTCACAGAGAATCAGGTGTGAGGCGAGAGTGAGGAAGGCTGGAAGTTGAGGTAAGGTCCAGGGGCTGGAGGGCTTCGCAGGCTGTATTAGGGAGTATGCACTTTTCTCTGAGATTATTACCAACTGAGGTGGCATAAGAGCATGTCTGGAAATTTGTGTGTTGGCATTTAGTGGCCTTGCAGCCAGGGATGCTTACCGTCTTTCAGTGTGATGGACAGTCCAGCCCAAGCAAGATGGTCTTATCCATCCCCAAATTTCAAAAGAGCTCCATTCCCTTGAGAAAAACTTCTGGGTGATGATTGCAACCATCGAAGGGGTTTAAAGAGAGAAGAGTGACAAGATTGGAATTGCAAACAGATTATTAGGGTGTGATGGGAGTGTGAGATTGGAGAGACAGGAGTGGAGGCTTGAGAAAAATGACGGAGCCACAGTTCAAATACTTTCAAGGGTAATGGGGATAATATAGTCTCAGCCAGGGCAGGGGGAGGAGGGGTGGCAGGAAGGGAAAGGGTGATGGAAGGAAGGGGCTGAGGGGGAGGAGGGGGGCAGGAAGGGAAAGGGTGATGGAAGGAAGGGGCTGAGGGGGAGGAGGGGGGCAGGAAGGGAAAGGGTGATGGAAGGAAGGGGCTGAGGGGGAGGAGGGGGGCAGGAAGGGAAAGGGTGATGGAAGGAAGGGGCTGAAAGGTAAATGTGAGAGACTTTTAGGTAAAAACAGCAGGATTTTGTATTTGAATAAGGAGTCAAGAGTGCACCTCGAATTTCTAGTGGGGAGGTTTCATTGACAGGTATTCAGAATAAAAAGAGAGTAACCCGATCATAATTTATTTGAGACTCGTTGTTGAATTGCCTGTGGAGATAGCTAAGCAGAAATGCCCCGTAGGTAATTGGAACCTCTTAACATTTGAAGGATGCTGGAAACATTGTCATCTCAAGGGAGGGTATTTTCAAACACACTGGCAGAAGGTGGAGGCCCCCATAAGTGGACAATTCGGAGCCTCTAAAATTACTAGTGTCACACTAAATGGATCAGGTGCGTATAATTTAATTCCATTTCACAAGAATTTGGTTCCTTTAAATAATGGACAGAAGAAACTCTTGACCTTCAAATGAAGGGCTCTGCTTGCACTCAGGTTAGTTACCAAAGGAAGACGACTGCTTGTGTGTTCAGGGGCCATGCCACTTTCATAGTGAAGACCGAGGTTGTTTCTTATTTAACGAATAATTGGAAAAAACAAAGCATTACAACAGTGTAGACAAGTAAGACTAAGACAAATGTCGACTCTTGCCCTTTGAAAGAGGATCCTAGACTAAGGAAGATGGTATTTCGTTTTCTTTATTATGCTGCATGGAACACTTGATATTTCTATCAGCTTATGTTTGACTGTAGAAATCACTTCACTACATTCCTTCAGTTTAGTGTGGAGGAAATTCCCAGTACTATTCTTTTTTTTTTTCCATTGTTATTTTATTTCATTTTATATTTTATTGCACTTTAGGTTCTGGGGTACATGTGAAGAACATGCAGGATTGTTGCATAGGTGCACACATGGCAATGTGATGTGCTGCCTCCATCTCCATCACCTATATCTGACATTTCTCCCCATGTTATCCCTCCCCAACTCCCTACCCCCCACTGTCCCTCCTCTAGTCCCCCACTGCAGACCTCAGTGTGTAATGCTCCCCTCCCTGTGTCCATGTGTTCTCATTGTTCAACACCCGCCTATGAGTGAGAACATGCAGTGTTTTATTTTTTTGTTAAAAAAACACTCCTTCTAGTCCATGAGGGTTCCCGAAAGGTTTAGGAGCTTATTCTCACTTCATAATTTTATAGCTATATGTAAAATCCATGAAGGCAGGGACCAGATCTGTCCAGTTCACCATCAGATCCCCACAGTTGGCACACTGCCACACACAGAGTGGGCACCAAGGCATCCGGTAAATGTTTGATTTTTAACCAGCAACAACAAAAGCTTAGACAAATAACTACAGCAGTAATTCCTGAATCGCCTGTGGATGAAGTCTGCTGAGGGAAAAACAGGTAGCGATGGGAAAGAATAACTGGTGATATTGATCTGTTCTGGGGAGAGGAAGACTTAGCTGAGAGTCATTTGAGTTGAGGCCTGATACCTAAGATGAGAAGCTTTTATGACAAAAGAAGGAGGAAGAGAGGCAACGGATGATTACATGCCACGATGGGTGATACAGGTGAGTGATGGAAGTAGGAGATCAGGCTACAGAGAGAGGTGAGCTGTCAGCTCCATTTCCTGAGCTGTAAAGTGGGGCTGGGTCCTGAGGTCTCAGTGCTTTCAACACCCCATCCTGCTCCATGAGTCTCTGTATCTGGGTGGAAACAATCAAGGAAAGTTTCTCAAAAGTCTGGGGACTTAAATTTGACTGTGAAGACAGATTGTGTGCTTAAACAGGAGGCTAAGAGAAGGGAGGACACACTAGGCAGTAGAAATGCCCTGAGCAAAATCCTAGGAGCAGGAAGGAGCATCAGCCTTCTGGATGGGAAAAGGTAAGATCTGCCCATTCAAGGGGAGTGGGAGAAAGGAATAAAGAAAGAGAATGGCTTATGGTAGAAAATACTGGGCCTAATCCCTTCCTGAGTTAGGAACCGATTATCTCATTTAACCTCACAGAACTGTGAGTTCAGGACTGTACTCTTAACATCCCAATTTTATATTACATAAACAAGAACACTGAGACACAGAAAAGTGTAAGAACATGCCCAACACACAGCACAATCAAGTGGTGGAGCAGGAATGTGGGGGGCATGAGCTGTCTCATGCCCTTTCTACCCAATAAGGGTATAAGCCTTGTGAGTCCAGGAAGAAAGACTATAGTGTTTCTTTTCTTGACTTTCTTTTTCTTTCTTTCTTTCTTTCTTTCTTTCTTTCTTTCTTTCTTTCTTTCTTTCTTTCTTTCTTTTTCTTTTCTTTCTTTCTTCTTTTCTTTCTTTTTCTTTCTTTCTCTCTCTCTTTCTTCCTTCCTTCCTTCCTCCCTCTCTTTCTTTCTCTTTCTTTTCTTTTCTTTCTCTCTGTCACTCAGACTGGTGGAATGCAGTGGTGCAATCAGAGCTCACTGTAGCCTCTAAGTCCCACACTGAAGCGATCCTCCTGCCTCAGCCTCCTGAGTAGCTAGTACTACAGGTGGGAGCCACCATGCCCAGTCAATTGTTTTTTTCTATACTTTGTAGAGCCGGGGTCTCACTCTGTTGTCTAGTGAGCAATACTGTTGATTCCTGGCCTCAGATGGTCCTCCCTCCTCAGCCTCCCACAGTGCTAGGATTGTTACCAAGGACAGGCTTGGCTGCTCACCAGTTGCAACTTTACAAGCAAATGACAAGGATGAGATTCAAGAAGAAGAAAGTTACTTTAATCCAGAGCTCAGCAGTGGGAGGTGACCAGACTCACCTCACCTCTGAAGGAACCGCTTCAGATTTCTGAGCAGAAAGCAGGGTCTTAAGAAGGAGAATTTTGGTATGCAGGGCATACACGAGGGGCATGGAGGTGTGGCATCACATGACTTGCTCTGAGGACTTATCTTGAGCAATAGGCCATCTGGTGGCCTGCTGGCACCATTGTGGGCATGACCGGGCTCTAAATTAATCATTGTCTTGAAGCAGTCTCCTCATGGGGGAGAATTTTGAATGCACCTCGTTTGTCTTAAGATTCAGTCCCTGGAACTTCTAAGCAAACATATAATTAGATATGCTCGCATTGCTTGCAGGGGAGTACCTGATAAAAGAAAGAAGGGTCGAGATTACTTTTGCATTACTAAAAGGTTAATACAAAGAGCTGCAGAAGGAAAACAAAACAAGAAACTTTCAGAGTGGGGTACTCAGTTATAGGATCATAGGCCTGAGACACCACACCAAGCCCCCACATTTCTTCTCATTCTTTATCGCTCTAGAGCCTGGAAGGAGACTCATTCCTACATTTTTCACTGGAGAAGAGGCTCCTGCAATTGTGCCTGCCCTACCCAGGACCTCCATCTTCCCATGCCCCTTGCCAGTCTGGCCAGGAGTGGACACCTTAGTTGAGGTCAGTCTGTGACCTTGAGATCAAGCATTGCTAGAGCTCTAGCTCTTGCCAATAAAAATGATCTCCGCTAGATTGAAGTATCCGTTTCAATGTATCAGACCCTCTTTTATATGGAGTCTGAAATGAGATAATCTGAGACAATCATCAGTCAGTAGCAAGGACAGAGGCCGGGTGACATACAGAAAGAAGGCAGGAAGCAGAAATTATAAAGCAGACAAAAGCAGAGTCAAGTCAACAAACAGTGAAACAAGAAGTTGAAACAGGGAGTGGCTGAGTTACCATAGAAAAATTCTGGCTGGGCACAGTGGCTCATGCCTATAATCCCAGCACTTTGGGAGGCCTAGGTGAGCAGATCGCTTGAGGTTGGGAGTTCCAGACCAGCCTGGCCAACATGGTGAAACCCCATCTCTACTAAAAACACAAAAATTAGCTGGATGTGGTGGTGCGTGCCTGTAATCCCAGCAACTCAGGAGGCTGAGGCAGAAGAGTCGCTTGAACGTGGGAGGCAGAGGTTGCAGAGAACCGAGATCACGCCATTGCCCTCCAGCCTGGGCAACAGAGTGAGACCCAGCCTTGAAAGAAAGAGGAAAGAAAGGAAGGAAGGAAGGAGGGAGGGAGAGAGGGAGGGAGGCAGGGAGGAAAAGGAGGAGGGAAATTCTAGGACAAAGAAAATATGACCCCTAGAAGGACTGGTTTCACGGGCATGTGACCTGAGCTGAGAAATGCCCCCAACTTGCTGTCATTGGCCTGACATTCTTAGGGGCCTGCATTTTCATTTTGTACTGAGCCCTGCAAATTATGATGATGGTGGCAACCACAACAACAAAAATGATTACTATTGGAAAAAAGGACTCAGTCACTTAGGCAGACTTGAGATTGAGAGATACTAATATTGTTCTTTCCGTTTCTCTTGCCCTCAGGTGTCCAGACTCACCAGTCATGCCCCATGCAGGGTTCTGTGAACTGTCTCCAGATCACTTCTACTTAAGTCCTCCAATGGCTCCCAATTCCTCGTGTGATTTTGAACTTGACCCTCTGCAATTCACCTGTCCTCATCTCAGAAGTAGGTCAAGAACAGGTTTGGAGTCATTCCATTGGAGCAGCTTCTCTGAGAAACAGCAAATGTAATCTGGCATCAAATTGTTAGCAGAGAAATATCTCCTCTCAGAGATTACTGCATGTTTTTGGAAAGCTTAAGACACTTGGGGATGGGTGAAGGGATGAGACCCCAAGGGGTGTGCCGGAGGAACAATAGATGGTGGCTGGAGGGAGGCGTGAGGTAGGCTGAGAGGGGCAACTTGGGGGCAGTAGATCCTGTTTCCCATGGACCTTCTGTTTTGCCGAGTTGGCCATGATGTTTGAGGTCACAGCTAAATTAGAACAGTGGCACAAATGAGGGCGGCCTGTCTTCTGCCCTTTTCTTAGGCAGAGCTCAGCCTCTCATTTGAACAAATATTGGATAAATATTTAAAGAACAAAGTTTTAAAGGATGCCAAACCATCAGACTGCAGTATGAGACAACGTGTTTCTGTCTAGCCTTGCTCATTCCCTCTTCCTTGTCTATCTGTCTGTCTTTCCTTTCACATCCATATTCCTTTGCCCTCCCATTCCATCTGCCCTGTCCCTCTTCCTGCAGTGGCCAAGAACACAGGCTGAGTCAGATGCCACATTGGCCTCTCAGCTTCACCATTTAATAATTGAGTCCCTGGGAATGGTGTTTTTTGTTTGTTACGTTGTTCTGAAGTTTTGTGGGCTTTTTCTGTGCTTTTGAAATTAATCTCTGGTCTGGTTTCTCATCTGGAAGTTGGGATAACAGTAGAGCAATACCAACTACAGAGCTGATAGGATTAAATGAGATCATTTATTACCTGGCGCCGTAATTACATAAAACATTTTTATTATTAACACTGTGTCTGACACTTGGAATTATTTTAATCCACTCAACCCAATAAGCACTTAATAGATATTCCTTGCATTGAATTGAATGCTAAATCCCAATGCTAATCTCCTATCACCTCACCCTCACCTTTCTGTAACCCCACTCTCCCCCTTGCTAGAACTTCTTACCCGAAGTCAAGATAAGAATGAAGAGCAATCCAAATTCTCTATTCCCAAATCCCATCAAATATTTTGAATTGCAAACAGAAGAAGATTGTTTTCTGATGGAATACTCTGCTATGTTCTTTTGAAAGACTATTTTAAAGTATGCATCTACCCTACTTAGTAAAAGAGGGCCGATTTGCAAAGCAGGTGCATGATATTATGAGGCTGTCTCTTGAACAGTAGAAGAGTGTCAGTTCGTGGGAATTTATTATATGGAGTTCCTGGGGCCTCAGGGTCATGATGTTGGCATTTAAACCTTAGCAAGAATAGTGCTGAAAGCAAAGCTGACATATAAGAATGAGTGGGCTCCAGTGCTGCCTCTTTATTCTTTCAGAAAGATCATAGCATATTAATGGGAGTGACTTCTGAGTCTTCCTTGCTGGCTGCCACATCACTCTGAACACACCATCCTTCCGTTCTCTGGATGGTCGATTTGGTTGTGATGGAATGAATTTCAACAGGACCCTTCCTCCTTTCCTTTGCTCTTCCTTCCTTCTCTCCTTTACTTTTTCCCTCCCTTTCTTCCTTCATTTCTGTTTTCCTTTATTAATTCACTCAAGAATATTTAAGGCTGCCTACCATGAGCCAGGCAGCAAACCATATTGAGTTGCTCCTTACTCTTGTGAATCTTACAGTCTAGCTAGGAACATAGACATTGAATGTCAGTAAATTAGATGTTGCCATGGGAGTAAGAAGAGATAAGTCTCAACCAATTTCTGAAGGATGAGAGGAGGTCCCCTAGAAGAAATAATTTTCCCCGGAGATCTGAACAATGAGCAGTTCAGCTGGGAGGAGCAGGCTGGGAAGAGGGAGTGTGGGGGCCAGCAAGGGCAGTGGGAGAGGGGTGTGGGAGCTCTTTCTCACTCAAGCAGCAGAAGGTGCTCCTGATCCCAACCTGAAGCTGCTCTGGGGGATGCCCATGGCCCTGGGCACTTCTGGAAAATCTCTGCTACTGCATTCGTGCTGGGGTGGCTTTGTTTGGAGATGAAGTCAGCTGCCACCTCCTGCTGTGATCTGAGGTGATTTTGTGCCACACTGGGCTTGGTCATCAGTGATCCCTTCCAGATTGCACACATGGAAGTCTAGTCTCTGAGAAACAGAGCAACTTGCCCCAGACTCAACATTCTGAGAGGCAGAACTGGAATTAGAACACAGGATTGTCTGTCTATAAAATGTGTGTTTGTTTCTACAAGACTAGGATAACTCCCAGAGGTCTTCTTAGGTGAACCTTCCTTCATGAAAATACCATCTTTACACAGATGCCTGCAACCTGTCCACCAGAGAAAGATTGGGTCTTAGGAAATAATGTGGTTCAGCAATACCATTTGACTTAGCCATCCCATTACTGGATACATACCCAAAGGATTAGAAATCATTCTGCTATAAAGACACATGCACACATATATTTATTGGAACACTATTTATGTTAGTAGAGACTTGGAACCACCCCAAAAGCCCATCAGTGATAGATTGGATAAAGAAATGTGGCACGTATACACTTGGAATACTATGCAGTCATAAAAAAGAGTTCATGTCCTTTGCAGGGACATGGATGAAGCCAGAAGCCATCATTCTCAGCAAACTAACACAGGAACAGAAAAGCAAACACTGCATGTTCTCACTCATAAGTGGGAATTGAACAATGAGAACACATGGGCACAGGGAGGGGAGCATCATACACTGGGGTCTGTTGGGGGGTGGAAGGCAAGGGGAGGTAGAGCATTAGGAGAAATACCTAACGCATAAAACCTAGATGATGGGTTGATGGGTGCAGCAAACCACCATGGCACGTGTATACCTATGTAACAAACCTGCACATTGTGCACATGTGTCCCAGAACTTAAACTAAAAAGGAAAAGCAATATGTGGTTCTTTTCCCATGGCCCCGTGGTAATTATCAAAACAAACACTGTGCAAGCTTTGAAATGTTGAAAATGCTTACCATAAAGAAAAGGGGACCAGCAGCTTCTTAAAGCTGTCCTTACTATTTAAATTATGAATACTTCTATATCTTGAATCTTCTTTACCTTAAACTAATGCATTTAAAAAGTTCTTTTATTGTAAAAAGCCAATATTCCCTGGAGGGGTGACCTACTGAGTCAGTAACATTTAAGGATATATACGTTTACCAGGACATTTTCATCCCAACAAGAGAAATAAACACAGTACACAGATTATACACGCCCACACGAGTTGGAGATGGAGAGACAGAGATTACAGTGCTAAATATAAATGTCGTGTTCTTCAGGATTTCACCTTGTACCAACTAATTTAAGTTATTATAAAATATTCTGAATTCCCTAAGCCTAGTTCACGTTTCCACTGAACATTTGCTCAAACTTTTTTCTCCATGTGGAATATCTACTTACCCCTTGAAATAGATTTTACCTCCTCCAAGAAAACGTCTCAGATCCCCTTAGTCAGAAATAGTCTGTGCCCCCCTCTCTCTGCTCATGATATATGGTGATATGTCTATTATTAAGGCTTATTGCATTAGTTCTCATCCTACCTCAGGTTAATTAGGCATTCCCCCGTTCATTTCTCCTAAACTGTGAAATCTCAGGAATCATACCTCATTAGTTTGTGTATCTTCCGCAGGGCCCAGCCTGGTGCTGTGTACGTCATAGGGGCTTACTCAATGTTTAAAGACCTGAAATGTAAATACGTTCTTCTTCCCTGGTTTGACTAAATCTTTAGTAGAAATTTCTTCGTAAGTCATCAAGATGAAGAGTTCTTCAACTTGAACCATTTGTACGATTGCCTTGGCCTTGATGAGTTTCCTTTGATGAAGAAAAAAAAATGTAACCCGAATGTACTCTCCTATGATAAGAGTCATAATTTCAAGAGACTGAGCTTTTCACAGCCAAACATTTTGAATTCTGTGCTATGTTCTGAGCCAATTAGAAGCAATTGGATTTATGAATTTTTTATTTTCCTGATTGATTTTCTATTTAGTTGCTCTGCAATAAGTACTTAAAAATCTTTCCTTAACATACACCCTTTTCGTTGATTCCTAGCTCTAGAGAACCAACCTTTCAGCAATTATACAAGCCCTTCACACAATTTTTTTTGGCATTCCACTTCTTTTAAAGTAGTTTATTGAAATCCTCTCCAGAAAAAAACCTTGAAGTCATTAAGCAGATCACGGTTCAGACCACATTAATTCATCTGTTTTTCTCCTGAAAAGAGATGGCTGGTGGACAGATTGGAATAGCAATAAGGTATGGTGTTTATCTGTAATACTTCTATGATGAATAACTCATTTATTAAAAATCCCATTACTTGAAACATTTCAGTCACAGTAGAAAGAGGTCTCTGATCTGGGTCCTGGTTAATTTAGAAATGGCTTCTCTCCTTGGGGACATTCAGAGCTGCTGAAGCCAACTGGTGATAGAGCCTGAATTTGAATACTGCAAAGCTAGGAGGATGAACCATAGCTTCTTAATTCCTGGCTTAAAATAGCCTGCAAGGTCTGGGGCCTCTCCTATCACCCTTGTTTCCAGAGATGTTGGCCCCTGTCCTGAATATCTTCTCACCACCCTAAATGTTACCACAGTGGTGCTGGATGACTTCTGTGTCTACTGGGGATTGGATTTCATCAACACTTAGAGCTGCTGAGCTATGAAGGGCTCAGACTTTTGGAATCTCCTCTTTGACCACAAAACCCCTCTTTGAACACAGACCCTGGGAGTCCCCTCTTTAACTACAACCTCTCCTGGCCTGACCCCTGGCTCTGACAACCCACTGCTTCCGTACTCATAGAGGAAGACAATCAAAGAGTCTTAGTGGGGAATGGGCCCTTCAGGAGAATCCTGCTCAGGGCATTTAGCCTAGGAATGCTTTCCTCAAATGAATCATACGTGGAAGTCTCATGAGAAGGAACAGAGCTGCTCTAACCGAAGAACATATGTAGACGTCAAACCACTGATTTCAGCCTGTGTTCCGGATTTACAGCTCTCCTGGGATTTTGAATACATTGGGTTCATAGCCGTAGGCTTTAATTCCTAATAGTGAATGTGGGGTCTCTGTCCCTGCAAAATCCCCATTCACTGTCACCTCTTCCCAAATCTTCCTGGAAGGTTCCAGAGAGTTTCTCACCTATGAACATGAATGAAATCGGTCAGCTCCCCACACAGCACCATCTCTCTGCCCTTCTTACCCTCTTGAT
Source organism: Callithrix jacchus (assembly GCF_049354715.1). Taxonomy (NCBI): domain Eukaryota; kingdom Metazoa; phylum Chordata; class Mammalia; order Primates; family Cebidae; genus Callithrix; species Callithrix jacchus. The sequence goes on along the minus strand of NC_133516.1, from coordinate 99,059,505 downwards.
TCCATGCAGGGTGGAGTCTGTGCTCCTAAATCCAACAGGCATTGCTACTGCTTTTGCTGGGCACCTCTGCTGCCACCCTCTGCAGTGGGTATCCCTGCTAAGGCTGTGGAGACAGGGAGACTCTGCCCAAGGTTGGCTTCCCTCTTTTATGCATGCCATTCTGTTAAAAGGGTACCAAAGCAAGAATAAGCATGGAAATGAACTTTTTGTGTTTGTTTACAAGCTTCTCGCTCCCTGCAACAGTGTGACTGAGTCAGAGGAAAGCTGGGATGAGAACCAGTCTGTCAATGAGGACTGCAGCTTTGGTCCTAGATGCGGTTTGTGAGCTGGATTGTTCCTGCCTTCCAAAATGAGTTCCATCTGAGGCTCTTCAGTGTCTCAGGCAAATTGTTTCTTCTGGCAATTCACTAGATGCACTGAATGGCAGCCGTCCATAAGCTCAGATCAACTGGGGCATCACCTCTCACCCTTAGCCAGGGATTCCTCTCTACTCACCTCTGCCCCCAAACACAGAGGAGGAACACAAAGTTTGTAAGGAACTTTTTAAGTCTGAGGTCTCTTGATTTCTCTCTCTTCAAGGGAATATACGTTTCTAAAAAAGTGATCATTGTATTTATCATGGCAATGGGAACTGAAACCTGAGCAATTAATTTAAAATTTTGATCAAGCAAACCAATCATACTGCATGATTTGGAAACAGCATAAGGATATAAGTAGTCACTAGGACTAGTCATACAACACACCACCCACCCAACCTCCCACACACACACGTACACACACACACACACACACACACACACACACCCCTGAGCCACCGAGGCAAAGGAGGGACCTTTCTTCATTCCCATTTTCTCCCCTTAGGATTGCTTTAAAGCTTTGCTACTCAAACTGTGGTTCGCAAAACAGCAACATCAGCGTCACTTGGGAGCTGGTTGGAAATGCAGACCTTGAGTCCGACCCCACTCCAGAACCCCTGGATCCGAACTTGCATTTTTAAAACGTAGGGGCGGGGCACAGTGGCTCACACCTGTAATCCCAGCACATTGGGAGGCTGAGGTGGGTGGATCACTTGAGGTCACCAGTTCAAGACCAACCTGACCAACATGGTGAAACCCCATCTCTACTAAAAATAGAAAAAAACATTAGTCAGGCATAGTGGCATGCACCTGTAGTCCCAGCCACTTGGGAGGCTGAGACTGGAGAATCACTTGAACCTGGGAGGTGGAGGCTGCAGTGAGCCAAGATCATGCCACTGCACTCCAGCCTGGGTGACAGAGCAAGACTCCATCTCAAAACAACAAATAACAAAAACAAACAAAAAAAGTCGGAGGTTTATACCTACGTTCTAGTTGTAAAGCAGTCCTCCAGGTTGTATCAACCTCTTACACATAGAGACAATATGTCTCTAGCCTTCGGTGTTCACATGTGGTTGAGGTAAGGAAAGAAAGAAGTCTTGGGAAGCTTGGAGAAAGATCAAGACAAAAAGTGCTAAGGAAGGATGCTGGGAATGTTTGCAGGAAAAAAAGCCTTCATACTTCTCAGTTTTGCCAAAAATTAGCTCTGGGCACCAGCTTTTATAGTTGAAGCCAAGAAAAACATCATCCGACTGTATAATTTCAAATAGGAACTGTGGTGTTTTCTCCAGTTCCACTGCTAGGCTGAGATCAGGGCCACTGGCCCAGCAGACCAGGACCTCGATTTCCCCTTTTCTGACAGATGACAGTCCCGGAAGCTCTGTTTAAGAATTTAGTAACTGGCTTGAGAAAGAAGATACAATCACCATTGCTTTTCCCCTTGAATGAAATCAGTAAATGCTCTGACAACGGTGAAGACATGTGGCTGCAGGAAGAAAATCCTAATATTAGTAAGTCACAATGATACATCTGGGGACTTTTTCTGTGTAATCCTCCTTATGCTGGGGCATTTAGATATCTGCAGAACAGAACTAGCTAAGTACCTGGCTTTGCAAAGCAATGCAATTTTATTTGCAGAAGATGGTGAAGCTTAGCAACTACCATGTCTAAAAACAGACAGCACTTCCCTGGACTCAGCTCTCACATCCCTGGGCATGCTGTCCTACTGATGAATTTCTCACCGGGAAAGTACCAGGTAATGGCATAGCAGGAATGGGGCCGGAGCCTGCGCCGGCACGCCTTTGCTGTACCTTGTCCGGCTTACGCTTTGCCCAGTGATGAAATCAGTCAGGGATGGGGAGCAGCTGCACGTGCACCCTGTGCTCTCACCCTGCTCTGGGTAAATACCACTGCCCCGGATCATTGTCTTTTCCACGGAAAGAATCTGTCTTGGTGACCCAGGAAATCCAGGGCTTGCAGCCAGATACCGTGCTATGAGTGCAGGGCCTCCGCTTGGCCAAACAGCCACATATAACAATACAGAATTAGAAGTGGAGTCAGGGCAATGTGTCTCACTCGCCACTCTCGCAGCTCTGGAGACAGGCTGCTATTAATCACTCCGACCACATCTATCAGGCTTCTCTCGTTTGGCCACGGCTCATAGTCACAGAGGCACAACCAGGGTCTCGTGATAAATCAAATCCAACAGTTCTATGATAAGGATGGCACAGGTGAATGAGGGACAGAAGCATACAGTCGAAGCCGTGCGTCCATCCTATTAAAAAAGTGGAGGAAAAAAATTTCTGTGGACTGCTAGCCAAGAGCCAGAGACTATTAATTACTCTCTCTGTCTCTTTCTCTCACTCTCTCGTCTCTGTCTTATTCTTTTTATTTCTCTCTATCTATAAAATCTTCTTTTTGATACAAGATCTGGCTCTACTGCCCAGGCTAGAGTGCAGTGGCACAATCTCGGCTGACCGCAGCTTCCGCTCCCTGGACTCAAGCCATCCTCCCACCTCAGCCTTTTGAATAGCTGGGACTACAGCTGTGCATCACCATACCTCGCTAATTTTCGTATTTTTTGTAGAAATGGGGTTTTGCCATTTAGCCCAGGCTGGTCTCAAACTGTTGAGCTCAAGCCATCCACCCTGCCTCAGCCTCCCAAAGTGCTGGGATTACAGGCATGAGCCCCACTCCAGGCCTTCTATCTATATCTTATTAAACCTCCACTGCAACCCTATGAAGAAACCAGCATTATTTTTGCTTTAAGATGAGGAGACCAAAGCTCAGTGAAGTTAAGAAAAGTGCCCAAGATCACACAGTTAGTAAGTAATGAAGCCAGTTAGGGTAATAGCTGGAAGAATTGGAATAGGGAGGAAGCTTACACGGTAGGAAACTGAGTCTGGGGCGAAGAGAAAAGGAAAGAAAGAAAGGAAGAAAACAAGAAAAGAAAGAAAGAGAAAGAGAAAAAAGAGAAAGAAAGAAAGAAAGAAAGAAAGAAAGAAAGAAAGAAAGGAAAAAGAAAGAAAGAAGGAAGAAAGAAAGAAAAAAGAAAGAGAAAGAAGAAAGAAGGAAGAAAGAAAGAAAAAAGAAAGAAAGAGAAAGAAGAAAGAAAGAAAGAAAGAAAGAAAGAAAGAAAGAAAGAAAGAAAGAAAGAAAGAACGAGAAAGAAGGAGAAAGAAAGAAGAGGAGAAAAAAGGGAAGAAGAAGACAAGTCCAGGAGCAGCAAGCAAGCTTCCTGTGTAACCGGAATTCCTGCAGGGGCCTCAGCAAAGCCACACACAGGCTGTTGACTTGGTACAAGTCACATAACCACAGTTTCTTAATCTGTAAAATGAGGTTAGTAACGAAATGAAAAAAGTTCCCTTATCCCCCTTGCAGGGCATCCGATGCGGTTGCAGCTCGCTTCTTCAGTGTGCTGCTGCTCAAAACCCCTAGGTTGTGGGGCTGCGACCCCACGGCAGTGTCTAGGGGTGAATGCTCACAGCTCCTGAGGCCCCAGTGTGCATGTGTTACAGGGTGCTCGTTTAGTTTAGCCTTCTGTAGGTGGCTTATGTTTATCAGCTCAATTAGACCCCTCCGGAGGGAGTGTGGCCCCGCTGACACTTAGATTCTGGACTTTTGGCTTCCAGAACTGGAGAGAATAGACTGATTTTGTTTAAAGCCACCAAGTTTATGGTAATTTGTTACAGAAGCCACTGGAAGCAAATACAGGTGATCATGGGAAGAAGTTACGCAGTGGCAGAAGCAACTCTGAATCTTGTGAATGTTCTTAAGTCCAGGACTGGGTCCTTTCATCAGACCAGGCAGGCAGTGGTATTGTCTGGCGCTTGATCTATGCAGACAACATTGACTCATCTCAGAAGAGTGGAAGACCACACAGTGCTCTGAACAGAGGTGCTTGTGGAACTCAGGAGCCAGTGGAAAGGGGCAACACTCCTAGGCATAAGGAAATGGAAACATAAAACTGTAGATGGATATCCAGGGTCTCATCATGCCCCTTGTGAGTTAGAAATTGAAGATCAGAGTTAAACGGCAGAGGAGTTGGTCAGACCTGGGTTCAAACCCCCACCACTTAGTTGCTATGTGACCTCTTCTCTCTGGCTCCAGTTTCCTTGTCTGTAAAATGGAAATTGTAAAACCTACGTTACAAGCATGTTGGCATAATGTTCACAGCACTTCACAGACCACTGGGCTTCCAGGAAGGGCTTGATAATTGGCTATTGCTATTATTGCCCAGGATTACAGGGCTGGTAAGACGAGCCTGTCGACCTTGGGAACTATGATCCTTCTAGAGCCTGGGGCTGACTCATCATGCAGGGTTCGGACTATCTCTGAGAAGGTGCTTATTTCAACTGCCACACAACACTGGTTTGTACCGGAATTACCTGCCAGGTATAAACCCCTACTTTTCTTGTTTTTTTTTTTTTTTGAGACAGAGTTTCACTGTTGTTACCCAGACTGGAGTGCAATGGCATGATCTCGGCTCACCGCAACCTCCGCTTCCTGTGTTCAAGCAATTCTCCTGCCTCAGCCTCCCGAGTAGCTGGGACTACAGGCGCGCACCACCATGCCCAGCTAATTTTTATATTTTTTTAGTAGAGACAGGGTTTCACCTTGTTGACCAGGATGGTCTCGATCTCTTGACGTCATGATCCACCTGTCTTGGCCTCCCAAAGTGCTGGGAAAACCCCTACTTTTCTGTGTTCTTCTCCAATCACAAGGGCTAGAAACCTGCAAACTATATTCCTCAGACTTCTCTGTTAGAGGGTTTGAGTTTAGGTTCTGCCTGTGGCAAGCACTTGCATGAGAACAGGAGGCAGGTAGAGGGATTCTCATTCTGGCTGCAGCCTAGGCAGTGATAGTCTAACGACAGCTCCGGCAGAGTGGGTGATGGCAGCAGTGTGATTCTCCAGGCCCTGGCTGATGATGCTGGCTTCTGGAGCAGCTGAGCAGGCAGCAGGGTTACAGAGTCCCATGAGCTCAGGGGCAAGTGACTTCACATAGAAATCACACCAGTAGATTGCAGGCCCGATCTTTGGGGAGGCAACACCACTACTCCCACTCCCATTTGTGTTCCCCATTTCCTTACAACAATTTGGGAGATTCACTCCCTATATTAAATCCCTCTTTGCTTGAAATGCCTAGAGAGACTTTTATCTTCCTAAGTGAATCCATAACCAATAGGTCAGTCCTCTGCAAAGCACAGAGGTCATGGCATGGAGATTTTAGGGGCTCCAGAAGGTCATCTTCACCAAAAGATACAATCTTACATTCTCAAAGATAAGCCTTGAAATGAAAATGTGCCAGTGATAGCTATCATATTCGCTCAGATACTTCCAGGGGATCATTTGATTGTTTCAGAGTCTGCCCTTAGGGAAGGTTTTCTGTGTCAGGGAGGAAGTGGGGAAAGCATGCTAAAAGCACTAGGGCAGGAAGAAGAAGCCGTGATGAGAAAGAGTAAAAAGAGAAAAGCCCTCGGAGTGAGGAAAAAGTATCAGTGGGGAAAAGTGCAGGCTTTCCCAGGCAGTTCTAACTAGAATTTGACTTTTTTTCTTTATATTTTAAATGTGTGTAAAACATACATTACATAGAATTTGTTGTTTTCACCATTTAAAGTATATAGTTCAGTAGCGTTATACACATTCATATTGTTGTGCAAACATCACCACCATCCATCCCCAAAACTTGCACATATTCCCAAACTGATATTCTTCAACATTTAGACTATAACTCCTCATTTTCCCCTCGCCCAGCCCCCTGAAAACCACCATTATACTGTCCGTCTCTATGAATGTAATTAGTCTAGGAACATGATATTAGTGGAATTATACAGTATTTGTCTTTTTGTGTTTGGCTTATTTCACTTAGCATAATATCCTCCAGGTTCATCCATGTTGCAGCATGTGTCAGAACCTCATTCCTTTTTAGGGCTGCATAATACTCCATTGTATGTTTATACCATGTTTTGTCTCTCTATTCTTTTATTGATGTACAGTGGGATTGCTTCCACTTTTTGGGCTCTTGTGAATAATGCCACTACTGAGACGGAGCAGGGACCTCTCTTAGGGCCCTGCCAACCACTGTTTCCTCAACTCCAAGAGTGAAATAAAGGAAAATCTTGAGTTTCTTCAAGAGAAACTCGTGGGACCTAGCTAGCCTTGTGAAGGGAATGAGCAACTGATATGCATGAAGGTTAATGATAACGAAACTATAGCCACCCCAAATAGTTAGAGCCACAGCTGTTTGGTTTCTTATAGAAACTAACTATACTATCTTGACATATGTTCCCGAGTTGGTTTTCAGAAAGCCGGATCCCCACCAGATGGAAAATGCTGAGCACTGTCACATAGACCTCGGGTAAGAGGGCACTGAGGACTGAAGTCTGAGTGCCATGGTTTTGTTTTAAATTTTGTCCTGGAGAGAAGTGGCCGGGAGAGCCACGCCCACAGGCCAAACCTCAACATTCCTTTCTGCTGACCCAGAGTTTTAGACAAGGCTTTATTTGCTTAACCAAATGCAAATAAATAGTCTCTGAATCTACCTACGACCTGTAGGCTCTCGCTTCAAGATAGCCTGTCTTCCTGGGCCAAACCAACATATAACCCTCATGCATTGATTTACAATTCTGCTTGTGACTTTTGCTTTTCTGAAAAGTAGCCCTGTCTTTAAAAACCCTTGCTTGTCAGCCATCAGGGAGGTCAGTTCTTCTACATCAACTTCCCAATTCTCCCTGCAAATGAATGCCCTCCTTGCTCTCACGGCAAACCCCTGTGGATGTTTGGCTCTGCTGCACCAGGCAGGCACATCCGGTTCTGTTTGGTGGCGCTACGACCGTTAATGTGCAAATATCTTTTCACGTCTCTCATTTCAGTTCTGTTGGGTAGGAAAATTCTACATGGAAGTAGAATTGCTGAATCATATGGTAGTTCTAGGTTTAATTGTCGAGGAACTATCACACTGTTTTCCATAGCACCTGTGCTATTTTACATTCCCATCCGCAATGCATGAGGGTTCCAATTTCTCCTCATCTCACCAACATGTGTTATTTTCTGCTTTTTAAATAATAGCCATTCTAATGTGTGTGAAGTGGTATCTCATTGTAGTTTTGATTTGCATTTCCCTAATGATTAGTGAAGCTGAACATCCTTTTATGTGCTTATTGGCCATTTATATATCTTCTTGGGAGAATTTAACTTGACTTTTTATGTGAATTTAAAAAAGAATAGAGAAATGAAAGTCTGTAGGAAGGGGGAAAAAAGCGATCCCGTAGGGGCCTCAGAAATTATGAAACAAAAATTTATAAAGAATGTGTGAGATCACATTCCTTACATAAATTGTGTAGGAACAAATGCAGATTGGGACTTCTCTGCCTAGTCAAATAAACTTAATCAGAGGGTAGCTTCCAATATACATTCCAACAAGTTGTGAAATAAAATGCATTAAAGCACATAATTTCTATTAAATACTAGATAAAACCCTATAAAAATAAAACTCTTCTTATCATTCAGATTGCAATTTATATATCTCTGGGCTTCAAATGATGGGAAGTGACATATCCGGCTCATGAGGTAAGAAGGAGAGCAAATGTGAGGGGCACAGCAAGTCAGTAAAAAGAAAATACATCAAGAGAACGGCTTCCTGGCTTGTCTCTATCACATCTCACTGAGGGCCCACACGAGTGATACTTGCAGCTGTGCAGGAGAGAAGACTCTTTGGTGGAAGTGAGGAGGAGGATCACCTGCTCACGTCAGCCGAGGGCATTTGCTTGAAATCCGTGCGTGGGAAGAAGTCTGTCTTCAAGCCGAGACACAGAAGAGACTTTATTTGCTTTCATAACTCCTTTTCCCTCCCGTCTCATATTTTTACTCCAAAGTATGTGCAAATTATTCAAGCATCTGGGACCTAATGCACCGTCACTCTGTGCAGCTTTTATTAAGCTTCGTGCCATTCACAAAAGAATAGCAGTGGAGTTAATTAATGGCCACATTAGTTGGAAGTTACTTGGAATCTATATTGCATCAAATTTCTATCTCAATGTTTTTGGCAAGAAAAAGAGAAAAAAAATTGCGCCAATGATAAGCAACTAACAGAGTGGCTGACACATAACAGATGTTCCGTGTTATGAATGGATGGGTGAATGAATGAACAATTGAAATAATCTGGGTGACAGTTGATCAGGTCCTGAACTGAGCTGTGGTGAGGAGCATGAGGAGAAAGCAGAAATGGTGTGGATGTAGTTAGAAGGCAATACAACAGTCCCTGGGGATGGACGGGAAGAGGAGAGTAAGCGAAGAGGAATTCATCTTAGCCCCTGCCATTTCTCCTCTAAATTATTACAATTGCCTCATGATTGCTCTCCTTGCAGTCCACCTAGCTGCTGTCCACCAGACCATATAACTAGGAGTCACCTTTAATTCCTCTTTGCTCACTCTCCTCTTCCCATCCATTATCAGGGGCAGTTATGTTACCTTCCAAGTCTACGTCACTTCTGCTCCTCCCCATGCTCCTTGCCACAGCTTCCTGTGGGCCCTGATCAACTGTCACCAAATTGTTTTAATGGCCTCTCCACTGTCCTCTTCTGGCATTCTCTATACATCTAATTCATATGCTAAAATTTCTATTTGTTCATTTTTTATTTTATGTTATTTTTGAGACAGGATCTCACTCTATCGCCCAGACTGGAGTGCAGTGGCAGGATCTCGGCTCACCACAACCTCCACCTGCCAGGCTCAAGCGATTCTCCTGCCTCAGCCTCCCGAATAGCTGGGATTACAGGCACGCAACACAACACCTGGCTAATTTTTGTATTTTCAGTATAGACGGAGTTTTACCATGTCGGCCAGGCTGGTCTAGAACTCCTGACCTCAGATAATACACCTGCCTTGGCCTCCCAAAAAAAGTGTTGGGATTACAGGCATGAGCCACCATGCCTGGCCTACATATGCTAAAATTTCAACATGGTGGCCTTCATTCACAAATTGACCTCAGGAATATCATTTCTAGAAGCCTACATAACAGAAACAATAAGCATGACTACATGAGGAATGTGTCCAGCAATGCACATTGCATCATGATCTGTAGCTTAAGAATTAGAAACAAACCAAATATCTACCTATGAAATCATGGTTAAATAAGTTGCCTGCGAATGGAATATTATGTAACTATGATGAAGAATTAGGTAGGCCTACATGATCTAACATGGAAAGATATCTGTGATTAGTGTCATCTTTAAAAGAATATTTGCAGATACAACACTATGGCATTTTGCATAAAATGTACAGATAAGGCCGGGCGCGGTGGCTCACGCTTGTAATCCCAGCACTTTGGGAGGCCGAGGTGGGTGGATCACGAGGTCAACAGATCGAGACCATCCTGGTCAACATGGTGAAACCCCGTCTCTACTAAAAATACAAAAATTAGCTGGGCATGGTGGCGCGTGCCTGTAATCCCAGCTACTCGGGAGGCTGAGGCAGGAGAATTGCCTGAACCCAGGAGGCGGAGGTTGCAGTGAGCCGAGATCGCGCCATTGCACTCCAGCCTGGGTAACAAGAGCGAAACTCCGTCTCAAAAAAAAAAAATGTACAGATAAATAGTGCCAGAAAGAGTTACCACAGGAGGCCTGACTGGCATCCTTTGAAAGGTCCTGGCACCTGGGAACCTGATTTGGGAGGGTTCCTGCCTTTCCCAACTGATAAGAGTAGCTCGCTGCTCCCAAACTGTTACGGGAAACGTGTGTTTTGTACGGAACATCTGCTTGCCTGTGGCAGAGTCTGAAATGTTGCTATACACCAGTTAGAGGCTGCCTGTGGGACCAGCCCCCAGTAAAATGCTGGACACTGAGTTTCTAAGAAGCTTCCTAGTAGACAACATTTCACACATGCCACAACTCCTTGCCTGGGGAATTAAGCACGTTTCATGTGACTTCTCTGGGCAAGGACCCTTGGAAGCTTGTCCCTGGTTTCTCCCAGCCTTCGTCCCCCCACGCACCTTTTCCCTTTGCTGATCTCACTCTATATTCTTTCGCTGTAATAAATCTTAGCAGGAGTCAAACTATATGCTGAGTCCTTGAGTCCTTCTAGCAAATCGGAGAAACTGGCCGTGATCTTGGGGACCCCCAACACATGAACACATGGCTCTATTTAGATATATGCACAGGAAAACGTTTGGAACCGTTGAGGATGTCTAATTCTCAGTAGTGGGTTGAAATGGTCACTTGACCTCTTACCATATATTGTTTTTAAAACCATGGGCCTATGACTGAGGTTGAGTTTTGTGTGCCTTCGGTGATTTACCATGATGTCATGATTGCTCACCTGTGTGTGCCTACGTCGTGATGCATCTCTTGGTCCTGTCTCAGTTTCTGGAATATCTCCAGTGACTGGCCTTGGGCCTCGCACATGGCAGGCACTAGAAATGATGGTACTCATTGAATTTGAAAGAAAAGCAAGTCGATGGACATAGAGATGATTTAGAAATAACCTCAAAGGCAGTATTGACATGTACAAGCTCCTTCCCTTGATGTTTCAGCTTTTCGGGACCTTTGATTTTCCAGCTAATTTCAAGCCTTTTTAGTTTTTGCCCCAATTTGGAAGGGAGATGGGAAAGGCAAAAATAAAGAACAAAAGAAGAGGTGAGAGATAGATGAGGCTAGAAAAATAACTACAGTTTAAACTCCCCCTCTCCTCAGCCCAGCCAGAGGCAAGCAGCTGGCCGTTTCATTTGACACAGTTTATCCTAAAGACGGCATGCCTTCCTCCTCAAACTAGTCTCTGTGGGCAGCCTGACGGCTGTATCAAAGAAGGACATCGTCTGTGTGTAGGTAGGGTATGAACCAAATGTGGAAAACGGTTCCATCTTCTTCCTTTTGAATGTACAGCTCTGTAAGACGGATTAATTACATGGTTAACTATAGGGTACCATTATGTAAATATAAATGAAGTTGAGTGTTTATTCATTGCCTGAGGCTATAATTGACACCTGTTAGTTTTAAGAATTTCAGATGGTTCATAAAAGGAAACCATTATAGATTCAAATCCTGGTGCCAAATTCTGAAGACTTAAGAGTATAGATTTTGAGGAAATATGTAGAAATACTCAACTACTGAGTGGGATGATGGGTCCAAGACACTTTGAGTTTTAAACTCTGTCTTAACTTGGAGTCTATAATTCAAGCTGGCATTGAGCCAGCATTTTCTAAATTTCTTCTTGCTTAATCATAGATTAACTGTATATAATATAAAAACCGAGATGGCACCAAATTCCTTACTTCACATATGTGTATGAATTTTGCATCATCTCCATGTTGCAGCCAATCTGTGAGATATTCTAACTTGAAAATGAATACATTCAAGTGGTCAGGCTGGCCTTACCCAGGTTCTGAGAATAATTTAGAGGCACCCCAAACCACAATTTAAAAACCATTACATTCCTACTGCTGCCATGGGCTTCCAGCCATAGCCTTGGATAGGTTTTTATCCCTGTGAAAGATCGGAACCTGTTTTGCATGCTGACGCTTTGTAAAAAGGTGAATCCATCTACTCTGGTTATAGAAAGTCGGGATCTGCTTGACATTTTCATTACTAATAGCCATTTTTCAAAATAAATTCACAGTTGGGTTAGTTCTCGTTGGTCGTAAATGGTTGTCAGGATTTGCCCAGGGTTCATCTAGATACCCCCTTGAGATATTTTTATTATAGAGGGGACCTATTTCTTCTGTGTGCCGTTTTATATATATAAACCATATGTTGTCATTAAAAGGAGTGTCGAGGAGGAAAGGAGTTACCTGTGCAGATTTATGGGCAGTTTTTCTCTGTCTTTAACACAGCTTTAACCAATTAATCAGAAACAAAAACTTAAAGTCAAATACCTGGATTTAGGATTCAATGCAATGCAATTGAGCAGTTATTTGGACAAAGCCCAGTAGGCTGAGAGTCATGTCTGTACTTTGGGCGGGAGCATTGCAGGCAGAGGAAACTGTGCAAAGGCCCTGAGGTTGAATGGAATGAGCTGGAGAAGAGTAGCAGAAGACGAGTTGAGAGAGGTTCCAGAGGGCCAGATCTTACAGCCATTGTCCACTGTAAAGACTCTGACTTTACATGAGTTGGAAAGCCGTTGACGGCAGGGTTTCAAACAGAAGAGTGGCATGATCTGATATGATTTTGGCAGCACCAATTTGCCGTGTCGATTAGAACACAGAGCGGCAAAGGTGGAGCAAGAACGGGGATGGTGGAAGCTGTTGAAAGAGAAGATAGTGTTTCGGACCAGGCTGGAAGCAGTGGAGGTGGTGAGAAATGGTCAGACTCTGGATGTGATGTGCAGGATGCACTCAGGTTCTGCTGGCCCGTGGAATGTAGGGTGGGAGAGAGAGGAGGGAAGGGTCATGCCAAGGGTTTTCATCATGAGCACCTGGAAGAAGGCGGCTGACCTGCTGGATTTCATCTAATTTCTTCTTTCAGTAAACTTCTCAGCTATCAGTTTTTTGGGAGTTATAAAGATACAGCCCGAGTGAACGGATATGCAGGCAGAGTCTTTTCTCAGCCACGAGGCAATTTCAGAAATGTGCTTTGGTTCTGGCCCTGGGTACCTCTAAGCTGCAATCAATAGGAGCCTGGACAAATTGGTGCACCCACGGCATGGAGTGAAGGGGGCAAAGTCCTGGGCAGGGGGCCCTAGGAGTTTATCTGAGGAACTGAAGCATCTCCCAGAAGAGAACTTTCCCCATGGGAAAAGAGAGTAAGAGTCACCAGACTGATGTCTGCTTAGTCATCAGTACCAGAAGGGGTTGGGGGTGGGAGCTTCCTGAGTCAGCACATGCAGCTCCTGGCCCCTGGGTTTGTCCCCAGCCCAGAGCTCCACTGATTTCTGGCTGGGTCCCAGAAAGAAAGAAAGATGTGAGAGCAGTGTTAGTTAAAATCTCTGTAGGGCCCCCACCCTGAGCAGAACCTAGCTGTGACGCAGCATGGGCGTCCCAGTGCCCGTGCCTCCTCCTGTCCCGCCGCCCTATCGGGGGCTGCCAAGTGTGCACAGAGAAGCGCAGGAACGGGGAGAAGAAAAACAAATTGGACTGAGTTCCTTTATGAGGAAATGCAGGACAGTTGCTGGAAACTCCCAGAGATGCCTGGTGGGAACCACACCTGCAGCAGAGATTATGGCTTCCGGGGAACCTGTCGCTCCCATCAGACCTTAGAGTAGGATTGGCAGCCCATGCCCAGCTGGGACAGCCCCAAGTACGGCCAGGGTGGCAAGTGCTATATGCTAAATTGGGGACAAAAACCATAGTAGAGAGCCACATCAAGGGTGGGAGACTTCAAAGGGTTAAAACATTGAAATGAGAGTTTTTCAACTTTTTTTAAAGTTTAATTCTATTCGAATTTTTAAAAACTGTTTACCCCTTGAGTGAGAATTAAGTTGCAAAGCAAGAGCAACTATCAGGTCAGGAGGAGAGGAGCAGGAGGGGGGTCTCGGAGGACCTTTTTGCCTGGCCTTGAAGCACACCTAGTCTCTGTTCTGGTCCTAGCAGCCACTCAGAGCAGGGAATCTTAGGATACATGGCGTTGGTGTTATGTGTAAAGGCAGGTGTGGAAATTTAGTAGGCAGGGCTCCTGCTCCCTCTAACCTCCAAAATGCTTCCACCAGCTTCCAGGATCATTAAATAATTTCCATGGAGTATAGTGGTTTCCTTCTACAAGCAGGAAAGGGGTGTAGGGGTTTAAGGTGGTATCAGCACTCATCCATATAGAGGTGTAACAGTAGGTGTTGGAATGATGAGTTAAAGGGATAGGTATCACACACAAATTGGGGTTGGCCAGTCTTAATCCCAGCTTCACTCCCCAGATTCTGTAGATCTCAGGCCAATTATTCAACCCAGTACAGTGGAGCTCCACCTTGACCGTAGGTAAAACACACCTGGGGGAACTTTAAAAATCCCAGTTCCTGAACCTCATCTCAGCTCCACCAGATCAGAATATGTGAGAGTGGGATCAGGGATCAGTACGTTGTTAAAGCTCTCCAGGAGCTGCATTTGTTCTCAGGCTGTACCCCCATGCAACTAAAACAGCCTCTATAGGGCAGGCCTGGGGATCCACATTTTAAAAACCTCCTTGGGATTATAATGTACAGCTAGGGCTGACAGTCATAGACTCTCATTAGTAATGAGACAACCATGTCTATCTAGCTCATTAGGTTGTCGTCAGAATTAAATGAAGTAATACATGCAATGCATTAAGCATAGTACTTGGTTCTCAATAAGCATTTAGTAAATGATATTTTGAAAAATTTTCATCATTGTTGCTATTACAAGATAGCGCAAGGAAAGAAAAGGATGCACGGAGGTAGATTGGAGGTCATGAACACAAACTTAGAGGCATACTAGTGTGCCCAAATCTAACTCCTCCCACTTTTGTGTTAGGCTGAGTGCGGTGTCTGTGGGACTCCAGAATCCCTGATTTGGTGGCTTGCCTAAAAACATCTCAGTCTCCAGGACCAACATCTGGTCTTGGACCATAGCTTCCCCGTCCCTATTCTGCCACCCTCTGTGGCCTGGCTGGGAAAGAGGAGGTCAGGGAAGGGAGCAGCTGGCCTAGCGGCGGTCTAGCACTGGGAAGAGAAGGCTGCGAAGAGAAAGCCAACCAGACTATTCATTATTCAGCTTTGCAAATCTACCTCTACACTGGCCGCTGGGCACTGCAGTGGAATTAAATTAGAGGAGACAGTTCATTTGTAAAAGGCTGAAGTGCCTGTGACAAGCAGGCTCTGCCAAGTGCTATAAAGTGACTCTTGAATGGGATTTATAAAAGGACAAGAGAACCGAGGTCACCTGGGAGATGATGGGTCTGCGGAGACCTCTTTCCTCCCCAAGGGAAACGCAAGATCACAGCTCTGGATTTCGTTTTCCTGTCCCTCTTGAAACTCAGCATGCTGCTTTTCTAAATCCGTTTCTCCTTGAAATTGGTCAGGGCTGCCACCTACCACCTATTTTGTTGTTTGGAACACGTATAGAACCTCTCTTGACCTCAGGTAGCGCAGCTAAAAGCTGGACTCATTATACATACTTGGAAGTCTACATTCTGAACAAGAAATTCATTCAATGGTTGAATTAAATTCAATGAAATGAGAGCACATATGTCATGTAACACCCACCCCATGATGGAAACTCTTGAAACACTATCCTTCTGCTGGTGCTGGATTTTCTTCAACAGAATAGTCTCCTGTTTCAACATCAGAAGGGATCTTCAGTGCAGAGCAAGGGAAGTGCAGTTCTCTTGGTTAAAGCAACTCTTGGCCGGGCGCGGTGGCTCATGCCTATAATCCCAGCACTTTGGGAGCCCGAGGCGGGTGGATCACGAAGTCAGGAGTTCAAAACCATCCTGGCCAACAAGGTGAAAGCCCATCTTTACTAAAAATACAAAAATTAGCTGGGCATGGTTGCGCTCGCCTATAGTTCCAGCTTCCCAGGAGGCTGAGGCAGGTGAATCGCTTGAACCCAGGAGGTGGAGGTTGCAGTGAGCCGAGATTGCGTCACTGCACTCCAGCCTGGTGACAGAGGGAGACTCTGTCTTAAAAAAAAAAAAAAAAAAAACAGCAACTCATAGAAAAGCAACTGGTTTGTCCTGCCCTGTCTGGGGGCTCCCTATAAACAAAGTCTTTCTACAGTGAAGACACCATGTTGGTCTCAAGAACTTAGTTCAGTAAGGACATGGCTGAATTTGCAGTAAGGGGGACAAAGGCTGCTGTCGTCTGGAAGGACCCATCAGACCCCATCTGCCCAACCCTATACGCCCAGGCAGAGGTTCCTTTAATGACTGCTCACTAGGCGATTACTAGGAATTAATTCAGTAGAGAAGATAATCAATAGATGGCCCACTGAGTGTGGTCCATTAAAGCAGAACTGCTCTTCTCTTCAGGTGTGATAAATAGTGCGTTTAAAGTATTCAATACTATAATAAAGGTTGTAATTAAGTGCGGCAACTTGGCATCTTAATAACTGCATGCTTGAAAAGATTTAAACTTCAGACGAGACACAGAGTAACATTCATAATCCCTCAAATGGGTTTCCTTTCTAGAAGAGAGAAATTAATGTCTGACTCTTCTCCTGAGGAGCTGACAGGGCAGATCTGTCCCCAGATCTTTACGGAGTTAAAAGTAAGAGGTGACTTTGAGCGCCTGCCACTGAGTCTTTTGTTCTTATGTTTCCCTGCTAGCTTAATTATTACCGTATTCCTCGTGGAAAGAAGAAGGCAGGAGCAGGAGCAGAGAGGCCTGGGGAATTCAGTTCAGGGAGCCGGTAGCCCCAGCAGTATGCAAATCACTTAGCAATATACAAATGGCTTTGCAGAAGTACAGTGAGGCTTCCCGGACCAGATCATCGCCATTTGTTTCTTTTTATAAAAGAGAAGCACTTTCTGCCCTCTCTGTTCTTTTCCTTCCCGATCCTTTGCACAGTTTACATACACATACACACACAACATGCACACACACTTAAAATTCAATGTTTTCCTTCCCCTGTTGGCTTTTAGTAAATTACAAAAAACATGTGAACTTCAGATATCTTGTAATTACAAATCTTCCATTCAGCAGTTTGCAAAACACATGCATTTTGTTAATTTTCATCCCATCTGGGTGACGTGTAGAAATTGCTGGACATTGGAAAATGGATGTTGACATGGTCAAACATCCCCCAAGACTTAGGATTGTGAGTCTAAGGAAAGACCCAGCAAAGGAAAGAAAGAAGATGTGTTCATTCTCACACTTCTTTAGATGCACACTGCCTTTGATCATAACCTAGCGACAATGTTTATGAAAAATCAAGTGGTTTAGTCCTGGGAAACTTTAAAGCCCCATAGACAAGGGGGTCTACCCAGTACAGTTGAACTCTCTCTCTGCCACCCAGCCCTGCCTCAATCACAATGCTAGTGTGACCTCCAATTGCTGATATTCCAAATTCTGAATATTATATTTAGAGATCTCTAGTGGAGATCACAGATTTCAAAAGAGTGAAACAAAATGTGGAGACCATAAGGAACCTTTTAAAGCTTAATGCTGTCACCAAAGTTCAGCTTCATGTTAGGTGCAAATATCTTGCTTTCTGTGCTGGGGAGAGAGCACGCCTGTCCATACTGGGCACGGTTCTTCTCTGTCCGCCAGGCAGACAGGGCTGCCCCAAGACACAGGGGCAAGTAGAGTTTTCTCCCAGCTTCTCCTGCTCTGAGTTGAGCCTGGAGGAAGAAATTTTAAGCATGAATAAGGGGGGATGGGCCACCCTGCTTACAAATAGCCAAATAGCCATTTATGCACTTTACATAAATGCCCAAATCCTGCACTTTGATATGAAATGTATTGACTGACCAGCATATGTGGGACACTTAACTATTTAGAATTTTTTTAAAAAGAAAAACCAAAAAAAGATGCTGCTGGCCAGGCTGCCTTTATGCAAAGTATTAAAAGTGACTCATCTGAATTATGGCTTATTATAACCACCCCGTTCAGCGTTTGCCTTTCCTTTTGCTGAGCAAAACTCTATGACAGGCTGGGCTCACTGCTAGTGAGAGGAACTTGGCCGGAGTTCTAGGCCCCACTTTTCCCCTCGTCTGAGTGTCCTTGCAGTGACTTGGACTTGCCAGAGTTGCATCGGGATTGGCAGGAGAATGCCCAGGGCTGCAGCGATGCATGTGGAGCACTGAGTGGAACCAGAGTTGGGTCTGGCAGACCTGGGTCAGGGTGTGGAGGTGAGAGGAAGCATCGAAATCCTGTAGGAACCCCCTAAGTATTGACATACGTGGTCCCACCCAGCATCTCTGCAGCTAGAGCCCAGGCAAGCATAGAGCTGCAGAGTATGCATTAACATTGTCAGTCCCAGAGTCTGAGGACATGGCTAGGAAGGTTTTCAGGATTGGGCATTGCAGAGCCTGCAGCCTCAGCTGCCAGAAGAGGCCCCAGAAAGTGGTCAGCATTGTCTGAAGTCTTCTGCTGCCTTTAAGGTCAGAGCAGCTGGGGAAGCTTTCCAATCCTAGTCTAGGCAGGCTTCTTCACCACCTATGTTGAGCAGATAAGAATCCAGGCCCCTGGTGACCTTCATTCATTCAACATATAATTACCAAGGGCCTTGTATGTGCCAGGCACTGTGTTAGGCACTGGGGAGACAGCACTGAGCCAGAAAGATGTCATCCCTAGCAGAGAGTTTATCCCTAGCAGATAGACGGACCCTAAAAAATATGTATGTAGGTAGTCGTCACTTTCAATTGAATAACTAGACTAAGTGCAACACCATCATCCTCCAAGGTCTTGATCAGGCACAAATCTCTTGACACCTTTTTAGAGGAACTCAGTCTTAGTTTGGAGGTGGAAATGTATGTGTAGAATCAAAGGGAGTTGAAAGACCATCTGGTCCCCCTGCCTCTAGCTCACAGAAGAGTACACTGACATACACAGCCATGAGGAAACTTACGTGGTCACATGGCTTATTGGGCACACAAATAGATTTGAAAATGTATTCCCAACCACATACAAGATGCAAATGTGTATCCTAACATACTCTAATTATAAAACATGCATAATTATATTAGTGGATAGCAGGAAGTAGAGGAGTGGAAAGTCCCAAATCACAGTAACTGTATTTTTGATGTTTGAATGTATTTCTGCATAACATATGAACCTGAATACGCCTGCAGTCCTGGGAGTTCCCTTCCAACAAAGTGATGAAACTGCACAGTAATGACCTGACTCAAGAGTTGCCAGGAAGCTGTCCAATATTTCCATGCTGGCTCTTGCTCAACTCTGCTGTGAAGTCCACGTCTTCCTGTGAAAGTAGATTTCTAGGTCTTAGAGAATAATAGAAGGCCTCTCCTCTGCCACACCTCTTTCATGGAAACAAAACTCCCATTTAAGCAAAGTAGACAGGGAGGGTGTTTTCTCCCAATGGAGCTAGAATAAAATTGACTTAGAGGAAACTATAAATGGTGAGTATCTGGACAGTCACCAAACGAGTATCTACAGCACTTTGTGAGGACTTTACCTCCTGTCCAGGAGGTCTGATTTTATTGGGCAGTCTGGGAAATCCCCTGGAGAGCTGTTTGGCTGCTGGTAACAGGAAATTTCATAATGCTTCCCCTCGATGTTTTCCAAAGGCCACACATTACTCTGGGTAGTTCTGTAAACACACTGTTTTTAAGGAGATGATTTAAATTGAGCATTGGTAGGCCTGTTTGAAGGTTCTTTTAATGCATTTTAATTGCAGACTTGGATAATGTATTAATAATAATCCTAGTGAAGCTGACGCCAACAGGAATGATTTAAATATTTAAATTGCTTAGGTGGTAACAAAGTGTGCATTAAAACAACCTGTGAATTTGGTTGATTTCACTCATCCTCTGGATCAGTCTAACAGGGCAACCTGATAAAACAGATCATCTAAACTATTATTGTCCATAGAAAGGAAAGCAGTGAATTGTGCTACTCAAATGCAATTGATTATTGCCCTAAGGATGTTAATCAGTTTTTCACCTACTTATTTCAGCGTTTCTGCGTGTGTGTGTGTGTGTGCGCGTGCGTGCGCACACTGTGGATTCTTCTTGGAACCAGTTGTAACATTATACTGCTTCCTCATTAGAGTTAAATAAATAAAATCTTATTTATAAATATAAAATGAAATGATGAATAATATTTATTGATTTTATATTTTTCTGAGTGTCACAATTTAAACTACACCCAGATTTTAGCGTTTAAAGTATGGATAAGCTGTGTCTCATGCAGTACAGCTGTGGAAATGCGTTTTAATTTGGATTGTGATGATTATGAAGTAGGAAGTTGTAGCAAGGTCACCTCTTTAAACCACCTAAAATGATGGCAGAGAACATTCACTGAAACAACTGAAATATTCATTAAAAGGGTCTGTCAAGTCTGGGACTCCAACATACAGAGAAAGTGGGTGAAGTGGTTCTGTCAGAGGCTCAAGAGGGTGGACCCCCGACTCCAGTGGGAGCTTCTGCTCATCACTTCCATGTCGTAACCACATCCAGTTGAGTGCAAACAAGGCACCCTGACATGAGGCCGCCATAGAACCCACTTCCCATTATTATGTGATGACTGACTGGTGCCTGCCCATGAGCCCACAGCTACAAAGGCCTGTCATGCTACCCAGAGGAGGCTCCTTTCTTGGTCAAAAATAAGCCCAAGCTGAGTGTAGCGAGAGGTCACGTGATGACCTGACCGGGTATAGGCTCCTTTCTGCTCTGTTATCTCGTCTTTACTTTCATTCACCAGCACTAGAAAAATGAGGAAAAGAAGAAGGGCAACGTGTGCACAGCCTAGAAATGCTACAAGCGATTGCATTTATTTTTGGTTTGTTCTCACCTGACTTTCAGAAAAATCTATTCTATAGGGAAAATTTAAGAATTCTCGCTTTTAGGTTTACTGTTAATTCAAAGCAGACATTACTCTTTACACAAAAGGAAAAGGATTACCAAACCATAGCATCCTATTTTCATTTAAATATATATATATTTATTTATATACATGTATAAATATGTATATGTATTCTAAATATCTGGCAGAATATATGCAAAAAATTAACTATCTTGGTAAATTGCAAGTAACTTTTTATTGATTTTAAGTTTTGCGAACTGATTTTTAAAAATTTCCTATAATAGACCTGAATTATATTTATAACATGAGGAAAAAATTAAAAACAGATAAACTTAATTTAATCCTGAAGTCTATTAGGTAGGGTCTTTGAGTTAGCAATAAAGAGACCTACATGAGTTACCTTCATGGATGGGCTTAAAAAAAAAAAAAAAAAGAAAATCCAAACCCAAAAGGGCTATCACAGCAATTTGTCTTATCAGCTGAACTGTCATCACTTCAGACCCAGAATTTCTAAGACTGGGATATAGGGAACATCTCTCTGAAAGTTCACTCAGTTAGACAGTAAAATCTTTAGGGAGCTGCATCCTCAAGAAATGATTGATGCTATGACTCAGAATTCATCCTAGGGCCACTATTTTTTTTTAAAAAATCGGGAATTCTTTTCAGATTGTGTTTAGCCTTCAAGTTGCTCTCTTCTGGCCGGCGAAGGAGGAGGTATCAAAACCTTTCACATGTTGCCAAATTCAGAGAAATGAAGCTCAGAGACAGAAAGACTGAGAATTGTTTGCAATTAATATAAAAATTCCTAGAGCTTCTGGATAGCTGAATATGTGGAGGCCTCTAGAAGGTGGTGGACCCAGGGAAGGCATGGAAGCTCCACATCCCTTCCCTGTACCTCGCCCTCTGTAACTCTTCATGTGTATCCTTTGTAGTATCCTTTATAGTAAAACGATAAATATATTTATTTATTTATTCGCAGAATTGACCAATGGAAATGGCCAATTTGAAACAAACTGAGTGAAAATGCACAAGGATTAGCCAAAGGTGTAGAATCAGGATGACAATCCCTAAGAAAAGACAGGAAAAGAGATGTTTTGCTACTTCTTAGGGGGAAGGGATTGGATTTAAACATCAAAACCACACAACATATTTCATGTTGAATGGTCCATAACCAAGTATCCAGGAAGGGCTCACGGTCTACATAAGTTGAAGCTTCAGGGATGTCTTCTAGGCGGTGGGCAAACTTCAAGCCATCATTCAGATGGAGAACCAAGGAGTCTCGCGGCATGGAAAATTGACTTGACATTTTGAGGATGACCACCGGCCCTAGCTCTAAAATACCTAACTCAGAGGAAAGCAAAGCTTACCTCTAAACACCCTCCCTTCACCCAGCCTCCGACAGGGTACAGGATGGGTAGTGTTCCCTCCAGGCAGGAGCAGGAGAGTTAAGGTAAGCAGTAACTTCCTTAGGTATGCAGTTTCGATAGCGGATGCCAGATTGGCTACTAAGCCAGTCTCATTTGGACCAGTTCCATAAGTTATAAGGAGAAAGGGCTATATGATACAGAGCAAAATATAATAACAGCAGTAAGGAACATACAAAAAAAATGTCTAAAGGCACAAGACAGCACTGCTTTACTTACAGTATATCTTAAAGGGGTATTTCTTCTCTTCCATTTCAGAGAGCGATGTTTGGTATGGAAAGGAGAGGAGACAGTGATCACACATTGGAAGAAGATTGGGAGGGACTTGGTAATGAAACTGGTAGTAGAAATAAAATGGGACCCCACAGGCTCTGCGAGGCACTTCTGTGGCAGTGACAGGCTTCTTCCTCTGCCCACTAGGATAGTGGGCAGGAACCTTTGGCAGTAGCAGAGAGGGAGCTACTTCTTCCACAAGCAATTGTGTGACATACTATGGATTTGTGCTGGAATGAAACATGGAACTAAGGAGTGGTGAAGACCCTAGAGCTGTCTCTGACAGCAAACCCGGGAGTATCTTAGCTATGTCTCAGAAGGACTGATTTGCAGTATGTGAAACAGGCAAACACATTTTTAGCTATTGACTTTGATTATTCTTAAACGACATATTCTGTTGCCAAGTATGAATTATGTAATAAAATAAGCCCTTCTTGTAGATGGTTAGATGTCTTAGCTAGGTGTATCCACTAGCTAAGCGATCCTTCTAGTGTCCACTTTTATGTAAATCCTTGGGAAGATAAAATAGTATCACCTTTAGGAAAGCAATTTACCAATACATACCCCATGAATTTTAAAGGCACCTTTACTGTTTGTCCAGTAATTCCATTTTTAGAAACCTATCCCAAAGAAATAACACTAAATGCAAAAAAAGTATGCATAAAGATGTTTATTATTCACATGTTATTTTCCTTTTTTAAAGAGACAGGGTCTCACTGCTTTTCCCAGGCTGGAGTGCAATGACTTGATCACAGTTCACTAGTACACTACTATAAAAGTCAAAAACTGCTATCAATCTAAATGCTTAAAGATTGGAGATTGATTAAGTAAATTATGAAAATCCACACTAAGCATGTAATGGAACTATTAAAATGATGGTTATAGTTTTTTAATATCACTGAGGTATATCTATGATATAATTTTAAAAGGAAAAAGCAAGCTAGTAAAATTTAATATTCAATATAAATTCTCAGCTATATAAAATAATATGCACTGTATGTAGAAATGGGAAATAGATGAAAAATTGTATCTCTGAATGATAAGAGTCTTTACTCTTTTTTCTATTTTCTTTACTTTTTTAACATTCTGTTTCTATTTCTTTTTTTTTTTTTTTTTTTTGAGACGGAGTTTTGCTCTTGTTACCCAGGCTGGAGTGCAATGGCGCGATCTCGGCTCACGGCAACCTCCGCCTCCTGGGTTCAGGCAATTCTCCTGCCTCAGCCTCCTGAGTAGCTGGGATTACAGGCACGCACCACCGTGCCCAGCTAATTTTTTTTTTGTATTTTTAGTAGAGACGGGGTTTCACCATGTTGAACAGGATGGTCTTGATCTCTTGACCTCGTGATCCACCCGCCTCGGCCTCCCAAAGTGCTGGGATTACAGGCGTGAGCCACCACGCCCGGCAACATTCTGTTTCTCAAGTTTCTATAACAAGCAAATATAATCTAAAAAAAGATGTGCATATGTGTGTATGTGTCTATATTTCTCCATACGCTGGCATGTACACACACGTACAGAGGTATATTTGGGGTCTTGACAGAGAAACAGCTCCACCTGTATACGATGGTTGCCTCCTGTGTCACAAGCTCATTATCTTTAAAGCTTTCCCCCCCCAGTTTGAATAATCATTGTGGATATATTTGTACTATTCTTTTTATTCCCTCTCCCCATAAACTAGCACACACACCCTGCAGACCTACACAGCACACAGACATACCCACACAGGATCAAAAGCTTTGTCGACAGGGACCTGACATCCAACTGGATAATGTACGTAAACTCCCCTCTCTGAATGTTTTCTCTCTGGTCCCTTCCTCCCATTCTTCCTCCCTTTTTCAACTTCCTCTTCACTGCGGTCTTCCACACAGGCTTGCCTGCAGCGTGAGGAGGAACTGAGTGAGATGGAGGTGGGAGAGGAAGCAAGGCCAGCAGATTTCCTTGGCAGGAGCAGAGGTGGCCATGTCAGTGAGCAGTGAGCCAGAAGCTGCTGAGATGGGTTTCAGGGCAGTTGGCACAGGGCCCGGGAAGCAGGTTGGAATTGTTTGGATAAGAGGAGACGGGCCATTTGGAGCCCCAGTAGGTTCCCTGGCAGGAATAAGCAACATTCTAGAGAATGCTCACCCCTGGATAAGGTGCAGTGCACAGTTTGTGAGCCTGTCCACACCTCCAGTGTGCCAGGAAACACAGCAGCAGCGCAGAGTCGTTCTTTTGCCATGGGTGGAGGAAGCTGTTTCCTCTCCCCTTTCCCCACATCCCTGGCTTTGTGCACAACAGTGGTCACAGATGCAAGTGCCTCAGGGTGAGGCTGTTACATAAGTGAGGCAGGCTAAGTGTGATGAGACACGGAGTGACAGGGACTGCAACATACTGGGAAGGCTTGCTGTCTGAACCGGTCCAGCACACAGTTTTATGCCAGCACTTTCGCTTATCAGATATGAGGTCAAGGGTTGCAGGTCTCCCAGTTTCTTGAGGATAGCTGAAAATCCAGAGAGGCTTGAAATTCTTGCATGTGCACGAGCTCATTCTGTGTGTGTGTAAGTAATCTACCTGCTTAAAATGTTGGTTCAGTTACAAAAACACTGTGTAGACCAAATATACATAACTGCTGGCTGGATTTAACCTATGAACCACTGGTTTGGGAATTTAAAAGAAAACCATACAAGACTGCCTCCCTTTTTTATGGCTGGTAAGAAACCTGATGTCTCTTATAAAGACACATATTTAGTTGCTATTATGTACATAACATTATCCTGGATACCACAAGGGATCCATGAAAGAGTGTTGTTAACTGCCTTCCAGGAGCTTAAAATATTGTTGAAGCAATAAGATTTCACTCAGGAAAGTTAGGTAAAGTAGTGGTATGCTGGATATCGATATTGAGACCTAAATGGATCAGATCAGATACAGCAAAGTCACCTTAGAAAGAAAGGCAAAACTCAGCCATAGTAAAAGCAGTGGTGCCGAAGCGTCGGGGATATTGTTCACCTTCGTATTCTCAGTACTTGGCGCACGCGCGGTGTTGCTTAACAAATACTTGGAATAAAATAATAAGATTAATGAGTCATAGAAGGAAAAGTCCGTCTTGGGGGCTTAGAAAAACGCCAAAACAGGCAGATGTTTTTATTGTCAATATGACACTTTTCACTGCAGAGAGACTTTGAATTTGGGAGGCTGGAGCATTCGGTCACTAGGGTCTCCCTTTCTGCTAGGGAGCAGGAGCGTGTAACCAGCTCTCACTGTAACCCGTATTATAGTTTACAGGACTATTTGCTTTCTTTGCTAAAACATCTGGTCAACCTCCTAATGACCAATTAAGCTTCCCTGACATTTTGAGGCAGGGAGGAAGGAGCCTGGTCAGGTGACCCGGCACTCTGCTGATATGAATGGCCTGCGTCTCTTTATAATGAGTATTCTGATTTACATTTTGGTGTCTGGATTATTGGGTTAGCCTCCCTCCATATCCCGATCAGATGCCACTCTGGGATTCTGTCTTGGTAACTGCAACCGACCTTCCTTGAAATACCTCGACGAAATCAGACCCTGTCAGGCCCTTGGTCCAGTTCATCATCCGTTTACTTCTGCAATTGCCTTCACAGAATAAGGGCCCAAATAAGCAATGCAGGTAGGATGCACAGTTGTAGATCAAAGACAGAAATAATTATGTTATTTTCAATAGTCAAGGGAGTCTCAGACACACAAAGGGGCCGGGGATGAGTCTTAAGAAAATGAATCTGTTCTGGAAAGCTGGAGAGGTTGGGGGAAAGACGATTTGGATGGTGGGGATGAAACCAGTTTGCTCTATCAGAAAGTTTGCTTCAGAAGAGCAGGGAGAGAGAAAGTTGGTTAGATCAGCCTGAAACCAGGCTAAAGGTTTGGACTTTATCCAACACACGTGTGGAGGAGACATTAAAATTCTGAGGAAATGAATGACAGGATGAAATTGGTGTTTTACTTGGATTGTTTAGATTCTTTGGTATCGGCAGGCAGAGCTTCATTGCATTCTCATTATTGTTCAGAATTAACGAATCAATCCTGAAGGGCTTTGAGGGAGTCAAACAGGGCCCTCGCCAGGAATGTGAGCTGATAGCAAATGCCTTATGCTTGGTTTCCAGGAGACAGGTGGACAATCTGAGAACACAATGGTCCCTGGATTCCTGGAACAAGCTCAGCCATGAAGAACTCAACATGAGAAAGACCTCGATGAAATCAGACCCTGTCATTAATAGCCTCTGTTAGTCAGTCCTGACGGAACAGAAGCTCACGATTTCACGGTTGTCCTGGACCACATTTCCAACACAGTCATTTACAGACCTTAGAAGCGTGCTTAGCCTTTGGCAATGCCAGGAAATCACAGTTGCAGCCATGACAGTCCCCAAAATGTAAAAGTAAAAGAAACTTCTGTGAGCCTTGTGGTCAGTTCCATGAGGAAGTCCTTGCAAGCAGCAGGGACAGGAGCTCACGGGGCCACTTGAATGCGCTGGGAAACTTGCACAGGTCCCATATATCTGGAGCCACAGTTTTCCATTTGTTTTGAGCTTAGAACCCATTCTTTAAATGAGATCTCATCTAGAATTCCGATACATGAAATGGATAAAAGCAGCAAGGCTCTGGGTAGAGGATGGGGCGTCCTTTCTGATCGGCTTTTGCCTATCAGAGTGTCCACAGCTGGTAGACCTCTATCTCTGGGGAGCCTGAGTCACCTCTACCCAAACACAGGGATCCCTAAAACACCATGTGAAGCCAACTGGCTTAGGGTGTACCCCTGCAGGTAAAACCTTGGCTTAGCTGTGGCCCTCAGTAATGTCATTAATTATAATCACACTTTTAAGTAACGTTTATTTTTCACTTGTTATGTGCCACAGAATATTCTAATAACTTAACATCAATTTATTGAGCTCCACAACAACTCCATGAGGTTAGGAACTATTATGACCCCTCTCTTCAGATGAGGAAGCCGAAGTGAAAGGAAATAGAGCAATTTGCCCAAGCTAGGACATGGGAAAGCCAGACTTTGATCCCAGGAAGTCGCATTTCAGAACGAGCTTTCTGAATAACTCAGTCTAATTAGTTCTGCCTCATTACCTTGGGTGAGATACTAAATGTGTAGGATTTGTGTGCGAGCGTCTAGTTTTAGCTCTCTCCCTTAAAAGAGAGGAATGGGCAGAAGAGCCAATCTGGGTTCACGGGGCCTGGACCCAAGGCTACATTTCTTCCGCCCCTCTTTGCAACACAGGAAAACAACTCCCCTAAGAGCATCAGAGAAATCTAACATCCGTGCTCAGTGTTTCACAGGAGGGAGGAGGAACTGTAGCATTGAAGCCACAGCTATAAATACCAGAGTTAATGAGGGAGGACTCCTGGAGACCTAAATGAATCTATTTTATGGGTTTGTCATACATCAGGTTAATATGATTCTGACAAATAATTATATTGAAAACTGGACAGGGACTGAGAATGTTGTTATTCCTTTTGAATGTTATAGCAGAGTCGTCTGGCCAATTAAAGGGTGATGACGCCAACACCCAAAGTTCAGAGCAAAACTGTAATAATTTGTGGCATTTAGACAAAGGAGCTTGCAGCCGGTGCCCACCCTGGCGTGGGCAACAGGATTGTCATTGTCTGATTCCTTAATGAGCAGAGAAACTTCCTTATCTAGATTATTGTGTGATTAGACTTGCTGTGGATCTAGGATAAGGGATGAAGGTAGATGGACTACTAATATGGCTTTCCTTTTCTTTCTTTCATTTTTAAATGCCAACTGTAAGGTTTTCGTGTGGAAGGACATATACATTGGGTGAGCCTTGAAAACAGATTTTCAATTTAAATATGTCAAAGCGTGTTGGCAGCTGATTGTTGGGCTAGACGGATGGCTGAGTCTCTCTTGGGTTAATTACAGTGGCCTCGGAGGGAAAAGGGCTTCTTACTGAAGAAAAAAATAAAAAGATACTCAGTGGCCGTGACATTTGCCCTCATCTAATTGGGTTGTCCAGGAGCCCTGGAGCTGTGTTCCAGCCAGGAGGGCTGCGACTCCCAGGAAGCCTGGTCCCAGGGAAGACATTCAAATTCACGAGCCTTTCCTCAGCCACTGGGGCTTCTCTCTCAGGATTACAGGCTGTTTACTGCACAAGGCATTTTCCCAAGGGGCTGCAGAGAGGCTGAAATTCAGCCCTTACTCTCTCACCCTGCCTGGTCTTCTGGAAGACAGGGGACATTTTCTTTTTCTTTCTTTTTTTTTTTTTTTTGAGCGGAGTTTCGCTCTTGTTACCCAGGCTGGAGTGCAATGGTGCGATCTCGGCTCATTGCAACCTCCGCCTCCTGGGTTCAGGCAATTCTCCTGCCTCAGCCTCCTGAGTAGCTGGGATTACAGGCACGCGCCACCAGGCCCAGCTACTTTTTTGTATGTTTAGTAGAGACGGGGTTTCACCATGTTGACCAGGATGGTCTCGATCTCTTGACCTCGTGATCCACCCTCCTCGGCCTCCCAAAGTGCTGGGATTACAGGCATGAGCCACGGCGCCCGGCCTGGGGACATTTTCTAATTTCAATATAGGTGTTACCTGGGTTAGCAGAGGTCCTCAGCTCTTCATTAAAATCAAGGACCATGGCTTGGGCTGCAAGAGCAACTTCAAGGCACGATTTTTGCTTGTCTTTCTGTTTCCAAGCTACTCCCATTGCCCTCTGTATTTTTCTGCCATATCTGTCTCCTCTCATATGGTATAAAGAGAGTGAGAAACAAGACATACAGTTACTACATTAAGAACGAAATCCCATCTGGCCTTGACTCTGTTGGCACTGTTTCTTTTCATCAATAAGATCCTTTTCCCACTATGTCCTCCTTCCCCACTAGTTTTCCAGCCAGGAATTGCAAGTGAGTTATTTTTCGAATGTCCACACCAAAGCCCTCTTCTCACAACCTGAGTCAATCTGGACCTTGTACAAAGTGAAACTCAGGGAAACTGCCTTAGCAAGAAGGCAACTGAGCCACTGTCACCAATCAACGGATCAGTCAATCAAAATTAAAAGTACAGGCTTCGACAATGAGCTTTTCTTTATGACAGCCTCTAAAGCAGTTCCATATTAAATTGTTTAGCTAAATTCTCATTAAGATAAGGGTGGTGAATTCCAGGAGGAAACAAATCATAATACTGCCATGAGGAAAACTCTCCATTCTTAGGGACAGCTGCTCCCTCCTCCCATCCAAAAAGTTGCAAATACTGTCGGACTCTCTCCAGGTCAGTGAGCACTGGCCTGGGGACCCTCTGCCAGGCCCCTGTCCCTGCATGGCTTGTGTTCCCTTCCTGACACCACCTAGTCAGAGCAAACGGCCCTCGGTTTGAGCAGGTCATCCCAGAAAGCAGAGAAAGAGCTTTTTGAAGTTAATCTCTCAAACCCAGTATTTGGAAAAAGAAAGTCCATACTCCTTTATTTCCTTCCCAATTTCAAGCCAGGATAGAGCCATTATTTTTCTAGAGAGCAGATACACAGCATAAGATAAAATCACTTTTTTCCAGTTAAGCCTCCTGCTGGGTTCCCTAGCCAACTTTCTGCAGCTCATAAAACAAACACAATTCCCATTCATCCCCCTAGCACAGATCCATCATTGCTTGGCTATGGACAAACGGGCAGGTGGTGCTGCACAACAGAGCTGGGACGGGCTCCCTTTTCCTTCCTGGACGGAAGAGGATGGATTAACACAAAACCTTTTCTATTAGTGGATGACAGAGCAGACAGCTGGGAAGGTTCAAGTAGACTTCATCCTGGAGAAAAACTAAATATTGAGGTGGTCATTAGAACAGCCTCGCCATCTCCATAAAGGCAAGTCTGGAATCTTCCATACAGATCGCCACCTCATGCACGGAGCACGCTGGCTTTGTTAGATGGGGATAAGCAGCTGTGTATATGTGGGGATGTGAGGGGTGAAGGGGTGGAGATTGGAGAGGTGGTGATGTGAGTGCAAAAGTGCACCCTGATGCCAGGCAGTGGTTCATGCCCAGCATTTTTGGAGGCCAAGGCAGGAGGATCGCTTGAGGCCAGAAGTTTGAGATCAGACTGGGCAAACACAGCAACACCCTGTCTCTACAACAGAAAAAATTTTTAAATGTGCCCTGGGCAGAAATGTGAAGACCTGCTTACAAAGCATTACTTCTTGTCAGCGTTGTTTCCTTTTAAATTTTGAAAGTGTGGGGGGACGTCAGCGAAGCAGCCTCAGCAAAGAGGAAGACACACGAACAGACATAGATTTCCTACGAAGTTATCAGAGCTTAACATCCCTCAACTGCCTGAACCTCTGAGTAGTGAGAATTGTTGGGAGTTGCAGAATGCCCTAGGCGGGGAGGGGAAGCCGGGCTGTAATTAGAAAGCATTGCTGTACAAGCACACACTCATTTCAAAGCTGCCGAAGCTTTTCTGTATAAGCACACGCACAGCTGCCAGGTCTTTGAGCTGCTGAGATGTTGCCGTGAGGTGCTGGTGCCTGAGGATCAGCCCTTTCTTTGGCATCTGCGGGCCCTGAGGCATGGTCTGGAACGGGAAGAGGAAGAAAGGGTTGCTAACATCTGCTCTGCAGGTAGATGTCAAGCGCTAAGGTTGCTAGAGAGAGTTAGTTGTGCAAAATTAGCGCTGCCATTAGAAAGAGTGTCTCCTCCTCAGTAAGATTCAGAACTTTCTGTCTCTAATAATTAATGATTGTCCTAGGACCTTATCTACGAGTGGGAATATGATGCATTTGTTTCAGTGATGACCAATGGGAAGACCTTGCGTAGTGAGGAGACAATCTGTACTTTTTTCTATAGAAAACACCACAAATAGTCCTGAACTGGGAGTGCAAAAAATGCTTTCAGAAGTATCTGAAAAGTCCCTATTCCCACTATTTCCTGAGGAAAGGATGGGATGGATTCTAGACTAGGTTACTCCTTCTAGCTGGGGAACAAATTTGCTTGGAGGGGATCTACATATAAAACTGTTAAGTGAGAATTTGTGAAGGGTCTGAGTTTTCTCTGACTTTCAAGCTAACACGTTAGCTGGCCACAGTTTAGTTTTATTTACATGTGTGTATATATGTATATAAACACATATATGTACAATATGTAAGTTTAACAGATTTATATACATACACACAGATAAAAATATGTAAATATGTAGATATATATGTATACACACACAAACAAAAAATATGAGATCTCTGGGTCAGAGGCAAAGATCTTTTATTACTCTCAGCAAAATCAGCAGGTTAGAGAAATATCCCCAACAGAGCTAGGCAATGAAGGCCAAATGGCACCTAGATGCTAGGCAATGACCACATGTAGAAAGCAGCATTCTCTAAGGGAGGCTGGAGTCCAGGTGTTTGGGGCTGTGGCCATCAGTAATGTGAATGGTGGTTGGAGGAAGGGTACTAAAGGCCACATAATGTGAAGGAACCTGTGCCCAGCAGATCCCTCAGCAGATGACACTGGATAAACTCCCTCTGTCTCAAAGTTCTCTAGAAGGATGGAAGTCTTTACGCAGAGAAATCTTATACTTGGATTACAAGGGCGCATTTGTTTGCTCTAAGGTGTAGCTGGCTTGCTGAGTTCTTCTTCTTGGCCTACAGAGAGAGGCTGGACCATTCCTAATAAAATAAGCTCAGCCCTGAAAAATATCTGCTCATCACCTACCTTCTTTGCATCAAAATGCTTCAGCCTACCTGCACACTGCTCTTTTGCTAACCACGCTTGCCCTATCTCTCTGGGTTTTCCTACAAGGAAGACAGAAGGGTTTGTTTCTCCTTAAGGTTTGTAACAGAAACAAATTCATTCCCCCCCAAAATGAATCCCTCCCTAACTGCACAGCAGAACAGTTGGTTGACACCTCTGATCTCACTGTGGAATTGTCAATGAACCTTCACCGACCTTCTGGCTGACCCTGCCAAGACCCTCCTATTTTAAGGGTGATGTCACTTCCCAGTTTCCACCCCACAGCCCACCTGCCTCCTCCTCTACTCAAGCAGGAGATCAATGTTGTAAATCCCTGTTTGTAGATGGTGAGAGTGAAAGCAATATAAGGTATAAAGATGGGACTACTTTTAGTTCGAATCATTTGAAATTCCTTTCCCATTGGTCAAAAACCAGTTAAATATCAGCAATTCAAGATGATTCACCCAAGGGTTCTTTCTGCCTGAGGAGGCAATGTGAGGCACACATCAGTTGCCTAAGTCAGCTGGACTCATTGAGACCCTTGACGTCAACTGCTTCACACACCTGGATAATTCTCAAACATGCACCTCCAATCCAGCTTCTCTTCTGACCTGTCAGGCATCCTCATTTGGATGTGACAAATGTACCCCAAATCTTTGATGTCCAAAATGATATCATTGTTCACCACTTCAGACCTGTTCATTCTATGTTCCTGGGGCAAGGGCCTCCATGATCTACCCAAAGTCACCAAATTCTACCCAAGGGAGCATTCATGGTTGTTCTCGCTCAAATCCTCCATCTCCAGTTGATAGATACATATGCTAATAATATCTCCTTCATGGCGTTTAATCTTTCTGCTTCCCCACTGATCTCTTCTAAAGCCTCGTAATTTTTTACTGGCATTCTAGTAACAACCTCCTAATTATTTTCCCTGCCTCCAATTTCCTCACATCTACAAAGGCCATGGAATCTTTCAGTCGGAGAAATTTTTCTGAAACACAAACTTGACGATGTTCTTCTTCCATGTCTCCTATTGCCTTTAGGTAAAGTTTTTACTCCTAAATACCCACAAGATTTTTTCATCTCGTGGTTATCAAAGGAGGTTGGAATCCGGCAGTACCATCTCTCTCTCTCTCTCTCTCCCCCCATCCCTGCCCCCCCCTCTTTTAGACAGGGTCCTGCTCTGTTGCCCATGCTGGAGTGCAGTGGCACAATCATGGCTTACTGCAGACTCCACCTCCCGGGCTCAAGGTGTTCTCCTGCCTCAGCCTCCCAAGTGGTTGGACCACAGGTGCGTTTCACCACACCTGGCTAAGTTTTGTATTTTTGTAGAGACGGAGTCTTGCCATGTTGCCCAGGTCAGTTTTGAACTCCTGGGCTCAAGCACTACTCCCGCCTTGGCCTCCCAAAGTTTTAGGATTACAGGCATGAGCCACTGAGCCCCGCTCATCTCTTTAAGGGTTAGTTTGGGTTTCTGAGTGGCCAGGATGTTACCAACAGTTAGTGGACAAGGACTGGAGATGCTAAGCATTCTGAAGTGGAAGATGCGATTCTGCCTGATGAGCAATTGTGCCATCCAAACAAACAGACTGCGGGTTGTAATACACTGGTTGGTTTCTGATTTTTTATTTCTAGCTGCTCAAACTTCTTCACTTTATTCTGGAACCATCTTGAACTTTGTAGTTCCTGGAGGTAACCATTAACTTATGCCTCTGTGTTTGCTTCTGCTGTCCACACTCTACCCCTCACCCCCCATTCACCAGCGTCTTCATTTGCTAACTCCTTCCTTCTCATCCTTCTGGACTCGGCTCAGATGTCACAGGTCAGAGGCCCTCCTCGTCCTTCCCTCCCCAGCCTGGAGGCTGAGCCTGGGCTCCCATAGCGTCCTGCACTTCCCTCTCTACTGCTTTGTTCAAAGTGTCCCTTCATTTGTGAGTAGCTCCCATTCCACTGTGAGCCCTGAAGGGCAGGAGAGTGTGCTCAGTTTCTGTGTTCTGTGCACAGAGCTAATACACAGTAACTTCTCATTTGCCCTGGAGGAGCAGTTCATCATTTGACAGTATCTTGTACACAAACAACCATTTTTCAATCAGATCAAGATTTTCCTGGTTTCGTTCACCCTAATACCCCACTTCAGCACAATCAGTCAGATTGGCTGAGCGGAGAGGCCAGGCTGTTCATCAGTGTCTAGAACTATAGAATATCTGTAATTTTGTCAAGCTTTTTAAATTCTGAAAATTAATACATCTGTTTGGTAAAAAATCAAATGGTACAAGAAGAGGGGCCATGTAGCACAGTGGATGCGGTCACCAGAGTTTGAATCCAAGATTCACCGCCTGACTTCATCATGTGCCTTCATCGCTGCATCTGTAAAAAGGAGTTGATAATAGGGACACTACTGCAGACTGGTGAAGTGCAAGAGTTCCAGAGGTGGAGCTCAAGTCCCAGCTCTGCCGCCGACTGCCTGTGTGACCTCGGGCAAGTCACTTGGTATCTCTGTGCCTCCATTTATACAAAGGTAAGGGAAAGATGAACTAAAGCTTATGGAAAGGTAAATTAAAATGTGCCTGTGGATTTCTTTGATGATGAAATAAGAATGATACATGGCACGCACTTAGAACAGTCTGCTACAGGGCAAGTACTCAATAAATGTGAACTAATATTATTAATAATAGCAAGAGTATTATAAAAGACACTAGCTTCCCTTATCAATGACGATCATTATTAACATTTTCCTATGTATTACTTCAGAAATGTTATATGCATACATAAATATATTTATGATATACTTACAGGTTTTGAAGGACAAATGGCAGCAAATTATGCATATCTTACTTTTTGATTCGACAATATGCTTAGAGACCTGTGCCTAACAGCTCGTGTAGCTCTAACTTATTATTTTAATGGCTTTGTTGTCATGGCAACGCCATGATTTATTGACCGGTCCATAATTTTTGGCCAGCCCTGCCAGGACCATTGATAAGTATTTCCAGTTATTTGCCATTCAGTGACATTTGCGGTTGAGTAAGTGTGCTCATCACAGATAGCTCTCTCTTCCTTGGTAGAAGGGAGCCTCAACTTTTCAAAACCTCGAGGCTTTTGGTCTTCAGTCTTCACAGTGGTCTCCCGCACTGCCCTGTGCCGATGCAGCAGGGATGCAAATGACCTGGGTCATCTACTTTGACTCTCTTTCAAGGCCTTTCCTCCAGGACAGTAATTCACGGGCCTTATGGCCTTTGGAATCTGGACAGCCTGATTTCTCATCAGTAAATATTTCAGGTACCTAATGACTAGACAGGGAGGAACAACGTGGAACTACAAGCAACGGCTACAGGTGAGAAGAGGGAGACATGTACCATCATCCTTCCAGAAGAGGAAAGTGATTCATAACTGTCAGAAAGCTGATTAAAATTTTTACAAATACATGAACTCAATTATACAAATTATAGAACGTAAGTCATGATTCTGCTGGTGACAAATAAATGATGGATAATTTTTCATCAAAATGGAAAATAAATATGAATCACTATACTACCCAAGTCGTTGCTCCCATCCCCTCTATCTCCTGCAAATGTATGCACACCTTGCACCAGTGGATGGGATGCAGTATTGGAAGCGGAGGAGGCTGGAGTGGGTGGAGGGTAGAAAGAAAGAACCCAGATGGAAGAGGTGGGAAAATGTCAGGGAGAAATTTCCCTTGAGTCCCAATTTGCCTGGAGCTGCTTCTTCCTGGAGCTCTACAAGAGAAGCTGTTCAGAAAAAAGGCCACAGAGAGAGAGGGGGAAATAGACTTCTTCGTGAGGTTTTCCAGGGGTACACATTTCTGAAAAGCTGATTGTGTTTCTTCCTAATCGTGCAGGTCCACAGTCCTATCAGCATAAAGACTGAGGTGATAAACCCACATCACAAAGGTTTCTGGGATCCAGGCTTCTT
Organism: Callithrix jacchus; assembly: GCF_049354715.1. NCBI lineage: Eukaryota > Metazoa > Chordata > Mammalia > Primates > Cebidae > Callithrix > Callithrix jacchus. The sequence goes on along the minus strand of NC_133516.1, from coordinate 99,023,491 downwards.
TTCAGAGACAAATAATACAATTTCCATCTGGACAATGTGTTCATCATGGCCATACGTTTTCCTAGCTGTCAGATGGAGAAACAAAGGCAGAACTCAGTAGTAACTTCTATCCTCTGTGGATAGCACAAAGACATACTACGTTCAGCCTGGAGGAGTTCATTACCTGACTGTATTTTGAACACAAACAACCATTTTTCAATCAGATCAAGATTTTCCCACTTTCATTCATCCTAATACCTCGCTTCTGCACAATCCATCAGATTGGCTGAGCAGAAAGGCTAGGCTGTTCATCAGTGTCTGGAAATGCCAGATGTACTTTTTTGTTGAAGCCTGGAGTGTTTTTCACTGAACTTGGCCAAGTGTCTGTCCAGACAGTTCTGCCCAGGGAGGGCCTCAGGTGCTCCACCTGGATTATCAGATCCCGGGCTGCAAGGGGTCCGGGCCTTGAGTTGGACTGAGAGCCAGAGCATTCCAACTCACCCTAGTACGCTGCAGTGAGCTGGCTTGGAGTGGTGGCAAGAGCATATATTCCAGAGACAGTTTCTAGCAACCCTCCTTACGGACTTCATTTCTCAAAGTTGGCACACAGTACATGTTAGCTATTGTTAACATTTATTAGTGACAAATGCCAGCAGCATTAAGGGACTCTTATCCTCTAGTCCCTTGCTACTCATAATGTACCCACAGATCAGCTGCTTCTGTGCCACGGGGAGCTTGTGAGAAATGCATCAGAATCTGCATTTTAGCGGGATCCCTGGGAAGTTCCTACACATTAACATTTGGGAGGTGCTGCAGTCTATCAACACTTCCTGGCTTCCTGAAACGGCCAACTCATTCAGCCTCAATGCTTTTTTGGGACAATCTCTCCTGTGTTCATCATTTTTTCTACAACCCAAATCTAGGGACATAGCGAAATCAAATATGAATTCACTTAATGGAAACAATGAGATAGAATATCTGGCACTGAGTTTCACCATCACTACGTTTATCTCCTATCTCATAATGATTTCACTTTCCTATTTTTCTAAGAAGGGGAAGAATTATTGTAAATGGTCCACCACTCCAGGCCCTCTTATTCTAGTCATGGGTGAGTCTATCTAGTAGCATTTGATGTACTTCTCTGCCTATTTCTTCTAAAAAAAATAAACAACAATTCCCCAGCAGACACATATGGGAACCTGTCTTCTTCTGGAGATCAGTCCCCACACTGATGGAGCTGGTCCAGGTAACACCTGGCCTCCGCACTTCAGAGAATGCCACAAGCCCTGCCTTTCAGATGCCCCTTTCTTTCAGCTGTGTGGTCAGGACACCAGGCTATTTGCAACAGCAATTTCTGAACGTGACTTGCAATGCATACTTGCCAGAGAGCTACGGCCTCATCAGGACTGACTGAATTAGAGGCAGAGACAGCTGCTGCTGTAAAGCCCTGGTTTCCTGGTCCCAGGCCTCTGGTTCCCATGCGATGCCATGGAGACTCTGTTTGGAAGCCGCAATGCCCCCTGAACTGTGAGCTGTGACTCTAAATGTTTGTGCAGTGGGAGTTCAGTTCACATTCATTTATTGTAATGATTTTCTATTTTTCCAGTTTTCCATTCTAAAAGATATTTACGTTCACTGTATGAAACTTTTAGCCAGAGTGGACCTCCTCAAGTAGACTTGACCAAGAACTAGACAGTTCATGGGCTGCATGGAATTGCTCTGGTGACCACTAGATCGAAGGAGGGGCTGATTGTGGATTCTGGAGATAGTAGGATATGTATGGTAGCTGGGATTTGGTCTTTTGCAATCAATACAAAACCAACTCAAACCAGATCAAAATAGCTTAGTAACTAAGCATAATGCTGGGTGTCTCACAGGTAGAAAAAGAGTTATAGAACTAGGAACTTATGAACTGCAATGGGGATTTTTTTTTTTTTTTTTGAGACAGAGTTTTGCTCTTGTTACCCAGGCTGGAGTGCAATGGCGCAATCTCGGCTCGCTGCAACCTCCGCCTCCTGGGTTCAGGCAATTCTCCTGTCTCAGCCTCCTGAGTAGCTGGGATTACAGGCAACGTGCCACCATGCCCAGCTAATTTTTTGTATTTTTAGTAGAGATGGGGTTTCACCATGTTGACCAGGATGGTCTCGATCTGTTGACCTCGTGATCCACCCACCTCGGCGTCCCAAAGTGCTGGGATTACAGGCATGAGCCACTGCGCCTGGCCTGCAATGGGGATCTTAATATTTCCAGGAGTTTCTCTTTTTGCTGTTTGTGTGGATCAAGTATCTATATCACAGCTACACACTTATATGTTTGCATGTACTTGGTTATAATGAAACTTCATTAAATGGTGGCATGCCAGCTTATTTTATGCTACCAGAGAAGTGGGCTACGAGTCTTTCCTTGCTTCATTTTTCTCTAATATGACCCTAGGGGCTCAGCAACATACTGGCATGGTAGCCTGTTTTTGTACACCCCCCACTCCCACACCTGGCAAGTTACAATGATTTTAAATTTTCATAAAGTTGTGAAAAAGCAAACAGACAATGAAGGCTATGAGAGAAGACCATATGGGCTGCAAAGCCTGAAATATCTTTACTATCTGGCCCTTTATAGAAAAATTTGCTGACTCCTAGAAGGTGAGAGACAGTCCCTCACCTCCTCCATCAAGTCTAGCAGAAACTTCCCAGGGAGGGAGGAGCCTCCCTGAAGAGTCACTGTGGCCAGGGAGACCAGGGCTGCTGATTGACCAGGCTCGAGTCCTGGGACCCCTGGGTACCTAGAGCAGGATAGGAGCGCTCCGAGAAAAAGCACTGGGCAGTTTCTAAAAGAAAAGGGAAGTCATTGGGAAAGCCCAGTAGGATACCCTGTAGGAAAACAGATGTCACTATTAAAAGAGGACTATTTCCAACAGCGTGTACAGCATGGAAGGATGGAGAAGAGCAGTGGGACTACAACAGAGGACACTTAGGCCTGAAGGGGGAAGGGAGGGGAGTCAGTACCTAAATCTACAGGAGTCTTGACTGTCAGCTTGGTCCCTGAGCTGGAGAGGAAGAGAACAGCAAACACGAAGCTGCAGCCCAGGGGAGAGAAAGCTCCCTCTTTCTCCACCCGCTAGCCAAGCCAACCAGAAGTCCAAGAGGCCGACTTCCTGGGCACAGAGCAAGACTGAGGATGCGAGTAGTGGATAGGGAGGAGTGAAGTGGAGGAAATCCTGACACCATGACCACAGAGAGAGCACAGTTCATGTTCTGAATCTACTCGCGCTCGCAGAGGGCGGAATGCAGAAGGTCGCTGTCCTTGGTCTTGAAATATTTAAGAATATCTGAGACTGGGTATGGCCATGCTTGCCTGTAATCACAGTGCTTTGAGAGGCTACCGTGGGAGGGTCTCTTGAGCTCAGGAATTCCCGGCTGCAGTGTGCTGTGACATGCCACTGCACTCCAGCCTGGGTGATGGAGCAAGACCCTGTCTCCAATAGAACATATAAATAAATAATTAATAATAATAATGTCTGGACAAGGGACCTCGCATTTTTCTTTTGCACTCAGTCCCACCATTGACATTGTCAGTCCTAACTGCATTCTATGACTGCATGATCTCAGAAATAATTTTCTCTCCTCTGACTTTCAGTTTCCTCATCTGTAGCATGAACTTAGATATGCAAAGGGCCTGCTCCACAGGCGTAAGCAACAACACAGACGGTTTCCTGCCTTTCCCCCAACTGCTTTTTCTCCCTCTTTCCCAGGAGATGGACCTAAACAGCTCTGAGCAGCCAACAGGGGGAAGAAGAGACACCTAGAATGCAAGAAACATGACGGCCAGGTACCCATTGGAATCAAATCTGGCCTTAGCACAGGCCACCAGCCAATCAGAAGCAAGAAAGTAAAGAGGAAAGGAGGACAGAGGGGTGGTTTGGGCTGCTGGTCACTCAGAGACTGAGAGAGATGCCTTCAAACTCCCTTGTTGGATTTATGAGGAAACTAAGGCCCATAAATATTACAAATCTGACCCAAGGCCTTAGAGATAGTGTCAGAGCTTGATCTCAACTCTGGGCTCGAGATAAGTGAGTCTTGAACTAACTACATGTTCCCTCTTGCATCTGAAACTGTGTGTAATTTGACTTAAATCTGAGGCATGGGGACTGTTTTCTATTTGTTATGGCACAAATTGTCCTTTTTCAGTTTGCCTTTTCTCTTCCTTTCTTCCCTCCAAAATATCTCCCCCCTCACTCTCCCTCTGCACCTCCAATTCAGAGGAACTCAGGATTTTACTTCCTTAGAGGATGTGCTAACATCACCGGCGCTGTGGGCCTTGAGCTGAGGGCCTCAGGACTCTGACAGGGCTCGGGGCCGCAGGAAGAGCAGGGTTTCCTGAACGTACCGCTGCACTAAGCCAAACCTGGGTAAAACTTTCATTTTCTTCACACAATGACTGGGCTCTCAGGTGCCCGGTGTTCTGTGAGTCTCAATAAGGTGAAATAGTTCTGTTCTTATTGGTGCATAGACTTTCTGCCCGCATGTAAACCTACAGGCTTTTTCAGGGCCAGGGTATATAATTTTTAGATACAAAGTTGTCTTCTGCCCCACGGCAAGATTTGATCCCGTGAGGACAATGTGTTTCTCCTGGCAACACTAAGGCTCGATGAACAGGGGTCAGCCCGGTAGTTTGAAGAGAAGCCTTGGTAATCTGTTAGACAAGGCTGAGAATTCTCTGAAGAATGTCCAGCGAAGATACTACAGTTTGAAGTGAATAGAAAGGGTTTTGCTCACAGGCTCTGTCTTGCTGCTGGATTCAAAGGATGTGCAGCGCCAGAAAAGGACATTAATGTCTTTCTTGAAAATTAAACACACACACACACACACACACACACGCACGCACGCACACGCGTGTCTACTTTTCTGCCTGCATTGAGCATTGTGTAACTGTGGAAAAGTTCATCGCGCCTGAAAATATGTATCTTTCCTTTCCTTTGATCCAAAACAAGTGCTATATTAGTGTAAACATGCCGTATCTTCTGCCTTTAGTAAAATGAATTGTCAGAGGTGTTGCTTCAGACAGATCAAGAAAAGACCAAAGGATTCTGCAGGGTGAGGCCTCAGAGTTCAGGCTGTGGACTGGGAGTTAGGGGCCCTGGGTCAAGTTGGTTCTCAGCTTTCTCACTAGCTCCTGTTTGTGACCTTAGGCAAGGCACTTAAGCTCTTTGTACCTTCCTTCCTCTATTTGAAAATTAGAGATAATACTTGCCGCCTCCTTAACTCAAAGGGATACGGAAGGATTAGCCAATTAAAGTTTGCCCAATGCTTGGGAAGCAATGGAGGGAAAAATCTATATGAATATAAAGTATCATTGTCAGTCCCGCCTGACTTCCTCTTCTCCCTCTTACCCCTCCTGTTTCCACACTCTCTTTTAAAGGATCGCCATCCTGGGAAACTCAGTGAGCATTAGGCATGGTTTTGCTTTTGGTTGCTATTGTGGAAAATGGCTCTCTCCCATTATTAAGTGATTTGTTTGAAATTGATCCTTTCTATACCATCACAGGGGAGGTTTCCAAACCAAAGCGTTCTAGACTGATTGCCAGGAAGGCACAGCTGGCAAGGTTTCTTTTGGGTTTACCTTTAATATCCTGTAGAGAGGATAAACAACCATTTTAATGTAAAATAGTAAGTATAATTTAGAAATATTTGCCCATTAGGAAAAAAAAGCTAGTGAAGTATAAAAATTAAGTCAATTTAGAGCCCTTGTTACAATCCTTGAAGAAATTCCCCCTTTTAACCAAACAATAATATTGCTTTCTATTCCATAAACATTGTTTCTCTGGTTGTTATAGCCACCTGTAAAATGAATATAACATAACTTTGGCATATTATATTTGTTTCACAATTGAGATGAAGAGAGGTTAAGTGACTTGCTCCCATAACTTCACTAACGAGTGGCAAAACCAGGGCTGGACTCCAAGCATCTTTATCTTCTGGTTCCAAGGGCAGTGGATTTTCCCACAACACCCTGCTGCCATCTACGACTGTGGCCCAAATGATGGTAAAAGTCCAAACCTTGTTGCCTTGGGAGCCTTCCCTTTACTTCACAGAACATTTGAACTTGAGCAATGTACCTGCTCTGATGTGAGACCTCCTGGAAAGCCTAGAGCACCACTCTAGGCTGTGGGACCATGTCATGCCAAATGTTCAGGATTACCTAATAAAAGCTGGGAAGTCAGGACCTAGAACTCTTATTCAGAGCATTTGTCTCTCGGTGTTGCCACTCTCTAACTGTGCCCATGCTGTTGCTCTGCTGTGTCTGAAGTGGAGTATGTGGTCCATCTGTCAGGAGTATTTGGTAGGCCTAAATCAGAGTTGGAAAATAGTTTTTATCTTGCAGAGTCATATAATGGAAGCTTCACTGGGCCAATCGGATCCTCTTTCAGGACCAATGCTCTCACTTCCCTAGATTCCGGGCACTCTTGGCTGAGTTCCTCTCTAGCAACTGGCAACAGTCAGATAGTTGCCTCCACCAAGATCATCCTCCCTCTCTGGTAGCAGAAGGTTTGGCTAAAGAAGAAGTGGTTTATAAAAGCCCAACACTCCTGCCTCAGTGCAGGACAGCTCTGACAGACCATGTCTTTTCCAGAAGTCCTCATAAGCTTGGCTAAAGCCTTTTCTTGTTATTGGATTATAGTTCCATTACTTACTAGGCCCAACACTTTGCCCTTACCTCTTATGGCTAGTCTCAAACCTATGCTCTCAGTAAACCTTCTGCACACAAATCTAAGTTTATCAGAGTCTGTCTCCTTGGAAACCTGACCTTTCAAAGATGGTACCAAAAGTGACCTGAGAAAGCAGACTGGGGCTGCCTGGAAATGATGACTCCATCATTGGTGGAAGATGAAGCATGAATAGCCTGGGCATGTACTTGCAGTACAAATTGGTAATTTGACTAGCAGTGAACTGGGGTGGGATGTTGGTGGAAGGGAATACAGTAGCAAGTGCAGTATTTCTGGTGTCAGAGAACTTTGTGGTAAATAAAATCATTAGGACTTTGGACTTGGAAGATTTCATAGGGGCCACCCATGTATCAGAGAAAGTCAATGAAAAGGCTGAAAGCAACTAAGCAACAGGGGAAGCAAAGCATGGAAGCCAGAGGGCCTCCTTGGCAGTCTTTCACTACCCTCACCTCTTACAGCAGGAAGACAGAAAAAGCTGAGGGTCAGGACCAGGATTTAAAGAGAAGAGTAGCAGAGCTTCATGGAGGTTGAAATCGCAACTTGACAGGTTGGCTACACCAAAGTCAAGACCCTGTTTGGGAAAGAGTGGTACCCTGAGATTTAGGCTGAGGAATCTAAAATCTCAGATTTTGCTGTGTTCTAGGAGGCTAGAAAAAAAGCCCCTTCCTTTCTATGAAATGTGAGTGCCTCCTCCTTACTCGAAGTTGTTGCAGAAGCCTCTACCTTGCAAGACAACATGCAACCCTAGGAATCTCCCCCATCTCCCCTACTAATCACCAGAATAACAACGTAGGGTCAAGCCACACATAACTCAGCCGAGGAAGTGCTGGGATTGCAGAGCAAAGAAAGGGATTAGACACGAAGGAGCTGAAGGTCCCAGCCAACATTGACCAGCAAGGGCCAGCAGAATATAAATGGACTGGCTTCTTGGAGGGGCTGGATTCAAGGAGGTGGAATATAACGTTGGATAACAAGTACTTTATTACTGGGGCACTCACCTTTAATACAGAATTTGGTGGGGCAACTGGTAAACAAAAGAATGGAAAGTGGGCACATTGAAGTGGCCGTGTTTTACAATGTCAGGAATCCTGTTAGCTGCTTATGTTCTGTGACATTCCATTTACCAGAGTAAAACGGGATGCACAGGGGAGACCAGCATTGTTAAGAATCTCTGTGGTGGCTGACCTCTGTAGACCGGGATCAATTTTGGAAGAAGCTGTCCCCAAAACGGCTTTCAGATAGCAAAGAATTGATAGATACCTAAAAAAATAGGGGACAGATGGTAGCACTTAACGATCAAAAGCAAGGTGAGCTCAATCACTGTAAAGAGTGGCCAGGCTGGGAGAGAGTGGTATGACTCACACGGTGCTAAAGAGACAGTTAATAGAAAACAGCATTTCCAGGGTCAAGATACAATGAGCAGACAATGAGAATCGAGGTTATTTCTCAATGTACACAACAAAAGGAACAGAGGTTGAGGGCTGCTGCCCCAATAAAATGTCACAGTTTCTTGCTGAGTTTCTGTACCTCGTCCTGTTCTCAACCCTGAGCCCACATGACTGAAGGAAATGCTGTGTCTCATGAGAAAGAGACTGAAAAATCATGGCAAGTTTTAATTCTAATGATTCTTCCTGTCCTTCTCCAAAAAAAGCTACAATCATCTGCTTAGGTAACAATGTACTGGGGAAAGGAGAACACTTAAGCCTTTTGATAACTGAGTGTTAACATTAACACCTGGGGACCCAAAGGATCATCAGGTACACACACACACACACACACACAGACACGTGCGCGCGCGCATGCACATACACACATACACACAGGCACATATACCTTTTTAAAAGGCTGCAAATGAGGACCCTAGATAAAAATTGACTCATGGTAGATCAAGTAGGCGTATGAGCCCAACCAGTGGTCATTTCCCTAGTTTCTGCATGCACAATTGGAATAAGCAATTGACAGAACCCCTCTATTGGTTTTTTTGGCCTATAAGGTAAGAACTATTATGATGGGAAAGGCCAAATTGAAGCCTCTGAACTACTCCTTTGACTCTGGATAGCACATTAAATAAAACATAATATTGCATCCTGGGGGAAATGAAATGACAGATTAGAGTCCATCTTGAAGACCAAAAGAATGCAGGGTTAGAAGCCACACCCTATCCCTATTTAACTGACCAGTCTTGTATTTATAAAAGCCATGTGGCTCCTTTGGTATGATGATGGGCAACCGAAAATTCAACCAAGTAGCAGCCCCAGTTGTGGCTGCTACACAAATTTTGGTGTCTGCTCGAGCAAGTTAACATGGTACCTAATACGTGCTGCGAAATGATAAGAAATACACATATTGGTTTCTGCCAGCAATCCTTGGCACAGAGCTCCTCAAACCTTTGTCATTTCCTGACCAGTAGGGATGCTACAAGCAACTTTTGTTGTAATATTTGGTCTTTGACCCTGTATCCTGACACAGTGCCCTTAAGTCCCTTGGAATTCTCTGGGTGACAGGAGCTCCTTTTGCTCTGATACGGTGACTCTTGGTGGGCTTTTGCATAGCCTCAAGATGAGAGCCAGTGATCAGGGAACCAACGATTGGATTAGAAGATTGGAAGTTTCAGCCCCACCCCCTGACCTCCAGGGAAAGGAGAGTGGCTGAAAGTTGAGCTCATCACTAATGGTCATTGATAACAATCAATTATGCCTGTGTAACGAAGCCTCTATAAAAACCCAAAAGGACAGGGTTCTAGTGGGCATCCAGATAGCAGAACGCATGGAAATCCCTGGAGGACAGTGTGCCCAGAGAGGGCATCGAAGCTCCTCCTCTCCCACACCTTGCCCTGTGTATATATCCCATCTGGCTCCTTCTTTGTAATACCCTTTATGGTAAACCAGAAAGCGTAAGTATTTTCCTGAGTTTTGTGAGCTACCCGAACAAGTTAATTGAACCTAAGGAGGTGGTCACAGAAGCCCTGAATTAAAGACAGTAAGTCAGAAGCAGAGGTCCAACAACCTTGAGTTTGTGATTACCATCTGAATTGTGGGTCTGTCTGTGGGACTGAGCCCTCAATCTGTGGGATCTCTTGTCAATTGTTGAGTGGGAGAATAGAAAAATCACTTTGGTATGGTTTTCTCCTGCACTCCACGCATGGTATGCAACCACTGATCTACACTGAAATGAACAACAGCATATGCATGTGATCTTGCCCCAGGTCTGTGTTAACTCTTTCCCTCTCATAGTGTAGTTATCAGACAGGGAATTCCTGAGAACCGTACATTTCTCCCCTTTAAGCAGAAGTCACAAGCATTTTGGAAGCCCTGGTGAGACACAAGAATTGACAAATGTGGAAAATACATCTAGTAAAGATTGTGGGCCCTGAAATATCAAGGAAATTTCTGGGGGGTCTAGTGGTTTGAGGCTACCATGACATCCCATCCAAGGCAAAGAACAAAGTATTGTATATTCCCCTCCCACCACTAAGGAGGAAGCACAATGACTGTGGGCCTCTTTAGGTTCGGGGTGCAGTATATTACATATTTAGTAACAGTGCTCAGACAAGTGTTTATTGCTACGTTCCAAAACATAGCTTACAATAGTCATTTTATCTGTAGTTTCTGTGGGAATCCAGGATTTCAGGAGGGTGTAATCTGGGTGAATCTGTTTTGAGTCTCTCACGTACTTGCAGTCAAACAGGTTAGACTTAAAATAGTGGGAGAGGAAAGAGGACAGCCAGGGAGAGGAAAGGACTAGAGCAGCTGAGAGCTGGCTGGAACCCCCTCCGCCTTTCCCCTTTCCCCTTTCCCCTTTCCCCTTTCCCCTTTCCCCTTTCCTCTCTCTCTCTCCCTCCCCACTGTAGTTTCAGGACCTCTGCAGAGAGTCTCTTTATATGGGCTGGTTGGACTTCCTCACGACATAGTAGGTGGGTTTCAAAAGCAAACATTCCCAGAAGGCAGGGCTGAAGTTGCTAGATCTTTTCTAACCTAGCCTCAAAATCATGTAGCATTACCTCTACCATACCTAATGAATAGAGTCAAAGGACTTGGGGACCATGTTTTGGAACTACTATAGTATGACAAACTGGAACCGGCACCAATTCTAGGAAAATCTTGCCCTGTGTCTTGGCTCTACCACTTTCTACTTCTGTGGTTATGACCTATAATCTCTTTTTGCTTTAGTTTTCTCAATAGCAATGTAGAGAATGGCAATGTTTTTTAGTAAAACTCCTTTGAATGCAAGGACTCACTCGTGTTACCAAGGGCTGCCAGAAAAAAAAAAAAAAAAAAAAAAAAAAAAAAACAGACTAAAAGCAGGAACTGCAGTGATTCAGGAACTGAGGTGGATCTTCATGACCTTAATAGCAGGAGGTCATGGAATCTCACTCTAGTGCTCTTGAATCTGTCTGACTTGGCTATTCTCTACCTTTCATTTTCTCCCCCCTACTCCCTAATCACCTTCTGCTGTCTCTATGTCTCTTCTGTATCACTTCTGCTGACTCATAGTTTCTGTTCTTAGAACTTCAGCTAGCGTCGTGCCCTCTGCCACATCTCTCTACATTAAGACATTTCAACATCAGTTCTCACCACTGTCTCACTCTTTGGGAATTTCCTGGTTCAAATTCTCAAGAAAGGCATCATTTTGCTGGCCTCAAAATGGATTGTGTTTGGGTCACATTCTTTTCTTGTTCATTTAGCAACCACTCTTGTGTAAAGAAAGAAACGCTTAGCTCTTTGTAATTCAAGCTGTAAGAAAATACGGGCATGCCAGCATATTAACGTATATTAATCGGTATAGTCCGATGGAAATGTCTACCTCAAAGGATTGTAGTGTGGGTCAATTTAAATAAGAAAATGTAGGCATTTATAAAATACAAAGCATACTAAGGAGATGGGATGCTAGGTTTTTAAACACTGCCATGATTTAAATGTGTTCCCAAAAAGTTCATGTGTTGGAAATTTGGACCCCAGTGCAACAGTTTGGAGGGTGATTAGGTCATCATGAATGAGTTAATCCATTAGTGAATTAATGAATTAATGGGTTATTGAGGGAGTGGGTTAGTTATAATGAGAGTCGGTTTGTTATAAAAGCCTTCTTGGCTGTCTCTCATCATAAGCCCTCTTGCCGTGTGATGCCCTCTGTCACCTCCAGGCTCTGCAGAGAGTCCCAACCAGCAAGAAAGTCCTCATTAGATGTGGCTTCTATACCTCAGGCTTCTCAGACTCCAGAGATGTATAAAATACATTTTTTAAATAAATTACCCAGTCTGCTGTGTTCTGTTATAGCAATGCAAAACAGACTATGACAAACATACATTTAAATGTATCCACAGATTTATTTTTTAATAATCAATATATCAAGTTAACACCCTTGGTAATTAGCCCAGCAAATTGGTATTTATGGATTAATGTTTTGTTTCCACAAATGATCATTGCAACCATTCTTCTTTAGCATCCAGCCACACACTAGCTATGTCAGGACCTCCAAGCATTGAGACTGAATTTCGCAAGTCTCCAGCAATTAGGCATTCAAATGAGTGCTGTGCTAATATATAGATTTCAGCATTGTATTTTCTTGGATTCTTTCTAAAAAGGGGAAACTCAAAAATTATTCTTTGTTCAATAATAAAGGCATGACAATGCATGTGTTTCTAACTGCATGCAGTAGCTACTCAAATCTGTATTGGAAAATTACACTGTAAATGCTTTGTAGGCTTTTTTTTCTTACTCATTTTCAGTCTCTCACAGTCTCTCACTTCTTAATCAATTCCTATTTTCTCAACACAGACTGCATTGCCACCAAGCTATCAAGAAATAATTTTTTTAGAACCCAGAATGAAAAGAAAAAGCCCAGCCAAACAAACAAATAAACAAGAATGAAGCTTCAGGAACCTTTTTCTCCTGTACCAGCACACGAAGGCATCCATCTCTGCCACAGTGGTGCTTGGATTCAGATAGGCACCTGATATGCTAATTGAAATTTTTTAGTTCAAGATTTTTTAAGAATCTAAAATGAATTTACTTTTCCTTGTCTTCAGGAAAGCCTACAAGTACCAAATCCAATTATGAGAAAGATTTAATTTCCCTTTTGGTCTATGACACAGCACAACAGTTATCTGTGGATGTTTAAAAAAAAATACATGAAGTAGGATTCTCTTGGTTCACAATAGATAAAGTCCCCAGGAAAGGAAGCCATAGTTGGCATCATGTGCTGACATTCATGCATGATTCAGCACATCTAGACATGATTTGGGGAAATCTGTTTTTCTATTACAAGCCAGACTTTGTCTTCTTGATAGAAACTGAAAGGATCAGCATTCCCAGCTTTTAAAGCAGATGCCTCCTGTGATACCCAGCACCCAGAACCCACTTACAGACCCTTGTGTCTCCACACGCTGTTCAGTGCCCTTGTAGAGATGAGGCATCCAGGTAACTGATGAATTTCTCACTTGTCCTCTGGCTGCTTTTGCATCTGTGGATACAGTTTCCTTGTTTACATGCGTGATTAGGTTGAGAATTTTGGGGTCAACCACCCACAGATTGTATCAAAAATAATCAATCTAGTTTGACTGTCTTAACATTTTGGCTATTTTTGTTGTTAAGGCAAGCAGATCTGATGAAGTGTTCACTCATCAATTTGATGTTCAGCAATTGTCTGTCATGGTTCTGAAGTTGGAGAGGGAAAAAAATAAAAATCAACTGTCAAAACAGTCAATCCAGTCATGAATTTCTCCCTGACACCAGAGAGCATTGCTTCTCTTCTCCCTCCCCCTTTCTTTCCTCCTCCTCCTCCTTTCCCTGGGCCTGTCCCTCCCACTAACAGTTTCTCTCCTCGAGTGATGTTGATAAAAGGCAGAGAAGGGAGATATTTTAGGTCTGCAAAAGCTTACATTCCCTTCAGAGATTTCCCTTCCTTTGTTTCCATGTTGATCATCTTTTGCTATTGAGTAGAACTCAAAGGATGGATATGCTGTATGTATGGAAAATGTTTATCTTTTTTTTCCTTTTTTTATATTTTATTGCACTTTAGATTCTGGGGTACATGTGCAGAACATGCAGGATTGTTGCTTAGGTACATACATGGCAATGTGGTTTGCTGCCTCCATCCCCCCGTCAACTATATCTGTCATTTCTCCCCGTTATCCCTCCCCAACTTCTTTATCTTAATGGAGAATGTAGGCAGAAATGCCCTCTGCTTTCTCTTTCAAGATGAATTCCACTTTTCAGGGAGCACAGTTCCAAAGCCAGTGAGAAGGAGGCGGCTGGCTTGCAAAATCCTTTCCTGTCCCTGAGACTGCTCCAAACTCTATGGAGCAGAAGAGCTCTGAGTCTGGCCCTGGTGTGGGATGTGGCTGGCTTTCCAAGTTGAGAACCGTGTTAGTAATTACGTTTTACTGCTGCCTCCATTTGAGTTTCCAGACTTTTTCCCCTCAGCCTGTGTTTTCCTCCACCCAGCTTCCTACCTCATTCTGACTGCTAATTTAACCTTGGCTCCTTTCCTCCAGAAACGTTTGACCTTGTGCAAGAACTTGGCATCCACTTCTGTCCTCCTACTACCCCAGAAGGGGAAGGGAAGCGCTGGACTGGGATCATTAGCATGAGCAGGCAGTGCTGCCAGCTGCCCGCCCGTGTCCTCTGGGCATGGCTGGTACAACAGCAGCCCCCATTATTTTCTGAGCAAAAGGGTGGTGGCCACTGGTTGCCAGGAGACCTTGTCCAACATTTTGTTTCAAGATGGTGTTACCAGGGAAGTGGTCTAAGTAATTAGCTCCTTTAATTGAAGGAACCTATAGGAAAAAAATATAGAGCAATGAAACCTCCTTAGTTCACACATCCTTGCTTTGCATTTGAAAGAGCTGGGTCGATTTCTTTTATGAAGACATGACACTCTGCATTAATGTACAATCTGGAAAGGGTTACAAGGAAACAGAGATGTTTAACCTGCTTAGGAGAACAAACTTTGCAATCACTTAAGAAATGTTCATACTTCTTCTTTCTGCTGATAAGCTGATTACATACCACTTTTATCTTCCTGGTAATTAAGTCCCCAAGGACAAATACCAGGAATAGTTTTATAACTGAAATACCATCATATAGCTACTTGAAATGAACACTACTTCAGTTCTTTAAAAATATGCCACAATTCCATATTTTCACAAATTCAGTCCAACCTTTGTTGATTAAACTGAACAAATGGGATTTCAGCGTATCTGTGAGTGTGTGTTCCTGGAGTTTATAGAATGTAACTATCTCTGTAAAATGCCTCGGGTTATCGGGAGTTGGTACCGAGCTAGAAATTGGTGGGGTAAGGATGGTGGTAGAAGCTGCACGTAGGAACGTTGACTAGTCATTTACAGTACGCATTCAGTACAACACAGACTATGACGGGATACACGACGTACAAAATTGTGGGTAATCTATTCTATTCCTTTATTTATTGGATGGGGAGAGGGAAGACACTTATATGAGGGAGCAACTGTATGGGTCCAAGTGATAAGGCCTTCATATATTAAGAGATTCATATCCAGAGAGAGGATTTCTCCATCTTGTTTCTAACTCTCAGATAAATGGAAAATGGGACCGTTCTTCTAATAATGAGATTTTTCCCTACCCCCACTTTGGAGGACCAGCTTTTTGGTTGAACATAAGTTTTCAGTAATGCAGTATACTACATATGGCCAGAAAGAGTGGACGTGTGAGCAAGAGCATCAGCTCTGGAGCTAATGCCCTGGTTTGCACACTGGCTTTCCCAGTTATAAGCTGTAAGATCTCCAATGTACACATTTTAATAAGTCAAAACTTTGCCTGTCATACAAAACATTAAAATTTAATTATTAATGAGGAAAGCATTAGGATTTTAAAATTGATTCTAGCATAGAAGAGACCAAATATATATTTACAGCTAGATAAATAGGTAGATGATAGATAGATAGGTAGATAGATAGATAGATGATAGATAGATAGGTAGATAGATAGATAGATAGATAGATAGATGATAGATGATAGATAGATAGATGATAGATAGATAGATAACGTCCTCTGACATACTTTTTATTGAACAGGAATTATTTGTGTTTTTACCAAACAAAAATCAACAAGCCAACAAATTCATAGAATCTGGTCCTAATCAATAGTAAACAGTAACTCAAACAAAGGCATAGTCTCCAATAGAATTAATAATCGCCTGGGCCGAGTTTAATATTGAAAGGATATATAAGCATCTTTTTGCCTTATTTTCAGGTTTGAGGTAATGTGTTTTAACAGGAGGTAGGACCAATTACTTCATCTCTCTGAACCTCTGAAAAGTGAAAATAACAACAGCTACCTTACAGATTGCTGCAAGATTAGCAGAAAATCCTATTCCTAAAGCGCCTCCCGTGTCAACCTAAATAGCAGAGAGAGGCTCTCTAAAAGAAAATTATGTTTATTTGGGAATAGAGTACTGCAATGGGAATACACATGCCATAGTAAACTACGTGTGTATTCAGGGAAAGAAAGGGAGACAAGGGTTTTTAAAGAAAAAATGAGGAGGACTATTACATAATTGCTTTGAGATAATTATCTTCGGCTACAAAAATCAATACCAAGGTGGTGCCAGTCTTGACAGGCAGTTTCTGGGCAAACGTCCTTGCAGAAGGATTTTTTGTGTAAGTTTACGATGGCTTTTGTGCAAAGTTGTGGTTTTTGCAGTCTTTTGTGACAGTTTTATTTTTGGGCATATGAGCATGAGAACCCTCTCTTTACAACCTTCTCCAGCTATATTTGTTAGGGTGTTTTGTTGTTTGTTTGTTTGTTTGGTTTGGGTTTTTTTTGTTGTTGTTTTTAAGTGTTACTGACTCCATTCTGACAACTTCCACACCTGCAATACCTCAATAAACGGTAATTCTCGCCTCTGCTTGTACTCTTGTTTACTCCAGGTTACCTGACATTCTGCTGATCAGTTCTCTTTCAACTGGTGCTTTCACATATGACCAAAATAATAACTGATGACTATGATGATGACACTGAGATTTCTTCACCGCCACTGTGTCATTATAGATAAACTATGTGTTCGGCATAGTATCAATGTTAGGTGTAACTGATTGTGGTCTACATTTAAAAAAATCCCATTTTCCATGGACATTGACTTAGTTAAAACAAAATAGTTAACCAAAACCATGTTCTCCAGATTATTAAGCATAAAAGAAAATTCTATCAAAAGTTTTTACCTGGAACACCAACTTGAATTCCCAAGTGCCTTTGTTAAGTCGTAGATTTGAACAAAGTTTCTCTACATCTCCTCCTATACTAAAATTTTATAAAAAAATGAGCAGAAATGATACCTAAGAAAGTAATATGCAGAAAGGAGAAAGCCCATGCATTTTCTTCACCAGGAAAAAGAATTTTATGATTGGATGTTAAAAATATTGAAAGTGGTGATAATATTTTATTTCTTCAAAAACATGTAATTATGAAAAATTAGAAATATATAGAAAATAATAAAACATTCAGGTACCCACTACTCAGATTTAACACATCTTCACATTTTGCCGTGTCTCCTTAAGGGTTGTTTGGGATTTTCTGTAAAGGGTTGTTTTGTTGTTTTTCTGCAAAGGGAAGAAAATAAGATAAAGCTAAACCTCTCTTCCTGTCCATTTCCTCCTGTAAACACATCTAATAGCATTAACCAAGTGGACTCTTAGAACGACCCTGTCTGGCAGATGCATCTGAATGTGTGTTCTGATATCTGAGAATCCAGGAGCAGCCAACCCAGGGATTCATTCCTCGTCTGTGAGGAACATCTGAGCCCCCTGCCTGTCCCATAGAACACAGGCTGTTAAGGGCATTGAGGCCCTGGTTTTGGGTTAAATGAAGGCTGCCAGATAAAGGTCGTTAGGAGGAGGGCATTAAGTGATAATACCATAACAACTGCATGCTGTTTGCAAGTGGTTATGGTTTTCCTGCCCAGCCCCCCATCACTGGACACCCTCCCCAGGATGTAAGCCTCCAGCAAAACTCCATGTCTTGTTTGCTGACTCCCAGTCTCTTCTTCGGCATCTAGAATCTGGTGCCATCCCTTCTGAAGTTGTTAGAGGTTTTGCATGACACATCCCTACTCCGCTATCTCCCAAGAATTACCATTGTTCTGAAGCTGATCTATGTATGGCAATGTTATGTGCCCATAACAATAGATAGTAAGATTCTATGAGATTTTGGGCTCTACCCAAGTGCTATCATATGGTATATGTCCTGCTCAAATTACCTTTTATTCACTCAACATTTCTTTTTGAATTTTATTTGTTCAGATGCATCTAGATGCATTACAAAATGTATTCCAAAATGTAATCATCTCACAATTTATTGAACCATTTCTTTACTGAGTTATTTTCTTCAATGCTTTGCTATAGAAACTCTGCAAACACTACCTTTACATACACCAAGGGTTTCCGAGATTATAGGAAATGTATACCTTCCACTTTAGTAGATATTGCCAAATTGCCCTCCAAAGTGATTATACTTATTTATCGTTTACTAACATGCATATTTTCATGTAATTATGGCCATGTGTCTTTCTGATGAATCGGCTCTAATCTGTCCCCTTTTTCCTACTGGATTGTTTCATAGCGATCTGCAAATGTATACATATTATTTTGATGATTACATGCATTGAAAAGATTGTCTCCTAGTATTTGGGTTGTCTTTTTAATTAATTCATTTAATAAGTATTATTTTAACTTGAATGTAATCAACTTTTCTATCTTGAGAGGTAGTATAGAGCCGGAATGCCTGAGTTCGACTGATACCTTTACCACTTACCACACAAGTTACAGAAGACAATATACTCTAGGCCTCTGTCTTTTATGAAGATTATAAAAATAACTGCTTCATAGGTTTTCATAAGAATTACATGAGTCAGTTAGATTATATATTGAGAATATTGTATGGTACATAGAATAGCTCAATAAATATTGGCTTATTATTTCACTTTATGGTTTGTACTTTTTATGTCTCATTTAAGAAATACTTATCTTCCCTGATATAAAAACATTTTTCTTAAATTTTCTATTAAAAGTTTTAAAATTTTGCTTCTACATGGATCCATCTGGAATTTATTTTTAAGTGTAGTATGGGTAGGAAGTCTATTTTTTTCTCACATGAATAGCCACTTTTTAGCAGTATTTGTTGATAGCTTATCTTTTTCTCACAATGCCACCTCTGCCATGGACTCCCCAAATATTTATGTTTTGACAATGGAATCTCACTTCTACTCCAATGGTCTATTTGTCTGTTATACTTTCTGTTATATTGGTCTGTGATATTTTCTGTAGCTTTATAATACACCTGAAAATATGGTAGTATGAGTCTTCCCTCCTTACTCTTCTTCAAAATTTCCTTGATTATTCCTGTCCATTTGCTCTTACACATCAACGTTAGGACCAGGTTGTCAAGTTCTATGAAAAGTTTCATCAGTTCACTTCGGGTCTGAGGAAGTTTCCCTCATAAGGCTGTATTTTATCCTAAGAAAGTTCATTTGCACTACATGGCAGACAGTGTGCTAAGTGGAAAGAGCCCAGCTAAGATTTGAAGACTTGGGTTGTAATATTCAGCTCTCCAAGCTCCCTTGTACATGACCATTCTTAACTCTGGGCTTCAGTTTCCTCATCTGTAGAAGAGCCTATCCCTTGAACATACAATAGCAAACCAGAACAATGGTCAGAGAATGATTCCTGGAAGCGCTGCCTCAGCATCACTGTGGAATTCCTTAGAATTGAAAATCAAAATCTGAGTCTTGAGGACAGAGCCCAGAAATCATCTCCCTAGGTGCTTCTTCTGCACGGTGAGATGGGTAATTTAATGTGTCAGTTCAGCTAGTCGATAGTACCAGATATTTGGTCAAACATTATTCTAGAATTTTCTATGAAGAAATTCTTCAAATGAGATTAAATCAGTGGACCTGGAGCACAATAGATTGCCCTCCATAATGTGGGTGGGCCTCCTCCAGTCAAAGGCCTTTATAGAAATAAAGACTGACCTTCCCTCTGGATTCTCACTGCAACTCTTCCCTGAGTCTGGAGTCTATCCTACAGATTTCAGACTTGACTATCCCCACAATTACATAATATTCCAATTCCTTAAAACTTTATAAAATAATTCCTTAAAATAAATCTCTCTCTCTTCTGTCTCTCACTCACTCTCTCTTAAGTTCTGTGAAAAAGTCCACTAGTTCACTTTGGATTTGAGGAAGGCTCTAACACACATACTTTTGGTCCCATTTCTCTGGGGAGTTCTAATTAATACACATGGAAAAATTTAAGAAGCTCACCCCGCAATGTACTTGGCATGAATCCATCCTTTTATGTATGATTTGTCCAAATTCACCTATTTATGGAAGAACTGTGTCTAGAATCTAGGTCACAGGATGCCCAATTCTCTGTGTTTTTTTGTTTAATAAAACATACTATAAAGAAAATAAACTGTTTATGTTGAGCGGGTGAGTTAGGGAGAGCAGAAATTTT
The DNA here is from genome assembly GCF_049354715.1 of Callithrix jacchus. NCBI lineage: Eukaryota > Metazoa > Chordata > Mammalia > Primates > Cebidae > Callithrix > Callithrix jacchus. Next base: position 99,003,308 of record NC_133516.1, on the reverse strand, counting down.
ATTTTCACAATGAATTAATTTAAGTGTTCCTTTTAAATAAGGAGTTTGCTTGGTAATTCATTTATAAATTTCTATATGCTTGACAGAAAAAGTATCAGCAGGGGACTGAACTGTTATAGCAAAATACCCATTTAAGGCTGAATCATTAATGAAAATAAAGTATCTCTGAAATAAAAACATAAGACTTCATAGGATTTTAATATAAGCATCTTTTGGCAAAATATTTGATTGCCCTACACAATTTAAGAGCCTTTTTTGTTGTTGTTTTAAAATGAAGCTATAGCCCTAAGTGTAGAAATTGCACATCCTCTTTTGCCCGGGCTCAGAATGCTTCATGGGGGAAATTAGGCACTTGGGATGTGAGAGATCTCACCGTATTAGTTAGGAATCTCCAGAGACAGAGACCCAATAGGATATACAGTGCACAGATATATAAGAGGAGAGTTTATTATGGGAATTGGCTCACATGATTGTGGAGGCTGAGAAGTCCCACAATATGCCATCTGCAAGCTGGAGAAACAGGAAAGTTGGTGGTGTGATTCAGTCAGGAGGCTGAGGAGGAGTGGGCACTGGTGTAAGTCCTGGAGTCTGAATCTCCACTGTCCATGTGCAGGAGAAGACAGATGACCCAGCTGAGAAAGAGAGAGACTGAATTTACCCTTCCTCTATCTTTTTGTTCTGTTAAGCCTTTCAGTGAATTGGATGATGACTGCCCACATTGGTGAGGCCAAGTATTCTTTATTCAGTCTACCGATTCAAATGCCAGTCTCTTCCAGACCCTCCCCCTGGCGCTGACCCTGGCCCCCACAGGTACACCCAGAAATAATGTTTTATCAGCTACCTGGGCATCCCTTAACCCAGTCAAGTAGACATACAAATTAACCATTACACCGACATCCAAATAAGAAGGGAGAGTTGGAATACGGAGCTCTAGACCTCATGCACTTCCTGCCCGAATACCTGGGATGCGGAAAGAACAGTTAGCACACGAGAATATAGGGTTAGCACACAGAACATATTCCATTATGCAAGCCTTTTAAGATAATGGAATATACTCCACATGACCCTTATCCAAATTTCTACCCCACAAGCCAATGACCTCTGTAGTCCCTGCTAGGTCTCACGCTTTATGTGTCTAAATGTGCGAACCTATTACTGGCAAAGAGATTTTGCTGACTTGGACTCAATAACGGATGAGGCCTTAGCAAGTAGCTGGTGGATTTGGTAAAAGGGAAATTTAAAAGAGCATCTTTTCAATTGGCAGATCTGTTTTCTCACCGTTGTGAGGCACAAAACACACAAAATCATGACTACTTATAACAACTGGGAGAGTTTGCAGAGAGTGAAAGCTAATCCTCTCATGTGGAACACGAGCTTGGACATACAGACATGTATAACCTTTCATCTTCACTGAAAAGTCTTCTGTGTTTTCAAATGGCTCTGGGTTGTCTGGGGCTGAACTCGGGCCTTAGGAGAAATTAGGCTCTCACTGTCTTGCTAGGGTGGGGAGGCTGCACAGAATCAGTGGGAGAGGCACTGGAACACTGCATGAATATTTATAAGTAAAAATGTGTTAGGAGAGCTTAAAGAACTTCTATCCCCAACCCTCCAAGAGACAAAAGAATTGTCCAAGGAAGACAGCTGACTGAATTTTTTAAGCTTTGGATATTTTTAAATCTATTATTTTTAAATGGCACCTCTCCTCCCAGACATTGAATGGGGAATTTCAAATATACGGTGCTCCATCCCCTGCCTTCATCAGTTGTCCTCTTAGGGACCCTATTGGGAAACTTCCTTTGAGCTTATCAAACCCAACTCTCCAAAGGGAAGTCAACAAAGCCAGAGTGTTTCAGAAATGCATATGCTTTCATTAAAATAGCTGTCCGTTCTCCCAGAGTGCCTCCCATAAAAGCATTTTAATTCTCTAACGAAAATGTAGTTCAGCCTTTATTCTGCAAAGCCAATTTGTTTATGTTTCCAAGTTCAATCACAATCTATTTGTAAAACCTATTTAGAATCAGAGTCACATAGCCAGAAATGATCATGGTCTAATTTCCTTATTAGAGAGATTCTTGTTGCAGCTGGCAGCTTGATTTCACTGCTCCCAGAGTCTGGAGCGACATGTTCTTAACCTCTTTTCTCGATTTTTGTTCATCATTTCTTTTCGCTTTTTCCCTTCCACATACAAATATCAAGCCAGAGAAGAACAGTTTCAAATCTTGTTGCTGAGATGGAGGTAAAACAAGAGACTACCACCTTTTTACCCATTAAAAAAAAAGAACAAAATTGGGCGACTCAGAATATCTGCAGGAAAAAAGGAAAGAAAATGTTCACAAAATACACCATGACATGAAAGATGCTTTAGGATTCAGATAAAAGGTCAATATTTCAAAGGACTTGAAGGGCTGATGTTTTCTAGATAATTGAATCCAGATTAAAGCAGAATGCAAATGCAGCATTCAAGAAAGCTTCTTATTTCATCTACTTTTTTTTCTTTAAAAATTTTCTTCATAAAACAGGTGAGTCAATCTTTCTGATACAGCAAGATACGTCTTTTCAAGACAATTTAAAAGTTCTCCAATGATGCAGGGTCTTGAAGTATCTCAATGTCTGCCACATCAGTTGGTGAAGTCTTACTCATCCTTTAAGGTAGTGGTCCCCAACCTTTTTGGCATCAGGGACCAGTTTTGTGAAAGACAGTTTTTCCATGAACTGGGGCTGGCGGGATGGTTTCAGAATGATTCAAGTGCATTACATTTATTGTGCACTTTATTTCTATTATTATTACATTGTAATATATAATGAAATAATTATACAACTCACCATAATGCAGAATCAGTGGGAGCCCTGAGCTTGTTTTCCTGAAACTAGATGATCCCATCTGGGGGTGTTGGGAGATAATGGCTGATCATCAGGCATTATGGTGGCTGAAGAATGTCATATCATAACAGTCACTCCTGTAATAGATTTTTCAGTTGCCTACGATCTCTCTCAAATGAGATAGAAAAGCAACACGGTCTACCAATAAGTAAGGGTCAGATAAATGTATAATACTTGTCACTGAGCGCTCAGCTTGTTCTCCAGAAGAGTCTGAAGTACAGGAAACCAGGCAAAATGGCATGTTCCAGATCTCAAAATGGAGTTTTAATCTGAATTGGGCAAATCTAGCCCTCCTTAAGGCCATAGAATGGTTTCCACAAACATCGAATCTGGTATCATCTCTTCATTCATGCTTCCAAGTCTCTTTGGGATTTCTCAATGATCCCCTCATTCTTTCTCTTTTTCTCTCATTTCTCTCTCTCTGTTGAAATGCCACCTGCTCCATGAATAACTTAAGACATGCTAATAATTGTCTGCTCAATATTCATTCATTCACCCCCTTTTTCTTACTAATTTATTCAAGGTACAAGTGTCCAATTAAAAATAATTTTCCAGACCCCCAGTAATTAGGAATGACCATATGACCCAGTTCTGGCCAATACGATGAAAATGGAATTTACTAAACAGAACTTACAAAAAAAATGTTTTTTAAGACACAATTCATCTGCCATGCTCTTTTGATTTTGGTGTTGGTCTTTGCCTTTTTCCACCTCCTTGTCTGGGACCTAGACTTAGGGTTTGGAAGTATGGCAGGCATTTTGCAGCGTTAAGGACTGTAAACTAAGGATAATTGAATGAAGATGAAAGGAATGTGGACCCTTGATGACATTGTTGATTTACCACCCTAGTCTCAGACTGCCCAACTCCGGTCTTCTGTGACATAGGAAGAGTGCACTCCTTTCCCATGATTTACCACCCTAGTCTCAGACTGCCCAACTCCGGTCTTCTGTGACATAGAATAGTGCACTCCTTTCCCATGATTTACCACCCTAGTCTCAGACTGCCCAACTCCGGTCTTCTGTGACATAGAATAGTGCACTCCTTTCCCATGATTTACCACCCTAGTCTCAGACTGCCCAACTCCGGTCTTCTGCGACATAGAATAGTGCACTCCTTTCCCATGATTTACCACCCTAGTCTCAGACTGCCCAACTCCGGTCTTCTGCGGCATAGAATAGTGCACTCCTTTCCCATGATTTACCACCCTAGTCTCAGACTGCCCAACTCCGGTCTTCTGCGGCATAGAATAGTGCACTCCTTTCCCATGATTTACCACCCTAGTCTCAGACTGCCCAACTCCGGTCTTCTGCGGCATAGAATAGTGCACTCCTTTCCCATGATTTACCACCCTAGTCTCAGACTGCCCAACTCCAGTCTTCTGCGGCATAGAATAGTGCACTCCTTTCCATGATTTACCACCCTAGTCTCAGACTGCCCAACTCCGGTCTTCTGTGACATAGAATAGTGCACTCCTTTCCCATTTAAGCCCCTCCTTTTTTGGTTTTGGTTGCTTGCAGTGAAAAACACCCTTTATAATCATCAAGAGGCTCATAATAAATTTGTCCGGGATTTTCCCTGTCCTAACATACAACTCCAATAACTCCTATTTTAATTTCCATCTGTATTACTCAGGGCTCTCCAGAGAAACAGAAATATACATACATACATACATACATACATACACACACACATATATATATGCATATTTATGTTGTTTAAAAAATGTATGTTTTTAAGGAATTGACTCTTGCAATGATGGAAGCTTCGAAGTCTTAAGATCTGCATTCAGAAAGCTGTAGACCTAGGAGAGCCGGTGAGGTAGTTCCAGTCCAAGTCTGAAGGCCTGAGAACAGTCCAGGGGATGCAGCAGTCCCAGCACACCAAAAAGGAAGAGACGGATGTCCCAGCTCATACAGGCAAGGGGAGTTTCCTCTCACTCAGCCTTTTGGCCTATTCAGGTCTTCAGTTGATTGGATGAGGCCCACTCACATTAGTAAAGACATCTGCTTTACTCAGTCTTCCAATACAAATATTAATCTCATTATGAAACACCTTTACAAACTGATATGGTTGGCTCTGTGTCCCCATCTAAATCTCATCTCAAATTGTAATCCCCAGAATCCCCATGTGTTGAAGGAGAGACCAGCTAGGAGGTGACTGGATCTTTCCCCATACTGTTCTTATGATAATGAGTTCTTGCGAGATCAGATGGTTTTATAAGGCAGTATTCCCTACTCTTGCATTCTCTCTATCTCTCTGTCACTCTTTCTTGCCTGCCACCATGTAAGATGTGCCTCTCACATATACACCATGGAATACTATGCAGCCATAAAAAAGAATTAATGTCTTTTGCAGGGACGTGGATGAAACTGGCACAAGAACATTCTCAGCAAACTATTACAAGACTAGAAAACCAAACACCACATGTTCTCACTTGTAAGTGAGTATTGAACAATGAGAACACACAGACACAGGGAGGGGAACATCACACACAGGGACCTGGGAGGTGGGGTAGGGGCCTAGCAGGGGAGGAATAGCAGGGGTTGGAGGATTGGGGAGGGATAGCATTAGGAGAAATATCTCATGTAAATGATGGGGCGATGGATGCAGCAAACCACAGCCATGGCACGTGCACACCTACGTAAAAAACCTGCACGATCTGCACATGTATCCCAGAACTTAAAGTATAATAAACAAATTTTTTTAAAAAATGTACCTCTTCCCCTTTTGCCATGATTGTAAGTTTCTGAGGTATTCCTAGTCTGTGAGAACAGACTAATACATAAATCTACCCGGAATAATCTTTGGCCAAATGTCTGGGCCCCCTGCAGCCCAACTTGATATCAAATTAACCGTCACAGCCACTCCTTCAGCTTCCCATACATAAATGTTTGACAAGCATTGTCCGAGACACTGGCAATCCACATAAATAAAATTCCTGGAGATGATCAAAGCCCTCCGATTTTTAACCATTTTTAGGGTTGCCAGATAAAATATTTTCATTTGCTAAATCTAGCAAACCCATTTTGTTTGGAAACATCTAAAATGTTTTCCATGCTTTATTGTTCTCCTGAACATTGTACAGTTTTTATGTTTTCTGCGTGTTTCTGTGATTACTACGTTGTACGTCGTGTACAGTGCTCTTCATTGATTCTTACTGATGTGATTCCCCTGTATTGAATTTTTCCAGTGCACAAAGTTTTTGGAATATTTAAGTGTGCATAGAAGGATGTGTCACACACACACTCACACGCATTTTCTCTTCTTGCCAGCTGGCACGGCTTTACTCTGAGAATGCCTGTCAACAACATCGTGACCTTTGTCTATAAAATTTACTGCTGCTAATCTGTTTTTAATATGCTTATGCTAGAATTTTGTCCAAAATAAAAAATGACTCTAAAGAATGATTTGAAGGACTAATTCATGAGTAAAAATGATGGGCTTGGTAACATTTCTTTTGACTGCTCAGGCAGAGAAATGATTTTGGGCTCCTGGTTCTGGATTGTGTTTGGTTGTAGCACTAGCGTATTCAAATGATCTCTTCATCAGAGAGGTGCAGCTACACAATGTTGTCTCTTTCAACATTTGCCCATTTGGTTTGTGCGTATGCATGCCCGTACATGCTCGCGCACGTGCACACACACATACATATACATGCACAAATACACACACAATCAGGAGTTATTTCATAGTTTTTATGTCCTTAAAAATGTACCTATATAAGCGCTATCTGTGCTAGAATTTAAGCTCTGAAATGACAGAGAACGATTTTATTTGTTTTTTTTTTTTTTTTTTTTTTGAGATGGAGTTTCGCTCTTATTACCCAGGCTGGAGTGCAATGGCGCGATCTCAGCTCACCTCAACCTCTGCCTCCTGGGTTCAGGCAATTCTCCTGCCTCAGCCTCCTGAGTAGCTGAGATTACAGGCACGCACCACCGTGCCCAGCTAATTTTTTGTATTTTTAGTAGAGACAGAGTTTCACCATGTTGACCAGGATGGTCTTGATCTCCTGACCTCGTGATCCGCCCGCCTCGGCCTCCCAAAGTGCTGGGATTACAGGCTTGAGCCACCGCGCCCGGAACAATTTTATTGAATTCACTTGACATCCCAGCATTAGTCACTAGCTGGGCGTAGCCAGTGCTCTCTGTTTGTATGAATTCCCTACATATTCTTGCTACCAAGCAAGGACTCAAGACCTGAAACAGCAAGCAAAGCGGGGAAGCTTGCTACAAACGCAGACTCAGAAAACCCTCCCCAGACCTACCGAATGAAAATCTGCATTTTAACAAGTTCCCCAAGTGTTGGTTTTCAAACTTTAGTGTGTCTCAGAATCCCCTGAGGGCTTGTTAAAACACGGGATGCTGGGCCCACCCTCAGCATTTCTGATCCAGCAGGTCGGAGGTAGAGTCTGAGAATTTGCATTTCTAACAAGTTCCCAGGAGGTTCCCAGGTATTGACGACCAGTCTTTGGACCACATTTTTGAGAGTTTCTCCTCCAAACAAAACCTAATAATAGAATTGTCCAAAATTTATTGGCTTAATAACCAGATGTCTGCATTTTAGCTTTTATTCATCAAGCTGTGTGACCTTGAGAAGGTCTTTTTTGCTCTCTTTTTCTTGTGGATAAGTAAGACAATGTGAGGATCAAGTGTGGCACAGGGCTTGTCTTCTCAGCATCTGTGTACATGTCTCCTCTCTCCCCTCTGCACTGTCAGCTCCTTGAAACCAGGAAGCATATTTTATAATCATTGTATCCTCAATGAGACCATGAAGTCTCTTTCTTGAATGAGTGAATAAATGAGCAAATAAAGAAATGAATCCAAGACATGAGATGAGAATAGTTGTGAAAGTGTCTTTAAAATGAAGGGTATTTTTATTATTGCTGGATAGGGTGCCTAGTTCTTTAAAATTGCTGTGAAACTACTGTCGTTTCAAGGACATCTATAACAATAATAATAATTACAACAACTAACATTCTAATATTAGGCTAGATGCAAAAAGTAATAATTGGTAGGGAAGACATATTCAAAATCCTGAGTCCAGTATGCATGGAAACTGGAAGACACCAAGAGGCATGATTCAATGTGTCTAGGGAAATGAGGATTGCGGCAGTAAAACCAGACTTGAAGCCAGTCAAAAATTCTAGCAAACTGGCAGCCAACGTCTGCATTAAGGTTGCTGCAGCTTGGGTGAGTCAAAGGCCTTTGGGGGAACGAACTCAGTCGTTTCAAGCTTAGCAATTTTGCTCTCTTTCTGGAGGAGGGTTAGAGAAGTCAGCAATCGTGGGAGGGGCAGGGAGAGCCCACGTTTGCCTGTATCCCAACCCCTACCTGTGCCAAGTTCGTCTTGGTCTACGTGCAGACGCACTCACAGCAATAACTTAAGCATACCCTGAGCGTGGCCCTGTGGTTTAAGAATACGTGTTTTTGGAGTTCCAAGCTAAGGAATCCGGGAGTGGCCAACCCAGAGATTCATTCCTTATCAGCGAGGAACATCTGTAAACTCGGCCCATCCCATGGCACACAGACTGTGCAGGGAATGAGGCCCTTTGTTTTGAGTTAAAGTTTGTCAGGCAAAGGCTGCTAGGGGAAGGGTGCTAAGTGAAAAAAAGCTCCATGGTTCTTTGTTCGCTTGTTTATTTGTTTTGAGACAGAGTCTCACTCCTTCACCCCGGCTGGAGTGCAATGGTGCGTTTTTGGCTCAATGCAACCTCTGCCTCCCAGGTTCAAGCAGTTCCCCTGTCTCCGCCTCCTGAGCAGCTGGGACTACAGGTGTGCACCACCACGCCTGGCTAATTTTTTGTATTTTAGTAGAGACGGGGTTTCACCGTGTTGGCCAGGATAGAGCTGCACGTTTTTAATAAGCGGTTGTGGTTCTGTCCAGCCCACTGCCACTCAGTCGCCCTGTAGCTAAGTCCCCTCCACAAACCCTGTATCTTGTTTGCTAGCTCTGGGTCTCTACTTTGGCCTCTCAAACATGATGCCATGCCTCTGAAGTTAACAGGGTCCTGGCATAACATGACTCCTTGTATCACCCTCAGGTGCATCTCAAAGCTCTGAGACAAGACTTAGCTCTCTAACTCTCATTCCACAGATCCCGCTACTTCCAAGGGATCACCCTGGCTTAGAATTCTGTTCCCAGCCGACCTTGTGTACAAGGTCTGACCCCAAGAGAGTTTCCAACTTTTTGTCGTCTTGAAAACTGTGAAAGCTTCCCTGCAGGCCACACACAACCTTACCAGATCTGATTGCAATAAAACCGAAGTTTCTGCCAACCCCAAGAAACTGTCACTTTAACAAAGGAAAATTTGATCAACAGCTCTATACGTAAGAATATGAGCAGCTGAATGTGATCAGGAACTGGCAATATCATTTTATTAAGAGGGAATAGATACCCTTGGTACTTGAGAACTCAAATCTGTTTCTTTCTGAAGTTTTCATTTTCCCCTGCCTTGTACATCTGTCACCTACTTGCTTGTATTGATTTAAAAGAAGAAGAAGAAGAAAAGGTAAATTTAGCCTATGTCTAGGCTACAGTGTGGTAGGGTTTAATCCATGTTTGGGAAGTAGTTAGAATTTATTTGATGAAAGGTGTTGGCTGTCACTCAGAGTCTTACAGCACAATTTCCTAGTGTTTGTTAAGGTTTTAAAGTGAAATCAAATTCAATTGGATATGAAGCACTGCTGATGGGTGACTTTTTATTTAATAAGTTAAGGAAACTAGCACATGAAATTCACTTCAGCGCCTGAGTGTATCTGTGATATTGTTAACCTATAACCCAACCTATTTGTGGAAGAAAAAAGGTTACAAAGCCCAGAAAAATGAGTGTCAGCTTTCTGTCAACAGATAATAGCAATGGCAATGTGGGTTCTTGGGAGTATGGCAGGAGGATTACCAGGAATCCCTGGTGTTTTAGACATTTAGATAGGAAAGTTGAATATTGCTACAACTTGTATTTAAATTTGCAGTTGAAATCGGTAAATCTAAGGAACAGAACATTTAAGCAGAACCAAATGTGGGTGTAGCAGACACAAACATCTATGTAATTATGCAAATTAGTGTAAACATTTGATGGGCCTCAAATTATTTTGAATGGCTTTTCCTTCTCTCTTATGACACTGAAGTGTCACAGTCTCCAAGCCCTCATGCCCCTCCAAGAGATAGAGCGGCTTCAGCCTTCCTCCGTGCATGCTTTTATTTGAGGCGTAGTTCTAGGAAGTTTGTTTAGGTGGCATCTAAACCCAGGACGTGTGAAAGGTGGGAGATTAGGTAAGGAAGTAGCCAGGTACTCATTCTCTGTTTCCTCCATCAAACATGAATCATAACGGAACTCACCCTAAAGCACTGTTGAGAGGATCACATGAGATAACCTAAGGAACGTACTTTGCACATTTACAAAGAGTGATACAGGTAGCAGACCTAGAAGAGGTCCTGGCAATAGACTGATCTTCACACCTCATTTTGCAAATTAGGAAAATGGGTTCCAGAGAGGCGGAGTGTAAAAGCCGAACATTGGCAGAACAGGAAATTTGATGAAAGAAAAGAAAAACATTTGCAGACGTGGTCTGTACCAAGAATATCACATCCAGTGTCATTTGTGAGCCTCAGAAAGTTCTGTTAATTATTATCTCTGTTTTCTGGAAAAAGAAAGCTCGGAGAGGTCCAGCGTGTGAGGCCACACTGTCCGCGTGTGCCAGAACTGCGTGGCACACCCAGGTGTGCTTGACTTCAAAGCCCGTTTTCATTCCTCTTGTCTACTCTGTCTTGCCTTAGGCAACCAACTTGCTACTGGGTATAAAATGCTTAAGACAAATCCAGAACACTCTGGAGGTATTATTACTGAGGTCAAATCTCTTTGATTGAATTGTAGAGGTATCCAATGGGACATTCACTTTTTAGATGAAATCCCAACACTAATGTTTCTTTCTAGCAAAGACAGGGAAATATGGTTCTCTTCACAGCCTTAATATGGCAGAGAATACTAATAGAGGAGAGAAACATAGACAGGGCATGGAGGGCACAGTTCTGAGCAGACAGAGTCACAGTGCCATGTAAACAAACCCAGAGAGAGGCATTTCTTGGCAATTAGAGACAGGTTATTTTGCAGAAAGTATTGGGGGAGCCAATCTCTATTTAAATCAACAGACAAAGACTATATTTAAAGCAAAATCTAAGAAATGGCAGAGATGGAGAATAATCTCCGGATAGCATCAGAGCTCCACAAAGAGCTGCCACCATTCTAGGAGTGACAGCCCATCACCGAGACAGTGGAGGAGCCACACTGAGGACCAGTGGAATCTGATAGTGGAGAAGTCCGCTCATCAATAAGCAGCAATTATTCCCTTAGTCTCAGAAACTGGAGGTTTCCACTAGTCCACATACACCATGTATTCTTTGAGGGGACGGTTATCACTTAGCACGTAGGATCTGAAGTCAGGCGGCTGGGTTTGAATCCCAGCTTCACTAGTTGTCAGGTTTACACGCTGGGACAAATTTCCTAACATCTCAGTGTATTTCCGTTTCCTCATTTATAAAATGGGTGGAAAAAATGTGCCCACATCATATGATACTAAATAACTCACAGCATTACTAGGAGAGTGAAATAAGTAAATAAGGGCATGCATGGCAGTTGGAATAGTTCCTGGCACAGAGTGAGAGCTGAATAAATCTTAGCTGTTATTATGACCTCATAGAGATGCTTAGAGGAAAAGATAAGATAGAATTCTTGCCTGGCATGTGGTAAGTACTTGAAAAATGTTTGCTATTGTTTTATACTTATGATAATGTACAGGTTTGGTGAACATTTATTATTAAATTCATCAAGTCCTGGGTTAATGACTCCAGATATAATTGTAGAATCTATCTAGATTCGGACTTGGGTAGACCCTACCTGACCTTTGCCGCCAAGATTCTAGTACACAGAATAGGCGATTGGGAAGTGCCAGCCCCTAACCCCACCCCCACCATGAAGAAGGCGGTTCTAAAAAACATTTCTTTCCAGTGTCTGCAATGTAGTCCATCAGTACAACATTACGGTAACTTTCTTTTCCTGACAACACTGGTCATTAAAGGACACCAAACACCAGTCGTGATTCAGCATTCTCTCCCAAGAAATCATACAGATTAAAGGCATTGCAGTACCCATATGGCACCAGATCCCTTCCCACGAACCTCTGCAGAAAGCAGCACTGACCTGCAGTGTCTTGGAGTGGAAAGCCCTCATAATGTCAACAAAAGATACTTTATTTTAAAGAACCGTAACTGATCCTAATAGGCAAAAGCTGAGAAAGATGAAAGTAGTGAAAAAGTAGCAGGAAAATATATGGACTGTCTTTGCTCAAGTCAATTGAGATTCAGAATGAGGTTCACTCAAAGGCCACCCTCCAACCAGAGATTTACATGGTCTGAGTTAAGTCATAAAGCAGCCACGGGAGGAAAAACTCACTAACAAAAATATTGCTTCCTCTGCTGCCTGGAGGTGGAGTGTAAGAAGCAGTGTGCTCCCCAGAGAAAGTGAGAGAACACGGGGTGCATGGGGAAGGGGTTAGGGAGGAGAGCCAGATCCAATGGCTCCACCCTAACCTGAGAAGTAGTGAAATTATCAAGAAACAAAGACAGCCTTGGCACCCTGAGGTCCATGATACATAGAGCAACATGAACCATCTGATGAATCAGATGCTAGCAAAAAGTATGCTGTCTCCAGCCACCTTTCCAAACCTCCTAAATCGTCAGCCCAAAGGCAAAGCATTCATAATACTAAATAACCCAGTCTTAAACGTTCATTGTGAAGCTTGTTTGCTTTTTTGTTTTAAAGAAGCAGCTTTGCATTCTCAGGCCTTGTCTATGCAATTGCTTGGGTCATTTTCAGGGACATGGCCAGTGAATGTCATTGAAACAAATCAGATACGAAGTGTCCTTGATCAAACAACTTGTTGGATCTGAGTTGCACGCTTCTCTCAGAATCTTCACACAGGTGAAGCTTGCAGTGTGGCTGGCCGGCAGTCAGGCAGTCCATCATTCAGTCAGGATATCCACACATCCTATGGAAGAGTCCTCAGGGTACGGTGTGGCTCCAGTGGAAACCTAGTGGTTACCAGATGACAAGCCTGGAGCCTCCCTGTCCAAACTACAGAGAACCTTGAGGCCGTGTCTTTAGTTTAATATGACTTTGATTTCTCCTGACAGGAAAAGTAAAAGTGAAAATTGTGCATATCTTGCTTTTGACATAATGAAGCATTTCATAAGCTGAAAATCCCCAGATCCAATTATAAAGGCCAAATTGCTATTTTACTCACTAAGATAAATAGCTATGGACTCCTTGATCTTGCCCTTTTTAATTTACCTTATCTCATGTATTCCTCACAATAACTCTATGGAAAGTATTTGTTCTAGTCAGGGATCTGTTGGTTGTGGGTAACAGAAGCTCAATTCGGCTCAAGAAAACAGAAGAATGGGGGTTGGGGAGGTGACTGTTCAGTTACAGCGTAGTCTCACAGGACCTCGGAAAAGCTGACTGAACCATCAGGCTTCAGGACGGACAACGCTGCTGTAGTTCTGGGACGTGTCAGTCTCTCCTTCCACCCCACCTCCCTTGAGTCAGGTGCCCACCCTGATCTTCGCAGCCTCCATTTGGAGGCTGGATCACATGGTTAAAGCAAGAGGTGCCAATTATCAAGAGCTAAAGTGAGGGGCATGTGCTGAAGAAGAGGGTCGAAGCACAGGATTACCCCCGAACGATTCGAGTACAGCACAAAAAAAAACGGAGGCACAGAAGAGTCAGGAAGGTTTAGTGATATGGCTAGCAACTGGCTCGGGCCTCTCAAAACCATGGGTGCTGAATTCAGACAGGTTTAACTTTTAATCCCAAAGCTCACTTGCTCTTGGCTCCTGGGCAGGTTATTTAATCTTTGTGCTTCTATTTCCTTGCCATTAAAATGGGCTCGTGTCAAAGGTTTGTTTCTAGGATTCATTCAATGACAATGTATTAACCCGTCACATTGAGTGCCTGGAATGTAGTAGCACACACACACAAAATAGCTTTTCTCTCACCTCTGAAGCCACGTCCTGAGCTGCATCACCGTTTTGCCGCTGAATGACACATGGTCTCCTGATGTCCTTCCTCCGTGCCTGTGTGCTGCCACTCCCAGACTGCCAGCTCCCTGGGGACCGTGTCTCATTTCTCTTGCATCGGACACTGGGGCTGGCTGAGCACACGGGCAGTCTCTTCGAATTCTTGTGGAATTAAACTGGCTGAATCAGTCTGCATGTGACTTCTTTTCCTAGAAAATCCCCCGAGGACCAGGTACCATCTTGGTTTCGTTGAGTCTTTCTCGGGCTATCTACTTCTCTGGGACACCAACCTATCTTTTTCCTCTTTTCACTTCTCTCTTTCATGCAGCTCCACCTGGAGGCCAAGTGGCTTCAGTTTGTCACAAAGACAAATGTATTAACAGCAAAAAAGTGCCCCCCGGCTCAAGAGCTGTTCAACTCCAGATGATTCCAAATGAAGAGAAGGGATCCTGAATCTGCTTCTTGGGTGTGTTACCGGGGATTTCTTTGTTGGCGGTGCGGAGTGAGGGCAGGCAATCTTAACGCCACATAGATAATTGAGTAGTGTTTAAAGCCGAGAAGTACCTTTAAAGCGAGTATTCAAATTATGAGAACATATCAAGTAGGAAGTAAATAATTGCTTGTCTAAAGATGTCTTCACATTAGTCATCTCACAATCTTCCCTGAGTTGTATGCAAAGTCTAGACATCAACACGTGCTCAAAACCCTCCTAGACAAGGTGCTGACTTGAAAGAGAGATACAGCATAAAGAAGCATTAAAGATAGGATTAGGAATGGGAAGAAAACTCATAAATGACAAACGCTATTATATGTCTGCATTGAATCAGGCACTTTACGTGAAGTATTTAATTTTCCCACCAATCTTGCAAGATTGGCCATATTATTCTAATTTCAGAGGTGAGAATTACACCGTTTATTGCTATAGGCTATACAATTAGTAAGGTGATAGGCTGGGACCCAGCAAGACCTGCAGTGAAGAAGATACCAAGTCAATCTCGCTTTCTCACACTGTTCATTTCCCTTTTTCTTTCTTTTTTCTTTTTTTTTGAGACGGAGTTTCGCTCTTGTTACCCAGGCTGGAGTGCAATGGCGTGATCTCAGCTCACCGCAACCTCCGCCTCCTGGGTTCAGGCAATTCTCCTGCCTCAGCCACCCGAGGAGCTGGGATTACAGGCACGCGCCACCGTGCCCAGCTAATTTTTTGTATTTTTAGTAGAGACGGGGTTTCACCATGTTGACCAAGATGGTCTCGATCTCTTGACCTCGTGATCCGCCCGCCTCGGCCTCCCAAAGTAATTTCCCTTTTTCATGCTTTAGGCAACACAACTTGACCACTATGGACTGAGAGAGAAGACTGACCGTCAAGGTGACTGGCTGAGTGGAATCGAAAGAAGGAATGGAGTTGTTTAGAAACCAAGCCACTGGGTCGACCATCATTCCAATGGAAAGCCTTGCTTGGAGCCATTAAAGACCATTCTGATTAAGGCAAAATGATTAGCACACAGACTTTTGAATCAAATTGAACTGGGCTCTTCCCTTTATTATATGTCCTTGGGCAAGTTACTTACCCTTGCTAAGTCTCCATTTTCTTACTTGTGAAAAAGAAGGATAATATTAATAACTACCACATAAAACAATTGTGAAGATTAAATGCAATAGCTTGTATGAAGTAATCCTTGCTGAGCAGCCTGGTTCATAATAAGTACTCCAGAAATGTTAACTGCCATCAATAGTGCATAATTTTAAAGAAATGGGCATTTGTTTATGACTGGAATTGCTGCGAGTATGACAAATAGACAGCCTTCCTTAATAAAGGGATGTGATTCATTTACAAATAGCAGCACACATTTGCATGTAGACAATAGTGCGATAACATTCTTAAACACAGTTTGTTCAGTGTGTTCTTCTAAGAATATGAAAACATACTGCTTCCCGTTTATCCTGAACGCCTCCCCCCTTCCTTGTTTACATTGTTAAATTGCTTAGGCTTGACTAGAGACAATTTCAATCAAGAGCAGGACAAAATACCACAAAACTTAAATATACAACAGCCACATTAAAAATAAAACATTAAAAAATCACATTTATTTTTATCACTTTTTTTTAAATCTTCTCATGACTTCGACTTTCTGCAAATTCAAATGTTTTTCCTTCCTCAAATAAGAGGCGAAGTTTGGCTACAGCAGCTCAGAGTGTGCGTGGAAGGGCGAGGAGCATCTCAGGAAGGGATGGGTCTCTGTGCTCTCAGCTCCAGAGTCCCATCTTGTCATTAGTCTTGTACTTCCTCTTCCCTTCCTTTGGAGCTCTGGACTAGCTCAACAATCATAGGAAAAGCGACAGTGATCAACTCTCCCTGTAGAAAAGGATCGAAACATTTACTTTTTATGTTTTCAAAGGACAGGAACCCAGTCTTTGTCTCATTTTCTCTGTGGAACGGAATAAGTAATGAGCCCACGTCACCTAGTCCTGAAATTTGTTCAACTACCAATATACCCCTGCCAAGAATAAAATTCTCAGGTTTCTAGTAACAGCCTTTCTTAACCTCTGTATTACCATCCTATCTGCAACCTGCCCCAGATCTCTCATCATTGGCAAACTATTTTAAATCCTGTTTTCAAAGCAGGTAGAACAACAAAAATCATAACAATAAGCAAATGTTAGATGTAATAATTGACTCAAAAGACCTAAGACTGCTTTCCAACATTTCTGAGGGTAGGTCACATCTGAACTCCAGAATTGGAGCAAAAACTTCAAAATTCCTCTCTGTTTCAGGTAGCGCCTTCCACAGTATCTTCTCTCTTCCTCTTTCTCTGCTCCCCGTCCTCTTGGATAACAGACTCAGGATCAGAAGTCCTCCCTCAACGTTTACCTCAGGTCCAATTTCCAGCCTTATCAGGTTTTTTTCCCCTTGAATACATCACTTTATCATTCTGTGGACGTGTCAAAGTCTGTTCAAGCTCCAAAATTTCTGCCCCCTTCACGTCTGAGAGGGACTTTCATTTCTGGATAAGAAGCAGATGGTCACAGCAGGCTAACAGATACACTGTGGCAATAAAGAAAAAAAGGTGAACTGCAAATGTTATTAAAGACACTAAATATCTTGTTGGAAGTAACAAGAACTGGATAAACTCAAGTTCTACATGAGCTTATAATCACCAGCTGCTTGCTTCCCAAGGAGCATTTGTTCATTGCAGGTAAAGGCTGAGGAAGCGATGTGGGCCAAAGAGAAGGACTTTACTGGGTAAAATAGAAATCAGCATACGTTTTGGCGAATGAATGGGATTGGTGTAATAGACGGGAAAATAGAAGAATGCACAATGCGAGGCTCATTCCCATATGTTTTGGAGTGGTGGGGAAGTCTTAAAGGGGCAGAGCTAGAAAGAGAAAAAGTCTGCTGTAGTCAAAATGCTCGAGAAAGAATGTCCTGGTAGAAATATGGGTTTATCATAAATGCCCCATAATTTTTCTTCATGAGCCGCTTGCCAGATCTTGAACTTCTGTGGCATGGATGTCTCAGATATCGGCTCTAAATCTCTGAAGAGCAGACTGTTTAGAAGTGAGGAGAAAGGTAGCTGCTAGGCTCCCTATCAAAAACCCAAGATTGACCTCTGCAGGAATCAGGGACAAATAAAAGGTGAGCTGGGACTTGCTAAACACTGCAGCTCAGCCTCCTATCCAGCCCAATCTCTGCCTGTCTTCCCAACAGAGGCAAAAAGGGACCCACGCTGGTACGGATTCCATCTGAACATTTTGTTTTCTTGTTGTTGTGACTGTTGTCATTGTGTTTTGTTTGGGGTTGTCTTTAATACCCAATATCTTTAAGACACCTAAAAATTACTAACATGGAAAGAAAATTGAAGTGATTTATAATCAAGAGAAAAATATAAACAATTGAAGCAGACTCACAAATATGGAAATTAGAAGAAAATGACTTTAAAATTATAAAGATTATTTTGTCATTGGATACAAAGAACTAGATATGTATTAAAGGTTAAGAGTTTCAAAGACAATAAAAATGGCTAAGAAAGCCAAATGGGCATTATAGAATTGGAAAATATAATATCTAACCTTAGGAACTTACTGCCTGAATTTAACAGCATGCGGGACATAGCATATTTAACTCAAAGGCAAGATCAGTTTTAAAAAATGCCCAAACTGAAACACAAATGTGAGAAGATAGAACAGAATAAACATGTAACAGACATAAGTACACAGTCAAAAGATCGAATACACCATAACTAATGTCCCAGAATGAGAGAAAAGAGGGACTAAAGAAGAAGAAATTGTTGCAGAGAAAGCAAGTGAGAATTTTCCAAAATGAGGATATCAACCAACAGATCCAAGAACAGGAAATATCAGGAAGAATAAAAACAATGAATACCCCACTTAAGCATATAATGTTCAAACTACTAACAGTTAAAGACAAAGAAAACAATATGAAACGGACCAAAGCAGAGGTAGAGGAAGGGGGACACGTCACTTTCAAAGGAACGACAAAACTGATGGCTGATTTTTCAACAGGAACTATGGAAGCTACAAGACAATGTTTCCACATCTTTAAGAAGCTGAAAGAAAAATAGAGAAGCGCCTGCTGCTGAAATTGGGAGGCCTGCTGGGAACAGGACTTACAAAAGGAATTATGTCTGGAAGGCTGTGCTCCAAGGATATTTTTGCCGGCTATAAGCGGGGTCTCCGGAACCAAAGGGGGCACACAACTCTTCTTAAAATCGAAGGTGTTTATGCCCGAGATGAAACAGAATTCTATTTGGGCAAGAGACGTGCTTATGTATATACAAAGCAAAGAACAACACAGCGACTCCTGGTGGCAAAGCAAACAATAGCAGAGAGATCCGGGGAAAGGTGACTCGGCTCACGGAAGCAGCGGCGTGGTTCGTGCCAAGTTCCGAAGCCACCTTCCTGCTAAGGCCGTTGGACACGGAATCCAAGTGATGCTGACCCCTTAATGATTTAAACTAATGAAAAGTCAATAAATAAATGTGGATTTGTGCTCTTGTAAAAAAAAGAGAAAAAGAAAGAAAGAAAGAAAGAAAGAAAGAGTGTTGCCAACTTATAATTTTATACCAAGTAAAAATATACTCAAAAGTTAAGTCAAAATAAATATATTTTCTGACAAATAAACCTTGAGAGAGTTAAGACTTTTTCCCACTTTTGTGTTTCAGTTCAGGCATTTTTTAAAAATGATCTTGTCTTTGAGTTACATATGTTGTCTCCCACATGCTCTTAAACTCTTCCAGTGACCTCCTAAGTTTAAAGTCTCTAGAGAATGTCACTAGAAGTTTTACTCAAGGAAATGTTTCAGGCTGAAGGAAAATAATCCCAGGTGGAAATATTAAACTTTAGGAAAGAACAGGGCACACAGTAAAGGATAAGTGTGTGTGTAAATATTAAAAGAATATTGACTTTTTAAAATAAAAGTAAGGAAAGATATGGAGAAACCTAACAATGTGGAAGTCAAGCTAATAATATCAGACAAAAAAACCTGGAGGGTCTCAATGAGATTAAACTGTGGTAAGGTTTTTTGCATTATTTGTGAAGTGTAAAAATACAAATTTAAAAAACCTATATTGAGAAGCTAGGAAGGCACATTAATTTCTAGTATAAGAGCTAATAATGTTAGAATGTATAACTAATAGAGGAGAAAAATTGAATGAATACAATATACTTAATCCAAAAAGCAAGTAGAGAGGGAGGAATAAAGGAACAAGGACCAGATGGGACAAACAGAAAAAAAAAAAAAATAGCAAGTAGGTAGAATTAAACCAACTGTCTCAGTCATTATATAAGTAAGCACACTAAGCACTCTGATCTAAAAAGAAAGATAAAGTGGATATTTTAAAAAACAGAAGACTTAATTTTAGGTTCTTTATAAGAAATACTTTATGAAGTTTAACATTCTTATCTGGGAAGTAATAAGCCAGGAGCTTTGGAGGTGAAGCACTCTGGGTTTGAATTTTAATGTCCAGTTATTAACAATTCAACCTGTAGTTAGTTACATATCTTCTCTGAGTTTTAATTTCTTTATATAAAAGAACAGTAATACGTACCTAATAGGGTTGATATGAGAATGAAATAAACTTAGGGAGGCACTCTTACATTTGGTTAATAGCCAGGGTGATAGAAACACATTATTTGGCTTCTAATTTCAGCTCTGTTAGTTACTAACCACACAACCTTGACTAGGGTGGTAAAATTCCCCATGCCTTGGTTTTACCATCTGTATACTGGACACCTCGCAGAATTATGAAAACAAAATGAGGTTCTCTGTTAAAACACTTAGTATGTTGCCTGGAACATAATCAGTACTCTCTACATGGCAGCCAGAGTAACTATTAAAACATAAGCCAGGGCCGGACGTGGTGGCTCATGCTTGTAGTCCCAGCACTTTTGGAGGCTGAAGCGGGCAGATTACCTGAGGTCAGGAGTTTGAGACCAGCCTGGCCAACATGGTAAAATCCTGTCTCTACTAAAAATGCAAAAATTAGTTGGCTGTGGTGGTGGGCACCTGTAATCCCGGCTACTCAGAAGGCTGAGGCAGGAGAATTGCTTGAACCTGGGAGGCAGAGGTTGCAGTGAGCTGAGATTGCACCATTGCACTCTAGCCTGGGTGACAAGAGTGATACTCCAACTCAAAAAAAAAAAAAAAGTCAGATGATGTCAATCATTTGTTCAAAAGTTTCTAATGCCTTCCCATTACATTTAACAGGAAAGGCCAAAAATTACACCTCCCTACAAGGTCCTTCAAGCTCTATTGCCTCTTTGAACTCATGTCCTAGTTACCTCTCTGGACTCATGTAACTAGTCACCTCCTTGCTTACTCCACTTACTTTAGACCTACTGGCCTCCTTGCACTTCCTTCAGATTCATGGCAGGTCAGTCATGCTGTACTCTCAGGGTCATTGCCCTTGAAGAATTCATTCAGGTTCTTCCCTCTGTGACCACCCACACCCACCCCGCAGATCGACAGAGCTCACTGCTTTCCCACTGCTGGGTCTCGCTCAAGTGTATATTATTCAGTGAGGGCATGCAAGACTATCCTAAGTGAAATTGTATCTCACTGCCCCACCAACTCCACTTCCCTATCTTACTTCCTCGGTTTATTTTTCTTCTTAGGAGAAATCACCATTTAACGTTCTTTTCCATAATTGTGTATGAGTTTACTGTACGCCTTCCTCCATTACAGCGTAAAGCCATATGGGCAGGGATTTTTGTCTCTGATCACTGTTATAACCCCTAACACTTTGACAACTAGCTGGTAGATAGTAGGTACTCACGAAATAGTTATTCAATGAAAGAATTTTAAAGTTAGTCACCATTATTAGTCACTTCTTTGATAGTTTCTTTCTTCTTTAGTGACCACTGGAGATATTGAGCCATAACTGAACTCAAAACATAGCTCAGTCTAGTCATCACGTCTGCAAGGACCTCTCCCCTGGATTCACTGACAATGTCAATTCCTCCTGTTGTGCCCACTCACAGCACTGATCTCTGCTTTGTGATTCTTTGATTTAAGTCTTTCTTTTCCACTAGACCCATTATCAGTACAGACCTCATTTATTTTTGCTTGCCTCTGTATTCCCAAGATTTGTACAGTGTGCTTGGGCCATAAAATGAATGCAACAATGAATGAATGATCAAAATGGGCTCTCATTCTTTTTTTACCTATAATAAAACTAACTTTGAACATTGTTTGTCCCCTTTGGCTGTGCTACGTTTAGTGTTTCTTTGTGGATGATAAGCTTTCCTTGACACTGCACTGTATGACTTAAGCTAAGCCGTGTACTGGGAGGTATTCTCAAGTGTTTCTCTTTGGTTTGTATTCAGAGTAAAAGTTAGAAGAGCAGTAGGTTGCTAGTTAGCAAAAATCCATTTACTACTGCTCATGTCTGTGAATGTATCCAGTTAATATTATGCATTAAAATTTCACAATAAGGATGACCCTGGAGATCAGACTAGTAAGAAAAAGAACAAAGTGAAGACAGAAGCACTCCTCTTTATAGGAATAGGAAGATTATGGCAGCTGTAGCATAGCCAAGGGAAAGGAATGGTGATTTATTGGAAGGCTGTCATACCGGACTCTATTCAAAGTACTTTGCATTTGTGATCCCATCTGAACTAAACCACAAATGTGGTTGAGGACAGACGACACTGGCAAATGTGGAAATGTGTGCATGTGCTTTGATGTGTGCATGTTCGTGGGTGTTTGAGAGTAGTGGGCTCTATCCCTGTCTCTGCTTTATATTAGCTGTGCAAGCGGGAGCAGGTCAACCGACGCTCCTGAGCTTCTGTTTCTACGTACCAGCTTGGTGATCAGATAAAATAATGGACATGAACATTCTTTGAAAATATTGAGAACAAGTGCATTTGTGGGTGCAATGTTACAAGGGTCAAAGCAACAACCTATTCCTTTGGATATCATAATAATTTTGCATGTCCCCAGGTGAACAGTTAGACTTGGGGTAAAGGCATATTGTATTATCTTATTATCCATTTACTTGCAGCAACTCAATCCAGAAAATAGATTAAACACCTGTAGTGTTCCAGACTCCATAAGGACATGGAGAATAAAATGAACTAAATATGATCCTGCCTCGTAGAGTTCACACTTGAGAGGAGGAAACATATGGGCATAAAAGTAACTATAACTCATGGCAGAGTATGCGGAGTGCTACCAGTGGCATTTTATAAACAAGACCCTAGGAAATCACACTCAATTATTTATTCAATCAATACTTGTTATACCCGAGTGAGTTTAAACGGAACCGCCACGCTCTGAGTTTGTTGAGAGTCCACTTTAATGGCTGGCATCCGAGAGTCAGCTAGAGCTCAAACCTCTCCGCTGAGAACAAAGGGCGGTCAACATTTTTATATCAGGTTAGGGTCTGGGGCGGTAAGCAGATTATTACAGAGGCAGAAGGAGCAGGTTAGGGGAAGGGGGGTTGCCTAACCACAAAATTTTATTTAAAGTTGTTTTTCACTCAGGATGTGGGGTAGACAATTACACAGTTTCCAGCACAGAATATATGGGCCAGCGGGCCCTATTTCTCAGAAAATTAGTTACAAAGATGCCAGGTGTCTCAGACTACAAAGTTCTTGGAACAGAATGCCCTACATAGCTCAAGGTGGGTAAAATGGAGTCCGCAGGATTGTTTAAAGTGTATTCATCACAGCCAAGCTAATACCAACTATGGGCCAGGCACTATTCTAGAACCCAGAGAGATCACAGTGTACAAGAAAGGCATGGAGCCTGTTTTCATGGGGCTTACATTCCAGTGGTGGAGACAGAGAACTCCCCAATAATGCCGTGGATAAAGAAAATAATTTCAATTAATTACCGTGTTGATGTAGAATAGGGTCATGTGATCGTGAGTTCAGCTGAGGGGTAGACAGAAGGTGGTCAGCTCTGATACCTCAGCTGAGACTGGCACGATAAGAAGGAAGTAGACTTGGGAAGAATTTATGAAAGAGATCGTCCACACTGAGTGAATAGCAAGTGCTAGGATTAGGAGACAGAAATGAGCTTCTGGGACTTTGGATCTAGAAGAAGGGGAGGGAGAGGTGAAAGTTCGCTGTGACAAGTGAAAAAGTGCTATGAGGAGCAATGAGCGAGGGTGCACCGGGCAGATGGCACATTCCATTTTGGCTATGGTGAAGAATTTGGGCTCCAATCAAGGTGCCATGGAAGCCACCGAAGAAGAGAAGAGATGGGATTTGATTTCCATTTTAAAAGAGCAGTCTGGTTGCTGCATGGCAAGTGAGGACTGCCGTGGGGAGAATGAATCCAGGAAACCAGACAAGATGCTATTTTAGTAATCCAGGTGAATGATGATGAAGGCAGACCATAACTAAGCTAGGCGCGGTCTAGGCGCTGAGAAAGAGACAGATGCAGGATGTATTCTGGAGGTAAGCCAGCAGAGCTGCAAGAGGAAAAAGGTTGCTTCTAAATAAAGAATGCTTCCGTTTCTATTTTCAGTTCAAAAGCCTTTTGTGTCAAACAATTATAGCAGCTAACAAATTGACTCTATAAATATATCGAATGTACATTTAAGCTAATATTAAATTTCTTTGGGCCTTCAGAGTTTGTATTACAAAAATAGCATGAAATAAAAATCCTTAATAAAGAAAACTGTAAAATACAGAAAAGCAAAATTGTTTAAATAAAAATACATACTATAAAATATGCTGCATACATATCTAAGCCGAGAATTCCTCTTTTTCCCTTCGAATTGAGATTTGATCTCCTATTTGGGGGCGGGGGGCAGGCTGTTGTGCTGTACCATCTTTTGCCTCTTTCTGCGGCATCTTTCAAAAACTGAAAACAATGTAACAACGTTATCACAAATGCTAGGTGTGGACATTTATTTCATCATACATGGGAGGTGACTTCCACCACCGGGGCAATCGGACCTGGGAATGCCGAGAAGTCCCAACAAGTCCAGAGCTGATGAAGCGCGTGTCCATCTTACCAAGACCTTGACTATAATGCAGAGTCCCTGGTGCAAATCCCTTCCCATCCGTGCTCTGAGACGGAAGGAGGGAAACTGCCGCTATTTACAGCAACCACCATCTGAGCAAGGACTGAGTCACGCAGCACCTCGGGGAAGCTGGGTTGGAAACCCTTGTCAACATGCAGTCCAGTCTAGAGTTAGAGCTGGCCAGTGTGTGCGCCCTGCTCCTGCGGGAGGGTCCCCGGGCGGTTTCGAATTTGTTTTTCGTTTGTCTGCTGTTTGTTGTTGTTGTTTTTTTTTTTAAGCCCTCTCTCTAAAGGCCAAGGATTCCACCGAGGTAAGGCACGGGCGGGAGTGAGTCCTGAGCGGGCGCGCCCGGGGAGCGCGCTGGGAGCTGCAGGGCCGCGGGTGGCCCGCGTGGATCCTGCCCCTGCGCGCCCCGCGCCGACCCGCGGCTGCAGGAAGTCCCCGGCCACCCGCGGGGCTGCAGTGTGGCGCGCACCGGCTCCCGGCGCCGTCCTCCTCCCCGCCGCGCGCTGTCATGCGTCTCTGCGTCCTCGAAGAGGAAGATAATGCCGGCTTCGCGTATAAATAGACGGCTGCATGCTCTCCCTGCGAAGCAGCGATGGAGGCCGCTAAGCTGACTGTTGAGCTAATTTTAACGCACCGTCCCCGCCTCCCTGTCGCGGCTCGGCGGAGCGCGGGCCACGCTGTCTCCCGTGGCCGCCAGAGGGCGGGCACCCGTCCTCCCGCCACCCGGCCCGTCTGGCCCCTCTGTTTACGCGGACGTACAATGCTGGCCTTTATTGGGTTTGAAAAACAGGAGTTTGATTTTTCCTGCACCGGGATGACCTCGACACTCATGGAAGTCGGAGGAAAGCGGGGAATCGGATGACAGGCAGCCGGGAAAATAAAGCTTGCATTTCACCTCCTCCCACGCCACCACCTACACAGCACTCGGGATGTGCTTCTCATTTTAAAACCACCTTGCTGAAGCCGGGAAGTGCGGGAGGGCGGTAGGAGGGGAATGTTAAATTCTTCTGGGTACTCTGGCACTGGGCGTGCAGCGGCTTCTGTCTAGAAGGTTAAAGTCACCTACTCTCTGCCCACAGAGCCTCTTGTAAGGGCGCTCTCCTGAACTGTCACCAAATGCCATGCGCCCACGTTATCGAGGAGTGATTTGACTAACAGATTGTTAATTATTTCTAGGCATGATCCGTCTTGCCGAAGTTTAAGTAATGGTCATCAGCAATTTTATACTACTGGCTTGTGAATTTCAGATCCGCTCATGGCTTCAAATGAGTAAGGTTGGGAATTAAAGTCTGTCATAGTTTTGCCTGCCACCTTTTGGGACCACAGCACATCAGCATAGGGGGAATGGGGTAAAGTAAATGAGAAGGAAAGGGAGACAGAAAACAAAGAAAGACGCCTCCCCGGACATTCCCCAGCCCTAGAAAGCCTGTGAACAAACTTTCCTCTGGGATTGAGTGAAACACATTGATAGGAGCCCATGTTTCTCAAGCACTTGCTATGTGCCAAGCATTGTACTAACCATTTCATATGTGTTACTTCATTAAATCCTCAACACAAACTATCGATTAGATCTTATTATTATCCACGTTTTAGAGTTGAAAAAAAAACTGAGGCAAGTTAGTTGCATAAAGTTGACTAGCTAGAAAGAGACAGAGCCAAGATTCAAACCTCAGTGGAGGCTGACCCAGAACCTTGCTCCACATCACCATGCCAAGTGTCGACAACATGCCCACCCTTGGTGAAATCTTAAACTCCCTGCATCTCTAAGCAAAGGAGGGTGCATGTGAAGAGAGCCGGCCACTTTCAAATAAGGCCTACCTAGGCCAAAATGCAAACAAAACCTCTTCATGGGGAGAGCTCTTGGAAAAGTGAAAAACGTAAGAAGAAATGATCGATTGCAGTGTTGCTCCTGATAATAGCTTATAGGATGGAAGTAAAGTAACCAGAAGAAGGAAACTTTTATTAAGGGCCCTCACCTGTCTACTCATTCAACAAACATTTGCATACAGTGGACTGGCCATTGTGGTGGGTGCAGAAATACCGTGATGAAGAAGACAGAAGTGCTCTATCCCCTCATGGAACCTCGAGGTAGAAAGGGGTTATGACTAAGTGAACAATCAAACACATAATTACAATTTGGGATGATCAGAAAGGGGCCTGGTACACTTGGGAGGAGGGAGTCAAGAAGGCCTGTCTGAGGAAATGCCATTTACACGGAGAAATACAGCATGAGTAAGGGTTAGCTGGGTCCTCGATGGGCCTGAGCATAATATGGAGAGATATGGGGATGCCTTGAGGAGGAAATGGTGTTGGGGAGTGAGTAGGAGAGGAGGCTGCAGAGCGTTGGGGAGTGAGCAGGAGAGGAGGCTGCAGAGGGTTGGGGAGTGAGCAGGAGAGGAGGCTGCAGAGCGTTGGGGACTGAGCAGGAGAGGAGGCTGCAGAGCGTTGGGGACTGAGCAGGAGAGGAGGCTGCAGAGCGTTGGGGACTGAGCAGGAGAGGAGGCTGCAGAGCGTTGGGGACTGAGCAGGAGAGGAGGCTGCAGAGCGTTGGGGAGTGAGCAGGAGAGGAGGCTGCAGAGCGTTGGGGACTGAGCAGGAGAGGAGGCTGCAGAGTGTTGGGGACTGAGCAGGAGAGGAGGCTGCAGAGCGTTGGGGAGTGAGCAGGAGAGGAGGCTGCAGATCGTTGGGGAGTGAGCAGGAGAGGAGGCTGCAGAGTGTTGGGGACTGAGTAGGAGAGGAGGCTGCAGAGTGTTGGGGAGTGAGCAGGAGAGGAGGCTGCAGAGTGTTGGGGACTGAGTAGGAGAGGAGGCTGCAGAGTGTACGTGAGATCTGATAAACCAGAGTAAAGATTTGTGACAGCATCTTAAGCACAATGGGAATACCCCCTTAAGAGATTCAAGAATAAGAATAAAGTGATTCAATTTGTGTTTTAGAATGCTGCTTTGTTTGCGGTGCGGAGAATGGATAGGAGGTGGGACGAGGGAGTGAACGTGGAGAGACTTCAGGAAGTTTGCACACTACTAGCTCAGTGAGGGTTGATGGGGATTTGGACAAGGTCTGCCGTAATGGAAATTGAGAGAAGTGGATAAGCTGTTTGCAGTTGGGTGATGGATTGGACAGGGTGGCTGATGGGTAGAGAGAGGTCCAGGATCCCTCCCAGTTTCTGGCTTGAGGCATTGGATTGAATGAGGCATCATTTACTAATCCAGATGACATGAAAAGAGGAGCAAGCTAGGGGACCCTTGGTTTGGGCCTTTCCTATTTGAAGAATGAATGCTGCTGACTATTCAGAAAGAAAAGAGACTTCAAGGCTGGGCGCGGTGGCTCATACCTGTAATCCCAGCACTTTGGGAGGCCAAGACAAATGGATCACGAGGTCAGGAGTTCGAGACCAGCCTGACCAACATGGTGAAACCTCGTCTCTACTAAAAATACAAAAATTAGCTGGGCGTGGTGATACACGCCTGTAATCCCAGCTACTCAGGAGGCTGAGGCAGGAGAATTGCCTGAACCTGGGAGGCAGAAGTTGCAGTGAGCCAAGATCGTGCCACTGCACTCCAGCCTTGGCAACAGAGTGAGACTTCGTCTCAAAAAAAGAAAGAAAAGAGACTTCAAAAGTAAGCTTGAGTGAATTACTGATATGGACAAGAGACGGGAAGAGGGCGGTTCCCCAGCAAAGTTTCCCCCACCCTCAAGCCTGGAACCTGAGGCCCTAAATGAGGACAGGCATTCTTGGTTTTGCTCCCAAAAAGTTGCCTTTTGGCCACTGCTTCCCCTATCCTGTACCCATATAAACCCCAAACCCCAGGCTCCAGAGGCAGATGAGGAGACGAGGAGACAAGCAAATGGCGGAACGTCACAGCAGAGGAAGAGAGAAGAGAAGGAGCATCTGAACACAGGAGTTTGGCTGGAGACAGTCAGAGAAGAGTTGGCCACTGGATGGCCAAACTCCAGGAAAAGATCATCTTAGCATTCGCTCCCCTCTTACAGCTCCCCATCTATCCTGCTGAGAGCCACCTCCAGCACTCAATAAAACCCCTGCATTCATCTTGGAAGTCCACGTGTGACCCAATTCTTTTGGGATGTTGAGTACCAAGGGGCCAGTGAGCTGGTTAACACTTAAGCCCTCTGTGAATGGCAGAGCTAAAAAAAGAGCACTGTAACACTGGGGTCACAGCAACCTACCCCTAGATGCTGCTGTGGGGCCAGAGCCCCGATACCTGCACCTGCCTGTCTGCATGCTCCCCTCCTGTAAGGGGTTTGAGCTCATGGCGGTCAAACAGAGAGCCGCACTCTTCGTCACATACCCTGCAAGTGGGGGCCCGAACACTCTCCCATCTGATTATTATTGAAGTGACTTTTTTGTCATCATTGTTATAGTTGCTCCACTGTCAGAAGGTAAGTTTTAGTCTTGCTGTGTGTGAACGGGAAGAAGAAAACAATGAAGCTGTGGTATATACTTGGTTTTTGATATGGTTTGGATCTGTGCCCTCACCCCGATCTCATGTTCAATTGTAATCCCCAGTATTGGAGATGGGGCCTGGTAGAGGTGATGGGATCATGGGGACAGAGTTCTCATGAATTGTTTAGCACCAGCCCCCCGTGCTGTTCTCTTGATCCTGAGTGAGTGAGTTACTGTGAGATCTGGTTGTTTAAACATGTGTAGCACTGGGCCGGGCACAGTAGCTAATGCCTGTAATCCCAGCACTTTGGGAGGCTGAGGCGGGTAGATCATGAGGTCAAGAGATCAAAAGCATCCTGGCCAACATGGTGAAACCCCATCTCTCTACTAAAAATACAAAAATTGGCTGAACGTGGTGGCTTGCGCCTGTAGTCCCAGCTACTTGGGAGGCTGAGGCAGGAGACTCACTTGAAGTTGCAGTGAGCCCAGATCGTGCCACTAAGCTCCAGCCTGGTGACAGAACAAGACTGTCTAATAAAAAAATTGTAGCACCTCCTCCCATCACACGGTCCTGCTCCTACCACGTAAGATGCCTGCTCTGGCTTTGCTCCCTACCAAGAGTAAAAGCTTCCTGATGCCTCCTTAAAAGCAGCCACAGCCCTCTGCTTCCTATACAGCCTGTGGCACTGTGAACCAATTAAACCTCCTTTCCTTATATTATCGCGTTTCAGGTATTTCTCTATAGTAGTGCGAGAAAGGACTAATATACTTTTATTACAAAACCTGGAGTCTGTGGCCGCCAACTAAAAACCAACAAGCAGCAACTCTTTATCTGAGTATCACTTGCAGGACCAGTAAGCAGCACTGGGGTTTATAGTCCCACATATGAGGAGAATCGCAGAGTTAGAACTGGAAAGGATCTCATTACACTCATTAGGAAACCAGAGACTCAGAGATGAAGTGATTTGTCCAAGGTCACACAGCAAGTTTGTAAGTGAACAAAGGTGGGGGTCAGTGAACAGGTCTCTGGTTCTTCCTTATGCCTCCCTGCCTCTCGAGGGTTAAGACTTTCTGTTAGACACATATGCCTTATTCATAAGGAGAGGATGCTGGGCTATTATTAACCTGGGATACACTTCCATTCAAACTCTGAGAAATGCAAGCGTCTTGACAATACATTCTCCCTACCATTCTGCAATTCTCCAGGACAAGAACCCCGGCTTCCCTTAGCATAGCTGGCATTTGGCTAGGCCTGAAGTCATCCAGCTTCTGGCAAGAGATCATTCTTTCTCCAGGCAGTGGGTGTGGACAGATCATTTTCTTCCTCAGGTTCAGTAGGATGTGCACTTGCCTGTGGGCGCTTGCCAATAATAAAGGCTACGCATCAGACCCTTCACCTACTGAGCTCTCCTAAGTTTTTATAAAGTCTGCCTGGTTCATCCTTTCTTCCTCATTCCTTTTCTTGCCTTCCATTCTTTGAAAAGTTTAGAATTGGAGTGGAACTAGAAATAATTATCCTGTACTAAAGAAGCATCTCTGCTTTAGAGTCATGCTTTAGAGTCGTTTCTTCTTCCTGATATGTGTAGAAGCATGAGATCAAATCAGTTGTCCCATGACTTGGACTTATTAAGAGTGGAAACATGAGGGCCGGGCACGGTGGCTCACGCCTGTAATCCCAGCACTTTGGGAGGCCGAGGTGGGTGGATCACAAGGTCAAGAGATCAAGACCATCCTGGTAAACATGGTGAAACCCCGTCTCTACTAAAAATACAAAAAATTAGCTGGGCATGGTGGCACGTGCCTGTAATCCCAGCTACTCGGGAGGCTGAGGCAGGAGAATTGCCTGAACCCAGGAGGCGGAGGTTGCGGTGAGCCGAGATCGCGCCATTGCACTCCAGCCTGGGTAACAAGAGCGAAACTCCGTCTCAAAAAAAAAAAAAAAAGAGTGGAAACGTGATTAAATTCTGCCACTACCAAAGTAAATCAAGAAAAATGAAAATGGTTTAAGTCTATTTATCCATCACACCATTTTGAAATAAGGTTTTCTGTAACTTTGAATCTTAGATGTTAGCTATATTTATGTCCTATATCCTCTAATTCATTAATTTACTTTTGTCTCTTCAAGTAATAAATACTATTGTTTATTCATTCATGATTCTTCTGAAATATTTCATTTCCAGAATTATCACCCTCTTTCTTCTGTTACAAGGACAGTAATATTTAATGACAGTAGTTTTTGAAAGTAGGATATATTCTATGCTATGATTTACAGAAAAGCATCTGATGGCATTTCTTAGCAGAGATTGGCATTTATGCAACAGAAAACAGTCATAACAGTTTTTTAAATAAACAACTATGTAAAAACAATGGCACGGGGAGATAGGAGTCATTCTGCAGTGTAAAATTCAATCGCTGGGGACTGTCGATAATTTAATCAAATTACTTAAATGCAGAAAGTTGCCTTATTAGTCAGTCACAGTTCTTTCCAAAAATTCTTCCTACATTGTCCATGGGAGGTTTAATATTTTTGTTTATATTTTTCTGTATTTTTAAGGGTTTCTGTAATGCAAGTAAGTTACCTTTTTCAAGAGAAAAAAAAAGAAAAAAAGCATTTTTAAAAGTGTATCCCACATTGGAAAGACCACCTCAAAATTTAGAGGATTATTGAGTAAAGACCATGCAAGAACATTCTTAATAGAAGGTGCAAAGATTAATGAAGAAAAAGGATAATTTAACACTGTAAGAGACCTTTCCCAACCAGTCAGTGGGCAAGGGATGGCAATTTCTTTCTGGAAATTGTAGGCAGATGAATCATTGAGAACAATTCTCTAAATAAGCAAACAAAAGTTTTTTCTCTGCTTTTCATGCTGCTTATCTGGACTTGACAAGCTGTTCTTTGATGAGAAAACGTTTCTTTAACCACAAAGATTTTAGGAGGTTCCATTCTTTTCATGGCCATCTTGATAGCCTTTGACATGCTAAGACATAAACATGTCAACATGGGGCTTCCATCATCTCTCCCTGCTGGGCATGCATAGCTATTTTTTTTTTTTTTTTTTTTTTTTGGTAGGGAACTGAATTTAGCTTCCTGATGCTAATTGAGGAAAAAGACGAAAACAAAAATGTCTCATTTTTTTCAGTTGCGCTGAGGCAGAAACACCTTTTCCTACTCTTCAGTTGTTTTCATTGTTTCCTCCCCTTTTATTCCTTCCATTTGGAGTTTTAGCTCCCCTTGCTCTTCCTGCAGAGGCCCACATGTATGCATGTACTACCCACTCCCTGGGTACAGAGGCAGGATGGGGTGCGGGCTGGTAACCCTCCTCCACAAACTTTTGAAGGCTTCACCGGCTTCTCTCCTACTCTGAGAGGACAAGGGAATGTGTGGGAGTGAGGTGACCTTAGGCAAGGATAATCTCACATCTACTCCAATTTACATGAAAAGTGCTCCATTTGCAAACTTCAGAACTTAATTACTTATAACAAATTACTTGTGGCAAACTCCACAACTGACTGGGGCAGTAGGTGACAGCGCTGTGCTTGGGAATTAGAAGTGTAATATAGAACCATTTCATGAGGGAGTGTGGGACCGAGTCTCCAGAACTTCGCCACAGTGGGCCACAAGACCCACCAAGCACAGGAGTTCATATTCAGAGCAGAAGTGTCTTTGTCAGTGGTCAGTCAATGTTATCTGTATAAGAGAAAGATCTTAATTCGTTAAGATCTGATACAAATTAAAAGAATCACCACGTACGGAAATACGGAAACAATCCAGATAAGAATGATACATATTAATGCTGAAAAGCTACATTGATCAAGGCACTTACCTTTGTGGTAACTCGGTTTCCTCTTCTTCAAAATGACAAGGAGGATAGGACTTACCTCCTAGGACTGTTCATACCTGTGAAGTACTGTGAATGCGACTTGCCGTACCGGAAGCTCTCCGTAAAGTTAACTCCGCTATTATTACTCTCACAACTCTGACACAGCCATCTCTGTGGCTAAACTGAGGATAAAAAAGTTAGTGTTGCTAGTTTTACTAGTTCTAAATCCACCCTAACCATAACATAATAATGAAAGATGGATTTACGAGCATCCTTTAGCAACTTCAATTTATTGTTGAGTCAGAATGAGAAATAGAAAATTAGCCTTTAAAAATTATATCTAGTGGAAGTGTAAATTGACAAAAAACCTTCTAAAATGTGTTAAGAGCCTTAAAATACAAATACCCTATGCACCGGCAATTCCTTAACTGTGAAGTTCTCTTATGGGCACAATCAGAGATGTGTGAAAAGACACGTGTAAGATTCTTCATCAAACTTGTTTATAATACTGAAAAATTGGAACAGCCTTAATGTTTAACAATAAGCTACCATTTAAGAAAAACATGTACATTCATGTGGTAGAATGCCACACAGACATTAAAAACCATGTTGTAGAAGACTATATATTGACATGGACAAATGTTCACAATATATAACCCAGTGAGAATAGCAGGCTGCAAAACAGTGCATCATAACAATCCTATTTGAATGTAAGTGTAGCAGTTGGACTGAAGTAAATCCATGCAAATCCTTTTTAAATGAAGCTTGCTGTATTCTCAAAACTTCTTTAACCTTAAAATCTACCCAGAGCATATGTCTTATTTATTTATTTCGCCCTATTCTTGTTGAAATCATAGTCTAGTCCACTGATTTTTGTGGTAGAATCTGGTTATCAGTCTTGGGCTTTCTCTGTTGACCATTCTGTCAAAATTCAATATCATTAGCTATCCTTACTCACATGCACATGCTTTTTCTCTCTGAACGAACACCGTCTATCCCAGCTTCGCTGACTCCAACCCCAGCAGGGAGGGGACAGCAATCCTCTTTTTGTGCCTGGGAGCAGCAGCAGCAGGAGGAGGTGCCCGCATCCTCATCTGGTGGCACTTTGTTCCATGGCATCTGCTATCTTGCTGTAGCTGTGTTCGTGGTTTCCTGGGGCCGTGTTCAGCTTCATGCCAGCTCCTTCACATGACTCCTTTACCCTAAAGGAGCAGCTGTGTGTCCCTTTGGCCCCCACTCAGGTTTCTGTACATCTGTGACCTCTCCACAAAGCTCTATGCTTCCAGTAGACATCCGGGTCCTCTTCTGTGCCTTCTGAGAGCTGCAGAGAACAGGGGAAGGTATGTCCACTTCCTCCTCCTTCCTTCCTCTTCCAGGCACACTAAAGGATCTCTTCTAGCCCCAGTGGCATACATGATGCCATCAAACCTTCTGTCTTCTGAAATTGTGTGAGGGGCAGGAACCTTCACTGTTATAGTGAGCCCCAAGTTTCTCTTCAAAGAATCAGCATGTCAGTAGGTTCAGCTGTCTTATTCTTCAGTTGTCTATTTTAAAGCTCAACTTCCTTGTAATTCCAGTAAATAACCTTCTCTACTGGTATTTTTTTTTTTTTTGAGATGGAGTTTTGCTCTTGTTACCCAGGCTGGAGTGCAATGGCGCGATCTCGGCTCACCGCAACCTCTGCCTCCTGGGTTCAGGCAATTCTTCTGTCTCAGCCTCCTGAGTAGCAGGGATTACAGGCACGCACCACCATGCCCAGCTAATTTTTTTTTTTTTTTGTATTTTTTGTAGAGACGGGGTTTCACCATGTTGACTAGATGGTCTCGATCTGTTGACCTCATGATCCACCCGCCTCGGCCTCCCAAAGTGCTGGGATGACAGGCTTGAGCCACCGCGCCTGGCCCTTCTCTACTGGTTTTAATCAGTAGTTCACGTCTGTTTCCCTGGCCTCCCCCGCTCCATCCTGACTCATCCTGATCACCTTTTCCAGTCATCTGCTCCAGTCACCTTCTTTGACTTACGCCACCCCTGGCTACCTGTTCTGACCCGCCTGTAACCATCCTTCCTGCCAAAACACCCACCCTGTCACTCCAGCTCAGACCCCTGCTCTCTTTAAAATAGCCAGTCGGGATTAGTCTAGCTTGTGCAGTCTAATCCTAGCCAATAGGGGAACGACACAGCAGTAGGGATGACCCCCCTCAGGCATAAGTACCCCTTCCCCTCTCGTCCAAGCGAGCAGTCACCATTGTTCCATCCAAACACCACACCCTTCTATAGAAATAAATTGCCTTGCTGAGAGGATTTATCTTTGAGTGCTATTGCTTTTGCAGCTTCGAAATTTTACTTATAACATTCACCCTCAAAGAGACACATGTCAAACAGCTCCCTTCCTTCCTGGCCGGCGGGGGGTGGTGGTGGTGGAAGGAGTGGGATGGCATGGGACAGTGGAAGGAACATGGAGCAGAGGAATACAATTTGACATTCCTGAGGGATCCCAGAGAGCCATCCTCAGAATCCCTTCAAGTACTCCTTCTATTTTTTTTTTTTAGCAAATCGCCTATCTTAAATTGGATTACATAAGGTGAAATGCGCCATTATAAATGTACAGTTTGATGAGCATTAACAAATGCATACACTTATGGAAGCACCACAATCAAGATATGGACACCCAAAACCCAGGCTCCAGAGGGAGTCTAGGAGACGAGGAGACAAGCAGACAAACAGCGGAATGGCGGGCAGA
The DNA here is from genome assembly GCF_049354715.1 of Callithrix jacchus. Lineage (NCBI taxonomy): Eukaryota > Metazoa > Chordata > Mammalia > Primates > Cebidae > Callithrix > Callithrix jacchus. The sequence goes on along the minus strand of NC_133516.1, from coordinate 98,967,896 downwards.
GAGAGAGAGAACAGAAGTGGATTGAATGCCGAAATGAGTTTGGCTGGGGACAGTCAGAAAGGAGTGTGGCCGTCTAGTGGAATCCAGTGGGGAAGATCATCGTCCCACTCCCTCCCCCCATAATCAACATAGAGAACATTTTTATCTGTCCCCAGAGTCCCCTCTTACCCTTGCCAAGTCAATACCTGCTCTCCTGTCCTGTGCACCACTGGTCTTTCTGTCCCTTGAAATACAGTGCATTGCATGTAAGTGGTATAACACAGCATGTACATTCTTGCCTGTGGCTAAGCATGATGTCTCTGAGATGTTTTCTTTTTTTTTTTTGAGACGGAGTTTCGCTCTTGTTACCCATGCTGGAGTGCAATGGCGTGATCTCGGCTCACTGCAACCTCCGCCTCCTGGGTTCAGGCAATTCTCCTGCCTCAGCCTCCTGAGTAGCTGGGATTACAGGCAAGCGCCACCATACCCAGCTAATTTTTTGTATTTTTAGTAGAGACAGGATTTCACCATGTTGACCAGGATGGTCTCGATCTCTTGACCTCATGATCCACCTGCCTCGGCCTCCCAAAGTGCTGGGATGACAGGCTTGAGCCACCGCGCCCGGTCCTCTGAGATGTTTTCATGGTATTGCTGTAGTTTGTTACCTTTCATTGTTAAGTTGGGTCCCATTATATGGATATGTGACAATTTGCGTATCCATTCACTGATTGATGGATATTTGGGTTTCTTTTCTGAGTGGGGGGTGTTAGGGGGCAGTTATTACAAAGAAAGCTGCTATAAACATTTATGTACAAGTCTTTATTTATGTGGATTTGTGCTTAATTTCTCTTGGGTAAATACCTAAGATTGGAGGGACTGGGTCATATGATGGCGTATATATAACTTTATGAAACTGCCAAAATGTTTTCCAAAGTAGTTAGTTGTACTATTTTTTAATCCCTCCTGGAAGTGTATAAAAATTCCAGTTCCTCCACATCCTTGCCAACACTTGTTTTTGTCAGTCTTCATAATTTTAGTCTAGTGGGCGTATAGTATATCTCATTATGGTTTTAATTTGCATTTCCGTGACGACTAATGGTGTCGAGCATCCTTTAATATGTTTATCAACCATTCGCATGTCTTTTTTTTTTTTGAGGTCACCATTCAAATCTGTTGTTCGTTTTTTAAAATAAACTTTTATTTTAGAAGAGTTTTTGGTTTACAGAAGAGATTCAAAGATTGTGCAAAGAGTTCCCATATACCACAGTCCCAGTTTCTTCTACTGTTAACAACTTACATTACTGTGGTACGTTTGTCACAATGAATAAGCCAATATTGACATGTTGTTATTGAAGTTCATAGTAGATTCTGTGTCTTCCTTTCTTTTCTTGCCTAGTGTCATTCCTTCCCCGCGTGTCCCAGGACTGCATCCAGACCAGTAAACTGAAAATGATTGCTCTATCTCTTTAGGCTCCTCTAGACATCCGTTTCTCGAAGTTTCTTTGCCCTTGATGACTTTGACAGTTTTGAGAAGTACTGGCTAAGCATTTTATAGAATGTCCCTCAATTAGAGTTTGTGATAGCTTTCATGTGACTCCCCTGGGGCTGTGGGTTTTTTGGAGGAAGACCACAGAGGTAAAGTGTCACTCTCCTCCCATTCTATCAAGGGTCTATGCCATCAGCATGATTTATCACTGTTGATGTTAACCTTGATTACATGGCTAAGGTTGTGTTTGCCAGGCTTCTCCATACTAAAGTTACTTGGTTTTTCCCTTCCCACACTATACTCTTTGGAAGGAAATCACTAAGCACTGCCCACACTTACACTTGGATAGGGAGTAATCCTCCATCTTCCAGAAATGGAATGTGCGAATAAATTATTTGTAATACTTCTCTATGGTAGGTTGGTCTATTTGACCAGGTTTTTAAAATCCAGTCATTTTTTTATATCCTATGGACAGTATGCATTCAGTATTTATTTTCCACTTTGGATTATAAACCAAATTTAATTACTGATTTTGTGGCTCACATTGTTTCAGCTTTCGCCATTGGGAGACTCTTTAATTAGTCCCTATATCCATCTGACATAGCCTCATTATTGTGTTTTCTCGAGCACTTCCTCACATTCTGAAACTACAAGATAAGCCAGGCTCATCTAGTACATCCCTTGCCCCAGCCCTGGGACCGGCCATTTGTCTCAGGAGCCACAGTTCTTTTATTGGAGAATGTTATAAGAAACACAGAAATAGGTTCTGGGTGTGATCATTTTTACTGGGGTGTCTGTTGTCTATTTTTAAATTGGATTGTTTATCTTTTCATGGTTGAATTATAAGGGGTGTTTTCGGTTTTGTTTTTAAATCTGGATACAAGTTCTCTCTTTTCTCCCAGCCCGTGGCTAGTGGAGGGAGGAGAGTGGGTGGAAGTGAGAGAGAGAGATGGAAGTGTTGTGGATAAAGAATTGTGTTGGTACTTAGATGAGGACAATCAGAACATCACGGAAATATTTTTTAATGTTCTTTACATTGAATTTCCGGTGCTCAGACTACAATTGTGGGTGTCGTTTTGCCTCGAGGTCCACTAGTCTCAGAGGAGCAACGTGTCCCCAGGGTGTGCTCCTTCTCCTTGGATGAGCAACCGAGTGGGAGGAATGGCTGTGAGACATGAAGAAATGTTGAATTCGAAAGTAAGTCCACGAAAGACTTAAGCTTCAATAATGGCTTGAATAAAATCTGAGCTGAAGTGAGCATGATTTTTTATATGACATTGAAAAAACTCAATGTCAAATATGGCTGCTGTTTTTAGGCTTCACACAGAAAAGAAGCTCATGTGTGGAGATAGATGTGTAGCTACTCACAGTCTACAGCAAAAGGAATGTTGACACCAAAGTTCTGGCAGTTTTAAATCCTTTCTGATGACAGAGATTTTAGTGACATTTTCTGAAAATATAGCAGTGAGCCAAAATATTCATTTCCACACCAGCTGAATGACTGCTATGTGTAGGCAAGGCATTATGAGGAAAGAAAGATCAAAAAGTAATTCTCTTTTCTCCATTACCTTATGGTTTGGTGCAGTGGTTTCTGGAATTTTTAAATTGTACACCCATGAATATACGACCTAATCCTAGAAAATCAATTCAAAATGATGAAAACTGAGTGAATTAGAATCAGTTAATTAAAAGTATCATTTGACTCTAATTGTTTTGCAAGCTCAGCTATTATTTTAAAAACTCAAGTGAGATGGAAACAAGTTGACTCATGACTCACCTTAAAAAGTGATCATGGTTGTCAGTTTTTCTGCAGAACGTCCTCTGCCATCTATCTATATCTGACTGCACAATCTCTGTACAATAGGAATTATTGTTTATGCTGTGCCTCTGTTCTAAGGTAATCTACTGTGTCATTAACAAAAACATTTTCCAGTTTGCTCTTTTACTAAGGCAGGGAAACCTTTAAAGGAGACATGTTAGAAATCCAGACTTTTTCAGACTTTTGAAAGATAATATAATGCATGAAGAGTACATTACATAACCCCCCAAGCAGGATGTGAGACAGATCCCCAAATCAAATCCATTAATATCTCTAAGTGAATATTTGAATATAGATAGAATGCATAAGGGCTATAAATAATCTCATGTCAAACCAGTTAGGTCTTGCCACCAAATGACTGTGGCACAAAATGCATTTTTCCTAAAAGAGAAAAGTTATTTCTAGAGATTTGGGGATTTTGAAATTTTAGGTAAGAAGTTGTCACACTGAGTTATGTTTGAAAAAATTTTCAACAAAAGAATAAAAACTAAAAGGAGTTTTGGGTCAAAATTGTTCTCAGTCAAAACATTCTCATTTCTATGAAAGATAGTCATTTGAGATAAGCTCTTCGCTAACCTTTGTCCGGGCTAGAGCTAGAATGTAAATGTGTTGTAGAAAAAAAATATGGTTTCTTGTCACATGACCAGGAAAGATTAGGCTCACGGACACATAGAAGGGTGAGGAGCGGAATTTATTGGGTGAAAAGGAAAAGGGAGAAACAACTCAGCAAAGTCAGATAGAGTCCTGCTAACAGGCTCTCCACCTCACCGCTAGAATCCCAGGTTCCCACCCAGGAAGAGGAGAGACCAGGCTCCTCCCTCTACAAAGGATGAGAACTTCTCAAGGCTCCACCCTGTCCTCTGAGAGCACAGGCCCATGGGAGTTCTCCAGGGAGCCCTTTTCACTTGGCTGTCTCAAAGGGAGACCCTCATACCACATGCTAACAAACGGTTTAATAAGTATGTCCTGTCTGTCTACCTTTTTAAGGATACCTTCATAGTGAGATATTTTTAGAAGATGACTCCATTCAATTTTTTTATGACTGGGTATCCCGAAAGGGTGAGTAATAAAATAAGGGCATATATAATTTATAAGTTATTATTTACTTGCTCCATAAAATCGAATAGTTCTCTTCCCCATAATATAAAAAATATAAATTAGGTTGTTATAATCAAATTTATACATGATTGACAGTAATTAACTAATTGATTAAAATTTTTAATGTAGATTAATAAAAATGTTAAAAAGTTAATGTAAAACTTTATTTTGGCAAATAAAAAATTAATTTTCCCCAAAAATATTTTATTTATTAAAATTAAAAGGCAGAATATGAATTATATGACAAATCATAAATTTTAAATTTAAAAAATATATAAAACTAAAACTTATTATTTTTTTTTTTTGAGACGGAGTTTTGCTCTTGTTACCCAGGCTGGAGTGCAATGGCGCGATCTCGGCTCACTGCAACCTCCGCCTCCTGGGTTCAGGCAATTCTCCTGCCTCAGCCTCCTGAGTAGCTGGGATTACAGGCACGCGCCACTGTGCCCAGCTAATTTTTTGTATTTTTAGTAGAGACGGGGTTTCACCATGTTGACCAGGATGGTCTCGCTCTCTTGACCTCATGATCCACCCTCCTCGGCCTCCCAAAGTTCTGGGATTACAGGCTTGAGCCACCACGCCCGGCCTATTTTATTTTTAAAAGGTAATTACCTTTAAAAAATGCATTTATAATAAAATATTCACAATTCTAACATCTGATGTCTATGTAGTTGCCACTGTAGAATCAGCATCTTGATTCTTGCATGTTATGTCTAGACCTGCATATATACATTTATACATATATACACATTTAAGAGTAATTCAAACTTTTTAGCATTGCAAAGTGTTTCTCAGCTACCACGTGGAAACGCTGTGAACATCACATTAGTGCATCAGCTATTCTGGACCATGAATCAGATAGAACACAAATGGAAACAGGAAGGTGGACACTAAGCCCTACTGGCAGAGCATTCTTCATTATGCAAGAATCTATTGCATTTTTGCTGTTTGAGAGAAAAGATTTGATGAGTTAATTAATGTTCCTTTTCTCCTACCCAAGTGTTTGAAGGGCTCAAATTCTGCCACTCTCTGTGGCCATGACTCTCTTAGCATTCAGAGACAGTCTTCTGTTTAGAAGACATTGGGCAAGACATGCAGAGAAAAATTTCCCTGCAACTTAAGTGAAGTTCATAGAAAAAGAGGTTTGAATCTGGAAACCATCATGCTCAGCAAACTGACACAGGAACAGAAAATCAAACACCACATGTTCTCACTCATAGGGGGGTGTTGAACAATGAGAACACATGGACACAGGGAAGGGAGCATCACACATGGAGGTCTGTAGTGGGGAACTAGGGGAGGGACAGCGGGGGTGGAGAGTTGGGGAGGAATAACATGGGGAGAAATGCCAGATATGGGTGATGGGAAGGAAGGCAGCAAACCACATTGCCATGTATGTACTTTGCAACAATTCTGCATGGTCTTCACATGTACCCCAGAACCTAAAACGCAATTTTAAAAAATATATGTATATATGTGTGTGTGTGTGTGTGTGTGTGTGTGTGTGTGTGTGTGTGTGTGTGTACAGAAAAAAAAGAAAAAGAGGTTTAGGTGACTGGTAGTTCTGTGACTATATTGGGTAGAAGATTCCGCCTGTCAGAAGCACCAATGTGTTAACAGAGGAATTAACATATGAAAGCCATCCCAAACAATTAACTGCCCAATCTGTTTTTAACAACCCCCAACAGCGGAGCATTTCAGCCAACGGTTCCAATGTTTAAATAACGTTTTCCTCTGGATGCTTTGTATCAGTGGTCAGCAAACCCTAACCGGCAGGCGGAATCCAGACCACTGACTGTTTTTGTAAATAAAGTTTTATTGGAACACAGCCATGTATTGATTTGTGTATTGTCTATGCCTGCTTTCAGGCTAAGATGGCAGAGCTGAGGAGTTAAAAAGACTGAAATATTTACTCTCTGGCCGTTTACAGAAAAAGGTTGCTGACCACTGCTCTATTTCATGACTAGATGAAATACTGCACAAAAACAGGGGGCATTCGCTTCAGTTAGAGCCTTGGTGAAAATAGAGACTCACCCATAATGCCATCTCTACAAGTAACCTTCATATGAGAAGCCTTAAATACCCACTCTTAAAACGAAGTAACCTTGCTCATCTAATCTCCTTGATTTAACCTTCTCACTCTTACCTGGAACCGAAATTTACAATTCTCACATGTGCTTAAACAGGCTCACAGGTTAAAAGTACATACGCAGAAGGCTAAAGTGTTAATCACATATTATTAGAAAATTTAGGAGTAGTACAAATTTCCCCCTTACCCAGAGGCCCTTGAGCATTTAAAGAAGTGATTCATACCTAGATACCTCATGGGGTTCAGAATATTCCCATTTTCTACTCCCCTAAATTCTGAACACTGTGCCAATTTTCAGAAATGGTTTGGGCTGTCTTGTGTCAGGGATGGCACAGGTATAGCAAGGGCTTCCAAACTAAAATGCAATTTGGGTTTTGATGAAGTACAACTATTGCAAAACCATGAAGTGATTAGAAAACTTTCTGTTCTTTCTGCTTAATGCGGGCGAGCACTAATTTATTTACTGTACTTTCTTCTCTGTACATATTTCTCCACAAAAATGCCCAGAATACAGAGAATGGCTATGAGAGCAATAAAGAGCAAGCTAAGTCTCCATGTAGCCACCCTAACACAGGACTAAGTCAATACTAAGAATTCTGTTGCCTGAGGCTAGTGGAAGGTGTGCTTGCCTCTGTGAACAAGTGGTGCAGCCTGGTGGAAAGACAGTCGTGCCTGGCCGTGATTGGAGGCTTAAACACCCACAGTTCTGTGAACTTGAACAAATTCTCTTCTCTGTCCGAGCCTAACCTGTAAAATGTAGGTTTCGTGTGTCTTGCGGAGTTACTATGATGATATAACATAATACCCATCCAGCATACGGCATTTGATAAATGACAGTTTTCATGAGTGTAATTCTGATTGCCAGGACACTATACAGCTACCCACTCCAAGAGGAAGAGTGTCGAGAGCGGAGTGAGAGGCATTCTGGAATACCCGCTGTGGTCACCGCCTCACCTCCCTTGATGCTGACAGTTTGCATGGCCCTGAAGATGTTCAGAGAGCCCTTCCACAGTCTCCACCCCACTCCCTTTCTCCCTCTGCCGAGAAAGTCACGGGCCTCTGTGACAAATTCCAGGCACCCTTGGAGCAAATGCAATAAAAGCTCAGAACCACAGGGAACTCCTAGACATGCAACCCTAGCTGGGTTCTGCTTTTACTCAAAAAGTTCATTTTCTCTAGCTCCAGAGAAACAGACAAGCTCGGACTCAAGTGAGAGCTTCATTTGGTTTCTCCTCCAATTCCTTTCACAGCCGATGGGCCTTTGGTTTCATCCTGAAAGTGCCCTAATAGGTCCACATCCTGTTCATCTTTCTCGGAAAGATCAAGAAGCAACCCAAGCTCATGGACGCCGTGCTCCTGGGGAGGCCAGACGGGGGCCTGGGGCTTGAGGAAGGGAAGAAGACAACCTGTAGGGCTCACACCAACAGAGCTGGCATTAGGAGGTGTGGGAGAGGCGACTGCCTGCACCCTGTAACCTGGGAGGAAGGGGTAGGGAGAGGACTTAGGGAGAGTATATTATTTTGCTAGGGCCACGTAACAAACCTAGATAGCTTAAAACAGCAGAAATGTATTGTCTCGCAGCTTTGGAGGCCACAAGTCTGAAATCCAGGTGTTGGGAGAGCCGTGCGCATCTGAAACCTGTAGGGGAGAACCCTTCCTTCTGTCATCTGTGTGCGGCACTCCATGCTGCCCGTGACATGACACGGCACTCTCCCCGAGTGTCTTCATGTCACCTTCCCGCCACGTGGCTCTTCTCCTCTTCTTAAAAGAACACCAGTCATATTGGATTAGGGCTCACTCTTCTCCTGTGCAACCTCATCTAGACTTGATTATGTCTGCAAAGACCCTATTTGCAAATAAGGTCATATTCACGGGGTCTAGAAGTTGGGATATCAGCCTGTCTTCTCAGGGAGGATACAATTTAAACCCCTAACAGGGAGTGAAGCGGGGCAGTGGACCCTGGAGGTCTAACTTCCTCAGGTCTCTCCCAGCCCCCGACACCACCACTCCTTTTTGCAGTAACACAGTTAGAGCTTTGTACGTTAACCTTCAGCCAGCGTTTCCCCTGTGACACCCCACATTACAGTCCTCTGTGAGATCTTCACAACCCGATTCCTGGAAAGCAGTTTGGGCAGAGGAGCTGCAATCTCAGAATCTGCATTTTCTAGCCAGCCTGAGGATCACAGCTTTCCGGAAAAGAATAGGAGGTTTGCTCTCTGTGAAGTTGGAGCAAGGACCCCCTCTAAAAGGCTTGTGGCCTCCCAAAGCATAAAAACAAAGGAAAATCTTGAGTTTCTCTAAGGAAAATTCTAGGCACCTAGCTAGCCCTGAGAAGTAAATAAGCAACTTGTTAAGCTAGAAGGTATAGTGGCCTCAAAACAATAGCCAAGGAAGCGAGAATAACCCATGATTGGTTTCCCTAGAGGAACAAAAGATAACATCTTAACGTATGTCTCTGAGTTGTTTTTAGAAACCCGGACCCCCACCAAACGGATCCTCCAGCACATAACTCAGGTAAGGGGGAACCAAATACTGAAGTCTACCTGTCATTCTTCATTGCAAATTTCTTCCTGAGGGGCCTGAAGAAAAGTCACTCTCAGGGAGCTAACATTTGTTTCTGCCAATCCTAAATTTTCATTATTTTATTTATGTTTATTATTATTTTGAGATGGAGTCTTGCTTTGTCATCCAGGCTGGAGTGCAATGGCTCGATCTCAGCTCACTGCAACTTCTGCCTCCCAGGTTCAAGCGATTCTCCTGCCTCAGCCTCCTGAGTAGCTGGGACTACAGGCACACGCAACCACCAGCTAACTTTTTATTTTTAATAGAGATGGGGTTTCACCATGTTGGCCAGGCTGGTCTCAAACTCCAGACCTAGTGATCTGCCTGCCTCAGCCTCCCAACATGCTGGGATTACAGACGTGAGCCACCGTGCCCGGCCAACCCTAAATTTTTAAACGAAGCTTCTCCTTAACCAATCGCAAATCAGAAAATCTTTGAATCTGCCCATGACACATAAGTTCCCATTTCAAGATATCCCACCATTTTAGACCAAAACCAATGTGCAACCTCCATGTATTGATTTACGATTTTACCTGTAACATCTGCTTTCCTGAAATATACCCCGGCCTTGAAAAACACCTGCCTGCAAGCCATGAGGGAGGTCAGGATTTGAGTGTTAGCTGCCTGGGCCTCCTTGTTGGTGCCCTGCAAATCAATGCCTGCCTTTCTCTTTTTGCTATCCTGATGTCCGTGTTCGCCTTTGCTGTGCTAGGCAAGCAGATTCCAGTCTGCTTTTATAACATTGCCAGCCGCATCCACTGTATGGTGAACAGATCATAGCTCCTTTTGGAGTTCAGATATGAATGAAGTAAACTAAAAAGAGAAGGCTTGGGAACTGGGTGTGGGATAAAGAGAACAAGGGATTAGAATAAGGATGCTGAGAATCTTAGATGGGGGAGAAAAACTTCCCGATACTCCCTTTTGGCAACAATGGGCCCTGGACACCAGCCTTTATATGTGGAAGCCAAGATAAATATTATTCAACTGGGTAATTTCAAATTGGACTGCTATGTTGCTACCATCCCCTTGTCAGTTAGCAAGTTAGGGCAGTCAGCCCAATAGGCTAGGCCAGGTTCTCCAGTCTGCTAAGACTTTCAGGGCACAAACTGAGGTCCCCCTCAGTCAAACACCATTACCTGAGTAGACTCAGACCTCTTGCTAATGTGGAAGTGTGAGAGTAGTTAACAAATAGTAACAGGGCTTGTCCTGCCCTACTTTGTCATATGCTGCATGTGAGATAGACACATAGGGCTCTGGCTAGGAATAAGCCTGATATTCCACTCCAGGGGAGGGATGCTGGTGTTTATCTTCTCTGCTCACTCTGGGCCTCTGAATTTTTACTGCAAACAAGAGTTGAGGGGGGCCTACTTTGTAGTAGCTGTATACTACCTTTGTAGTAGTTTAAGACACTCTTCCATGGAACTAAGTTAAAATAACAAAACGGAAAACTGAGAGTGGTTGAGTGAATAAGGAAATGAATTATCCCCAATTTACTAAGTATACAACAAGCTATAAATAATACTGAGTTATATAGCTTTGGTGTACTTCCCATGCATCCTGGTAGAAAGACTCTGAACTTCCAAATGTTGGAAGGAGACTCTGGGTTCCTTTTCTTCAACTTCTTTTCAATATTGCTTAAGAAGTTGGCTTCCTGGAAGGCTGGTGGCTGCCTGGTAAGGGAGAAACATATAGAATGCATTCAAGAAATGAGTCGTTGATCTTGGGCAAAATAAAGAAGAGAGACTGTCCCAGGAATGAAAGGACAGAATAGACTCTGCATTTCTGGGAGGAAGAGTCATATTAAATGTCCAAGTTCATGGACAAAGATGCCCCACTGAGGAAGCAGGGCAAGGAAAGGAACACTGCAGCCATTCACAGGAAGGGCAGGGCTCGAGGTAAAATGTCGGTGTCCATCAAGGCAAGAGACTTCGGGGAAAGGGGTGGGAGGAATATGTAATCAGTTCCATGCGCCTGTGTTTGGGGCCTAGAATGCTAGGATGGGGTCCTGTTTTCCACAGTTGAAGAATTGATATAGAATGGACTGTTGTCGCTAGTGGCTGTCAGTGGAGCACTGACTGGATCTAAAACTCTCTGGGTTTGAATCCTAGCTCTGCTATCCTAGTCGCATGAGTTTGATCCAATTCACTTATCTGTTCCTTAGTCACAAAGGACTTATCTATAATATGGAGATAAAAATAGTACCTACTTGAAAGTGTTTTGTAAAATTGAATTCAGCTGAATAAAACAGAGTTTCTGGAACATAGTAAAGACTCTTAAGTATTCTTTATAAGAAAAACTAATTAGCCAAAATTGCCTTGAGGGTCTGCCTTGATTCCGGTTTTGGCTGGAGGTTTGATTCTGCGTTGTCTTCTGACCCCTTTCTGATTTGTATTTGTCCATGTTTTCCAATGTCCCACCACAATTCATGCTGAATAAGGACCTTATAAGGGAGGAAAATGACATTTCAGAGAATGTATGTGCATTTGTTTATAGTTGAAGGTTTTTCTAGCCTCTCTCTCCTCTATTTTTCAGTATTTTCAAATATGCTCCCCTATATCTAGCTATTTCTGTTTCTACGTGCTACTGCATAGATCAGGGCACATTTCTCGTCTTCAAGAGGGATAGCTCTTCTGTAGTTCTTAAAAATGTCTGCTTGTAGCTTCCTGAGAATGCCTCTTCCACTTTTCCTGCTATGATGGGATGAGTTGTGGACTCTCCCGGTTTTCTGCAGGAGGAGAAAAACTTCCAGATGAATTCAACCCAGTAGCTCCCAACTGCTGAGAAGTCGTTTACTACATGCATATTTCCTATATTTACTATTTATTGTCAGTATTCTCTTCCTCTCTCTCCTTTCCTACTTTGCCCCCACTGCCCTATCTATCTCTTTCAATGTAATAAAATATATCCACAGACATCTGTGCCCTGAACTGTTTTCTGTTTAGAGTCCATGTCCACTTGTCTTGCTTCATATGCAGTGTGATTTGATGTGTGCATATGGCTATATCTGCCCCCAACATCATCTATTTTAGCCTCTCCCAAAGTCTGAAGTTTCCCTGATACTCTGGCTCAAGGCATCTTCTCCTAAAGACTCCTGTACAAATACAAGCGATCTCCCCTAGGAAAGCTGACTCACGGGTAACATCTCCACGGTTTGTGAGATTCCTACTTGATGCAGTGTGGCAGTAGCCTTCCTAGGGCATCAAATTAGTCTGTGAAGGAAGAAGAGGTGTGTTTCAATAAGAAGAAAAATCCTTCTGCCCAGCAGGCCCTGTCAGCCCGAGGAAGGGGGCTGCCCATGCATGATATTCTGCACCAGGATCATGGTGGGACTGGGCCATCGGATGGGGAAGAGTGGGGACAGACCATTCCAAAGGGTGAAGAGGGGAATACCAAAGAAGAACTCAACTTGTTAGCAAAGGGCCTTCAGTGAGATCTACTGCCTACTTTTATATTCATTTCTAAAAGGCTTGTTTTATGTCTTAGGGACTTTCTGTTTTCTACAGCTTGGAAGGGCATGTTTTCATTAAGGAAAACTATGTCTAAGATATTGTTACTCAGGGTGTTAAAGTTGATGTGCAGACACGGTCTTGGAAAGGATGTATTTTCACTCCTCTGCTTGCTTTTAGAATCCCCAAGACAGGCCCAGCCCCAGGGTTCGAGGGTTCCCTTTCCTACTGGGGTTGAATTCCTTTCCTCTTCTCATTCCAGCCTCCCTGGGAATGCTCTCCTTGGCCTTGGGACTCTTCTCCTTTCTGCACAGAGCACCCCTAGATTGCTGGCTTATTGTATCCTTCCTAATAAGATTCTGTTTAACCTGAGATTGTATTGCTGTGCATTTCAAATTCTACTTTCGTGAGAGTAAAAGAGCTGCTGTGAAATACACATAGGACACATAATAATTAGACAAATACAACACAAGCCCTTTTAAAATCTTGTATAAGACTACCCTATCTGTTTAAAGCAGATCTCTGTTGCAGAGTTATTTGAGATTTTTCCCCCTTCTTTTCTGTTTAAAAGAAGGCAGCAAGGCACAGTGAAAAAACCATGAGCTATGGACCCAGACATACATGAATTTGAACTGATTCTGGCTCACGCCTGAAGTGTGGCTGGACAAGTTGTGTAAGGTCTCTGTGAGCTGCACCCATTCAGCTTGGATAGAAATCATTATGTTGTAGAGTTGTTGTAAGGATTAGGAGTAATTCCTCAATCCTAAGGCTGCTTTGAGGACTTAAAAAGTCCACATATGTCAAGTAATTAGCAAACTGCCTAGTACTTAGCAAAAGTATAAATGCCATGTGCTTTATTCATATTATTGATTAAAAAATCATAAGCCATACAGAAGAAAAACTAGAGACAGAAAAATAAAATGAAGCCAGACAGGGAACAGAGAAGAAACAGTGAGCATAGAGGGGTAAAGTTATATTCTTTTTCACGTTGAGTTAAGGTCCTGACTTTCTGACTCTGGGCACTCAACAGTGGAAGAAAGATGAGAGCCTCCCATGGCAGGGAAGGTGGAGCGAGGGGGAAAATGACAGGGGAGGAAAAGGGGGCAGACAGGCTTTCAAGCAGTGTGGAAGCATTTGGGAATAGCTTCAGAATGGAAAATGCCATTATCATAAAAGCATACAAACAAGGAACTAGAATACCGTTCATTGTTTTAGAGTTGCTTAGTCAATAACATTTAAATTTTTATCTGATTATGAAAGGAGTATGTTTTCATATTGAAAAATTGGAATATGCAGAAAGACACAAAGACTAAAATGAAAATAATCTGTAATGCACAGAGGAATATTCATCATTTAGGGTAAGTCCTTTTAGCCTAATCTGTACATATTTACATTTCTTCTACAAAGTGGAGCTTATTTTATGAAAGTAGTATAGCTAATGAGACCGCCAAGTAACAAGGCGTCACCGGAGGATCTCCTATGGCCTGCACACTGCGAGGATGGGGCGGAGCCTGGGGACGTTTATGCCTTTTGCAGCGGGGAAGAGTCTGGCGCCCCTGGTTATCCTGTGTTATAAACTGGGATTCAGTCAATGAGTAGAGAGCGCGCCTGTTAGCAGGACTCCATCTCACTTTGCTGAGCGGTTTTTCCTTTTTCCGTTTTGCCCAATAAATTCCGTTCCCCCTCACCCTTCAAAGTGTCTGAGCCGAATCTTTCCTGTTGTGTGACAAGAACTCAGTTTGTCCTACAAACTCGGTTTTTACTTAATTATATATGAATTTATCTCATGTCATGAAATATTCTAGCATATCTTTTTTTAAAATGTGCAATTAAAAATTCAAACATGTAAAAATAGAGAGACACTAGAATAATGAACCTCGTGTTTCTATCACTCACATTCAACAATTATCAGTTCGTGGCAAATTTTCTTTTATCCACACTGTCTACTTCTCTTGAAGCAAATCTTAGACACAATGGAATTTTATCTACAAATATTCCAATATATATGTGTCTCTGTAAGACTTGGGATTCTTCTAAGGAATGTAATTAAAACTGCCACATCTAAAAATTAAAATTAAGTTTTTTTTGTGGGTTTTTTTTTGAGACAAGAGTCTTGCTCTGTCACCCAGGTTGGAGTGCGATGGTGCGATCTCGGCTCACTGAAACCTCCGCCTCCTGGGTTCAAGCGATTCTCCTGCCTCAGCCTCCTGAGTAGCTGGGAATATAGGCACCCACCACCACACCGGGCTAATTTTTTGTATTTTGAGTAGAGACAGGGTTTCAATGTATTAGCCAGGATGGTCTTAATCTCCTGAACTTGTGATGCACCCACCTCGGCTTCCCAAAGTGCTGGGATTACAGGCGTGAGTCACCACGCCCGGCTTAAAACTAATTTCTTACTATCAAATATGAATTTGCTGTTTACTTCTTCCTGCTTGTCATATCATTTTAAAACTGTTTGACTCAGGATCCGATTTTTGGTGTTTAGAGATTGGGCTAAAACTCTGAGTTTAAATTGAAAGTATTAATATGAACACACAATATATTTTATCTAAAACAAAAACTATACTTTTTAAGCTCTGTATACTGAAAACGCCTAGAAACGATGACTAAGCCAGGAGCAAAGAACACCTCTAGTGCCAACCTTATAGACTCCAAATACCATTGTTCACTAAAAGAAAATAAGATTAATTGAAGAAATATTGGATTCCAGGTCTGGGTCAAGAAAAGAACAGTATAAGCCTGAAACGTCATATACCAGAAAGCAAAGAAAGTGCAGAAACATTAGGGTGATGCCCAGAGGATTCAAGTTTTTGGTTTTCATTCTGCTTATGTGATGAATCATGTTTATTGATTTGCATATGTTGAACCAAACTTGCACCCCAGGAATAAGCCTGTATGATCACAGTGAATTAACTATTTGATGTGCTGTTGGATTCAGTTTGCAAGTATTTTGTTGAGGATTTTTGTATCTATGGTCATCAGAGATATTGACCTGTAGTTTCCTTTTTTTGTCGTGTCTTTGCCAGATTTTGGCTTCATAGAATGAATTATGGAGGATTCCATTCTCCTCAGTTTTTTGGAATACTTTCAGTAGAATAGGTACCAGCTCTTCTTTATACATTTTGTAGAATCCAGCTATGAATCCACCTGGCTCTCAGGTTTCTTGGTAGGTTTTTTATTACTAATTCAATTTGGAAGCTCAATATTGGTCTGTTCAGGGTTTTGGTTTCTTCCTGATTCAATCTTAGAAGGTTGTCTGCTTCCACGAATTTAATTTCCTCCGTATTTTCTAGTTTTTATGCATAGAGGTGTTCATAACAGTCTCTGAGGTTCTTCTGCATTTCTGAGGGATTGGTTGTGATGTCACCCTTGTCACTGATTGTGTCTATTTGGATCGTCTCTCTTTTTTTGTTGTAAATGTATTAATCTTGTTTATCCTTTCAAAGAACCGCATGATCATCTCAATAGATGCAGAAAAATCTTCTGCTAATATCCAACATCCTTTCATGAGAGAAACTCTCAACAAACTAGGCATCAAAGGAACATACCTCAAAATAATAAGAACTATCTATGGCAAATCCACAGCCAACATCATACTGAACAGGCAAAAACTGGAAGCATTCCCCTCAAGAACTGGAATAAGACCAGGGGTTCTTCCTCTCACCACTCTTATTCAACATAGTGCTGGAAGTCCTAGCCAGAGCAATTTAGCAAGAGAAAGAAATGAAAGGCATCCAAATAGGGAAAGAATAAGTCAAATGATCTCTTTTCACAGATGATATGATTATAAACATAGGAAGCCCCAAAGAGCCCACCAAAAGCCTCCTAGAACGAATGAGTGACTTTAGTAAAGTTTCAGGATACAAAATCCATGTAGGAGCTTACTAGCTTTCTTTTTTTTTTTTTTTTTTTTGAGACGGAGTTTCGCTCTTGTTACCCAGGCTGGAGTGCAATGGCGCGATCTCGGCTCACCGCAACCTCCGCCCCCTGGGTTCAGGCAATTCTCCTGCCTCAGCCTCCTGAGTAGCTGGGATTACAGGCACGCGCCACCATGCCCAGCTAATTTTTTGTATTTTTAGTAGAGACGGGGTTTCACCATGTTGACCCCAGGATGGTCTCGATCTCTGGACCTCGTGATCCACCCGCCTCGGCCTCCCAAAGTGCTGGGATTACAGGCTTGAGCCACCGCGCCCAGCCGAAAATTTACTAGCATTTCTATACACTAATAACAATCAAGCTGAGAGTCAAATCAAGAACACAATCCCATTTACAATAGCCACAAAATAATGAAATACCTAGGAATACATGTAACAAATGAGGTGAAAGATCTCTACGAGGAGAACTACAAAACACTGCTGAAAGAAATCATCGATGATACAAACAAATGGGAAAACATTCTAGGCTCATGGATTGGAAGACTCAATGTCATTAAAATGGTCATCCTGCCCAAAGCAAGATACAGATTCAATGCTATTCCATCAAAAATTCCAAAACTCATATGGAACCAAAAAAGAGCCTGAATCATCAAAGCAATCCTAAGCAAAAAGAACAAAGCTGGCAGCATCACATTACCCAGTGACAAACCATACTATAAGGCTGCAGTAATCAAAACAGCATGGTACAGGTAAAAAAAAAAAACCAGACACATAGACCAATGGAACATAATAGAGAACCCAGAAAGAAGGCTACATACCTATGACAATCTGCTCTTCAACAAAGTTGACAAAAATAGGCAATGAGCAAAGGACTCCCTATTTAATAAACGGTACTGGGATAACTGGCTAGTCATAGGTAGAAGATTGAAACTGGACCCCTTCTTTATGCCATATACAAAAAGCAACTCAAGATGAATTAAAGTTTTAAATGTAAAGCCTCAAACTATAAAATTCTAGAAGAAAAGCTAGAGACTACTGTTGTAGATATTGGCCTTGACAAAGAATTTATGGCTAAGTCCTCAAAAGTAATTGTGACAAAAAAAAAAATTGATGAGTGAAACCTAACTAGAGCTTCTTCACAGCAAAAATAATAATAAAATAAAATAAAATAAAATCCTATCAAGTAAACATACCTTACAGAAATGGAATAGAAAACTATAGATGGAAAAGAAACTTAAGAGACAGTCAAGCAATTACATTGTATACAACAATTTTAATTGACTCGAGCTGTTTTGATGGATACCTAGCTGGTCCAACTTTTCATTTTAACAACTAATACTATGACAAATATCCTGTTATATGCACACATCTTTGTACACATTTCTGGTTTTTTCCCTAGTGGAAATACTTAGAAACTAAATTCGTTGGTCTAAAGTATATACTCTTTTAAAGTATGGTACAATTTTGCTTTTATTTATTGGTGATTTAACAAATACCATGAGACTGGAACTCTTAGACCCTATGAGATAAACAAGAAAAGGTGTGACTGTTACTCTTTAATCTCAATTCAACTTGAGATATAAAAAGAGGATTTCAAATGGTGTCCAATTAGTGGGCTGGATCACAAGTTCTAGAACAGTTCAGAGGGAAAAGGAAGTTCTTTGGGTTAGAGTGATCCAGGAAAACTTCATGGAGCAGGTAGAATTTGAGTCCATGCTTAAAGAAAGGAAAGATCCAGGGTTGGAGGGAAGCGTACAGACAATATCAGATTATAGAACACACACAGGTCAAATTAGAGCACAGTGGAGTTTGATTTGGACAGCAGAGTGTTTTTCTTGTATAATTTTAATTAGTTGTCAATATTTCGAAATCAAGAGATTTCTTACGAAAAATCTGTATTTCTGAACTAATACAAGGATTACCTGACAATACTGGGTGCACAGTCTTTCATGCCACCAGTTGACTGGAGTTGAAGATTGGTACTGCCGTGTAGATGGGGCTTGCTCTCTCCAGCTGTCTGTGGACTCGACTTGGCCCATGGCACTGATTTATCTACCCAGTCCCTGTGAACTTGGGATCTGGTATATAGCATGAGGAAAATCAAATGGGTAGATGAGGCAGATTATGCCTCAAAGACATGTAAGTGGACGAAACTGGTCACTGTGGATGGGTCACAGTTGGGAGTAGTATGAGATGACGCTGAAAAAGTAAGGTGAGATCAGCTCACACATGAAAAGTCTTCCATACCAGACTCAGAATTGCCCTTAATTCTTTGCAAGAGAGTCTTGTCGTAGGCCCTGTGTCTGAGCAGGGCCTGCTCTGACCCTCTTCCAGTCATACCCCTCTACCCAGGATTAATAATCCACATGGATAAGGGACCATGTCCACTTTCTCCCAGCACTGTCCTCCCCCTTGAGGCCATGCCCATTCTCATGTTTAGGACCCTGCAATTTGCTGCCTCAGTGACCCCAACCCCACTGCTAAGTCCTGAATAAGCCTCTTCTTCTAGTCCATCCTCTTAAGGATTGACTGCACAACCAGCATGCATCCCTAAATCTAACAATGGCCAAGAGGTGACTGTTTGCAGTTAGAGGCTACAGGGTTATGGACAGCATTTAAAGGCAGGCTGGCTGTTCACATACATGCCTATTTGGTGCTTTATGAAACTGAGAGTGAGAAGAGGGGTGAGTTAGAGACCTCATTTGTATTTTTATTGCAGTCCTACAAATGGAAGGGGTTTGTCTGATTGACCTAAACCATTTTTAATACAGTAATTCATAGGTAATGGAGATCCAGGGATGTTTTTGAACACGGAAGTGCCATGGTGAGAACAGGTTTAGGAAAGTTTCTTTTGCAGTTCTGTAGAGGATGGATTCATTGGATTGGGAAGGGAGGCAGGCAGCTCAACTCAGAGGTTCTTGCAATAATACAAATAAATAAATTATGAGTCCGCTGGGATGGGGATAGAAACAGAAATTCAGGAAAATTCAGACCATTAAGTTGCATGGCAGTATAATCTCCCTTAGTGGAAAATTACAGTATCGCCCAAATATTCCAGATCCTCTTCTACCTAATAGTTCTATTGGCAAAGCTCAGAAAATCGGGCTTATAAAATCATGAAGGTAACTAGAATAAAGAATCAATAAAAAATGTTTGGATTTCGTGCCTAGATGTGATTTCAAAAGAAGGACAGTTAGGGCAGAAATGAAGTGTGCATTCAGAAGAGGACACAGAGGCTGGCTGTAACAGGGAAGGCTTTAATGGCAAGATGTACCAGAAGCTGGTAGGAGAAACCCGACAGTGAAACTGTGGTGATGGAGCAGAGAAAATTTTCAGCAAGGGAGATGGAAGGCAGATGGAAGTACTGTGAGATTAAAGAAGGAGGCAGGATAGTTATTCATAGCTGTTCTTCTGTTAGAACTCCGAAATATGTGTGCTTAAAGAATGGATAGAAAGTAATTGATTTGAAATAGAAAAGCATTAAAGCTTAGAAATATGGAAACATAAGAAATGACCCTGAATTAAATGTGTTTGAAATGGTTTTTAGGGCTTTCTTTCGTCCATGTAAGTCACCTTAACAAAATATTTAAATAAAACATTTTGAAAAAATAGTCATTGGACTTTTTGAAAGAAAAAAGCCCGACAGATTCAAGGCAAATCGCATGGCTAACAATTATGGAAACTGTTGTGGGACTCCAAAAGGCAGCCCTTGCCTCAGTGTGGGCCCTGGGGTTTGTCCCCCAGAGGGGGTTCATGCTATCAACCACCACTTGCCCCAACTCTGGTTTTCCAGATGCAGACCCTGCCAGGTTTGATGTGACCAAAGGCGATTCTCTATAGAAGATGACAGCTAGGCCGGGCGCGGTGGCTCAAGCCTGTAATCCCGGCACTTTGGGAGGCCGAAGCGGGTGGATCACGAGGTCAAGAGATCAAGACCATCCTGGTCAACATGGTGAAATTCCGTCTCTACTAAAAACACACACAAAAAAAATTAGCTGGGCATGGTGGCGTGTGCCTGTAGTCCCAGCTACTCGGGAGGCTGAGACAGGAGAATTGCCTGAACCCAGGAGGCGGAGGTTGTGGTGAGCCGAGATCGCGCCATTGCACTCCAGCCTGGGTAACAAGAGCGAAACTCCGTCTCAAAAAAAAAAAAAAAAAAAAAAAGAAGATGACAGCTAGGTGTGGTTACTAGCCAGCACTGCAGCCGCTGGGGACAGGTGCAGCCGCTAGGGACAGGTGCACCAGCTGGTGAGTCAGAGCTAGCAGGTCGCTGAGAGCTTCCACTACACCACCTAATCACCTTCAACCTGGAGATGCATCCCACCACGATGAAATCATATGTTTTCATCACAGTCAAAATTAAAAGACCACGAGGCAGCTTAGGGCAGAGAAAAGAATCCCTTTGATGGAGGTAGCTGACCTGGGAAAAGGTTTCTCTTCCACCACCACTAGGAGATTTGGGGCAAGTCACTCGGCCTCTCTTGGCTTGTTTCCTCATTCAAACAGTCAGAAAAATTAAAAAGACTATTTTGAGAGTCATAGGAGGAAATTAATATAACATACGTAGACAATATGTTGATGCATGATAAGCAAGTGTACCATATACTTGTTTATATTAATAAGAAAAGATCTGGAAAGCTATATACTAGGCTTAACTGTAAGTTAACCCTGAGTGAGGGTCACGGTGGATGCTTGTAGAGAGAACAACAACGGTGTGGTGAACAGTGTAGATTTTGGAGCCACACTGGTTTTTGGACTCTGGGCAAGTTTTTTAACCTCTCTGTGCCTCAGTTTCCTTTTCTGTAAAATGGGGGGTAGGTAAAAACCTACCTCATAAGGTTGCCTTGACAATTAAATGAGCTAATACGTAAAAATCATTTATGATTTTGCCAGGCATGCTGTAACAGGAATATAACTGTTAGATATTCATGATTCATGTTCTTTTATTTTGCTCATTCTTGCCCCTAATTTTTCTACAGTGATTGTACATTGATTTTACAAGGAAAACCTATAAAACATAAAAACGGTTCTTTTTAACAAGTGAACTATTAATAGCTGGTAGACATTTTAATTAACTTTTATTTTAAATTGGAATAAAATAATTAAAACTGTTCAAGCAATACATCAAACAGAGAACAACGGTCATACGCTTTCTGCTGTTCGCTCAGAAGCACCCGGTCTCTCAGGTTTGAGGTTGCTGTATTTGCAGGAGTTGCTGCTGCTACTGTTTTTCTCTCTCCACAGCAGTGGGAATCTGGAGACCTGCCTTGCATTTGGTTTTCTTCGCAGCCAACTCTGTGTTAATGCAACATCAGTATTTCAGCTTTTGGTGGTTGAGGTCATCTTGTATAGTTGTCTAAATTGTGGAGTGCTTTTTCTTTTTAATTTTAAGAGTATCAAACAGTAACAGCTGCTGCCCTACTCCTAATAGACAAATGAATGCAAAATGGCTGAACCATCAGCAGCTCCTGGCAGATCCTAAGACCTATGGCCAATAAACCCTCCTGAGACTAGACACTTGTGTCACAGCCTCGTGCTGGCATGGCTACATGTGAGCTCAGGACACTCTCCACATACCAGGTGTCTCTTGCCTAAGACGTGGGTTCAGGACAGGCAATTGCTGTTTTATCAAGGATATTCAGGTGGCTGAGCAAGGCCAATATTGAAGAAATGTATTATCTGAATTGTTCAATTCCCTGGGAACTTCCCTTTTATTGCTCAGGAGGCATGAGGAAGTGACAGCACCACACACACACATACACACACACACGCACGCACACACATTCACACTCACAATGCTTTAGGTCAAATTATCATCAAGAAGCCAGTAGGATTTCTAAGAGAAAATGGGCTGTTGCAATCATGCTTTCAATCCAGCCACTACACTTGGCAGGTAATTGCAAGCCAGGGGCAAGCCACAAATACCAATAAATTCAGACATTATCGTTCCTGACGCCCACAAGCGCCATCATAATAATGAACTACCAATATGCTCAGATTCCCTGATCACATGGACTATACATTTCACAGGAATTTTAAAACTCCAGACGAATGGAGGAATTCTCCAGGCTGTAAGATTTCTTTGGAGACTAGATGAATTCAGAGGGATAAAGTTAATTGAGGTAAAACAAAAATGGTGATGGATTTATTCTAAATTTAGAGAGCAGAAAGGTTTTTATTTTTCCGTTCAGCTCCTTCCTTCCAAGATTTCTCTCTGTTTTTTTTTTTTTTCCAGTGAGTCTATTAGGAAGGCTCTGTAGACCTAATTGGCAAACGGAAATAAATAAATCATGGGCACCCGCCCAAACATTTTGAGGGAATTTATAGCCAGAATTGTGTACATATTGATCAAAACAGGCATCCTGCCACAGTCGATGAGGTCCCTGGCAGACAGACCTCGGTAAAACTGAGCAAAATTATAATACCATAAACCACAGAATCACTAAACATTTCAGCATATATCTCAAATAAAGCATTACGATTTTTATAAGAGGAAATTATTCCTGATAGAGCTACCAGACCGCTTGGAGGTGATAGGCGTGAAAAGATGAGATTCCAGGAAACTCGACTTATTTCCATGTTTCAAAAACCTTAAACAAGGCTTTATTTCCAAAGTAATTTAAACCGTTGTCAGCCTGAGTTGGGGGGAGGGACTTCTTGGGGGACTTCATGAACGTTCAGTGAGAGATTTTGAAATAAGTCAAAGTTTAGGGCTGAATAAATGTTTTTCTGGAGAAAAAAGCATAAAAAGTAGCATCTCTGGAAAAAGGTGCCACTTAATATGTTTTATAAATGATCAGGAAGAGGGAATGCAGAAGAAGGAATACCTCAGGGGTTGCAAAGACAGTGGATGTTTCTTGGTTTAGCGGTAATTGAAACAATTGAGTCTGTCTGGGACAGTATGACGTGGCAGCTTCAGGATGGGTCACCCAGAGGAAATACCTTTAAGAAAATGAGTAAAATTTGCTTCCAGAATTATAGCCTCTGACATAATTTGTCCATTAATAAATAGTTCAGTGTCTTTTATGTGCAAGGTACATGTATGCAAATTCTGGATGGGGGAAACATTGCTTTACAAAGTCTCCTGAAGATGTGGAGCCAACGTGTTGCTAAAGCCAAAAGGGAAAGGAAGCTCTGGTTATGGTTAGGGTAGGAACCAAAAACAAATTGGAAAATAGTCTTTAACTTTTGCATAAAATTATGGTGTGTGCATGTCTGGAAAACTAGAATGAAATGCAGCAAAGCAACTGAATAGGGAAAATATACTGGGAGGTCAGAGGGCCTGATTCACACATAAGGAGAAACATAGATCGTAACACTGGGCTAAGGAGAAATCAGTATCTGTTCAATGATGTTTCAAAGGCTACTGAGAAGGTTCATATGACCTTAATCTCTATCCTTCCCTTCTTATGCAAACTTAATAATATATATCTTTTATGTCTACAATTTTGACTTTCTTACCTCCATTTCACTCTTTAATCATTTAAGTATCTGCCCTCACTGCTTCAGTAAAGTCATTTTCTCAGGGAATTAACAATTTCCTAACTCCAAATCCCATAGAGAATGTTTCTTCTCATTGATTTGATCTTTCTCCCTTGGCCATTCCCTTCTTAAAGTTTTCTTCTTCCATAGCTCCTGTGGTGCCACTCTCCCTGGTTTTCTTTGTGCCTTGGATTCTTTCTTGTCCTTCCAATGGCTCCTCACCCTCTGCTTGCCCCTTAGGTTAGGTTATGCCTGCCTCTTCTCACTCTACATGCCCACCTATGACCCTCACCATGCTCAAGACTTCAACTACCACCTGTTCTCTGATGAGTTTCACAATTCTTCTCTCTTCTCCTTCCCCCAGCCCTCCTCTGAGCTCTCCAGCCATAGTTTCAATTGTCAACTAGACATTTCAATGTCCCTTATAAGTAGAGACAGTATGCCTCAAATCAAACCTGAGTCTCCCCGCACCCTCGACCCACTCGTCCTCAGTCTCCCTACCGCTGGATGGAAGCACCGCTAGAGCCCTTACAGGCACACACTGGGTCTTGGATGAATTAACGAAAGCCAGCATTTCTCTACCTGCTTCCCCCAGCACCAGAGTGAACAGTGGTGCTCAGAGAAGACTTTAGCTTTCCCACCCCCTCTGCTGGATATCCTTGTGAAGGACACAGATGGAACAACTGTGGTAAGTCGTCCTGCCATCTCCTTATCACTCACACAAAACGGAAAACTCAGAGCCATCACTTCTGTAATTACCGAGTCATCAGGTTCTGACTGTTTTATCTTAGAAGTGTCCATATTATATTTCCCAACAGAAATGTATGTTAGGGAAAATGCTTTTACCTAATGTACCAACCCTCAGTTCACAGTACTGATTAGCAAAGCTTCATTTCTTTCTTATTTGCTGAAAAAAATAACCATTAATACAAGTTCTCACATTTTCTTCCTCTCCCTAGTAGAAAACTCTGGGTAGACTGATTTATTTTACTTTGGAGACTACTGGTAATGAAGTCCAAACTCCACAGCATAATGGACGGGATCTTTCATGCATGGCAACAGAACGCCTTTCCAGCCTCTGCTCGTGCCTCCATGCTCACTGCACCAAGGGCATGGCACGGGCTGTTTCTTCAATGGATCCACGTAGCTTCGTTACTCTGCACATTCGCACATGCCCCAGCTCTCAGGAATATCCTTTCCTTAGTGCCCTTTTTATCTTTCAAGGTTTAGCTCAGATGACTTCTTCCGTCAAGCTTCTTCCAGTCCCTCTCTCACCCTCTACCTCCCCGGCTTCCATCCAGGGCAGACTTCCTCTTTGCCCGTCTGTGGCCCCACAGCTGCTTCCTCCAACATGAAGTACATACAACAACCCTCTCACACTAGTTGACTACTCATTTCTTTACAGGCATTTCTCTTCTGCTAGATTTTTCTCTCTTCGAAATAGAAATCATGTCTTATCCATCTTTGTATACAAAAGACCTAGGATTATTTGACACATTGTAGGTGCTTTGTGACAGTTGAATGAATGAGCAAATACATGATGAAATATACTTAATTGAAGTTCTCTTCAAATATATTGGGCTGTCCCAGTTTAAGTATCTGCAGGATACACAGGAAGCTCCTTTTTCCTGTGTCCAAGCAGAGGCTGATGGAAGGAATTCAAACATTGACTACATACGTGGACTAGATATGCTTTAACATACATGAACAAAATGCACGTGCCAGCAAGACCCTCTGTAGGCCTTTGAGTTTGGTATAATGGCAGACACTCATGCCATCCCTCTAACCACAGCAGAGTGGCCCCGCTGGGAGAAGAGCTGGGCTGTGAAGTACAGAGTCAGGGGAGTATTAATTATTCCCACATAGTTCAGGTTCTTGAGCTGATCACTCACAGACGCCTGAATAATAAGCCTAACCTTTTATCTGCAGCATCAAGAGAAGCTCCTTTCATTTTCAGAGAACAAGGCATGTCCTCTCCACATAGCGCTCCAGACACACAAAGGAAAGGTACAGATGACAGAGCATCGATATAGTCACAAACCTAGAGTCTCATCCTGCTTTTACCATACAGAAATTTTTAGACATTTTAACAGGAAATTTGTGGCACAGATGGAAAACAAATTTCATCTAAGTTAAGCAGAGTAAATGAGGGAAAAAAACCCTCAAAGATCAAAAAGCTGTGTAAGAGATACTCTAAGGACTCAGATTATATAAATGCTTGTAAGCTACGAGTGTTTTCATACAGTGCTGTTAAGGAACCTGCAATTAAGGTGTTGGAGGTTTTTCTTAAACACACACACACGCATCCACACACTCACAGGGAAATCAATCCCCTCTCATAAAAGAACAGTGGTAGGTGTGTGGAACCGTTTCTGTGCCCCAGGAAGGCACAGCGCTTCTCCTGGAAATGCAGCCCCCCCGCCCCCACCTCAGTTCAAGTCGATCTAACATGTGGAAAGATAAAATCTGCTGCACCACTGAGAGCTCTCAGACAGCAACACCTCCCTGGGAGCCTACCACTTCTACAAACCCAAACAAAGAGGTATAGAGAAACCCTGCCACTGAGCAGGGGAAATGCGTTTTCTTATCTGGAGACAAGGCGGGGATTTGTGTGACACTGCTGTCATTCCCTAACTGAATTACACACATGTGCTGCACACCTGCAGCCTTCTAACTTCAGGCCTCCGTGCCTTGGCCTAGCCAAGTTGCATTAAGGGCACAAACGGACTCAAATTTCAGCAAGACCAATGCCATTGCCTGTGCTCTCTTCCCAGTGCTGACTCACAATTAAAGTGTTTGAATAATTTAGACCCACTGTCATCTAAAAAATCCAGCTTACACTTGGATAAATGAGACTTATCCAGCAAAGTGTAATATGAGGAAAATCAGAATTTCGAATTGTTTCCTTACCATAGTAGCTCTCAGAGTGTGGTCCCTGGACTAGCAGCATTGGCATTAACTGGAAACTTACAAGAAATAAAAATTCTCCAGTGTACATATTCCAAAACATATAGTATATACTAATTATATATGATTTTTGTCAATTTAAAAAAATAAAAAAGATCATGCCTGTGACCTTTGGGAGGCCAAGGCGGGCAGATCACAAGATCAGGAGTTCAAGAACAGCCTGACCAACATGGTGAAACCTGTCTCTACTAAAAACACAAAAATTAGCTGAGCATGGTGGCGCACCTGTAATCCCATCTACTCAGGAGGCTGAGGCAGAAGAATCACTTGAACCTGGGAGGGGGATGTTGCAGTGAGCTGAGATCGCACCACTGCTCTCCAGCCTGGGTGACAGAGCGAGACTCCGTCTCAAAAAAATTAATAAAATAAAATAAATTTTAAAAAATCCACTCCAGACTTCCTGAATCAGAAACTCTGGGGTTACAGCCCAACAATCTGCATTTTAAGTCTTCCAGGTGATTCTCACTTACCTTAAAGTTGGAGAACCACAGCCACAGAGACGCAAGTCATGTAGGATCCCACTCTGGCTATTTATAGAATGATATGCATGGTGGAGCAGAACCTGGCTATTTCCAAAGGTTATAAAGCAATTATGCTTCTCTACTTTCAGTTGAGAATTTACAGCTTCTTGGCTTACCTAACTGATTTCAAGAACCATGGTTAAAATCCCAGAGAACATCTACCCCCACTTGTGAGGCTGATTGCTGCTGTGATGTTTGCGTGGCTTGCATCCCTTAATCTTTTGTTGTGGTGGTGGTGGTGGTTTCTTGAGATGGAGTCTTGCTCTGTTACCCAGGCTGAAGTGTAGTGGCATGATCTCAGCTCACTGCAACCTCCGCTGCTCAGGTTCAAGCCATTCTCCTGTCTCAGCCTCCTGAGTTGCTGGGACAACAGGTGCTCGGCTAATTCTTGTATTTTAGTAGAGATGGGGTTTCACCATTTTGATCAGGCTGGTGTGGAACTCCTGATCTCAGGTGACCCACCCACCTTGGCCTCCCAAGGTACTGGGATTACAGGCGTGAGCCACCACACCCGGCCGCATCCCTTAATCCTAAATTTTCCAGGGATGCATTATAACTGAGTCTAGTACATTACAGGATGAATGCTTTCCTAGAGGTGAGGAGTATACACAAGTGCTCCTTGTGTATTGATAATAAGTAACCATGTTTTGGTTGTGGACATACACAAAGGCCCACAAAGAGGAAAGTGATTGTCCCCCAACAAACAACCACATCCAAGCACCACAAATTAGCACTAGATTCAGGGCAAAGACATGTAGAGAACCACAATACTGTGGCATTATTCTCTCCTGTCACTCAAACTTCTTCACTTAGAAAATGTAAACTTTCCTCAGAATTAAAGAGGAGAAGGACCCATGGCTTCCACTTAAATTTAAAATAGCCTCTCAATTCAAGCCTTTTACAGCTATTAAGCTAATGTTAGTGCAGTGCTTCTGACTTACAAATGCAAAGAGCTAAATAACTACATGTGTAATATGATTAAAAGCAATAGGAAGCAAAATGTCAGGGCAGAAAAAAACACAAATCCTATATCTCATTGTTCTTCTGACATGCTCGCTCTTCCACATGTGTCATTAATCCCAGGGAGCTGGCCTATAATTTCATTAATCATAACCACCGAGGATTATATTAAATAGCTGTGAGGGTAGGATTTTCTTTTCTCCTAAAAGGAGAAAAGGATTTCTGCAATCAGGACGTCATGCCCAGACTGTGGTGGCAGTTGTGTGACAACTTGAAGATAAAATGTGTTGAGAATGTCGAAGTGAATGGATGGAAAGAACCCAAGTCCCTAATACGGTCACTGAGTCACAGGATCAAACATGGAACTACCTACCTCCAACATACTGACATGTAAAATAATTAAATATCTGTATTGATTAATTATTGCTGTTTGCAGCCCAGGTCACTCCAAATTGAGATATAACCATAGGTCCAAAACCATAGTTTTTGGTTTAGAAAATATCTATATATTTTGGTTAATCCGTAAGCCATCACAAATTTTTTTGGAAGAGATTTCTTGCATATTCCTCTTTCTCCATTCATGTTATCACCTTATGTGATAACTGTGCCTGGCTACCTTTTGTATTTTTAGTAAAGACAGGGGTTCACCATATTGGCCAGTCTGGTCTTGAACTCCCTACCTCAAGTGATCCATCCACCTCAGCCTCCCCAAGTGTTGGGATTACAGGTATGAGCCACTGCACCCAGCCAAGTCCCATAATCATAAGGCAATGACCCCACTCTTTCCTCCTTACCCAAACCCTCCCTCTCCCACATTCTTATATATCTTGGCTTGCTCCATTCATGAAATTCTTTACATATTGTCTCTCAATATAAATATTTGTATAGATGAAAAGAATGCACATAATCATTGCCAATATAATGAATATACAGTCCAAAGCTCATTTACATACTTTTATTTATTTGCATACCTTTTTTTTCTTTTCAGTTTGAGCCCTTGAGAACAGGGACTGTGCACCTGAGAAATGATGTCTGCACATTGAGGTTCCAGAACCCAAGTGCCTGGTGCTTGATGAGAAACTTACATTCCTGTTAGGAAAAGTATAAGTTTATAATTATTCCTCTGAGTTAGAGTCTTTATGACAAAAATGATATTAAAATAAAGATTGAAGGGACCTTAAAAACTGTGAAATAGAACCTCAGTGGATGACAAAGGTAAAGAGTTGTGGATAAAATATTTTGCAAAATTGAGTTATTGTTTTCACCATTAAAAGTGATAGGGTATAGAATAATACGTTTTTGAATAAGAGTGTGAGTAGGAATTTGCCACGTTATAGGTTCTATAAAACTCTCGGTACCCTAAGGACGTCTCACAGATGGTAATGGTTATTATCACCCATAAAAATACCAGTGATGGGATCATCCGAATACCGTCCAATCTAAATCTTAGTAAAATAAAAGTATTCATTAATACAAAAGCAAAGTACATGAAAGTTAACTGAATTATATCCATTTGCCAGAAGCTTTAATATACATGTACACAGATTACTTATAATAACATCAGGGCTTAAGTAGGCTAAAGACTCAAAATATTTTTCATCTCAGTCCTTTGAAAAGCACTGATTTTATTTTAGATAGATGAACATAAGAAAGGAGCAAAAAACACCCTCAACTTGAATACTCTGGTACTTAAAAAAAAATAGTCCTTATTCTAACTGCCTAAAAATAAAAATGATTTAGGAGTAAGAAAGTCTGAAACAATCTTTAAGTCAAGTAGTATATAAAAGCAATTATAGGGAGTAACATGTTCTATGCTATGCAGAGAAAACTGTATTGAAAAAACGTCAAAATAGTAGCAATAAAAAGACTGTAAACTTCCTCCTCATGACCAGTCAGGAAATGAAAGATCTTTGTATAGGCTATGCTTTGAAAAAGTTAAAAGTGCTCATGAGTTTAAGACATTCTGATCATTACCGCTTCCTAGAAAGGATAAGGGGGAAAGGTATATATAACATAAAGTGGTTGTTTTAGAACCTTCTTTTCGTTTCTTTGTACATAAGAATTTCATGAGGAAAATAAAAGGCATGTGGGATTTGTTCTCATGTTTAGGTGCAAGCAAGCTCTGTGCAAAATGATAGTGTTGGTCACACACCCTTCCTCCCTTGTCATATTTTCTGCACTTATACTTCCCTTTTATGTTGTACCCTCTGCCTCTATATGGTGCGAAAGCTTCTCCTTGTAGATCCCACCTGTACCTGTCTCCCAAGAACACCTCTATGTCTTTGCCCTCTCTGTTCCTGTCTTTTCCTACCAGCGTTGACCTACCCTGAACTCCATTCTCTTAGTCTTGCTAAGTAACTTACCAATTGGATAAATCATATAAGCCAAAAATGTCTGTCACTGATAATAGCAAAATATGTTATCCAATCTAGAAGACATTTCATTTTAATGGCTTATGCCAAAAAGAAAATGGCAAAAAGAAAATAACAAGGGCAATAAAGGAAAACTTTGTAGCTTTGTTTGAAACTTTTTTCAGTTAAACCTTCTTACTCAGATTCCTGAGCTCTTCCTAATTCAACCAAGTCTTGACGTTTTCGTCTCATAACTAGTTCCTCGTGAAAACACTAGATGTTAGAGTCTGAGCTTTCCTTACCTGAGGAGATGCTTTCATACGCACGTGCGCGCACACACATACGCTCGCATTAAAATTTAATAAACTGAGTCTTTAGGCTGAAGTAGACATTTTCTGTGATTGTATTTGCTTTTTATTTCTGCATAGCAAATTACCGCAAACGTAGCAACTTTAACCAACATCCATTTATGAGCTCAGAGTTCTATAGGTCAGAAGTCTGGGCAGGTCCAACTGAATTCTCTGCTTAGAGTTTCCTAAAGCTAAAATCAAGGTGTCAGTCTAATTAGGCTCTTCTTTGGAGCCTCTGGAAAAGAACTGCTTCCAAACTCATCCATGTTGCTGGCATAATTCCCTTCCTTGCGGTTATAGAACGGAGATCTCTGTTTCCCTGGTAGCTGTCACTTAGGGAGGCTGTAGCTCTCAGCCTCTAGAGGACCCTCCGTCCTTTTCCTGGGGCTGTCTCCATCTCAACAACAGAGAGCTTCCTGCACATTCCTACTCTCTCATGCTTTAATCTCTGACTTCCTTTTCTGCTCCTAGCCAGAGAAAACTCCCTTCTTTTAAAGGGCTCGTGTGTTTAGGTTACGTCCATCTGGAAAGCTTTCCTGTCTTCAGGTCAGCTCATTACTAACCTCAGTTACTCTGGAAAATCTTTTTTTTGCCAGGCAAGGTAACGTAATTTCAGAATTACACCAGGGGCAACGTTCACTGGGACCATCTTAGAATTGGATCTCACAGAAATTTGCTTATAACGCTGTTATGGCCATTCATTTTTGCCTTTGATTGTAGGTGATTTATGGATAAGTCTTAGCTATCTCTATTAGAATGATAACACCTTAAGAGCAGAGAAGATATTTTCATTCTCCAAAAATTACTTTGGGACAGCGCTGAGACACATAAAAGAGGGTGCTGGATTTCTCATGTCAAATCAGGCAGTAAAGATATAAGTTGCAATATAGACAGGAAATTCAGATTTTTGTCTATGGAAATTAAATAATACAAAGTCAAAAATGTAGGTAAAGATGAAACTTGAAAGAGACACATGATAAATGGGGTCGTGAAACTAAATTGCCTCCTAACTGAGAGCTACAAGCTTGGAGTCTGCCAGGAATCAAGCAGCTAAAACCAGATTGTAGGGAGAGACTTGGAAGACGTTATTTGGTGCCTTAGGTAGTACCATTCTTTAGGTGACATCTAGGTAGTGTCCCCAGACCACTGTCCTCACTCCAACCTGAGTGGGTAACCACCTGATGATCTCAAGTTTTACACAGGGAAACCACAGCAGCCTTTTAGTTGGGTAACTAAGTGTCAACTCCAAGAAGTATAGATTTAAGTGGAATTGATTTTTGTGTGTCAGCTATTTTATAGTCATTGTGTTGCTTCATATATGCTTTATCTGCTTTAAGATATTGGAAATGGATAAGAGAATCTGCTTTATTAAATTTGTCTAATTCATTAAATTCATAAAATTTTCATAAACATTGCAAGTATCTTGCATGTTAGATCTGTAAGTTTGCTTAACAGGTGTTTGAATTATTTGAGAGAATTGGTTTTCAAATTGGTAATAATTGTTTGAAATCTCTAAAAATATCTAGTTAAGTTTCTAAATACTGTTAGCATTTGAGAGATCTGATCCATAAAATTTATAAATTAATTGAGCATTAATTAAATAACGAAGTTATGTGTTTAAAATTATTATTAGATTTGCAAATATAGCAACAAGATTTGTGAGTTAAAAGTAAAGGCTTATAGAACTAAGTTATAAAATTTATACCTTTTATCAGTTCAACATTATCACAATCATAAGAAACTATCAACATTAACTTCTGTGCAAGAAAAAATCGTCACCTTTTGGGAACTCAAAACCCAATTACCATGATTAAACACTGAAAAGCAATATAACTGAAATGGAGCTGAATCATCATAGCTATCATTTATTAGGTCCGACCACATAACAGTTCTGTGATAGGCTCTGCATTTGTGAGTTTATTGATTTGTCTGTTTTTGAAGGTCAGAGATAATATAAAGCATCTTGCTTATTGAGTGGATGTTAAAC
The DNA here is from genome assembly GCF_049354715.1 of Callithrix jacchus. Classification (NCBI taxonomy): domain Eukaryota; kingdom Metazoa; phylum Chordata; class Mammalia; order Primates; family Cebidae; genus Callithrix; species Callithrix jacchus. The sequence continues at coordinate 98,934,921 of NC_133516.1, read as the reverse complement.
TGAACTGACGCTCTTTATAAATTTTAAAATATTACTTCACATACCAACCACAGTTCCTTTGCTCACAAGTAACAGAAAATCGGTCTGTTTAAATAATAATAACAGTACAGTAATAATATAAAGATTTTGTGGTTCGAGTAATTTAAGAAATCCAGAAATAGACGGTATACCACTTGGATCTTCCTTCAAAAAAGAACAAACTACGCGTGAGCGCAGAATGCAGGTAACTGACAGCTGCCAGCCAGTGGGCATTAGGGGTCCTCTACAGAGGTGAACTGGGACCAGTGTTGAGCTTTCTCGACAGCCCCGGCCAGTAAGCACAGCAGGAGTACCAGTGTCTGGGCATTTCGCCCAATGTGAGCTCTTCCAACAAGCAGTCTTTGCTCTAGATCTCCCTTTGGTGCTGGCGGAGACTATAAAATCTGCATCACCGTTTGAGGACCCCCCGCTCCACCCAATCCTCTCCCTTTGTTTTTTGTTTGTTTGTTGTTCATTTTTTTCTTCCCCGAGATGAAGTCTTGCTCTGTTGCCCAGGCTGGAGTGCAGTGGCGTCATCTCAGTTCACTGCAACCTCTGCCTCCCGGGTTCAAGCAATTCTCCTGACTCAGCCTCCCAAGTAGCTGGGACTACAGGTGGGTGCCAGCATGCCCTGCTAATTTTTGTATTTTTAGTAGAGACCGTGTTTCACCATGTTGGCCAGGCTGGTCTCGAACTTCTGTCCTCGTGATCCACCTGCCTCGGCCTCACAAAGTGCTGGGATTATAGGCGTGAGCCGTCACCCCAGGCCCCTCTCATTTTGTTTTCATGAGTGTCAAGTCTCATCAAGGTCTTAAGGGTTTTGCTGCCCATATATTTCCTATGCCTTTATCTTTCACAAACGCTACCTCAATAAAGCGTGGACACTTGTAATTCCATCTTCATTTCTGCTTACGAGATGACCTGAGAGGACATTTGGTCAAAGCTTCCTCCAGCAGTTTAATGATGTCCCAAGACTGACTTCCTTTCTATGTCTCTGCTCAGCCTTCCCCAGCGGCAGAAGAGCCCTAAAACTATTTGATGGCGTCACGCTACCAACATAGTTACCAGACCAACTGGGGCTGTTGCTTCCTCATTCACAACCAGTGGATGAAGGGAGCATCTTTTTGTAGCGCCCATGAAAGATGGAATAATTTTATTCTCCAGATGCTTCCCACCAAACATCCTTTTCTCTTTTTCACAAAGTTTGGATCATAATGGCATCCCAACCACTGTAACTTGGGCCCATCCCTGGAGCTGCTGTGAGACTAGTCCCAACCAACCTACATGTCTCCATCAGAAAGGGAACAGAGAGAATGAATGCTGGGGAGGCAATCACTAAATTTCCATGATTAAAAAGATAAGCATCCTCCAACAATATCATACCACAGAATTAGTCCCATGAAAACACTGCTGCTACTAACACTGTGCATAGAAATTGGAGCATAATCTGCTACAAATACAGGCAGTAGAGTCCAAAAACCACTGGAAGTGCACCGCAGCAGTTTCCGGAAGCTGGATATCCTGTTGCCTCTGTTCCCAGGCTTGCCAGAGTAGACTCTGTAGAGTGTTTCCTTCTTCAAATCACTGTATTTCAAACAGGAGCTGGTGCATCCTGCAGGCAGAGACGACGGCTTGAGCCAGTGTACTGGTTGCAGGTGAAGGAGAGCAGAAATTCTGTCTATTTCAGCCCAGCATTGGAGAATGCCACCTGTGGCGTCACAGGCAGAAGATTCCAGATTCTGGATTCTTTTACAATTGGTTTGATTCTACCAGAGTCTCCTGTGTGAGATTCTCAGAAAGACATTATAAGGGTTTTCCTCACAACGTAAATTATTTGATTAAAAAATGCACTAGTGCCAAAATGTTTGGGGAAGAACAAGCATCAGTCACCACCCTCAATAATCACTTTCAATTTTAACTTCTTTGGGGAACCTGGTTACCATACTTAAAACATTTGTATTCCATTTTGTTTTGTTAGGAAGACAAAAACGTATTGCCTTTATTAATGCCAAACCCACAGACTTTATACAGAATAGTTGCCACTATTACTTCACTGTTCCTATAAACATTCATCCTGGAAAGATTAAATTCAACCCAGCAAATGTTTATTCAGCTCATAATAAATGCAAGACCTTGTGCTAGGCACTGGGAGATGACAAATTTGTCTTAAATTGTCACCGTGGTGACTACTTAGTCGTTATTTTAATTCCTTCATCATGAAAAATTGGGTATTAACTATTCATGATCTACTTTTATATTTCACTGTCAATTTTCCATTATTTCCAATTGTACAGAAGAGCTCCAAAATCATCACAATACATTTTTGGAGGCTAATCTGACTATCATTTTTCTTTTGTTCATATCACAAATATCATTTTGGAATCCAAGGCAATATATTATTTGAATAGAAAATGCAGCTGTTGAAGATGTAAATTATTCATATGCTCATTATTACTATTATTTTTGTGACAAAGGAACGGTAGAAACTTACAAATGTTTTTGTTTTAAGGGGATATACTGTTTATGCTTGTGTTTGGTGCTAACATATTTAGTAAGTGTCCACAGTGGAGGAGCCTTATTAGAACACATTGACCAGAGCTCTATTTTAATGCTGCAGGTTGGCACCATCCTGTCCTATTTCAACTGGATAAAAAGGTCAAGGTCAGGACGCATCTTTGAAATGAGCTTGAGTTGGTTTTCATCTCCATGTTTGTCACTTTGTAATCCACATCAGTTTTTCCATGTTGATTCTATAGAGGCTTTTTATGTTATACTAGAATCTTTTAATTTCTCCATCTGAAACCAAGTCTACCACATTTGATCACGGGGGTGATGAGGTTATACTTTTTACTTTTATTTTCATGGTGGTTAGCCGTTCGCTGGGTAAAGTTAGTAGTGGCAGAAAAAGTAACAGTTAAGGGCTCATTCTCTACAGAAAAACGGCCTGGGTTTCTCTGCACCAGCCATGTAATTGCAGGCATACCTGAGCTCTGTAAGTCTTAGCTTTGATTCCTAAAAAGAAACTAACAAGAGCATGTTTTCCACAGGTGACTGCTGGTGAAAATTAAGTAACATAATATATTTAAAACTCTTTGTCTGGGTGTTGTGGCTCATGCCTATAATACCAGCACTTTGGGAGACCAAGGCAGGAACACCGTTTGAGTCCAGGAGTCCAGACCAGCTGATGTAACATAGCAAAACCCCATCTTTATTTAAAGATAGATAGATAGTTGATTGATAGGTAGGTAGATAGATGATATGATAGAGATGACAGATAGATAGATGACTGAAAGATGATAGATAGATAGATTTCAAGCTCTTTGTCACACAGCCTGACAATTCATTTCTCTTGGGTAAATACCCATTTCTCTTTGGGTAAATACTTAGGCAATGGGTAAATATTTACTCATTTCTCTTGTGTAAATATTTAGGAGTATTTACTCATTTCTCTTGGATGTATTTACCCAAGAGAAATGAAGACATATGCCACCCAAAAACCTATACACAATTTCGTAGCAGTTTTATTCATTATTGCCAAGAACTGGAAAATCCGAATATCCACCAACTGTTGAATGACCAAGCAAAATGTGATGTATCTACACTATGAATACTATTCAGCAATAAAAAGGAACAAAACCAATTCACACAACAACAAGAATGAGCTACTAAAGCCTTATGCTCAGTGAAAGAATGTAAAAAGGCTTACAGGGTTACGTACTTCAGGATTCTACTTACATGGCATTCTGGAAAAAGTAAAACTGGGAGGACCACAGACAGTTCGGTGACTGCCAGAATTTAGAGGAGGAGGTTGGAGACTGACCACAAAGGGTACGAGTAAACTTTTCATAGTAATAAATATATTCTGTATTTTGATTGGGTACTAGTTACTTGATGGTATATATTCACCAAAACTCATAGAACTGTACATTTAAAAGGGTGCATTTTACTCTATGTAAATTATACCTTGATAATCTTTTATTGTAAAAAATCACTAACGATATGGTTATATATTGATTAAACTTTTTTTTTTTAAACCTCATGAACAGTGAGCCTAGCGCTTAGTGAGTATTAATGTTAGTTGCTGGTGGTGGTGTTGTTGCCATTGACTAAAGTGACAAAAGTACAAAAAAACAAAAATAAATTAGAAACAGTTTTATTTACTATAGAACAAAGATTAGGATCTAGTCAATTTCAGAGTCTGGAACTTTTGTTGATTCCACAGATTCAATATTTTAACTTAATAAGGTAAAATGTCTTATGTAGAATATTGCTAAACAGTAATAATCATTACAAATAGCACTTCCGTTCATCAGGTGTGCGTTGAATAATTAGGGCTGCATCTAATGCCAACCCAGATGCCAGAATGACAAAGCCTTTCAGGAGTTATCAGAGTGCTTTTCCACTTGTCAGATGTGTACACCTAGAAACTCAATTTTTATCAGTGCGCTCTGAAATGACAAGGTTATAGGAGACTTACTTACATTAACAGATCTTGGAAGGCACTGATGTATAAACCCGACGTACAATGTATCACTCAACAGATTGATGGCTGCCCCTTGGGTCACCACAGTCCTGTGCGCTGATGTGATCATCACATTTTCTCCTTATGGGCAGGTCTACAGGGGAGTCGAGCACTAATCAGCTTCCTCAGTGGGCAGGGGTCAGAACAAGGGAGAGACGTTAATCTTATAGGAAACACAACCCAGGTCATAGTAAAGGTTCTGCAAATCCTTCCTGTTCCTATAATTCACCAGATTCAATGTCTTTGTTTATTAAGCAACGTGGGATAAAAAGCATTATAATCTCGTTGGCAACTCTCTTTTCTGTAGATTCCACGTTCCTCACTCTTTAGTCTTTCTGCAGATCCAGTACGTTACCATTGAGAGAATCAGCTTTCGTGATGAAAGTTACATCTGTGCCTTCCTCCCTGAGATTTTGCCTTCATTAAAGTTGCTGTTCCCAAGTCCCCTCCACCCCAAACTTATAGATATTATCTGATGTTACTTCTACAGATAATCTATAATCTCATCCTTTCATGGGTTGCTTTTGCTAGTTTAACAATCGAAGAGTGTTTTGGTTACTTATTGGCCCATAACAAACCACTCCCAAACTTGGTGGTGGAAAATACCAACAATCGTTTTATTATTAACTCTCACAAGTTTGGGAAGTTGCCTGTACTCAGTTAGGCAGAGTGTCTCATGCACTTGTTGTCAGACAATGGCTGACACTGGAGCATTCTGAATTCAGTGGTCCATGGCTGTCATGTGGACCGGGACCACTCAAACAGATGGGGTCTGGAACTTCTAGGGACCCTAGGAATGCTTCTTTGTCTCTGTGTGGTCTCTTCAGCATAGTCACATCAGGGCAGTGAACATCTTCCAGATGGCCCAGGGCTCCAATGGCTTGTGTCCTAAGTGAGAGCAAGCTGGGCTAAAGCTGTGTTACCATTCATTCTCCAGCCTCTGAAGTCTCAAAGCGTCACTTCCACCATACTCTATCAGTCAAGACAAACACAAAGGCCCACCTAGGTTCAAAAAGAGGGAGTGCAGACTCTGCTTCTTGATGCAGATGTGGCCAGTTTCCGGAGGAGAATGTGGGACTGGAAATATTATTGCAGACAGTTCTTGAAAACACAATCTGCCATGAGAGATAATCTCAACTTTTAGTTATTAGAGGACTGAGGGCATTTTATTACATATCAGTCAGATGCCTATTTTCAGGCACACTGAATGCTAAATCTATGGCTCCTGTTCCACAGCCTCCAAACAGCCCGGTGAGGTAGAGAGTGAAAGTTACAGGAATGGCAAATGAATAAATGAGGACATCGAGATGATTTAAAAAGTCATAAATTTCCCACAAAATATAATACGGTGATCGTTTGAGATCTCTGACTCTGACCTGAATAGACAATTGCTTTTCAAAATGATATTTGTGATTTAGAAAGAGGAATACACTACGGATATTCCTTTTAAACAACTATTTGGGTAAAAGTGGTATTTCCGATGTGTGTCAGAAAGTGAATACTCATCTGTTTCTGCATGGTTAGAGCTTTCTGAACAAATTTTACCGGGACCTGCTTCAAAGACAGGCTTTGGAAGTGAAATGAAGGCTGACTAGATGGTACGAGATTTTCCTTCTAGGTTCGGTTTTCACTTCAAGCAGGGGATGATACCCAAAGCCTTAGAAACATTCCAGAGGTTGTAAGCTCAGAGATGGTGTGTCTTCCTTTTCCCTGGAGACATTTATTTATATTTCAAGGAGTAGCAACCCAGAATCCTCCTTTTTTTCTCAAGGAGGATTTGTTTCCATTAGGAAGATTAAGTTTGCTTCTTATCCTCAGAAGGGGAAATTTTCTACGAACTCCCAGGTTCATATTGTTGGGGCTTCCTCACAACAGAACCTACCCCACTACATGCAGAATGACCTCCAGCTCTGGTCATCTTACTCTAAGGGGAAGAACTGGGAAAAGAGGGAGCTGAGGACCTTGTTACTCTGAGTAACTAACAATCTATCAGTCCCAGAAATCTCATGTCTATATAAATACAGAAATTTTAAAATGTACCAACATGAAAACAGTGCAAAATATATCCAAATATGCTGATTTAAGTATATTATTTTGAATTCTTTTTTTCCTGCTGATAAATTTAGCATTGCATTGGTTTGGCTCATGGAGGGAGTTAGAATTCACTGAAGTTTCTCTATGTGGACAATTAAGTGACTTGTAATATGTTTACAGTTTTGCATCCATCACCAGGGTCAATTTCAGAACATTTATATTCCCCCCATAATAAACCCCATACCCATTAGCAGTCACTCTTCATTTCTCCCCACCCAGCTCCCAGCCCCAGGCAACCACTAACCTACTTTCTGGCTCTCTAGATTCTTCTATGCTAGACATTTTCATGTAAACTGGATCATACAATATGTGATTTTTTTGTGACTGGCTTCTTTCACTTAGCATACTGTTTTGAAGGTTTGTTCATATTATAGCCGGTATCAGCACTTTATTCCTAAGTAATATTCCATTGTACAGATACACCGCTTTCGTGTGTCCATGTATCAGTCGATGGACGTTTGGATTGTTTTCACCTTTTCTTACTGTGAATAACGCTGTTACATTATTCATGCATGTACAAGCTTTTGTGTGGACATATGTGTTCATTTCTCTTGGGCATATACCTAGGAGTGGAATTGCTGGATCAAGTGGTAAATCTGTATTTAACATTTTCAGAAACTGCCAGAGAGTCTTCCAAAGTGGCTATAATATTTACACTCCCATCAGCAGTATTTAAATATTTCAGCTTCTCTACATCCTGAACAACACTTACTAGATGTCTTTTTTATAGCCATCTTAAGGGTTCAAAGTGGTAATCATTGTACTTTCTTAGTTTGAATTGTTCATATAATACCTTACTTTTATTTGTATGCATTTGGCAACTTTTGTACAAAGAACATTCACATAAACTCTTTCTTTCAGTTGGTGTGTGACACCGATATTTTCCCTAAGAGTCAAAAGGGTTGAATGCATTGCCCAAAGTCATATACCTAAGAAATGGCATAGCCAGAACATTCTTCAGCCTAGATCTTCTAATTCAAACCCACAGACATTTTTCCTTTTCTGCCCAAATAGTCTGATTTACTGTGATCATTTCTTTGGTCTTTGAGATGTGAGAAAATGACTAGTAATAATCATGCCTATTCTCTGCCTTCACATTTTGCCATTTGAGAATCAGCCACACATTTTCACCATCTCCTTCCATTCTACCCAATATCAGAAGGAACTTGATGAGGAAGTTGCCTGTCACATTACACGAAATAATCACCTTTTCTTGCCATCTTCATTGCTCAAGTTAAAGGGAAGATTGCTGTCGGTTTCTGAATACCCATGGAAGCAAGTGGTTATATTATGTCATATCATTATATCTGACCCAGTTTCTAAGGATCCAGCCACTGGTATAAATCCGAGATTGGATCTTGTGTCATACACTACCTGGCTTAAATCCTCACCCAGCTTTCTTAGGGATTCAACTTTATTAAATTCCCCTGTTTCTCATTCTGCGAAAACGTTCTCATGAAAAACAACCTCCTCATCTCCAGCTATCTTTGGGAATGTTTAGAGGCCTGGGCTAGCAGAGCGTCTTCCAGCCACTGCTTACACCATCTCCAGGCTCTGCTGTTCCTGGTGACTCAATCTCCGGCACCTCCTTGCACCAGGTCACAACTGCTCCAGTCCCACCTTCTGTTTCCGGAGTTGCTGCTTCCGTCTGCTATTCCCATTGAGGAAGGTACTCAAAGGCTTCAAAGGAACTCCTCCCATTCATCCCAGAAGGTCTGATTATGGTCCCAAAGAGTATGCTTCTCAGGGTTCCACATTCTCTGGGTTGCTGCCACTAGGGAGATTTAAGGCAAGGTATTCTAGAGATGAACCAGGAAGCTACTCACTATAGTACCACACATGACACCAGTGAGCCTCCTGAAAGGAATCAGACGGGTGCTTTCTCAAAGGACACCACTTTGGCATCAGGATTATTTTGACCTGAAGACATCTGAGAATCAACAGATACTGGACAAGTTCTCTGCCCTTCCCTTATGTGACTAAGGGTAGGGCATAAATTTCCCATTGAGGAAGGTACTCCAACCCTGCACCCACCACCCTGTACCAGGAACAGAAAAGAGAATCTTGTCATGAAAAATGGGGAGTCAATACCAAGATAAGTTTACATAAACAGACCTGACTAAAATAGCTCTTATGTTCTGTCAGTTCCCCCACAGATTTTCTAGTCACGTCCCCACAGTTTGTCATCCCTTGAAGCCCAAACCTCCTTTCTTTCATCAGCAAAGGAATACAAGCTCCCTGGTCGAACCACTTCCCTGAGCTTTACTTGTTTTCTTTGTCTCCTATACACATAAAATATTAATACAAAGTGTGTGCTTTTTCTCTTATTAACATGTCTTCTGGTAGTTTAGTATTTAGGTGTCCTGTTTGTGAACCTAAAAGAATAGAGAAAAGCTTTTCCTTCCTGATGCTCCACTAATGGCGACCTCATGTCCAGAAAGGGAAAATCACCTCTAAATTTATCCACATCTGGGTACTTTCCCTTGGGACTAAAAGATAGTCTTTAATATCTCCTCCTTACCTGGAAGTCTTAATCCAAGGGGCCATGTTTATAGGTCCTGAGGTCCTTTTCACTGGCCCTAACATGGGGTAGAAAAGCCTTACTTTCCAGAGAAGACAGGCACGGACCCAGCAGGGATCTGGGCGCCTATTTCATGTCAGTATAGTATGACATTAAATGTTTGATGGAGTCAGAAACTTTGTATTTGTCTCTTCCACAGTGCCTTTTTAGTAAGTGTCAGTTGAATTGAATTCTACTAATCCACAAAGATCCAATTTAAAGACAATGAAACCCTCTGGCCTGCTTGATTTAGTTTGCATCTCACCATTCACAGGAACTACCTGTGCTGGAGACCACAATGGGGTATTTTACTCTTGATGTCAGTAGGCAAAACAAAAGCACACTATTACCCGGTCCTTTTTTTTTTTTTTTTTTTTTTTTTTTTTTGAGACGGAGTTTCGCTCTTGTTACCCAGGCTGGAGTGCAATGGCGCGATCTCGGCTCACGGCAACCTCCACCTCCTGGGTTCAGGCAATTCTCCTGCCTCAGCCTCCTGAGTAGCTGGGATTACAGGCACGCGCCACCATGCCCAGCTAATTTTTTGTATTTTTAGTAGAGACGGGGTTTCACCATGTTGACCAGGATGGTCTCGATCTCTTGACCTCGTGATCCACCCGCCTCGGCCTCCCAAAGTGCTGGGATTACAGGCGTGAGCCACCGCGCCCAGCCCTCCCCCTTTTTTTTTTTAAGACAGAGTCTTAGTCTGTCGCCCAGGTTGGAGTGTAATGGAGCAATGGTACAATCTCAGCTCACTGCAACCTCTGCCTCCCGGGTCAAGTGATTCTCCTGCCTCAGCCTCCTGAGTAGCTGGGATTACAGGCGTCCACCACCACGCCCTGCTAATTTTTGTATTTTGTAATTTATTGTATTTTGTATTTTTATTTTTGTAATTTTGTATTTTTCACCATGTTGGCCAGGTTGGTCTCAAACTCCTGATCTCAACTGATCCACCTGCCTCAGCCTCCCAAAGTGCTGGGGGCCTACGTTGTAAAGACATTTGCGGCAGGGGAGAAAGCCCAAAGATTTAAAACCTTTGTATGTAACCACCGCTTTTCCTCTAATCTTGGAAAGTAAGCCATGAGCTTTTGTCAGTCCCACTTTCACTAGGTTTTCGGGCCAGGCTGTGATCTGAGCACAGTGAAGTGAGGCAAGGCTAACAGGTTTTTCTCATTGCTGTGATAGCAGAAGCAACACAATTATAGTCATGCACCAAACACATACGTATTGGTCAGCAATGGGCCACATATACAATGATGGTCCTGTAAGTTCATAATGGAGCTGGAAATTTTCTAGCACCTAGGATGTTGTAGCCATCGTAATATCATAGTGCAACACACTACTCATGTGTTTGTAGTGATACTGGTGTTTGTTTACAACAAACCTACTGTGCTAATAGTACATACAATTATGTACAGTATGTAACACTTGATAATAAACAGCTATGCTACTGGTTTACATATTTACTGCACCAAACTTTTTATTGCTATTAAGCGTACTTTTGCTTTTTTTTTTTGTCGTTTTTTTAGAGATGGGGGGTCTCACCATGTTGCCTGGAGGCATAGACCCAGTAGGGGTCAGGATGTCTATTTCACGGCACCAGTGGCTGGAGTGGAGTGGCTATTCACAGCTGAGATCATAGCCAACAACAGCCTGGAACTCCTGGGCTCAAGCAATCCTCCTGTCTTGGCTTCCTGAGTGGCTGAGACAGGCAGGCACCACTGTGCCCAGCTACTTATGAAAAAAAGTTCACTGTAAGATAGCCGCAGGCATGTCCTTCAGGAGCGCATTCCAGAAGAAGGCACTGCTGTCATAGGAGACGACAGCTCCATGTGTGTTACTGCTTCTGAAGACCTTCCCGAGGGGCAAGACACAGAGGTGGAAGACCAGGATACTGAGAATCTTGTTCCTGGGCAGGCCTAGGCTAGTGAGTGTGTTTGTATCTTCGTTTTTAATAAAAATGCTTAAAAAGTAGAAAATTTAAAAATAGAAAAAAGCTTACATAATAAGGCTATAAAGATAATGCTTTTGTGCAGCTGTACAACATGTTTATGCTTTAAGCTGTGTTCTTACGGAAGAGTCGAGAAGTTTTAAAAAATTAAAACGTTTATAATGTTAAGATGTTACAGTAAGCTCATTTTAATTTATTATTAAGAAATAATTTTTATTATAAATTTAGTGTAGCCTACGTGTATAGTGCTTAGAAAGTCTATAGCAGCGTACAGTCATGTCTTAGGTCTTCACATTCACCCATCACTCATTCACACTCACCCAGAGCAACTTCCTGTCCTGCAAACTCCATTTATGGTAAGTGCCCTACAGGGGTGTACCACTTTTAACTTCTGTTGTTGTTTGTTTTTTTGAGAGGGAGTTTCGCTCTTGTCACCCAGCTGGAGTGCAATGGGGCGATCTCAACTCACTGCTACCTCCGCCTTCTGGGTTCAGGAGATTCTCCTGCCTCAGGGTCCCCAGTAGCTGGGATTACAGGCACCCACCAGCATACCTGTCTAATTTTTGTATCTTTAGTAGAGGCAGGGTTTTGCCATGTTGGCCAGGCTCGTCTCAAACTCCTGACCTCAGGTGATCTGCTCACCTTGGCCTCCCAAAGTGCTGGGATTACAAGTGTGAGCCATTGTGCCCAGCCCATTTTAAATTCTTATAGCATATTTTTATTGTACCTTTTCTACATTTAAATATGTTTACAGACATAAATACTTACCATTGTGTTTTAGTTGCCTACAGTATTGAGTACACCAACATGCTATACAGGTTTGTAGCCTAGGACCAATAGGCTATACCATTTGGCTTGAAGCAACACATGACCGTACTTAATACGTCCCAACACGGGCCAGCACGGGAGGCTGTTTGATTGGTTCCCCGGATATGCATGAAAGAGGAGACCCTATGAATAAGTAAAATGGCACTGAACTGAGAAAGCCCATCCTGTGTTGATTTTATCCTAAAATGTAAGCTGACCTCCAGCAAATTACGTAGACATTCAAGCAGGAAAGCGAGGTAAGTATCAATTCTCAGAGAACAGTGCTGGTTCCTGAATGGGTTACCTTACCTCTTAGCAGCACTCAGTTTTTTCCTCTTGACTCAATTCTCACCTGCTGAGATCTGATGATGCTCAGACCAGATAATGTAATGTGGCTGCCTAGATTAAAGTTGAATCCCACCACAGAGGGACATTCATACTGGCGAACTCACATAACAAATGGTAACTGCACTTTAATTGGTCTCCATTGTTAAAGTTCACAATTACTTCTGATTAGGATATGTTTATAGCAAGACGAGAGACTACATAATCCCACAAAGGAAGATATATATTATTCATATTTGTCTGAAAAATTAAATATACTCTCAGAATTATTCACAACCTGATATTTCAGCACAGCTAGTTGTTCCCAGAATGGTGTTCAGCAATTACAAAATAAAGACAGGAAAGGAAACAACCACATTATAGATTATTTCAATGACTTGGGAATTTTCTCATATGTAACATTTATGCACATTTCCATTTAGCCCTAGTTTAAGTCACTCGTTAACAAATATAAGAAGAAAATTAAAAAGCAGGAAGGAACAGAAAACTTTTTCTGTTTAAGGTAGCTTTAGAGATTGTGTCCCCCTTAAGAGTCAAGCTTAGGGAGGAAATACTCTTAATTCCTTTGCTCATACAGTAATTTATTCAAAACACATTTATTGAACTGCTAGGGATAAAAATTGGTGCAACCTACTTCGGAAAACTTGTAATTTTTATGAAAGCTGAAAATATGTGAAAACTATTATTTATCAATTTATGCCTTAAAAATGCAAATACATGTGCACCAAAACTCATTGTTAAGAAAAAAACTGATGGAAGGCCCTGGGGCTGACTCCAGTGCCTTGGGTTTCTTACAGAAGCAAACAAAAGCCCAGCTCAGTGTAAACAGTAAAATGAAACTTAAGCTTAACTGATCAGAAACCACCAAACTAATCTCTAAGGACTTCCCACTTTAACCAGTCAAGTATTTTCTTGGTCTTGCTTCCAAGAACACCTTATAAAAGTTTTCCCCGCATGTCCTGTCAGTGGAGTCCATCTGCTTGTGTTCTAACACTGGCCAATTCATGAATGGCTGTCTGCTCAAATAAACTCTTCAAAATTTTAATGTGTCTAAATTTATCTTTTAACACCATGTATAAGAATGTTTATAGCAACGATATTCATAATAGTCTCAAACTAAAAACCTAGATGCCCAAGAAGAGCAAACTGGATAAATGATGTGTATTTATATAATAGAAAATGATCAAGCTAGGAAAACAAACTACAACCACACACCCCAAAACACTTAAATAAATCTGACAAACATAACGGCTTATGAAAGAAGGAGATACGCGGCCGGGTGCAGTGGCTCACGCCTGTAATCCCAGCACTTTGGGAGCCTGAGGCGGGTGGATCACGAGGTCAGGAGTTCAAGACCAGCCTGGCCAACATGGTGAAGCCCCATCTCTACTAAAAATACAAAAATTAGCTGGGCATGGTGGCACGTGCCTGTAATCCCAGTTACTCAGGAGGCTGAGGCAGGAGAATTGCTTGACCCTGGGAGGTGGAGGTTACAGTAAGCCAAGATCACACCACTGCACTCCAGCCTGGGTGACAAGAGTGAAACTCTATCTCATTAACAAAAAAAAAGAAAAGAAAAGAAAAAGAAACAAGGAAACACAAAAGGTTGCAAAAGGTATTATTCTGCTTATATAAAGCTAAAAAACAGGCAAAATGAATGTACGGTATTAGGACTCAACATAGGTGTTAGCCTGGAGCAAGTGAGAGGTGTTGAAAGAGAACATAAGGGGTGCTTCAAGGGCTCTGAAAATGCTCTGTTCTTTGATCTGTGTGCTGGTTACATGGGTGTCTTTACTATCAGAAATCAACTGAGCTGCACATGTCTGACTTGTATAATTTTCTACATTGGGTAATGTTAAGTTAAAAGTTTACATTAAATAATAAACCAAACAATTTTTTTATGTGCTGGGTACTGAGTGACAGAAGAAAATGTTGTATGAAGACAGAGCCCTGTAGCGGCTCACAGCCTTGAGGGGAGATGGGCATTCAAGGATGTGATTTTAAATAATACTGAATGACTGAGAGATAGTATGGAAGCTCCAGAGCAGGGGGCTTGAAGTGGGCAATAGGAGTAGGGAAAGAAATCAGGACAGATTCCTGAGGGAGGTGAAGTCCATCTGATGCTGAAATGACAGCCAGGAACTAACTACATAGTCTAATAAAGCCGGTAAGGTAGCTATCCAGGGGGAAATCCCTAGTGGCCCCTGAAAATAGGGAATATACAGGAGCCTGTTAGTTCTTAAAATGGGGGTTTTAAAGTCCTTGCAAGGTCTTTGACTGTGTCTCAGTTAATAATCGATGAAATCTTGAAAGTTTTTTCCAGAGAATTAAGATCATCTATATCAACACCATTGTAAACCCACATGGGATATGGCACCATTTTTTCATTTCCTCCTCTTTTCCCTACTAAGGGATTACATCTCTTTTAATTACTAATGACTCCACCATGTTTACACAGAAATATGCACCTACAGACTTGAGTTTTGTAGGATTTCTTTAAAGCCAGTGAGCTTAATCCCTTCTAAGGAAAAAAGCATTCTTCACACGAGCATCTCAATAATTTACAGTCAATTGCTGTCCTTTTGCAGTTTGATTTATAATTGAATTAGCCAACCTCTTACATGGGTGACCTTAGCTTGTTCTCTGCAGCCTGTACTTGCTAGCTCAGTTTCAAAAGACTGTTTGATGAGCAGCTCCTTGTGAGGAACCAGGAAACATCCCACCCACAGTGTTTGTTAAGGGAGCTTGATCCGAAGCCCAGAATTTAAGGTTTTAATATTCTTATCTCAGGAAGAAGGAGATACTTAAAAATAAAGTGCTCCTTTTAAATACTCAGATACTAAGGCTTCTATACTTTAACACAATAAGCTTTCTTTCTTGGGAGCTGCAGTCATGCCCATTCATTCCTTTTTTCCGTAACTAAGCCAGAATATTTAACAAAATCCTTTAATTCTTGTTCACATGTACCTCCCCTCCCCCATGAGGCTTGGGGCACCTACTCAAATTCAGTCCCAAAGATTGATCACTTGGGTATCCCAGTTCTTCAAAGTAATTGGGCAGATTTGGCTTCAATATAGCCCTGGGTCAAGGCTATATATCGAAAAAGAGCAAACTATATCACCAAGAAGGAGACAGGATTTGCGAAATCCCTTCTCTAGAGGAGAAATCATAAACTGGAGTCTTGGAATAAGGCAGAGGGAGGAGTTAAGAGGTAGAAAAGCTGATCTGAGTCCATCAAAATCTTGCTCAATGTTACTTAGGATGCAGAGGCAAGTGCAAGAACCACACTCCAAAAAAAATCCAGAAGTGGAGACCTGTGGTACTCCAGAAGATAAGCATGATCCGGATCACAAACAGGAGAAGCTGGATAGACAGCATCCGCTGGGCTCAGGCAAATCTGCTGTGAATACCACACCATTGCTGCTTTCCCAGGAGTCGACTGTGCTGAGAGGCTTTGCCATGCGCCATGATACGGTAGTCAGGGGAAGAGTAGCAAGCAGTACCTGGCGGTCCCAATTCCCTGCCCAGGGCTTTTCCTGGGCCGGTGAGATTTCAGGAGTCACAGCCCCGACCAGCTCACCAAATATTTGAATAGAAAAATTGGTAAGAGGCTAGTTTTAGCAATATTGTAGACTATGTAATCTGAAAATCCTCCATCTACCAAGAATGCCAAGTGAACAAAAATTCACGTCCTTATACATTTTCATATGAGAACAGGAGAAAGTAAAGAAAATTCCCGGGCTGAGCGCGGTGGCTCACGCCTGTAATCCCAGCACTTTGGGAGGCCAAGACGGGTGGATCACGAGGTCAAGAGATCGAGACCATCCTGGTCAACATGGTGAAACCCCGTCTCTACTAAAAATACAAAAAATTAGCTGGGCACGGTGGCGCGTGCTTGTAATCCCGGCTACTCGGGAGGCTGAGGCAGGAGAATTGCCTGAACCCAGGAGGCGGAGGTTGCGGTGAGCCGAGATTGCGCCATTGCACTCCAGCATGGGTAACAAGAGCGAAACTCCATCTTAAAAAGAAAAGAAAATTCCCAAAGGCCAAAAACAAATAGGAAACTGGAAACCAGAGTATAAAATGTATGAGATGAAGACGTGACAGCGGTGGAGATAGAATGGCACCTGCTTCCATTACCCAGGGGCTTGGGTATTAACCCCATACAGGAACAGGAACTCAGAGTTACATAATGAGGCAGGGAGGACTAAAACTGTGTCCATTCCTCTTCCACATGAATCTAGGATTCTTGAAATGAACTGTCAAAGTCTGGAGTCAAGACTGTGTTTCTTCTCTGGCATGTAAAGGGCTTAGAACTTGTTGCTATTGCCCTTACAACAAAATGAAGCTAGATAAACTGAAAACCAATGACTTTTCTTAGACTTACTATAGAGCTGAGTTTGCAGAGTAAACCATTGCCTTGAATCTGGAGAGGTCTGGAGAGGCAGGTGCACCCATAGAGTCTTAGCTGAGATCCAATTACCTGAAATGGAGGCTGCCATTAGGAATACTTAGATGGTAATTTTAATGAATCACTGGAAGCTGAGTGTGGAATAACCTGAGGGTCAGAAACTCCTGGAAGATACAGTCTTGGGGCCCGGGGGCAGGGCACATTTTTCAGGGTCTTTACCTTCAGAGAGTCTACCAGATTCTCACAGTGAAGATCTAAGAGAGATTCCCTTGTGACTCTAACTCTGGCTGGGAAGAGGGCAGCGGGTAGGCCAGGAGATCATTGTGAAATATACCCAGAGATCAGGGGAAAAGACTTTGCCAGAGCCTTATCCCAGCCTGAGAAAGGACATTGCTCCAACTCTACCTCCCTTTAATCTTCTTGCTTTCTGTAAAGGGGCTTGGGGCATGGGGAGGGAGAACCGAAGTCAGGGTTTGAGGAATCGATTGGAAACGCCGCAGCTAGGAGAAAATTTCGAGACTAGTTCTGGGGGCCAGGCGAGGGAAGCTGTACGATCGGAGAAACAGTTCTGAAGGTAAAAGACTTGAAACAGAGACTCAATAATGGTCTGAGATTTCAATTAACTAGAAGATTACAGAACACTTTCCTTCCCATACATCTTAGTGCCACACCATAGGGGCCCCAGAATAACACTGGACACAGCTAACGCAGCTGCAAAACACAGACGGATGGTAATGAAAGCCCAGTCATGAGCGGGGAGACAAAACAAGGATTCTAGAGAAATATGGAGCCTCTGGCACCTATAGTATAGAAAACATTAAACACAACCTGTCTTAATCCATTCAGGCTCCTATAACAGAATACCTTAGACTGGGTAACTTAGACACAATGGGAATTTTTTGGTTCACAATTCTGGAGGCCGGAGCTCACCATTCAGCGTCTGGCAGGAGCTTTGGGATTAACCATTTTTGCTTTGAAGATGGTGTTTTTCACTGCGTCTTCGCATGGCAGAAGGGATAAGCAAGCTCCCTTGGGCCTCTTTTATAAGGGCACTAATCCCGTTCTTGAGGGCTCCATCCTCAAGAGCTAATCACTTCCTAAAAGCCCCATCTCTTAATACTATTGCACTAGGAATTAGGATTCAACATCTGGGGAGAAGAGAAACATTCAGATTATAGCATAGCCAAATTCCTAGCCAGATCCTCATGCCGGCCTGCTTATCTCAATTCGTGTCACCTGATACAACCTTCCAGCTTTTAACAAAAGATTTCAAAGCATACCAAATGGGAAACAAAAATACAATCTGAAGAAATGAAGCAATCATCAGAAGCCAACTCAGATACAAAAACATTGAAATTGTAAGACAGAATTTAAATAACTATGATTGAAATGATAAAGGCTCCAACGTAAACAGTGTGTAAAAACAAAAGGCAAATGTAAGCAGAGGCATGGAAATTCCATGAAAAAACTAAAAGGAAGTATTAGAAATCAAAAACTTGGTACATAGAAATTAAGAATACCTTTAATTTGCTCAACAATAGATGTTACACAGATAAGGAAAAATTCGAGATCCTTAAATATAGGTCAACAGAAACTTTCTAAATTGAAATGCAATGAGCAAAGAGAATAAATGTATTTTTTAAGGAAATTGTGCTCACATTTGTCTTTTTTCTTTATATGAATTTATAGGGAAGAATTGTAATTTTGTTCCATGGATATATTGCATAGCAACGAAGTCAGGGCTTTTAGTGTATCCACCACTCAAATAGCATCCATATCCATCACTCAGTAGTGCACACACTATTAGTATACTCAAATAGTATGTGCACACACATACACACACCACATTTTCTTTATCCAAACATCTTCTAATGGCCACGAAGGCCAGTTCCACTTTGGTATTGTGAATAGTGCTGTGATAAACATGAGGGAAGCTATCCTTTTGGTACAATGTTTTCTGAGAAAAGGGAATTTAAAAAGCATAACAGAACATTCAAAAACAATTGTGAAACAATTGTAAAGGTATAACATAATATGTGTAACTGAACACTAGAAGAAAAAGAAGATAGTAAAGCAGAAAAAAAAATACTTGGAGGAATGACTGAAAATTTCTCAAAAATAATGACAGACACCAAACCAAAAATTCTGAATGCTGAAGATCCACCAAGCAAACAACAGAAATGACCTACGCATGACATATTCAAATTGTATAAAACAATAAACAAAAAGAAAAATAATCTATACAACCAGAATAATAATAATTATAAAACAAATTCTGACCCCACACCATGCAAACAAAAGAGAATGGAGTAAAAGACTTAAAATGTTGGGGTGGGGGGGAACCGCCATCCCAGAATTCTATATAGAGCAAAATTATCCTTCGAAACTGAAAGTGAAACAAAGATTGCTTAAACAAAAACTCAGGGAATTCATTGCCTGTTCTGAAAAAAATGTTTAAGTATTCTTCGGGCAGAAGCAAAATAATATGTATTAGAAACTTCGATCTTAGAAAGAAATGAAGATCATAAGAGAAACAGTAGATGAAAGTAAACAATAATGAAACCAATTTATCAGGTGATCTGAGATAATTTAAAACAATAATTATACCAATTTACTGGGTAATCATAGCCTATCGGTAAGTGAATTCAGTGACAGCAACATCATAAGTCACAGGAGAAAGGAATTTAAAATATCCTGTTGTAAGGTCCTTGCACTACCCCAAAAATGGAATAGTGCTATTTGTAGGCTTGAGTTAGCTGTAGATGTATATAACAAACTCAAGGGAAACTACTAAAAAAGTTGTGTAAAAAAGTGTAGCTGATATGCTAAGAGAAGCAGAAAATTCGAAATCATATACAATGCTCAATTCAAACCAAAGAAGGCAGAAAAGGAGGAAGAAAAAAGAAAGTAGAAATGCAACAGATAGAAAAGTGACAAACACGATAAACATTAATTCAGCAATATCAATAATTCGATATTTAAATGCAGTTATCTAAATACAGCAGTTAAAAGACAAAGATGGTCGAAGTGGGGTTTAAAAGTTCCAATTATATATTGCAGCAAGAAACTCACTTCAAATATAAAGACCCAGATAAATTGAAAGTAAGGATAAACATATAACATGCTAACACTAATTTCAAAAACTGGAGTATCTTCAGGCTTAATTTCTAGCAAAACAGGCTTCAGAACAACAAAAAAAAGTCAGTATATACTTGTTATTATTTGAATAGGAAGGAAAATACCAGAAGAAATACATAAAATAATTGGAAATAATTGCCTCAGATATCGGATGATAAGCCAGGCGCCAAGTGTTTTCCATTATAATGCTAGTGGTACAATTTGATTCTTAAAACTGTGTGTATATATTACTTTCATATAATAGTATTTAAAACAGGGTACAGTTATATAAATGTATCCTCTTAGCAGATTAAAAGAAAAAAACATACAATCTTCTAGTAGATGAAAAAAAGAGCACATGATAAATTTCAGCATCTTTTAATAATAAAACCTCAGCAAAATAAGAATAAAACTTTCTAAACCTGATAAAGGATATATATATGATAGGAACTCACAAAAAACTCATAGCAGACATAATTCTTAAAAGTGAAACATTAGAAGCATTCCCTTTGTAGTTAGAAAGAATCTAAGGGTTTCTTTAATCACAGATTTTATGAAACATTATGCTGGAGGCTCTGAACAGCACAATGAGATAAAAGAAAGGTACTAAATTTACAAAGATCAGAAAGAAAACAAAACTATCACTAAGGTAATATGATTGTCTCCAAGTGAAACCTGAGAATATACACCAAATCTCCTTAAGTTAATAAGAAAATTCAGCAAAGTTGCTGGACACAAAATCAACTCACTAAAACTTATTTTATTCCTATGGACCTGTGACAAACATGTGATCAAAGAATACCATGCACAATAGCAGAAACACTCCAGATATCAAGGAATCAAACCACATAAGATGTGCAAGATCTTTACCAAGATATAAAAAAGACCTAAACAAAAGGATAAAGGAACAAAATTCATAAACGCAAAGTCATACTGTCAACATCTGTCAACGGGAAGGTAGACAGACGTATGTATCATGCATTTTGAAAGTTGAACGACACATAGCAGTTCAAATGAATAAATTATCACTACGTGCATAAATATTGATATAGCACAAAAAGGTAATGTTGAGTATAAAAAGCACACTATAGAATATAAAATTATACAATTTATATATTTTAAAACATGCAAAACTGTATTTTGTTTATGAATACACATATGTAGTAAAAATATAAACATCAAATATAGGATGGAAGTTACCTTCATAGCGGGAAATAGGATAGTATTTTCCAGACTTTTCATATTGTAATAATTACCTAGGATACTTACAAAATAATAATGGCTGCCTCTCCCAGACATTCCAGTTTAATTGGTAGGAGATGAGAACTGGGCCATAGGAGTCTTAAATTTCTCCAAGTGATCCTAATGTGAAGCAAAGTCTGGGAAAGGGCAGTGTCGTTATAAAGGTAGCTTCAATTCTACTTGAGAATTTCTGTTTCTTAAAATAAGTGTATTAGTCCATTTTCACACTGCTGTAACTGAGACTGGGTAATTTATAAAGAAAGGAGGTTTAATTGACTCACATTTCCACCTGACTTGGGAGAGCTCAGGAAACTTATGGCGAAAGGCAAAGGGGAAACAGGGAATGTCTTACATGGTGGCAGGAAAAAGAAAGAGAGAACACTGAGGGGAAACTTCCACTTAAAACCATCAGATTTCATGAGAACTCCCTCACAATCATGAGAACAGTATGAGGGAAACCAGGGAAACTGCCCCCATGATCCAAGCGCCTCCCACCAGGCCCCTCCCTTGACATGTGGAGATTACAATTCAAGATGAGATTTGGGCCAGGTGCGGTGGCTTACACCTGTAATCCCAGCACTTTGGGAGGCCGAGGCGGGTGGATAACGAGGTCGGGAGATGGAGACCATCCTGGTCAACAGGGTGAAACCCCGTCTCTACCAATAATACAAAAAATTAGCTGGGCACAGGGGCACGTGCTTGTAATTCCGGCTACTCAGGAGGCTGAGGCAAGAGAATTGACTGAACCCAGGAGGCAGAGGTTGCGGTGAGCCGAGATCGTGCCATTGCACTCAAGCCTGGGTAACAAGAGCGAAACTCCGTCTCAAAAAAACAAAAAACAAAAAAACAAGATGAGATTTGGATGGGGACACAGAGCCACACCATATTAGTAAGTATTGGATGAAATATCACAAATGGTAAGACTTAAAGTGAGGTGACAGTTATATGGGTACTTGCAATATTATTTTATATTTTTTCACTTCCTTGGATTTTCAGAAATGGGAGAGAGAGAAGGAAAAAAGGAAGGGAGAGAAAAAGATTCTATTCCTACTGACTCATTCACTCATAACAATGCTGTATCTAGTGTTCCGTACAGAAGGTTGTACCATTTCTTTTACTTACCTGTTGGCTGTTTACCAAATTGTTGCCACTTAACTGGAACACAAAAGTGATAGCAAGAAATGGTGCAATCTAGGCTCACTGTAACCTCCGCCTCCCAGATTCAAGCGGTTCTCCTGCCTCAGCCTCCCAAGTAGCTGGGATTACACGTGCATGCCACCACACCCAGCTAATTTTTATTTTATTGTATTTTTAGTAGAGATGGGGTTTTGCCATGTTGGCCAGCCTGATCTTGAACTTCTGACCTCAGGTGATCCACCTGCCTTGGCCTCCCAAAATGCTGGGATTACAGGTATGAGCCACCATGGCCCCTGGCCAAAGGACACCATCTTAATTAAATGAAACCCATCTCTTCCCAATAACAGATAGAAATCCGTAAAATTAAATCATAAAGTCAATGATTTGAGAGTCATAGCAGCTATTACTTGAGGGATGTCAAGATGGGAATGTTAATTTATATAGGAATATGGAAAGAAAAAATAAAATCAACTCTACAAACACAGATTTTCCTCGAAAAACTGTCCTCTGGCAGAAAAATAAAATGAAATGCTTCTCATACTCATTTCTACCTGGAAGGAAATCGTCAATGCAGTTAGACTAAACAATACATCTCAACCCTGGCTGTGAGTTGAGATCCTCTAGGGGGACTTTTTAAAATATTAGGCCCCCCACAAATTTACGGAATCAGAATATATGTGGATATAATCTGGCAGCAAGGGTTCAGAACTAAGGACTTAAGTGAACAGGAAATCTAAAATGATCGTATTTGGTGATTTTCAAAATAATTATTATTAAGTTGTTGGAGACTATTCTTCAAACCTAATTAGAGCAAGCCAATTAAATATATAAAATTGGTGTTGTGCTAGCTTAATCAAGGTTGGGAGGGGAGTGTTCGGGTTGGTAAGAGAGTAAAACAGTGTGTTCCTGCTCACACATCCTACCTCCTTCCTGTTCTACAAACTGCTGAGTCGTTCTGGACTCCTTGGAGCCCACATTTAAAACTTCTCATCTGAAAGTTTCAAACATCTCATTTGACGGGTTGATATCTATGAAAAATACACAGTGACGATACAAAGAAAAAGAAGTCCTAACAGTAAGTGCAGGTCTATGTAGTAGTCAGGGTTCTCTAGAGGGACAGAACTAATAGGAGATGTGTGTGTGTGTGTGTGTGTGTGTGTGTGTGTGTGTGTGTGTGTGTGTAGAGAGAGAGCAGAGTTTATTAATTATTAATTCACATGATCACAAGGTCCCACAATAAGCCATCTGCAAGCTGAGAAGCAAGGAAAACCAGTCCGAGTCCCAGAAAAGAGGAGCTTGGAGTCCGACGTTCAAGGGCAGGAAGGGTCCAGCACAAAAGAAAGACATAGGCTGGGAGGCTAGGCCCGTCTAGTCTTGTCATGTTTCCCTGCCTGCTTTATATTCTAGCTGGCAGCCGATTAGATGGTGCCCACGCAGATTAACTTTCCCAGCCCACTGACTCAAGCGTTCATCTCCTTTGGCACCACCTTCCCAGACACACCCAATACTTTGCATCCTTCAGTCCAATCAAATTGACACTCAGTATTAACCATGTCATGTAGAAAAGATTATTAAATGTCTTATTAAGAGCTTTATAATGAGGGCTCATTTGTCCACAGTGGTTCAATATGGAGGCAGCGGGAGGGACCAGATGCACTCCCATGATTACACATTCACATCCAATATTCTACCAACCAGCTCTTCTTCCAGCTAACTTTTCCCAGTAGGAGAGCACGAAGACTACTGGTTTGTGTGTGTGCCTTTTTTAAGATATTAACTTCAGCTGTTAATCACCGTTGCTCTTTAATGATTCACTTATGATAATTAATATATTAATTCTTTTACTTGTGCCCTCAAGCAATTCCGTGAAGGGTATAATTTTTTAAATTCAGCAAATACAGCTAACAAGCAGTAACTGTCCAAGCAGTACTACCTAAGTGCTATTTCATGAATTATAATATTTAAATTCCATTAACTTAAAAGGATTAGCTTCCAAGGGACTATTGTCTTCTGATCCTATTTCATATTAATGACTCTTGCAATACCAATAACATTGGCATTTACACAGCATCTTTCTTTCACTGGGTCTTCGTTCATAGTGAAAATGAGAGCTTAAAAAAAGAAATGCCAGCCTAGGCAACACACTGAGATCTTGTCTCTATTAAAAATAAAAAATGTTTAAATTAACGGGGTGTGGTGTGTGGGCCCATAGTCCTGTGAGAGTAAGTTAAGAAGGACAGGAGAGTCCCCTCCCTGTAAGGAATATCAGACAACTAAGAGGCAAAATGGCAGAGTTTAACGGGTATACAACCTTCCTCTAGGAAGTGGTAAGAGAAGAATGCCCCTTAGTGCTAGAGCCCACTGGCCCAACTCCTGAGATCTTATTGAGGAGATACTAATCACCAGCTTTGGGTGTTTCTATCCACCGAAAGACTGCCTTTCCCTGGCACAAGCTGCAACCAATTATTTTAGAGCAAGTTTTTAACAACCACCTGACCATCATCTAATGGTTACCTGACATTTCAGGGAGGTGAGCTGAGCGCCCTTCCTGTCCTGTTCGTATCTGTGGACTACCTACTGCAGCCGTTCTAGCAACTCAGGGGGATGAGGTGGGAGGATTTGTTGAGCCCAGGGGCTCAAGGTTGCAGCGAGCTATGATTGCACCACTACACTTCCACCTGGGCAACAGAGCAAGACCCTGTCTCAAAAAAAGGTAAACAAGAGAAAAGAGAAATGGGAGGAGAAGAGGGGGAAGAGAGAGGGAGAAAAGAAAGATCAGTGTCTTCAATTAAATCTAACAACTATTTATGGTAATGCCTACTACGTGCTGGACATGGAGACAGATACAAAAATGTGAGTGACAGTGGATTAAAGCAGCGTAATGGGCATTGTAATATAATTGGCCCAATTCACTGGAGACCTGCAATATACCAGATTTGCATACATTTTCTTCAATCCTCATGACAGGTGCAGGGTAAAAATCAGAATCTCTATTTTACAGACGAGAAAAGAAGAGTTAAATGCGTTGCTCACAACCACCCAGCTAAGCAAAGCCAGCATTTGACGTAGGCATAACTTGCTGGGAAATTCTGCCTTTTCATCATAGAATATGTAAGCAGAAGACTCTAAGCAACACTGTGAAACAGGCAATGCTTGCCTTTGGTCTCCCTGCCACCCCTACTTTATGTGATCCTATTTCTCCACTGGAGCTCTTTCCCTCCCACACCTTTTCCCAGTACTTTGTTGGCTGTTCTCTGGATTCGAAATACAACACAGAAACAATCCATTTAGACATGCTCTCCTCATTAAGTCCCCTATACTCTAGACCAGAGCTGTGCAATCAACTTTCAGCACATTCAGAAAACGTTCTGAATAGAACCTTCAGAACTGTTCTATATCTGCACTCTCCAATATGTCGGCCACTAGCCACATGTGGCTACAGAGCCCTTGAAGTGTGGCTAATGTGACTGAGAAACTATTTATTTTATTGTAATCAATTTCTATTTAAGATTAAATAGCCATGTGGGGTTAGTGTCCACCGTTTTAAACAGCATAGCTCGAAAACATTCTCAACTCACTCTGTGCTTAAAATGTTCTTTTTCTAGTTTTTATTTTTCAGAGCCTGTTCTGCTGGGCCACAGAATCACTTACTACATCTAATATATTGATGATGATTAATTTGTATGTATACCTTCCAGGAAAGATGACAACCTCTGTTCGAACAGAGGGCTTCTGAACAGAAAAATGTAAGTTTTCTAATGAAATGACAGGCCGCTGGGGGAGATATTTGATGATCAAAAGGGCCTTTAAACTTCATTAATTCCATACATGGGAATGGCCAGATGTTGGTCCCACTTAATTTTTTGTCACATCCCCCCTTTATGATAATCAAGCAATTTGTATCATATACCTTGACACAGAACTCAGATGTTTTCAAGTGCTTTTTCAAAGCACTTTTCCCAGGGTACATGTATTCTTCTTTCTGCTTTTTTTCTGTACCGGAGCCCAAATAGTTAACACCAGTAGCAATGCCCAGTTTCCTGAAAAATACTATTGACAGGAGCCCAAAGGCAACAGCCCCTACCTGTCACACCTGCAGCAGGTCTCTGGGAGATGCTAGAAGCTGCAACAGGCTCTCCGCCCCCAGGGATATTGCATTTTCTCCCCAGAGCTATAAAAGGGAAGGTTTTCAGAGTACAAACTTGAAGGCCTTTACAGTGTAACATTGAAGAGGAACAAAGTGCATCGCTGAGGTACAAAACCAGACAATTAGGGCTGACCTCAGCCAATTAAGGGATTCTGAGAAAAAAAGAAAGAGGCAGAGGGTTGTAGGAAAGGTGGATGTGGAATCAAAGCAGAAGCCTAAATCCAAGGACAGCTCCAGAGCATGTCCAGGTGGGAGGGGACAAGCTCCAAGGGGCTTACAAAACAGCCTGAGGTTTTGTTTTTAGGTCCATTGGTCTGAGGGTACCTTTGCTTTCCGGAAGGTCCCTTGGTCTGAACCTAACATGGCCAACATAAGGACCTGTGTGAATTTGTCTTGCTATATATCCTTTCTTTCGTGTGCACGAATTGAGTGCAGATCCCTAAATGGGCTACATGCTGTTGGTCATTAACTTCAGGAAACTGACATGGGTCCACCTAAGAAGAAACTCAGAGATGGGCTCTCCAGAACAAATGAGTTTATTTGGCAACAGCAGGGGATGGCAATACAGGATACGTGTGCTATGACAGATCATAGGCACATCCACGGGGGTCAGGGCAAAGGGGAAGCTTTTAAAGCAAAGAGAAGAAATCCCTGTAAGCTGCTTTTTAGTAAGGATCCTAGTTCACAAGCTCACTGCAGTTAGTGTGTGTTCGCTGGTAGCAACTGTTGCTAAGTACCTGCCCGTGTGTCAGTGGCTTACCCAGAATACTGCCATCTTGAGGAAGTTCTTGAGATAGGTCCTGTTACTGATCTATGTGCTAAGAGTGTCTTCTGTAAGGCCTGTTACAGGCATGTGTGCATGAAAGCTTCTTCTTCATGGCCTCCCCGACTCCATTGTGTTATAGTTGGACATAAGTGACTTCATTTTGGCACCAGCAGCTTTCACCCATGGTAGGGAAAGAAAGATAGGAACTCACAGAGAACAACTCAACAGAATTCTTAACAGATGCCTCCAAAGTTTTACTCAAATACAACTTAGGGAAAACCACCCTTCCATCCTCATAGGCATCATCAGTGTTTACTCTCAGAAATGTTTTATTTTCTCCATTCACAATTAGCAGACCTTCACTCTGAGTTTCTCAAATAAAAGCACCACGTAGCTCAATTCTTACTGAAATTAGAGGGTTGCCCTCCAAGAAGAGTATTAGTGCTTACCTGTCTACCCATCAGACACAGACAGCTCTGGAGGTATCCAAGGCCTGTCTCTTCAGGTACAAACCATCACCGTGTTCATTCACAGCAGAAGCGAAGGACCATGATTTTGCAATGAAAATAATAATTAAGGTGAGTAAAATAAAACATCCTTTTAGAGGGTTCACAAGCATTAATTTTCTGTCTTTCAAAAATCATATTTTGCATTGTTTTAGATGGAGAGTGCGTGCTTTGGATTCAAGACTGGGAATGAGGGGACCAGAAATCTATTCTGTGGCTGCTTCTTGTTAGGACTTCCCTAAGCCTTTGGAAAAGGTGACTGTTTTGCTCACTGCTCTAACTCTTTAGGTTTCTTTCTGCATACACATTAAAAGGAGCTTACGCTCCCTGACAGAGCCTTTCTGATTTGACAGGACGGTGTAAGATATATTCACTCAAGTGAGAAAAAAAGAAATTGAGGTCTGTTTGTATTTCCTTTAGGCCATAAGCTTCTTAAGCAGAGACTGTCACGTTTTTACTCCTTAGCGGACTGTAACGGTAGCATCATATTCTGCATCTAATTAGTCATTTCATTAATTTTATTGGAACCAGAATGGTGACTACTGGCCTAATTAGAAGGAATCGCCCTTGGCTTCTAGGCTTAAAGATAAGCCCTTGTCATACAGAGAGAGAAATGTACTTTACAAAATACGTGACTATCAGAGGCACAGACCCTGTTCTCTCTGCTTTGCAATTCTCATTTCCTTCAGCGTCAGTCCTGCTGAGGCTCTCCATGGAGATGGCTGGCAAGGTGGGCACCCACGAACCAGAGAAGAGTGAGGAGGAAACAGGGTTCCTCTGTGTGGTGATTTGTGGCTTTGGGATACCTTGTGTCAGTTTTATCAATGTGTGATTGGGTGTTTTAAATTATGAAACTATTTGAATATACATATGTATGTATCTGTGTGTATATATGTGCACACACATATGCACATACACACAGATACATACATATGTATATGTGTATATATATATTTAATCAAAAGATATTGCTCTTTTGATTAAATAGATGACAATTGTTTAAGAGTCTTTACCAAATTTATAATCTACATAATGATGAATATTCAAACTGACTTTCCCCAAAATACTTCTTAGCTAATTTTTCAAGCTTGTCCAACAGTGCTCCTGACAAGCTTCTGCCCATACCCAGGGGAGTTCTGTCATGTCTAGGTCCCCTACAATTCCAAAGCTAAAAGTATAAGGAGGTTTCATTTTCACACCTCAGAGAGTTTATTTTGCTGTTCTCAGAGGCCAGTTCCTGCCCCCAGCTTCTCATAACAATTCATTATAAAAAGGTGATTTCACCAGGAACAAATGGTTACACAGAAAGATTTAGTTGTCCTAGTGTCTGCATGGTTTTATATCCACTGTTTAATTTTTCCAGTGCAAAGTACAATTAACGTTTGAGCCTAAGTCATAAGAAATGGAGATTACTGTTACTGCTGAAAATAATTCACTCTGGTGTCTTCCTACATCCTGGGAGCCCACTCTTTCCAAGGTCATCTAAGGTTCCCCTTCTCCATGACAACCTCATCCAGGGATTTCTTCCTGTCCTGGTGTTACATATAAGTGAAGACCCACATGCTGCTTTGTATATTTTTGTCAAAAGACAAAAAAAAAAAAACATCTTGTCCAGGACAGGAACTAAATTATATGCAGTATTTTTTTAGAAGCCCATTCAGCATCTAAGTGTTAGGTACAGAGAATGCCCTCCATAAATATTTGCTAAATTGAAATTAGGAGCAAATGTTAACTGTGGCTATTAATCATCTTTTCCCCAGAATTTAAATAATTTCCTAAGAATTGCCTTAAATCTGTTTCTTTATGTCAATAGTAGCCTGTTTTACTGGTGGTAGGATGTTTGGGGTGATTAGTACTCTTATAATATTAAATTACAGATTATAGATCTGGCCCAAATCGTTCCTGGGAGCTGTGGGTCAGGGAGTAGGAGAGAAAGAGATTTAACTCTTCCAAATACCTAGTGAATTAGGATCCCACAGGGAACTATTTAAAATGCAAATGGAGCCAGAGCGGTGGCTCACACCTGTAATCCCAGCACTCTGGGAGGCCAAGGCTGGCAGATTACTTGAAACCAGGAGTTTGAGACCAACCTGGCCAACCTGGTGAAACCCTGTCTCTACTAAAAATACAAAAATTGGCTGGGCATCGTGATGCGTGCCTGTAATCCCAGCTACTCAGGAGGCTGAGGCAGAGAATCATTTGAACCCAGGAGACAGAGGTTGCAATGAGCTGAGATGGAGTCACTGCACTCCAGTCTGGGTGACAAAGGGAGACTCTGTCTCAAAAAAAAAAAAAAAAAAAAATTAAAATGCAAATAGGATAATATCTTAAAATCAGCCAATAGCTTCCCATTATCTTTAGAGGAAAAGTCCAAAGTCCTCCTTGGAGTGGTACCCAAGGCCCTTCTGAATCTAGCTCTTGATTTCCTTTTAGCTCATGTCTCACAGCTTCCCAACACACTACTACAACCTGAAGCCTGAGTTTGCAATGCTTTTCCATTTCCCTTCCCTCATTAATTTCCATTTATTCCTCAAGGCCCAGATCAGGCCTCAACTTCTCCAGAAATCCTTCTCAGATGCCCCTATTCTGGATGAGTTGCCCTTCCTGGATGCCCCTACTCTAACTTTGCTCACTAAGTATGTTACCTGTTGCATAATATCATCGTTTCTGTCTTCCTCACCTGTCCTATCATTTAGTAGGCTTTTTATATAAAGTTTTTGTCTTCGTCCATTTGGACTACAGAACACCATAGACTGGGTAGCTTATAAACAACAAAAGTTTATTTCTCACAGTTCTACAGGGTGGGAAGTTCAAGAGCAAGGCACCGGCAGATTGGGTGTGTGGTGAGGGCCCTCTTCCTGGTTCATACACAGCTGTCTTTCTGCTGTGTCCTCACATGGAAGAAGCAGCAAAGAAACTCTCCGGTGCCTTCTTTATAAGAGTACTAATCTCATTCATGAGGTGTCCACCTCACGACCTAATCACCTCCCAAAGGCCCTCTTTCCTAATACCGTATCACTGGGGATTAGGTTTCATATAAATTTGGGAGAGAGAGGTCACAAACAGTTTAACAGTGATTAAGAACATGAGCCCTGAAATAAGATTTCCTGGATATTTCATCTCTCCCTCTCATGTGCTTTGAGACCTTAGGTCAAGTTATTTGCTGTCTCTTTGATTTTAGTCATTTGTAACGTTAAATGAGTATAGTAGTACCCACATGGGTAGTTGTGGTAATTAAATGATACAGTGCAATTAGATGCTTACCACAATCCAGAAAGAAGGTAGTTAGCTTGTGCATTTATTTGCTTACTTTTTATTTATTTTATTTTATTTTATTTTTTTTTTGAGACGGAGTTTCGCTCTTGTTACCCAGGCTGGAGTGCAATGGCGTGATCTCAGCTCACCACAACCTCCGCCTCCTGGGTTCAGGCAATTCTCCTGCCTCAGCCTCCTGAGTAGCTGGGATTACAGGCACGCGCCACCATGCCCAGCTAATTTTTTGTAATTTTTAGTAGAGATGGGGTTTCACCATGTTGACCAGGATGGTCTCGATCTGTTGACCTCGTGATCCACCCGCCTCGGCCTCCCAAAGTGCTGGGATTACAGGCTTGAGCCACCGCACCCGGCCTTACTTTTTATTTTTCTTTGCTCTCTGGAATGTAAGCTCTAGGAGAACATGGAACTTGTTGCCTTGTTCATTGCTGTATCCCAAGCACCTAGAACAATACCTGTAATATTCTCGGAGCCCAGTGCATATTTGCAGACTGTTGAATGGATATATTGATAAATGGCATGTGAGTTAGGCATAGTATCTTCAAGCCACTGCAGGCCTGCCAATTTTCTTTTTTCTAATTTATATCTATAGGTTGTTGGGGGAACAAGTGGTATTTCATTACATGAGTAAGTTCTTCAGTGGTGATTTGTGAGATTTTAGTGCACCCATCATCCAAGCAGAAGACACTGAATCCAATTTGTAGTCGTTTATCCCTTACCCCCTTCCAAATCTTTCCTCTGAGTCTTCAAAGTCCATTGTATCATTCTATGCCTTTGGTTTTCCATTCCTGAGTTACTTCACTTAGAATATCAGTCTCTAGTTCCATCTAAGTTGCTGTAAATGCCATTAATTCATTCCTTTTTATGGCTGAGTAGTATCCCATCATCTCTCTGTATATATACACCATATTTCTTTATCCACTTGTTGATCAATGGGCATTTGGGGTGGTTCCATATTTTTGCAATTGCGAATCGTGCTGCTATAAACACGTGTGTGCAAGTCTCTTTTTGTACGATGACTTCTTTTCCTCTGGGTAGATACCCATGAGTAGGATTGCTGGCTAAAATGGTAGTTCTACTGTTAGTTCTTCAAGGACTCTCCCGTGTTTTCCACAGTGATCGTACTAGTTTGTATTCCCACAAGCAATGTAGAAGTGTTCCCTTTTCACTGCATCCATGCCAACAGCTATTATTTTTTATTTTTTTATTATGGCCATTCTTGCAGGAGTAAAGGTGGTGTCACATTGCAGTTTTGATGTGCATTTCTCTGATCAGTAGTGATGTTGAGCAATTTCTCATGCTTGTTCAGCCCTGCCAATTTTCTACAGAGGTAGAAGTACTCCATCTTCCTGGTATGGTCCCTACACGTAGTACTCAACAAATCCTGGTGCTTGTCCTTCCCACGGTCAGCCACAAGGTCTTCCATGAGAATGAGGCCCTTTGGCAATATCCGTTTTGGAGTTTGGTGACAGTGACAAATATGAGTGCAAATATCAGTGACCGCAATCTCTGTTTCAGACATGCACATATACAGACTTGCAATGAACAATGACAATCATAACAACTAATTCAAAACAACTCAAGCAAAGCAACTTCCTGGTTATCACTTGTATCTCTACAGATATTGGAAACCAAATTTTTGTCGAGTTTATATCCTCGAGCAGAAATTCATATTTTACAGTCTCTGACATCATCATATAACAAACAGAGCTTGACATTTTCAATATGAGAAATTTATCGTGACTACTTTTTTTCTGGAGAAATTTTTAAAGCATCTCAAGAGAACATTATATGCCAATTTTTTTTTTTTTTTTGGTTCAAGGGCTATTTTTTACAAATAGAGTTTGGGGAACATTGCTAAATTCATCAAAGTTTGAACTTATTTTTGCTCAAGCTAACTGGAAATCTAGTGTATAGGAAAGAGTATTGAACAGGGGATAAGGAGGCCAGATTTTACTACCTCCTCGGTTTGCTCCTGCTTGGCTGTGTGACCTTGAACAAAGACTACCTTTCTCACTGTAGGTGGAAGGAGATTGTAGCAGGTTACATTACTTACATTAGTAAGTCTTTGGAGACTTACTAATGTGGAAATACTAACGTAAGAGCTATGGGGGCAGGTGGAATGGGCTTTGAAAGCAAAGCAGTGCTTCGTTTCATTGCCTTGATGCCTTGATTTTATTTCAAATATACCATTTATGACACCATTTGATTTATTTTAAAAGACAGCAAAATCTTTTCAAAGATTTGCTATGCTAAAGAGGGTGTGACGTGTAATTTCTATGGTAGGGAAGGGGTACAAGAAGTGGTAGGTGGCGGGAGAAGATGGTGGCAGGATGGATTTAAAAGGGCTCATGAAACAGGATGTGGATACCAGCTGTGTGATGGTGAACAAACTCCTTCATCCCTCTCCCCGTCTTCCAGCACCCTCATCTCTGTTGTAAGGATGATAGCTATTCTCCAGACCTCACACACTTTTGGAAGAGATCCCTTTTGTTTTAAGCGCATGGAAATGTTTTGAAACAGTGAAATCTACAATGATAGGTTTCATAATTCTAACATCCACACCATATGCTAGGGACAAATAACACCAGGTGACGTGAAGCTTGTTCATCATTCAAGTGTACAAAAAACGAAAACTTTCGACCACTAAACTTAATGTCTGTTTTAACCTTGAAACGCAATCTCAGTCATTCTTGAGTTTCCTTCCTATGGAATTCTGGGGGTCCATAGAGTCCCAGGGTGTGGATGTGGTAGAAGTGGGGGGGGTGCCTGTTGCCAGGGTCATCTCTCCACACAGATGTCTGCTGGGGCGTCCACTCGCCTCAGTTGTTGATCCACACAGGCTGCAAGTGACATTGACATATCCTTTCTTTCTGTCCAACTTGCCTGTTTAGGTCCCCCCATTACCCCCCGCCCCCCGCCTCATCCCCATCCCCGCTGTGTCTATGCCTACATGGAGGCACACAGGCTCCTGTGAGGCTCTCTACTGCCTCTCTTCCAATATTGTCTCTGAAGTCCCTCTCTGGGTCGTCCTGTCCCTGGGCTTAGTAAACTTTCCTCATCTGTCGCTTTGCTCTAAGATCATCTTCAGGGCTAGCTAGGTATTCACAGGAAGGAAACACCTGTCTTCTACTCTTTGGTCTCTTCACCTAGTCTGAGGAAATCCTTTCCAGTCCCCAGAGGAGCCTTGCTTCCCTTATAATATCCTTCTTCCCAAATATTTTGTTTTTCCTCAAAGCCCTCACAATTTCCCCTGAGGCCTGAGGTTCTGCTTGCTCACACTTCTCTCTCTCCTGCTTTCCACAGAATCACATCCTTCTTGAAATAATGAGCACACAATTGCCTGGATACCCGAAGGCATGGAGACAGCAGCAGAAAATACTGCAGAGAGGTGGAAACATCCGTTAATATTTTAAAATCCCGTTGCTGCTACCAACAATAATAATGCATGTACAGAAGTGGATTTGGATTAGCTGAGCTTCAAACAGCCCATCTCATACACACACTCTATCATTTCAGGTAATGAGAAAGGAAAAGAATAATACATGGCCTCTGTCACATGGTTGTTTTTGAATCTTATTGGATTTGTGGCAAACTGTGGTTTTGGCACATGATTCTCCTACCACTCACCTGCCTCTGCGCTCCCTTCTGAGGCCGCTCAGTGCCCGGAAGGGATGCATCTGCCTCCTGTCCTCTGGTCTCTGGGTAGCCCCTGGGTCAGCATTTTTGGTGCTAGCATTTGATGCACCTGCTACGGTTGCTGATGAGAAAGCAGCCACCCTCCTCCACTCCACCCCTGCCGCCCAGGCCCTGCCACTCCTGCTAACCTGTCAGGCTACATTTTCAATTACTGGCTTTGAAAAACGTCTAGGTGGACCTATTAAATCAATGAATGCGGTGAGCTGAACACAAAGCATTGGCAATCTGTGGCCTCCCTTGGGATAATTGGTGATCACATGGGGTGTTGAAAATCCAAGCCTGAAAAATCATTGCTTTGAAGAAAGGGAGGACAACAACGGAACTATTTCTTCCGTTAAAATGCATGACATTTAAATAATGTCCCCGTTCTTTTCAAGGCCCATCAACCTTCATTTTTTTATGCACTGCAAAGTCTAAATATTTATTAACTTTAATTCACGGGATTTTATTATGGCTGCATCCAGCTAGGGCACATACCCAGTTTAAAATACGTGGTGTTTTTAAAATAGCATTGTTTTAAAAATAATTAGGAAATAATTGCGATTGTATTCTAGAGAGGTAAGGTATTATCCAGTTTTAAAAAGTAACCAGGAGGGGTGTTCTTAAAGGAAGACCCATAATCAAGTTTACATTAGTTTGATTAGCCAGATACAGCTGGCATTTATTTCACGTAGCAAAACAGTTCGCATGTGGGGAATCACCATCTGGACTCACTGAACTGCCCAGTGTTGTCAGAGGGAAAAAATAGGCTGGTTAGAAAGTCAGCTTGTGGCCAGCCATGTCGCAGACCACATGGCCTTGCTCTGTTATAAGGTCAAAAGGCTGGTTTTGTGTCATCATGGAAAGAGGTGAGATCCCAGCCAGACACTTGCCACATACAAGGTCGCACGGGCACCACCTTTCAGGATGGCTAGAGGAGACGTCAGGGATTGATGGGGATCGGGGGGAGGAGCTTTGTCCATAATCTATATAAGCCACTCTCCCTCATTGTTAACATAGACAACTGGAATTGGCATTTTTTCTGTTTCATCTAAAGTGTCATAAAGCACAGCTTCAGCTTGCTCCTTCCAACAGATCCCCACATGCATGCTCTGGAACGGCCTCTTTGTGCTTACTAATGGAAATTTCCCACAACAACTGCAAGTGACTAAAAAGATGCTGTGTCTTTCATCCATGTCTCTGTCATCATCACGCTTTCTTAACTCAACTAACATCATTTTTGAGAAATATTGGGAAAATGCCAACAAAGAAATATAATTTGAAATTCCACTATCCAGAGAAAATCACTTTTCCTAGGGAATAGAAGCATCTTCCAACTTATGCAATTTATGCAATCATCCGTTTTTCAAAGGTCTTAAGTAAATCACATTTCATACACATTAAAATGCTTTCGATTTGCTTCTGCGGCTTCTTGTATCACCATTCATGGTGTTACTGTTCCTTTTTAAAATGATTTAAAAAAGAAAAAAAAGACAAGGTCTTTAAAACTATTGAACCACCATGACTAGCCACCAACTTTGTACTGGGGGTGCTGTATCTTTCCTTTTACGCCTTCAAATAGACTGCTAGCCTCCGTCCTTATCACCACTTTCCAGTTGCAATTAGAAGGCAGTAAGGAGGAAATAACACAAACAACATAGAATTAGCGTGGCTGACACGCAGAGATCACAGCAGGTAATGGAGACAGGTGAGGACACGGTGAGGGGTGTGGGGCAGGGGCTGTGGGGCTCTGAAGTGCACTTCCCACTTTTAGCCTTGCACTGGATGTAAAAGTGTCCACATCTCCAAAAATAAATTATGTACTTTATGGAGCAGTTTGCATAAAAGTTTTGTATCTGTTGTGTGTTTCATAACCTGGGGTACATCTGTACATTCATAGTATATTTTTTAAATATACTATTGGCACATGCCTCTTTATGTCCATACAGACATCATAATTGCTGATGACTACAAATTTCTCTGGTATATGAATCTATAAAAATTACTGGCCGGGCGCGGTTGCTCATGCCTGTAATCCCAGCACTTTGGGAGGCCAAGGTGGGTGGATCATGAGGTCAGGAGTTCAAGACCAGCCTGGCCAACATGGTGAAACCCCATCTCTACTAACAATACAAAAAATTAGCTGGGCGTGGTGGTGCGCACCTATAATCCCAGCTACTTGGGAGGCCGAGGCAGAAGAATTGCTTGAACCTGGAAGGTGGAGGTTGCAGTGAGCTGAGATCATGCCACTATACTCTAGCCTGGGTAACAGGGCAAGACTCCATCTCAAAAAAAAAAAAAAAAAAAAAAAAAGAATTATTTAAACGGGTTCCAGTTAGTGGATCTTCTGGGTGTTTCCAGTTTGGCTCATAACGGACACCTCTGGTTTCCAGGGTTGCCTTCTTTGGCCTGCCTCTGGTTTCAGCCATAGCTGCAATGAACTTTGTCATGAGAGCTCAGACTCACCTGGTGCTGGCAGCCCCACATGGACAAGCTAGCACAGGGGCTTTTCCAATGCTAAAGAGCCTTGAGGCAAAGGAGTCTTTTCCCCAGCTCCTAGACGACCTTCAACCAGTGGGGACAGAACCGGTGAATAAATACTTCAGGAGACCTTGTGAGTGATGCGCAAGAGGGCGCTGTGGAGTTGAGGCCCAGCGGCCCGAAGCATCAGCCTTCCTGTATTTGCTTTTCCGTCTTCCCCACTCTCTCCCTCCTGTTTCCTGGGATCATCTTGGAAATGAACTACCCGTAGCCAGACAAGTCCTAAACTCTCCTGCTCTGAGCCAAGACAGGGACTATGATAAACAGTGTTGTGGACAATATCCTTGAATGCACATCTCTACCACGGCTCTAGTTATTTCCCTAAGATAAGTCTCTAGAAACGTTCATTGCTGATCTAGTTTTTCCTTGAATCTCTGGAAATGTTCATTGCTGAGTCAAAGGGCGTGGACTTTTAACAAGAAGCTCAAACAAGTGCTCTGTTTAACAGAGCTCCTAACTGTAAGGCGATTGATTTTATTTTATTTGCCTTGGCCTATTCAATGCCAGAGCTATCATGAAGCTCTCTCTTCCATCAAGAAGAAAAGCCTTGATACTAACTTCCTGCAGTCTTTTAAGCACCCCTCCGCAGAGGACCCAGAAGTCCCTCCCCTTCACGGTCCTGCAAACACGATGCGTGGAATAATCGGAATACACACCCCCTGTCTTCCAGATAGCTCACTTTATTGCCCGGTAGTTATTAAGAATGAGTAGTAATTTTGCTGTGGGAAATACTGTTTATGAGGAAAGTAAGAAATGAGAGGAACGAACATTCACTCATAATTTAAGCCACAAGGAAATAAAACCAACCACAAGATAAAATGTCTGTTTCTCAAACAGCTCAATCCTTGTATCACTAGCAGCCTTGGCGCTCTTAATTATGGATAGTAAAGTCTCTGGATGTTCCTTTTTACCCAACAGCAGTGGTAAGAGACGGGTAAGGAAGTGCGCGTGGTACAGAAGGAGCCCTACTGCGCAGGCGCTCCGGCGGGGCAGCAGCAATGTGTGTGACCCAGAGGGGACCCGGAAAGGGTGTCAGCTCCAAATACGCACCAGCCACAGCCTTCCCGCAACGTGGAATGGTGAGCGTGTTTGCAAGTATAATTTACATAAACATATATGTATGTTTTAAAATAAGTGCACTCTTTATAAATCCTAGCCAATGAACCTTTGTGACATCTCCTTTCAGGAAGTCTGTTTTTTTTAAATCTATATAAAACCTTCTTCCTGGCTAACACTTGCAGGTTCTGCCCACTTGGGTGGCTTCCCTAAAAAAGGAAAAAACAAACAAAACCAACCTTCTTTGGCTGTGTTTGCCATCAACATCGATAACTGCAGCAAAGGCATTCTGACTGCTGTTTATTCTGTGATAATTACTATCACCAAACTTGCATGATTACAACGTTCGTAATTTTGTTGATTATAAATAGCAGTAATGCTGTAATACATGAGCAAAGGCACAGCATTATGGAGACGTGGTCCATACTTATTGGAGATCTGCGCCTTTAGGATGATTGTTTAAACCATCCTGAAAAGCATTATCCTTCCATGGCCTCTGTTTCCAATCACTCCAGTGAAGGTTTCCTTTAAACACCACCGCCATTCTCCCTGCTCAGTGTTTCTGTGGCCTTCCAAGATGTCCTTCACTCAGTCTTGGCTGTGCTTTGTATTCAAAAGAGAATCCCTTGATAGTATATGGACCCAGCAATGTCCTAGTTTCTCGAATTTACTAAAAGCAGGGGCATTGGATTGTGAAAGCCCACTAGAGCCATTTCTATTTTAGCAGTGATACATCTTCCTTTTGGCAAGAGTCCTCTTGAGTGAATTCATATGGTCTTGAGCCCTTTGCTGCTTATTTAAAGACTATATATTCTAAGGGAGGAGGACAAAGGGCACAATTAGGACTTTATTCAAAACACCCACATATCATAGAGAGAATCTACATTTACTGTTTAATTTTAGTTTTCAGAATGTATTGCAAAGAGTCACCTGGATAAAGAGAAATCCCCCCACAGAACAATGTCTTTCTACCTCCTCCAAAGCATACTCCCCTTTCTGAGGAGTGATGCTTCCACTTAAAATGGTGTGTATTGATTAAAGCCAATGTATTTCCTGTTTTTCCCGTCTCCCGGGTTCTAGGGAGCATTTTATTTTAACATAAACCTTTCTTTATTGATTCAGAACTAGAAAACATTTTAATGTAGTAGTAACATTTAGTCACAATGGGAAGTGTGCTTCTGGCAATTCCTTGGTTCACAGCATGAATGTATGTGTCTGTATGTGTGTATAAATATCCATTAGACTCATTTTAAGGTGGGTTTTTAAAAAATACTAAAATATGTAAATATCCTGGTGACTAAGACTATAGGTTGATGTTTTATAATACTGTTTTCTGTTCACATTCAGATACAGTGAACCCATATACTGAAGCTTTCTGGTATAATAAAATTTCTAATATTCTCTTAAATCATCTGTCCTTATTGGAGGCTACAGAATAGATGTCATCTTAGGTAAGGATTGAGGGTAAATGACTATAAAACACGATAAAAATGACACTGAATGTAAGAAAGCCTTAGCCCAACTTTTATTTCAAAATATCTATTGATTTGTTATATCAGGAAGAGTCTCAGAATAATTCTTTTGATGGTCCTCTAAATTTATTTCAAGTTAAATTCGTGTTCTCTCTAATCTTCTCACCATTCTCAGTCTATATGTAGACACCAAATGGATGCAAATAATGAAGCATATTCTGAAATGAGCTGCCTTGTGTAGACCCAACTTAAAAGAAACAAAAAAATGATGGATTTTTGGGACTGAGCTTTTATTATAAAAGGATAAAGACAATTCAGCCCCTGTGGAGCTTATCTGTAGCATGAATTAATCTTCTTGGCAAATACAGTCAGCTCTCCTATGTTACTTGACCCTGCCCCGAAGGGAATAGGTGGCCTCCCAGATTACGGCCCAACATTTTGAGTACCGACAGACTTCAGATCCTTGCATGCCTCGGTCCGGGTTGCTGTAAAGCAAGCTTGTCCTACTTGTGGGCCATAGGGCACATGCAGCCCAGGACAGCTTTGAATAAGACCCACACACATTTGTAAACTTTCTAAAACATTATGTTTTCTTTTTTTTTTTTGCAATTTTTTTTCACTTACCGGCTGTCGTTAGTGTTAGTGTATTTTATTCGTGACTCAGGAAAGCCAAAAGATTGGACACCCCTGCAAATACCCAAGGTCAGGTAATTTCTAAAGAAAATGGGCTTATTTGGCTCACAGCTCCGTAGGCTGTACAGGAAGCACGGTGCTACCATTTGCTTCTGGTAAGAGCTTCAGGAAGCTTCCACTCACGCCAGAAGGGGAAGGGAAGCCAGTATGTTACATGATGAGAACAGAAGTGAGAGAGAAAGGAAGGAGGTGCCAGGCTGTTTTTTAATAACCGGATCTCATAGGAACTAAGAGTGAGAACTTAATCATAAGAAAGCTACTAACTGTTTCATGAGGAATCCGTTCCATTGGCACGAACACCTCCTACCAGACCCCACCTCCAACTTTGGGGGTCAATTTTCAACATCAGATTTGGAGGGGACGAGTCCCAAACTATATCATTGCAAGGATTGTGACAAATGTCAAGTGGAGAGAGTCTGACTTCATTTCTTAGAATTACTTTATGTAAAAAGTCATTTTATGAGGCCCAGAAAATTCTACGAAAAGTAAAACATACCCAGTGGCTCAAACAGCTGAGTGGGGTTTTATGTTGAGGTACACCAGACCATGACATATATCCTATTTACTATAATTTCATATTTACTCTGATTAAAGATCTCATGACTTGACATAGGGATGATATTATATAGATTCACATACTTCCAGAACTCTTTTTTTTTTTTTGAGGTGAAGTCTCACTCTCGTTGCCCAAGCTAGAGTACAGTGGTGTGATCTTGGCTCACCACAACCTCCGCCTCCTGGGTTCAAGTGATTCTCTTGCCTCAGCCTCCTGAGTAGCTGGGATTACAGACGCCTGCCACCACACCTGGCTAATTTTTTGTATATTTAGTAGAGATGGGGTTTCACTATGTTGGTCAGGCTAGTCTCAAACTCCTGACCTCAGGCCATCCACCCACCTTGGCCTCCCAAAGTATTGGGATTACAGGTGTGAACCACCACACCTGGCCCAGAATTCTTATATGTCCCCAGAGAGAATAGGCAGAAAGCCTTCAGTTAGAGTCACATATTGCTTACCATTTTTTCTTTTTAATTCTAGGACTGCTTGCTCTGAGCGAGGCTTGTCTTGAAATCTGAATGACCACAAGGAGATTATAAATGTGAACACCTCAGAAGGCACAGCCCGCCCAGAAGGCAGACAGGTCAGGCTGTTTTTTCTTCATTGGTTGGATTCAATCTTCTGGCAGCTCAGACATAACTTAAGCGTGATTAAACTTTAGAGGAAGCTGCCAGGAAGACTGTGAAATCTTCATGCCCAAAGATCCCTAAAATTAGGAGCGACAACCACTTGGCTCAGACGGTTTATGGAGGCAAAGGTTTGGATGGGATTAGAGATTTCTAAATGGGAGTTCGTGTCCTCTGCCAGACCACCTTGCTTCCAGCATTCCTCGGCAAATCGAGAAAAACAGGAGTAAAGATGTGTCTTTCTGTAAGTTAAATCTGTTGTTTGAATTCTATATTATATGTGCAGTACAACTTCTTTTGTGTGTAACACCATATTGTTGCTGGTAGCTGAAAATTAATTTTCACATGCCTCAGCTTAGAAAAATAAAAAGCAGTCCTGCATCAATCCCAATTTCCTTTTTAGTTTTAATGAGCCTTGAAATCTGAAATTCTGGAACCCACTGGTCTAGATAATCTTCATTCAACAAATATTCATTCAGCTGCCTGTTCTTATGTCATACAAAGGGAAAATGACTTTTTCCACAGGATTATGAAAATAATTAAGTAAATAATATTCATTGCACGTGGTACCGTGTTAAGTGCTTTACATATGTAAATTATTATTATTGAATTCTTGCAGAAACCCCAAGACAAAGACAACCAACAAAAAGCAGGGAGGGTGGATTAGTGCCAGGTCACCTCTGGCACAGGCTCCCGTAATTAACCTAGTTTTTACCCTCCTAAGAAAATGACTGGTGTTTCCAGGGAGGTGGCATGATAGCAGAAACACATTTTAAACTTTTTAATGTTTTGCTTTTTTTCATGAAACCAAAGCTGGAGTGGTGGGGTGGCTGGGCACGGTGATGAAAACAAACAAAAGGTGGACGACAGAAACATCAGTGGGATTTGTTGATGTGTGAAACACCTGCAATCAGTCAGAATTCAGAGTTAATCAGAGGCCACTTGTTCAGAGGCATAATCTTTCTGACGCAACAAGCCAATCATATTCCCTTCTGCTTCACATGATATCTGTTTTCTGCTCCATGATTTGTGAGAGCAATTCTACATGTGTTGAAGCACTAAAGGATAAAAACAGGAATTAACGGCTAGACAACTAGCTATTGGTGACGGCTAATTATAGAATGGAAAAAAATAATACTTTCCTTTGATTGAGCCACTTCAATCTTAATTTTGCATTCAAAATCGAGGGGAGGAATGTTATATGCCAAGGCCTCTTGGAACTACCATCCTTAAATCACTAAGCCCTAAACTAAGTTGGATTATCATTTTGATACTGTTTTTCACTGGTAGAACGAGAACCTCTCCTGCACATTAAAATCGTTTTTTGGTTTTTTAATGCAGAAAGAAGACAGGGATCAGAAAGCTACTTTTTAAAAACACAATAAGGGGAGAAAATAACCTTTAAGTTACCAGAGTTAGTTCTCCCCCTATGAGAGGGGAGTGTGATACTAGTGATTACCCAGAAGATAGTCAATTAGCTCTTGCTATGGACTGAATTGTGATTCCCCACCCTCACCAAAAAAATTGGTCTGTTGAAGCCATAATCCCCGTTGTATGCTATTTGGT
Source organism: Callithrix jacchus (assembly GCF_049354715.1). Taxonomy (NCBI): domain Eukaryota; kingdom Metazoa; phylum Chordata; class Mammalia; order Primates; family Cebidae; genus Callithrix; species Callithrix jacchus. The sequence continues at coordinate 98,891,840 of NC_133516.1, read as the reverse complement.
GAGGAGGCCTTTAGAGATCATCAGATCGAAGGTCATGACCGTAGGTTCCTCAGAATGGCATTAGTGTCCTTAGAGGAGGAGGCAGACACTGGAGCTCACCGGCTCACACTCTCACTCCTCCTCACGTGAGAAGGCAGCCAGCTAACCCTTAAGCCAGGAAGAGTTTTCTCATCAGAACCTGGCCATGGTGGCATCCAGATCTTGAACCTCCAGACTCCAGAACTGGGAGAAAATAAGTATGCTATTTAAACTACTCAATCTATGGTGTTTTGTTATGGCAGCCACATAACAAACACTCCCTATGCTAAATGAGCAGCAAATCTGTTCTATTTTGAGTGCTCCTCCCCCGCCAAACAGGAGTGATGATGCTCCCTGCTTGACCAAACCTGGGACTGTGAGCCGGTAACTCCATTGCAATGGAAAGGAGTTGTAACCAGCACTTTTTCTTTGCAGTTTGAGAAAGGAAAAGAAGCTTGACCCCAAGATACTTGAGTCTCTGGGGAGCAGAGCGGGGAAAGGTCTGTATTCATGAGGGCCTGGATGCCTGTCCCAATTCTGATCCAATGCATGGACAGCTGCAGCTCCAGCCAGTCAGGGTGTGGCCTGCAGCATGGGCTGAGTCAGCGCGAGAGGAGCACTCAAAAAGAGAGAGAACAGATTTGCTGCTCATTTTGCATAGGGAGTCCTAAGCTCTTTTGCATTTTTTAATCAGAGAAAAAGAGAAGATATGTCCATTTAGTTTATTGAATTGTTAGAATAGGTAGAAATAAAGAAACAAATGGCTTTTTTATTTTAGATGAAATCTTGCTCTGTTGCCAGGCTGGAGTGCAGTGGCGTGATCTTGACTCAGTGCAATCTCCACCTCCTGGGTTCAAGTGAGTCTCCTGCCTCAGCCTCCTGAGTAGCTGGGACTACAGGTGCACACCACCACACCGGGCTAATTTTTTTAATATTTAATATTGAGTTTCACCATGTTGGCCAGGATGGTCTCGATCTCCTCACCTTGTGATCCACCCACCCTGGCCTCCCAAAGGGCTGGGATTACGGGCGTGAGCCACTGCGCCCAGCCAAAATAGCTTCTTTTTATATGAAAATTATCATCTCTGAGCCCTGGGAGTTCTCTTAGAGAGGCAATATGGCATGATGCTTAAAAACAGGGCCTGATACAGCATCACCTGGTGAGGCCCTCTAGCCCTGCCAATTTGCCAGCTACGTAATATTAAGCAAATTTCCTTATCTTCATGTGCCTCATCTGTCACATGGATGTAATGCTAATGCCTTCCTTCAGGAGTTGTGGTATCAAGCATAGAGAATTTAGAACTGCACCTTGTACAAAATCATTTCTTATTATCGGTTTGGGCCTCAATATCTTATAGAACAGGTTGTCATGACTCCGAAGTAAAGTCCAAGAGTTTACAAAGCAACATGATACCATTATCATTGCAAAGCACGTGAGGGTGACTAGCTGGTCCCGATTTCCCAGAACTAGCCCGTTTTAGCATTGAAAGTCCTGCAGTCTGGGAAAACAATGGTAACGTCACATGAAGTGGAATCAGCAGAATGACGCCCTAACTGCAGAAGAGATGTTTGTTTGGAAGGAAGCAATGTCACTATGGACGATATGACTCCAAATGCAGGCACCTGGTGTGGGACTCTGATAACAGTGAAGAACGCATGTGTCGACTTATGTGGGACTATATAAAGCAAAGGTTCTCTAGAAATGTATTAGTTTGGTGGTCAGGAATTTCCCAGACATGCTTTCTATCCTCCGGGGAAATTCCAGCCGTGCAGATGTGGTCTTTATGAACCGGGTCTCATAAGCTGCAGGTCTGTCTTGATATTTACAGAAAAAAAATTCCACTAATCATCTAAGATTGCATTTGTAGAGCGTTTATCTCAAAGGAGCGCGGTGTTCTTGGCAGTCATTATTTAATTAATCCTCACACTGTCTCTGTGCGACACAGAGCAGGCAGGTGTAATTATCTCTGTTTTGCAGATTACATGAGTTGGAGTTATGCCTTGTTATAAGGTGCCTTGGAAAGAGATGTGCCACTGTGATAACAGGTTTGATTTGGTTCTTATTCTTTCCAGTGAGCCTTAGACTTGATTTGACTCTAGGGAATCCTAAATGAACATCATAAACAGTTTTCTCCTTATTCATGGTTCATCTTTCTTTGCCTGTCACCTGCCATATTTGGTCACCACGTTAAACAGCTTGTGTCTAACAGGCAGGAAACTCGGCTGTGACACTGTGATCGTTAGGTCAGGCCTCCAGAGGTCAAAATCAGCACTCATTCCATTCCCTGCACTAAAGATGTTCATGCTATGCCTTTTTCTAAACTGCAGAGATCTTTACTGATTAAGTAACGGGTTAATAAATGAGAAATACCATAAAACTCAATCTACACCATTGCCTCAAGAGCTGTAAATCCAAACAGGAATGGGATAAATGAGAGAATAGACACTTATTTCCCCATCAGAAGAGATGGGCTGAGAAGAGCGGTGACATTCTAAACATTTTATATGTATAAATTCATTGACTCCTCCCAATAAGTCAGGAATTCTTATTTCATGTAAGGAAACTGAGGCACAGAGAAGTTAATTTGCTAAAGGTTACAGAGCTAACAAGCATCAGAGCTGGAATTTGAACCAGGCATGTTGGCTTCAGGGACCTTGGACTTAACTACTATGCCATAGAGAAGGCAAAAATAAAATTCTTAATCATCATCAGAGAGACATCTGCATTCCTGTGTTCATTGCAGTACTATTCCCAATAGCTAAGATATGGAAATTACCTGAATGTCCATTGATGATGAATGAAGAAAGAAAATGTGGCTTGTATACACAATAGAATATTAGCCTTACAGAAACAAGGAAGTCTTGTCATCTAGGACAACATGGATCAGCCTGAAGGACCCGCAAAGTGAAATAAGCCACGCACAAAAAGAAAAATACTAGATGACCTCATTTCTATAGAATAAAAAAGTCAGACTCATAGAAGCAGAGAGTGGAATAATGGTTGCCAGGGGGATGGGGCAGGGACAGAACCATGGGGTCAAAAGGCACAACATTTTAGTTAGGCAGGAAAAAGAAGTTCTGGAGCCCTAACATACAGCATGGTGACTACAGTTACTGTATTCTATACTAGAAATTTGCTAAGAGAGCAGATCTTACATGTTCTCGCCCCCCCACACACACACACACAAAGGTAACTGACTGTGCGAGGTGATGGATATATAATTAGGTTGATTGTGATAACCGTTTTGTAATGGATACATATGTCAAAACATCACATATTCCTTAAACAAACAATTATTTGTCAATTATACCTCAATAAAGCTGGAAAAAAACAAAACACTTGAAAATACAATTTCTTCCTTATTAAATGAAACTCACATCCTGCCTAAATGACAAACCCAACAGTTTCTTATCCACTGATGCTCACCTGCTCCAACTGGTGGAGGTGGAAGTTTCATCTATTTAACATGAGACTGGGAGGAGTGACCCTACTGGGCACAGCAGGTTTGGCGATGAAAGGCTTTTTGTGCTTTAACTAGTTTTCCAACATGTCATTCAGGCTAATTGGAAATCAACATATTTCTTCAATGCCAACGCCTCCAAATTTATTATGGTTTGCTCACAGGGACACAAGCTTGTCATTTATTAAGACCACAGCTACAGCACCTCAGTTTGTCCATCATGCAAGTCAGAGGGAGATGGGACGCTAGTTCAGAGATAAGAGAAGATTTTGCAAGTGCTCAGATTAGAAAGAGAAAAGTCTGTTTCATTTGGAACATTTTGAAAATAGTTCCAAAGGTCAGAGCTGTCATTCATAGGTCCCAGGCCCACTCCAGGCTCAGGTCACCCCTACATGCATTTGTACCTCAGGGTACAGGGCCTCATGAGCACAGTGCATTGACAGATAATGAGAAGTGCATTGACAAAAGCTGGTGCTATGACAATCCTAAAATGTTACAGAGTGGTGTCTTAAGACCCCCATCAGTGGGGGTCTTAAATCAAGCCCCATAAGCAATTCTAATCAGTAGATGCTTTTGTGAAACTGTGGAAGTTGCTTCTACTCTGCTGGGGCAACTTAGCACATTCCTCTTCAGCTTGACCTTTACAAGACAACGATCGCTGGCATATCACTTGCCAGTGTGGATACTACTCTCTACCGAGACCAGCTCGGCATAGAGACCCCCACCCAGGCAGCGCTGAAGATATTAAGAAGCAGACACCGAAATTCAACAGCAAAGTGCAACTAGCTGAGAGCCTCAAACAGACTCTGACCCACGTATTTATTCTCTCTGAACAGGTGCTTATTATTAAACAGGTGTTTGGTATTTTCTCACAGGCCCGAGATAAACTAGGTAGGCAGCTGATGCCTGCTTAAGACTGATCAAGGACAAACTAGAAAGTATTCTCCACGAAGGAGCCACAGGGGCAGGGTCACATATCCCATGCTTAAAGAGTTGTTTTAACCTGTGTATGATATACGCACGCCATTTTGCTACTTTAGAATGCCCCAAGTCGTTTTCCACTAGGCGGGGAGGGCAGCTAGGTTTTCCTTGCCACTGTTCTTAGCAAACAATATAATTTTATCATACACTCAGCATTTCTCAACAATTCTTAGTTAAAAAAAAAATTGTCACCAACTTCCAATGTTATTGGAAGGCTGCACCTGCCTCAGGTTCCCTAGTGATTCTTCCACCTCCAACATACCCACTGAGGTCACCCTTATGGCTAATCTCCTCCTGACCTGAGGCAGAGCTCCTCTTCTTCCTGAGACTCTGCACAGGACTGAGTTACTTCCAGGCACTGCCCAGATTCCCGTGGAATCCAGTAATTCCTCTGGGAGCCTGGGGTCTTACCTTTCCCAAGGCCTGGAGTTAACCATTCCATTCAGAATGTGTTTGCACGTGCCAGGCACTGTTGTAGGGACTAGGGATACTGCAGTGAACAAGACCGGCAAAAGGGAGCTGGGCAATAAGTAAACAAGGACCACCTTAATTTCAGGAAGTGAAGACTGCTCTAAAGAAACATGAAGGAACATAAGGAGGCAGACAGTGATGGAGATGGTGGAGTGAGGGAAAGCTTTACTCCTAGCCCTAAAGTGTTGGCTGGGATCCTATCACCTTAGAACAAACAGTGTCTTCCTCTCCCTAACCCAGGCCACATTTTTTAGGACTAGCACAGTAAAAAATAAATTTTAAAAAAAATAAAAATGCCAAGCCCTTAGTGAAAGAATGGTTTACAATTTCAAGAGCCTCAAACAAGCTCCGGGGCCCGTGGGCCCGCCCACTGCCCCACCCACGACGCCGGTCCTGCCCCACCCCCAACCTTTGGAGGACCTGCCTGAGATCCCACGGTGGGCTCAGCGCATCCCTCAGGCTGCTGGATTGCTTTGTTTGCTCCCAAAGGTCCTGCCTGTTTGCCTCTGAGATTGCTTAGCATTTGAACCCCGTGCCTGGGCCGCCCTGCCCGCCCTCCCTACCGACCTCCCAGAATCTCTTCTGGCAGCCAGGCCCACTCCCCAGGAGTGTTCTTCAAAGGGGCAGCTCCACTGGAGATCCTGAATTACCCTCCTCACTCCGCCCCCTACCCCTCCTCTCAATAGTCTGGCTTTTGCCCCACCCCGTTGCCCTCTGCTGCTTCTTAGTCTTGCGATCAGCAGTAGGGGTCGATCAGGGCTGATGCTGGTATCCGGCCTTGTGTTCAGAACCCCTGGGCATCTTCTTCTAAGCACCACTTAAGGAGAATGCTCAAGGGATCGCCCACAAGGAGAATATGGCTGCAGGGAAATAGCCAGCCTCTCCATTCAAGAAGCACAGCTTACTCGTTTTTTAAAATGTAGCTGTTGCAAAGACGTGAGTGGGAATCCTAGCGAGCGGTTTAAGCCACGTGCAGAGGCGTTTCAGCACCCAGGTTTAAATGCCAGGTGCGGTTCCTTCATCCTGGCTGCAGCTTGAGATGAAGGGGAGGATGTAACTGAATATGTGTTGTCGAATCAGCTTCTGTGACTAGAGAGATAATAAATGTGACTCAGGTGAAAGAAATAGGCCTTGCAAATGGGAAGCAGCGTGGGGCTTTCTTCCGCGGGTGGAACGCAGAGCCGATCACGTGGGGAGCGTCGGACTCGGTAAGCCGCTTTAGTGCACGGGAATGGAGGCTGGCGATAAGCACTCGGGCTTGGGACTCATGGCTGTCTGTCTAGGAGGAAGAGAACTGACACCCTTTCTAGTCTGGTAATGAAGGGGATTACAAATACGCTTTCAGAACTGTGTGGGTTCTTTTTGATTTTCTCTGGCCGTAGCAAAGAATATTCGTTAACCTGGACCCCTCTTCCCACCACATAAAAATTATGGGAAAAATATTTCTTAATATTATACACAGATACGACAAGCGTATTAAGCTAACCTGAGATGGTAGCCTATTACTTTGCTAAAAGAAAATGTGAAAGCATGCAACAGAGCCTTCAAGACACCTTTACCCAAGGCATGGTTCCACTCAGAACCCGGACCGAGTCAATGGGGAATGTGGAAGCTTGAAACAGTGGCACTGATTCCTCCCAACAGAGGAAATAGTGAGAGGACGGTGCCCGCGGTGCTGGGGGAAGGCCATGGGCAGGCTGGCCCCTGCGACCGCGCTCGGTGCTCGAATTCTATGTTCTTTCCTTCTCTCAGTTTTCCTGTTCTGTTCTGTTCTGTTCTTGTTTTGTGTATCTTGGCCTTTCTGGCTATGTTGTCCTTGACTTTGAATTTCTCTCTGTGTCCACTTTCATCTGTCTGGTTTTAGATTCCTTTCTGGGTGATGAGGGTTCCCTGGGATTCTACCCTGGTCATCTGCAGCCTTCAGAAGCATCCAGCTCTGGAGCTGAGCGTTTCTGGACAGCGTTGTCCAGAGCAACGGATTTCGACCAGTATCTTTCCCGAAGGCAGCTCTGTCCTTTCCTGGCATCCTCTCCTCGTCCCTGCTTTGTGGCTTGTCGGCTACCTCAAGTTCAGCTGCTACCAAACAAATACAGTTCATGGATAATTGTCCTTGAACAAAAGCAGACAAATTATTTTCTACTCTCCTGTCTCAGCATCTCTAAAAAGTGATTTTTTAAGAAAGTAAGCCTGGATTCTATGAGTAATACATGTAGAAGTGTCTTGAACACTGTAAAGTGCTCTGAAAACATTACCTCTCATGTTCCATCTGAGGGAAACTTTCTGTAGAAATAAAGCCTTCACAAGTGGGTATATATACTCACTTCAGGGTTTTGTTTTTGTTTTTCAAAAGGACTCTTAAAATTGAAAGGCCACTTAATATTAAAATCTCCCCTTATCCTTATTTGGAATCATGGCTATCTTAAAGAATTCTCACAGCACATGCCTATTGTATGAAATTACACATCACCCTGGAGTCCTGGAGTCCTGATAATCCCTGACAGGCAAAGCTATGTGCTAACTAGCACTTTTCAGCCTTCTGGTAAAAATATCTTCCCTTGGACAATGTCTACTGATACCCAAAAGGAGCCGCGATGCCAGGTCTCAGGGCATGTATGCAGAGAAACACATCTGTGAACCTTTAAAATATCTCTGCAATATTCTGTTTCAGTGATTAGTCAACAAAAAATTTCCCAAATCGATTTGCTTATTCTGTCTTTATTGATCCAGAGTGATACGTGATAACATAAGATGTAAGTCTAAATCAAGGCTGAGAGGCTCCTTAGTGATGGCGTTAATTTGAAGTGGGCCTGTTATACTTCATACTGCACCAATGTTATTTATAGTCAATACCAGACTGTTGGCTTGGCTTCTTCATGTTTCTTCAACATTTTGTTAGACTCTTTTTTTTTTTTTTTTTTGAGAGAGAGTCTTGCTCTATCGCCAGGCTAGAGTGCAGTGACATGGTCTTGGCTCACTACAACTTCCACCTCTCAAGTTCAAGTGATTCTCCTGCCTCTGGGAAAAATTAGCCACCACATTCAGCTAATTTTTGTATTTTTAGTAGAGACAGGGTTTCACTATGTTGGCCAGGTTGGTCTCAATCTCTTGATCTTGTGATTTGCCCCACTTGACCTCTACAAGTGCTGGGATTACAGGTGTGAGCCACTGAGCCCAGCCTTGTTAGACTCTTATAAGTACTTTAGGGAGGTCTGAGTAGAACAAATGGAAAAATATGTGGGAGCACAATTCCATGAACCTATGTTTTATTTTTTTAAATATGCAGTAAGAGTTATTTTAAGAAGATATTCATAGCCTTACAAGTATGACGTGAACTAATAACTCAAATTATTGCTAGTGTAATAGTTAAATCAGTGAATGCTTTCAAAATTAAGTCACACTCCACGTTCAGCAGTTGGTGTTATATTACCTTTGTATTTGGTATAAGATTTTCCACATCACACTTAACTTTGGTACAAAATAAAAAGGTACGTGTTTGAGGAAGAAGTCCACCAGATTTCATTGTCATTTGCAGCCCTAACTGCACATTAGAATCACCTGGGATGTTTTTAAAACTACAAATGCCCAGGCCCCATCTAAGACAAATTAATTACAGTTCTCTAGGCCTGTGGTTCTCAAAGTGTGGGCCCTGGACCAGGCACTTCAGCATTACCTGGGAAGTTGTTAGAAATGCAGATTCTTAGGCCTACCCAGGCCTACTGAATTAGAACTCTGGGGCTGGAGATGGAGATGGAGATGGAGATGGGGATGAGGCCCAGCCACCTGCGCCTAACAAGCTCTCCAGATGAGTCTGATGTAAAGTTTGAGAACTGCTGCTCTACCTACTACATTTGTATTTTTTTTTAACCCCTAAAGATTAAAATATGCATCCAGGTTGGAGAATTACTAGTCATGCTCCATGACTTCAGAGGCATAAAAAAGGCAAAAAAACTTGCTGGAACAGAAAGGCACATAAAACTTCTAGCTATAGGGGCCCTGTGCCCTACAAATAGAGCTCTGCGAAGAAACCAGTCAGTGTACCTTACTGAGTTCATGTTAATGAATGGAATAGATGTGGCCACCTTCTTTGATGGGACATTACCCATGGCCCTGGCACCCAAGACCTGCTTCACCTGGTCAGGATGCAGGTGACAAGAATCGCTAGTCAGAGGATGCTTTACTCAACTGTAGGATTAGATGTTTTCAAATTATGCCTCTAAACAGAGCGTTTTAGACCACATAGATGAATTTGGAATTTCACATACATAGTAGTTTATATGAAGCTCTACCTAATAAGTTTCATTGAAATAAATATTCCAAGTAATTATCTTGAAGAACATTCAGATAAATACATAATTATGACAAGGAAATAAATGCTTCTACTTCATCAAGCATTCAGATTGAATACAATAAATCATTTTCAACAATTATTTCAAAACTTGCCTCAGGAGTGAATCTATAAGAGGCTGATAAAAGGCATGTGGAAAAATACTGATTTGAGTCAATTTTGTAGCTAAGTTTCCTGCAATTAATTCTCCATACTAAATTCTTGGAAATGAAATGTAATTTTACAAAATGCCCTATTTCATTTTCCCGATAGTTCAGTTGTTACAATAAATTATAGTTAAAAGTTTACGAGTTCTATAAAAATAAATGAATAATGAGTAGATATATGTGTGTATAATATGTGTGTATCTGCATATCTTCCTAGATGTCTATAGAAATTTTAAATTATCTAGTAGTTTTAAGCTTACCTGGGTATTTTAGGGTTAAATAACTTTTCACTGAAATAACGTTTTTCAGAAAGAAAGGAGGTCTTTTATTTATACCCAGTAAGATATATTTCAAGAATTATTTAAAATAGGCTGGGTGTAGTGGCTCATGCCTGTAATCTCATCATTTAGGGAAGCTGAGGTGGGAGAATCACTTGAGGTCAGGGGTTTGAGACCAGCCTGGCCAACATGGTGAAAACCCATCTCTACTAAAAATACAATAATTAGCCAGAAGTGGTGGTGGGCATTTGTAATCCTAGCTACTCAGGAGGCTGAGGCAAAAGAATCACTTGAACCCAGGAGGCGGAGGTTGCAGTGAGCTGAGATCGTGCCACTGTACTTCATAATGGGCAACAGAGGGAGACTTTGTCTCAAAAAAAATAAAGAATACTCAGAAAAAGAGTAAGAAGAAAAGGTATCAGGTGCAAAGTCAGCTCACTGCAATTAGGACTCCTAAATGTAACCTTCTCCTTAGCCTTCAACCAAAAGGCCGCCCCTCCTGCCTGCCCTCACTGCATGTGGATGAGATTTCATTTAGAGCACTTTCTCATTCTACTTTGTGTTTGGAAAAGATATAATCTGACACACTCTACTATGTCCCTATCCAGCTGTCTCCAAGCTATGACGGATCACCTCCAGTCACGTGAAACCACCCCCTCCTGACACCAAGGCTATAAGGCTAGAAAATTACTTTTTCATATTGACCCTTTCTCTATCTTTCTATTTCCCATATCTGTCTTGCCTTTCTAGCCCCTGGACACATGGACCATGTCTAATCCCTCCACAAATATACTAACCCTTCACATGTTTGAAAATTGCTACCAAGAGGATGAAATTCTACAAAGATAAATGTAAAGTTTTCCACCAGGGCCTAAGAAACACGTTGTATAAGTACAAGATTGAAACAACATGTGACTCAGTGCATGTCTTTTACCTCCAACTTACAGAAGAGGAAGCTGAGGCTGAGAAACTAGCACACAGTTGACAATGTTGGTCCTCCATGGGATAAAACTCGAGCGCACGTCATGTTATACCAAATCCTGTTCTCTTTGCACCTGTCTGCAGTGCCACACCTAGTCTGTGATGGCTTTTTTTTTTTGAGACAGAGTTTTACTCTTGTTGCCTGGACTGGAGTGCAATGGCACGATCTCAGCTCACTGCAACCTCCACCTCATGGATTCAAGTGATTCTCCTGCCTCAGCCTTCCATGTATAGCTGGGATTACAGGCACATGCCACCATGTCCAGCTAATTTTTATATTTTTGGAAGAGACAGGGTTTCACCATGTTGGCCAGGCTGGTCCTGAACTCCTGACCTCAGGTGATTCATCCACCTCGGCCTCCCAAAATGTTGGGATTACAGGCTTGAGTTACTGCACCCGGCCTGTTAAGGCCTTTGAGAATTTACACTTTGATATCTAGTGGTTTTTCTTCCCGTGCCGGCACTCTCTATATGGTGAATTACAGGCGTCTTTCTTTGCATCCCTTATAAAGATGTTTGATTTAGTCTACAATGTCCCATGGCATCATACATATCACATGTGCAGAAAGCTTTTATTGAAGGGAAGTGAGGGGTCATCTCTCTTTCTGTTGACAATTTACTGTCTATAAAAGCAACAAAGATTAATATAAGAAAAAGGGAAATTATCTCAATCTAGAAATGTAATTCCCTATTTTTGAAAACAAATGTGATTTTACATAGCATGCAGTTCCTGGTGCCAAGGATGCGTCTTAGTTAGCTTCAAACTTGCATCACTTACTGTTTTTTTCTAAAGATGTGAAGGCTTTAAATACAATTCTAACAAATGCTTAAATGCTTTTGCTTTGTCTATTTCTCTGATTAAATATGTTTGCTGACCAGTGTCTCTGCTTCCAATCTTAACTCCAAATCTGTTTACAAACTCCTTCTCTACTACTCTTCCTGCATAGCTAAACGAGTCCCCATAACCTCCAGAGTCAGGTGCGTACCCCTTGGCATGGCTCAGGGCTGCATGATCTTGCAGGCACCGTGCACATCCAACCCAACTGAGCTGTGTGCCCTTCTCCAGGACCACACCGACTCCTCCTGCCCTGTGCTTGAAATACTCTCTGCACCATTCTGTCAAACGATGGAATTTGAGCAGTTCCTTATATGACAGGATTTAAAGGACAAAGCATGGTTCCATCAGGACAGTGATGATATGAAAAAGAAGTTTGTGGTGCTGAGGACCATTCTCTGTACCTGTTTTCTGAATTCACCCTTTGACCAGATCAGTTTGTTTGTTTTTTATTCCCTTTCCAATCATTTTATTTATTTATTATTGCACTTTAGGTTTTGGGGTACATGTGAAGAACATGCAAGATAGTTGCATAGGTACACCCATGACAGTGTGATTTGCTGCCTTCCTCCCCATCACCTATATCTGGCATTTCCCTCCATGCTATCTCTCCCCAACTCCCCACCCCCCACTGTCCCTCCCCTATTTCCCCCCAACAGACCCCAGTGTGTGATGGTCCCTTCCCTGTGTCCATGTGTTCTCATTGTTCAACACCCACCTATGAGTGAGAACATGCAGTATTTGATTTTCTGTTCTTGTGTCAGTTTCCTGAGATTGATGGTTTCCAGGTTCATCCATGTCACTACAAAGGACACGAACTCATTCTTTTTGATGGCTGCATAATATTCCATGGTGTATATGTGCCACATTTTCCCTTTCCAGTCTATCATCGATGGGCATTTGGGTTGGTTCCAGGTCTTTGCTATTGTAAACAGTGCTGCAATGAACACTCGTGTGCATGTGTCCTTATAGTAGAACAATTTATATTCCTTTGGATATATACCCAGTAATGGGATTGCTGGATCAAATGGAATTTCTATTTCTAGGTCCTTGAGGAATTGCCACACATCTTCCACAATGGCTGAACTAATTTACACTCCCACAAACAGTGTAAAAGTGTTCCTATTTCTCCACATCCTCTCCAGTATCTGTTGTCTCCAGATTTTTTTAATGATCGCCATTCTAACTGGGGCAAGATGGTATCTCAGTGTGGTTTTGATTTGCATTTCTCTAATGACCAGTGATGATGAGCATTTGTTCATGTTTGTTGGCCTCATGTATGTCTTCTTTTGTAAAGTGTCTGCTCATATCCTTTGCCCACTTTTGAATGGGCTTGTTTGGATTTTTCTTGTAAATCTGTTTGAGTTCTTTGTAAATTCTGGATATCAGCCCTTTGTCAGATGGGTAAACTGCAAAAATTTTTTCCCATTCTCTTGGTTGCTGATTCACTCTAGTGACTGTTTCTTTTGCTGTGCAGAAGCTGTGGAGTTTGATTAGGTCCCATTTGTCTGTTTTGGCTTTTGTTGCCAATGCTTTTGGTGTTTTGTTCATGAAGTCCTTGCCTACTCCTATATCCTGGATAGTTTTGCCTAGATTTTCCTCTAGGGTTTTTAATGGTGCCAGGTCTTACGTTTAAGTCTTTAATCCATCTGGAGTTAATTTTAGTGTAAGGTGTCAGGAAGGGGTCCAGTTTCTGCTTTCTGCACATGGCTAGCCAGTTTTCCCAACACCATTCATTAAACAGGGAATCCTTCCCTATTGCTTGTTTTTGTCAGGTTTGTCAAAGATCGGATGGTTGTAGATGTGTTGTGATGCCTCTGAGGCCTCTGTTCTGTTCCATTGGTCTATATCTCTGTTCTGCTACCAAGCTGTTTTGATTACTCTAGCCTCATAGTATAGCTTGAAGTCCAGCAGTGTGTTGCCTCCCACTTCGTTCTTTCTGCTTAGAATTGACTTGGCTATGCAAGCTCTCTTTTGGTTCTGTATGAAGATTAAGGTGTTTTTTTCCATATCTGTGAAGAAGGCCATTGGTAGCTTGATGGGGATAGCATTGAATCTGTAAATTACTTTGGGCAGTATGGCCATTTTCACGATACTGATTTTTCCTAACCATGAACATGGAATGTTTCTCCATCTGTTTGTGTCCTCTCTTATTTCATTGAGCAATGGTTTGGAGTTCTCCGTGAAGAGGTCCTTTACGTTCCTTGTTAGTTGTATTCCTAGGTATTTTGTTCTCTTTGTAGCAATTGTGAATGGCAGTTTGTTCTTGATTTGGCTCTCTTTAAATCTGTTATTGGTGTAGAGGAATGCCTGTGATATTTGCACATTGATTTTGTATCCTGAGACTTTGCTGAAGTTGCTTATCAGTTTCAGATTTTGGGCTGAGACGATGGGGTCTTCTAGATATACAATCATGTCATCTGAAAATAGAGACAATTTGACTTCCTCCTTTCCTATTTGAATACCCTTTATTTCTGTGTCTTGCCTGATTGCTATGGCTAGAACTTCCAGTACTGTATTGAATAGGAGTGGTGAAAGAGGGCATCCTTGTCTAGTGCCGGATTTCAAAGGGAATGCTTCCAGTTTTTGCCCATTCAGTATGATATTGGTTGTTGGTTTGTCGTAAATAGCTTTTATTATTTTGAGATACGTTCTATCAATACCGCGTTTATTGAGGGTTTTTAGCATAAAGGGATGTTGAATTTTGTCAAAGGCCTTCTCTGCATCAATTGAGAAAATCATGTGGTTTTTGTTTTTGGTTCTGTTTATGTGGTGAATTTGGGATGAAGCCTACTTGATCATGGTGGACAAGCTTTTTGATGTCCTGTTGCAATTGGTTTGCCAGTATTTTATTGAAGAGTTTTGCATCTATGTTCATCATGGATATTGGTCTGAAGTTTTCTTTTCTTGCTGAGTCTCTGCCAGCTTTTGGTATCAGGATGATGTTGGCCTCATAAAATGATTTGGGAAGGATTCCCTCTTTTTTGATTGTTTGGAATAGTTTCAGAAGGAATGGTACCAGCTCCTCTTTGTATGTTTGGTAGAATTTGGCTGTGAACCCATCTGGACCTGGGCTTTTTTTGTGTGGTAGGCTCTTAATTGCTGCCTCAAATTCAGCCCTTGTCATTGGTCTATTCAGGGTTTTGACTTCTTCCTGGTTTAGGCTTGAGAGGATGCAAGTGTCCAGGAATTTATCCATTTCTTCCAGGTTTACCAGTTTATGTGCATAGAGTTGTTTGTAATACTCTCTGATGATGGTTTGTATTTCTGTGGAATCTGTGGTGATATCCCCTTTATCGTTTTTTATTGCATCTATTTGATTATTCTCTTTTTCTTTTTTATTAATCTGGCTAGTGGTCTATTTTGTTGATCTTTTTGAAAAACCAGCTCCTGGATTTACTGATTTTTTGAAGGGTTTTTTGTGTCTCTATCTCCTTCAGTTCTGCTCTGATCTTAGTTATTTCTTGTCTTCTGCTAGGTTTTGAGTTTTTTCGATCTTGCTTCTCTAGCTCTTTCAATTTTGAGGATAGGGTGTCAATTTTAGATCTCTCCTTGCTTCTCATGTGGGCATGTATTCTATGTATTTTCCTCTAGAGACTGCTTTAAATTTGTCCCAGAGATTCTGGTACGTTGTGCCTTCGTTCTTGTTGGTTTCAAAGAACATCTTTATTTCTGCCTTCATTTCATCCTTAATCCAGTCAACATTCAAGAGCCAATTGTTCAGTTTCCATGAAGCTGTGCAGTTCTGAGTTAGTTTCTGAATTCTGAGTTCTAACTTGATTGCACTGTGGTCTGAGAGTGTTTGTTATGATTTCCATTCTTTTGCATTTGCTGAGGAGTGATTTACTTCCAATTATGTGGTCAATTTTAGAGAAGGTGTGATGTGGTGCTGAGAATATATATTCTCTGGATTTGGGGTGGAGAGTTCTATAAATGCTACTAGGTTTGCTTGGTCTAGACCTGAGTTGAAGTCCTGGATATTCTTGTTAATTTTCTGTCTGGTTGATCTAATATTGACAATGGGGTGTTAAGTCTCCCACTATTATTGTGTGGGAGTCTAAGTCTCTTTGTAAGTCATTAAGAACTTGCATTATGTATCTGGGTGCTCCTGTATCTGGTGCATATATATTTAGGATCGTTAGCTCTTCTGGTTGCATTGATCCCTTTACCATTATGTAATGCCTTTCTTTGTCTCTTTTGATCTTTGTTGGTTTGAAGTCTATTTTATCAGAGACGAGTTTGCAACTCCTGCCATTTTTGGCTCTCAATTTGCTTAGTAAATCTTCCTCCATCACTTTATTTTAAGCCTTTGTATATCCTTGCATGTGAGATGCGTTTCCTGGATACAGCACACCGATGGGTTTTGGCTTTTTATCCAATTTGCCAGTCTGTGTCTTTTGATTGGGCATTTAGCCCATTCACATTTAGGGTTAATATTGTTATGTGTGAATTTGATCCTGCCATTTTGATGCTAGCTGGCTGTTTTGCCCGTTAGTTGATGTAGTTTCTTCATTGTATCGATGTTCTTCACCATTTGGTATGTTTTTTGAGTGGCTGGTACTGGTTGTTCCTTTCTATGTTTAGTGCCTCCTTCAGGAGCTCTTGTAAAGCAGGCCTGATGGTGATGAAACCTCTGAGTACTTGCTTATTTGCAAAGGATTTTATTTTTCCTTCACTTAATGAAGCTTAGTTTGGCTGGATGTGAAATTCTGGGTTGAAAGTTCTTTTCTTTAAGGATGTTGAATATTGGCCCCCACTCTCTTCTGCCTTGCAGGGTTTCTGCCGAGAGATCTGCTGTGAGTCTGATGGGCTTCCCTTTGTGGGTAACCTGACCTTTCTCTCTGGCTGCTCTTAGTATTTTGTCCTTCATTTCAACCCTGGGGAATCTGATGATTATGTGCCTTGGGGTTGCTCTTCTAGAGGAATATCTTTGTGGTTTCTATGTATTTCCTGGACTTGAATATTAGTCTGCCTTGCTATGTTGGGGAAGTTTTCCTGGATAATATCCTGAAGAGTATTTTTCAGTTTGGATTCATTCTCTTTGTCATAGTCAGGTACACCTATCCAACGTAGATTAGGTCTTTTCACATAGTCCCATATTTCTTGGAGACTTTGTTCATTCCTTTTTACCCTTTTTTCTCTCATCTTGCCTTCTTGTTTCATTTCATTGAGTTGATCTTCGACCTCTGATATTCTTTCTTCTGCTTGGTCAATTCAGCTGTTGAAACTGTGTATGCTTCGTGAAGTTCTCATGTTGTGTTTTTCAGCTCCATCAATTCACTTATATTTCTCTCTAAGTTGTCTATTCTCATTAGCATTTCATCAAATCCTTTTGCAAGGGTCTTAGTTTCTTTGCATTGGGTTAGAACATGTTCTTTTAGCTCACAGAAGTTTCTTATTACCCACCTTCTGAAGCCTGATTCTGTCAATTCATCACACTCATTCTCCAACCAGTCTTGTTCCCTTGCTGGTGAGGAGGAGTTGTTATGCCTTGTAGGAGGAGAGGTGTTCTGGTCTTGGGTGTTTTCATTCTTTTTGCTCTGGTTTTTTTCCCATCTTTGTGGATTTATCCACCTGTCATCTTTGTAGTTGTTGACTTTCAGATTGGGTCTCTGAGTGGACACCCGTTTGTTGATGAAGAAGTTATTTCTTTCTATTTCTTAGTTTTCCTTCTAACAGTCTGGCCCCTCTGCTGTAGGACTGCTGAGGTCCACTCCAGGCCCTGCTTGCCTAGGTATCACCTGCAGCAGCTGCAGAATAGTTAGGGTTGTTGCCAGTTTCTTCTTCTGCTATCTTTGTCCCAGAAGGATACCCGCCAGATGTCAGTCTGAGCTCTCCTTTATGAGGTGACTCTTTGGATATACGGGGGTCAGGGAGCTGCTTGAGGAGACAGTCTGTCCATTATAGGAGCTCACATTGTTGAGCTGTGAGCTCTGTTGTTCATTCAGAGCTGCTGGGCAGGTACCTTTAAGTTTGCTGCAACAGAACTCACAACCCCCCCCCTTTTTTCCCCCTCTAGTGCTCTGTCCCGGGGAGTTAGGGCTTTATTTATGAGTTTCTGTTGTGCTGCTGCCTTTTTTCAGGGCTGCCCTGCCCAGCGAGGAGACAGCCTAGTCACTGTCTGCATGTGAACTTCCCTGCAGTCCTGTTTATATAGATATAGTTAGAACTGCCTCAGCAATTGCTGCCCACCTCTATAATGGCAGACTCTCTCTGTACTGGCAGGCTGCCTTGGTAATGATGGGCTGCCTCAGCAATGGCAAACTACCTCCGTAGTGGTGCACTGCCTCGGTAATGGTGGAAGCCCCTCCCACACAGAGCTGGACCATCCCAGGTTCAGCTGTGCCTGCTGTGAAACTCTCAATCCAGAGCATTTCTGATAGCTATTTTTTTTATGGGGGTGGGACCTGCAGAGCCTGATCACCTGGCTCCCTGACTCAGAGTCTTTTTTTGTTTTTGTGTTTTTTTTAGCTGAATGGTCGACTGTCTCCCAGGTGTTCCAGGTGCCTGTGGAAAAGGCGCCGGGATCTGTGTGATTTCCCATGCGGCGACCCACTGCACTGGCTGAAACAGCAGTGCTGAGATTCATAGCACTTTTTTGCCTGGGAATCTCCTGGCCTGGCTCCCTGTTTCAGTCCTCTTTTTAATCAGATGAATAGGTGACTCTGCCTTCCCAGAACTCCAATCGCCAGCTAAAATGGTGCCTGGACCCGTGTATTTTGTATGGAGAACTGCCATGCCAGGGTGCTGGCAAAACAGTCGCACTGGCCAAAACAGCTACACTGGTGACCCGTGGGGCTCCTCCACCTGGGGATCTCCTGGTCTGTGGGCAATAAGGATCCATCTGGAAATGCGGCCTCCACTCACCCTCCACGCTCTCACTGGGAGCTGCAATGCTGAGCTGCTCCTAATCGGCCATCTGGGATCCCTCTCCCAATAATTTTTTTTTTAATTTCTAAAAAAAAAAATCTGTTTTTTCACATGACTCTAAGCACTGAAAGAAATGCATTTTCATTCCCACTTAGGCCTCACATAGGCAGGGGACTGGGACAGGACCAGCTTAGTGTCATTGATTTGCTCCAGGTTCAGCCTCATTGGTTGTCACTGGGAAGGACTTCTGACCTGGCTTCTTATGAACATTCTATTCTATCCTTGAGCCAAATGGTGATGCTGAGGAGAAGAATGAGGAAATAGTGAGAGCTAACTTTAAGTGAGCACTTACTGTGTGCCAGGCACTGCTCTAAGCCCCTTCCATGTATAGTCTTATTCCCCTTCTCTACAATCCTGTGAAGTGGGTAGAGTCCCTATGAGAAAACTGAGGCTCAGAGAGGTAAACTTACCCAAGGTCACAGAGCTAGGAAATGGGGGAGCAGCCCTTAAATCCATATAGTCTGATCCAAAGCACTGGCTTTTAAACAGCATGAAACATTGCCTCCCCAGTGTTAAGGGCTTGTAAACACCTACTTAGGGTAGATCTGAGTACATCAATTATTTTTCATTAGTATCAGATAGATTTATCCTTAGTGCCAAAGCACTTTGGGGCTGACTCTCCACACTTATGTGCACAGAAGTAAACCATGCGATAGTGCTCAGATTTTGCTGTGATTCCTTAACCTCAGTGTATATTAGAACCATCTGGTGGGCTCTTCAGTTGCTCCTGCAAAATTAGAGATGCTCAACCCTAGAAATCCTGATCAAGTTGACCAGAGGTGAGGCTCCAATATCTGTGGTACCCAGTGGCCACAGATAAGTGGACTAAGGCTTTACTTTATTGAGGAGAGGTCTACAAATCCACACCTTAGAGTGCAGCGAGTCCACTGGAAGAGCAAGAGGGCACCCGGGCTCCCTACTCTCAAACTCCAGCCACGTTTCACAACCAGGAGATGCAGAGCTTGCTCTGCAGGCCCAGAGGAGCAAAGAGAAGCCTGAAAGAGGGCATAGAGCTTTCAGCCGGTGTCCAAGTCCCTGAGGCACCCAAGGCCTTGGCACAGGCCCAACAGGCGGCTGTCATCAGAATCTCCCCGGGGACATTCAGAGCAGATCCCTCAGCAAGCACAGCTTCTAAATTTGTCCTCCATAATGATTAATCTGTTTAAGCAAATTCCTGGAGTATAATTAAGATGCTCTAATCAAGGAAGGAGATTGTCATGCAGCCGCCTCAGGCCCTGATTTGGTGGAAGGAGCTCATGACCAAAAGGCCTCCATAACCTAGTGGGAACAGTGAAGGTGACAGGGTGAGCGTGACTAGGGAGACAGGAAGGTGGGCCATGGGGAGGCCGGGAATGTCAGAGGAGGAAAAGGCTGTGAAGGCAGAGGGGTCTACTGATAGAATGGCTGAGGGTCAAGGGCAATGTGCCCTGAGCCCACACCTTCAGATTTGGGGGTTCAGGTTTTAATGCAGTGTAGTTTATAAGCACAGTCAGCAGTCATGGTTGTGGAGGTGACTTCTTCCAGAAGAAACAGCTCAAGGAAGGTGAGAATTGGCTACTTGGGTTTCTGGGGGCTTCTGAGCCCGGAAAGAATGTCAGGGATCCTTGGGGACTGTGAAATGGGTGGGGGCAGCAGGCAGCTCCCTGGTGATTGGCTGAGGTGGGCCCGTGGCTCCCACTCTGGCTGCTCATGCCTCTTCCCCGGGGAATACAGTTAAACAGTGATGCCCTGATGACATTTCTGGGCCCTATTGAATGACAGGAACCCCCAAGTACTAACAGCACAATTTAGTCCTTTGCCTTGTCTCCATTTTGGCCGGGCACTGGGGCTACTGCTGCCGTGCACATGTTCCACTAGGGACATCTTGACCTTCCCGAGGTCCCCGGCCTCAAACTGCAATGACGGGTAGGCGTTCCTCCTGTGCTCCTCTGCACAGGGCAGTGTGAGCTGGAGAGTCAGGCCCACTGCACCTGCCCACCCTTTTCTGGAGAAGGCTTGGGTGGGAGGGGAGCAGGGGATTGGGGGGCCAATGAGGGGTGTCTGTGCAGAGCAAGTGGGGTTGGAGTGGATGTCTTTAGCATTGCTCCTTTCTCCGGGGTCTCAGGTGCCCTCTGCCCTCGAGTCTTCCCTTCCACTATGCTGTGTCTCTCTGTGCCTCTGGGCAACTGGCATCTGATCTCATGGGTTTCCTCCTGCAAACCAGATGCCCGAGGGCAGGCCGCAGTCACTGATGAAAACTCAGAGTTTGCCATTGGCTCTCTAATTTCTTCCCTAACCTGCCTGAGGCCCATGACATAAGGCATTCTTGCAACTCACACTCTTAAACAGAAGCAGCTCATAGGGCTGCGTGGTCAGAATAGGGAGGATGGAGGATTCATCCCCTTTTGGTCCTGGGGACTGGCACTCCCTCACCCACAGACGTCAGCTGGCATACAGGGTCCCAGAGGTACAAATTAGGGCAAGTGAGATGGGGACATGGCAGATTAGAGGCACATGTGAGACGTAGAGTTTGTTACCTCTCAGAAATATTTGTCACCTCTTTCACCTACTCGATGACTCAGCTCCCAGCTGATAAATTACTTTTCTTTTCATGACCTCAGAATATAGTTTCTGAATTAGGTGCCAGGTTAAGCAGAGGGAAGTGGTCTCAAGTGTGTGAGGCCAGTGCCAAGAAGCTAGAGAAGACTTTTTGAGAATTCAGGGGGAAGGGAGAAGGTACATCGCTCTGGGGAAGAACCATCTCTTTCTCCAGAAGTGGAGCCTCCATACCCTACAGAGGACAAATGCATGCCCTCTAAAGTGAAATTAGCAAGAGCAGTAATAGCCACCGGCATCTCTCTACAATCCTTGCCTTCTCCGCCATCCTGCTGGAGTTCATCTCCCTCTCCAATTCAAGGGCCTCTTTGAGTAGCTTGCACAGTACTGATTCCTACTAAGTGTTTTCTTAGGTTTGTTGATGAATATTGAAGGCAGATTCCAACTCCCTAAAGAGTACAACCATGGAACAATGTCAACAGCATTAATGCTCTACAAACACAAGATATGTTTAATTCAAATATTTAAATATAAATGTTCTGTTTTGGTATGGAGCGCAGATGAAGACACTCTCCTGCTTTTCGCTGCTGAGAGCTAGTGAGAAATACAAACATTATTAAATAACACAAACACTTTCTCCTGGAAAAATCCATGGGGGTGCTGTGTGCTGACCCTGATTATTTTCTAAATTGGCTGTGTGTTGACTCCATGCTTTGCTTGTTTGCTTTTTTGTCTCTCCGGTGGGACAGCTTGCTTCTTGAAGTATGTGTCTCTCTAACCCTGGCAGGCTTGGAGTATGCCTTTGTCAATGGAAAGACACAGGGGTAGTGGGGGTGTGGGGATCTATCTGATGGCAGAGCCTATGTGTAGCCTAGTCAGCAGGTTACAGCTCTGCCCTGCCCTTCAGGATGACAGCAGAGCCCCTTTCAAGGTCACAGCCAGTGTACTGAGACTCAGAGCCCCTCTCAAGGTCACAGCCAGTGTACTGAGACTGAACAGAACATATGGTCCCTCCTTGGGAGCCTTGGATATTCTGGGCTGCAGTTGAATGATGAATACCAAATTACACCACCCTTATTCTTCCGGGTCAGACACACCAAATGAGGAGGCCCAATGAAGACTTTTAGAGGCCGGAAAAAACTGTGGCTTTTCTCTAATCATATATTTCAAAATAATATACAAAGACATGAGATAATAAGTCAAGGCTATTTTGATGCCACCAGTGAATACATTTCATGCTGGATATCTTCCGTTTGCTGGCCTGTTCCAGGCTTCAGCTTTCCCCACCGTCCTGTGTCTTCAGGGCTGAATGAACAGACTGAGCTAGTTCCATTGCTCTCAGCTTCCAGTTGGGTTTGGCCACTAGGGAAGGGAGCAGGCACAGAGAAGGATAGAGGAGAGTGGCATCAGTGTCACTGTGGGCTGGCAGTGGCTCTCTATTGCCCTGCCCACCCAGCCCTTTGTCTCCAGGTTATGGCCACCCTCCCAGGACCTTGACCCTTCACACCTAGGGGGAGAGAGTCCCAGGCCCACTGTTACCAATCCTAGGACCTGCAGTATCTTTTGTAGTTTCCCTACTGTACCTTGGTAAATAGTTCCTTTGTGAAACACAAATTTACCCAATTCAATTGCATCATCTATTTCCTGCTGGGACTTGACTAATACAATATTGACAGGCTTCAAGACACACTACTAAAAAATATGGCACTGCATAGTGAATATTTCAAGCTGAAGGAATTTAAGAAAACTGCAGAAGCAGGAAGACCACTGTTATCTTGCCCTGCCATTCTCCCCTGAAGCAGATCACAAAACCTAGAAAGGATTTCCTGGCCTTCCCCTGAAGCAGGTCATAGACCCTCAGGAGAAAGGGCCCCTCCCCTCCTAGAGGAGAGGAACATCCTTGTCTCTGGAGATGAAGGGTCACAGAGAAGATTCTGGGCATACAGGCCTTGCTAAGTCCCCCCACAGTTTATTACCATTGAATCATCCTCTTTTTGCCTTATCATATTTCTCCATGACTCTACTCTATAAAATCCAGCATAAAACCATACAGGTTTAGCCATTTGATATAGTTTGGCTTTGGGTCCTCGCCCAAATCTCATCTTAAATTTTAATCCCCAGGAGTTGAGGGAGACCTGGTGGGAGGTGATTGGATGACAGGAGCCATTCCCCCATGATGTTCTCATGATAGAGAGTTCTCATGAGATCCAATGGTTTTATAAATGTTTGGTAGTTCTTCTCTCTCCTGCCGCCCTGTGAAGAGGTGCCTTCCACCATGATTGTAAGTTTCCTGAGCCCTCCCCAGCCATGCTGAACTGTGAGTCAATTAAACCTCTTTTCTTTAGAAATGACTCAGTCTTGGCAGTTCTCTATAGCAGTGTGAGAAAGAACGAGTATACCATGTATTTGAGTCTTCATTTTCTTATAAAGGTTCCCGTGTCAAAATATCTACTACTTAATAACTAAGTTTGTATCTTTTCTCTTATTATTTCATCTCTTATGGGGGCCTGAGCCGTGAACCTAGTAAGAAAGATTTTTCCTCCCCTACTGTGCCATGGTAGCATATTTTGGAGTCTTGCGTACTGGACCCTGTCAATATTGCATTAGTCGGGTCCCAGCAGGAACTAGATGGCACATTCAAATCAGGCAAATGTCAACTTATTTCAAAAATGTTTCTTTTGGTGCCCCAGTTTTGTTGCTGCTTTAAGAATAGATTTAGAATTTGTCTTGGTCATCTGTGCTTCGAGTGAGGGCCAGTTTGCAGAATGGAACAGGTCTTGAACTTCCAAGGAAAGAGCATCTGCCCTCTATTATTAAAACAGTGGAAATGCACTCAAGGGCAGATGGCTACTGAAAACCAGTGCAGGAGCCTGGGATGGGAATATTTCAAAGCAAAATCATCAGTACTTTTCTTAGGAAAATTAAAAGAGTGATTATGGTTTCTAATTTAATATTACTGAAGATCATAAACCATTTTATTACCAAAATCTGATTAAATACAAATGGATTGGGTTCAGCATTGCCAGCCAAAACGTCGTGAAGAGCCTAAACATTGTAGAGAAAATACAATTAAACGATCAAATTTTGTAACTTTTGTGCTCACTTGGAAATCCATCTGTAAACTAAACATAAAATCCTAAGTCCCTCTACCAGCTGAGTGGCTCCCTTGTGACCACCGGGAGCCCAGAAAAACATGAAGACTGAGTTCCCGGCCAAGACAGGATGGGAGGTCAGACGCACCTCATTATCTTCTCCTTCCTTTTATGGTTCAACTGACCGGCAGTCATGTGAAAATAGACGTCATAAGACCTAAAGAACAGACTGTGGCAGTAAGTTACTAAATTATAACCAGGACCCAAGGCCATGCTGGACAAGGGTGAAGTCCCGCTCCCTACACCTAAGGAATAAACAATTGTAACCGGGCCCCAAGGCTGTGCCGGGAGAGGGTGAAGTCTCACACCCCTACATTTAAGGAATAAACTATGCTCTAACTGCCCAAGGGTTTTCTTTTTCTCTGGCAGCTAAACAAGCACTGGCCTTGAGATAAGCAATATTTTTTTTTTTATTGCATTTTAGGTTTTGGGGTACATGTGCAGAGCATGCAATACAGTTGCATAGGTACACACAGGGCAGTGTGTTTTGTTTGCTTTCTCCCCTTCACCCACATTTGGTATTTCTCCCCTGGCAATCCCTCCCCACCTCCCCCTCCCACTGGCCCTCCCCTTTTCCCCCTATAGACCCCAGTGTTTAGTACTCCCTTCTCTGTGTCCATGTGTTCTCATTTTTCATCACCCGCCTATGAGTGAGAATATGCGGTGTTTCATTTTCTGTTCTTGTGTCAGTTTGCTGAGAATGATGTTCTCCAGATTCATCCATGTCCCTATAAATGACACGAACTCATCATTTCTGATTGCTGCATAATATTCCACGGTGTATATGTGCCACATTTTTCCAATCCAGTCTATTATCAATGGGCATTTGGGTTGATTCCAGGTCTTTGCTATTGTAAACAGTGCTGCAATGAACACTCGTGTGCATGTGTCCTTGTAGTAGAACGATTTATAGTCCTTTGGATATATACCCAGTAATGGGATTGCTGGGTCAAATGGAATTTCTATTTCTAAGGCCTTGAGGAATCGTCACACCGTCTTCCACAATGGTTGGACTAATTTACACTCCCACCAACAGTGTAAAAGTGTTCCCTTTTCTCCACATCCTCTCCAGCATCTGTTGTCTCCAGATTTTTTAATGATCGCCATTCTAACTGGCGTGAGATGGTATCTCAATGTGGTTTTGATTTGCATCTCTCTGATGACCAGTGACAATGAGCATTTTTTCATATGATTGTTGGCCTCATATATGTCTTCTTTCATAAAGTGTCTGTTCATATCCTTTGCCCACTTTTGAATGGGCTTGTTTGTTTTTTTCCTGTAAATCTGTTTGAGTTCTTTGTAAATTCTGGATATCAGCCCTTTGTCAGATGGGTAGACTGCGAAAATTTTTTCCCATTCTGTTGGTTGCCGATTCACACTAGAGACTGTTTCTTTTGCTGTGCAGAAGCTGTGGAGTTTCATTAGGTCCCATTTGTCTATTTTGGCTTTTGTTGCCAATGCTTTTGGTGTTTTGTTCATGAAGTCCTTGCCTATGCCTATGTCCTGGATGGTTTTGCCTAGATTTCCTTCTAGGGTTTTTATGGTGCCGGGTCTTATGTTTAAGTCTTTAATCCATCTGGAGTTAATTTGGTGTAAGGTGTCAGGAAGGGGTCCAGTTTCTGCTTTCTGCACATGGCTAGCCAGTTTTCCCAACACCATTTGTTGAACAGGGAGTCCTTTCCCCATTGCTGGTTTTTGTCAGGTTTATCAAAAATTGTATGGTTGTAGCTATGTTGTGTTGCCTCTGATACCTCTGTTCTGATCCATTGATCTATATCTCTGTTTTGGTACCAGTACCATGCTGTTTTGATTACTGTAGCCTTATAGTATAGTTTGAAATCCGGTAGTGTGATGCCCCCCGCTGTGTTCTTTTTGCTTAGAATTGACTTGGCTATGCAGGCTCTCTTTTGGTTCCATATGAAGTTTGAGGTGTTTTTTTCCAGTTCTGTGAAGAAAGTCAATGGTAGCTTGATGGGGATAGTGTTGATTCTGTAAATTACTTTGGGCAGTATAGCCATTTTCACGATATTAATTCTTCCTAACCATGAACATGGAATGTTTTCTCCATCTGTTTGTGTCCTCTCTGATTTCGTTGAGCAGTGGTTTGTAGTTCTCCTTGAAGAGGTCTCTTACGTTCCTTGTGAGTTGTATTCCAAGGTATTTTATTCTTTTTGTAGCAGTTGTGAATGGCAGTTCATTCTTGATTTGGCTTTCTTTAAATCTGTTATTGGTGTAGAGGAAGGCTTGTGATTTTTGCACATTGATTTTATATCCTGAGACTTTGCTGAAGTTGCTTATCAGTTTCAGGAGTTTTTGGGCTGAGGCGATGGGGTCTTCTAGGTATATTATCATGTCGTCTGCAAATGGAGACAATTTGGCTTCCACCTTTCCTATTTGAATACCCTTTATTTCTTTTTCTTGCCTGATTGCTGTGGCTAGAACTTCCAGTACTATATTGAATAGGAGTGTTGTCTAGTGCCGGATTTCAAAGGGAATGCTTCCAGTTTTTGCCCATTCAGTATGATATTGGCTGTTGGTTTGTCATAAATAGCTTTTATTACTTTGAGATACGTTCCATTGATACAGAGTTTATTGAGGGTTTTTAGCATAAAGGGCTGTTGAATTTTGTCAAATGCCTTCTCTGCATCAATTGAGATAATCATGTGGTTTTTGGTTTTGGTTCTGTTTATGTGGTGAATTACGTTTATAGACTTGCAATATTAACACCATTAGCAGCTCACCATCAGATGCTGAGTAACCAACCCCCTGTTCCACAGCCATAACTAACAGCTTTGATTGGATAAGAGACAGATTTCAGTCATTTTTTGGTAACTGGTTCTGGCTGGTTCACAGAGATTGTGCACTTTGTGTGCCGTCATGTCCTGAAAAGACCTTCTGACATACAGAGCCTAACATTTCAATGTTAAGTCTCCAAAGTGAACATGGATGTAACGCACATGTTTATTCAATACCCATGTGTCAGGACCATCTTCATGAATATTCGTAGCTCCTCCTGTAACCTGTCGAATATGCATGCTCAGCCAACCTGTTCAGCCTAAAGCTCCTACTCCATCACCTCCTTTTTCGAAGTGCCTGTGTCTAGTTTTGGCTGGAGTCTTGCTTTCCAGCCTGTGGGATGGGATGGCCACCGTGCAGGCTGTAACCCTAAGTCTCCCCTCTTTCTTAATTACACATTGTGGGGTTTTTTTTTTTCTTTTAACACATCCATGTCTTTTCTCTCTTTATGCCGGGGTCTTTCTGCTTCCTGCAGAAGACAAATGAGCCACACTACCACCAACAGCGAAAGATGGGTTGGCCTGCAGTAAACCTGATTCTGTGGGTCAGAAGTAGGTTTCAGATGGCTCGTCCTGATTCCAGACTAATTAGTTATGTCCTCTGAGAAGCCTCCTGGCTCCCTCAGGCAACAGGAATAACTCCCTCCTCTGCATTCCTAAAGCAGTGAAGGCATTATTTTATATTGCAAGGATCTCATTTCTTCTCCTCCCAGCACCTTATGATTTTGTCGAGGGCTGAAACAAGATCTTTCCCCCAGTATCTCCCATGGCAACATGTCCTCTCCCCCAGTTTTCAGTGGGCTCAGTAGTTGTTTGTTGAGTCAATGGATAAATGAATCTGTGCGAGCATGAAGATACACCACCTCTCAAAATAGATCCATCCTTCTCGGATTATTTTTTCAGGCCCTAATAAATGTACCACTAGCAAAGGAAATGGGTGTCCCAATCGTGTCAGAGTTTGTAAGCCACTTTTTTTTTCAATAAACCTGAAACACTGAAGTGGTTTAAAATGTGGTGGCTGTCCTCCACAGAGATTAATTTCTTTTTATTTTCATTTAGGTACAATGTTTGCCTATTTCATTTCGTATAGGAGCCATTTCAGGAAAAAAACAAGTTTTTTTTTTTTTCCTCATTTAACCAAGAAACATTCTTGGCTTCTTTTCATTTTCTTTTTATTACTATTTTTTTTATTTTAGGTTTTGGGGTACATGTGAAGAACATGCAAGATTGTTGCATAGGTACACACGTGGCAGTGTGATTTGCTGCCTTCCTCCCCATCACCTATATCTGGCATTTCTCCCCATGGTATCTCTCCCAATTCCGCACCCCCCACTGTCCCTCCCCCATTTCCCCGCAACCGACCCCAGTGTGTAGTGCTCCCCTCCCTGTGTCCATGTGTTCTCATTGTTCAACACCCACCTATGAGTGAGAACATGTGGGTTCTCACTCATGAGAGTGAGTTTTATTTTCTGCTCTTGTGTCAGTTTGCTGAGAATGATGGTTTCCAGGTTCATCCATGTCCCTACAAAGGACACGAACTCCTTGTTTTTGATGGCTGCATAATATTCTATGGTACATATGTGCCACATTTTCCCTGTCCAGTCTATCATCGATGGGCATTTGGGTTGGTTACAGGTCTTTGCTATTGTAAACTGTGCTGCAATGAACATTCGTGTGCATGTATCCTTATAGTAGAATGATTTATAATCCTTTGGATATATACCCAGTAATGGGATTGCTGGATCAAATGGAATTTCTATTTCTAGGTCCTTGAGGAATTGCCACACATCTTCCACAATGGTTGAACTAATTTACACTCCCACAAACAGTGTAAAAGTGTTCCTATTTCTCCACGTCTTCTCCAGCATCTGTTGTCCCCAGATTTTTTAATGATCGCCATTCTAACTGGGGCAAGATGGTATCTCAATGTGGTTTTGATTTGCATTTCTCTAATGACCAGTGATGACGAGCATTTGTTCATGTTTGTTGGCCTCATGTATGTCTTCTTTTGTAAAGTGTCTGCTCATATCCTTTGCCCACTTTTGAATGGGCTTGTTTGGATTTTTCTTGTAAATCTGTTTGAGTTCTTTGTAAATTCTGGATATCAGCCCTTTGTCAGATGGGTAAACTGCAAAAATTTTTTCCCATTCTGTTGGTTGCTGATTCACTCTAGTGACTGTTTCTTTTGCTGTGCAGAAGTTGTGGAGTTTGATTAGGTCCCATTTGTCTATTTTGGCTTTTGTTGCCAATGCTTTTGGTGTTTTGGTCATGAGGTCCTTGCCTACACCTATGTCCTGAATGGTTTTGCCTAGATTTTCTTCTAGGGTTTTTATGGTGCCAGGTCTTATGTTTAAGTCTTCAATCCATCTGGAGTTAATTTTAGTGTAAGCTGTCAGGAAGGGGTCCAGTTTCTGCTTTCTGCACATGGCTAGCCAGTTTTTCCAACACCATTTATTAAACAAGGAATCCTTTCTCCATTGCTTGTTTTTGTCAGGTTTGTCAAAGATCGGATGGTTGTAGATGTGTTGTGATGCCTCTGAGGCCTCTGTTCTGTTCCATTGGTCTATATCTCTGTTCTGCTACCAGTACCACACTGTTTTGATTACTGTAACCTTGTAGTATAGTTTGAAGTCTGGTAGCGTGATGCCTCCTGCTTTGTTCTTTTTGCTTAGAATTGACGTGGCTATGTGGGCTGATTTTTGGTTCCATATGAATTTTAAGCTGTTTTTTTCCAGTTCTGTGAAGAAGGTCATTGGTAGCTTGATGGCGATAGCATTGAATCTGTAAATTACTTCGGGCAGTATGGCCATTTTCATGATACTGATTTTTCCTAACCTTGAACATGGAATGTTTCTCTGTCTATTTGTGTCCTCTTATTTCCTTGAGCCATGGTTTGGAGTTCTCTTTGAAGACGTCCTTTATGTTCCTTGTTAGTTGTATTCCTAGATATTTTATTCTCTTTGTAGCAATTGTGAATGGGAGTTTGTTCTTGATTTGGCTCTCTTTAAGTCTGTTATTGGTGTATAGAAATGCTTGTGATTTTTGCGTATTGATTTTATATCCTGAGACTTTGTTGAAGTTGCTTATCAGTTTCAGGACATTTTGGGCTGAGACAATGGGGTCTTCTAGATATACAATCATGTCATCTGAAAATAGAGACAATTTGACTTCCTCCTTTCCTATTTGAATACCCTTTATTTCTTTTTCTTGCCTGATTGCTCTGGCTAGAACTTCCATTACTATATTGAATAGGTGTGGTGAGAGAGGGCATCCTTGTGTAGTGCCAGATTTCAAAGGGAATGCTTCCAGTTTTTGCCCATTCAGTATGATACTGGCTGTTGGTTTGTCGTAAATAGCTTTTATTATTTTGAGATACGGCCTATCAATACCAAGTTTATTGAGGGTTTTTAGCATAAAGGGATGTTGAATTTTGTCAAAGGCCTTCTCTGCATCAATTGAGAAAATCATGTGGTTTTTGTTTTTGGTTCTGTTTATGTGGTGAATTACGTTTATAGACTTGCGTATGTTGATCCAGACTTGCATCCCTGGCATGAAGCCTACTTGATCATGGTGGACAAACTTTTTGATGTCCTGTTGCAATTGGTTTGCCAATATTTTATTGAAGACTTTTGCATCTATGATCAACATGGATATTGGCCTGAAGTTTTCTTTTCTTGCTGAGTCTCTTCCAGGTTTTGGTATCAGGATGATGTTGGCCTCATAAAATGATTTGGGAAGGAATCCCTCTTTTTGGATTGTTTGGAATAGTTTCAGAAGGAATGGTACCAGCTCCTCTTTGTATGTTTGGTAGAATTTGGCTGTGAACCCATCTGGATCTGGGCTTTTTTTGTTGGTAGGCTATTAATTGCTGCCTCAACTTCAGCCCTTGTTATTGGACTATTTGGGGTTTCAACTTCTTCCTGGTTTAGGCTTGGGAGGATGCAAGTGTCCAGGAATTTATCCATTTTTTCCATGTTTACTAGTGTATATGCATAGAGTTGTTTGTAATACTCTCTGATGATGGTTTGTGTTTCTGTGGAATCTGTGGTGATTTCCCCTTTATCATTTTTTATTGCATCTATTTGATTATTCTCTCTTTTCTTTTTTATTAATCTGGCTAGTGGTGTATTTTGTTGATCTTTTTGCAAAACCAGCTCCTGGATTTATTAATTTTTTTTGAAGGGTTTTTTGTGTGTCTATCTCCTTCAGTTCTGCTCTGATCTTAGTTATTTCTTGTCTTCTGCTAGGTTTTGAGTTTTTTTGATCTTGATCCTCTAGCTCTTTCAATTTCAACAATAGTGTGTCGATTTTAGATCTCTCCTTGCTTGTAATATGGGCATTTATTGCTATGTGTCTTCCTCTAGAGACTGCTTTAAATTTGTCCCAGAGGTTCTGGTTTGTTGTGTCTTCATTCTTGTTGATTTCAAAGAGCATCTTTATTTCTGCCTTCATTTCATCATTAATTCAGTCAATATTCAACAGGCAGTTGTTCAGTTTCCAAGAAGCTGTGCGGTTGTTCTGAGTTAGTTTCTGAATTCTGAGTTCTAACTTGATTGCAGGGTGGTCTGAGGGAGTGTTTGTTTTGATTTATATTCTTTTGCATTTGCTGAGGAGTGATTTATTTCCAATTATGTAGTTAGTTTTAGAGTAGGTATGATGTGGTGCCGAGAAGAATGTATATTCTGTGGACTTAGGGTGGAGAGTTCTGTAAATGTTTATTAGGTTTGCTTAGTCCGGGTCTGTATTCATGTCCTGGATATCCTTGTTAATTTTCTGTCTAGTTGATCTTTCTAATATTGACAATGGGGTGTTAAAGTCTCCCACTATTATTGTGTGGGAGTCTAAGTCTCTTTGTAAGTCATTGAGAACTTGCCTTATGTATCTGGGTGTTCCTGTATTGGGTGCATATATATTTAGGATCGTTAGCTCTTCTTGTTGCATTGATCCTTTTACCATTATGTGACATCCTTCTTTGTCTCTTTTGATCTTTGTTGCTTCAAAGTTTATTTTATCAGAGATGAGTATTGCAACTCCTGCTATTTTTTGCTTTCCATTTTCTTGGTAAATCTTCCTCCATCCCTTTATTTTGAGTCTATGTGTGTCTCTGTATGTGATGTGTTTCTTGAATGCAGCGCACCGATGAGTTCTGACTTTTTATACAGTTTGCCAGTCTGTGTCTTTTGATTGGGGCATTTAAGCCATTTACATTCAATGTTAATATTGTTATATGTGAACTTGATCCTGCCATTTTGTTACAGGTTGGTTTTCTTTCTCATTAGTTGACTCATTTTCTTCATTGCATTTTTGGTCTCTGCCCACTGGTTTGCTTTTGCAGTGACTGGTACTTGTTCCTTTCCATGCTTCGTGTTTCTTTCAGGAGCTCTTGTAGGGCAGGTCTGGTGGTGACAAAATCTCTCAATAATTGTTTGTTTATAAAGGATTTTATTTCTCCTTTACTTATGAAGCATAGTTTCACTGGATATGAGATTCTGGGTTGAAAGTTCTTTTCTTTAAAGATGTTGAATATTGGTCCTCACTCTCTTCTGGCTTGTAGGGTTTCTGCTGACATGTCTGCTGTGAGTCTGATTGGCTTCCCTCTGTGGGTGACCTGACTTTTCTCATTGGCTGCCCTTAGCATTTTTTCCTTCATTTCCACCCTGGTGAATCTGAAGATTATGTGCCTTGGGATTACTCTTCTTGAGGAATATCTTTGTGGGGTTCTCTGTATTTCTTGAATTTGAAATTTGGACTGCCTTGCTAGGCTTGGGAAGTTCTCCTGGATAATATCATGGAGTGTGTTTTCCAGCTTGGATTCATTCTCCCCGTCATATTCATGTACACCGATCAAGCGTAGATTAGGTTTTTTCACATTATCCCATTATTTATTGGAGACTTTGTTCATTTCTTTTCACTCTTTTTTCTCTTGTCTTGCCTTCTCTTTTTATTTCATTGAGATGATCTTCAATGCCTGATATCCTTTCTTCTGCTTGATCGATTCGGCTATTAAAACTTGTGTTTGCTTCATGTAATTCTCATGCTGTGTTTTTCAACTCCATCAGGTCGTTTATGTTCTTCTGTAAGCTGGTTATTCTAGTTAGCATTTTGTCTCAACGTTTTTGGTTTCTTTGCATTGAGTTAGAACGTGTTCCTTTAGCTCTGAAAAATTTGTTATTACCCACCTTCGGAATCCTGTTTCTGTCAATTGTTCACACTCCTTCTCAGTCAAATTGTGATCCTGTGTTTTTGAGGAGTTGTGATCCCTTGAAGGAAAAGAGGTGTTCTGGTCTTTGATGGTTTCAACGTTTTTGTGCTGGTTTTTTCCCATCTTTGTGGATTTACCTGGCTGTGGTGTCAGAGGGCTGTTTGATGAGGTCGCTTGTCTGCCTGTGGGGGCGCTGCTGGGTTTCTAAGGACTCCTCTAGGTTACTAGGGAAGCTTGCTGTGTCTTTTTTGTTTATGCTGGGAGATGAGGCCTGCCTCTTCTGCTGACCTGTAGGTGCTGCTGGGTTGTCAAGAACGCTGTCCTGTGCTAGGTAGGCTTCCTCTGTTTTTTGTTAAAACATGTAGCCCAGTCCCACCCCTCTAGTGGTGGGTTGTGCCCTTCCTCCACTGGGCTGGATCATTCAGGGTTCATCTCAGAGTGTGGCACTGGCTAGGCAACCCTCTAGAGTCAGAGCTTCAGCCCTCTGGAGGTTGTCGGGGAGGGTAGGGAGCCGCCCAGCTGCACCTGGCAGTCTCCCCCTTTCAGCTTTCTCTCTCTCAGATCATGGGGTAGGGGCCTCCCAGCTGTTCCCGCTTACAGCTCCCTCTCTTTCCGGGTTGGGAGAGGGGGCAATAGCTCAGTCTGCAGACTCTTATTCAACTCTGCACTTGTAGTACCTGGTGCTTGACTGGCAAAGATCACCTGTTCTGTGTGCTGCTGAGGCTTTGGGGGAAGTGCTGTATCTGGACCGGAGTGCCAGAGGTGGAGCCTCCAGTTGGCCAGTCAGATGCAATTTCTGGGTGAAGCAGCACCCCTCACCACCTTGGTCTGCCCTGAGTGGGCTTTGGTTACCCTTGGACCAGACCCGTTGAAATGCACCTGGTACCTCAGTTGGAGCTAGGAGATCCCTGGGTTTCTGTGTCTCTCTCACTGGGTGTTGTGCGCTGGAATTGTGTCTAATCCACCATCTTGGATCCTTTCCCATCACCCTTGAACTCATCGTTTTTTATGGCTGCATAGTATTCCATGGTGTATATGTGCCACATTTTTCTTGTCCAGTCTATTGTCAATGGGCATTTGGGTTGCTTCCAGGTCTTTGCCATTGTAAACGGTGCTGCAATGAGCATACATGTGCATGTGTCTTTATAATAGAATGATTTATAATACTTTGGATATATACCCAGTAAAGGGATTGCTGGGTCAAATGGAATTTCTCTTTCTAGGTCCTTGAGGAATCGCCACACTGTCTTCCACAATGGTCGAACTAAGTTACACTCCTACCAACAGTGTAAAAGTGTTCCTATTTCTCCACATCCTTTCTAGCATCTGTTGTCTCCAGATTTTTTTTAATGATCACCATTCTAACTGGCATGAGATGGTATCTCTATGTGGTTTTGATTCACATTGCTCTAATGACCAGTGATGATGAGCATTTCTTCATGTTTGTTGGCCTCATATATGTCTTCTTTTGAAAAGTGTCTCTTGATGTCCTTTGCCCACATTTGAATGAGTTTTTTTTTCTTGTAAATCTGTTTTAGTTCTTTGTAGATTCTGGATATTAGCCCTTTGTCAGATGGGTACATTGGAACAATTTTTTCCCATTCTGTTGGTTGTGGGTTCACGCTAATGATTGTTTCTTTTGCTGTACAGAAGCTCTGGAATTTAATCAGATCCGATTTGTCTATTTTGTCTTTTGTTGCCAATGCTTTTTAGTGTTTTGTTCATGAAGTTCTTGCCTACACCTATGTCCTGAATGGTTATGCCTAGGTTTTCTTCTAGGGTTTTTATGGTGCTAGGTCTTATGTTTAAGTCTTTAATCCATCTAGAGTTAATTTTAGTGTAAGGTGTCAGGAAGAGGTCCAGTTTCTGTTTTCTGCACATGGCTTGCCAGTTTTCCCAGCACCATTTATTAAACAGGAAATCCTTTCCCGATTGCTTGTTTTTGTCAGGTATGTCAAAGATCAGATGGTTGTAGGTATGTTACACTGCCTCTGAAGCCTCTGCTCTGGTACATTGGTCCACATGTGTTTTGGTACCAATATCATGCTGTTTTGATTACGGTAGCCTTGTAGTATTGTTTGAAATCAGGTAGCGTGATGCTTCCAGCTTTGTTCTTTTTGATTAGGATTGTGTTGACTATGTGGGCTCTCTTTCGGTTCCATACGAGGTTTAAGAACTTATGGTTTTTTTCCAGTTCTGTGAAGAGGGTCATAGGTAGCTTGATGGGGATAGCATTGAATCTATAAATTACTTTGGGCAGTATGGCCATTTTCATGATATTAATTTTTCCTAACCATAAACATGGAATGTCTTTCCATCAGTTTGTGTCCTCCCTTATTTCCTTAAGCTGTGGTTTGTATGTCTTCTTGAAGAGGTCCTTTACATCCTTTGTTAGTTGTATTCCTAGGTATTTTATTCTCTTTGCAGCAATTGTGAATAGCAGTTTGCTCTCAATTTGGCTCTCTTTTAGTCTGTTACTGGTGTATAGGAATGCCTGTGATTTCTACACATTGATTTTGTATCCTGAGACTGCTGAAGTTGCTTATCAGTTTCAGGAGATTTGGGGCTGAGATAATGGGGTCTTCTAAATATATAATCATGTCATCTGCAAGTAGAGACAATTTGGCTTCCACCTTTCCTAATTGAATACCCTTTATTTCTTTTCCTTGCCTGATTGCTCTGGCTAGAACTTCCAGAACTATATTGAATAGGAGTGGTGAAAGAGGGCATCCTTGTCCAGTGCCAGATTTCAAAGGGAATGCTTCCAGTTTTTGCCCATTCAGTATGATATTGTCTGGGGGTTTGTCATAAATAGCTTTTATTATTTTGAGATATGTTCCATCGATACCGAGTTTATTAGGAGTTTTTGGCATAAAGGGCAGTAGAATTTTGTCGAAGGCCTTCTCTGCATCTATTGAGATAACCATATAGTTTCTGTCTTTGTTTCTGTTTAAGTGGTGAATTACGTTTATAGACTTGCATATGTTGAACCAGTCTTGCATCCCCGGGATGAATCCTACTTGATCATGGTGGATAAGCTTTTTGATTTGCTGTTGCAATTGGTTCACCAGTATTTTATGGACGATTTTTGCATCTATATTCCTCATGGATATTGGCCTGAAGTTTTCTTTGTTTGCTGAGTCTCTGGCAGGTTTTGGTATCAGGATGATGTTGATCTCATAAAATGATTTGGGAAGGATTTCCTCTTTTTGGATTGTTTGGAGTAGTTTCAGAAGGAGTGGTGCCAGCTCCTCTTTGTATGTCTGGTAGAATTCAGCTGTGAACTCATCTGGACCTGGGCTTTTTTTTTGGTTGGTAGGCTATTAATTGCTGCCTCAACTTCAGCCCTTATTATTGGACTATTCGGGGTTTCAGCTTCTTCCTGGTTTAGGCTTGGGAGGGTATAAGTGTCCAGGAATCTATCCATTTCTTCCAGGTTTACTGGTCTTTGTTCATAGAGTTGTTTGTAGCAATCTCTACTGATAGTTTGTATTTCTGTGGGATCAGTGGTGATATCCCCTTTATCGTTTTTTATTGCATGTATTTCATTCTTTTTTCCTTTTTTTTTTAATTAATCTGGCTAGTGGTCTATTTTGTTGATCTTTTCAAAAAACAGCTCCTGGATTTATTGATATTTTAAAGGACTTTTTTGTCTCTCTATCTCCTTCAGTTCTGCTCTGATCTTAGTTATCTCTTGTCTTCTGCTAGCTTTTGAGTATTTTTCATCTTGCTTCTCTAGCTCCTTCAGTTTTGATGATAGGGTGTTGATTTTAGATCTTTTCTTGCTTTTCAAGATCTTGGGTATTTATTGCTATAAAATTCCCTCTAGAGACTGCTTTAAATGTATCCCAGTGATTCTGGTACATTGTGTCTTTGTTCTTGTTGGTTTTGAAGAACATCTTTATTTCTTTCTTCATTTTATTGTTTATTCAGTCATCATTCAACAGCCTGTCATTCTGTTTCCATTAAGTTGTTTGGTTATGAGTTAATTTCTTAATCCTGAGTTCTAATTTGATTGCACTGTGGTCTGAGAGATTGTTTGTTATGATTTCCATTCTTTTGCATTTGCTAAGGAGTGATTTACTTATAATTATGTGGTCAGTTTTAGAGTAGCTGCGATGTGGTGTTGAGAAGAATGTATATTCTGTGGATTTGGGGTGGAGATTTCTGTAGATGTCTATTAGGTTTGCTTGGTCTAGATCTGAGTTCAAGTCCTGGATATCCTTGTTAATTTTGTTTCATTGATCTGTCTAATATTGACAGGAGAGTATTAAAGTCTCCCACTATTCTTGTGCGGGAGTCTAAGTCTCTTTGTAGGTCATTAAGAACTTGCTTTATGTATCTGGGTGCTCCTGTACTGGGTGTGTATATGTTTAGGATTATTAGCTTTTTTGTTGCATTAATCCATTTACCATTATGTAATGCCCTTCTTTGCCTCTTTTGATCTTTGTTGGTTTAAAGTCTATTTTATCAGAAACTAGGATTGCAACTCCTGCTTTTTTTTGGCTCTCCATTTGCTTGGTAAATCTTCCTCTCTCCCTTTATTTTGAGCCTATGTGTGTCCTTGCACGTGAGATGGGTTTCCTGAATGTTAAGCACACCAATGGGTTTTGACTTTTTATCCAATTTCCCAGTCTGTGTCTTTTGATTGGGGCATTTAGTCCATTTACACTTAGATTTAATATTGTTATGTGTCAATTTGATCCTGATGCTAGCTGGTTGTTTTGCTCATTAGTTGATGCAGTTTCTTCATTGTGTCAATGCTCTTTACCATTTGGTAGGTTTTTCGAGTGGCTGGTAATGCTTGTTCTTTTCTGTGTTTAGTGCTTCTTTCAGGAGCTCTTGTAAGGCAGGCCTAGTGGTGACAAAATCTCTCAGCAATTGCTTGTTCATAAAGGATTTTATTTCTCCTTCACTTATGAAGCCTAGTTTGGCTGGATATGAAATTCTAGGTCAAAACTTATTTTCTTTAAAGATGTTGAATATTCGTCCCCACTCTTCTGGCTTGCAGGGTTTCTGCAGAGAGATCTGCTATGACTCTGATGGGCTTCCCTTTGTGGGTAACCTGACCTTTTTATCTGGCTGCCCTTAGCATTTTTTTCTTCATTTCAACCCTGGTGAATCTGACGATTATGTGCCTTGGAGTTGCTCTTCTTGAGAAATATCTTTATGGTATTCTCTGTATTTCCTGAATTTGAATGTTGGCCTGCCTTGCTAGGTTGGGAAAGTTCTCCTGGGTTATATCCTGGAGAGTGTTTTCCAGCTTGAATCCATTCTCTATCACATTCAGGTACACCTACCAATGTAGATTAGGTCTTTTAACATAATCCCATATTTCTTGGAGGCTTTGTTCATTTCCTTTCAGTCTTTTTTCTCTAATCTTGCCTTCTTGTTTTATTTCTTTGAGTTGATCTTCAGTCTCTGACACCCTTTCTTCTGCTTGGGTGATTTGGCTACTGAAACTTTTATGTGCTTTGCAAAGTTTTCGTATTGTATTTTTCAGCTCATCAAGTCATTTATATTCTTCTCTAAGCTGTTTATTCTCATTAGCATTTTGTCTTATTTTTCAAGGTTCTTAGTTTCTTTGCACTGGGTTAGAGCATGTTGTTTTAGCTCAGAGAATTTTCTGAGCCTGTTTCTGTCAATTCAACAGACTCATTCTCCATCCAGCCTTGTTGCTTTGCTGGTGAGGAATTATGATCCCTTGGAGGAAAAGAGGCATTCTGGTTTTGGGTGTTTTCATTCTTTTTGCACTAGTTTCTTCTCATCTTTGTGGATTTATCTACCTGTGGTCTTTGTAGTTGTTGACTTTCAGATGGGGTCTCTGAGTGGACATCCTTTTTGTTCATGTTGAAGTTATTTTTTTCAGTTTTCCTTCTAACAGTCAGGCTCCTCTGCTGTAGGACTGCTGGAGGTCTACTCCAGACCCTGCTTGCCTGGGGATCACCTGCAGTGGCTGCAGAACAGTAAGGGTTGTTGCTGGTTTCTTCTTCTGTTATCTTCGTCCCAGAAGGGTACCCACCAAATGTCAGCCTGAGCTCTCATTTGTGATGTGTCTCTTTGGATATATGGAGGTTGGGAAGCTGCTTCAGGAGACAGTCTGTTGCTGAGCTGGGAGGTCCACTGTTCCATTCAGAGCTGCTGGGCAAGTGTGTTTAAGTCTGCTGCAGTGGAACTCATAACCACCCTTTTCCCCAGGTGCTGTGTCCTGGGAATGTGGGGCTTTATTTATAAGTTCCTGACATGTTGCTGCCATTTTTCAGAGATGCCCTGCCCAGCAAGGAGGTAGTCTAGTTACTGTCTGCAGGAAGAGGTGTTGCTGAGCTGCCCTGGACTCTGCCCAGCTGCTGTGTGAATTTCCTTGTAGTTTTCTTTACAGAGGTACAGTTAGAACTGCCTCAGTAATGACAGGAGGAATGCCTCAGTAACAGCAGACTGCCTTGGTCATGGCAGACTGCCTCAGTAGTGGTGGACTGCCTCTGTTATGGCTGACATCCTTTCTCCCACTGAGCTGGACTGTTCTGGGTCCAGTTGTGCTTGCTGCGGAACTCTCAATCCAGAGCATTTCAGATTGCGGGTCTTTGTGGGAGTGGGTCCCACTGAGCCAGATCACCTGGCTCCCTGATGCAGCCCCCTTTTATTCCGTTGAATGGGGTGCTCTGTCTCCTAGGCATTACAGGTGCCAGTTGAAATGGCTGCCCAGATTTGTGTGAGATTTTGTGCGGAGACCCGTGGCACTGGCTGAAATGGCTGTCCTGAAAACTTGTGACACTTTTCATCCTAGGACTCTCCTGGTCTGTGGGTAGTAAAAACTTGTTTGGAAATGTGGTGATCACTCACCCTCTGCCTTGTTCTTGCTGGGAATTGCACTCCAGAGCTGTTCCTATTTGGCCATCTTGGATCTCCCACAAAATTGAATGTCGCAAATACCAGTTCTTTTACTGTCTCTATAGTTTTGCCTTTCCCTGAATATGATATACACTAATTGGAATAATGCAGTATGTAGCCTTTTCAGATTGGCTTCTTTCACCTAGAAATATGCATTTAAATTCCTTAATGTCTTTTTGTTTCTTGATATCTCATATAATATTGAATTGTTTGGATGTACTACTGTTTCTTCATTCACCTCTTGAAGGATATATTGGTTGTTTATAGTTTGGGCAATTATGAAAGAAGCTGACATAAGCATTTATGTACACAAGATTTTTGTGTGGACATACGTTTCGGTTCACTTGGCTAAATATCTAGAGACATTTGATGGATTGTATGGTAGGAATATGTTTAGCTTTGTAAGAAACCACCAGATTGTTCCGAAGTGGTCAGACTGTTTTGCTTCCTGCTAGCAATGAGTGAGAGTTCCAGTTGTTCCTCATCCTCTCCAGCATTTGATATCATCTGTGTTTTGGATTTGGGCCATTGTAATAGGGATATAGTAGTATCTTGTTATTGTGGTAACTTACAAGTCCCTAATGACATATGATGCTGAGTACCTTTTCATATGCTTAATTACTATCTGTAGATCCTCTTTCCTGAGGTGTCTATTCAGATCTTTTGCCCACTCTTCAATTGGGTTTTTTCCTAATTGTTGAGTTTTAAGATTTCTTTATATATTTTGGGTACAAATGCTTAATCAGATACATGTTTTGCACATATTTTTTCCCTAATCTATGACTTCTCTTTTCACTCTCTTAAAGCGTTCTCATTTTTAAACCATTATATTCACATATAGCATTTTAGAGTTCACACAGTTTGTTCAAATGTATAATAGCATCCCCAAATGACCCCTGGAGTTAGATGTTATCATGGCTACATTACACATGTGCTGGCATTGCGCTAGTTAGGTGCTGCAAAGCTGTACAAATGTGCTCCCCTCCTCCTAGCCTGACTGACTCCTGGGGAATCTATGTTTTCTGCTTGTGCTGGGCTGAGGGTTTGTATTAAGAAAGATCCTGACTTTCAGAGTGCCTAGTCTTCCCACCCGTATCACTTGCTTGAGGTGATGCTCTCCATACAGTTCTTAGCTGCCATCCTGGAGTGCCTGTGGTCCAGCCCCCACTGGGAGCACATGCTTTGAGCCAAGAAATTTCAAAAATTTTTTCCAGAGTCCAAGGTTATTGTCCTAGAAACTCCCTCTCCTCCTTTGGCAAAAACAAAACAAGAAATACCAAAGTGTGTGTGTGTGTGTGTGTGTGTGTGTGTGTGTGTGTGTGTGTGTATCAAACCCTATGAACAGACATACTGCATTTTGGCTCAGTTGTGAACACATGTACTAGGGGCTGCTGACCACCACCTTCTGAATCTCATGAGGAGGGTAACACCCCCTGAGATTCATGGACCACTGGAAAGGTGAATAAGCTTCTGCAGTGTGAGTATTACTAGTGTAGTAGGAAATGATGATGATGATGCACTATGGATAATCCTCATGGCATCTATGCACAACTTCCACCTACCTGGGTCCACCAACCTAAAGCAGCACTGGGGTCTCTGAGCTTCGCATCTTTCCAGAGTCTAGAGATCTGTCTTCTAGCTTTTGCTGGATTAAATAAGACAGAATTAACAATTCAAAGACTTTAACGGAGTGGTTAATGGTGTGGGTGATGTCAGTACATATTTGGCAGCATCTGCTGAGGATAATCTGAGAGGAACAATCAAGAATTGACAGTCATTCAATCAGAAAGCAAAATTGTCTGATTTTGGTGGTATCAGTCGTTACTGGCTTCCCTGCCTGCAAAAATGTCACAGTAATTCCAATAGAGTTGTTTACACGAGTGGAAAAATCTGACTCGTTGATAACACGTTTCAGTTGCAAACCACTCTAATGACACTCAGAGGCTTTCTAGTAAGATAGAAATTTCCTGCAAACTCAAGAAGTTATCTGGGAACAGCGCCCTTCTTCAGTCAGGTTATTTATGTTCATTGGGCTAATGGGTTTTGTCCAGTAACACATTTAAATTGCTTTCCATTTTACTGTTAGGCTTCACTATCACATTTCAGAATGTCGCTTCTCTTCCTCTGTGCAGCCGGCAATTTTTCTAAAGTATGCCATGAGAGCATTGTCCTTTCGAAGTCATTTGAAATAGACCTGGCCTCAGCCATCTCAGGAGAATATTCTCTGGCTGATAATCACAGCCAAGTGGAATGTACAAATGAAGTCAAGCTGCCTAGCAGCTCCTTTCTCTGTGGTTCCCTGGGGGCCTTGTTGCAGGGAGACAGGACACCTATTGATCCAGGAAGAAGCCAGACATTCAGCCTCTGATGGTACATAAGAAATAGTTTTCCAGCTCTGGCATAAGAAGTGCAAGGATGTTAGGAGGACACACTGTCTTTAAATGGTTTACAAACTGAGTCACATATACCTGGCGTTGATAAAGAAAAGGACGTTCTATAGAAATGAACACAATTAAGTTTATACAACCTTCTAGAAGCGATTGCTTGGTAAAACCAGCAGTTCATGGGCAATGGCAGGGGATAAACCCATATCCTTTATTTTGAAAATTTTTTTAGAGTGGGGTCTTGATCTGTCACCCAGGCTGGAGTGCAGTGGCAGGATCATGGCTCACTGCAGCCTTGAACTCCTGGGCTCAAGCGATCTTCCTGCCTCAACTTCCCAGGTAGCTGGGACTACAGGCATGCACAACCACACCTGGCTAATTAAAAAAAAAATTGTAGAGATGAGGTCTCACTATGTTGTCCAGGCTGGTCTTGAATCCCTAGCCTCAAGTGATACTCCAGCATCAGTCCCCCGAAGCACTGGGATTAGAGTCTCAAGCAACCACACCCAGCCTCAAAAATGGAAAAGGTAGATCAGGCCTTTGAGTGAATCTGAAGGACATATAATTCTATTTAAATATCTGGAGTAATTAGTGTAACATAAGTGCTAAAAAGAAATAGCCGTATTAAAAAAAAAAAAAAAAGCAGAGGCAAAGGGATCGGACAAGTGCCCATTTGTTAGATTTTGCGTGCTGGCAACACAAGGCCATTGTTTACATGACAATGGACCACCTTTCTGTCTGATGCTCAAACTCACAACTGTGTAGGTGTATTGTAAGTTTAGAAGGTAAAATTAATAAAAGCTAATAGGAGGTTAACATTCAAAGGAAAAAGTTTTAACCTCCAAATAAATTGGGAAAAAAATGAGGGACTAAGAAGTGTGAATCGTGCTGCTCATCTGCAGCAGTTTAATCTCAGAA
The DNA here is from genome assembly GCF_049354715.1 of Callithrix jacchus. Classification (NCBI taxonomy): domain Eukaryota; kingdom Metazoa; phylum Chordata; class Mammalia; order Primates; family Cebidae; genus Callithrix; species Callithrix jacchus. The sequence goes on along the minus strand of NC_133516.1, from coordinate 98,848,520 downwards.
ACTCTGGCTCTGTTCCAAAACGTAAAGAATTATGACAGCAGTCTGTGCTGCTCAGCAGGGCAAGGTGAACTGTCGGGGAAAACTGTTCTCTGCTGAGTGACTGCAGTATCTCTCAGCATCTCGCCCGCTGTGGAATTTTGCCACCTGGTTGGTTCTGCCTTCCCTTTGAATGTGGGTGAAGCCCTGCATTCTCCGGAAAATATTATTCATCAGTTAATGTATGACTTGCTTCATCTTGCCAACACTAATTACTGATGTTGCTGCTCTCTGCAGTAGGCTCAAAAGCTGGGATGGATTCTATCTAAAATAGACCTTTGGCTGAGGAGCGGGTGGTGGCGGTGGCAGGCTAGAATGTCACCCAAAAACAACTTGGAAAAGGAAAAGTGCACACCCAGGTCAGAAAACCATTTATGTTTTAAAAGAAGATGTGTGGGCTAGGCACAGTGGCTCACACTTGTAATCCCAGCACTTTGGGAGGCAGAGGCGGGCAGATCATGAGGTCAAGAGATGGAGACCATCCTGGCCAGCATAGTGAAACCCTGTCTCTATTAAAAATACAAAATTAGTGGGACGTGGTGGTGCATGCCTGTTGTCCCAGACACTTGGGAGGCTGAGGCAGGAGAATCACTTGAACCTGGGAGTTGGAGGTTGCAGTGAGCAGAGATCATACCACTGTACTCCAGCCTGGTGACAGAGTGAGACTCTGTCTCAAAAAAAATAAATAAAATAAAAAATAAAAATAAAAGAAGACATGGAATATTGGACGTGTAGGTAGGGGAGTGAACGAGGAACCAAAAAATGTAATTCACATGGATAAATGTTCATAGATAGAATAAAGTGTCTTGGTCTGATTCCAATTTCAGTGTCCCCAGGAATACTGTAGCATACTTATTAGAGTCAGCCCCTATGCACTGTGGTTAGAATTTTAGATGCCATATCAGGTGCGCTGTGGAGGTGTCTGAAGACAAGCATCCTACCTATTGCTCCAGCCAGTCCTCTGTACACATTAGGTGCTGAAGAAATGTTGCTCCATATGTCACCTGCTCGCTTAAAGTCAGATCTTGGAGAATTGGGGAGAGGATGTTCAAATTAAACCTTTGGCAACACACGTTTTATTGACTGAATCTTCAGAGGCCGCAGACAGGTGCCTGATGAACTTCAAATTAAACTTTAAATTTCTAAAACTTTGCTGCATACATACATAAATTATAGTGCAGCTTGCATACCTAAGAGAGATGGTTTTGCTTTTTTAAAAGATATTTTCGGAGTTACAAGAAAGAATTCCTTTAACCACCAATCCCAGAAAAGGGGATTTTGATTTGGCCACACTAAGGTGAATGTTTAAAAGTAGAAACCACACCTTCCCTACTCCCAAAGGGAAAGTAATCCCGGGGAGTTGTGTCAGAACAGGTACCTTCTGTAGTAAAGTCCTTTTTTAAGGATGAGGATTAGCAAGGGCTCACGTGCCCAATTTAGACCCAAAAGAAGTGGGGGCAGCACACATCAAAAATGAGAATCCTTCATAGCAGCTCCTTTTTGTTCCAGGAACCCTCCTAGAGCAAAGGATTTCTTGAGTCATTCCCTCAGCCATAAAAATCTTACAGCTATTCTCAGTGAAGAAAAAAGTAAAAAAGAAAGGGAAATCTAAAATAGCTCTGGTGGGCGCGGGGCGCTGTCACTGGAGAAAAATTCAATGACTGAAAAAAAATTAGGATTCAGCTGGAATATGTGAGAGCTGGAACTAAGGTGATGAAACACGGGGATGGCACAGGGAAAAGGGAAAGTGCTGGGGAGTCACACTATCTGGCTACAGAGCCACCTCCTTTCTGGGCCAAATGCTTGAGCTGTACTTTCTGACCTTGCATTTCCAAATATTCCTAGGCTCTGTCAAGGCTGTCGCTGGTGCGCCGTCTAGCCCCACAATAATGACAGCCCTGGAACCAGACAGGCTGAGACGTTCCTTATCCCAGGCCACTCAGAAAGGAAACACACACAGCATGATGGATCTCCCCCAAAGACTTTGATCATGGATTTGTCAGTCTTGGAGCTCTGTGGCCTTGTCTCAGCAGTTCCTTCTTTCCTTGTGCTAACATCTTTTCGGTGAGAAAAAGCTTTAAAAATAAAATTTTAAAGAACAGTAACACATACCCATTTTTTTCTTAATGTCTTCAGAATGCAGATTATCGAGTTTCCCATGAGCTCATATGTCATTTTCCCCTCACAGCCTTCGATTCCCAGCTTCATCTGTACTGCATTTCAACAGGCTGTCTCTAACCCACGAGAATGTCTTCCTGGTACTTGCACCCAGTAGACATCCAATGCAAATTTGCTGAATGGATTATTGTTATGGGTGTTATGGGTAATAGAGAACTCTTCTGAAGCCAAAGCATGGGCGATGAAATGATTCTCCATGGTCTTTGAAACACAGTAATGGAATGAAGAACTGTTTGTAAGCAATTTTATTCTAACAATACAGTTTTGATTTTGACTGACATACGATACAGGTTTGAATGCAGGTGAGGCTAGCATTCATGTGTTAAATACTTCATATCCTATGTATGAAAAGGTTTGAGGTATTCAAGGAGTCATGTGCAGAATATTGCTTTTAAATTTATTTTTAACACACTGCCAAATACCCAAGCCAAGATATATGGTATAGGAAAATTGAAAATATTAAATTTTATAAAACAATGTCTAAATTATTCCTGTATTTATCTTAAGGATGATATATCTTGACTTGGGAGAAATGTTTTTTTTATTGTACGAATTCAACTTTTCTATTAAATATATTTGAATAAATGCTTCAAAGTATATGGTTAATCATTACCTGTTTTTGTATCTGTTATATTGCTTGTACATATTTTCCAGGACTTCATATGTTGATTTTTGGAGGACATAAATTGTATCTGAAGTTTAATTGGCCTTATATAAGTACCACAGATAATGATGCCCAACCACAGAAAAGATCAGGAAAAGGTCATTGTACTTGAACATATTTCTTGGACATATTTTCATGCTGGCTTTAAAACCATTCTGACTTCTAAACATAAGATATCTGCAATCTATCTTATATAAACTTCCCCCTTCCCCCTTTCATCCTCTATCATCCTTAAGAGACTTTCACTCCTCATATTTTTCTCTTCTGACTCTCCTATACACAACCCTGGAACAAAATGACCTTTGTAAAATTCCTTAGGGTAAGGAACCTCCAAGTGGAGCAAGCCAAACTATCATTTTTATCTCTTCCAGAAAGAGTTTTCTTTTCAGGCTTTAATTTTGGGCCAACTGACCTAGCGTTTCAGATTTTTAAAACCTTTGGGAACTTGCCTTCCAGGGCTTATCTAAAATATTCTCTCCACCCCTCCAACAGATTTTCTCTTATAAGTTTAGGGAAGGAAAAAAAAAATGCAATGGGAATAGTGTTGAATGGAAAAGTGTAAGTGTGCTCACCTACCCTGTGTTAGCCTGATAGACTCCATCTTGCTGAGAGCCAGAGAGACTCCATCTTAACCTCCGCCTCACCCCTCCTGCCATTTCTCCCTTGAGTGCATACCTGGGTCATGCTACGGTGCTGGGTCATGCTGTGCGTAGAACTATGGAGGCATATAACCATTGTAACCATATCCTGCTTGGCAAGCCCACTTGCTATTGTGAATACCCCCCTTGATTGATTGCATGGCAAGCACTGAATACCACCCCCTTGGTAACCAGCAGTCATGGGAACCGCTTGTGTATACCCTCCTTGGTAATCAACAATCATGGGAACTTTCTGCCTCTTAGTCACCAGCCTCCTTATCTAACTTACTTGTTCTGCTTCTGTAAATTCTGCTTCAGCTAGGCTCCCCGTCCCCTATCTTAAACAAGGTATAAAAAGGAATCAAGCCCCTTCTTTGGGGCCGAGAGATTTTGAGCGAGGGCTGACTCTCGGTCGCTGGCAGTAAAGGGCTCTCAGTTGGAACCTTCTCACTTGCTCGGGTATAACATAAGAACATACAGTTGACACAAATCTGTTTTAGCCTTTGGGCCTTAGGAGTTATTAGGTCTGGGGAAAAAAAAATCATAAGCAACCGTCCCACTACCTATTAAAAAACAGACATCATAAAGAAGGGCTCTCTCGACACTGTGGATCAGAAAAGGGTAAATATAGAGATAGCAAATCCTAACAGTGTCTAATTCCAAATGAGTTTCACTTCAGCACTTCTGTACTTTGGTTCATGGGTTCCTTTATGCATTAGACATTTTTGGAATCATGAGGATAAAATACTTTAAAAATTATAATCTGTGCATACCAAAAGATTCACTTTTAAAGGCTTCATCTGATCATTTTCACAGATGAAATATTTCTGGGATATGAATATCTTCTGGGGTAGGTAAAAGGGAAAAACAGGTGAAGGAGAAAACAGACACATATAAAACAACAGTAGGAAAATGTTGGTATTTGTTGAAGCTAGATTATGTCTATATGGGGTTCAAAATACCTCTCTACTTTTCCATATACTGTATTTGAAAATTCCTATAATTTCAAAAAGGTAAAAAGCTTTATGATAAATTATGATCCGTAATTTTTAGTATAAATCCTTTTAAAATATGTATGGAATGGAGTCAGCAGTATTACTTTTAGCTGATTGTTGATTAGAACCACTTTATTTTCCTTGCAAGAGATTTTATGTTCTATTCAAAAGGATGGATGCAATTGTGTAACCCACATAGGACCATAAAACCGTATTTATGTATATCCTGTCATTTTCTTCTAACAATTTTAATCTTTGGTATGGAGCCCATTTTCCCTGACACACACACCTTATTCTCAGCAATGGAAAGGTAGTGTGCTGGAGTATCTCACAGTATAATCCGTTAGATAGGCTTTTATTTTCATATATACTCTTTTCTTCCCCACAGCAATGGTATGAGGATATTTCATCACTATCAGTAAGTCTAGATTAGGGAGGTTAAAAGAAACCCAATGGTACCTGGGTAGAACTGTCGGGTTACAAAGCCTATTTGTTGGTAATTATGCTGTGTGCATGCATGTGTATAGTTTCCAAAGGACTGGAAAAACAAAACAAAACCCAGGAACATTGTATTCACCAAATCTGAGGTGTGAGTTTATACTTTAGGTAAGAGTCGTAATGAAATCACTGCCACAGTTTTGTCCTAGTTCAGGGAAAATGGTATGTTCTGACCATTCGTCCCAGGAAGGCACCCCAGTGGCCTACTGAAGCATACCCTCTTCTATTGGGCTGATCACCACTCCCCACTTTTGGAAAAAGCAACCAAGGCTGCCCAGACAATGGCAAATCACAGGCGAACACAGTTTACGGGTACACACCATTCGATGTTCTACAATAGTTGAAATAGCTTACTTTTATTAATATTTTTCCTACTGTTTTTAGTGAAAATGGTACATTAAAGGCACATACTCTATGGCCAGTAGTGTGAACATAAAGAAATATATTTGAATAATATCTTTAAAATATTTCAAAGTTTTATTAAATATTTTTATTCAGTTTTAAGATCACAGTTAAAGTACTTTAGCATGTTATACACATGACTTACATGTGCAATTTTTAGAAATATCAAATTAGGTATAAGATTTTGAAGAAAGAAATTATATAAATGTGTATATTGACTTTTACTACACATACATCTAAGAAAGCAATAATTCTGTTGTACCATTAAGTGGAAATCATTTATTACATGGCATGTTTACACCAACTCTAAAGAGAACCAAGCCAATTTCTGAAAGCAAAACAAAAAACAAAACAAAACAAACGATGAGCGATTCAGTCATGCTGAAACTGTCAAGAGATTTTAGACCCTGGTGGTCAAATGAAGCTGTGGTTAATTTATGACATGTAAGTAAGCAATTCAAACCTATGAGAAGAGTTTATAATCTGGTATGTGGAATCTCAGGTGATTTTATTCTTTTCCTGACAAATTCCTGAGAGCAAGAGACTTGTTTAGTGCTAATGAAATGGAAAAAAACGTTGCTGAGCCAGTTGCTGAGCTCCAGATCACAAGACTTCCCTACCCCCTTGTTCCACGGCTCTTAGAGCTGAGGCACTAATGTGAGGAGTCAGGGGACGTGAGCCCACCCCTCTGGAGGGCCACAGAGCGAAATCAGTGTGAATGCATGAAACATGCATGTCTCTATGATTTAGGTTAGAGCTTGTGAGGTAAGATTTGCATTGTGGGTGGAAGAGTTTTGAGGCATTGATTGAATTAGATCCTTGGTACTCAGTAACCAGTTCTGGCCCAAGTTATCAGGAAATCTTTGGAGGGTGTAGTAATGTTCACAATAACTAGTTCTGTGCATAAAAATCGATTTAAGGGCATGATCAGTTTTGACCACTGACTGCAAAAAGGAAACAGTGGCCACAGAATTTTTAAGCAAAAGGTCTCCTCTCTCAATTTAAGACTATAAATACCACCACTGATTAAATTTGGCCAGAAGAGGAACCTTTTTTTAAAAAGAAGATGGACATTTATGTATTTGAAGGAAAGGGTAGCACATACAGATGGGGATTATGAGGGACTCAAATACATTTGTCTTTTTATTCACGCTTGTTTTTTCTTTGTTCTGAAATGTAAGGAAGATAATGTCCTCAGTGAAAAGAACAAAGTTGTTTAATATGGAGCATAACAAACTTAGCTATCACTTCCAAACCAAAGGAAAGCAGTCCATCAAACCCTGAATACTTTGCCAGACACCTCTGGTAAGATGAACTGAACAGCTTCTTGTAACATTGTAAGTATGCTGTTAGTCAGTCTAAATAAGGTAATGTTCAAAAATCAAAAAACTCAAAACAAAATCCGTATCTAATTCTTTGGGAATGCTTGTATAAACAGAAGCAACATCTAATGAATAATTAGTATACTTTTTATAAGGTGCAAAATAAGGAGCTATTTGGGAGAGCTAAGTCTGAATTTCTACCTACCAGTCACTCTGAATACTTTACAGGTCAAATATAACAATAGCATTTGCTTCTACTGCCCATTTTCAGCAATACATTGTTCTCTCTGGAGGAGGTGGTTTGTGAAGTCAAAACACTGCAGTGGAAAATAGTGGCACTGAAGGTAGAAGCAAAAAAGACAAGCTTTTGAAACAGGACTTACTGAAATGAACTTTTAAAGCCGAGGTAGCCCATTAGGATTGGCCTTATAAGAGGGCTCTGTGGAGCAGTGCAATCAAAGGTGAATCTCCTCCACAGTATACACCCCCCAACATCCCCTTTACAAATGATGGCTCCAGGCCTCCTGCGATCTCCTTCCCTTTCCCAGGCGAAGCGGTGGTGCTTCTTTGCTGTATGGAATGCCATCCTCCAGCCTCCAGCTGCTCATCTTCAGAACACGAATGATTCATACAGTAGTTTAGCAGGCAGCATGGTCCCACTGCTTCACATTAATGTCGAATGCCAAACTTGGAACAGAGCTTTTTGGTATTTCCCCTCCCCTCCCCACCTTATAAACAAAACATGCCATTCAGTTTTCAGCTTCCTCCTGTTCTGTAGCAATGTATCATTAGCTTGAGACTTTACATAGGTGCAAACATTTCCATACACTGAACCAAAGACTGCAGAGTGCAAACAAAATTTCATCTGACTTACAGTAGCATCTGACTTAAGAAAACAGAAGGATTTGAACACATTGGATTCTAAACAACCAGACCAGTTCAGATGCTCCTTTTTGTTCATAGTGTTCCATCACTATTTTTTTCTCCAGCAATTTTAATGGCAGGAAGTAGAATCACAATGATAACGTGGGAATTCTTTTAACATGGCTTTGGGACATGGCATTGGTGGAAAGCTCATCTGACAGAATTAAATATATTTCTGATATTTTTGGGAAAATGACTATCAGAATTACAACGGTAGGATTTATCTTTTAAAAAGGGTGTTAATGAATTAACAGTTTTGATCTAAAATCTGGGAACTAACCTAATTTGGGGATAAGAACCTGTATTTCCAATGTGGCTGTGGGACATTTCTCTTTTTCCTGATCTCGTATACAGTACCCAAACAAATAAAAACTTTAAGGATGTCTTACAGTATTTTTTCTTTCACTCAGCTTCTTAGAGCTGCAGCTTCAGTTACTATAATATACTCTACACACTTCAAAATCACATAGGAAAGACCCAGAATAACTAAATAAATAAAAGGCTAAAGAAAACTGGAACAGTACTGCGTCTCCATCCGAGACGAAATCTTCTACTTCCAGCATTGCAGAGAAGGGCGAGGACAATTTTTTTTCAAAAGATTTATATACAGGCTTGAATCCAGAAATTAAGGTTAAAAGCATAAATATTGATAATTTCAACTAAATTCAGAATGGTTTCAGAAAGATATGATACAACAATTTAGAATAACACAAAGCAGAAGAGCATCATATTTTGGTTTGCTTGAGATATATATAAGGTGCAACAACTTTTTCTCTTGATGCTGTGGGACAAATGTTAGTGTAGATGGCATTTGCTGGCAGATTAAAACATACACTATAGCAATATGATTTTCCAAAATAAAAAATAATGAGAGAAATGAAATGAAAATGATAACGGGGGTGTGGAGGAGAGCACTACATATTGGTCTGAAATATTTGTGCTAACAAATGTTGTTACCTGAAAGTAACAACACTCCTCTCCTGCAGATTCAGGGCATGAGAAGCACAATTGCTGAAATCAGGACTTCACTCGGAGAATCGATGAGGTGAGTCTAAGGAACTATAAAGCTTTGCAGGATTTCTGCTACTCTCAGTGCCTGACCGCTTAAAAATTAAGCATTTCTACAAAAAGTTTGTTTTAAAGTATCTGAAAACAGTCATATCCAGTTAAGTTGCCCTCCCACCCCCAACCCTGCTTAAGGGAAAAGCCACTGAGGTTTAGGAAAAGCAGATCAAGTAAGATATTAATCACATAGAAAAAAAGTAATCTTTTGTTTTGCTTTTTTTTTTTTTAAAAAAAAAGGTCCCATGAATATACAGCCATCTCTTAAGGAACTCTAGTGAAATGTCATTGGAGGACTGAAGGAGGGTGCTCTGGCAAAAATAGATCTATTCTAATGTGTTCTATAGAGTAACAAGTCAGTACCATTGTCAAGGTGCATGTTCTGCACCACACAATTTTTGTTGTTGGTTTTTCGTTTTGGATTTTAGCTCATTACAGTTTTCAAATCACCGCTAGCGAGTGGTCCAAAACTCCAACAGCCACCAACTTGGGACCCAGCAATTTCAAACATTCCCTTTTTGTTCTGAAATTTAGAAAATATTAATAAAACAGCATCATAGTAAAAATATTATGCTGAAATCTGGAACTGCTCACTTGATTTATTCCTATGTGAATGGGGTTAAGCTGTAACTTTGGGTTAACCTTTTACTAATTCCTTCTTCCTCCATGCCCACCAGGAATATGAATTTTTGAGGACATCGTTCTGATGCTTTGCTACCCTCTTTACCTGCTTTGGAAAAAAGAAAAACCTCTATTTTTTTTTCAATCCTGTTAGTATGTTGTACGTATTTTCCAGCACCGGAACTAAAGTAACATCTACAGCCAGGAGAAGCTAAAACTAGTCAGTACGAATAGAGTCACTTTTTGTATGGCTATTAAGTCAAATTACAATTAGAAAAAAGAATCATTATAATTCAGTCAAGTATAAATAAGAAAGCTAGATAAAACCATGTAAACTGTCACCATTCAGAGATCTAATTCAAAAGCTTCAAACTCGAACTAGCACTGTCAAAATTCCACCAGTTTGAAAACCATTAAAAATTATTGCTGGAATCCAATAATGAAAATTTGGTAGTTTGTGCTGTGATGCAAGAGTGGGGAAATACTTTGTGCTATAGAACAAATACCCTGTGAAATCTGTAGCCTCCGACTAATTTTGATTTATCACTTTGCATCTGTTGCTAGGAAACAAGACACTGTGAACATCAGGTGGTTAAGTCAATATGTTCAATGTTCTAAAGCCAGTGAATCCACTTGGTGCTGGCATATGTATGGTTGGTTTTACGTTCAAAAGCAACACAACACAAAAAGGAAAGAGACTTGCAGGTGGATCTATGACTGAGAGTCCCACTCTGATCAGGCATACCTCCCTCATTGACTCAATGCCCCCTTAACAACGCAAACTCCAAATGGCTCTAAAAACCTGCAGTGCCAATCAGGCTGTGCATAGCAATTGCAACCCGTCCAGTCAATCTGTGATAGATGTAAAAGGTCTGTAGCTCCAAGTCCACATGAAGTGAGTGTCTTCAATGTGTTTAGAATAGTGAAGTAATACTAAGGTCACTTCTGAATAATATTTTTGTCTTTTTTTTGTTTGTATGAACAATCCATTGGTCACTTAGACCCCTGTGTAAAAATAAAAGAATCCTCAAGGCATGAAAACATCAGTAATCTGTAATCTGCAGGACTCTTCCCCTGTCTGGGAAAATATTTGCCACAATTTGCCTCAAGCAAATTCTTCATGGTCACTCAAGGCTAAGAAAAAAATTCAGATTGTAAGAGTTGTAATTTTCTCCCTCTCCCTCTCCCTCCCTCCCTCTCTCCCTCTCTCTCTCTCTCTCATTCTTTTTGCCAGCAAACTACCACTCTGGTGGCAAATATAAAAGTGCAGAATATATGGACCACGAGGCCGAGCATACACCGCTAACAATGGTACATCTGCCTGCCCGTGCTGCTGGGGGTCTCTGGAACAGGCTTTTTAATATTTATTCTACAATATAAATGTAGGTATAACCTATTATATAAACCATCTTAGAACTTAAATCTCCATGTACAAAAAAGACTAAGAATATCTAATAATAACTAGTGCAGTGCGTCAGTTTTTGTTTTGTTTTGAAAGAATAACTAGGTAATATATGAAACTAGTTTCACACTCTCTGGTTGGTAAAAGAGATGCTGGATGAGCTACAGTAAAGGCAGCCTTTTACCAAGTTACCACCTATTACTGTCAAAAGCCTTCAATAGAAAGCAAAGCTCCAGGATCATTCTGTTTCTGCTCAATATCAGACAGATAACCTTACCCTCAAAGATTCTGGTTCTGCGAGAACAAACTGGCCCGGATGCTAACTTCTGCTTCAAGTGAATCTGGGCCATGTGGGGCAACAAGCACTTGTTTGCAGTCTCTATTTTCCATCAACTGGACTCACTAGCATCCCTCGGTAAAGACAAGGCTAGGGTAGTAGGTAAAGCACAATGTTTTACAATGAAAGGGCGCTTCACTGGTCAGCGCAGGAAATAAGTACAGGAGCCTGTGGCATTTCTTTTGGCTGTCCATCATGGGTGAGTGGAGTTGATCTCTGACCTCTGTAAAATAAAAGGAAGAAAACAGTCACTTATTATTCAGCATGTTGTTAGAGGCAGGCGAGGATGATGCGTAACAGGTAAATGTGTTCCAATATCTTGTTTAACAGTTACCGCTGTTACTCACATCATGGAATGAAAACTGTTTTTGCTTTAGAGTTTTTTCTGTCCCCTTCCTTCTTTTTTTTTCCCCTTCCTCCTTCTCATTCTGTCTCCCTTCCTAAGATTTCATATATGAATTCCCCTCATACAACTCAACAACATACCCTCTGGCCTCAAATAACTAACCAGTTCCATTCTGAAGAGATGAAATCCAAAGTACCAGCAGATTTGGGGCAACTCTTTAAGAAGTAGACAAATTCAGTCAAGGACTGGGGTTCTGGACAATAATTTTCCTGTTGATCCACTGATATTAAAAATGACACATTTCTTTTCTTGACTTGCCTGAAGGGAAAGCGCTCCTATAATACTTGGTAACCTTCAGGTAACTTAGGGCTAATAAAAGCAATGACTCTAGAAGAGAAACAGAGATGGACTGCGACTCAAAAAAAAAAAAAAAAAGAAGAAGAAGAAACAATAAAATCTATGATTGGTAGTCCTGTTGGAAAATGTCGAGAAAGTGCTAGTCCTGTCTTTTTAGAAATGAGAAGCTCTGTAGAAATTACCAAGAATTTTGGAGAGTTTTCTCATAACCATGAAGGAAATTGTATTTTTACTACTAATTATGCAGAAGCTAATGAAAACTCAGCTAATCACATGTACATGGGCAGAGGGTGTTTGGAGGAAGAAAACAAGTACTGATGCTGGATTTTACAATTTAACAAACTCTAGCCTAGCTGGGCCCAAATCAACACACACGGAGAGAGAACTCCAGACAGGACTAGGAAATTCATGGAAATTTCTATCATTTGGATAGAACCTATGCCAAACATAGCTGATTTTTCATTCAGCTTCTGCATAATTAGTAGTAAAAATACAATTTCCTTCATGGTTATGAGAAAACTCTCCAAAATTCTTGGTAATTTCTACAGAACTTCTCATTCTAAAAAGATAGGAGTAGGCACTTCCTTGACATTTTCCAACAGGCCTACCAATCCTAGAAAATGCACACTCGCTGTTCTGTAACCTACAATGGTCTGTAGTGCATAACACTGTACTGAAAATATGTGATGTATCAGCAATGTTTTCATTGGGTTGACCTTTCAGCATCGTATCTTCTTCAGAGTGCACAGAAGAAAAGGAACTATTTCAAGATTCAGCTTATAGCTGCTCTGTAACTATACTCAAGTTTTATGCACAAAAAAGGAAAAATAAGGTAGACAAATTTCAACATTTGGAGGTTTCAGCATCCAAAGGTCACTTAATAGCCCAAGGTATTTAGGATTTTAGAAAAGCAAAACACTTTAGAATCAAACCTCTGGATTAATCTATTTATTCACATGTGGATGTTTGTTATAGATACCACCGGTTCAATGTTTAGCTCTTTGTTCAAGGAGGATGAAATTAAAATGCTATTTTTTACTTTTAAGATATTAAAAGATCCAAAATTTTAGTTAAGTATTAGAAAAGTGGAAAAAAAATCAAAAGTAAAAGATGAAAAGTACAATGTAAAAAAAGATGGCAAAAGAGAGAGAGAAATTGGGGTGAAAGCCCAGCTTCATCACTGGAAAGAGGAAGAAGTCAGAATCACAGTGGAAGGGGACCATGTACTGCGACCTAGCCTCTAGCTCCCAGTGGAAGGGTCAGGTGAGACTCTTCATGATTTTCTCTGACATGACTGAAGCTTTCCTTTGGCAGTATGTCAGATAGGGAGTTCAAATTCTAACTTAGGCACAAATTGGCTGTGTGCTCTTGGCAGGTTAACTGTCATGAAAATGGGACTAAAAAAGCCCAGTTGGGAAGGGTAATTGAACTTCTAATAAATACACCAGTCTCTTAACAAAGGTTTGTTCCAACTCTTTATTTTCTGCATTTTGTAAAACTGTCTTTCTAAGTTAGGTTTCTGAACCTAATGTTAAGATTTTTTCATGGTATGAGTTCAGGTAATATATTTCCACCCCTAACTCCATGGGCCCCCCTTTAAACTATGAACCGAGTTGATGCTGAAGTAATACTTCATTCACTGCTATGCGACCCAGGTTCAATTACATTAAACGTACAGGTAGAAGCCTGGTGGGTAGATCTGCTTTCACAGGTTAGGGCTCAAGTTACAACTAAGACTCTCCAGGGTGATCTGTCCTTCTAACTATTAAGAATGTTAAGCATTTATTAGATTCATGGCAAAATTTTAGTAATCATTACTGTTCTTTCCAATGGGAGGTTAAAAAAAAATAAAAAGGACCTTCACTCTCAGTATTTTTTTCTATGCCTGCTACCTAACTTAGGCAGTCATACTTCAGGAACTTCCTCATTTACTCCTTCACCCACTCATTTGCTCATTTATCCATTGTTGTAACAGGCTCTAAGTAAGCTGGAAATATAACGAATAAAACCCATGTTTTGCCTTCAAAATATACTGAAAGGAGATAGAAGCATCAACAAATCAATACAACCCAATGTGATCTGAGAGAGGTGTGATCACAGCATGCAGGAGCAACAAGAAACACACAGCCTAGGGCATCAGGAGGACTGAGAGAAGAGGACCGTGGACAAGGGTGGGAAGGAGGAGAGCAGGTCACCTGAGCAGAGGATGCACATGGCAAGAGCTTGGCTTATCTGGAAAGGGGCAAGTGAGTCGACATAACTGCAGGGTAGGGAGCGTGAAGGACGCGGGGTGATGGGAGAGGGAAGGTTCTTTGCTGCGGTTTTCTGCTGAAGCAAATTGGGAATCACGGAGGGCTGGTTAACAGAGCAACGTTGTGACCACGCTTACTCTCAGCAAAGAATGCAGGCAGGAGCGAACCTGCTTATGCGGTAGCCTTTTCCTAGCCCTGAATTATTACCCCCCTCTCAATTCTTATATTCCCTCTTATTTCCACGGTTCACAGGGACACTTCATATTCAGGCAGATAGCTGAAATTCTCACTGCATGCCTATGTGTTTGTCCTCTGTCCTTGACCGTACAGCTCCACAAGGGAAAAGGACCTGTGCATTGTCTCCCTCGGAGACCTTAGTGAATTTTAACAATGTCTGTCAGCTTTCACTTGCTATTAGGAACTTGCAACGTACACATAAAAAGGAATTTGACTTCTTGGAAATATCTAGAGGCTATTTGTGAGGAAGTACTCAAACTGTAATATGACAGATAAATAGCAAGAAACAAACCAAGCTCACGTCAGGGACTCCGGGTTTACCTGGATGTGAAAAAGGAGCGTGGGGCCTACAGCTGGCTACACAAACTGCACTGGGTTGCAAGCTCTTTTGTACTGAAGACTCAAAGTCTAAGAAAGCAGCTCATCCATGGGTACTACACTTTGAATAGTAATATAAAATACCTGAATTTACAATAGGCTTCTCTGCCTTCCCAAAGGATCCGTTAAGTAGCAGAATACCCAATTATACACTTAGAAGTTAATATACTTTCTGTGGGGCCTTGCTGAGTTCAAAGGGTTTTCACATCTATGATACCGACTGATGCTTACAACTTCATGATTCTTCAGGGTTATCATTATGCTCAATATAAGTACAGTGAGAAAACTAGAGTCCAGAGAGAAAAATTACTTCGTAGGAAATCACATAAGAGTTGAAGAAAAATCCAGGCCTCTTGCTTTCATGAGTCAGATGCCAAGATGCTCTTTTCCCTGAACTGCAATGTCTTCTGATGGCTGGTGATGGCACCAACATCATCAGCACTAGGGGTGTTCCACACACCAGCACTGGGATGCTAGAGTTATCCACATAACATCTCTATGAAATGACTGCAACCTGCCCATGTTTTTTTTAGAGGAAAAAACTGAGGGTAGAGAGGTTAATAATCTTGGTCAAGATCTTTTGGTTTACAGGTGATAGAGCTAGGACTCAAACCTCAGTCTGCAATGAGACTCCAAAGCTCACGCTCAATGGTCAGATAATACTGCTTCCCTGCTCTTAGGCGTTTTACAGAAATGCAGTTTAGCCACAGGATAACATATTCAACATAAAATACTCGGCTGACTATATTCCCTGGTATTTTCCCACATTTCTGTAATACCTCATATAACCAATAGTGCGCTCTGGAACCAAGTTAGAACCCCAATGCCCTATAAAAAAATGTTACAAATCACATCAGAGAGGTTGATCTGATTTCCATGTTGCTTCCTCCTTCCATGTTCTGCCACTCACCTGTGCACATTTTCCATGGCTGCCACTTCAGCCAGTGCAGCGAGGCTAAAGAATGCAGACACGGCAGGCATTTCTGGAGTGCTGCTCCGGGTCTCCGCGACCTCGGTGTTGTGAGAGCATTCGTCACTGCAGTCTGTCTCGGTCGCTTTCGGGAGATTCCTCTGCAGTTGCTCCTTTGGTTTGTCATCTGTAACAAAAGAGGAATCCATCATGAGAGGATCACTCTGTTCTCTCCAGAGAAGAGACACAGAAAATGCTGTGCCAGTCAACATGAAAAGAGCTAACGTTCTCTACTGTTCACTTTTGCTATCCATCGAATATTAAGGCTTTCATAGAATGTCTTCTCCCCTGTAACAAAGCTCTTTTATTAAGCTCAATTGCAACTGTGGACAGCACTGTGCCCTGAGGCTGAGCTGAAGAGAAGCTGTGTTTTCTCTGAGGTCAAAGAATGGGTCACTCTT